>NC_141684.1:22197500-25107500 GCF_028749965.1 Puma concolor | reverse complement strand
TGATCTCCATTATGAAAGACTTTTGAATAGATTTAATGCTGACATTGTGAGTGCCCTTATCTAAATATTTTAACTGCTTTAGTTAAGAAGTACATCATATTCTGGTTTGATAATGCTATTCAATAACCACTGTTATTTAGAGAACAAACATAGACATTATTGTCTAACGGAAAGAAGCAAATAATAAAAATCAACTGGGCTGTTATTTTAACTTTCTCCACAGGACTGGGATTCTGGGTGTAATAGCATTTCTTTCATTTTGCTCTTCTGAGCTGCTTTTTCCTTTCAGAACTGCCCTTTTCTCCTTTACCACAGGAGTGGGTCCCTGGAGTCTTTCAGGGAATTGACACTGACACTGAGGAGCATAGAATGTGTCTTTTCCGTGGGATTTCAATCTCTAAAGGAAGATTTAGACTTGACTCTCTTGAGGGAAGTTTGATGCATACAGAGGAAGAGAATTTTCATGACAATTAATAAAGATAGGGGTAGGGATGGGAATAAAGATAAATATAGGAGTAAAAGATGGAGGTTTTTGACCATTTTGAAGCTCCTGATCCAGAATGCCAGAATCCATTTCTCTTTGGGCCTCCTCGTCTATTAATGATACACCAAATATTTGTGATCACCTATCATATGCCAAGCATATTCAAAGCACTGGGGGTTATAGCAATTAACAATAGCAACGAAATTCCTTATGGACTCACATTTTAAGTGGGAGAGACCATAAACACTGCTATGCAAGATTACAATGGCACCTTTTTGAAAAAAGTAGGGAAAGTGAATTGGCAATGTGGATAGTGGAAGCTGGGTGGAATTTTAAATAGGGCCAACAGGGAAGATCTAATTGCCAAGGGTATTATTTGAGAAATTACTTGAAGATTTTGATGAAGCCAGATATTGGAAGATGGAAAAGAAAGTCAGTGTGTTTGAGGCACAATAGGACAAGTGGGCAGGCATTTTGTTTATTGTCTGTCACTCTTTATAAGGATACAAAATCCAGGAAGGCATGTGTTTTCTTTGGTACACTTCTGTATTTCTAATCACTAAAGTAATGCCTTGCACATAGTTGCAACTCAATAAATTTTTGTTGAGTGAATAGTGATACCTTATATTTTCTTAGAAAACAAATTGAATGTCTCAATCAACCAATAAAAATTATATGTAAAAATTGTATTCTGATGACCTTACTTAATTTAGGGGGAAAAAAAAACGTTACTTTGGCTTGCCAGGTTTGCATCCTAATAATGGTAAGGCAGCTTCATGTTACAACAGGAATGTTATCACAAACATACATTTCACTATTAGTAAGAAAATAATATAACTAAATATTGAACCAAGTGTAAAGATAATGACCCAAACTGTATAGGTTAGGAAGAATTTCAGTAAAATGTTTAGGGAGGCTTTGGACATAACAGTAAAAACCAAAGAAAGTCATTGATCTACAACAGAATGATAACACAGACAATAAAAACTAACTCTAGGAATTGAGACTGTGGACGGCCAGCAAACTGTAGGTGTTAAAAATCAGAACAGCTAATCATCTTACTAAGTACGATTGCTTATAATTTGTACTCAAGTAAAATACTGCTCTCCTGCAAGTTAACATTTGCAATTGCATTCTGCAGCTGTCCTCCTACCCACAGGCTAGTTTTTCTCTCAGAGATATTTGTTGTTCTAGCATTTAAAGATTAGGTTCCCACTTCAAAATCTAGAGGTTCTAATTATCTCAGATGTGGAGTAAAATCTTCCATTGTCCACTTGTCTTGATTTAAGTTCTAGGAAATTGTGACACTAAAAACATGTGGTTTCTTTTATTTATCTTATAATATTGTGCCTTGCTGAACTATTTGCTACGTGATATACACTATGCTTTTCTACTCTCTTATATATATTACTCATTTGCCTGGACAGCCAAATGTTGATAACAGGGAGACAGTGACCTCTAAATTTTTGCAGTTGCATTGATAATAAGACCAAATACACAGCATAGGGAGAAGGTTGTACTGGTTATAGAGCTGAATAAAACAGATGGAAGAAATAGTCTGGATCTTTATTTCAGAGAGCAATGCCCCTCTTATTGTTAACAAGTTCAATAAAAAAAAAAGTAGGGGACAGCTGCAACTGCAAGAAGAAACTGGGAGATTTTCTTTACCCTAAGTGAGTGATGGACTGGGATTGAGCTACTGGTTTCTGGGTAACTGAAGTAAGGCATCAATTAGTGGAAACCTAGAAGCAATACTCCAGGGAAAAGCAGAGAACAACAGTCACATGCTTGATAAATGGTAGAGATACAAAAGCAGAGGATTGTTTAAGCATTTATAGATCTCAGATTCTAGGAGATATTTTTCTTGACTGGTAAGTAATTAGACCTATAAGAAACAGACTTATAATTAATGTACCTAGAGATGAGAGAGAGGTTATTTAAAGGATTTATCAATCTCCAGGTTTCCTTATGTGAACTTCAACAATAATGTTTGTGACATGACTTTTGTTAATGATTGTCTTAGACAGCTTGGGCTGCCATAACAAAATACCATAGACTGGATGACTTGAACAGCAGAAATGTATTTTCTCACAGTTCTGGAAGCTGTAAGTCCAAGATCAGAGTGCCAGTATGGTTGGGTGTTGGTGAAGGCTCTTTTCCTGTTATGCAGACTGCCTCCATCTCCTTCGGTGTTCACATGACCTCTTCTTTAAGTGTGCAAGGGGAAAGAGAGAGAGCTTGCTCCCTGGCTTCTTTTCTTTTTCTTTTTCTTTTTCTTTTTTTAAGTTTATTTATTTTTGAGAGAGACAGTGCAAATAGGAGAGGGGCAGGCAGAGAGGGAAACACAGAATGTGAAGCAGGCTCCAGGTTCTGAGCTGTCAGCACAGAGCCCAATGTGGGGCTCAACTCAAACTCACAAACTGCGAGATCATGACCTGAGTGGAAGTCTGATGTTTAACCAACTGAGCCACAGAGGCTCCCCTGGCTTCTTTTCTTAAAAGGACACTAATCCTATTATGAAAGTTCCATGCTCATGACCTCATCTAATCCTAATTACCTCCCAGAGGCCTCATATCTAAATACCACCACATTAAGAGTTAGGGTTTCAACATGATTTGGGGGGAACACAATTCACTCCATAGCAATGGTCCATATGAGACATGTTATAACCTAGTCTCCCAAACCTTTTGATAAGACCTCAACTATTTATTGCATCGCAGGTATTTGTACACAATTATCTATCCTCTATTAATCTCTCAGCATTTTTAGCCTAGAGACTTTACCTTATTCATCTGTGTACCTAAGAATTTATTAGCCCATGTGTATACTTGCATCAGGCACTTGATGAAAGGAGATAAATGATAATAAAAATAAGCATTCTATTTAATAACAACTAGAGAGAAGAGTGGCATAGACTGATATTAGGCATTTTTCCAGGGCTATAATGGGTCATACGTATAGAGAAACCTTAATAAATGATAGCTTTTATTATTCATGTTTGGATGGAAACAGAAATAAAACCAAAGATGCAGTTAATTTTAAAAGATCTTTAATATCAATTTTACTTTTTATTAAATTTCAGGGTCATGGTTTACATAATTAAACATGATTTCTTATGCTAACATTAATTTAAGTATATATGAAGTAGTCTCAAACTAAAAGATAGTTCTGAATGTATTTTGTGACCCCAAACACAACACATTACTATATGGTACATAAGACAGAGTTGATTAACATTTAAATGTTTATTCTTTTCAGTCATTGATTAGAAATATACACATGCACACACAATTGTACATAGCTACATATACAAACATACATGTACATATGCATAATTGTGTAAAAACATGTATGTACTTTGTATATATACATATCTTGTATATATGTGCACATAGACACACACACATATATACAAGAAAGAAAAAATATTTGGATCAAGAGCTATGACAATCAATAATTATTTTACTTATTCATTATTCATCTATAGTAAATTATGGTTGAACAGAGAATAAAACCACATTATTCATGTGGCATTCAACACAATTATTAAATATAATTATTGTGGCTTATAAAATGTCTAATATTGGTGATATGGTAATTTGAGAAGATACCCTTCTTTCCCGGTACAAATTTCTGTAACCTCATTGTCTAGGAATTCATGATCATAATACAGATAGTGACTATTTGCAATATCTAACAACTTATTTTTATTATTATATTTTTAATGTTTATTTATTTTGAGAGAAAGAGAGAGAGAGCATGAATGGGTAGAGGTGGAGAGAGAGGGTGAGAATCTCAAGCAGGTTCCATACTATCAGTTCAGAGCCCGATGCAGGGCTCAATCCCATGAACCCTGAGATCATGACCTGAGCTGAGATCAAGAGTCAGATGCTTTACCAACTGAGCCATCCAGGTGCCCCACAACTCAGGTTTTTAAATTATTAGTATAGAAATACTAGAACCTCATCAACTTGGGGGATAACATTGTAAATTATAATGCAATGATTAATCCTAAATTTAGTTTTCTGGGAAATTAATATACTAATTTTTCAACATATCCTAGTTTTAGTAGACAGATATTTTAATTATAAGTCTTTTTATGAGTTACCAATATCAAATTTCTCACTCTCTAAATATGTATAAATGTATGTGTCTATCTCTGTATCTATCCATCTGTGAACATGAAGATCTACAGATAAATATTGTTTCTCAATAAAACAAATGTTAATATTATGTGCCATAGAAGCAATATTTGAACAGTCATTAGCTGAGAATTGTTTAGATTGTGGAAAGATATGACTTCTTAGATTAAAGCTGCCGTGTGAACCTAAAAGAAGAAGAAAGATAAATTTATAGCTATATGTATCATAATGAGACATGAAAAACAAGGAAAAGGCTAATTTTTATCTAAAAAATCTTTAGATTTTTGAGATTTTTAGCTAAAAATCAGTGGTGGCTGGACTAATAGCACACAATTTGCATCAATAGAAGCTAGAAAACAATAGAATTATGTATTTTTAATGCCAAGGAATACTATCATTTTGGAATTTTATAAACTAATAAAATATCTTTAGAGACTGAGGCCAGCTAAGAGAAACACATTTTTAGAAAAAGGCTGTATAAGTTTACCATCACAAACCCTCACAAAAGTAATGGTTACAAATTGTACTTAATTAAATAGACAAATACAAGTCAAACATAAATGCAAAATTACAAAAAAAATGATATAATTCGTTGGTAAACTGCATTAATTATTGAGTGTAAACTCTGCCTGAAAAGAGAGACAATAAAATAATTCAAGATCAGCTTTTGTCGTAGAAGAGATTAAAACTATGAAACAAAAGTAAAATTGCTCTCCTATGCCAATCAAATATAAAAAGATCCGACAAAGGTATGTTTCATTTCTTGATCCACCCAATTTTAGATTATATATGTTGACAATATTCCCTTATCCTCTCCTTCTCCTAACTTTATCCTGTCAACCTAATTATATCACTTTTTAAAATGAAACTAGTAGCACCCGTGGATATGTAAAATTGTTAATTTTAGACTCAAATGATGGGTAAATATCATTACAAAGTGTTATTCCCAAATTTCTTAAATATAATAATTGACTATTTTCTCCATCACATTGCGGTCTATGTACTTATTAGGAGATACATTTTGCATACTTCTGTAGACGAATCTTGTCCACATGCTAGCAAACATCAGGTTTTTTCTTTTTGTCTTGTGAGTTCCCTCCTGGGGCTGCCATGCCTCCTGCTGCTATGCTAGGTTCTTTCTGAGTTGGATAAAATAGCTCTTGTACTGATCCTTTTTTTTACACTTTACTATATGAGATTACATGTCTTCTTCTTTCTTGGATTATTCCCTTCATTTTCTGGATAAAACCTTTCATTAGTTTCTGAATTTTAAAAAAAAAAAAAACATGTTTGGGAGGTAAATTATAAATTCAAATATGATTCAAAACACTTTGATTCTTCCCCTAAATACTTAATTGATATATATCCTTAGAATTTAAAGGTGTTGTACTTTGTCATCAAAATATTGCCATTGTAAAATGAAACTGTTTTTACTCCCATTTCCATGTGGGTGATCTATGGTGATTCTATATATATATATATATATATATATATATATATATATATATATATTTCTCTTTCTTTAGGTAAGATTTAAGATCTGATTTTTACCCAGTATTCTAAAGTTCTATAATGATGTGCCTTGGTTTGAATCATCATAATCCCACTAGTAGTAGTAGTAGTATGTTAGAATATTGGTCACTCAATGGGCCCTTTAATCAGAAAACTCATGTTTTCACAAATAATACAATTTTTTCATTTTCCCCTTTAGTTTTCCATTTTAATGTTAGAGGTGAGGTTTCATGATCCTTAACTTACTATTAATAATTAACAGTGAGATTTTTAAACAGCTGGTAAGATGGAGAAAAGCTTATCAGCTGATGGACACTGATAGCTGACCTGATGGTGGTCTGACCTACTACCCATGATGGAAACACATATGACACTCTCTTGGAGCTTTTTTTGTTTTTTGTTTTCTCAGACCTGTTCAATTTTTCCAGTGAGAAATACTTGAGTCTCCTATGGAAAGGGTCGTGTTGGGGAGATGGGCATGGCCTCAGAAATCTATGACTGGCATGACTGAAGTGGCCAAGGATGCTTTTCTTTGTCTCTATGATATTTTATGTGTCTTTATATCATTAAACAGGGTTGCATTAGAGAAAGAAGATAAGTACAAATGATTAGTTGATGGTATTTCATCATCCAGTTGGTACAAACGTGCAATCAGGCCCTTATTTTTTTAAGATGGCTATATAAGGTTAGTAAGTATAGACAATCTAAACATCTAAACATCTAAATGACATCTTTTGAATCTAAACATCTTTTGAATACATCTAAACATCTAAAAAATCTTCTGAATACATTAAAGTATTTTGTATAATTATTAAATTATAGTGTTCCTTTTTAAAATAGATAACATATATATTAGAGGAATTATGGCAAAACTGGTTAAGATTCATGGTAATAGATCAGTTTCAACCTAGGAGACTGGTGTTCTGGAAAAGATTTTTTTGTTTTGTTTTTTGTTTTTGGTTCTGTCCTTTCATATCTTATTGGTACATGGATAAAGATAAAAAGGCACATAGTGAAAAACAAAAACAAAAACAAAAACAAAAGTATGACCCAAAGCTTATAATGAAAATTCATGCATCACCTGAACAGATCAGGTATCAAAGGTATACATCATAACTAGAATAATCATGTCAAACTATAAATATGAAATTTAATGAGTTTAAAGTGTTTCTCAATTTTAGTCAAATAATTGAAGAAGTAAAGCACTTACGGACTGTAGAGTGATAGCAGTTCATGGAAAATGCCCTGAGGATTTTAATTTACCTCTTTTAAAGAAAAGAGAAGAGTATTTCCATTCCACAATGATAGAGGCAAATTGATATTTTCCATCATGATAAAGTAACTCATACCAGCCTTGCCATTCACAGGAAACAATGATGAAACTAGAAAAAAAATATATCAGGCACTTGTTTTCTGGCAATAGATAGTGCAAAGTTGTTGTTGTTTTCTTGTTTGTTTTTTTTTTAAACCGCACAAAAAGCTAAGTTTCACATTTGATCTGGCCTTCTACCTGGGGCATTTTCTGAACCATGCACAGGAAGCTGGAGCTGAGACAGAGTACAGCAATCTTTCTAAGCTGGGAAGTACGGGCTTAGAATTTGAGGCCACTAAACCATCTGAATATTTGAGGGTAGGTATGGGTAGAAAGAAGTTATGCAGAGTTGTTTGGCTGTGGGTCTTTGGCTAAGAACTTGACTGCATATACAGGGTGAGATTTCACAAAATCTGGAGTGCTAGGGACCCTAGAACTGATCAGATATAGAAGACTAAGATCAAACCAAAATAGACAAACTTTAACAAAGAATAAAACCATCATTAGTGGATCAAGTGATTATGCTAATAATTAGCTCCCTGACAAACAAAAGTCATCCCAAATCCTTATAGTGGACAACCCATGTGTTCCACATACAACAAGAATATTATTAGACAAATGAAGAAGCAAAACAACATAACCCACAATCAGGATTAAATAGTCAATATAAGAACCAACATAAACGAGAGGTTGAAATTAATGGGTAAAAATTATGTTATAGTCAATAGAGATATGTTCAAAGATTTAACAAAGAGATAGGGAGAATGCATTGTCATATTAGAAATTTTTATCTCAGCAGAAAACATGAAACTTAAAAAGAATGGAAAATTTTAAATAAAAAATTGCAGTATCTGAAATGAATATTATTTTAAGATGGACTTAACAGAATGAAGATAACAGAAAAAAAAAAAAAAAAAGACTGATACATCTGAAGACAAACTAGTGGAAATTTTAAAACCTGAAGAGCCAAGAGAAATAATTTGAACTTAAAAATTTAAAAAAAGAGAGGCGGTAGCCTCAAAGGCATGTGCAACAGTATGAAGCATTTCTGACATTTCTGTAATTGTTTTTACAAAAGAAGAAAGAAAAAGAATGGTACCTTTGATCTCTTTGAAAAAATACATGCTGAGGCGTGCCTGGGTGGCTCAGTTGGTTAAACATCCAACTTCATTTCAGGTCATGATCTCATGGTGTGTAAGTTCAAGCCCTGTGTGAAGCTCTGTGTTGACAGCTCAGGGCCTGGAGCCTGCTTTAGATTCTGTGTCTCCCTCTTTCTCTGCTCCTCCCCTGCTTGCTCTCTCTCTCTCTCTCTCTCTCTCTCTCTGTCAAAAATAAACATTAAAAAATAATAAAAATAAAAATAAATAAATGCTGAAAATTTGCCAAATGTGGTAAGACATCAACCTACAGATATAAGAAAAGTAGTTAATTCAAATAGTGCATTTAAAAAAAAGAAAATCACAAACAAAATCTAGACGTAGTAAAATTGCTAAATACCAAAGGTGAATTCAAATTATTAAATTCATAATTTGGCTATTGTTGATAGTGCTGCTATAAACATTGGAGTGTATGTGCCCCTTCGAGTCTGCCTTTTTATACCCTTTGGGTTAATATCTAGTAGTTCAATTGCTGAGTCATAGGACAGTTCTAGCTTAATTTTTTGAGGAACCTCTATATTGTTTCCCAGAGTGGCTTCAGCAGTTGGCATTCCCACCAACAGTACAAAAGTGTTCCCCTTTCTCTGCATCCTCACCAACATCTGTTGTTTCCTGAGTTGTTGATTTTACCCGCTCTAACTGATGAATGGGTAAAAAAGATGTTGTATATATAATATATAAATTTATGTAAGTAAAATTTATATACTATATATAATGTTATATCTCACAATATATTATATATATATAGTGGTATATATATTGTGAGATACACACACACACACACACACACACACACAATGGAATATTACTCAGTGATCAGAAAGAATGAAATTTTGCCATTTGCACCAATGTGGAAGGAAATAAAGCATATTATATTAAGCAAAATAAGTCATTCAGAAAAAGACAAATATCATATAATTTCACCCATATGTAGAATTTAAGAAACAAAACAGATAAAGATAGGGGAAGAGAAGGAAAAATAAAATAAGATAAAAACAAAGAGGGAGGCATAAGAGTCTTAAATACAGAGAACAAATTGAAGGTTGCTAGAGGGGAGATGGGTAGGGAGATAGGCTAAATGGGTAATGGACCTTAAGGAGGGCACTTGTTGGGATGAGCACTGGGTGTTGTATATAAATGATGAATCACTCTAAATTCTATTTCTGAAACCATTACTACATTATATGTTAATTAACTTGAATTTAAATTGAAAAACTATTAAATTCAGCCAGAGAATAAGGGTGCATTGTGCCTAGGGTCTATCCACCATATAAACATACCCTCAGATCTCCGTAAAGGGATTTTACTGCAGCTACTGACACAATACTTTTAGAGTCCCAATGACTTTAAGACTTTTATTTCCTTTAGGCGTCTCCCTCCTGACACAGGTGAGATGATAGTTTGGGCCACTTTTGACTATTGTGAGGCTTCTCTAATAGGCAAACTTTGCTCCGAGACTTCTGGTCAGTCTGGTCAAGACTTTCTTAGAAATCTCCTGGTAACATTTTTCTTACCCAATTCTTTCTCCTTTCACAGATGTCCAACCTTCATTATAGTCTGTAGCCTCTCCTCATCTATGATGTACTCCCTCTTGCAGTATCCTCTGTAGACATTTCTCTCAAAGACTATCATATATCTATTCCTTCCTGGCATCTGCTTCTCTAGGACCCAAACTAACATAGAAGATAAATTCTATTCTCATCAAAAGTAACAGAAAATTGAAGATAATTGAGTGATATTCCTAAAATGCTAAAATCTAACAATCCAGAATACAGTATCCAGTAAAATATTATTTAAAAATTAAAATGAATAGGTTTTTATAAATGAAAACAAAGCAGAGTACCAAAAGCTGAGTAACCAGCAAAATTACATAAGCATTGCTAAAGTAGCATCCTTCAGGTGGAAGAGGAATGATACTAAATGAAAGCTCAAATGTACAAAGACTGAAAAGAATAAAAAATTGTAAGCATGGTAATAAATACTAAAAATACTTTAAAGTAGTGTTTTATCTTAATTCTTGTAAACAGAGTAAACACTTTTAAAAGCACAGAAACTGATGAAATAGAAAACACATCAAAAATAGAAAATATTAAAAAGCTAAGTTAGTTCTTTGAAAAATTAACATCATTGATGAACTCCTTGCAAGCACAATCAAGAGATGCTAAAGTTAATAAAAATGTCAGCAATGAAAAGGGGATATTCAATACAGATTATATGTATATTATCAGTTAAGTTGTGCTTATAATTTTAGGACTTAGATGAAATAGACAAATTATTTGAAATTCCAAATTATAAATTGTAAAACAAATGAAATAGAAAAATTACAAGTTAAAAACTTGCAAAAAAAAGGAAATTTGAATAACCTTATATATACTGAAGAAGTTGAGTCTATAACCATAAACTTCCTCAGAAAGTTTATACCCAAATTATTTCATTATTTCTATCAAAAATATCCAAAAATTATTCATAAACAGATAAAAAATCCATAACACTACATTAGCAGATTGAATCTATAGTATATAAAATAGATAATATATCATAACTAAGTGAGGTTTATTCAAGTAGTATAATTAATGGTTAAATCTGAAAATGTTTGTCATTGTTACAAGGATATTATTTCAAGAAATGCAGAAAAATTTTTGATGAAACCCAAAGTTTAATTGTTAAAATTCTCAGCAAACAGGAATATGAAGGGAATTATTCAATCTGATAAATTTCTTTAACTATCATCATACACTTAGCTAACATATATAGTAGTGAAATACTGAACTCATTTCTCCTAAGATTGAGACCAGAGCAAGCGGTCCACTCTCCATTTCCGTTCAACCTTGTCCTCAAAGTCCTAGTCAATGAAAATACGACAATCAATCAATCAATGCGTGACATAAAGTCTGTAAATAAAGAAATAAAAATATATTTACAAAGCACATAATTGCTTATCTAGAATATTTAAAAACTGATAAAAATCTATAAAAATTAATACATGAATTTAGCAACATTGTAGTACACACATTTTTGTATAGAAATAAGTTGATTTTTAATATACTGACAATATAAACCATAGGATATTACATTTACAATTTCATTTATAATTGCATAAAGACATAAATTAGAAATAAAATTAACTAAAACAGAGTAAAAATTTTGCTTTTTGATGAAAATTATTAGACATTACAGAGAGAATATAAAGGAAACATAAATAGAAAATGATATCATAATCATAGTTTGGAAGGTATAGTTTTTGTAAGCTATTCCCAAAGTGTTCTGTAGTTTCAATGTAATATTAATAAAATTTTTAATACCTTGTTGTTTTAATAGAAGTTAAAAGAAGTAGATTCTAAAGTTAATTTCCTGATTATGGAAATATGTGGGGACTATGATAGCAAACACAATCTTGAAAATGAAAAACAAAATTTGAGGACATATGCCATCTGATTTCAAGGTCAATTTAAAATCACAGCAATCAATAGTATATAGTATTACATTAGAATAAACAAATAAATAAATGAGAATTTGACCCACAAAATAAATAGATCTTCCTCAATAAAGAAGGAAAAATCTCTTCATCAAGTTAACTGGGAAATTTGAATAAATATGCTGGAAAAATATGACCCTCAACTCCTATACTACACAACACACCAAAATTAGTTTGAGATGGGCCATGGACATAAACATATAAAAGCTAAAACTGTACAAATTCTAGATGAAAATATGAGAGAAAAATCTTTGCACAATTGGTTTCTCAAAGTGAACTTCTAAAGCACTTTCTGTGGAAAACAAATGGAAACTTGATATTCATCAAAATTAAATGTCTTCTGATTAAGAGACACTGCAAACTAAATGAAAAGATAAGCCACAAACTCGGTGAAAATATTCACAGTGTTTACCTCTGACAAAGGAATTATATCAAAAATATATTAAACTCATACAAATAAAAAATACATGTCAGTAGAATTTTGCAAGAAAATTTTAAGGTTTTTTTTTTCAATAAAAAGCATAGTAATGAGCAATAAGTACACAAAAAACTACTTAATACCAATTAGCTCACAGAGAAATGCAAATTGTAATCATAAGAAGAAACCCCTTTATATGCACTCAAGTGGTCAAATTAAAAAAGACCTGAAAGGAACAATCCAAATGACAGCCCTGCCTTAGTTTAAAGCTAGGTTCTCTTTTCTGCTTATTATGGATCTTTGATAAGAAATACAATTGCTGAGAAGTCTGTTTTGCTTGCTGTTTGCTACGAGCATTGTGAAGCCCTTCCTGAATGTAACCCGCTGTGTAGTAGAATGGGTTGTAAACCTTCCTAAATGTAGTCTGATAGGTAATGGAATGAGTAATTGTACATAAACTAACCGGCATTTCTCGCTTCTGTAAACCTGCTTGCTTAGCACATTCCCCACCTACCCTACCCTCTTCCCCCTTCCCCCTTTTTCCTCCCGCCACAAGTAACGGACAAAGCCTTCCCGCCAAAGGACAGACAAAGGACGCCCAATCAGAGAACAACAAATGTCCTTACTTTAAAATCAACTAATCAGGCCCCTCATAATTTGAAACCTCCCCTGTGCTATTTGTCTCTGTCTATAAAAACGCTGTACCAACCCTGATCGAGGCCTCTTGCGTCACCGGCGACGAGTGCACAGAGGACCAGGTTCGAACCTGCAATAAACGACCCTTGCCGCTTGGCTTTGACTCACGACTCTGGTGGACTTTTGTGGGAGGTTTCGGAACTTCGGGCATTACAGACCAACCACTACCAAATGTTGGTAGTGGAGGTATAAAATGGCATAACCAATTTGTAAATATGTACGTACAGAATTTTCCTTATAAATTAAACATGCAACTATTCTATGACACAGGATTTCTATTCCTAGCTATTAATCCAAGATAAATGAAAACTTAAAACCATGAAAAATCTTGCACAAGAAGACTGCTGGTGTCTCTATTTATAAATCCCTCAAACTAAAAATATCCTAAATGTCCCAACAAAAGAGTGCCTTATATATGTATATTAACATAATGGGATAGCAATAATCAGCAGTAAAATATAACACAAAAACACATGCAAGATCTCCAAAACATTATGTAGAATAAAATAAGCCAGACGCACAAAAATATATAGTGTATGGTTTTACTTTTGCGACTCATTGGGGGAAATAAATAATCTATGATGGTAGAAAGGTGGTAGAAAGAGATGGTTTCTTCCTGGTAAGGAGAATTGATTGAAAAGGAGTAAGAGATAGCTCTCCAAGGTGATAATCTGACACAAAGTTTCTCTGTCTTGATTTATGTGTTCATAAAAGGTACCTGTGCATTTGTCAAACATATCATATTGTACTCTTGAGATCTGTGCATTTCATTGTGTATAAATTTTACCTCAATACAAAAAAATTAATACAAATTTAGAACTAGAAACAGACATGGTTGAAAAATCCTATATCAAAAATTTCAATAAAATATTTTTCCCTAAAATCCAGAAATACAAATTTCTGTACCTCTCCCTCTCTCTCTCTGTCTCTGTCTCCCTGTCTCTCAAATAAACATGCAATGCATTATATAGAATACATCTTTATATTTTTATATAGGCCAAGTCACATTCTAGGAGTCATAACTCCATATTCTTATGCTTGTGTCTGAATAAACTTGTGTTTCCCTAGCAGTAGGACACCATGAGGGCATTACTGCACAGATTAGAGCTAAGGACATGACATGATACAGTTGATAACTGACCCAGGCTTAGTGTAACCTGAGATACACCTTACTTACTGTAATAGACACTTAAGGTCCATTTTTCAAAGAAAACTGCACATTTTATGACAACAGAGTTATGATACTAAGTACTTACTATATGTTAGGATCTATGCTAGATACTTCACATAAATTAATTTTACTCAGTTGTCACAGTCACCCAGTCATGTATATAGTACAATTATCTTTATTGTAGGTAAATAAGAACTGAACCTCAGCATCATCAAATAATTGCCAGTGACTATTGTGCTCCTATGTTTCATAGCCAATTCTTTTTTTAATTTTTATAAATGTTTATTTATTTTTGAGAAAGAGAGACAGAGCACAAACAGGGGAGGAGCAGAGAGAGAGGAAGACACAATTTGAAGCAGGCTCCAGGCTCTGAGTTGTCAGCACAGATCTCGATAGGGGGCTTGAACTCAGGAATCTTGAGATCATGACCTGAGCCGAAGCCGGATGCTTAACCAACGGAGCCACCCAGGCGTCCCATTTCATAGCCAATTCTAATTCAAATAATCTGTTTTGAGTGCTTTACTCTTATTTCTGTGGCATTCTCTTTAATTAAACATAGAGATGTTCTCTATTAGCTTAAACCACATTCTGCATTCTCAAGCCATAAACTATATTTGGTAGTGTTTCCAATCGGGTCGGTAAACAAACTAGCTCTTGAAATTGACAAGTATCTTCAATATTGTCCATAGTGAATACTCTGAAATTTGCCTTCACTGACTGTGTGAAAGCCATTGATATTCACTGATGTTACAGTACAACTAAGAAAAAATAATATTGGAACCTGTTTTGAGTTTTAGTGACAATGGGTTTCTCTTGCATAAAGCTAGCTAGACATTCCATTGTAGTAACAAACCACATTTATTATCCAGAAGTTAAAATATCAACAGCAGTTTCAAGTAAATAGCCAATAGTTTTCTATCATATATTATTCTAATGTATAAGATTGGGCATTGCAATCTCAGTCTTAAAATAAAATTTTCAACTGTGATGACATTGGCAAACTGTATCATAATCTGCAATGTATCAAATTTAAGAAGTTGAGAATACAGCCTGAAAATGATTGTTGGTAAATATTATCCAAGTTCTTCTGAATTGCCTATTGCTAAATACAATAACTGAAAAATGAGAGATATTCTTTAGTTACAATAAGCTTTATCTTTCTTTATAGTTGAGATAAAGCACAGGCAATAGTATGAAAAATTATGACGTGTTTACTAGTCTAATGAACAAAAATAGCTAATGTGGAACTCCATTCTGCCATGCTACTAGCTCGGCAGTCTTTAAAAGTTACCCAAACTCTTAGATCCTTTCATGATTTCTTTACAGCGTGTTGTATGTATGATTTATATCACTTATATATAATATGATTTATTTCTTATATACTGTATACTAACTAGATGGGACTGCACATTAGGTCCAGGTTCACTAATCCATGTTTCTCATTTGTGCTTGGAATATATGATTTATGAAAGTTGATGACAGGATATGCCTCTGGGCTTTAATAATAGACGCTTTTTAGTCAAAATGCCCACTGTCTGAATCACCTTCCCGGTTTTGAGAAATGCATATTTGTGTGATTATTGGAAAGAGAAAAATATTTTTCTTCAGAAAGAAGTCTGAGGGAACAGACGCCATCTTTATCCTTTGACACCAAGCACGAGGACACCTAGCTAGTTTCCACCAGGTATCCACCAAGGATTTTGAGTCTTCGACACGTGACTCAAGATCAAGAGAAAATGAAATTAGAATCTTAGTGATGGAGTGGGGAGAACAGCATTTGGATTTATTTGTGTTTGTATTTGTATCAGTATTTGTATGTCCAAGTAAAGACAGGGTTATTTACTCGAGACAGAACGGTCCATATTTCCAAGCTTAGTTTCCAAGTATCTTGTGAAACCTGTAGGTTAAATTTATTTTCCTGCTAACATTAAAGCATGTTGCTAACATGTACATTCAAAACTCTGGCTGAATGACTGGAACACCTATTGTACAACAGCTCTTGACATAATTTTAAGTCACTGAGACAGCCAACCTAAATGCTAAATGTAAAACTCTAAAAGCTCATGAACATGTTTTTGAAGTGGGGAAAAAATAAGACATGGGTTTTGTTTGGAAGAAAGAAAAGAAAGAAAGAAAAGAAAAGAAAAGGAAAGAAAGAAAGAAAGAAAGAAAGAAAGAAAGAAAGAAAGAAAGAAAGAAAGAAAGAAAGAAAGAAGGGAAAGAAGGAAGGAAGGAAGAAAAAGGAACAGAGGGAAGGAGGGAGAGAGGGAGGAAGGCAGGAAGGAAGGATGGAAGGAAGGAAGGAAGGAAATACAGTATGTAGTGGACTGATAGAACATCATGAGAAAAGTAGCAATGTGCCGACCAAAGACAAGATGAAATTAGAAAATGGATTAAAGCCTGTCACTGTGGACATGTCCCCAGTCAATGCTTTGCCTAGTGATGATTTTGTCTGCTTATTAAGGAAGGGGAAATGGGTAAATAAAGTCAATATATCCCCAAGGTTGACAAAGGACTCAGATTTTTGTGGTTCTTAGAATGAGTAAAGCAAGAAGGGTAGCAGTGAAATGACATTTAGTGCAGTTAAGTTCTGGAACATATAAGTAAGATCAACTAACATGAAATTTCTAAGTACAGAGAATATCTCATCTTCTAAGTACACTAAACTTTTACAGAATATTTTTATTCATTTGAATGATCAACTTTAAATTTCAGAAGTTCTATTCATGCCTGGATGTGTGTCTGCAGGGGTATACATAGAGCCCCTATTCCACACATCAGTAAATGTTTATTGATTTGAACAAAAAGGATATTTTCTGTATCCTGAGGTCTCTTTACTTAGAAAAATGAACACATAATGACAATATCAGGAGGTAATATGCTGAGTAAGACTTGTATTTTTGAGGCAAATAAATCATGAGAATGTTTTGAAGAAAACCACAATAAGCAATGAAGTTCATATTTTGAGGAAATTATAATTAGATTGGAAAGTATTTGTAGAAAACATGTAAACCAAATCTGGTAAATATACTGAAGGAATGAGGAAAGTCACATCAAACTTGTATCTAGTTGAGTAAAGAAGAGTTTAGCATACACATCTTTGAGAAACTCCCAAGACTTTTTAGTAATTTTGACAGCATAATCCCTAAAATCAATCATTTAAACATTGAATTAAGATGTCTCTTATCATTTATTTATGTTAGTAATCCAATTGAGTTTACCAAAAATATCTTATTGAAAGTAACATCAGCAAATCTCAGGACCAATATTAAAGCATGTCAATATGTTTCAGAGATGGTAAAAACTTTGATGACTGCCAAAAATCTTAGTGTAATTCGTAAGCTCTTTGTATTATGATGAAGTCCCCTAGCTAGCTGTGCAAAGCCTGTATGTTAATGCATGATACACAAATAGAGACCAAGAATTCTCCCACAAGTACAACTAATGTCTATTTCTTGCATTTACCTGAATTATTTAAAACATTTACAATAATTTTAAGATATTAAGACAATTATATCAGAGCTATAGTACTAAATTATGAACCATTTACTGGGAGGTTCTATACTGAAATTATATTTCTACCAGAAGAGAGCTATCACACATAATGCAAATGGCTATAGATGGACCTATTGACCTTACTGCTTTTTAAAAAAGAGAAACAAATATAAAATATTCCTTGATCTTGAAGTTTATAGCGAGCAAATTAGTAAATACTACTTAGGTAACATCATTTTCATGTACAGAAAGTCAGTTAATAACAATTCACATAATGGATTATAAAATACTCACTACTGTTAATTGTCCTTTTTGGTTTTGTGGGACATGATTTTAATTATTTATGTACATGGATCAATTTGATTTGCTGGGAGAAAATTAATGAGTATACATATTTTTACTCTTTCCATGATTTTTCTGACAGTCCTTTGAAAGTATTTTATGATATTTAAAAATGAAAATCTATAACTAGCTTAAAATAATTATTTCTGGAATCCTTTTAAGAATCCAAAGAATTAATTAAACTTGATATTTTAATGATTTTATATATTCAAGAATGAAAATCACTAAAGCTTTGATCTTTGCTTAGTTATTTAAAAACCCTGATTTTGAAGATCTTTTCAGAGGCCATCTATTATGTTCAAGATCCTGTCTTCACAAACTAGCAAATGGACCATTCAAAGAAAATTAATCCCTAGTATAACTCACCCATTCTTGATAATCAAAAAATTCAAAAACAAAACAAGACAAAAACAAAAACAAAAACATACCAGATGACTGATTCTATTCTGTCTCCTGTTGAGGGAGCGCATGAAGATGGGAGTTTACACATATTTTCCAAGAAAGTTACTAGACTCTTCCCTAAAGTGTCACTCATGCTTCTTCATAAAACTTTTTTCTCCCTTCAGTGTGTGAGTCACTTGGATGTAAAAATGAATAGAAATACTGCATGCGCTTCAAGAGAATATTATCAATCAGGGAAACAAACATGTAAAATATGGAAAAGATGGAGTGAGCAGAGTAAATGGAGCTATGAATGAAATAAATTTGATTACGAAGGAAAGAATTCCAGGATTCAGATAAAGCTTCACGGACAAAGTACATTGGAACAAGAACTTGAACGGTGACTAGGATTTAAGAAGACAGAAAACAGAAGGGTACCCCAGAAAGAATGAAGTTATGTTGCAAAAATTTATGCATGTGAAACAGCACAAAACACTGGAACCCTTGACTACGGAGCCAAACAATGTATACTACTAGATTTTGTTTATTTAAGGGTTTTATTCTTAAGCATTTGTAAAATTTCCTTAAGATTGACATTCTCTCAAGACATGTTTGAGAGAATAAAATTTACAAGTACATATATTAGAAGTAGAGAAGTAACCCTCAGACTATTAAAGTTCTTTGCTAAAATGTTAAAAAATATATTAAATTAGAAAGGAACACTCTCAGGTGGAATTCTTCAAAGTTTATTAAACATAGATGAGGAAGGCTAAGAAAAGGAAGAGACACTTCCAGAAAGTTTTCTAATAAGTTTTGCTAAGAACTTCCTCTGCATTTTTTTTTCAACACTAACATTTACATTGTTGCATAGAATGAGAAGGAGTACTGATATACATAGAGATTTCAAAACATTGGTAGCATTGACAGCCTCTTATTAATAAGTTACAGGACTATTTTTCCAGACAGCCAAATTGAAGAGGAAGACAGACAGACAGACAGACAGAGAGAGAGAGAGAGGGGTAGAATGAGAAGAAAGAAAAAAAGGCTGACTTTGCAGAGTTACAAATTTGGGCTTGATAGACTCTATGTTTCTAACAACCTGAGTCATATGGAAACCATATTCATCACAAAAGTGTGTGGCTGAGTTGACGCTGTTGAATCAGAAATACACATTTTTGGAGAAAAGATGGACAAGGTGATCTCACACATTCTTGTTCTAAGGTTGTACTGTTCCAAAGGATCTGTTTCAAAATTGTAACATATATAATGCATATGGTATACATATGGTGATGATGATTCTGCTCCCAAATTTGGGGAAATGTCTCTAAAAGAAAAGAAAGGTGCAGGGAACTGATTGGTGGGTTTGATCCCACTATAAAGACTCCATTCTTTGGGAATCTTAATTCCTTGTCTCATATGTCTGCTTGTGATCCAAGAATAAAGCCTGGCGAGTGGCTCCTCTCACTGCCTAGTAGGAGTAACTGGAGGAAGAGTTGTATCAGATGCTGAGTGACCAATTTTGTAAACTTTTTTTAAAAGTTTATTTATTTATTTTGAGAGAGAGAGAGAGCAAGCACAAGTGAGAGAGAGGCAGAGAGAGGAGAAAGAGAATCCCAAGCAGGCAGAGCCCAACATGGGCTCGGACTCATGAACTGTGAGATCATGACCTGAGTTGAAATCAAAAGTTTGATGCTTAACTGATGGAGCCCCCCAGGTGCCCCTGTTTTGTAAACTTTTCACTCACTGAATACTTCTTTAAAGACTCAAATTTCTCATTTCAAAAGATACAATGTCACTAGCTATATTTCATAGGATTGAAGATTAGATGTGGTAATATAGGGTAGATGTATACAGCAAGGACTCAATAACATTAGTAAGTACTGTCTTAATTATTGTATTTTCTTAACATTCTGACATATAAAGACTAAGGAAGGAAGAAAAACGAATTGGTGGTGAGCCGCAAAGTATGCAAAAGTACTTCAACTTCACAACAGTACCCTAACCTTGCATCTATTTAGAAATAAAGAAAAGGATGATCATGCAAAGTCAATCGGGTCAGGAAGACATATTTATGCTGTGTAGGACAGAGGTACAGGAGCAAAACAGCATTGAACCCAGTGACAATTATATGATATTATGGTGGCATAATGGCAAACTTAACCCATACTAATACTAACGCAAGACAGTATTATTTATGACTTCCGTTAGATTTGTAGCCAGCCTCAAGCTACATTCTCTGTTTATTCTAGTTTTTCCAGCCTCGAAACACTGTTATTTTTTCCCTATTTTATGATACTACTGCCCAGACCATCATGATTATTATGGGTTTCCAAAGCATTTTTCAGAATATTATGTTTCTTAAAGCCTGTGCAAAAGGTGAGTAGAATCATTTTGCAGGTGAATGAAATAAAAACACTGAAGCATTAAATAACAATGAGGCTTCACAGCTGTTACTTTTGATACATTCTGTAGATTCTGAGTTTATTTTTAAAATACCATGTGGGTATTGCTGTCTTGATAATTTTCTATGCAGTATTGAGCCTGTAGGGCATTGTGATAGACTTTGTTTCCTTTCTTTCACCACTTGTGAAAGATTTGGCTAACTCCAAACTACTTGTAAATTATATTCAGCACACACAAGAGTATACCATGAATTCCTGTTTTATTTGGCTGTATCAAAGCTAACACCTGCACCTTGTTTAACAAGTCACCTGCTGAGTGGGATAAAGTGATTAAAAAGATGTATTTTATTTACTGTTTTGGTGACTTTTGCTTCTTTTCAGGTCAACAGCATGTATTTAGTGCCCACTATGTGTTAGAGGCCTCCTATTGCAAACCTTGAGAGATAAACATCAAAATTCATTTTACAGATGAATAAACTGAATTTGATAGAGAATGCGTTTTTAATACTTATTTATTTGTTTATTTATTTATTTTTGAGAGAGAGAGAATGAGCATGAGCAGGTGAGGTGCAGAGAGAGAGGGAGACAGAGGATCCGAAGCTGGCTCTGTGCTGACAGCAGAGAGCCCAATATGGGGCTCTGAACGTAGGAACCATGAGATCATGACCTGAGCCGAAGTCAGATAATCAACCAATTGAGCCACTCAAGTGTCCTGATAGAGAATGTTTTCAGGGGGCCACACAGGCCCAAAGTGGGGAAGTTCATGTCTGTTTGAATTCCAGTGTGATGCATCTGCCCACTTCCTTAGGCATCTTCTCTATGTCCCTTCTGCTACTGCCATCAACAACTGTGAACTTGTTTACTCCTCTTTTTTAATATCTAATGAGACCACAAATATATACCCATCCGAGTTGGAAAAATTTCTGTCTCTCTTCTCTCTTTTCTCTCTTCTCTTTCTTTCTCTTCAGAATTGAGACTGAGATTAAAGGCAGCAACTTAATTTTTGTTTTTTTTCCAAACAGATAATGAGGTCACCAAACCCTGATTGGATGGTGGAGAGAAAGCAAAAGTTGGTGAACAGAGCTAGATGCACTTTAGCAAATGCCAAGAAAGAAACAAAGATGAGATATAGAAATATAGACCATGCTTTTTAGGTTTCTTATATCTCTTCAAGTCCTGATTCTTTTCCTTGTGTTTTGTAATAAACATTTTTCTTCTTATAACGCATTCACTTTATTTTGTTAAATAGCAAACTATTTGTTTATATTGATCACAAATTGGCAATATTAACTAATATTCTAACGTGTTCAACTAAAATCAGCATGCTTTGAATCTGAAATGTGTAACTACAACATGGACTCTAGGTTATTTCATGTGGAAACACAACAACTTGAACTTAATATGTCCATTATATTTCTCTCACCTTTGCCATTTGTTTATTTTCTCTCTGTTACTACCACATGCCCCAAACTAAATGATTTGATAGACTTTTTATATTTTGCACTTCAGAAAATGAGAAAAGATAGATTGAGTGTCAGGCACAGACATAGAACATTTCATAGAGTAAACTCAATAAAAGTAACTCAATAAAACTCCTAGTGTAACACAAAAAATGTTATCAATTATCAATTTTATAATTATTATAGCCTACATGTTATCACACATAATGTTATTAAACAGAAAACCTGGGAACGCTACCATAAAATAAAACATGTACTAGTTTTTCATAAGTAGACTCATTGTTTTTGCTGAATGAGAAAAATTTTATCACAGTAAACCAATGTGGAAAGTTTTCTTCTATCCAATAGAAGAAGAAAAAAAAACATTAGAATTTTCATATTAAGATAGCGGTCAGAATGTGTTCAGCAAAGGTCAGAGAGAAATGATAAAACTGAAGAATTATATCAAAAGAAAGAGAATTCATTACTGAAATTAATAGCAAGTGGGTGAATAAATTTTGCAAATGATATTAAAACCTGTTGTCTCAAATTTAAAATTTATAAAGACTCTACTTAAGTTGAACTTGCTGCAAGATGAAATAACAACAGAGTTTGGTATTTTCTTTAATTAATGGTAGAAAAAAATCCTCTCTTTGTCTTACATACTTTATTTTATTTTTTATTTTTTTAACATTTATTTATTTTTGAGACAGAGAGACAGAGCATGAACGGGAGAGTGTCAGAGAGAGAGGGAGACACAAAATCTGAAACAGGCTCCAGGCTCTGAGCTGTCAGCACAGAGCCCGACACAGGGCTTCAACTCACAGATCGCGAGATAATGACCTGAGCCAAAGTCGGACACTTAACCTACTGAGCCACCCAGGCACCCCTGTCCTCCATACTTTAATAATCCCATCACATAAAAACAGATGAAGGAAATGAGAGGGAGGGAAAACAAAAAATGAAGGGAAAGGTCTCCTTATATGCATACAATATCAGGATCAACTACAAGGAATAATACCTTTCCATCCCTCACCCAATTCCTATGTGGGGTCCAAGGCCACCTGTGAATAGATGGAACAGGAATTAAAACACTATTGGCATAGTACCATGGCCAACATACCAAAAGATGGAGAGAGAGAAGAGAATTTCCCAAGGAGCAAGGCCCTGAGCCTCATCTGCTTCCCCAGGGGGGTGGGGGGAATGAGACATCTTGGCTCAGCAAGAAGGCAGTTGGCACAAATCACAGATACCTTAGCAGAATTCTCCAGATCACCAACTACATGCTAAAGAATGTCCAGAAGTCTATCCAGTCCATGCTGTTCTCTGCTTTCTACAAGACATCTCTTCAGGCTTGAAACTGACAGCTGACCTGATTCTCCTCTTTTTGGAAGGCAAGAGAATAAGTGTTTATTCTACCCTCTCTACATCTAGGCTACTCCCATTATTACTTCCCTGGCTCTAAAGAGACAGAAGCCTCCTAACAAAGCAGGCTCCCTTTGTGAAAGTCAGCTTGAGGGAAGCATTTACCTAAAATATGGCTCCTTTGTGTAGTATCCAAAGTTAATACAGGTGCCCTGATATAGGAAGCTTCCCAAAAAGATAAGCACTGGTATTAGTACTAATACTTGAACTATTTAGTACCATTAATAGTAGAATGCAGTACTGCTTATGCTAGTGATATTCAGTACTGACACCATTACTAAATAACTAGCATTCTAGCTTAGAACAACAAGCTGTACAGAACTAGCCTCCTTAGTTATATCTTTGGCTATAAATCTGCACATCTATTAACTTTCATATTCCTTCATCATTACAAATATATTTTAAAACATCTTTGGCTAAACTAGAATAAAGACAATTTAAGCGTTTCCCAAATTCATTGTGATAAGAAGCCCATTATATGTCATTCAGTGTTATGTGTATTTTATTTGCAAGTATGCCTATGCTGACTAATTGCATGTTACCCTACTTTTTTTATAAATTGAATTTTTCAACACTGTTTTGGTTGATTGATGAACATCTATATTATAGTACCCTCCAGATACTAACATTGAGTACAACTAACAAACAAAACTGAATCGGGTGGAACACACTGTAGCAGCCGTGCTATAGAATAATGTTCTCTCCTCAGTGTGCTATTTAGGTTATATGCGTCTGTTCTTGCTACCCATTTTGAAATATGATAATTTGTTAATGGGGTGAGAGTTCATGAAACTTGTTATGAATTTTACACCTTAGTAAAAAATGTTGGAAGATAGAGATTGAAGCCAGTTTAGGGAACAGTTGCTTTAGAAATTTGTTTACACATTTTGAAATGATCAGTTAAAATGCTTCCACAGCTTGGCTTTTCAGTTAATATTTAATAAATACTCAAATTACATTGACTTCTAAAACCATTTTTAAATATATAACTCTGTTATGAAGCTCTGGCTAGCTTCTCAGGGATCTAATGATGTTGGGGGAGGTCATTGAGAGGACACGCTAGCTTGTTCACCTGTAAGCTGGCCCCAGGCAGTAGGAGTCTCCTCACCCCCTTTCCTGTTCTTGGAATATACGTTCTGCCTACTGCTCCCACAATGGGAGCTGTTCTGAGTACATAGCTTTAAGGGAGTAAGGGTATTGTTGAAACTATTTGGACTGAATATGTGAGTGAACACCATTAAGTCCTCTCTATAACTTTTTTTAAAACTTTTTAAATGTTTATTTATTCTTGAGAGAGAGATAGAATATGAGCAGGGGAAGGGCAGAGAGAGTAGGAGACACAGAACTCGAAGCAGGCTCCAGGCTCTGAGCTGTCAGCACAGAGCCTGATGTGAGGCTTGAACCCACAAACCGCAAGATCATGACCTGAGCTGAAGTCGGACGTCTGACCAACTGAGCCACCCAGGCGCCCCTTTATATAAACTTTTAAGATTCTGATGGGTGGGTGTGGAGATCTACTCATCTTGTAGATGCCCAAGGCAAACCTTGTATGTAAGTTTGCTTGCTTATTAACACCTCCACCTATGAATCTGGAGTGACCTGACTCTGACTTCGGTCTCTTCTTGCCTTCTGCATATGGTGCCCATTTCAGATTTCACCTTGAGAACTCCCCAGGTTGTGAACTAACAAAGGTGTACTTTTAAGTATAAAAAAGAGGAACAGATGCCTAATTCTAAGTCTCTATTTTTTATATATTTAAAAAAAACTATCTGCCTATCATTTCTTTTTTTATCTAAAATTTCAGCAATCAGGGGAGATGAGATAGCTGTTCTTCATTTATATTGACTCAACTTTAAGAATACATGCTAATGTTTTGAGAGGATAATATTCTTCAGTTATATTGGTAGTAAGAAAAAAAGTTTGCTCATATTCACCTTCATGGTTATTATTAAATAACATAAACAACATTTTGAGAAATGTGTAAGATAACAATTTCTAAATTTTCTTGGTGTTTCCTATCACGTTTGTGTTATATAGATAAGACTTTAGCTATGTGGTGTCATTTTAATTACATCATGTAGTTATCAGTAAAGTAGATTAAATGAATTCATTTTTTTTTAATGTTAAGAATGGCATGAACAATAATAATGCTCTTGAGGCTAAAAAAAAAAAGCTTGCTCAGAATAGTAAATGGTATTTTTTTAAAGTTTATTTATTTATTCTGAGAGAGAGAGTGTGTGTGCATGTGTGCAAGAGTAGGGGGAGGAGCAGAGAGAGGGACAGAAAGAAACCCAAGCTATGGACCCTGAAAATGGGGCCGAGGCTCAAACTCACCAATGGTGAGATCATGACATTAAGCTGAAAATCAAGAGTAGGCTGCCTACCTCACTGAGCCACCCAGACACCCCTTAAATGGTATTTTTTTGCCTTTTTCTCTAAATAGGTGTGTGTACTGCTTGTTAAATTTCCAATGCACCCAAATAGAGTCTTTCTCAAGTGAGAAAATTCAGTAAAAGCCCTGATCTCCATCATGGTCAACCTTTGCCCCATCCTTGTTTCAGAGATGACTCTTTCTATAGAAAATGCTAATTGACTAATTAAACATGTGGTGAAATTTTGTTGGAGCAAAAATGCACAAGATTTAGAATGTCCAGGTCAGAATTACAGCTTAATTTTATGATTTTTCTTACAGTTTCCAAGATTCTACACCTACCTTACCTGTTTGCTTTGGGTCTCCAATGATACATTAATCAATTAAGAAATTCAATTATTTTAAATACATTCGGTCCATATTTTTTGAACACCTACATCATGCCAAGAGCTATATTAAGTGTTGGGAAAACCGAGATAAGATACCCCATACTGAAGGACAGAATCTTAATGAATATTATAAATTCCTAATCATATTCGTCATATATTAAAAGACCTAAATCCTTCTCACTTAGTGTAATACAAGGAAAACTAATTAACATTAGACAGATAAACAGGTAGTAAACACTATATGACCTAAAATTTTTACCTAATCATATTTCTCTGCCTCTAAAAAATATAGCAAATGAAATCACCTAAATATTCTATATAATACCTCATGCCCTTTTATAATATGACAAAGGTTTTCCTGAGAGATCTCTAATAGGCTTGAGATTTTCTTAAACAGATTTCTAACAAGCAGGCAGCCATTCCACAAAAAGAAATTGGTATTAATATATAAAAATGATATTCATCCTTTTTATGGTTTTCTAGATGGGATTTGCATATAATTCTTATTAAGATTTGACACCTATTCATTTCAAAGCCAATGTTCTAAAAGGTTCTACTATATATTAGAAATAATAAGTATGGTATATTATAACATCATAATGATAGAGAGAGAAAATGTCTTATTTATTATGGTAATAAGTCAGGTAATAAAATATAACCTATGTTGGACCTAGAGGATTAAAATATATTTTAAATCAATTTAAAACAGTAAAATACAGACATTTAAAGTTTATGCTAAACTGGGACAGAGAATTAACCTGGCTGGAATAAAGAGAAACAGTCTCGTCAGCTCAGCTGAACTAAGACAAGAGCCGAACTGCCAGCTGTGTGAGCAGCCAGTGAAAATAAGCCAGAATGGCAGTCAAGTCTTTAATCACTTAGTGTGATTGTATGTGCAAGTGGCTAAACTCCTCTCCTCTTCCATTTTCCACATGGAACTGCATTCCATGTCATTCTGTTGGAAGAAATGGAACTGGGTGGAGGGTTTAGATTTAGGTCAGGATATCAGCATAGTGGAAAAGTACTTAGTTTATTGAGTCTGAGTAGATAAGTGCCTTCAAATTTTCCCCTTTCTCCCAATAAGAAAGTCTCCTTAGATGTTCCTGACAAAAACCTTGGCAGAAGTCTCCAGATAAAGAGGTCTTTGAATAAAGATGCTTGGCTAGCATTGCAGATATGCATAAGAACATGGCTGGCAAGGGGGTGGTGGGGCTAAGTCCAGGAATGCAACTGTCTTCGGAGACTGAAATGCCCTGGCTGTGCTTCAAGTCTGGTGTGAGGAGGGCAGCCTCCCTCTTGAGGCCAGGTAAAGGCCTAATAATTTCATATGGCTGGGTCTGAAAAAATCACATATGGGTTTTTTAAACAGGAGACAGACTCTTTAATTCTATTTTAATCACTGGAGTCCTAGAGTTACAAATATATTATTAAAATTCATTTCCAATATGTGTATATATCTAATTATCCTAAGTCATCTTTCTTGCTTTCAGCACACATTTGTCATCCAAGGGGATACTTCTGAATGTTTTTCCACTGAAACAATGATCCCTCTTCCATGCGTGGCACACTCCTGAGAAAAGGCCAGTTCTATGAGGTAAAATCATTTTCTGATATTTGCAATTTTTCACACTTTTTCCCCATGATTATTTATATTTTACCTTTACCTTTTCTAAGTGACCAAACAATTCATTGAATTTACTGTCAAGTCCTTGGTGAGGTACCATGAGACTAGGATTGACATACTCACGTTATGATGTGGTCACTGACAAAATTATAAGTTAGACCTAATATAGTTTAAGGCTCTATATTCCCCATGCATTCTCTAGTTCCTCTCATAGGAACAAATAGTTCCATATTTTAAATTCTGTCTTTAATACCTACCTTAAAATTTTATGAATCGTCACTGACATTCCATTGTATATAGACTAGAATTCAATAATTAACTTCTAGACACCTAATGTACAGCATGGTAGTTACTAGAGTTAACAATATTGTAGTGTATACTTATAATTTGCTAAGAGAGTAGATCTCAAGTGTTCCTACTACCATATACACACACAAATTATATAAGGTGATGAATAGGTTAATTCGCTTGATTGTTGGTAGTCATTTCACACAGCACATTGTACACCATAAATATATAAAATTTTCATTTGTCAATCATACATCAGTAAGATTATGGAAAAAAGTAATTGGTTAAAAAAAGAAGAAATGAAAAAGTATTCAAAATCTTTAACAAGGCTTACAATATAATACACAATCTGATTCTGGCAAAATATCTGGTACCTTGTACCACTGTGTACATACCTCTCTGCATAGCAACATTGAACCAGGATCTAGTTAGCATTTAATAAATGGCTATTTTATGAAGAAACAAACAGAGTTAGTGAATGAATAACAAGCATCCTATGTGATATACAGAATATATCTGCATATGTATTTATTAAATCTCATTGAACTGACTTTGCAAAGACATTTCACCTGATCTGGCAAAAGGTTTAGACACTAAATTACTCTAAAATCAAGTAACAAAAAGAGAGTTATAGATATAATTGAAACCTTAAGTTTGTTTTTTTTTAATTAAGCTTTTTATTTGGAGTTAATTGTAGATACACATGCAGTTGTAAGAACTAATGAAGGGAACTCCCATGCATATCTTATTCAGCTTCTCCATTACTAATGTCTTATCAAACTGTAGTATGATGTCACAACCAGGATATTGACATGGCTACAGTTAAAATACAAAATGTTGTTTATCTTTTTTCTCAAGTTTATTTATTTATTTTGAAAGAGGGAGAGTGATGGGGCGCCTGGGTGGCGCAGTCGGTTAAAGCGTCCGACTTAGGCCAGGTCACGATCTCGCGGTCCGGGAGTTCGAGCCCCGCGTCAGGCTCTGGGCTGATGGCTCAGAGCCTGGAGCCTGTTTCCAATTCTGTGTCTCCCTCTCTCTCTGTCCCTCCCCCGTTCATGCTCTGTCTCTCTCTGTCCCAAAAATAAATAAAAACGTTGAAAAAAAATTAAAAAAAAAATAAAAAATAAAAAATAAAAAGAAAGAGGGAGAGTGAGAGTGCGAGTCAGGGAGAACTGGAGAGAGACAGAGAAAGAGAGAGAGAGAGGGAATCCCAAGCGGGTTTCGTGCTGTCAGCATGGAGTCCAACATAGGGCTCGAACCCACAAACTGTGAGATCATGACCTGAGCGAGATAGGTCACTTAACCAACTGAGCCACCCAGGTGCCCCATATCTACAAGCATTTTTGAAAGATCTTGTATTGAAATTCCTCTCATTATGGAATGGTGGTCCTAGGTAAAATTTACGAGATGCCATGGGAAGGTGCTAAACACCTGTCAGTCTACATAGAGAAGATGATAAGCAAGTAAAGTGAAGAGTGCAAAAGATGGTCCATCATTGGGTAAGTGTTATCTATAAGTGACAATTCCTGAACTAATATTACACAGCATGTTAACCAACTAGAATGTAAACAAATTGATACAAAAAAATAAATTCTAGGTAAGGATGAAATAAAGTTAGATGATTGCCTCTATATATCTTTTAACTGAGGCACTTATGTGTTTCTAGTAGTGATTTTAGTTAAGGGGAAAACGTCTATAAGGTATTTGTGTTTAAAGGAAAATGTCTAGAAGGTATTTGTGTTTAAAACCATTTGCCTTTATCTCTTATTATTCTTGTAATTTTTCGGAAATGTAGAAGGCACATATCAATACCTGTAATTGCTGATACTTTGCATATACATAACTAAAGCATATATACCCACTAAATTCAAACCAGATTTATGTGTGCATCTATATCTGTCATGAGATGATTTCAACTGGCAATAGAGTAACTGCATTGCTTAGGCCACAAGAAGCAGCCTGTCAATGGCCCGCAGACTCAGAAGGGAAGTGGTATTTCCTTGGAATTCATAGATCTGCCATTATGTGTCCTCATTTACTCACTCTCACTCAGCCCCTATTAAATATCTGCGTATATTGGGCATTGTTTTAGATGCTTCAGATGTAAAGAAACACATAGATTTTTGTCTTTCTTCAGATATCTGAGAAACCATTGGGGCTTTGACTGTATGCCATTTGTAAATACATATGGAAAGCTATCTGCGATTACAAGAAGACCTGGGAGTGATGTAGACAAAGTTCTGAAAGGCAAATGAGAGCCTTTTGGAGCCAGTTATACCTAAGACAAATGGCAAAGGATAGAGCAGAAATCAGATGCACAGAAAAGAAAAGGGAAGTGGTCTAGGTCACAGGGTTTTGCAACCTCAGCACTGTTGACATTGTGGGCCAATTATTTCTTTGTGTGTAGGTATTCTCACATATCCCCAGACATTGACAAATGACACTTGGGGGTAGAGTTGCCAGATTTAGCAAACAGAGATAAACACTATAGCAAATAAATATAAGACATCAATTCAATTTGCATTTTGGACAAAAAACATTTTTTTTTTAGTTTAAGTATGTCCCATATTATGTATTGTTTGTCTGAAATTCAAATTTAATGGGCATCCTGTATTTTTTCTGGCAACCCTAACTGCCTTAAATTGCCTTAAATTGGTTGAAAACTTCTGAGTTAGAGGATAACATGATCAAATTTTATATTGGATAGCATGATCAAATGTTATATTTGATCCATCAATTTTTGGAGTTCATCAGTTGGGTTTGAGGGACAATGAGTTGACTAGGCTTTGGCATAACCTTTTCAATAGATGTGTATGTCCTCTGTGCCTTGGACTGTTCTAGGTAGAGGGTATAGAGTACAGACAGAAGAGCAAAATTCTCTGTCTGATGGAGCTTACGTTATCATGAGGAGAAGACAACTAGTAAATACATAGCTGAGTAAATTATAAGATCCATCAGGCAGGAGAGACTAGGTTTTGGTGCTGTGGAATCAAACAAAACCCAAAATCTCTATAACTAAAAACGGTAGAAGATTTTCCCCTGTGTTACATGTCTATCACAGATGGCCGCACCTGTCCTTCAAATGACCTTTCCTCTAGCACCCAAACTGACAGAGCAGCCTCTATCTGCAATATTTGTGCTTGTCCTCAGTGTGGAAAATGAGACTGTAGCAGAATATATGCTGACTTTTAAGATTTCTTAGCCAAAGCAACCACATTTTTCTAAGTTGAGTGGGGTGGTATAAAACTCCTACTGGTACATGGTAACAGAAGAGATAGAGCTTTAAAGAAGCTAATGGAAAATTGGGATCATGATCTCTCATATTGGTTCCCCATAAAAGTGGAACCTGAGATAATGACTTGGTTTCAGGTAGTTTATGGAGGATATTCCTCTAGAAAGCCAGAACAAAGCAGTGGAGAGACTGAGTCAGGGAAGGAACAAAAGCCAATATGCTGGTATCCCATAGGGGTTGCTTCTCTGGCCAATGGGGATTTGCAATACCTCTGCTAGCAGCCCCTGAGAAGCACCTGGAATGTCTATTGGAATTCTTTATTTGGAAGAAGGGGATGCTGGAGCTTTTTTTACTGGCTCTGTTCTCAGGCAAGCGACACCAAATATAGGCAAACAGCACTACATTCTACTGTATATGTAATGTCAGGCATAGAGAAAAAAAAAAAGAGAGGAAAAAGAAAAGGGAAAAAAAAAGGATTAGAAGACCCGGGTAATGAAGCAAGTAAAATGTTGATTTTTATAATACTGATAAGACAGCTAGGAAAGGGGATATTTGAGCAAAGTTCTATAGGCAATGTGAGAGATCTTTATGGATACCTGGTGGGGGGAAGAAAAAAGAACCCCAGCCAGAGGAATAACAACTACAAAATACCTGTCATAGCAAACCTGGCACCTTCAGAGACCTGGAGCTATAATTTTGCCAGTAAGGACGTTGTAAAATATAAGGTCAGCAGTGTAATAGTGATCAGGAGATCATGGAGATCTGCATAGGCCATTGTAAAGATTTAGGATTGGGGCGCCTGGGCAGTTCAGCTGGTTATGCATCCGACTTCAGCTCAGATTGTGATCTCATGGTTCATGAGTTTGAGACCCATGTTGGGCTCTCTGTTGTCAGTACAGAGCCTGGAGCCTGCTTCAGATCTCCATCTCTCTGCCCCTCCCCTGCACTCTCTCCCTTTCTCTCTCTCTCAAAAATAAATAAGCATTAACAAAAAACACATTTAAGATTTAGGATTTACTCTCACATGAGACTGGGAGTCACCAGAGAATATAGTGCAGAGGAGTGCTGTTACCTGACTAAATATTTAAAAAGATTACTCTGGTTACTATTGAGTAGACTATAAGGGATCAAAATCAGAAAGACCACGTTAAGGCTATTACAATAAGAGAGCTGAGTAGATATAAACATCTACACAAGATGGTAGCCATAGAGACAGTGAGAAATGTTCAAAATCTGGATATGTTATGAAAGTATAGCATTTGGTTTTGCTGATGAATCAATGTGTGACGTAAGAGAAAGAATATCAACCTAAACACGCACAAGATGGAGCTACCCTGAACTGAATTTGAGGATGAGGAAAGCTAACCTGTGTGAATTATGCCAAAGATGAGAAGTTTATTCACAGAAATCATGATTGGTGTTAAAAATTACTCATTTAGCTCAAATCTAGAATCCCAGTTTGTACTGAGAGGTGACAGTTTTCCAGAGATCGCTTGAATTTTTCCACATCTTTTGACCAGACCACTTTTGTTCTAGAATATCTTTTTGAGATGGGTGTATAGCAAACAACATTGGAATGGAGGTGTAGTGTCTCCTTCCTGAGCAAGGGGCAGCCATGCTTGCTACACATTATACAAGTTTTCCTTAGGTTCCCTAAGCTCTGAGTTCCTCTGCTTTAATGCAACCTACTCTGGGCCAGTTTCCCTCTGGTTCCTTTCAAATTGCCCTGTATAATTTAGGGCTCAGAAAACTGGTACAAGATTGGGCATCTGGCTGGTTCAGTTGGTGGAACATGAGACTCTTGATTTCAGGGTCGTGGGTTTGAGCCCCAATTTGGTCATGGAGCCTACTTAAGAAAGAAAGAAAGAAAGAAAGAAAGAAAGAAAGAAAGAAAGAAAGAAAGAAAGAAAGAAAGGAAGGAAGGAAGGAAGGAAGGAAGGAAGGAAGGAAGGAAGGAAAAGAAACAGAAACAGAAACAGAAAAAGAAAAAGAAAAAGAAAAAGAAAAAGAAAAAGAAAAAGAAAAAGAAAAAGAAAAAGAAAAAGAAAAAGAAAAAGAAAAAAAAAGAAAAAGAAAAAAGAAAACTGGTACAAGAAAATGCTTATAACATTGGTTATTGCTATTGCTGAGTGATGAAGTTCTTTGTCTGACCCAGGACACTTGTAACGTTTGCTAGATTTGTGAAACTGTAGCAGAAGATTCAAGTGTATCCACACAGGGGGATTAAATGACATGTGATTATGGAGCAGAGATTGCAATGATGAGTCTACAATTCAAGGAAAGCTAAGGATTGCCAGCTACCACTAGAAGCTAAGAGAGACAGGGAACAGATTTTCCCTCAATTCTCTAGAAAGAACCCTGCCGATAACTTTGATTTCAGACTTTAGCCTCCTAGACTATGAGAGAATAAGCTTCTGTATTGCCACCCAGTTTGCAATACTTTATTTGAGCAGCCCTAGAAACTAATACACAAATTATAATTGGCATTCTAGAAAAAAAATAATCATTACAGTTGACAAATTGGCACAAGCTCTAATTAGTCAGCATTCTACATGGAAGATTGGGGTTTTCAAATCTAGGCAGAACCATATAGTGTTATACTTTTTATTAGTTAAAAGCTGATCATTGAGGAAGTCAGTTCTCCGTATTCTGAGTTTGCCACGTATTTTTCTTTGTCATTGTCATCTTCCTCACTGTTAGCATTATCATTGTATCCATTATCACCATCTTCAACAAGACTGTAAACAAATCTGAAACTATTTAAGCACTTCATTTAGCTTAGCATCATTTTAGATGTATCATCCCTGACATAAAGAACATGAAGAACAACCAAATATTGAACAAGCACATAAATAATGAAGAGTACACTTCCCTTCCTTAAACCCATTTGTAGCAAACATCATTACAAAGAAATGTTCTTTATAACCAAGTTATTTTGACCATGGGCGCAGGTCCAATCCTGAGTGAACTCCAATAATGCGATTGAATTGAACCCTCTACAATGAATCAAATTATATTGTGGATGATTCTATGATCTCTACCCCAGCAACAGCCGTTTTCAAAACCAAAAATAAGTGTGATTTGCATTACCAGAGTCAAGTGGGTCCAACTTCAGAAATGTTGAGACAGAAGAGGTCGAAGCAAAGATTTCATTAACTCTTTAATTCTCCATTAATTTACATACCCCTGAATGCCACACATTTCCATTTTATTCCCCCCAAAGCCTCCTACAAACTTAAGTAACATTCACGCTGAGTGTTACAGGATCTTGCCAAAAGAGAAAGGGAGAGAGAGCAGTAAGAGGAGTGCAGGGGAAATAAAACAAAACGGAAAAGGAGTGAGAGGGAAACTGGCAAGAAGAGAATTCTCTCCATAGTTTACTGCATAGAGATGACAGGATCTGTGTCCCTTTTTCCTCTTCTGAGTTCAAAGCTGTTTTTTTTTTTTTTCCCATTCTAATGAATTAGAGAAACTGGGCATCAATTCAAATTTTACTCTAATTCTGCTGACTGGAAATTTGATATCAAATAAAAGATTCATTATAAGATAAGCCTATAACAACACAGCAGTGTGCAAGTACTGCATTTCATCATAATGGAATTCTACCCCTATAAGCTTCCCCAACATATTAATGAGTTGTAGAATAAAAATACAAGTATTTGCAATTCAGAGTGAATTTTTGTTTAAAAATTATGAGCATGAACACATTTGGATTGGACTGTGGGCTCTTATTTTTGTCATTAAATACATAAACTGCATTACCATTCTATATAATGTAATTTCCATAAATTATTTTTAATGCGAAACATTCCTTCAGTAGTCTCACATGAGATAATTAATGCCACTAGTGTATGAAGCAATGAAACTATAGTTTTTTTTTTCAAGATAAGAATCAAGAAATATTCAGAACACCTACAGTTTGAGAGACTTTTTCAAGGGTAACTTCCCTTGAATTTTACACTAAACAGTATTGTACAAAATTTATATTTTCTCAGAGTTTTCAAAATTCTTGTGAGATTTTTTTTTCCCTCCTTAGGTATCTGAGTAAGTCTAGATCACTCACAGTTTTTGGTGGCAGACCCAGATTCTTCCTCATACCTGATAGTCTTCGAGAAAGGAAGGGTGCTCTGGACTTCTATAAGCTGTGCTGAGGCAGAAATGATTAGAAATAAGGTTAAATCACAATCCTATCTTATACAGTGCAGGTTAATAGGTGTAGTCTTTTCTGTTTTTGTCATACAGAGGTCTTTCATAGGAACTTTGAAAATTTTTACATGTTCTGTTTCTAACAAAAATGTACGGTTCCATTTTTCTGAAAGAAATGGACATGAATCTTGATATGATCTAATGAAAATAATGTACAAAGTCATGACTTATTATTTCTATGTTTACCTGAATAAAAAGGGGGGGGGCATTCAATACAAGTGAGAGGGAGCTTCAGGCCTAAAAGGAAAAATTTCATCAAGGTCTTCTACACCATCTAGAGAACTATATCTTAACCCGTGACCTAAGAAGACACCTTAATGGTGGTGATGATGATGATGATGGTAATAATGATAATAATGTATAATTATGAGCTTTAAAGTTCACAGTGACTTTTCAAATCTATTATTTCATTTCCTCAGTATAGCACCACTATTGAAGTAGGCATTGTAATCCATGTTTTACTAATGAGAAAATTAGCTCAAGGTCTAATATATGAGTAAATAATTCATTCCTTGGATTTAGGAATTCTCAGTCCAAGTTCAGTGCTGTGTTAAAGTATTAAAAATAAAAAAGTCCACAGTACTAACATGAACCATCTGTCCTACTGCAGAGCCTGAGAAGACCACTAAATATTGAACATTAAAATGTTCAATGGCTTGACACAGCACAGGAAATACAGTCAATGACATTGTATGGTGACAGATGGTAGCTATATTTATGGTGAACACCACATAACGTATGGAGAAGTTGCGCAGCTGAAACTAATGTAACATTGTGTGTCAACTATATTCAGAAATTTAAAAAAATGGCCTCATTGTAGTGGGATTTCAAATGAAAGTTTTTTGTAATCTTCTCTTCTTCCTTCATATTGAAAAAAAAAAAAATACCTTCAGCCACTGATCTAGCAATGCCATTAATGTGATGCATTCTATATAATTGCATTTACATATAAAATTGCATTTATATATAAAGCTCTTTGGACAAACCTTCCTCAGAATCCTGTTTCTTCTCTTTTCATTCCCTAGTACATATTTCCTTTTTCCAATCCCAGATGAGCCCTGATTACAGAGTCTATTTTATTATTCTTATGTCCTTGCATTTTTAAGAAAACTTCTGAGAACAGTATGGGGACTTTATCTAAGGGGCTGTTCCCTCTTTGTCATAGGCTGCTCAGGCTGCTGTAAGAAAAAACTATGGATTGTATCATTTACACAGTAGCCATTTATTTTTTCACAGTTCTGGAAGCTCTGGTAGATCAAGGTACCAGCTGATTTCGTTCCTGATGAGGACACTCTTCCTATCTCTCAGATGACTACCATTTTTCTGTGTCCTCACATTGCATATATATATATATAGAGAGAGAGAGAGAGAGAGAGAGAGAGAGCGCACTCTTGTCTCTTCCTCTTCTTATAGGGGCACTAATACCATCACAGGGGCCTCATCCTTGTGACCTCATCTAAACCTAATTACCTCCCAAAGACCCCACCACTAAACATCATCACCTTGGGGATTAGGACTTAACATATAAATTTTGGGGAGGATGTGAACAGTCAGGCTGTAACACCGTTTTACCTGTCTCAATGTCTGGGGAAATAAAACATAATTTTTTTTTCTGCACAAAGTTTAAGTAGTGGCTTCTTGGACAACAGTCAGGGATTTCTAAGACTAAATCTGTCTGGTATGCATGGAGGTAGAATGGTTATTGACAATGCAGGAAAATAACTTTTATGTACTGAGCACATCTAGGAGGGAAAATATGATAGACACGGCATGTTCTTCATCTTATTTAATCCTCACAGCAATGCTGTAAAGGATATTTTCTTACCGTGATTTTGTATATGAAGATATCACTGTTCATAAGGTTTGAGTAGCTCTTTCAAATTACTCACCTTTTAAGTAGCAGAAACCACAAAAGAAACATTTTTTTTAACTGAAAATATCTGCTTTTACCAATTGTAAATATAGTGCATAAAGTGGGCCTCAATCCAGGGGCTCTGGGTTCCATCAGTATATAGTTCCATGAGTATATCTCTTTAAAGTGGCCATTTCTCTGTAGCAATAGGAATTTGTACAAGGTAGAATGGGGCAGAAATGGAATTGATGAGACACCAGAGAAGGCTCTCTAGAGAAGGCTGACTCTAAAATGAGATTTAACGTAAAGGTGATTCTATGTAAATAATAGAGGGACCTTTAATCCAGATGGAGGAAATACTGTGTGTAAAAGCACAGAACTTTGTGCAGTTGTAACCAAACAAAAAATACAAACAAATTTCTCATTGTGGTGGTGGCGGTGCCGATGCTGACAAAGGAGACATTTTGGAAAATTACTAAAGTCCGGTGAGCATGCTTCTGTTGCAAAAGGAGGAATGTATATCCTGAGAAGAGGGGAGGAAAAAAAGCAGAAGACATGAAGCGAAGCCTGAAGTTGCCGCCATGCATGTGTTGAGCTAGTAGTACCTTAGTAGTGGTTTCACAGGAAGAGGCAATAATCGGAAGAAGGGTGTTGCATACTTTTTATAAATAAAATGAGTATAATACTAACATTTAAAATGATTAACTATGAACAGCTACTAGCAGTTAGAAATTTTAGAATCTTATAAAGTCTCAGAATTTTATAAATTCAAGGCCAAGTTTAACAGCCACACAGAAGTAGATTTTGCTTTTGTAATTTTAATACATTTAGAAAACAAAGGTTTAAACACAAAGGTTTAGACAAAGGTATAGAAAGTCGTTTACAGTTCACCGTCTGGAATGACCAAATACTCATTTGATCATTTTATTTTAGATCTCTTTTTTTTTAATAAAAGAAAAGGAGTTTATTTAATAAACTCATTCTTCTTTTCTTTAATCTTCCATATGGCTTCTCTTCAGTCCTTAGAGGTGATTCTTAAACTACCGTGTATGGGATTTTTTAGTCTTTGTTTTTTATATTTTAAGTTCATAATCTTACCCCATGTATACATTAATAAAAGTATATATTATTGCTTAAAAAGTATTACTGCTGATAAACACAGAATATTCTTTTCTGTCCTTCCATGTATCTTTTTTTCACACCCAAAATCCTAAGACCAAAATTATTTTGACTCATTTTTGGAATAAGAAGGGAAATGAGAGACACGGAGATTTAGCAGCAACAAAAGCTTCTTTAATGAAAGATTAGGAGCAAAGTGTTTCAGAATAACATCGTTGAAGGAAAAAAAAAATCCTGTATTTACAATGACCTGGTCAAAATATTCAGATGACCAAACACTCATATGTAAGTGGGGTAAAGACCAAATGGTGAGACACTTATGATGAGGTAGGGTGGATCAAAGGAATAATAAATAGATGAAGTCCAAAATGAGAAAAGTCTTTTTAATTTTTTTAATGTTTATTTATTTTTGAGAGACAGAGAGAGACAGAGCGTCAGTGGGGGAGCGGCAAAGAGAGATTGAGACAGAATCCGAAGCAGGCTGCAGGCCCCGAGCTGTGGGTACAGAGCCTGAAAGGGGACTCGAGCCTGTGAACCAGGAGATCATGAACTAAGCTGGTCGGATGCTTAAACCGAATGAGCCACCCAGGCACCCTGAGAAAACTGTTTTTTAAAGTCTAATCAGGAAATAAATTTATTCAAATGTAATAACAGGTACTTTATTAACACTGTATTGAAGTTAGAAAAATCTCATTTTTTAGTAAAGTAGCGGGGTACTGTGGGCACATGCTGCAGTTAATAAGAGGCTATAGAATTGAGAAACATCTTTATAACCTAGCTAGGACCTTCTCAAAGAGATATTCCCTTGTTGAAAACAAGACATTTAATTTCTTTGTTGTTCCCTCAAAAGAGCTCTATATGGGGGCGCCTGGGTGGCTCAGTCGGTTAAGTGTCTGACTTGGGCTCAGGTCATGATCTCACAGCTCATGAGTTCAAGTCCCATCTTGGGCTCTGTGCTAAGAGCTCAGACCTGGAGCCTGCTTTGATTCTGTGTCTCCCTCTCTCTCTGCCCCTCACCTGCTCACACTTTGTCTCTCTCTCTCTCAAAAATAAATAAACATAAAAAAATAAAAATAAAAAAAAGAGCTCTATATGGTTGTACAAACCCCACAATAATTAACAGTTTGAGGAGAGTTAAAATGGTACATAAAATTTCCAGTGTTTTAGATAGTCATACCAAGTCAGTGATGCAATTCAGCAAACTTTGTGTGGATACACATTTGTCCTGACATAATTGAAACAGAAACATTAATTTTCAATTACTGAAGAAATTATTAATTAACACCCATCAATGTGGCTTATAGTATGTCTTTTAGGGCTAATTCTTGTGGAATTAATTTCCTTCACAAATATTTGAGTCCTCCCCAAAGTATGTGGCATCACTCAAGGTGTTGGTGATACCATAGAAAATAATAATAATGATAGCAAAATATATTTCTAACCTTGTGGAATTCTAGTATTGCATAATATGTTTGCAAACTCAAATGTTTTCATACCTTCCATAAAGATTAATGCACTTATTTGAATTTTGCCTAGCCAAATTATAATGTTGAATGATTGGAAGGGAAATATATCTACCATATGTACAATACTAAGAGGTGATATGAATATAGGGATAAAGAAGCTACTGTCATTCAGATATCATTAAAATATAATAAACCTTGGGGCGCCTGGGTGGCTCAGTCGGTTAAGCGGCGGACTTCAGCTCAGGTCACGATCTCGCGGTACGTGAGTTCGAGCCCCGCGTCCAGCTCTGGGCTGATGGCTCAGAGCCTGGAGCCTGTTTCAGATTCTGTGTCTCCCTCTCTCTCTGCCCCTCCCCCGTTCATGCTCTGTCTCTCTCTGTCTCAAAAATAAATAAAACGTTAAAAAAAATTTAAAAAAATATAATAAACCTTATTTCAATTTTCCCATTGTTTTATTTCTAAAATACTATTTTTATTAAATTCTCCTCCAGAAATTTTCTCAAGAAAATATGCTCATATCACTCTAATTTAGGAAGGTTATAAATACACAATAGCAGATTAAGTCCTTACAGGAATCAGGCAGAAAGATGTTCATTTTTTTCTTTCCAGTAATATTTCCCAAATGTCTCACCATGGAATTCTTTACCCATGTGTCGGCAATTAATTTCTCAGGAAACCACTACCCAGCAGAACTTTTTGAGGACTGTTTCTCCCAAGTAAACCAGGCCTTAGGATTACTATAGTTGTAATGAAAAATATTATTCTCATGGACACTACTAATGTCAACGATATCTATTCTACCATTAAAAAAAAAAAAAAAAAGACTCCTACTTTTGACTGGAAGCTTGAATGCTCAGTCAGTGAGCACATTTCTCAGGTCCTGCGCAGCATTATATGGCCACGAGACTGGACCTGGGCCACATAAATAAAGTTGGGCCAATGACATTTGTAGAAAAGTAATGAATAGTTTTATGTTATATGCTTAAAGACCTATACGTCTTATAGGTTTTCTCCTTTACTGTTTGTGATGTGGTGCCAAGATGTGGTACCTTAGGGCCAGAGAGGATGATGGAATGATATAGCTAGACTGAATCCATTAATAATTTTGTGTAAGAGCTTGCTTTTGATGAAGTGTTACAGAAGAGAGACGTAAATATCAATGTTTTATGAGCCATTATATATTGTATTTAAAAAGAAGAGTAGGGGCGGTTTGGTTGGCTGAGTCAGTTAAGCATCCAACTCTGTGCTGACAGCACAGATTCTTGGATTGGGATTCTCTCTCCCCCACTTTCTCGGCCTCTCCCCCACTCTCACTTGTTCTCTCTTTTTCAAAATAAACAATCATTAAAAAAATTTAAAATGGAAGATGAGACCAATGCTTATTTTAAGATTATTGAATGCAAAAAGTCACATGACATAAAAACTGCTATTTTTTAATGCCTAGGTTTACCAATTTTTTCAAGTTATATGATAGGTTGGAGGATAAGGATAATACTTCCTTTTATATACAAATTATCATCAACTTCAAATATTTCAAATTCCAGTAAAACAATCTGTGACCAACAGACATGCAATCACTAGTATACTGCATCTTCCTAGATCTCCTAATTGGTTCCTACTGCTGCGCACGGTCCCTTTGAGTAGTAGTCTACAAGACAGGGGCAGTAACATTATACACAACAGCCTTTTATCATCATGTTTCTAGGTATCACTTTTTGCAATCACTTTCAATCACCAACTCTTCTTTTTATATTTTTATTCTCCCTAGTGTAAACGTTGTATCATTTTAGGGAAAATGGTAACTAAATCTTCCTCATACAAAGGTTAGCTAGAGGTTTTCTATTACACTGAGGTTAAGTCCCACTCAGTAGGGAAAGGGATGCTCTGAAAAATGGTATATACTTGTTTTGAGGACTAAATGAGATCATTGCATGCAGCATTTATGAATGTTAAACTAAATGTTCCTGTGTATATGAGTTAACACTATCATCATTATCATCATCATCACCTATAAGTAACTTTTGAGACCACAGCCCTCACTTTTAGCCTAGCCCAAGATCGTTGTCACGTATTTTTAAGCCCTTCAACTTTCCTCTGATGTCTTGCTATGTAATCCTACAACTTTTTCAGTCACAGGACGAATTTTATGTTTCCCATGAACACTGTGCCAATGAGTTTTTTCCTTCTTTTCTCTCTTTGCACAGCTTATTTAGCATATATTGCACTGCAACTACTTATTATTCTTTTATTGTTTATGTATCTTCTTGTTGCCATATCACTTTAATTAGATAAGCTGGTTTTTAATGCTTGTTGAGATAACATATGTACAGAAAAGTGAATGAAATATATTAATCTAAGTGTAATCTTAATGAATTTTTACCTAGCATACTCCAATAAAACCGCCATTCATATCAAGATGTAAATCATCTTCAGGTACCCGTAAGATTTACTTTTATACCTTCCTGGTCTCTAGCACTCTTACGTCCCCTCCCACAGGAACATGCACTTTCCTGACTCGTGTAACCATAGATTAGTTTTGCCTGCTGTTGAAGTAATGCATGGAAGCTTATTGTTCTAGTGTTTTTTTAAATGTCTATCTTGAAATAATTACAGATTGACAAGAAGTTGCAGAGAAATGTACAGGGAGATCCTGTGTACCACTGACCTAGCCTTCACTAATCTTGCATAGCTATAATACAGTATCATAACCAGGAAATAGATATTAGTATGATCTACAGATTTCACCAGTTATGCATATGTACACTCAATTGTGTGTGTGTGTGTGTGTGTGTGTGTGTGTGTGTGTTTATCTGCAATAAAAACACATTTATAGATTTAAGTCACTAAAGCGCAAGACACAGAACTATACTGTTATCCCAGGCCCTCTGGTACTTTTCCTTTAGCCATACCCAGGCATCATCACAACACCCATCTACCTTCCATCTTTAAACCTTGGCAAACACCAATCTCTTCTTCATCTCTATGAGCTTGCCATTTTAAGAATATTGTATAGATGGGATTACATAGTGTGTATCATTTTGAGATTGCCTTTTGTTTCATGCAGTGTAATTCTTTTGCTGTTCCTCCAAGTTGTGTGCATAGCATTAGTTTGTTATTTTTTATTGTTGAGTAGTATTTCACGGTAGGGGTGTACCACATTTTGTTTAATCTTAATTCACCCATTGAGAAATATTCGGGCCGTTTCCAGTTTTGGCCATTACAAATAAAGGTTCTATGAGCATCACACACAAATATGTGTGAATGTAAGTTTTCATTTCTCTGGGATAAACGCCCAATATTTCAATTACTGTTTATTGTTAGATTAAAAAAAAACCCACTAAACTCTTTTCCAATGTGTCTGTAATATTTTACATTCCCAACAGCAATGTGTAGTAATTAAGTTTCTTTTCATCTTTGCCATTGCTGGAGTAACCACTATTTTTTTTTATTTTAGCCATTCTGTTATGTGTGGTTTTAATTTGCATTGAATTGAGGTTTTAATTAGCATTTTCCTAATGACTAATGGTGTTGAACAGCTTTTCAACTGCTTATTTGTCATGTATGTATTCTTTTCAATGTAATGTATGTTCATATATTTTTCTAATTTTTAATTTGATTGTTGTTTTTATTAAATTTTGGATTTGGGATTTCTTTAAATATTCCAGATGCAAATCAAGACAGTGTGGTAGTTACAGAGTGATAGTTATACAGATGAATGGAACAGGATAGAGACCTCAGAAATTGACTCACAAAAACTTGCCTAAATAACAAAAGTCCAAAAGCAATTTAGAAGAGAAGGGATGGGTTTTTCAACAAATTGTGCTAAAGCAATTGGACATCTGTAGGTAAAAAATAAGCCTCACCTAAGTTTCATATTTTACACAAAAATTAACTCAAAATTGTTCATGAAGTTAAATGTAAGTAGAAATCTAATGTTTAGAAAAGAAGAAAACATAGGAGTAGACAAAAAATATACTTAAACTTGACGCTAAATTCATGACTCATGCAAACACAAGTTCACAACTGGACATCATGAAAATTATAAACTTTGTTAAGAGGATGAATAGAGGGGCGCCTGGGTGGCACAGTCGGTTAAGCGTCCGACTTCAGCCAGGTCACGATCTCGCGGTCCGTGAGTTCGAGCCCCGCGTCGGGCTCTGGGCTGATGGCTCAGAGCCTGGAGCCTGTTTCCGATTCTGTGTCTCCCTCTCTCTCTGCCCCTCCCCCGTTCATGCTCTGTCTCTCTCTGTCCCAAAAATAAATAAACGTTGAAAAAAAAATTAAAAAAAAAAAAAGAGGATGAATAGAAAAGCGAGAAACTGGGAGAAAATATTTCCAAATGATTTTTAACACTTTTTAGGGCAGGAATTATATTTGTGTGTCGTGCTCGCACTTATCTACAAACATTTCCTAAATAAAGATAGTACATGGTAAGTTTGAGAAAACCTGTTGAGATAAAACCTGAAAGTGGCTGACAGAGACATTCTAACTCTACTTGGGTATCGGAAAGGGCAAATTATTCTGGAATGCAAAGAGAAAAGTCCGATTTGGTATTACATAATTCACGAAAGAAAATGCAAAACATTTTTGAGATCTTCAATTTCCCGTGGACGCTGTTTCACACGATGTTTCTGTGAGAATGATGTGCATGCATTGTTTACCATGCATGGGTCATACTCTAATGCTCTTGTTGACAAGTATAATTGATTGCAATGGAACTACTCTTGACAGGGCTCAGTCTGCTTGTTTTGCAGAATTTGAGTGTCCTACCACAGTGTTGCCTCAAGACAACAGGAAAAAAGTACCAATCTCCCTGAAAAGTCCTTTTAGATATATCCTGGCTATCAAATGTCAATGCAGCTGACAAAGTGGCCAGCAAACTGCAAGTACTAGATATCACGTGGTGATTATAAAAATTTACAGCTGTCAGCTAAAATGAGAATATCTCCCATGGGTGTGGAAGTAAAATGTGAGGATTAGCTGATGAAGCATTCTGCTCTGGCTTTTTCTTTCATGAACTAAGATCACAGAGATGTGAGAATGTCATCCACAAGGTTCAACAAAATGTTCACCAGGATTTAGAACATGATATAAGACTTTGTGAAAACATCTTTCTTACAGAAGACAGAATTTTTCAACTCCTGTGAAAGGCAGGGTGAAGTTCTTAATTGGCAGGATAAACTCAGAAAAGATTAAAATACACCTTAATTAGCATCCCACATCTTAAGCAATGAATCCTATTCCACAGTAATCTTTGCTCGTGGCATAGGTATTGCTGCCATGTTAAGGATGCTGCTCATCTAAAGATAAAGATCAGTTTCTCAATCATGTCTAGAGAGGTCTAGGGCTTTTGAAGAAAGCAGGGATGTGACTTATTCACATTCAATATTTTCACTTCCCTAACAGGATTTTTTTTTTCTTTTTTTATGAGACAATGTGTTCATACAATTGTTTGGAAACATACCCTTATCAAGAAATGTGGATGAACTCAATACATTGTTATTTGTATTTTTTCTGACTATGGATGCAGTCATGTTTAATATAAGAAAATGGCTAATTCAGCATGGTATAGAGATCAGCAAAAAATACAGAAACTTCCTAGAGGTGAAGCAGACACAGATAAAGAATGAACAACAACAAAAAAGAATGAACATGAGGCGCATATAGTTTCCTATAGCTCATACATATTACTCTCTCAAGCCATCTTATCACCACATTTATAAGATCAATCTACCTTATTAGTACACAATTCTGTATCCAGTCACTCTCTAATGCAACACTTTATCTCTCCTGGATATGTGCTACCTTGATTTCTCTATCTTCAGTTTCTTTCCATTACCTCTTCAGTCTTAGGTCAACTTTTCTAAGCACAGTTCTGATCACAATATTTACATACTCACAAGTTTTACTACCAAATAAAGCCATAATGAATTAGCATGACTTTCAAAGTCACCAGCTTTTTGACCTCAATTTATTATTGCAAAGGTACTTACCACTCTTTTCCTTCAGTTATCCAAGTAAATTAGATATGCCATGCAGGATACCCACTCTTATATAGGGAAACTCACTGGAGTTTCCCTACTGGTGTGTATTTTATTTTCAGTATTAAACTTAGAATCAGTATAAAACATTGGAGAAGCCACTTGTAATGCACTCAGAAAAAATGCAATATACTGGGATGTATGTCATGACTTTATGAGGAAAGCAAATCTGGTAAAAATAAATTTCTTTTTAAAAGTTTGAATGGGATAAAATCAATTGGATGAGTTACTGAGCAGTGGGTATTGATGCTAATACATGCAAATTTAGAATCTTGAAGCATCTGAGACCATGAGTACTGAAGCTGAACTAAAGCTACAAAGAGATAAAATATATAATAATCAAAAGCAGTAGGAGTGTGTCATTGTACAACCTGAGGAAAGGACTGTAAGAGGGATGCCAGCAGGCATGAGCAGAGGGTGCTAATTTCTGCACAGGAGGCAAACTATGTAAGAAGTCAGCAACGTGAAAAAGGCTCTACCAAACAGGAATTGTCACAGCATTGTCAGTCAGAGGAAGTCTTCCTTGAGGCTACTTCCTATAATATCCATCCAGCTGATAATGACACCATGTAATTGGGGTGTGAATTTCAGTTTTGTTTTGTTTACTGAGAAATTACCTTTTCTATTTCCATAGAATTTTTAAATCCTTCTTGAGCCTCAAGTTGGTTGTAGAGAGTATACCATTAGGTGCACGTAAAAAGGTAAAGACCACAGAGAATGCCTAAGTGCTTACTTGGAGACTGGTCCATTTTCAAGGTCACTATATCACCAGCAGTCAAGGAAGTTAGGCCATTCTAAGTTTATTCCTAAATTGAGTCTCAGTGTTAGTATAGTTTCCATTTGGCAGGTTTAAAGCTGGTTTCATTTAGTAGGTTTTAGCTGTTTTCTCTTTAAAAAATAAATTTTACAAATCAGGTATAACCTGCTGATTACTACTACTGCTACTACAATTACTTTTCGAATTACTCAATTAAAAAAATGTAGTATGTTAAGTAAAGCAATATCTGTATATTATTTTCCCCTTTTTGACCCTTGGTTCAGAAATCTTGGGATGATTCCAAGATGTACAGAGATTAATGATACCCCTCATTAGCATCATATCAGTATCCATGATCTACCTGGAAAAATAAAATTCTCTGTAAAAATTAATAAAGACTAATAAGTATTTACAATTAGTAGAAAAATAATAGTGAAAAAGATAACATTTCCAAATACAAACACTTGATGTTTACCTAGATTCTCTCTTATTTATGTGTATTTTTTCTTTATTTTTATATACTGGCCACAAAGGTTTTTTTTTTTTATAGATTTTAAAATTCATTGAACAAGTGTCATATTAATACCTCAGTATAACACCATTCTGAATTTCAGAAGTTAATTGAAAAAAACAGTATAACAAAATTAATTACAAGAATCATCATAGATTTTTAAGGCATAATCCATAAATTTCAAATAAGACATTTTCTGTGTACATTTTGAAAATATTTTCTGGTTTTCTATAAGCACCAAGGTTCAAAATCCGAGTTTCAAGTTGGATTATCACATGTTCTATTTGCATTTTATTCCTCTTATGTTTAGATAGTGTTTCCCCCTACTTTTAGAATTAACATCTAGCTATGTCATATCCCACTTTCACACATTTCTTCCAACATAAAACAAATAATTCAGCAAGTAACAGCTATAAAATATTTCAGAGTAGATAACTCTGAGCATTGACTGAAGGTAAGCAGTAGATTCTTTGAATTTTCTCCTTGAGATTTGGAGTGCAGGGAGAAAAATCACCCTCTCCAGCATTTTCTTTCTACCTCAGAAACCATTGTTTCAAATCTACATGCACTTATTCCATAAGACTTATGTTGGAAGAGCTAAACTGGAGAGTCCTGTTTCTCTCAATTATTTCAGTTTGCTTTAGCTCAGGAAGAAAAAAAAAAGATAATCTCTATAAGAAAACTAACGGCTGTTGTAGAGAATCATCACAGTTGTAAGGATCATGGTGAGGTAATGATAGATCTGGCATGAAGAAATCAACAGTAGCAGTCAAAGGGAACATGTTACTTTAAGAAAAGGATACAAAGAATTTACATATATGAAAATGATTTTTCATATTACCACAAAATTACAACTTGGTGGTATCTTCTCTTCAGATTCAGACATACCCAACTATAGAGGTGTGATTGCCATCAGATACTTCAAGGACCTTCCTTTGTAATTTTTACCCTCTTGGTTCCACTAGACACGGCACTAGAACACATACAATATGGGCTTTAGACTACAAACCCTGTGTCCTGTATTACTTTGCTTATACTTGGAATGCCTTTGTCTGGATCTATATAAATATGTGAACACTCAAGGATAAATTCCAATCAAATTTTTGGACTGCCGTGTGAGCATAGCTTGAGGCCTCACACCTGCACCACCCCTCACCTTTCTTAAAGTGATCAATAACCCTAAAACAAGGAAAAACTTAACTGAGTGATGAACTTGAGACACAAAATGTTATCTGTCTGCCTGAAACAATAGAAAATGTATCGCATATAAAAAGTAGATGAAATTTGATAGAAGAGGATATTTAAAGCTGACCACATATTATCCCGCCAACTAAAAGATGAGAGTACCTCAGCAATAAGTAGAGGGCACTTTTGCAACATACCACGAACACTTCTAATACGAGAAGCCAATATAGTAGAGGACCTGTTCCAGGAAAAACCTATGCCGCAAGCAGAATCTTCCTAAAGAGGCAGTCACCAAGATGGGCCAAAATTGTCTCTGGTTAGAGTATCTTAAGCTTTAAAGGGAGAAGACCCTCCATATTGCTCATCTTAAACATAGTGCCTGGCATAACATAGATACCCAAAAAATATCTACTGACTGTTTTTATATTTAAATGTGTATGTCAGAATAGATTGAACCCCATATTGTAGAATATTTTTCAACATTGTAATAGGAGAATGTAAACTAAATACATGATAACAATTTTAAAAGAAAAATAGTGTGGTTAGGAAAAATTCCAAAGTATTAAGTAAAAAGCAGGATTTTGTTTTAAACAGTGAAATAAACAAGTTCCCCAGAACAAAACATAAAAATTTGATAGGAAATATCTCTAAAAATCTCATGGTAAATTAGAAAGTACTGGAATCATCCACCATCTGGTGATTGTTTATAAAACGAATTGTACAGGGATTTAGACATGTCTACTGGGACTTAATGAGTTAGTCGGAAAGAACAAGAACACACAAAATATTCTCTACAAGTATTATAATTAGATGGTGTTCCAATTTCATGTAATAAAGGTGGCTGGTATGTAGATATCCAAAGTGTACCTTCAACTTTGTAATATATCTGACTGCTACCTCACTCATGTTTCTGATCCAATGCCTTTACAGAGGCTTGTGTGTGTATGTAAGAGGTTTGAGGGTGGAATATTCAGGGAAATATTTAAGGACTATAAGATTCCACTTTGACTAATTCAGGTTAAGTGATAATCATGCCCTAAATTTAAATAAATTCATTTTGACAAAATGATAAAGATGAGTTTTCAATGTTAGAAAGTTCTTCTTTGTTAATGCACAGGCCATTATTATTATTAATTTATTGAAATATATATTTTGTTCTTTTTTCCTTTCCCATGCTAAAAAAACGACTATCCATTTCTCTGATTACATTAACAAGACAGCAGTGGATTTAACTGCTTCTTTGAATAACTTGAGCATCTTTAATACTTTTTTCAAGTACTGTTAGAATCAGAAACTACATCTGCCCAGATGACATATGGGAAAATTAACACTGCTCTTTTTTGCTACCATTGTGAGTTTATCAGTGATTATAGAGTGAAAAAAAAATATGTACATGAACTTTCTTGGAAATATCTCAAAACATTAACTGGCATAAGATGTCTTGAGTTTTTTCTCCAATCAGTATGTCAAATCATGCCACCTTCATTATTCTTTATTAATTTTTCTGAACAATCAAAAATAATCTAAAAATGTGGTTATATATAAGGCTGAAAATTGTTCCATTTAACAAAATTTGCTTCTATTTAGCTACTTTATAAGCAACTCAGTTTAATAGAACCATGCATACAGATCACAAGAAGAAAATGCTTATTAAAAATATAGTTATAGTGGAATCATGATTTACATACAGAAATAATAAGTGTATTATAAGCTAACTGCAATGTGAAAATATTAAATATCACTACACAAGTATATGTTATTTTATCGTCTACCTCATCATCATTTATTAATTAAATTTTAATATAAGGTATATGGAGTGTTCTCTTAGGAATTTCTTCTGTTAGAATGAATCTGAATTACAGTGGAACTTCATGAGTATCATTGAAGCAAAACTTGGCATTGTGGGGCATTGTGGGTCTGGAATGAAGGTCTGAATTGGGACCAACAGAGAGAAATGCTGGGACTATTTGTCTGATAATAGAAGGTATTAACTGAGTTTCATTACCTTACATGTTTTGTGGTTCAATTAAAAGTATTTAACAGAGGGGCGCCTGGGTGGCTCAGTCGGTTAAGTGCCGACTTCAGCTCAGGTCACGATCTCGCAGTCTGTGAGTTCGAGCCCCGCATCGGGCTCTGGGCTGATGGCTCAGAGCCTGGAGCCTGCTTCCGGTTCTGTGTCTCCCTCTCTCTCTGCCCCTCCCCCGTTCATGCTGTGTCTCTCTCTGTCTCAAAAATAAATAAACGTTAAAAAAAATTTTTTTTAATAAAAAAAAAGTATTTAACAGAGAATTTTTGTCTGTACTATTTTATAAACCATTGCTGCTTCCTGAGTCCCTATTTAAGGATATTGATGATGATATGATGATATTGTATATATTTTGTTATGACTAACAACTTAAGTTGTTTTATATTTAAATAGTGGATAAATCTGTTTCAATCTGTCCCATTTGGGGGTTACATTGGAAGAGAATATTCACATTTTATTTTAGATATATCATATGCCTTGCTTAACTTCAATATTTCTGGTTAGTGACACATGTGCAAAACAAACAAATCCACGTGCATGGTTACACTTGTCTGATTGTAGAAGATAAAAAGAGTCAGCCTAAGGCAAATTTGTGATGGAGACAAAATTGTACATCAACTCATTTACTTTCTTCTGTTTTCTTCCAGAATGAAACATCTCTTTTTCTAAGCTTTGCTAACCCTCTTCCTCCTTCCTTTCCATGCTCCGCATCTTGAGACAGACTGACATATTTATTATATATCTGCTGGTTTAATATTTGATATGAAAGAACATAAACAATATAATTAATAGAGAACCCCTATTGCTTTATTTTGAAGCTTAAGTCAGATGCTAATTATGCAATTAATAAAACTAAGAAATACTATGTCAAAACCTGTCTTGGGAATGAAAAGGCATGAGAGTGAACTCGTGGAGCTCTAGATTGTTCTAAAGTTTTAATGCATGTGAGACAGAAATAGCTAGAAGGACATTATACACCTGATTTTTTCCTTCCCCCAACCTCTTAAATGTGCCCATTTCATGAAGTACAAGGATACTAAATCTTTATGACTGCTAATGTATAGAATCCCTGTTATACATCTTTCTTTACTAAAGAGGTTCTTGAAGTGTGGTCTGCCAGTGACGAGTAGTCCAAAGGGCTCTTGTCAAGACATCTACAAACTCAAAACTATTTTTATAACACTAAGATGTTATTTACCTTTTCCACTATGTTGACATATATACTGATGCTGTAAAAACAATGGTGCATAAAATTGCTCGTGGCTTAGTACAAATCAAAGTATGGGTAAATATGTTTCTCAATATTCTGTGTGACACAAGGGCAAGTAGGCCATTTATAAGGATGGTGGCTATATTGAAAAACAGTGCTTCTGTTATTGTGAGATTTGTGAACTGAGTTGGCCATTTTTTAATGGAATACCATTTTTATTGAGAAAACAACTGGCAGACAAACATTGATCATTCAGACTTTGGTATTATACTGACATTTTCTGAAAAAAAGGTAAAAGAAAAGAAATGTCTCTCTACTGTAAAAAAAATTATAATATTTATTGTCAACAATAAAATTCCAGCTTTTAAGAGAAAATTAGTTTGGGGAAATTTGTGTCACTGGAGATTGACAGCTTATAGACTGAATTCTTTAGACTTTTTTCATGAAAGCAGTGATAATAATGATCATGAGTATTTTGGGTACCATATAATGAATCGTGTCAAAATATGAAAGATCTGCCTAACTCAATGAACCAATATTTTCCAAATGGCCAACTCTTGTTGCATTGCATGAAGTTAAAAAATATGAAATGGCAATGCAAAATGTTACAAAATTATGCATGAGTAAATAAGCCAAAGTGTAAGATAGAATGTAGGAAAATGCAAAATTTTCCATGATGTTTATGATTTGCTATTCCACACTGCATATAAACCTTTAAGAAATTCTGACTCGTAAAATGTTTAAAAACAAAGAGAATTTTGGTAGTTATTTTCATAGATGTTAAGATATACTTCCCCTTTTCTACTAAATGTCTGTGAAGCCATATTATCTTCATATATTCCAATGAAAAATTACGAAACTACAAGTTGAAATGCAGATGCAAATATTAGAAACCAGCTAACTTCCATTAAGCCAAACGTTAAAAAAATTGCAAAAAATGTAAACAATGCTTTTTTACACACTGGTTTCTTTTGTTTTCGAAAATATAGTTATTTTTCACAAAAGTTGCTTGTTTATGTTAATATATAGTGAGCGTATTATTTTTATATTTATTAACTTATAAATCAATATTTTAAAATAATTATTTGTAATTATAAATACAGTGAGTATTGATAGATCTAACCCGCCTAACCGCTCTTTGTGCTCCTCAAAAGTTTCCAAGTGTATAAGGGGTTTCCCAAGAACAAAAATTGCAAGGATCTCTGATTTATTACATTTTCACCTTCAGAGAACCTGGAAATGTCTGCACATTTGGCCTGCAGCTAAACTAGTCTGTATGATAGTTCTCCTGTAAGACACGATTTGGTTATCATCCCTAAAGATGTGAAGATTATATACTACTGAGAATGGAATTTTATTTATTCTGTAATATTTACTTATTTATTTTTGAGAGACAGAGGAGAGAGAATATAAGCAGGGGAGGGGAAGAGAGACAGGGAGAAAAATCCCAGGCAGACTCGGCACTGTCAGCACAGAGCCCAGTGAGGGCTCGATCTCAGGAACTGTAGGATCATGACCTGAGCCAAAATTAAGAGTCAGATGCTTAAATGACTGAACCATCCAGGGCCCCTAAAAGTGGAATTTTAAAAGGAGGAAAATTTGTGCGATAAGTTTATGATTTCAGTAGATGCTAAAGTATGATGTTAGATATTTACACGATTTTGATCAAGTGTTGTTAAGGAATATTTTTTTAACTCTTGGCAAAGCACTTAAGCCTGTTACAATTCAGTTTTCCCATTATAAAAAGTACCCCCTCTATTCTTGTTAAATTAGAATGTTTCAGAATAATTAACACATACTTGTCAATTAAGTTCTCATGTGTAGATTCCACAGAAATCCTAAAGATAATAACATAATTCCATACAAGTGATACATATGAGAATGGATAATGAATATAGTAAGAGGATATGGAAATGCAAACAAAATATTAAAATTTAAAATATCTACTATTGTTTAGTTTAATTTAAATATGGGAGAGAAAATACAATAATGTTCAAAAATGTGTTTAGTAATAAATAATGATAGAAAAAAGATTGTGCTGGAGACATATGGCTTTGGGTGTAAAATTAAATAATAAAATAATATTGCATATGAAATTTTCCAGTGTGCAAGAGCCACGGCACTTAAACTACTTCTCAAGAAGAAGTAGCAGTAAGGCTTATTATATAAACCAAAAGAATTAAGTCATCCATAAAAGTATCAGAATATTTAGAAAGAAACTTCCCTAAAGTATATTACAAATCTCTTAAAATTTCCATAACTAAAATCTACACTGCAATTAAATATTATAGTCTATCTTGAGAGTTCTAATTTAATATTATAGTCTATCTTATATTTGTTGAACTTAATTATTTTAAAATTTATTTCACATATAACCATTTTAAGAGTCAGGTGTAAACCGGAGACTATTTCAAGAACTTCTTATTTATGAGTGAATTTATATAGTATTATGTTTGTCTACAACCAGTCAGTTAGATCTTGGGAGTGAAAATAATAGGGGTAATTCTACCTAACAGTTCTCGAGGGTCTAGTATACACAGACATGGTGGCAAGTATTGTCTATTAACTCTAAACTTACAGCTACTCTGTGCTATAGAGATTGAAACAACTAACCAGGACACATTCTCTTTTGCAATCATGGTCCTTAGGGTAAAGAATAGAAGGATACAATCAAAAGACAGTCGTCACCTGGCAGATTATTAACTGTATGGTGTTCAAATCAATAATAGAGAAGTGAAACTATGTCTCATTCCCAAGTTGATTTGGATAATTTTATAAAATTACACAATTTCTGAATTATAATAATTTAACCAGTTAACTCTCAAGAGTTGTATCCCTATGTGAAAACAGCCTCTTAACTACCCACTGGTAGATAAAAGGACTGGAAGGAAAACACCTTTTCAGGCCATTCAGCTGGTTGCTGCATTTTCAAATTCTAATTGGGCTGATCTTATCTACTAATACCTGAAATATTTCATACCTTCCTCCTATCCAAAGTAAAAAAAAAATCTTAATTTCTAAATTTTGGATAACAAATAATAGAAAATACACATTCTCACCCTTTGCCTTTGTTTACCTAAATTTAGACGCAAAGGCAAGGTTATATAGAGGAGACTAAGAAACCCAATTAAGGGTGAAGAATGAAAACATTAAAAAGTTTCAAACAAATTATGATAATTTCAGACAGGAAGATCTTTTATAGCACAGAAAAAAATGAGGAAGCTAGACTTTGTATTACATTATTTTCTGTTTGAGTTCATTTCTAATTAACTCAAAATTTAGGCTTCTGGTGTATGCAAGAGAAATGATTTCAGCAATTCACGTTTGGAAGGGCCTCTTTTGATACACCATGCAGCCTCGTGCAAATTATCCTTTTTGCTTGTTTGTTTAGTGGGCTAATAAGAAAATAAATTTAAGAAAAATAAAACAATAAATTCACCTGTATTCTTCCCCCCTGCCACTAAACAGAGAGTAGGTAGAAAACTAGCAAGGATTGGTACAGAATGCAATTTTCAAGGAAATCGTAGAACTTTTGACACTCTTTAATTTAGTAGTAAAACAACATCAAAATACATATTAAGCCTTTAAATGCATCAGTCACTATGCTATAAAATATATAAAGAGAAACAGATTTTTGAAATTTTAAAGTTGATATCCAACATGTAGGGGAGAAATAAACTTAATGTTTTTACTTTTGTTTGAAATTAATTAGTAAATACTTCAATATAATAATTATACTTGAAAATTTTTAAAATATATAAATATAAACATGTTTAACTATATTTTATTTAAAATAAGAAATATATTTATATATAAACATATATATAAGTAATAATTATATTTATTAAACTGTGAACTGTGCTAGATGTTGGAAATGCAAAGGTAAAATAGCTTATAGCCCAGAGGGAACACAAGTATGCCAACAAGTAAAATTAAGCTCATTGTATTACTTGGGGTAGTGTCCCAAAGGGAAAGAGGTAATTGTATCTTCTTTAGAAGCCAGGTTCTAAAATATTACATGTGTGTGTGTGTGCATATATATTTATGTATGTATATATTTAATTTCTTTGCCATTCTGACTAACTCAAATATTTACTAGGTATAATATGCATTTCTGTAATCTCCTTTAAGTATTCTTACTAAAACTCATCAGGGATCTATCTTTGTTGTTGTTTTTGTATTTTTCTATTCAAAATATACAAATAGTTGAACTTTTCATACATCTTAGGATTTATTTTTAAATATAAATGCCATTTGGACAATAATCAAAATTGAGGAAAAATCAAAGATTCATTTCTTTCCAATATTGTATTATTGAAATTTTGAAATTTGTGAATATACAAATGATGAAGAGATAGGAGTGCATTGTGAGAATCATCAACTGCATGATCAAGAAACAGAAGTCACAAGTTTCCCCAAGATAGTTATTAGTTCTCTGACAGTGAAGACAGCCTATCTGTATAGCCTAATTTTATCCATCAGTTGGCTAATGCAAGAATAAATATATGATGATAATGTTAGGGACTCCATATCTAAAGAGATAAATTGAACTTACTCAATTAGCAATACTAATATGGAATATAAGAATAGAATCAAATAAAAGAATAAAATAAATGAGTTTCTTCTGTTGTCATAGAATAATGATTAAGTGATACATACATCATGGGACACACACAGATAAAGTAAGATTCCATGCATAGGAAGTTACTAAATAAGTCTAGTCTGCTTTGAATTGGTTGTTCTATTTTCAATTAATCTGGGAAACTCAGGTAAACAACCAGGACTTTTTCAATAAGTCAACGAAATCAACAATTAGAGTACATGTTTACTAAAACCTTTACTTTTGTTGTATGTTAGTATGTGTACAACTGATTCTGATATCAAACTAGATAGTGTAGGACATAACGGTGTGCTTTATTTTCCAATCATCATTGTTGTTTCATTACATATGTTTTCTAACTAAATCATATGAAATAGATCGGTAATAACTAGCAACTTGTGACAACAATGCTAGTGTTCAAACTTCCTTAGGAGGTAGGGAAGTGTAAGTAGAGCATATGAGATCATTCCCTTAGGGAAAAAAATGTATCATCTAAAAATAAATCAGTATTATCTATAGTAGGATTTACTGTGATTTTATTTCTTCTAGAGTACCCATACGTTATACTGCAGTGACCTGAAGAAAAGCCAACCCAATCTTGCTTTTATTTGTGTTTCTTTTTACTGAATAGAGAGCAAATTCATTAAAGTGCTTCTTCTTTTATTATTTTTTATTGCAAATACAGGAGAGAAAAGATTTTATATATATGACTTAATATATTTGGAAAGTGAGCCAAAATGAATATGTCAGTGGAAATCTGATTTTTATAACACAAAATTATAAATCCAATTATTAAAAAATCTTACAGCTAAGAGAAGCACAGAGGAATTGCATGAATACTTGCCATTACACATTCTGCATGAGGCATTATTGTATAGTTAAGCTTTCATGTGAATAGAGATATAGATATATTGATATATAGATAGAGATAGAGATGATAGATAGATCAATCTATATATCTTTTGCATTTAAGGATTCATTCTATTGAAAGATCTGTAGTCAGGTTGTGTTTCGGCTACTTATTGGTAGTATGATTTTATTAAGTCATTTAATTTCCCCTGAACAAGAATCCAATGGGATATTAAATATGACTTTTAATTTTCTGGACTTTTGACCATAAATAATAGGTTCAAGATCATTTGCAAAAGACAACCTAAGAAATTATGAAACTTATTGTGTGATTCTTAGCTCATCCCCCTTTTAGAGTTTATAAGAAAAGTCAAGGAGACTGATCAGGAGATGACAATAGTGGGGATTTCATAGAGAGAATCAACAGTATACAGTCCACATCAATGCATAGTTGTGAGGGGAAAGAAAACATCTTCATCCATGCTCCTAAATAACTAAGGTGGGCTTCAGAGAAATTTGAACCAGTTTGACATTGGTTTCCTTGGATTTGGCTGTGTCATGTGAACTGGTTCTTTCTCCTCTTTTAAAAAGTCTAAAGACCAAGGGCTGTCTAGACCTATCCCTGATTTCAGTAAGGTAAAAGGCAAGAATGGAAGTGCACCACCACAAATGGCATAACAAAGATCTCACTCCTGTTGGTAGCAGATGAATACCAAGATTGAATATTCAATCAAGTTATTTTGAAAAAAGGCTTTCATCTAAGGGTATAAAGGAGGCAGAAGTGACAGTAAAATGAAAGTTCATGTAGAGTGGTTGGTGAGATACCTACAGGGTAGAAGGAAGGAGTAAGTAGTCAGCAGTAAAAATAACCAATTGCATGACGAAGAAAGAGAATGGGTTGCATAATAACCCACAAAAGTTTTTTGGGGGCAAGGAAAAAGGCTGCATTTAGAGAGCTACCATAGTTGAGGGTGACTGCCAAGAAAGAACTACTGATTTGTTGCAAGATGAAGATTTTTTTTCTTTTCTCCTCTTGCAAATCCGTCCATTCTTTGACAGCTCAGGGAATGAGGGTAAATGACAAACCCCCAAAAATATAATGAAAAAACACACCCATTTTATATGTATCCCTTGCAGCCTTTGGAGCCTGAGCTAGCCTGAACTTGAAGGGAGAAAGGATTTAAAACAGGTACAGGATAGATATCAGATTTTACTAGACTTTTAGAAACTGAAAAGAAGTTAATTATCTTGAAGTTATTGGAAAATCTTGCTTAGATTTAATTATCAGCAGTAACAAAAAAGACTACTATTGCCTTCTATGGTATGCATAATAAATAGTACAATGTTTCTTCCCCACACACTCAGTGACAGATATAGTCAGTTGGTTTTGATTAAAAAAAATATTTATTAATTGTTTTCTCTTGCCTATTCATATAAACGCTTTATGGTACATATACTGATCTTTCAAAAATCTTAAATGGTGGATATGATTAATATTCCATTTGACAGAAGCACAGACAGACTTAAAGTGATTAAGTAATACTTCTAAAGGCATATAGCCAATAATAGGTAATGCCTGCGTTTTAACCAAGGTCCATCTGACTCCAAAGTATTGACTATGCTCTATTAGACCATTTCTGAGTCTTCTTTAATATACTCTCTCCAAATATATTCAGCCAAACTTTACAACCAGAATAATTTATACTCTTCTGACCTGACTCCAGGGTAAAATTAAAAAAGGGGTAATATCTTCCTGGCATCACTTTTATGCATGATTTTCCCTAGAGCTGTTTTACAAGCTCATTATATGGAAGAGATACAGGATGGGAGTTGATAAATGTCAGCTGAGCACCTCCATATCAACATAAAAATTTCTACTAACTTGTTTTAAAAGCTGAGCCAAGAGGACAACTGTGTAAATATTTATGTTAATGAATCAAGGTTTAGTAAAAAAATTAACCTATGTGGCAGGTTTGGAAAATTTTGTTAGAGTCTATGTTTCCACTTGATCCAATATGGCTCTAAATAAAATCTCAGACTTTATCATTGAAACTTAATAAATGATAATTAGATTTTGAAGCACTTTGTTCAGTTTACTCTTTTAAGGTTGGTAATTCCCAACACTGATATAAAATTAATATGGTACACTGAGTATTTTATCTTTCTAAAGCACTTTGGCAAAAGTTGACTTCAGATGGAATTAAGATTCCATGTCAATATTAAAGGGAATATTTTAATTGAAATAATCAGCCTTTTCCTAATTATTATAGCAGGTATCCATCAGAATATTGTGCAATCAAGACATATTGGTACAACATAAATCACTAAAAACATCACCCCACATCTAACTTACAAAAAAACCTGCATGATAGTTTTTAAAATTGCATTTTAAGGCCTACTGGGGCATAGAATTGACTTAATTAAAATCCTTTCTTTCAGGGGTGCCTGGGTGGCTCAGTCAGCTAAACGTCCCACTTTGGCTCAGGCAATGATCTCACAGCTCAGTTCGAGTCCCACATCAGGCACTGTTATGACAGCTCAGAGCCTGGAGCTTTGGATTCTGTCTCCCCTCCCTCTCTGCCTCTCCCCCCCTCACACTCTGACTCTCTCTCAAAAATAAAGTAAACATTAAAAAAAAATTTTTAATCCTTTCTTCCTGAAATATGTCCTCATTTTCCGTAAAGGATTTACTTCATCTTATTTTATTTTATTTCATTTTATTTATTTTTATCGTATTTTATTTTACAATACCTATGCACCCCAAAGCAGAATATACCAATAATTTGTATATGCCTGTGTGCTCACTTTCACCATCTCCTTGCATTTCTCTCTTAGTAAACATTATTCTAATTTTGCCTCATCATGTTCTTACTTCTGTGTATTATGCTACAAAGTTTTATAAGTGCTATTGTGTGTAGTTTAATGTCTCTGATTTTCATGGGTGTAGAATAGTCCATTATGTACATATGATGGTTTGGTAATCAAATATTCTGTCTACCAGTGAGCACTTAAATTGCATTTTTTCTAGATTTTTTAAACACTTTTACTCTCTCTGTTATACATATGTGTTTACCTGTCAGTTTTCTTATTTATTATGAATTAGGTAAAGTCAGATGACACTACTCTTTTATACTCGTGACATCTTGAAAAATGCTTTTTATAGGTATTCAATACATATTTTTGGTGTTCAATAAATATTCATAAATGATGAATAAATGAGCAATATTTGGGGTGATTTTTCCATTTTTATTTTCATTTTATTAATATCAATTTTTACTGATCTCCAGGCTGATGTCATGTGCTTTTTGCTGTATAAAAGATATTAATATAAACATGTAATGATTAAAAATGCATGACATAGGAAATGCTGTGGAGAATTCATAGAGAAGCAAGTTTCAAATAAAACTGCCATCTTCTGATCGATGGCATTGTGTAATGATTCACTTCTCTGTTTAGAGAAACGTGATCTCATAAATAATAAATAGTAAGTGTGGTACCAATGACATATATACATGCTAAATTCAACTGGAAAACTACCTAAATTTTGAATCTCAAGCCCATTTTTACTGAGATTTAGGGTGTCACAGGGGGAAAAGATATTAGCCTACAAATGAGAAAACCTGGATTTTATGTCTGATTAAATGATATAAATTAGTATAGGTCAGAACTTCCTATTTGGGCCTAAAATTCTATAACAAGAGCAGAGAATTAGGATCATGAACAGATTGAAGCAGAAACTGTGGTTCAAGGAAATGTCATAGTGTGCATGTGTTTGTGTGTGTGTGTGTGTGTGTGTGTATGTGTGTGTGTGTGATGTTACTAATGTATAACATAGAGAGCTTTTATTTCTTCTGAGGAGATACACTTATGATAAGGATTAAAGGAGAAACAGTTTATATAAAACCATTGCCTGAAAAACTACAGGTTTAAAGAAAGAGACATTTTAAGAATTGTAAGTAGGGACAAAGGAGGTGAGGGAAGCAGAAATGACATCGTACCAGAATTTGAATCCACAAATCCTGGCCAGCGGGAGAAAGAAGTTCATTTTCATTCAGAACAATGTCTCCCAGTGTCATCCATGTTGTAGCCAATGGCAAGATTTCCTTCTTTTTATGTCTGGATATATTCCATTATGTAAAAGACAAATCCTGTACAATCATAGTTCTTTGTGGAATCTAAAACAGCCAAACTCATAGAACCAGAGAGTAGAATGGTTTTGCTCAGGTGGTTAGTGGGTGGTGTAAATGAAGAGATGGTGGCTGAAAGGGAGCAGTTTCAGTTACAAAATGAATATATTTGAGGGACCTAACATATAGCATGGTGATTAAAATACTATATTGTATACTATATTGTATACATGAAATTTGCTAAGAATTGATCAAAAATGTTCTTATCGTGCGCACACACACACACACACACATTGTAACTACATGAGGTGATAGATGCATTGATTAACTTGATTATGATAGTCATTTTACAATACATATGTATATTAAATCATAATTTTGTACACCTTAAAAATCATGTATGGCATAAATATATATAATTTTTTAAATTTGTGAATGATACCTCAACAAAGTTGGAGGGACAAGAATCAAAGAAAAGAAATGAAGAAAAGGAAGGAAGGAAGGAAAAGGAAAAGGAAAAGGAAAAAGTAAAAGAAGGCTCTTATTCCCCAAATTAACATTCAAGTGCCATGGAAGATGAGTTCATAGTTGTGGAATTTCAACTTGCTGTATCTCACTGTTTCTTAAAAAAAATATTGTTTAATTATTATTTATTTTGAGGGAGAGAGAGAGAGTATGCATGTGTGTGTGCACGAGCAGGGGAGGGGCAGAGAGAGAAGGTGAAGGAGAGAATCCTAAGCAGGCTCCAAGCTGTCAGCACAGAGTCCCATGTGGGCTGAATCCCACCAACTGTGGGATCATGACCTGAGCTGAAATCAAAGGTCAGATGCTTAACTGAGTGAGCCACCTAGGTGCCCCATCCTGTAAATCACTCTTACGATTTATTTTTTAAGCAGAGAATTTATAAAATTGATGAATTGCCTTTTTGAAATTTTCATTTATCATAAATCAACAGATATAGCTTTGGGGATTTCTATTTTAGGTTTCATTCTAACTAACAAAGAAAACTTCGGTTTGCTTGAGCAAAACCGGAAGTTTCATTTCCAGGCTATGTTCTGACACTAAATAATTGACCTCAATCAAGAGATTAAGCCTTTTGAGCCTAAGTCCCTTCATCTTAAAATGAAATGTCAAATCTATTATTGTAATGTGCTTTTTAGCTCTCTCATAATGCTTAGGAAATTATGCTTAGTATGTATATGCATCTTTCTCTGTTATGCTCTCCTTTATTAAAACTTTGAAAAATGATATTTGGTACTTATTTGCCTGGGTAATGAAATTTTGTAGAATTAATAATAAAAAATAAAATTTAAGTATTAAATTGTTAGTGCTTATATAGATAGGATTATCTTTATGTAAAAGTTGTTTTAAATTTGTAATTTTACCTATAGTTACATCATGTTTTAATTTTATTTTTCTATTGAATCTGTTCTAATTTGTTTATGTAATCCATAATATTTTATATACTTATGAATTCTATTTTGAAGAAACACTCTAGCACATATTCTAAACAAAGGTTTATTGTTAGCTTTCTATCTTTTTACATATCCAAATGTTTAAGAATATTATTCATATAAAATTTTATATTGGGGACCTTGAATGACATAACAGACAGTGTCCTCAGCAACAGTTGTGAAATAGATACTGAAATGGTTCCCATAGGGTTCCCATTACAACTCAATGAAGATGATTCTGATATGGAGTAAAATAGTATTTATCAAATGGCCATTGTGTGTCAGAAATTCTACATTTTATTGACCCAATTATTTCAATATCACTGAGAGATGGATAGGACATCCCAAGAGAGAACTGGAGTAAATGTCAAGGGCAATAGATCTAACATTGGCCAATTTGGGACTTGAATTATGACTCCAAAGTCTATACTATTTCCACCCAATCAAAGTACACCTATTGCTCTGGTATAAGTCAATGTTCTCCTTCTGATACCCTGATTGGTTAATGATTGTACTTAGTGTGCCAGGAGGGATGGATAACTTTATTCTGTGGATATTAAATCTTTGACTCCATCAGGGCTTGTTGAGACTCAGATTGCTAGACTTTACTGCCAAAGGTTCTTATTCAGCAAGTGTGTAGTGGGGCTTCTGAATTTCCATTTTTAACAAGTTACTAGGTATTGGGGCTGCTGCAGTTATGGTGACTGTTCTTTCAGGGCAGCTAGTTTATATTAATGTACTTCGATGTATAGAAGATGGTTCCGAAAAGGAATTTTGAATGCTTAAAGAATTGATAATCTCTTATGGAAATAGAAAGTTCAAATCAATAACAATAACAATAATAATAAATAGCAAGGGAATCATTATTCCTTTATTGTAATACACAGACAAGGACAAATTACAATTGAGCACCTACTAGGTAACAGGTATTCAGCTAAATGCTTTACATGAAAGATGAAGTCTTCAAGGTACCTACAAAGTAAATAAGTGTAGAAAAGGTGGCAGAAACAGCATGAGTATAAGCATTCAAAGTGTGGAGTCTGTTAGTTAACATCCATTTGCACAAAGGAAACGGGCAATGCTCTGTAGAGTACCAGAGGCACAGACAGGATCCAATGCCTCAGTGGTTAAGCGAGAGGCCTCTTTTGATAAATATCTGACTGAAATTATTCTGGCTTGTCTTCTGGACTACTGGTTTTTCCTTCTCTTCCCAGAGAAAGAAGTGAAAAAAAAATTTAAATAGCTGTTCTCCCAAAAAATATATATATATCCTTATTTTTTCCTTGCATGTCTATATCACTCTCCTCTATCTCACCTCTTATTCTCAAAATGCTTTTCTTTTCTCTTCTCTTCCTAAGCCCTAAATTAGTGTTCTCTAGAGTTTTATGTTCAATCCCTATTTTCTCTATAAACCTCTCACATCTCTAACAGTTCTAAAATATAACCCTTTCATGATTGTTCATGTATTTATGCTTTTGAACTTTCTGATTAATGTTCCTGGGATGCCCTTTATCTTTCTATCCACCCAGCGTATTAGTCTTCAGCTCAGTTGTCACTGGTACAATGCAACTCCAGTCTCCTTTAAAAATTTCTTCTATGACTTCAAATACATTTGCATAGATCTTGAGTATTGTCTGCATCAATTTGTATATTTATTTGCTTATTTGTTTATGCCTCTAATCTCTCAAATGACCCTGAGGAGCAGCTCTCATGCCTTCTTAATCTTCATGCCCTTCCCATCATAATCTCAGGGAGTATCTGATCCATTTGAGCAATGTAATGAATAAGTGGTTGTTATCATAAGCAAATTACAAATAATATATAAATATGTTCTCAGTACTGCATGGGACAAGACCTTAAATAGGAATAATTAGCATATTGGAGATGGTTATTTATTTCACCATCTGTACTATCAAGAGCTAGACTGCTATCTAGAATATTCTCCTACATTGCTTTAAATCTCTATAGAATTTTTTGTTTTGTTTTGTTTTGTTTCTGTTTCATTGTTAAATTTGTTCTGTTGATGCAAAAGCCCTTGGAAGAATTCTATCTGTGGTGATTGAACAGATTTCAAACAGTTACTGTACATTTCATAAGTATTACCATAGGAAATAGATATAGTCAGAATTGAGGCATAAGGAAATCTAGAGATATAGGAAAACTATTCATGAAAACCCAACAGGTCTAATGTAGGGCCAAGTTCATGAATGTGCATCAAGTATGTATATTCACACAAAGATGACTTAGAAGTAGTGATATGACAATGGGTAGCAGAGTCTCAGACATGGTGATAACGATCTAGAATCAGGTATTCTAGAACAAGGTCAAGAGTATAGACTCTTGGGTAGAAGAAAAACAGTGTGATCAAATGCAAGCTTGTCTTGTTTTGTGGCTCACAAGTGAATCTCCCCTATCTAATGTTAGCATGGGTCCTAGATTTGTGTGCAGAAGTTGAGTGAGATTAAATTCCTAAATAATGGATAGGAGAAATATAAAAGAACTGCAGACATATATTTTCATTTGTTCTATGTACAGCACATGGGTTTAACTAGAAGTATCTAGGTCTTATTCATTTTTATGGCCCAGGATATAGCACATAGAAATGTTCAACAAGTCTATGAAAAAATACAGAAGTAAATGAATAATTTTTTAAAGTGGCTTCTCACCAAAATATTCACCTGTTTTTTACATCCTCTCAATTCAACATTTTATTTGTGTGTTTTCAACTTGGTATTTTTATGCTTGTAGTTGTGCCTTAGGAAACTGTTGCACTATTTTCTGGTAGATTATAGACTTGGGAAGACTTTGAGAGTTCCTTTGATCCATTATTTTGCCTCAAGGCAGACTAGGACTAAATAGACTGAAAGAAGGTATTGAATCTCATTTTTGACTAAAGACTTAGTTGTTTTATACCACAAAAACAGTACACTTCATAGTTGTCTTTCCCTTCGATTGGTGTTAAATTTATTTTCAGAGTTACCAATTTATTGCATATGTTCACTGGCCTAAACCATGCTATTATAAAATAAATGCCATTTTATCTGACTTCAGTTATTTTTTCATGGCTAAATTTCAAGTAATAATAAATACACCATGATACAGAAGATGGAATGTTATCTCTTGAAAACAGCACAATATCAATGTTCCAAAGTAACTTTGTAAAGTAATTGTTTCTGATTGGCATTGATTATTGGCAATAATTTTAGAAATAATTAAGAATTACATAAAGAAATGTGTCTCCTGATTACTTGATTTTTTTAAATTTTTTTTGACATTCATTTTTGAGAGACACAGAGCATGGATGGGGGAGGAGCAGAGAGAGGGAGACACAGAATCCAAAGCAGGCTCTAGGCTCTAAGGTGTCAGCACAGAGCCCAACACGTGGCTTGAATTCATGAGCCATGAGATCATGACTTGAGTCGAAGTCCTTTATATATGTAAAAGATTCATTTGTGATATATATTAATTATACATTAAAATATAAATTGCAGCTATTATTAAACTATTTAAGCATTTTAAAAGCATATAGATTTTTTTCAGTTACTAAATTTTTCTTGACCCTAGGGATACAAATTTAGGTAGGACCAAATTCCTACTCTTCGTGACCATAAGATTTATTGTGTATATACACACATAGATAATTTTAACATAACATTGTAAATAAATTACAGACTTATGTACGAATTCCTAAGCCAGCAGAGGAATTCTTAAGTTTTCCTGGGTTGAGGTGGGTTGGTAGAGAAAGATTAGAGTAAATTTCAAGGAAAATGATGATCCAGAATTGAATATTGAATGAGCAAGAGTTAGCCAAAAAATGATTAAATTCATCTATCCACTTTCCACATTTCCATGTTTACTGCCACTATCTAGCCAATATCCCCCTGTACTTGTATTCTTTAAAAAGCTTTTTAGTCTCTTGCCTCCCTACAAATGATTATTTCTATGTCTGCCAAAAAGAGATTATATTGTTAAAATGTAAATAAGACAATGCCTCTACCTTATATGTTTTCCAATAGCTGGAACTTAAAATAGTATCCAAAAGTTTTGTGGCCTCCATAATGGCCTAAAATATTCTTTTGTTTGAATTTATTTTTTTTAATTTATATCCAAGTTAGTTAGAATAGAGCGTAACAATGATTTCAGGAGTAGATTCCTTAATGCCCCTACCCATTTAGCCCGTCCCCCCTCCCCAAACCCCTGCAGTAACCCTCTGTTTGTTCTCGATATTTAAGAGTCTCTTATGTTTGTCCCACTCCCTGTTTTTATATTATTTTTGTTTCCCTTCCCTTATGTTCTCCGGTTTTGTATCTTTAAGTCCTCATATGAGTGAAGTCATATGATATTTTTCTCTGACTAATTTTGCTTAGCTTAATACCCTCTAGTTCCATCCAAGTAGTTGCAAATGGCAAGATTTCATTCTTTTTGATTGCCGAGTAATATTTCATTATATATATATATATATATATATATATATATATATATATATACCACCTCTTCTTTATCCATTCATCCATCGATGGACATTTGGGCTCTTTCCATACTTTGGCTATTGTTTCTAGTGCTGCTATACACATTGGGGTGCATGTGTCCCTTCGAAACAGCATACCTGTATCCCTTATAGATATCTAGTAGTGGGATTGTTGGGTCATAGGGTAGTTCTATTTTTAATTTTTTGAGGAACCTCCATACTGTTTTCCACAGTGGCTGCACCAGTTTGCATTCCCACCAGCAGTGCAAAAGAGATCCTCTTTCTCCGCATCCTCGCCAATATCTGTTGTTGCCTGAGTTGTTAATGTTAGCCATTCTGACAGGTGTAAGGTGGTATCTCATGTGGTTTTGATTTGTATTTCCCTGATGATGAGTGATGTTGAGCATTTTTTCATGTGTCAGTTGGCCATCTGGATGTCTTCTTTGGAGAAGTGTCTATTCATGTCTTTTGCCCATTTCTTCACTGGATTATTTGTTTTTTGGGTGTTGAGTTTGATAAGTTCTTTATAGATTTTGGATACTAACCCTTTATCTGATATGTCGTTTGCAAATATAATCTCCCATTCTGTCAGTTGCCTTTTAGTTTTGCTGATTGTGTCCTTCACTATGCAGAAGCTTTTTATTTTGATGAGGTCCCAATAGTTCATTTTTGCTTTTGTTTCCCTTGCCTCTGGAGACGTGTTGAGACATTTCCCTTGCCTCCGGAGACGTCTGGAGACGTTTTGCTTTTGTTTCCCTTGCCTCTGGAGACGTGTTCCCTTGCCTCTGGAGACAAGTTTCCCTTGCTTCTGGAGACGTGCCTCTGGAGATATGCTGCATCCAAGGTCAAAGAGGTTTTTGCCTGCTTTCTCCTTGAGGATTTGATGGCTTCCTGACTTACATTTAGGTCTTTCATCCATTTTGAGTTTATTTTTGTGTACGGTGTAAGTAAGTGGTCCAGGTTCATTCTTCTGCATGTCGCTGTCCAGTTTTCCCAGCACCACTTGCTGAGGAGACTGTCTTTATTCCATTGGATATTCTTTTCTGCTTTGTCAAAGATTAGTTGGCCATGTGTTTGTGGGTCCATTTCTGGGTTTTCTATTCTGTTTCACTGATCTCAGTGGCTGTTTTTGTGCCAGTACCATACCGTCTTGATGGTTTTAGCTTTGTAATACAGCTTTGAAGTCTGAGATTGTGATGCCTCCTGCTTTGGTTTTCTTTTTCAAGATCGCTTTGGCTATTTGGGGTCTTTTGTGGTTCCATAAAAATTTTAGGATTGTTTTTTCTAGCTCTGTGAAGAATGCTGGTGTTATTTTGATAGGGATTGCATTGAATATGTAGATTTCTTTGGGTAGTATTGACATTTAAGCAATATTTGTTCTTCCTATCCAGGAGCATGGAAACTTTTTCCATTTTTTTGGTGCCTTCTTCAATTTCTTTCATACGCTTTCTATAGTTTTCAGTGTATAGGCTTTTCACCTCTTTGGTTAGGTTTATTCCTAGGTATTTTATGGTTTTTGGTGCAGTTGTAAATGGGATTGATTCCTTGATTTCTCTTTCTGTTGCTTCATTGCTGGTGTATAGGAATGCAACTGATTTCTGTGCATTGCTTTTATATCCTGCAACTTTGCCGAATTCATGGATCAGTTCAAGCAGTTTTTTGGTGGAATCTTTTGGGTTTTTTGTATAGAGTATCATGTCGTCTACGAAGAGTGAAAGTTTGACCTGCTCCTGGCTGATTTGGATGCCTTTTATTTCTTTGTGTTGTCTGATTGCAAAGGCTAAGACTTCCAATACTATGTTGAATAACAGTGGTGAGAGTGGACATCCCTGTCTTATTCTTGACCTTAGCGGGAAAGATCTCAGTTTTTCCCCATTGGGGATTATATTAGTGTTGGGTCTTTCATATATGCCTTTATGATCTCGAGGTATGATCTTTCTATCCCTACTTTCTTGAGGGTTTTTATCAAGAAAGGATGCTGTATTTTGTCAAATGCTTTCTCTGAATCCATAGAGAGGATCATGTGGTTATTGTCCTTTCTTTTATTGATGTGATGAATCACATTGATTGTTTTGCAGATTGAACAAGCCCTGCATCCCAGGTATAAATCCCACTTGGTCCTGGTGAATAATTTTTTTAATGTATTGTTGGACATGGTTGGCTAATATCTTGTTGAAGATTTTTGCATCCATGTTCATCAGGGAAATTGGTCTATGTTTCTCCTTTTTAGTGGGGTCTTTGTTTTGGAATCAAGGTAATGCAGGCTTCATAGAAAGAGTTTGGAAGTTTTCCTTCCATTTCTATTTTTTTGGAACATCTTCAAGAGAATAGGTGTTAACTTTACCTTAAGTGTTTGGTAGAATTTCCCTGGAAAGCCATCTGGCCCTGGACTCTTGTTTGTTGGGAGAATTTTGATTACGAATTTCAATTTCTTTACTGGTTATGGGTCTAATCAAATTTTCTATTTCTTTCTGTTTCAGTTTCTTCCTGTTTCAATTTTATTGGTGTATAATTGCTCATAATATTTTCTTATTATTATTTTTGTTTCTGCTGTATTGGTTGTGATCTCTCCTCTTTCTTTCTTGATTTTATTTATTTGGGCCCTTTCCTTTTTCTTTTTGATCAAACTGGCTAATGGTTTATCAAGTCTGTTAATTCTTTCAAAGAGCCAGCTTCTGGTTTCATTGATCTGTTCTACCATTTTTTTGGTTTCCATAGCATTGGATTCTGCTCTAATCTTTATTATTTCCTGTCTTCTGCTGGTTTTGGATTTTATTTGTTGTTCTTTTCCCCTTTCTTTAAGATGTAAGGTTAGGTTGTGTATCTAAGACCTTTCTTCCTTCTTTAGGAAGACCTGGATTGCTATATGCTTCCCTCTTATGACCACCTTTACTGCATCCCAGAGGTTTTGGGCTGTGGTGTTATCATTTTTGTTGGTTTTCATGTACTTTTTAATTTCCTCTTTAACTTCGTGGATAGTCCATTCATTCTTTAGTAGGATGATCTTTAGTCTCCAAGTCTTTACAAATTTTTTTCTTGTGATTGATTTCGAGTTTCATAGCGTTGTGGTCTGAAAATATGCACATATGATCTCAATCGTTTTGTACTTGTTGAGGGCTGATTTGTGTCCCAGTATGTGATCTATTATGGAGAACGTTCCATGCACACTGGAGAAGAATGTATATTCCAATGCTGTAGGATGAAATATTCTGAATATATCTGTTAAGTCCATCTGGTCCAGTGTCATTCAAAGCGTTGCTTCCTTGTTGATTTTCTTTTTAGATGATCTGTCCATTGTTGTAAGTGGGGTGTTGAAGTCTCCTACTATTATGGTATTATTATCAATGAGTTTCTTTATGTTTGTGATTTATTGATGTATATATTTGGGTGCTATCACATATGGAGCATAAATGTTTACAATTGTTAGGTCTTCTTCATGGATAGACCCCTTAATTATGATATAATGCCCTTCTTCATCTCTTGTTACAGTCTTATTTTAAAGTTTAGATTGTCTGATATAAGTATGGCTACTCCAGCTTTCTTTGGTCTACCATTAGTATGATAGATGGTTCTCCATCCTCTTACTTTCAGTCTGAAGGTGTCTTTAGATCTAAAGTGGGTCTCTTGTAAATAGCATACAGATGGATCTGGTTTTCTTATTCGTTCTATTACCCTATATCTTTTTATTGGAGCATTTAGTCCATTGATGTTTAGAGTGAGTACTGAAAGATATGAATTTATTGCCATTATGTTTCTTGTAGAGTTGGAGTTTCTATGGGTGTTCTCTGGTCCTTTCTATGTTGCTTTTAGTCTTTTCTCCCTCAGAGTCCCCCCTTAAAATTTCTCGCAGGGCTGGTTTAGTGGTCATGAACTCCTTTAAATATGTTTGTTGGGAAACTTTTACTCTCTCCTGTTTTGAATGACAGGCTTGCTGGAGAAACAATTCTTGGCCGCATGTTTTTCTGATTCAGCACATTGAACATATCTTGCCACTCCTTTCTGTCCTGCCAAGTTTCTGTGGATAGGTCTGTTGGAAACCTGATCTGTCTTCCCTTGTAGGTTAAGGACTTTTTTCCCTTGCTGCTTTCATGATTCTCTCCTTGCCTAAGTATTTTGTGAATTTGACTATGATATGCCATGTTGATTGTTGATTTTTATTGAATCTACTGGGAGTCCTCTGTGCTTCCTGGATTTTGATGCCTGTGTCTTTCCCCACGTTAGGAAAGTTTTCTGCTATGATTTGCTCATGTAACCTTTCTACCGCTTTTTCTCTTTTCATCTTCTGGGGCCCCTATGATTCTGATGTTGTTACTTTTTAATGAGTCACTGATTTCTCTAATTCTTAAACTGCACTCTTTTGCCTTAGTCTCCTTTTTTTTTTTCCTGTCCATTATTCTCCATTAATTTGTCCTCTATATTGCTGATTTACTGCTCTGCCTCATCCATCCCTGCCGCCGTGGCATTCTTTTAAGATTGCAGCTCAGTTACAACATTTTCTATTTCATACTGACTAGCTTCTCCTTCTTTTCAACCCTGGCCAGTATTCTTGTCGTGATTCTAAATTCTGGTTCAGACATCTTGCTTGTATCTGTGTTGATTAGGTCCCTGACTGTAGTTTCTTCCTGCTCTTTCTTTTGTGGTGAATTCCTTAATTTTGTCATTTTAAAGGAAGAAATTTAAAAAAATTAAAATTAAAACTTTAAAAGCAACACACAAACACACACAAGTCAAATAAATGATGCTAGATCCTAGATTTGCTTTGGTCTAGTTGTTGAAAGGAGCTTGATAGATTAGAGAAAAGCGGGGGGGGGGGAGAAAAAAAAGGAAAATGTTTGAAAATATGAAAAATGAACACAATGAAGTAGAATAAAATGAAATGATGGACACAAAGTAGAATTTGAAAAATTTACAAAAGTAAAAAATATACTAGAAAAAAGTAAAAGAAAAATATTTTTATAGAAATTGAAAATAAAAATAATTTTTTCCTCTTTTGATATTCAAGAAAAAGAAATGAAAAAGAAAAAAATAAGAAAATTTAATAGACAAGTGAACAGACTGAAATACGATTGAAATTACATCATTTTCCCCTAGAAGTCAAACTGTGAAGCACTTTATAGTCCATAAACTAAGCATGCAAAGAGACTTGTGGTGTTGGCCCAGCTGGCCCAGTTTGGTGAGGCTTAGTGTAATAGCTCCATTCTCCACTAGATGGGAATGCTGCTTAGCTTACTGGGGTGGATTCTTGTAGTGCTTGTTGGTGTGTATGCACATGCATGGGAGGTGTGAAAATGGCCTCCCCCAGCTACCCAGTCTCTAGTATCAGAATTCTGTTCTCCCCGATCAGCAATTGCACACTCATCCTTTGTCTCCAGCTTCCATCCACTCCCTGCCTTTACACTGTCTGTGACCAAGCCATCATTTTGCCAGGAGGCACCTCCCTCCTGAGTTTTATCTCTGATGTGGCTGTTGGTTTCCCAACCCCTCACTTCTGAAGGACTGTGGCTTTGACCTGCTCAGAACTTCTGTGGGAGGTTCTCACTGAGCAATGTCTGGGTGCTGGTCACACCCAGCAACGTTTGTGTGACTGTGCTGCTGTCGATGCCCAGAGACTGTGGCTGGGTGCCAGCCCACCCCAGAAAAAGTTCACACAATCGTGTAGCAACAGCGTTTCAGGAATTATGGAAAATCACAACACACATCTGGCATGAGGCTTCACCCTTAACAACCTTGTTCCAGCACCAGTGAATGTGGCTATTCTCTGGGGTCTGCTGGGACCTTTGTGGGGTGGCTGCACAGCCTCTACCACAATCCTCCCAGCAGGGGAACTGTCTCTCCCCATGTGGCCCGAGGACCACACAGACCTCACTCTGCTCCTGGGGATTTGCTCTTCCCACCAGAGCACCACCAGGTATTGAGCTGCAGAATTTCAGACTCTGTGCTCCCCCCGTTTTTAGAGTCTTAATGGAATTTAAACCCTCTCTTTCTCCTTTCTCCATTGTTAGTTCAGTCCCTGTGGCTGTTTCCACTTTTCCACTTTCTCTCCAGCTGCTTTCAGGGGTGGTGGGGGCATGCTTTCCCATACTGTCTCCCCATCTCCATCCTCTCTCCGCAAGCAAAAGCAGCTTCCTACCCTCTGCAGCTTCTCTCTCCCCCAATTCACCTCTCCATGCCATGTACCTTCTGAGTTCTGTGGTTCAGGTTGTGAAGATTGTTGTTAATCCTCAAATCAGTTTTCTAGGTGTGCAGGATGGTTTAGTATTGATCTGCCTGTATTTCATGGATGCAAGATGCAAAAAAAAAAAAAAAAAAAAAAATTCCATGCTGTTCTGCCATCTAGAGATTTCAAAATTTTTAAAAAGATATTTCTTCTAGTAATGATGGAGACAGGAAAGATTTCTTGAAGGAAATGTATTTGTGTAAGTAGTCTGTGGAGCTCTGTCGTGGACTAAAATATTCTGAAAAATATATATATATATGGCCTCTGCCTACTACTCATTTCTTACTATACTCAGGCAATCTGACTTTTGTCCCTCCTCAAAAAGTTAAAACTTGTTTCCCACTTAGAGATTTTATAGTTATTTTTCCCTCTGAATTAATTAATAAGTTTCTTATGTCTGATTTTAGAAGGTTTTAAAATATGCCTCCCACCCTCTTTTTCTTGGCATTCTTTCTATAGATAGATCAATGCCTTGGCCCCCTGAGTCAAGGGGCTTGTGTGACCAATAGAGTGTACCAGAAGTGCTGCTGTATGACATCTGAGGGTTTTTAGGCTGGAGCACTCATACTTACCTCTCGAGCTTTCAGGTGATAAGTCCAATTATTGTGATAATGCATTGCTTTGAGGAAGCCAAGACACACGGAGAATCAGCATGATTCTTATGTAAGAATCAGCAATAGTGGTCTTCAAGTCCTCCTAGACCAGGCGTCATAAATGTGAGTGAATCTTTAAACCACTGCAGCTTTCAGACCTCCAGCCATCCCTAACCTCTGAGCCTTTCAGGTTGAGGCTTGAGATGTGAAGCACAGGGCAGATCATCCCAGTGTGCCATGTCTGAATTTTCCACAAAATTTGTTTGCATAAAAAATATTTTTTAACCTATTACATTTTGAGATCATTTGTTATGCAACAGCAATAACAGGCTCATTATAAATCTTACTGCAATAACACCTCCTCAGAAAAGATTTTATTTAAAGTTGAGCCCCATCACCAAATTTCATTAAACATGATATTCATAGCCATACTATTTACTATAGATGAGCCAAAAAAAAAAAAAATAGCCCAACTGTTCATCTATAATTGAATTATCTGTTGATATATTTAAACTATGGGATATTATACAGCAATTAGAAATGAAAATCTATATTTGCATGCAAAATATCAATGAATTCTCAAAAAAAGTTGAACAAAAATAATCAGAGCAAAAGTACATTCCATGTGATTCTTTTTATTTAAAATTAAAAAAACGGTAGAATACTTCTTATATTGCTATTTATTGAAAACATGACAAGAGGGTAGCTTTTTGGGTGCTGGTAGTATTGTTATGTGAGTATACAACAAGTTTAAAGTATTGGCCTTCAGCTGTTTCCTCTTTTATAATATATTCTTTTATTTTTCTTTATAATATAAATTATTGAGAATTATCTGGTATTATCCAATTAATTATTCATTTATGATTTCTTGTTACCCTACTAGCATGCATTGAAGGCCAGAATTAGTCTGTCCTGTTTATTTTTATAAAATATTTGTCAGTTGAATTGAATTAGTATCAAGCTATATAATATTAATATTGTATAATCCTTTGTAAATTATTTTTTATGATTCCATTATATTATTTATATCAATTTAGAAACATTTAAGAGGAAGAGCTATTTGAAGTGACTCATGGTAGATTCTGCAATTGAATTCAAGAGTATTTAACCTTTAAAATCATAAAAACATATTGCTAAAAATTACCATGTCATATCCCAATTAAACAGAGAGAAATCATTATTTTATGTTAAAATTCCAAGTTTTAAAAGCAATATAACAAACTGGAACTTCTTCAGAGGAAAATAACTAGAAAATTAAAACAACTCCAAAACATATGCTGTGCAAAAAATTTGAAGGTTATTAACTCTCACTTGTAACTCTATCTCCTGTTTGTGCCTCTATAGATTCTGCTTTTAAAAAGCATGGCAGAGTTTTCTGTTTCTTCCCCCAGACAGAAAATCCAAAGTTATTTATTAATTCAACTATTCATTGAACAAAATATTGACCAGACACTTAGTGCTTGAACTTTTATCTGTCTCCTCATGTCAGGAAGCATCTTGGAGAGAACACTGGACTCTGCTTGGTTTCCTTCTCCTTTATACTCTTTTTTTTTTTTTAATATTTATTTTTGAGAGAGAGACAGAGCATGAGCAGGGAGGAGCAGAGAGAGAGGCAGATAGAATCAGAAGCAGGCTCCAGGCCCTGAGCTGTCAGCACAGAGCCTGACGCGGGGCTCAAACTCATGAACCGAGAGATCATGACCTGAGCCGAAGTCGGACGCTCAACCGACTGAGCCACCCAGGCGTCCCATCCTTCTCCTTTATACTTTTGACAGTGCCTCTAAGCTATAGTTTGGGGCAAAATTAAGACACACTTTGTTTATTTCCTTTCTCTCAGGGATTAAAGTCCTGTGGTGTCTTTCTAATGTGTAAAAACAGTTTTTTTTAGTTGTCGGGTACCCATTATTATATTATGGTTGGGTACAGAATCATGACCAGAGTGTTAAATGAAAGGTATATATATATATATATATATATATATATATATATATATATAGTATTTATATAATGTCCATGTCTATCCTTAAATTGCAACCTTCGGGAGAATAGAGTCCTACCCATTTTTTTTTTAAATAAAAACAAACATACCAACAACAACAAAAAAAACACTTCTTAACTTGCATCTTGCACACTGCCTAAGGAGTGCAAAGTAAATATTTGCTGAATAAATGACTGAAAAAACTGACTATATATCCAAAGAATTATCAATTTCACACCATCATTCATTTGGTTGTCACAAGCACATATATTTAAAGAGGATAAATAGTGCATATAGATATTCCCTACATTTGTTAGGTACCAAGATTCACCTTGCTACAAAGCAAAGGAAATTAATATTTTTCCTGTCACATTTACAGTTTTATTTAATTCCACAAAACCCTGTGTAAAATTACTATACATATAAATGAGAGTCATAGAGTATAAGTCATTTGTCAAAATATGTACAATTGGTAAGTGTCAAGATGTCAAGATGAACTTATTTCTTTTTGTTTTTACATGAAAATTATCTTCAAAATTATCTCCTACTACATTGGCATGATTTGGTGTATAAACTATACCATTCATTGCTTTCTATTCTTCTTGTGAGAAAAGTTATTTTTTCACATGTTCATTATTTCTTAAGACTAGTATATTGTCTGAATGTAAATGTATTCATTAGATACATTTATAATTATTTTTCCAACCATATTGCAATTATCTGAATGGCAAGAATCATTTTTTAATACTTACATACTTACATGTGTGTGACATATAAGTAATTAATATGTATTTATTAACTGATTATGTAGCATTAGGTTATAGCTGTTATACTATCAATTCATCATTACTATATATACTTATGCAATAAATTATATATCTTTGCAACTCATATTCATCTACAACTCATGAAATTCCATCCACCTCCTTCTCAAAAAAAAAAAAAAAAAAAAAGAAGAAGAAGGAAAAGAAATGTCTTATGTACTTGAACCAGAGAGACTCACCGGTATACCATGTATGAATAGAACACACATTCTTTTGTTTCTTTTTTTTAAAGTTTTTGTTTAAATTTCAATTAGTTAACATACAATGTAATAATAGCTTCAGGTGTATAACATAGTGATCCAACACTTCCATACAACACCTGGTGGTCATCAGAATTGTACTCCTTAATCCCCACCACCTATTTCACCCACCCCCCGCCCCCAGCCACCTCTTCAGGTTTTGATATAGCACCTGCCTTGTTTTGCTTTTCTGATCTAGACTGCTTTCATATTTTGTCTACAAAAAGCTCTTCAACTAGCAGAAGTCCTTTGCACCCTAGTGACCACTGTAATTGTACACCATGAGGTTACTAATGCCCAAGGTAAGAGGTCCTGTCTCCCATTGCTCCAAATAACACCTGTTTTGCCTTCCTTATTTGGCACTGATTATCACTGAGGCAAAATTCATGATGAGCCAAGATATGTGTGAGATTTTCTCTACCCATGTGATGGTTTTCTCCTAAAAATCTGTCCAGGCTCTTATTCATTTACACACTGGCCTTTCCAATATTGAGTCAGACAAGTGGGAATTACAAAGATATACTGGGAATCTAAGTGCCATTTATATAAACAGAAAGATAGCTGTCAATATGCCATTCTCTATTTTTCATTGTCTACATTCATTTTCTTGGACTAGCTTTTATAACTGACATAGTCAAAAAAATAGAGCAACAGGATAATTTAAAAGTGACAAAGATAGGTGAGTGGGGCTTAGTGTGACTTTCTTCTCTTATTCAAATATTTCCTTATCTACAAACCAGAGTGAGAAATATCATCCATCAGATTATCTCAATCATGCCATATGATTTAATTAGTCTGTTAATGTAGACTTCTAAATGTGCATACTTCTATCTTACAGGAAAAGCTTATATAAAAGAAGGTATCTGTTTAAATTAACTAAAGTCTTTCGTCAATCTCTGCCCAAATGTGCACAGGAGAACCCTAAAACAAAGAGCCTTTATGTGATAGTGCCATAAATTCTGGGGAGAATCGATAAATATTCATTACAATATTAATTGAGCCTTTTGAAGTGAACACACATAGGACACTTCCTGGGTGTCACTTGCTTAAGCTATTCATTTATTGTCAATCCAAGATTAAAAAATAGGCTTATAAGACAGATGCAGAACAAAAACACAGTACATGATATAAATACTTGGGGGCTCTTCTAGGCAACATAAGAGTAGATTTTTGTAGATACTTAGGCATACAAGACTGACTAGAAGAAATCTGTGAACTCTCTAAAACTGCGCATAAATATTTAGGTATAAGTAGGTACTTATGTGCATTTCTCTGAAAAGAAGTTCCATTGTTTTTAAAAAGCCCTCAAAAAGTCATAGATCATTATTCTGTTTCTTTAGTTCTAGATGATCCCATAAAGGTCTATTTCATCAACTTTACATATGTCCTATGTATAATAATGGATCAAAACTAGGACACTTCCATTGTTAATCCTCGTCTAAAAATAGGTGAATGGAGAAAGTCTTATTCCATATAACTTCTTGTTTCCAAATCTGTGTTTTCTAGTTATTGGAAAACCTCATGTTGATTTAGTGCACATACCGTGACTAATATATTTTGCAATATATGGAACCTGCGTAACACTAGGGAGAATAAATGAAGAAATAAAAGAATACAAAAGCCACTTTTGAAGTAAACAAATAAATATAGAGAATGAAAACCATTAGAGACATTATGGGCAAGGTTAAAAGTGTAATAAGGCAAATAGATAAAAGTGGGTTTTACCAAAATATTTATTGAAAACAGAAGATCTCATGTAAAGAAGATATCTTGTAACCGTAATTGGTAATAATAAAGAAAAGAGTTGAATAAATGGAACTGAAAACTGTAAACATGTAATAACAGTATGAATAAACTGAATTACTAATACATAGAAGGATTTCAACAGCACTGTTAAACATAAGCCTTTATTCAGAGCACTGCAGTGTGAGAACTCTGAAGAAGTGTTCTGCCTTTGGTACGAAAGAGGAACTTTTATAGACGTTTAGCAGAGGTTCAGCTAATATCGGGCATAGGTGATCAAAATTGGCTTTAGGGAAAGGAAGAACCAACCATTCTAGTGATTATGAGCAATGGTTTATGCAATTGGATTTTATTGAGAGATTTGACTCAGAGTAGTTGTAAGAGGTAGGGTCATGTGCAAGCAGGGCAGGGAGGAGCAGCTGCAGAAGCCAGGGGAATGTGACAGCCACAGTGGGTATCTCTTTTGGTTAACAGGGAGACTAAGTCTCATCATGCAACTGCACCTCGCTGTGTTCAGAACTCCATATCTGCTGCTGATGGCAGTCTAGAACTTGGTGAGAGCTGTCATCATGTCTTCTTGTTACTTTTGTCTTTGCAGTTGCATCTCAATCATGTACCAGTAAGTGGCTATAAGCGTTTAAGTCTCTGGAGAAAAACCAATAATTGACAATAGAGAAAACAAGTATTGAGTTGATAATTACCAGAAAGTTTTAGACAATAACCTCTTAGCCAAGGTTCTGCTACTATTGTTATTAAGTAGAATGGTTCTTATCTCTACCCTGAGACAGTAAAGAAGGGAATTTTGATATCTGTAGATTTGCAAAAATTTTCTTTATCCTCCAGATTTATCCAGAGAATCAAGTTTGGAAGAAAAACTTTAAAATCTCATTTTAACAGTAAAAACCCATAAGGCAACATAGTGGGAAAATCATATCCTTAAATACCAAGTTAAAAAATACAAAAAGAATGTAGAATCACGGGGGTGCCTGGGTGGCTCAGTCGGTTGAGCGTCCAACTTCAGCTCAGGTCATGATCTCAAGGTTTGTGAGTTTGAGCCCCGCATTGGGCTCTCTGCTGACAGCTCAGAGCCTGGAGCCTGGTTCGGATTCTGTGTCTCCCTCTCTCTCTGCCCCTAACCCACTCACATTCTGTCTCTGTCTCTATCAAAAATAAATAAAACATTATTTTTTTTAATTAAAAAAAAAGAATGTAGAATCATGACTTCTGTCATTTGGGGTCTTAATCCAAATGTCTCAGTCAGAAACTTAATATCAACAGTCTGCTGCTTGATCTAAGGTTTGATCTTGTTCTTAGACAGTCCTCATATAGATATTGCTGATTTAATGCACGTACCATGACTAATAGAATTGGCTGGATACTTTGTGGTGTATGGAACTCCAGCAATATGAGGGAAAGGAAATGAAGAAAATGCTTTCTTGATGCTGATAATTTCCTGAAAAACTTGAGAAATATTCCATTTTAGATCTCCTATTGGCAAAAAATCCAGGAGGGTATGATATCTTCTTAACTGGGAAACATGAATATAAAAATTGATTTTCTGTGGTTAATAGTACATGATAAAATATCTTTCTATGAGGTTCAATATTGGTCTTACATTACTGTTATATACAATAAACCAGGACTCTGAGCCAACATTCATGCAAGGATTCCTGTGATTTATCCTAGGGAGAAGCTGCTGGGACATGTTGATTATACGGTTAGGGATACTGTATTAAATGCCTACTGGTTTATCCATATTTAGCCATATTTGAAAGAGCAGAAGAAGGTGAGATCCCCAGTTGCATGGGCAGTTCACAAGGTGGTAATCTGTGATGGTTCTTTTGGAGTGGATCTAAGGGTTTTGAGAGCTTGGGACAAGCAACTAAAATCCCCTGTTTAGTTTTTTAGGTTTCAGCTTCAATAGGTCATGTACTTATTCTATTTTCTCTGGAGACTTGGGGTAATAGGGACAGGGATACTTCTGGGTTAAGGACAGAGCCTCACAGAGTTTCTTTATTATTGTTTCAAAAAATTGAATTCCTTTCTCAATATTCAAGTGAATAAATAGTTCTCAATATTTCTATTGTCAGAACCGTTGCTTTAGTCAGGGAAACACCTTTTAGGCCACCAGAAAACAAAGATACTGAAATTGAAATTGAAAAATATAAGGAAGTTTGTATCTGAAAAAAACCCATTTTGGATATTCAAAAGGCTTATAAATTTTACCTCCTGTCCACGTCCAATCTACATAGTTTTCTCAGGACTGTGTGCTTGAAAGGTGAGACCTGCTCCAGGGACATTATTTTCACTTATTGAAATTTTCCCACCAATGTTTATTTATGACTGTTCTTAATTTTTTTTTTTCCTTTCCACAGCAGAAAGGAAAGTAACTTCATTGAGAGACATTATTTTAGCATCTTTGAGCAGACCAAGTAGTAGTCTTATTGCCACCAAAGACCATCTGGTTGAAACAAACCATGTGGTATTTTCCTGTCTGGTATTGGAGAGTCAAGTGCTTGAGATTAGTATTCACTCACGACTCAAGAGCCAGTAGTCAAGAGTTAGCCAGAACCTTTATTTTTGAACTTTGTGGATAACATGAAGCTTATATAGCATAAGAATTGTTTAAAGAAGTGTCTTTTGCTTCTTGGGTCAGCTGTATAGTATGTGACTCGCACTTATTATAGCCAATGCCTTTGGAGGACACATCTAGTAGGACTTTTACATGATTGTGGTATTTAATAGAGGTAGCACCTGCAACTAAGAGGCTGTGATGGTGCCCCTGTGTGGCTCAGTCAGACAAGCATCTGACTCTTGATTTTGGTTCAGGCCATGATTTCACAGTTTCATGAGATTAAGCCCTGCATTGGGTTCCAGACTGACAGCACAGAGCCTGCTTGGGATTTTCTCTCTCCCTGTCTTTCTGCCACTCCCCTACTCCTACTCACTCCTTCTCTCTCTCTCTCTCTCTCTCTCTCTCTGTCTCTCAAGATAAATACATATTTTTTTTTTTTTTTTTAAAGAGGCTGTGTTGTTTCTAAAGCATAGTAAAATCATTACCTACCTGAAGGGATTATCTGATAGCTGTATAGACATTTGCTCTCTACTCTCTAGTTAACTGATGGTCTTATTAAAAGCTATAGCATGACAAACCACTACAGATTTGGTCCCTGGAAAGCTGGATTCAAGAAATTTGAGTTTTTTGTATTTTAAAATCCAGATTAAAAACCTCCATGTTCAACTTTCAAACAGAAGGTATCCAAAAGCAATTCTAAATCTGATTTCTCTAAAAAGATTTCAGGGAGGTTTGGAGCTGAAATAATTCCTGATAAGTGCATGAATGTCTCAAGTCATACCATCCACTGAGAAGGAAAAATTATCTGAAAAGTTTAGAATCTTACAGTAATGGATGAAAATATGTATAGGGAGGAGAAGAAAGATTTTGTAGGAGTTCAGTCTAGTAGAAGGAAAATGTGTGAATGGTATGATTGCTGCAATTGTGCCTAAATAAGAGGGTAAGCTTTTGCTATAGGATCAATAAACAATGCATCTCTGATTTGTATTGTCCTGTTGAGATAGAACATAAAATCTTATCATGGTCTTTCATGTACAAATGGAAAGAAAGTTTCGTATCAATGGCGAAACTCAAGAATAAGGGAGTTTTAAAAGGAAGCGCTTTATATTACAAAATATAACCTTTAATAAGTTTGTCCAGGGAAAGACATAGTTGTGTCAATTTTTGTCAGGTCATATATCAAGCTAGCTAATTAGAAAAAGTTAGGCATCCAATGTCAACAGTGTCCTATGACCAGTATCCTAACAGTACCCTACTGAAAAACTATCCAAGGAGCTTTTGGTAATTAGCCAAAAAAGTCAAGTATAGCATTTAATCTTTGAAAAAGAAACACTACACTATTTTTGACAGGGGACACATAGACAATGGGTGCCAGTTCTTCAACAGTCTTGTTTTAAATGAAAATGGGGCCAGTTTCAACAAATGACCAGTCAGATCAGTTCGGATCCTTAATGGCTCATGATCCTTTGTGTGTCCCATACCTTCTTTCTTTGGCCTTGATACTCTCATGGCCAGATTTCTGACATATATTTTCTATAGAAAATAATCAGTTTGAGACAGTATTAAACTATAGTCTGGTTATTATTTTCCTGGCTGTTTCAGAAAGAGGCCTTCTGGTCTGTATTTACTAGTAGTATGCTGTAGGCAAAATAGATCTACGCTAAAAAGATTCAGCAAATAGCAAAGCGTATCACTATTGAGAAAGCCCAGAGAGGCTGACGAAGTGATTGAGACAAATGCAGAGTCTGAGGGTCATTTGAGACTCCTACTTCTAAAATATGTTTGCTACTCCAAGGACACATGATACAAAAATAATAAGACTTATGGTAGAGAGGCTAGACAGTATCAAATAGAAATAAAACATTTTGTATTTGCAGTTGCATCAAAATGTCTCCCTTTTTTATTAAGGGAAACAGTGGGCTGACCAGAGCAACTCATTCCTCAGAGAGATGTCATTCTGTCACACAGAGTTTGTCCTTTGTCTACTCAGAGTCTGTCTTTCAAGTGAAGGGAGAATAATTGTTCTTTTGGTGACCATTTCCTTTACAAAAACCGCAGGTATATTTGTCTTTCCTGATTTAGACATGGACATGTGTTCATGTAAATGCTGAATAAGAAGACCAATTAATTGGAGTTTAATGTTTTTTTTTTCTTTCTAAATCAAAGTATGTTCCAAGTGCTGAGCAATCTCTTGATGTTTCAGCATTAAGACCATCCACAAAGGTCGGTAGGCCAGTTATAAGGTTTCCTCTCTGAATGAGAGTGGAATAATCTCTGAAGGTGGAAGTGAAATAGCCTTTAAAACCTGGAAGCTACACTTCTTTCATTTATAGAATTGGATATTGATTAATCAATATTGACAGCAAAAATCTCAGTGTCAGATACTGAAGTCGTCTTCTACTTTTATACTTTTTATATCCATGCTTTGATACATATATATTTGATGTCATTTGGGTTTCAATCCATCCTGTCTTCCTTAACCAACTTTTTTTTTCATAATTCTTTTGCCTATAAGATGATGGATTCAATTCAATACTTGTTATAAGCTGCTAGAACAATCCTATATTCTACTGTGAACTTTCATTGTTTCTCATGAGGAGTTGGAAAGTTTCAACTAAATTATACAAATCTAGGTTTCATGTTTGACCAAATTGTGAGAAGTCAAGAGGAAATATTAGCCAATGAAAGGTTGTGTGGAGGAAGTGGGGAGAGGGTCCATGAAACTACTGAAGGAGCTGAAAATACAAAGCAATGGTGTAGGAGGCAGAATTCTAGGTGGCCCACATTATTCATGATGTTACTTCTGTGATTACATCATTTTACATGGCAAGTGCGATTTTGCAGATGTAACTGAGGGACTGATCAGTTAACTTTAAGATAGGGAGAGTGTTAGGGTGGGCCTCACCTAATTACAGGAGCTCTTGAAAATAGATAATGGTCTTTGGCAAGTGACAGAAGGGAAAATCAGAGACATTTGAAGCTTGAGAGAGAGAGTGTGATATCGCTGGGTTGGAGATGGAAGGCACTTTGAGAAATGAATGTAGGTGCCTCTGGAAGCTGAGAACAGCCTCCAGCTGATAGCCAGCAAGGAAATGGGGACCTCATTCTTTGACTGTAAGGAACAAATTCTTCCAGTAACCTGAATGAACTTGGGAATGAACTCTTCCGCTAAGCTTCCAAATTAAAGTGAGGCCTGGCAGACAACTTGACTTTGGCCTTGTCAGATCATAGACAGAGGACCAGTGGAGCCCACCTGGGCTTCTTACCTCATATCAATGCGATAATAAATAGATGTTGTTTTAGGTTGATAAGTATGTGGTATTTTGTCATGCAGTAATAGAAAATTAATATGAATGGAGAAGGAAAAGTTGAGATATAAGGGACTTGATAGATGCCCAGCCTGGAGTTGAATCAGAAGAAAGAAAGGAGAGTTTGAGTTCTGCTTTTATATTTTTCATATTTATTAACTTTTTATAAGGAGTCTTTCAAGGAAGCAATGTTAGAACTTTCCTGTCTTTTAGAAGCCTCCTCATATCAAAAAATAATCATGCTTTTTATGGAATAATTGTAGTCTTTGAACCCTTTAAATTTAAGATGTGACATACGTGAATTACTTTAATCTCAAATTCCCCAAGTGGCCATTGAAATTCTAAATCGTTGTTGGTAAAATGCTATAACAGCTTCAATATTTAGTGCTGCGGCACCATAACATTTGTATGAGTAAGATGCTGGACACTGAACGGGAGTTTCATTGGCTGACTATTGACCATCTATATTAAAATAAAAAGAACCAAAAAGAGATAGATAAGAAGATTCCCTTAAGCTCAGTTCAACACTCACTTTATCCATAACAAGCCCTAAATAGTGAAAATGATTAAATCAAGAGACCTACCATAAGAAGTCTAAAGAGAAAGAGTCAAGTTGAGGTAGTATTCAACAGAATGATGTGGAGCACTGATTAAAAGATCTGAGAAAGGAAGATATATAGGTCCTGTGCACATTAGCTTTGAAGAAACGATCTTAGCTGAGAAGCAGCAGATCCAGTCCCCCCTTCCAAGTCATATCAAAATCTGCAGAAGCAACATTAATTAGAGCACTTCTAGGCAGAAACTTTAATTCCAAATGCCGAGGCCTCACCATAGCCCAGAAAGATTGGTCTCCCTTGGAGAAGAAAGGTAGACTTTAGCCAGAGGGAGCTGCTGTAGCTCAGCCAGTTTCCACAGTAGTTGTTTAAAAACAGTGTCCATAAGGGGGTGGATTGTTTTTGCAATTTAGCACTTTTTGTTTTGGCCATTTGGGTTTAGCAAAAAAGTGGAAGGTGGGGAGGAATAGTTGTGGGGCCAAAGGTGACCCAAGAGTCATGCTGGAAATGTTTGTTAAGTCTGTCAGGATCTTTCACAAATAAAAAGTTCATACATATTCCAGGGAGAAAGTTATGTGAATAATTTACAAAGAATATATATCACAAGCACACTGACAAAACCAAACCTATCTTTTTCTCCCTTTTTGTTTCTTTCGAATATATGAATAAACTAATATCTTTTTCTCCCTTTTTTGTTTCTTTCGAATATATGAATAAACTTCATCTGGAATAAAGCCCATGAAATATTGAGGTTAATTAATTTGGCTTAGGTTAACATGAGACCAACTTGTCATTTATTTTTCTTTTAGCTTCTATGTGATTGGAGGGTTTATTACTAAGTATTGATCACTGTTAAAGCAATAACATTAAAATTATATTGATAGATATAATATTTTATAAAATGATTTAGTCAATAAATGATGCCTAATTATGTTACTTTTATTTTAGTCTTTCTTATTAACTTTATCACTTTTATACATTTTAAAATATTTTTTCATTTATATTTTTTGGCCTTTATTTCTACATTCTTTTAATGAAATCTTTTCCATCTCTGCTGTTGTCAATAATGGAAAGTTAGAATTTTAGTTGTTCATAAGTGAAGATTGCATGGAAATAGGCAGAGCTTCTGAAACTGGTGTACATCTTACATGTATTATAAAAGCACATATGGGGCGCCTGGGTGGCGCAGTCGGTTAAGCGTCCGACTTCAGCCAGGTCACGATCTCGCGGTCCGTGAGTTCGAGCCCCGCGTCGGGCTCTGGGCTGATGGCTCAGAGCCTGGAGCCTGTTTCCGATTCTGTGTCTCCCTCTCTCTCTGCCCCTCCCCCGTTCATGCTCTGTCTCTCTCTGTCCCAAAAATAAAAATAAACATTGAAAAAAAAAATTTAAAAATAAAATAAATAAAAGCACATGTAACAGTATAATTCCATAATCCATTTCTGAGAGAAAGTAGCAGTATATTCATAGGCTTCCCTCTGGTAACAATGGGAATTCTTCTCTGATGTCTACAGGCATGGAAAATTAAAATGCCTAAAAAAAAACATGATTTGTACCCTTCAAGATAGATTTCCTCTAATGAGCACTGATCCGTCTAAAAATGCTGCTCTCTTGCTCTCCTTTCAACTAAATTTTATCATTTTATATAAAAAGAAGGCATTTTTATCATTAAAATAGAAAAAAAAAACAATGAAAATAGGAAGGATTTGCATTTTGGAAATAGGTTTTTTTTTTTTTTTTTTTTCTGAATACATGAAAAGCAAATGTGCCTCCTCACCACTTTTGTTGAAAATCAGTTTACTCTAAAAATTTTCTTTGTTGAACATTCATATTTCATAGACCTTTTCCTCAGTGTTTTCAGAACTTTGGGGATAATAAAGGGTGGTGAAAATAAACGTTTGGATGAAATGAATTAGAGGCAAAGCAAATAAAAATAGGGTGAATTTATAAAATTCTTAAAAATGAGCATGGCACTTAAAACTGAATGAAAACTTATGAAATCATTCCATGTTAAATGTACACACACACATTTAAAGAAAAAAATTATATTTTTAGCAAATTGCCCTATTTACCAAGTTGGTATTTTTATTGAATTAAAAAATGAAAAAGAAATGTTAAGCCTATTGTTTTGTTTTGTTTTTATTTTTTTAATGTTTATTTATTTTTGAGAGAGTGAGAGAGACAGAGCACTAGTGGGAGAGGGACAGAGAGAGGGAGACACAAAATCTGGAGCAGGCTCCAGGCTCTGAGCTGTCAGTGCAGTGCCTGATGCAGGGCTCGAACCCAGGAACCCAGAGATTATGATCTGAGTAGAAATTGAACGCCTAACCGACTGAGCCACCCAGGCACCCCAGTTATGCCTCTTGTTAAACCACACTGTAACTTAATTAAACTTTTAACATATTAACTATTTCTGGTAGTGTTAATTTCCTTCCAAGCCCTTAATATTTGTTTAAGATCTGGTGTCAGCCATCTTAGTATCTGCATGAATAATTTAACATTAATTCAGTATCAGTATGCTCAAAACTGACTAAATAATGTATTAGCAACACTTCATGCTATCACTTCTACAAGGGCATACTACACATCAAATTAAGGCAAGAGACATACTGGGAGGAAAATTCATATTAAAGAAGTATTTGGATTTTACTTTGACTTTATTGCCCTTTCAATTTTCAGTAAATCACCCAAACTACTTGTTTCCATGTAGTGTGTAAATTGTATAAGAGTCTCCATTTGTGAATTCTTGAATCATAAAATAGAATACCTTCAGATTTCTCACGAATACCATTCAGATTAGTAAAGGTGCTTTGGAAGTTACCTCCCCTAGTTTTATTTTTTGACTTAAAAGTTTCATTTTAGTGAGCTCTGTTCTTAAATTAACTAATGTGAAAGTAAGATAGGTTTTAATGAATGATTATATAACTTTTTGCTGGAAAAGAAACAGTGAGATACTGGGTCATTTTTTCCCCCATTACAAAAGAGCCCTTATCATCTCTGGTAAGTGGAACAGAGACTACCTTGGATAATCAAAAACTTACTTAATAAGAAATGACTTGGCTGCTCCTTCTCAGAGAAAGCTGAAGATACATGATGACAATTGGTATCAGGGATACTTCAAAGAATATTGTAGTTTAAAGGGGCTACTTACATGTTGTCAAAACTAAAGGAAAAATATCATAAGTGGGATGTGTCACATATAATTTGTCTTTGTTGGTACCAACTTTCAGAAATGTGAACTATCCCAAAGCTTGTTCAGACCAATTATTTCTAGCATATTTTCCGTCATTAGCAGACTTTTATGCATTTTTATTGCATGTTTTATGCATTTTATGCATTAATAGACTTTTATGAATTTTTATGCACTTTTAAGGACTTTTAGTCTTTAATGGAACTTCACATACTTTCACATCTATTTTTGTCATCACAAGCATTTGCTTCTGATACACACATAGGTAACCCAGACATAAAGCACGAGAAGGAACCAGAGACGAATTGCTGCAGAATCACTCCGGGCACCACCAACAAACACAAAAAGCTTGACTTTGAAAGCAAGCCTTTTGCTTCTGGGTCTCTTAGTTTTAAACTGAATTTATATGCCTCTCAGTGTTTCTTTAATTGTCTGAAAAGGATCCAGATCTCTTCATTTCTTGTAATCTGGACTAAGTCATCATCAGTAAGGAATTGCAAAGCTCTTTTTGTTTCTTTTTTTTTTACTCCTTTTTGAGAATACTGCTCATTAGCCACTTATCCCTACTTAAAGATCTTAATTATAGTTTTTTTTTAATGTAAAACAACTTATGCAAGTGTACACAACCAAACAAGGCATTCAAAAGCATTCATTCTCATGATCAAACTGATTTGCCATTCACCCAAGATTTTGTATTATCTTTTAAATAACTAAAATCTTTATAGTGGTATTTAGAATGTTTGCCTTAATGGTTCTGCCTAGGCAGTAAAAATATAAACTATGGATGGTTCACTTGCAAATGAATATACCCACCCATCCTTGTGGCTTCCAGCAAAAAAAAAAAAAAAAAAAAAAAAAGCCTAAGTACTTACTTAACAAGGCCAGGTTTTTTCTAGAGAATTAGATTTTTTTTTCTTTTTTTGTAATGTTTATTTATTTTTGAGACAGAGAGAGAGAGAGAGAGAGAGAGAGAGAGAGAGAGCATGAACAGGGGAGGGTCAGAGTAAGAGGGAGACACAGAATCTGAAACAGGCTCCAGGATCTGAGCTGTCAGCACAGAGCCCGACGCGGGGCTCGAACCTACGGACCGCGAGATCGTGACCTGAGCCGAAGTTGGCCGCTCAACCGACTGAGCCACCCAGGCGCCCCGAGAATTAGATTTTTAGAATGGTCTCTGGTTCTCTTACAACTGTACTGTAGGACCAAGGAGATTTCTTTGGGGTGGGACACTGAAAAACTTCTGCAGACATGTTTTCTTCAATCGAGCATTTTTACTTTGTTCTATTTAAACCATGTGAGGAGGAGAGGAAGAATTCTACTGCTAAAATAAAGTGTGGAAAATAATGCATGATAGCCTGAAAAGGAAGACAAGATGGTGAATCAGACTTTGTATTAATTCTCCAGACATGTGGATGCCATTTCTTCCTCTTTTTAAACTTTTTCTTCAGCCTTCATTATTTCTTTTTTTATTATTTATTTTTTAAAAAAATGATGTTTATTTTTGAGAGAGAGACAGACAGCGAGCAGTGGAGGGGCAGAAAGAAAGGGAGACACAGAATCTGAAGCAGGCTCTAGCCTTTAGCACAGAGCCTGATGAGGGCTTGAGCTCAGGAGCCCTGACATCAGACCCAAAGCGAAGTCAGACCCTTAACCAACTGAGCCACCCAGGCACCCCCATCAGTTTATTTCTATAAACAATATAAAAATGTATTATTTTACGTGTTTTGAAAGCAATCCTTGACAAATACAAAGTATGCAGTTTTCATTTAAGTGCAACAGAAGTAAATTTTTAAAGCACACCTGCTTTGTAACTGAAGAAATAGAAACATTGATATTACCTTTGTCAAAATCGTGTGCTTTTAACTTGTCAATGAGAAATTAAAGCTAGCTAATTAATTTAAAAAATAAATAAAATTGTGTGCCTGCTGTTTGCAAAAAAAAGTGAGCTGGAGCCCCTGTTGTGTAGAAAGATCAATGGTAACAGGCCATTTGACCCCATTTAGGGCCTCACATTGTAATGGAAGACACCATCATTTGGCAAAATATAAAATCAGATTAAAATGATTCAAAAATAAAGTCAATGATTTAATTTGTTTTGATTAGTCTCTATGAAGTCAGGGACCCTGTAAAGTTCTATTTCATACTACCATGTGATTGACAAATAATAAGTGCTCAGAAATGCCAGCTGAATGAAGCCTGTTATTTTTAGAAATAAACCATTAACTGCAATCTAGCAGAAAGACCGGGGTAGAAAGTAGATGCAAGAAGGCTAATAAATGTTAAAAAACAAAATTTTTTTTTAAAGGAGGGCAGGGTGCCTGGGTGGCTGATTCGGTTAAGCATCCAACTTCGGCCCAGGTCACGATCTCACAGTTCCTTGGTTTGAGCCCCGCGTGGGGCTCTGTGCTGACAGCTCAGAGCCTGGAGCCTGTTTCAGATTCTGTGTCTCTCTCTCTCTCTCTTTCTCTCTCTCTCTCTCTCTCTCTCTCTCTCTCTCTCTCTCTCTCTCTTCGCCCCTCCCCTGCTCATGGTCTGTCTCTCTCTGTTTCTCAATAGTAAATAAATGTTAAAAAAAATTTTTTTAAAAAAAGAAAGTAGAGGCAAGAAGGCCATTTGTAGGGGCTTGTTGCTGTTATCTGGAGAGAAATGATCTATGGTGTGGGAAAAATGGCAAAGGGGAGACAAAGAGAAGGAATTTGAGGGTATTTGAGGTGCAAAGCCAACCATGCGTAGCAAGTTATTGCCTGCGGGCTTAGTGAAGCTTGACTTCTGAGTTGAATTTCAAATAAAACAAATACAAGAGTTATCAGTTACATGGAGAACAACAAGTAAAATTGGAGAAACACGTTATAGAATGCTCAGACCTCTTATATATACAAAGTAGACATTTTAAATATTAAATTACATATAGATTCAATATACGCTTCAATATATTGGGAAACTCCATCAATAAATAAAAGACAAATAGTTTGCCCATGATCTTTTCTCTCTCTCTCTCTCTCTCTCTCTCTCTCTCTCTCTCATTCTCTTTCTTTCACTCTCTCTTTTTTGTTGTTGTTTAGTGTAAATAGAGCTCTCGAGAATATAGTGAACACTGGTATTTTCCATATAAGGAAATAACTTCCAAGATATTTTGTTTTTAATTGTGCATGTGTTTGACAAAGATTATTATTTTTCTTGTATCAGCCATTTCTTCTTCTAATTTCAAAATCTGTAATAAGACACCCCTATGATATATTGAATTCTCTTAAACCATGTCCCACATTGGACATAACTATAAGAGAAATATATGTAAAGTAAGATGATACTGAGAAACAGAAATCTGTTTCCAAAATACTTCAAAATGTCTTTTAATTTTTCTAAAAAAATTTCAAAATAGTTTTTTTTATTATAAGACCAAATAAGAGAAGAGATAAAATGAGATATAAACCAAATTAGAATAAAATAGAGGAGAAATAGATACAATAAGAAATACGTTGTTAATAAATATGGGGAAAGTTAGGAAGAAGTGCTAAAAATAAAAATAATATCCATCAATTGTGGTATAAATATTAGCAAAGAATGAAATGAAAAAATTGTGTTTGCAGCTTCCATTTTGTTTTTAATTTTGGACAAAAGAGAATGAGGGGCATAAGGTTAATATTTACAAGAGAGAAATAACATGACATTTAAGAGTAAAAATGGCATAAAACAAGCATTTTTAAATTCATATCCCTATATAGGGTTCTATTATTGCCTGTGTCCTTCTCTGTTATTGTGTTGTTAATACAATTTTTCGTCGTTTGCTTTTGTTTTATCTTATTCGAAAATACTGTTAACCTATGATCATGCAGGATTAAAGTGGTTCTTACCAATAAAAACTATTTAACTCTTTTAGTGAATTCGCCGTTTTAATCATTTAATTTAAAGATACTATGGATGAGATCAGAACACATGACAATTATGTGCTCCTGTGCAAGTTGAAGAAATCATTACTTTAAAAGATCTCCTTATTCTCTCACTTTCTTCATCTCTCAGTTTCTCTTACAGGTTCTTTTAATTCTTTTACTTGTCCAGAATAAATAATACATAAATTACCATGCCTTCTCTGTATTCACTCTATTTTAATTATTCTGCTTCACAGTACCATTGTTTCTGTTATTTATTAATATCTGGTAGACTCTTTTTTCCTACATAATCAATCCGAATATTCCTCATTCTATTTGATTACTTTATCGGAAAAGAAAGACATATGGTATTACAGCAGATTCTTCTGTCCACCATCGTCCATCTGAATAACATCTTGAAATAATTATTCGATCACTTTAAACAGGAGCAGTCCAGTAGGAATATGTACTATCTAGAATCGTATGGTTCACTGAGAACACTGCCATCTTGTGGTTTGTCTCTTAACACAATGCTTATCTGCATAGGCTGCAAAACTCTTAGGTCATTACCAGTAAACACCAACTCTCATTTAAATGGCCAAGAGCATTAGAATTGCTGAGTAAATTACTCATTACTCATTAGAAACTTAAAAATATCGGGGCACCTAGGTGGCTCAGTCGGTTAAGCATCTGACTTCGGCTCAGGTCATGATCTCATGATTCGTGGGTTCAGGCACCGCATCAGGCTCTGTGTTGACAGCTCGGAGCCTGGAGATGCTTCAGAGTCTGTGTCTCCCTCTCTCTCTGTCCCTCTGCAGCTCACACTCTATCTCTCTCTCTGTCTCTCAAAAATGAATAAACATTACAAAAAAATTTTAAATTGTTTTAATGTTTATTCATTTTTGAGAGACAGAGAGAGACAGAACAGAAGCAGGGGTGGGGAGGAGAGAGAGGGGGACATAGATTCTGAAGCAGGCTCTAGGCTTTGAGCTGTCAGCACAGAGCCCAACGCAGGGCTTGAACTCAATGAACCATGAGCTCATGACCTGAGCTGAAGTCTGATGCTTTACTGACTGAGCCACCCAGGCACCCCACTCATTAGAAACTTTTAAATGTCTATGCTAAAGAGAGTAACAAAGGTTGACAAAAAACATTTTCTTCAGAACAAAGCTAGTTATTTAAATGCAGTCTAAATGAGTAGAATATAGCTAGAATACATATGTACCTAAATATGAAGATAGATTTCTACCATCTGTGTAATAACAATAATAGCCAATGTTTACTTGGGGCTTAAAGTTTATGAGATCCTTTTCTAAATTCTGATATAAACTCAGATGGGTAGCATGCTCATTCTCTCTCTTCTTCTCTCTCTTCTCTCACACATCTACTCACAATATATGCTATGTTAATATAACATGATATATGTTGTGTATAATATCTTATGGATATAGTATCAGTAGAAGATACGATTAGAGTATTTCTTTAAAATACTCCTACATATATTTGATAAGAGGCTGATATCCAAAATATATGAAGAACTTATACAACTTAACACCAAAAAATAAAAGAATAATCCAATTAAAAATGGGCAGAGGAGCTGAATAGACATTTTTCCAAAGAAGACATACAGATGGCCAACAGACACATGAAAAGAATGCTCAACGTCACTAATAATCAGAGAAATACAAATCAAAACCACAATGAGATATCACCTTACACCTGTCAGAATGACTAAAATCAAATACACAAGAAATAGCAAGTGTTGGTGAGCATGTGGAGAAAAAGGAACCCTCACACACTGTTGGTGGGAATGCAAGCTGGTGCAGCCACTGTGGAAAACAGTATGGAGTTTCCTCAAAAAATTAAAAATAGAAACACCATATGATCCAGTAATTCCATTACTGGGTATTTACCAAAGAAAATGAAAATACTAATATGAAAAGATATATGCACTCTTATGATTATTGCACCATTATTTACAATGGTCAAGTTATGGATGTAATCCAAGTGTCTGCATGTAGATGAATGGATAAAGAAGATATGGTGTATATATACAATAGAATATTACTCAGCCATAAAAAAAGAATGAAATCTTGCCATTGGCAACAATATAGATGGCAACAATATAGACTGGAGTGTGTAATGCTAAGTGAAATAAGTCAGAGAAAAACAAATACCATACGATTTCACTCATTTGTGGACTTTAAGAAACAACAAATGAACAAACAATAGAGACAAACACAATCACAGACTTTTAAATACAGAGAACAAGCTGGTGGTTCCAGAGGAGAGGTGAGTAGGAGATAGGTGAAATATATTTTTAAAAAACCCCTCATATACGTATATATGAAAATAACTGGGTATATTAGCATTTATCTGGAACAATTTAAATAATGCAAGAATAGATAATCATTCTCCCAGTCTTGCTTTTCAGCGTCCTCTCAAAAATGACCACTTTTATAATTTCTTGGTATACTTCAACATCAATATGTAATCATATATGTACATGCGTTTATATATAAAATATGTGTGTATGTGTGTGTATGTTCATGTGTGTGCAAAATATATGGGAAAAAAACACATATTTACTTTTCCTTTCTATATGCTGACCTTCACCTTCTAGCTGCACGATCTTGGGCTATATAACGAATATTCCCATGCCTCTGCTTCCTTTTCTGCAAGAGGATGCTAATATTGATACCTACCTCATGGGATTATTGAGATAGTTAAATAATAAAAGTTATTTTAAGCTCCCATCTTATTTCCTGGATTTGATTAAGTCCTGAAATTAATAGATACATCTTTGTTGCTATTGTCATCATTATTATTATGTAATTATTATTACTTTAACTACTATTATGATAATAGGAAAGGAATTTAAATTAATTTTCTCACATTAATCCTACTATATGAAACACATCATAGAACTATCTATTTTTTTTTTTTTTTAAAGAGAGAGAGGGCACTAGTGGGGGAGGGGCAGAGGGAGAGGGAAAGAAAGAATACTAGACTGGCTCCACGTTCAGCACAGAGTTCGATGAGGGGTTCGGTCTCATGAGCATGAGATCATGGCCAGAGCCAAAATCAAGACTCAGATGCTTAACTGACTGAGCCACCCAGGTGCCCCTGAACTATTTTATTAAAAGGATTTTCCATGTAGATACATAGTAGCACATTAATTCTAGAAACTGAGACACACCAATGTTTGAAAACCTTATAAATATTTTCTTAATTATATGGAATTAAAAACACTATTTGTCAATGTTATAAGCAAGATTTTTCAAAAATTGTGTTTTAAATCATAAAACAATATTGATTTTAAATAACCATCATTTTAAACAGTATCATTTATTTCTGCTTATGACTATACCCTTTTAAAGTTCCCTTTTAACACGGATAGTAAAAGATTTTGGAGTTACTGTAATGCTCATCTCTTTATAAATGTAACAACGTGTTGATGGTAATCACTGATTATACAAAATCATGAAATAATTTTCTGACAGCTATCTCTTTTACCTTAGTCTTAACTATCTATAATTTTATGAGGTGTTTTTATTTCTGATGTCAGCAAATGTGTCATTGCAAGTCTCACCAGGGATACCACAGCTTGCCAAGAGGACACATTAATTTCTGGGAATCAAATCAAGGTCTTTCTAAGGTTATCAAGAATTGCTAACAACCAGAAAATGGTGCAGTGTCTATATGTATGTGTGTGTTTCTGATTTTAAATAAGTTTTAATTAAATCTTATTTAAGTGAATCTTACTTAAATACCATGATAGCCCTTTTATACTTGGCCAATCACAAACTAGCATCCAATTCCATAATCTAGCATTTTTCCAGGACACAAATTTCTAATGTGTGCAATTATTTTGTCATTAGGGCATAAAACTAAGACACTCAAAGCGTGAAATTTCAACATAAATTTGAATAGTGAATAGTAAATGTTGGGGCGCCTAGGCGGCTTAGTCGGTTAAGCGTCCAACTTCGGCTCATGTCATGATCTCGCAGTCCTTGAGTTCGAGTCCCACGCAGGGCTTTGGGCTGACAGCTCAGAGACTGGAGCCTGCTTCAGATTCTGTGTCTCCCTCTCTCTCTGTCCCTTCCCTGCTCATGCTCTGTCTCTGTCTCTCAAAAATAAATGTTAAAAAAAATTAAAAAATATTAAATGTTTAATAATATGCTTTGATATAGAAAAAGTTTTTTAAAAAAGCAGGGTTTGTTCTTCTCACATAGTTCAAACTTAAACACAGAATTAATCGATGAGCTTTAGCTTTCCCGTCAGTGTCCTGTGCAGTGACATCACTGCAGCACAAGTATCAAGGTGATTCTGAAAAGTAAAATACAAGATTTTGTTTTACTTATAAAAGCAAACTACATTCTTCAAATATAGTTAATATATATTATATTTACCATTCCAAAAAGCAGAGACCTTCATGGTTACACGTATTTGCATTTTCAAGGAAAAAATGATTTCAGTATATTTAATACTCAATAAGTTTTAATTCTAGTTGTGGAAATCTTCAAACTACTATGGGAATTTACCTAGATGGCATACTTCCCCATCTTACCCATTTCTAGATATCTTCAATATAAAATTAATATACAATACAGGGTTTTCCAAATGGAACTGATATATATATTCATGTGTATTATTTGATGCTATTTCAACTGACTTTATATTAAACTGGAAGTGGATTGTTCCTCAGTCGTTTACAAAGGTAATGACTGACCATGCACAAAACGTATGTTCTTTAGAGTTGAGGTAAACATCACATCTAGTTCACACAATCTCGTTGAAATGATTCAGCAGCTGTATTAGAAAATCGTCTCTCAAGTGGCCCTGGCTGATTGCCAGGATTTTCCACTGAACCCTCTGCAGAGTGCAGGCCTTTCATTTATTCTCATAGAATTCAAGGTGAAAAGCAGAAAGTAAGATACGTCTGCTCGTGCAGTTGTGGAGTTCTGACATATGGAAAGAAAACAAGTCAAACCAACATGTGGAAAACAACTAAATATAGCATAGACATGTGTGCTCTTGTGAACACAATCTTTTCTCCTTTTAGTCCCAGCTTTATGGGAATCTTTTTTTTTTTTTTTTTTTTTTTTTTTGGCTACTTAATTATCAGGCTTCAAGTGGTTGAAAATTATGAATACTAACATGAAAATAAGTTTTCTCAAAGTATTATATATCGGTGGAAAGAGCGTTCAGTTTTTCCTAATGAATGTTTGGTACAGTAAAGTTACTTATGAACTATAAACAGGAGGCATACTGAGCCCTAAATATTTGGCATCCTCATTCTATTAGTCATCTGATCTATTCATTTAACAAGGTCTATCTAAGATTATTTCTCCTGCAGGAAATTTGATGGTGCAAAATAATGACAAAGTTTAAGTCATTAGAAAGAAGCTTCTTTTTCATCACTTGCCTATAAATGCAGGTTATATAACGGAGCCATTGGAATGGTACCACCTATGTTCTATATCCATCAGAAGGGTTTACCTTTTGATGACTTTAGCAAGCAAGTTATTGAACAGACAACAAAAGAAGAAGAAAGGAGGAAAAATTGAAGGAAATACCTCAAAGCAAAACCCAAGTTACCTCCTCCATATCATTTCTTTTAATACACTGCCTTGTCTCTTAAGGTGTAGCTGCAACTTTCCAACCCAGATGAAAGTATCATATTTCTTAGGATGAAGTCCTACATACCTCTGGGAAATAGTAATCTGAATCTCACTTCTTTAGTGAAAAAGAGGTCTGAAATATATAACCATAAGAATGCATGTGTTTTACTGTAAAGAAAAGCAAAATTAAACTTCAAAACCAACTGTTTTTAAAGAATAGTTAAAAACTCTAAGACCTTCCAGTCTCTTCCTCTTCTCCTGTACCCCTTATCTCCTATCTGCCCCTTCAACATGGCTGCACTCATAGGCTTGTCATCATACAGGGACGGCTTACTGCCAGAAGTGTAGTCTTAAAATTTAAATCGTGCCTTGATTATCAGAGAAGAAATAATTGGTCAAGACTATGCAGTCTATTACTCTTTGAAAGATTTTAACTTGTATTTATATCCTAGCTTGCAAAATGTAGCAGCTTTTCCCATACCTGCAATTAGCAGGATTCTGAAATGCATTCCTAGTTGGGCAGTATTTTTACATTATTTACATTGTATTGATACATTGTTTTAAACTGTTGAAAGTTTCGTGGGCAGCAGGATTTTTTTTAAGTATAAAAGGAAAAGGATCCTGTTGATTCACCCCAAAGCAAAATAATTCATATAAAACCTAATGAATAATAGGTTTCAGATTAAAATCCTCAAAAGCACACAACTTCAAATAATGAAACATTTCATCAGTATATGTCTCACATTACTAGCAGAGTTTCTACCATTAGTGAATTGATTTACTCTTTAAGTACCTAATACAGTTCTTTTTCAGACAGAATTTTATCAAACAGCATCAAATATTAATTTTTATTTTAAGTTTTTCTTAGGATGGGGCACTGGGTGGCTCAGTCAGTTAAGCGTCCAACTTCAGCTCAGGTCATTATCTCATGGTTCGTGGGTTTGAACCCCACATGGGGCTCTGTGCTGACAGTTCAGAGCCTGGAGCCTGCTTCAGATTCTGTGTTCCCCTCTCTCTGTCTTCCCCACCCCTGCTTGTGCTCTCTCTCTCTCTGTCTTTCAAAAAAATGAATAAACATTTAAAAAATAACATTTAAATTTGTCTTAGGATGTCTTTTCCCACTGTTGCCATCATTTAGCAACTGACCTCTTTGATGAAAACATAGTAATAGTGCTTATTTCTAGAAGTAAAGTTATCTATGATTCTTTTTTTGGCAAAGCTCCCAGCTACTTAGAATTGGTCACTGAGAGTCATCAATCTGTTTATATTGTATCATCTCAAACGGAAATGGCCATTTGAACCTGAACCTAGTTCAGACACATTACTTACCCTTTGCCCACCAATATTAATATATGTATAGGTATATATTATGTACTTAGGGATATTGTGATAAATGAGATCAACTCTGTGTTCAGAGATTTCACACTCGCCTGGAAGAAGACAGCCATGCACAAATTGAGCAATATGGACTCTAGAAGATTGTGTGAGGGTTGTTCTGGAAGGAAGGATAGGCTGAAGTTCTCTTGATAGGAGGAATGTAGAAAGTTTAGGGACAATATCTTCACTTGGTCAGAAAGTATTAATATAATGAGTACTTTGCATTCAGGGAGATAGACTGTTTTTAGAGGCCACCGCATGTTCAAAGACAAATAGATACAAAGGAGTATTGTAGGTTTAGGGAAGAAAAAAAGCATTTTGTGTACGGAGCACAGTGAGTTTTACGGTTCATCTCGAATTGTTTTAAGTTCTCTCAGCCTTAATTTCCTCAATTATATTAATTAGAATAATTCCTGAACTCACACCTTATTTGGGGTGAGTACAAATGATATATGTACCCATAGCATACACCTGGCTCATAAATGTCAGTTATGTTTATTACCATTATATAAGTGCAGATTAATAATTTTATCTGAAGAGGCAAATGCAAGAGGGGGTATAATTTTTATATTTAATCATCTTAAAAATCTGTCCTAGTTATGTTGATTACTTTTACATTTACATAGATGGAAACAAAAGTTGTGGTATAAGTTGACCAAGATGGCCTTAATGATTTGCAAAGCCTGACCAAAGTTTAGACAGGCTTCTTTTTGATTTTAGGCTATGACCTCTCTTGTCTTAGAGCATTTATTTAGAAAACTTTTAATGGTAAAATGTTTTCTCTGTCCCTTTGGGATATAAACCTTTTGAAAATCTTCTTGCCTGTTTTACAACCCATGAAAGCCTTTGCCAAGAAGCTGGGAACCATCTCTCAAACATAATCATCAAAGAAGAATAAACACCCTGGTCTTCCAGGTTCTGTGGAAGGTAGAAATCTAACTTCTGCAGGTGACTTGCTCCAAATTGTGAAACTACCTCTGTTGTGAAAACAGGAGAAGCTTACTCTTTTCATTGGATAAAGCCAGTTAGTAAACACAGATGGCCTAGAACCAACCCCACCCCCCCCCACCTCCCACCCCCACACACTCCCTCTTCAACTCAGAAAACTTTCTAGTGCATTCCTTTGGGGAAGCTGAATTCAGACCAAGTTCTAGTCTATCTGTCCTATTGCAATAGCCTTGAAAAAAGTTATCTTTGCCTGTTTAACTTTGGTGCCATTTTGGCTTTCACAAAGTGAATGGAGCCTCATCACTTACAGTGAAAATCAACAAATGACTTAAAAAATTAGAAAAAAATACATAGATGAAGATTCGTATTTTTTTTTTCAACGTTTATTTATTTTTGGGACAGAGAGAGACAGAGCATGAACGGGGGAGGGGCAGAGAGAGAGGGAGACACAGAATCGGAAACAGGCTCCAGGCTCTGAGCCATCAGCCCAGAGCCTGACGCGGGGCTCGAACTCACGGACCGCGAGATAGTGACCTGGCTGAAGTCAGACGCTTAACCGACTGTGCCACCCAGGCGCCCCTGAAGATTCGTATTATTGATTATATAGAAATATATGTTGGGAGAAAAATTGTGAACGTAGTTGTCATTGGGGAGCAGAATAAAAACGTGGGCAAATTTGGAGCAAAGGACAGGAATTTTTTTATTATAAGCCTTGTAGTCCTATTTTTATTTATAAATTATGAACATATATTACATGTGGAAATTTTTTTAATTTAAATTTTAAAGACACCAAAGCAAAAAATTCAGTTAATTAGGCACTCGGGAAATTAGATTAAAATAACCTCATAAAATTTAACATATATTAAATCATAGTCAGATTTGCAGTAATAATACTTTTCTTGCTTACTAATGCTGCCCTATACACACTTTCTAATTTATGCCTCTTTAAAAATAAAACACTTTCCAATAATAACAATGACATCAATTAACAATACTGTACATTTTATAGCATTTTTTATTTTTCAATTTGTTTCTGTATAAAATTTTATTATAATTGTATTGGTTATCTGCTTCAATAAGCTAACAAAATGAAAACATTTTCAAGAGAGAAAGATAAGGGTGGAGAGAGAGAGAGAGAAGCATATATTTAAGCACCATGTACTGAAAAGGCCACCTTCCTTCCTTCTTTCTTTCTTTCTTTCTTTCTTTCTTTCTTTCTTTCTTTCTTTCTATGTTTATTTATTTTTGAGAGAGAGACAGAGACAGAGCAAGGGAGAGGCAGAGAGTGAGAGAGAGAGAGAGAGACAGAGACAGAGACAGAGACATGGAATCTGGAGCAGGCTCCAGGCTCCGAGCTGTCAGCACAGATCCTGACAAGGGACTCAAACTCACGAACTGTGATATGGCCTGAGCCAAAGCTGGATGCTTAAGTGACTGAAGCATCCAGGTGCCCCAAGGCCATCTTTCTTTCAATGCATTGCTAAGTAATAGGTTTTTTAAATAAAGCGTCCAGAGTATGAGTTCATATCATGTATTCTGTCCTCTTTCAGTGGTCTGTCTTGGCATGATAACTCATCACCTCAATTAGTGTAGTTCTTGAATAATGCTTGACATCTTGATATCCAACTTTATTTAAGATTACCTCATTATTCTTGCCCCTTGTATTACAATGTATGATTTAGATTACATTTTTCAGTTTCAAAAGAAAATCTTCTGAGATTTTACTTGAGATCATTCTTCATTTATAATCAATTTGAGGCAATTAACATCTTTAAAATACTGAGTCTACCAATCCATGATTATTATATTCTTCTATTTACTTATGGGATTTTAATTTGTGTCAATGTTTGATAGTTGACCTTAATTATAAATGTAATATTATAAATTTTGTAAATTTACTAGTGTGTGAAAATGTAAATTTTTGAAGAAAATGTGCCTTTAGTATTTTGTTAACTCTTTCTAAGATTTTTAGCCACTATCTGCTTAAACACCCCTATGTCGTTCCTTGTGTCTTCATTCTTTGATATGCTTGAACATTTGGTAGGGTCTGCACAGTCTGAGAGAAAGTCTTTGTCTTTTTTTCTGTCGCATAATTACAGCTTCACTATGGAGATCTCAAATGAATGATTATTGTTTGACATTCTTCTACTTACCCAACAAAAGTAATTAACGTGTTGCTTTTGTAGAGAGAAAGGAAAGTAAATTATAGCCCATGCATAACTTATGTAATTAGTTTGTTATTAGAGAAAACCTTGGAAGAATTTGACGTTTCTTTTTCAAATAGTAAGCCCCAAAGATAAATGTCTTGCATGTTTTATATAGCAAATCTGCATGATTGAATGCTGTGTATGTTTTGTGTGGACTTGACTATGACATCACATTTCCTCAAGCCTCAATTTCCCTACCTAAAGCCAACACTGGGAAAACAATCTATGACTGCCACATATTGGATTTTCTCAACTCCATACTATGCTTAATAAAATCTGTTCCCACCCTACTTTTCTCATTAGGAATACAATAAAATATACATACCTTATAGGAGCTATTTTGAAATTTTATTCAACTATGTCTTAAGTAGATATTTTAAATCTGTCAATTACAAACATTTTATTGTACTGTAGAGTAGGATATTTCACTGAAATTCATGTTGGTGCACCTCAACTGAATACTGTTATAGAGAAAACAGTAATATGGAAAATGATGAATGTGAAAATAATAAATATAGCCCTCAGAGGAAATAAAAGTCAATTTATGTCTTTTGTCTTTTGAATCAGAGAAATTGACACATTTAATTACTAACTTGCAAAGAATAATTACAACTGGCCTCCACAGTTTTTTTTCAATTTACTAATTTTACCAACAATTTACCAATAAAAGTGCACCTCAAAGATGAGTAGTAATATGTCCAACGTCAAACAGTGAATTAGTAAACAAAACTATAATTGGGATATATTTTTCTTGACACATTTTTTTCTCTTTTTGATACAAGTTGAATATTACAGTGCAGCCTTAGAAGCATAAGTAGTGTAATAATTGTTCTTCTTCTGAGATGAACCCATCACAGAATTTAGAGGGCTCATAGACTGTATCTAAGCTTAGACACCCACCTCGAAATCCACTCATAATAAACTTTATGAAAGTCTGTGATAGACAATGTGTTTATAGCTGTCATTCACCCAGCAAGTAGTTACTAGGACTGGAGGCTGTATCTCCATGTATAATACATGAACTCTCAGGCTGTCGAACCCATGCATGTCAGAAATGCAGTTATACGAAGTTTTATGCTTTCGGAATATACTGCAAAACTCACCTTCACCTTCAGGCATCCTTTAGATGAATTCACAAAGCTGGAAGAGAAATTTGTTCATTCTAATAGTCAGCTATCCCACTAGTAATGTGCATCAGGAGATGAAGTTAAGTAGAAAGAACTTATTCTCCTCTAGGCATATAACAGAATTGCTTTTTCCTTATTTCAATCACTGTTAAAGAGGCTTAGAGAGGATGACATAAGCTATGTTGTAAACAGTCATAGACAGTGTAATAAGCATGCCACTTTGTCACAATAGGAAGAACAAATAAAGGTTCCCAGAACAAGGCAGTTGATACTTACTCGCTATCTAATGACAACATAGACTTTAGTTTGCCTAAGCATTTGCTGTTTGGTTTAGCAAAATGGTTATGTACGTGGTCTCTGGAATCAGAATGCCTAGTTCTGATTTTGCTTCTGCAGCTTAAAGTTTTGTGACTTTGGTAAAGTTTGTTAAAAAACAACTGAATCATTCAGTTTTTCTCTTCTGGAAGTTGGGGCTGATAACATCTATCTCATAAGGTTGTTTTCAGTACTGAATTGTAACCTTTGCAATATTTAGAATATGCCATACATGTGGTAAATGTTAGAAAATTTTAGTTATTGTTAGGAATAACTCTTTAACTTAAAAACTTTAACTCTTTAACTTAAAAACTTTAAGTAATACAGACTAAGCCAGAGTATTTATGCTCAAGGCAGAGCTGTCATTCCCCGCTTTAGGATATGGTCTTCTCAAAACCAAAGCAATGTCAAAAGAAATATAAGAATAGAAAATCAAAAAGACATTTTTTTGTGCTCAAAAGCAACATAAACCTCTCCTTTGGCCAGAAATAAGACAGAGACTAAACGAAGTGATGGTCTGAAACCCCTGCTTTGCAGGATCTGAGCAAGCAATGTTCAGCAGGGGCCAGGAGATTATGCCCAAGAGACTATACACAAGATATGAGGTACTGGTGCCAGACTCACTATTTGAGACAAATAGCAGTAGAGGGGCCTCATGTCTGGTGATAAAAAAGAATATGGCCACCAATGTAGAGCTCCATTTTATCAGAAGCTGTGGATACAAGGTAATCTTGGAGAAGCAAAGAAAGGCACAAATGCAGCCTTCAAAGAATGTTGCCAACTTCTACTAGCGTCATGACTATCTGCGATAACTACAAGTATATAAGACAACATTCTAGATGGCGGACTGACCAGAGAGAAGAATGCAGAATGGCTCCCAGAAAGGGAAGAGAGAAAATCAATGTAATAATAATAACAACAGTAAAAACAAAACAATACAAAAATCACTTCAAAATCAGTCTGTAAACAAGAATTACAAAACACGTGAAGGACTAAAGTACTGTAAATATAGTCTACAAAAATCAATACTTCGGACGCGAATTCATTTAACATGAATGTAATGTGTAGGAAGCTATCTGACAGAGATTTAAAATATACATATTTCAAAGCTGAAATTGATAAAGGAAGCCATTAAAAATAAATGGTGAATGAAGGTGTTGTATGGAAATATCAAATACACCTGAAACTAATATTACACGGTATGTTAACTACCTGGATTTAAATAAAAACCTACAAAATTAATGATGAGAGGCATCTGGGTGGCTCAGTTAAGCATATGACTTCAGCTCAGGTCATGATCTCACTGTTTGTGAGTTCAAGCCCCACTTCGGACTCTGTGCTGACCACTCTGGGCCTGGAGCCTACTTTGGATTCTGTGTCTCCATCTCTGCTCCTCTCTCTCTGTCTCTCCCTCCCTTAGAAATAAACATTAAAAACATTAATGGTGAAACTAATAAAGGTAGATATGAAAAAAATAGGAATGAAAAATATAAACAATGAAAGCAATATGCTAGTAGAAAGTCATTTTTATTCTGGTTGCCTGTGAAAAGGTGATTAGTGAATTTAAATAGAATATTTACTAATTAACTCAGAATTTATCACAGAGATAAAGATATAAAATACACTAAAGAAAAGGTAAGAGCAACAGAGAGACTGGTGTGTACCTATATTCTTCAAATAAGTGTTACAGAGAATGTAAGAAATGTCAGTTACCACGATTATAGAGATGATTATCAAGAGTTTAGCAGAATTAAGAAAACAGACAAGAAACTAATTTCAACTGCAAGATAAATCTAAATATAAATTCACACCAACACGCAAAGAAACACTGAAGAAAAACACATATAAAAGAAGAAAATCTTTTTAAAAAAAACTGCTTGAGAGAAAATAGACTCTTTGCAAAAGAAGTCCGAGTAGACCGCACCAGATGTATTAACAGCAATAGGTTTCATTACCTAATCAAATATTTATCAAGTTCCCACTGTTTGCCCGATACGAGTATTCATGCCCTGGAGAGAGTTCTGAACAGGAGACAGAAATCCCTGTCCTCAGAGAACATATTACATTCTAGTTTAAGAATAAACAAAAAAGAGAATACATAAACATTCTAGAGTGAATAACTGTGAATCTAGTATGTGAAAAATAAACTATTATAAAATGATAGAAAAAAGGAAAGATATTTTCATGTATTTGAAATGGAGTTTATAAAAATAGTTATTATCCAGTAAGATATAACTAACTATAAGAATACTACAGTATGATTCTGCATTCATAAAATCTATTGGTGACAAATAATATTAAGAGGCAAAGAAAAAAATATTTGTTCACTTCAGCAAATATGGGGAAAAAATCATTAAACCACAATGCTTTTTCAGGATTTTTTTCTTAAAAAGTTAATTACATGGAATCAGTTATACATGACGGAAAAGGCAAAGAAACTAATCAGAAAACACTCAGGCAATCTAAACATTTTTAATTTTTTTAATGTTTATTCATTCTTTGAGAGAGATAGCGAGAGAGCATGAGCAGATGAGAGGCAGAAGTAGGGAGACACATAATCTGAAGCAGGCTCCAGGCTCTGAGCTCCAGAACAGAGCCCGATGCGGGGCCCAAACTCAGAAACTGTGAGATCATGACCTGAGCTTAAGTCAGATGCTCAACTGACTGAGCCACCCAGTTGCCCCTATCTAAAAATTGTAAAAAACAGGGAGCTGTGATCCTCCCTAGACCTGAGTCAAATGGAGGAAATTGGATGAACTGAGCAGAGGGTCTGGTAACAACTTGCAGAAGTGAAACTTTCTGGACCTGACAGGAACTGGTCCTATAAAAGAGATACAGCCAGAGGCATCTTCTAAGCAGCAGCAGCAGAAGGGAATATATTGATGCCCTCCCTCCCAATCTCCTCTCCAACCAGAAATCAGCTGTCGTCAATACTCACAGGTGTCAGCTCCCCTTTCAAATAGAAAGGGGAACAAGGAGGGGCGCCTGGGTGGCGCAGTCGGTTAAGCGTCCGACTTCAGCCAGGTCACGATCTCGCGGTCCGTGAGTTCGAGCCCCGCGTCGGGCTCTGGGCTGATGGCTCAGAGCCTGGAGCCTGTTTCCGATTCTGTGTTTCCCTCTCTCTCTGCCCCTCCCCCGTTCATGCTCTGTCTCTCTCTGTCCCAAAAATAAATAAACGTTGAAAAAAAAAAAAAAATTTAAAAAAAAAAAAAAAAGAAAGGGGAACAAGGAAAGGGAAGAAATGTGTCTTGGAGAAAACAGTGCCAAAAATAGAAAAAGAAGAAAAAAACCCTTAATTTAAGGTACATGAAAATCAAGTCTACATTGCTAAAAACCTAAATGTGAATAGTAAAATATCAGATAAAACAGTATTATGACCATCTTTTCCGGGGCAGTTTTTTTTTTTTTTAATAAAATACAGCCAACAAATTATTAATAAAATACTGATGCATTTTGCTACATTACAATCAAAATTTACTTTTTAACATGACAATTTAAAAAATCATCAGTTAGGTGAGGGGCTCCTGGGTGGCTCAGTTGGTTAAGCATCTGATTTCAGCTCAGGTCATGATCTCTCAGTCTGTGAGTTCAAGCCCCACGTTGGGGTCTGTGCTGACATCTCAGAGCCTGGAGCCTGCTTCGGATTCTGTGTGTCCCTCTCTCTCTGCACCTCCCCCACTCATACCCTGTCTCTGTCTCTCTCTCAAAAATAAATAAAGATTTTAAAAAGGAATCAATTAGAAGGAACCATTCAATCCATCTAATTTCTGAGTTACTCTCCAGACCATATAAAATGCTCAAAATTAATACAAAACGATAAATAGCCTATTATATAACTGAGAAAAAGATATGAAAGAAAATCCAAAATGGGTCAGTAAGATATAAAAACACACTCATACTACAGTGCACAATCATTTCACATTCATCAGATTAGGAATAAATTTCAAAATCAGAAAACATAAGTGTTGGTGAAAATCCAGAGCAAAGGAAATGGTCATGTGCTGCTTGTGGGAAAGTCATTTGGAACAACTATTAAGAACTATTTATTGGTACTTGTGGAGTAAAAAATGTATTGAACTGAAGCTTAGCAAGATTATGTAATTTGTCTAAAGTTCACAGTCAGTAAGTAGGAAACCTGCATTTAAATTCCATTTATGATCTTAAAATCCATAGTCATACTCTTAGAATTATGATAATAAATAATTTAAGGATATTTATTATAAAGTACAATAAATTCCAAAATAATCACTGCTTTGAATTATTCAATAAATTTGTTTACCAAGGGAAGAGATTGTGTAAAAATGGGTAGAGTTATTTTTAATGAGGTTTGTGTTGAGGCAACTTGTTGACCAGAAGATACTCTGGTCTATCTGACATGGGCATGCACTTTCTTTTCTTGGTAAAATTCTCTTTAATAGAATTTCTTAGAAGTCTTATCATTTTTCCCTATCTAATTTCTGTGTATATATTTTATACATCACATATTCTCTAATCAGACATAATGCCAACACTTTTAGGAAGCTTCTCTTCCTCACCGATTCTCCTCATGTCTGGGACTAGGTTTCTTAGAAGTTACATGATTCTCTCAACTGGCAGAGTTTCTGTCTAAAACTTTAGTCCCCCCTGTCTTTATCTTATCTTTTATATTTCCAGCCACATAAATAATCTCTTCCTTCAAAAAGGCCTTGCTTCTGGTAGAATACCTTTCTTATTTAAAGATATGGACACTCTGACAAAGAAAATATGTGATGCTTCATTAGATGGTTTCCAGAAACAGCCAAGGTTTTATGAGATCTTTTTTCAGAGGATCATTTCTGCCTTCTACCACATTCTATGCTAGTGGAATTGTCTTAAGAAAAAAACTATGCAGCGATAATTTACACAGAAATCTCTAACAGGCCTATTTTCCATCAAGAAACTAAGATAATCTGTTTGTCATGAAGAGTTTTGCCTAACATTAATTCACACTGACCTCAGTTCTGTAACCTTACCTGGGTTCCTAAGTCCTACGGGTTGCAATAAAATGTGTGTGAAAAATCATGTCTTATAAAAGGATAAAAATTGGACTAAATGTATTTGCTAAGGATTTTTTGAGATCTGAGATCTGTCATTATATATTTTACTCAACTATAACCATTTGTTGCTACTAATTATATTAGGCAGTGGCATTGGAAAAATATGAAGGACACTGAAGGAAGACCACACTCACTGATTCTACTACAGTACAAGTATCCAGGTTCACTACATGCATGGCTTTAATCCACTTGTCCAGGACATTTATAGATTAATTTCTATAGTAAAAAAAAACCCTTTAAATTCATAACTGTTTAATGTTATATTGTTAAATAGCTACATGAATTATAACATTTGTTCCAGAAAATTTGGAAAAAAATATCTTTATTTGTAAATACTCACACATGCTATTGATAAAGAGGGAAAACGTAAAAAATAATACTAATTATTATCTATTGATTTGTAACTCTCATTCAGTAATGTGTAATTCTACTTTAGAAAACAATCTAGAAGACAACTCATTTTTAATGCAAAGACTGTCAAAAAAAACAAAAAAAGAACAAATAAGATGATATGTGTTTAAATATTTCCTCACGTATAAGAAAAATATCCCTTTAATATTAAATAGCTCACTCTAAGCATTATTCGTTTTCAGGTTAAGGGTTGTCACATTATATGTTTATTTAACCTTAAATTGGATTAGTCCACTAAATGTTGTAAATATCATCTTATCTTCATGTCATGAATCTGAAGGTAAGCTGACCTCCTCTAATATGAGATTGTTTCAGTGCCAACAGGAATGAGCTTCCTGTGGTGAGCATTTGGCTCATGACAGACTTGTTTTCTGTGGATTCTGTGGATTCTTAGCAGGGTAGGAAGCAATGGGAACAGACAGAACCATCCTAGCTGACAAGAAACACACTTTATATAATTTGGTGTTCAGTAGAAAGACGAACTTTAGTCATTTTTCCCCACATAAAGTGTAATTACATCACATAACTACAGAATGTCTACTTCTGTTACCTCAGTGAAAATTAGTAATATATCTTTTGAAATTGGTAAATGGAAGAATATATCAATGATGGATCTGTTTGATTACTTTTTTAAAAGATAAAAGTTCTGATTTAAATACCCATTTCCATTATAAAGTTTTATCATACACATTAAAAATGAATACATATTATGATGTCTATTTTGATGGAAAACTACTAGGTGTCTGCTAAACAGTATGATACTATATGTGGTACTTTTTGAAAGTTATGTTCATTAATTTTGAAGAAGATAAAAGCTCAAGCTTTCAAGTCAGTTTGATCAAGTTTACATCTCAGCTCTCCCACTTAAGTTTTCTAAGGCAAATATTTCGTTGTCTGAAAAAACATCCACATTGTTAATAATGGTGCATTGTGGCACTGTGAGGTTTAAATGGTGGTATCTAATAAACACAACTTATCAGTGCTGTTTTTATATATCATCTTCAATAATAGCATACCTAGAAATACAAATGTACACGTACTTGTAGTGGACCTTTAACTTCTAGCTGCTATTCAAACCATATTTTATTTATTTTTCAACGTTTTTATTTATTTATGGGACAGACAGAGACAGAGCATGAACGGGGGAGGGGCAGAGAGAGAGGGAGACACAGAATCGGAAACAGGCTCCAGGCTCTGAGCCATCAGCCCAGAGCCTGACGCGGGGCTCGAACTCACGGACCGTGAGATCGTGACCTGGCTGAAGTCGGACGCTTAACCGACTGCGCCACCCAGGCGCCCCTCAAACCATATTTTAAATAGATGAATGCATACATGATTCTACTCATACACATTTTTAAATTTTTTAATTGATATAGTGAGAATGACGCAGTTTAATTTCTTGGTCAAAAAATGAAGCAAAACAACAGATAAAGCTAAAAATATAACTGTAGACCCACAGATTCATGAACAAAAACTTTAATCATTAGACAACTTGACCTTCATAAAGCATCAAAAGCATTAATCAGTACATTGCACTAATTATGTAAATTGATCTTTGTTCTGGCCTACTAAGGAGGGTTTGTTTGTTTGTTTGTTTGTTTGTTTGTAGGTTTACTTGTAGCTTACTTTTAAAAAGTTATAGCCAATCTTGAACTTGTAAGTGTATTTTCTTCTCTAATTTTGTAGAATTTGGAATATTTTGCTGTAGATGTAACATTGTAAATACGTGTTGTTATTTACAAAATTAATTCTCCAGAGCCAATGTGGTCAAGATATCACTGAATTATTGTAATTATAGATTTCATCTCAGTTCTGGTGTCTGTACAGACATGCTGTAAAGGAGAGCAGAAGATAGAAAATCAATGTTTGTGCCTTCTTCCCCCACTCCTTATAGTACAGCATCAACACTAGAAAATTCCTCCTCTTTTTTAATCTTTATCTTGTTGTTGATGTTTTTTTATTACTGTTGTTGTTATTTTAACATGACTCTAGTCTTGGACTGATTTGCCTCTTCCAGTTTATATTCCTTTCACTTCTTGAGATATCGTTTGCCAAACTGTCCATGAACCAATACCCTGGCAGTGCCCTCATACCAACCACAACACTAAATCTACTGTATACTCCTAAGTGCTCCAGTGTTCAAAATTATGTGTCTCATCTTCCTCTCAGAACAAAAATCCCATTGCCATTAGGCACATTTGGAATTAAAAATGATCTGCCTGACATTAATTCCAGATCAAAGAGAAGGGGGATTTAATCCCTTAAACCTTAAACCTTAAACGGGTATTTTCTCTTTAAAGAAGGATCCTTATCCAGTAAATTGATTTTCTAATATTAATATTTCAGAGACTCTAATATCAATGATGTGACCATGGCCAAGGAGTCTTGGGAGAGGAATGTATTGCCATCAAGAGCATCAGAAAACAGCCCAGGCTCTTTGAAAGCCTGTTCCTAAGGGGGGGGGTGGTGGGCGGGGGTGGGGGGGTGGGGGTGGGGGTGGGGGAGGGGGGGACGTGCTCCCTAAGCTCTTCCTGGTTTTCATGGATTTATCCACTGTGCTTGGCTTGGAAGCAAAAGCTGTTGATTATACAGGGACACAGGGATTCTTTTGGGAGCAAACAGATATTTAGGGCAGTCAATCAGGGAAAATAACTGCAGGGACCCAAGAGCAAGAGGTCGTGGGAGAACAAGAGGCAGATGGCATTCATTTGCATCCTGACTGGTGGTTTGAAGAAACACTATTTACATATATAAATAGGAATTTCTTCAGGGAATTAAGGTTCTTTCACAGACAGTTATTAAATGTTTATTTCACTCATTCATTCAGTCACTCATTTAACAATTACTTATCAAGCTCCTCTTGTGTGCTGTGCGCTGAGGATATAGAGATGTTTAACACACATACAGCCTGACTTTCAGAGATCACAGAATCTGACAGGGAAGACACATAACTGAAGAGGTTTTTTTGTAATGAAACTTTTTTATTTTGAATAGTTTTAGATTTACAGGAAAAATGCAACCACAGTATAAGAGTTTCCATCCATTCCAAACCCCATTTCTCTCATTATTAATGCCTTACATGAGCATGGTGCATTTGTCACAATTAATGAACCAATACTGATACATTGTTAACTAAGGTCCATAATTTATTTGTATTTTCTTAATGTTACCTAATGTCTTATTACATATCCGGGATCTCATGCAGGATACCACATTACATTTATTCATCATACATCTTTTGGGTCCTCTTGGCCGTGAGAATTTCTCAGACTTTTCTTGTTTTTGATGTCCTTGAGTATTTTCAGTATTAATTGTAAGATGTTTTATAAGATTATCTTTGTAGGGATTTCTCTTATGCTTTTTTTTTCATAATTATCCAGCAGTTATGGGTTTTAGGAAACAAGACTACAGAGTTAAAGCACCATTTTTATCACATGACATGGAGAGAACACACTATCGGCATGACTTGTCACTATGGATGTTAACCTTAAACGCTTCACTGAGGTAGTGTTTGCTAGATTTCTCCACTATAAGGTGAATCTTTTTTTCACCTTACTATACTGTACTCTTGAGAAGGAAATGACTATAGGGGTACCTGGGTGGCTCAGCTGATTGGGCGATCGACCTCTGCTCAGGTCATGATCTCAGGGTTCACGAATTTAAGCCCTGCATAGGCTCTGTGATGACAGCTCAGATCCTGGAGCTACTTCGGATTCTGTGTTTCCCCTTCTCTCTGCCCCTCCCCGCCTTGCGTTCTGCCTCTTTCTGTGTCTCAAAAATAAATAAACGTTTAAAAAAGTTCTAAAAAAAAGAAAATGACTATAAACAGATTTTTAACTACGAAATGAAGAGAGTGCTAAGGTACAAAGGTACAGGGAGTTGTGAAAATGTGTAGGATGAAGTAACATAGTCAGTGGCAACAAGAAACTCCCTCCTTGAGAAATCATGCTTAAGTGACATCCAAAGGAGAGAAATTAATTAGTCAAAAGAAGTATGAGATTGAGGGATAGAAAAGGTATGCAATTACATTTGGCATTTTACATATTTTAAATATTTATTTTAAATTATTTTAAATAATTATTTTGTATATTTTAAATATTTTAAGTATTTTAAATACTGGAAATATTTCCTGTCCTCTTGAATAGGCTAATGATCTTTTATTAACTAAGGTAAACTAAGCCTCAAATCGATATAACTAGTTTTATATCACAAATAATTTATATGATGAGTTTTTAAAAATCTAAATAGAATATTGTATCTTGCGAATGGAGATACACTTATGAAAGTATGTAGATTTGACTTATACATTATATGTCACTTCATGGCAAAATGTGTTTTTCTGACTTTTATTTACCATAGTCTTGGGGAACCCAAGCAAGTTAATATAAGCTATTGGCAAGTGTTGCTACTCAGTTCTATCTATTCTTCACAATATCTTAGAGATAGGTATAACCCTGGTGTTTTGATAGACTGATAATTACTTGAAAGGGATAATGATGATGTTGTACAAATGGGGTGGGTGCTGGAGGTGAGGGTGTATTAAATCCATTGTTCTAATTCATTCTTGTTTAACCCTTGTAAATCAGACAGAGTGAATATCATGGACAAACACAAAAAAGAAATGAGTAATTGTCAGCATTTGCAATGGTTTTATCTTTCAGCAGCTATTATTCAGAGCCTACTGTAGAGTTGGCACAGTCTTATTTATTGGAATTAATATGATGGGCGTAATCAGACATCACCCAAATCGCTTTAATGTTCTAAATACCATCAGACCTCAAGGACTTTGTTTTCACATTCTACTAAACTACGTAGTCATATTTAAGTCAGTAAGACTAAACAGGATCAATTTGCACATACCTTAGAAAGCCACATTCTTTGAGAATATAAAAAAAGATTTGTGTAGAACAGATACTATACAAGGATATACTAGGTTAAAATATCATCCTCTAAAATCTGCTTCAGAAATAATTGGGCTGGCATGGGATGTGAAAGATTAAGACAAAGAGATAGAATCCAGTCATAAATAATAATAATTTCTGGGGGGGGGGGGGGTAGGGCTGAGAAACTGGCATTTGAACAAGTTTACCAGGTGATCATAAAAGCACTGAATCTTAAGATCCCTACACTGAATTCTAAAATATAGCAATACCAAAAGAGAAAAAAGGTAAACGAGTGAGGAGAGTGAACAGGTAGAAAAGAGTTTTTTAAAAATGTATTTTATTAATAGGCACACTCTGAGCTCTCAAATATTTAAGAAGTAGTCAGAAGAGTACATTGTATATAATAGTAAATGTGTTTATGTCTCCTAAAATGGTATAAATGCACATTCAATCATGTTTTAAAAAAATCATTAGAAGAATGGAGATACATACACTCAATTGGTAAGGGCATAGGTTTGCTCTAGAAAACGATGAGAAAACAAAGACATTAAAATGATAAAAATAAGCTGTATTCTCTGGAAATAGTGGACATTTAGGCATGCACAAATTATTATAAAAATAAAGGGGCGCCTGGGTGGCGCAGTCGGTGAAGCGTCCGACTTCAGCCAGGTCACGATCTCGCGGTCCGGGAGTTCGAGCCCCGCGTCGGGCTCTGGGCTGATGGCTCAGAGCCTGGAGCCTGTTTCCGATTCTGTGTCTCCCTCTCTCTCTGCCCCTCCCCCGTTCATGCTCTGTCTCTCTCTGTCCCAAAAATAAATAAAAGTTGAAAAAAAATTTTAAAAAAATTAAAAAAAATAAAAAATAAAAAAAAATTAAAACATAATGCTTCAGAGGCTTATATAAATATCAAATACTAAGGGAGCTGTTAATATGTGATCATACATGGATACACACAGCTTATCTTTCTTGATACTCAAGTTTTCCACCCACAGTCTTTTCCTTCAAATTCATGGTATCTGTGTTAGAATTCAGACTTTAATGAATGATCTCACAGTTTGTGGGTTTAAGCCCCGCATCAGGCTCTGTGCTGACCGCTTGCTCAGAGCCTGAGCCTGCTTCAGATTCTGTCTCTCTCTCTCTCTCTCTCTCTCTCTGCCCCTCCCCCGCTCACGCTTTGTCTCACTGTTTCTCAAAAATAGATGAATGTAAAAAAAATTTAAAAAAGAATTGAGACTTTAATGAGAGAAGTGGTTAAGCCTTTTTAGACTCCACATGACTGTTTATTCTCACAGGTTAGCCTGTTGTGCTGACTCTTGTTAGGCTCTTCCCATTTTGCTTTATTTTTCCCTTCCAAAGATCTGATCCATTGCATCCTTTCTGCCTTCCAAATGAGAGCTCGGGCCCCTGGCCTGCAGGCTGGGCCTTAGCTGTCTCTTTAAGCCCATCCTCAGCTTTGGTCAGAAGCATTTATGGGGTTCTGGGTCTGAATCAATTCCATGCTGCTCTAGTCTGATAGTCTCATTCTTTCAACAATTATTGAGCATTAACTGTGGCAGATTCTGAATTCAGTACTGGAAATGAAGGTATCTAATTTCCAGTTGGACCTGGAAGAATGATTTAACTTAGATATAACCTCATATTCTTCATTTGAAAAACAGAAGTGGTATGCTACTTGCAGGATTTAGTGAAAATTACATAAAATAACAAATGTAAAGTGTTCAAGGTATGACTTGAACAGGAAACCAAGAAGCAGTGGAGGTTATTATTATTATTAGTGCACAGTAAAAATATTAGAGTTGCAGCTTTACTGAATGTTTTTCTATGTTATCACAGCATCTCTGAATCAATTTGTACCATGATTTCTATGTTTACTGTTTTTAAAACTCGTTCAGAAAAACAGTCTCTCTAGGACTTAAGTGTAGTTTGACTATTTAGTCTCATCAGGGACTGTAATCAAACTCAGATTATATTTATATGACCAGACCATGATAATTTCAACGAGTAAACCTCACAAAGCCACATCGTCCAGGGATCATCTATATTAGACTTAGTTTGAAGGTAGTGGGATATATAAACAATGCAAAGTCCTGTACATCCTAGATATAATGAAGCAAAGTTTCTTAAGGTAGAACACAAGTTTGTGCATTTATGAAGTTAATCAGCTGAATGTTCATGCACTGTTATATATTGAATTTGCATGCATCACTCTGTGTTCAGCCATCACCAACAGCAAGGTTGGACTCCAGAGTCAGCAAATAATTGGCAGAAAAAAACAGAATCCAGCTTTCTAACTTCTAAAATAGTGCTATTTTCCCAACTCCATACTACTATTCAAAAGGCAAATTATTCCTGATATAGAATTTTCTAAAGATAGTCACATTATGTTTTACAGAAATTTATTACATAAAGCCTGAGAATTTTGCCTTGTGAACATCATCATTTCAAACAGGGTCAAGAGTAGAATGGCAGGGGAAAAGAGTAGGATGAGGGGAGTAAGGCATTTATCTCAAATGCAAAATTTAAAGGGACACTATAAAAAGTCAATAATTCAGATAAATACCACTTTAATGCAATATTTTAAAAACAAAGTTAGTACAAAAAATGTATGTTGAGCAATATATCAAAACTTTAGATAAAGACATGACCAGTGTTATTGATTTTTAATTTCAACCTAAGTTTTCATATGGCTTAATATCACACTGACTCTGTAAACACATATTATTTAAATTGTTCTATTACTTTGGTGTTATATGTATTAAAAGGCAGCCTTTGTCCATGATCTGTTTAAAAAGCTGTTGAGAGGCAGACAATTCAACACAACACAGCTGAAAAGATCTTTATTGTATCTGAGGGACTTAAGAGCACCTGCCATGGACTGAGTTATATTTCCCCCCAAATTCTTACTTTGAAACCCTAATCTGGGCATCTTAGAATATGACAGTGTTTGGAAATAGGGTCATTAAACGGTGATAAAGCTAAAATGAAGCCCTTCTTGTGAGTCCTATTCCAATATGACTAATATCCTTATAAGTAGAGGAGAGAAGTACACGGGGAGAGAGGCATGCGGGATGAGTGCACACAAAGAAAAGGCCACGTGAGAACACAGTGATAGGCCAGCCATCTGCAAGCCCAGGAGAGAGGCCTTGGGAGAAACCAAATCTGCCAGTGTTTTGATCTTGAACTTCTAGGTTCCAGAACTATCAGAAAATGCATTTCTGTTGTTTAAGCAGTTATGACACTCCAAGCAAACTAACAAATACTTCTTTGTATGGTGAAGGGACCGCTCATGCTCCTTTCAGGAAGTAGTGCCATTAGAATGTTTTTTTTTTTTTTTTTGAAAAGGGTAGTAACAGTCGGTAGGGAGAAGGTACAGGAAAGAGATTTCACCAAGTACACAAATATTTGAATGTTAGAATGAGTGAATGAAATTCATGAGTGCATTCCAGACAAAGAAATTCACACAGACACATCTATTTGTATTTTGTAGCATCGCTCTGTTATTAAAGTACACCAGATATCACCAATGAGTTTATGATGACAATGCAATATAACATATGACAGATAAAATTAAATATAATTTTCTGTCAAAAATTCTGAATTAGGTAATGAGATCTTGTGGTTCCCCTCATCCGGTGGGTTTTTGCTATAAAAGGAGGTCCCCATGGATGCTTATATAAAAATTGTCAGATTTTGCTCACATCCATTCATTATTGCCCACCCCTGAAAGAAAAAGGAAGAAGATTCTTTTACAATTTGCACTTCTTTCTTAATACACTCTATCAACATATTCAATATTATGTATCCAGAGGGAGCATAAGAACAATCTGTCTCAAATATAAACCAAATCCCCAGAATACTGAATATAGAGAGACATTTTACTAGTGTTTATAAATCTGTTTTAAAGAAAGCAGAATGGGGAAATTCCTCACTATCTTGTCCCATCTAAAAAGAACACATTTTCAAGAAACAAGACATTCCAATATTGAACATTCCCATAGGATAAAGGCTAGGATAAGTACTGTACTAAATGCAGATAAAGACATTACTACCTCATTAATTAAGTGGATGAAAAGTATAAATAAAATATTAGTAAATTGAGTTCAGCAGTGTGTAACTATGATATATCATTACTACCAAGTTATATTTACATCAAGAATGCAAAGTTGGTTTAATACTAGAAATTTACTATCTAGAGTTTGACATTGACAAAATAAGAAAGAAAACAATATAATCTTTTTTTCTTAAATATTTATTATTTTTGATTGAGAGAGAGAGAATATGAGTGGGAGAGACGCAGACAGAGAGGGGAACAGAGGATCTGAAACAGGCTCTTCCTTGACAGGAGAGAGCCCGATGCAGGGCTTGAACCCATGGAACAGGGGATCATGGCCCAAGCCAAAGTCAGCTGCTCAACCAGCTGAACCACCCAGGTATTCCAGAAAACAATATGGTCTTAATAAGTGCACACACACAAAAAAATCCTAACTAAAATTTAGCATGCAGTTATAGGTTTTAAAAAGCATGGTAGAAATACAGGACAACTTATTGAGGTAATAAAGAACATCCAAACAAAACAAAGCTAGAAAAATTATTTTTGAAGGATATATTTTGAAAGTTGTTCCTATAGGATGGAGAGAGAGAAAAGATACTGCTAACACCAATCCTTCTCCAGGCAAAAGTAATATCAAGTTATAAGAAAGAAGAAACAAAAACATAATTATGTTTTATAGGACATGATTGCTTGAGTAGAAAACAATAAAAGTAATCCACAAATCTGTAATGAAAATACAATACGAGTATTTTCTGCTTGCAAAATTATTTTATACATGTCAGGAACACTTGTAAATATCTCCAATTATCAGTGAGCAATGTGATCAAAGATTAAAAGAAAGTTAAAACGGTAAATAAGGTGTAAAATACCTTGGAATAAATACATGTAAAAAATGATGCCATTAAAGAGGAAATTGCAAAAATATCTTGAAAATCTACAGGGACTTACACAAATGAAGAAATGTGTTTTATCATGGACTAGAAGACTATCATGTAGATGCCAAATCTTTACAAATTAATCTATAGATTAAATGCAATTCCAAAGAGTCCAAACAGATATATTTTTCTGTGTGTGTGTGTGTGTGTGTGTGTGTGTGTATGTGCACATGAATGTACATGAGTGTATGGGAGAGAAATAGAGAGAGAGAGTTCTTAGGATCATTCCAAAATGTAATGGAAGAACAAGGGCCAAGAAAATCTAAGACACCATTGAAGAAGTAAAATATTAAACTTCTTTTTCCTGTTAATAATCAAAACACAATATAGAACTTAAATAATTAAGACAGAATGATAACAGCATAATGGCAGGAAAATAGACCAAAAAATACAGAGCATAGAAACAATTTGTTGTATATATAAAAAATTGCTGGGGGCGCCTGGGTGGCGCAGTCGGTTAAGCGTCCGACTTCAGCCAGGTCACGATCTCGCGGTCCGTGAGTTCAAGCCCCACGTCAGGCTCTGGGCTGATGGCTCGGAGCCTGGAGCCTGTTTCCGATTCTGTGTCTCCCTCTCTCTCTGCCCCTCCCCCGTTCATGCTCTGTCTCTCTCTGTCCCAAAAATAAATAAACGTTGAAAAAAAAAAACATTTAAAAAAAATTGCTGTATGACAGAATGGGTCTTGAATATTAGAGCAAAAATAATGCTAATCAATACATTTTGCAGCAAATTTTGGCTATTCAAAGACTTTCTTATATTACACTATAAACAAATATAAACTTCAAACAGATAAAAATATTCAATTGGAAGACTAACAAATGCTATAAAGAAGGAGTACAGAGTTTTGTGGGTTTTTTTAAAATTTTTTTGTTCATTTATTTTGTTCTTTTGGGTTTTTTGGGGGGATGGGGAACCAGATGAAGGGAAAGATTACTCTAGCCATACAGAGCAACATAACTAAATTCAATAAAATTAAAATTGAGAATTTTTCTCTTTCAAATAATCTCATAACATCAGTTAAGAGAAAAAGCACAGAGAAATATATTTGCAATAAATATAGGCAACAAAGTACACTTGATTCTCATTATTTGTTCTAGTTGTTTTCTATAAAATCTTTCCAACACAGAATTAGCAAATAAGTACTGAGGTTTTGCTTCTACGGACAGTATGCGGTTAGATGCCTGTGAGCTTCTAGTCACCACATTTTCATCAACCAATCAATATGTACCCTTGCCTTATGTGTGTTTCTGTTTAGTGTCACCTTATGTAATATATATTTTTGATTAACATTCACTCATGGTCAATAGCATTATAACTCATGGTTGACCCAAATTTATCTAATATACTTAATTTCTTTGTAAAGTACATCATAGATCTCTTGCACTTAGAAACACTTGCACATCGACAACACTTTAGCACTGTGTTGGAGGGCATTTTGAAACATCAACAAAAAACATTAAAAAAGATTAAAATTGCAAAAAACACAGAGTAGAAACAAGAGGCTGGAGAATCACCTTGTTCTGTCTCAGCTGGGACCATGGTGTGCATCGGGCAACTGATATTATTTTGCTGGTCCATGCCTATCTTCAGATGACCATGAAAGCAACAGTAGTATTGATTTTAGGGTTATGAATTAATCTTAGCAACTAAGGAAGCTGGAAAACATAAAATCTACAAATAATGAAGATAACCTGGATTAGTATTTGGAATAAAGTATTCCTTCCAAATAAATATAAACAAGTAAAACAATTTATAGAAAATGAACAAAAACATGCCTGAAAGTTTGACAGAAGGAGAAAAATAATTAACATAAAATATGGTCAAACTTGAGGCACCTGGGTGGCTCAGTCAGTTAAGTGTCTGATTTTGGCTCAGGTCATGATCTCATGGATCGTTGATTTGAGCCCCCATGTTGGGCTCTGTACTGACAGCTCAGAGCCTGGAGCCTGCTTCAGATTCTGTGTCTCTCCTCTCTCTCTGCCCCTCCCCCGCTCATACTCTGTCCCTCTGTCTCTCAAAAATAAAATAAGCATTAACATTTTTTTTTTAAATATGGCCAACCTCAGTAATGATCAGGGAAATTTTATTTAAAAGCATTAAAACATTATTAAATATCCCTTCACAATGATTATATTTTAAATATTGCATAGGCTAATAATAATTATTGGCGAGAATGTGGTACAATAGTAATTCAATAATATTGCTGTACCACATTCTCATCAGTAATTGTTACATTATAACAAATTCTCACCAATAATTGTACACATTGAAATAACAACTTTCAAAACAATTTAATATTTTATATAATGACATTGAATGTTTATTTTCTATGCCAAACAACTCCAAAGCAAGGTATATATATGCCCATGAGACCAAGTGTCAGGTGTAACAACATTGAGACCAGTATTTTCTTAATAGCGAAAAGGTGGAAACATCCCAAATGTCCATCAGCAATAGAACTAATAAATAAATTATGCCAACCTCATAATAAGGAAATATAAGAGAATTTATAGCACTAATAATGAATGATCTGACTCATCAACATAAGAGCATTTACCTGAGTGAATTTCAAAAATATAATGCAGAGAGACTGAAGGAAGAACCAGAAGAAAGCATATAATTTAATCCAGTTAAGAAAATTTATAAAATAGATAAATTTAAACAAATATTTGGGAACGCATAATACAAAATTCAGATGTGAGTGATGGAGTGAAATGTGAACAATACACGATTCCTAAGGGGGGTTTTCATGCTGGTAACACTCTGTTTCTAACTTGTCTAGTGAGCACATAGAAAGGTATAAAGGTATTCATTTTATTATTATTCTATGCTATAATATAAACTTCCTACTTCATGTGTTTGCACAATGTAAATCAAAATGAAAATGAAAAAAAAAGCAAACAATAAAGATGAAATTACCTGAGAAACAGAGATATGGCCCACTTCCTAAATTTGTGGAAAGGTCTAAGACATGTGAATTATTTTTCCTAACAAAGCTTACATTAATGACATCAAAAGCTGTGTATCAAAAATAATTGGATCTGATTTAGATCAGCTCTGTATAGAAATAACAACAGTTCCTCATGAGAAAGGAAACTGCTTTGTGTTGTTTTTCTTTTTTTTCTAACACAATGAACAATATTCTCAGTCACTTCCTCTAGAATGATAAAATACCAAAGAAAAAAATGTTTGCATTATTATTATCTGTCAAAATGTAAAATAGAAGGAAATGGGGTGCCAAGGAGAATAAGGCAACAAATAAAATTTAGCTGTGGAAGTTCAGTCTAATTCCTGTTTTTCATACTTCTCTTCCAGCTTGCTCTAAATATCTTTTAAGTCCATTCTCTTTGGAAAATCTACTCATTTAGTATAAAATTAAAATACTGCAGTCAGAGCAAGAAACAAAGAGAGGAAGTATGTGTGCAACTTCAAAAGAGTCAATTTGGTTGCCTCTTTGCTAAATAGTTTTTTAAATTGGCGTGTACTTAATTGGGTTAACATGATAATTAAACATGTGTTTGTATGTAAAACCCAATACAACTCCAGTCAATAATGAGTGTGCAATAAACAGTAAGTATCATTGGGCCTATAAAATTTCCTGAGAGGAAAAATTATGTGTATTTGTTTATATTATTACCTTTTTTGCATAGACACCTTCTTTTTTTAATTTGTTTTTACATTTCTCCAGGGCTGTTGCCATAACTTCTACTTCCTAGCTTTCCCTACTAAGTAAACACTTACCATTTTAGTGACTGGATGAAAAAGAATAAATAACTGGAATAACTTCTAATAAAATGTATTTAACTAGATTAGAAAGGACAAAATATTTGCATATCAAATATACATCCAGAGTACTTATTTTACCAAAGAATATTTAGAAATATAAACAATATTTTTGATGTTTGTAAAATTCGTATTTACACATAGAAATTGCCTTAAAATGCATATAGGTTTTTTTTTTTTTTAATTTTTTTTTTAATTTTTTTTTTTCAAATTTATTTATTTTTGGGACAGAGAGAGACAGAGCATGAACGGGGGAGGGGCAGAGAGAGAGGGAGACACAGAATCGGAAACAGGCTCCAGGCTCTGAGCCATCAGCCCAGAGCCCGATGCGGGGCTCGAACTCACAGACCGCGAGATCGTGACCTGGCTGAAGTCGGACGATTAACCGACTGCGCCACCCAGGCGCCCCAGAATGCATATAGGTTTATAAAAACAACTGATTCTAGACCTTATTACATTACATTAGGAATGATATGAACAAAATGATTATAATTCTTTAAATGTAATTATACATAAGTATTCTAATGTGGAACAGCAAATGAGTAATGCCTTAATTGTTTTTGATAAGTAATGGTGAGTAATGATTCAAAGGGCAATCTTAGATTATTTAGAGAATGAAAGAAGGGAATTTTTTACTATAATAAGTTTGATTGACTTACAACTATTCACTAATCTTGTATTCCATTTACTTTACTTAAGCCCTTGAATTCCAGTGCTCCAATATAGGAAAAAACATAGTCAACTTTACCCAGAGTGCCATCTAATGGCACTGTTGTCTCAATTTAAACCAATCTAAATATGCTGCTTTGCATAGCTAATTTCAATTTAAAAGAACTATATCAAACATTAGATATTATTTTTGTTTTTTATAATTGGTTTTTCTATTTTCTCTTTAGAGAAAGATGAAGTACAACCACTATAATAAAGACAAGTAAAAAGAAAATTATAAAGTAAAGGCAAAACAATATATAGTAGAAAGTTGCAACAACACTAGGGATTTCTGTGCCACTGCAAAAATAAACTTATTTGCAAATAAACATTGCACACTAATAAACATTGCAAGTTGAGAGGCACAGAGGCAGAGTTAGTGATGGACAAACATTTTTGCACAGTAATTCAAGAGGAAATATGAAAGAGAAAATAAATATTCCTCTAAAACTCTAGTAGTCTTGATTTTTACTTAGCTTTTATCATTAATTACCTATAAAACATTGGGGAAATGATCAACCTGGGTTATCTGTGTACTTATGTGTACAATTACAGTAAGATTTTCCATAACTTATTTTGTGACTATTATAATGAAAGAGTAAAAGGGGAAACACTTCGCAAAACTTAAAATGTTATATAAATATAAGAGATTATGGTCAGATCAAAACAGAGTTTATAAGGAAGTAATGATGCAGGTTGGCTGAATCTGAGGACCCAAAGGAGTCCCCACAGGACCACCCAGGAGTACATGGCTTTACACAGGATATGAATCTAACATGAGCCAAGAGGAAGTGAGAACAGAATTTTTTGAAGACAGAGACAGAATACAAATACAGACCAACAGTCTGGAGATTTGGAAAGGAAAGGAGAGTGAGTCTTGTCTCTACTTGGGGTGTGGAGTTTTTATTTAAGATTGTGGTCCAGTGTATATGTCTTCTCAGGCATCCATGAACTAGTTAAAACAAAGATAAATGTTAGGTGTCATCCATAACACATTTAGGCCTTGGAGCCAGGGGTCTTGGTGAATTGGTGTTCTGGAAAACTTACATGATGACCCCACCCAGTTACTTCTTAGATGTTATTTATTGTGATGGAAGGCTCCAAAGGAACCATTAACTCCTTGAGTTTTATAAGGAGGACATACATTATCCATCATATAATGCAGGGGTGCAGATCCTAGCAAGAAGAGAGGAAGCAAAAAAGCAGTCCTCCATGGGGTCCCTTCAGTTTCCTTACCTCAATGTGGAAAGTAGAGTAATTAGCTGGTTATACAACAGGCTTTAAACCATTTGTGTATATGTCAAGCCACAACACATTATGTTTTCATGACAGGCATTTCCTGGGTTACAGTTACCTTTTTTGCATTTTTTGTATATTTATGTGCTTAGCTTTATTATTGGTATGAAATACCTTCACAAATGTTGATGTACACCACTATTAATACCCATATCTTTTAATTTTATATGATTTGAGGAGGAATAAACTACCCTTAGCTTCAGCATCGCAACTGCAGTATCTCCTACAAATATCAGTCTTTTGCTTGCTCTCTTATCTCTCACTCTCCATGAGGATTTATATGAGAAATCAAGCAATTATATCATTTAATTCATTGATGACTCGTAAGCATGGCTGACATGGTTCATTTTTAATGCTTTTAAATGGAAACAGTTGTGTATGTTCATCATTTCATTAAGTACTTATTTTCCCTCTGGGATCTCATTGGCTCACTTAAATGAGGATTTGAACATTTAACAGGCAGTAATTGCTTCAAACTAATAAAACTAATCAAGAGACATCTTCACCTTCCACCTTTTAAAATTCTAAGACTCAAGAGCTATTCTCAGTTTTCCAAAATTTTATACTTGACTCCTCAAAGTATTGATTCTTTCCTATCTTCCTGTGTCTACAAAGATCTCAGTCCAGTAGCCTGAAGAAAAGGATTCTTACTTATGCTTTAAAACAACTTTGATTATATTTCTAACTGGATTTTAAGTAAACTTTTAGGCATTTTAGCTTGTTAATTATTTAATTTTTTTCATTTTGAATTTTTGTCCCTATTTAATAAGGAATAGAAAATAAGGGACTATCCTCAGAGCATAATTAAATATTGAACATATCTATACAAATGTTCTTATTTTAATTTGAAAAAGACTTATGTACGTTGTTATGTCTAATTTCTTGAACTAATAATTTGGACACATATTCTAAGGAAGGATTTGTTTCTAATGAGGAGAAATGCAAACTGAAGAACAACTCAATACTCCTTTCCTAATTGTACAGGGCAGCTTAGCACAACCAATAATGATCATAAAGATACTGAAGTGAAGCACAGGTTTTAAAGATTTTCTAAAATATAGCTTTTGCAAAAATAAAGTCTCCAATCTTACTCTTCTTTTAACCAAATACATATCAATTGTTTTAGAGTTATTAAAAACTAATATAAAATAACTCCTAAGAAATCAGATACAAAAGTATACAAAAAGCTATTGTCAATAACAGGATAATGTTTCTGAGATTGAGAGGGAATAACAGATGGTAGCCAGTATGTAAAAATATGTAAACATTTTGAAAAGCATGTCCGTGAGAATGGAAATTACCTAGATGACATGAATTCCTATAGACATTTATGTGTAAGAAAAATTTACAAGAAGTTGAAAAAAAAGAGTCCAGTATATAGACATAGATCCAGTTTTAAAATGAGGCAAAATCAATTGCAATGAAGGTAATGAATGTACAGATTGAAGATCAGGCCTCATATAAGGTAGCTAAGACACAATGTTCGGCATACATAAATTCTGAGAACTCTACTTTTATGATGCTAGGTAATGGAAAGGCCACTGTTTTATGATGATTCATAGAATCTTTTGCAATGATAAAGTGGAAGAGTGGTTTAGTACTCCACCAGTCTTTTCACTAAGGAATCAAAAAAGGAGAAATGATATGGAGAGGTCATCTGTTCCCTCTACTTCACTACATTGTCAGGACCACACGTAAACTATTCTAGACAGGATTATTTGATTCTGAGAATGGAAGTAAAAAACATGTGACTTGATAGATATAAGGTAATCTCATCTGACTTTTGGAGAGAAAACTTTTTTCTCTTTTATATTTCTCCAAGTTTTAATGACAGAAAAACTTTAACATTATAACCAAAAGTGGAATGAAATATAATTCAAAAATGAAGAGAGATTAAAAAAATAAAAAACCCACCTCTACCTAATATACATAAACTCATTCTTTGAATAAATAAAGGCTATGAAGATCTACAGGACACAATCAGGTATCATTTGAAAAATATCAGAGTATCATGAAATAATATGTAACCTTTTCCAATTGTTCCTCAAAACAAAAATCTGTATCAGGAGACGAAGAAATAAGCTAAATAATTAAATAATTCAATATCTTGGCAAATTAAATTTAATATGAAAATTTAAAAATAATATTGTATAGAAAAAAAGTAATTATTTCAGAGTCAGGAGGTCTAAAATATTGTAGAGGCTCTACTAATTAGGTGATTGGCATTGTATATACCAATTCCTTTTGTTGTATTAGACTTCTCAGTAAATAAGCATAATAGATTGATGTTCCTTTAAGACCTAATCTGACATGATTTGTGGACATACAAAGGATTTGTAGACATGAATTAGAATGACCAAAGTTTTACTAAAATAATCGGAAAAGTGTTCCCAGGTGTGTGTCCAAGTGTGTGTGTGTGGGGGGGGGGGGGGGGTGTTTAACTTATTGGAGTGTTTGAGGTGGCTTAGTAAATATGATGTATCTTCTCAACCTGAGTTTTGAATCAGAATATAATAGCATATGGATAATAAATATATCATCTTCAACATTTAATTACATTTGAGTTAATGGATTTAAATTTTATCCCCCACACACAAATTCAATGATATGACATCAAACAAGTCATCAACAAAATTGGCAAAATATTTGAACAAAAACTTAACTAAGGAAGATATACATATAGAGTATAAGCATATGGAGCTCAATATCTTTATTCTTTAATTAAATGTAAATTAATACCATAATGACATAGCTCTATACACCTATGAGAATAGCTACAATCAAGAAACCTTAAAGAAAAAAAAGCTTTTCATATCAAGTGTAAGGGGGTACGAATAACGTTATTACAACTTTGGCACTTTTTAAAAAAAATTAAGCACACAGAAATATGTACTTAATAAGTATTTCTAGAAAGTTAAACACAACACAAAAATAGAAAACAATCATTCTACACCTGAGCATTTATTCAAGGCAAAGTATCTGTCCATACTAGGATTTGTACACAAATTTTCATAACAACTTTATTTGGAATAGTCCCAAACTGAAAATGACCCAAGTTCCATCAACAAATAAGCGGATCCACTAATATTGCTAACTTTGTATAGTGACAAATGGCAACTATACTTACAATGGTGAATATTTCATAATGTATATAACTGTCAAATCACTATATTGCATGCCTGAAACTAATGGAATACTGTATGTCCACCATGCTTCAACACAACCAAATTGTGGTATATCTGCAAAGGATTGGTACTCTACATTAAAAAAAAAATAGAACTGTTTTTGCACTTAAGATGGATGGATGGATGTCAAAATAATTATGTTGAGTGAAAGAGACTAGACAAAAATAATACATGTTAAAATATTTCACTTAGGGGCGCCTGGGTGGCTCAGTCGGTTAAGCGGCCGACTTCGGCTCAGGTCATGATCTCACAGTCGTGAGTTTGAGCCCCGCGTCAGGCTCTGTGCTGACAGCTCAGAGCCTGGAGCCTGTTTCAGATTCTGTGTCTCCCTCTCTCTGACCCTCCCCTGTTCATGCTCTGTCTCTCCCTGTCTCAAAAATAAATTTAAAAAAAAAGTTAAAAAAAATAAAATAAAATATTTCACTTATATAAAAATCCCATAAAATGCAAACTAGCCTTTAGTGACAGAAAGCAAATTGATGGTTTTCTGAGAACTTGAGGATCAATTGGGGGGGGGGGTGGGTAGAGAGAAGGATTATATAAGGAAGTTTAGGGGATGTTTAATATATTTATATACTGATTGAAATTATAATTCCAGAAGTATAGAATTATGTGAAAACATAAAACCGTACACCTTAATAATGTGCAGTTTATATGTTTCAGTTATATCCCAATAAAGCGGTTAAAAAAAATGATATGGCATTGTGTTGCTTAAGGTTCTTACACTTGAAAGAACTGATCGACTGTCCACAGTTAAGAACCACTATGCATTAACACCTTCAGAATAAACTACTTACATTCATAATATGCTTTGTACTTTATTAATTACTCTGAGTTCGTGGATAATAAATAGTTGTATAATTATTTTATTCATGCCAACAAAATCCCTATGAGTTTGATACTATCTTGATTTTATAGATGAGAAAACAGGCTTAGAGAGTTTCAATTATTTACCTGAGACTGCAGCATTTAAAGATTGGCATTCAGTTTCTACATCTGGCTGTCAGATAAAAACCCTGTTCCTGATAATCATACTTGCCTATTCTTTAATATAATGACTTATATAAAGTCCATTGCCTCAAAGTCCCCTTTGAATGACTATAACATTCTTTATGCTAGTTGGTTTAAATCATCAACCATATTTGTTTCATTTTTATACATCTACAGCCTTATACAAAGGAAATGCATATTGTATTAAACTTAATAATTAGTTTTTTTTTTTTTTTTTTTTTTACTCATCTGCAATCTCTACCAATTGCTTGTGTCACTGGTCTTTACTTAAAGAATATAGAATTTCAAACCCATTAAGCCTGAGACAAACAAGTGACTAGATTCTCCCCTTCTCTCATATCTACCCTCCAAATATGTGTCACCAGTTTAGAAAATATATAATTACTGGAGATTACTACACTTACTGTTTTCAGCATCTTTCTGTGTACATATTTTTTCTTAATATGATGTTCTAATATCTTTGGTCAGAATTGGTGTCTCTATACAATGGCTTATTAAATCATGTTAATGCTATCCACACTGTGATGATTTGTAAATAAGATAGTCTAGGGCTTTTGAAGGACCTAGCCTGAATCATAGGAGTTCACCACAGGTGGTAAAAAATCCATCCAATTTCACTAATTAGGGATTTGGCCATTTTGTGGATATACTACCAGGTTTTGAAGCAGATTTCCTTCACCAAGTTCTTTCACAGTTTACCATTAGGAACTAAGGTACCAATAATTGTAATTGTAACATATTTCATTATGGGATGCAATATTCGCCCCCTTACTTTATTGAGGAATGACTGTCAAATATAATTGTATATATTTAAAGTATGCAACATAATAATTTAATATATACATTGTGGAATGATTACCAAAATCAAGGTAATTAAAACATTCATAACCTGAAATAGTTAATTTTTTGTGGTCTAAGTAATTTTGAACTGTACAATACCATATTACTAACTTATGCTGTACATTACATCCTGAGAATTTATTCTAACTGAAAGTTTGTACCTTTTGACCTACATTTCCCCATATCCTCTCCTCAGCCCCTGGCAAACACCATTCTACTCTCTGGTTCTATAAAATTGGCATTTTTTTAAAGATTCCACATATGAGGAATACCATATAGTATTTGGGGGTTCTTTTGTTTGTTTTTGTTTTTGTTTTTTCCTGAGTTACTACACTAGCATAATCCCCTCCAGCTTCATCCATGTTGCCACAAATGGCAGGATTTTCTCCTTTTCATTAATGACTGAATAATATTCCGTTGTGTGTATTCATATGTATGGTTTCAGATCTTACACTTAAGTCTTTAATCCATTTGAGTTAATTTTTGTGAGTGTTTTAAGATGGGGTCCAGTTTAATTGCTTTTCATGTGGATATCCAGCTCGCCCAGCACTATTTATCAATGAGACTATCCTTTCTATATTTTTTGTTCTTGGTGCCCTTGTTAAAAATTAGTTAACCATGTATGTGATCTCTTTGGATAGTATGGACATTTTCATAATATTAATTCTTCCACCAAAACAGTAAAATATTTAGGAATAAATTTAATCAGGGAGGTGACAGACCTACTTTTTGAAAACTATAATTCACTGTTGAAAGAACTGAAGAAGACACAAATAAATGGAAATATATCCCATGTGCTTAGATAATATTCTTTCTTAGTACATGAAGATCTGAGGTACCCAGAACCATGTATCAATTTATTAGGCATTTAGTAGATCTAATGCTTTGTGAAGTTTCTAGAGTTAATTCTAGAGTTAGTTAATGCTTTGTGAAGAGTTAATGCTTTGTGAAATTTCTAGAGTTAATTCTAGAGTTAGAATTAAAAATGGAGGGACGGCATAGATTTCTTGAATGACGTACAGTTTCTGGATGAATGTAACAAGAACAAACAGTAGAAAAAAACCTGAGGTAATAATACTCAGATTTTTAACAGCGTTAGTAACTTGGATTTTGGAATCATGTAAAATGTGAAAAAATATGGAGCATTGCCTCTATCTACATATGAATATAAAATATTGTGATTATTACATTAGGTGCTCCCTCTTTGAATGAGCACAGAAGTGTATAAATATGTGCATATACACATTTATGATATATATTTTTGTTATATGTATATATTTGAAAAATAATTTAAGTTATATATGTTATCACTTTATGAAGAAATAGTAGACTCAACATTTACATATCTAATATTGGGTGGTTCTAAGAGGAAACTTTGAATTATCTTATAAAAGAAAGGAAAATGGAAAAGGTAGTGAAAGTTATGTAACTATATGCCAATAGAGTGACAGAGCTCCTATAACCCACAGATAAAGAATGACAACAGCCTACTCTCTCTAATATTTTATCATGATAAAATTGATACACTGCACTCCCAGTGAAAGCTTTATGTTTTTTCCTCAATTAAAAGCATAATTGAGCATACACCAGAATTCACCAAGAGATGAATCTGAATTCTGTGACAGACAGATTTGTTAGATGATATATTTCTGGGTATCTTTTAAACTTTATATTCTTTTATGAAGCTCTTTTTAAAGTAGTGAGTTTTGAAGAATCATTTAGAATGATACTTTTAATATAGGACTATAGCATAAAGGATTTAAGGGGCGCCTGGGTAGCTCAGTCAGTTAAGTGTCAGACTTCAGATCAGGTCATGATCTCGTGGTCTGTGAGTTTGAGCCCCATGTTGGATTCTGTGCTGACAGCTCAGAGCCTGGGGCTGCTTTGGATTCTGAGTCTCCCTCTCTCTTTGTCCCTCCCCCATTTGAGCTCTATCTCTCAAAAATAAACAAACATTAAAAAAATTAAAATTCTGATAGGGTTGTACTTTGTTAGCATTTTGTGATTAAATTATATACCCATATATGTATATGTGTGTGTGTGTGTGTGTGTGTGTGTGTGTGTGTGTGGGTATAGTGATATATTGGATTTCAAGGCTTAAATGGTATGAGAAAACAAAATTTAAAGATCTCTGCCTTTTAGTGGATTTACTTCATTTGTATTAAGCTTTGTGAAAAATAGACTTTATATCTTATGCCTCTCCATCATAGGCAATATTCCAAGTGATTTCAATTATGTCTCCGTGGAATAATGATGTCAGATATTTTATTTACTTTAATTACAAATTATAGTCTTTTTGAAGTAAAATACAAGGCATGAAAAGGAGCATAAAGTATAATCCAGGAATGACAGATAAGCAATAACATATCACCAAATAAGATGTTTGATTTTAAGCTAGTCTAAAGATTATGGGTCTCTAGATTTAAATAAGGATACAATCACTATCTAAAACTTATCTGAAATTTTGCCTGATGAACACTGGAATTTGAAATCCTTGTTCTGAATGACAGGTCTAAAAATAGAAGGCCAACTATGGTCCCAAGGTTACGGTTTTCACAGTCTTCTTATACTAATAGTATCTAAAATGTTACATATGCATTTAGTACAGTTTGATTCAATGACAAGCTAATTGGATAAAAATAAGATTTTGTTAGAAAGACTATTTCAAAGCATAACCTTTCTGTATACTGCAATGGTGTTGGAAGAGTTTGTACAATGTATTTTGGTTTTGCTCAAATTTGCCTGATTCACAGTAAAGTTAATTACATCTTCCATCCTTGTGGAATTGATGTTACTTGTTTTATTTTCAACACTTGAATTGTTAGTGTGTCTTTTTCTGGAGGTGGAGGGAGGTGAGGTCACAGTAAATTTGGAAGCCTAAATAGCGAAAATAAACTGTTAAAAGCACATTTGAAGCTGTTTCAAGCTACCGATAGCTGTCATCATGTAGAAGTAATTGCAATATGAAGTTAATTATGTTGTCATAGCTGAACAGTAACTCCTGTCTCTTTAAAAGTCAAGGAGGAAAGAGAAATGTAATTCATTTGGAAATGTGGCACCTCTTCAAACAGCTTCAAACTGAAGCTCTTCAATATGAGCTTCAGTTTTTATATAATTGAGGATCTGATTCCATTCTATATTTTCAATAAAGCACCATCCATTTTCTAATTTTTGCCATTTGTTTCTGCTCATAATTACTGCTTAAATAAAGGAAAGATTTGGAGTAGGCACAGAGTCATCAATAACATGACAGTTTGCATGGGTTTGTACAGTAGGCTCCCATTATAATACGAGAAGTCTATGCTAACTATAATAATAACAATCTGTGATGTTTTAATGCAGGTAAAACAACAACAGCACATCCCCAAAGTGGTTAAAGAACATTTTAACTACAGCCCTATCATCAGTCTCCTGTTATGTCTATGGGTTAAATGTGAAGCTAAATTTAGATATAGTTTCAGGAGGTTTTGATTAAAATTGCCTATTCCTGGATGCAAACAGAAAAGTCAAGGTGGAAGAAAATTTGACAATATTTTCCAGAATATTGTTCATAAATATAAACTCTTTTGGCATTGTGATAACTCTCTACAACTCTTTTTTCAAGACATTCAAGTCTTTAGGGAACTAAGAAATGGACATATACTAGGCTCTTTTAGAGCCGAAATATGTATACAGCATGGTTACTAATGATGATATTTTTAACTTTATCATAGTAACATTGATAACTAAAAAATGTAATGAGGCATTAGTGGCAAAAAAAATAGTTCAGCTTCTGGCCATTGAAAAGGAACTTTGTTGAAACCATAAAATTAGTAATTGAAAAGTGAAGTTTCAGTAATTTATAACTATACCCTTGGTATAATCGAAGTTGTTTCCTTTTTTATAATTAAATTATATTTAAATAGTGTGAAACTTAAATTAGTCAAACAGTATATTTCATCCTCCTCTACAAGACTTCATTCCTGAGAAGTAATAAAAAAAGATAAAATAAATACCTAAATCAAGTCTTCTCCAATCATATGAAACTAGAAAATAATTTTAAAAAATAGTGTTCTAATTTTTATTCTGGGCCCTTCCATAAATCTTAACAATTGTAATAGTTTATCTTGAAATATATTTTGAGTAAAAAAAAAAATACAAAAATGTGTGTGAAAAAGAATTTCCTTTATGCAGAAGTAAAATATAGAAAGTATTTTTAATTCCTTTGTTACTAAGAGCAATCTGATACCATCAGAAACAAAATTCTAATTTCTTATCAAACACACATACACCAACACACACACACACACACACACACACACACACACACACACACACATCTTTGTGGTCAATAAATAAAAACTCGATGACTAGTCTGAAAAATTTTATTGTATCTTTCTCTTTCTTCCTTCAACTACAGGCCTTTTTTTTAAGTTTATTCATTTATTTTGAGAGAGACAGAAACAGCACAATTGAGGGAAGAGCAGAGAGAGAAGGAGAGAGAGAGAATCCCAAGCAGGCTCCATGCTGCCAGCACAGAGCCTGACATGGGGCACTACCCGACAAAAATGCAAGATCACGACCTGAGCCAAAACCAAGAGTCAGATGCTTAACCAACTGAGCTACCCAGGCACCCCAACTTTAGACTTTTTTTTTAAAAAAGGTGATTTCACATTTTAAGACTCTTTCTTAAGGGAGAGAGATTTTATCAAGTCTTAAGAGATATGCAAAAGACATGAATAGACACTTTTCCAAAGAAGACATCCAGATGGCTAACAGACCCATGAAAAAAATGCTCAACATCACTCATCATCAAGGAAATACAAATCAAAACTATAATGAGATACCACCTCACACCTGTCAGAATGACTAAAATTAACAACTCAGACAACAACAGATGTTGGCAAGGATGTGGGAGAAGGGGAACCCTCTTGTACTGTAGGTGGGAATGCAAACTGGGGCAGCCACTCTGGAAAATAGTACAGAGATTCCTCAAAAACTTAAAAATAGAACTACCCTATGGCCCAGCAATTGCACTACTAGGAATTTATCCAAAGGATACAAGAGTGATGATTTGAAGGGATACATGCACTCCAATGTTTATAGCAGCACTATCAACAATAGCCAAATTATGGTTAAGAGCCCAAATATCCATCAAGCAATGGATGGATAAAGGAGATGTGGTATCTCTATGCAAAGGAATATTACTCAGCAATCAAAAAGAATGAAATCTTGCCATTTGCAACAAAGTGGACAGAAGTAGATTGTATTATGCTAAGCAAAATAAGTCAGTCAGAGAAAGACAAATATAAAATTTCATATATGGAATTTAGGAAACAAAACAGATGAACATAAGGGAAGGGAAGTAAAAATAAGATAAAAGCAGAGAGAGAGAGAGAGCGAGAGATAAACCATAAGAGACTCTTAAATACAGAGAACAAACTGAGGGTTGCTAGCTGGCTGTTGTGTAGGGGGATGGGCTAGGGTTGAGGGGCATTAAGGAGGACACTTGTTGGGATGAGCACTGTTGTTGTATGTAAGTGATGAATCACTAAGTTCTATTCCTGAAGTCATTATTACACTATATGTTAACTAAATTGGATTTAAATTAAAAATAATAATAATAAACAAAATTTAAGAAACTATTACCAAATATTACCAAATAATTATAATTATCTATTAATTATAATTGTCATTTTTTTACCTGAATAATTTAGCCTTAGGTCTGTAAATGTCCTGTTCTAGCATTTTTTGAATGTGTGTACCCAGCAATTAATGGCACTCAAGACTGATTCTATACATTTCTAATTTTTAGCTGTTTTTTTTAAGGTCACCAGAAGTCTGAAAGGAACATTACTGCCATTTAAAAGAATGTTTAAACATCTAGAACACAGAGGTCCATTTTAAATTTCAACTTAATCAGATGCAAACATAAGAAAAATATAATTGAATTAAATGATTTTCATTTTTTTTAAATAAAGTCACCTTATTTACCACTAGTTTTTTATGAGATGATTTAGTTTTCCAATTTCTGAGTGCTTTTAAAATTAGAATTTTCATTCAGAATTGTTATTTGGGAAGCCAAATGCAAAATTCCGTTAAATTGTCCATATTTTTAAGTTGGAATGACACAAACTTTAAAGTGTGTATTTTATGAAATGATTGACATATCTATTGTTTAAGAGATAGATGTTGATTAGAAAACTTATTTTTAAAAATTTTAAAAAGCTGAATCAACTTAAGGATCCATTATCTAATTGTGGTCAGTGATTCACTTTTTCATAAATATGTGTACAAGTGTGTATGTGCATGAATGTGTATGTATTCATATATATACACACATGTATCTGTGTATAAATTAATATATAATACATGTACTTATTCTCAAATACTAAAAAAAAGTTATAAATGCAAATTTTATATTCTCATGTAAACTTATTTGATTTTATATCTTTATTATATTTTATATGGATATTTAGAATGAAAAAAAAAAAAAAACAGTATGTTATATTGTAGATCCTGGGCAGATATGTCAAAGAGATACAGAAGTTAACTAGAGGACTCCCAATGGCCAAAGCTACACAATTTAAGAAAGCCAAGCAGTATTGGATGGTAATCCAAGGTATAAAATAAATACCTATGAGTCCACATAGCTAGAAATAAACAAAGGGAGAGAATAAGCAAATCTCCCATATAAAAGAATTTATAGACATACTCTGCCCTCAAGAAGGTGGAGCATAACTTCACACTCCTTACATGTGGGTTGTGCATAATCACTTCGTTTCAAATAGTACAATGTGAAAGAGGTAAGATAACATAACTATATAGTGGAGAATACTGACAACACTGTCTCAACCAGGTAAACAAGGTGAACACCAACATGGCTATGCCATGCTGATAATATGGACTCTTGATATAATGCGATGATATTATCACTTTACCATTGTGGTCATCCTCCTCAAAACCCATAACGTCGGTGTAATATTGATAAAAATAGTGGACACATCCCAATAATAGGTCATTCTATAAAATACCCAACCAATAGTTCTAAAAATTGTCAACGTCATCAAAACCATACAAAGTCTGAGAAAATATCACAGCCAAGAATCTAAGGGCACATGAAGACTAATAAAATGTATCTTAGATGGGATCCTGGAAGAAAACAAGGACAGTAGCTACAAACTAATAAAATCTGAATAAGATATGGGCTTTGGTTAATAACAACAAATCAATAATTTTGACAAATCAATTACCTTTGACAATTCTACCACACTAATATGTAAGTGCTAGAATTAAGAAGAGAAAAAATGTCAATCATACAACATTCATGACTTTCCTCACAGAAAAGATAACAAATATTTAAAGCATATATTTTGCAGAAAGAAGTTTTAAATTTTTATTTTGAGACTATTACTTCCCCATCTAATTCTATGAAAACTAGTTCTTTTAACTAGATTTTTCACTGTGGGAGGAAAAACCATTATAGCATAAAATAGAGGCAAGCCAATATATGGCAATTTATAGTGGTCCACTCAAAATTTAGACCTCAAAATATTTTTTTTATTATTCTATTTGTTTGTTTTTGAGCTAAACTACTTCCACTTTGAGAGAGATAAATGAGGCACTTTTTTCATATGGAGATTATTAGAGATAAGACTGTGTTTACTTTTGATCTGGTACAATCTTGTAGAATATGAATGATCTCAATTGATAAACAGATGAAGACAAAAGAATTTAAGAAGCAAGTTGATAATCTCCTACTTTCCACATTAGCCCAGGATGAATGGAGCAAAATACTTTTATATTGGCCCCTTTCAAATGTAAAAATTCAAACTCCTTTTTAAGATCTAAAGTATAAATACAGGAGGAAACATGTCTACCATCATAATCCAATACACAATTATACTGGAGTTTATCCTTATGGTTCTACAGCAATAGTCCCAGAAATCTGCATATTTCTTTTTATCTTGTAAACTTATTTCTTGCCTGTGTTACTTTTATGTCCCTCATTTAACCATAAATATTTTCTGCTTTACTCTTAAAGTCTCCAAAACATGTTCTTTTGAATATTTTGTTTTTGTGTTTGTATGAGGTCCTCTTCTTAAATTTCAGATATTTACATGTAGTTTTTGCAATACAGTTTTCAGAAAATACTCATTGCGAAATTTCAGAAGTGCTTACTCCCACTCACTGTGCAGCTATGTGCTGCAGGCCAAACATAATTAAAATTATTGCAGTCATCTGAACACTAGACTCTTTTCTAACAAATTAGCATTAAAATGCCAGAAAAAAAATGAGCCAAGCTGACGCTGCTAGATAAAAAACATTGGTAAGCTTTCTTTATTTTGCCTGAGCAAGACCCTTTCAATTCTGAACTCCCAATAGTTCACTTATCCATGTCTGTACAAAAACATTGACAAATTAGATTGCACCATACAATTATGGTATTTTTTGTGATTTTTTTTCTAATTCACACATTTGTATAAATTCTTATTTTTCAAGTTCAAATTTTTCATTATATAGATTTTTTTATTCTTATGGCATTTAAATTTTTTTTAATGTTTATTTTTTGAGAGAGAGAGACAGAGCTCGAGAGGGGAAGGGCCAGAGAAAGAGGGAGACTACAGAATCCGAAGCAGGATCCAGGCTCTGAGCTGTCAGCACAGAGCCCGATGCAGGGCTCAAACTCACAAACCGCGAGATCATGACCTAAGCCGAAGTTGGACGCTTAACCGACTGAGCCACCCAGGCAGCCCATCTTCTTATGGCATTTTACTAGGATGGTACTTTGGCTCATTTAATCATTTGGCATATTTTTATTAAGTTCAGATTATATGACAGGTAGAGTACAAAGTATTAAGAATATAAAAAACAGAAAACATAATCCTGTTTGGCAAGGAGCACCCAATCAAGTGGAGAGAGAGAACCAAGTAGATAATTAGAGTACAGTGTGACACTCAAATTAACTGAAAAACAAGCACCATGCTTGCAGTTCGTCTCTTCACCTTCACCCTGTCTACTGCCTGATATATTTTTTACTTCTTGAAACTTTACTTTTTCTAAAATTATAGACATGGTCTGACTCAAAGAATGAATAGTAGTAACAATCCGGACAGGGAGATCACCAGATAGAAATTTTCATGAAATGATGAATTCTAAGTGCAGTCTTCACCAATCTTAATTTCAAAAATTAGGGCTTCCAGTTCTCTCTGTCTGGATCCTTAGTAGGGCTTTATGAACAGTACTTCTGAATCAGGGTAGATGTTCTCAAGGTATATTTCAGTCTTGTTTATTCACTGCTGGGCCCTCTTCTAATACACTTCCTTCTCCACTTGAAATTCTGTCAACAATAATAGACTTCATTGAAAAATGCATTAGCTTTGGAGTCTGTTGAACCTGGGTTTTTGTCCTAGTTTCATCACGTAGTGGAATAAGACCTTGGTTGAGGAAAATTATTACCTACCCCCACCCCCCCACCCCCCCCACCCCCCCCACCCCCCCCCGCCAAGAGTCTATGTGCTTTCTCAATGCAGGTCTGTGGCTCTCAACCAGGGGCACTCTACATCACAAAGATATTTGGTAATATCTACAGACATTTGACTGTCACAACTGAAAGGATTACTGATGATATCTAGTAGATAGAGGCCAGATGTGTTGCTAAACATTCCACAATGAACAGGATTGTCCCCTCAGCAAAGAATTACCTGGACCCAAATGTTAATAGGGCCATGTTGAGAATTTCTTTGCATTACTTTGCTAGGGTTGCCATAACAAAATACCATAGACTGGGTGGCTTAAACATTGGAAATTATTCTCTCAGAGTTCTGGAAGTTAAGAGTTAAAAATCAAGGTGGCAGCAGGGTTGAGTTCTTCTGAAGTCTGTCCTTTTTGCTTGCAGGTAGCCACCTTCTTGCTGTGTCTTCACATGCTCATTCCTCGACATGGATGTGCACACATTCTTGGTTTCTTTTTCCCTTACTTATGAGGACGATGGCCATATGGGATGAGTGCCTCACCCCAGTGGCCTCATTTTAACTTAATCACTTCTTTAAAGGACTTTTCTCCAATACCATTTCCATTGAGGTACTGGGATTGGCACTTCAATATATAATTTCGAGGAAACACAAGTCAGCCCATAAAATCCTTGTTGAGAGCTTCAAATCCCAAATCAGCCATAAAATGCCTATAAGGTCTTAGAAAATGTATTTAAACTTTGGGCTATAACAATTTCCTCATCTGTAAAATAATAATACTTATTTCCTTGATATGATTTGAGGGTTCAATTAGTTAATATATGCAAAGTTCTTAAAAGGATGCCTAAAATTTAATGAATACTTTTGAAGGAATAGCTGTATATCATTGGATGTGATCTGTGAAATAGAACAATCCATCTCATAATTATTACATTATTAACATGTGCATGCAAAGTATTTAACATTATTCTTATCTAGCATATGACAGGTACTTAATAAATAATGATTCCCTTTCGTTTTTTCTTACTGATTGTATGTGCACAGAAGCTAGGAACAATATTAGACAACAAAGGTAAGCAACTATGTCACAGTCAGCATCAAAAAAGGCAAAATGTAAACTTATCTGTGAGATTTTCTTAATACTTAAGTAAAAGTGCGACTACTCTCTCTCTTGAGCACAGGTCTACGATTTAACTTGCACTGAGGCATCGGTTTTTATTTCTTTCTATATCTGTCTTCTTACTAAATTATGAATTTCCTGGTATCATATTTTACATTCTTTTATTTCTAACTGTTAGCATAGCTCTTGCACATAATACAGAATTAATAACAATTATAATAAATGCAGTTTCAGTGTTTGAAAATAGACCATGCACTATGCTAATCATTTAAGATGGATTAGTTCAATAATATAATGATAAGTTAAATATGGATGAATATTGGGGAAATGAATATTTCCTCAATTATATTTATGGACTTTAAAGGGCACATTCTTTTTCTTTAAATTTTTTAATGTTTATATATTGTTGAGGGAGAGAGAGAGTCAGAGCATAAGTGGGGGAGGGGCAGAGAGAGAGAGAGAGAGAGAGAGAGAGACAGAATCTGAAGCAGGCTCCAGGCTCTGAGCTGTCAGCACAGAGCCCAATGCGGGCTCGAACTCATGAACTGTGAGATCATGACCTGAGCCGAAGTCGGACTCAACCGACTGAGCCACCTAGGCGCCCCTAAAGGGTACATACTTGAAGAATAGAACTAAAGTTCAAAATCAAGCAATTTGATTCCATATTGTGTTCTTAGTTACTACAATATAAAATAAGCTCCATAAATGTTGGATTAATAAAATAAGTTAAAAATTGGGAAAAAATAATCACAGAAAACTAAGAGATGTGCTAGTTGTAGGTATTAATACCAAGGTGCCTTAAAAAAAAGCATAATGAACATTTGTATGTTCTTGAATTTCAAGAAGATGAGAAATAATGGAAAATTCAGCCAATCAAACATCTTTCACTCTTTCTGAATGTAATTTGGTTATCATGACTACATTAAACACTAGAAATAACTCTGCTTTTGTTGGAGAGAAGTATTACTATCAAACAGTTAAGTGAATAGGTATATATTACATGTGTGTGTGATGTAATTTCAAAATAGATGTGTTTTGAATTAAATAAAAATTATTTAATCATTGATCATAGCTGCTCCAAATGTTAATACTGAGAATTCATCTATGCATTTAGTATATATGTTGATATATATTTGTTGATATATATATATCATGTTGAGATATATATATATATATATATATATATATGTGTGTGTGTGTGTGTGTGTGTGTGTGTGTGTGTGTGTGTATATATAGTGGTATTAATTAGTAACACAAAACAATATTTAGAATGATTGTTAGATGAATTCTTAAAAGGCACTCTACCGAATTACAGTAAATATAACATAAAACCTTTCAGGCTGTTAACTCTAAAGTCAGTACCCAATGATCATCCTAATTGACCCATGGACCATATCAGATACAGTTGATTATTCTATCTCCATGACAAACTTTCCTTCTTTGGCTTCCAGGAAACCAACCCCTCCTGATTTTCTTTCTACTTCATGTGTTGCCCTTTTGATCATTTCTGTTTTCCTATTTAAAAGCTGCTAATTTTAGAGACCTTGATCTTCTCACTACTGCATCGAACAATCATACTTTTGGTGATCTCCTCCAATATTATGATTTTAACAACAAAAACTTCATATTTCCCATGAAAGTATTATCTTGAATTCTAGGTTCACATAATAATTTAAGCTATAAAATATTATTTCTGATTTTTTTCTCTGAAAATATGTTCTATATTTCACCTTCAGTTGCTATCTCAGTAACTGTAATTCCTTCCTTGTAGTTTTTCAAGGCAAAGGATTTAGAGTCATCCTTTTCACTTGTACCTCATATATTTTTTTGTGTTAAGTTCTGACAGTATATTTAAAATCTTGGGCGCCTGGGTGGCTCAGGGCTGACAGCTCAGAGCGTGGAGCCTGCTGCGGATTCTGTTTCTTTGTTCCTCTCGTGCTCGTGCTCTGTCTTTGTCTCTCTTTCTCAAAAATAAATAAGCTTTTTTTTTTAATCTGACCACTACTACTGTTTTCACTACTACTGTTACCATCCTTGTCAGAGTCACTGTATCAGTTAGTTAGTTAGTAAATCACCAAACACAAAATTTCAGTAGAATACACCATAAACATTTATTCTTATAAATCTGCTGGTCATTGGTGTGATTCTGTTCCAGACTGTGGTGGCTGAGCATTGATAATCAAGTAGAGGTTAGCTCAGGGGCTTAGCACCATGTGTCCCTCTTCTTCCTTCTGAGACCTGTGCATTAACTGAGGCATGTTCTTTTAACAGGGATTGTAAAGTACAAGAGAGCAAAGTTCCCTTACAAGATCTCTTAAGGCTTAGTATCAGAATTGGCTAACCCCATTTCGAGAAGTGACACAATACATTCCACTTATGATGATGTTGCAAAAGCTTTGATATAGGGAGGAATAAAGTTATTTGGGCTGTACATTCAGTTGATCAGAGCAGTGAAAGAAAAGTCACACAGCTGTACCAAAGACCAAAATATCAAAGGAGAATTTTTACCAGCCAGTTTGGGATGGCTTATCCAACTCTAAAATAATCAGTGTTACTAGCAGGATGGGACAAATCTGCTTGATCAGCCCTTGGCCACAGACCCCAGTGGCTAAGGAAGGGTAGAATTGGCCAAAACCCCTCAAATGAAATACATCACATAGAGGAAGGAAGATTTCTTATACAACAAAGTGGAAAGAAACTTGGTTTTCTTAGGAAACCTCTTCTGTGAATACACAAAATCAATGAGATGAGGATAATTCAAGTTCAGAAATATGCCAATGAAGATGTTAATACTTTCCTTTGTTGTATTCTCCCAATAAACCTGTAGAAGGATGAAGCTTATGAATTTGTAAATATCAGTGTGCATTTATATTAAATCATTTTAATCATACATATGTAATTTCTTCATTTTCCTTCATTTAACTTATTCATTGGAAAAGAATATGATCACTACAAATTAAATTTTGGTTTTCCATGGTTTTACAAAACTAGTGCTGTACTCTGCATTTAATAACAAAATGAGTGTCTCATATATTTATCTTTAAATTCTCGACACTTATTTTAGGTACTTATTTTAAACCTCAAATTTAAACACCTTATACTTCTATTAGCTCACACTAGTTCCAGGAATATTTTCTAAATGTTTCAATGGCAATTCCCTTCTGAAAGAGGAAAAAGACTGTTTTATTATTGTTTTGATGCAAATGGCTTATGTACCATTTTGGAGAACATACTGCTGACAGTCTTCATTTTCAACCCATTATCAGGTTTACACAGCCCAGCATGTCAGAGCCCAATGACTGTTTTATAAAGATGTGGCTCTTTTCTTAAGAAGAAATGATAATTATGAATTTTTACAATGTAAAGGGCTCCATAATCACTTTATCCCTGGTGTAACATTAATAGAGTTTGTTTAATAAATCAGGTTTATTGGCCATTAGAAACCCAAGATGCTGGGTTGCATTATAGTTGCAGCCATATCTGTGTGGTGCAGTTTTACCCCTCGATGGTTGCCAATTGCAAAGACATAAATAAAGATTAGGGAACAACAAAACCTGGAACGTATGCCCGTTGCTTTAAAATTGTAATTTTATTACCATTGAATCAGCAATTTTTTGGCATGTTATTTGTGGCAAGGAAAAATCCAATGGTTTCCAAAATATGAAGCTTATATGTGATAAACTATTTATAATTATAGTTTGTTTTAGATGGACAGTTTGAGTTAGAAAGGTATAATATTTCTCAGCTGTAGTCGTTATGAAAATTATGTAATTATAAACATTTTACTGGGTGTGGCATGGTTAAAGAAGACCACCAAATATATCATGTCTTCTCTACACCAGCAATGATATGACTTGGAAAGGGTTTCAATAAAAGTGGTTTGAATTCATAACTCAGATTCAGATTACAGTAGTCCATTAGGTATTTATCTGTTATCTCTGCTCTGGAAGAAATATCACTTCCTGTTAGTACACCCTTCCCCACCAGGCTTGGGAATGCTTACCACTGCTGGGACATATAGTGACCACAGGCCCTTCGAAATCTCAATAACAAACGTTGTTTTTGGGTTTGGGTTTGTTTTTTTTTTTTTTAATTTATTCATTGCTTTTCACTGAAAAGCACGAGAGGTTGGAAAATGAATAGGAACCTACTTTTTCTACACTAAATTAATGAAAGTGACAAATTCAGACACACACACACACACATACACACACACATACACATACACAGCAAGGTGGAAAAAGATTCTTCTTTTATGTCTGCTGAATTTTCACAAAAGTAACAACACCTAGGCAACATTTGACATGGATGAATGCTACAAATACACTCTGTTTTGCATCCTCCACCCTTTATTCCATAAACCATGTAGTATTTCTTTGGCATCAATACAGTGTCAGGCACATTAATCTTTTTTTTAGTACCAATAACTATTAGTTGGTTCATTTTAGGTATTTGCCTCAGAAACAGTAGGTGATGCTGAAATTTAAAGTTCCTGTCTCATGATGTTGCACTGCACAGACATTTCACTGACGATGAAATGGAAGGAGACAATATTAATGCCTCTGGATGAATTATCATTTCATCCAGTGTAAAACTCACAAGTACACCAAGATCCACTCTCCAAATACTCTGTTCTACAAGCCTGATTTGATACTGACATACTGGCATTCATTTATACATACTTTTTGACTTTATCTCTGTTTTCTGGTATGTAAAACAGTCTCACGTTTGATTGCTTATGAGAACCCGTCTAGAGATGCTCCCCAATAAATGAGTCATGCAGTTGGAGAGGTGTGATGTGAAGGGGGGGAGATGGAAAAACAACCGTGATTACTTAACACCACCTACACACCAGGCACTTTGCTCATTTACTTTATATGCACAATATTAGTTGATAATCATCTCAAACCTATGACAAAAACTTGAATTGTATTTTATAGATAAGTAAACTAAAATCAACTAACTTACTTTAAGTCATATATCTTAGAAAAGTTAAGTCTAAGTGAAATAAATGTGATCAGATTTTAAAGCAAGACTACTAGGAGTAGCAGAGGTACGAATTTGGGGGATATTGATAGTTACTGGAAACTTCTACAAAAGGTATTTGACAAAAAAAAAAAGGGGGGGCGGTGGGGGGGGGGGGAGGGAGAGCCCTATATAAAGGTCCTATCCTGATGTTCCTTAACTTAGACAACCTTATATAACTAATAAAAATCAGTAGTGGAATAAGAACTAAAAATTGGTTTTGAGACAGACCAATAGCCTGAACATATTTTAGGTTTAAAAAATTTTAATTTGTTACATTGAGTTGACTAGCAAGTAAATTCTATAATGTATTATGGACATAACTTGATCATAAGGAATTCCAAAACATGGCCTTATGCCCCAGGGAGCCGATATTCTAGTTTGGGTTTACTATAGTAAGTTATATAAAACTCTCCATCTTTAACAATACAGAAATCAAACTACATAACGTTGTACCACTTTTCTATTGCTACTAAAACAAATTACTGCAAATTCAGTGGCTTAAAACCAAACATATTTATTATTCATTATGTATATTATTATTGTATTTCTGTTCTGGAGGCTAGAAGTACAACATCTGACTTCAAGGTCTTGGTAGGGCTTGATCCTTCTGGAGACTCTAGGGAAAAATGTTTTTCTTTGCCCTTTCCAGTGTCAAGAGGCTGCTTTCCTTCCTTGACCCATGACCTTTCCCTCTATTTTTAAAGGGCATCACTCCAACTTCTGCTTCCTTTGTCCATCTCCTCTCTCTTTAACATTGACTTTATTGCCTCCCTTTATAAGGACTCTTGTGACAATATTAGGTTGATCTGGATAAACCAGCATAATTTCTCCACCTCAGGATTTCTAATTATGTACACAAAGTCCCTTTATCATGTAACGTACCATATTTACAGGTTCTGAAGTTGGGACAAGGGCATCTTTGGGGCTCATTATTTTGTCCTTAAATGTTATGTAAATTAGAAGAGGGAAATCAGAAAATTCAAGGCATTTTCACTATTATAACTTTACATTTCTAAATTTTTCAATTTACGATGACTCATGCCTCTACCCATAGAAGCCATTTTATATGCACTCTTCCTATAGCCTTCTGCATTTTATTTTAGCTAATGTTTTAGTCCTTCAAATAGACTGTGCTCTTGCCTACACACAGGTTTTAAAATTACAGTTCCTGGAGCCTAAAATATCATTAATCACCTCAGTACTTCTGTTGTATAAGACTTATCAAAATTTTAATTAAAATTTTATTTGTATAATTAGTTTAACTTTCACCTATGCAACTGAAACATAAATTCTGTGAGTGCAGGGATCATGTCTATCTTGTATTAGAAGATAAATAAGAGTATGTTTGTTTAATGATTGAAGGAATAAAATAAAGAAAATAAAAATCTCCTCACTTATGAACTACAAAATGACACGCAAATCTTGAGATTACTTAAAACATATTCCTCTTTTCTACTATTAAAAGGCAGTCTTAAAAAAAATTAAAGGAGAGACATTACAGAGATTAAAATAAGAAAATGCTATGGTATACTCAGCAAATGTCAATGTCCCCAAGGCAAAGACCTTAAGATTTCTCCCAAAAGCCTCACAAGGTGGCCTTCATTACCTCTGTAGATTTGCCAGAGTCCTGGATCTTCCCTCTGGCTTAGAAACTGATTTTGTCAGCATACAGAGGGAAAGTTCATTGCTCCAAAGTGGATTTACATAAAATAAGCATAAAAGCCTGATGCCAATATATTAATTTACCATAAGATATATAAGTGTCACAGGTGCTGGAATATTTAAGTCTAAGTTACCCATTCAATCCCTCTATTTGGTCCAAAATGGAAGGAAGATAAGCCAAGTTTTGCTTGATTAGCACAGGATGAAGACAGTTAGTGTTAATAAAATTATGAATTCAAGATTGACATATAAATTATTTCAAAGATTCTTTAGAGGTGTTTTTGGACCCTGCCTAACTACAGATCTTCTAACTCAGAACACATTCTTGTCCGAGCTTAGATGTATACTGCTAATATCTGTTCTGTGACTTTCTTTCTTTGTGCTCATTTTTTTTAATGTTTCTTTATTTTAGAGAGCGAGACAGAGCATGAGCAGGCGAGGGGCTGAGAGGGGGAGACACAGAATCCAAAGCAGGATCCAGGCTCTGAGATGTCAGCACATAGACTGTCGTGGGGCTGGAACTCACGGGCCATGAGATCATGACCTGAGCTGAAGTTGGACGCTTAACTAGCTGAGCTACCCAGGCACTCCTTCTTGTGCTTGTTTAACTGAGTTATATTTCTCTGTTATGTATATTCTTTATGTAAGTTGACATATTCTCCACTAACATTCAGGTCCTTCTAGTCCAACTAGTCATTTTGCCCTTTTTAGATGGTTCACATAACTTGAATTTAATCAACCACATTTTTGTTTATTTGTATTTTTTCCCTTTACTTACATCATTCCTAAGTCCTTCAGGAAAGACTGCCTGAAAAATGCACACTTTTATTAAGAAGTTTAATTTATATATGATTTTTACAATTACTAAATATTTATAATACATTAAAAAATAACCTCTAGATAACCATAGGGATTTGTATTCTGAAAGGATAATTAAGAGATTCAAATTATTTTCACAGTTTTTAAAATTCTACTAAATATCCCAATTTTATAGATACTTTATAACGAATATTATTATCATTTGCTAATAATCTATGGCCTCTGTATAAAAACACATCCACTGTTTAAAATGTTGTTTACATAGTGGAGAACAAGTGAGGACTTTTTTCATAAAGACTACGTTCTTGGGGGAAGGCAGAAAATAAATGTAAATAAACAGAATACAAATGTCACAAAGAAGAGATTTGATTGAGAATGATCCTAAGAAAGCTATTTTAGATGCTTACTTAGCAAAGGTCTCTTTGTGGAGGGATACTTCAGACACCATAGAAGTGATGAGAAGGTAACAGCCCTGTGACCATTAGGGCTCAGAAAAGAAAGCTGCAAACGTCCCAAATGCAACAATCTGGAGAGTGTAAGATACCCAGAATGATCAATGAACAAGGGGAAATCTTTTAAGAGAGAAGACAAGAAAAGTAGGCAGGAAACAAATTCTGTGAGGCCCAAAAGGTCAGGTCAAGCCTTTGGCTGTTAAAATCTCAGTGTCATGGAAAGTCACTGGATGCCTTCAGAATGAGGAGTGTGAAATTATCTGCTTTGTATTTTTAAAAGATGACTCTGCCTGCTGTCTGGAGAATGGATGATATGGACACAAGTGGTAACCTAATGTGTCCTGTTGGGAAGTGACTGCCACAGTCCAGACGACAGAAGATGAGGACGATACTGTGGTTTTCATAGTAGAAGTGGTCAGAACTGACACGTAATGTAGAGCTCACATGGATGGGACCATTGGCTAGCTTGCTGTGGAAGCTTAGAGCAAGAACAGAGAGAAGAGAGGTTTGTTGATAGTGTCATTACAGCGTCACTCCCCTGTCTGTCCCCAAGACTGAGTACAAAGTCATTCTGACATATGAGGACTGAACAATCTGTCTAGCAATCTAGCACTACTTTTGTTCACATGCCTTGGTGTCTCATCAAATTGAGATAATCGCTGTTTCAAAAAAATGCTTTGCACTTTGGCATTTCTATTTCTTTCTAATGTACTTCGCTCTGCCTAGAATGATCTTCATATTCGTCCGTGCCTCTCAAAACTCTATTCATTCTTTTAAGAAGTCAAACAAATGATAACTCTTAACAAAACTTTTCTGAACCCTATAATGGATCTTTCTCTTTGGAATAACCAAGAACTTGATTTGCAATGACTCTTCAATTATTAATAGTACAATGTATTATGGTTATTTGAGCAATCATCTCTTCTCAGAATTATTTTAGAGCATGAGTATTGCTTTGCATTTTTATACCTTATATATTTTTATATTTTATACTTTGTTTTTGTTACCTTATGATAACCATTGTTTATATATACTAGAAGTTCAGAAAAAGTGGGGTAAATAAAAATTTGCAATCATTTCAAAGTTACTGTGACTAATTTAGCAAAAAACTATGATTTTAAGTTTGCTTAAATAGTGTACAGTTATTCATTTTTAAAGTAATGAGACAAAATACAAAAAATGTTTTTGGTTTTTAACTCAGCCTTAACTGAGGGAGCCATCGAAAGAAATTTCTTATCAGAGTCAGCCCACATGCGGTTAAATTTAAGTAGTCCACAGTGGGGTAAGAAAGCCTGGCCTCTATACCTGGAAAGGCAACTCTGAAAGGATATCCTAGTTCCTGAGCTACCTGTGGAATTGTTTGTTTGCAATGTAACCACTGCAGTTTCTCTGTCTGACCCATCTTGTTTCTCATCCTCTCTTACAAGTATTACTACTAAACGTTTCCCCCAATAAGACTTCTGCACATGAATTTCTGTCTCAGAGTCTCTTCTCCAGGGAGCATGACCTCAGATATGAAAAGTAAAAATTAAATGAAAGAAACAAAATCTTTTGGGGGGAAATACTTATCACGAATTAAAACATGCAGTTTTATAAACTTTACATATAGAAGCATAAAAAATATGTTGACCCAGACCAAACGACTTTAGAGTAGTATTTCAGTCAACTTTGTGTGTGTGTTTTTACATGTTTTCAAAAATTATATCTACATAATCTGTCCTATTCTTTATGTCACTGAATTAGAAAATTCTCACATTTATATGGCATTATGGATGGGAGCAAGTGAGAGTATATAGATATTGATATTGTGGTAAAATATAGATGAGGATTTAGTTACTTTTTAAGTAAAACAAACAAACAAACAAACAAACCAAACTGGAAAAGTGGATGCTTCAAATATTAGTTGTGAAAAAAAATTGCTAATTCAAACTTTGATTTGAATTAACATTTTTTTTAAATTTGTCCAATAACATGTTAGCAATTTCTTTCTGCAGTAAATGAAGAAAATTCTTAAATATTGAAAATTTGTCAAGCTCTTGAATCATTTCATAAAATAGCTTGATTTTCTCCTTAAAATTAAATGAGCTTTCAGCCAAGAAGTGAAATGTTAAAACTATTCAAGATTCTAAATCTTTTCTTAAGATCCCTCACTTGAGCAAGACACTTTAAAATATAGAAATAGCCTTGACTCTCATCAGTATCAGAAAGAATTTTTTTATCTCATTTCTCTTATCAAAATCTTGTGTGAGTACATTTTTACTCAACAGGGGACGAGCTAAATATTTATAAAGCAGAGTCTTGAATTGCCTGCCTATTTTTTTTTTCTCGTGAACCAGAGATTTGCCTCAGTCTCAATACTTTAATCATATTCACAGCTTTTACTAGATCCTTCAAAGTTGTTGATCACCTTCTATTCTCTCTGCATAAAGTGGTCTTTGCATTAGCTTTCAGGAAAATTCCATTTCATCTTCTAGCAAGTTCTTTATAGTGAGGGATATATAGTGGTGCTGTAACCTCTTTAGTGAATTTGTCAAAGTGAAGTGAACAACAAAGCCCTCAGGTGCATGATGCAACTTTTAAGACTGTTAACAATCATTATTTGGAATGACTTCAAAACTATAGATTATTTAGTGATTTATAAATATATATAAATATAGTAAGATATTTTTTATTTTTCATCTTATTTATATTATTACATGGAGTGACTTCTGAAAGTATATGTCATTAGTGGAAATATAAAAACTTAGTGACTTTCTGAAAATAAGCTTGGAGGTATTTTTTAAAAATGTAAAATATTTATTCTAGTTGAACAGAAATTTTCTTAAAGAATTTAATCAAAAGAGATATCAGAGAGGGAAAGAGAGATTTATAAACAAGCATTGATTTAATAGTAACTAGAATGGGATTAAATAAAATGTATGTCATTGTGGTAAAATATTCAACTATTAGCTATTTTACAGGAATAAACTGTAATGATGTGCAATAAAGTTTCATAAAACAGTTAAAAAGAAAACCAGGATATAAAAGTATACCTATTTATACTGATTATAATTAAAATGGTTGTGTGTGTGTGTGTGTGTGTGTGTGTGTGTGCATGTCTGTGCACGCGCGTGTGTATGCCTGGGTATGTGTAGTGTTGCTGTCCTTCTTTCCACTATTATTTAATATTTCACAACACAAATGGTTTACATTTACTATGTAAAAGAGTAACCCTAAAAGTTCTGCTACATCAAGAGAAATACTTGCTGGTTTTAGATACATGGAAGATTGGGGGGGGATTTTAAAACTGGGGAGTACCTGGTGTGGGAACAGAATAGGAAGGGGAGAGGAAGACATTCTCTAAAATAAACACACGAACTACAGTGATACTGGCAGAGATAAGCTAACAAACAGGGTTATTGTTTTTTGCTAGTTTTTGCTGTTTCTTTCTAAAGATCTATATATATAACAAAGGATTCAAAAACATTGTAGCATAGCAGTTATTTATTGTAAATATAAGCCCAAGTTACCCAAATTATGTTCAGACGTAGAGAGGTTATTATTTGAACAAAAAACTAAAGTCTAATAAACAGACATTTGAGAGTAGTTTTTATTTAATTTTTTAAGTTTATTTATTTATTTTGAGAGAGAGCGCGGGAGCAAGTAAACTAAGGCAGAGAGAGAGGGAGAATCCCAAGCAGGCTCTGCACCATCAGCATGGAGCCAGATGTGGGACTCCATGCACATGATCCATGAGATCATGACCTGAGCTGAAACCAAGAGTCAGGCACTTAACTGACTGAGACACTTGGTGCCTCAAGAATAAGTAATTATTACATTAAATGTATTGTATTTAAGGTTTATCTTACTGACCAAGGGAGGATGGTAAACTGCAGTTGTAGGCATCAATTGAAGGTAGAGGAAGGTGAGGTAGCTCTTCTGCTTTGGAAAATGATCAGAGTCAAGTAACCAGCTTTCAGACAGCCATTCAGGGTCAGCATGAGATGTGCTCCATGCTCTTTTTTTCTTGAGACCATGACGAAATGCAAACAAAACACAAGAGCACTGTATCAGTCAAGGTTTTGCCATATGCATGTGATTGATTGCAGGGAATTGACTTACTTAATTGTGTTGGCTGGCTAGCTAGCTATGCAGGAAACTCTCAGGAGCTGAAGCTTCACTCCATTCAGTCCACAGGCAGAATGTCTTAAGAAAATCTGCATTCTATTCTTAAAGCCTTTCAATTTCCTGGATAAAGCCCATCCTGATTATGGAGGACTTGAAGTCAATTGATTGATTTAATCACTCCTGCAAAACGCCTTCATGGCAACATCTAGACTACTATATGATTAAATAACTGGGGACAAATGTCTAGCAAAGTTGACACATGAAACCGACCATCATAAACACTGCAAAACATGCAATAGTGAACTTCAAAAGCAAGAAGAGTAGTAGAAAATGCTACATATTGACCTTCTTTGCTTGATGAAAATATGTAGGCCAAAATATTTTGGAAATATTCAAACATGGTGGAAAACTTATATTTAAATGTGATAAGCTATGATTACAAACTCTTATCTCTAATAAACTGATGAGTCTGTCTTTCCCAAAAGCGATAACTTCAAAATATCACTTTTTCCCTTCAAGGTTTTTTGTTTTGTTTTGTTTTTGCTTTTTTTGTTTTTGTTTTTGTTTATTTTATAGAGAGAGTGAAAGACAGCCAATGAGGGAGGGGCAGAGAGATAATCTCAAGCAGGCTTTATGCCCATTGTGTAGCCAGATCTCATGACTATGAAATCATGGCCTGAGCTGAAATCAAGAGTCAGAACTTAACCAGCAGAACCGACCAGGCATCCCTTTCCTTGCAAGTTTTTATTTAAATTCTAGTTAGTCAACATACAATGCAATATTACTCTCAGATGTAGAATTTAGTGATTCAACACTTACATGCAATACCTAGTGCTCATCACAAGTGCCCTCCTTAATACCTATCACCCATTTAGCCCATCCCCCCACCCATCTCCCCTCTGGTAACCCTCAGTTTGTTCCTTGGTTTTTCCTTTCCCCCCCATGTTAATTTGTTTTGTTTCTTAAATTCCACATGTGAGTGAAATCATACGGTATTTGTCCTCTGACTAACTTATTTCTTTAGCATAATTCACTCTAGCTCCATCTATGTTGTTGCAAATGGCAAGATTTTGTTCTTTTTTATGGTTGAGTAATATTCCATTGTGTGTATATCTCACTTCTTTATCCATCAGCGGATGGACATTTGACTTCTTTCCATAATTTGCCTATTGTTGATAATGCTGCTATAAACATTGGGGTGCCTAAATATCACTTTTTATTTATTTATTTATTTATTTATTTATTTATTTATTTATTTATTTTATGTATTTATTTTTAACATTTATTTATTATTGAGAGACAGAGCATGAGCCTGGAAGGGGTAGAGAGAGGAGGAGACACAGAATCCGAAGCAGGCTCCAGGCTCTGAGCTGTCAGCACAGAGCCTGACGTGGGGCTTGATCTCATGAACTGCAAGATCATGACCTGAGCCGAAGTCAGATGATTAACTGACTGAGCCACCCAGGCACCCCTAAATATCACTTTTTAGATGATTAGTCATATGTATTTAGTTTGTTTCTGAGTAGAAAGATCATTATGCTTGGAGAGAAAGATAACAACAACTAATAAAAAAAGCTGGAGCCAATTGAAAAGCATGATAACTGTAAAGCTCTTACAAAAGTTGTGAATTCAACACTTGTTAGGTGAAGTAATTCTATATGAAGCTACTGAAATTTAGAGTACTACTAATTCATCTCAATGAATTTTTTTCAGAAAAAATATAAGAAATGATTTCACATGGTTATCATTGTTAGGGAAGGTACTCCATTGGGATCTGTATACTCAGTGCATATGTCTCATTTTGATAAAACTCACAGAGACAACATCATGTGTAACATTTACATGAATTTAGATCATTGATTTTAACTACATTGGTAGCGGTGTCTTGAAAATATATACATGGTGTAACTCTTTTTTCTGTATGTGGGTTTAATATGTGGATTACATATTACAAATTTGAGGTAAAACATTCAGATGTATGCTAAAACAAATATTAATTAATGTCCCAGGATTCCAAATTTAATCTCTGAAAACATCAATCTGCAATTTCTGAAGCACATCTGAAGGCTGTAGGGGCAAGCACACACAGACGCACATAAATATCATATTTATATAACGTTTTATTCCTTGGGTGAAACTGAAGACAAACCTGCGCATTAATCAAAATAATTAAGTCTTAAAGTATAATCGGTTTTGTGATTTTATTTCCTCTTAGAGTGTAGAAGACACCGGGTCAAATAATGTGAAAAATAATGAGTAGGGTCTGTTGACTGAAATTATGCAAAAGCAACTAGCACTATGAAGTGGCATGTAGATGTAGCAGAGTAACTAATTAGACAGCCATCTGGCACCATTTAGATCAGGGTAACAAGGCCTCCACCTCTTAATAGTCCTTTAAGGCATCATTCTCTTACTGCAGTATGCTAATTGATAGTCATGTGAAGGCCCTGAGTTAGAAGAGAAATGTTAAATTATGCTCTGCATACTCTGATTAAGATAATTAGCAAAATACATTATAGGAAGATGTCAGACAAAATGGTTAATGTTTCCAAAAATTTTAATAATTATAAAAGTGAGACTAGAAATACAAAAATGCCTTTTTAAAAAATATATATATTCATCAGAAACATTACTACCCTCTCCCCCTCTTCCATCCTGCTTCATTATTTGTTTTGAAAAGTTCAAGAACTTAAGAAATGGCCTCCCATATCAAACTGCATTATCTGATAGCATTGTAGAAGACACATGATTTTTCTTTTTTAATGCCTATAGTCGTGGATGAGCCACCAAGGTAAAAGGAAAGTGACAATGTGACTGAAATTGCCCTTCATATTCTGAATTAACTTTAGAATTTGGGCACAGCCCCCCAAGATTCATGTATTATATTTATCGTGTGAGACCTACCTTCCTTTTTTTTCCAATTTTTATTTACATTTTAGTTAGTTAACATATACTGTAATATTGATTTCAGTAGAATTTAGTAATTCATCACTTATGTGATGTACCTTCCTTCTTGAACACATGATTACCCAGAAATTCTCAGTTATCTCATGGATTTTGCAATTTTCTGTTGTATTCATCTATCAGTCATTGCTCCATTCTGCTTTTCCCAGCTTCTCTGCCTTCTGCTGTAATTGATCCTGTAAGCAGGAGACAAAGGTACTTTTCTCTTTTTAGAGGTGTCATTAGAACTTTAAACAATGTTGGAGGAGTATTGGGAGTTAAAATATGTATTTTTCGGACATAAGAAAATTGGTTGGCCAATTACCAATTATTAAATAAGAATCTCTAAAATGTCTAAAATATCAAATCATTGTAAGGCAAAATGTGCTTCTCTCTATAAGACACAGGCTTCTTTTCCTTTGCCCTAAAGTCCTGTGGGGACTATTTATGTATGACACCTATGTGGCAGGCAGTTCTTCTGTTAGGCTAGGTGACTAATTTCCACATTCTCCCCTGAGGATTACACAGACAGGACATTTCTATCAGATTGGTTTTCAATGGTTTTAGTTGCTTTAAAATGACTTGTGACCAGTAAAGTATGGAGGTGGTGACTCCACAGGCTCTAAATCTTTGGAAGATTATTTTTAAAGCAAATCCTTTACAACTACTGTAGAATGAACAGTTTTTATTTAGAATGACAGGAAAGAATAGCAGAGAAAACCAGAAGGATCACCTTTCCGATAAACTAGTGAAGTATGATTTTTTCCCAATTTTAAGGAAAAGGCTTTAATGTAAGAAATAACATATTGAATATATTCATTCAGGACATCTGACAAACACAAGAATTAAGTCTTTGAAACATTTATGATTTACCTATAATGTATGGATAACTCAGTTTTTACATCATACTCCTTAAATCTGAAGCTGTGGCTTTAGGGGCCTGAATCCCTGGTACATTTCCTTTAAAAATAGAGAAAAATAATGAAGTACCTATATGACTAGCATAGACGATTAGTTATTCTCACACCAAGATCAAATTTATTTCTTATATTTGTAAAATAGAATATTTTAGCTCAAATTATTTTTATTTCAGAAAATGTGGTACACCTTTTATAACTAGTTATATTAGGAGACATTGGAGATATTGCTTATACATTAATTAATTAGGTATAGGACAAATTACTGGAAAACTTTTTAAATTCTTCCAACTTATAAATTGACCTATTTTAATATTTTGTTGTTTCTATTTGGTTTTGGTCTAATAAAAGTGTTGTTACTTATATGTTGACATAGTATAGAGTTAGAGTTTGTAACCCAGAGTACACTCATTTAAAAATGTATCAAGTTTTTTAAGCTCTCTGGAATATTTAGTGTGTATACCTCTTATTTTCTGAGTATATAACTTATAACTTCAATCAAATTACTCATATCCCAAAACATATTGAGAATCCCTACCATATTGGTATCCATGATACATTCACCATCCTTCAGTAACATGTACAATAGAAGGAATATTTACATCGAAGAACATAGTACCCTCGAGTTATCTGTTCCCAAAATTCTAGAACAAGAAGACAAGACGTTCTGAATTATTTCTGTATGGTTTTTGACATCTCCATGACTGTTACACTTTCCGGATAAATAACAAAAAGTAGAACACTTCTTATTCAGCCTGAGTTATGAGCTGAATTGTGTCTCCCCACCCCCACCCACCATCCCCCTGAATTCATATTGGCCAGTTCAAATCTCAGTAACTCAGAATGTGACTGCAGTTGAATATAAAGCCTTTACAGAGGCAATTAAGGTAAAAGGAGGTCATACAGGTGGGCCTAATCCAATAAGACTGATGTCCTTATAAGAAGAGAAGATTAGGATATAGACAGATAAAGAGGGAAGACCATGTGAAGACACTGGGGAAGATAACCATGTACAAGCCAAGGAGAGAGATTTTCATAGAAGAAATCAACCTGGCTGACACTCTGGTCTAGGACTTCTAGCTTACAGAATTGTGAGTTCATAGCAAACATTTCTGTGGTTATAGCATCCCTAGCAAATTAATATAACCTGCTGTATGAAATACTATTTTCTAATTTGTGCTGTGGAGAACAATTTATCCACAGCCCAATAGTGCATTTTACCCACCCACTGATGATCGACCACTATGGCAAATCATACTGGCAAAGCAATGGTGGGCTAGAAACATGGGTCCCTGCCTTCCGTAGTGCTTACAATTAGATATGGAATACTTATTTAAAGCAAATTTACCCTCATGCAACTTGGAATTTTGAGAGTCAGTATTCATGCAGAAAATAGTTACTTTGACCATGAAATGAATCTATAACAATGCATTAAGATAAGAGAGTAGAGATTCTTTTTTTTAAATTGTTTTCAATGTTTATTTCTTTTGGGAGACAAACAGAGCATGAGCAGGGGAGGGGTAGAGAGACTGGGAGACAAAGAGTCTGCAGTAGACTCCAGGCTCCAAGCTGTCAGCACAGACCCCAACCCGGGGCTTGAACTCACAAGCTGTGAGATCATGGCCTGAGCCGAAGTTGGAGGCTTAACCGACTGAGCCACCCAGGCGCCCCAAGAGGGTAGAGATTCTTAAGCACAAGTGAGTTCAGAGTGGCCCTAACAAAATTAAGAAGGATTCAGAAAATAAAAAAGACAGAGCTGCATGGTGGATAATATGTGGAAAAGTCCACAAGCTGACTTAGAGAAAGTAACAATATTAAGGGAAAGTTTGAAAGAAAACCATCAAGAATCAATTGTAAGTGACTTACACTAGCTTTCAGGAGTTTTAAAGGAGCACATCTTCCTTATCTTCTAAACTCACTAATCCCCCATAGGGATATTCTACTTGAGGCAATTCAAATTACTGACAGAGAACGTTCTTTAAGCTCTATCTTTGCTCTTGTTCACTTTTTCTGCATCTCTCAAAGTACCAATTGATAAAGATTCAGTTCTCATTCTAAATATGGATTTATTACCATTATTTTTATGTTGATATGATCTTTCATTGTGAGCAAAAAAATCAAGTTAATTTATTTAACACAGTTACTAAAAAAAAAAAGTAAATCATGTAGCAAGTGCAGAATGTTTACATCCTAGGATAATTGACCCATGTTTCTAAAGAGCAGCTGTTCAGAGCAACTAGTCCCTGAGAAATAAATCCCTACTTCCTATCTCTTTACACCCTTTAGTCTCTGATGTCTGCTACATTCTTCTCTTTCCATAGACCGGGTTTCTATACTCCTGAGTTCACCTGGTAGAAAAACTTCCTCTTTTCAAAAGACTGGCCAACTGAGCTAGGAATGTCAACCTCAACTCTCAATTGCTTACGTACAAATAGGCCTTTATTGGCCCATGTTGGGTCAATAATCCCATCTAGAACAGCAAAATTAGCCTGAAAGTAAGATGGCAGTTACACAAATATACTTGCAGAGCATTCACCACGTTCATTTTTGTGTCCATGTGGATTTGTGTAAGTATAGGGGAGAGAAGGGAGAATAGTTTATATGACAGAAGTAATGGAGTGATAAAACAGCTCAGCAGGGGTCCCATAAAATATCTTGTGTGTGTATCAAAACCAAATTGATTACTTACTCCTTTGAAGTATTGGATTGTACTTGTAAGACTTAAAATGTTCTGGCTCAAATTATTGACTTCGGCTTTTATGATTTTATGCTTTAGCTCTTTACCACTGCTGAGCACCCTTGTGTTAGATACTATATTCTACCACCTTCACACCTTTGACTATTGCATTCTACCACCTTTACTTCACTTTCCTGGGCTAAATAATTCACCTGCACGTTCTGATAGAACACTTACTTTTCAACACACAGGAGTACATACACATACGCAGGTGCGCGCACACACACACACACACACACACACACACACACACAAATCTTTATTACCTAATCCTTCTATTTGTTTCTTTTTACCTTTTGGAAGCTCCTGCTTAAATATTTCTAATTCTACAAACTCATGTAAGTGATTGTTTACTTTCTTGATACTTTCTTGATACATTTGATACAGGATGAGTCAATTTTACTGGTTCTTGTGCATCTTAAACCTCATTGCCATACCCAAGAGCTGAATGAGCTTATCTGTTGAACTGCTTGATGTTAATTTTCCTAAATGGAGATCATTATTGTAATTTATACTCTTTGCGTACAAGGTTTAGTAAAATTACAAAATATATTAAAACTCAATCCCTTAGTGGGAAAGTAACTTTGCTTTCTAAGAATATTTTGCCCATTAATGCCTTTTCTGGAGCACTTTGTGTTAAAAAGTTCATTTATAAAACATTTATTAAGCAACCATCACCAGCCAACAATAGACTATGCACTGAGAAAGTGGTGAGTAAAATTTGACATGGCTTGACAAAATGTGTTGTCTAGTATAAAATAATGGTAGTAATCAATTAATACATAAATTAACAAACAAGTGGGATTTTAATAAAAGCTAAACAGAAATAATAGGGTTATAAACTTTTACACAGGAAGGAAAATTATTTTCTAATACTCAATGGACTCATAAAATATATATAAAACACCAAGTTACATAGAAAATGATAAAACTACCAAAGGTCAGTTTTCACAAATCATATTTTCTAACCACTTTTTAATGATTTTAAATTAATTGATTTACTTGTTCATTTCTCACTATGTGTAAGGCCTTAAACCAAAAGCTTTGGAAATATTTAGCTACCTCTTATCTATTGATTTACCTTTTCTTTTCTCTTATATTTTTACTATGGAAAATTCAAACTTATTTCATAGAAAAGAAAATAGTATAATATAATTCTATCACCAGTTTGTGGAAAATCTACTCACCAAGGTCTTTTCCAAATGTCTTTACTATCTTGAAGTAAATTTCAGATTTCATCTTATTTTATACATACGTATTTCAGTATACACCTATAAATGATAAGGATTTATTAAAAATAATAATATCATAATTTAAAAATCAACAATAATCCTTTAATATTATCATATAGCTAATATCACTTACATCACTTATCACGTGATAAATGTCACTAGTTCTCTTACACTTCCCTTTATACTTTGAATCAGGATTCAAATTATGTGTATATCCCTTGAATCCCTTTTACACCATAGATTCTTCTTTCTCCTTTCTAAGTGTGTTTTGGGTTTTTTTATTCTTAAAATCTATTTATTGGAAATATATAGGGAATATTCTAATAGAATGTCCTATAATCTCTGTTTTTTGTATTCCTTTGATATCCTTTAACATGTTTTGTTTTGTTTTGTTTTGTTTTGTTTTGTTTTGTTTTGTCTTCCCTTGGATTACCTATAGTTAGAAAGCTTCATTGAAATCCTGTTTACTGCTTGGCAAGAATAATTCATGGGTAGTGATGGGTACTTCCATCCTGAGCAATATAATGTCTGGAGGTATCTTTGTAACACTGAGAGACAATGATAACTATTGTCTAGATTCATTTATTAAACAGATTGCAAATAAATATGAGTTCTAAATTTTTGCCTGCATTTTATTAGTTAGAAAATTCCTGTAGTAAGTAATTTGCTCTCATTATTTGATTAACATGGTAAGTTCCTCTAGAAAAGAAATTCTTTCTATTTATTTACAAGTCTTAAACATAGAAACAAATACTAGTTCTCAAGTATTTTTCAAAGATAACCAATGAGGTTTATCTATTTTTAAAATTAAATTTTAAGTGCAATATTCATTTACTATTTAATAAGTAAAAGTTTAAACTCTATTATTTCCACAATTCCATCAACTTACTGATTTTAATACTATCCTAAATCATTCCTTGGTCAAATATGAAACTGAATACTTTATTAAATACAGTGTGTATGAGACCACTAAGTAAAACTTCAGCATTCGATAAGGTGTTTTCCTTAGACAAAATTTGTGAACTCAAATACATTTATCGTGAGGATACAAAAGATCATGAAGCATAGCTCAATACACTATGTAACTATAATGCAAAATGAATATAAATAAAGTAATAATGAATAATTGCTCTTCGTTTAGTAGAAAATAATTTAAAACAGAAAAATGATTGGGGCGCCTCGGTCGCTCAGTCGGTTGAGTGTCCTACTTCAGCTCAGGTCACGATCTCACGGTTCCTGAATTCGAGCCCTACGTCGAGGATGGTGCTGACAGCTCGGAGCCTGGAGCCTGCTTGGGATTCTGTGTCTCCCTTTCTCTCTGCCCCTCCCCTGCTCGTGCTCTGTCTCCTCTCTCGCTGTCTTAAAAATAAATAAAAACATTTAAAAAATAAATTAATTAAAAAAAGAAAAATTAAGATGTCAAAAATGGGTATTTCAAAAATATTAAATACATGGGGAAACATCTAACAATATTAATAGGAATGTAAAGATAGGTAACAAAATAGACATTGCAATTTAGAGAGGCATGTAATTCAAGATCAATAATAAATTAATCATTAGAAACTAGACAATATAACATTTGAAGGCTTCATAACATAGTAGAACATTCATTTATGTATCACAAAAATGTGATTAAAGTTGAATTAGAAAACTGGAATAAACATCACGTCTTAATAAATTGAAAAACATTTCAAACCTTATGTGTGAGTCCCCTGTCTTGCTTTAACTGCCACATACCAATCTAGAGTATTCTGCCTCTTTCTTTGGTCTCTCTTTGCTTTCTGTGGATGGGGAGCAGTTTCAGATTTCACTAGAAAAAGTTCAGAGGTTGCAAAACAGAATTATTCTCCTGAATACTTCTTGGAGGTTTTTCTTCAAATTACCAAAGGTTTACTTCATAGTATACTACTTAGCTGCTGAAGAGTATAGGAGTTTAAGAGGAGAAAGTTGATATTTTGGTGGTTATATTTTTTAAGGACAACAAGCCTCATAATTTAAACTTAAACTGTTTTATTCTTTATATTAAAAAGTGAAAGCAAGGGGTGCCTGGGTGGCTCATTGGTTAAACCCTTGACTATGGCTCAGGTCATGATCTCCTGGTTTGTGGGTTTGAGCCCCACACTGGGCTCTGTTCCAACATCTCAGAGCCTGGAGCCTGCTTTGGATTCTGTGTATCCTTCTCTGCCCCTCCCCCACTTGCACTCTCTCTGTCAAAAATAAGCATTAAAATTTTTTTAATATAAAAAGAAAGTAAATAAAGAGTGAAAGAACTATACAAAAATCCACAAATCATTCAAAATTATACCATCCAAAAATGAATGGTTTTACTCTTCAGTGAATATTTTTCTAATTTTCACTACAAAATTTGGGGCATGATAAATGAGGAAATATATTTTATTATAAGATTAAAATCAAATTATTTTAGACATGCTACTTTAAGTGAACATACTGAATTTATTATTTTCTCAAATTAAAAAAAATGGAAGTAAAACTAATATTAAAATAAAGTCTATGTTTCAAAAAATATATTAGTCTTTTATTAGATATTAGGGGATCTTTTTTGGAATTACTTATTTCTGAGTTAAGTAATCATTCCCTGAATATACATTCCAATTAATCAACTATAAGTGAAATTATTTTTCTTATATATATTTATCCTTTTTTCCAGTGACGTTAAAATTTTCCAAAGCTATAGCACTTTTATTTTAAAATAATCCATAACATTTCTATTTTGGTTCCCAGTAAAACTGCATAACTGCCCAAATTGTTTGGTCAAATTTGGTCATTTAGATTAATTTTTTATTTACTATAATTCAGTGTAACATCATGTGACATTATTTGTTTTGTTTGTTTGTTTTGATCCATCCCTTACCTGCCTAAATTGTAGAACACAGTAGTATATTTTTTTAAGCTAATTTATTTTGAGAGAGAGAGAGAGCAAGCAGGGGATGGGGAGAGAGATAGGGAGAGAGGGAATCCCAAGCAGGCTCCACCCTATCAATGCAGAGCCCAATGTGGGGCTTGAACTCATAAACCATGAAATCATTTATTGCAGGGCTGATTTAGTGAGCATGAACTCCTTTAGTTTTTATTTAGGAAACTCCATCTCTCCTTCTATACTGAATGATAGCCTTGCTGGATAGAGTATTCTTGGCTACATATTTTTCTCATTCAGCATGTTGATATATCATGCCCCTTCCTTCTGGCCTGCCAAGTTTCTGTAGAAAGATCTGCTGTTAACCTTGTCTGTGTTCTTTTATAATTTAGGGATTTCTTTTTCCTTGTGGCTTTTAGGATGTTTTACTTATCTATATGCTTTGCAAATTTTACTATGATATGTCTTGGTGTTGGCCTGCTTTTGTTGATTTTGATGGGACTACTCTGTGCCTCCTGGATTTGGAAGTCTTTTTTCCTTCCCCTGATTAGGCAAGTTTTCAGCTTAATTTCTTCAAATATGCTAGCATATGCTCCTTTTTCCTTCACTTCTTCTGGAACTTCTATGATAAAAATGTTATTAGGCTTTATGGAATCATGGAGTTCCCTCAGTCTATATTTGTGATCCAATATTTTTCTTTCCCTTTCCTTTTCAGCCTCATTATTTTCCATAATTTTATCTTCTTTATCACTTAATCATTCCCCTGCTTCTTCCATACTTGTGGTGATTACAACCAGTTGGTTTTGCATCTCTGTTATAGCATTTTTTATTTTGGCCTGACTAATTTGTAGGTCTTTTATTTCTGCAGTAAGGGACTCCCTGGTGTCTTCTATGATTTTCTCAAATGTGACTAGGATCCTTATGATTGTTGTTTTGAATTCTGAATTGAGCATATTTCTTATATCTGTTTCAATTAGATCCCTGGCTGTGACCTTTTCCTGTTCTTTCTTTGGGGATGAATTACTCTGGCTTGGCATTTTATCTAGGTTTCTGTCTTCTGTGTTTTAGAAAAGTTTGTTATGTTTTCTGCTCCTGAGATTAATGTCTTTATTAAGAGAGCCATACTCCCTCTCTCTGTCGCTCCCCCATGCTCTCTCTCTCTCTTAAAAATAAGGAAACATTAGAAGAGAGAGAGAGAGAGAGTGTCATGTAATGTCCAGGGCCTCGTGTTTCAGGAAATACTTCTGGTATATCTGTGTGCAATCTGATGCTGTTTTTTGGCTGCTCTTTCCCTCAGGTCAGTCCTCTGCAGATTTTCTCCTTGTCAGCAATGGGAAGTTTGTGGACTTTGTCCAGAGTGTGGTGAGTTTTATCTAGGTGTGCTCTGGTCTGCTTATTAAAAGAGGCCTGATGTTTTTTCCTCTATAGCTGAAGTTTGCAGCACCCTACAGTCAGTAGACTTGGTGTGAGTGGGCAGATTTGTGCTAGTCTTGTGGGGGAGGGACCCACCTTCTGGTTCTGGAGCACACTTGCCCTAGTAAAGATTCAGCTGCAGAGTGCAGGGGAGGATGGGGCTTGGTGTAAGCGATTTAAGCCATCACTTTTGGTGCCATGCTGCTTAGTGAAGTTAGTTTATGCTGAGGGGTGGGGGAAGGAAAGGTGCTAGCCAGCTCCCTTATCCCTAGAGAGAGGAATTCACACCCACCACTGTCCAAGAAGCCCTCTCAGGAAAGCAAACAATCTCCCCTAGGTGCCCCAGGCATCCCTCAGATCCTTGCCTTCACCCTGTCTGTGTCCAGGCTGTGTGCCAGCCTGGCAGTGCTGTGCCAGGTGTGTCCCACAAGAGCAGTCACACCAATGTGTAGGAGCTTGGAATTTAGAGTAAAGCACAGCAAAAAGCCAATGTCCAGGTTAGCCACTCTCAACAGGATTCTCCGCCCCTATGCTAAGTGGTGGGAGGAAACATTATGTTGCCCACTGGTTCTTTTGTCCCCTGAGAGGCAACACCACCTCTCCCAGATGCATGCCAAAAAGGGAGACTCTCCCAGTGTGTCCCAGGGGATCCCTTAGACTGTGCCTTCTGTTCCCAGGCCTCTGTCCTCCTTTTCCACAGGAGCACCATAGTGCCCACTGGGGTCAACACTAGGCATGCTGGGAACCTCTAAAACCAGTCTTTGAGCTCCACTGGTTGTAAAACTCATGATAATCAGGCCCTCTCATTTTCCCAGTCAATGACTTTGGGGAAATGTTTTCCTTGTGCCATCCCCTATGCAGTTCTCTCTCTCTCTCTCTCTCTCTCTCTCTCTCTCTCTCTTCTCACCTCTCTCTGTAATCAGGGCTTCCTCTCATCCACAGCACCCACAATCCTTTTCTCACCAAAATTATGTCTCCATACCTCCTACCTTCCATAATGTGGCCCTTTCTCTCACTCTAGTTGTACAGTTTGTTTTGTCAGTCCTCAGATTGGTTTATTGGGTGATCAGAATGATTTGATACTTATCTAGCTGTGTTTGAGTGATGAGGCAAGCATACTACTCTTCCATGGTAGTCCCCCCTAATTTCTGTATTTTACAATAGAATTCATTCCCAGTATTTTTTCAAAAAGTGAAAGAAAAAACATAAATGTAGATACATACTGAATTCAATTTAAAACAAAGCATGCTGTAGTGTGGCTCTCAGTAAGCTAAAATCTAATCAAATAAAACCAATATTTTCTTTTGGACACTTTCAAATACATGCCCTTTTGTCCTTTAAAATAAAGCTTTCAAATGAATTGATTGCTTTTCTTTAAATTTTAACTGAAAAGTTAAACTTAGTTTGAACCAATTCCAGAAATATGAGCTTTAAAAATACGACTTTACTGAATCTGGGAGAGATTGAGATGTCATTGATAAAATAATAAATGAAAGAGTAGTAGATTTTGATATGAACAAAGAAAATGAATTGTTCGCTAGAGGCCCAAAAGAATTAATACTCTTTCCTAAGTTGAATGTTGGAATGTTGAATATGAAAATAGATTTTTAGTAGAGTTGAAGTTAGTCACATGCCAAAACATAAAATAACATAGTATCCTAAGATTAGGCAAGCTTTACAGATGTGTTATAATCCTAGGAGGAACCATTTATATCATAATGGTGATGGTTTCTTGCCATTGTTTTTTTTCTGTCAATGATAAAACAAGGAGATTAATAATAGAATATAGGCTTAATGTTCCATATGCAGTACAATGCATCTTTCTACCAATACTACTATATTATCATGCTTCAACCTCACAACATCCATCAAATGCCAAATTTGATTCCTAACATACAAACCTTTAGCACTTATCTACTTAAGTACTTTTTTCTCAACATCAAAAATCTATTTATTTTGAATTCAAAGGATTGTTTTGCAACATAAGCACTTTTATAATTTCTGCTCGGGGAAAATTTGAGAAAGAGCACATTTACATAGTCTAAGAGGAGTTTGCGTCTATAAGAAGGTCACACATTGGTTATATATTGCTTCACTATTTAGTTCAAAGGAAATTTTCCAGGAGTTTAAATATATGCACAGTACTAATGAGGAGATGGGTAAAATGAAATACAAATGATCAGATATGTGGAAAAGTAAATAAGTCAGTTCCTAGAGGGAGTGAAACCCTTCATTCAAATTTCTAAACTGTGCTTGAATTACCACCTGCATGAGTAGCCCTGTTATCAGTGGAAAAAAGCCCCACCATCCTTTTTAAAAATTAATGGACTTTCTTTCTTAGCGAAGCTTTAGGTTTACATGAATATTGAAAAGACAGTACAGACTTCTCATATACAATCAATCCCTTCCTCCCAGCTTTCCCTATTAGTGACAGTTTGCTTTGGTGTGGTACATTTGTTACGACTGATGAATATTAATTAATTGATGAATGATATAGATACATTATTCCTAAGTAAAATCCATGGTTTACATCGGAATTCACTTGCTGTGTTGTACGATTTTATGGGTTTGTTACTTTTTTACCATTATAGTATCAGACGCCTACTTTCACTGCCTCAGAAATGTCCTGTGCTTTAATTATCAACCCTCCCTTGTTCTGCCTCCACCTCAGTCCCTGAAAACCACTAGTCTTTACCCGGTCCTTGTAGCTTTGCCAACAGTGTCCCTTATATGATTCAATGATATTTTGATTTTCAGATTAAATACTACAGAGATAATGCCTCTTTAATAATTTTAAGCAGGGAAGCAAAGGTGAAAGTAGAACTCAGGTATGTTCCCCATGAGACTCTACCCACAGTATGAAAAGCTTAAAAATAGATTCATGGGGTATAATATATAGATCAAGGAGCTATGAAATAAAAATTTCCATAGGTGGGAATTTTTGAGATATCCAGAATTGAAGGTATAGAGAGATTTCCCATGATTCCATTAAATTGCTATGACATATGGAAGTTGCCTACCTAAATACCAAAGAAAGCCTTGTTAAAATAACTTTCTGAATTATGGAGGGAGGTCACTAGTGCTTATCATTTTTCTTTATGCTAGATGCCAGAATCTTTGATAACAGATATTTATTTACAACAGGCATTATTTAAATTAAAATATTATAAACACAAAGGAATTTGTCACTGAAAATTACTAAACCTATTATGCTAAGTAAAAATTTTAAGCATTTACCTACATAGTCAATTAAAACACAATTATGTAAAATTAATTGTATTTTATAAATAATGTATTTCTGACATATATATTCAATTGTATCCTCACGAGGATACTGTTAAAAACTTTAAAGCAGATAATGACTATGAGAAGTAATGCTGTATGGGTTAGGGCTAGATTCCACTACGTACATTTTCCACATTCTCAGATTCTTTTATGCATTTACTCTGCGGTTCTTTTAACCATCCGGAACTGGAATGTTGCTTCCTTATACTAGAGTCTTTATTACCAGAACATACATCATTTAGAGCAGTAGATATGTTTTTGGAAATACGAGCTCGCACTAACTCTGTGGGTCATCATGGCACAGTCTCCATGGAGATGATCTGGATTTCCCCCACCTCACAATGCTTCTGAAGCCACAGTGAACTTTTGGCAATTGTTTCTTCCAGCTACTCATCATATACATTTTAGTCATATCAGGGAAATTTAATATTTCTTATGACCTTCACATTGATAAAATATTTCCAGCAATTAATCCCTAATCACCAGATGTTTACCCTCTGATTATCAGACTTGTTCCTTTGTGAAAGCTCCAGTGGTATCAGACTTGCTTCTATCTGGCCTTGTGATTTATACTGTCTACTAGAGCACCAGTTAAATGGAAGAGAGAAGAACCATAATAAAATAAACAATACAATCAACTCAGGATAGCACATTGGCTGGGAGCCTTTGCATATGGAACATTTCAGCTCATGAGCTTGTCAGAGCAGCGGTTGTATATTCTGGCATACCAAGTCTCACTTCCTCTGAGGATACAATAATATAGAGAATGTGAACAAAACATGAATACTAATGTATCACAGCTATTTTTAAGAAATATTTTGGAAGCTTTAAAGTGTTTCTGTGCTGTGTTGGGTGGCATTAAGAGAGGTATACATAAATCTGATTTTGATCTTGCTCAAAAAAATCTGAAGTATAAAAATTAGGTAGATCATGATGCTAAATTTGCTTCTCTCCAAACTACTCAGCCAAAGGCTTGCCACTCTCCACACTGCAATGGGTCTCCTTCTTTTTGGATGATGTTATATTGACTTGGAGTTAATCTGCAGTACATATAAGTGCATATAGATGACAAAACATGAGATGCATTCATGTTTTCATTTTATCCCTGATAGGGAAAATAGGAATTTTACTTCTTGGAGGGGTGGGGAGCTAAATCATTTAGGGTACTTGATGCTGTTGAATATTCAAGAAAAAGTGAATCAACAGATGTCAGTATTCTTCAAAAAAAATGGTAGTAATAATAATAATAGCGATAATACTTACACAGAGCAAAAATAAACTAACTTTAACTGAGTGCCAGGCTTCCATTTTAACTTCATGTAGTTCTCATAGTATTGCTTTCAAGCATAACATATTTATCCACATTATAAAACAGAGGATCCTGAGACTTGGAAATGTTAAGCCTTTTGTCCAATAACAACTGGATATGAAATAGTAGAGCAAAAAAAATAAAAAATAAAAACAAAAAACAAAAAGAGCTGAAGTGCATATAAGTCCAAATCCCATGCTCTTAATCTTTTTATTAAAGTAGATATAATGATATTATTTTTTTAAATATTTTTTAACATTTATTTATTTTTGAGACAGAGAGAGACAGAGCATGAACGGGGGAGGGTCAGAGAGAGAGGGAGACACAGAATCTGAAACAGGCTCCAGGCTCTGAGCTGTCAGCACAGAGCCCGACGTGGGGCTCGAACTTGCGGACCGCGAGATCATGACCTGAGCTGAAGTCGGACGCTCAACCCACTGAGCCACCCAGGCGCCCCATAATGATATTATTTTTAAATGCCAAATTCACAGAGGAAATTTATATAGTTGACTTGGTGTAGTCATTTGGCAAAGATCTATTTTTTTGTCATTTCCATGTATTCTAGGAGATATGAAATATATTTAAAAATATACTTCTAATTTATTATGTAAAAATGATATTAATCTATAATGCTTAAACATTTCTATGATCTCTATTCTCCAGTGGGTATTAAAGAAAACATTGATTTCTTTCTTTTCTATTATAAAATCATATATAGTCATTTCAGAAGATGTCAAAGAGAGAATTGTACTAAGAAGAAAATGTTATTCATTCAATTATTCTACCTAGTAGTCTCCAGTAATATTTTTCTGAATTTCTTTCCAAGTTTGTTCTTAAATACAGGAGCACAGCTCCACACAATTATATAATCATTTCACTTAACATGTTTTACAGAAGTGGTATTTTCTGTAAAATATATATTATATCTGTATATTATAAGAGTTTACAACCATTATAAGATGCATCAAAATTGTAATTAAATATTATTTATAGCATCATTTATTAAATATTTCCCATCCTGATGTCACAGACTTTGAGTCTGAAGTTCTCTCTTGTCCAGCAATAGAGTGGATACAGAACTGAATACGACCAATGTCCAGGAGGAGACAAGAGTCAAAATAAGGGTCCTTGCTCCATATTTATTAGGATCAGAAGTCTCACAAACGTGAGGGAGAGAGAGAGAGAGACATGCAGAAAGAGACAATAAAACAGTGATCATGAACTCGTGTATGGGAGAAAGGGGGTTTTGAAGGTATGCGGTGTTAGGGGTTAGGGTCAATACCAATCAAAGTCTGGGCATGGAGCACACAGCCGTTTCCTGCAGGTACCGGGCACTGTGTCGGTTTATCTCAACTTTTCTACGGGCTAAGTCAGATAGAGCATGCTACTTCAGGGTTCACAAGGCATTTTTCTTGCTAATTAGCTATGGATATTTACACCCTGCTGTGGGGGCTTTCTGCTTCTACCTGTTCTTGGATGCTTTCATTCTGTGGAAGCGGCTTTTTGCTCTATGCTTTGTTCTACGCTGGGGGCGCTTTCACCCTGTGGTGGCTTTCCATCCTAAGCCTTGTTATCCCATTGGTGCAAACTCAGGGAATTCCTAAATTTATTCCCCACACTCTAATAGATTATATATTTCCAAACACAGCTTACTTAATCAGGAAATATTAGAATAATCTCTTATAAAATCAGAGGAAGATAATGATAGGCTCTCCAACTGATAGTATACAATGTACTTTGGAAAGGAAGAAATTAAAAAGTCATTACTAACAGTTAACATGACACTACCTAGAATTTACAAGAAAGACTCTGGAAAGATTCTAAAATTAATGAGAGGTCAACCATATATTACGCTAAAAATTTGAATGAAACGTTTAATACAAAAATAGTAGGAAATATATTGAAATAAAATACTATACTATATATACCATACTATAAAACCTGTGAAAACCCAAAATGTAATTCTGAGAAGAATTGCATTGGACCCCTAAAATTGTATACTTTAGGAGAGTACAAAAATGGTGAAATAAAAAAAAAGAAAGAAAATAGGACATAATTTCATTTTTGTGCATGAGTAAATTCAATATTGTAAAATGTCACTTCTAACCTATATAATCTATATGTTTTACACAATTATGATCAAAATGCAAAAGAAATGTCCAGGGAATTTGACAATGAAATTGTAAGTTCAAATATAAGAGGAGTGATTATGATGTCTTCAATGAATTATGTTGGTGAAAATTAAATGTCTTCAATATTTCAATATTTCATTTTTTCAATGTTTTTGAAAATTTTTCAAATATATTCCCATGTCACATTGCATTAATCCAGAATTTAAGATGGAGAATAATTTTTATGCTCTTAAGAAAAAATAATTAATTTTTATGATTTTGTGGTAGGCAAATTCAAATCACAGGAGCCATAAAGAAAATGGCTGACATATTTGACTTAAAAATAAAAATTTGTCTCACAAAATAAACTAAGAACATGTTTATAAAGCAAACAGCAGGTGCAGGAATATATTTGCAGCATATGTATAAGGCAAAGCAGCTGAAAAGAGAACAAAGAGCTCCTCAAACTCGTAAGGAAAAGAGAAACTACAAAATAGATTAATAGACAAATTATATGAATTGGCAATTGGCAATTTATGATACTTAAAAGTGCTTAACCTTACCACTAACTATTAAAATGAAAAAAAAAAGAATATCTTAAGAGCTATTAAAATGATTGATAACATCAAATGTTGGTAAAGTTGTAAAATAATACAGACTCATACACATTTTGTAGACATATAAATTTATTAAGGCTTTTGGGGAGGCAATGCATGATTAAATATTAATTCTATGTATACCTATTGACCCATTATTTCTATTTCTATGAATCTAATTTTCAGAAATACTTGCAATGAGCATAAAAATGCATGAATATGATCACACATTGCTTCATTCTTTTAAAAATAATATAAAGAATCTTATAAGTAATGTCTACCCAGGAGGACATGGGTTAATAAATTTGGCTTAACATATAGTATACAGTAATAAAAAGCTATTAAGACAAAATGAAATCAAGCCAAATATATTGACATGACAAGATTTGGAAGACATATTGTTAAACATTAATAATAATTACAAGGTCATACACTATATTGTGTCATTCATTTTAAAAGTTGTATGTGTTTATCTCTCTGTTTCTACATTCATAGGAAAGAGGACTATAAAGTCACACTTACTGTGTGTACCAGTGGGATGAATTTTACCACTCTTCCAAATTTCCCAGTCCTATGTTTTGATTCTGGTTTTGTTCCAAGGGTGAGTCTTTTATGATTTAAGCCAAATGTACACATAATTTATGAATCAAACTTGGACATGTTTCACAGTGGGAAAGGACACTATTAAAAATTATGCCTAATAAAAGGCACATGACCTATCTCTCCCAGCAAAACCCAAAACTGTCCCAGCAAATTGTGACATATGGTCTCTTGACTTAAAACAGTCAGCGAATTTTATTCTGTTTCCACCATTTGTTTGGAAATGTGCACCTACTCTAAAGGGGATCAATTAGAAAAATAAGACTTTTGTGGATACTACTACTTAAAAACAGAAAAAGCAAAAAAAGTCCACTTTCTTCTCTGGACCTAACAAAAGACACTTTGTCTCACATATGAAAACACAAAGTTTGGAGGTAGGGTCTACAATTGCAACAGTTATTTTTGAGCACTAAGGAAAAGCCAAGAGCCACTCACAGACCCTGTATGTTCCCTGAATTTTACTGATACTGAGAAGAGCATAGAGACCAAGAAATGAAGTTCTTAGTACTTCGGGGCACATTGAATTACACCTCACTTCAAGTTCCAGAATACCACCTGGAATTTTCAGTTTTATGAGTCAGAAAGTTCCCTTTTTTTGTTTGTTTAGGTCAGTGACAGTTGAGTTTTCTTTTTTTGTCATCTCTAACGCAGGGTACTAAATAATATATACTTAGGATCTTCATTAGTGTCTCATGCTGGTTCTGGAGTGGAAAATACACAGACCCAAGGCTAGAAAGTTTCATGTTTTGCTTGCGGTCCTTCTGTATTACTTACATTATGTACCATTTTGAAATAAACGTCAAAAGCATTAAAAAAACTCATATGATGTTCAGATTGAAGAATAAAGTTATATATTTTGATTTTATCTTTTGTACATTAGGAAAAAATTACATGCTTTTATTTTCCTGGAGAAGCCTCTCTTTATTTTTAAATATCCTTAATAGAATATGCCTCTTTTCTTTCCTTGGCTTACAGTTAGTGAGTTGTTTTTGGCTGCATTATTATTTTAGTAAACATTTCCATTTCTTTTGTAGTTAATTATGTTTATGCTTGGTAATGTTTAACTGATGTCAATGCTCGCTATCATTTTTAAATTTGTATTTACTATTGTAAAGCATAATTCATTACTCATTGGCTGAAGTATATATTCAAATAATTTTTTCAATAGTAGCTCATCTATTCTCCTAAAGCATTCTCTACTTAAATTTCTCATCTTTACACCAAATAGAAAATTTGAATTAGTATACTTTTTTGTCATAGTTTTGTTAGAATTTATGCCATTTATTGTTTAAAAAAGTATTCTAGACGTTTATTTGAAGCTTAAACTTTTTTCTTTCTGTATGCTCAAATTATGTTTTATCTTTATTTTAAATTTTTTACTTATTATTTTTAAGTTTTTATTTTTATTCCAGTTAGTTAACATACAGTGTTTTATTAGTTTTAGGTGTACAATGTAGTCATTCAACACTTCCATACATCACCCTGTGTTCATCACAGCAAATGCATTCCTTATATTTTATCTTTAAATTTAAATTTTTAAAATCATAGGATAATGAAAAGTAACATTTACTATATACTATATCCTGGCAACAGGCTATGCAAGTCAGAATCATTATGTTATAAATTCCTCCAGGCATTCTCTAAATCAAGTATAATTATAGATGAATGTATTTTATTTCTTTTGGGATATAGTAAACCATTAAATGTTTTAATTTAAATTCAAACATTTTTTTTTCTTACCATTGTTTTGAATATTGTTGATATCCCAGCTTTTAAAATGTGTTTCTTCAGGGGCACCTGGGTGTCTCAGTGGGTTGAGCGTCTGACTCTTGATTTCGGCTCAGGTCATGATCCCAGGGGCATGGGATTGAGCATCAGGCTCTGTTTTGGGCGTGGAGCCTGTTTAAGATTGTTTCCTTCTGCCCCTCTCTCCCATTTGCACTCTCTCTTTCTAGAGCAGAATAAATATATCAAAATAAAGTAAAATGTATTTCTCCAGAGCAACTTAAATTTTGCCAGGTTGACCATCTGTCTTCATATCTCTCTTCTATTTTCACATCTCTTATGACTCCTCTGTTGTTTTCTATATTTTAGAACAGCTTAGTAAATTTGTTCTATACATTACTGATTTGGGTTTTTTTATTACACATTCACTTTTTTAAGTTTTCTTCGTTATGTATTGAAAATCTCCTATTGCCTTTTAACTTCCTTTTCAGTCTTCCCTTACTATATGTACCCCTCATTATATTTTATACTATAGTATTTTTCATTCACTTTCTCCCTTTTATCTTTTTCATTTCATTCTGCTTCAGTTTTTCCAAGAAACTTTTTTTTCCCTATTAGGATAGTAGTTTCTTATACTTTCTTCTATTTAATTTGAGAAATACTTTAAGAATTTCTGCTCTAAATGTGAGGTTTTAGCATAAATTTTCTTCCTTGTATGACATTATTTTTGTTCCCTTTGTTTCTGTTACGGCATCCGAAGATGAGTAGAAGCCTAATGTGTCTCAATGGCTGCAGTGGGCAGAGGGGTACTTTCCCTCGGCCTTGTTCTGTCCACCCTGCCCTCCTTCCCTCCTGCCTGGATAGCATTGTCTACAGTTGCCAGTCCAATCTTCAATGTCTGAATGCATTTAGTTTGACTCTGCTAACTTTAGATGAGGATGTGTTCTAATATTGTCGCTTAATTTGGAACTGAAAAAACTCAGGGACATAAACCCCAATTTCCTCAACTCTCAGAACTCATATCCCAAATTTATGCTGTGCTTACTTCTTATGTGAAATATATAATATTTTATTGTTACTTCCCTACCCCTTCTTTTCTACTAAACTCCAAATTCATTTTATACCATATATTAGCTAGATGTTCTATTCTCCAGCCTGTTATATCCAAAGTTCTGATAACAAGGACGGAACACATTGCTATGGCTGTTGGAAAATGCAGCACCCACGCTGGAAAAAGAACAGCTAGATATTTCCCACAGGGCTATAGAAACTGAAGATTGGCAAATGGTTCTTCTAATCTGCTTTCCTGCTGGATGTTTCCTTTCTGCCATGCCAGAGAGCCCAATGAGCACTCAGTCGTTTCTCAGGCAAGAAATTAAGTACATTTTCACCTTCCAGTAGATGCAAAGAGTTGATGTGTCTCAACCAAATATTATATTATGTGTTTTTTTTTCCTTTTTATCTGACTTCAAAGATTCTGTTGGAAGCTAGTGAGGACATATCACACACTAATTATAAAACAAAATTATTACTTTCCAAGCATAATTTTAACATTACTGGAAAAGTTTTGCTCTTTGAGAAAAAAGCCTAAGGGAAATAAATGTTGTCAATCTATTTGTAAATTATAAGATTGTGGTAGACATACCTTTAAAATGCCGCAATTTATCTTTCAGATTTAAAAATGAAAGTCAGCAGTGATCTATTTTTTTGTGTGTGATTTTCATGTCTATTTTAAAGAAAGACACAGTATGAATATAAATGTGAATTTGGTTTTGCAAGTGCTATCTGTGAAATCTGAAGCAAACGCTATGATGTTCCTTGTGTTTATTTTACTTACATGGTGGCCATTGACAGAGGAAGAAGTTCTGTATTTGTAGAACTCAAAAGTGATGCTTCTAGCGGCAGCTCCACATGCACAGTGTTGGTCTGCACTCCACCCTGACTTTGGGGATTAAGACCTCTGACATGGAGAATGATGCTTACCGTTGCTGTTGCTATGGGAAATACATAAGGGTTTTTAGGGTGCTTCAAGTGAAGAGGGTGGAAAGTGAGACATTCTGTAATCTCAGGAAGACAAGCAAGCGTAATGGCGATGCCACATGAATTTGAAGTGCCTTACCAGTGTAAAAATGTGAATGGGTGAGAGGATAAAATCAGACAGTGTTTTTTTGCAAGGATTTCAGAAATATAGGGTTATCAGTGGAACAATAATCTGTAGCAGTAGTGGACCAGATTTTAGTTATAATCAATTTCAACTATGTCTAGTCATAGAATTTATGAGCCTAGGTCACTTCACTTAAGAATGATCTAGACCATGTTCACAGTTTGAATACCTGCAAGCCAAAGCTCTCCTTGCACCAGCTGAGCCTATTTAAAGTTTCTTAGAGAATAGAAAGAAAAAAATAGCTTATACCGCTTACATCTTAAGCCTAAGAATATTGCACAATACCAATTTTCATGCGATGTAATAATATTGCCTTTTCATTAGTGGTCTGAGTTCTCCAGTTTTCAAATGGGAAAGACCCAGGCTTTGAATGAGACCAAGTCATTAGCCTGAGCTTCTAACTCATTAATAATGACACAAATGACTGTCCCCCCCCCCAACCTGGGGCATGAATAGAATGGACCTGCTTGCTTTAGGTTGAGAGAAAAATCAGATATATCAATATGATAACGTATTTGTAAGGCACATTCTGACACTCTCCACTCTGATGTAATACTCACTTCTGATCTGGAAACACTAAATGGCTATGCTCATGAAATATGAAGGCACTATTTAAGCAGGAGGCATAGATGATAGATGATAGATAGACGGTAGATAGATAGATGAATGGTAAGGATAGGGATACAAGAAGAGATATAGACTGAATACATGCAAAGGAGATAAAATTGGTAAAGGAGATAAAAGAATCCTCAGGAAAAAATGATCAATATAAAGAGATTGTGTCAGACAAGCCAAGATGAGTACAATAAAGAGAAAAATATGATGCTTGGATTTATATACTTGGAGGTCATTAATAGCCTGGTAATACAAGCTTTATTAAATGCAAGTTCACAAATCAAGACAAGATTAAAGAGTGAATGGAAGGTAAAGATGTATAAACTTCACAGGTATAAAAAACTTCAAAAGAGGAGAATAAAAATAATTTTTATATATAAATATTATATATGACTACTTTGTGTATCTCCAAAATGTATAATAATTGATAGAAGACTAGGATTCTTTATGATGTAAGATACTCCATAAGATATTACACTCTTTACATGCTAGCTGGAAGTATTCAGAAAAGAATTAACTATTAATAATACAAGGGAAAGGCAAAATTTTAAAAGGGAGCCTACTTTTTTAGAAAGATCTAAATGTGTGCAGAACATGCTCTTTGGTAGGAGGAAGGACTCTTCCTAGTTCATATAAAAAATGGAAAGAGACCATAGAAGTATTTTAGAATACTCAATAGAAATAGGCATTTTTACACTATTCAATAGAGATACCTAACCTGGAGATTCAGAAATACCTGATTATTCTGTTTGAAATGAGAAATACAAGAAAATTTAAAATAATTAGGAAGCATGAGAAAATAGAAGAGCATTAGCATAGAACTACTAACAACCACCATCATGATCACAGATTTTGGAATGATAATGAGGGAAAGAGAGCAATGGATAAGGGGGAGTAAGACATTTATATTATGAAAGCTAGAATTTATTGTTATTGACAGCTCCCTCATTCTCAGAAGTTTGATAGAGAACACAAGAGTTGGGTGATCCCATGTAAGAAAATCCTTTACTAGCTGAAATTCCATTGCCTGTATGGGGTAATCATCACCCTCCCCCATCCCACACTTCAATAAAAGCAAGGGAACTTAACAACTCTAAATTTTGTATGGAATAAATATAGTTTTAAGCAAGTTGAACAAATGTAAGAATTGGAGTAAAAATAAAATACTGCTGTATTAAATGTAACACCATTCGCTGAAACACTTTTACCGGTAAATAGCTATATTTCATATGACTATACAAATATTTTATTATGACTAAATTATTTTACTTAGTGGAAATATGTTTTTTCTCTTAAAAAAGAGTTATAAATAGAACAAAATTAATAAGGATTTAGGACCTACTACTTCCAATAACATGTTCATTTCCTGGAAAAGATGCTTAAGTTGTTCATCATATTCACTGATAAAGTATTTCAAGCTCTCAGAGTTTCGGGAATACGAAATTGTTTCACTGAGCTACCCTACCGTACCCAGATTCTTTACTGTGTAAATTAATTGATCAATTAATCCAGTTGATTTGATCCAGTTGATCAATTTTCATGCTTGATACCTAAGAATCAATAAAAAGCACATTACGAGTACTTCCAAATATTAGAGCGAATTAGCTATGTTTTCTTTTACTTTCACTTTTCCAAAAGGGTATCAGTTAACTTAAATGGCCATTGGTTTTTCTTTTTCCCAGGGCTTATAGAGGGAATCACCTCTGGGGGAAACACACATGTTCATTACCAGATGTGTAAAAAACACACTGACACTTTAAGCTCAGTTGCATAATGTACTCTATATACATTATTTCTTCGCATTTTCCTTTGCTTATTTTATTATTTCAAAAAGGAAGACTCGGGGTTAATTCATCCTGAATTGTATTTCTTCAAGCCAGTATAAATAACAAATTTAGACTTATTTCAATGATTAAAAAACTACTAAACTTCACCGTTCATCTATCACAATAGTCTTTGCATAAGAAATGACCAAAATATGTATTGTAATAATACAGACAAAATAACATAAAATAGTACATTATTACTCCATTTTTCATCAAATGTTAATATAGGCTGTTCAAACAATAATGTTTTTTATTATTTCATTTCTACAGAAAAATAATTGATTCAGTTTAAATGATAAAAATGCTTAGGTCTTTCAAAGAAGAAATTTCAGCAAGTTATCATGAAGACTGTCGAATACATTTACTGTGCCTTAGAGTTGTTGCAATAAAATGGTTAGCACATAAAAACTGGTGCTTGTACTTTTTACCAGATACTGCTTGAGAGGCAACATGGAGCAGTGAAAAGAAAATTACAAATCTGATCCTCTAGCTTTCTAATTTGGCCCTATATAAATGAACTTGTGATGTTAGACAAAATACTTTTAACACTTTGCTTTAATATTCTTGCTTTTAAAATAAACACGATACTCAGGTTTTTATGAAAAATATATTAAAAAATCCAAAGTGATAAAATATAAAATGTCATTATAATAAAAGTTTTATTTTATGTGATATATATGTATTTATTTATTTGTTCACACATATTTTTATTTGCTACCATGTTAAATTAGCATCTTAAATCCTTCCATCTTTCACACTATTGAAAATGACAGCTAATAGGGGTGCCTGGGTGGCTTAGTCCGTTGAGCATCCGACTTCAGCTCAGGTCATGATCTCACGGTTTGTGAGTTCGAGCCCCCTATCGGGATCTGTGCTGACAGCTCAGAACCTGGAATCTGTTTCAGATTCTGTGTCTCCCTCTCTCTCTCTGCCCCTCCCCTGCTCACACACTGTCGCTCTGTATCTCTCAAAAAAATAAACATTAATTTTTTTTAAATGACAGCTAGTAATAATGAGGCTGACATGACATTTTGAGAAAAAATATATTTTCACTTACATAACTCACAATATTTAATGAGTGAGTAGGACTTTACCACTTACTAATTAAATTAGTCTGCCTTAAATAAACCACAACAGTTGTCAGTATTGTTTTCATGGGTTAGGATGATGATTTTCACTCATAAAACTGTTATTTTAAATTTGTATTCGTAAGCCATAGAGGAACTAGGTACCTAAAAATATTTGTATAGATTACTGTGGTATATCACTTAAAATAATTGTTGTTAAAGAAATATAAAATTGGAAACACACCAAAAATTATGATTTTAGCTCAGAAACAAATTCTTGAAAATACACACACACACACACACACACACACACACACACAAACCACAAATACTGTCAAATATTAAATCCTGGTTTCCACAGATGAGAAAAAAAATCTTATTACTTTCAACTGAATATTAGAAGTGTATGATTATCCCCTCATTGGGCTATAGTTTTGAATAAATAAAATTATATGATATTATGGGAGAAAAGCAATAATAAAACACATTGCAGCCATTAAGTTGTAGTTTCATTCTCTTGCCAAGTAAAATATGGATGATTAGACTCCATATACTATTGTTTCACATAGAATGCTGTTTGGAAAATCTATTTGCCTCAAAATCGATTTGTTATATATATTTTTCTTCAATTAATTACTAATGTTGGAGTTAAAATACAAGATGTTACTAATGGGAGTGAAAACATGACTGGATGTTTGTGTAAAAACGTTTTCAAAGTTTTATCACCAGCTCCAATCTAATTTAAATGATAATAACATTTTCAGTTTTCTGGTGCCTTATGCAAGTTTTATCTCATGTTATCAGAAATAATTCTGATATTTTGAGTATATAATATACAGTGTATTTAAATTCTCATGTGCCCTGTGAAATTTTTTCATGTCAAAATTGACTTTGGATTTTTATAAGAGCCAAATTTCTACAGAATTAATTTTGTCCTTGGAAAAGAGAAATAAACTTATTAAGCTAGTAAAGAAATGTTAAACAGTACCATTTATAATGTGTACTGCAGTTAAAGCAATTATTTAGTGTAGTAGCTTACTAAAAAGGATATTAGTAATATAAAATAGCTAATGTTGTTTTTAAGTAGGTTTCCTAACCCCTCATATGTAAATCAGAAATACAGAAGATATGGCTTTTTAAAAAATCTTTAAATATATTTATACAATAGTGTTCTCTCAGAAGATGGCATTCACAATGATCTTGACATAGCAGGAAAATTGATCCATATTCTAAAAGTGTAGAATTCCCATGATGCTTCCTTTTCTCTTCCAATGAAAAGAGTATACCTCAACCAATTGGGGAATTTGTGAAAATACTTTGTGGTTAGTCTATTGACTTAACTAAATGTCATCAGAGACCTCCATACATCCTTCATTAGTGCCTAGTAAGAGAAAGTCAGAGTGTGACTTTCCAATATCTTTAACTCATAAACTTTCTCTAAACTTCTATGGGGTATACATCCTTAATGCCTAGAAATGCCAGTTGTTATCATGGATTCTGATCATGCCATCCTTCAAATGTTAAGGATTTTGATGGATTTTTGGCCGTAAAACCCTACTGTTCAGCACTTTTCCCTTTCAGATCTTCAAAAGATTACACATCATGAAACAATATGCAAATAGGTAATTATAGTATTTCATGACTGAGAAAATATCTGACAACCCCAAAGATATGGATTATGTAGATTTAAAAAATGAGATTTAAGCTCAAGATTAAAGTAGGGTGGCATGAGTGTGAGGAGATGGGCATATCTAAGCAGTGACAGTCTTTTAAAAAGTAAAACAAAGCAAGACAAACAAAACAAAACAAAAACAAGCATTGAAAGCCTCTGGAAATGGCCCTAATAGCCTATACAAATAAACAGTTTTTCAATAAAATCTATGAAAAATTGGTAAGAACTATGAGAGTCTGTAGAATTTGAATCAATACCTCTGTGCTCTATCCTGTCCCAGTGAGATGGAAATTTCACTCCAGAGAGGTACAGCTAAGAACATAGGCCTCCCTCCCTCTGCCCCTAGTTCCCAAATGAATGTATCTCCGTGGAAGAAGCAGGACAAAAGCGTTTTTCATCTTGCCCACGGCTGCCTGTCACTGAATTAAAGATCCACAGGAGTGCAGCGGAGAAGTAGGGGCTCTGTTCTTCCTCATAGCCCCCCAGCCATGAGACAGAGGATCGACCTTAACTTCAGTGTCATCAGGAATACTGCGGGCTCATTTATTTTTGCCTTGGCTTGTGGCTTGGGGTGTTTCACACCAAGAGAAGTAAGCAGGAGAGACCTAGGGTTCTTGTACCACCAAACACTGTGCCCTCAGCTCCCAAAACAAGGGTGTCACTCAAATAGAAGCCTATCATTGTCCCTACTACTGCACCAGAGCTGTGTCTCAGAGATGTTTTCCCCAGGTGAATAGCATGCTGTGGAACAGAGAGATACAATCCTTCCCTTAGGAACTGACTTCATTTGCAACAGAACGTGGAAAGGTCAACCTCACAGTGCTCTTGAATATAGTAAAAATTGTGTTGAAAGATAAAAAAGGAAATGATTCATAGAGTCACTGGCTAAACTGTAGGCTTTTTAAAATTAAATGAATCCAGCTTCCTATATGTCATCTCACTTTTTCAAAGGGCCAGTTGGTGCATAATAATATCACAAATCCTGCCCCACACAGACAAAACGTTTCAACTGACTCTGACTACTCTAGTGATATAATTTTCCAGGCCTGTGAGGCACTTTCCAATAAGACACCATATTTCTGCTGCTAGCAATTGACCAGCAGAAAACTAAGATATAATAATTGTAAATATTCAGTGCTTAAAATGTTCTATACTATGCTGGGAGAATATACGTGTGTATACCATATTTATATGCATATAAAATAACTATGTGTGCTAATTCATTTCATAAGAAGGTTATGAGACTAGTACTACAATTATAGATGAGAAAATTGAGCCATGGAGAAGTTACCCAAATTATTCATCTTCCCATTACTAGCAAGTAGTATAATTTAACTTTAGTCTCAAGTAGTCTAGCTACAGAAAACTCTTTTAGTAAATTGTAAAAGTTCACTGTAGCTGACAAAACTGCAGCACTGTATTTATTTGAAGGAATAAATACAGCAGAGAACTATTATGGACACAATCACAATGGGTATAATCACAAATGTAAGAGCAGGTAGAGAATCTCCTTACTTTCATTTTTAACTCAAAAAATCTATAGCTACATCTCCAACTGAATATTTCCCCCATGTCTCAATGCAAAGTATTTAAAACCTAACTAATTAATTTCATCGCTAAACATGTATGTCCTTAATGCTTCCCTCTTTGAGAATGGCATCACCAATCAACTGTCTGCCGAAGTCAAAATCCCTAGTGTTTTGTTGAATCTCATCTCTATGTCTAAAGACCCACCCAGCAGTCAAAGGGTGCCACTAAAATTCTTTTCATATAAAATCCTTTCTAAATACATTACTCATTTTCTTTTACCTAAACAATTACAAATCTCTCCTACCCAATCTTCTTACACCTCTATAATCCACCCTTCAATTGTTCCCCAAATCTTCTGCTTAAAATCTAATTCTGTTTGAGTTATCAGCTTATCAGTAGACAGAATGCAATAAAATACAAATGTTTATTACTACATGCAGTCTAATTCTGTAAATGATCCTGAACTAATACAGAGGACTGACTTGTTAAGTCAGACTAACTCAGAATTGAATTTTACAAGTATTTTCACCAACATGAGAATCTTAACACTCTCCAAGAAATGTCTCTCTGGTACAGGATGAAAATATATTGAAATCTAACCACAAAATATTTTCCTTCTCAGTTTCCAAGCTACTTTTCTAACCTCATCTCAACATACTCTCCTCAAACATACACTTTAGCTTATATTACTTTGTAATATAACCTCAGCATGCCATGTCCTTTTTCATGAATTATCACATGGGTGTCTTTTAGTTTGATATACTCTTTCTGCTTCCCTAACACAAAAGCCATCTTTTTTGAAGATGTTTCAGTGTTCCTTGGAAATGAGCTATTCTTCCCCCCTTTCCCCCATCAGCTTTGCATTTCCTGATTATGTGACTACACAGATGTCTGAATTTTAAGTACTTTATATGCTTGGACCATTTTATATACTTTTAATACTCAAGCCTATGCAAATACATGACACATAATAGAGCCTTTTTTTAATGAATGTATGTCTCCATTGAGAAATTTGCAAGTTTCAATAAGTTCTTGTAAAGTCTATGTTGTTTCATTCAAGCCTACAAGTAGGTAAAAATAACGTTTAGTCATTAAATTGTCAGACTCATTTCACTGTAAATTAAAAATTAGAGAAATTATCTGTCATTAGAAATTATTGAACTATTGAACTATTATTGAACTCTAGATTAATATTCTGCTGCTCTTAATCTTTTATTTTTTTGTCCATGACTTAACAGTCAAGATTTCACTTAGAAAGTCAAGAAATATTTGAACAAGCTCATGCACTTTATATTTCCGTAATTGATGTGGTTTTTAAAAATTCTCAGCTGAAATGGTTTCTATCAGTACTGGCTATATTAGAACATTTCTTCTAATCAGGGCCAGAAGCCAGCGCTGTAGCTTTTAAAAAATTCTATGGATGGTGTTCTCCAGTTGTAGTTTTAACTACCAGCTTTTCTTAATCATCATTATTATAAATTAATGACATTGGTAGTGATGACCTTTAAGGTCTTTTGTAGAAAAAAAATAAGGGGCGCCTGGGTGGCGCAGTCGGTTAAGCGTCCGACTTCAGCCAGGTCACGATCTCGCGGTCCGGGAGTTCGAGCCCCGCGTCGGGCTCTGGGCTGATGGCTCAGAGCCTGGAGCCTGTTTCCGATTCTGTGTCTCCCTCTCTCTCTGCCCCTGCCCCGTTCACGCTCTGTCTCTGTCTGTCCCAAAAATAAATAAACGTTGAAAAAAAAAAAAAAAGTAAATTATTATATTACTAAGTCCAAAGTACTTTTTGCTTCCTCATAGCATAGAACGATGATTATATTTCCTTATAAGACAACAAATCTTACATCACATGAAAACCAGCCATGAATCTGAACACATGGCTGATATTTCCTTGAACAAACGTTATGTATGACAGATAAATATATTTCCCTAGCAATTATTGCATTAACAGTCTCTCTCTTCCCGACCTTCTCTTTCCTCTTCCCCTGCTACTCCGCCCCCATCTTTCTCCCTGTCCCTCTCTTTCCCTGTCTGCATTTATTGTATAATAGTTTCTGGGGACAGGATCATATTCAGGTGATCATCCAGTTCACTGAACAGTTTAACATTTTGTAAAGATTATTTTCCCAACTAACATTATTGTTATTATTTTACTTATTTTTATATCAGAGATATTTTATGAAATGATGTGCAGCTCATATACAAATATGTGAAATGTTAAGTCTGTAGAGTTGTCACATGGCTTAATTTACACATACATAATTTCTTTATATCTATTCTGTTGTTTTCACCTTCCATAGAATTTTTTAAAAGCTACAGCGCTGGCTTCTGGCCCTGATTAGAAGAAATGTTCTAATATAGCCAGTACTGATAGAAACTTCATTTCAGCTGAGAATTTTTAAAAACCACATCAATTACAGAAGTATAAAGTGCATGAGCTTGTTCAAATATTTCTTGACTTTCTAAGTGAATTCTTGACTCTTTTCTTAGAAAACTTGAGGGGCGCCTGGGTGGCTCAGTTGGTTAAGCGTCCGACTTCAGCTCAGGTCACGATCTCACGGTCCGAGAGTTCGAGCCCCGGGTCAGGCTCTGGGCTGATGGCTCAGAGCCTGGAGCCTGCTTCCGATTCTGTGTCTCCCTCTCTCTCTGCCCCTCCCCTGTTCATGCTCTGTCTCTCTCTGTCTCAAAAATAAATAAACGTTAAAGAAGAAAAAAGAAAACTTAAGTTCAGCTAAAGACAGAAATATATTAACCATTGCATTTATTTTAGAATTGGTTTACTTTCAATGTTTTTATACATAAGAATTGGTTTTGAATAGTGTTACTTTTTTATACATAAGAACTTTTTAAAAAGTGTATTAAAAATCATTTGAGATTAACAAATGATCTATTATGTAATAAGAGATTATGGCAGGTAAGGGAAATAAAGAAGTCTTATGTTAAAAGGAACATTTTTATGCCATATTAATTTATAATTTAGAGGATTTTTGGTGAATTAACTGTAGTTTTAATTTTATTAGTATGTAAAGACTCTTAGATAATAGGCAGGCTAATAAGTCATTTATGAAGTAAAAATGATCTTTTTTGCCACCGTGAATCATAAATATTTATACAATATTTTCAATATACACTTTCAGTGATCATTAAGCTGTAATTATTCAATTTTCTACATTGCTGTTATTAGTTTCATCTTTCACTCACTCATTTTTCCTTCTGCTACTTCCTTTATGACAGTAACAGTATACAACCATAAGCAAATATAAACCACAAGTTAAAAACTATAATGACAATTCTCTCTAGAGCAGTCTCCAAGTAACCTTTTGTTATGCCAAAATTGAACTTGATATGTTCACACCAAATAAAATCTGTCTCTATTTTTTGAGTATCCATTGCTTTAAAGAGGAATCAGAAGCAATCAATCATTCTTGGTGTGGTGTTAGAAAAAAATCACGCCTTATCTGAAAAAATATGTGAAAATATGAGGGAAAGGTTGGTGAATCCACAGTATGAGAAGAGATAATAGGCTAGGTCAGGACTGAACACATAGAACTGGGCAGCTCTGTAGCGATAGGAAATCACAAAGCAAAATGAGAAATAAAGCAACAGTACAAGGGAGGGAGATTTAGGAGAGTGATTTGAAGTTTCTTCATGTACAGGCTACTCTTAATGATCACAGATGGAAAAATGACACCAAATGAATTGTGAATATTGGCACCAGCATCCCAGCACTGGCTTTATAAGTATTTCAGTTAGTTTTTCTCAACATTTAAAGATACCCTTTCGTGTCTTCCTGAGGTACTTAAAAGAGAGAGTCCTATGTAGGGAGAATGTCCTTGCCCAGGAAGAATACATAATTTTACTGAGAGGACAACATTTCAGTTCAGAAACACATAAATATTTAACAGAGAACATGGTCAAATTCTAAATCGTGTAGCTCTTATTGTAAATTCAGTTTAAGTTTAGAGGACAATTTCAACAATGGAATTTAAGAGAGACTCTAAACAGTTCCTACAATTTTGCTATTGGAGAGGGAGGAGAAGGACCTTAGAGTAGAGGTGGATTGAGTAATTTGAGGTGAATGTCTTTGTTTTCTGTATTCAATGACTAATCATGCCCCTTTGTGTTAGGGTTCTATTGTTTCCATAACATAGTACCATAAATTTAGCAGCTGAAAACAACATAATTATCTCACTGCTCACATATCAATTCAGGTAGCTCAACTGATCTCTCTGCTTCATGTCTTCCAAGGCTAGATTCAAAACATTGGCCACACTGGGGTCTCATCTGGAAGCTCTGGAAGAGAATTTCCTCCTTCCTAGATCTTTTAGGTTGATGGCAAAACTCAATGCCTGCAGTATAGGGCCGAGGTCCTTGTTTTCTTGCTGACTGTTGTTCAAGAGCCTCTCTCAACTCCTTAATGTCTCCTGCATTCCTTGGTTTATGGCCCCATATATCTTCAAGAACAGTAATCGTGGCTTGATTTCTCCCATTTGAATATCTCTGACCTCCCATCCTGGTCTCAGCCTGAGAATAGTCTCTGCTCTTAAAGGGATCATGTGATTATATTGGACCCAGCTAGATAATCCAATATACTCTATTTTAATCTCCATACAATTAATCACATCTGCACAATCCCTTCTGCAATATAACCTAACCTATCCAAGGCTACAAGAATTAGGACACTGGTATATTTGGGGGACTTTTATCATTTGAGAATGTGCTGATGAGATAGTCAATAATTTTACCTTTTGCTTGAGGACATTTCTGCCTTCCAGAATCTGTTAAATTACATGGGTAAGAAGTGCCAGGAATTAACACTCCAGAGCTGCAGCCTCAACTAATGACTAAAGTGATTAAGGCATTAAAAACAAAATGGTTCCTCATACCTAAGTTGGGATACTAGTAACACACGTTCTACATTATTTCCCAGAGTTCCCCAAAGCCAAAGATTAAGGCCCCTTTGCCAGCAGTAGTCACTTGTTTAAAAAAGTACTCTCCTTATTGTCTTCCGTTTTCTCTCACTTCCCTACTTCCTACCAATGTCTACTGAAATTAAATCCAAAATAAATTTTAAAAACTACTTGTACTTAAGTCATTGTCCCAGGATGTGCTTCTGGAATTTTTTAAAAAAGTCAGATAAAATAATCATTTCTTACTTTTACTCACTGTTTTATTGTTCAGAATATTTTTATTTTTATTTTTTTAAATTTTTTTTTCAACGTTTATTTATTTTTGGGATAGAGAGAGACAGAGCATGAACGGGGGAGGGGCAGAGAGAGAGGGAGACACAGAATCGGAAACAGGCTCCAGGCTCTGAGCCATCAGCCCAGAGCCTGACGCGGGGCTCGAACTCACGGACCGCGAGATCGTGACCTGGCTGAAGTCGGACGCTTAACCGACTGCGCCACCCAGGCGCCCCTGTTCAGAATATTTTTAGCATACGAAAGAGTAACTATCAATAAAAACACAGTATAATAATTTAGAAGGATCTATTCCCACCTATTCCTTTAGTTAATATTCACAACAACTCTGTGAGATGGGAATTTCTCCATAGCCTATTTTAAAGACAAAAATTAAAATCACAGAGACTGGGTAACTAAGAAAGTCATAGATTTTAAGTGATATAAATGGTGTATTCAAATCCCAACTCACATCCAGTGACACGAAATCCTGTATTTTTCCTCTTCTTTCATAAACATATTGGTAAACAAGGTAAATATTCCCTGTTTTACCATGTTGCATGTGTGCATATTTATTTACAGAGAGCTTATATAATTTTCTAAGGTCACAAGGTCAGAGAGGAACATAATTAAGCCTAGATTCAGGACTTGTGTGTTCACATTCCCAATTGTGTTCTTTCCACTATATTTCCAGACAATGATATTTAGGCAAGCCGAGGCCAGCTTACTGAATGTGGAGCATTAACCATAAGGTTTGGAAATAACCCCTTTGGCAATTAAATTCCACAAGAGACTTTTAGAAAGTAAAATAACATAAAAATTATTTTATATCAAGACTTTTTTTAGTGCTTTTGGTCCAAAGTCTGGAAAATGGTGTTTTAAGAACATTAATCTGCAAGGGCATACAAGATGAGTTGGAGGAATACAAGATTGAGGTCAGAAAATCTAAAGCTAAAGTCATTTCTAGTAATCCAGGAGTTAGGTGATTAGGGCCTAAAGTAGGGTAGTGGCAAGGAGACTCGAAGTGGATAAATATCAAAGGCAATTTTAGAAGAACTGATAGAAAGGAGAGCTTGATTGCAAGAGAGACATGATACCACGTTATAATGATAGCACATCTCTTTTTCCTCTTTAAAATATGGAAAACTATTCTCTTTGCCTATTGATATGAATGTGTGTGTATTTCTTATTTATTATAGAAAATTAAAATGAGTTCTGACTCAAATTGTCTGAGTGTACGTAAGTCACCTACTATTCCACCACCCCAAAATCCTTCTTTCACATATATACAGGCCTATAGATTCATTTTCCAAAAAGAAACAGGATTGTAAGTCTTTTTTTTTTCTTTTTCAAAACTATGTGCTGGGTAATAATACTATTAACACACTTATTAGGGCTGGTTATTTATCTGGATTGAATTAAGAAAATTCCATGTTGTATGGTGTTACCTAATTCCCTAGTAAGGCTACAACCCATATTATAACAGATTCTTGAGTTCTGTATGAAAAGAAAAGCCAAGTTAATAAGTTAATATCCTTTGTTTTAGAACTATACAGTTTAACACTCTGTTTTTAAATGTTTATTTGTTTATTTTTAGAGAGAGAGAGAGTGCAAGCTGGGGAGAGGGGCAGAAGGAGAGAGAGAATTTTAAGCAGGCTCCATGGTCAGTGCAGAGCCCAGTGCAGGGCTCAGTCTCAATCAAGAGTCTGAACTGAAATCAAGAGTCAGATGCTGAACTGACTGAGCCACCGAGGCACCCCTAGAACTACACAATTTAGGACTGCATACATTTTTATGTAGTGTATAACTCTGTACATGGTCATATCAAATTATAAATGTAACACACCATGCTTTATCATGAGTATTATCCTAATCTTTACATAATGAAAGAAAGGAACTAACTTGCTATGTTTACCTGCAATGCAATATCATATCTCTTCTGGATGATTGCAACACAATTCCACAGAGTATCCAAGCTTCCATTTTACCTCTCTTTCTCGCTATCATACTCTATTCTCAATTTATAGCAGCCAGAGGGAAGTTAAAAGAAAAATAATCTGAAGCCATTTCATATCATTTCTCTACCTAAAACACTCCAGTAGTTTCTCTATGCAATTAGAATGACATGCAGATTCTTTATGGGGGAGAAATTCCCTTCATACCCTGATATATACCATGTATCTTACTTCATCTATTTCTCTCTCTTTCATCAGGTTTTAGCCTCCTTAGCCTTTCTTTTTCCATTCCTTGAAGCTTGTTTCAACAATTGCCATTACTTTGACCCATGCCTGAAACATTCTTCCCAAAGGATTTCACATAACTGTTTCTCTTCATAATTCAGATCTAAAATCCAATATTCCTTTTTTAGAGAAGCCATCCCTAACCTCCTCACCTAAAATAGACCCTGCATAGAAGTTATACCTATGAGAATTCATTTTTGTTTGATTGATTTCTATTGTTTACTTCTCACTACTGGAACGTAACGCTACCATATACTGTGGTCACAATGTAGCCAAGCATATACTGAGCACCCACTAAAAAGCTGTGAAATTCATTAATTGATTGAATAATAAGAGGCACTAAACAATAAAGGATTATATAATTATTTTATTTCTTACAATAAATTTCTGGTAGACATTTTAGTATCTGTAGAACTTAGGTATGGATTGTGTCTGATTTTATTTGATCATTGAAAGAATTTGATATTTTGAAAACTATGAAATTAGTTATCTGCATATAAAATTGTTTTAACTAATCATTACACTATAGACGCTATGCAATATTTTGTGCTTTCCTAAGAGTTTATATTTACATAGATATTTCTAAAATGAACTTATAGATATGAGAAAAATAGAATGGATTTTAATCAAGCGTGTTAATATTATGATTGATATATTTCTCAAATGACTAAATTTTGATAAGAAAGAAATGATGAAAGGAAATAGAAAAGAAAGGGAAAAGAAGAAGAGAGGAGAGAAAGAGGTAGAAGGAGAGGAAGAGGGAGCAAGAGAGAAAGAAAAAGATTGAGGACGGGGCGCCTGGGTGGCTTGGTCGGTTAAGCGTCCGACTTCGGCTCAGGTCATGATCTCACCGTCTGTGAGTTCGAGCCCCGCGTCGGGCTCTGTGCTGACAGCTCAGAGCCTGGAGCCTGTTTCCGATTCTGTGTCTCCCTCTCTCTCTGCTCCTCCCCTGTTCATGCTCTGTCTCTCTCTGTCTCAAAAATAAATAAAAACGTTAAAAAAAAAAATTTAAAAAAAAAAAAAAAAAAAAAAGAAAGATTGAGGAGGGGACATAGGATGAATGGACATAAAACAAGTATACTACTAAACTAGCATTTTTATTTTTAAATGAAGTACTGTTAATTTAAAGGCGTCATTAATCAGTGTAGTTTCATCAATTTCAGCACAAATTTTTTCTGATAAAGCACTGTTAAGATCAGTTCAAACTATTAAAAAGATCAGTGTGGAATAAACAACAAAGAGGCTGTTGCTTTATTGGAACTGAGCGACTGGAATCAATTGTGACAGCAGGCACCTAGGTTATAGTGGCATATGAGGAGAACTGTCAAAAGTTCAGTTCCATTGTCTACCTCGTAAGTACCATCACTTGCCAGGTTATTGACATATGGTTTTGGCCATAATATATGACATGGCTGTTTTCTTCTAACTTTACTGGGATATAGTTGACAACTTAAATGTGTATATATTTATGTTGTACAACTTGATGATTTGGTATACATTTACATTGTAAAATAGTCACCTAGGCATATTCACGTCACATTCATCACCTAACCTTTATCGGCACACCACATACCCATCCTACATGTGGGCAGATACACACCACACATAGCCTTGGGAAATTCTTTGATGTCGTTCTAGATGTTCTAATTTGGGTTTATCTTTGAAAGGACAGACTAGGGGTGCCTGGGTGGCTCAGTTGGTTAGGCGTCCAACTCTCGATTTTGGCTCAGGTCATGATCTCAAGGTTTGTGAGATTGAGCCTTACATCAGCTCCTACTCAGTGTGGAGCCCACTTGGGATTCTTTCCTCTCCCTTCTCTCTGTCCCTATCCCACTCCTGCCCTCTCTCTCTAAAAATAAATAAATAAACATTAAAAAAAAAAAAAAGAAAGAAAAGGCTATTTGATGCATTTGATAGTGCCTTATCTGTCATGTTAATATTCTATAGTATTTTTAGATGTAATTACTTATTAGCAGATGATACAATCTGATTATAGACAATATCAAGATTCATATGGGGCACCTGGGTGGCTCAGTCGGTTAAGCGGCTAACTTCGGCTCAGGTCATGATCTCACGGTCCGTGAGTTTGAGCCCCGCGTCGGGCTCTGTGCTGACAGCTCAGAGCCTGGAGCCTGTTTCAGATTCTGTGTCTCCCTCTCTCTGATCCTTCCCCCATTCATGCTCTGTCTCTCTCTGTCTCAAAAATAAATAAACGTTAAAAAAAATTAAAAAAATAAAAAAAGATTCATAATGTTTATGTTGACATGGTCTTCTTTTGCTCATCAAATTAAATGTTGTTTAAATAAATAAGAGTACACTGTTGATACATGTATTTGGATTTCAGTTTTCTGAAAACTATTTTTTAAAGGTGAATATAGTTTATGTTTCTCTCCACTTTTGTTTCAGTACTATTTTTAAAATATCACTCAAAGTCATGTGGTCCTTAAAGCATGCATGTATTTCAACTTTCATTAGTATTATGAAATAAATTCTGTTTCTGAAACTTTTAATATGCGTACCAACCAGGCGAGTTCCAACGTCATTTATAAAACAATTAATTACTACACTGATTTAACAAATATATTTTAGGACACTGGTCTGTGCAGTGCATTATGTGAGGCATTAAGGACAACGTGGTGGAAAGTATGGATTTAAATTTTGCCATCATCCTGCTTTCACTCTACCTAGTAGGACCAAAGAAACATCAACACTCAACAAAGCATATCATAAAATGTGCTAAAGCGACATACTGCGAGATACAATCATATACTTGCTTATCTGAATTGCAGATGAAAAGAAAGTTTTTGTCAGGAATGATTTCTTAGAAATTTTGTAGTTAAACTGAAACCTAGAATTATGGAGAACCAGAGAGAACTGTATATACCAAGACCTGAAAGGCAAGGGATAGCATGGTAGGAGTAAAAAATGATAGCTTATTGATTCTTAAGGCTATTAGTAATAAAGTAGGAGTTCCACCAAAAAAATAAAAATAAAAATAAAGTCTATTTTGTCTGATAAAAAAATGATAGTTCAGAATGGCTACAGAATGCATTTCTGGTAGTGGAAAATAAAGGGAAAACATAAAGTCACAAGAAAAGGTAAAGGGACAGGCGAAATAGGGTTTTACCAGCTATGTTAAGTTGCCTGGATTTTGAGTTCAAGTTCGTTGGAAAAGTCATTGAAATGTTAATGCAAAGGCTTATGTGAACAAAGTTTCACGTAAATTCTAATTTAAGAAAGGTCACTGGGAGTGGAGGAAACTAGAAGCACAGAGACCTTTATAAAGTTACTGCAGGTGTCTTGTTGGGATAATGGTGGTGTAGAGGCAGAGATACTGAAGTTGAGACAATAATCATTCTCTTACCATGGAATAATAAACCAAAAATCTTACCAAGACTCTGAGAGGAGGGACAAGTTTAAAATAATATAAAACGCAGGTTATGTTATTATTTTTTAGTCATAAATATTAGAATATTAAAAATAAAGCTTTTAAAATGTGAGCAAATTATTTGTCTATGTTATTGCACCATGCATGTGATGTTAATAGCAAAGTGTGTTTTTTAGGCTAATGGCTTTCGAACCGTGTTGCAGACTATGAGTCAGGACTTCTCTCTTGTCCACCAAGAGAGTGGATGCAGATTGAATATGAGAGAGGCTAACGTTTGGGAGGAGACAAGAGACCCAAACAGGGGTTTCGTCTCCATATTTATTGAGCTCACAAGATATTACCCACGTGGTGAATGTGAAGAAAACAAGATCTTACACATGTGAACATGGAGAAAACAATCAGACAGTAATCATTAACTTGTGTGTGTAAGCAAATGGTCTTGGGGGCAAGTGGAGTTTGTGATCAAAGTAGGATAGTATATTGGCACCAGATGGAAAGTAATTTCCTGCAGGTGATTTAAGTTACTCGTGATAATTGTAATGGTACAATATCTCGCTAGCTAATCTCGGGTGCTTTCACCCTGTGGTGGCAGCTTTCCGCCCTAAGCTTTTTTCCCAACCAATGATGTAAGTAGAACCTATTTCCCCACAAAACTATAGACCTTTAACAGAATCAGCATCACCTAAGAACTTGATTGAACTAAATTCTTGGCTTCTAGGCCAGTTCTACTGAGTCAAACACTGAGACTGGGGACAAGCAATCTGGTTTTAACACACCCTAGTGGTTGATTTGAATACATTCTAACATTTGAAATCACTGCTACAGTTAAGTCTGCTTTTCTGTTTTGTTCATTTGATTTGGTTTTGCTTTTAAAAGAGTCACTCATTTATTTCTTTATACATATGTCAAAATAGGGTGTCAAAATCTCCATTTGCAAAGTGAGGAATTTTCAAAATAATAAGGGATGCAAAGACTTCACACAAATAAACTTGATACATAATCATGGGTACAAGGGCCTGATGATATGATTCTGTGTGAATCAACTAAAATATCTTGTAATGAACAAAAGCTAAGGTTTGACTGGCATCAGTAATGTGAAATTGTGGCAACTTTGACATTTTTCAGGTTCATTTTTGAGTTGCTTATAAAGGGCAGTATCCTCAGGCAAACTATTCCTATTTGTGTTAGTTTCCTAGGGCTTCCACTAAAAAGTGCCACACACTAAGTGGCTTCAAACAGCAGAAATGTATATGCACTTCTTGCTAGAATCAAGATGTCAGCAGGGTTGGTTCCTGCCACAGGCTCTAAGGCAGAAAGCATTCCGTGTTTTGGGTGGTTGTAGGCAATCCTTCGTATCCTCTAACTTAAATAATGTGCCGTAAAGTTAATTATTAGTAGTACAACTTATGTTAAGATGGTAAGGAGATAAGAGAGGGAAGTAAACCAAAGATTCATTTTGTAAATTTATCTATAAAATATGAATATGTGTTCATAAAAACAAAAAAGAAATTCTCATAGCAATTAGAGTTCATTCTGCAACTGGGCACTAATATTTATAACTACCTTTTTCCACTTACCCATTCAACATTCCATTCGCTTTCATCAAGCACCACAGCTGGTTACATATGTCTTTGTTTTGTGGATTGAATAAAACATTTGTTCATATCATTAAGCCAATTCACTGAGAGACAGAGGAAATTGGCATGTAAGCAGTGACAAAATGGTAGGTTGCAATGTTGTAGAAATTTGATTTTAACACAAAACTGATGTTTAAAATCAATAATATTCAATAAACGTAATAATTATAGTTAAATTTCATGGCATGTGAAACTATGAATGTTATATATTCTCTTATTTGGGTTGCACAGTAAACTGTAAATTAAGTGCTACTTTTATCTAAATTTAGGAGGAAACTCAAGTTCAGGTAGTGAGATGATGTGTCCGTTTTGCACACCAATTGTTGACTTGAACATAGGATTTGGACCCAAGTACTCCACTGACATGGTCTTTAACCCATAATATCTACAGTATACGAGGAGGAGCATCATCTAATGTGAAGTTAGGGTTGGTTAATGTGGAAGGAGGCACTATTCAATATTTAATCAATCACTAAACAATATGTGTTGACTGTAGCACTAGCTTATTCTTTGATATCCTATGACTTTCTCCCACATCTTCTTCAAACATTTACTTAAATTCTCCTTCCCAATGAGGTAAACCTTTCCACCCTATGCAGTATCGCTGCTGTCATATTTCTACTCCCCACCTCTCATCTCTTCATTTTTCCCCATAATATTTATCACCTTCTAACATACTACATATCTTATATGCCCTTTAACAGAGATAAAAAATGTTAACACAATTCAAGGTTATCAGGCAAAGCAGCAAGTAGCTAGTATCTATTACAGTTTTGGCTCTCAAACGTGGTGAGTCTTCCCAGTAAAGAATTCTTTCTGTGTCCCAACTGATGCTAGGCCCCAGTGAACATTTCATATTCCATTACTGCAAGATTGAGAGTTTCTTTGCTGGAGATTGTTCTCATTGTTCTCTGGATACATTCAGCCCTCAAAAAATCTCTGCACATTTTTTGTAATATATGAACATGGTCTCAAAATATGTCCAATGACATGACATTATGTCCTTTATTTCACAAATAAAAACAAATGAACATCAAGTGTTAGTTAATATGTAAACTTTCTGTTTGCTGCAACCTTCAAAAATTATCTTAATCGATCATGATATTTTGACCATGAAGGCAGAGGTTCAGTTCATTCAGGATTCTAATAATGTCATTTGGACATATGCTTGGGGGGAAGAGAAATAAAAACATCATTAAAAACTCTATTCTGGTATTATCTGCGTCTTAAATGTATATTGTTAATTTCTTTTTTTCCCAAAATTTTTAAAATTTATTATTTATTTTGAGAGAGGAAGAGAGAGCATGTTCACCAGCAAGGGAGGGGCAGAGACACAATCCCAAGCAGGCTCCACTCTGCCAATGCAGAGCCCTATGCAGGGCTTGAACTCATGAACCATGAGATCATGATCTGAGCTGAGATCAAGAGTTGGATGCTTAAACTACTGAGCCACCAAGTGGCCCCTTAAATGTATATCATTAATTTCTCATTTCAGCAGCTCATGTGAACACCATTCTACTTAACAGCTGCTATACTTCATAATGTCAAAGCAGGTTCATTTACCCAGTTCTCATTTTTTAGGAAAACATTGTAAACACGCAGTGATTGTGAAGTGCCCACACTATTCATCTTCATTATTATTTTTTCAAACTGAATAAATAACAAGAACATTGTTGCCAGCAGACTATTTTTTCTGCAACTGCAGTAAATGTATACTTGCATTTTAGGACCACCCATCCTTGCTATGTGTAGAAATTGAATTGTACTCAGGATTTTTTTTTTTTTTTTTTAAGAGAGCATGAGCAGGGGAGAAGGGCAGGACAGAGAGAGAGAGAGAGAGAGAGAGAGAGAGAGAAACCCAAGCAGGCTCCATGTTCAGTCAGCGTGGAGCATAACACAGGACTCAATCCTACGACTCTGGGATCTTGACCTGAGCCAAAAACAAGAGTCAGATACTTAACCAGCTCAGCCACCCAGGCACCCCAGGAATAATTATTTTATCATCTAAATTATGGTGCACAAAATAATCACTAAGTAGATTTAAAAAAATCTCTTTTATGACTAGCACTGAATTTAGGGAAAAGAAAAAAAATCTAAGCACATTTGCTTTTCATATGAACTACTCATGGCAAAAACTAATTTATACTCTCTAAATCCATTTTTGTCTAAATGAAAATTAATCTTCTAGCAAACATACATAATAAAATTGCTTTTCCACAATAGATGCATTAATATTATATGAAGTCTAATTGTCACTTGACAGAGGAATTTTACCAAAGTTTAATCCACTTTCTCTGTATTATATTTTCATTAACATTGTATCTAATTTTACTAACTCCTCAAAAGTAGTTGACTTAGGCATGTTTGAGCTGTAAGTGGGACAACTTTGATGTTTCTGTTGGGGGGTACCTTTTTGCTTTTAGCAAAAAATTAATCATTTTTACTTCTTTTTTAGTTTTGTTCTAGAAAATGCACTCTTTGTTTTTTGGAGTATTAGTTTTGCTTCATTTGAAAAAAAGAAAAATACTAACATATTTGATATTTTATGATGCTACTTGATGATTCATAAAAGACAACTTGCTGGGCAGTATTTTAATATGTCTAAGAAATTTCATGTTTCAGATATTCATTGTCACACTTCCAATTCTCATTTCTTTTATTTTGTTTTGTCTTAGTTGCTTGTTTTAAATCACCAGCTTTATAAATTAACTTGGCACACCACTCAAAATAAAATGTTTTACATTAAAATTTGGTCTTCTTTTTAATTGAACAATATCATCTTGAATTATATATATTTTGATGATTTACCCTCTCATAATAATTTATGATCTATTGCCCTAATTTATTGTAGCTCAAGAAAAGAAAATTGAAAATATCGCAACTTAAAATAGCAAAACTAGAAGTACATGTGAACTACATGGTTTTTTAATCTTGCTAACTACATGTTAGTAGAGACAAACTAACCATCTTTGCCCAAATTGTGCATGAATAAGTTTTACCTTCCTGTTTAGTAAGAGAAGCATGGCATTTTACTAAAAGTCATAATTTGTCATATTTTTAGTTTGTGAAATGTTTATTACTGAAATTGTTTCATTGGTTTTTTTTTTTGTTTTAAACCTACAGAATAACTTGAGAATCATTCAATAGAAAAACTGCAAATGATTCTCACACTAAATTCTTTAATGCCTACCCTCATCATAATTATTATAACCTTATGAAATTAAATCTAGAACAATTTAATCAACTAAATATTTATTGAGCCACATTTGTGCTAGGCATTGTACCTGGATCTTGAGATTCAAAAAAGTAATAATAAAATAAGAATCTTCTAGTTAAATATGATGAGGTGAGCACTTTCGAAACCTGTAATTGAATAAACTCATTTTAAAAGACAACATGTATTTAAAAATATGTGTTTAGTTCTCAAGGACTTCACAATGTATGAGGGGTAAATATATTGATTTATTATGATTTTGTTGTTCTTTTATTATGTCTGAAGTACACAGAATGATAACCGGCATATAGTAACAGTCTATAAATATATGTGAAATGAATATATAAATAAATGCATTAATGATAAATATCAGCTAATAAAGTCAGGGAAAATTCATGTTATGGCCATGCCAGTAAACTATGGCATAAAACAATTGAGGAGAAAAGTTTCAGGTCAGAGATTTATATACAGTCAGAATGTCAATGTGGAACATTCTGAATGAATCTTATGAAAGAATAACTTCACAAATGTATATTGTTTTTATCCTTTTTAGGCAGTCTTGAAACATATACAATTGGCCACATTCATTGACGATTCTAGACTTTTACTAATTTTATCTATTCCATTACCTAAAGATTCAATGATTTAAGTTACATGAGTGGTTTTCAGTGACACAAAATAACTTCCACTGAAAATATCACTGATGCTGCTGGATCACTTAAAATAGTGCATCTAGCTTGATATTTGTATTTTTTTAGCATTCCAATCCCTCCACCACTTTTACATTTGCAGAGCCAATGTGTGAGCAGATATGTCTATTACGCTAAAATTATAGCTTTATTGAGAATAAATGATATACTCAATATAGTATAAATTATATACTCAATACATATAAATTGAGTAAAATTATAGCTTTATTGAGTATACTTTATTAAGTATAAGTAATTATACTTGAATTGAATGATAATGTTGGCTGTGGGCAACAGAGATCACGATAGCAGTTGTTTAATATATTATGTTTTGTTGCTGAGTTTTGTGACCAGCTACATACTAAACTATATTATTTGAAATTCTAATTCCACATTTAAATTGCCCTATGCCATCATATATGAAGGAAGTCATTAGAAAATATGATTACATTTAAAAACATATTGTGAAATTATATACTACTCATTCTAATATTTCCTAATTGCAGGTTTATAATCTTACTATATTTTAGCATATTTTTAGATTTGATAAAAATGGTGTCCATGAAAATCTTTAGTATTAATATTATAAATTTGTAAGTTTAGATAATTCCATTATATCTTTAATTTGTACTTTCCCTATTTTATGTCTTTGTAGTGCATAGAAGCTCTGAAATCACTCTTGCAGGAAAACCTAATTTTTTAAAAATTTGCCTTCCCTATATTTTAAAACTAAAACAGAAGTAAAAACTTAAATTATTACAAATAAATTAAGTTTTGGAAAATATATTTAGTTATATTTGGACAAATTTCTACTAGAGATGGAAAAAAATATTTGAAAATTTCTATATCCACTGTAAAGACAAATTTTGTACTGGATAAGGACTCAGTATGCACACCATATCTTTGAGTTTATTTTTGCACAATTTAGTCAAGTTAGTCTAACAGCATATATTTAGTAAGCACTCACAAGATTTATGCTTCAAATGATTCAATACATATTAATCAATAAAAACTGAAGTCTAGCACACAAAACAATGAACATAATTTTTGCCTCCCATATTTGATAATTTTGTTTGTTGATAACTAATCCATTAGTATCCAGTTGGTTTAATTGATTTCATTTTCTCACTACTCTTCTGTATTCTGCTATAAGATCATTACATAAATTTTCATAAAAAATGGGAATGCTTATGAAGTTGGCCTGCTTTATAACTCATCTACATAAATATTAAAAATTTTATTGAAATGGGGCGCCTGGGTGGCTCAGTCAGTTAAGTGTCTGACTGGCTCAGATCATGGTCTCATGGCTCATGAGTTCAAGCCCCACATCGGGCTCTGTGCTGACAGCTCAGAGCCTGGAGCCTGCTTTGGATTCTGTGTCTCCCTCTCTCTCTGCCCCTGCCCTGCTCCCTGCTTGTGCACTCTCTCTCTTTCTCTGTCTCTCTCTCTCTCAAAAATAAATTAAAACATTAAACAATTTTAAAAATATATTATTGAAATATTATTGTGAAAATTAATGAGATGTTTTGAGTGATGGCATGCTAGATAATTTTCACTAAGCTTTACGACTTGTACTACAAGTTTAATTTTTAAGTACTCATTGTTTTCTAATTTTAACTCATTTAGTGATTATTTGTCTTACTAAATATTTTCATAGTCATATCTAAATGAATTATCAGGTAATGTGTCCTTAGTGTGGTTTCCTGTACCCTCCACATCTCAAATTTATCTGAAACTGAAATAGGTCTGAAACGTAGATATTTCTATAGACATGTATTTACCAAAATTAATTTTAACTTAGTATATAGCTTGTGTTTATAAATTCAGTAAGTACAACCTATCTAATATAGCTTTCAATTTTCCAACAATTTTAACCTTTTTCGTCCAGTGTACTATCGTACTGATCCTCTTCAGACCCTGAATTTTCATTCTAACTAGATTTATTTTTTTTTCAATCTCTGTCTTATTTTATCTACTCTGCTGAGAATATTGTTTCTTTACATTTACAAAATATAGCAAGTGTCGTAAAATATTCCTTAACCACACAAGTTACATTTGAATTCCCTCTTTTCTAAGGATCAATTTCTACTTGCTAATACATGACCACTTTTTAAAAAGTATTTAATTATTTATTTGTTTGTTTGTTTGTTTGTTTATTTTGAGAAAGAGAGAGAGTGCAAGCAGGAGAGGGGCAGAGAGAGAGGGAGAGAATCCCAAGTAGGCTCTGTACTGTCAGCACAGAGCCCCACACAGAGTTCAAATTCAGGAACCATGAGATCATGACCTGAACTGATATCGAGTTGGATGCTCAACCAACTGAGCCACCCAGGCGTGCCAGTACTTTGAAATAGAATAATCACCATTTGGAAAATGGTGAGGTATTTTGTAATATGTCCAGCAATATATTTTATGTACTTTCATGAGAAGATGGGTATTTTTTAGAAACACCAAAAGAGGTGAAGTGACCTTATCATTGTACCATATCAGAAGCCAAATGACACCAACATACACTATCATGGTAATATTGTTTGATCACTTTTTCAGCTTATATCAATCAGTTTTTTTCTACTATAAAGTTACCTTTTTTTTTTTAGTTTTCTATACTCTATTCTTTAGAAGTCGGTCACTAAGTCCAGCCCCCACTGAAGAGGAGAGAAATTAAGATCTGTACCTGGAGCAGAGAGTATTTATAAATATTAATTGGAGTTCTGTAAGAAAGATGTATGTTTTCTAAACCTCATGTTTTAACTAACCATTGGTTCTGTTTTCTATAGTCTGAGTAACAAGTACTTTATTTAAAAAAAAAAAAATTTAATGTTTATTTTTGAAAGGTGGGGAGGGGCAGAGAAAGATAGGGAAACAGAATCCAAAGCAGGCTTCAGGCTCTGAGTTGTCAGCACAGAGCCCCACGTGAGGCTCGGACCCACAAAACATGAGATCACAACCTGAGTTGAAGTCGGATGCTTAACTGAGTCACCCAGATACCCCTACAAGTACTTTAGAATGGTATATAAAACCTTTTTTAAATAAGGAACTTGCTTGAATAGCTAATTTCATTAATGAACTATTCCCCCTATTAACATGTGATGACCAATTATATTTGACGTGAATTTAACATGATATTCTTAACCACTGTTTTTTGTTTGTATGCATCTTGGAATAACTCACACAACTTGGAATAACTCGCCCATCTTGTGACTATCCATTAAGACATTTCCTATCATATACTCTCAACAATCTCAAAGGAAATTGACCAGTTATTTGTTTGTGCTATTATACTAGGACTGTGCCCTAAAAGTATGTTTACCAGTTCCTTTAATAGCTTTTTAATAATTTACTCATCAGTACAACATTCTAACCTTTAATTTTCTTGGACACTGAAGACATTTCTTTTCTTACTTTCATTGCCAGATCCCAGAGTCCCTTCCATAATTGTACAAAATAAATGTTTGTTCAAATGTTCAGGTGGTCAAATCCTCTAGGTTTTCAAAAATGTGATTTAACTGCATTGTGATGTGTTTGTGAATAAAGCTGTATAACATTCATTACTAGATGAAAATGATGATGAAGCATAAAGTGGGGAGGAGTAGGTTGAAGATTAGAAAATAAACAGGAAGAAGGGGAGGAAAGAAGGAGAAAAAAGGGAGGAAGGAAGAAGGAAGAAGGGAAAGGGGATAGATGGATGGAGGGAAAATTTAATGCAAAGAAAAATCAAATTCAAATTCTACCTTTCTGTGAGATAACAACCTAAAATCCTCAAACAACTCTCATTGCTTTCCACTTGGATTTCTGTATTATTTTGTATGTATTGCTCCACTTTAAGCAAGAATTCCATGTATAAAAATTTCTTTTGCCAAATGCCATTTACAACGGAATAAGTCAAGTGTAAGGTTTGTGCCCAGAGCGTTTTTCATTAGCATTTCTGTTTGAGGATATTTGTGACTTTCACTTTCAAGGCATTTCTGGACCATACATGGTTTGTGTCAGCATTTTTCTCATTTTTTAATAGTATGTATATCACTGATTATTAACCTGAGAGAAATATTTTATTTAAGTTTCCTTGTATCAAAATAATTCATTTTATTAAATAATATAAGAAATGTCACTGTCATTGATTTTCTATCCGACATATTTTACACTTCTTAGATTGCATATATCTCTTCTTAATAATGCTGTAAGACTCTTGGGACAATGTATTTTGCTTTTGAAAACTGCATTTGTTTTTATAGCCAAAAAATCTTCTTTGCAGTTTTGAAGTTTAAATGAGGGCTTATTAAATATAACTCTTTCAGGGCGCCTGGGTGGCGCAGTCGTTAAGCGTCCAGCTTCAGCCAGGTCACGATCTCGCTGTCCGTGAGTTCGAGCCCCGCGTCAGGCTCTGGGCTGATGGCTCGGAGCCTGGAGCCTGTTTCCGATTCTGTGTCTCCCTCTCTCTCTGCCCCTCCCCCGTTCATGCTCTGTCTCTCTCTGTCCCAAAAATAAATAAAAACGTTGAAAAAAAAATTAAAAAAAAATAAATATAACTCTTTCATAATACATACAACATACTTTGCCCTGGCTCACTATGTATCATGGTAATTGATCATTTTGTTTCAGTGATTTTAATAGGTTTTGAAAACCTATTGCTACATGGGTGGGTATCTTTTATGTCTTCATTAAAAGCAGATATAAGTGAATATTCATTTTATAATAATTAGTTATAAAAGCAAAATCTATATAACAGGTGTTTCAAAGAAAAATTGTATAACAGGTATGAATGCAAATGTTCAAATGTGCCATCTTTTCCCAAAAGGTGCCATTTTCATTGAATCCTCTCATTATAACAATTCATTTTCCTATTATTTATGTGAAGCTGCATATTATTGTGCACACTCTTGTAAGTAAGTAGGTGCCTCAAAATTATTTTATTATTATATATTTATGTTAAAATTGCAGTATCACTATTCTATAAATTACGAAGACTGTACTAATGAGTATCTTCAATTTTCATTCACTGGAAGTACAAAGTAATATAAGAATTATGACATTAAGAATTATGACTATATGAATTATGACTTTAAATGAGACATTTTTATCTATGAAATTAGTAGATAAGGTGTTGACAAGGATTATCAATGAAACTTCAATGTTTATAATCATTTCAATGTTTATAAGGAATATTTGAGACTCTAGACAATGCTATTTAAGCACTATTGAAGACACAAATATGTAAATAGAAAACTATGAGATTTTTCCTAAATTATGTTTACCTACCAAAATGGCACTTATGTCACTTTAGATTTATAATCTTTCTCTCCCTCTTTATCTATCTATCTATCTACCTATCATCTATCTATCGTGTATCTATCTATCTATCATCTTAAAGCACAAACAGGCTGAAAAGGCTATTTCAAAAGGCTTTTGTTTACTTTTGGTGGCTACCAGGAAATTCTGTATGTGTTTGAAATTCAATATCACACAGCATTTGTCAGTGGCCTCCAGAATATTTTAGTTTAATAGCAAACTTTTAATGTTTAGAATTTCTAAAATTTTAAGTCACCAATGGTGGTTAAAGAGCAATATGCAATATTTAACTCAATATTATATAGTGAAATATTCATATTGTATGTGGTTTCTCATTTCTGTATGTAGTTTTATTACAGTAGTATACACAAGTATAGTGAATTCTACTGTTGATAGAATTTTAACTTATTTCAAGTTTGAGTCATTTATAGTGTTTCTCAATTTTTTCTTCATGTCTTTGGTAAATGGGTGTGTTCCTGTATATACAATTGTCTATATTAATTACTGAATCACAGAGTATTCATACTCTTCAGGTTTAGTAGCAACTGTCAAAAAGTTTCAAATATTGAGAAAAAATCACCTGTAAAAGAACATATAAATATGATTTAATTTATATATAGTAGAAAAATAGTAAAACTAATCAAAGTGTTAGAAGTCAGAATATTATTTATCCTAGAAAAAGGAAATAGGCAGAAAGGGGTCACGTGGAAACAATCCATCTCTTAATTGTGTTTTGATTTATGGGTTTATTCAAGTTTTAAAATTTATTAATTTGAGCAAATATAAGTGCATTTATGAGTTTTGCACTTTTATATACTTACATAATAATTCAGTAGAATTCAGTAGAATAATTCAGTAGAATTTGCACTTTTATATACATATATCATAATTCAGTACATAACAAAATATGGAAAGTTATCCCAAATAAGGCAAGAATGGTTCCTTAGACAGCCCTAAGTTTTTGTCTATTACATATGCCAAACACTTGCTAGCTTTTCTGCAATATCAATCAATGTGCATTTACATGAAGTAACTAATTGTACATTGTATTTAAGGTATTTGAATCTACAAATTTCTATATGTTTATTCAAAAATATTTAGACACAATTATGTGTCTAACTATGAAGATACAAATACTATAATATAAATACAAAATAGTAAGATACAAGTATTGACCAAACCCAATAACATACCACAAAGATAATCATGGAATAATAGGAAAAGCAAGCAAACAAGCAATTGCCTATTAGCTGCTACAGTCAGACTGACCATACATTGCAGTTTGCTCCAATTTAGATTAATTTCTGTATTCAATTATTAACTTCCTCTTAAATTAAAAAAAATCCCATTGCACAATAATTTGTATGATCAATCTAGCTATACTTGAGTTTAAGATCAAAATGTTATGAACATCTGCAAAGGGAGTTAGCAAACTCTGCTACAAGGTGGGTGTTTTTGTTTTGTTTTGTTTTGTTTGTCTTGAGTTGGTTCAGTGGGAGCAAGAACAAAAGCATTGGGATGTATCTTTAAGGAACGCTACGGTGTGTGTATGGTTAAGAAAGAGCAGAAGTAGAAGAGAGTAAAAAGCTGAGTCCAAGGGAGTAGAAATGATATGTAATAAGTCCAACAACCCTGACATGACTGGGTATACTTAGAGAATAGAAAATTCAATGGAACTAAAATTTTAGCACACATAGGAGGTAGCAGTGGAAGATTCAACTGGATGTGTGGGTTGAGGATACATTGCAAGATACCTTGCACGTTACATTGAGCAATAGGAAGCCAATTAAGTTTGGTATGAAAAAAAGTTGGCACGTTCTTTTTTGGTGGTTTTTAAAAATGACAGTTCAGCCAACTATGGGTTTGATCAATTGGAATGTAGGGAAAACTGATGTTCATGCAATATAAGAGAAAAGACTCATAAAACTCCAGGAAAAAGATGATGATTTTGTGACCTCACAAAAGCAGTGGCTCTGGAGGAAAAAAGCCCCAATTTAAAGACATTTCTAATGTATAATTGATGGAATAAATTTGATGTCACATTGATTGGAGGTGGGGAAAATGTGAAGGAAAAGAGATGTTAGTGATGACTGGTGTTTCTAGCTTGATAGTGCTCTATGGTAGTGACTTTCAGACTAGGTTATTCATGCCCCGGAGGTGCTCATAATCTTTTCATAAATAATTATAAGTCAATCACTTTCTAGATCTGCAAAATTTATTTGTTATATTCTTGAATAGATGTTTAAAGAGAATGCGTCTGTGGCTCCTTTTTCTTCTACAATTTTAAGGAAGCAGAGGCACAACCATATGGCACCTGTTGGGATATTACTCTGGTACATCATCCAGCTTGAAGATTGTCTTTTTGCCAACATAAAAGGAAAAATTATAAGGATTATTGCCTCATTTTGCACTTATTAATAACAATAAAAATATATATTTTCGGGTAGAATTATTTTAAATATTTTCTGTTCAGTAATATTTAAAGAGGAATAATAGAGTGATAAATAATTGAAAATATTTTTGATGAAAACTTTATTTTTATTTTTATTTATTAAGTTTATTTTTGAGAAAGAGTGCAAGTGGGGGAGGGGCAGAGAGAGAGAGAGAGAGAGAGAGAGAGAGAATCTCAAGCAGACCCTTTACTGTCAGTGCAGAGCCCTATGTAAGGCTCAAACCCACAAACCATGAGACTATAACCAGAGCTGAAATCAAGAATAGGACACTTAACTGATTGAGCTACCCAGGTGCCCTGACAAACATCATTTTTAAAATAAAACTTGGGATAAACTTAAAGTATCAAGTGACATTTCTTCAAGAATTCTCATTGTATTCTTAAATACCTAGTTATGTGAATGTTTCTCGATATCTTAACCTATAAAAAAGATAGGATGTAGAAAAGCCAAGTCTTTCTAGCTGTAACTAAACCATCCACGAAATATAACAGTGGCATAGCTTAAAAGATAAGACCCTTGAATTTCATACAGCTTAACAACAAAAAACAAATAATACAGTTAAAAAATGGGCAGTAGATCTGAATAGACATTTTTCCAAAGAAGAACTACAGATGCCAGCAGACACATGAAAAGATGCTCAACATCACTGATCATCAGGGAAACGTAAATCCAAACCTCACACAAGTCGCAATAGCTAGTATCAAAATGACAAGAAATAACAAGAGATAGCAAGGATGTGGAGAAGGGGAACCGATGTGCACTTTGGTGGGAATGTAAATTGGTGAAACCACTGTGAAACCCAGTATGAAATTTCCTCAAAAATTAAAATTATGACTACCATGTGATCCAGTAATTGCACTTCTGGGTATTTGCCTAAACAAGACAAAAGTACTAATTTGAAAAGATATCTGTACCCCTATGTTTGCTGCAGAATTCTTTACAACAGCTAAGACATGGAATCAACCTGTGTCTGTCAATAGATAAATGGATAAAGAAGATATGGTGTGTATATACAATGGAATATTACTCAGCCATAAGAACAAATGAAATATTTCCATTTGTAACAACACAGATGGAATTAGAGGGTGTTATGCTAACTGAAATGTCAGAGAAAGAAAAAATGCCATATCATCTCATTTATATGTAGAATATAAAAAACAACAACAAAAAAAACCCAGATAAACAACATAAACAGAGACTCCTGAATACAGAGAACTGCTGGATGCCAGAAAGGAGGGGGGTGGGGAAGTGAAACAGATAAAAGGAATTAAGAGGTACAGATTTCCAGTGTTAAAATAGATAAATCATGGAAATGAAACTGTAGCATAGGGGTTTCAGTCAGTAATATTATAATCACTCTGTAAGGTAAAGACACTTAACATGGTGAACATTTTGTAACGTATATATAATTGTTGAATCACTAACTTGTACATTCAAAACTAATATAATATTATAAAAATCAAAAGCACACCCATCTAGTCCATTAGACTACATATTTTCAATTAAGTGTTTATGTCTTATATTGTTATCAATAAAATTGTTACATATTTATGTTATTTTGTTCAATGATAAAATGCTAATATTTGTCATGACTGCCTAATGCAGATGATTTTTCTTAATATTTAGATTGTTATAGTTGCAGAATATTCTCTAAAAATTAAGTTCTTTGTACAAATAAGTTTTTATGCAGAGAAGTATGAAAAATGAGCATAACATTTATTATATTGAGAAAATTAATTTACTATGTATAAATCTATTATATTAAGAGAAAAGAATATGAGGTTATTATAATGGAAATCTGAGTCAAAATGGAAATAGAGTTATTTAAAGTTCTGCCTATTAAACAAGAGATTTTTAACTTTATTTTTAAGGTATTATCATAATACCTCCCACTTATAAGGTGCTTACTTTGTTCTAGAAAATTTTCTAAGTGCTTTTCTTATATTAATCATTTTAATTCTCATAATAACTCTACAAAATATGTCTTATTTTTATCTTCGCTTAAAGAAGGGAAACTGAAGCATAAGAGAATTGGATTGCTTGCCTGTAGTCATACAAGCAATTAGGGAAGAACCAAGGGTGAAACCAGACAGTCTGGCCCCATAAACCTTGCTGTTAACCACTGTGCTAAACTAACAAGAGTATCAGTTGATGTGGTTTTTATATTCCTTCACATAAATTTAATTTTGAGACTGTTACTTTTTTAAAAATTCAATATTTATAGAAATTTCCCCAAAGCATGTACTTTTTAGTTTTTCAAAATTATAGGATATCTTAGATGCCATCTTAAGCCTACGTAAAGAGGGAATATTTTTTCTAAATTATTAATGGCATGTAGGGAAAACATATTTGAAGCCCTCTGAGTTAATAGCGTTGTGTTAAGCATGCATGATCTGGAGCCAAAATGAAAGTACAGAATTTGTCACTGGGTTTATGTACTAGCTGTAGCCACGTCCTACTCATGAGTCTTTTGGAAATTGGCAATTTCTTCTTTTTAAAATGTTTATTTAAAGGGGGACAGAGGATCTGAAGTGGGCTCCAATCTGACAGCAGTGAGCCCAATACAGGGCCCAATCCCAAGAACCATGAGATCATGACCTCAGCCAAAGTTGGACACTCAACTGAGCCACCCATGTGCCCCCCAAAATTGGCAATTTCTTACAGAAGAAAAAGAACAAAAAGAAAAACTGATCTGTGGTGAAAGAAGAGTTCAAATTTAGATATACCCAATTTGATAAGCCTAAATAATATCTCAATATCATGTACTTAATGTATTTAAAAACATGGACTGACACATTTGGTGACAGATTCCTTCCAGTGGAATTCAGATATTACTCTTTGAGGACTCCTTTTTCTGCCCCCATTAAATCGGTCAAATTTTCTTCTAGTTGCCAACATATCCCCAATGTTTCTTATGCTTGAAATGTTATTATTCATTTAATCCTTGTCTTAAGCAGACAGGGTCCCTTAAGACAGGAAATGTATCTTGATTCATCTCTACAACCCCAGTTGCTGATACAGAAGCCATCAGAAATTACCTCCACCATAATTTACAGTAGATTACATAAATTTACATAAATTGCAGATGTTGTTGATCTACAGGGATTTATGACGCTAACCAGTGGAACACTATGGAGCCGAGAATAAATAAAAATAAATATATGAATGAATGAACGAATGAATGATGAACCAAAGATTGTATCCGAGGAAACCTTATATAGCAATTTAAAGCTTGTGTGCTAAATGCATAAAAATAATAACAGATATATTCAATTTTTACAATATTAGTGAAATAGCAATATTATCACTTTAAGCTGGTACCTGAAATCTGCCTTTGTATCTAATATGGAAATAAGAAAAAATTGCATTTAAGTTAGATGTGTATAAGAACATAATGATTTGCAGGAGCAGATGGTAAAGTCCACCAAGGCAGCACAGGAACAGTTAAAAGCAGAAGCTCTTGAGCACCTGGGTGGCTCAGTTGGTTAAGCGTCAGACGTCGGCTCAGGCCATGATCTGGCAGTTCATGAGTTCAAGCCCCACATCTGGCCCTGTGCTGATACCTTGGAACCTGGAGCCTGCTTCGGATTCTGTATCTCCTGCTCTTTTTGTCCCTAACGCACTTGCATTCGTTCTCTGTCTCTCACAAAAATAAATAAACATTTAAAAAAAAAAAAAAAAAAAAAAAGAAGCAGCAGCAGCTCTGGGCTTCCGATTTATACACCACTTCCTCCAAACTGTGCGACTTTGCGCATTTTTTCTCTATCTCTCCTTTTCTAGGTTATTGTCTTTAAACTGTTATCCTAACAGTACATAGCTTATAAGGAGAGTGAAAGGATCGAATTAGGCACCTGTTGAAGTATAGAACACAGAGGCAAGCACACGCTTGTTAGTGTCCACAAAAGTGAAAACTTGCAGAGAGGAAGAGAGAATAGAGATGCTAAATCTCCTACCAAATGATATTTTAATATGTGTCCAGTGTGGATTAGTTTAATGGCTACTTGTTATTAAGCATGTTGAATTTCAAGAACTTTCTATTTTTTTTTAACATTTATTTTATGAGCGAGAGAGAGAGAGACAGAGACAGAGAATCTGAAGCAGGCTCCAGGCTCCGAGGTGTCACCACAGAGCCTGTTTTGGGGCTTGAACCCACCAACCGTGAGATCATGACCTAAGCTGAAGTCGGACACATCCACCTGAGCCACCCAGGTGCCCCTAGAATTTCAAGAACTTTCTAAACTCCTTTTTTTGAACCCCTTTCCTTTCAATGAAAAGAGCTTATGATTGCAAATTCTAAAATCCCAAATTGATCAAATATCTAGTATTTAGCTCTTCAGTGTTTTGCTTTTTTTTTTTTTTTTTTTTATTGAATGTATGCCTCCTTCAAATCAGTACACTGCAGGTATAGGCATATTTCACTAATAAATATGTATAGATCAGCACTGCATTGCTTGGAGAAAATTGAACTTAAAGATTATCTTGCCTTAGGATTGTTGTCCATGCTGCCTCTGTGGACTGGCTATGTAGCTGCAAACCCAGTAGTGTGAAGGGAGGAAGCGTAATTATTTAGTGCCTCCCTCTGTATTGCTCAGAAAGATTAGTGTTTTTAAGTCACAGTTAGGTTCACAGTAACTTATGCTGCCAAAGAACAACAGCAAACAACCTTTTATTCTACTACTGACTGGGGAGTTGTCATGCAGCAGATTTGATTTCTAACGTGGTTCTTGAATATATGTTATTTTCGTGATCATTTTATTTCTCTCATAAACATAGTCAAAGTATGTTTAATTCATATTTATTATTTCTTATTTATTACAGTTTACTTATTTATTTTTGAGAGAGTCAGAACACAAGTGGGAGAGGGGCACAGAGGGAGGGAAAGAGAGAGTATCCCAAGCAGGTTCCACATTGTCAGTGAGAAGCCCTATGCAGAGCTTGAACCCATAAACCATGAGATCATGACCTGAACCGAAGTCAGATGCTTAACCGACTGAGCCGTCCAGGTGCCCCTAATTTGTATTGGTGAATATGTCATCACATAGAAGATACATTTTCCTCTCATGGAACATGGATGTCTTTCTTTACGCTTTTATATCAACAGATTTTTCTAGCACATACCAAACAACTAAATGCAGTCAAACCTCTTTCATGTGTGGGGCATTAATTTGGAATTTATCATAATTTAGATAAAACTTTTTTTGGTTTCAGTATTGAAAGGATGAATATATGTCTACATCTCTAAACTTTACTGAATCTATGGGAGCAAACATTTTTCCAAGAAAATTAATTTGTAAAATATTAGAGAATATATTTAAGCTATTTAAGGGTTTTTAAATACTTTTATTTTCTAGGTATTTTATATACAAATTAGAAATAACACTTTATATTTTTATGATAATAATATTTTACATTTTTTTAGATATGCTGAATGCTTTATATGATTGCTTTCTTTAATCCTCCCTCAGACAGACTAATTATGTCCCATCTACCACACAGCAAGCTACGTGAGGACCAGGACTGTATTTCTATTCCTCACTTTACTCCCCTCCAAACTTAGCACTTAAGTTTTCATTGAATAAAACATTATTCTTCCTAGTGTCTGTATACAGTAAGTCCCAAGACCAAGAAATGATAAGAGAAAGAATATGCTTCTTGTCAAATATCATGCCTTTAATAAAAGATTAGTCTGGATTTGTCTCAAGCAATCTGACCAAGCCTGAACACTTAAGTACTTATATCTAACAAACTATGGACACCTCTAAATGCTACTAATTTATTTACCCGAGTAAATTCCTCCTTGTTTTAAAATAAAAAGTTCTTTAAGCAAACTCTTAGAGATAGGAGGCAAATGTGGAATGAGGCGATTATTAGTTTTGCTCTTACGCTACCTCGGGTTACACTAGCACATGTTACACATGGAATGCTGAGAGGAAAATAAAAGAATATTCAGATTATGACCAAGCAAAATAGGTATGTGGCAAGACAGTTGTCTGCAAACTATACTGTGCAGAGACAATATTCAAAAATTGTAATAGTTTTTAATTCCCATGCCTTTGGGGATGTGTCAAGTAAGAAATTGCTGCGGCTGAGGTCAGAGAGGTTTTTCCCCTGCTTTCTCCTCTAGGGTTTTGATGGTTTCCTGTCTCACATTCAGGTCCTTTATCCATTTTGAGTTTATTTTTGTGAATGGTGTAAGAAAGTGGTCTAGTTTCATCCTTCTGCATGTTGCTGTCCAGTTCTCCCAGCACCATTTGTTAAAGAGACTGTGTTTTCTCCACTGGATATTCTTTCCTGCTTTGTCAAAGATTAGTTGGACATAGTTTTGTGGATCTAGTTCTGGGGTTTCTATTCTATTCCATTGGTCTATGTGTCTGTTTTTGTGCCAATACCATGCTGTCTTGATGATTACAGCTTTGTAGTAGAGGCTAAAGTCTGGGATTGTGATGCCTCCCGCTTTGGTCTTCTTCTTCAAAATTACTTTGGCTATTCGGGGTCTTTAGTGGCTCCATAAAATTTTAGGATTGCTTGCTCTAGCTTCGAGAAGAATGCTGGTGCAATTTTGATTGGGTTTGCGTTGAATGTGTAGATAGCTTTGGGTAGTATTGACATTTTAACAATATTCATTCTTCCAATCCATGAGCACGGAATGTTTTTCCATTTCTTTATATCTTCTTCAATTTCCTTCATAAGCTTTCTATAGTTTCAGCATACATATCTTTTACATCTTTGGTTAGGTTTATTCCTAGGTATTTTATGATTCTTGGTGAAATTGTGAATGGGATCAGTTTCTTTATTTGTCTTTCTGTTGCTTCATTGTTACTGTATAAGAATGCAACTGATTTCTGTACGTTGATTTTGTATCCTGCGACTTTGCCAAATTCATCTATCATTTCAAGCAGACTTTTGGTGGAGTCTATCAGGTTTTCCATGTATAATATCATGTCATCTGCAAAAAGTGAAAGCTTGACTTCATCTTTGCCCATTTTGATGCCTTTGATTTCCTTTTGTTGTCTGATTGCTGATGCTAGAACTTCCAACACTATGTTAAACAACAGGGGTGAAAGTGGACATCCCTGTCATGTTCCTGATCTCAGGGGGAAAGCTCTCAGTTTTTCCCCATTGAGGATGATATTAGCTGTGGCTTTTCATAAATGCCTTTTATGATGTTTAAGTATATTCCTTCTATCCCGAGTTTTTTGAGGGTTTTTATTAAGAAAGGATGCTGAATTTTATCAAATGCTTTTTCTGCATTGATTGACAGAATCATATGGTTCTTATCTTTTCTTTTATTAATGTGATGTATCACATTGATTGATTTGCGAATGTTGAACCAGCCCTGCAGCCCAGGAATGAATCCACTTGATCATGGTAAGGCAGGAAAATTAAAAGCAAAAATGAACTATTGAGACCTCATCAAGATAAAAAGCTTCTGCACAGCAAAGGAAACAATCAACAAAACTAAAAGGCAACCAACGGAATGGGAAAAGATATTTGCAAATGACATATCGGACAACGGGTTAGGATCCAAAATCTATAAAGAACTCACGAAACTCCACACCCGAAAAACAAATAACCCAGTGAAGAAATGGGCAGAAAACATGAATAGACACTTCTCTAAAGAAGACATCCAGATGGACAACAGGCACATGAAAAGATGCTCAACGTCGTTCCTCATCAGGGAAATACAAATCAAAACCACACTCAGATATCACCTCACACCAGTCCGAGTGGCTAAAATGAACAAATCAGGAGACTATAGATGCTGGAGAGGATGTGGAGAAACGGGAACCCTCTTGCACTGTTGGTGGGAATGCAAACTGGTGCAGCCACTCTGGAAAACAGTGTGGAGGTTCCTCAAAAAATTAAAAATAGACCTACCCTATGACCCAGAAATAGCACTGCTAGGAATTTACCCAAGGGATACGGGAGTGCTGATGCATAGGGGCACTTGTACCCCAATGTTTATAGCAGCACTCTCAACAATAGCCAAATTATGGAAAGAGCCTAAATGTCCATCAACTGATGAATGGATAAAGAAATTGTGGTTTATATACACAATGGAGTACTACGTGGCAATGAGAAAGAATGAAATATGGCCTTTTGTAGCAACGTGGATAGAACTGGAGAGTGTCATGCTAAGTGAAATAAGTCATACAGAGAAAGACAAATACCATATGTTGTGAAAACATATGGATCCTGAGAAACTTAACAGAAGACCATGGGGGAGGGGAAGGAAAAAAAACAAAGGTTAGAGAAGGAGGGAGCCAAAACATAAGAGACTCTTAAAAACTGAGAACAAACTGAGGGTTGATGGGGGGTGGGAGGGAGGGGAGGGTGGGTGAGGGGTATTGAGGAGGGCACCTGTTGGGATGAGCACTGGGTGTTGTATGGAAACCAATTTGACAACAAATTTCTTATTGAAAAAATAAAAATAAATAAAATCTTCTGATTCTAAAAAAAATTGTAATAGTTTCCCTCAGTCATGTCTGCACAATCTACTATACATAGCTTTTTCATCATAAAGAACACCTCCTCTTTTGCCTATCATAGTTATGCACACTCTACGTTTTAGGAAGATATGACTGTCAGGAAAAAAATCTAAAACATGGAAATCAATAAAGAATACAGCATGCCATCCAATGTCACCTAGAAACACTGTTTTAGAAAGCTCATTCAAAAATTATTTCATGCTCTCAGAAACTTTAAGTGTAATTGATTTTGTAATTTAACATTTAAATAAACTGAATTTACAGGATAACTTGTAAATTTCTGTTTAGAAGAAAAGATACCACCAAAGTTGGGGTTTTTTTTGTTTATTTTGTTAAATTCTCTGTGATGCAAGTTTTATATCTAACTATTGTTTTAACAGTTATTGTTTTTTTTTCAAAATGAGTATGAAGAGCCAGTTCTTCAAAATACTTTATTTTTAACCATCTACTAATTCTTTCATTAGTTAATGGGTTGAGTAAAATATTTCTTGTGCTTTTTCTATATTTGTATGAGAGTCATGTTTTAACTGAACATTATACTTTAAATATATGCAAGGTGACAATGCCCTTACCCAAAGATTACCAGGTATATTTTTGTGTTTGAAAAATTGGACTTATTATTCATGACAGTGAGGGATCATGTACATATTGGGTATTTGAGTATTTCAGTGACAGAGTGATAGAAAGAACTTATTATAAGATTTGGGCTTTTATGAAGTGGTATTAGAAAAGTTTAAGGGAGCAGGGCTTTACTTTGGATTGGATGCTGTCAGGAAGCAAGAATAATTTTATGATTGGGTACCTAAATGGATCTTACCCAGAAGGAGGTAAAAATAGAATGAAACTAAAACTATGATTGGAAAAGAAGCAGCAATCATTCACATTTCTCTTTCTTAAAATAAAACAATAACAACAATAACAACGACAATAATAATAACACACTCTTCTGATTCAAGGATTGTGGGAAGGAGAAGGAAGACAGGCCAGAAGGGAGAGATGTCAGATGTGTACTTCCCAAATTGTTGCTAGGGGGCGTGGCACCTTTAGATCAGGAGCTAGGCATTTCTCACCTTGCCATATCTTGCTAAAAAGTTTACTAGATTAGAATCCCTTGAAGGAAAGGGTATCTCTGCACTGAGCGCTGGGGAACAGACCTCCTGGTGGTCACAGGGAGAAGAGGTGAGACAGGGTCAGCCAGGGATGGCTAACAGGTTCTGAGCAAACCTGAGACCCAGACCACAGATCTCATCAGCCACAGATTCAGATTCCTTCCGTTCATGTGGGCAGAACAGACATTCCCAAGTTGACAAAAGGTAAGATTCTTGAAACAGGTCATGGATACCTTGTTCAAGGACATAATTCTTCCCTCCAGCTGTGGAATTGCATAATCGACACCACACATCCATACTTTTGTGCACACACACACACACACACACACACATCACAGACTGAGGGATTAACCTGAGACACTGAGTCTTTGCTTCATAGGACACCAAAGTAACTACCTGAATGAACTACTTATGTTACCAGATTAAGCTATACTAAATATTCCAGTCAACACTGAGCTGCTACTCTTTTTACAAAAAGCTGATGTTTAGAGGGAAGGCAAGATAGCTACAGAAAAAAAAATCAATAGACTATGCATTTGAGATAGAGTGTGAAATAAAATTTTGACCCATAAAATGGACTTATGACACTCAATTCATATCAACTATTGGTATATTTATTGTATTTAATTAGTCACCTATTAAATATATAATTATAGTGAGTACTATTCAATCCCTATGTTGAAAATAATTTTGTTGGATTAAGGTTAAAAAGGGAAATCGTGTTTTAGTATTCATTTTTGTACCAAACTGGATATACAAAAACTGTTTTTAAATTTTTCAGTAAACCAAATTAATCACAGCCAAATGGCAGAACATTACTAAGCAGTTTTTAAGTCATTAGGTATATATTACGAATAGATAGCAATAGTTTATCATGTATTCTTTTTACTACAAATGACTTATTTTGCATTGTTATAAATTATGAGACAAAATATAACAGGGTTAATCTATTAAACCTATGAACCAACCCAACAGCTCAGGAAATAAATAAAATAGAACCATTTATACTACCATGTGCAATTACCAGACCCTTATATTTTACTAAACATCTATCATCTATTTATCAATAATTATTTCAGAACTATATTCAATATAGAGATATCAATATATGCTCAGCCCATAACTTGCCTTTATTGTTGAGCATTTCTTCTTTTTTAAAAAGGTTTATGTATGTTGATTCGTGGATCTGGGTAATTTTTAATAGGAATACAGTATTCCTTTTCACAATATTGCAACTTTCATACCCACCCCCTTCCTGATGAATAGAGCATTTCTATGGTTAGTTATTATAAATTATTTGTGATAAACTCTTAGATTTTTCTCTTAGTACCCAAGTAAAAAAGTTATATGTCATGCATATCCATGCATGTCTTCAAATTTACTAGAAATTTCCAAATTGCTTTCCAAAGTGCTTTATTATTTTGAATCCCATCGTAGTGTTGCAGTGTCTATGTTTCATTCTACCAGACATTTAAAGTTTTTGTTTCAATCTGATGCTATCTTAAAGACTTCCCCTAAAGTCTTTACAGAAAGTTTGCTTTTCTACATGTAGGAAAAAGAAATAGGAAAAGGATGCCCTTCATCTACCTCTGTTTCATAGCCTCCAAAGCAGGTACTTTCATGGGCTGCATCTTCCTGAGCTTTATTTCAAGGCAAACTATTTTTTCTCAAGCGTAGAAACCTATGGTCAAATTCTGAGGCAGTCTTTGTAACTCAATACAAAGTAAACAAGAATTTTGTTTGATATTTACTTAGGTGGGGTGGGGCTGGTATTTTTCATCCACCCTAAATGAATGTATTTCAGATAAACAGAGTGGATCTAAATGTTGTGGAAACCTAAATATGAAATAAATAGAACCAGTTTTGATACTTTAACTAAAAAGGAAAATGTTTAAAACACCTGTTCGCAAATTTGTGCATAACTACCTGTAATTTCTTATGTTTAAAACAATGAAAATCATGATGTTAAATTCAGTTCCATTTGTTTTTCCAAAATGTTTTTTAAAAAGTATCTTATCAAAAATGCTTTACACTGAAGAAAACAAGATGAATTATTACCGGATGTAAATGAAAGCAAAATATGGTAACAATTTTGCTCAGAAAGTATGATTAGAAAGATTGTCTTTTTACATTATTCATTTACTTCTCCTTTGCCTCAAAGTTTTTTGAACATGGAAAACTTAAGTTTCCTAGTGGAAGTAAACTCTGATAATGGCATCTTTAGATCTATGATGTTTAGATTTTCAAATATTTTTCGATTTTTTGCCATATCACATAGAATAATAGACAAAGTTCTCAGCATAGCCTTTAGAGCTCAAGTTGATCTGGCCTCTGCCTAGCCCTCACACTTCATTTCATAGATTTCTCCCCCTTCATAAAAAGCTCCACCACATTCCATATTTTTAATTGTTTTCCATTCCTTCACTTTGACAATATTTCTTCCAGGAAAAGGACTTTGCTTTTATCAAGGTGTATCTACAAGTGCTCTCCCACTTAGCTTTTGCATAGCTGTTTCTTTTTATATAGATCTTTGGAAAACTATTATATCCCCTCATAGAGACATTTCCTGGCCCCTCTAGTCAAATTAACAGTCACGATTTAGCTTGCCATCTGGTTTATTTTTGTCATAGTATAACGTATTTCACTGTTCCATGATGTCAATAAGAGTAAGAAACAATATTATTTTATAAAACATTGAGAAAGAAAAAAATTGCTGCCAATTTATATTACAATGCAATAATATAGTATTGCTTAGACATTTTATTTGTATCTTTTAAAAGAGATTCCTTAGAATTGATTACATAAATATTTTTCACATTAATGCTTCTTTTCACATTATTATATATTGAAGTCAAATATGCATGCACTTACCGAAATCTGTATGAGTTCTTCCCAGCCATACAATTTCCCACGTAAAAGTTGGAACAAGCCATTGAAGATAGGAGTATAATAGATGCCAAATAAATTTGAGACACAGCGTACTGAGTGAAGACAAATTTCAGATACCTAAATAATTTCTATCCATATTTTTTACCCAGATTCATTGAAGAATTATGGACAAATAAAGACTGTATATATGTTTAAGGTATACAACATGATGTTGTGGAACCATGTAAATTGATTACCCTAATCAAATTAATTACCATACCCATTACCTCATATACCACTTTTTTTTGTCCAAGTTGTGAAATAATTGCAATTTACTCTCTGAGCAAATTTCAAGTATGCAGTGCATTACTATTAAATATAGAAAATGTAGTTAATAAAGATGTATATTCCACATATTTGAATGTTTTCACGATCTGTGTCCTAGAGGAAAATACTAAAATAATCATGAGACTCCAACCAGTTTACAGTCAAAGGAATGATTAAAAATACAATTTATTGTTCATGAAAAAATATGATGTATATAGGATATTTACAAAGGAAATTTAAATACATTGCCAAATAATGTCTTTATACTCGCTGTAAAAAATGTTAAAAAAAAACAAAAGAAGATATTTATGTACACGGCAGAGGGAGAAGATTTACATTTGGACTTTGATTAGAATGTTTGTATTATGGGGCGCCTGGGTGGCTCAGTTGGTTAAGCGTTTAACTTCGGCTTGGGGCATGATCTTGCGGTTTGTGGGTTCAAAACCCACATCCAGATCTGTGCTGACAGCTGGGAGCCTGGAACCTGCTTGGGATTCTGTGTTTCCCTCTCTCCACTCCTCCCCCACTCGCACTCAGCTTCTCTCTCTCTCTCTTTTCAAAAACAAATAAACATTAAAAACATTAAAAAAAGAATGTTTATGTTATTATTCAGGCTCTATAACTTACAGTTAATCCCACATATATTACTTGATGATATGAGCACTCATCTGATATTTATTTATTTATGAGGATTAATGAGACAGCACATTCAATGAATTTATCAAAGTGGCATGGCATTAATTGTAATAATAAAAATAAGCACTCCATAAAAGAATAGATTATTATGTTTCATGGTTTCAACAGTTTGAGATAAGTATACAAATAGTGACTTTTAAAATTTTTTATATAAAATATGTTGTGTTTAGCAACAAAGATTTTAATGAAGAGATTTAAACCTTTATTTTAATGTATCGGGAAATTATCCTTTGGCAATAATGACAAGATCACCATCTAGTGGCCAATCATCCTGAATTACAGACACGTGGTCCCAACAAAACTGGAAAGGCTCTCAGAAATAACAAACTCAGTCCTGGTAAGCACAGACTAGATTTAATATACTTATTTTAAATCTGAAAGATGATGGTGTGTTTAGAGTGGAACCCAACAGATACCATATTCACACAAAGGGTGTGATAGAACATAGAAGTTTGTTAAAAATACTTTTAAAAGATACACACAAACTACAACATATTTGATGAAGTATATAGGAAGTAACCTTTGTCAGACACAATATGGAGTATGTATGTAAGAGACAATATATTTTAGAGTAGAGATAAGGGACATGGGCCCTTGATTTAATCACTTTTTTTTTTTTTTTTTTTTTCATAAATTTCAGCTCTGTCACTGTCCAACTTTAGGGCTTTGGCAAGTTTTTTAAAGTCAAGTTATTTAACCTGATTATTTTCATATATTTGTAAATCATAGCAATATTATGAGGATAATAGTGGTTTTATTTCCTTTGGATATATTCCCAGAAATGGAATTCCTGGATCATACAGTAGTTCTATTTTAACCTTTGAGTATTGTCAATACTGTTTTCCACAATGGCTATACCAATTTACAGTTCAGTCCATACATAATACACAATGGTTCCCCTTTCTTCACATCTATGTCACCATATGTTATCTGCCTTTTGGATAATGAGCATTCTAATAGACATGAAGTAATATCTCACTGTAGTTTTGATTTTTATTTACCTAATGGCTAGTAATGTTGACCATCTTTTCTTGTATCCATTGGCCTTTCATATCTCTTCTTTGGATAAATATCTGTTCAGATCCTTTGCCCATTTTTCAATTAGGTGTGTGTGGCTTTGTTATTGGGTTGTAGTCTTTATGTATTTTGTATATTAACCCCTATTTCAGATATATAGTTTCCAGCTATTTTTTCCATTACAAAGGTTGTCTTTTTACTTTATTAATGGTTTCTTTTGCTGTGCAGAAGCATTTTAGTTTGATGTAGTTCCAAATGCTTAGTTTTGATTTTGTTGGTTATGCCTAGGTGTCACATCCAAAATATCATTATCAAGACCCATGTCCAGAGGCTTTATTCCTATGATTTCTTCTAGGAATTTCATGGTTTCAGGCCTTACATTTCAGTCTTTAATGCGTTTTGAGTTTCTTTTTGTGAGTGATGTAAGTTATGGGCCTGGTTATATTCTCTTACATGTGAAATTCAGTTATCTCAGCATCATTTACTGAAAAGTCTGTCATTTCTCCATTGAGTATTCTTGGTTCTCTTGTCAAATATTAGTTGATTACATGTGCTTTGATTTATTTTTGGGCTCTTGATTCTGTTCCGTTGCTCTTTTTGTCTGTTTTTATGCCAATACCATCCTGTTTTGCTGACTATACCTTTCTAGTATAGCTTGAAATGAGGAAGTGTGATGCCTCCGGCTATATTTTTCTTTCTCAGGATTTCTTTGACTTTTTGGAGTCTTGTGGTTCTATATAAATGTTAGGAGTGTTTTTTCTAATGCTGTGAAAAATGTCATTGGAATATTGGTAGGCATTGTATTAAATCTATGCTTTTGGTACTATTGACATTTTAACACTATTAATTCTTTCAACTATGAACACGGATACCTTTCCATTTACTTGTATCTTCTTTTATTCCTTAATCAGAGTCTTCTGATTTTTGGAGTTTAGCTCTCTCATCTCCATAGTTAAATTTATTACTAAATATTTTATTGTTTGGATGTTGTAGTAAATAGGATCAATTTCTTTATTTCTTTTTCATAAAACTTGTTGTTAGTGTACAGAAGTGCTACTGATTTTTGGAAGTTAATTTCATTTCTTGCAACTTTACTGAATTCATTGATTAGATCTAACAACTTTTTGTTTCAGTCTTTAGGATTGTCTCTCTATAAAATCACCTCATCTGCAAATAGGAACCATTTAATTCTTCCTTTCCAATTCTGATACTATTTATTTCTTTTTCTCACCCACTTGCTCTTGCTAGGACTCCTAGTACTATAATGAGCAGGAGTGGAAAGAGTGGACAGCCTTGTCTTGTTTCTGATCTTAGAGGAAAAGCTTTCAACATTTCAGCATTGACTATGATGTTAGCTTTGGCCTCTCATGTACAGTATTTATTATGTTGAGTTATGTTCCTTCTATGCCTCATTTGTTAACAGTTTTTTGTCATGAACGATTGTTGAGAAATGTCATGGTTTTTTTCTGTGCCTATTGAGATGATCATATGATTCTTTTCTTTCATTCTATTAAAGTGATAACATCATATTGACTCACTTGCACGTGTTGAAATATCTTGCAGCACAGATATAAATCCCACTCGATCATGGTGAATGATCCTTTGTGCCGCTAAACTCAGTTTGCCAGGTTTTTTTTTTTTTTTTGAGAATTCATCCTTTTATTCATTAAGAATATAAGCCGTAGTTTTCTTTTTATAGTAGGTTTTTCTGGTTTTATTATCAGGATAATGCTGACCTCATAAGATGAGTTTAAGAGTGTTCCTCCTCTTTGATTTTTTTAGAAGAGTTTGAGAGGCATTGGTGTTAACTCTTCTTTAGATGTTTGGTAAAATTCACCAGTGAAGCCATCTGGTCCTTGGCTTTTCTTCATTGGGAGATTTTTTATTACTAATTTAATCTCTTTACTAATAATTTGTCTATTCATATTTTCTATTTCTTCCTGGTTCAGTCTGGATAAGTTGTGTGTTTCTAACAATTTTTCCATTTTTCTCTAGGTTGTCCAGATTGTTGGCATTTAGTTGTTCATAGTAGTTTTTTATGATCCTTTGAACTTCTATGGCATCAGTTGTAGTAACCTTTTTCATGGAAAATTTTGTTGACTTGGGTCCTTTCTTTTTAAGATTCTTTTATCCCATACTTAAGATTTATTAATTCAATTTATTAGTTACTTGAGATTTATTTATTAACAGTCTTTGCTGTTAAATTTGCTTAGGATAACAATAGCAACAAAAATTAGTAAAATATGTACACATGGAAATCACAAATAGTATGTTTTAATTTAATAAAATGTTGTTATAGTATAATTTTAAATTTTCCAAGCAGGCATATGTCCATATCATTAAATTTTATGTGTTTATTTAAAATACTTGTTTTATTCACACATAGGATTATTCTTCTGAAAAGGTAATTTAAAATTTTTTCTCTATTTTTAAGTTATTTTATTTTTGTATTTTGAATCCAGCAGTAAACTGTTGTATCCTAAAAAGTATTAAAAGTTTTGATAAAACATTAAATCTGATTTCTACAAATAGAAAACTTATGTTGTATTAAGGTCTAATGAATCTATTATGGTTGACTATTGCACATTACTATGGGCATGTGATAAGAATGAGTTTGACATACAAATATGAAACTGGCATATGTTCCTGAGCATAGCTCAGCATCTTTGTTTAATTGTTCAGATCTGATTGAAATCGTGATGTTTTTTCAGCACTAGGGAGACTTTTTTGTCTAAATTATATTCATTATGAACTAGTTCAAGTAAACCATAAGTGCCATTATATATCTTATGTTCTTCCTAGATTGCTGTTTTAAAATCTACTTCAGGTGGTAGGAGAAATAAACTACTTTGATTTAAGATAAAGGGTGGGGATGTGAAAACAGTAGTATTGTAAGGAAAGAAGCTCAAAGCTTCAAATCAGAATATATATGCAGGACTAAAGTTACCAGAAGACTTATGAAAAAAATCACTAAAATTGAAAACAATGATTTTTCAAGTTTCCTTTTTTCTTTATTTTTAAGCTGTATGGAGTGAATATATACAACTCAATGAGTTTGGAGATACTTATATACCCATGAAACCATCACCCACCACCATCAAGGCCATAAACATATCTGTCACCTGCTAAAGTTTCTTCCATCCCTTCACTGGTAATATTATTTTTTGTGGTGAGAACACCTAATGTAAGATTTACAATCTTAGCAAATTTTATGTGTACAATACAGTATTGTCACCTACAGGCACTGTGCTACATAGCAGGTCTTCAGAATTGATATTGCAAAACTGAAATTTTGCACCCTTTAACCTGCACCTCCTAATTTCCCCTTCCCCTCAGCTCTTGGTAACCACTATTCTACTCTGCTTTGATAAGAGAAACTATTTGACTTTTTTTTCAATTCTGAATGTAAATTACCGTACATAGTATTTTCTATTTGTGTCCACTTTCCTTCACTTAGTGCCCTTAGGAACCCCTCTAAGTCTATCCATTTTGTAACAAGAGTAGAAAGATAATCTGTGTTCATGGATTGGAAGAATTTACATTGATAAAATGTCCATAATGCCCCCCAGAAATCTACAGATTCAATGCAAGTTTTATAAAAATCTCAATTGCATTTTTCACAAAAATAGAAAAGAAAAATCCTAAAACCTAAAGGGAATTTCAAAAGACTCGAAGAGTCAATGCATTCTTGAAAAAGAACAAAGCTTGATGCATCACACTTTCTGATATCAAATTATGTTACAAAGTTACAGTAGTTAAAATAGTATGGTACTGGCATAAACATAAACATATAGACCAAGGGAACAGAATAGAGAGCCCAGAAATAAATCCATGTATCTAGGGTCAATTGATTTTCAATAAGGGTACCAAGAATACACAATGTGAAAAGAATGGTTCCAGGTTTTCTCAAAGCACACATTATTCAAGCAACACTTGCCATGGAAAAGCAGTTCTTTATTTTAGGAACTATTTTCCAAAGTGCAGTACTAGTGAATAGGAGATTGAGTTTTGGTTTCAGCTATAATATTGAATGGCTATTTGACTTAGGACAAATCAGCCCACTTTAATGAAATTTCTTAATCTTGCATTGCCATATATTAGCAATGTTCTGAATTATCTGTTAACTATAAATTTTTTCTGAATTACTACAATTAAGATGTATTTCTTTTGGGATGCCTGGGTGACTCAGTTGGTTAAGCATCTGACTATAGGTTTGGGCTCGGGTCATGATCTCACAGTTCATGGGTTTGAGCCCCACATCAGGCTCTGTGCTGATAGCATGGGGCCTGCTTGGGATTCTCTCTCTCCCCCGCTTCTCTCTGCCCCTCCCTAACTCTTGCTGTCTCTCTCTCTCAAAGTAAATAAATAAACTTTTTTTAAAAAAGGTGTATTTTTTTCTTTGATTGAACTAGACTCAATTAAAATAATAAAATTCCAGGGGCGCCCAGGTGGCTCACTCGGTTAAGCTTCTGATTTCAACCCATGATCTCATGGTTTCTGGGTTCAAGCGCCTGCTTGGGATTCTCTCTCTCTGCCTCTCCCCCACTCATACTTTTTCTCTCTATCAAAAATAAATAAATGAGACTTTAAAACTAAAAAGAAATAAAATACAATAAAATCCCATGTAGACTGGTTCAGCATGTATGCATTGGCAGAGAAATGTTGCTATAGATGGCAACTTTGGTGGTTCACAAGGTATCAACCACATTTTTAATTTCCTGTAAATCTGAGTTACTTTTAGCTTATAAAGTTCCAAAGTTAGGGCACACTCAGATTAACCTAATCAGACAAATCAGTTCAATACCGTAGCCTATAAACAAAGTTTCTTATTATGTAACAATTTCAAATGACCCTATATAGTTAGGAGCAATTTAGTTTATTAAAAGAAGAAAGAACAGAAAGAAGAAAGTAATATGTAAAAAATAAACCATGGCTAAAAATTTCTTTTACTCTAGAAGCTTAAAAAAAATAACTATCTCTACTATATTAGGTCAGGTAGAACCCTGTCTTGTGTTCATAAACACCCTAAACGTATCACTATATTTGTTCTTGCTTAATAATTTTGTAGCTGTAGATTTACCAGTTTCTCACAAGTTTGTGAACTCTTTTGAAGGTAAAATACTTATTCTCAAGAACCAGACCAGAATCTGGGGCACAGATGCTATTAAATGCTGTTTGACTAAATAAATGGTAAGGTGAATAGATGAATTGATTCGTACTACACTATTAAATTGCTATAATTACAACTGTGTATGCATTTTTTTTAATTTATTGAAATTTATTTATTTTTGAGAGACACAAAAAAACAGATCATGGACAGGGGAGGGGCCGAGAGAGAGGGAGACGGAGAATCTGAAGCAGGCTCCAGGCTCTAAGCTGTCAGCACAGAGTCCAGCGCAAGGCTTGCACCCACGAACCATGAGATTGTGACCTGAGCCAAAGTCGGGTGCTTAACTGACTGAGCCACCCAGGTGCCCCTGTGTATGCATTTCTTCACTGATGTAATGCCCGGCATCAAACTGACATAGTAAGAAGGATATGACTAAGCTAAAAGTGTTTGTTGTTTGTAGATATTTACATCTTACAACAAATCTTCAAGACAAAAACATCTTCTGGCAATGCGTATGAATGTGAACATATTTATTGGTTACCTATGGGGATGAAGTAAAGAAAATCAGATGTGGTGTTGGGCATTAAATGATTTTGAGTAATTTCAAGACCATGTTAGAAGAAGAGTTAATTACTCTCTATCTTATTAGTATATTTAAAAAAAAATGTTAGAGGAAAGATGTGAATAAATTCTATACCCAAAAGCTGGTTTAGGAAATTTGAAATAGTATTCTCCATTGCTTTGGAAGGAAGTTTGAAGGTGGTCAAATACAACAAAAAGAAGTTTTGTTGTAAGCAGAGACATTCTGACTGGGACCACGAGTTATTCATTTTCAAAAACACGCGTTGTTGCATCTACATTAATAAGGATTAGAGGTTAGGAGGGTCAAGGATGTACTTGATAAACCTCTCTTGTTGATTTTCTTTTCTTCTTTCTTTATCGAAAGTTTTTGTTTTAATTCCAGGTAGTGAACATACACTGTTATATTAGTGTCAGGTGATTTAATTCCCTGCAACACTGGATGCTCATCACAAGTGCACTCTTTAATCCCCATCACCTGTTGCACTTATCCCTCCACCCACTTCCGCTCTGGTAACCATCAGTTTGTTCTCTATAATTAAGAGCCTGTTTTTCGGTTCTTGGTTTCTCTCTCTCTGTCTCTCTCTCCCTCTCCCTCTCTCTCCCTCTCTCTCTCTGTCTCTCTCTCCCTCTCTCCCCGCCTCCTTGTTTTTTCCTTTTCTTCTTTCTTTTCCCTGACTTGATAACAGTAAAGGAAATATTAATAAGAAGTCACCTTAACTCAGTTAAGCATCTGACTTCAGCTCAGGTCGTGATCTCATGGTTCCTGAGCTAGAGCCCAGTTTCTGGTGAGCTCAAGCCCCACTTTGGGTGAACAGGAGCCCTGCTTTGGGTGAGCACTGCCTCTCTCTCTCTCTCTCTCTCTCTCTCTCTGTCTCTGCCCCTTGCTCACTTGCACTCTCTCTCTTTCTCTAAAAACAAAAACAAAAACTAACAAACAGAAAAAACACAACTTGGGGTACCTGGGTGACTGAGTAGGTTGAGTGTCTGACTTCGGCTCAGGTCATGATCTCATGGCACATGAGTTTGAGCCCAGTGTCAGGCTCTGTGCTGACAGCTCAGAGCCTGGAACCTGCTTCGGATTCTGTGTCTTGCTCTCTCTCTGCCCCTCCCCTGCTCGCTCTCTCTCTCTCTCTCTCTCTAAAATAAATAGATATAAATTTTTTTTTAATAAAAATTTTTTTAAAAAAATTTAAAAGCAAGATTTAACATACTGAAGCTCAAGAGGGACAACAAAAATATTTTATTTTATAGACCTTGAAAAATGGATTTTGCTTACTATGGACCATTGGTATCAGTAAGTTCTCAAAAACTCAATCATAGAACAGTTTACTACATCTGATCCCCACTACGCTGAATGATTTGCAAGGTCCACTAACATGAGAAATTCTGCTCCTGAAATAATTAAAATGTAGATGTGATTGTATTATATTTTAAAATGACCTTTTCAGTACACTAAAATTTCTATTGCAAAAAGTTTACTAAAGGGAAAATAGTAATTTTAGCTATTTAACAAGGATGTAAACATTGAAATATATTTTAGTGTGAATCTCAATTTTTTTTTGTGTGTTTGCTTACTAATTTCTTATAAAGATCATTTGTCTCTCTCATCCTACAGCATCATTGCATCCAAAAAGCTGTGTGACCTTATGATGATCCTCCAATGGTCAAGGTAGAGAAAAAATTTAAATATTTTTTTCTTTGTGGATTTAAATACTTATATATGTATATCTATATCTACCTACCAATACACAAAGATACTTTAAAGTTTTAGATAATGTCTATAAGCCTCTAATTTCCTTCTTGTTCCATGTCCCCACGAATCTTATAAATATGCGCCAGGGAAACTTCTACCTACACTTTTTCTGTATATGCAAGGCTCAAAATGCTTGGGGCTGGGTGGGGTGGGACCTGATTTCTTGCCTGGGTTTAATTTGCTAAAAACTATGCCCTGCTCTTGATACAATTTAGCCTGGAGGAAAATGTGAGGTTTATAATTATTATGTCTGCAATTCACACAAAGGTGCTTTGGTAAATTTAGGAGTCGGTAAGTAGCTAAATCTGACAGTAATGGTGACTTGTATCTGAGTGAATTGTATAAATTACAGTAAGAGAGATATGCTGTACCTAGGGTATATTGAATATCAAGACAGCAAAGTGCTATTACATTCCAGACCTAGCTTAGAGTAGCAGACCATTTATTAAAATATTATCGATCCATTCCCAGTAAGTTATTGCCTTTTATAAGTTCTAAAAGTCATGCATTTATATGGAAACCATTCTCTATATCAAAATATCTAATTGTTGTTAAGCTTTAAAGAGATGAGTTCCACAAAGGGGCAAGGGTCTGAATCCCCACATGCCTGAGTCATTTAAATATTTACCTGACTTTGAAATTTAAAGGTAATGAGTTTCACTGATTTTCAAATAAATGCAGACATTTGTAAGCAAAACATGTCCCAATGCCCCAAAGTGTGTTGAATGGATTTTATTTTAACATACCTTATATGTAAGATGACTGTTAGAAAATAAGATAAAATTCTCAGGGCAACTTTGAGATAGCTTAGTGGTTAAGACTACAAAACAACCTACTGGAAAGGAACACATAACAATGGTTCTGCTGACTTTAGAAACTATCCTGAAAACAGGACAAAAGAAATCAGCATTGAAAATGATGCAAAATCTGTGTTCTGCCTGATAAATTAGTCACTCCCAGTCATGTTCTATTGGGTCAGTAGCAGCATGCTGATTTATGATCATCACTGAGTAAGAGACAACACGGATGTGTTTATCCACACTGATTCTGATTTAAAGCTACCAGATGTTGTTGGCACCTTGTACCATGAGATTTGGTTCATTTAGTCAAAACGATTAGTAGAAAAGCCCATGCTAGAGTGCGTCTACTATCCTGTAAGCAAAGCTGAGGCAGCGATGGAGCAAAATAGCTTATCCACAGTAAGTCAGCGGGAAGTTTTATCCTGTCACCCCTCTTCATTAATCTGTACACATGACTGCTTGGAGAGACAGTGAGTTGATTAGGTCTGCAGCACCATCAGCATGCAGATACTCATCACTACTTCTCATTTTCATATGACCCAGATGGTGTAGCTGCTTGACTGCAATTTTCCTTTATATGTGTTTTTAATAGGTTCCTTTTTTAGATATTGACTTTACACCCTCTTATGGATATTTAAAGCCAAGCTGAATATAATTCTCTTTTAGTAACAACTTAAAGTAACCACATATTGAAAAAAAAAACTCATTCATATTTTTTTTAAAAAAATGATTGTTTTCTAATTGTCTCTTTGCCTAAAGGAACCTCCTATGTCAAAATTATTAGTTGATTGATTTTTGCAACGTCCTAGGAAGCATAGTTGACGTATGTTCCCAGTTTACCTGTTGAAGAAATGGAGGTTAATGAGCACTCAAAGAGGAGTTAAAGCAATCAAATTGAAACTTAGACATGATCTTAGTATTAACCTGATCCAATTAACCAATCTTATGAGGAAAACACATGAGTGAGAAGAATTAGAATACTTGTCAGTGGTTACATCGGGAGTGATTGGATTGCTTGAGTTAGGTTTCTGCCTTACCTTCTTGCTCAAAAGGTAAGATTGTGTGTCCTAGATATCTGTGGGACACCTTGTGCCTTGAGACTTAGTGCTCTGAATCCACTTTATGAGGAAAATCCATTGCCTTCTCCATAAAGTCTGCAAATTCCCAAGGGTAAAGCTACCCTCAGACTGTGTGCATCTCAATACAAATATTTTTTTTTCATGTATTTATGTGTAAGCAGTTTGATTACACGGGGTTGACTGGGTAGCTCAGTCAGTTAGGCATACAGACTCTTGATTTCGGCTCAGGTCATGATCTCATGGTTCATGAGATGGAGCCTCAAGTCGGGCTCTGAACTGACAACACAGAGCCTGCTTGGGATATTCTGTCTCCCTCTCTCTTTCTGCCCCTCCCCCACTCATTCTCTCTCTGTCTCTGTCTCTCCATCGCTCTCCAAAAAAAATAATAAAACATATATTACAAAAAAATCTGAGGTATAGTGATTTATTGATGAAAGCTTGGAGTAATGAGTAGAGAAGAGATACTTACATGGTTGTTTATTATCCAATCAGTGCATGTGAAGATTCTTCATACTGTTCGGGGAACATCTTTGCCTTGTTTTATGAGTCCAGGAAACGTTATTTTATTGTTAAATGTGCCCTTTCTAGTTAACTTAATTTATCCCACTATAAAAGGAAGCAATGAGGGGCGCCTCGGTGGTGCAGTCGGTTAAGCTCCGACTTCAGCCAGGTCACGATCTCGCCGTCTGTGAGTTCGAGCCCCGCATCAGGCTCTGGGCTGATGGCTCAGAGCCTGGAGCCTGTTTCCGATTCTGTGTCTCCCTCTCTCTCTGCCCCTCCCCCGTTCATGCTCTGTCTCTCTCTGTCCCAAAAATAAATAAACGTTCAAAAAAAAAGAAAATTTTAAAAGGGAGCAATGATCTTTCTACTCAGAATGGCATGGCTCTTTAGAACATACTTTTATTGAAACATAGTAGATATTTTTGCCTCTGTAGTTCCTTAATACCATTTATTTCATGGCAGTTACATGATTATTATAACACTGTTGTTATTATTATCATCCATGATGCTGCTTGTGAATGTTGATTTCCATCGACTCAAGGATTATTACCATGCTTCCCTGAAGATGACCATAAATGCAAGAAAATGTGCATATTAATTGTTCTCTAGTCATGTTGAAATACTATTCTAATTCATAACATAAATGAAAAATGGCATATGATACAACCATGATTTACCTTGAAATCTTTGGCTGTATATATAACTGTTGTTTCTAGAATTTAATCTCTTTCAATGATGGCATACCAGCCTTCAACATCCCACCACCAGCAGAGAAGTTGGGTGGCATGCCAATGGAAGAGCAGAAGAGCAGTTGTCTTCTGTTTGTATCACACCTGGCATGGCATACAATCAACCTGGGAGAACACAGAATAACAACATCAATAATAGAAAAGACACAGCATTGATTGGAATACTCCACTGACATTGCAAGTGTGGTCACCCCTAGACTCCTGCCTGAGATATGGTGTGGAGTATATAAAAGGGTGAGGTGACCATCCTGAGTTCTGACTGAGGGGCTTCAGGGTAATTGTATGTATGCCACCACCACAGCCACTTTGGAATATGTTAGACTGGAAATGGCACCATATTCAAAATACTGACTGGTGGGGACGTGTGCATAGAGCTCAAATCCAAAGGTCACCATTGGACCATTGGGAGCCCACAGCCCTGAGGTTTTCTTATGTTTAACATAAGTGAGAGACACACAGAATAGTGCATAAGCACCATTCTGGGGCCCATTCTCACACAATCTCATGAAAAACATATCACACAACCAACAGGGAATCTCCACTCCCTGGACTATTCCCCAGAACTGAGGTTCACACTCTTGAAAGGGAGAGCTAGGACTCAAAAAATTACAGGACTTAAAAGTTTTAACAAAAAATGTGACAAATCATGCTGGGGGGCTCCTGAGACATGGAATCCAAGGTGAATGGCATGGAATCCCACTGCCTAGTGTCTGAAGACAATACTACCCAAGAACTTCTATTTGTCCTAGCTACCACTCTTTCTGCCTAAAATTTATGCTGTTGTTGAATGTTTGATCCCCCTATTATTTTGTTTCTGGCTATTGTTTTCCTTGTTGTTTATTTAATGTAATTCCATTTTAGCATTGACCCAAATATAAGACATTAATTACTTATTTATCAAATATTTATTGGTCATCTTGTATTTGTCACTAATAATTCTAAGACCCTAGAGAAATAGTAAATGTTAAAAGAAACAATACTCCCTTACTTTACAAACTCGTGGGAGGGATATGTAACAACATAAAGGTATAAAATGTACACTAGATGTAGATAAGGCCTCTTTGTAAGAGAAAAATAAAGATAACCATGGGATGAGATGTTCTCAAGTCCAATTTTAAGAAGGACAGTCAGGAAGGACCTTGCTGAGATAACACTGAGGAAGCCCTGCAGATGTCTGCCAAAGGTAAGTTTTCCATATTCAGGGAATAGTGAGAAAGCCAAACTGCTACAACAGTGTATGAGGGGAGGAACAATAAAGGATGAAGTCTGAGAAGTCTGCTTCATGGACACGCAGCTCATGCAGTCACATAGGATCCCATGCTCAGAAGGGTATCATGCTTATCTTATTAATGCTCTGCTGTTGCCATCTTGAAATACTTACCAATTTTGTTGTTGAACTTGTGTTTTGTAAGTGAAGTCTGATGGGAAAAAGGAACAAGGCATGTGGACATAGGAGATACATATAATATGCACGTTCACAATTGTTTGCAGCCACATTTACATATAGCATTCACCATGTCCCATGAACACAAATTTCTAGTCAACTTACGACACTTGGGAATTTAGCAAGACTCGAAGCAAATATAAAGTAGAGGTAAAATATCAATAACTTAGTAAGTGTGGCACTGATAGTCTTGAGAAGCCAAACTTTCTTCCTAATATTTTTTAATGTTTATTTTTGAGAGAGATACATAACACTAACGGGGGAGGGGCAGAGAGAGAGGGAGACACAGAACTCAAAGCAGACTCCAGGCTCTGAGCTCTCAGCACAGAGCCCGACACAGGGCTTGAACTTACAAACCATGAGATCATGACCTGAGCCGAAGTCTGATGCTTAACTGACTGAGCCACCCAGGCACCCCAACTTCCTTCTTTTTTTTTAAATGTTTACTCATTTATTTTGAAAGAGGGAGAGAGAGTGTGAGCAGAGGAGGGGTAGAGATAGAGAGGGAGAGAGAGAATCCCAAGCTCTCTCCTCGCTCAGCAGAGAGCCTGACATGAGGATTGATACCATGACCATGAGATCATGACTGAGCCGAAATCCAGAGTCAGGCGCTTAACTGACTGAGCCATCCAGCCACTCCTAGAAGCCAAACTGTCTTCTTAAACTAGAACTTTCTTTGAATATAAAAGAAGAGAGTGGTGTTCTAGAAAACGCAAGCAACCATTCAACTGTATATCTTACTCGTTTCATTTCCCTGTATCAGCCAACTATTTGCCTGACAAGGATGACATAGAAAGGAAAGAAAAATTGAGCAATCGATAGGTCCTTTCCTTTCAGTCTTTCTTTATTGACTTAATTTTCCAGTGCTTTCACTATCTGATAAGAATGAAATACAACTCAAGTAACAAGCTATAAAATATAAATTGTATAATTTTAGTGTTTCTGCACATGATTTAAATACTCATAATTGCATTAAAACTGACATTTGCAATATAAAAGTGGACAGTAAAACATAAGCAATAATTAAAATTTTTAATTATTATTTTCTTAGAATGACATGAACTAATAAATTGTAATAAGTTGAGATACTGACAGACAAAGAAAGATTAAAGCTTTATATTCAGGTACTTTTTTTAGAAATTGCTTTTTTCCTGATTTTGAACATATTCATTTTGCACTGGGCCTCCCAAACTAAGTAGATGATGACCCTGCTGAAAAGTTAGAATTTTCAAGCCATATGGAAACTTTTCAGTAAATGCATTAAATTTCACTGTCACTCTGAGATAAGTAGTAAACATTACAGTTTTGAGAAAAGAAATGACAATCTGTTTTATGTTTTAAGAAAGTCCTCTGGGAGCTCAGAATACTTTTCTTAGGGACAAGAATGGAAGCAGGAAGACCGAGCAGGAGTCTCATGCAGTAATTCAGACAAGGGATGGTGGTGGCTGGAATTGGGTGATATGGGTAGAGGTGGTGAGAGGTTGTCAAAATCTCTGTGTATGTTGTACATAGTAAACACTATAGGCTATAGAATTGGATGAAGTTGTCAAAGAAGAGATCGATAAAACTTCAAGGATGTTAGCCTAAGCAGCTGGAAGCAAGCAGGTGCAAATTACTGAGAAGTAGAAAACTGATGTATAAGTAGGTTGTTACGTACATATTTATTTTATATATATTAAAGTACATATGTATGTATATTTAATATAGATAAATATACATTGTGTGTGTGTGTGTGTGTGTGTGTGTGTGTGTGTGTGTGTGTATATATATATAGTGCGTGTGTGTGTAATTTGTGTGTGTGAGAAAGTGAGAGTAGGATGTCAGCAACTCTCTGTGAATGTCTTAAGTTTTTGATATCCCTTAGATGGTCAAGGGGAGATATCTGACAAGTAGATGGATGATGAGTCTGGATTTGGGAGATCTGGACAGGAAATGTACATTTGTGAACCATTAGCCCACAGATTGGGTTTAATGTCATGTGGCTGGAGAAACATACCAAGAAGTGAGTGTACGTCCTTTAGGCCAGAGGCCTATGGACCAAGCCCCGGACCTCTCCAGTGTTTAAAGATAGGTCAGATAAGAAAGAAATAACTAGAAAAGTAGGAGGAAGACCAAGATGTTGATGTCACTACAACCATTGAAAAATAAATTGATTTATCTGTTGATATGCTTCTTTTCACCTCAGGTACAGGGGTTTGAATTAATCACATTCATCAGCACATTAAAGCACATTATTACGATTAGTTTTTGCAAAGTCCTATTGTTTAATTAATTCATTTGTTTATTTTATTTCATTACCTTACCCTCATTCCTCTGCTCCAGTGTGTGTATATATACGTTCTATGTTGTTATTTCTGCGTATTCTAAAGTGGGTATCAAATATCTGTGTTCATTGCATTTGTAACATGAACAACATTATGTAACTAAGCAGTTCTATAGCTCTTTCAGTCTTAAATTTTTTTCAATAAGCTTTATGCTTTGAAAACCTGACCATCTTAAATGAAAATCTTGCCTACTGTTCCTAACTGCTGCATCATACTCCATAGTATGCATTGTCAAAGAAAGATTGTCAACAAAAAGGAAAGTCTATTGACTCTACTGCAGTAGTGGAAAGAGATCAAGCTCAACTCCCCTGGAGCTAAAGGCAGGGAGGTTTTAAGCCCCCTGAAGTGAGCTAGTGGGAAACTACTGGCGGCTATTAGAAGGGAGATTGATCAATGCAATTAGGTCATCTGTGTTTGCTAATTGTCCCTTATCCAAATTAGGCTCCTATCCTCCTGAAGATACTGGGAGATAGGGGCATGGTCTTCTTTTACTATTACATTTTAGAAAGAAAGACATTTCTGGATTGTACAACTGGCAAGAGCATGGGAGAAGATTTACATCTCAAAGGAGCAGAGAATTTACTATTGCAAGTTTTCTAAAGTAAATAATCTAGGAAAAGGGAAGTGAGGAACCTATAATCATGAGGAAATCTCCCTGAAGGTTAGTCAAAGGAATGAGAAAATTAAGGTTTATTGATCAGCATCCATCACAATTTAGCTCTCCATTATTCAGAGGTAGACAGTAGGGTTCTTCCCTCTCCTACCACAAGTAACTGAAAAAACGCTCGGTTCCTGATGCATGCATCCCTCAACTTCACATTCTTAACACTTTCCCTTACCTGATTTGCTAGTTTACATTTGCATTTATCTAAATGCTAATGATTACTAGCATCTTTTGTTATTGTGTTAGTTTCCTATGTTTTCTATAAACTATCTGTTATAGTGTTTGATCATTTTCTTTTCTCTTTTTTAAAAGTTTATTTTTGAGAGAGAGAGAGAGCATGAGTGGGAGAGGGGCAGAGAGAGAGAAGGAATATATTTGTCTTAATGTATTCTTTTCAGGTTTTTCTATAAAACTTTCCCCATCCCTACATCAAAGCAATATTATTCTACATTTTCCGTAGCTTGTTGATATCCCCTTAAGCGTTTGTTTCTTTAATCTGCCTAGAATATAAATACAGATGGTGTTTTAGGGAGAAACCCATTTTATTTTCCTTCATATAGTGTGCCATTCCTTCTATACCATAACGAAAACTACCATTCTTTTGTCACTTGGTTTGTGTTTTATCAGGCTGCTGAATTTTTATGGAGTTTTTTAGCTCATTATACTTTATCACAGCTCAACTGTTTTTCTTGCACTAATTCCATATTTGTAATACAATAATTTGTTCTGTATCTTAATGTCCAGTAGAGCATACTTAGTCTATTCATTCAATTTTATAAGGTTTGCTTGGCTATTTGGGAATGTTACATTCTTCATATATACTTTCAAATCAATTTACAGAATTTCTCAAAAATTATAGAATGAGTTATTCTTTTTGCTTATCTTTCATAACCTTGACACTCCTCAAAGGAGCACAGATTAGTTTCGATAAATGTACCTTAATTAAGTTTGTCCACTGTTTTCCTATAATTGGAGTTAGGTTCTGCAGTTTTTTGGCACAAAAACCATATAGGTGATGTATTTTCAGTGCATTATACTAACAAGTTAAGATATTGAGTCTTGTTATTACTGGTGATGTTTACCTTAATCATTTGGTTAAGTTACTGTTTGATAATTATTTCCACTGTAATTCATTATCTCTATTTTTGTAATTGATAACTATCTTGTAGGAGATACTTTGAGACTAAATAATTCCTGTTTCTCCTCAAACTTCTAGCCATTACTTTTAGTATCAGGTGGTGAATCTTTTCAACACCATTTTTACCATGAAATTTGCCTACTGATGATAATTTCCAGTTCTTGATAATTATTTCATAAGTATGTATAATGCTAATGTTAGGAAAGTGAGGTAAGGATATAAGGGAACTCTTTGTACTATTGTTGCAATTTTTCTATGAGGCTAAAATTATTTTAAAATTTTAAAACAATATAAAATAAAAAGATGGCATTTTTTGGGGATTATATTGAATTCATAGGGTAATAGGTTAATCAGAGGCCAATTAATATCTTATAATTTAGCTGCCGACTAACAGCTTATACATTCAGTTGTCCCATCCAATAGCGCAGTCAGACCATCTCCTATGAGTAAACTGTTTTGTGGACAAGAAAATGATAAACTTTATCAACTGCCATTTTTTTTGTTTATTTATTTTTGAGAGAGAGACAGAGTTCAAGAAGGGGAGGGCCAGAGAGAGGGAGACACAGAATCTGAAGCAGTCTTCTGGCTCTGAGCTATCAGCATAGAGCCCTACACGGGGTTCGAACCCACAAACCATGAGATCATGACCTGAGCCGAAGTTGGACACTCAACCGACTCAGCCTCCCAGGTGCCCCTACCAACCACCATTTCTGTGACAAAACAGGTGAGAATTTAGGTTTGGTAATTTTATTTAGCAATATGGAAATTATTGGTGACTTTCCTAAGAGAAATGTTGGTGGAATAATAGGGTTGACATTTAATTAGAACAATTTCATTAGGGAATAGGGGAAGAGGAATTGAAAACAGCACACAAACAATTATTTCAAGAAAAATTTGTGTAAAGGAAAAGTTATAGATCAGTAGCTTCAAAGATACACAGATTTAAGATGTTTATTTCTTTTTTATCTATCTTTTATTGCAGCCAAAATAATTATATATATATATATATATATATTTATATATTTATATATTTATACATTTAGGACCAGTATTGGTCCAGTACTGATGATAACCATCTAGGGGAGAGGGAAAAATCAATATGGGATATAAATGGCAGAATTAGTCACAGCACTTTCTTGAATGAGATCCAGTATAAAGTGAAAGCTTGGCTAACTAAAGAAAGAAGAACGAGAACAGATAGTATTGTTCAAGGCTTTATTTCAGCCACATTCTATTATCCTAGTGCAGCCATAGACTACATAAAAATATGGACTTGGTAGGAATTTGGGGTTTGTTTGTTCATTTGTTTAAAGGAGCGCAATAAACTAATAGAGTATTCAAATTCTTGTTGGTAAACACTAGTAAGTAATTACAATGGCTTACTACAAAATTTAAGCTTAGAAGATGAGAAGTGAGAGCATGGAAGGGTTTGGGGACAGTGAAGAGAGAGTGATATCAGTGGTGAGATCAGTGTGTTATAAATATGAGTAAAGTCGAAGGTTTATGGTAATTAGAGTATTAAAAGGAGACTTTTCATGGCTTTGAGTTTTATTTATAGAGTTTAATTTTCCCCAATCATCTGATCTAAGCCACTGCCCAGGAATGTGGAATCAATTGCAATTAGTTCTTGTTTAAAATACCAATTCTCGGGGCGCCTGGGTGTCTCAGTCCGTTAAGCGTCCGACTTCAGCTCAGGTCACAATCTCGCCGTCTGTGATTTCGAGCCCCGCGTGGGGCTCTGGGCTGATGGCTTGGAGCCTGGAGCCTGCTTTCGATTCTGTGTCTCCCTCTCTCTCTGCCCCTCCCCCGTTCATGCTCTGTCTATCTCTGTCTCAAAAATAAATAAACGTTAAAAAAAAAAAATAAAATACCAATTCTCTTTCATAATATAACACTTCTGTATTTCTTCTACCAAGTCAGTCTTTGTATCAGATATCATCAGAGAGATGATAGATAGGAAGACAGGTAGATAGGTAGCTAGTAAACTAGCTAGATAGACAAAATATATAGATATGTATCACATAGATCACTTCTACTTTAAAACATTATAGGAAAAGTTATCTTTATAACTTTCAACATTATATATCTACCAACCCATCTACCTACCTCTAGGGGTTTTTTTTTGTTTGTTTGTTTGTTTGTTTTTGGAAGTGGTTGTGCTTTATGTCATTACAGAGAATAACTATTACTGCCCAAGTTTCTTTCTCATATATTTTACGAAAGGATTAACATTTGTTGAATAAAATTTTTCTGGTGAACTAAAATTTGTAAACACACATACACCTTGGAAGATAGAATTCTCAAGAATAAATGTATCTTGGAATCATTCTAAAATATCAATTTTTACCGTGTGTCCACATAATATTTTCATATCATAAACATTATTACTGCCGTGAATTCTAATTATGTATTTAGCTGCCTCCCCATACCCATCTTACTCCTATTCGTTGTATGATAGTATTGCAACATTTGTAGTTCCATCATTAGGCCAGTACTGGGCACATGAGAGGTGCTGAATATTTATTTGCTGGATAAATAAATTCATGAATAAATGTGAATCAGTTGAAAAAATGAACCCAAGAAATATTCTGAAGGAATACCCTAAAATTAATATGAAGTATTTTATGCTTGTAAAACACTAAGGTGTGATACACTAATGATGGCATTTGCCCTATTAAATGAATTAGTTTGACTAAAAGTAGAAGTAATATAGTTTTATGATAGATTTCATGAACTCAGTTGAGCCCTTCATTATTTGAGAAAGTATCAAATTAGCAGTTAGAAATCTCAACTAACAACTTGAAAAAAAACCAAGTGATTTGCTTTACAAAGTATGTAACAATGACAAGTAATGTTTAAACAGTGCATCAGATCTTCTGTGATAATAAACTAATTTTTGGTCTGTTAGCCCTCGCCCTACTTAATTCCTCACGTGAGATAGTTTGTTGTAAAGTTAAGCTGGTTACTCTGAAATTCTAGGATCCTGTCTCCTAATGCTAAAGATTTATTCTTCTAAATACAGGCCAGGAAATTATTCAAAAATGTATAGTAAGAAAAAGGTGTATGCCTGTATGTGCCTACATAGGATATAGTCATAAAGCTAGCACGCACTTGACAGTCCAAATTCTTCAATGGGAGGTTGAATACCCCCCAATATTTGGCCATTTAGCTTCTATCTTTGAGACATAAAATGGAGAAAAAATAAAATAGCTAAATGAGTTTGGATATGTTTTCATAATTATAGAAATAAGGAAACTGACTTAAAAATTATTAAATCGATGGTACCATTTACCTATGGAGGGCAAGAACCAATTATATACTACTGGTGAACTAAAATCAGTGATAGAGGAAGTATTTACACATGGGGAATTTATGAATGATTCAACCCCTACCTGACTCTGCTCTGCAGATCCAGTTAAAAAAATTTCCAGCAGGGCACTGGTTAAATTAGTCATTTGTGCAAAAACATTATAGTAAGTGGCAGACTAGCAATCTGAAGCTAGAACTGTCCCTACAACAACCATGCTTTTAAGCTATCACTAGTTTATAGTTACTAGAATTCTAGTAAACCAATGTGGCTGTGTTTGTTACAAATGAGGGATTGAAAGTTGAGTCCTTTAAAGACAGAACAAAAACACTAGGCAATTGAGTTGAAAGATAATAATTTTTCCAATGTGTTGATATTAGGAATGATGAAGTTGAAGTACACAGTTTCAATGACAGAACTGAACTCTTAATGTGGGTCTGGCATTACTTGAATTTCATCTTCCAGACAATTGTCAAAGCGATCTCCTTAAAAAAAGAAGTCCACATACCTCTCATTTCACAACTTTTGGGTGTCTTTTAATTCTTTGCTTATTGAATCCTAAGATTTTTCATAAATATACATGCAGTATTCCTTGTCTCACACTTCTCTTAACCTGGAAGTCTAAAACTTGCTTAGTTTGTTTGTTTAATTATTTATATATGTCAGCCTTAGCCTCATATCTTCCATTCTAGTAGCAGAAAACACTAAGTTACTATGATCATGCTGTCCCTACCTGTAGTGATTCTCTGCTAACATCATTTTCTATGTTCTATTTATTTTTTATTTTTTATTCTTTTAAAATTTTTATTCATTTAAATTCAAGTTAGTTAACATACAGTATAGTATTAGTTTCAGGAATAGAACCCGGTGATTCATCCCTTACATATAACACCCAGTGCTGTTCCCAACAAGTGCCCTCCTTAATGCCCATCACCCATTTAGCCCATCCCCCCACCCACCTCCCCTCTAGGAATCCTCAATTTTGTTCTCTGTATTTAAGAGCCTCTTATGGGGGTGCCTGGGTGGCTCAGTGGATTAAGCATCCGACTTCGACTCAGGTCAGGATCTCGTGGTTTCCTGAGTTTGAGCCCCGTGTCAGGCTCTGTGCTGACAGCTCAGAGCCTGGAGCCTGCTTCAGATTCTGTGTCTCCCTCTTTCTGCCCCTCTCCCACTCACACCTCTGTCTCTCTCTCTCTCTTTCTCTCAAAAAGTAAATAGACATTAAAACTTTTTTAAGAGTCTCTTATGATTTGCCTCCCTCTGTTTTTACCTTATTTTTTCCTTCCCTTCCCCTATGTTCATCTGTTGTGATTCTTAAATTCCACATATGAGTAGTTCTATTAGTTTTTTAAAATACAGTTTAGAGATACATTCTCAGAAATTTTTCTGCTTTTACTTTAAGCTCTCATAATAATATTTGCTTATCTGTATCATTGTTTTTCCTGCTTGGCATTTTAATTCTCCACTGATATGTCACCCTACACTCCTCCCATCTTTATTAATGACATGCATAGCATCTTATTATTGGTAACCAGAGTATTTAGGCCAATATTGAATATGCTGCAGATACTGAATATTTATTTGCTACATGAATAAATTAGTAGATAACATGCATGTTTAGAAGAGAAAACACAAGGAATTTCTTATACAAAACTCCTAAAAATATATAGCATCTTATATTTGTAAAATACTAAGGTATGATGAAATGATCAAGTAATGACTGGTCTTTGGCCTACAGTTTATTTTATACTCAGTGGAAGGAAAACAACCAACCAACTTCATGGTTTCTTTTAGATCAGAAGTATGGTAATGAAAGGACCATGAGGAGAGCTGGCTTTGTAGAAAGAGAAGGGAGAATGCAAAGTAGAATGCTGAAGGTGAGTTTTAGGGTTTTAATCCTTCAGGGTTATCTTGAAGTATGCGAGAATTAAGTTCTATGAAAAGGGAAGGGATATAACACATTTTTTTTCTTCTTTTTTTATGTTCAGGTATTTCTATGTCATTAGATCTAGAAATTAAAAGGCTTGGTGGAAAAAGCAAGCAACCAAAATAATCTCTGAACAAAGGGTCATTTAGGAATATGATAACTGGAAAAAGAGGCACCAGTGAAAGATTTCAGAAACCCAGGGGAAGAAAATAAGGTGTTAACTTTTTGGGTTTTTTGTTTGTTTTTGTTTTTGTTTTTGTTTTAATAACCAAAAGCAGCTTCTGTGTTTGTTTTTGTTTTGTTTTGTTTTTTAATTTACATCCAAGTTAGTTAGCATATATTGCAACAATGATTTCAGGGGTAGATTTCTTAATGCCCCTTACCCACTTAGCCCATCCCCCCTCCCACAATCCCTCAAGGAACCCTCAATTTGTTCTCCATCTTTAAGAGTTTCTTATGCTTTGTTCCCCTGCCTGTTTTCATATTACTTTTGCTTCCCTTCCCTTGTGTTCATCTGTTCTGTGTCTTAAAGTCCTCATAGGACTGAAGTCATATGATATTTGTCTTTCTCTGACTAATTTCGCTTAGCATAATACCCTCTAGTTCCAGCCACTTAGATGCAAACAGTAAGATTTCATTCTTTTTAATTGCCAAGTAATAATCCATTGTGTGTGTGTGTACATATATATATGTATATATACACACATATACCGCATATATATATATATATATATATACACACACACATATATATGTGTGTGTGTGTGTATACACACACATACCGCATCTTCTTTATCCATTTATCCATCGTTGGACATTTGGGCTCTTTCCGTACTTTGGCTATTGTTTACAGTGCTGCTATAAACATTGGGGTACGTGTGTCCCTTCAAAACAGCAGACCCATATCCCTTGGATAAATACCTAGTAGTGCAATTGCTGGGTTGTAGGGTAGTTCTATGCAGCTTCTGTTTAAAGTGACTGTCAAGGGAAAGGCCTATTAGTTCTGGAATTTTCTTCTTCCAACCACTCGTATGGAGATACCTGCCACATGACTCACTAAGGAGTAGCTGTCCGCACAGGAATGAACTGTTTGATTAGGTATAGATTTGTTGTTATGTTAATTAAATCAATTACATTGTTCACCAGCTCTCTTCTGAAATCCACTCCTGGCAAAAGAATAGAGGTGGATAGTAAAAACAAACTAACATTTTCGTTGATTTTTCTGAAAATAATACTACAGATCAGTAATCATTTTTATTTTGCAAGCTCTCAAAGTGAAAAATGATTTTGACAAGCAATACATGATTCAAAATATTTGAAATTTTAATTTTTTTAATCACCGAATGTTTTCACCAGTGATTATGGTAGGGTGCAGATATTAGCAGTGTTAGAGATATGGACAAGATCGAAGAAAGACATTTAAACCAGAAAAGGAGAAGTGGTAGGAATGATATATTAATGATTAACATGAAACAACAATATTAACACTGGATACCACTTAAACAATAAAACCGACATGGAGACTCTTACACAGAAAAGAATACTGGCATAAAACTGCTCTCTGACTGGATATTTGACCTAAGTCAGACACTTTTTGAAAAAGCAAATAGTAAGACTTTTCTGCCTCAGGATCTTTGCGTTTAATATTTCATCTTTCTGGAATGCTCCTTCCCCAGATATAGACATGAATTCATCAAATCATCCACATCTCTGCTCCAATGTCACCTGTTAGAAGACCTATCTAACCACTTGAACTACTCTGCAAAGTGTAGTTGCAGAGTCAATTTCATGTCTCAGCCTAAATATGAATGGCAATATGCACATTTTTGTCAGTTTGGTGATGCAATTCATTGTGTAATAACCTGTTTTGATTTCAGAGGGTTTTGTTTGTTTTATATACTTGATTTAAGATATGCTTCTCTAAACACTTACGCATTTTTCACACTGGATTTGAGCACATTACTATTGTGTGCATAAATAGCTTTACCATATCTAAGGCAAACTATATAATTTTCAATTTCCATGGGTCCTAGGCACATTACTTTCTACACTATTTTGACTTCCCATTTAAGCTTACCAGCAATTTTGGATACCACTGTCATTTTTCTTCTTGATCTAGGCTTCATTTAAGTTCATTTTATTTGACTTTTCTATTAATTTAATTTAAGCTAATTTAATATTTAATTTAAATTAATATTAAATTAACTTAATTAGTATTAATTAAATTAATATTAAGTATGGCTTCAAATAATTAGAAATTATGATTGCAATACATTTGTGTTTATGAAACTATTTTCTTTATTTGTATCAATTAAAAATTAAATTCTGGGGTGCCTGGCTGGCTTAGTCCGTAGAGCATGCAACTCTTGATCTTGGGGTTGTAAGTTCAAGCTCCATAGTGGGTATAGAAATTACTTAAAAATGAAATATTTAAGGGCACATGTATGGCTCAGTCGATGGAACATCTGAGATTTCATAATGGCTCAGGTCATAATCCTAGAGTTGGGGCATTGAGCCCCATGCTACGCTCAGTGTGGAGCCTGCTTGAGATTCTCCCTCTGCCCCTCTCCCCTCGTCTCACTCTCTCTCTCTCTCTCTCTCTGAAATAAAAATAAATAAATAAAATAAAATCTTAAAAAAATTAAGTTTTGTCCTTATATGGCAATACTTCATGATCTTATTCAAGGATTCTAGCTTAGATGACAGAATCCCTTACATATTGTCAAATAAACTGCTTCATTAATGATGCCACAATATTCACAATTTTTTACTGAATATTTTATAGGATACATGTAAAAATATATTATTTTTCACTCTCAAAAACAGTTCTCTTACATTTTCTTCCTATTAGGCTGCCTGCAGATTATCTCATCTGTTCATTGTAACATATGTTGATATATGCATATGTTAGATTACCCCTAAATCTACTCTTTCATCATGTATGGCTGATTAAGGTGTACTTAGCTTAGATATTCTGTATCCTATCCTTTAGTATCTTGTTTCTTTCCTTTTAGCCTATATCAGAATTTATATTCTGCTTTAGGCCACATTTTCAATATTTCTATTTTTTCAGTGCATATAAATTGTACATATAAGATCTTTATATAATCTTTTTCATATCTATTCCATATCTCAACTATCAAGTTGCTGTTAATTGCTCATTATCTTAATGAAATGAAATACATGACAAAAATGTAATTTTCTTTTATTTGCAATTTAGTCTTGCATTAAAATTGTACAAAGATGATTTGTGTTATATACTCAGAAGATGCAAACATCACTCCATGAAAGGTTGTAAAAAGGAGGAAAAAAAGAAACAAGCACTAAACTGTTACATAAAATGTAAAATAAATTTTATCAATATATGTGCTAAACTTTGGAGGAGAGTCATAGAATCAAACATATGTAGAGTAATTAGTAGCACACATCTACTCTTAAAATTAATGTACTAATATTAGTTTATATGTCATTATAATTTCTCTTATATCTGATAAAAAGCTAAACATTACCTAATCAGTTATTTCTCCTTAATTGTTTCCATAAACTTCTAGATCTTTCCCTTAAAACAAATACACTATTTATGGTGATTTATTAATCTAAGGCCTTTTGGTCATATTTAATCCCACCTTTGCTATAAAGATCACACAATAAGAATTCACATTACACAACGTGAAAATTTGGGGGAAAAAGTTTTATGATAACAATTCTAAAAAATATTTCAGCTTGCATCACCTATCTCTTCCAAAACTGCCACAAATTGCAGTATTTTGGGAGGTAGTTTTAGTAAATCAGAAAACATTGCCACATGGAAACTGCTATCCAATTCCACAGATCTGATAAAGTGCCCTCCATTACCAAGCTTCTAATCATCCAGGTACACTGTCAAAAAACCAACATCACTCTTCCTTATAATTAAGTTTGGAGAATTTGCTAAAAATGCAAGAGTCATCCAGTCTCATTGTCCTTTACCAACTGAATGACTTGTTGTAAGTCACGGTACAAAAATTACTAATGTTGAATAAATTGTATTCAGCTTTCACTAGCTTATGCTATAGTAACAAACCTCAAAACTTGGTGAATTACATTCACAAAGCTTATTTTTCATTGACTCTACATGTTGGCTGCAGATCTGCTCTCCTATGTGTCTTCTCAAATCTGAGATGGCAAAGGTTTCCACAGAAGAGGAAAAGCAAAATTGCATAAACATGTGAGTGCTCTTAAGCTTTTGCTTAGAAGTAACAAACATCATTTTAGCTCATGTTTTACTGGCCAAAGCTATCGCATGGTGAAGGCTGATCACAATGTGGGAGAGAAAAAAGCAATCTTGTTGGGATGCACATTCATTATGTAGAAATAATAAAATCCATGACTAAAACATTATATCAAATGAATAATTATTGTTTGTTAGGTATACACATAAACAAACCCTAACATTTCATTCATATACTAAGTCAAAAGATTTTTAAAAATAAACCATAGAGTCTTCTAGGTATTATAATAAAAATGAAAATATAACAGATTAAAAATTATTACAGTTTTAAGAATCTCACAAATCATAAAACTTTCAATAATGAAGAAGCATATGAAAAAACTTTTAGAAATATAGATAATATACATATATAAATGATAATTATAACTTTAGAAATGGTTCATCATCATTTTGATATTTAATTTGCCAATTGTCCTATTTCATACTGAAATATATTTAACATATAACATTATGTAAATTTAAGGTGTAAAACATGTTGATTTATATATTGCCATTTGATTGCCATGGTAGTAATAGCTGGCACCTCTATCTTGTCACAGAATTATAATTTCCTTATTACAGTGAAAAAAATTAAAATCTAGTTCCCAAGCATGTTCAATGATTGGTTATATCGGTCTATATTCACTATACCATGCAGTAAATCTCCAGAATTTACTTGTATGCTAGTTGTAAGTTTGTTCCCTTAAACAACATCTCTCCTATTCTCCCATCCTCAGCCCCTGTTTAAACACCATATTACTCTATTTTTGCAAGTTTGCCTTATTTATTTGTTTGTTTATTTATTTATTTAATCATGCTTTTATTAAAGCGTTCAATATGAGAAAACAATCTTCATTCTTATGATATTTTTTTCTGTGGTATCAACTTAGCAATAAAGCACTAATTCCGAAACCAGACTGCCAGGGTTCAAACCTCAACTTTTCCATTTACTATCTGTATGACTTTAGACAAGTATTTAGCCTACTAACAGCTCAGGTTTTCTACTTGTAAAATAGGAAGAGTAAGAGAACCTCCTTAATATGGTTACAGTAGCGATTAAATGATGTTGTATATGTGAAATTCGTCCAACAGTGCTTGCCGTATAGTGATAGCTTATAGCTGTATGAAAGTTCAATGTGATTTTTTTTTGTTTGTTTCAAGTTTTTATTTAAATTCCAGTTGGTTAGCATACAGTGTAACATTAGTTTCAGGTGTAGCATTCAATGGTTCATCACTTACATACAACGCCCAGTACTCAACACAAGTGTCCTCCTTAATACCCATCACCCATCTAGCCCATCCCCCACCTACCTCTCCCCCACTGTAATCTCCCTTCTCCTTCTTGTGATGATGAGAGATGATAAAATGCCTACATGATGAGATGAATTGTGGTGAATGATATAGGCATTGTGACTTAGATTTAAGTTACTATTCACCTTCTGATTATGTGTCAATAGGAGGATCATCCACTTCCAGACCATGGCTGGCTGTGAGTCACTGAAATCACAAAACGCAAATGTGTGGATTCATCAGCTGATAGCATCTTACGTTGTTTCTCTATCTTGGCTATTGCGAATAATGCTGCAATAATCATAGAAAGCATATATCTCTTTATTATCCTGTTTTCATTTCCTTTGGTATATACCCAGAAGTGGAATTTCTAGATCATATGGTACATCTGTATTAATCTCTTGAGAAACCTCTATATTGTTTTCCATAGTGGCTGAAGCAAGTTATATTCCCACCAATGGTGTGCAAGTGTTCCCTTTTCTCGGCCTCCTCTCCAACAGTTTTCATCACTTGTCTTTTTTTTTTTTTTTTTTTTTTTTAAGAGTGAAGCTCTCTTATTTTGATGATAGCCATTCTAACAGGCATAAGGCGATATCTCATTGGGGTTTTGATTTGTATTTCCTTGATGACTAGTGAAGTTGAGCATTTTTTCACATTCCTGTAGGCCCTTTGGATGTCTTCTTTAGAAAAATGTCTACTTAATTCCTCTGCCCATTTGTTAAATTGGATTTTTTTTTTTGTTATTGAGTTACATGAGTTATTTATATATTTTGGGTATTAACCTCTATCAGATGTATGGTTTACAAATATTTTCTTCCATTCTTCAGGTATATTTCCTTTTCCTTTTCACACACTTCCAGTTGTTTTCTCTATATATTATGTATGTATGTATGTATGTATGTATGTATGTTTTATTTATCCCAAAATACATGTATGGTGGACATCCAGTCATGTATTTAACCCTCTATTTAAACATTTCAGTTTAATTCGAGCATCTGATCTATTTATAATGCTCTTCTATAAATTCTTCTGAGAATGGAAATATTTTATAATAAAAGTCAAATCCATTATTTTAAAAAGGGTTGTGCTGAATTACGTTCTATTTGCAGCTACAGATCTTTTTCTCTTCAACATGCTATTCAATCTAGGAGCCCGACTAGTAAGCACTTTATCAATGGGCACTGTTGTCCTCTAACTTCCAATTTGGTTCAGCCAGTGGGAAGCACCATCTAGAGATAAATGTTGAGGAGAGTAAAGTTGGATTATTTTCTGCAGAACTCTTTCCTGTTGTGCTCCGGTAGAGTGGCTGTCTTCCCCATCAGAGGCTCTTATCAGGTTGCCTTTTCCAACCAGCTCTTTTTGTCTTTCAGTAACCCCTGTCCTCTTGCAAATGTTGGCACAGTGGTGGTAATTCTATGACCAGCCTTGTGGTCTTCCATGATCTCAAGTTAGCAGTTTCATTACCCCTGCCCACACATTTGCAGAATTATATGTTATTAAATTTTCCTTAATAACCACTTCTGACTGTTACTTCTGTTTCTGGCCAGGATCCTCCATAATATATTCATTCACAATTTGAATGATGCATCACTTTTAATTTTTTTAAAGCTGTAAGTGATGGTAAAAAGAAGAAAAACAGAGCCTATTATTGAAAATCTATCTTCTTTATTTCTAACCTTTATTCCAATTTCAGCAAAGTTTGCTAAGAGGTTACACAGAGAGTATATGAAAATGTAACATTCGGTAGCAACTGTCCACATAGATTTCATAGTACTCATTCTGTAATATAAAATTACTGATTCATAATCACTTCTTATTACTCATTCTGTGGATAACCATGTACTTCTCTCTCAGAGATATGCTATAAATATTATTCACTATAGTCTCTTTGCTGTTTATTAGAGGGGAAAACGAGAAATTAGTGAGAAGGAAAAGATGTTTATGAAGTATCCCCCACTTTCTGAAAGTTCTCCTTATGCCACTTCGCTTTTTAAAAAGACCTACCTTAGCACCTGTTTTCTCCAACCAAAGGATATCTGAAGAGGATTTTCACTTTTACAAAAGAAGGCAAAAATGAAAATGGTGTTCAGTGTTTGTGTGTTTGTTTTGCTGCTCCAGAGGTAGCACCACACCCTAAGTAGCAAGAGTGGTGCAGTCGACCTCCTTTCTCCAGAACTCCACTCAGCATCTCAGTGTCAAGCCACCAAAGCTCTGAACTGTGTCTGTGAGCACCTGTGCTTTATCTCAATTTATGTTGTCCATCTGTTAGCAAGATCTGTCCTAAAGTACCAGAAAAGCCTAAGAAAGGTTATTTTGGGGGTATGGAAATCCTCAAAAATTTTTCTATATAAATTAATCATAGTCGCTTCTTTGCTTTGTGCTATTCTGGCTTATGACAGGTTTTATAAATATTCTACTTTTGGATGGGGATGTGCGGGGAACTTATACATATTAGGTACTATGTTCAACACTTTTCAAAGTCTATTTTATTAGTACACACTTTGCACAGTGAAATCTTTATTCAGCAAGTGCAACCTGCTTCTGAAATTGAGTAAAGATACAAAGAAAAAGGATTAATTTGTTTATTGATTTCACTTAGAGTAATAAAAAGACCTTCAAACCTTATGGGATAACTTTGTTGAAGCTACACTAGAAATGGGCCATCAGGCACAATTATTACTCTTATTCCTGTTGACATGCACCATCAAGAAGAGTAATTTAGGACACCCTCAAGGTCGCTAAGAAAGAGAATTATTTCATCAAGCTATCAAACTTCTCTTAACCATGTGTTTCTCATTACATTCTAACATGCTCTTCTTTAACTCAAATAAAACTAAAATTTAAATCTACATGTGCTTACTAGTACATAATTCTTAGGAAATGCAACCAATACACAATAATTTTCCCAACACAGTACTATGTAAAAAAGAAGTGCTATGATAAAAATTAAAAATATATATATAGAAATATTATAGGTGGCATGTTCATATAATATTTTTAATTTTATTCATAAAGTTTGAGATAATTAATCTAAATGCTATGTATTCTTGTCCCACTATGTGATTTTAAATGATACTAAACAAGGGAGGTAGACTACCCAATATCACTTTCTCAATTAAACTTAAATTGAATCTGGTTGAAACTATAAAAGGAATGCCAAATACATAGAAAAGTGTTCATTGTTTAATGAACTGATCCCTTTTTTATTTTGCAAACTTAGCTTATTTTTACTTCAAGTATCTTTAAAAAAAATATGAAATACTTAGAAAATACAAATGAAAATTCAGTATTCTTACTTTAAATAAGGAAATAGCTGAAGGGTACCTGGTTGTTTGGCTAGTATGATGCTTCTTAGTGAGAACAGCTTTAAAACAAGAAATAATTACTGGATGATCTATTTCTAGATGTTTTTTGTATTACAAGTGGAAATTGCACATCACTGAGGTAGAATGAAAATCTGGATAAATGCAAATCTGTCAAGCTGCAGAACTACAATAACCAGGTGACATTTGTTGCTTATGCTTGGATCCTTAAGATTAAAATGAAGAAATTGTGAAAAATATTTTTAAGATATTTTTAAAAAATAAAAGTAAATGGCTCCTTTAAGGAAGAAATTATTACAATTCTCTGAAATCTCTTTCAGAGGATAGAAGCAAAAGGAACAAATCCTAACTCATTCTATTAAGCCAACATTACCCTAATATTAAAGCCAGACAAAGACATTCTAGGAAAACTATAAACAATATTCCTCCTGAAAACACATACAAAATCATCAACAACATATTCACAAATTAAGTAAAAATGTATGAAAGGATTATACACCATTACCAAGTGGGATTTATCCCAGGCATGAAAGGCTGGCTCAACATTTGAATATCAGTTAATGTAATGGATCGCATTACCATTCACATTAGTACTCAAAAAAAAAAAAAAAAAATGAAATACTTAGATATAACAAAATGTATGCAACATCTGTATGAAGAAAACTACAGAACTGTGATGAACAAAATCCAAGAAGAACTAAATAAATGGAGAATGATTCCAAATTAATTGAGAGGAAGACTCGAAATTACCCAAATGTCAGATCCTTCCAACTCGATCTATAAATTTAATACAATCAGTAAAACTCCCAGTAAGTAATTTTATGGTATCAACAAACTGATTCTAAAGTTTATGCAGAGAGGCAAAAGCCCCAGAAAAGCTGACACAGTATTGAAGAACAAAGTTGGAAGACTGATGCTACCCAACTTCAAGGGTTATTATAAAACTACAGTAATCAAGAAAGGATACTATTGGTGAAAGAATAAACAAATAGATCAGTGGAACAGAATGGAGAGCTGAGAAATAAACCTCATAGATATAGTCATCTCATCTTTTTACAGAAGGTCAAAGGCAATAAAATAGAGCAAAGATAGTATTTTAAACAATTAGTGCTACAACAATTTCACATCCACATGCAGAAAAATGAATCTAGATGCAAACTTTATACGCTTTATAAAAATTAATTCTAATTGGATCAAAGACCTAAAAATAAAATCCAATACTGTAAAATTTCTAGGAGATAACAGGAGAAAACCTGGATGACCTTGGATAAGGTAATGTCTTTTCAGATACAAGTCCAAAGACTTAGTGTGTGAAAAGAATAATTGATAAGCTGCAATTCATTAAAATTAAAAACTTCTGCTCTGTGATAGACACTATCAAGAGAATGAGAAAAAGCCACAGACAGGGAGAAAACAATTGCAAAAGACAGATCTGATAAAGCATTTTTATCCAAATATATAAAAAATTCTTAAAATTCAACAATTAGAAAACAAACAATCTGGTTTAAAAGTGGGCCAAAGATCTTAAACACCTCACCAAAGAAGATGTACAGATGGCAAACACACATATGAAAAGATGGTCTACAGTACTGGTTCTTCAATACATGTTTTTCTCAGTCATAATTGTGTGTAACATACTACTTGGGAACTTTCATCTTTTGCATTAAGATTTTCATGCCATCTTTAAATGTTCTAGGCCAATTTTTTCCTTTATAATTGTAATGAAAATTCAAAATCTGCTATTCCTTTTTTACTTTTCTTAAAATTTTGTCCTTAACCTATTTTTTTTTTTAACCAATGATGAACGTACATTGAGACATCATAATCACCTAATGTCTATAGTTTACCTTAGGATATCATGACATTTATCCATCGTTAAAATATTACACAGGGATATGCAAATTTATAAAAAATGTGACACCACCACACATCTATTAAAATGGCCAAAATCTGCAACACTGACACCACTAAACACTGGCAAGGAGCATGATTGCTGGATCATATGTTAAGTGTTATGTTTTTAGTTTTTTAAGATACCACCAAACTCTTTCAATGCAGCTGTACCATTTTTCATTTCCATCAGCAATATATGACAGTTCCTGTAGCTCCACATCCTTACCAGCATTTCGTTTTTGATGTATTTTAACATATTTTATTTTTATTTTTATTAAGTTATTTAGTTAGTTCATTTCAAGTTTTTATTTAAAGTATAATATACAGTGCATTTTTATTTAAAGTATAATTAACATACAGTGCATATTAGTTTCAGGTTCATCACTTTTATACAACACCCAGAGCACATCACAATCAGTGCCCTCCTGAACACCCATCACCCATGTAACCTATCCCCATACCCACCTCCCCTTTAGCAACCCTCAGTTTATTCTCTAGAGTCTGTTTCTTGGTTTGCCTCTCTGTTTTCCCCCTGCTATGTTCTTTTGTTTTGTTTCTTAAAGTACTGTGAGTGAAATCATATGGTGTTTGTCTGTCTTTGACTTATTTTGCTTAGCATAATAGTCTCTAGCTCCATCCACGCTGTATTTTTATAAACATTTATGGCAATAACAGATTAACAAAAGTTGTTACACGCACTTTCCCTTATATTTGCCTTGAGTATAAATCCATTCTCTTTCAAAGCGATTATTTAAAAGATCTTAAGCATGACCAGACACTCAGACACAAAGAAAACTACTTTCACAAAGTCAATAATGATTATATATTTTTTCTTGCAGTAATAGACATATATCAACTGATCGACAGAATTTCTATGTAATAATCAATAAGGTAATTTTTATCCCAAGTTATTGTTATGCCCAGAATTCATGATCCCCAAAGACTGCCAGGGAGCCGAGTCTGATGTAAAAGCAAAAGAGCCTTTATTCGAGCTAGCTCGAGCTCAAGCCCCTACCTGCACCGACGCAGCAGTGAGATACCAGGGAGAGAGAGCGAGTTTCAAAAGGACAAAAATTTTATTGGGGCCTAGGGGCAGTTGGTGAGGTAATGGCTGTGGCCTCAGCCGATTGGCTGGGGAAGGGTCCAAGTCCTGTTAGGCAGGTGAGCGGGAGGTTACTCAAGGGGAGGAGACATGGTCAAGGTGAAGGACACAGAACAAGATGGAGTCAGCCAGCAGAGGCCCACCCTTTCATTCCCCCCTTGTCATGTAGCTTATGGACCCAATCATGGGACTGGCTGCATTTATGGTGACAAGAGGAACAGAGTTTGGAGGTTTACGCAAACTTCTGGGAGCCAAGTGTCCCTGGGGTGGCTCTGGGAGGTCTGATTAAGTATTGTCCCTGAGCTGGTGTCTATGATCTGCCAGGTGATGTTTTGGGGGGTGTGGGGACTCCTGGCAGCATGAGCAATGACAAGCAGAGTTAACAGAGTTACCAATAGGTGGGTCAAATGCGCTGTTGCTTGAGCTTGAGCGGGTTGTTTTGGTCCCCATTGACGTCCCATCACGTGACAAAGTCCTTCCAGATTAAGGAGGGGTCCACTTGCCGAACGTGGATGTGATGGACCCAGGTCGCGATGCTGTCTACTTTGAGAACAGTGGGGGTTGTCAGCACCACGATGTAGGGTCCCTTCCAGCACGGCTTGAGGGTCTCTTGGTGGTGCCTCTTGATGTAGACCCAGTCTCCTGGCCTGTACTGATGAGGTGTCGGGGTCAGGCCAGCCTTGTAGATGGCACGGAGGTGCAGCCAAATGTCCTCGTGCGCCCTCTGGAGCCCTCTCAAGGAAAGAAAAAGTTCTTGGTCTTTAAACTTAGCAAGAAGGTTGGGAATAATAGGGGGTGGCCTGCCAAACATGATCTTGTAGGGAGTAAAACCCAAGGTGTAAGGAGTGTTCCTAATCCGGTAAAGGGCATATGGTAGGAGAGTCACCCAGTCCCTGCCAGTCTCCATGGTTAATTTGGTAAGGGTCTCTTTTAGGGTTCTATTCATTCCTTCTACCTGTCCTGAGCTCTGGGGCCTATAAGCACAATGTAATTTCCAGTTTGCCCCCACCGCCTTGGCTACTGCCTGTGTTACCTGCGAGATAAAAGCTGGTCCATTGTCTGATCCTATCATGGCAGGAAAACCATACCTGGGTAAGATGTCTTCTAGTAGCTCCTTAGCCACCGTCTGAGCCATTTCATGCTTGGTTGGGTATGCCTCCACCCAGCCAGAGAAGGTGTCTGTAAATACTAAAAGATATTTATAACCATACTTTCCTGGTTTGACTTCAGTGAAGTCGACTTCCCATTGGGCTCCCAGTCTGATGCCTCCGAGCCTGGTTCCTTTTTTATTTGATGTGGCTCTCGAGTTGGTGAGTTGGCAGGTCTTGCAGGCAGATACAACTTGCTCTATTTTGGTGTCCTGTTGGTGAATCTTGATTCTGGCATGTCGGACTAAGTCTTTTAATTTTCGGGCCCCCATGTGAGTAGACGATGCATGTGCTCTAATATTGAGACTCTGAGCTGGTCTGGCAGCACGAGCTCCTTGTTAGGTGTATACCACCATCCCTTTATATCCTGGGCCATGGGGAGTTTCTTGATCCTCTGTAAATCCTCCTGGGAGTATTTGGGCTGGTCTGGTAAAACTGGGTCTTCCGGGTCCGGTAGTTGTATGGTCATGGTGGGTACTGAAGTAAGGGCTACTGCCTTGGCTGCCTGGTCAGCCTTTTGATTACCTCTAGCTACTGGGTTATCAGCTTTTTGGTGCCCTTGGCAGTGGATAATGGCTAGCTTGGCAGGAAGCCATAAGGCCGTAAGCAGGTTAAGTATCTCCTGCTTATTTTTTATAGTCCGTCCTTCTGCCTTCAGTAACCCCCTCTCCTGATAAATTGCCCCATGAATATGAGCTGTGGCAAACACATCATACATGTGTTGCTCATCCATCTATCAGGAGGCTGTTTCAGGACCCCTTCAATGGTGTGTGGGGTCGTGATCCAGATCTCCTGTCCTAGGCTCAGTTTGTCTGCATCCTTGACTAGGAGTGCTGTCGCCGCCGCAATAATTCTTAGGCATGGCGGCCAGCCAGCAGCCACTGGGTCTAGTTTCTTGGACAGGTAAGCCACCGGGCGGTTCCAGGGGCCTAAGGCTTGAGTTAGAACCCCTTTTGCTATTCCCTTATGTTCGTCTACAAAGAGGTGGAAGGGCTTCGTAATGTCTGGTAGGCCCAGGGCTGGGGCACCTAGGAGGGCCTTTTTTAACTGATTAAAGGCAGTTTCTTCTTTTTCAGCCCATTTAAATATTTTCCCCTCTCTGGTAGCTTCATATAGGGGCCTGGCGATCTCAGCAAAACCTAGAACCCAGAGGCGGCAGTAGCCGGCTGATCCTAGGAATTCCCTTACTTCTCTTCTGGAGGCGGGAGTAGGGATCTTTAGGACAGTTTCTTTTCTGGCATCTGATAACCGCCGTTGTCCGCCCTCCAGGATATATCCCAGGTAACTTACCCTCTCCCTGCATATCTGAGCCTTCTTCACGGATGCCCAGTACCCTAAGGCCCCCAGGGTAGCCAGCAGGTCCTGGGTCCCTCTCTCACAGTCTTTGGCCTTGTCAGCAGCAATCAGGATGTCATCTACGTACTGTAGGAGGGTGAGGCCAGGGTGCCCCCTTCTGTACTCACCCAGGTCCTCATGTAGTGCCTTGTCGAAGATGGTGGGCGAATTTTTGAATCCCTGAGGTAGCCGTGTCCAGGTGAGTTGCCCACTGTAGCCCTCCTCCAGATCATGCCACTCCAAGGCGAACAACGGTTGGCTCTGGGGTGCCAATGGCAGACTGAAGAAGGCGTCCTTTAAATCTAGTACAGTATACCAGACCCTGGAGGGCGCCAAGGAGCTCAAGAGAGTATATGGGTTGGGAACAGTTGGGTGTATGTCCGTGACCGTCTTATTTACTTCCCGGAGGTCTTGTACTGGTCAGTAGTCATTTGTGTGAGGCTTTTTGACTGGCAGTAGGGGGGTGTTCCAGGGAGACTGGCAAGGAACTAGTACCCCTAGGCTTCGTAGTCTCCGGATGTGTGGCTGGATCCCCTTCCAGGCCTCCTGAGACATGGGGTATTGTTTGATCCTTACCGGACTCTCTCTTGGCTTGAGCTCTACCAGGACTGGGGTCCTGTGAGCGGCTAGTCCTATCCCCCCCCCCTCCCTGTCTCTGCCCAAACCGAAGGGAATTCTTGTAGCCATCTGTCTATATTATCCTCTCTCGGGAGCTCCTCCTGGTGGAGGCGGTATTCATCTTCCAGTTTCATGGTCAGGACCTGGATGGGGTGGCCCTTGCCATCGGTGACCTGAGGCGCCCCTTGTCTGAAAGTTATCTGAGCTCCAATCTTGGTCAGTAAGTCCCGTCCTAACAGCGGGTAGGGGCATTCTGGTATTACCATAAAGGAGTGGGATACCCGGCCCATTCCCAAATCTACTGTTCTTCGGGTAGTCCATGAATACTGGCTCATACCAGTTGCCCCTCGTACCCAGGACTTCTTGCTGGCTAGTTTTCCTTGTGGGGTGCGGAGGACCGAATGTTGTGCTCCGGTGTCGACAAGGAAGTCAACAGGGGTCCCCTCCACTTTAAGATATACCCTGGGTTCGGGGAGAGGGTCCGAACCCCGACTCCCCTAATCACTTAGTTCATCTAGTTCTAGGACTTTTACTCGATCAGTCTTGCTTCCCTTCCCACCGGCCCTTTTCAGACAATCTCGGGCCCAATGCCCTATCTCCTTGCAGTATGCGCACTGATCCTTCTGCAGCCTCTGCTTCCCCCCCCTTGGTGGTTCCTTTACCTTTTCTTGCGTCGTCTGCCAGCTGCCGGAGACGGCGGTCTCGTTTCTCGGGGAAGTCAGCAGTGGTAGCTAGTAGTATTCTGGCCAGGTCTCGAGTCTGTTTACTGCTGGCAGCCGCCATGGCACGAGCCTGCTTGTCCTCAGGAGGCTCCCGGTTATTATATACCTTTTCAGCTACCACCAGTACGTCCTGCAGACTTTTTTCTCCTAGTCTGTCTATTTTCTGTAATTTTCTCCTAATGTCTATGGCCGATTGGTTTACAAAGGCCATGATAACAGCTGCCTTGCTTTCTGGAGCCTCTGGATCCATGGGGGTATAGGTATGGAATGCCTCCATGATCCGTTCTAAAAAGGCAGCCGGAGATTCATCTTTTCCCTGTTGTACATTTCCTACCTTGGCCAAATTGGTTGGCTTTCTAGCAGCCATTCGGAAACCCCCCATTAGAGTCTGGCAGTAGACCCGGAGCCTCTCCTTACCTTCTGCCATGTTGAAATCCCACTGGGCCGAGTTAAGGGGAAAGAAGCATCTATCTGAGCCTGGTTGGTGGGGGGAATTCCCATCGCACCTGGAACTAGTTTTCGGGCCTCATTGAGGATTCTTTCTCTTTCTTCAGTCATGAACAGGACCTGCAAAAGCTGCTGGCAATCGCTCCACGTGGGCTGATGGGTAAAAAGAACAGAGTCTAATAAATCAATAAGCCCTGCCAGTTTCTCGGAAAACTTAGGATTCTGAGCTTTCTGATTGTAGAGGTCACTAGTGGCGAAAGGCCAATAGTGATGAGGCTGATTCCCCTCCACGTCTGGGGGTCCAGTGGCTCTCAGGGGCAGAATAGTGGAGTCGGTGGAGGCAGATTGCTCCCTCTGAGCCCTTTGGTAAAGGGCGGGCTTCCCACTGGAGCTTTTCTGCCTCCCCTGGAGGGGGAGGATGGTGTTCTTCCGGCATCCTAGAGGGGTTATATGGGGGGGGGAAAAATTAATTCTTCTTCAGTCCCCCCTTGTAGGACAGGGTAGAGAGGTGCTGAAGGCTGGGTAAGACTTTTCTTCTTCTTTGTCCCCTGCAAAGCAAGAATGGATTTTGGCTCCGGAGGGAGTGGGGCTAGGAAGGGCTTAAGCCAAGGGGGGGGGGGGGTCTTCTACAAGGTCCTGCCAAGTGATAATGTAAGGGAGCTGATCAAGATGGCCCGTCTTAGGCTGAGAGATGATACTACTGACTCAGTGGATGGTAGGGAGGTCGAAGGTCCCCTCTGGTGGCCATCCGACATTGAAAGTTGGCCACTCGCTAGAACAAAAAAACTGCCACCGACCCTTTCGGACTTCGACACTGAGGTTGTTAGCTCTTCCCCTCACATCCTTAAAGTGATCAATCATAATATTTAGAGGAGTAGTCTGACTCTGTCCCATAACATCCATCCCGTAAGTCCAGTAAGTCCACAGAACAAAACAGAGAAACACAAATACAGACAAACAGAGGGCCCCTAGAAAGTCTTCCAACTCCATGGAAGCAAAACTGAAAGCTAGCTTAGACCTTTGAGGGGATTCCACATCCCTCCAAAACCAATGAGGGGATTTCACATCCCTCCAAAACCGAAAGCTAGACGACGGCCTCACGCCGACCAGCCGGAGCGACCCGCCTCGTCTCAGACCTTTGAGGGGATTCTACGTCCCTCCAAAACCAATGAGGGGATTCCACGTCCCTCCAAAAGGGAGGATCGGACCGTCTTCCGAAACTCCCGTCCCGTGGTCCCCCAGTGCATCCACTTAGACCGCGTCGGGCACTACCAGAATTTCAGAAATGAGCTCACACAGAAAAGACAGAACGAACAGACACTAACCGTGGCCAGTCAGGCTCTCCGGGTCGGGGGTCCCTCGGGGGTCTTGGGGATCCCAGACAAGCCCCCAAATGTTATGCCCAGGATTCACGATCCCCAAAGACCGCCAGGGAGCCGAGTCCAATGTAAAAGCAAAAGAGCCTTTATTCAAGCTAGCTGGAGCTCAATCCCCTACCTGCACTGACACAGCAGTGAGATACCAGGGAGATAGAGCGAGTTTCAAAAGGACAAAGGTTTTATTGGGGCCTAGGGGCAGTTGGTGAGGTAATGGCTGTGGCCTCAGCCGATTGGCTGGGGAATGGTCCAAGTCCTGTTAGGCAGGTGAGCGGGAGGTTACTCAAGGGGAGGAGGCGTGGTCAAGGTGAAGGACACAGAACAAGATGGAGTCGGCAAGTGTAGGCCCACCCTTTCAGTTATATCTAGAATCCCTTCTTGGAATTGAAAGTGAATACATATGTGAATACATACATACAATATAAATAGCATGTCTTGTTCTTTTTACTAACATTACTGACATTGCTAATTAGATAGAATAGCAATTGAAAAAATCACATGGTCATTGATGATTTATTAATTGAGGGCTTCCAGAAATAATGTTGAAATCAACATCCTTCTCTTTGACCTTGCAAAGGTCAAGGGCAAAGCCAACACCAAATGACAGGTTCCAGTCTAATAAAAAGGTATAAAATGAACTTCACAACCCATATCACCAATTCTATTTTCTGCACCATTACTTCTGCTTTACGTTGCTTCTGTGAAAGATTATATTCTCCTGAATACTTGTCTACTTCCATCATTTCTCTATCTACTAATTCTCCAAGCGGTTATCCTTTCATTTTTAAATTTTTATTTTACCTTCTGATTGTTTTTCAAGTTTGTGTCTTCTTAAATTTTGTTGAGACTATAAAATAGATTTTACTAAATTGCTTAATCTGTTTTTAACTGAATTCTTGTTGTCATCTTATATAACCATTTGAAGAAATACCTTATTTTTCCTTATTTACCCATTCATGAATATAATTTCAGGCCTGTAGTGTGTCTATAAATGGGGCAAAGATGCTTCTTTATTTGCCCATTTAGTTCCAGGTTACCTATTCAAAGCCTTCTTTCAAATTTAAACTTGGATATGTATTTCATATAATGAATATCACTGCCAAGTATCCCTGTGGGGAATGGGGAGAAATCTAGAACTGTGAGCAATTTTACTTATAGAACTTAATTTCTGTGTATTATTTTTTCTTTGAAACTTGTGAATCAGGTTGTGTCCAGTCTCTACGTCGGATGTGGATTTCTTTTACAACAGGGGCAAACTTTCCACATCGTGAAAATATCTCACCTCATTGCTACTTTCAGTTTGATACAGCCACTGGAATTTATCATCTTACATAGTTGATTTTAATATTTAACCTTGAGCAATAAAATTTGGATTGCTCTCCATCAGTCTCCCAGTTTTTCTTAGTCTCTAGTCTGTTACCTTATAAGTCAGGGGAATGTGTAGGCATCTTTCAGATCTACTCCTGGATCATTTCACTTCCGGAAATGAAACAGAATGTTGTTGTCCCCAAAAAGAATCTACTCCTGGATCATTTCACTTCCGGAAATGAAACAGAATGTTGTTGTCCCCAAAAAGATTGTCACAACTTGATCTTTAATATATTCTTCCATTTGGTTCTCCTTATAGTTAACAAAAATTAAATTGTTCAAGTTTTCTGGCATATGTATAACATTCTCCATTATTTTTATTTTTATTTTATGCTTATTTTTTTCTTCCAGCTTTTCTTTAAATTCCAGTTAGCTAAAAAAACAGGGTAATATTAGTTTCAGCTATAAGATTAAGTGATTCAACACTTCCATACAACATTTGATGTTTATAAGAGCTAGTATACTCCTTAATCCCCATCAGCTATTTAACCCATCCCCCACCCACCTCTTCTCTGGTAACCATCAGTTTGTTCTCTTTAGTTAAGAGTCTGTTTCTTGGTTTGCCTCTCTTCCCCTCTCCCCTTCATTTGTTTTATTACCTAAATTCCACATATGAATGAAATCATACGTTATCTGTTTCTCTGATGGACTTATTTTGCTTAGTTTTAAATGTTTAGGTATATCCTTTTGTTTTTATTTACTTGCTTATTCTAATGGGATTATAGAAGATGGATAATGCACATTTACTGGAAGACAGGTAACTGGTATTTTGATAGATACTCCTACCAAGCAAATGAAAAAAGTTCCTATTAAAATATTTTTAATTGGATAGGAAAAGACCTAGAAAATATTGCACAGATTATATGAAAGTCCAAGATAATAAAATTAATAATTTTTAAAGGTAACTTAATTAGAATATTCCTTTTATAGATATTAATTTTCTATATTTTTACAGCTTTGATTTTTCAAGTTTGACTCTGCCTGGTGGACACTAGTTTTCTTACTCTTGATTTAAGAGCATAAAATTGATTAACTTATTATTAAACTATTAACTATTTTTAACTCTTATTAAACTAGTTTTCACTATGTCTGAATAAAACAAACAGTAGTAGACCCTGGAAGTAGTTTATGTTTGTCTTTGATGGACTTATTTTGCTTTGCATAATACTCTCTAGGTCTATCCATGTCATTGTGGCTGAGTAATATTCCATCGGATAGAATTAGGGCCAGGATTAGGGTTAAAGTTGGGGTTTAAAACAGGGTGAGGGTTTATGCCTGATATTCTGCTGTTCAGAGACCTCTCTAGAGTGTTAGGTTTAGGGTTAGGGTTAGGGTTATGAGATAGTGATTAGCACTTAGTGTTAAGTTTGGGGACAGAGCCAGGTTAGGGTTTGGGTTAGGTTATGTGTCTGGCATTCTGCAGTTCAGTGACTTCTCCAGAGAATAAAACCCAAGTCTTCTGCTGGGATGAGAAAAGAAATGGCAGCCATTTACCCAGCTAAGGCAAGGAGGGGATTTGTGGCTCTAAATACTTTTTAAATTGATATTCATTTTTTCATTCTGTATTTATCTCTACCTTCAAACCCATTTGTGGAAATAATACCAATTCTTAAATGTTTGGAGTCTTCACCAGAATAACTAGACTGCTCTCAGCTTTTCTTATTGTGTGTTCTGAACCCACTTTCTCAGATCTAGGTTAGAGTTAGGGTTAGGGTGAGATTTATTTGCCTGATATCCTGCAGTTCAGAGGCCTCTCCAGAGGCTTAGGGTTAGGGTTAGGGGTTACAGTTTGGAATAGGTTGAGGGTTATGTTTAGGATTAGAGTTAGTGTTAAGTGTTAAGGTTGTATTTAGGGTTAAGGTTGTTATTAGTGTTACAGTTAGTGTTTGTGCCTATTACCCTGCTTTTGACAGATCTCACCAGAGATTATTGACTGAGACTTCTGCTTGGGTAAGAAAACAAGACAGCCATCCACTAAGCTGAGCCTATGAGGAGATTGGGGCTCTAAACATTATTTAAATCAATATTCAATTGGCTGTTCTGTGTTTAATCTCTATCTTCACAATGATTTTTAGAAATGTTACTAATTCTCTTTTTCTTTCTTCTAAGTTTTTATGTAAATTCCATTTAGTTAACATACAATGTAATGTTTATTTCAGGTGTAGGATGTAGCAATTTACCACTTACATACAATAGCCAGTGCTCATCACAAGTGTTCTTTTTAATACCCATCACCCATTTAACCCATCCCCCCTGCCCGCCTCCTCTCCTGCACCTCTTAGTTTGTTCTCTATAGTTGAGTGTGTTTTATGACTTGTTTCTCTCTCTCTCTTTTTTCCCTATATTCATCTGTTTTGTTTCTTAAATTCCCCATTTGAATGAAATCATATGTTATGTGTCTTTCCCTGACTGATTTATTTTGCCTGGCATAATACACTCTAGTTCCATCCATGTCATTACAAATGGAAAGATTTTCATTCCATTATATGGTTCAGTAATAGTCCATTGTAAATACACACACACACACACACACACACACACACACACACACACACACACAACTTCTTTATGCATTCATCAATTGAGGGACATTTTGAACTCTTTCTATAATTTGACTATTGATAATGCTGCTGTAAACATTGGGGTATATGTGTCCCTTCAAATCAGTAATTTGTATCCTTTGGGTCAATACCTAGTAGTGCAATTTCTGGGTCTTAAGGCAGTTCTGTTTTCAATTTTTTGAGGAACCTCCAAACTGTTTTCTAGAGTGGCTGTACCAGTTTGCATTCCCACCAACAGCATAAGAGCATTCCTCTTTCTCCTGTCCTTGCTAACAACTGTTGTTTCCTGTGTTGTTAATTTTAGCCATTCTGAGATGTGTGAAGTGATATCTCATTGTAGTTTTCACTTGTTTTTTCCTTATGATGATATTCTTGAGTATCTTTTCATAAATTCTAGTTAGTGAACATACAATGTAATATGAGATTCAGGTGTAGAATATACTGATTCAACACTTCCAAACAACACCCGGTATTCATCATAAGTACAATCCTTAATCTTCATCGCCAATTTAGTCCCTCCCCCCACCATCCACCTCCCCTCTGGTAACCATCAATTTGATCTTTATAGTTAAGAATTTGTTTCTTGATTTCCCTTTCTGTATCTTTTTCTTTGTTCCCTTTGCTAGGTTGTTTTGTTTCTTAAATTCCACATATGAGTAAAATCATATGGTATTTGTCTTTGACTGACTTATTTCACTTAGCATGATACACTCTACCTGCATCCATGTCTTTGCAAATGGCACAGTTCATTCTTTTGTTATGGCTGAGTAATATTCCAATTGCATATATGTACCCCATCTTCTTCTCTCCCCCCGCCCCAGATCTAGATTTAGGTTTAGGGTTATGGTTAGGGTTACAGTGAGAGTATATGCCTGGTATCCTGCAATTCAGAGGCCTCTCCAGAGAGTTAGGTTTAGGGTTAGGAATAGGAATTAGGCACGAGGGGTTAGGGGTTGGATTAGGGTTAGGGTAATGTGGGGTTAGTGTTAGGGTTAGAGGGAGGGTATGTGCCTGGTATCCTGCAGCTTAGAGACTTTTCCAGATGGTTAGGTTTAGGGTTAGGGTTAGGGGAATTCTAAAAAGCATTTAAAGAAGAGTTAATGCCTATTCCTCTCAAACTGTTCCAAAAAAATAGAAATGTAAGGAAATTTCCAAACTCATTCTATAGGGCCAGCATTACCCTGATCCCAAAACCAAAGACTCCACTAAAAAAGAGAACTACAGGCCAATATTCCTGATAAACATAGATTCAAAAATTCTCAACAAAATATTAGCAAATCCAATCCAACAGTACATTAAAAAAATCTTTCACCACGATCAAATGGGATTTACTCCTGAGTTGCAAGAGTGGTTCAATATTCACATGTCAATCAACGTGGTATACTATGTTAATAAAAGAAAAGGGAAGAACCCATATGATCCTCTCAACAGATGCAAGAAAAGCATTTGACAAAGTACAGCATCCATTTTGTTAAAAATCCTCAACAAAGTAGGGATAGAGGGAACATGCCACAATATCATAAAGGTATTTTACAAAAAACCCATAACTAATATCATCCTCAATGGGGAAAAACAGAGCTTTTCCTCCATGGTCAGGAAGAAGACAGGATATCCTCTCTGACCATGGTTATTTAACATCTCTCAGTCAGAGAAAGACAACAAATACCAAAAGATTTCCATCATATGTGGAATCTAAGAAACAAAAGAAACAAGAAAGGGATAATAAAGACAGAGACAAATCAAGGAACAGTTTTAATTATAAAATATCTTCTCATTACAATTGAGGACACATAAAATTAATTCTCTGACAAGAAGACCTTTTAGGGCATGTAATCTCTGGAGAGTAGAACTATTTCTGAGTAGAACTATTTTATTTCTCTAAAGTTGAAAATTAAACCAAACGTGCTTCAAGGATTCTCTTATCATTTGGAGCTAACTAAATTTTTGTTAACGTTTATTTATTTTTGAGACAGAGAGCATGAACAGGGGAGGGTCAGAGAGAGGGGGAAACAGAATCCGAAGCAGGCTCCAGGCTCCGAGCTGTCAGCACAGAGCTTGACACGGGGCTTGAAGTCACGGACCATGAGATCATGAACTGAGATGAAGTCGGACACTTAACCGACTGAGCCACCCAGGCGCCCCTGGAGCTAACTATATACCACAGTTTATCGATATAACTTGAGAATCACAGTGTTCATCACATTCATCACATTACTATTACTAAGTAACTTAATACTTAGGTATTACTATATTATAAAAACTTTAACCGGTTATACTCTCTAGTTTCAAAGGAACTTATGAAAGTTTAATAATCTAAAATTAAATGATCAAAGTTTGAAACAAAACAATATCATCCCAAGGAATTGAGAAATTTAAGATAATTAGAGATTTTAGATGGGTTAATTATCAATTTTAAAATCTAAACCCAACTCTATTTTATTTTCTTTAGTGTTATTCAGAATTCATTGTATGTCATACAGGCTCAAAAATCAAGTGCACTTTTCTCTGAAGATTTTTTGACAAGAATTCCTTTTTAAAGGATGTTATTACATGTATATTGTTTAAAACGCATTGGAGTACCATAGTAGATAAGGACTACAATACATTTTTCAAAAGACATAAAAACTCCATGTTGTGTAGAAAATTAGTTTATTGATCTGTGCCAAGGCTGAAGAAAATGATAGTATTGGTCAGTTATGTATGAAAATATTAACAGCACAGTGTTTTAGTCAGATTTATATATGAGTTTGCAATAACTAACAATACACAGTTAATCACAAAATGCTGGCCTAGCATGAAAGTCTTTCAGCAATATACTTTAAAATTCCTTGTTATATTTTAAAAGCTGATTATATCTACATTTTTATTCTAGTTGAAAGCAAATTATAGTGGATAGGACATACAGTGGATAGGAAAGAAATGTTTGGAGTTTATTTTCAATCTATTGTCATGTGATATGTTTCCACAAATTTCCCTTCTCAGAAGTCTTTTACATACATTCTGTGAATTTGCCTTTTCCTCAGAGTTTAATTACTATTCTGAACTAAGCATTAGTCTCACTTCAGTCACTATATACCTGGGTAGGTAAAGAGAATACTGTTTATTTGAAAACAAAACAATTTAGTGTAATAATAATCTTGAGCTTTTATCATACTGAGAATACATTTAATGTCATGTACTTATAAATATTATTAATCCAAAAGAAATAGCATATTAAATTGTGACATCAAACACAGAATCTGCATTGGAATCTGAAAAGCAGTGTAAAAAGATGTGATTTTGCTGATTCTTATTATAATAAACAATTCCTTGAGTGATCATATAAAGATAAAAAGATAAAACAGTGTCTGTGAAATTGCCTAGAATAATGCTTTGCCCATAGTAGGTAGATAATAAACTTTGAATCTGTAGAAAATGTTGCCTAGAAATTAGGGATAGAAAGTAGATAACACAGGGGCTCCTGGGTGGCTCAGTCAATTAGGTGTTTGATTTTGGCTCATGTCATGATCTCACTGTTCCATTTGTGAATTCGAGGCTCACATCGGGCTCTGTGCTGACAGCTTGGAGCCTGAAGCCTGCTTCAGATTTGGTGTCTCCCTCTTTCTCTGCCCCTCCCCCATTCGTACTCTGTCTCTCTCAAAAATAAACAAACATTAAAAAAAATTAAAAACAAAAAAAACAAAAAAGAAAGTAGATAACACTGTTCCCCTCTATGGAGAAGACAATTTAATTAACAAAGCAAGAGTTATGTACAAATTTAAATTGATTACTTATGTAAGCTTGTCTTTGCTATTATGCTACGTAATTTAGAGCAAATTGTGCTATGTTTGAATGATAATTGTCCTTTTTTTACCCTGTTTACATGTTTTGTATCTAAGTCTTAAATCTGAAATGTGCATGTGTGTATTATATTTTAGCACCTCCTCACAAACACTTGGCATCACACTAATCTGTATAATGTTTGTTGTACAAGTGCTCGGTGGTGATGACAGTGATAGAAAATTTGGAAAGAGTGGTAAGTGCTTGCTTACGCCTGGCCGTGGAGATTGGGTGCCATTGAAATAAAACATTCAGAGAAAAAGTGTAAGAGCATTCCAAAGAATAAAACAGTGTGACAGATAAGGGAAGCAGGTGTGTATGTGGCATGCCTGGGAAACAGTGATTGCATAGATTTTTATGAATTTTAGACAACTAAAAGATAAACTGGAAGAAGTGCTTCTTTTATAACTCTACAATACAAAAAAATGTTCAAATGATCATACTATAGATAAAATGTATAGAAGTCTTTTTCTGATGAATGAACAGGGATGGTACCGACTAGACTTGGCAGAGAAACTACGCAATTGGATTCACTCATTAATTCTCAACCATTCTTTTTTGGCATGCAGTAGAGAATGAAATGATTATGTAACTCTATAATGTTAAAATCTGACAGCTCTCCTAAAAGTCTTTCTGGGACTGTATTTTTAAATGGTTCTGCTTCACCAACTAGGAAAAGCATCAGAAATCTTTCTAAAATATAACCATTTTCATTTTTTCAAATCATTAAGGTTTGTTTGTTTGTTTGTTTGTTTGTTTGTTTTTTGGTGAAAGTCATGGCAAGCCCAGAACTCATGCTGAAGACATCTGCATCTGAACATCATAAAGCAGCCTTGAACCACAGCAAACCTTAGTTCTAAATTGGCTACAGCGTTGATTTGAATGAGTGCACTGTGTTGGTTTTCTTTTTTCTTCTGGTTTTTATTAATCTCCAAAAAAATGGATCTGAGGACCATTTGGAGCTGTATTACAAAGTTGATGAAGTGTAATTATTCAGAGCCATATGTAAAAACTAAATTTACAAATAAAATAAAGGATGGGATTGAGAGAGATAATCTTCATGTAATCTCCCCACTCTCATTTAGTGCATCTATTATACAGAAGCAAATTTTATAGAAAATGTAGATAGCATACAAAGGGATTTAAAAGGAGGATACTGCAAAAGGATTAAAATCACAAGTTAACATCTTATCCTGAGTCTTAAGTTACCTATCTGAATGTCAAGCCCTTAGATATATTTATCTTACTTTTAGGTATATGTATTATTGAAGAAATTTTATATCATAAAATTACTCTCTATTACATAAAATTGCCCTCTTTCCAGACTAAATAAGGTTCTTTATATAGACACTGCATAAAACTCTTGTAAGATATATTATTTACATAATCTATAAACAATGCTTAGGAATATGAGAATCCCTTCTTTCTTTCTTTCTTTTTTGTTTCTTTTAATTCGATAGAGAGAGCATGAATTGGGGAGAAAGGCAGAGGAAGAGAGACAGAATCTCAAGCAGGCCCCCTGCACAGCACAGAGCCCAACACAGAGCTCATTCTCACCACCGTGAGATCATGACCTGAGCCAAAATCAAGACTGGGAGGCTTAACCTAATGAGGCACCCAGGCACCCCATCCTTCTATTATATTTTATCTTATCTTTCCAAGGATCTTCTACCCACAATCTGGTCACTATTAAATGAAAAGTTTTAAAGATAACTCTAAAGACTTCAAGAATTAAATAAAGTCATCCAACACTTAATTTTAGAGACCATTTCCTTCTGAAACTTGTGATATCATGATGATAGTGTTTTCTCCTGATTTTCTAGCTATTTCTTCTATGTCTTTATCCTTGTCATTTATTCTGCTTCAGATCTCTCAAATGGGGACATGTCTGGACATATTCGGGCTATGCTTACTGTTTTGTGTAGATATGTCTATCTCTTGTTCTGTACTTAAAAAAAAGTCCATCTCTTTAATTTCTTCCCATCTATTTCTATTATTTCAACTGTCAATTCTGATACATGAGTTTTTTAATCTAAATATCTAATCTAATTTTAAGGCTTCAATCCTGAGTTTCAAAATTGTCAGGAGACAATTTTACCTCCCTGATATGCTATAATGTTAAAATTAAATGGTTAAAAAAAAATAAGACACAATGATGGAGGATATGTAGAACATGAATAGAGAAGGGCTGAAGGCACAATTCTGGGGATTATCAACATTTTCATGTGGAGAGAGTACAGATTGTAAAGGAGCTAAAAATAAACTAATACGGAGTAATATGGAAAACCTGAGGAGTCATGTTAGGGAAAGTAAGGGAGGAGAAAACTATCAGAAAGAGCAAATATATCTTTCATCTCTCTGTCTCTATCTATCGATCTATCTATCTATCTATCTATCTATTATGTATCTATTTAATCTATCATCCACCTTTAATTTTATTATTAAGAAGGGTTTCCATTAGCTTTAACAAATAGAGCATTATGTGTGATCATGAGGAAAGCTTCTAAAGAGCACTGGTAGTATGGAATCAGAATGTGACAAGCTATGAAGTAAATAGATGGGGAAATCTGAAGACAGAATAAATTATTCCAGGAAGTTTGGCTTTGAGGTTCCTTTGATAGAATTATAAACAAAAACATCAAGAAGGAATACTAAATTCAATCTTGAGCCTTGCCTTTCCTAAAGAGGAGCACGTGAATTGCATGTTAAAGGATATATAGGACATATCACATTTTTAAGATGACAAGAGTGATCATAGTGGTGTTATAGAGTACTAAAACAAAAACCACAAGTTATCATGGAGAAATTACAATACAGCAGAGCAGGACCAATGCAGATAAAGAGGAGATGGAGAAGTAATTAAAGGGCCAGATCATAAAAGATCATATATGCTTTACCAAGGCCTTTAAATTTAATAATAAAAATATTAATATAAATCAACATGTAATTACTTTGTGTCAGACACTATTTTAACTTTTTTACCCATGCTATTTATTCATGTCTTAAAAATATTTTAAGACATATCCTGAGATGTATGCCAAGAGTATAGATCCTGAAAACAGACTGCCTGGACATTTTAATTACCCTCTCTGTGTCTAAGTTACCTTATCTTTAAGACTAAAATAATTTTATGTACTTTGTAAAATTGACATAAGACTTAGTTGAGAAAATACATGTAAATAAAGCACCTAGAAGAGCATCTAACGGTAAATACTCAAGTATTTTCAGTTATAAGCACACCAGTTTTATTAATTCTTTACATTAATTAATTAATTGACTGATGACGTTTATTTATAAAGTAACTGAAAGAATGTATATATATAAGGATATGTCTAGTCCTAAGGACCGTATTTTTTTTTTTTTTTTTTTTTTTTTTTTTTATTTATTTTTGGGACAGAGTGAGACAGAGCATGAACGGGGGAGGAACAGAGAGAGAGGGAGACACAGAATCAGAAACAGGTTCCAGGCTCTGAGCCATCAGCCCAGAGCCCGACGCGGGGCTCGAACTCACGGACCGTGAGATCGTGACCTGGCTGAAGTCGGACGCTTAACCGACTGCGCCACCCAGGCGCCCCAGGACCGTATTCTTAATATATGAAATTCATGTTAAAATGAGTGATATAAGAAGAAGCACATTTATAGGAAATACAAATTGCTTAGTTGTGGACATGGTAATTTTGAGATACCTCTGTGACTACAAAGTATTATCTGTTAGACACTTAGATGTTCAGGTCTCCTATTCAAGACAGTGATCTGGGATAATAATAGAAATTTTGGAGTTGTCAGCATATGGATGCTAGTGTTAATACATCTATGTTTTGGGCAAGATTGACCACAGACTTTATTTCGCACTGATGGGAAGTAAGTGAAATGGAGGTTCATGGGACACCAATATTGTGGAAGAAAGAAGAGACATCAATAAAGAGCCCAGAATGAGGTAGTCCAAACATTGAAAGTAGTTCTGTCAAATAGTTCATCTGAGTTTGGTCATTTCTCTAGATTCAAGCACTCATTTATAGGAAATACAGGTGATAGAATGCTGTCAACAATATCCAGCATCCAGGCTGTGGGAAACTCTAAGTGCAGATTCCCCAATTACTTCTCCAAATTAATTGCCAGGGTTGGAATGGTGAGAGAGAGACAGAGAGAAGGAAGACTATACATCAAAAGAACCATAGAAACAGTAATCAATTACAAACTATGAATCTTATCTGGATCCAGCTTTAAGCCAATATTTGTAAATTTTTAAAGTTCATTTGTAAGACAATTGAAAATTTGAATACTGACTGGAGATACTAATCTTAAATATTACTAATTTTATAGGTGTCCCAATTGCTTTATCATTTTATTTTTAAAGAGCATTTATCTTTTAGAGAAACATATTGATGAAATACTATCCAATACATGCCATATGGGATTTACTTTAATAACATGGGCAAGCAATGTTGGGGATGTAATGAGATAAGATTGGCTGTAATTAATGATCGTAGAAGCTGGGTGTTGGATACACAGATGTCCAGTGCACTGTTGTCAGTTGTTGTATATGCTTATATTTTCCTAATATATGTATTAAACATAATGTGTGTGTGTGTATATATATATATGTGTGTGTGTGTGTGTGTGTGTGTGTGTGTGTGTGTGTATATGTATACATACATATATTTTATGTACATAAAATATATACATAAATATATACATATATTTTATGTAATCTGTCCAAAGTAAAAATTTAAACAAAAATCAAATAACAACACTTTACAGAGAAATAAATATAACTCAAAATATAAACTGAGGTAGGAAAATATTTCAAGAAGATGAGCAAGGCTGTGTCAGAATCAAGTTAAAGGGTCAGGCTGGAATTCAGTGAATTTGACAATATTGAAATGATTGATGGCTTTCCTATTTTTTATTGTTAACACAATTCTCCCAATCGCATAAAATCACACGTTGATGTCATGATCTTCAATTTCTAATTTTCCCTCCAATCTCACATTCATTACTCCCACCCTCAAGTTCAAAATTATATAGAGGATAGCTTTTCTTTCACATATCAAATACATTTCACAGTGTTCTTTTCTTTCATGCATCTTCTTTTCTTCCTGTTATGATTGTCGTTAGAGCTTGCGTTTGTGGTTATGAAAGCTCGGTAATTCATCTTAAGCCTTCTTCCCCTCTAATGTATGTATGCTGCAGCCATTCTATCTACTAACCATGGTACCAGTTATTTCACTGTGGGGATTCAAACCCCTTAATTTCTCTTATTAGTCGTCCACCAAGAAATAATTAAGCCTTCTACACTACATCCTTCTGTGACTCTTTTGTAATATTTCTAGACTGAATCTTAAACGCGTGTGAATAAAATGATTTATTGATTACAATTCGAGTTTTTATGTCTTTGAATTTTGTTAGGAAATAACTCTACTCATTAGGGATTTTTTAAACTTTTTATTTAAATTCCAGTTAGTTATGCGTGTAATTTTAGTTTCAAGTGCATGATTTAGTGATTCAGCACTTACATACAACACCCAGTTCTCTCCCCATTAGTTTTTGAAAGTCATCAATCTGTACCCTATCATAGTTCAAAGCTATAGAACTATTTCCATCCCCACTCTTAAAAAAATGAAACCCTCCCTAATATCATATTATTGCCTTCATGCTGACCCAGATAAAAATTCTGCTGTGATATAAGAAATGTAAGTTAAGAATAATAAGTATTTAAGTTCAAAGGCAACATAAATTTTGAAATGCTACAAAGGATAGCATTTTCCCAGAAACTTCAATGAGTTTAATTAAACATTCTTGATTGGTTTAAATTTTTGACTTTGTATTTATATTCTAAGGTAATTTATTATGTATTACACATAGACAAGTTGAGAACAGAACATTTAGTACATATTTTTTACCAACTCTATCCACAGAATTTTGACTGTTCAGGTAGCCCGAGGTGACTACTATAGCAATAACTAAAGGTCATTTTTATTGATGACAGATGTACTTTCACTTAGTTCTGAGTTTCTCCTCTCATCATCTCATATCTTTCTCACTGATATTTCATCCACTCTCTGTCACTTGGACATATATTTAAGCTCTTGAACCTCTTACATCTTCTGTCAAATGGAGTTATTTCTGGTGCCCTCATCAATGAATTGATATGACTATAAGTGATTTGTACATAGTATATGCTCAACAAATTATAACTATAATTATTGCTAATTAGCATTTTTCCTTAATAGTTACTTCAGCAAATGCTCAATATTCTTTTATATTTTAATCTTTACAGATACTGGTTCTGTTAGTTCTCTACTGCTATTATAATAAATTACCAGAAACTTCATGGTTTAAAACAGTAGAATTTTATTATCTTACAATTCTGGAGCTCAGATGTCTAAAATTGTCTCCATTTAGCTATCAATGTGCTTGCAGGTTTAAATTCCTTTCTGGAGATCCACAGGAGGTATCTACTTCCTTGCCTTTTCCAGATTCCAGAGACTACTCATCCTCCTTATTTGTGGCCCTCGTCTTCTATCTTTGCTGAGGCAGTGCGGCGTCTTCACATTTCTCCTGCCTCTGACCCTTAAAAAAATGACCACTTTCAGAAAGACCCTTGTGATTACATTGGACCTATGCCAGGATCACTCCAGTGTCTCAAAATTTGAAATTTAATCACATTTGCTAAATCCCTTGTGCCATGCAAGTAACATATTCACAGATTCCAGGGATTAGAATTGAACATCTTGGGGCATCACAATTCTGCATACCACATGAGTTTTCCATCTAATAATTTGGAAAAACAAAAACAAAAACACTTCTGACTGCTGATTTTCCTTATAAATCAAGTATCTAGATTACTGCTTAAGACTCTCACTCTATCTGCATATACTAGTTAAACTGAGCTCTGTATGCTATATTCTTTCTTTTAAGTTTTTATTTAAACTCCACTTAGTTAACATATAGTATAATATTAGTTTCAGGTGTACAATATAGTAATTCAATGCTTCCATACATCACCCGGTGCTCATCACAAGTGCACTCCTTAATCCCCATCACCTATTTCACCCATCCCCCAACCTACCTCCCCTCTGGTAACCATCAGTTCCATTCTCTCTGGTTAAGAGTTTGTTTCTTGGTTTGCCTGTCTCCCCCCCCCCCATCATGGTTTGTTTTGTTTCTTAAATTCCACATATGAGTGAAATCATATGTTATTTGTCTTTTTCTGACTTATTTCACGTAGCATAATACTCTCCAGCTCTATCCATGTTGTTGCAAATGGCAAGATTTCATTCTTTTCTCTTATGGCTAAGTAACATTCCATTGAATATACACATCATCTTTATCCGTTCATCAGTTGATGGACATGTGGGCTCTTTCCATAAATTGGCTATTGTAGATAATGCTGCTATAAATATCAGAGTGTATGTTACCATTTGAATTTGTATTTTTTTTCTTTGAGTAAATACCTAGTAGTACAGTTGCTGAATTGTAAGGTAGTTCTATTTTTAACTTTTTTAAAAAATTAAAAAACTTTTTTTGACATTTATTTATTTTTGAGAGACAGAGCGAGATAGAGCACGAGTGGGGTAGGGGCAGAGAGAGGGGGCTACACAGAATCCAAAACAGGCTCCAGGTTCTGAGTTGTCCGCACAGAGCCCGATGTGAGGCTCCAACTCAGAGACTGCTAGATCATGACCTGAGCCGGTCGGATGCTTAACTGACTGAGCCACCCAGGTGCCCCTAAATTTTTTTTAAATGTTTATTTCTTTATTTTGAGAGAGAGAGAGAGAGAGAGAGAGAGAGAGATTGACAGCATGTGAGCAGGTGAGGGGCAGAAAGAGAATCCCAAGCAGGCTTCTCGTGGACAGCATGGAGCCCAATGTAGGGCTCCATCACATGAACGGCAAGATCATGACCTGAGCCAAAATCAAGAGCTGGATGCTTAACCAGCTAAACCACCCAGGCACCCCTATTCTCAACTTTTTAAGGAACTTCAATACTAATTTCTGGAGTAGCTGCACCAGTTTGCATTCCCACCAACAACGTTAGAGGCTTCTCCTTTATCCACATCCTTGCCAACACCTGTTGTTTCTTGTATTGTTAATTCTATGTCACTTTAATATTTTTCTCCAATAGAGGCAATCTCATGCCATTGTAACTTCTATTCGATCATTTAATAGCTATTTGATATTATGCAAGTATTTTAACTTTCCTGAGACTCATTTTACTTATATGTAAAATAGAAAAAATATTAGTGGATAATATATGTAAATCATTGTCTTACCTTGAAAGAAAAGTGCTTAATAAGAATTAACTGTGAACATTATTGTAATTGCCTCGAATGAAAAGTGCTTAATAAAACTTAACTGTGAATATTATTGTAATATTATTGTAATTGCTAGAGTCCAGTAAGTAAACAGGTTCCTGTATTGTTTAATTCCATTAAACTCTGTTAGAAGATTAAACAATTTCTTGGCCCCTAGGGTATTATTGATATTCTACTTTATTTCCATTTTATTTGAACCATAATCTTCTATGTATTAAAAGAACATTTTATTTTTCCTTAAAGACAAGGCATTTGTATCATTCTGTAAATAGACAAGGGTCGGAATTAAGTTAGATAATTTTGATTCTATCCAGAGTTATAACTAAATATGTTGATATCAATTTTACATCTTCCAGGCCCCAGTGATAGAAGGCTCTTCTTCTCCTTCTTCCTCTTCCTCCTCCCCTTCTTCTTCTTCTTCTTCTTCTTCTTCTTCTTCTTCTTCCTCACCATCATCATCATCATCATTTACATCCTCTACAACTTTATTTATTTGGGTGTTATACATATAACAATGAGACACCTATGTATTACAAGATGGTCTTCTAAAATATGAAAGTGACATATGGGCCACCACATACATTATTTCATTCTATTTGTGACTCCATTGTAGTGTCCATGATATCTGACATGGTAGCTTCTTAAATGAATGTGTGGAATTTCTTGTGGATAGCTGAAAATATGAAGTAAATTAATAGGTGGATGGTGATGGAAGGAATTGCTAAAGAAACTGGCATAGGATCAATGAAAAAAAGCACTAACATTTACTGGGCCCTGAATATATAACATGTGCTGCTACATGCTTTATATATGAAGATAAATAAGCAAATGTTCATACATTTTTAATCCTCATCTCCTTATGATCACCTACCTCATTCTTTCCTCCTATCCCTGAAGGTGAAATTTTGTCACCAACATGCATGAACCATGGGACCTTAGCTAATTCATTTGAATTTACTCAGTCTCAGAATAATATGGAAATGAGAAAAAAATTCCATCTCAGAAGTTTCCTAGAAAGACTAAATGCAATTCAATATTTATACAGTTTCCATCACAATGTCTAGAATTTATTACCCATTACTTTTCTTCTCTCTTTGTATTTGAATTTGACCAATTTAATTTTGCCTGGCTGTCTGGAGGTGGTGTGAATTATAAAAAGGTTGCGTCACTATATAAAAAGACTATAAGTATTATAGTATGATACGTGTAAGTATAGTATGATAAGTATTAAATCTTGATGATGGTACCAACTACTTTTTCTAAGTTTAATAAGATTTTCAATGTTCAATCAGCACAGAAATATAAATCTAACACTGTGTTTTGATTTGTTTTTTTAACTCTTACCAGGTATTGTAAGAGGTATTGTATTGTTGACGTCAATTTTTAGAATGTAGTACTAGGATTATGCTACCTTTTTTTTGTGCTTACTTTTGTGAATTAATATTTTTTAAAGAGGAAAATTAAATATTATAAAAATCTTAAGTGTACTTACTATTTTACCCATAAGCGCTCTCTCTCTTAGAGCGAGAATCCCAAGCATGCTCTGTGCTATCAGCATAGAGCCAGATGTGGGGCTCAGTTTTCACAAATCCGTGAGATCATGACCTGAGCTGATATCAGGAGTCGGATACTTAACTGACTGAGCCACCCAAGCCACCCATAGGCTATATTTTTTTTTAACATACTGAATCAAAGTAGATATGCTTGAATTTATTGCACATATTAAAGTTAATGTCTTTGGGGAGGTGTATTATGGCTGGATGTTTTTTTCATATCCTCAAAGTCTCCATGTTTATCACATTTGTGTATAAGCAAAGTAATCCATGTTCTGTCATAAATTCATTTTGTGTTGGTTGAATATTCTTGAGAAAAGAATTTCTCTCTTTGTCCTATAAATGTAAAATACTTTTATATTTAACAACTGCATATTTCCAATGTGGTTTGCATATTACAAATTCGTCATTTTTACAATGTGATTGTTTTTTACTTTTCATATAAATGTCTCCCCACCAATAATACACCTGTACATTTACTTTATTTAAAATAAATTAGATGGGCACTTAGGGAATATTGAGTTAAGTGCTTAAGCAATTTTCAGAGTGTGAAGTAAAGTATCTCTTAGTCAATAACATGCATATTTTTTCATGGTCAGATGGCTAGATAATTTGATACTCTTTCTTCTGTGGCTTTTTTTGTAGATCAAATTTGGCAAACCTTTAGGATAACATGTAGATCTCAGTCTACATGATTTTACATGTAGATTTTAGTCTGTAACTTTTAGTTACAGAGTCAGTAAACCTAGGGATAAGATCTTATTCAGCATTAGGCCCATTTTTTTTTTTTACAGTATCCACCACTGCAAACTCTTATAAAAATCTATTTTAAGGCTATCAAACTGGGGCATTTTTGAGCCAAAGCATTATACTCCCAACATCTTAAGCATGTCATAATAATAAAATACAGGCTCTGGCTGTTTCCATTTTTTAAAATCTTATTTTGATCATATACATAAGTAAAGCAAAAGATTGCCATGAACCATTTTGGTTTTCTCTCTTGCGATTAAAATCTCCTATTCATTTCTGCCACCTGACTCTTCTTATTCATTTAGCAAGATAATGGCTGGCGTCATTTTGAATTACTTTTCTCTGAAGTAAACCAAACGCAACATCTTTTACAGAAGCTAATAGTTTGCCTACAAAATGATATAGCTGGTATTTGCAGCAGTTGTTTGCAGCTGGTGAGCTCATTAATATTTGCTTATCATTTATGTTCTCAACTACTCTATTCTTCCTCTCTCTCACACACACATGCAGTGTAAATAATACTACTGTGAGATAAAAGTCAGTTTAGGGATCGTATCAGTTCTGCCATTCACTGTCTTGGAGGCTGTAGACTAGTTATTTAATAACTCAAAATCGTTTTCCTCATCTGTGAATTGGGGATAAAAATGTTCATCTTATATACTTGCTGTATCTAATGAAGGAATATCTATAAATGCACAGTATTTGAGTTCATGTTATATAAACTGGTATAAATTGCATAAAAACTACTATATGTAATCAGAGCATCCAGATTATTAACTTTTTTGGAAGTTATTTCAATAGTGCAAACATATTTTTGTTCAGCAGACCTGCAACTTATAAACATGTATTTAAACCTCCACAAAAATATATTAACTATTGCCAAAAAAAATGGAATATTACATCTAAGAAAGGAGGAGTTAAGAAGAGGGAAGCATGAACAAGTAACTCACTCCAGCTGTATTTGGGGGATGGCAGCTGAGTAAAGGACCTCAATCAGATCTCCATGAAACTTTCTTTAAATTAACCCTTTATAAACCTGTTAGTGCCATTACTAGTGGGAAAAGGACGGTTGTATCTATAATTTAACAGGATGTTTCTCATCAGAAATTGTTTATTTATAAACTAACTAAAATTTATTTATTTGAGGGGCACATTGGTTGAAGAGTAGGAGGTGGCCACAAAAACATGTTCTTTTGGGGAATTAATTGGTGTGCAAAATAGGACAGTACTCAAAACGAAATTGCTCAATTTAGTGAACTTGTTGGCAGATGACCTGGATCAAGATCCTTCATCACTGTTCTCAGTGGCCTTGAGCATAATAAATTAATAAATTTTAATAATAATTAATAATAATGATAATAATAATTAATAAATTTCTCTGAGACTTTCAAGGGTTTTTTTGAGTATTCAAAACTACATATATGAAATATCTATTATATGGTAGATTCTCAAAAAATAAAACTGATTACTATGATAAACTCTATTAAACACAACCCAAAAAGAGATGTTTTGCTGGAAACTTCACCTGATGGATTTAAGCCCTTCTAGAAAATAGTATGTCCTCTATGACTTGTGCTTGCTTATAACCTTTGAGTCTTTAGGGAAGTTTAATGCCTCTGTGATGTGTGTTGAAACTTGACAATTCAATTATTTGTGTTAACACAGTATCCAATTTATCTATCTATATATCTATCTATCTATATCTGTCCTTCTGCCTATCATCTCTCTCTCTCTCTCTCTCTCTCTCTCTCTCTCTCTCTCTCCTCTCTCTCTCCCCCTCTTCTGTCTCTATCTGACTTAAAAATCCCTTGGCATTAATCACAATAAAATACTGGCAATAATATATTGTTTCTAAATTTCCCATGTCATTCTTGTCAAAATTACTAGGAAAATGAAAGTCTTCATGTGCAATCAACTCCACTCCATAAGTCCATGAGTTATGAATCTTTTGTTACCATATGAATCATATAATTAGCCTCTGAAGAGATAGCACTGAACATTCCCAAATAATAGCTGTCTGACCATTAAATTAAGGAATTTCTGTAACCCTTTCTATGCATCCTACTAGATTTTTAAAGATGTAATTCAAAAAACACACACAAACACTCCTTTCTTCTCTATAGTAACTGCTCACTTGTGTGAGTGATTGAAACTTTCTCACAGCTCCCAAATGCGCCCCTATGGTAATGAGCTCTCTTTTATTTCAGTTTATGTTCAGAAAAGTCAAAACACATGATTGGCATGGGTAAGATTGTCCTTTCCTCTGTGTACTATGGTTGATGGAAAGGAAGGGAGTAGAGGGAGGAAAAGGAACTTCACAGAGAATCTACTATGTTCTCGGTTGGTGCTATGTGATAGGGCAGCCAGTGGCCAACCACTTGAGGCCAAGAGAACACTTAAAATGTAGCGAGTACTAACTATGATGTGCCGTAAGGATAAAACAGACATTGTATTTTGAAGACAGTACAAAACCAGAATGTATAATAACTCAAAATGTTTTATGTTTATTGCATTTGGGTGATAATATTTTGGATATATTGGATTAAATATATTGTTATATATAATTATACCTGTTTCTTTTCACCATTTATTTTTTATTTTTATTTTTTAAGGTTTATTAATTTTTGAGAGGGAGAGAATGAGCAGGGGAGGGGCAGAGAGAGACCGGGACAGAGGATCTGAGGCAGGCTAGGACTAATAGCAGTGAGCTCGATGCAGGCTCATGAACCGTGAGATCATGACTTGAGCCAAAGTTGGAGGCTCAACTGACTGAGCCACCCAGGTGCTCCTTCAATATTTATAATGTAATTATAGGAAAAGTAAAAATTACCTATGAGTCTTGAATTTATAGTGTATGTTTTATTTCTTTTGGACAGCACCATTCTACATATTTCACAACAACACTCTGAGTTATGAATGATTATTTTGTATCCTACCTGTGTCAAGGGTCTTGAGGTTTGGCACTTAAGATCCAGTTTGTATTACTTTTGTGTTGCTACATAGCAAAATGTCACAGACCTAGTGATTTTTTTTAACTTGCTTTATTTTTTATTTTTTTTAAATTTACATCCAAATTAGTTAGCATATAGTGCAACAATGATTTCAGGAGTAGATTCCTTAGTCCCCCTTACCCATTTAGCCCATCCCCCCTCCCACAACCCCTCCAGCAACCCTCAGTTTGTTCTCCATATTTATGAGTCTCTTCTGTTTTGTCCCCCTTCCTGTTTTTATATTATTTTTGTTTCCCTTCCCTTATGTTCATCTGTTTTGTCTCTTAAAGTCATAATATGAGTGAAGTCATATGATTTTTGTCTTTCTCTGACTAATTTCACTTAGCATAGTACCCTCCAGTTCCATCCATGTAGTTGCAAATGCTAAGATTTCATTCTTTTTGATTGGTGAGTAACACTCCATTGTGTGTGTGTGTGTGTGTGTGTGTGCGTGTGTGTGTGTATATATATATATATATATATATATATATATATATATACACCCCATCTTCTTTATCCATTCATCCATAAATGGACATTTGGTCTCTTTCCATACTTTGGCTATTGTTTATAGTGCTGCTATAAACATGGGGGTGCATGTGTCCCTTCGAAACAGCATACCTGTATCCCATGGATAAATGCCTAGTAGTGCAATTGCTGGGTCTTAGGGTAGTTCTATTTTTAGTTTTTTGAGGAACCTCCATACTGTTTTCCAGAGTGGCTGCACCAGCTTGTATTCCCACCAACAATGCAAAAGAGATCCTCTTTCTCCACATCCTCACCAACATCTGTTGTTGCCTGAGTTGTTAATGTTAGCCATTCTGACAGGTGTCAGGTGGTATCTCATTGTGGTTTTGATTTGTATTTCCCTGATGGTAAGTGATGTTGAGCATTTCTTCATGTGTCCATTGGCCATCTGGATGTCTTCTGTGGAGAATTGTCTATTCATGCCTTGCCCCATTACTTCACTGGATTATTTGTTTTTTGGGTGTTGAGTTTGATAAGTTCTTTATAGATTTTGGATACTAACCCTTTATCTGATATGTCGTTGGCAAATATAATCTCCCATTCTGTCAGTTGCCTTTTAGTTTTGCTGATGGTGACCTTCGCTGTGCAGAAGGTTTTTATTTTGATGAGGTCCCAGTAGTTCTTTTTTGCTTTTGTTTCTCTTGCCTCCAGAGACGTGTTAAGTAAGAAGTTGCTGCGGCCAAGATCAAAGAGTTTTTTGCCTGCTTTTTCCTCGAGGATTCTGATGGCTTCCTGTCTTACATTTAGGTCTTTCATCCATTTTGAGTTTATTTTTGTGTCTGGTGTAAGAAAGAGTTTATTTGAGTTTATTTTTGTGTCCGGTCCAGGTTCATTCTTCTGCATGTCACTGTCCAGTTTTCCCAGCACCACTTACTGAAGAGACTGTTTTTATTCCATTGGATATTCTTTCTGGCTTTGTCAAAGATTAGTTGGCCACACGTTTGTGGGTCCATTTCTGGGTTCTCTATTCTGTTCCATTGATCTGAGTGTCTGTTCTTGTGCTAGTGCCATACTGTCTTGATGATTACAGCTTTGTAGTATAGCTTGAAGTCTGGGATTGTGATGCCTCCTTCTTTGGTTTTCTTCTTCAACATTGCTTTGGCTATTCAGGGTCTTTTCTGGTTCCATACAAATTTTAGGGTTATTTGTTCTAGCTCTGTGACGAATGCTGATGTTATTTTGATAGGGATTGCATTGAATATGTAGATTGCTTTGGGTAGTATCAACATTTTAACAATATTTGTTCTTCCTATCCATGAGCATGGAATCTTTTTTCCATTTTTTTGTGTCTTCTTCAATTTCTTTCATAAGCTTTCTATAATTTTCAGCATATGGATTTTTTACCTCCTGGTTAGATTTATTCATAGACATTTTATGGTTTTTTGTGCAACTGTGAATGGGACCGATTCCTTGATTGTTATTTCTGTTGCTTCATTGTTGGTGTATAGGAATGCAACCGATTTCTGTGCATTGATTTTTTATCCTGCAACTTTGCTGAATTCATGAATCAATACTAGCAGTTTCTTGGTGGAATCTTTTGGGTTTTCCATATAGAGTATCATGTCATCTGTAAAGAGTGAAAGTTTGACCTGCTCCTGGCTGATTTGGATGCCTTTTATTTTTTTGTGTTGTTTGATTGCAGAGGCTAAGACTTCCAATACCATGTTGAATAACTGTGGCGAGAGTGGACATCCCTGTCTTGTTCCTGACTTTAGCGGGAAAGCTCTCAATTTTTCTGCTTGAGAATGATATTAGCGTTGGTTCGTTCATATATGGCTTTTATGATCTCGAGGTATGCTCCTTCTATCCCTACTTTCTTGAGAGTTTTCATCAAGAAAGGATGCTGTATTTTGTAAAATGCTTTCTCTGCATCTATTGAGAGAATCATATGGTTCTGGTCCTTTCTTTTATTGATGTGATGAATCATGTTAATTGTTTTGTGGATATTGAACCAGCCCTGCATCCCAGGTATAAATCCCACTTGGTCGTGGTGAATAATTTTTTAAAGGTATTATTGGAGCCAGTTGGCTAATATCTTGTTGAAGATTTTTGCATCCATGTTCATCAGGGAAATCAGTCTAAAGTTCTCCTTTTTAGTGGGGTCCCTGTCTGGTTTTGGAATCAAGGTAATGCTGGCTTCATAGAAAGAGTTTGGAAGTTTTCCTTCCATTTCTTTTTTTTTTTTTTTTTTTTTTTTTTTTTTTTTTTTTTTTTAGGTGCTTAATAAACAAATTTTATTTATTTATTTTTTTTTATTTATATATGAAATTTATTGTCAAATTGGTTTCCATACAACACCCAGTGCTCATCCCAAAAGGTGCCCTCCTCAGTACCCATCACCCACCCTCTCCTCCCTCCCACCCCCCATCAACCCTTAGTTTGTTCTCAGTTCTCAACAGTCTCTTATGCTTTGGCTCTCTCCCACTCTAACCTCTTTTTTTTTTTTTTTTTTGTTCCCCTCCCCCATGGGTTTCTCTTAAGTTTCTCAGGATCCACATAAGAGTGAAATAAGCCATACAGAGAAAGACAGATACCATATGGTTTCACTCTTATGTGGTTCCTTCCATTTCTATTTTGGAACACCTTCAAGAGAATAGGTGTTAACTCTTCCTTAAATGTTTGGTAGAATTCCCCTGGAAAGCCATCTGGCCCTGGACTCTTGTTTTTTGGCAGATTTTTGATTACTAATTTGATTTCCTTGCTGGTTATGGGTCGGTTCAAATTTTCTATTTCTTCCTATTTCAGTTTTGGTAGTGTATATGTTTCTAGGAATTTGTCCATTTCTTCCAGATTGCCCATTTTATTGGCATATAATTGCTCATAATATTCTCTTGTTATTGTTTTATTTCTGCTGTGTTGGTTGTGATCTCTCCTCTTACATTCTTGATTTTATTTATTTGGGTTCTTTCCTTTTTCTTCTTGATCAAACTGGCTAGTGGTTTATAAATTTTGTTAATTCTTTCAAAGAACCAACTTCTGGTTTCATTGATCTGTTCTACTGTTTTTTTGCTTTCAATAGCGTTAATTTCTGCTCTAATCTTTATTATTTCCTGTCTTCTGCTGGTTTGGGGTTTTATTTGCTGTTCTTTTTCCAGCTCCTTAAGGCATAAGCTTAGGTTGTATATCTGAGATCTTTCTTCATTCTTTAGGAAGGCCTGGATTGCTATATACTTTCCTCTTATGACCACTTTGCTGCATCCCAGAGGTTTTGGGTTGTGGTGCTATCATTTTCATTGACTTCCATCTACTTTTTAATTTCCTCTTTAACTTCTTGGTTAGCCCATTCATTCTTCAGTAAGATGTTCTTCAGTCTCCAAGTATTCGTTGCCTGTCCAAATTTTTTCTTGTGGTTGATTTTGAGTTTCCTAGTGGTGTGGTCTGAAAATATGCACAGTATGATCTTGATCTTTTTGTACTTACTTAGGGCTGATTTGTGTCCCACTATATGGTCTATTCTGGGGAACGTTCCATGTGCACTGGAGAAGAATGTATATTCTGATATTTTAGGATGAAGTGTTCTGAATACACCTGTTAAGTCCATCTGGTCCAGTGTGTCATTCAAAGCCATTGTTTCCTTGTTGATATTTTGATTAGATGATCTGTCCATTGCTGTGAGTGGGGTGTTGAAGTCTCCTACTATTATGGTATTACTATCAATGAGTTTCTTTATGTTTGTGATTAATTGATTTATATATTTGGGTGCCACCACATTTGGCACATAAATGTCTACAATTGTTAGGTCTTCTTGGTGGATAGACCCCTTGATTATGATATAATGCCCTTCTGCATCTCTTTACACAGTCTTCATTTTAAAGTCTAGATTGTCTGATATAAGTATGTCTACTCCGGCTTACTTTTGTTGACCATTAGTATGATAGATGGTTTTCCATCCCCTTATTTCCAATCTGAAGGTGTCTTTAGGTCTGAAGTGGGTCTCTTGTAAACAGCATATGGATGAATCTTGTTTCTTATCCATTCTGTTACCCTATGTCTTTTGATTGGAGTATTGAGTTCATTGACATTTAGAGTGAGTACTGAAAGATATGATGCTTGTAGAGTTGGAGTTTCTGCTGCTGTTCTCTGGTACTTTCTAATTTTTGTTGCTTTTGGTATTTATTTATATAAATAATAAATATTAAATAATTAAAAAATATAAAATAATTAAAATTTCTTGCAGGGCTGGTTTAGTGGTCACAAACTAAGTTTTGTTTGGGAAACTTTATCTATCCTTCTATTTTGAATGACAGCCTTGTTGGATAAAGCATTCTTGGCTGCATATTTTTCTGATTCAGCACATTGACTATATCCTGCCATTCCTCTCTGGCCTGCCAAGTTTCTGTGGATAGGTCTGCTGCAAACCTAATCTGTCTTCCCTTTTAGGTTAGGGACTTTTTTTTCCCTTGCTGCTTTCATGATTCTCTCCTTGTCTGAGTATTTTGTGAATTTGACTATGATATGCCTTGTTGATAGTTGCTTTTTCTTGAATCTAATGGGGATCCTCTGTGCTTCCTGGATTTTTATGTCTGTGTCTTTCCCCAGGTTAGGAAAGTTTTCTGCTATGATTTGCTCACATAGCCCTTCTAACCCTATTTCTCTCTCTTCCTCTTCTGGAACCCCTATGATTCTGATGTTGTTCCTGTTTAATGAGTCACTGATTTCTCTAATTCTTAAATTGTGTTCTTTTGCCTTAATCTCCCTCTTTTTTTCTGCTTCATTATTCTCTATAAGTTTGTCCTGTATATTGCTGATTCTCTGTTCTGCCTCATCCATCCTTGCTGCTGCTGCATCCATCTGTTATTGCAGCTCAGTTATAACATTTTTTATTTCATTCTGACTATTTTTACTTTTTTTATCTCTGCAGAAAGGGATTCTAATCTATTTTTGACTCCAGTCAGTATTCTAATTATTGTCATATTAAATTCTGGTTCAGACATCTTGCTTGTATTTGTGTTGCTTAAATCCCTGGCTGCATTTCTTCATCCTCTTTCTTTTGGGGTGAATTCCATCATTTTGTCATTGTGAAGGGAGAAAATGAATTAATGAGGTAGAAAAATTGAAATTGAAAAAAATTAAAATAAAAAAATCAAAAACACACACAAAAAATCTAATAAAAGATGCTAGATCCTAGGTGTGTTTTGGTCACGGTGTTGAAAGTGGTTTCACAGATTAGAGAAATAAAAGGGGGGGAGGGAAAAAAAGGGAAATTGTTTGAGAATTTGAAAAAATGAATACACTGAAGTAGACTAAAATGAGATTATGGGAGTAAAATAGAATTTGAAAAAATTTACACAAAAGTATATAGTAGAAAAAATTAAAGAAAATATTTTTAATAAAAATTAAAAATAAAAATGATTTTTTTCTCTTTCTGTATTAAGGAAAAAGAAAACAAATGAAAAAGAGATAAAAGAAAAAAAGAAATCGTTTGAAAATTTGAAAAAGTGAATACGCTGTAGTAGACTAAAATAAAACGATGGAAATAAAATAGAATTTAAAAAAATTTACATAAAAGCAAAAAATACAGTAAAAAATTAAAGAAAATATTTTTAATAGAAATTCAAAGTAAAAATGAGGTTTTCCTCTTTCTGCATTCAAGAAAAAGAAAAGAAATGAAAAAGAGAAAAAAGAAAAAGAAAAAAGGAAATTGTTTGAAAATTTGAAAAGGTGAATATACTGAAGTAGACTAAAATAAAATGATGGAAGTAAGATTGAATTTGAAAAAATTTACACAAAATTTAAAAATATAGTAAAAAAAATTAAAGAAAAATATTTTTAATAAAAATTGAAAATAAAAATGAATTTTTTCTTTCTGTATTCAAGAAAAAGAAAAGTAGTGTAAAAGAGGGAAAAAAAGAAAGAAAATTGAATAGATGGACCTGCTAACAGATTGAAATAGGATCGAAATTACTTTGTTTTCCCCTGGAAGTCAGACTATGTAGCACTTTATAGTCCATAAACTAACTAGGTGGTGAGACTTGTGTTCCTGAAGAGCAAAGTTGGCCCAGTTGGGTGCGGCTCAGTGTAACAGCTCCATTCTCCACTAGATGGCGCTGCTAGCCTACTGGGGTGGATTGTTGTGGCTCTCCTAGGTGCATGCCTGGGAGCGGTGAAAATGGCATTACCCAGGTACCCAGTCTCTAGTTTTAGAACTCTGTTCTGGTACAGCAATCGCACACCCGTCCTCCATCTTCAGCTTTCATCCACTCCCTGCTTCTTCACTGTCCATGACCAGGCCTCAGGCAGTACCTCTCTACTGAGTTTTGTCTCAGATGTGACTGTGTTCCCTGGCCCCTTACTTCTGAAGGACTGCAGCTTTGACCCATTCTGCCCCTCTGTGGGAGGGTCTCACTGAGCAATAGCCAAATGCCGGCTGCACCCAAGAATGCTTGCTGGACCCTGCTGCTGCTGGTGCCCCGAGACTGCAGCCAGATACCAACCTGCCCCAGAAAAAAGTTGGCGAGGTAGTGTAGCAGCATCTTTTCAGGGATTATGGAAATCACAACACACATCTGGCACCAGCCTTCACCTTTAATGACCTTGTTCCAGCACCAGCAAATGTGGCTGTTTTCTGGGGTCTGCTGGGCCCAGGTGGTTTCAATAGTCTCTACCAAATTTCCTTCCAGCAGTGGAACCACTTTTTCCCGTGTGGTCTGAGAAACTCCCGGACCCCACTCTGTTCCTGGGGATTCACCCTTCCCACCAGAGCACTGCCAGGTATTTTGCTGCAGAGTTGCAGCCTTTGTGCTCCCCTTGTTTACAGTCTTAATGGAATTTAAACCCTCTCCTTTCTCACTTTTTAGTTTAGTCCCTGCAGCTCTGTCCAATTTTCCACTTTCTCTCCAGCTGCTTTTGGGGAGGGGTGCTTTTCCCATATTCTACCACCCTCCCCCAGTCTTCATCCTCTCTCTGCCTGCAAAAGCAGCTCCCTGCCCACCATCGACTTCTCTGTCCCCAAGTTCATCTCTCTGCACCACATACCTGCTGAATTCTGCAGTTCAGGTTGTGCAGATTGTTGTGTTAATCCTCCAAGCAGTTTTCTAGGAGTGTAGTATGGTTTAATGTTGGTCTGGCTGTATTTCATGCACACAAGCCACACAAAATACTTCCATCCAGTTCCACCATCTTGGCTCCTTTTCCCCACGGACTTAGTGATTTAACCAACACCCATCTATTATCTCATTAGGCAGGAAGCTAGGTATGAATGATAGGAAGATGGACCCTAGATGTCCTGATGGAGAGCCCTATGTTGTGATTTCCTACCCCCATGCAGATATTTTGAATAGATTTTGGGAAAGGATATATGTAGTTGGCTAATTATTCAATAATCCAGGCTTTAACTCAAATGTTGTGAACTTAGGACCCACCCAAAAGAAAAAAAAATATAGAAGCCCACACCCTGGAGTTTCCCAGAGTGGTCTGTCTTGACTAGCCCACTCCTCCCTTGGAGTATACTTTAATAAAACTTTGCTCTGCTTTACTTTCATTTTGCTGTCCTATAATTCCTTACTGTGGGAGCAAAAAGAACCTAGACTTCTTTCCTTTTTCATCTCACTCTTGGTAACAATCTCACATCATCACAAGTCACAACTCTAGGTGTGGTTCAACTTGATTCTCTAAAAAAGGTCTCACACTGAAGAAAACACCTACATGAGGCACTAATCTGGAGGCTCTGAAGAAGAATCCATTTCAAGTTCATTTAGTTGTTGACAGACTCCAGTCTGCTGAAGGTCATTCTCAGCTGTTAGAAGCTACATGTTTTTCCCTGACATGTATCCCTCTACATCTTCAAAGCCAGGAATGGGAAGTTGAATCCTTCTTGTGTTTTGAATAATGTTTTCTCCCTCTATCTCTGACTTGTAGAAACAGACTTGAAGAGCTCGCGAGACTAAGTCAGGTATACCTGTATAATCTCCCTTCTGGTTAACTCTAATCAATTTATTAGTAACCTCAATTATAATTGCAAATTCCTATTTGTCAGGTAACATAATCATGAGAGTATGTATCAGAAGTCTTCCTACGTTCAAAAGGAGAGAAATGTACAAGAATGAGTGGGGGAAGGGTGTGCATGCTAGAATCCTAACACTTAGCTCAAATTGAGGTGATGCAATGTGTATAAGTAAGTCATATACATGCATATGAGTAGGTTTTTCTTTTCCATGTTTTATAATTCCTGTGGTGAAAATTAAAAAGAAAGTATTAGTGCCCCTGTCCATGTAACTCATCCACCTTTCCTGGCAACATCCACAGGTGCTTATTATCACTGTAGCATTTTTGCAGATGAGAAACTGATAAGTAAAACTAACTATGATTTCAAGGTGCAACAGATAATTTGGGAAATGACAACTGAGAGAATGTGGGAGTCACCTGCAAAGCAGATAGAACTGCTGATCAAGTCATTTGGTATAGCTGACAGTTCTCAAGTTGAATGGGGTCAGGTGGGTGGGTTGTGAAGGAGAAAGGAAGTGGCTTTCTACAATATCTTCAAACGTCCCCAGGAAGAGGCAGGGCCAGAATACACTATCTTATATCGTTATTCTTTTATTATAGCATGCCATGTACAATCATAGAGCCATCTAAATCTGCTTATTCATTAGGTTGCATAACTTAAAAAGATGGTGGACAAGACCAAAGTGGAACAGGTAGATTTCATCCCAGAACTTTATTTAAAAAGAGGTTTATGAGTAACAGATCTCTTTGTTTTCATTGATCTTACTCTTCTTTTGCTTAATAGCTTTACAATTCTAAATTTTCGCTTTGATCAATAAGCTCATATAGTATGTTGTTGGCATTCACTAAATGTTCTGCAGATAGCTGTCTATTGTGTTTTTTTTTGACATGCAATTTTTTTAATTGGAGTATAGTTTACATAGAATATTGTATTAATTTTAGGTGTACAACATAGTGATTTGACATTTCTATACATTACCAAATGCCCACCATGATAAGTGTAGTTATCATTCGTACATTACAAAATTATTGGGCTTTGTTCCCTATGCTGTACCTCACATCCCTTTAACTTATTTATTTTATAATTGGAAGCTTATATCTCTTAATCCTCTTCATCTATTTTGCTTATCCCCCCATTCCCTCCTCTCTGGCAACTAAGAGTTTGTTCTCTGTATATTATTAGTCTGTTTTGGTTTTGTTTTATTTGTTTATTTGTTTTGTTTTTTTTTGATTCCATATGTAAGTGAAGTCATGTGGTATTTGTCTTTCTTTGTCTGGCTTATTTCACTTACATAATACCCTCTAGGTCCATTCATGTTATCACAGATGTCAAGTTTTCATTCTTTTTTTATGGCTGAGTAATATCCCACTATATATATATACACACACACACACACACACACACACACACACACCATAGATGGCTAGATAAAGAATATATATGTATACATACATACATGCATATACATATATATTCTTTATCTAGCCATCTATACTATTGATGGTTGCTTAAGATACGGAGAAAAAGGAACCTTTGGACACTGGTGGTGGAAATGTAAATCAGTGTAGCCACTATGGAAAAGAGTATGGAAATTCCTTAAAAATTAAAAAATAGAAATTCCATACAATCCAGCAATTCCATTCCCAAGCATTTAGCAGAGAAAAGGAAAACACTAATTTGAAAAGATATATGTCCTGCTTTATTTACTGCAGCATCTCTACAATAGCCAAGAGGTGGTGGTTATTCTTCTGCCGACAATCCTTGTGCATCAGAAGTTTGCATGTCTAGCCCTTCTTCTAATTCAAGTAAATAGTGAACACCTCATTCTTGTTTGCCCCCAAATTCCCACTTTTAAAACCAAAATCTCTGTCTTCTAGGAACCTCCTCAGTCCTGAGCAAACTGGAATAGTTAGCCTCACTAAGTCTCCTGTCAAAAGTCACCTTCATGGAGATCAATTTCTTTTCCATTCATCCAAAATCATTTCCCCAGCCTACAGCCAGCTGTTCTTAATCATGAGCCAATTCACTTTATTCAAAGAAACTACCACCATGTGACATTAACTTATGCAGCTGTGTATCTCATGTCTTTACTTCCTAGAATTTAAGGATATGGGGAAAGGGCAAGTTTTTGTTTATAACTAGAACCCCAGGACCTTAAAAATATATTATACATTAGATGCTTGGCAAATATTTATAGATTGAATTAAGTAGAAATTCCAGTGATCTGTTTTTAATTTTGAATTTCTTACTATTTTATATGGGGTGATTGGGGAACTAAATAATATCTTTTGGCTTGCAAGCACTCATTTTCTTCTAGGAAACTCTTTCATAACAATGAAGAATGTGATAAAATGTTGATAAGTACAAAAGTATTGCTCCAGTGCATGAAGTTTCCTAAGGATCTAAGCTTCCATATTGGGGCAAAATTTCAATTTGTAGTCCCCCAATCCTCATGTTACTTATGATGACAAACCCATGTTTGTAATGGGAATTTTTCTGAGATGATTAAATTAATCTGAAAGGACTATTTTCGTTCTGCGTCTCTTACTAATTATTATCATCATATCCCTTACCCTGTCATTATCACATTGGTACCAATAAAAGAATAAGTCTGTCATATTGTATTCTTAAACATTTTATATTGGGAATTAATTCTATTCACCAAAATATGAATTTTTTTCTCCTAATACTATTCCATATATACGGCAAACTTAAGAGTTTGTAACTAATATACCTGGTATTTCTTTTAGGCACATGGTAGAGTTGTACTTCTCACTGAATTTCCCATGTGATTTGTTTTGTGAAAGGAAGGAAGGAAAGAAAGGAGCGAAGGAAGGAAGGAAGGAAAGGAGGGAAGAAGAAAAAAAGGAAATTTTTTTGCACAGATACTTTTTGTTTTCAACTTAGATGGATGCCATAAGAGCCAACACCTACTTTATTATTGTCTCTTCTTTCTACCAGAGTCATTATGGAAGCACATGATGAGATAAAGCCCCAGTTCCCTTTTCATGAGTGATAGATAGAATTAGCAACTCTTCCACATTACTGGCCCACACTGATCATGTGCCATAAGAACCCTAATTATTAAGCATGTGGTGGATTTGTTGCCTCAATATAGATATTGACTTATACATTTTGTTACAAATTCTATTGTGTCTTCAAATATAGATTTTAGTGTTGAAGAGACATGCATGCGTATTACATAACTTATTTTATACTAGATGACAAACAAGTACATTAAAAATAAACATGAGGGGTGCCCGGGTGGCTCAGTCGGTTGGGCGTCTGACTTCGGCTCAGGTCATGATCTCACAGTTTGTGAGTTCGAGCCCCGCATCAGGTTCTGTGCTGACAGCTAGGAGCCTAGAGCCTGCTTCAGATTCTGTGTCTCCCTTCTCTCTCTGCCCCTCTCCAACTTGTACTCTGTCTCTCTATGTCTCTCAAAAAAATAAATGTATAAAAAATTTAAAAAAATAAACATGAGAGTGAAGAATAAATAATCTGCTCAAAATTAAAAATAGATATTCCAGGGGCCCCTGGGTGGCTCAGTCGGTTAAGTGTCTGACTTCGGCTCAGGTCACAATCTCATGGTCCATGAGTTTGAGCCCCGCATCGGGCTCTGTGCTGACAGCTCAGAGCCTGGAGCCTGCTTCGGATTCTGTGTCTCCCTCTCTCTCTCTGCTCCTCCCCCATTCATGCTCTGTCTCTCTCTGTCTCAAAAATAAGTAAACATTTAAAAAAATAAAAATAAAAATAGATATTCCACAGGCATGTGGGCTAAGGAAAAGAGAACTTCACCAAGAGTCTAAAGAACTCCTTCTGCTTTGCTTTTCTCCGATTGTACCCTATGGTAAATTCCTCATTCTCATTGAGATGTTTTGTTTGGTTTTTGTTTTTTGTGGGGTTTTTTTGAGGGGGGGGTGGGAAGGGCAGAGAGAGAGGGACACAGAATCCCAAGAAGGTTCTGCACTGTCAGTGCAGAGCTTGATGCAGCACTCAGACTCCCAAACTGCGAGATCATGACCTGAGCTGAAATCCAAAGTCAGACACTTAACTGACTGAGCCACCAGGTGCCACTAATTCATTATTTTTTATCTGAAAAAAATGTTTCTCGTGGAAGTATTTTAAAGTAATATGAAAATGAATATTGCTTATTAAGGCATACAGTTTTAGAAGAAAACATATATGAATATATAACCATCATTATTTTCATTCCTCTAAACAATTTTAACAGATATTTATCAAGCACTGGGGGTATGCTGGCACCATCTAGTTGTTGGATATACTGTAAAAATTAAGAAAGATAAATTTCTTATCTTGTCTTCATAGACTTACATTCTAGCTCAGCAACTAAACAAATAATAAATGGTGGTAATAAATGGTATGGACAAAGTAAAAACGGGTGAAATAGATACTGAGCATCAGGGTAGGGAACTGTTATTTTAATAAGATCTGGGAGCAATCCCTGTATATGGTGACATTTGAGCAGAGAACTAAAAGGAGTGAAGTGACCCATGTAGGTACATGGAGAAAGAATGTAATAAGCAAAAGTAAAAGGGAGAAAAACCCAAGAGGAAGGGTTGTTCATGGCCTAGATTTTGAAAAAGTAGCAAGAAGCCGATAATGGTTGGAAATAGATGAGTGTTCATCACAGAAAGAGAAGGTGAGTTTAGAGAGCTAGAACTATTGCTATAATGCAGTCAACAGACAAGAGACCTGAGAAATTTGTCATTATACCTACTGTGTAGCTTACATTTTGTTTGTTATTTTATTACAATTATTTTTCCTTTTGCATTTTTGTCAGCTATATTTTGTAGTTTCAGGCCTTATATATTTTTTAAGTTTTTTTAATCCCTGAGAATATCATACTTCTATCACTATTGTAAATGGCACTTTTATTTCAATTCTTAGTATTTAAGTTGAATATAAAAAGTACAGTTAGTTTTGTTAATTAATTTTGTGTCCTACAACCAAGTAATAAGTTATTAGTTCTAGAAGCTTCTCTCTTTTTCTGTAAAATCATAGGATTTTGCACATACATGATAATGCCATCTGTGATAAAGTTTTACTTCTTCCATTCTAATCTTGGTTACTTTTGTTTTGGCTTATTTCACTGACTCCAGCCTCTATTATAATGATTATAATATTGAATAGAATTGGTAGAGCAGACAGCCTTGACTTGCTGCTGTTAAAGGAGCAATATTTAACTTTAATATTAACTCCAATGTTAGCCAGAGGTTTCTCTAAAATGCTGTTTCTTGGGTTGAGGAAATTCACAACTATTTCTGGGTGTTTAAGACTTTTCAATCAGGATGGTTATTAGATTTGACAGTTGTTATAATACATGTATTGAAATGATTGTGTGTGTGTGTGTGTGTGTGTGTGTGTGTGTGTTCCCCTTGAGTCTCTTAAATATATTGATTAACATTGACCTTAAAAGGTAGGGTCTGGCTGACTCAGTTGGTAGAGCATGTGGTTCTTGATCTCAGGGTCGTGAACTCAAGCTTCATGTTGGGGGTAGAGGTTCCTTAAAAAATATAAATAAAATTAAAAGGTTACAAGAACCTAACTTTCTTGGAATAAACCTGCATTTATTTATTTATTTATTTATTTATTTATTTATTTATTTATATATTCTGGTTGTGTTTTTATTTATTTTTTTAAAGTTTTTTTATTTTTATTTTTTTTTAATTCTGGTTTGCTAACATATAGTGTAATACTGGTTTCAGGAATAGAATTTAATGATTCATCACTTACATATAACACCCAGTGCTCATCACAAGTGCCCTCCTTAATGCCCATTATCCATTTAGCCCTTATCCTTTCCACCTCCTCTCCAGCAATCCTGTGTGTTTTCTATAGTTAGGAGTCTCTTATGGTTTGCCTCCCTCTCATTTTTTTCCCTTCCCCTATGTTCATCTGTTTTGTTTCTTAAATTCCACAGATGAGTGAAATCATATGGTATTTGTCTTTCTCTGAGTTATTTCTCTTAGCATAGTACACTCTAGTTCCATCCATGTCATCACAAATGGAAACATTTCATTATTTTTTAAGGTTTATTTATTTATTGCATGTGTGAGAGAGAGAGCATGTGCAAGCAAGAGGGGGGAGAGAGGCAGAGACGGAGAGGGAAGAGAGAATCCCAAGCAGGCTCCTTGCTGTCAGCTCAGAGCCTGACATGGTACTTGGTCTCAGAAACCCAGAGATCATGACCTAAGCCAAGATCAAGAGTTGGTCACCTGACCATCTGAACCACCCAGGTGCCCCTCAGGTGCTGTGTGTGTATATAAAAATATACATGTGTATGTATATGTATATGTATATGTATATGTATATGTATTCATATATGTATTCGTATATGTATATGTATACTTCTTTATCCATTCCTCAGTCGATGGACATTGGGACCCTTTCCATAGTTTGGTTGTTGATAATACTGCTATAAACATTGGGGTGAATTTATCCTTTTGAATCAGTATTTTTGTATCCTTTGTGTAAAAACCTAGTAATGCAGTTGCTGGGTCATTAGAATAAATCTATTTTTAACTTTTGAAGAAACTCCATGCTGTTTTCCAGAGAGGCTGTACCAGTTTGCATTCCCACGAACAGTGTAAGAGGGTTCCCCTTTCTCTGCATCCTCACCAACGTCTGTTGTCTCCCGTATTGTTAATTTTAGCCATTCGGACAGATTTGAGGTGGTATCTTATCATAAACCCAGTTTAATATGATATATTAATACCTGATTTTCTCAAAGTGTCAGATTTTAGTTTCATTCATTTTGCTGTTTTTTTATTTTTATTTTATTGATTTTTTTATCTTTATTATTTTTCTGCTTGCTATGTATCTTCTTTAGCTTTCTTAAACATGTGAGGTGAGGACGTTATTTGAGAACTTCTTGCCTATCATATATCTTTGTGTAGTACTAAAACTTTTCATCTGCTTACTGACTTAGATGACTCTCGTAAAGTTTGATATGCTGTTTCCATTTTCTTTCAGTTCAAATTTTAATATTTAGTTATGTATTCTTTTAGACTCATGATTTATTTAGCAGTGCATTATTTAATTTCCCAGTATTTATGTGGGGTTTTTGAAAATATTCCTTTTTTCTAATTTAATTCAAAAAACTTAAGGCTAATATAAATTAATTTTATTTTGGTGATTATCTGAAATATTTAATTATCTTTAAATTTACTGAGACTGACTTTAAATCCAGAATATTATTTTCTTGATATATAATCTCTGTGTATTTGGGGAAAACATGTGTATTCTGCTATTGTTGAGTGAAGTGTTCTACAAATGTCAGTTAAGTAGTGTTGGTTGATGATGTAGTTCAAGTCATTGCCTTTATTTATGCATCAGTCAATTACCTTTAACCACTTTTAAGTAATAAAGTATTTTATAATTGTACACATATTGACTATCTCCAAGGATATTAATTTATTTTGAATAGATAGAGATTTCCATATTGTATCATACCTCTCATGTGAAGGACCTTTGATAGTACTATTCTATAGTTTATTATTTCTTTCACCATTGGTATATTTGAAAAAAGTCTGTTACTTTTAAAAGATAAAAGATATGTTTGTTGGTTATAGTAATCTGGTTTAACAGTTTTATTCTTTAGTAGTTGAAACCTGTCATGTCATGATTCTCTCCCTTGATTTGATTTTAAAAGAAGTCTGCAATAATTATTTTCTTTGTTTCTTCCTTCAATATTTTTTTGATTGATTGATATATTTATTTATTGGGGGGGGGGAGTGCAGAGAGAGAGAGAGAGACAGAGAATCCCAAGCAGGCACTGTGCTGCCAGTGCAGAACCCAACGGGGGGCTTGAACCCACAAACTGCAAGATCATGACTTGAGCCAAAATGAAGAGTAGGATGCTGAACCAACTGAACCACCCAGGCTCCCCTCTTTCTACAATATTTATTTTTCCCTGAAGTTGCTGTTAACATTCTCTATTTATCACTGGTTTTAAGGAATTTAATTTTATATAACCGGTGTAGTTTGCACTTGGGCTTGTAGTTTCTTGTACTTGGGCTGTGCTGAATTTGGCTGTATTGGTTTATGGTTTTCATAAAATATGAAAAGATGTTGACCATGAATTCTTCAGTATTTTTATTTCCCTTTTGATTCTCATTTGGAAATCCAAATTATACATGTATTTGACCATTTAAAGTAGTCCCATGACTCCTTGATAGTATATTAACTCATTCTCAGCTTATTTTCAATTTCATTTTAGATAGTGTTTATTGGTTAACTTCAAGTTCACTAATCTTGCTATGTTTTTGTTTCCTACAGTTTTTAATCTTCTATTTATTTCATACAGTATATATTACTCAGATCTTGTACTTCCCATCTCTAAAATTTAATTTCATTTAGTTTTTATTTTTCAATATTTATTAATATGCTCAATTTGTCATTTACCTTGCCTAAGATATGGATTTTAATTATAATAAATATTTGAATATCTTTGTCTAGTAAATCCATAATGTTAATTCTAGGTATGATTCTATTGATTTTTCTCTTCATTAGGGTTTATATTTCTCTGCTTTTTGAATGCCCAGTTAATTTTGACTAGGAGTCAGATATTGTGAATTTTTGAATTTTACCCTACTGGCTGTTAGGTGCTTGTGTATTTCCAGAAGTGTCATTGAGTTTTGATCTGAGATACACTGAATTTCTTGGAGACAGTTTGTTTCTTTCAAAGCTTGTTTTTGGGTTTCATTTTATAGAACCCAAGTAGCTATCAGCTTGTTACTCATTTTTGGCCACTACTGAGTCAATATCATTCTGTGATTTATATATTTTTTCCTCCAAACAATAGGAACAGGTTGTTTCCTTTGCTCCTTTTGAGTGGTTAGTTTCCTGGCCTTGTGTCTCTTTTTCACACACAGATGCTGATCAATCCTTAGCTAATATCTTGAGAGAGGTCTCTCCCCCCCACCCTCTCCCTCTCTGTCTTTCTGTAACTTTCTATTCCAGTATACTTCCCTACAAATTCTATATGCCTGGGATTTTACAGACTAGTAAGATTTCTGAGCTCCACTTTCCTTCTCTTTCCCCATACTGCAGCCCAGAAGCAATTTCCTAGCCAAATGCCCAAATTATGGAACTAGTACCATTTGTTTCTGCTTTCCCTAAAATCAGTCTCCTGCATTGTCTACTCCCTAATGTAAAAAACCAAAGGCATTTTATTTTTAATATTTTGCCTGAATATTTAGGACTTCCAAGCAGCAAGGTTAATCCTATCCCTCTTATTCTATCTGCATCAGCCTGAAGTAGAAGTCCTCTTTTATTTGTAATCTCGAGAACTAAATTTAGAGGCACAAGCTGTTTCAGATTCCGTGTATTCATGAGGAATGTAAAAGAGTAAAACTGTTGACAATGTCTCATGCTTACCATATCAATGATGTACTAGTATTCCACATATATATGTAATTAGTTAATATTTTTATATGGTGCTATTTAATAGCACTGCATTTTACAGAAATTTGTACATATAATATGTAAAGGAAAACTAAAAATAACTTGTAACTTAAAAATATATCAAAATTCAGTCACCTGGTTAAGACTAATATAAAACCAATTAAAACGACCAAACAATTTCTTTGAAGATATGCATGAAAGTTCAGCAGATGCTGAAATTAGAAACAATTTCTTTTAAAACTCACTGAAAGAAAATGGAAAGAAGAAAAAGTTCACTTTGATTCCACTGGGTAACATAAAAATACATTTTACTGTCAGATTATTTGCAAGTTTATTTAAAGATACCATCTCTGTGAATATTTATGTCCTGTGAACATGACTCCTCTTCTGGTAGTCAGAAATTTGTGTTCAGCTGTCACTCAGAGTGGCTACTTCAAGATATCTTGCTCAAAAAAAAAGACATTGAAAGTTTTAAATTCTTTCCTCAAGGGCATCCTTTTATAGAATGCCAAAGGGCACCCTGGAAAAAACACACAAGATATTTCTTTATGTTTTCGCTTTCGAGGATAGTAACCTAATAAGCTTCCAAGCAAAGTTCAATTACTATTTGCATGTTACATTTTGGAGGAAGAGTAGGGACTTGACCCTGGTTGATATTTCAAAATGCAGAGTATCTTTTCACATAATGAACCTTGTCTCATATTGCTTTGTTTGACTAAAAGTAAAATATTAAGAATAATAAAAATCAAAGGAAATTTCTAGTGCTATGTTTTACTCTTGAATTAATATCTCTGGGATCTAGATTGTTCATCTATCTACCACACAGGTTTTCCTCTGACAAGTTTTTCAACATTTACTATTTTAAAATTTTAGAAAGGCTTTAGATTTACAGAAAAGTTGCAGAGATAGATTCCTTCATGTTCTCCACACCCCAGTTTCCCTATTTTTAGCATCTTAAATTAGCATTGTATATTACAGTTAATGAAATAACATTGAAGCACAATTACTAACTAAAGTTTATGATATATTCATATTTACTTAGTTTTTAATTAATCTCCTTGTTATGTTCCAAATTCCTACCTAGAATATCATGTTACATTTAGTTGTCATGTCTCCTTAGGGTCCTCTTGGCTATGATACATTTTCAGAAATTTCTGGTTTTTGATGACCTTGACAATTTTATTGAGGACTGATCATATATTTGTAGATAGACCTCTTTTGGATTTTTTCTGGTGTTTTTTCATGATTAGACTTATTTTATGGGTTTTTTTATTCATCACATGATATCAGATATACACTATCAACATGGCTTATCACTGATAATCTTGACTTTGATCAGTTGGCTAAGATAATGCTTTCTAGATTTCTCCACTGGAATGTTATAATTTTTCACCTTCTCATACTGGACCCCATGGAAGGAAGTCATTACATGAAGCCCAACTTAAGGAATGGAGTTATAAACTCATTATGCTTGTGAATGAGGGCATCTGCACAAATTATTTATTATTTTATATGAGAGATTGACCCTTCTCCAAATGTATTTATTTAATCATTTATTTATATTGGTATGGACCCATGGGTATGTATTTTATAATTTGATTAGAATTCATTGCTACATTATTTATCTTATTTCTTAAGTTGTTATGGCTTTGATCATTGGAAGTTCTTTCATTTGGCTCCGATGTGCCTTTGACATAAATAACCTCATCATACCTGTGGGTTCATTTGTTTGTTGAACACTTTTTAACTATCTGGAACTACACATTTCTCTGGGATCCTCTTATATATTTATTGCTTCAGTCCTTAATTCATACATTTCACCATGGAGTCTTCATACTTGTTTCTTGGTATTTTATTGGTATTAGTTGATACTTGTGTCTCCAACTCTATTACTACATGTATCATTCTAGTGTTCTCATGTTGCTTGTCTGTAACCTCTCACTCTTAACTGTGAGAATCCTGGTTCCTTCCACCCATCCATGTACTTAATTTTTCAATTCAAGTGTGTGTGTGTGTATTCATATATATACACACACACACATATAGTCTTCAGAATCATTAACCCAGACTCTTTGGAAACAACTTTATGAGTATAGTGCTTATACTGTGCTTAAATACAGCTCATTTTGCCTTTCATCTTAGAGATGCTACTCATTTCCAAAGTTATTTAGGTCAGTGCCATTTTGTCCCCTCTCTTCAGGTAGGTTGCATCATACATGGGTAAATACAGTTAGATTCTTTTTTCTTTAATGTTTATTTATTTTGAGAGAGAGCACATGAGGAAGGGAGGGGCAGAGAGAGAGAGAGAGAGAGAGAGAGAGAGAGAGAATCCCAAGCAGGCTCTGCACTGTCAGCACAGACCCTGATGCAGGCTCGAACCTACAAATTGTGAGATCATGACCTGAGCAGAAACCAAGAGTTAGACGCTTAACTGACTGAGCCACTCAGGAACCTCAAATACAGTTAGATTCTTTAGTCAGGGTCTGAATTCCATCCTGAAATTTCTTGACCTCTCTTTTTTTTTTTAATTTGCATACATTGATTTTGGCACCTTATGCTATGAAGTGCCATAAGTTTTGACGAATGCATACTGCCCCATACTCACCAACATTGAATCATACAAAATAGTTTCAGTACCTAAAAACACTTGAAAATTTTTTCTATGCTTCAGCCCCCCTGTTGAACCCTTGACAACCACTGACCTATTTATAATCTCTATAGTTTTACTTTTTCCAGAATGACCTCTAATTGGAATCATGCAGTCTATGACCTGTGTGGAATGGCTTTTTTCACTTAGCAATATGCATTTAAGATTCATACCTGACTTTGAATGGCTTGAAGTTAATTTCTTTATATTCTTGAATAATATTTTATTATGTGGATATACCACAATTTGTGTATCTATTCCCCTATTAAAAGTCATCCTGATCATTTCCAGTTTCTCATGATAATGAATAAAATTGGCATAAACATCCACATGAAAACTCTTGTGTGGAGATAATTATCCAAATCACTGTGTAAATAAGTAGGATCACATTGGATGGACTGTTCAGTACCAGTTCATATTCCCATGAGCAATGAATGAGAGTTCTAGTTGCTCTGTATCCTTGCACAATTGCTGCAATCAGTTTTCTCCTTAATTTTAGCCATTCTAATAGGTTTGTAGTGATACATCATTGTTTTAATCTGCATTTTCTAATGACAAATAATGTTAACCATATTTTCATGTGTTTATCTTTCACTTAGTATCATCTTTTTTTTTAATTTTTTTTAACGTTTATTTATTTTTGAGACAGAGAGAGACAGAGCATGAACGGGAGAGGGTCAGAGAGAGGGAGACACAGAATCTGAAACAGGCTCCAGGCTCTGAGCCATCAGCACAGAGCCCGATGCGGGGCTTGAACTCACAGACCGCGAGATCGTGACCTGAGCTGAAGTCAGATGCTTAACCGACTGAGCCACCCAAGCACCCCTCACTTAGTATCGTCTTTAAAAAAATGTTTATTTATTTGTTTTGAGAGAAAGAGATAGGGAGTCACCGGAGGAGAGGCAGAGAGAGAGAGGGAGACAAAATCTCAAGCAGGCTCAGAGCAGTCAGTGCAGAGCCTGATGCGGGGCTCGAATTCAGGAGCCATGAGATCATGAACTGAGGCAAAATCAAGAGTCAGACACTTAACTGACTGAGACACCCAGACACCCCTCACTTAGTATCTTCTTTAGTGAAGTGTTTATTCAGATCTTTTGTCTATTTTTTTTAATTGAATTGTTGTTTTTTTTTTTTTTTTTTTATTGAGTTTTAGTGGTTCTCTATATATTTTGGTCACAAGTCCTTTTGCAAATATTTTCTCTCTCTCTATGTCTAGTTGAAGGGTCCAGTTCCTGTTTAAAAACCTATATGTGATATCTCAGGCCTTATCATAGGCAATTACCAAGGCTCAACCTAGCAGAGCTGATGGGGAAAAGCTGCCTCCCCACAACAGACTCAGTACACAGCCAGTGCATTACAGTCTCTAAAAGGAATTTAGTCAAGTACTCAGACACTGCTGACCTTTCATATTCTTTACATATTTACATTCCTAGCCCTTGAACCTGCATTCATGGGTGTCCTCATCTGAAACCTTGGGCCGAGTTCTACTTAGGCACCTTTGCTGAGACCTCCTTATGTAGGAAAAAGGAGGAAACCCTGAAGACACTTCCCCACTCTGACTCTGTACCCAGTAGTTTTCTACTTTGAGACCTCTGCCCTTATGCTCTCCCCAATCCCCGAGTCCATAAAACTGTCAAGGTCCTTTGTTCAGGGCTTCCTCACCAATGAGATGACCCCTACATCTGCACTGATTCACCAGATCCTCAACAATGTGCTGTTCCAGGGGGAAAATGGGACAGGGAGCATGAGTTGGTGCTTCCTCTGGCTTTAGAGCACAGGACAGCTCCCCAACAACAAAGCATCTAGCGAGCACTAAACATCTATCTAAACTATCTAGCACTAAACATCAATAGTGCTGAATTTGAGAAACTCTGCTGAAGTGTTCATTGTGAAATGTAAATTTATTGTTGTTGTTTATCTTCGTTAAATGGTCTAAACTTGTATTTTCTAGAGCCTCTAGGGTTCTGTGGAGGTGCCTCAATAATTTGACCAGGACACCTCTTCTGTCTACCCTTTGATAATTTGGGATTATTAATGATATATAGTGAAAAGATTGTTAATCATTCCCAAGTACCCCCACTTAACTTTTAGGAGCAATATGGTTAGAGACACATTTCCTAGCTGTTGATATGTATTCACAAATGATTAGGTTTGGTCAATAGATTGTGATCATAGGTGATTTGTTCAAAACCACCTGCCCTGAGATACTTGTTCCCACCATCCAGTTGGACGGAAACAATCTTTGAAACTATGTTTTGAGGGTGGCGGAACCAACCTACAATTGTGACCAGTCCCTTTATCACTGTTAATTTGAGAAAGAAACTTAATTTTGAGTCATCAACAAATTAATTTAAACTCTCACAAATACAGATGAAATGCATGCTTCTTGATAAGGTGGCTGTCTCTTAAGATCATTTTTGTACTGTGAGATAAAGCTTGACAGCATAACATGATGTACAAAGCACTTTGTGGCACAGCCCTGCTTGCAAGTCTTGTTCACCCTCATTACACTTTGCTCCTCTACATGTCTGAAACACCAAATCAAAAAGCTGCCTCAGCTCTGTCCATTTCCATCCTGTTCATAAACTTAAATTGTCCAATCACCTCATCCTCATAGTCTCATTGCTTAAAACTAATTTTTTTTTAATTTTTTTTCATGTTTATTTTTGAGAGAGAGAAAGAGAGAACAAGCAGGGGAGGGGTAGAGAGAGAGGAAGAAAGAATCTGAAGCAGGCTCCAGGCTCTGAGCTGTCAACACAGAGCCCGACGCGGGGCTCGAACTCACAAACCTGAAATCATGACCTGAGCCGAGGTCGGGTGCTTAACTGACTGAGCACCCAGGCACCCCAGCTTAAAACTACTTTAAAATCAAATACACATTCAACACATTTTTTGTAAATAATCACCCACACAAGGTTTCCAAAATTATACAACTAATGGCCCAAACAATGCTTAACAGTTTAGACATTTGAAAAGAATAAATGATCAGTCTATGTTCCTGAATTCTTATCATAGAAAGTATCAGTGAATGAATAGCTAATTAATAGATTAACTATGGTATTATTTAATCATAATGTTTATAAATAAAACTGAACTTCAATTACAATGTACATCTGGATTCTGACTCATTACTTGACTCTACTTTTTTTTTTTCAGTTTACTACTAATGGTGATTGATATACTTCTAATTTGATGTAGTAATCCAATATGCAAACCCTCTAGATCAAAAAGTTATTTTCCTTTTTAATTATTCAGTTTGGATAACACAAGAAAGCAAGATTAGAGTGCTTTTGAGGACTCATGTATTCAATTTACTGTGACTATTTTAGTCAAATAACTGTTTTATCAATTATGGATTTTTTGCCTGAGACTTTATGCATCTCGTGTGCTATTCAGCAAGTATGAATCTTCTAAGTGAAAAATTATACAGTAGGAAAAAATATAAGAAATGGGTTCATAATGCCTACACTCTGGGAGAAATTTATTAGTGAATTTTTAAACTGGTAAAATTTTTAGAAAATAAAATTCCTTCAATGTGATGACAAAAAAAAGACAAAAAGACAAGCTCTTGATAAATATACTGATATATGTGTTGAGCCTGATTATCAACCAAATATGCATAGCTTCTGCATAATCGTTTAAAAGAAGGTAACTTGTAGAGTGCCTGGGTGGCTCAGTCGTTTGAGTGTCCAACTCGTGATTTTGGTTTAGGTCATGATTTCAGGGTCACGGGATCAAGCCCTACTTTGGGCTCCGTGCTCCAAGTGTGGAACCTGCTTGGGATTTTCTGTCTTTCCCTGTGCCCCTCTCCCTTGCTCACATGCTCTCTCTCTAAAATATAAATAAAGAGATAAATAAACAAACAAATTAAGGTAACTTGTATTCTTTTCATAGGAAGTATCTCATGATTTATAATTCTACAAGGATTATTTCTATAATTATACCCATATTTCTTCAAGGAGCTTCATAGTAAAATAAAAACAATAAGCAAACACAGCATCACACACACACACACACACACACACACACACATACACAGTAACAACAGAAGAATAAATATGTAGATTTTGGTGTTATTTATACTTGATTTAAATCCCAGTTCTAGTTATTTATTAATTATATGATATTGACTATGATATTCAACATCTCTTACCTTTATTTTCCTCATTAGTATAATAGGAAAAATGATACAAGGCTAATATAATTAAAAGTCTAGTGAATTTTTGGTTAATTATTAATTTTCTACCCTCCTCTAATAATAAAAATATGACAATCATGTTTTATTAACCAAAACTTAGATCATGTGTTCTGACAACATTTACTCTGAATTGTTATTTTATTAATATGAAAATACTAAAAGAAAGTTGAAATGTTAATTTGTAAGGTGTTGTTAAAAAGTTATTGAATTTTTTTAAGATACTGATAACTTTTAATTATTAGAGGTACAGCAGGATTAGTCACTCCGAGATAATGGAAATTATGGATTCATTACCAGTAGAAAGGAAAGAAAACTCAGACTGTTTCCTGCCATATCTAAGTCATTTATAAACACAGAAGCAGAAATTTTTTTATATCTACTTCTCTCATCTAGAATAAAATCTTATCTATTTATTTTTTTATTTATGGAGCTCTAAAACACCCTCCTTGGAAAAGCTCAGCTGAAGTGTATGATAAAAGACTATAGAGGTAGCATTAACCTGGCCAACTCTACAGACTCAGGTGAACTGTCTATACCATGGTTGAACTCAGAACCGTATAGGAATCAAGTCCAGGATAAGCATCCCTTAGTATTATTTTGACCCTTGTTAAAATGGTAAAGGTGACTTTATTATGCAACATCTCCGTCACTATCAAGACTACCACAATAAGGGGGTTAAGATTGGGCTCGACTTCTTATGTAACAACAAGTTGGATTTTATAGACAAGGAGCACATTGGGTGACAGGAGGTCAGTGAATGGAAAATGGAACAGGAAACATCTAGGGAAGGGGGAATTCTTATTAAATTGACTTAATAGGATTCTTGCTGAAGACCAGCCAGGGTGATCAAATACCACTTGGAGGATAGTAAAGGATATGGCATTTGATCTGACACCAAGAATGCTCAGATATCAAGGGCAAGGGTTCTTGCTAATTAACTTAGCAGAATTCTTTCTACAACTGGAGTATGGAGGCCCAGCAAGAACAGGGACCAAGGTTGAGGCCTAGTAGATAAAAGGATTCTGAGGAGCCTAAGTTTTGGTCAAGGAGACAGTCTTTGTCAATATAGTGAAGGTTCAGTTGATTCTTATGTCCCAAACATGCAAGACTGTGGAAATTCTATAAACCATTTTAAACAAAACACATAACTTTAAAACTAATAGTTTTACCAATGGGAATCCCACTTCTAACATCTGTTTCTGTAATTAGTAAACTCTCGATGTTGACTCAAGATACAGATTGTAGAAATGCTTGAAGAAGACACCTCTGGAGTGTAGACATTCTGATTAAATGCTAGCCGACCATACCTATTCTGGGAGAATGAATTCTTGATTAGTCTAACTGAATGTTCTGAGGCTACCAATTAACACAAATGCACACACACTTATTACATACATGGTTAATTCTGAAATGTCTTCCTGTAAGTATAGAAATTACACAATTGTATTTTTATTCATCCTGTTTTGAGAATAATAAAAGTAGATAATCAGAACTGGATTAGAAAGTCCAGAGTATATGTTCATTCGATATACAGAATTTATAAAGAAGAATTGATTGATCTTAATCCTATGTCTGAATGTAAATACAAGACTAATAGAGAACTAGGATAAGGTAAATGTGGGAAGCTGAAGTGTCTGTTTTGATCTTTGTGCGTATCAGTGCCTCTTAGAGTGGCATCAAAAAGGATTGTTGCCAAATATAAGATGCTATTTTATGGAAATTGTCTGGGAAGGGATTTCCTATAGGGGTTGACCCACCAGTTATATATTTTTTTCAAAAATAGTTCCTTCATATACAAGTACGATTAGCTAATATTGTTGAAATTCTTACTTATATCAGATACCATGCTTTGATCTTTTACATGTATTAATTCTTAAATACATGTGTATTCATTCTTAAATACACACACACACACACACACACACACACACACACAAATTAAATATTATTATCATTGAGGCAGAATAACTTGTCCAAAGTCAAATAGCTAGAAAATTGATAAAATAGAATTAAAATCTAGGCATGAGGCCATGTGCTCAACCATTATAATATATTGATTCTGTCATAGTGTGTGGCCAGGGCCAGCTTCATTGACCTATGATCTGGGCAGCCACACAGGATCTCATGCTTAGAAGAGCATTGCTCTTTGTTTAACACTCTGTTCGTGCCATTTGGGAATCCTTAATAATTTGTGAACATGGGACCCCCATATTTTCAAGTTAGCATTAGACCCCACAAGTTATGTTATTGGCCCTGTGTGTGAACATTTTAAGCATGAAAGGGCATAACTGCTGACTGATATGCAGAGATAATCTGAAGAAGCTCCTCTTGTTACAGTTATCAGAAACCAGTGAAGAAAAATGAAGCTATTGGTAAACAAGAGACTAATCATCCTAGCCTTGTAGCAAATATGAACTGTTATTAAAAACAAATACACGTATGGAAATTTACTTATCTCATGTGTTTCTTATGAATACAAGCACAAGGATATGTTAATTTTTCTTTATGCTTACCATGAAAGGGTAGTTACAAGAAATTCAAATATATCTGGAGTTTCAAACACATTTCTGTAAGCCAAAAATGTTATTAGAAGAGTGAGTCTCTCATTAAAAACTTAGAAGATAAAGACATGGTGCTTGACAGTAAAATTGCAAATAAAATCTAATTAGTGAGTATGCTAATTTTTCTCCCCACCTGTTCACATTAACAGGAAATGATATTAATGTTTTCAATAGCTGAAAAGGGATACAATTAACTTTACATTATCATATCAAAAGAATTGAAGTAACATTATAAATCTAGCTTTTCCTATATGCATGAAGAAAATGCAATCTTCACTGAAAAATGGCTTAAAATTTTAGAACTAAAGAACTGTCTGAAATTAGAAACAGTATTATTGCAAAACCATAAATGTTTCCTCTTTGTTGAGCAAAAAAAATGAGCAAAATGCAATTCTTGGTAAAAGAGTGATAGATTTCAGAGTACATTTAAGCGAGAAAGAAAGAAATAGCACAGAGACATAAATGTAATTTTCACACCCTCTGAAGAGCTTTGCACAGCATTTTTAGAACAGTTTCTGTATTTCATTTCCCTCATTAAAGCAATGTAGCTTAGCAATAGTGTCATTTTGAATAAATATATTTCCTTTACAACAACCTAATGCAGATTTTATGGATAATTTATTTATATAAATTTCCTTTGTGTCACCTTGTATTTATTAGAGTTTAATTTAACTTATATGATTATTTATATATGATAAATTAGATTTTTCTTTTAATGTAATTCACCTTATACTATATTGAGTTCCAATTTATCCTAGTAAGAAATAACGTTCAATGATGATATCTCTGGCATACAGAAAATCTATTTGGCATGCGCATTTATTCTCACTAAATCATCTCAGACATTCATTTACAGTTGAATCCAAAATTCTTGTGCAAAATTTTAGAGAACAGACCAAAGTTCCTGTAAATATTTAATATCACTTTCTATCTTTTAAAACATTAACTGGTATCACAAGTTGTCATCTTGTGATGTATAAAAGTAATGAAGGATCAAAAAACTTTTTGAGGATATGCAGTTCAACCAAACTAAATTTTGTTCAACAGTGTGAAATAGTAGTAGATATAAATCACTGAAATATGTCATTAAATCCTAAGAGCTTCTCTAATGATATTCACATTGTAATTCGGAACACATAACTCAAAAATATTAAAATAATTAAACTGGTATAGATGCCAAATCCCTTAGATGTGTTCAAGACTCATTAATTTCAGTAGAATACTATCGTCTTTTTAAGACTGTGTTTGATGTTTTAGCTATGAATTATTCTTAATGTAAATAATACTCTAAAGGAGAAAATGTGTTATTCTTTAAGGAAAATTGAGAATCATAGAAAATTAACTTATTTTGCTGGATAAGGAACAAAACAACAAAGTTTATTTTAAGCCCTAATCATATGCATAGTACTCTGGGAAAATTAAAAAGATTGGGGGAAAAAAGTAATGCTTATATTGCTGTTGAAATAATATTAAACTTCATGAATAAATTAATAAACAAAGCAAAAACTGTGTGATAGGCATTGAATAAAATATAAGCTTTCATTAAAATAAAGGAGGAAAGAAGTGAGTGACGTAAGTGTTGGTATGGAAAACTAGAAAAATGTCTAGATAATGGCTTCTGAATGTGTCCTCGTCTTTTATCCTTTTTGTTCATTACATCTGACTAAGCATTCCCTTTTCCCTCAAAACTAGTGGTTTCCCTCAAAACTAGTATCACCTACTATATCATGACTCCATTCTTATCTAAATCTCATTCCATTAGTGGTCAATTGTCATCCTTTATTCCTTTATTTTTATCACAAGTTATTACTTTATTTTTATTTTCCTCTTTTTAGTATTGAACTACTATTATTGTCACACATTCATGAGGATCTTAAAATCTAAATACATCTTTTATTTAACCTGATAACTTTATGGTATAATTACTATACTATAAATCCCTTCTTACTGATTATCAAAGTTCCTTAAAGTTTGGGTAACTCCATTACTCTTATTTGAACTAGTTCATTAAAGCCTCACAATATGATTACCATATTTTCTCAATATTCATTACACCCAATCAACCATGCAGCAATCATTACAGATTGTGATGTTAGAAATTATGAACTACTCTCTGGCTCCATCCACGTTGTTACAAATGGCAAGGTTTCATTCATTTTTATGACTGCATAATATTCCACCATCTTCTTTATCCATTCATCAGTTGATGGACATTTGGGCTTTTTCCATGATTTGGCTATTGTCGATAATGGTGCTTATACACATTGTGGTGCATGTATCACTTTGAATTAGTATTTTTGTATTCTTTGGGTAAATATCAAGTAGTGTAATTGCTGGATCATACGGCAGTTCTATTTTTAACTTTTTGAGAGAAACTCCATTCTGTTTTCCAGAGTGGCTGCACCAATTTCATTTCCACCAAGAGTGTAAGAGAGTTCCCCTTTCTCCACATTCTTGCCAACACCAGTTGTTATCTGTATTGTTAATTTTAACCATTCTGACTGGTGTGATGTGATATCTCATTGTAATTTTGATTTGTATTTCCCTAATGATGAGTGATACTGAGCATTTTTCCTGTCTCTGTTGGCTGTCTGAACGTCGTCTTTGGAATTTAAGAAACAAAACACGATCATAGGGGGAAAAAGAGAGAGGAAAACCAAGAAATGGAGTGTTAACTAGAAAGCACAAACTAATGGTTCCTTGAGAGAAAGTGGGTGGGAGAAGGGTGAACTAGATGATAGGGATTAAGTAGTGCACTCATGATGAGCATTAGGTGATATATGGAAATGCTGAATCCCTAAATTTTACACGAAACTAATATTGCACTATATGTTAACTAATTGGAACTTAAATAAAAACTTAAAGAAATTATGACCTATACACAATTAGATAGATATGGGGAAAAATCAGAGGATTTTTAATTCTAGATATCAGTCATTTAAATATTTAAAGAAGTTGTTCAGACTTCTCTTATTTTTTTAGTATGAAATTTATTGTCCGATTTGTTTCCGTACAACACCCAGTGCTCATCCCAACAGTTGCCCTCCTCAATGCCCATCACACACTCCCTCTCCCTCCCATCCCCCATCAACCCTCAGTTTATTCTCAGTTTTTAAGAGTCTCTTATGGTTTGGCTCCCTCCCTCTCTAACTTTTTTTTTCCCTTCCCCTCCCCCATGGTCTTAAGTTTCTCAGGATCCACATAAGAGTGAAAACATATGGTATTTGTCTTTCTCTGTATGACTTACTTTACTTAGCATAACACTCTCCAGTTCCATCCACATTGCTACAAAAGGCCAGATTTCATTCTTTCTCATTGCCAAGTAGTATTCCATTGTATATATATAAACCATAACTTCTTTATCCATTCATCAGTTGATGGATATTTAGGCTGTTTCCATAATTTGGCTAATGTTGAGAGTGCTGCTATAAACATTGGGGTACAAGTGTCCCTATGCATCAGCACTCCTCTATCCCTTGGGTGAATTCCTAGCAGTGCTATTGCTGGGTCATAGGATAGATCTATTTTTAATTTTCTGAGGAACCTCCACACTATTTTCCAGAGTGGCTGCACCAGTTTGCATTCCCACCAAAAGTGCACGAGGGTTCCCGTTTGTCCACAACCTCTCTAGCGAATATAGGCTGATTTGTTCATTTTAGCCACTCTGACTGGTGTGAGGTGGTATCTGAGTGTGGCTTTGATTTTTATTTCCCTGATGAGGAGTGACGTTGAGCATCTTTTCATTTGCCTGTTGGCCATCTCTTCTTTAGAGAAGTGTCTATTCATGTTTTCTGCCCATTTCTTCACTGGATTATTTGTTTTTTGGGTGTGGAGTTTGGTGAGTTCTTTGTAGATTTTGGATACTAGCCCTTTGTCCAATGTGTCATTTGCAAATATCTTTTCCCATTCCATTGGTTGCCTTTTAGTTTTGTTGATTGTTTCCTTTGTAGTGCAGAAGCTTTTTATCTTCATGAGGTCCCAATAGTTCATTTTTGCTTTTAATTCCCCTTACCTTTGGAGATGTGTCAAGTAAGAAATTGCTGTGGCTGAGGTCAGAGAGGTTTTTTTCCTGCCTTCTCCTCTAGGGTTTTGATGGTTTCCTGTCTCACATTCAAGTCCTTTATCCCTTTTGAGTTTATTTTTGTGAATGGTGTAATAAAGTGGTCTAGTTTAATTCTTCTGCATGTTGCTGTCCAGTTCTCCCAGCACCATTTGTTAAAGAGACTGTCTTTTTTTCCATTGGATATTCTTTCCTGCTTTGTCAAAGATTAGTTGGCCATACTTTTGTGGGTCCAATTCTGTAGTCACTATTCTATTCCATTGGTCTATGGGTCTGTTTCTGTGCCAAACCATGCTGTCTTGATGATTACAGCTTTGTAGTGGAGGCTAAAGTCTGGGATTGTGATGCTTCCCACTTTGGTCTTCTTCTTCTTCAATATTATTTTGGCTATTCAGGGTCTTTTGTGGTTCCATAAAATTTTAGGATTGCTTGTTCTAGCTTCAAGAAGAATGTTGGTACAATTTTGATTGGGATTGAATTGAATGTGTAGATTGCTTTGAGTAGCATTGACATTTTAACAATATTCATTCTTCCAAACCATGAGCATGGAATGTTTTTCCATTTCTTTGTATCTTCTTCAATTTCCTTCATAAGCTTTCTATAGTTTTCAGCATACAGATCTTTTACATCTTTGGTTAGGTTTATTCCTAGGTATTTTACGATCCTTGGTGCAATTGTGAATGGGATCAGTTTCTTTATTTGTATTTCTGTTGCTTCATTATTAGTGTATAAGAATGCAACTGATTTCTGTATATTAATTTTGTATCCAGTGATTTTGCTGAATTCATGTATCAGTTCTAGCAGACTTTCAGTGGAGTCTATCAGGTTTTCCATGTATAATATCATGTTATGATATTTTTCACATGCAAAAAGCGAAAGCCTGACTTCATCTTTGCCCATTTTGATGCCTTTGATTTCCTTTTGTTGTCTAATTGCTGATACTAGAATTTCCAACACTTTGTTAACCAACAGTGGTAAGAGTGGACATCCCTGTCGTGCTCCTGATCTCAGGGGGAAAGCTCTCAGTTTTTCCCCATTGAAGATGATATTAACTGTGGGCTTTTCATAAATGGCTTTTATGATGTTTAAGTATATTCCTTCTATCCCAACTTTCTCAAGGGTTTTTATTAAGAAAGGATGCTGAATTTTGTCAAATGTTTTTTTCTGCATTGATTGCCAGGATCATATGGTTCTTATCTTTTCTTTTATTAATGTGATGTATCACATTGATTGATTTGCGAATGTTGAACCAGCCCTGCAGCCCAGGCATGAATCCCACTTGATCATAGTGAATAAATCATTTTATATGCTGTTGAATTAGATTTGCTCGCATCTTATTGAGAATTTTTACATTGATATTCATCATGGATATTGGCCTGTAGTTCTCTTTTTGTTTTTTTTGCTCGGTCTCTGTCTGGTTTGGGACTCAAAGTAACGCTGGCTTCATAGAATGAGTCTGGAAGATTTCCTTCCCTTTCTATTTTTTGGAACAGCTTGAGAAGGATAGGTATTATCGCCGCTTTAAATGTCTGGTAGAATTCCCCTGGGAAACCATATGGTCCTGGACTCTTATTTGTTAGGAGATTTTTGATAACTGATTCAATTTCTTTGCTGGTTATGGGTCTATTCAAGTTTCCTATTTCGTCCTGTTTGAGTTTTGGAAGTGTGTGGGTACTTAGGAATTTGTCCATTTCTTCCAGGTTGTCCAGTTTGTTGGCATATAATTTTTCATAATATTGATAATTGCTTGTATTTCTGAGGTATTGGTTGTAATAATTCCACTTTCATTCATGATTTTTTCTATTTGGGTCATATTCCTTTCCTTTTGAGAAGCCTGGCTAGAGGCTTATCAATTTTCTTTAGTTTTTCAAAAAACCAACTCTTGGTTTCATTAATCTGCTCTACAGTTTTTTTGGATTCTATATCATTTATTTCTGCTCTGATCTTTATTATTTCTCTTCTTCTGCTGGGTTTGGGTGTCTTTGCTGTTTTCCTTCTATTTCCTTTAGGTGTGCTATTAGATTTTGTATTTGGGATATTTCTTGTTTCTTGAGATAGGCCTGGATTGCAATGTATTTTCCTCTCAGGACTGCCTTTGCTGCATCCCAAAGCATTTGGATTGTTGTATTTTCATTTTCATTTGTTTCCATATATTTTTTAAGTTTCTTCTCTAATTGCCTGGTTGACCCATTCATTCTATAGCAGGGTGTTCTTTTTTTTTTTAAATTTTTTTTCAACGTTTTTATTTATTTTTGGGACAGAGAGAGACAGAGCATGAACGGGGGAGGGGCAGAGAGACAGGGAGACACAGAATCAGAAACAGGCTCCAGGCTCCGAGCCATCAGCCCAGAGCCTGACGCGGGGCTCGAACTCACGGACCGCGAGATCGTGACCTGGCTGAAGTCGGACGCTTAACCGACTGCGCCACCCAGGCGCCCCAGCAGGGTGTTCTTTAACCTCCATGCTTTTGGAGGTTTTCCGGACTTTTTCCTATGGTTGATTTCAAGTTTCATAGCATTGTGCTCTGAAAGTATGCATGGTATGATCTCAATTCTTTTATACTTATGAAGGGCTGTTTTGTGACCCAGTATGTGATCTATCTTGGAGAATGTTCATGGGCACTTGAGAAAAAAGTATATTCTGTTGCTTTGGGATGCAGAGTTCTAAATATATCTGTCAAGTCCATCTGGTCCAATGTATCATTGAGGGCCCTTGTTTCTTTGCTGATCCTGAAACTACATGATCTATCCATTGTTGTAAGTGGGGTATTAAAGTCCCCTGCAATTACCACATTCTTATCAATAAGGTTGCTTATGTTTATGATTAATTGTTTTATATATTTGGGGGCTCCTGTCTTCAGTGCATAGACATTTATAATTGTTAGCTCTTCCTGATGGATAGACCCTGTAATTACTATATAATGCCCCTCCCACCCCAGTGCACCTTGAGGATCCACCCTAGCTAATATGCCCTTGGCCAGAGCCCATCAAAGCAGAACCACAAGCCTGGCAGTATGCAAGTAGCCCAGACAGGGGCATCACCACTCCACAGTGAGTCCTGCCCCTGGGAGAGGGGAAGATAAGGTACACACCAGTCTGACTGTGGCCCCAGCGGTGGGCTGTGGGCAGACATCAGGTCTACTGTGGCCCCACCAACAACACAAGTTACTCCGGACAGCACAGTGGAAGTGCCCTGCAGTTTGGAGCCACCGCAGGGACTACCCAAAGTGACAAAATGGAAGACTTATCCTGAAAGGAAACTCCAAGAGGTAGTGACAGCTAACAAATTGATCAAAAATGATTTAAGCAATATAACAGAACAAGAATTTAGAATAATAGTCATAAAATTAATTGCTGGGCTTGAAAAAAGCATAAAGGACAGCAGAGAATCTATTGCTACAGAGACCAAGAGACCAAGAAATAGTCATGAGGAGCTAAAAAATGGTATAAATAAGGTGCAAAATAAAATGAAGGCGACCACAGCTTGGATTGAAGAGGCAGAGGAGATAATAGGTGAATTAGAAGACAAAATTATGGAAAAAGAGGAAGCTGAGAAAAAGAGAGATAAAAAAATCTAGGAGTATGAGGCGAGAATTAGAGAACTAAGTGATGCAATCAAATTCAACAATATCTGTATCATAGGAATTCCAGAAGAAGAAGAGAGAGCGAGAAGGGGGCTGAAGGTGTACTTGAACAAATCATAGCTGAGAACTTCCCTGATCTGGGGAGGGATAAAAGCATTAAAATCCAAGAGGCACAGAGAACTCCCTTTGGACGTAACTTGAATCAATCTTCTGCATGACATATCATAGTGAAACTGGCAAAATACAAGGACAAAGATAAAATTCTGAAAGTTGCTAGAGATAAACAGGCTATAACTTACAAAGGTAGACACATAAGAATAGTAATATACCTATCTACTGAAACTTGGCAGGCCAGAAACGAATGGCAGGAAATCTTCAATGTGTTGAACAGAAAAAAAATATGCAGCTGAGAACCCTTTATCCAGCAAGTCTGTCATTCAGAATAGAAGAATAGATAAAGGTCTTCCCAAACAAATGATAACTGAAGGAATTCATCACCACTAAACCAGCCCTACATGAAATCCTAAGGGGGATTCTTTGAGTGAAATGTTGCAAGGACCACAAAGTACCAGAGACATTACTACAAGCATGAAACCTACAGACATCACAATGACTCTAAACCCATATCATTCCATAATAACACTGAATGTAAATGGACTAAATGCTCCAACCAAAAGACATAGGGTATCAGAATGGATTAAAAAAAACAAGACCTATCTATTTGCTGTCTACAAGAGACTTATTTTAGACCTAAGGACACCTTCAGATTCAAAGCGAGAGGATGGAGAAGTGTATATCATGCTACTGGAAGTCAAAAGAAAGCTGGAGTAGCCATACTTATATCAGACAAACTAGACTTTAAATTAAAGGCTGTGACATGAGACTTTCCTTATTAATAAAGATTTAAACAGTTATATAATCCCAAGGATATAAACTGTACCAGCAACTCCTATAAGTTATGGGTGTTCCTGTTCTATTTATATGAACACAAATAGAAATCAAAAGGTATTACCAATAGTGACCAAAAATCTGTATTGTCCTGGGTGGGAGTGGGAGTGTGGAGTGAGGGGGGTGGTTGCTTTCTCTAGTTACTGAGAAGTTCAGCTAGCTTGGTCAAATTATTGCTCAAATGATTGGGAAAGTAACTTTAAAGTGAGAAAGTACTTCCTAACCCTAATAATATTCAGACTTAAATAGAGGTGATGAACTATTTCAAAACAAAATGTTAAGAAATAACCTATGAATATTTGTTATTTTATGTGCATTCCTAATTTTCAAGAGAACTTATCTACTAGATAACATAGTATGCTTATGATTCCAATGAAAATTTTCATTAAATAAATGTAAAAGAGCTGTTAACATAAGTTTAAATTTCACAAACATATAGATATAATTTCAATAGTTAAGAATATCAAAGACATGTATTTATGAATCTAACATTCAAGTAGTTGGGAAGATCTTAGAGTCAAACAAGTGAAACATGTGAAAATACAAATGTACTCATAAAGTAAATTTAAATTGAATAATAAAAAATAATTGGGTTGTAAGGTTTTCTTAAAAGCTTTGAAAAATTTGTTAGAATCATAAATTAATATGATTTATAGTTTCACTCATACTAAAACTTAGAGAACTCACTTTCTTAATTTGTAATTAAAAAATCAAACACCAATAATTTAAAATAAATTTCTAGGGGCGCCTGGGTGGCGCAGTCGGTTAAGCGTCCGACTTCAGCCAGGTCACGATCTCGCGGTGCAGGAGTTTGAGCCCCGCGTCAGGCTCTGGGCTGATGGCTCAGAGCCTGGAGTCTGTTTCTGATTCTGTGTCTCCCTCTCTCTCTGCCCTTCCCCCGTTCATGCTCTGTCTCTCTCTGTCCCAAAAATAAATAAACGTTGGAAAAACAAAATTTTTTTAAATAAATTTCTAATTAATTTACACCATGCAAAAAAAAATGTCACTCTTAAAAACACCTCTAATTGCTCATTGTGAAAGACATTCACTTGACCTCCCTCTCCACTTATGCTTATTCTGTTCCCCTTGCCAAGAATTCTTGGATCAATACCTATTTCTATTTCTACCTATTGAAATATTAACCAAAATTCAAGAACAAAGATTAATCCCATCATCTCCATAAATATTTTCCAGATTCCTCTTTAAGAACAAGTATCCTTTTTTTTTCCTTTTTCAAGTTAGTATTTGAATTCGGTAATTAACAGTGTAATATTAGTTTCATGTGTAGAAATTAGAAAAAAAATAAATATCCTTTTTCTCTGTTTTCTTTTGTTTTTACCCAATGATACTACTTACTTCATTACATTTGAAATGCTTGCACATGTCAACCTTCCTCTATGATGCCAGCTCTTTATATTATAGAAACTGTTACAAATTTGCTTTAGGTAGACAACTACTGGATTCTGATATCAAGAGCAACATAATCCTGCCCACGTAGCCAATTGACCTTTAGCTTTGGTCATAATATAAAGAATGTATGAAATTTTAGATGCATAAGTAGAAAGTCATCAGTACTAGATAAACCAAATTTGAAGTACATATTTGCTTATGTCATAGTTAAAATTTCTGCCACTCCCAGATTATAATAAAAAATTCTTCAGTACTCATGAAGTTTTCTTACTAAATGAACTGCTGAATATCTCTACCAAGAGCTAATAATTGTGGCAGCAAAAGGCATACAATTTTGTTACTGATATTAACAATAATTCTTTGATGTCGTCCCATTAAGAAGTTTGGGGGGCGCCTGAGTGGCTCAGACAGTTAAGCATCCAACTTCAGCTCAGGTCATGATCTCATGGTTTGTGGGTTCAAGCCCTGTGTCCGGCTCACATCCCGGAGCCTGCTTCAGGTTCTGTGTCTCCCTCTCTCTCTGCCCCTCCCCTGCTTGCCCTCTGTCTCTCTCTCAAAAATAAACAAACATTTAAAAATTTTTTTACGAAGAAAGATTCTGGTTTGGGCGCTTTATGATATGTATCATACACATATACACGTTCAAATGCATGTGTGTAGTATGTGTATATGTGTGTTGAGACCACCCACAGACTAGATGAACTCCACCCAAACTGTGCTTCAGATGCCCATACTTAGGACACCACACGTGCACCGAAATGGTATAAAAAGGCTTTTTACTGGTTCCTTATTAACCTAGTGAGGGTTCTGAGGGCTTCCGGGGAGAAAAGGATGACCTGGAGACACATCTAAAAAAGAATTGAGAGAGAGACAGGGCAGAGGAAGGAAACTGGCTTGGCAGGGTTTTTAGGATTTGGGGCATGGGTCCTGATAAGAGTTCCCTTGCCTACAGAGAAGGACTTTGTGGTTTGAACAACCTGCCATGTCAGAGGTAGCAGCCACACTTTCTAATCAGCATATCTAGATGTGGGACAGAAGGAGAAACCAGAGTGCTTACAAAGGGCTATGAGACTTAAAAGCTATCAGCAGTCAAACATTAAAAAAAAAAATGGAATAAGACACATTATTATAATGTAAATGTGTTGTTTTAGCTTGTTTCTGCTAAAAAATTATATTTTCTGAGAAAATCATTTTATCTGATTTTCATATTTACTTGCTATAGATTATTTCATATTACTAATACATTTATTTGCAGTCATTGGTGACCTTTACACTTTCTTTGTTCTATAAACATTTTGAATTTGGAATCCTCTATTTTGTGCACATGCAAGTTTGCCTTCCTGATGTATTGAGGTTTTGTCTCGTTATTTTTTACAGAACTTACTTTTTATTTCTTATACTATTCTTTTGTTGTATGTTTTTTTTCTACTTCTATCATTTATTCTGTTTTATATGTAAGCATATTGAATTGTCTACTAAATTATTTTCTAATTCTTTTTAGTATTTTTAAATCTATGGGTTTTCCTCTACACAGAGCTAAATAAAATTAAGTGATTTATTTTACAAATCCATTACCAGTATGATTTTTAGCATATTAATGATATTCTCTTCTGTTACTGATTCCAAAATAATATGGCTGGCTTAGGAGAAGCACTTTTATTATTTAAAATATCACTAAATTAAGCAATAAAACTTCAAGATATAGAAGTTACAGAGTATCATAAAGTACTTATCAATTTTATTTTAAATTTTGGAACAGAATTGATAACAAAATTTGAAGTAATATGTAAAAACCTAATGACTAAGTGAATACTACAATATCAAAACACATACACACATGTAAACCTTTCATGTATATGGAAGAAATAAGTCTAATCTGAATTTCTGGCAAAACCAAACAACAGGATGTTAATTTCTATATAAATAATCTACTTCCAATACTTTTCTGTGGCTAAAATTAGTACAAGTTCTTTTGGGCTTAATTCTCAGTAAGAGGTATTATTTTAACAGTTTCTTTATTAAAACATAAGAATATATACATATACAAGATTATGTAAAATTGATTTGCATTTATGACAAACCACTTCAAGCAATATGGTAGAACTTTATTAAAATCAATAACTTTTTTATTTATCTAAATTCATTTAAAATTTTTACTTCTTTTTCTCTTATGTTCATACAACTGTATTACTGATAAAGCATTGGTAGGGTTTCATACCATTGTTTGTTTGTTTTTTGTTTTTCGGGTTTTTTTTTTTACTTAAGATGTGTTGTTACTTAAGTATTTTGAAATAAGAAGTGTTGTATGATGACTGGAGAATTGGTCATGTGTCTTAGAAACAGGCCCATTTGCCTATTTGTCTGATAGAGATCATGTGAATGCTATACTCATGTGATCAGGCATGATACTTTCTCATCTTCAAATGAGTAGAAGAATAACTTAAATTAAATATTATTTCATTTAAATCATATTTTTAACTTTTATTAAATGACTTTTAATTTTTACTGTTTAATATCTTTTTTTTTTTTTGCCATCCTCACCCCATTTCTTTTCCTTTTTTTTTTTTTTTTAATTTTTTTTTTTTCAACGTTTATTTATTTTTGGGACAGAGAGAGACAGAGCATGAACGGGGGAGGGGCAGAGAGAGGGGGAGACACAGAATCGGAAACAGGCTCCAGGCTCTGAGCCATCAGCCCAGAGCCCGACGCGGGGCTCGAACTCACGGACCGCGAGATCGTGACCTGGCTGAAGTCGGACGTTTAACCGACTGCGCCACCCAGGCGCCCCCCATTTCTTTTCCTTATACTCAAGTTTACTTCATTCACTAATCTTACCTGGTGTAACTGACAAATAATTTCTTTCTGAGTTCAGCCTTTCTTTCACCTTTGTCCCTTTGTCTCCTCATACAGGCTGTGCATTTTTTGGTCACCTCCCTTGTTATCCATAAGATTTATAATTTTCGCTGCTTGTCTATTTTTCATTGCAGTGCTTGATAATTTATTTTCCTTCAGACTCCTAATGTTTCTCAGATGCATACTCATGCATTTGCATTCTAATTACAATCATGTATTGATGTATTCTTGGATTCACTGGGTAGTACATTACTAAAGAGGAGAGTAATTTGGATAGTAAATGTTCCCAAAATATTGTATAAAATGTGTTTCTCCTTGGAATCTCTTCATTCACAGTGATGTTTGTTTGTATTCTATATTATAAACTGTAAAATGACTAGGTGTATGAAACAGAAATAATTTTAACAGACAAATGAATATAAATAAACCCCAGTAATATTTTACTATCCTCAAACATGTATTGTTTTTTCATAATATGTATTATTTTCAAAATTTGCCCTGGAACAAAACTCTTCTTAAATCAGCTCACTCTCTCTCTCTGTCTCCCTCTCTCTCTCTCCTTTGTCTCTTTTTCCCTTATTATTGGTTAGTCTATGCATTGATGAAAACCAGGGATGGAAATTTGCATGGGTTTAGTAAGTCTTGAACAATTTCCTATCATTTTTGCTTTATAACAGTTATATTTGTTTCCAAATTAAAGATATTGAAGGTCACCATTAAATTAAACAAAATGTATTTAGAATGGCTTAGCTTTTCCTTGAAAGGTGTAAGCAATTCGAGGCACAGGGCTCTATGTTGTGTGTGTGTGTGTGTGTGTGTGTGTGTGTGTGTGGTAAGGAAAGGCTGAGTGTAGTGGTGTGGCTCAGGAATAAGATTGTAAGCCTTTCCTTTTACAGTTACAAACACATTTTGGCTGGATTGTACACTGAAACCCTAATATTTGCTCAATTATTGTGAAATCAACATTTGGTTATTGCCTTTATATTAATTCAAATTTCACTATGAATGCATAAGACATAACAGAACTATATACTGGAAACCAAATACCAGAAATGAAATAGGTCAAATATATATTAATCAAATAAACAAAAAATTTCAGTAACCACTAAAAAGACATTATGTATATAAATGTGTGTGTGAATGAGATGAACTATATATTTGTGCTTCTAAATTATCTGAAAATTAAGACAACTAAATTATGAAGAAAGAGTGACTTCTACAGAATAAATGAAAAATAATTTGATAATTTCGAGTTGGAAGAGAGTCCAATTTTGAGGGTTTGGAAGAAAAAGTGTAATATTGGATGATGAACCCAACATCAGAGCACCTAAATATATAAAGCAGAAACAGAATTAAAAAGAGAAATAAATGGGAATGCAATAATAGTTGGGGACTTTAGTACCCTTTTTCAACAATGGATAGATTATTCAGACAGAGAATCAATAAGGAAACAGCAGATTTGAACAACAGTATAGAGCAAATTAACCTAACACACATGTACAGAACATTCTATCCAACAACAGCAGAATATATATTACTTTCAAGCAAACATGAAACATTTCCTAGTACAGACACTGTTAGGCCACAAAACAATTCTTAGCAAATTCAAGTAGACTGAAATCCTACCAAATATATTCTCTGACCACATAGCATTAAACTAGAAATCAATAACAAGACAAAAACTGGAAAAGTTACAAATACATGGAAATTAAGCAACACTATCCTGAAAAATCAATGGATCAAAGACAAAACTAAAGGGACAAAAAAAAAAGTTTCTTGAGACAAATGAAACAGAACATATCAGAATTTATGGGATGTAGAAAAATCAGTTCTAAGAGAGAAGTATATAGCAATAAATGTCTACATTAAGAAGCAAGAAAGATCCCAATAAACAATCTAGGGGCACCTGGGTGGCTTAGTCAGTTGAGTGTCTGATTTCAGCTCAGGTCATGATCTTATGGTTCATGGGTTTGAGTCCCACATCAGGCCCTGTGCTGACAGCTCAGAGTCTGGAGTCTGCTTCAGATTCTGTGTACCTCCCTCTCTCTGCACCTCCCCTGCTTGTGCTCTCTCTCTCTCTGTCTCTCTCAAAAATAAACATTAAAAAAACTAAAAAAAAAAACACACAAAAAAAACCACAATCTAACACTATGCCCTAATGAACTAGAAAACAAAGAAAACTGAGCCTACAATTAGCAGAAAAAAGGAAATAATAAATATTAGAGCAGAAATAGGAAATGGGGAACAGAAAAACAATAGAAAAAATTAACCAAACTAAGAGTTTGTTCGCTGAAAAGGTAAACAAGATTGACAAAACTTTAGCTAGACTAACCAAGAAAAAAGAGAAAAGATCCAAATAATAATAATAATGATAATAATAAAATACAAATAAAAAGGAGAAATTACAACTGATAACACAAATTTAAAGGATTGTAAGAGACTACTATAAACAATCATATGCCAATAAACTGGAAAACCTATAAGAAATGGAAAATTTTTTCTTTTTAAATTTTTTAAAAGTGTATTTGTTTTTTGGGGGGGAGGGGGAAGGACAGAGAGAGGGAGAGAGAGAATCTCAAGCAGGCTCTGCTCTGTTAGCACAGAGCCTGGTAAGGAGCTCAATCTCATGAACTGTGAAATCATAACCTGAACCAAAACCAAGAGTCAGACACTTAACCAACTGAGCCACCCAGGCACCCTAGAAATGGAAAATTGAAAACATTTTAGAAACATACAACTTTACCAAGACTGAATCAGGAAGAAATAGAAAATATAAATGAACCAATTTCTGTAAGGAAATTGAATTAGTAACCAAAAATCTACCAATGAAGACCAGATTGTTTCACTCATGAATTTTACCAAACATCTAAGGAAGTATTAACACCAGTCTTTCTCAAATTCTCCCCGAATACCAAAGATGAAGGAAACACTCCCAAACTCATCTTATAAGACCAGCATTATCCCATTACCAAAACCAGAAAAGGACACTACTAGGAAAAAATAAACTCTAGGGCAATATACCTAATGAATATGGGTGCAAATATTCTCTATGAAATGCTAGCAAACAGAAGTTAGCAGAATATTAATAGGCTCATTCACCATGATCAACTGTAATTTATCCCTGGGATGCAATCATAGTTCAATATACACAAATTAATCAATGTGATATATCCCATTAGCAGAATAAAAGAAAAGAATCATATGATCGTCTCAACAGGCACAGAAAAAGCATGGACAAAATTCAACATCCTTCATGACAAACACTCTTAACAAACTCAGCATATAAAGAACATATCTGAACATAGTAAAGGTCATATATAACAAGCCCATGGCTAACATCACAGTCACAGTGAAAGGTTGAAAACTTGCCCTCTGAGATTAGGAACAAGACAAGGCTGCCCACTCTCATCATTTATATCCAACATAGTAATAAAAGTCTTAGCTAGAGCTATCAGGCCAAAAAAAGAAAAAAAATATCAGAATTGGAAAGGAAGAAGTAGAATTGTCAATATTTGCAGATGACAGTATTATATAGAGAGAAAGTTCTAAAGCCTCACCAAAAAAACTATTAGATCTAATCAGTGAATTCATTAAAATTATGGATAAAAAAACTCAACATGCAAAAAATCAGTAGCATTTCTATGCACTAACAAAAAACTTCTGAAAAAGAAATAAAAAAGTCAACCCCATTTATAATAGCATTGAAAACAACAAAATACTTAGAAATAAATTTAACTAACAAGGTGAAAGATCCATACACTGAAAATTATGAGACATGAAAAAAATTGAAGAAGACATACATAAATGGAAATGTATTTCATGTTCAGGAATTGGGAGAATTAATAGTATTAATGTCAATACTACCAAAAGCCATCTTTAGATTCACTACAATCCCTAACAAGATTCCAATGTCATTTTCCCAAAATTGAAAAAATAATTTTAAAATTTACACAGAACCACAAATGACCACAAATAGCTAAAGAAATTCTGAAAAAGAATAAAAAGCAGGAGGCATCACACCTCTTCATTTCAAGCTATACTATGAAGGTTATAGTAATCAAAACAGTATGGTGCTGCCATAAACGAAGACAAAGAGACCAATGGATAAGAATCAAGGGCCCAGAAATAAATGGAATATATATGGTCGATAACATTTGATAAGGGAGCAAGAAAACTCAATGGAGATAAGACAGTATCTTCAATAAATGGTGCTGGCATAATTGACTATTCACATGTAAAAGAATGAAACTGGACCCATATCTATACCATGCAAAAACATTAACTCAAAATGGATTAAAGACTTAAATGTAAGATCTGAAACTCTTAATCTCCTAGGAGAAAACATAGGAACAAAGCTCCTGGGCATGTGTCTTGGTCATAAGTTTTTGGATATGAAAGCTGAAGACCGGCCACAAAATAAAAAATAAACAAGTGGGACTGTATCAAATCTGAAAGTTTTGGCACAAGAAAAGAAACCATCAACAGAGTGAAACGGCAACCTATGGAGTGGGAAAAAAATATTTGGCAGCTGTGGAGTGGAAAATAGTATGGAGGATCCTTCAAAAATAAAAATAGATCTACCATATGATGCAATAATTGCACTTTTGGGAATATACCCAATGGTAATGAAAACACTAAATTGAAAATATATCTGCATCCTCATGTTCATAGCAGCATTATTTACAATAACCAAGACATGAAAACATCCTACCTCTCCATCGATGGATGGATAAAGTTGTGGTGTATATATGAAATGGGATATTATCCAGCCATAAGAAAACAAAAAACAAAAAACAAGAAAACCCTACCAGTTGTGACAACATGAATGGACCTTGAAGGTGTTGTGCTAAATGAAGTAAGTCAGAGACAAGTACTATAAGATGATACTTATATGTGGAATCTAAAACAAACTAAAACTAAAAACAAATGCTTAGAAAAAGAGATCAGAATTGTGGTTATCAGAGACAGGGAGTGGTTGGAGGGGCAGTTGCAGGAAGATGGTCAAAAGGTACAAATTTTCAGTTATAGGATAAAGAAGTACTATGGATGTAACATATAACAACATAGGTTTTTGGAAGTCAGAGATAATACAGTTCCTTTTAAAGAAGCATTCAGTGAAGATTGATTGGTTTATTATAACATAACTCTAATAGTTAAGCTTTTCTTGTTGAAAAGAAGCTTCATGAAGAAGGAAGTTTTAAATCTATTTTGTTTACTGCAATATTTTCACTAGTAAGAAGACAAGTTCTCCCCAAATGTACATTATATGAATGAGTGATGATGATGATGATGATGATGGTATTTTTACTAATACTCAACTGGTGGCTCAAATATTATAGTTTTATTTTGTATCTTGCATTGTGGTTAATAAAGCCTCCCTTTTTCTTTTTTTTAATATTGACATTTCTTACTGTTAAAAGTTACAAGTAGAATCATTCTTTTTTTATTATCATTATTTTGTAATCTGCAAATAACCTCTTTTATGTTAAAGAAAAACTTCAGAGTTTTGTTTTGCCTTGTTATGTATCCAGTTTTGTTGCCTGTTTTCATTCACAAATTATGATATTTGTTATCAGAAAAGGTATAAAGAGGCATGGATTGGAATACTATTATTTCTATACTGGTGGGATCTCAGATTTTATTTGGCCTATTTAATGCACAGTTGTTGAGGCTTCTTTTCTCTGGGTATGACTTTGAAAATGATATTGTTGTGAACAGAATGTAATAATTACTTAGCATTTACTAACCAATCTAATGCTAATTTGGTATACATAGAGGAAGCAAAAATGTTTTGGTGTACATTTCAGAAAACTAAGTCTTTTATTAAACTAAGTCACATGATTACACTAAGAGGAAAATTAACTACTGTGTAGCTGTTGATATAATTTTTATAGTTTACTAATATTGTTTTGATGATAGAAGTGGAATAATAATCCACAGCCTTTATAAAAAGAAGGCAGATGATACAATGAAAAGGAATAACCTCTAATGGAAATATTTAGGAGAATTTCACTTACATGTAATTTTTTTTTTTATCAGCACAAGTCTCTTCTCCATGCCAACCTAGAGCAAGACAATTGCCTTTTCAAAATATCTAACCTTCAGATATTTGCATTTAATTGGTTTTCTCCCAGCGGCTCCTCCTTTTTAATCAACACTTCCTCATTGCCTTTAACTATTCCTCTATGGCATCCTTAATTTTTAATTTACACTGATGCATATGTATGTGTATAAATTAAAATGTGCCCATCCTTATGTATTCATGTGCAATCTAGAAAATAGGAAAATTTGGGGGGAAAGATATTTTTTTTTTTTAATTTTTTTTTTCAACGTTTATTTATTTTTTGGGACAGAGAGAGACAGAGCATGAACGGGGGAGGGGCAGAGAGAGAGGGAGACACAGAATCGGAAACAGGCTCCAGGCTCTGAGCCATCGGCCCAGAGCCTGACGCGGGGCTCGAACTCACGGACCGCGAGATCGTGACCTGGCTGAAGTCGGATGCTTAACCGACTGCGCCACCCAGGCGCCCCAAGGGAAAGATATTTTTTAGGAAGGGAAAGAAATGTCATTTGCAGCATCTTTAAACCATGGGATTTTGCTTCTTTAATTTTTTTTTTTTTTACATTTATTTATTTTTGAGAAACAGAGTGAGACAAAGTGTGAGTGGGGGAGGGGCAGAGAGACAAGGAGATACAGAATCTGAAGCAGGTTCCAGGCTCTGAGCAAGCGGTCAGCACAGGGCCTAATGTGGGGCTCGAACCCACAAACTGTGAGGTCATGACCTGAGCCAAAGTCGGATGCTCAACCTACTGAGCCACCCAGGTGCCCCAGCTTCTTCTTTTTTTTTTTATTTTAAGTTTATTTATTTTTGGGACAGAGAGAGACAGAGCATGAACAGGGGAGGGGCAGAGAGAGAGGGAGACACAGAATCTGAAACAGGCTCCAGGCTCTGAGCTGTCAGCCCAGAGCCCGACGCGTGGCTCGAACTCACGGACCGCGAGATCGTGACCTGGCTGAAGTCGGACGCTTAACCGACTGCGCCACCCAGGCGCCCCGCCCAGCTTCTTTTTAATAATGAACACCAATGAAAACTGAATTTGATGACTTTTGCAATTTTCTGAGGGAATGAAATGAATTATATGAATTGTTGGCTAGTTTCCAATATGTATTATTTCTAGTTTCTGTGGTATGTTTTGTAAAGGCACAACAATTTCCGATGATCATTCACCCACACTTTCTACTAGTGCATCACTGTTACCATTATATTTTAGTATTTTATCTTTGTTCTAGCTTAAAATCAATATTGTGGATTGGGGATCCAGTTTTGCTTTGTTCCATATGGCTATTCGTTGTTTCCAACTACATTTATTAAAGAAAACCTTTCCTTTCCATGAATCATCTTTACCCCGAATAGAATTGCCATACATAACAGGACCATGTTTATCAGTATTCTGTTTCATTTTGAAGCCATCTATATCGGTTCCTCACTATGGGTTTTTGATAGGCATTTAACTGAATTTGACAATTTAGTTAAGAATAACTGACTCTTTAAGTCATTTTAATCTTCTCTTCAAAAGCCCTATTCTAGCAGGTACTGTAGTGGCTCCACCCACATATTCTCACATCTTTTTGCCAAGGGCATTCTTTCACTTTTTTGAGTTTATCCCTGTTTCTTTGGCTGAAGAGCATTCCTTAGTTTGCCAGTATCTTTTGTGTTTGTATGTTTTGTGCAAGTGACCAGGAACTTATGTCACAGGTGGCGGGTTATAACTAAAGCCTGAGAGGTAGAGGGAGTATTGAGACTCCAGCTCCCTGACTGCTGATTAGGGTCGTTTTAAGGTATGGCCTGCACTGTTTCCAGATTCGTCCACAGCCAAATCATGGGTACCCTCTCAGGACTTTAGCTGGTATTATTTCCTCTTTTGGCTCTTTCCCATTCTAGTCCTTTCTCCACACTCCTCCCCCCCCCCATACTAAGTTTTCCTGGAAACTAATACATTGCTTCTGCACAAATCACCCTTCCACTGTTAGCTTCCAGGTGGCTCAACTCAATACATAATTATTAAGGAATTCAGTTGTGGTGATACTGATATCAGACAAAATGTCAAGGTAAGTAAGAGTCTTGTACTAACATAAGTTATTATCACCATTATGTCACTTGATATCAAGCACACTTATTGTCAGACTTCTAGGGTCCTGGTCATATTCTTTGAAATGGGAAATAATAGTAAAGACAATAGATGGAGATTTCACTGTTACAGATTTTCCATTACAATCGGGAAAAACATAAAAATAAATAAATATATACATACATACATACATACTTCAAAAATGCATAAATTAATAAGACAGAAAAATACCCTAGTGAGAAGAAAATCAAAGTAGAATGTCATAGAAAGGAGATGGAAAGATGCTTCTAATTTAGTAGTCAGAAAGGACCTTACTCTGTTAGGTAAGGGGCACCTGGGTGGCTTAGTCAGTTAAGCATCCAACTCTTGATTTCAGCTCAGATCATGATCTCATCATTCGAGAGATCAAGTCCCATGTCTGGCTCTGTGCTGACAGTGGGGAGCCTACTTGGGATTCTCTCTATCTGCATCTCCCCTGCTTGTGTGCTCATGCTCTCTCTCTCTCTCTCTCTCTCTCTCTCTCTCTCTCTCTCAAAAATATATGAATACACTTAAAAAAAAAGAATGGAGTTGGAAGACTGGTGGTAATCTAGGTAGCACGTGATGGTTAACTGGCTAGGGGCAGTGTAAAGGTTAGTGGGAGACAACTGCTAGATTTTATATATATTTTGAACTAAATTCTAATTTGCTAATAGATTTTGGAGAGTAGTATGGAAAAGGAAAGAGATAAGAGTGACTCCTAGTTTTTTCTCTCTTATTTCTGAACGATTGAGTAAATGGTGATAGGATGTGATAGGATCGGAAGAAGAAAACAAGAGTAAATCAAAAGTTTGCTGTTGGATATGAAGTTGTTGTGGTTGTGATGCCCATTATAAATCTGGTGTCAATTGTGCAGTGCATTATGCAAATCTAGAACTAGGGAACTAGGGTAGTTAGAGATATATATGTGCAAGTCACCGTGTACAAATGGTATTTAAAATCATGGGACTGGATACAATGACCTAAGGCAATGCCTCTGAAGCTTTTCTTAATCCACAGCGAAAAGCATTTGACTTCTTAACCCCTGTTCACGGATACATACTGAAATAAAATTTTCACAGAATTGCTAGCATTGATTACACAGCATTGAATATTTGAAAGAACTCACAAGACTTCACAGGCTGAATACTTATTAAAGCTTTAATACAGCTTAAAAATGCAGTACAACAGGAGAAAGGATGTACAGGCAATTATTGGTGGCCTGACAGATTTCTAGGCACAGCTTCCCAGAGTCCTTTTGAAGCTGCACAAGATGTACTTCCTCTTTAGTTTATGAACCACCAAACCACACACACGGTATCTTGTTTTAGGGGAGCCCAGGAAATAGTTTCCATTCCTAAGCATCTCTTATACCTCACTGATCACATTCCCAACACAGATTAGATAAGCAGTTAAGCCAAATGTAATCAATGTATATATTGGTAAATAATGTAAATCAGCTTGTATGGGGTGCTTTCAGGGAATTTGTTACCGTAAATAACACAGTATATATTATTACTTAATACAGCTCATCCTGATCTTGACCATGAGTCAATGCAAGATTCCAGGCATACCCAGAGATAAGCATGGAGCTGTCCCAGTCTAGCTGTAAAACAACTTTTTCTCATGCTCTTACTATGTGTGATACTCACTGACATTTTCAATGCAATTCTTATTTTATTCCATTACAAGCAAAATCTGGTCATGATTCATTAAATTTATTTCATGACTGTTTTTAGACCTCCATTTAAAAACAAAAAGCAAAACACAAAAAAGCACTAACCTAGGGAGACTGTAAAGGGAGAAAGGAAAAGGGCTTACGGACAGGAACCTTGGAAATACCAACATATTAAGGTTGGAAAGAGGAAGAGGAAAAAGGGACAACTGTTGAGAGAAAACTAAGATAGGAAGAAATACAAGAAGACTGTGGTATCCTGGAAACTAGGAGAAGAAAAAAAAATAAACTCTACAAGGAAAAATGATCAACTGAGTTGAATGTTACTGAGAGACATAAGAATTTGTAAATTAAAAAATAAGCATTAACATAGGTGAGAAAGATGACATTGATGATCTGAACAATAACTGTGGGAATGGATGCCTGTTTGGAATGGATTGAAGTGAGAAATCAAAGACTGGGCCAGAGGGCAGCATCTTTAAAAGTGATTTGCCCCTGAGAGGAGCAAGGAACAAGGCAGTAATTGGATTAGGTCATGAGGATCAGAGCGTGTTTTTAATAGACTAAATAACAGCATGCTCATATGACAAGTGTTAACGATCCAGTAGGGAGGAAAAATGTGATGATTTAAGAGATAGAGGAGTCTTACAGAAAGAACTAGAGAAAGCAAGAGGGGATGTTGCCCAGAGAACATGGGGGCTTCTAACCCATGTGGAGCAAAGATAGTTTATGCATTTCTTTTTTTTTTTTTTAACGTTTATTTATTTATTATGTGAGAAAGAGAACACAAGCTGGACAGGAACAGAAAGAGAGGGAGAGAGAGAGAATCCCAAGTAGCCACACTGTCAGCACAGAATCCGATGCAGGTGTCAAACTCACAAAAGGTGAGATCATGACCTGAGCCCAAATCAAGAGTAGGATGCTTAACCGACTGAGCCACCCAGACTCTCTAAGATAGTTTGTGCATTTCAAAGGGAAGCAGGCAGACTATATGGCAGCAGAGGTAAAACAGTAAAATGTGTGGTGTGAAAGTGAGAGCTTCTCTGGTTACTGTTAATTTCACGGGTGGATTCTTTCTATGAGATATGTAGAGTCAAGAGCATTAGATCTGAAGAAAGAATTAAGATGCAAAATATTTATCTGAGAGAGTGGAATAACAAATTAATAGGGAAATGTAATAGGTTTTCTGAGTATTGCTGAGGGTTCACTTCAGATTTCTCAAAGTTGAACCAGATGGTTGTATGTTTTCCATAATATCTTCAACTGTTTGGCCATAGGCAGAGAGTTAGTCAAGGGCTGGTTGTAACTTGGGTTGAAAATCTTCTGGTTAAGCGTAGTGGGAGGAGAGAAAAGTAAGTTGAGGATGTAGATATAAAAACAAATAGAAATCCCCAATCTAAACTGAGTTAATTAGGCAAAAGAGGATGTGAGTGCAGTGTGGAAATCGAAAAAAATGATGATGTACAAATGTGATTACATAATACACAAGCTCATTTTTTTAGAACAAGTGAACTTTGAAAATAAGAGTAAGCAGAGACTAGAACTCTCAAAATAGAGATCTGGGGACATGGTACAGCTATTGATGACAAGAGCAACAATATTATTACTATGGGTGTCATTGGGTGAGACAGGTGAAGAAAGAGATATTTGGAATTGAGGAAATTAGACATGAGAGCTCAGAGTGCTAGAAAGATTATCTACATGGGTTTTGACAATTCCGTGAATGAAGACTGAGATTAGAAGGTGGAAAAGAGGGGCGCCTGGGTGGCGCAGTCGGTTAAGCGGCCAACTTCACCCAGGTCACGATCTTGTGGTCCGTGAGTTCGAGCCCGGCGTCGGGCTCTGGGCTGATGGCTCAGAGCCTGGAGCCTGTTTCCGATTCTGTGTCTCCCCCTCTCTCTGCCCCTCGCCCGTTCATGCTCTGTCTCTCTCTGTCCCAAAAATAAATAAACGTTGAAAAAAAAAATTAAAAAAAAAATAAAAAGAAAAAGAAGGTGGAAAAGAATGAGAAATGACTTTTGCTCTTATAGCAGTGGTGAGCCCTGACTTTTATGGATCAGGTGTGAGATTTCACCAGTCTCCGTATATGGAATCCTGCTGACTACAACTTGAAATTAAAATTCTGTGAATGGACACACAAGTTACATGATTATCAATGTCCATCCTACTTTTCCACCTATATCTCTTCTATCCCTTCCACTCCATTCTTCTGATTCCCAGTGTGAGACTCTTTCTACATTGACCTAATTCACCAGCCTAACTTATGTCTCCTTTCTTTCAGACATATTTTTCATCCTAAAATATTACTTCACTTTGTTACCTGACCAGTTTCTACCATTTTGTAAGATCCAGTTCAAATACCATCTCATCAATTATATTTACCCAAATTTCTCTAATTTCTTTGTATGTACCTAAAAATGTATTAATATTCTAACTTTTGAAATGACTGACTTTCAACATGACATATTTGTATGTACATATTTGTATTTTTGTCTAGCTTGCAATTTTATCAATGAGAAACTTTTTTTTTGTTTTTTTGATCATTTTTATATCACATAATATAGTTCCTAAAATATAGGAAATGCTTAGTAAAGTGATCGCTGAGTATGTGAGTGAGTTTAAATGGTCATTTAGCTTTATGGCAAATGTCATATGGCCAGAATAACATTATGGTATATATAAACCTGAAAGACTTAACTAACATGTGTAAATTTGAGGTCTTTTAAGAACATATGTTTTGCTTTTATTTTTCAACAGGTGGTATCAAATTCAATAAACAAATATATCAGCTCTCAAATACAGTATTTATAGAGACATTGGCAATTAGGCAGCCATTCTTTTTATAAGATGGAATCATTGAAATTGCCCTTTTCGTGTTGCAAATGGTTGAATACCAGCACTTTTATAGATTTCAAACTAAATATCTTTTAGTACAGAAAAAAATCTGCAAGTGCAATAAATCTTTAACATGCTTAGGAAACTATTCACAATTTTTAGCAAACTTTAAGTGTGCACATCTGATTTATGTCAAATAGCCTTTTGATGGGGGTGATATAAATATCATATTGCCTTTTTTTTTTTTTATCAAATTTTGCATTGTAAGGATCTCACATTTGAACAGTGCTGAAACAGCATAATATCAGTGTAATTGCATTGACATCATAACAGTTCCTTGGCAGCAATTGTGCTCTCAATAATGCAAATATAGTGCATAATTAAAGTAGAGGATACCACCATGATCAGCAGAACGCCTACTCTGGAGCCTATACAATGTCCCTGTATTATTGCTACGAGAGCAATGATTGCATCCTGCGCCTTCTGAGGACCGCATATAATGGGCAATATGTGAGTATCATAAATGATGGAAACTGACATTTGCAGCAGCTGTGTATCTTGGTTTCTTCAGATGTTTATTCATAAAATACATATTGCTCTTGTCAGTCTGCCCAGATACTATGAATACACAGCACAGAAGAATAGATTAGGTGGAAAAAAAAAATCAGTTAAACAATTTGCTGTGTTTGAAACTGTTTTAAAGTATAAGCTATTCTCAGTCTTATGAACTATTTATCAATTTATAGTGCATAAAATGGTAAAATATTTTATTAATGTTCTAAATGCCTTCTTTAATACTTTAATCCCACAAAACAAACCCACCTCATATTCATTTACTAACAACCTCCTTTTTGAGAGACATAATCTAAGTTAGTTAATTTTTTATGTTTCTGTTTTGTCCTCTATAAACTGAGGGAGATGTGCTATGTAATTAATATGTTTGTTTGTTTGTTTGTTTGTTTTATTTAAGTAAGATAATGAAGTCAGTGTTGGTTTATCTCAGTGCCTATTATGGTGCAGATAATCAGTTTTAGTTTTTATTATTGTCGCTATAATTTTTTGCCAATTCTGACCTCCTGTCTTATAAAAATATTTACAATTAAATGATACCAGTTAATTTTTTAAATGCTTATTTATTTTTGAGAGAGAGAGAGCACAAGGGGAAGAGGAGCAGAGAGAGAAGGGGACAGAGGATCCAAAGCAGACTCTGTGCTGATAGCAGAGAGCCCAATGTGGGGCTTGAACTCACAAACTGAAATCATGACCTGAGCCAAAGTTGGACATTTAAATGACTGAACCACCTAGGCGCCTCTTGATATCAGTCAATTTGACATGCATATCAGTATTTTAAAATGTAATGTTGATAACCGGCAGGAACTTTGTCTGCATTGTTCATCACTGAATCTCCAGATCTCCTTAATCATATTTTAAAAATAAGAGAATAAGAAGAAAACCTCAAAGACTTTATGTATAATACTGCATAATAGATTATAAATAATTCAGCTATGTTCCCAGGTACAAGATTTCTTATAGATACTTTTTTTTACAATTTTTATTATTATTATTCTTTTGTGTAATTTCTTTAAACAGTGTAATCGGTGGCAAATTAGATTGGTTAGAGCATGTATTTGAATTGTGATTGGCCTGAGTGACATTTTCCAAGCTTGAAATTCTAAGTTGTTTCCTGTTCTGATATTTTAATGGTTCTTTGAGATATTAATTATAATAAGGTTTTTTTAATGTTTTTATTTATTTTTGGGAGAGAGGGAGAGACAGGGCACGAGCAGGGGAGGGGCAGAGAGAGAGGGAGACACAATCTGAAGCAGGCTCCAGGCTCTGAGCTGTCAGCACAGAGCCCGACACGGGTCTTGAACTCACAACCCCCTGAGATCATGACCTGAGCTGAAGTCAGACTTTCAACCAACTGAGCCACCCAGGCGCCCCTAATTACAATAAGTTTTATTTGCCTTCTATCTAAATCTTAGTCATTTGTTTTTCATTTGATATTAATGTAGCATAATATCTTGATGATGTTTTTATTTGTTTCTAAAATTGCTTGTCCATGAGCAAGCAATTATTTCTGCATTGCAGAAGATAGTTGACAGCATCAGATGAATTAAAGCCTAAAATCGTTTTTAGGTGTTTTTTTAAATTTCTTTTTTAGAGAGAGAGAGAGAGAGCATGAGTGGGGGAGTTGGCAGAGGGAGAAAGAGTGAATCTTAAGAACGCTGCAAGCTCCACATGGAGGCTGATCCAGGGCTGGATCCCATAACTGTGGGATCATGACCTGAGCTGAAATTATGAGTCAGATACTCAAGTGCACCTCGATATTTTAGAGTCTAGCAAATTTAATGTGTTCCTATTATAGTTAAATTCTCTATATAATATTCCTTATTAATCTTGACAATTCTCAAAAGATAAATTGTAGTATTGTAGTTTGTGTCATATAAAATTGTCCATCTTTGATTTTTAATATACATATATAAATGATAATTTAATAAGATGAAATTATTCTTATATTAACATGGAAAGTGAGAATTCAGATGCAAAGGGATTAAGAACTTTCTGTTATCACTTATTTTTGTGGTGGACTAGTTATTTAAAGCCAGTTCTTACTGGCTCAATATTCCTTACATTATTCATAGTGTATCACACTTACCATATTTTATCCCATGTATTTTTTCTTTACCATCAAAGATTCATTTCTTTGAATTAAGGATTTTCTTTTTCATCAGGATATTTTTCTCTTAAAGCAACTTTTACAGAAAATGGTTATGTAGGAACCCAGTATCAATAGTTACATAATATCTTTGTTCATCACAATCATTTTCCAGAAGTGTCTAAATAAATAATTCAAAGAAAAGAATAATAGATTTAAGAAGGTACATGGAAAGTAGATTATTTTAAAATATGTTTAAAGCACGGAAAAATTGCTTATGACTAATATCATCCACGGCCTTTAAGGGGAAATCTTCAGGAAGGAGAGCATTACTATATATCCTATAGTCTTCCCTGTGGCTTTTACCTTACTATTTACAATATCTCTGCTGATTGTTCCATATCCCACTGAAAATCATTGTGTTAAAAATGAATTTTTCTTCACTTCTAGCTCTCCAAAAGTAATAATAATAATACATTTATAATCACAATCATTGAAGTAAATAATTATAAAGTATGATAATTATGAAATAGATAATGGTTTAACCATTTACTCTGGCTTGAAGGGGAAAAACAATCACATTTTACAGTGAACAAATCAATGATAGCAGATATTCACCCAGCCATCTTCTTTCTTCCCCTTATTGGGAATTCTGAAAGTTGTACACCCACAACTATGGAACTAACTACTCTCCTTTTAGCTTTTATATTACAAGATTCCTAAAATTCAAGTATCAGAACATATCATGCTCAAAAGACATCTTGATGCTCCCTAAAAGGTTGACCATCATAGAAATCTTTAAAAGTATTACAGAAGCATAGGGGGCATTTTTCAGTTTGATTTTGATTTTCTCTCATGGAAAATAGTTACTGGTTTGTTCAGTATCAGAAAGTAAGAAATTTGAAACACTACTACCTTTAAAAAAGATTCATTCCTTATATTAACCCATCTGATCTATATTTCTATGGAAATGGCCAGAATGTCAGGCAACAACTGAGTAAGGAAATTTTCAGATGCTGATTGCCTATGGAAAAATCCAAGTTTTAATGTACAGGAAAATATGAAATGTTCATAGACTTTTCCCAAAAGTCAGAGATCTTTTAACGATATTCAGTTTATAGAGAACATGAAAGACTGAGAAGTAAAGATATATTTGAATACATTGTATGTGTATTTTTAATTTTAAGTGGCTGTCTTTAATAAAATATTTTGTAAGTGTGATTTTAATGTATAATTGAATTCAAAATAGCTGTATATTATATATTTTGCAGATATGTAAATATATATATATATATATAATTGTAGGTATATATAGATATACCTAAATATACCTAAAATAATTTGATCTTATTTTATTTTTCCCTTATACCGTGTAATAATCAAATCTTTCTTCATGCTATATGTGTTGCATATCCATTAGGTAAAGGACATTGGTAATTTTTAAATTTCCACTTTTGTTCTCACATGGCATAATCTTACATCGACATGATATATGACAAATACACAGTCCCTGACCATAGTCACCTAAGCTGTCCTGGCTTGAACAGCTAAGTGATAGTACATTCCTATTGACAATAAACAATTTTACAGAATACCAAAAGCAACAAGGTCATTCTGTGACCCTGATCGAGTGAGACAAAAACAAGATCACTCCATAACAATGAGCTCAAACAGAAACTGAAACACTGTCCAAACTGCAGAAATTATCTAGGATCCACCCCTCCCTATTCCTGCAAATATAACTGCTGCTCCTTTGGCACATAACGTTCCATTCCTTCTGCCTTTTAGGAAAAAAATTGGTAAGATACTCAATCAAAGGATTACCGTATTGCATATCCTATGCATAGCAACACTGTACTTCCTTGAAGCCTCTCCAAAATCATATAACACAACTCAAAATATTCTAGCAAGTTCCTTACTCCCTTTTACTGAGACACCTCATAGACCCATATTGTTGGCTGTCTCCTTTGTTGCAATAAACAAACAGACTTGGTTTTATTCTACTATAGGTGTGTTCCAGGGGGTTATTGACTGAAATTAATTGACAAAGAAAACCCTCTATAGATATATGCAATTGTTATATACCATTAAGTATCTAGTAGTACTGTGCATTTTTCTTAGAAAAATAATATAAAGTCAAGAAATACATTGAACATCTATTTTCTGTCACATGTCTTCTTTGGCAATTTACATATTGAATCTTCTCAAGCATCCTGTGAAATTTTGCAATTTAAGAAACCAAGTCTGGGGGCGCCTGGGTGGCTCAGTCGGTTAAGCGGCTGACTTTGGCTCAGGTCATGATCTCGCGGTCCGTGAGTTCGAGCCCCATGTTGGGCTCTGTGCTGACAGCTCAGAGCCTGGAGCCTGTTTCGGATTCTGTGTCTCCCCCTCTCTCTGACCCTCCCCCGTTCATGCTCTGTCTCTCTCTGTCTCCAAAATAAATAAACGTTAAAAAAAAAGAAACCAGGTCTATGTTAAACATAGAATCAGTATGTGAATTAGTGTCTTTATGGTAAAGAGTTTAATACAATGCAACACAGATGTATATTTCCTATTTTTATGTTCCTTGCATTTAATGGATACTTCAGAAAAGATATAACACAGAGAGAAACCTTTTCTATCTAACAGCATCTTTTTGGAATTTCTGTCCTACCCTACCTCTTTTCTTTTTAGATCACCTCACCTAATCCAGTTCTCAGCTTTTATTTCAGAGCATTATTGTCCCAAAGTGAAGTCTCTGCATTTTGGAAGACCTTTGACAGATTTTGTTGTGGTTAATGATTGTTTACATTTCCTTTCTTTTATATGATCTAAAACACTTTACAAAACATGGCAGTATATCTTTTAAAATTTGAAATACCCGTTAACGAATAAATAAGTGTATTTCTTTATTATCTTCTTTTTCATCCAAGCAATGTCAATTTAATTATTTAATTTGCCTATCATTTCCCAGCTGAACTTATGTTTGAAATCTATATGTATCAAATGCCAATATAGACTAGGATGCTCTCTGTTTTCTGTGAGCTTCCATTGATTACCATTCTATTCTTTGCCAATTATATTTATTTCTTTATATTTCTAAAAATTTTAAATTTCAATTTTGATGCAATGATATGCACATTTATACATTTATTTTATTAATTTGTATTATTGATTAATTCAAAGTGATTTTCAGAACACTGCTGCTTACATTTTAATTGAAGTTAATATTGTTACCCTATTTTATATATTAGATATTTGTATGATATTTTTGCTGAACTTAATTTTTAATATTGCTGGCATAACAAAAAAAAGTTTAGATAATCTATTTTGAGAGTTTTAAAGTGTATTTGTTTTTCAGATTTTTTGTAATAACCAATACATGTAGTCTTATAGATGATTTATCCCCAACTTTACAAATCCGTTGATCTATTTCAATATTCTTAATTAATTTCTAAATAGCCTTTAATATGGCATCTCTCTCACTCTGGAAACACTTAAATTTTACCTTCATACATCTTACTCTTGGCCTTCCATTATTATTTTTTTTTTAATTTTTTTTTTCAACGTTTATTTATTTTATTTTTGGGACAGAGAGAGACAGAGCATGAACGGGGGAGGGGCAGAGAGAGAGGGAGACACAGAATCGGTTCAGGCTCCAGGCTCTGAGCCATCAGCCCAGAGCCCGACGCGGGGCTCGAACTCCCAGACCGCGAGATCGTGACCTGGCTGAAGTCGGCCGCTTAACCGACTGCGCCACCCAGGCGCCCCTGGCCTTCCATTATTATATCATTTATTATATTTGTCCCATTACTGGCTTCACTTTTTCTTCTTAAACTGTTAAGTATTTGAACATTTTAGGAGTCACACATTATTTGTTTTTATTTTATGTATTTATTCCTTCAATAAACTCATCAAGGATCAGGACTTAAAAGTCAATGTACTCATTTACTTTGAGATTTACATCTCTAATTTTTATTTTCTGCTGAGTGACTCTCTTGTACCCAAAAGTGTCTTTCTCTTTCTTTAATTCCTACTTGGGTGTGTAGTAAGCATCTCAAACTTTTCAGGTTTTGAAAAAAAATCTTTATTCTTATTAATGATAAGCAGATTTCATTATAAATTAAATTACAGATATACTGTCCACTCTTTGGAGATTTGCAATACATAGTAACAGAGTAACTATATATATTTAACTTTGTTTAATCTACTCTTTTTTATTTAACTGAACAAGTTTAAACGTGTATTGCTTAGAGCATGTTAGAATATTGATGAGAATGATTTAGTAGAGTGGGTAAATTTTAATATTCAAGAAAAAGAAAAAATAAAGATTCTGAAAGGGATCCAGAATACAAGTAAAAGAATTAACCTTTGCAAGGAGGAATAATGCATTTTCTGTATAACAGAAGAGAAGGATAAAGTGCAAATATATACAGGCATTATTTATGTTGGTTACCGTGGTGTTAGAATTTGAGGAAATTATCATTTGTTGGCTAACTATTATTAAATAGTTATGCACTTGTGAAGTGCAAAGTGAGGTCATTATCTGAGAACAAGTAAAGGAGAGTGAAAAGAAGCAAAGTATGAGAATGAGGTAGAAAAAAATAGTTTTTTCACAAAGTGAGCCTTTATAAATGTAAGAAAACAGGGGAGTAAAGAAGATTCAGTTTGATGTTTGCCATCATGTTTTGATAATGAACACAATGTGCATAACTTACACAGACCAAAAAAAGAACTTATACAAATAACACTGGGACAATGAGAATTATCCGATAATTTGTAGACTATAAGGTACTAATGGTTAATAAGTATGAGCAATGTTCAATCACAGTAATTAATATGAAAATCTAAGTTAAAATAGTTAATGAAATATTTTAATCACAATACTGTAAATGTATATGTATTTCCCTCTTCCTCTCCCTTTCCTTCTCTCTCTTTCTGTCCCTCCTTAACTATGTATTCACTTTGTTATACTATAATGAGACAGAATTTTGCATAAGTTATTTGTGGAAGTGTATATTGATAGAGTAATTCCAAAATGCATTAGATTACTTCTTAGAACCTGATCAAAATGTATAACCATATTCAAATGTTTTGTTTTTAAAGATATTCCTTTAAAATCATTTATGACAGAAAACCATTGAAATTCTACGGTACAACCATAAGGAAATGAGTAGAGTGTTGTATAGTGTTGACATATACTGTTATTAAGTGCATACATGAGAAAATTCATTAAATTATTTGAGGTTATGCATAATCTCAATCAAAAATAATTAAAATCCAGAGAAAAAAATTTAAACTACTAATAAACCAGGAGAGAAATATAGTCGTACACCATGAACTTAAAAGAAAAAGACCAGCCATTAAATATTAAAAATTTCTGGTTGTCTTCACTTCTCCCTAACAAAATCTTGATTTTGTCACTATTAGCCCTATTTAAGAGACAAATGAACTAAAAAGGAGCAGCCTCATGGTCTCCTTAAAATATTAGCTAGTCTCATAAAAGATTCAAGCACTAAAAGTAAACACTATCACTTCCCTTACCATTTTCACCCAAATATATAACCAGCTCATCACCATCATTAATGTATCTTTCCTAACATGTTTATGCTTTCATAGAATGCATTGTGCTATGCATTCTTTGAATATGGCTTTGAGCATATTTCAGTTCTGAGTCTTTACATTGTAAATGTTCTTAAGATGTGTGCATTTTGATTATACTGTACATCTTTTAACTTTACAACAAAAATTTGAAATACTGAATTATTTATACAATTCCAAACTTAGAGTCATGATACCTCATAGTCCTTACAGATTATCAAACTCAATTTCCATGAATTAAGACATAGAATATAATTTTGTCTCCCTACCTTAAAAACTTTGAATTGCTTCCCATTGCCCTTGAAATGAAATTCAAAAGTTTCGCTGTGACCTATGATACCCTGCATGCACTGCTCTCGTTATTTTATCAGTCGTGCCTGCTCTTCTTTATTCTCATTCAGAACAACCTAATCCTTGACTTTATCCAACTTCCCAAACTTCTTTCTGCCACAGAATATATGTCATTAATTCTGCCTAGAAACATCTATCTAACATCTATTCATTCCTTCATATCTCAGCGACAATAACCATTCCTTACAGAAATTCTCCCTGCCTTTATATCCCGTCCCTGTATTCCATCATAGAATTCTGTTTTTCCGCCTTTGTGCCATGCATCACACTGAAATTATAATTGCATGATGCACAATCTCCACTAGTACATTATAAGCTCCAAGAAGCCAGGGATACTGACTCAAATACATAGGACTCTATCCCCATGGCATTGCAGAGATCCTGCCATATGGTATAAACCTAATAAATAACTGATTAAATATATGGATAAACTGAATTCTAAGGCTTTATTTTAAAGAGGAAATCCCTGTATGGTGAGACATTAGATTAGAATGTCAAACAAACAAATGAACACCTAGCTAAGTGATTTAACTAGAAATGCCATTATCATAAAGACTTCAAGCAAAAAGCAGGGACAGTGTTTTAAGATGTGTGAATTGTATTTTCTTTTTAAGACTGTCACATAACACCTAAATTCTTTTACTGTTTTTATAGAATGGGGAATATATCTAACTTTGATATTTCACGTATCAATATTGAACTGGGAATTGGATGAAAGTAACTTCTGTTTTATAGTTTTATGGAGCTGGACAACAGTTTGAATAACCTGAATAACAGTTTTATTATGTATAAACTTTTTGACTCTATATTCAAGGAGAAATACTTCCTTGAATATAACTTCCATTATTATTATCTCTAATAAATTATTTTGTGAAATGCAAGGTTGTACAATGATACTTATCTCCCCAAATATTAATCTTTATGATACTAGCTACGTAGGAACAATGGTTTTGTGAATGTAATGTGTATTTCAGTGGGAATATGGCCTTCACCATAAGTACAAAATTTATTTTATTGTTCATCACAGTAATTTTAAGTGTTCTTGGGCATACCTTTCTTTAAGCTTCCATTTTTGGAAGTCTCATCCTTCCCTAAATACTTCTCCCATCTTTATAAAAACAAATAAAATAATTTTTATAAGACTCTGAGAAATTTTCTGGTAGTTAGCTTAAAGTAATAAATCATAATAATATCATTTCATGTTAATTGTAGAGAAGTTCTAACACAGTGTCCTTACCCTCAACTCTTCTTCTTATCACCTCTGCTCCTGGAAATTAAAATTGCTTGGATCTGATCCTAACAGATTGAGCTAACACTTTCAGCTTTAACTTTTCCTGTCACACATCTTCACCTTCTGCAATGGCAAAGCTTGTGATTTCAATAACATATCCATTAAATATTTTAATCATTTTGTAGAATTGAACTGGGTAAAAATTGAACCACATCTGTGGCTTTTCCAACACTCACATAAACACACACATGTAGGCAAAGGCACAGATATCTACTCTTCTCTATGCCATGCCCCTTTCATTAGACAATTTTGATTTTAATTGGTTGTGTATGGACCTCATTATCTAATTATAATCTAATTTTAAAGAATAAAAACCATTGCATAGGGTATCTCCAATCTTAATCATGGACATTAATATACTGTTCTTTGAAATTCAATCTGACAGCCTCTTCAAATTCAGAAATTGGCTTGCTAGAGACCTTCAAGGTCATGATCCTTCAAAGCACTGTTTGTCAAATTGCCCTGACACACCTCCTGCAGGAAAAAACTACTCTTTGATTATTAATGTGCAATGGAAAAGTGACATAGCCTTGCATACTGATCTTATAGATCAAGAAAAAGAAGGTACAAAGTGAGCTGGCAAAAATACCTTGAGTGAAACCTCATGTATATAATGAATACAAAAAAGCATGATTTGATACGTGAATCTTTATTTCTGAATACAGAATTCCAAATTCTAAAAGGCATTGCAAATATGCTGGAAAATCATACATGATTTTCATATTGTCAATATAAAACATAGGGAATATATGTATACAGATTCTTGGCTCCACAATGGAAATAGTATTAATAATATTGATTACACAACAAATTAAATTATATAAACTGCAAGTCAGTTTACAAAAAAATAGTTCTACTCCCTTCTGCTGCATTTTAACTCAAATCAACACAAATACATTCATTTAGTATTTAGCATACATTAATAATTATTTTTAGTACAGTGGAGAATACAAATCAGAAACTCCTGGAAGATGTATTGTGGAGAAATAACATATATATATATATATATATATATATATTTATATATCACATATGTTACATATATGTTATGTATATATACATACACACATGTGCTCATGAACACACAAATATGTAAATGCATAGATATATAGTGCGTATCATTAAGGGATATTGTTTTCATAAAAATATTTTTATAAATTGTTCTTTGATAAACTTCTTCATGATATTAAAATCTATGTAGTGATATTTATCAACCACAGTATCTCATGTACATATTGTGTATGTAAGAAAATACTAATAAAATTAATTAGTTTGCAAAAGCAGAAGAATAACAAATCATAAGAAGATCATAATTATATATCAGAACTCCTAAGAATAAAGAAACAATTCCAAAAATTCTAGAAAAGAAATAGAAATCACCTGGCATCTGATCTCTCACCAGTAAAACTGTACCCAAGAAAACACTGGAAAATGGCTTCCAAGTTGTAAATTAGGGAGATAATTTTGATTCACCAATTTCATACCTTTAAAAGCTGTCTCTCAGGAAGCTATGTAAAATAAGATACATTTTCTGATATGTGACAAATCAAACAAGTTTCTCTCCCATGCATCATTTCTTAGGAAATCACCTCTAGCAATGACAGTTAACATCAAAAAGGAAGACACAGTGAATATAAGATATTTTATAAGGTAAATGTTGTAACTCAGAATTTCTGTGAAAGTAAATTAATCAATCAATTATAATATTTCTATATCAAGCCCATAAAGCCATCACTCCAAACAATGGGAAGAGAGTAGGCTCTAAAGGAATATCTTTAAAGGAGTGTGTCATATTTTAAGAAATAGGTGAGGTGAAAAAGAGATGGGAGGTGGATGATTAAATTGAATAGTGGATAAATATTTTTAAGAATATATATGCAGAGTAGGTTCAGAATAAAACTGCATGAAACTTACCTGTTTTTGTTTTTCTGCATCTATGACTCTGCTTATAACATTACTCTCTAACTTGTGGTTTTTGTTTTTTATGAATAGCAAATTCCTTTCTGAGCCATCTCTCTTCAAAATTATCACAATTTGGCTGTAGAAGAAACATTAAGAACTGTGACTCTTTGTCATTGCCCTGTAACATCACTAGATACTTTGTACATGAATAGATCAATAGTATTCAATAAGTATTTGTTGTATGAATGAATTAGACTATTAAGACCTAGAATAATGTCCTTTCATTGGAATGATTAGTCAACAGCCACACCTAAGGGAAGAACAAGCAAACATATATATATATATATATATACACACATACACACACATATATATGTGTGTGTGTGTGCGCGCGCGCGCGCGTGTGTGTTTTTTAACGGACTTGATAAAAGTTGTAGAGTGTGGAGAGAAAGAGACAAAGATAATTGTTTTACAGCAATAATTGATCAAATTTTGTATCGATGATGTAATGAAGTCTAGAGTCAGTAGAGTTAATTTGGATATTTGAAGATAAAAGATGTTAATTTTAAGATATATTTTAATAGAGAGCTCAATGGTGTATCCAGATAGAGATGTTAATATCATTATTTGTAAGCATAATTATTTTTCCTAGCCTCTGGAACTATTGTAATTACTTGTAGATTTTCACCTTTTGATGTGTTTCCATAGCACCTGGGATTGACGTATTGCTGCCTCGACACTTAATATAATGTACTGATACTGATCTTAGTATTAAATTCTTAATTTCAAAAGAGCAACAGACTATTTTTATTATTTTACCTATAAAAGCTTCATATATTGCCTGGCATACAGACTTTCCACAGATGTATGTTAAACTGAGCAGACAAGTCCAGAAATAAATAAATAGGTTTTTAACCTGGAGAGACTCTTCTAAATAGAGTTTAAATTAAGTGATAGGTATTCAAAAGTCATCACTTATAGGAAAAACTTATATTAACAGAATGTAAGGAAGTATTCATAATGGAAAATATTTAGTAGTAAATAAATCAAGCTATGTAAAAATAAATGCATCTGAAGTGGAACAGTCCTCAAAATATTCTACTGAACAGTTTTCCTAGAAGTTTGATATGGACATTTTCTTACAAAATAACATGAGAAAATGTTTTTAAATTAGTTTATTAATTTTGCCATAAGAAAGTAGCATTGAAACTATACTTACATTTTAGAAATTATAGACAGGGTAAATACTCATAAGTTGATGTTTTCTTGAATAGATTTTTTGAAAAATATGATAGCAAGATAAAAATTGTTTTATCTTATAAAGGAGTCTCTCCTAGAATGGACATGAAATTCATTTTGCAGTAATATTTGAAGATTCCTTCTTTTTCCAAGGGTCTTCTTTAATTCCTTGATATCCAAAATAAATCCTATTGGAGTTCATATGACTTCATCAGTTTTGCTTATTTTCTCATATTTTGATATATACAGTACTAACTCTGTCAGAACCTCATTCTTCTGGCTTTGTGGGAAAAGTTCTCCCAAACTTTCTCCTATTCTTTCAGAAATAGAGAGGCCTATGCAGAATTGACAAGAGAAAGAAGTAGATCAGTTCTGGCTGTAAGGGAGAGAGATTTTGGAGTGGAACTAATTTTTTAAGTAGGCAGCTCTTTAATGAAAATTATGCTGTTAGTATGATTGTTTCTTCCATGAGTAATTTGATTAATAAAATGCAGATCTAAAGGAAGAAGTCTCTGGATATGCACCAGTGTATCCCTTCCCCCTTTATAACTGCAGTATTACCCACAATGGATAAAACATAATCTATTTTGTGTCGCAATGCCAGTCCCTATGACATACACTTGATACATGCAAATATAGAGGTCTAGTGTCTACCCTCAAAGAGTCCAGACACCCTGGACTACCTCTGTGCATTTGCTTCCAGAGTCCTTGGAATAAAGCAAGATTGTTTCTAGTACTTATGAAAGGCTAATTTCCTAATTTCCTACATTGCTTATAAAATCCCCATAAAAGTTCTACTTTTTTCATAAACTTTAATTCAGCTACTTTAAAAGTTAATTTGTTCTTAATTGCTGATGTAGTGTTTATACAATACATGTTCATTTTATATTATATCCAACAATAGAAATAAGCACAGTGATACGCAGATAAAAATGAGAAAAGTATGGGTTAAATATGTTTATTGGTAACATGGGGAATAACTAATATATTCAAATTATTATGATACATCATATTTTTAAATCAGGCTAAATTTTAAAAACAGGTTATAAGCATCTAGAGGGTAAGTTTGCATTTCTGCTATGCTCTATATAGCATTATGTAATGCTGATGTGCTTTTTAATACAATATATTTTGGATTGCTTATAGTAAATGCAAAGGTGCAGTGTTACATTTGTTATAAGCCACTGCTTTAAATAGTGCCTTATTGATCAAGGGGTTTGAAATGAGGGTTTAATATCCTAGACTGTCATTAAAACAAGAGATTAAATATAGAAAGTCAAATCAAAGTCCTAAAGTGAATATCTCATGAAAGAGAACAGAAGCTTCAACTAAAATATATATGATTGCTTTTGGGTATGTTTCATTGTTCAGCTGTAATCAATATGACAATCCAAGTCAGATAGTATAATAGCAATAACTTTTAAAAGTCTTTGAACATTTATTTCTCATCTCTCTTGCATTTTATTTGATTCGGGGTGCTTCGAATTTGAAACAATCTGAGTAGAATGCAGTCATTGTGTTTGAAATGGTTAGCGTAGGCAATCGAAAGAAATGTTCAGTTTTCTGTTTGATGTTACTGCTGGTATTTTATGCCTCGGAATAAGGCTAGAGGTAACTACACTTAGTAAAGGAAACTCTACTGACTATATATATATATATATATATATATATATATATATATAATTATTCCAATATATGGTTATTTTCCATTTGTAAAATATGCTTCTGTAGGAAAATACATGCACACACACACACACACACACACACACATGCATACACACACACTTTACAATTGTATAGATAACAGAGAACACAGTTCCTAATCTCCCAGTACAATAAAGAATAAGTAGATATTAGGTAAATGCCATTGGAAACTCAAAAGTTTGTTTGTTCTTTTGGTGGTTGGTTGGTTGGTTGGTTGCATTTTACCAAAATTACAAAGAATATTCTGTACATGTCAACTTTCAAATCTGTTTCTTGAGATTTATATGGGGTTTTTCATTTCTAAGATCTTTCTAAAGAAACAGTATTGTTAACTGCAGCAACATGGGAATGATGTACCTTTCTTGAAATTTCCATAAAGGGCAATTGTGACCTAAAGATGATTGTCAAAACCAGACTAGAGGATGTCAGTTTGAAATGAGTTTGTTTTACAAGTCCTAGAGACTTGCCATGAGTATCCCTAATGAATATTAAGATGCCGTATTAGCCAAGTTGGCAAGATTCATTCTTCTTTTTGCCTCATATTTGTTTTACCTCTAGATTTCATATCATATCTACTTTTTGCAGAGTAAGCAAGGAAATTAGATGTGAAGAACTGAAGAACATAGGGGATCAGAAGGAGACTGGAGATCCTAGGAAGAGTAAAGGATGAACAAAACCAAGGCTACTCAAATATGCAGTTGAATAGCCCCAAATACCTCTAATATAAATATCAGAGACATGTTTTCATAATGAAGTCTATTATTGCTACTTAAGTCAAAATAGGAGAGTAAGCAATACTGTGCATTTCTCTTTCATACATCTCCTACATCACCAGTCCAGCACCCCACTCCCAGTAATCCACAATCCTCTACAGACTGATCTAGGAACAGTTTTACAGTGAGACCCACTCTTCAGCCTATGCTCATTGTTTTCAAAACATAATTTTAGGGGCGCCTGGGTGGCTCAGACAGTTAAGCGTCTGACTTTGACTCGGGTCATGATCTCACGGTTTGGGGGGGTTCAAGCCCAGATTGGGCTATGTGAAGACAGCTCAGAACTTGGAGACTGCTTCAGATTCTGTTTGCCTCTCTCTGTGCCTCTCCTCCACTCATACTCTGTTTTGTCTCCAAAAATTAATAAACATGAAAAAGAAAAGGAGTCATGAGAGAGAACAACTTTGCCTTGCATTGATCTTATTGGGAACGTTTTCATTAAGTAAGGCTTTTTGTAGACAAACTTTATTAAGTTAAGGAAGTTCCCTCTACTCCTAGCTTTCTGAGAATTTTTATCATGAAAGGGTGTTGGATTTTGTCAGCTCTTTTTTTTTTTTTTTTTTTTTTACTCTATTGATATGATCCTGTAATTTGTCTTTTTTAGTCTATTGATGTAATAGATTACATTTATTAATTTTTTAACATTGAGCCAGCCTTGCACACATAGGATAAATACTACTTGGTCATGGTGTATAGTTGTTTTTATACTTTTTTGGATTTGATTTGCTAATATTTGTTGAGAATTTTAAATCTATGTCATGAGAGGTATTGGTGTGTAGTTTTCTTTTCTTTTAATGTTTTTGTCTGGTCTTGGTATTAGGGTAACACTGGCTTTATAGAATGAGTTTTGAAGACTTCTAGCCTCTGTAAAAGACTGTAGAGAATTGGTATGACTGGATCGCCCTGCAGTTTTTAACTCTACAGATATGTCTGCACTGAGCCTCCAGCAATTTGTCAATTACAGTTCAGTTTTTCCTACCTCGCACTGATTCCTATGATAGTTTCATCTGAGTCTCTGCTTCAGTTAGCCACAACTCCCTGTGTTTGCCTGTGCCTCTACAGTCTTGAGGGAGCAGCTTGCTCTGTGTCCTTTCCTCTTATGCATCCAAGAAAAGTTGTTGATTTTTTCAGTCTGTTCAGCTTTTTTACTTGTTTCAGGATGGAGTTGTACCTTCCAAACTTTTTACATGCAGAATTGGAAACCAGAAGTCCAATAAAATTTAATCTTCAAACACCAAAAGTGTTGAAATAAGGTTCAAAAGATTTACCAAGACTGATGCCAAAGAAAGTGTAAAATAAAAATCAAAGAGAAAGAAAACAAAAAGAATAATAAGGAATTTATCTTACATAACACAGGTTGTCCTGCCAGCATAAATATTTGTTGAAAACATTAGCAAAAATTATTAACCAAAGTATGTCAAAAGCAGTAATTTTAAGCCAAATTGATGTATTTAAAATATTGTCAATTTGCCAATCTTCTGATATTGTCCAAGAAAATATTTTCTTCATTTACTTTTTCTAAGTCATTCATTAGAGATCACATATTTTTGAAATGCCAAATATAATATTATCTGGAAGTGATAGTCACAGACACACTGCTTCAGTAAAATAGTCCTTTCAAAAAATTCACGTCATTGCACCAGCAGCAAACTTTACACACTTGTAACTATAATACGCACTGCTACCACAGAAATGCATGAAAATTTAAGAGAAATATATGACAGATTTGTTCAAATTGTCACATAGATCAGAGTGGTCACTGAATTCTGAACAATTTTCAATCCTCTGAAGACATTTTCTACAATAACGGTGTTTTTTAATCTAGATAGTCTTTTTCAATTAACATGACTCATGCTTTTAATTGGATTGTGAGATGAACTTTACCAATTTCTAGAAGGACATTTCAGTTACTTAGATCATAAACACGATTGAGGCTGGCATTGTAGATCAGCATATCTTGTACATCTGGCACAAATGTAATTGTTTTCCAACAAGAGCAGCATGCTTATTTACAATTGTTTGAAAAAACTCACAAAAGGATTTTATAAATATTTTCCAAACCACATAACAATTATTTTTATATTTTGTATCACATTGAAGATATTACCAAATAAGCTGACACTTTCAGAAGAGTCTAATCTAAAGAGTTCTTGACTAAAAGTTATTTAAATCATTTGGATTAGGAAATTAAATTCATTGTCCAGTATAATCAAGTAAAGCTCATATATATGTTTTGTATTTTATAAATACATTCCCAAAAAATAATTGATGTTTTCCAAAATCAAATTTAGGAAATAAAATCACAGTCTTAGCACCAACCTTTCGTTTCATTTAACATAATCAACATGAAGCCAAATATCTCCATATTACAAACTATAATAAAATATTCCATTATTTTCACTGAATTATCTGTCAATAATTGCAAATTTCTGAAAATTGAGATTTAATGTTACTTCTCAACATTAGTATTTTTAGTATATTAATTTTTAAAAATGGAATTTTATCACTTTATTCTCTACACTTGGTCTTCATTATGAGATATTATGTTGTTTTTTTACTGATAATATAAGGTTTACTATATCATTACATTTAAGTAAAAATGTATGTCAGTTAAGGAAATAATGTTTTGTTTTCTTCAAATTTATTTATTATGAGACACAGAGAGAGTGAGAGACGGAGAGAGAGAATCCCATGCAGGCCCCCACACCGTGAGCACAAGAGTGTAAGATCATGACCTGAGCCGAAACCAAGGGTCAGACACTTAACTCACTGAGCCACCCAGGCATCCAAGGGAATAATGTCATAGATAGCAGTGCAGTAAGGTGAAGACTTGGCTGAAGAGGAGGAGGAAGAGGTATGTAGCACACTGCATTTCCAGCGCAAGAATGATAAAAGTTTGGAAATCTGACTCAGAACATTTAGGAGACAATAGCTTTTTAAACAATTAGTTTATTTTCGATATTTTTTTCTGTGTTTTAAACTTTTATAGGTAGCTTCTCATTCAGCTCTAAAGTCCAATCTCTCCCTATTTTATCTTATTGCCTGATGTTTCATAGTGTTTTAAATTAATTCGTAATTATCCATTTTAAATTGCTTTTCTTCCCCATTTCTTAAAGCATTCTAAGATTTTTCATTAAATGACAATTCATATAATAGGGTATTATTTTAAGCCTCTCTTTTATAGGAAAAGGTTATATAACATTATTATTACCACCATGTATTTTTGTATGATTCCAAGTCTGAAAATGGAATTGTTACCTACTGATTTAAATATAAAGAATGTATTGATTGCACACTAAACATTTTGTCAGAATACTTTTACAAAATAACTGCCTTGTGTGAAAATCGAAGATTTCCTTGTTACTGCCTTTCTGAATCCCTAAAACATACAATTGAAAGGCTTCTTTTAGAAATGCAGAATCTTATTAACATGGAAAGAGGATTGTAACCAGGTATGTTGTTTAAGTACAAACGAATACTTTGGTTCTCTAATACTTAAAAATTCCAAAATAATCATTTGTGATAGACCATTATGAGTGTGGACAGAAATTCCTTCCCTGTTAGTCATTCTGTCATCCTAATTCCCATCAATTTAATTGCTGAATTATCATCCAGCTTATCACAAAAAAGTAAAATAAATAGATAAATATACTATATTAAAATAAACTGGGTAAAAATAATACAATTTGTCAAAAGACAAAAATTTCACCATTAGCCTTACCATTTTAGTCACAGGGCTATCTCACAGCAGCCACTTAGAACATTTAAAAACTGCTCACTTCACTGTTAAAGAAAACAAGGAGCCAAACATCACCAAAAATGCTATGGTAACCAGCAACATTAAAGGGAAAACCAAAATTTAAATCAAAATAACACTATGTGACAAAATACCACAAAACATAAATAGATTGTCCAAAAAAAGGGGGTGGAGGGATAATTAGTAGAGTAAGACCTGTTAAACAGAAATAAAAACTTCTATTAAAATTCCTTGAAAAATTCAAGGGTAATATGTTTTCAATTAAAAGAACAGGGTGGAAAAAAATATCAAAGAGAAAATATATATGATACTGAATATAATTAGAGATAGATAGATGATAGATGATCAATGGACAGCTAGATTATAGCTAGCTAGCTAGATTAACAAACAAATATTACCCAAAACATTGGTAGGTTGGAAATCTGTGAAGACTTTCCCAGGCTTTATCTTTGCAGAGAAAAAGACAAGGATATGAGGAGAAAACTGTGAGATAATAACTATCCATCATGAATGTCAAATATCTGATAAGTAGCAGTTATAGAAAGTGAACTGAAAAATGGAAGAGAGAACATTGCCTAAGATATATATAAAGGCAGTGTTGTAGAACAGAAGGTAATCTATAATAATGGTTTTATATTAATATTTATAGACATTTTTTAAAGTTTATGATATTTTTAAGGGAAAAAGTAAAGAAAGAAGTAAAAAACAATAAAATAAGGAACAGAAGGTGATGTCATGGTTGCAAAGGTAAGTATTTCTCAAAGAAGGGAGTGGGCAACTATATCAAGTAACAAGGACAGGTAAAGCTACATGAGTACAGAAAGGTACCCACTGCATTTAGCATTCATCAGCCATTTCCATTTCTGGTATCACATGTTTAAGCATGATGGAGGGTATAAAAATGACTTTGTAACTAGACTAGGAAATGAGGGAAATCAAGAATAGTAAATTCAATGTCACGATAACTGTTTAAAAATATTTTGCTTTGGAGTAGATTTGAGATATAGAATAGTAGATACAAGTGAAAAAGTTTCTATATTTTATGGAGATTCATGAGTTGTGTGTATTTTATTAAAAGAAGAAACTTAAGAATATTCAAACTTTGATGGGACAGACTAAAAGAGGAGATGTTGAAGAAAAGACACTTTGGGAAAAATAAACTAATAATAGTTTAAGGAAATCAAACTAAGTAAAATTTTTCATATGTTCAATACTGTAATAAAAACATAATTCCCAAGCTACTCATCATTTTTTATATGGTTTATGCTATAATAATGCCTAGAGTCTCTTTATTCAGAGCAGGAAAATTAAACCCTCTCAATTTTCATAATATATTAACAAAAATATGTCACTTTTTACATGAGCTCTTTTGTATAACCATCCTCAGTACAACTAGTGTTCTAGCCCAAATGACTCATCAATCATATTTTCACAAATATTTCACAAAATAAGATGATTCCCTCCATTTGAGAAATCCTGGTAGTAACTATGAAAATCATGGAAATTTTCACATATATGCATATATACATGTTCAAATATATATTTATATTCATATTGATATGTACATATACCCTTGAAATTGATCCTAAACAATGCAGGAGTTGGGGTGCTGACACCCAACCATGCAGGCAAAAATCCACGTATAACTTTTGACTCCCCCAAAACTTATCTACTAATAGCCCACTTAGGATTGGAACCTAACTGCTATGGTAAACAATCAATTAATATATATTTTGTATGTTAAATATATTATATACTATAATCTTACAATAAAGTACGCTAGAGAAAAAATGTTATTAAGAAAATCATAAGGAAGAGAAAATACATTTCTGGCACTCTACTTATCAAAAATACCTGTCTGTAAGTGGACCTGTGTAGTTCAAACTCACATTGTTCAAGAGTCATAAATGATAATGATAATCAATAGATACATAGATAGATGATAGATATGACTTAAAATGAAAAAACCATTTTTGAAATATATAAATTGTTGGAAGGAAAGACTGTTCTACTTAGCACTTTACCTAGAAGAGAGTGCTACAGATAGTTAATTGATGAATATTGTAAAATAAATTATTAAACGAACATACAATGTTCAGGGAAAGGAAAATAGACAACTATAATGTGGACATTTTTAAAAGATGTATCATATATTTATTACGATACCAATAAAAAAATCAAAAGAGGAGCGCCTGGGTGGATCAGTTGGTTAAGCATCCTACTTCGGTTCAGGTCATGATCTCAGGATTCATGAGCTCAGCGCACTTACTGTAGGGCTCTTTGCTGACAGCTCAGAGCCTGGAGCGTACTTCAGATTATGTCTCTCTCTGCCCCTCCCCCATTCACATTCTGTCTGTCTGTCTCTTTCCCTCTTAAATATAAACATTTTTTTAATCAAAAGAAATAAATTTAGAAAATTTACAGAATTTGCACATATAATGTGTGCATATAATTATTGAATACATCTACAGAAAAATATTAAAACATTTTAAATTCTGATAATTTAAACTGGAGAAGGATACTGTGGCAGCTCAGTGGAAAAGGATAAACTTAAAAAAAACCATGTCTTTGTGTGTGTGTGTGCACAAGTGTTTTACATATATGCAACATCATATGTATGATATGCAAGAATGTATAAAAGTTATAACAAGATACCTATGATATTATAATTACTGAGGGATGAAAGGATTTGTGATATATTGTATAAGAAAAAAGAAATTATGCTCCTACTTCATATGGTCAAACGAGTTAAAATATGGGAAAAGTGTTTAAAAGTAAGGAAAAAAAAACCACCAGAAAATAATGATAAAAACATTGAAGTATGTTTATTTATTTACAGAGTATAAAATAACCCTCTCTGCAAAAGAAAAAGTGAATATATAAATTAAATGACTGATAGATTTTATTTTATTTTGATCTAAAATTTATTCATTTTTAAATGCAAGAAACATTTATAGAAGAAAATATAACCAATATGATTTAATACCTGCATTTAACATTATTTTAGTATAAGTTTTGTATATAAACAGACACATACACACTTTTAAGGAACAAAGAAAGCTTAAAATTCAGAAGAAAACAGGCAAATAATACAAAAAGAAAATACAGAAAATGGATCCAAATGACCCACAAACATTAAAAAAAAAGCTGCCTTACTCATAAAAAATTACAAATGCAAAAAATAGCATTATAATAGGTATAATGTTTTCACAAATGTGTTTTGTGGACCTGAGAACATTAAATATAATTTATTACTTTGTTTTGAATGTAATTGCATGGAGGGATACTGAAAACTTAATACTTTAATTATCTTTTGGAACTTTTCTGTGCTACTCACTGAAAAATCTATTCAGTAAATGTTGTTCTGGAACCAATACATTTTTTAATATTCCCGAATCATAAAAAATAGAAGGAAATTCCAAGTGTGCTTATTACCTTTCACCCCTCTTTTTTCTGGCTCTTACCTGCCCTGTGATGTTTAGGGTGAAAGAGACAAGAGGAATACACTGCCATTACATCCTGCTAAACTCACTGTCATAATGACCTAACTCCATATTCATGATTCAACATATTGCAATTTAAGGTCTTTACCATACCAGTGAAAGTGCTTTTACTCAGATAACAATGATTTCATATTGAAAAATCTAATAAACTTTTTTTTTAAATTTCTCAGCTTACTAGCTCTTTTTGTAATTGCTTATTCTCTTCATCACTTGTTAAATTTCTTTGGCTCTTGCAACAATGTTTTCTTCATTTTAAGTTTTCTGTACCTGCATGAGCCTCTCCTTTCTTTATAATTTCTTCTTATTCATTAAGATCTATATTTATAATCTATTATTCATAATCAAGTATCATAATATTAAATCCATGAAAACCTAAGACATTATTATATCAGGCATAAAGGATGACAAAAAATCGGATGATTCTGTTGCTCTTGCGTGTCCAAAATGTTCAGAATTTTGTGTCAGGAGAAGCACATCCTATTGCAAATACCTGACCAAACTAATAAACAAGTTTTCACTAATTAGAATAATGAATTATGTTCAGTCAGGATAAAAAGAAAGTTATTGTAGATAAGCCTTAGTAGTCTCTGTAATAAGACTCAAATAGTTTGTGATTTATAAAATATGACATTTTAATCCAAAGTGTTTCTGTTGAATTAAATTAATCATTACAATTGTTTCCAACTGTACGAGGCTTCCATCAAAATGTAAGTTTTAAAAAAAGGAAAATCAGAAAAACAATAAACCAGTAAGATTTTTGCTTCCTCTTAAGATTCTTTTGAAAGAAATCTTGAGGTTTTTATCGAGGGGTGGTACTAATGCTACAGAAATCTTTGTACTTTTAAATTTTCAACCTTTCTAGTTCAGGAAATGCCTTTTGTTGGGTAAATTATTATTCTCTAGATGATTAAGAAGGCAAAGAATAATAAAATATCTTTTCCATCTGCCTGAGAAGCAGACATTACTATGTAAAAGCTAACAATTTTCTCCTAGTTCATTAGGTAGAGTAACTGTTATTAAAAACACATTGTGCAATGAAGATGGAAGAGTAAGAAAGATAAAATATCCATTCTGTCCAGTCCAATAGTTTCTATTCTGGCAAATTCATATCAAAGAATAGAGAAGAAGCTTAAATCTACCTGGGCCAAAGTTTGAAAAAAACACAAACACACACAGGAGTTAATGCTTCTTCAAAAAATTTTATTACCTTGCTTCATTAAATGATTGACATTTATTTTAGGCTCAGAGTTACTGTGAAATTTAGGATTTACTCATTAAAAATAAAAACCACCAATGGAAATGCAGGCAAGTATAAAAGAGAACATACGAAACAAAAAAAAAATGTGTGTGTGTGTATATATATATATATGTGTGTGTGTGTGTGTGTGTGTATTGTGTCTGTATATATATGCATATATGTGTGTATATATATATATTTCTAGCTGAAGTAGATAATTAATATCAGATTATGTTTATAGTAAGAGTTGTCTTTCATAGTCAGAATAACCTTTAATTTCTGACTTGAAAGTAATATCTGAAATAATTTTCTAGAAAAAAAATCTGTATGTATTCAAGATCTTAATGATCCATGTGTGGGCTAAATCAAATTCCCAAATTTAACATGGGACACAAATAAGTTCCCTTTGAAGAGGTTAATCTAATTGGAGATATCAATTAGGAAGATTAAAGGAAAGCCTGAAATGCAGAGCAGTTGTCTCTGATTTTGGTATTTTCCTAGCATACATGTAAAGATCTTCCTTGACTTATGTTGGGGTTACATTCTGGTAAATCCATTGTAAATTGAAAATATTGGAAATCTCATTTAATACACCTCACCTACTGAACATCATAGTTTATCCTAACCTACCTTAAACATGCTCAGAACACTTATATCAACCTACAATTGGGCAAAATCATCTAATGTGAAGCTTGTTTTATAATAAAGTGTTGACTACTGTGCTGAAAGTGAAAAACAGAATGGTTGTATGGGTACAGAATGGCTGTGAGTGTATGGATGGTTTACTCTCATGATTGCATGGCTGCATGGGTGCTAAGGCTGCTGCCATTGCCCAGCATCACGAGATTGTATCATATCATATATCACTAGCCTGGAAAAAAGAAAAAGCAAAGTTAAAAGTTGAACTACACTTTCTACTAAATGCATATCACTTTTGCACCATCGTAAAGTTGAAAACTCCTAAATTGAAACATTAAGTCACGGTCCTTCTGTAAATGGGAAGGATCACCTAGAAAGGGAATGTATACAAAGAGATGATGATTAAGCACTAATATTGAGAAGCTAGTTAGAGCATAAGCTTGCACTGGAAGAAGAGGGCCTAAAGAGTAATGAGAAAACCCGTGATACTTCTGAAGGCAAGAGAGAGAGTTGTATTAAAAAGGAAAGAAATGCTACCTATGTCAATTGATGCTGATAAGGCTTAGGAAGAGACAAAGAAGTTTTTACTGTATGTAGTAAGATGGAAATCATGCAGGGCACCTGGGTGGCTCAGTCAGGTAGGCATCTGACTTTGGCTCAGGTCGTGATCTTGTGGTTCGTGAGTTCGAGCGCCATGTTGGGCTGAGCTGACAGCTCAGATCCTGGAGCCTGCTTCAGATTTGTGTCTCCCTCTCTCTTTGCCCCTCCCCTCTCATACTTTGTCTCTCTTTCTTTCAAAATTAAATAAACATAAGAAAAAGATGGAAATCATGCCCACATAGGTCAGAGCAGTTTTGATATGTTAGGGATGGAAACAATCAGCCAGTGGAAATCAGTTTTACTCTTCACATATTGTTTACACTCCATCCAAACATTCACCAATTCCTGCTAGATTTATTTCCTGAATATATATCAAATCTATCATTTCCTTTACATCTCTGCTTCCAGCGCCTTTGTTCAGATCCTCATCAAACAAGGATTATTCTTTTCAACATTATTCTAGAACTTTCTTGATTGATAATCTATGTTCCAATTTTGTCTTCATTTAACACATTCTCCAAATTAGCACTGATCTTTCTAACACGAATATGCAGATCTAATCTAATAAAACCTATTATATTATGCTAATATAATCCATGCCTTCAGAATAAAAATTCATACTACCTAATGTCAAATAGATGTCATCCATAATCTGGCCTCTAAACTCTCCATCACCATAAATGTGCCTGACTTTCCTGCCTTACATCTTATTTTCAAGCCAACCATTGTATTTTTATCACAAGTTTTTCATTCTTTATAAAGAAGGGTTCTTTGTTCAGGAGGTTATTTTATGTGCACTATCCTCCCTTCTTCCTTTACTCTCCATTTACTTTTTAAACTTGAACTGATGTTTCGAGAATTAACTTTTTTTTACTCATAAAAGTCAATCTTTCCTCATAGCATCTGCAAGATTGTTCTTTGATGATGTTTTGTGTAAATATCTATCCCTGAAATTAACATATGATTTTTTTTTTTAGTTTTTAGGCTATGTGATTTTTTTTTTTTTTGGATGGTTAATTTTAATGGGGCAATTGACTAAGCCACAGGATATTCTGATTGATGGTTAAACATTATTTCCAGGTGTGTACTGAGAGTGCTTGAGAATGAGATTTGCATTTGAATTGGTGGACTGAGTAAAGCAGATGGCTCTCTCCGCTGTGGGTAGGGGTGATCCAATCCTCTGAGGTCCTGAAAGAGGAAGGTTGAATTTGTTCTGTTTGACTTTTGACTGGAACATCTATCTTCCCCTGCCCTCAGTGCTCCTGGTTCTTATGCCTTTACTGTGTGAATAGAATCTGCACCTATGCCTCTCTAGTCTTAGGTCTTTAAATGACAGCACTGGCTTTCCCGAGTCCCCAGGTTTCACACAGCAGTTGATAGAACTTCTTAGCCTCCATAATCACATGAGCCGATAAGTTAAAACAAACCTCTTTATATATAGTAATATTCTATTAGGTCTATTTCTCTGCAGAACCATAATGCAGTCTGTTTCTCTCACTCCCTATGCACATGGATTTTTCATTTTGTATAACTTTAGTCACTGGTATAGTGACATACATGTTAGCTCAACAATTATTGAATGACAAATGGGTTGTTAGGTGGTGTATAACAAAAGGCTGAACACATTATCTAGGATGGAATGACAAATAGTAGGGCTTTAGGAGAAAAGGAAACAAAGTCAAAACAAAATTAACATGTCCCTAATAAATTTATGATATTTTAATATTAATGTTAGCATAATTTCATTTTGATGCTTACTTATTTTTTACTTTCCCAAATACTATGTTCTTTTAAGTGCTTTATAAATATCTTATTTTGAGCCAAATATTCATTATCTTAAATAATTAGAAAAAAAGAGATTTAACCCTTTTGAATATCTATTATTTCGATATGAAAAGAGAAAGAAGTATGCATTTTAATACTTGCCTACATAAAATAATATGACCTAATTTATCTGTATCTACTCAGTAAATTCAATTCTAAATAATAAACAAAGAGAATGTGAATAGGTTTTCAGTTGGTTTAATTTTAGATCTAAGTTATAATGAAATAATAAAAACAGTATTTTTCTTTGTCTACTTTGTGGCTTTCTATCATGAAATACTTTCTTGTACCCAGACTTTCAATTGAAGTTAATTACTTCTTTGATTATAGCAAACATTTGATGCAGTTTCTATTTCACTGAAACAATTTCAATAAAAGTAAAAGAAAAAAAAAACATAAATTGTCTTGCCAAGCATGAATTTACCATTTATATACACAACTTTGGTAAACTCATATTCAAAAAGAGGTATAAATTGTTGAGTTTATTTATTCATGATATGTGTTTTCATTACAATATAATCTAATTTTATCTGTGAAGCATTTGGGGGTTAATGATCCTGAGAGCACATATAGGAAGCAATATTCTGACAGTTTCAGGAGACATGAAACTATTATTCTTTAGAACAAGATAAATACTAGTATTACTATTACTACTACAAGCGATAATAATAATCAACATTGTAGTTTAATTTTTATGGATTTCAATGTGAAAACAATTTTATTTTTGTAAAGTACAATATGGCTAGTGGTTATTGCCCACTTCATCCTCCATATCTTATTCCATATAAGAACTGTAGGAAAACTTCTTAGAGTTAAATATAGCAATAATTAAGGGCAAGATCTGGTTTTCAGTCATATTATCTATAAATATGTAAAGTTTATGGTATCTTTCTCCTAAGTATGTTAAGATGTTTTGGTTTAATATAAACTATGTTTCACCTTCTTCTACAGAATTATTTAAATTTTTTAATGTTTATTTTTGAGAGAGACAGACTGTGATGGGGGAAGGGCAGAGAGAGAGGGAGACAGAATCTGAAGCAGGCTCCAGGCTCTGAGCTGTCAGCCCAGAGCCCGATGCTGGGCTCGAACTCATGAGCCCTGAGATCATGACCTGAGCCAAAGTCAGATGTTTAACCAACTGAGCCACCCAGGTGCCCCCTAGAGAATTATTTAGATACACTAGAATTATCCTTAAAAAAGAATAGTTTTAGAATTAATTGTCCATGTATTTTCAACTAAGAAGGTTTTTTTTAAATATAAAGTTCAAGATCCTGCAGAAAATACATGAAGTCCAATTGTATTAATTTTTTCTGCATGCTTTAGTTTCCTTAAATGAAATATTCACATAAAATACTTTATGAAGACATATATATTCATTTCTTTGGGGAGAAAAAAGGAAAAGGAGAATTGCAGAGAGAAATAATAGATTTTTCATTTTATAAAAAACTAACAAGTTGATTACTACTCTACAGTATTGCCATGATCTTGTTTACTTTACATTCAATCTATACCCTTTTCTAGCTTCTTAAAAACAAAACAGATGAATATATGGGAGGGGGGGAAACAGAGAGAAAGGGAAACAAACCATAAGAGAACAACAATAGAGAACAAACTGAGGGTTGATGGAGAGAGGTGGGTGAGGGATGGGCTTAATGGCTGAAGGGTATTAAGGAGGGCACTTGTGATGTGCACTGGGTGTTGTATGTAAGTGATGAATCACTGAATTCTACTCCTGAAACCAATATTGCACTATATGTTACCTAACTAGAATTTAAATAAAAATTGGAAAGGAAAAAAATAGAATTTTAAACATTTCCTTTGCAACATGGTATTTTCTACCATAAGCACTTACTGTTAAAATTTGTCCTTGTGTGGTATTTTTGTTGCATGCACAATCCATAATAGGTTGTGTTATCATCTTCATTCAATTCAACATAATGTTATTTCTCTAGTGATTTCTTTCTTGGCCTGCATATTCCTCAGATATATGTTTTTTTTTTTAATTCCACATACTTGGGGATTTTCCAAATGTCATTCTGAAAATAATTTCTAATTATTTCTGATTGGGCAGGGAAAGCAGTTTGTAAATTATCAACCCTATCAAATTTATTGAGATTTATTTCATTGAAACCATGTAGTCTAATTTGGTAAATGTCCTATTTGCATGCTGCAATTTTGAGTGGAGTGTTCTAAATATGTAAATTAGTTCAAGTCTTCTTATATTTTCACTGATTTTGAGTATGTGTGTCAAATTGTCCTGTCACTTATTCAGACTGTTTAAATTCTCAACTATAGTGGTGGATTTGTCCATTATTTCAATTCTTATGGATTTTCTTTGAAGAATTTTATGTGCATATATATTTATATTTTTATAAACTCTGGATTTCAAGAAATATCCCATCTTATTCCTCATAATATTCCTTGATTTTCAATCTACTTTGAAAATATGTTGTCACTTCAGAGAAAGACAGATATCGTATGTTTTCACTCATCTGTGGAACTTGAGAAACAACAGAAGACCATGGGGCAAGAAAAAAAATAATTTCGAACAGAGAGGGAGGCAAACCATAAGAGACTCCTAAATACAGAGAACAAACTGAGGGCTGATGAGGGGGCAGGGAAGAGGGGAAATGGGTGATGGATACTGAGGAGGGCACTTGTTGGGAGAAGCACTGGGTGTTGTATGTTGAACACAGGAGTCTACTCCCAAAGCCAAAGCACACTGTATGTTAGTTAACTTGACAAGTTATATTAAAAAAAAGAAAGAAAGAAAATATGTAGCCACTTCAGAGTGGGGTTTATTTTTCCAGTTAAACTTATATCTTTATGTTTAAGATGAATTTTTTTATAGAATTACATACTTGGAAGTTGCTTTTTTACGTACTCTGTCTTTAGAGTGTTTTTACGAACTACCTCATCGTGAATAAGGTACCATTTTATGATGTTTTACATTTGTCTCATTATCTCAGTTCCTTTTTATCCTTTTCTTGCCTTCTTTTGGATTAATTATTTTTAACAATTCCCTTTTTATCTTCACTATGGGTTTAGTGGCTATATCTCTCTGTTTTTTTACTGCTTCATCCAGGGTTTGAATATATACTTTTAACTTTTCGCTGTCTACTTTCAAATAATGTGCAAAGTATACATTATCTAGTATTATACATAATCCATAGTATCTTTCTCCTACTGTCCCTTGTGCTTTGTTTATTATGTATTTTATTTATGTGTATATTACAAACTTCACATTGTAATTATGTTGCTGTAAAACATTATAATTTAAGGAAATTTGACAAAATTATCAAAAGTCTTTTAGGTTTACTTATATGTTTGTCATTACCAGAAATCTTTACTCATGAGTATAGGTTAAATTTTCCACTTGCACTCATGTTCTTCTGTATCATTTTATTCCTGCCTAAAGAACTGTCATTACCATATTTTTAGAAATGAGTTTTACTGACAATGCATACTCTCAGCTTTTTTTTTCCTGAGAAAGTCTCTATTTCATCTTCATTTTTGAATGGCATTTGAGAGCTTATTGAATCCTAGTCAGCTAAGATATTCCTCACTACTTCAAAGATAGCACTGCATTGACCTTTGCCTTGCACAGCTCTTACCAAGAAATCTATCACTTTCACTTATTTATCTGTAAGTAATGAGTCATTTGCCTCTGGCTGCTGTTAACATTATTCCTTTATTACTGATTTGCTCTCTTTATGCCTATTTTAATAGAAAGAATGATTTTTAAAATTCTGTGGCTCTTATTAAAGATCATCTTGGATAATACTGACCTTTGGCAAGCCATACTTATATGTGTATATACACAAACATATGTATATACAATATATGCATATATACACAAATATATATACACAATATGTATACGTATATGCAAATATATGTGTATATATGTATATATATTTGTTTCAACTTCTTAATGTTTAAAAAAACTGTAAAATGTTTAATTGATTTCCATCAAAATGGGTAGAAACATATGGATGGATTTGACATTAAAATAATGAGTCCTCTAATCCATAAAATTGGTAAACATTTTTTCCACATTATTTGTTTTCTTATAGAAATGTTTGGTATGTTTTTATGTTAACCTTGCCCTTCTTTTATTAGGTTGACTCTTAAGGACTAAATTTTTTGGATACTACTACCAAATCAATATAATTTCTATCTTCTTCTGATTTATAAATGCAATAGATTTTCCTGTTTTGACTGGGCATTCAGTGTAAGAATTATTGTGTTGGAGATATACCATTTTTTTATGTTTTGGGATTGTATTTCTATATACATGCACCCATGCCTCAAATAACTTGTATGCTAATCATATTCTATGTGCATATTATATGTATGTATATTTATATATGCATTATTATATATTATTTATATACTGTTAACATATTTATAAATACATTTTGATTTTATTAATGAATACAAATAATTTTTATGTTCAGGACTTGACAACACATAAGAGGCATTCTATATAGTACTCTCTATTTAAGTCAGGAAAATGCACACACTACCCAGCAATTCACTTTTAACTGGATATTCAACAAAAATGTACCTGAATGTATAACAACTTAATGGGACATGAATGAAAGTATTCATATCTGCTGTGTGAATAGGAAACCCAAAGCAAAAACAACCCAAATGTCCATCAACAGTAGGTTTATACAAATATGGTTTATTCATATAAAAGGACATTATATAGCAACAAAAATAAACTATAGCTATCCTAGAATGAAAAGTGCTTGCCCACAATAACCAATGCATAGGAACACCTACTACACTGATTCCAGTACATTATATTTAAAGCAGGTGGATCTGTGATGTCACTCCATTGCCTTGTAGATGGCAAAGCTTTAGACAAAAAATCTATCAGTTTTATCATTATTTATCTGTAAATAGTACATCATTTTCCACAGGTTTTTTTTTTTTTTTTTTTTTGTAAGTTAACAATATGGTTATCTGGAGAGGAAGGTGAGGTTAGTTATGAAGATGGGCATGGGGCGGTGTTACTTGGTTTTGACAACATCTATTTTGTGATGTAAGAAAGTAAGTATAGATGTATTCGTTTTGCAGCGATGTGTTGAGTTCTTCATGTTTTTAGTACAACGTTATGCATACGTTATAGGCAATTTAAACATCTTTAAATAACAGAAAGTTATTTCAAACATACACAGAGGTATTTTGCACATGTGCAGCTATGTATACATACATATCCTCCTTTCTTTCTTATAGGAAACATACTCTGCATCATGTATAAGATCTTCTTTTTTATATATGACAATACTTTAAAAATATGCTTCTATATTAGTTTATAATTATGTACCAAGGTGATCTCATTTAAAAAAAAATGTATATATCTTCAAGATTAAGCAAGTGTCTTCAATTAGTATAATGTGTTAATCACATTAGATGTTTATTTGTTCTGCATGAAAAATGTATTATTACACACTGGGTTCTCAGATTGGTACATAATTACATAGCCTGTTTTGCCATTTCACTAATAATGAGTCTTTGTGTATACAGTGAGCTGAGAGATAAATTCTTAGAAATGACATATCTCATAAAAATAAGTATTAAAAGTTTTAATAGAGGGACGCCTGGGTGGCTCAGTCAGTTAAGTGTCTGACTTCAGCTCAGGTCATGATCTCACAGTTTGTGAGTTCGAGACCCACTTCAGGCTCCGTGCTGACAGGTCAGAGCCTGGAGCCTGCTTCAGATTCTGTGTGTCTCCCTCTCTCTCTGCCTCTTCTCTGCTTGCACTCTGTGTCTCTGAAAAATAAAATAAACATTAAAATTTGTTTGAAAAAGAAAAAAGTTTTAATAGATAACGCAAAATTCATCTTCTTAATTGATTAAACATTCATTCCTATCAGTAATATAAATGGGTAACTCTTTACAAATAGTCTCCCTAAACTAGGTAATTAGCAAAGTGTATTTTTTTTTAATTTTTTTTTCAACGTTTATTTATTTTTGGGACAGAGAGAGACAGAGCATGAACAGGGGAGGGTCAGAGAGAGAGGGAGACACAGAATCGGAAGCAGGCTCCAGGCTCTGAGCCATCAGCCCAGAGCCCGACGCGGGGCTCCAACTCACCGACCGCGAGATCGTGACCTGGCTGAAGTCGGACGCTTAACCGACTGCGCCATCCAGGCGCCCCAGCAAAGTGTATTTTTAAATCTAATGGGCAAAATTTGGTCACATATTGTGGCTTAAACATACAATCTGCCTTTTATTAAGGAAGAGATTAGACATACACATCACATACAAATAACAAATAACAAATAACATTTTTTATCAGTATAAAGTCTGATTCCTTTTCACATTTCATTATTTCTCTGCTTGGTTATTTATATTTTTCTTAATTATTTTGTGTGCAATGTTGAAAGCATAAGACTAAAAGTTCCTATGAGAGAAATTATACTATTGTGTCTTTAATACCAATACTTCTTTAGTAACATAAGCTTACTATTGATGCCAGATGTTATACTTAGACCTTAATACTATAATTCGTTCCCAATGGCTTTCTATTCATTTTTCAATTCATGAAGACACAATGCCACATATTCATGCATAAGAAAATATCAAACTGTGATCACCACAAAGAAACTCTTAATTCAAGGAGTGCATGGGTGGCTCAGTCAGTTAAGCGTCTGACTTCAGCTCAGGTTGTGATCTCAAAGTTGGTGAGTTCGAGCCCAGCATCAGGCTCTGTACTGACAGCTCAGAGCCTGGAGCCTGCTTCTAATTCTGTGTCTCCCTCTTTCTCTCTGCCCCTCCCCTGCTCATTCTCTCTCTCTCTCTCTCTCTCTCTCTCTCTCTCTCAAAAATGGATTAACATTAAAAATGTAAAAATAAATAAATAAATAAGTAAATAAATAAAAGAAATTCTTAATTCAAGACATGCTTACCTGAAATGAGTTTTGTATATTGTACATCCTTGGATAAATAACCTGACTGAATTGCTTAATACTTACTATGTCTAAATATATACTTATTCTTAATATGCCTAATGTGTAATAGCATTGCTTTTACAAACCCTACTGCCAATAATAATGAAAATAATAACAAAAACAACATCACATAGCTCGCACATGTTTTGAATCAAGTCTAATTAGATGTATCTAATGGAAGATGCTGCTGTTTAATTGCACAGAAGTATTGGTAGAATTATATAAGGATAAAGATTAATAACAAAAATAAGTACTGTGTAGACAAATATTAAAAGATCATTTTTTAATGTTTGTTTATTTTTGAGAGAGTGAGAGAGACAGAACACGAGCGGGGGAGGGACAGAGACAGAGAGGGAGACGCAGAATCTGAAGCAGGCTCCAGGCTCTGACCTGTCAGCACAGAGCGCAACCTGGGGCTCGAACACACAGACAGCAAGATCATGACCTGAGCTGAAGTCAGACACTCAACCAACTGAGCACCCAGGCTTCCAAAAAGATAATTTTTAATACAGTTTAATGGAAGGTCAAATAATATCCTTTTTGCTTTCACATACCAAAACATTTTTGACCATGTTATTGGGTTTATACTTTATAATATTAAATATTGACTATAGTGAAATGGAGTTTAATCAAGAAAAATCTCATATTGTTTATTATCCTACAATTAAACAATTCCCTGGAAGCTTATGCACAAGTGAAGCTATAAAATTTATAAAACAGTAGGGATCAGAACAGCGTGTAACTTTAGTCACTTAACAACACTAGTTGACAAAAATTTTCTGTTAGTAATATCTACATTATTGTATAAACCACAAAAACAGTATTTTATACATTGGAGTTCAGAGTAAAATATAATGGCAGCTAAATGTAAAAAAAAGGGTAATTAAATTATAATAATAAAATCTTATATACATAGAAATATGTTCATTAGAAAGCATATTCCCATTCTACATTTCCTGCAACTAATTAGACTAATTAGGCATCTTTACATTCTTATCATACTTCAATGATTAGTAAATTGAATACTTTACGCTATAAGTTCAAGTAATATCCAAAGTTTTTAATGTGTATTCTACTTAAAAATAGTTATCTTTACATTTAATTAAAAACATCACATATGTCACTAGTGTGCCTGTTATTCTGCAGATGGACTTATACTTGCCCTAACAAAGAAGATATTGATTGTGGCAGCATCTAAGCAAAGCTTCCATTTAGCGACACATTTCATGTTCTAGTGTTTGTTCTCATATTGTATCCCCCCACAGGGAACTCTAATCCCAATTTTTCAAGTTCCAACATCAGTGCCAACTTTTCCAGCCAGCATCATCAAACATGATCAAGAAGCTAATGGTACTCTCCGTGTTTCCAAAGTACTTGATCATGACTGTTACTTGATCACACCTCTGCTATGGCGTCTACTGCACCATAGTACGATTTATCTCTGTCTGTTGATCAAGGACCTCCTTGAAAACAGGGATGAAGCCTTAGTCGCCTTCACGTCGCTTCCTCTAGCTCGGTGCAGTGCCTTTTGTAGTCATCCTCATTGACTTACTAAAAGACTTATTGGACTACATAGATGGAACTCATAAAGGAGAATTTTCACCAAAATCTTCATACATTACCTATTATTATGCTCCCTCCCCAAATAATCAAGCATAATTTTTTTGAGAGAGAAGTTATATTTGCTGGTACTGATTTATTCTGTGGTTTCATTTAACACACACACATACACACACATACCACACACATTAAAATTTTTGTGCATGCTGTCCTTTAAAAAATGTTGCTTCATGAGTAAATTAGAAGGAATTAGCTTTTTATTTTGATAGTTTTCATCTTTGCTGAGGTATAACTTTGAATAATAAATCGCACATATTTCAAGTGAATACTATGATGGATTTTGACATGAGTATGCATTTATAACACCATCTCCACAATCAAAATAATGAATAATATCCATCACTCCAAAAAGTTACCTTTGACCCTTTGGAATTTTTCCCCACATCTGATCCAGTCACCTTATGTTAAGGCGATTACTGATCTTTCTGAAATTATTTATCAGTTTGCATTATTTAAAACTTTATATACATAGAATAATGAAATATGTGCTTTTGTTGGAATACTTTTTTATTGAAGTGCAATTGAGAAACTGCATTGCATTCATTTCAAGTGTACAATATAATGATTCAACATTTTTATGCATTGTTAAATACAAATATCAAATACATTGTGGAAAGATCACACTAAGTCTACTCACCATCTGTCACTATACCGTTAACATTTTTTTTTTCTTTTGATGAGAACTTTTAAGATTTACCTTCTTGGAACTTTCAACTTCTCAATACAGTATTATTGATTACAATCCTCTTGCTGCACATTACATTCCCATGACTTATGTTATAAACGGAAGTTTGTACCTCTTGATCTCCTTCACACATTCGCCCATCCCTTATCCCCTCCCCTCTGGCAAACACCAGTCTATTCTCTGTATCCATGAGTTTTGTTTTGTTTTGTTTTGCCTGTTTACTTCTTTTATTTTTTTTTTTTTAGATTGCAGATATAAGTGAAATCATGTAATATTTGTCTTTCTCTGTCTGGTTTATTTCATTGGCATAATGCTCTCAAGGTCCATCCATGTTGTTACAAATGGCAAGATTTCATTCTTTTTTAAAGCTGAGAAGTATTCCATTGTGTGTGTGTGTGTATATACCACACCTTTTTAAATCCATTTATCCATAGGTAGATATTTAGTTTGTTTCCGTATCTTGGCTATTATAAATAATGCAGCAATGAACGTAAGGGTTCCTATTGTCTGAGATCTTTCATTCAGCATAACTGCTTTTTAATGTATATGTACCTTAGTAGTTTTATATATTATAATTTATTCACCTATTGATAGACATTTTGGGTAATTTCATTTTTTGACTATTACAAATAAAATGAATATTTGTGTACAAAAATATTGGCTTCTTATATTCCATTTTTTACATTTTTAAGATAAATGCCTATTCAAATATCCCTTTTTTATTATGTGAAAGGATATTAATTATTGGTTCAATTTATTATTCAGATATATGCCTATTCAGATTATTTATTTTACCTCACATGGTATTAGGTTGTTCATGTCTTTCAAGGAAGTGTTCATAATTTTCTTTTACTATACTTTTGATATCCATGCAATAAATATTGATGGCATCTCTCATTTCTGATATTATTACTTTGCATTTTCTCTATTATTTTCATGGTTACCCTCACTAGAGGTTTATCAATTCATTATCTATCTTAGAAAATAAATTTTGCTTTTGATGAATTCACTATGATTTCCTGTTGTCAATTCTGTTGATTTCTGTTCTAATTTTTATTATTTCTTTGCTTCTGTTTGTTTGAGACTTAAATTTCTGTTCTCTCTTTCCTCTCTTATGGTGGGAGTTTATGTTATTGAAATCAGATCTTTTATCTTTTCTAGAATAGGCAGGTAATGGTATAAATTTTCCTGTAAGCATCACTTTCTCTGCATTTCACAAGTTTTGATGTTATATGTTCATCTTAATTTTGTCCAAAGTGTTTAGTCTCTCTAGAGACTTCTTTGGTCTATACATTATTTAAAATGTGGTGTTCAATCTCCAAATATTTGAAGGTATTTCAGCCTAGTTTAATTGCTTTCTAGTTTAATTTCATAGGTGTCTAAGAACATACTTTATAAGATTACTATTATTTTAAATTTGATGAAGTTTATTTATTTGGAGAGAAATAGAGACAGCATGAGTGGAGGAGGGGAGGAGAGAGAAGGAGAGAGAGAAAATCCCACGTAGGCTCCACACTATCAACACAGAGCTCAATGCAGGGCTTGAACCCATGAAGCCACAAGATAACCTGAGCCGAAACCAAGGGTTGGATGCTTAACCGACTGAGCCACCTGGGTGTCCCTGATAAAGTTCTGATAAGGTGTGTTTTATCTCCCAGATGTTATTAGAGGTGTTCCATGTGAGGTAAAGAAGACTGTGTATTATGTTCTTGTTCAAGGAAATATTCAAAAGACTTGCAGATGTAGTTAATAGTACTATGTAGGAAACCAAATCCTTTCTGATTTTTGCCTCCTCATTTACAAATTAATGAAGAACAAGTCTGGAAGTTTCTATCTATGATAAGGGATTTGTCTATTATTCAGTTGCATGCCTTTCAAATTTTTTTTAACCTATTTTGACACTCAGTTATTAGGTGCATCTGTGTTAATAATTGTTAGGAATCCTTGGAGACTTGCCATTTATCATTATGTAACGTTCCTCTTTATACGTGGTAACTTTCCTTGTTCTGTAGTCTTCTTTCAGTGTAATTAGTATAGATATTCTAGCTTTCTTTTTTTTTAAAGTTTATTTATTATTGAGAGACAGAGAGAGACAAAGCATGAGTATGGGAGGGGCAGAGAGAGAGGGAGACACAGAATCTGAAGCAGGCTCCAGTCTCTGAGCCATCAGCACAAACCGTGACCAGAGCCGAAGTCAGATGCTTAACCGACAAAGGCACCCAGGAGCCCCTGTAGCTTTCTTCTTTAATGTTAGCATGGATAACTTTCTCCATACATTTACTTTTAACCTATCTGAGGGTTTGTTGTAGGTAAAATATAGTTGTGTCTTGTTTGCTTCTTCAGTTTAACAAATTCCATCTTAACTGGTGTGTTTAGATCATTCATAAGTAAAGTGATTATTGATTTGTTAGATTAATATTTACCATGTTTGTAATAGCTTTCTAATTAATTGGACTCATTGTTTGTTTCTTTTTTCTTTCTCTCATTTTTGCCTTCATTGGTTTTGATCAAACATTTTATATGAGTTTATTTTATCTCCCCTATAAGCATAAGAAGTATGCTTGTTTTTGTTGTTTTCAGTGGTCACCCTATAGTTTTGCATTTTAATTTACAACTGATTGAAGTCCACCTCTAAATAATACTGTACCACTTCCTGGGTAGTGCAGATCCATTATAACACATATTTCCAATTCCTCCCCTCCATCCCTAATGGCATTGCTGTCATTCATTTCATTTATCCCTATGCTCTAATCACCCAATATGTTGTTACTATTATTATTTTAAAATTGCCTTCTACTTTAAAGTTAATTACTAATTAGTCATTATAAGTTAATTACTTTAATTTTTTTTACATTTATTTTCGAGAGACAGAGAGAGAGAGAGCGCGCGCGCGCGCGCACGCGCCTGCGCACAAGTGGGGGATGGGCAGAGAGAGGAGGAGACACAGAATCCGAAGCAGGCTCCAGGCTCTGAGCTGTGAGCACAGAGCCTGATGCAGGGCTGGAACCCACAAACCATGAGATCATAACCTGAGCCGAACTTGGATGCCCAACCAACTGAACCACCCAGGAGCCCCATAAGTTAATTACTTCAAATTTACCCTTAAATCAGTAAGAAAAATGGAATATTTTATTTTACTTTAATATATGCCTTATTCTGTGCTCTTCCTTTTGAGGTCATTCTCAATTTCTGACCTATATTATTTTTCTTCTGAAGAACAACATGTCTATTCATCTACTGATGGACAGTTGCAACTAACAGCTGTTAGTTCTTTGACATTGTGTATGATGAAAAGTTTTCAAAGAAAACAAAATTAAGTAACTAGAAAAATCTAAGCATGTCACTCTCCTGTCTAAAACCTTTTCAGAGCTCCACTGCTCTTTTTTTTTTAATGTTTATTTATTTTTGAGAGACAGTACATGTGTGAGAGTAGGGGAGGAGCAGATAGACAATGGAAGACAGAGAATCTGAAGTGGGCTCTGTGCTGAGAGCAGAACGGGCTCAAAGTCACATACTGTGAGATCATGACCTGAGCCAAAGTTGGAACTGAGTTAGAGCATTAACCAACTGAGCCACCCAGGCTCCCCAGTGCTCCACTATTCTTAAAATAAACCCCATTTTATTTATAATGTCTTACAGCATTCAGCTCTGGTTTATTATTTCAGCCTTAATTCCCTTTATTCTTCCTACACCAGGTATTTTTTGCCATTGTTTTCAAAAAGCACACTGAGGACCCTCATATATTACTCTCATATATATTGTCATGTTCCCCTGGAAAACATTCACTCATTGTCTTTTTTACTGACTATTTTTCCATTCTTTCAAATTTTATATTATATGATTCCTACAAAGGTAGCATGCCTTTGACCACTCTAAACCAGAATAGTCTCTTGTACTAAAATTATATAACAACTAATACTTCTTTGTTTAAGTATATATAAAAATTATAATTACTAAGTTTGTTCTCGAATTATGGCCTATTTTCTATGGTTCTATTTCATTATTTTGTCTCTAGTGTCTACCTTAACATCTAGCACTTACAGTATATCCAATGAATATTCTTTGAGTAAATTTATTAATATTTGGTGACAGACCCACAGTTATTTTGACCTAGTGGACCATTTACTTGATAAGCCCAAACAGTCCATTTTTTTGTCTTTATGGAGATACTGTCCTACCTTTCCAAGGACACACACAATATTTTTATTTTTTCCCCCTCAGTGGAGGTGACTGTCTCTTTTCTTTCTAGTTTGTGCATAGTATCAGTTTTAATTTACTCTCGTAATTACTATAATACTTTTATTACTTTTGACAAATACTTGTAGATATGCATAAGACCATAAAGATGGCTAAATTTAAATAGTTTTTGATCTTTCTCTGATTGCACTAAAATGTCACATTACATTTGTATCTATTTTGTGACCAAGGAAATACCTGCTGTTAATTCTTGGAAAATTTACACACATACAATTATACATAAAATATTTCTTTGGTTTGATTAATGCTATACTATTTGCACAGAGGTCTCAGCTTTTCGGAAGATTGCTGAACATTCTTTGCAGAAATAAACTGTAACCAAGAGAGTGTTTTACAAATATACCATTGTTCAAAGTGGAGGACAAAGCGCTCGGAAGGGAGATGTGTGACAGCAAGGCTTGACACCAGAGAGCATTGTTATGTGGGGGGAGGGGAAAGAGGCCAGGTGAGACAAGGATATGCCTGGTTAACAGCTGATATGTTTACACCATCTGCTCTCTCAGGTTTCCGATTACTCGGAGGCACAGGAAAGTAATGCAGTCACCCAAGGCCACTTAGTTCTTAGGCAAAGTCATTTAAGGGAAAAATTTAGGTATGCAATTAAGTTCACTTAGTAACACAGAAGTATTTAATGCTAAGAAACTTTCAGATACAATTGTTATTGTTAAAGTATATATTCTCCTAAAGAACTCCAGATGTTTAAAATATTGTATTATTCACATATACAAGGGAATTGTAATCATTCATTTTGTGAAAATTCACTTATTTGTCATTTCATCATTTATGAGTACTGATGATCATTACTTGGTTAAATTATTGCTATCATTACCTCTGTGTATTAACTTTCTTGATAGCTAATTAGACAAGCCCTACAATGATTCTCCATATGCACATAAACCTTTCTTATTCATTTTTGTACTCCCATTCTGTTATGGACTCTGTATTCTCCCCCAAATTCATATGTTCAATCACCTCCATGTTTCATTATCTTAAATGTTAATTTTCTCTTAATGGCAATATTTTTGTTCTAATTCTGTATCATATGGGAAATTTCTTCCTACTGGTTAGAGTTGGACATTCAGATCCAACTAATGTTTACTTCCACTTGTTTCCAAATTTGTAAATGTTGATAAAAAAAAAAAAAACTTGGAAAAACTTAGTCTCCTAATTAATATTTCTTTCCAGTACAGGTCTTCTATTCGTTGAGTAAAATAGCACGTGTCTTCCTGGTAAAGAGACAATCACTACTTCCTTCCAATAGGCATGTGTTTCATGGTAATTTGCTAAATTTTTCAAATATATTCAGTAATAGGTATCATGTATATAACACTTACTATGTGCCAGAGGCTGTGCAAACACTACAAAGATATTAAACTCCACAACCAAGAAATTTGCTGCTTTTATTTTCTCCATTTATACATGAGGAAATTGGGATGTGAACCTGGCGAAATTGGGGAAGTTCATGCTATTTGTGAGATTTGGGGCATCATACCTCTGCTCTTAAGTGTGATTTTCTATTGACATTCTGTGTCTAATGTAGTTGATTGCAACTCATGAGGAAAAAAGAAAGGAAGAAAAAGAAAAAATGAAGATAATCATTCTCATGCATCCTTCACAAGTGGAGGTTGTTTATTTTCCTTACAACCTGCATGTCACAGGTTAGAGATTAGGTCAGTGGCCTTTGTACTCCATCCCACACCGTATACACATCGTTACTTGTCCACCTTCTTGTAAATCCATCGCTAAATTCAGGTTGATGTCATCCAGCAGCATCACTCTCTAGTCTCTTGATTTCTGACACCTTAAATTGTTGTAGATATCACACCTGGTCGATCCTAGTTGATTTTGACACCAAAATAAGCATTTTTACCAGAACTATGAGGTCTCATGTCCCTCAGGTTCCCAATCATTCTCTTTCACCAGGCCATTTCCAAATAGTATTTTGGCACATGCCATCTCCACACTTATTTACCATTTATTCTACGGTACACTGTGATGCTATTAAAATAGTGCTTGCTAATCACTGATAATTCTCTCGTTACTGATTCCAAAAGCACATTTCAACTTTCAAGTTGTTTGATCCCAATAGCATTTTCAAATAGTTTTTTAAATGTTTCAACTGAAGTATAGTTGACACAGAATTTAAATTAGTTTCAGGGTACAACATAGTGATTCAACAATTATAAACATTACAACAATTATAAACATTATAAAATACAAAAGAAAGACAAATACCATGTGATTTCACTTATATGTGAAATCTGAAAAAAATAAATAAATGCAACAACAAAACCAAAAACAATAAAAAAAGATAGAGAAACAGACTCAATATAAGCTCAACAGTTTTCAAGTTTAAAAAGTTATTCATAGGGGCACCTGGGTGGCTCAGTCAATTAAGCATTTGACTCTTGGTTTCGGCTTAGGTCACGATCCCATGGTTTTGTGGGTTCCAGGCCTGCATCAGGCTCTGTGCTGGTAGCATGAAGCCTGCTTGGGATTCTCTCTCTTTCCCTCTCTCTCTCTCTCTCTCTCTGTCCCTCCCCCACTTGTGCACTCTCTCTCTCTCTCTCTCTCTCTCTCTCACACACACACACACAAATAAATAAATAAACTTAGAAAGTTATTTTTTTTAAGTTACTCAAATACTAGATGTTTGGAAATTCAGCAACACATTTTAATGTCACCACTGGGTCAAAGCAAAAATCACAACTCAAATTTGTAAACATTGTAACTTATTAAATTGTAACATATTAACATCGTAACATATTAAAACTTCTGGGATTCAGCAAAAGCCATCCTTGAAGAGATTTTTAAAATCTAAATGCATCTATTACAAAAAGAAAATCTGAAATCAATTATTTAAGTATATCTATATATCAAAAAGATAAAAAGATATTATAAATCAATGCTATATAAGTGATAGAAAGTGAAAAGATAAATATTAATGAATTAGAAAATGAACATACAATAGAGCAATGCAAAAAAATTAAAAATTGGTACTTAAAAGACTAATAAAATGCATGATCTTCTAGCATCATTGAGAAATACAGAAGAAAGAAAGCACACATTAATGGTATAGGGGATGAATTAAATGCCATCACTATGAATCCTAGGTACATTACAATACCTAGGATATAATAATGGATATTTGGACAAGATTGTATTTAGATAAAATTGACAAACCCCTGCAATGTTATGACCTCTAACTCATTATACCAAGTAATGGAAAAGGAAAGAATCCCCTACTCATTTTATGGGGGTGCCATATCCTTTATAGCAAAAACAAGGATATTCCAAGAAAGGTATGTTAAAGATTGTTTCATGAAAACAGATGAGAATTCTTTTTTCTTTCTTTCTTTTTTTTTTTAGTTTACTTATTTATTTTGAGAGAGCATGAGCAGGGGAGGGGCAAAGAAGAAGGGAGAAACAGAATCCCAAACAGGCTCCAGGCTCTGAGCTGTCAGCACAGAGCCCAACGGGAGGCTCAAAATCACAAGCCTTGAGATCATGACCTGAGCTAAAGTCAGACACTTAACCAACTGAGCCACCCAGGCTTATTTTTATAAGACATTTTTTAACGTATTCACTTTCAAGAAGCTCACAATCAATAGCAAGCTAGATTATCCTCAATTACCTGTATTGTGTGTGAGATATAATGCATATAACAATGTACAGGGTTAGTATTAATAACAAGGACTTCAGAGAATCTACTAAGGATTAATTCAACACATATTTATTCAGAACCTACCACATGTCATGTGATTCCACTAGGTGCTAAAAGTAAAAAAGCATGAAAAAAAAAAATAGCAACACCAAAAGAAAGACAATACTTGCCTGTCTTTAAGTCTTTCATAGTATAGTAGGAGATCACATGGGGGTACAAATAGTTAAAATATACGAAAGAGTGTAATACATGATATGGGAAGTATAATAGTTTTGGGATTTCAGAGTTTGACTTAAGATTTGGGAAAAGAAGCATAGGTAGAGGCACCGAAAACATTTAGAGGTTTTGGTGTTTGGCAACTTTGTTACCAAACCTTATATATTTTCCTGATATATTTTACTCTTCTATTCATTTTATTATTATAATATACTGTACAATAATATACATATTGTATATGAAAGTACATGTGCATTAAGAGTTAGGGTTCTGTGAGTTAGAATCACTTACATTATAAACTTCATGATATTTAAAATGACACACCACAAGAACTAAATTAGAACACTTAGTGTTGGGACCCAAGCATTAGTTGTTTTTGCTTTTAAAGTTCCCCTGGTGATTCCAATGTGTATCCTAGTTTGATAAATATTGCTTAGTGTCTTGTTTGTGAATAAAAGACTGTACATTTCAGACATCATGATTAAGATAACAAGCAATAATAGTCAAGTTAAAACTTCACATTATTTTTAGAATATTTTTTCCTAATAAGTATCAATATACTCTCAATCTACTCTAAGTTTTAAGCTCATCTTGCTGTAACCTTCTTTTCCCTAAAGTTACTGGAATGCATTGCCTAAGGGATATTCATCCTTACTGTATAAGCAAAAGGAATATAAGTGTAATGACATTAAAAATTAACTCACATTTGCAGTACAAAGGATTTCTCATTTCTTAAGACAATCTATCAAGAAGTCAAATGCTTTCAAGTGAAATTTTCTCTGATTATACTGATGGACTTAGTTTAGACAGGCATGCATGACATTTCAATAGGGGTGAGATCATTGAGGTTTAGGAATATAATGACATATTAATCTGTGAACACAGTGTACGATTTCTAGCACAGAGCACCCATTGTGTCAAAGTACCCTTAAGTATCTATGGCCAAACAATAATCTAAAGCTAGTCACCATTTTCCCTATGATAATTTTTTCTTAACTGGGAGAAAAAAAGATGGACTTAAACTGTCACTCCTACAGCATGATAACATGAAGCAGATATTTTCTACCTGAGATCATTTGCATCAGTCATTATAAATTAGATGAGATGAATGCGTAATATATTCTTCAAAGCCTTATACATAGTTTTGTCATTACAAATGTTTCATTCTTGCCACTTAGTAGTATAGGAACTAAGGTAAGCTCATTTCTCAGTCTGTGTGAATAAATAAATGTAATGAATGATTTGAAGTCAACACTGGCACTTGTTTGGGGTTAAAGACGGAAAAAAAGAAAGTCACTTTTTCCAAAAGCAAGTGGTGGCCAGTTCACATCTACAGAGCTAATTTAAGGCATTTTTTTTCATATGTCAGTGAATCCAAGGATACCTTACCAGAAAAAGCCAATAAACCAGAGGAGTTAATATGTGAGCCCTATGTAGTTTCATCAGAACTAGAAAACTATTTAAGCTTTGTTGGAAAACTTTATTTTGAAGAAAGTCTGCTCTGAAGTTTTTGTTTTTTTATTTTTTTTTAATTTTTTTTTCAACGTTTTTTATTTATTTTTGGGACAGAGAGAGACAGAGCATGAACGGGGGAGGGGCAGAGAGAGGGAGACACAGAATCGGAAACAGGCTCCAGGCTCTGAGCCATCAGCCCAGAGCCTGACGCGGGGCTCGAACTCCCGGACCGCGAGATCGTGACCTGGCTGAAGTCGGACGCTTAACCGACTGCGCCACCCAGGCGCCCCCTGAAGTTTTTGAATATCTCATTTATCATCCTATAAATATGATCAATTATTTAATTAGGGCCAACAAAAACAATGAAATCCCTGACTTTTGGCCAATCATTTATATTCATTATTTTTAAATGTTTCAAATTAGTCTTGTAAATGATCAATGTGTACAAAGTTTTTTTAATGTTCATTTATTTATTTTGAGAGAGAGAGAGAAAGAGGGAGAGCAGAGGGACAGAGAAATAGAGGGAGAGAGAGAACCCCAAACGGGCTCTGTGCTGTCAACTTGACATGGGGTTCAAGTTCAGGAAAAGTGAGATCATGACCTGAGCTGAAATCAAGAGTCATACGCTTAATACTGAGCCACCCAGGTGCCCCTAAAGTGTGTGTGTGTGTGTGTGTGTGTGTGTGTGTGTGTGTGTGTGTTTAATTGCAGTATAGTTAACATATACTGTTATATTCGTTTCAGGTGTACAATATGAATCAACAATTCAATGCGTTACTCAGTGCTCATCATGGTAAATTGTACTGTTAATCCCCTTCACCTATTTTACCCATCTCCCCACCCATATCCCCTCTGGTAACCATCAGTTTGTTCTTTATAGTTAAGAGTCTCTTTTCTTTTTTTTTAATTTTCTCTTTTTATTTTCTTTGTTCATTTGTTTGATTTCTTAAATTCCACATTTGGGTGAAATCATATGGCACTTGTCTTTCTCTTAGTGACTTATTTCACTTAGTATTATACTCTTTAGGTCCATCCATGTTGCTGTAAAAGGCAAGATTTCATTCTTTTTTATGGCTGAATCATATATATATATATATATATATATATATATATATATATATATGTCAAGTTAATATATATTAATATATATATATATATATATATATATATATATCACCTCCACTGTATCCATTCACCTGTCAGTGGACACTTTGGGCAGCTTCCATAATTTGTCTATTGTAAATAATATTTTAATAAACATAGAGGAGAATGTAGCTTTTTGAATTAGTGTTTTGTATTCTTTCAGTAAATACCCATTAGTGGAATTACCAAATCATATGATAATTCTATTTTTTAATTTTTTATGAACCTCCATATTGTCTTCTACAGTGGCTGCACCAGTTTGCTTTCCCACCAAAAATGTACAATTGTCCCTTTTTCTCCACATTCTCACTAACACCTATGGTTTCTTGTGTTGTTTTTAGCCATTCTGACAGGTGTGAGGTGATATCCCATTGGTTTCCATTTGCATTTTCCCAGTGATGAGTAACGTTGAGCACCTTTTCATATGTCTGTTGACTATCTTTTTGTCTTCTGTGGACAAATGTCTGTTCATGTCTTCTGCCCATATTTAATTGGATTATTTATTTATTTATTTATTTCGTGTTGAGTTGTAGGAGTTCTTTATACGTTTTGGGTACTAACCCTTTATTTGAAATTTCATTTGCAAATATCTTCTTCTATTCAGTAAGTTGTCTTTTAGTTTTGCTAATTGTTTCCTCTGCTGTGCAGAAGCTTTTTTTTGTTGTTGTAGTCCCACTTGTTTTTGTTTTTTTGCTTTTGCTTCCCTTGCCTCAAGAAACATATCTAGAAAAATGTTGTTACAGTGATGTCAAAGAGATTACTGCCTTGCTCTCTTCTAGTCTGTTTATGGTTTCATGTCTCACTTTCAGATTCCTAATCCATTTTGAGTATATTTTTGTGTGTGTATGGTATAAGAAAGTGGTCAAGTTTCATTCTTTTGCATGTAGCTGACAAGTTTTACCAGCATCATTTGTTGAAGTGACTGTCTTTTTCCCATTGTATATTCTTGCCTCCTTTGTAGAAGATTAATTGACCATATAATCATGGGGCTTTTTTCTGGGCTATCTACTCTATTCTATTGATCTAAGGGTGTATTTTTGTGCCAGTACGATACTTTTTTGATTATTACAGTTTTGGAGTGTATCTTGAAGTCTGGGATTGTGATACCTCCAGTTTTGTTCTTCTTTTTCAATATTGCTTTGGGTATTCAGGGTCCTTTGTGGTCCTATACAAATTTTAAGATTATTTATTCTAATAAGGTGAAAGATGCCTTTGGTATTTTTATAGGGATGGTGGTAAATCTGTAGATTGCTTTAGGTATTATGGACATTTTAACAATATTTGTGAGTTTTTTCAATATTTGTTTTGTAGTTTTCAGAGTTGGTTAAGACTGGAATAAATACCAATAAACTTGGTTAAGTTTATTCCTATATATTTTATTTTTTCAGTCAATGCATGCAAAGCTTTTCATATTTATTTTCCTAAGTCTTAAAAGTAAATATATTTAGGAAGAAAACAGAAAATGTATTATTTAGCTAATTAGCCAAAACAGAAGACTTCATATACCATGGAAAATTAATATTTTTAAAATTTTTAGACATACTTCATTGCTATTAATGATAACTCATAATTATATAGAGTTTGAAATTCTATCAAGTGTTTTACATAGTGTGACTTCAAATCCCATAAATAAACTACATGGGGAGAATATCACCTGTTTTAGAGAAGACACTGAATCTTAAGATGCAATTCACTTGCTTGTACTGCTCCCAGCTCTAGAAAGGACTCAGCAGATATAGTTGATTGCCATTAGTCTGGGACAGAGAACATAGTTTCCTAAACGTGAAAGCAAATTATAAATAGTTATGCAATATCCTGTGTATTTCTGGGGAACTCACACACTAACCTCATACAATACAGCATCTATGAGCATCATGTTTGAAGATGGGTCATCCAAATTCAAATACCGGTTCTCACTTGCTGAGGGACTTTATATATTCACTTACTTGATCTCTCAGTGCTCAGATTTCTCACTTGCAAAATGGGAATAACCGTGCCTGCCTCCTGGCACGGTGAGGAGGACAAATGAGATAGTTCATACAAAGCACTAAGACGATTGCCAATGCAGTGTATGTTCAATAGTTGTATTGATTATTACTACTATGAAACATGTTTTTGCAATTAATAAAGGTCCTAGATAAGAAGCAGTGGGAATTAAAAAAAAATAATGAAAGAAAAATTATAACTAATTCAAGACTTAATGATGTTAATATTAATTTCAATGTTAACTATATACAAATAATAGTATTTTTGGTTAAATTTAGTATGTACTATATTATATATTATGCGTAGTATAATACTATATATAATAGCATATACCATACAGTGTATTATATATTATGTTATATAGTAGATATGTAGTATATAAATATCTATTATAATTAATAGGTGAAAGATTTCATGTATTGCTAATGATCCATATATTCAATAAAAAAAGAAAGAGGCGGGGCGCCTGGGTGGCTCAGTCGGTTAAGCGTCCGATTTCAGCCCGGGTCACGATCTCGCGGTCTGTGAGTTCGAGCCCTGCGTCGGGCTCTGGGCTGATGGCTCAGAGCCTGGAGCCTGCTTCTGATTCTGTGTCTCCCTCTCTCTCTGCCCCTCCCCCATTCATGCTCTGTCTCTCTCTGTCTCAAAAATAAATAAACGTTAAAAAAAAAAAAAAGAAAGAGGCAAAACTTTTCCTGGACTGACTGGATAGTCTACAAAATACATGTTAGTCTATATAAGTAATGAGCGTGTGTGCATACATATATATTTGTTCATATGCATATGAAATATACATAAATGAATCTAATAAAACTACTTATAATTTACAGTGCCTTGTGTTTCAGATTTTAGGAGATTTCCCCATAAGATGACAGCGGTATTTTTTAATAAGTAAAACAGTTTTCCTGTTCTAAGTGTAATCTTGAGCTAAAGAGTTATATATTTTAGGCTATCCCCATACATTTTAAAAGGCAGCATATCATAGGAAAGACGAAACAAGCAGGCCAGAAACTCACTTTTAATGTGACATGCTGCCTAATACATTGAAGACAACATAAGTGACCTTTAACTAATGCTATATTTTAACATCTTAGTAGTAATTGAGTTCATATTATTTTTAAAATTCACCTTTTTTAGGGTGCAAAATACAGTTTAGGCTTTGCATTTGCAAAACTACTTGTATCCACAATCTTCTCTTTTCTCTTAGTATTTTTAATATGTATCATGTGTCTAACAGCATCCAAAATTACCTTTCTTTACTTATAGTTAAGGCAAAATTATGATGTCTTAGGATTATCATCTTTTCATTATAAATACTTCTTTCATGTGTGTTAATATTTGTTATACCTGTCATTTTTCCCTCAGCGATTAAACTATTAAAACAAAATGTCATTGGGAATCAAAGAAAGACCAGCTGAAAAACTAGGCTTCATCTGTTTTCCATGGACAATTGAATTTTCTCATCTACTTATACTGGCTTTTTAGGACATTAGAAGCTAGGATGTATTTTTTCTTGCTTGAACTGAATTTTCCTGTCAAGTAGATAGGACAAGGGACCAATTTAAGAGTAGGATTAATTGAAGAATTAGGCTTAACTGTTCAATTCTCAGATCAGGCATGCCGATAAACAAAAGGAATTATAGAAGACCATGGGACCCAAGAGGTATAAATCTTTGCTGTAAACTTTAGCAGGGAAAAAGAAAAAAAAAAGAAAAAAATCACCTGCCACTCAAGACTAGAGATATCAATAACTGACATTTATTGAGAGTCATATGTCACTGCTTTTAGTTCTCCACAGCTGGTGGGTTAGTGGTCTTCTAAGGGTGATTCTTCATAAGATCCGATGAGGAAACTAAGGGATAATTTTCCCTTGGAAGTGTTACTGTCCAGTGTAGTAATCGCCTTGTCTCTGGATTAAAAACATATGCTCATAACAAAGTGAAGGGCACTTTGTGCACATACAGTTTCCCAGTGGATTGTAAGACACATGGGTCTCAAAGGTGAAATAAAAATTAAGAGGCTTTGATATCCGAAAAATTTTTTTAAAAAGACTTCTCATAAGATTGAGGGTATACATTTTTTTTTTTTAATTCACAGTCTAGCAAAAGGACAGGACTATTTCACTTTCCATTCTCTGTGAGAAGATAATAAAAAAAAAGTGACGACTCTTCCCAATTTGGTAAAAGTAAGGTGTCCCTTCTATTAATGTTTTAATGGTAGACTGAAACTAAGCTAATTGTCCCAGGCTATCTCATCTTCTCTTTTATAAAATAATTATTTTTATGGTCTTTGGCAAATGTTCTTCTATTAGACTGAACATTGCATCATGAGAAAATAAATTTATTTGGTGTAACTGTTGTAGACCCTAGAGTTTGGCTTGATATCTAAACTTTGCATTGGACCAATATCATAACTTCAAATAGCTTATTAATCCATAGAACCCCTTAAAAGTGGGGCACAAGAGAAACAGAAACATTCACTAATTCAGTTCCTGAGGTCCTGAAATAACTTCACTCTTAAACAGAGTGAAAATGATCCAAGCTTCACCTGTTCCAAGAATCCCAACTCTACACAGGCTTTTCAATGAAAATTCCTCTAACAGAGACTGAGTGGAATTAACATCAGAGAAAATGCACTTTTTCCTTTAATTGCTTTGGATTTTTAACTTTGCAAGGATTTAATTTTGGTGATTTAATTTATTCTTGGAAAATTAATAATGGGAATATCTATATTCAGACTTGTTGGAATTTTATTATTGAGTACATTCATACTGCCCTCTGGTCTCATTTCTGAACCTCCGGTGAACTATAATAAGCAAAATGGATGCAGGTAAATTTGGAAGAAAAATAGATTAAGGACTACATTTTTTGTTGAACTATTTGAACCCACTTTGGAAACTTTTAATAACAAATTTCAAACTTCAAGGATGATCCCCAAAGGACATTTAAAATAGCAGGGATTGATATGATGTAATGTCGCAAGAATCTCATGAAGAGGTTAATGGACTGTCTAGCTTGACTATTAATCAGGATAGGAACAGCTCTGATTAACCTGATTAAGGCACAGTGGCTGTACCCACAGTATAGAAAATATAGGAAAAGTAATATATGAAGAATATTGGTTTTTTCCACCATCAGTATTATCTTTCTTCCAGTTCCTCAACCAACGTTTTCCCTGAAATAAGCTGTGAATGTTGTGATTGGAGAACATGGGAGGAAGAGCACAGTATATTGCCCCAACTTATTCTGGGGACACTCCATTTACGGAGAACATTCTAAAAATGTTTATTGATGTAAAGCAGTCAATTTTTTCCATCTGCCTTCTAATCATCCAGAACAGTTGATGAAACTCTACTTGGGATTTCTGGAGCACAGGATTCACAGCCAGAGTCACATTTTACAGAAATTACTTACTTATGTTGCTATCATTTGCTTCTAAAAATTAGGTCCCTATCTTACCTACAATGCCTGTCTCAGGACCCGACATGGCTTGACAAATAATGGTACTCAAAAAGCATTTATAAAAAGGAACTAGCAGTCTTGCCATTTGCAATGACGTGGATGGAACTGAGTGTATTATGCTAAGCAAAATAAGTCAGACAAATATCATATGATTTCACTCATATATGGAATTTAAGAAACAAAAGAGATGAACATAGGGGAAGTGAACAGGATAAAAATAGAGGGAAAAATAGAACAGGATAAAAACAGAGAAGGAGGTAAACCATAAAAGACTCTTAACTGTAGAAAACAAACTGAGGGTTGCTGGAGGGGAGGTGGGTGTGCGGATAGGCTAAATGGGTGATGGGTGTTAAGGAGGGCACTTGTGGTGAGCACTGGGTGTTATATGTAAGTGATGAATCACTGGGTTCTACTCCCGAAACCAGTACTACACTGTATGTTAACTAACTTGAATTTAAATAAAAGCTTGAAAGAAAACTTAAAAAAAAAAAACACAACATTCATTACACATGTCTAAAGTTCACAAACAGTGCCTTACATTTCTTAGTTTAACTTAGAATGTAAAATATAACTGGTAAATTCAAAATATATATGCAGAATCAACGAATAGATTAGTAATGATTAATAATATCTTATGAAAAATATATTGTCTGTTTAAAAACAAAAACAAAACACAATGAAAAAATGTTGGTAGATTCACATGGAAGATTTATTACCTGCTTTCAGGGGACAAAGGAGGGTCACAGTGTCCTTCTTGCACTGGCTGCTTCTTAAGTGATTTTAATCCAAAATAATCAATATGCCAAAATGGCATATTTGGGGGCATGTTTTGCTTCCCTTCAGATCAAAAACTTTATTCAGCTGATATGCATCAGGGAGCAGTTAAAGACCAAATACCTTCCTGAGCCAAGCAATACTGGAGTTTTATAGGGTGAGGAGAGGAGAGAAGTGTGTCCTTGTGGTTTGGCTGAGCTGGAACGTCTATTCATCTCTAATTGCTGTAAAACCTATGGTCGGAAAATATGGAAATCGTTGTGGGGTTCCATGCCTACTATTAGGGATTGTGGATGCAGGTAACTGTCAGAACAACCTTCTGAGAACTGTTTGTGCAAGACTTAAAAATTTTCAAGGTCCAAAGTAAGGGTTGATATTCAGAAAAAAGCAAGGAGCAGGGGGGAAAAAAAAGACAAAAAGTTCTAAAGCATAACGTGAAACCAGTGTAATTGGGAAGACTGTTTTTAATCCTCTTATAGCCACTAGTATCACTCAGTCAATGGTATTCTTCTTTACTACAGTAAGTATAATAAACTTAGTTTTGCCTGACCAATAGATTTTTCTGATGTTCCTCTGTTGAGTTGAAATTTGACAGTAAAATGCATCAGAAGAGTAAAAAAATAGAGGAAGAAATCTGACAACTGGAAAAGGAGGTCACATAAAAAGTGACCTTTTAATGGCATCTTTGAACTGTTTGGGGATTAAGAATATGGATATTATTGAAGATAGTTCATATCAAAAATGTGGCACACGTTGTTTCCCATTGCGGAAAACATGGCACAGACTCAATAAAAAATAAATGAAAGGGATATTACATACAGTTTAACCATTAAAAGGATAAGATAAGGGGCACCTGAGTGGCTCAGTTGGTTAAGCGTCGGACTTCAGCTCAGGTCATGATCCCACGGCTTGTGGGTTGACTGTGCTGGCAGCTGAGAGACTGGAACCTGCTTCAGATTCTGTGTCTCATTCTCTCTCTGCCCCTCCTTCTCTTGTGCTATGTTTCTGTCTGTCTCTCAAAAATAAATAAATGTAAAAAAAAATTAAAAGGATAAGATAATGCTATGAATCACTTTATGCTCATGCATGCAAAAACTTAGAAAACACGGACCACTTTAATAATAGCCACAAACTGCCAAAGCCCAATAAGGTGAAATAGACAACCTGTATAGTCTTATAAGCACAAGAATTAATTTTTTAATTAAAAAGCTTTTGATAAAAAAAATCTCCAAGCCTAAACTGCTTCATTTGAGAATTGCACCAAAAAAATTAAGAAAGAATTAACACTGATATTAAGCAATCTCAGACAGAAAATAGAAGAGGAGGAAATAGTTTCCAGCCCATTTAGTGAGACCAGTATTACTCTAAGGCCAAAAACAAAAAAACAAAGCACATACACACCAAAGGAAAAATAGACCTACATCTCTCGTAATCTTCTCATTTTTTCTCAACATTTTATTTTCTCAACATAATATTGGCAAATTGGATCAAGTACTATATACAAGTAATAATATACCACAAAATTTAGCCACATAATCAAGTGAGAGTTTTCTAGGTATGCAGAGACTAGGAGCAAATATCGGCAAATCACATGTGAAACCAATGTCTACTATTGAAAACACATAAAGTCTCAACGTCAACAGCAGTAAACAAACAAACACTTCACATAAAAGTGGGAAGAAGATATGAACAAACATTTCACTGAAGTATATAGAGATGGAAAATAAGCACAGAAAATTACTGATTAGGTAACAGAAAATTAAAAGTAAATAAGATATCACTATACATCTATCCGAATGGCTAAAATAAAAAGTAGGAACAATGACAAATGCCAAATGCCTGCAAGGAAATAGGTAAACTAGACCGCTCTGGAAAAGGCAAAACTGTGGATGCAGTAAAGATATTAGAAGTTTCCAGGGAGGTAGGGCTGTGGAGTGATGAACAGGCAGAACACAGAGTGTAATGCCCCCGATTTCGAATCCGAGAGACCACCAAGGAGCCGATACCGATGCAAACGCACGAGGGTTTATTTGCAAGCTCAAGCTTGGGTCCAAGTATACCCGACACAGTGGAGCAGGGACTTGGAGCCCTAGGTTAAGAGGCGTAGCAGTTTTATAGGGGCCAGTGGCCAATGAGATTGTAACACACACAGAAAGTTGCATAGTCATGTCAGTCCATACACAGGTGGCCAATTGAATTACAATTTACCCTATAGTAACTGTTTGAACTAGCCTATCACTCTGGTCAGAATTGGGGCGCAAGTTTGGCGGGCAAAAGGCAGGGTTTACATTCTTTGGCAGTTAGGGGTTCCGCATTCCTATATGAGCAGGTTTCCAGTAAGGGTGTGCTCTGCAGCTTGACTAGGGTGGGGGAGTGTCTTAAGCAATAAGTAGGTCATATGGGGGTTATAATCAGTCACAGAACTCTTAACATGAGTTAAGATCTCTGTGAGATCTCTTAACATGAGATGGTGGGTGTAGCACAAAATGGAGTTAGTCTTGCTCTGCTTGTCCAGGGGTAGGGGATTTTTGTTAAATTCCTTGGGTCCCACACAGAGGATTTTTAGGACAATGAAAGTAGTCTGTATGACACCATAATGTTAGGTACATATCACTACACATTTGTCCAAACCCATAGATTGTATAATACCAAGATAAACTATAGGCTTTCAGTGATTATGATGTGTCAGTGTGGATTAATTCTTGGTAAAAAAATGCACCATTCTGTTGAGTCATGTAATAATGGGAAAAGCTATGCAAATGTGGGACCAGGAGTACTTGGGAAATCTCTGTATCATCCTCTTAATTTTACTGTGAACACTAAGTCTTAGAAACATATTTTTATATGTGCTAGTATAAAGGGAAATGGTCTACCTGAGTTGTGTGTATAATGCTTAAATAATTAAAATTAAATGATAGTTGCAGATTAGGTTAGAATGCTAGAGTGAGTCTGTTGATTCAGAACCTGAAGGATCTGAGATTTTACCTTTGTTGCAGGACATAAGATCTCTGGACTAGAGACATATGCAATTCATTACTTATGGCCAAAACAGCAACCTGAATAAACTAGCCCCAGATCCTCAAGCCCCTATCCATTCTTTTGGTGCTTTGAGAAGGGCCAAATGTGACCTGCACATGTAGGTACACGTACATAAAAGGAATTCTGAAATTACAATCTGATTCTGATCTTATATTAGGACTGCTGGTAAACTGTCCATTCTTTCCTCCGGAAGAAGAATAGAACCTTACCTTTACTCTTGAATGTAAACCACTCATCTTTGACTTTCTTACCCCAAAATGACTTTGGAGAGGAGAAAAGTCTTCCCACTGACCTAAAGGGAAATACTAGTTCTAGCGTTGAAGAATGTTTACTATGCAAACCTCCTTGAACGATGGTCAGTGCCTTTTGGTTAGAAAGCCCATACAGCAACATGAAAAATGCCTGGAGAATTGCCCACAGTGTGAATCAGATTATTAAGAAGCATAAATTCTCTATAAAGAGAGTTTGCATTTTAGTTCATTATTTATCCATCCCCATCCTCATTCATCTAATGCAACAATCATTGTTGAGTACATCTTATACGACAGGTATTTTAGGCATTTTGAATGCAATAAAAATGTACATGCCTTTAAGATATCAAGATTATAGTTAGTCATAGTGATAACTAACAAATAATTAGAATATATGAATAAGGGCTATGTTATATAGATACATATATGTAAATACTAAATTCAGTAATCAAAAGGATGCTTAATTTTAAGAAGAGGGGAATGAGAAGAAAAGATTGAAGGGAAGAACATGACTTATGAGACAGTTACAGCAATCTAGTGCTGCCCTAAAGAGTTGCTGAAAAAATAATGGTTGTGAAGAGAAGAGGATGTATTTAAAAGAAAAAAAAAAATTAAAGATTATTTGGAAAAACTTTGTTCAGGTGTCACTGATTGACAGCTGTGGTTGCCTGGAAACGAAGAACATTTAATGAGTATCCATTGTTTGGTAATCAACCTTGATTGTATTCCAGACAGAGTAGAGATGGAGTTGAGCACTCAGGAATAGAAACCCATAATAAGCAGAGGTACCAGATACCCACAATTTATCTCCCTTCTAAGTTAGAAAGAAAGTCTCTGCAGGAGTATTAGAGCCATACAGCAGTGATGGGTGATAAGGAAATTTAGTCACTTAGTATTAGCTTTGCTATTCTTATCAAAATTATTTCTGATAAATTACTACATCAGAAAAAGTTGATTTGGAGAGGTTTAGAGTATTAAAATTTGCTCATGCTTTCTCCAGGTAAACATATAATAAAATAAGAATGCAAATAGCCTATCATCTCAGGTTCTTTGCAGAAATAATAGGTAAAACATGAAGAATATATACATATATATATATATATATATATATATATATAGGCTCTACATATCTTAGTGTTTATTTACTAAATTAAATAATATTCTTATATATATTGTATATTCTTCATTAGATTGGTAACCTCTTCTTATTCCTTAGTTTTCACTTATTATTTCAGTATGTAAGACATACAATTATTTATAATTATATAGTTTATTAAATGTGGTAATTAATAATTCTTATTAGTAATATTATTAAATATGAACAGAAATAGTTTTTTAGGCAAAATAGGTAAGGAAATGCAATTAAGAATGAATTTTATTCCTGAGCTTTGGGAAACCTGAAGCAAAAGTGTAAAGGTAGGTTGGACCCAGACTATTAAAACCATAAGTATTTTGTAAGAGAGTTAACACTTTATTCCAAGGGACCTCTGTCCATTATCCATCTGTCTCACAGTTCTAAAGCACAGATCAAGTCCCATCTCACAAAGGTGATGCGAGAGTCTACGGATCATGAAATTAAGAAAATAACTTTTTAAATGTCACAAGTTTTTTTTTAATCTAGATAATATGAAACTTCTTTTTGTAATATAGTTGATTGATAAGAGAATCACAAAATTACCAGTATGAAAAATAAGCAAAGAATAATGGAGACAAGAAAACATATGAATAATCTTCAAAATATCACCTCCAAATATATGCACACAACTTCATAAACCATACCTCTCACCTTTGGAAATTAGTCCCAATATCCAACATCATCATGCACCAAGCTACACATTTCAACATTATTTAGAAGGTGGAAATTTAGAAAAAGCTTCAGTATCCAGCAATACAGATATTCTTCAAGACACTTGAGGATACTCTACATTACAGAGCTATTAAATTGATACTTAAATATGAATACAACCAGGTAACAGAATACACAATGATGGAGAAACAGTACAGAATGAAAACTGAGTGCAGCAGAGGTCTCTCCACACCACCAGTAAAAATATCTTCCTTCCTTCCTTCCTTCCATCCTTTTTTCCATCCTTTTTTCCTTCCTTCCTTCCTTCCTTCCTTCCTTCCTTCCTTCCTTCCTTCCTTCCACTTTCCTCATTCCTTCCTTCCTTTCTTTTTTTCTTTCATTTTATTTTCCCATCTTCCATGATCATGAAAATCTTTCTGAATAAAAGAAATCCATAATTCTGGAAATAAGTTAATACTTACAACTGTTATATAGATTCCATGAAGTTTAAAGAATAACTGTACTGTTCCTGTTTCCAGTACACAGCTTTTCTATGCCTCATAGTACAGATGTCTAGGTTTTCTACTATGTCCTAATTAAGTTCCTACAGTGAATTTGAAGTTTAATTTTGAGAAGTATTCTCGATTTGGCTGGAAACAACCTTATGATTTACTTTCAAGCGTGAATAGCTTGTCACAATGTCTACCTTAACACATAGGTAACACCTCAGATATTATGGCAGTAAAATAAATAAAATAAAATAAAACTCTTTGCGAGAGTACATATCTGATCTCTAAAAAAATATAAACCATCCTTTATTGTTCTAGAAGACCTTTGCCATGAACTGACTAAAATCAGTATTAATCAAATATGTATTGAAAAATTGGCTAGCACAGAGTTCTTTGATAACCATGATGGGGTAGATTATGGTGGGGGGGGGGGGTAATTTGAAGAGAAAAGAAAGTGTCTAATGTATGACTCAAGGTCCTATATGAAAATATCAATGGTGAATTATATTTACAGGGTATGCAGTCTGAAACCATTTCCCTTCTATGAATATGTAGACTTCCATGAATTTCAAAAAGGGAGAGATGTGGTTTATAAAGTTGTGCTCATATGTTTGGAGGTGATATTTTTGAAGATTGTTCATAAGTTTTCTTGTCTCCTTTATTCTTGGCTTATTTTTCATACTGGTAATTTTGTGATTCTCTTATCAACAAACTATATTACAAAAATTAAGCTTCATATTGTCTAGATTAATAAAAAAAAAACCTGTGACATTTAAAAAGTTATTTTCTTAATTTCATGATCCATATACTCTCACATCACCTTTGTGTGATGGGACTTGATCTGTGCTTTTTCCCCTAGTGCTGGCAATAGTATCAGAACAAAATCAATTTTTGTTTTCTCATCTTTTCTGGTGAATTTTTCTTTAACAGCTCCAAAAATATATGAGCTCTGTGACATTAGGCGAGTTGCATTTTGTGTCTCAGTTTCCTCATTTGTAAAATGAAGTGAGAACTGTAACCAAATTGTTGAGATTAATAAATGAAATAAAGCATATCAAAACATGTAACACTGATACACATTACACATTGAGTAAATATTTCCTTCTTCTTCATCAAGAGAATATACTTTAAGGCACATTCAGTGAATTTTCTGGCACTGATCTTGTGCCTAAAACACACCTGAGCCCATCAAATGTAGAGAGGAATGTGAATGCCCCTCATCTGTTTCTCTGCTTCCCTAATCATTAATCTAGGAATATCTTGCTGTTGCCTCTGTCTAGGTTGATGATAATGAATTTTGAAATTGAATCCCTGGAGAGTCTGCTAAGCTAAAGAACTGTCCAAGTTAGACATGGCCCCAGCCTTCAAAAATTTTACATATAATGGTGGTTGGTGACAAGTCTGGAAACAAAAATAATATAATGCAGAATTACATGAGAGCTATAATAGAAGTAAAGGAGCAGAGTGGTAAAATGAAAATTGACCCCTTAATACCTTTGAAATGCAAACAAACTGTGTCTCTGGGATGGATTTCTGCTACATTATTTAACTTTAAAATAATGAGCTTAATCAAAACAATTCTCTGGCTCTCGTATCTGAGTTTTCCACAGTAGAGAAGCCTGTCCTAGCATCAAGGACAACTGGTCCCGGAATAGTTCCTCTCAGATGTTGCCTGACTCTCTTCTGTCCTCTAGTGGTAATCTGTAGAATTACTTCACCCTTATTTCAAGATTGAACCATCCTGTGTTCAAAACAATTGTCCCAAATTCTGCATGCCAGGGTTAAGAATGTGGAGAATGTGGAAAAGAATCTGTAGGCAAAAAAAAAAAAACAAAACCAAAAACAAAAAAAACCATAGAAAATTATTTCTTATTCTCTGAAAATATCATGAAAAGTGAATTTTCACCACAGGTTCTTCAAAATTTTTCCTAGGTTATATGTTAGTTTGACTAGTTAGTTGCCATGTTAAACTGGAGAAAATGATAATAATTATAATAGAATATGAGTAGAAAGGAATAAAAGAGAAATTTATTGAGGATTTACCATGTATCAGGGATTGTGTTAAATGCTCCACATGCATTATTTCATTTAATTCTCACAAGAAACTAGGAGGTAGATATGAGAGGTATATGGTAAAGTGCTTGAGTTTTAAGGTAGGTAAGTGTCTTGTTCAAGATCACACGGCTAGCCTATAAAATATTTGAGATCTGCCCTGGTTGTCTACCTCTGAAGCCCTTACGCTGAACAATCATACTTCTTCTCTGTCAAACATACAATGCATAAAATTTGTTAGGTAGCAAAGAGTTGTAGTAAGAGCTCAAATGTTATTGTTCCTTTGTCCCGTATTTTCCTCCAATTACCATTGCATTTCTCTGTTGTACATCACCGTGCTTCTTTAAAAAGTGTCTAATGAGATGATGCCACTTCTTCAGTTCCCAGACCTAGTTCAGTCTACCTCAGTCTGGCTTCTGGCTCCAAACCGGTCCACTGAAAATACTTTTTTTAAGATTACCAATAATCTGTGTCAGGTACCATGAAACAGCAAGGATATATGTAGATTTCCAAAGATCCTACTCAGTCTCTCAAGGGTATGAAACCCAAAAGACTACCCCCTCCTTTTCAGAAATGTTCTTCCTTTAACTGCCATTTGCATTATCTTTCATTTTTTTTCTCCTTCTTCCTCTTTTTCCTCTTTCTCCTTTACTTTCTTTTCCTCTTGGTGTCCATCTTTATCTCAGTAAAGCTTTTGGGTTATTTTGTAGGCTCAGATCCTCTACTTGAAATGTAGGATGAAGGAATATTTTTAGTCTCATTTTTGGCTCTGTGTTCACTCTCCTAGATTAAAAAGTAAAAATGTACTTATCCACATTACAGCCTAACTTGTATCTCTATGAGATCTCTAATCCATCGAAGTAATTGGCATCTCCATTTTAGGGTCTCACATTCATCTACATCGAAATGTATCTTAAATATTTATCTTGGTTTTCCACACCAAATCACAACGTCTTTATCTCTTTTTATTACCCCACACTCCCACACTCTGTCTGATCTCAATAATTGCAATGTTTACCTGCTTGACCCTTCAAACTGGAAACCTTGGAACCAAGTTTTATTTCCACATGCTTTTCCCACATCCACAACATCCCATCCTTGGGACTTTGTTTTGTTTTGTTTTGTTTTTGGTCTCTTTGCTTTTCTCCAACTTCCCCTCCAACAGCAGCATATCCCAGGCCACGGATACCATTTTCCATCACTACTACCATAGCCCCTTAATCCTCTCACTTGTTCTATTTTAGCCTAATTCTAGATTTAAAAAGACATTCTTGGGGGACCTGGGTAGCTGAGCTTCATGGTACATGAGATCCAACACCAATTGGTCTCTGTGCTGACACAGAGATTCTCTCTCTCCCTCTCTCTCTCTGCCCCTCCCCTGCTCACTCTAAAATAAATAAATAAACCTTTTTTTTAAGACCTTCTTTATATTCAAATATCATTATTTCATTTAGGTACTCAAAACCTTTCCATGGTTTCTGGTTTTACATAGAATAAAACCCAAACCTTGAATCGTCCAACACAATTTGGATTCTACCCACATCCACCTTCTACAAAACTTCAGTCAGTCTGCCCTCCTCTCATATTCTCACACTTATTCCAGTTCTATTTCCAGCCATACTAGGAAGCTTTGTTCCTGAATTCTCATATCCTGGCTATGGAAAAACAACAACAACAACAAAAAAAAACAAAACAAAACAAAACAAAAAACCCCAGCACCTTATATTGATTGCTGTTTTAGGAATTACACAACACACTTTATGATTTTCCTTTCCCCAGAAAGTGTTGCCTTTCAGCTACCCACATCCAGCCCTTCCTCTGGCTGCTTTGCTATATATTATTTTCTTATGAATTATTAGCTTGTAGTATAATAAATTTGTTGATAATTATGCTACTTTTTTGGTCAGTTTTTTTCCACTAGAATGTAAACTTCAGGAGAGCCAAGGTTCTTGGTCCACTTTATTTGTGTGAGCACCCAAAACTGAGTCTTGCATAGAGAAGCCCCGTAATTATTTAATGAATAAATGACAAAACAAATGTGCCATTTGAAGAGACTTATATCATGCCAAGGAAACTATAGCATAGACTTTTGGCACACTCATTCAAAAACTGACTCCTCTCACTCAAATTCTTTATTTTCTCTGAAAATGAATTTAAATTGTTTAGCGTGAGAAATAACATGCCTTGTTTTCTTTGACAAGACACCTGTGACCCTTGTTTATTGTTCAACTTTTACCATGCTTTTCAAACATATATTGAAAATAGTTTATCAAGAAAACTCAGATCTGTCTTAGGTTTAAGAAGCTAACTAGACTGTCAACACATTAATTTTCACTAATTTCCACACTATTACGTGAGCATATTCTAAAGACCATAGTGGAAAACATGTTCTTATTATAAAATAAGATTTGCTGGAGCACACATTTTTGTTCATGATTGTAACTCAGTCCTCAAATATGCACGCATTAAATTCATCCAGTTTTACTGTTTGGGAATTATTAAAATACAAAGATTTAATTTTATCATAATGTTTCTTAAAACCCAGCCAACTGCAGGCAGAGGGCAAGATTACTTATGTCTTAGAACCTGTATTTTACTTGATAGCTCAAACATTTTTAAATGGAGCTCCACAAAGTCATTTTATTTTAGCAACTGGGGAATAAAAAGAAGTAATAGAATGGTTTTCCATTATAAGAAGAGTAAAATATATGCACAACTTTAGAAGTGAAACATTTTTAAACTCATTCAAATATTCTAATATAATTGTCTTATATGTGTTCCAAAGTCAATATAAAATGCATAGTGCTTTTATGTTTTATTCACTTTCTTGTTCCAGGTTAGTTGATTAAAGTTCTTCAAGAGACTTTGGAGAACATAATTGGAAAGTGAATGTACGAATAAGAAAGTTTTTCCTGAACTCATTATTATTCTGATAGCATTCATTCTTGTCCCTTTAACTTTTTTTTTTTTTTTTACCATATATTTATTTCCAAGCAATTTTCTGGTTTTGTGGTCACTTTAACCCATCATTGTCTTGAGGCCCTTTGTGTAATCTAATCACTTAAAAATGAACACACAGAGTCATCTTAAAATCACCTCTTAGGGGGCAGAGGGGCTTGACCCCTTTCAGGGAGCCTTCAGGAAGAGGCTTCCTAACACACCGGTCCTTTAGGGCCCCCAATCTGAGCCCCCCCCCCCCCGGCAGGTCGGGCCCTCTCTCCGACCCTGACCACCCCTATCCCCAGGGCTTCCCTCCAGAAACACAGAGCCTGCTGCCTTTGCCTGCTCGCTGACCTGCTAGGCACCTATCCCCACTCACCCTCCCCATGTACCCAGTCATTTCTTAGCCACTGACTGCATGGCCTGGGGGTGGGAGTGGGGCTTTCAGGGTGACATGTTTACAGCTGGGTAGGACTCAGTAAAGTGGATTTTTTTTTCAAAAATTAAAATTAAAATGGGGCACCTGGGTGGTTCAGAAGGTTAAGCACCTGACGCTTGATTTCAGCTCAGGTCATGATCTCCCTGTTGGTAAGATCGAGCCCTACATTGGGCTCTGTGCTAACAGTGGGGAGCCTGCTTGTGATTCTCTCTCTCTCTCTCTCTCTCTCTCTCTCTCTCTCTTTCTCTCTCTTTCTCTGTCCTTTCCCCACTCAAGTGTGTGCTTGCTGTCTCTCAAAATAAATAACTAAACTTTAATAATATAAATAAATAAATAAATAAATAAATATCATCTTCTCTGGCTTTTATGTTAAAAGTAACATTTATTTGGTTTCCCACTATTTTAAAAGAACTCTTCAGACTAAGGAAATAGAACAATGGTTGTCCTCTATTTCTTCAATCATTATTTATATTTTTAAAGATTTATTGATGTATAATTTTTTTATAAAAATCAGAAATCATAAAAATCACAATTAATTTACACAAAGTGACTATACCTGGGTCTCCATCACCCAAATGAAGAAACCAAATATTATCTTCAACACAGGAATGTTCCCCTGCCCCATGCTGATCCCCATTCCAGTCATTACCTGGGAAAATAAACATTTACATGATTTCTTAACTGACTGAGCCACCCAGGCACCCCTAACATTTACATGATTTCTAATGCCATGGATTATATTTATTTTTTTACAACTTTATATAAATTAATTATTTAGTGAAGACACTTTTTTAATTAGCTTCTTTGCAACACTGTTATGCTGAGACCCATCAATGTCTTTGTGTGTAGTAATAATTTATGTATTTTAATTGTGTGATAGTAATTCATTGTATAAATATATTAAAAAAATGTTGATGCATGCCCCTTTTGATTGATATTTGAGTTGTTTCTGTCTTCTAGTTGTTGATAATAGTGCAGCCATGAACATTCTTTTAGGTATTTTTAAGTAAAGTTTGAATACATTCATGTTAGGAATATACCTATAAATAGAAATGCTAGATCATAAGACATATAAATACTCACCAGTCGCAGAAACTAAGAGAGTTTTCCAAAGTAACTATCAACTCATGCAGTATATGCAAGTTCCAATAAATTCATATGTGAGCCATCAGAAGATATCATGTTTTTTTTATGGCCAACTGAATGAGTATGTAATGGTACTTCATTGTAGTTTGAACTTGTTTTGCCTGTTGACCAAGTATTTCAGCACCTTTTCATATGTCCGTTTGCCATTTGGATACTTTCTTCAGTGAAGTGCTTTTATTGAGACCCTTGCCCATTTTTCTATTGGTTTAATTTTATCAATTGGACTGTAGCATTATTTTTTATTCCATATCCATGCTATTCGGTATAAATGGACATATGTGTCTTTATACACATAGATATATATAATTTTTCCCACCCTATTCCTTTGTCTTCTCAATGATGAAAAAGAAATTTTTAATTTAAATGAAATCCAACATTTTTTAAATCTAAGAAAATGATAGCCATCCTTTTCCAGGATTGGCTTCAAGATTTCACATTGCATTTAGTCAGCATTTTGCCTTAGTATGTTCTAGTCTGTGTGTTTCAGTTTTTCCTAATTTTTCATGATCTTGATATTTTTAAAGAATATTGGTTATATTTGTTTTAATGTTTATTTTTGAGAGAGAGAGAGAGAGAGCGAGGGAGGGAGAGCAGGAGGGGAGGAAGGGCAGAGGGAGAGGGATACAGAGGTTCTGAAGCAAGCTCCTGATGTGGGGCTTGAACTCATGAACTTAGGCTCAAACTCAGGAACTCTGAGATCATGACCTCAGCCAAAGCCAGACATTTACCAGATTGAGACACCCAGGCGCCCGTAGATATTTTGTAAAGTAGCCCTCAGCTTAGGGTTGACTGATGATTTCTCTCAATCAGACTGTGGTAATAAGTTTTTGAGAAAATGTCATAGAGGTGAGCTGTCCCTCCCCTTTACATCATGTCAGGGGTTCACAACGGATAACCTGACTTCACTGCTGAACTTAACCTTGATCACTGCTTTCGATGGTGTTTGCCAGGTTATTCTGACTTAGTAATTTCTTTTTTTCCTTTTTGGAGGGGGGGAAGATTTTTTATTGGTCTTGTAAAATTATTTTAATTTATTGGTTGCTTAGCCTTCCCCACTGCAACCTTGTGTGTCAGCTTACCAGGCTCTGCTTCTTCAATTCCCATGGCTCCATCTGCTTTTCCTTCTATTTTTCTATTTTTTTCTATTTTTTTAGCTGAAGTATAACTGGCATATAACATTATATTAATTTCAGGTGTACAACATACTGATTCAATATTTGTATATGTTGCAAAATGGCCACCACAATAAGTCTAATGAACATCTGTTACCATAAATAGTTTTTCTTGTAATGGGAACTTTTAAGATCTATTCTAAGCAACTTTTTCCTTATCCCTTCTTGTATCATTTTTGCCTTCATTAAAAAGACACATAGCTATCTATGGAGGTAGATGTTATCATTATCATTATCCTCATATCACAAATGGGGAAACTGAGGCATGAGGTATAGGTGTTTGACAGGCTGTTCCAATGTATTAGTTAGTATTTTTTTTTTCTCCTCTACACTCTATTTGTAAGCACTCACTAAGTCCAGCCCATGTTCAAACAGGGGGATTAAGCTAAATATATATCATTTGAATATACTATTTTAAATTCTTCCAGAAGACTTTTCTGTTTTACCTCAATTATTTATTTATTTAATCATTTCTATCACTATATAATCATCAGTATCTATTTTATTCTTTGGGTTATCATCAAATATGATCAATACTAATTTTGTCTAAAATTTCTCCAGTTTTGGAGTTCTTTTAGTGTGACCCTCTGTCCTTTTGATGTGTTTCCATTATTATGTGTTTCCTTTTGGCACTATATAGTGTTGTAGTCTCATGTTTTATTTTTACTTGCCTTGCCTGGAATCAGCTATTTTCTTAAGGACCTCTGTATTTTTTTTTAATTGGAAAATGTGATTTAGAAACCAAGATCTGGGTTGTGCTGATAGCTACCGCTTATAGGTACTCTCAGTAGACAGAGCCCAGGAGATACATATACACACACTGACTTATGTGTATTTATTTACATGTGTGCAAGTATCTGTGCATTTTGTCAGCATACATGTATATCATAGCAAACATGAATTTACACTGGCATCTTTGACCTATGTTCTAGCACTGCAGGGTTTGTTAATATACTATTAATTTATGTATTTGTTCAACCCCAGTAAAAACAACACCAGTATGTCAAGTAAATGCAGAATTATTAAATTCCCTTTCTGGAATTCATTTTATTTACCTTTCTTAGAGTCATCTGTTCTCTGACTAGTTTGTAGTTTTATGGTTTTGTAGATTAACTGGTTCATTTGGCTTTTTAGGGTAATGATCTCTTGTAACATTTCTACATCTGAACTGGAAATCCTATTATTCCTTTTCTTTATATAGATGATAAAATCATAATAACCATCCACTTTTCTCTTATAGTTTTTTTTCTATTTTCTAGTTATTTTTTAGTTACTTTTAGCATAATTGCAGAGTGAACAGAGAATATATTTGGCATGATTTTAATTGTTTATTTTCTTACAGTTATTGAGTCAGTTTATGCTGAATTCTGTGTTTTATGAGCTTGAAAAGAGTATTTACTACATATTTCGGGTACCAAGTTTTGCATATATCAATAAAGAAAATTTTATTAACAACATTGCTAAAGTATTCTTATTTGTACTTATATTTTGTCTGTAGGTTCTGTGTACCTCTTTTTTTAATGTTTATTTATTTATTTTGAGAGAGAGAGAGAGGAAGACATGAGCAAGGGAGGGGAAGAGAGAGGGATAGAAAGAATCCCAAGCAGGCTCCACGGCTCCTCCCACAAACTGCAAGATGAAGAGTCAAATGCTTAACTGACTGAGCCACTCATGTGCCCCTGTGCAAACTTCTTTAAGCTAATCAATGTACCACTACTTCTGGTAACATCAAAGTTTAAAAGTTATACCTTGTTTTTATTGAAATAGAGAAAAAGAAAAGGAAAAGTTTTTATCTTTCATGCATGAATCCAATTTTCTGAAGCTCATATCCTATATTAAGATACTGAGTGATATATTTATTCTGAAAGATCATTTCTTAAAACCACTTCTACTATGGTTTTGTGTGGTTTTCCCAGACCCATCAACTCCTCTGTTTTTCCCATTTTAAGGTATATCAGTATTATTCTCTCCATTCCTCCCAGCATTCATATCTGGTACCTTGAATTCTCAACACCCCGTATCCAAGTCAGAAGTAAACATTCACCATCATCATTTACTTTTCAAACATATTTCCTTCCTTTACTTTGTTCTGCTGTAGAGTGGCAAAGATTCTCTCTTTGACCAAACTCTAACTTAGACTCTTCTGAGCTTTTTTATAACGTGGTTTTGACTTTGGGACTTCTGTGTTTGTCTCTGCATTGTCCAATTTTAGCAAGCATCCTGCTAACCGAGTTTAGCCAGTAGCCCCAATCCTCCTCTATGTGATTACTCTCGATATCTAATTGGGTTCCTCATCACTCTGGTCTGCCTTCAGCAAAAATTGTTGGGGCAATTTAACCATAATGCCCACTTACCTCTTAGTAAATATCCATCTACTTAACTTCACCCTGCTCGTTGGCTATAAATTTCCACTTGCCCATGCTGTATTTGGACTTGAGCCCTGTTCTGTATTGAGGTCTTTCTCCTATTGCATTTTTTTTTTTTTCTAAACAAAATCTGTTTTTGCCACATTAACTACTGTTCAGCTATGGTTTTTCTTGGATACTAGTGACAGTGAATACAACTAGCACAAATGTTGATAGCATTACTATAGACTGATGATTCACAGTCATGATTCACAGACAAAAAAGAAATGCAGGATGGCACTGTGATTAAAAACTGATCCAGAGATAAAACATTTGAGTTTGTTTTAATTCACCCAGTTAGTAGCTATGGGATCTTAGAAGTCGACATTTTTGAGCCCTGATTTCCTGATCTCCAAAATCAGACTAGGAGCAATACTCATTTCACTGAGTTGCCACGAAGTTTAAATGGGTTATTAGTTATAAAGAATCTTGAAACCATTCTTTGAACATACTAAGCACTGTGTCTTAACATAAGCTTTAAATTCCAAAGAAAAGTTCATCCATAAGTGTTATGGTCTGAATATCTGTGTTCTTCCCCACCCCAATTCAAATTTTTAAGTACTAATGCCCAATGTTAGGATTTAGTAGGTGGAGATTTAGGGACATGCTTAAACCATGAGGGTGGAGCCCTCATGAATGGGATTAGTGCCTGACAAAAGAGGGTCTGGAGAGATCCCTAACCTCCTCCACCCTCTGAGCAGGCAGTGAAAAGGCATTAGTTATGAACTAAGAAAATGCCCTTCACCATACTGGCACATTGACCTTGGGGTTGCCAGACTCCAGAAATGGGAGAAAAAGAGGTTTTCGTTTATAAGCCACCAGCTTGAAAGGGCTGTGTCAGTCCATAGTGTATAAGAAAATGAATCTGCTTGTGTAGCTTGGAAGTTTTGTTGTTGTTGTTGTTATTGTTGTTGTTATTGAAGATAATTTCTTCACATTTTGAATATTTTATTTGGCTCATTTTGTTTTGTTAGAATGATGAAGAAAATTCTGGGATTTGTCAGTGCTATAAATAAATAGCTTTCATAAAGTGATCACACACAAAAAATCCCCCTTTATTCAATATTTTCTATTTATGTACCATAATTTTCTCATTTAAATATTTTAAATATGTTTCATATAGAACAATGCTGATGTATATGTGTGAATGTAGAAAAACAATAAAAATACTTTTATTTAAGAAGTCTTTGGAAGCAAAACTGATCATTCTGATGTATTCTTGTATGGCCAAATGATAAAAATATGATAATATACAAAATACAAAATTATTACACAAACTATATAAATTTGAAATATTTCAGAATCAAGCACTGTATTTTTTTTTTTAATTTTCAAAAAGTATCAGACATTAAAGATATGATCAAATTACTTCCTTTCTTCTCCAGGAGCTAACACCATGGTCAGAAATATTATATTTTAGGGGCACCTGGGTGTCTCACTTGGTTAAGCGTCTGACTTCGGTTCAGGTCGTGGTCTCACAGTTTGGGAGTTCAAGCCCCATGATGGGCTCTGTGCTGACAGCTCAGCGCCTAGAACCTATTTCTGGTTCTGTGTCTCCCTCTCTCTCTGCCCCTCCCCCACACATACTCTTGTCTCTCTCTTTCTCAAAAATAAATAAACATTAAAAATATTTTAAAAAAGAAATATTGTATTTTATACTACTTTTTGGTAGATACTGTCTTTTTATTCAGGCTTTATATCCCATTATACAGCTCATAATTTTCTCATTTTTAATTAATATTTCTGAGTTATATCAGCCCTTCCATAGGTCAATTTATTTATTATCTTTATAACCCAATGCAAATTTGGTTAAAAATGTGTTCTAACATATTTCTTTCCTTTTTTTTTTTTTTTTTGCTTTTGAAATTATCCATAGATAATCTGAGAGATATTGTGATTTTTTTTTAAATCCTAGATATATAAATAGTCCTCCTAATAAAGTTAAAGATTTGATATCTGGGAATCTGTATTTCCATATATTCTAATTTTCCTTAAAATAATTCTTTCATAAAAAGTCATTTCATTCTTAGGAAAACTTTATGTGTGTAACTGGATTTTCTCTACACACATTTATTTTCATTATTTGGCACAGATATATTAATATTTCTTATCCTGAGTAACACATTTATTTACAGTTCTCTGCTTATCTAGAAATTTAGCCAAAACGTATCTCAGAAAGCAATGACATTCATAAACTCTGGACTGCCTTGAAATACTACCAGAGTATCAACTAATTTTGCTAATGGGGTGCCTGAGATCCAAAATGATATATACAGTTAATGTACTCAATAATGAGATTTATATGAAAATCAGTACATAGTAAGTAGAATAAGTTAACCTTTCAAGAACATTCTAGGATATCCAGTCCTAGGAATATATTTCATGAGATGAAATATTATTAACAGCTAGTTTTTAAGGGATTTCATATAAATATAGTGCTGTTTTTTGTGCTTGAATATCACCTAACAGAGCTAGCCCACACCTAGATGATAACTATAAACCCTGGACAATTACTATTATTTTTTAAATATATATAAAGGGGCCTGAGTGACTCAGACAGGTAAAGCATGTGGCTTCAGCTCAGTTCATGATCTCACGGTTTATGAATTTGAGCCCTGCATCAGGCTCTGTGCTGACAGCTCAGAACCTGGAACCTGCTTTGGATTCTGTGTCTCCCTCTCTCCCTGCCCCTCCCTGCTCATGCTCTGTCTCCCTCTCTCTCTCAAAAATAAACACACATTTAAAAAAATTAAAAAATATATATAATATATAAAGTCTGAGGGCTCTATATGGTGAACAAGAGGAGACAAATTTTGGAGGTGGTTTTGGTGTCAATACTTTAAAAGAGAGAATTGCCTAATATGAGAAACACATTTCATTGTGTTTAACCTGAAAGCAGGCCACAGTCGATGCATAGAACAACAACAACAACAAAAAATCAAAAATTTACTAATTGAAAAAAAATGTACTGAATGAATTAAATATTAGACTGTATACCACAGAAGAAATGATTTGGAGACAGTAGAATAGTTCTGAAATAATTAATTTAAAGTCAATGCAGAAAAAGGACAAAATAGAAATGTGAAAACAAAAAAAGAGGTTGAGAAGGAAGGTCGATAGGACTTCTGCTTCAGGATTAGTTGCAGGGACATGGTGGTCCTGCTAGAAAAAACAAAAGTCCAGATCAGTTAAAGTCTCAGAAAGAGAAAACCTTCCCCTTGGTAAATCCCTTTCTAAGAAAATACCATTAGGAGACTCTATGTTTCTTTTATATACAAAATCGGAATTGGAGTGGGGAAGAACACAAACATTCAGAGCATAACACTTACGGATGAACTTTTCTTTGCAATTTAAAGTTTAAGACACGCTTATATAGTGCTTAGCATGTTCGATGAATGGTTTCAAGATCTTTTACAAATAACAATCCATTTAAACTTCATGCGACTCAGTGAAATGAGTATTGTTTCCACTCTGATGTACGTGTGCTCCCACTCTGTGTACGCGGCGGGGGGAAACCCAGCAAAATAAAAATAAATGGAAAAAAAAGTTATAAAAAGAATTGAAAATTGTAGAAACAATAAATATTTCAGTAAACAGAGGGAGAGAAACCTATTTTATGAGGCCAGTGTAACTAAAATGAATATACCACGTAGTAAAAAATACACAATATCATTCATAAACATAGACATAAAAACCCTTAATAAAATATTAACATATTGAATCTAACAATTTATGAAAAGTATATATTCTAAAAAAAATATTCCAACTAACTATACACTTGGTGATAAAAGATTGATAATTATGTTCTTCTAAGATCAGGAATGTAGCGAGGATAAAAATTCTCGCTACTTCTAGTTAGGTATTGTATTAGAGCAATTACCCAGTGCAAGAAGGTCATAAAAAGAACGAAAAGACATGAAGATAAGGGAAGAAATAAAACTGACTTTATTTACAGTTATGCTTGCTTACATAGGAAAAAATCTGAAAAACTCTACGAAATAACTGAACTAACAAGTGAATTTAGCACAGTTCAGAAAAAGATCAATACATAAAACCAATTATAGCTTCACATGTTAACCACAAAAAAAGGAAAATTGGGACTTAAAAACAGTCCATTCACAGGGCACCTGGGTGGCTCAGTCCAAAGCTGTCGGGCTTTGCGCTGACAGCTCAGAGCCTGGAGCCTGCTTCAGATTCCGTGTCTCCCTCTCTCTCTGCCTCTCCCCTGCTCACGCTCTGTCTCTCTCTCTCCTTCAAAAATAAATAAACATTAAAAAAACCATTCCAGGGGCGCCTGGGTGGCGCAGTCGGTTGAGCGTCCGACTTCAGCCAGGTCACGATCTCGCGCTCCGTGAGTTCGAGCCCCGCGTCAGGCTCTGGGCTGATGGCTCAGAGCCTGGAGCCTGTTTCCGATTCTGTGTCTCCCCTCTCTCTGCCCCTCCCCCGTTCATGCTCTGTCTCTCTCTGTCCCAAAAATAAACGTTGAAAAAAAAAAAATTTAAAAAAAAAAAAAAAAACAAAAAAAAAAACCATTCCATTCAGGATAACACCTGAGAAACAAAATTCTTAGCTACAAATTTAATACAAGATTTCCACCATCTCTATGTAAAATAGAAATTATAAAACATTGTACGAAAACTTTCACAAGATCTAACTGAATGAAGAGATAAGAGATACACCATAATTGGCAGCTTTAATACTGTAAAGATAGTAACTCTCAGAATGAACTACAGATTCGTTGAACTCAAAATCCAAATTCAAGCTGGATCTTCTTCAAGCTGATTTTCTGTGTGTGTCCATTGTTTTGTTTAATTTTACTTACTTTTTAATAAAGTTTTAAATATAATACTTTTATATTTACAGAAAAGCTTCGAGAATATTACAGAAAGTATTCCTATAACTCACACACAGTTTTCCTTATTATTAACATCTTATATTGCTAAAGATTATACTCACCAATGTCAACGAGTGTGTGTGTGTGTGTGTGTGTGTGCGCGCGCGCACGTGCGCGGGTGCACATGTGTGTGTGTTGGGGGCAATCCCACACCATCAATCAAGAAATTCTCCAACACCAGCTGGGTGTCCAAAAGTTTACTCAGTTCTGACACTATCTACATGGAGAAAGAATCAGATCCCATAGGTTAAGGGGACAGTCACATAAGACTGCCCCTGCCTCTTCACTTCAGGGGCCAATTTCAAGTCCACATTATTACTTGTACTTCTGACAGACTGGATATAAATGAGAGCTTTCACAACTACCTCTTTGGGTTCCATTAATTTGCTAGAGTGGCTCACAGAACTTAGAGAAACATTTTACTTACAAGATCACCAGTTGATTATAAAAGGATATAACTCAGAATATTCAGATGGAGAGATGCATAGGGAAGGTATGGGAAAGGGGAATGGAACTCTTATTCTGCCTCTGAGAGTGCCACACTCCCCAAATTTCCATGTGCTCCCTGACGCTGAAGTTCTCCAAATCTGATCCTTTTGGGTTTTTAATGAAGGCTTCATTATATGAGCATAATCAAATCATTGGCCATTGGCAATTCAATCTCAAACCCGTCTCCCCTCACGGGAGCTAAGGGAAGTGGAAATAAACATTCAAACCCTTTATTTCATAGCTGGTTCCCCTGGAAACCAGGCCCCATTCTTAGGTGCTTCCCAAAAGTTTCCTTGTTAACATAAACCCAGTAGTGATGAATACGTAACATGACACTCTTTTCACCTTTATGGCTCTGAAGAGATTTCAGGAAGTGAGAACAAAAGACCAAATATTATGACAAAATATGTTCCGTTGCTCTTATCACTCAGGAAATTCCAAGGCTTTTGGGAGTTGTTAGCCAGGAAACATGGACAAAGATCAAATACATATGAGAAAAATATTTTGGCCATGCAAATAACCAAATACACATTTATTTTACATCACAATAACAATATCACTATAGTACATTTGTCACCAACCAATGATTATTAATGTTAACTAAACTCCACAATATATTTAGATTTTTTTGCAACTGTGTTTATTTCTGTTTCAGAATTCTATCTGCAATGCATTTCATTTAGTCATTTTCCTCTTAGGCTCTATTAGACTTAAGAATGACCCAGGTGTTTCTTGTTTTTGATAATCTGGATGATAATGAGGATTACTAATCAGGTGTTTTTCAGAATGCCCTTTGGCTTGAGTTCTGATATTTTTCTCATGTTTAGACATGTGTTAAAGGTTTTGGGGAAAAGATCATAGAAGCAAAGTGTCATTTGACGCCCATTGCATCAAGATACTTGCTGACGTGACTTAATACTGATGATGTTAAGCTTGATTACCTGGCTGAGGTACTGTTACGTACTTCCACTATAAGGTTATATGTTTTCTCACTTATTTGGGAAAAGGTCAACGTGCGTAGCCACACTTAGTTGGCAGGGAGTTATGCTGCACCTTTTTGAGGATAATATATTATATATTATATATAATTAGTTATGTATATGTAATTATAATATTTGTATAACATACAGCTATATATAATATAATATAATATAATATAATATAATATAATATAATATAATATAATATATATAATAGCTATATATATTATATATAATAGCTATATATATTATATATAATAGTATATAACTTTAAAAAATAAATTGAGAAAAAACCACAACAGTCAAGTAGAAGCACAAAGCATAGATTCCAGGTTAAAAACAAAAACTTGATTCAAGTGCATGAAGTTCATTATATACTGAGAAAAGTTTCAACAAAATAGGAAATAATAACTTAATAATTATATTTAGAGAATACAGATATTTAAAATATATAAAGTAAACATTGGTAATACTGCAAGGAAAAAATTTACAATAGTTTTCAAAAACCCTGTGTCTATGATAACTCAAGCTGATAAGGATGCAGTAAGCAAATAGAAAAATGTAGACAGTAAATAAATATGATTTAATTTCTGTATACATAGTGCCACTAATATATGGAGAATTCACAACGATTTCTAGTATTCACAGAATGTTTACAAAATTGACCATGTATGAGACACTGAACTAGATTCAACTAATTTTCAATCACCATTATTAAGAGCATATTTTCTATCATTGTTAAATAAATAAATAAATAAATAAATAAATAACAAAAGGTGAAGAAAAATTTTATAACCTTTTGTTTGTTTTTTTAAATTTATTTATTTATTCTGAGAGACAGAGATAGCGGTAGTGGGGGAGGGGCAGAGAGAGAGGGAGACAGTCCCAAGCAGGCTCCACACTGTCAGCACAGAGCCCCATGCAAGGCTTGATCTCACAAACACTGGGATCATGACCTGAGGTGAAACCAAGGGTGAGACACTTAACCAACTGAGCCACCCAGGTGCCCTCCATAACCTTTTTAATATTTTACTTCTTAAATAACTTTCAGCTCAAAGAATCATAATAGAATTTAGAAATATTTAAAGTTGTATAACAAAAACACTACACGTAATGTTACAAACCTTACAATGTTTGTAGCAAAATTCATTACCCTGTTAAACACAATATTAGAGAACAAAAGTGACTGGAAAGTACGGAGATAAACTTTCAACATAATGAGTTACTCAAAGAATAATAGGACAAATGGATAAAAAAGAAGTCTCTCTTTAAAATATTAAGACACATATTAATGAAATGGAAGAGAGAAAAAAAATAGAATCAACAAAGTCAAGTATTTGTTTTGAAAATAAAAAAAATTTAAAAACCTTCAGACTAATCTGTGAAAAAATAAACAGAATTATATTAAAATGGAAATGAAAAAAGGTGAAGTTATAAATGTCAAAAAGGTAAAAAGCAGCAACAACACATGCAAAGCACAAAAATGGAAACTTTAATTCTTTAAAAAAAAATTTTAGCATTAATTATAATAAATAAGCCTGAAAGTAAAAATAACAGAGCTTTTGAATCTGCCACTGTTTGACATTCAGTACACAGACTCCTGAAGAAACTTGTCTTAATGACCAGGAATTATCAATGACCTCTTTATTTTTGTCTGTGATTCTCAACGAAGGACTCTGAAACTGCCATCCACCTATTGGAACTGGCTTTTTATCATGGTAATGTTATTCTTCAAATTACAATGTTGATTTTTTTTTCCTTTTTTTTTCACCGTCACCCCTGCAATGTTGAATTTCTTGATGGAAAAATAAATCCTAGAATCTTAGAATTACAAACTAAAAATTCCTTCCTATGGTTTTGTAATCTGGGTTAACAAAATGATGGGAGAGGAATGCTCTGAAGAGACACCAAAGAGGGTGCCTGGGTGGCTCAGTTGGTTAAATGTCTGACTTTGGCTCAGGTCATGATCTCACAGTTTGCAGGCTTGAGCCCCTTGTCGGCCTTGCGGTGACAGTGCAGGGCCTGCTTGGGATTCTCTCTCTCCCTGACTTGTGCTTTCTTTCTCTCTCAAAATAAATAAATAAACTTAAAAAAAAAAAAGAGGGACACCAAAGAAAACCTTATATTATTTTGTAAACCTTACAATCTCTTTCTAAAAATATGCTTCTCTTAAGTGCAGGTTGCCTGGGTACTGTCTCACTGTCATGGTTAGAAGTGTTTATGTGGTCAATAAGATCTCTTTGGAGTTTGTCCTGGTGAGTTTGGACTGTTATAACAAAATGTCATAGACAGGTGGCTTAAATAACAAACATTTATTTCGGGGGTCTGGGAAATCCAAGATCAAAGGAACTGCATATCCAGTGTCTGGAATAGCCTGCTTTCTGCTTCCTTGATGGTCATCTTCTCACTGTATCCTCAGGCGGAGGACAGAGAAAGGATGCAAACTCTTGTGCCTCTTCTTATGAGGGCTCTCACCAGATTTAAACGGGCTCCACTGTCATGACCTAACCACCTACCCTAAGGTCTGACCTCCCTACACCATCATATTAGGGGTTAGAACTTCAAGATGTGAAAATTGTGGCCACAGGACCATTCAGCCCACAATAGAGTCTTAGAGTGAGATGGACTCCATCACCACCTGACCTTGTTTGTAGGGGGGTTGGTGAGAAGGGTTCCTAAGACGGAGAAACCACATTTCTAAAAAATGAGGATGGCTTAATGCATAGTAATATATGCATTCTCTTAGCATTTTGTTAGAGTTCAGTTATTTGTCATGTCCATTTAGTACTCCATACAGAAGAGGATAACATTTTCGTTAACTCAGTTTGGGTTTTATGGTGACCATAATTTTTTTTTACTAACAGTTTTATTCTTTTCTGATCACAAAAGCAATTTGCATTAATTATCAAAAATAGAAAAACACAAAGAAAAAATGCATAATCCAAATCTAAAATATTTTATTAATATTTTGGTGTGTACCATTCTCTTTTTCCCCATGTGTGTTGCATTTATGTGTATGTGTATATGCGTAAGCATACGACAAATGCATTAATGGTCACTTTTTGATTATAGAAAATTATAAGCAAAGAATAAAACCAGTTTCTCCTGAAGATTTATATAGACTAAATTGGGTTGAAATGTATTGAGATCAAAATATAATATAGGAAGCAATTCACTTTTATGATATAAATGCCTAAAAGGCACAAATCATCCATCCAGTGATTCTGTCATTCAAACCGATCATTGTTCAAGCAGTCATCCCTCTACTTTTGTCTTCAAATCATTTTCTGTATTGAATAAGGAATATCATGATGTATAAATTATGTGTACACCTACAAACCTGTAGGCGATGCTTTTTTTTTTAATAATGTGTCTTCATGTAAGTCTCATAACATTTCATTTAAATTGTTGAAGTTTCTAGACTGTAATTATCTTAAAACATGAGTTATGCCTCTGTCTTCATTGATTAATCTCTCCCTAAGTTGCAAAAAGGTCTTATGAACACTATTAAGCTAAATTTATGATTTTTTTCCCTTCAAAAAGCAAGGAGCATGGGGTTGTCCCTCCTCTGTGCTTCCATAGCACCTTCTATAATCCTTCATTTTAGCACTTACCTCACTGTGCTATAATTACTTGCTTGCATTTGTCTCTCCCATTAAATAATGATCCCATTAAAGCAACGCCTATTTCTTATTCCACCCCAAATTCCTGGCACCTAGCAAAATTCTTGGCATACGTAGACTTCAGGAAATAATGGTTAAATGAATGAAACCATCAAACCTCTTATATCACTGTCACCTGCTTTAATGGCACAATTTGTATAGCAATGTTGACAGAATGGCCTGCTTTCATTAAGTTATCTTTAGAGATTTCACAGCTGCTGCACACACATTGAGTCATCCTTAGGTTTAGCAATCCTTATATAAATTTACAAATCATTAAAGAATTTAACATGGTAATTGTGAGCTACTCAGGTGAATAATACATTTACAATTACTAATTGATTTCTGATTTGGTCTTTGTCAACATCAAAAGAGAAAGGACCAGTAATCATTTCACAATATATATGTGTATCAAATCATCAGGTTATGTACCTTAAATTCACACAGTATTATATTCCAATAAAGATGAGGAAAAAAAAAAAAAAAAAGACAGGTTAAGAAAAAAGAAATAGGACCTGAACATTTTTGCAGGACATCCAGAAAATCACACTGGACCTTCTGTATTGAAATTCAGAAAATCTCTACATTTAGAAAACTGTTATGGAATAGAATGGTCGCTAATATCTGGAGAATCTCTGTCCTGTAGAAAAAGTTAAACAACTTGTTTTATTCTAAAGTACATTAATTGATTTAATTAGCATGTTTAAAAAAGCACTGTCTGTACAAGTCATGCTAATTAAGAACTAAAACAGTGATATGTACAGAATTGTATTAAAATATTTAAGTATTTTAAGTAATTATTGGCTTCATCCACCAGTACCAATGCTCAGAGCATTTTTAAACACTCTACTATCAGACTGTGTATTATATTCTATTGGTTACCTACAATGGCGACAACTTGATTCTTGATGCTAAGAATTATAATAGTGTATATTTTTTTTATCTTAAGGAACACAGCTAAACTTAACAATAGTCTAGAGATAGCCTGCAGCATTTTAGGACTATGTATGCTGAAAATGTGTGTGATTTTTCAAAATCTGGAAAGGCTTAGCCCTGAGGGTGTTTTATGATGACATTTTGTGAGAGGCTGGCCAGAGGTAAATCAGGTGCTTAAAGTTAGTGAAAGCATTTCAGCTCTAGAGTTCAAGTTTGAAAATGTAGCTGAGCTAAATGTATAGAATGAAACTCTGTAAGTTTCATGTGAGTCAAATTCAGGCTTAATTTAAAATCATCAACATTGAATCAGATGAAGCAACCAAAACTAGGAAAGCAAAAATAATACATAATTTTCAAAGTTAGATAGGTTTGGTGGTGACTATTGAAACTCCAGGGAATAATTCATTTTACTACTGCCCTCTGTAGCTTGGAATATGTGAAAGAAGAAACCCAGCCTGAGGAATGTTTTGGAAGGAGCTGGCCAAAGTGAACTCTAAGCTAACTGCAAATGTTAATAGCAGAGTATGTGAGTAAAGATAGAGACCTCCCTGCAACTCCTCAGAGTCAAACTCATAAATTTAAATGCCAGATTGATATATTTATTTGAATGCTACATAAACATTCCAAACATTTGTGCCTTCAAAATCCTCAGTTTTCCCTATCCTAGTTAAAAATACCAAAATCTGCTGTGTCTCTCAAACCAGAGATTTAGGAATCATCCTTGATTCCTCTGTCTCATTCAATTCCACATCCAGCTCCTGTCACTGCTATATATAAAACATGTCTGAAACACATCATCTTCTCTCGGATTCATGGCCTTTAGTCTAGCCACCTGCATCATCTGACCTAGACCACCCAGATGGTCTCCTACATGGTCTCTCTGCTTCCATCTTGAATCCCGTCCATCTTTTCTCCAAAGGAAAGCCAGAATAATTTGCACGAGCATAAATCTGCTTCTCTCTCTTCCCTGCTTAAACCAGTTGGATATCTTCCAAATGAAATTTGAATAAAATCCATACTCTGTGTGACCTGGCTCTTATCTCTGAAAAATTTGTTTTCTGATATTTCTCTCTCATCAACAAATCTCCATTTATTATTGGTCTTTTTAAAAACATTATTTTTTAATTCTCAAGTTAGTTAGCATACAGTGTAGCCTTGGCTTCGGGAATAGAACCCAGTGATTCATCACTTACATATAACACCCAGTGCTCATCCCAACAAGTGCCCTCCTTAGTGCCCATCACCCATTTCCCCCAATCCCCACCCGTCAACCCTCAGTTTGTTCTCTGTATTTAAGAGTCTCTTATGGTTTGCCTCCCTCTGTTTTTATCTTATTTTTCTTTCCCTTTCCCTAGGGTCATCTGTTAAGTTTCTCAGATTCCTCATATGAGTAAAATCATATGATATCTGCCTTTCTCGGACTGACTTATTTCTCTTAGCATAATACTCTTCAGTTCCATCCACATTATTGCAAAAGTCAAGATTTCATTCTTTTTCATCATCAAGTAGTATTTCATTGTATATATATACCACATCTTCTTCATCCACTCATCAGTTGGTGAATATTTGCACTCTTTCCATACTTTTGCTAGTATTGAGAGTGCTGCTATAAATATTGGGGTGCGTGTGCCCTTCAAATCAGCATTTTTGTATCCTTTGATAAATTCCTAGTAGTGTGATTGCTAGGTCATAGGGGTGTCTACTTTTGATTTTTTGAGGAACCTCCACAGTTTTCCAGAGTGGCTGCACCAATTTGCATTCCCACCAGCAGTGCAAGAAGGTTCTCCACATCTCCATTTCTCCACATCCTCACCAATCGCTGTTGTTTTTCTGGGTTGTTAATTTTAGCCATTCTGACCAGTGTGAGGTGGTATCTCATTGGGGTTTTGATTTGTATTTCCCTGATAATGAGTGATGTTGAGCATCTTTTCATGTGTCTGTTTGCCATCAGGATGTCTTCTTTGGAAAAGTGTATGTTCATGTCTTCTCATTTCTTCATTATATTATTGCTTTCTGGGTGTTGGGATTGGTATTTTCTTCATAGATTCTTGATACTAACCCTTTATCTGATATGTCATTTGCAAATATCTTCTCCTATAATGTCAGTTGCCTTTTAGTTTTATTGATTGTTTCCTTTGCTGTGCAGAAGCTTTTTATCTTGATGAGATCCTGAGGTCAAAGAGGTTACTGCCTGTTTTCTCCGGTAGGATTTTGATGGTTTTCTGTCTCACATTTAGGTCTTGCATCTATTTTGAATTTATGTTTGTGTGTGGTGTAAAAAAGTGGTCCAGTTTCATTCTTCTGCATGTTGCTGTCCAGTTTTCTCAGCACCATTTGTGAAAGAGACTGTCTTTTTTCCATTGGATACTCTTTCCTGCTTTGTCAAAGATTAGTTGGCCATGTATTTGTGGGTCCATTTCTGGGTTCTCTATTCTATTCCATTGATCTTGTGTCTGTTTTTGTGCCAATACAATACTTTCTTGATGGTTATAGCTTTGTAATACAGGTGAAAGTCTGGGATTGTGATGCTTCCAGCTTTGGTTTTCTTTTTCAACATTACTTTTGCTCTTCAGGGATTTTTGTGGTCCATATAAATTTTAGGATTGTTTATTCTATCTCTGTGAAGAGTGTTGGTGCTATTTTGATAGGGATTTCATTGAATGTGTAGATTTCTTTGGGTAGTATTGACTTTTAACAATATTTGTTCTTCCAATCCATGAGCATGGGATGTTTTTCCATTTCTTTGCATCGTCTTCAATTTCTTTCATAAGATTTCCATATTTTTGAGCATACAGACCTTTCGCCTCTTTGGTTAAGTTTATTCCAGGAGAGTTAGAGCATTTGTTGGTATGAGAAAAAAACACATTCATTTGGTGGTAGAGATATCCCATAGGTAGAGTAAGAATTCTTTTATAAACACACACACACACACACACACCACAAGTCTGATTATAAACTAGGTCAAAAAGAAATTATAAATAGAAGTTAAAGACAGTTTTGAGCAGTGGCAAAATCCTTGGTCTTCCTACACCATATGACCAATTTAACAATCTGAATGGTCCAATATTCAATTTAATGGAGTAGTGAAGTCATTAATGTTTATTATGATAACGTATAGAATCCCACTGTTTTATATTAGGATACAGAAAAAAAGAGAAAATTTTCCTGTTGATTTATAAATACTTTAAAAATTAAAGCACTGTCACCAAGAATCAAATTAATTCAAAGAAATTAGCATTTCTAATTTGTTGTTATTTTTATAATGTCCATTCATTAGGAAACCTAATAAGGTCCTTTATTTAAAAATGTCTATTTATTTATTTTAGGAGAGAGAATGTGTGTGCATGCATGCACAAGCAGAGAGAGAAGGAAAGAATCCCAAGCAGACTCCAAAGAATCAGCAGAGAGCCCAAAGCAGGGATCGATCCCACAAACCGTGAGATCATGACCTGGGCCAAAATCAAGAGGGGCGCCTGGGTGGCGCAGTCGGTTAAGCGTCCGACTTCAGCCAGGTCACGATCTCGCGGTCCATGAGTTCGAGCCCCGCGTCGGGCTCTGGGCTGATGGCTCGGAGCCTGGAGCCTGCTTCCGATTCTGTGTCTCCCTCTCTCTCTGCCCCTCCCCCGTTCATGCTCTGTCTCTGTCTGTCCCAAAAATAAATAAACGTTGAAAAAAAAAAAAAAACCAAATAACAGGTTTCAAATAAATAATCCAAATCAGACATTTAAAAGTAAACTGGTGAAGGGGCAGTAAGGAATCTACTCCTGAAATCATTGTTGCACTATATGCTAACTAAATTGGATGTAAATTTTTAAACAATTAATTAATTAAAAAACAAACAAACAAAAAACGACAAAAAAGTAAATTGGTGGATAGAATAAATGTCAAGAAAGCATATACAATATCTCTATCACTTCATCCCCAGAAACGTAAGTCTTCATTTGATACATTTTACTGATTCTGCAAAGTAGTTCTTTTTTAAAGCCTCCCCTCAGTGAGCAGTGGATTTAATAGGAATTCTCCTTCCTATGATGTATAACTTTACAAAGCAGGAAGTGAAGCTGTGTCCTGAGGAGGCAATCCTGTGGTCAAAGATGAGGATTTGGGGCAAAGAGACATAAAAAGGTGTGAATCCGCTATCTAAAAACAATAACAATTACTGCAACACAATTAAGAATATTTCCAGTGTGTTTTGAAAAGACTTCCAAGAAGAATTGCCTCATTAGAAGGTGAATGAAAGATGTGTCTGTCTAAATTCTGGCTTTCAAAAAAGACATTCTCTTTCTCCAGAGTCTTTCCTTTCTTCAAAGATCAATCACCACCTGGCCATATTATTGCCAAGTTGATGAATTACGGAAGTTTTCTTTCCTGACACCTTTGGCTGATACTGTGTGAAGAGAGGTATCCCAGGGGTAGAGAACAAGCTACAAATGAGACAACCATGGTTTAACATTTTAGTAGAAATAACAGATATGCAAGCAAATAATTTGAATAAACTAATATAGCCAATATTTATTAGAGTTTATCATTTGAACAAAATGGACACCTGCCTAACTGCCAAAAATCTAATTGATTAATAGTTCTCCCTTCTGCAGTTAATTCAAGAAAATCACACTCCCAATTTGAGTTTGTTAAAGAATATATTTTTATTTTTATGAACCTTGGTATTTATAATTGCCCTCTGCTTTTCAGTTTTACTTCTGTATATACAATGAGCGTCACTAAGTAAAAATTGCTGGAAGATATGTAATGCTAATGCTCGTCACTGAGGAGATGGAGAACTACATGGGTTGACAAGTCCTTAATTATATTGATGAATAAAATAAACAACTTTTTAAACTAATTAATTTTGCTCTTATGTTACAGAAAGTAATTCTAACTTTTGTTACATTTACTCTAATGCCCAGGGCATTTGGCATAGCTAAAAATAAAGAATGTATCGTTGCTGATCAGAATGATTTAGAGAATGTTTAATTAGACAACTTGTTGCAAAAATACTTAATGAGTTCTCATGTGAAGTGCAAATCCTAAGTATCTTCCCCTTCTGCCTTAACTCAGACTTGATTAGTAGCTCTGGGGTAATTATGATTCAAAGCACTACAGTGAGGATATTGGAAAGAGGTGCATTTTAGATTGCAACTAATAAGAAATTATATATGATAAAAAATTTAAATATAATGTATTAGGAATATTGCAGTTTTGCCAAACTATGCAAGTAGACTTGAACTATATTAATTCTTACTATATTTTCTTTTGATTTTGGAAAATATTTGATTAATATAGTACTTAAAGGTACTTTTAGTGGATATCAAATGCCAGTTTATTTGATGTAATTTATAAATAGATACAAATATACAACTTACAGTGTATATCTACTAACTAAAAATACTTTCCCCCTTTATGTACGTGGCATAACTACATCTACTTCTCAAGGTCTGATTTATCAAGGGCCTGTCATGCCAATGAATGAATCCCTACCTCCAATTTTCAGTTTTCTCCAACACCCCTAATTAAAACCTGCAATTCCATTTTGTGTTTACTGCTATTATTGTTCCATGAGGTGTTTTTAGAACATGACTCCCTAAGTTATCTTCAAAATGTCCACTATATGGGAGTATATATTTTTTTCTTCAAAAATTATATACAATCCCTGAAAAGTGATAAAAATAATTATTAAGTTTAATTAAGAAACTCTATCCTAGATTGTGTGACTTGCCAGAGGACAAGGGTCTTAAATTTTAATTATTAGTTTTAGATATGAAATAACTACAAATGTATGCATAAGTAGTATTCACATTTTATTTTTTTTTTATTTTTTTTTTCAACGTTTATTTATTTTTTTGGGACAGAGAGAGACAGAGCATGAACGGGGGAGGGTCAGAGAGAGAGGGAGACACAGAATCGGAAACAGGCTCCAGGCTCTGAGCCATCAGCCCAGAGCCTGACGCGGGGCTCGAACTCACGGACCGCGAGATCGTGACCTGGCTGAAGTCCGGCGCTTAACCGACTGCGCCACCCAGGCGCCCCTTTTTTTTTATTTTTTTTTTTATTTATTTTTTTTTAGTATTCACATTTTAAAGAACAAGATGAATAGTCAGTGCCCAACAGCTGAAGAAATGTAGCCATAATACAATTTTTCTTTACCTTCTTTGAAATTTCATCTAAATATTAAACCCTTTCTCTGTATTTCCCACATCTCTTGGCTTTTGTATTTTCTTTCTCTTTTCACTTATGCTTTGTTCTATTTTTTTCCACATCTATCACTAATTCTAGCTTCACCTCTGTCTAATCTCCCATAAAAACTGCGGCAACACAACATACATTTGGGCTTTCAGAGTGCCATCAGACTCATCAGACACAATTAGGTTTTGATCTAATGCTACATTTATGTAGCTTTACAGATGGCTACAAGTCAGGATTTACAGCAGGCACATACCCTTCATCTCATCAGGAGATCCAAAAGCTAAATAGGAACAGAGTGCCTTTGTACACAGACTGTGTACAAAACAAATGAAGCAAGCATAATATCCAAATGATGTTGTTTTTTTTTTTTTTTTTTTCCAGAAAGAATTCACATTAGCGTTTGTTGGCCACCTAGGCATTATGCTGTATAATCCTAGATCACCTGAATCCGATCAGAAATTGATCAGATTTGAGCCAGGTAGTTAAATCCTTGAGAGGTTGGGTCTATTTATGTTTACTGTTATTCTTAGGATTTATTTCCTTAGTGTTCTGCTCTCCTTAGTGGGTCTTACCTCCCATGATCAGTATAATTATGGATCTCACTTGGTTGTATGTTGTTCCTGTTAGTTCTTAGTAAGTGTGTTTTATTTAAATTCGTTGGAATGTTATCTGTAGAAATCTGTGTATGCTGTGTTGTCAAAATAGCATTTATATTAACTTTTACATATTATCTGTAAGCATGAACAAAGTATGATCCCTCAAAAACAGACTTAATAGAGATAATTCTACAGTGGATACTATACATCTATGGAACAGGTTTTTGACACTAATTTCTCAAAGGAGATTTTTTTCTTTTCTTCTTCAGCATCAAGCATCTATGAGTTTTAATGAAATTTCCCAAGAAATATGATACTTAAATGAATCAGATACTTGAACACAGGGATCTGACTTGAAGAGATTCTATTAGTAGATGAACAGAATCATAAAGTCATATGGAGGGAAGTGGACCCAGAAGGAATTACCTGGGTGCCTTTAATAATGGGGTGGCAACAGAGACATTAACTAGCTTCTGCTGCTTAGAAGATAATAAAATAGAAAGGTGCCTGAGTGAAGTTCTACTTCCTCAACTGGTTTCCTTGTCTTGTGCTAGCATGAATCTTAGAGTTCAACTTGGTCTGGTTATTCTTGTTTTTAAATACACAGCAAATGGTCTTATTAAACATATGTAGTATATAATATGTAATGTCTGTATGTAAGTATATAATATCAGCAATTTGTAAAAGTAGAAATATAAAATTCAAGGAGTGTTTTTGTTGTGAATTAACCTGGGCAACTATCACTAGGATATTAATATTAGTTCTTCATGATTTCAGTTATTTCCTCATATGTGAGACACTAACTGCCTAGGGTAATAAATTTGTGGAATTATGAGCCACAGCTGTATTACTGCCACTCAGTGATTGGTTCTTTTTATCTCACCAAACATGTAATTTCCATATGGAGTCCTTTCTTGTCTATCATGACATAAATGTAAAATTTTACATATACTATCTTTTAAACCTTGTGTGTTAACACACTAGGAGTATAAAATATGGCAATAATTTTAGCAGTTGGTCAGCCTTATAGGTAGCCATCTCTGTAAGGTCTTGTTTTTCCTTTCATTATTCCCATATTCTGTTTTCCTGTTATACTAAATTTCCTCTTTTCTGACAGTAGATAATACAAATATGAACCATAACTATTTTTTGTCTGATTGCTTGTAGCCTCAAGCAAATGTCTGTACCTTGTTGAACTATTAAATAACTAGAAAGATTACATGGAAAATTGTTTGGTTTCCTTTTTCATTAGTTTAGTTTAGTTTTGTTTTGTTTTCCTTCTTAGAATATGGTGGGTTTACCAACATAATTATTAACAAGATAATTTGCCTAGCCTCAGATTACTGTCTATCCATTTCCAAAATGCTCCAGAAAAAGGTGTTGAACATATAAAACTGAGTTTATTAAAATGTGGATGTAAAGGAGATGTCCCAGGGTTTTATACCTAAGATTGTGATTTTACGGTGAAATTTGCAAAAGAGAGAGCTGATTGGAATTGGCCATAGTTTAGTGCATGATAATTCTGGATTGCTGTACACAGTAAGGTGTGGTTCTTAAGAAGTCTTGATAAGCCATCTGTTATTTTTGATAAATAAACTAATTTAGTTGGTCCATTATCTTACAGGAGCAAATATTACTGAAAGCAAGACACTCAGCCATATTTGTCTGTTGTCAGTACTATTTTAGCACAGGATGAGGAAATCATACCTGTTTCTAGTATTATGTAGCATAAGGAAAAGAAAGTATGTTTGGACTCAGTATTTATTGGTTAAGATTGTTGTGATGCATTAGTACTAAGGACTTTCATTTTCTTTGCCCTTGCTTCAAGGAGCCAACAGAAAGAACCTACTTTACGTTTTAACCTTCTGATTTGTTTTTCTGTCCAGTTATAAAATTATTCTAAAAAGCCATCTACTCAGAATTCTCACCTAATTAACCCAACTAAAATCATAATTCTCCTACTGAGTTTCCCCTTAGCATTTACCCATGCAGTTCATACTGCATTATTTTGTTCATATTTAGCTCTGCTCAAGTAAATTACATGAACTCTCTGACACACAGGCCAGTTTTCACACCACTGCATAATTTCATTCAGTTCCAGTGGTCCTGACAGTGTCTTATTATGCCTTCATTCAGGTTCCTTCAGCAACTATTTGCCTCATGCATATTATATGTCTGTTGTAATTTTGCATATACATTTGGCTCCCCTCAGAGAAAGAATAGAGAATTTACACACAAATGCCAGAATTCTCCATGTTGTATCCTGAAACAGAGACTATTTATGCCCACAGTTGTCAACACAGAAAGTGTTTCCAAGATTTTAGTTACAATAACCGAAAAGAGCATAAGATGAGCATTACCCCATTTAACTGCTTTTTTCTTCAAAGTAAGATACATTATTTTTACTGTCTGGAATTAAATTTGTTTTTTCTTATTTTCCAACTTTTCTTAAAGAAGAATATCTTATAAGTGATTGTATTTTCAAAACTTACTAAAAACTTTTATGTTTGTTGAAATAAATTATGGTTTTTAAAGAGATATTAAAATTAGCCCTATGTTTTATATTTTGATTTTCAGAAAACAAGTAGTATCTGACCTACATTTTCCTTTGTTCTCATCCCCCTCCATACTTGTATGTTTACTGTAGAAACAATAAAGTTTTGGGGATTTTTCTTTTTCAATTAGTGGCTCGCTATGCACTTGGATAATAGTTTTAGAAGTAAAGTTGTGATACATTTATTTTTTCTTTATTAAAAGTCCAAATTATATTTATCTGTATTCCTTGGACTTTGTTTGGGTTTTCTGTTTCCTGTGAAATAGTGACCACCAATGGAAAAAGAAAATTTCCACATGTGTCCTGATTTATTATACGTGGATCAAAATTGATTTTTTTATTTATAGGCTTAAGTGGTATTTGTTAAAGTTTAATTTGTAACTAAAAGTAATAGTAGTACACACTTGATCACGACAGCAAAATTATTAGAAATGCTTATAAATACTTGTTAAGAAATAAACAAAATTGTATTGGAAGTGCATCTCTCATAGAGATGGATGGTGATTTAAAACAAAAATGAGTTTAGGGGCGCCTGGGTGGCTCAGTCGGTTGAGCATCCGTCTTTGGCTCAGGTCACGATCTCGTGGTCTGTGAGTCCAAGTCCCGCGTCGGGCTCTGTGCTGACAGCTCAGAGCCTGGAACCTGCTTCAGATTCTGTGTCTCCCTCTGTCTCTGCCTCTCCCCTGCTCATGCTCTGTCTCTCTGTCTCTCAAAAATAAATAAACATTAAAAAATTAAAAAAAAATAAAACAAAAATGAGTTTAAATATCTATTGGTAAATATAGTTTCTTTTAAAACTGCAAAGAAAACTTTTTGAGTATAGTTGATACATGATAGTATATCCATTTCAGGTATGCAACATAGTGATCAACATTTCTATATGTTATGTTATGAATCATATGAAAATCTTTTTAAATTCCAGTATATTTAACACACAGTGTTGTGTTAGCTTCAGGTGTACAATATAGCAATTCAGCAATGCCATATCTTAGTCCTCGTCAAGAGAAGTGTACTCTTAATCCCCTGCACATATTTCACCCATCACCCCAACCACCTCTCTCTAGTAAGCCTCTGTTTTTCTATATATTTAAAAGTCTGTGTTTTGTTTTTTTTTTCTTTGTTCATTTGTTTCTTAAATTCCCCATATGAGTAAAATCATATGGTGTTTTTCTTACTCTGCCTGGCTAATTTCACTTAGCATTATACTCTCTAGATCCACCCATGATGTTGCAAATGGCAAGATTTCTTTTTTTTTTATCACCGAGTAATATTCCATTGTATATGTACCACATCTTCTTTAACATTTGTCTATCAATAGGCATTAGGCTGCTTCCATAATTGGCTATTGTAAATAATACTGCAATAAACATAAGAGCGCATATATCCCTTCAAATTAATGTTTTTGTATTCTTTGGGTAAATGTCCAGTAACACAATTACTGAATCATAGGGTAGTTCTCTTTTTAATTTTTTTAAGTATATTTATTTATTTTGAGAGAGAGAGAAAGAGCACAAACAGGGGAGGGGCAGAAAGAAGGAGAGACAGAACCTGCAGCAGACTCCACGCCATCAGCACAGAGCCCAATGTGGGGATCAAACTCACAGACTGTGAGATTATGATCTGAGCTAAGATCAAGATTCAGACACTTAAACAACTGTGCCACCCAGGCACCCCTGTTTTTAATTTTTTGAATATCCTCCATACTGTCTTCCACAGTGGCTTCACCACCAACAATGCACAAGGGTTCCTTTTTCTCTACATCCTTATCAACACTTGTTGCTTCTTGTGTTTTTGATTTTAGCCATTCTGACAGGTGTGAGGCGATATCCTGTTGTGGTTTTGAGTTGCCTTTCTCTGATCATTAGTGAGGTTGAGCATTTTTTCATGTGTCTGTTGACCATCTGTGTGTCTTCTCTGGAAAAATGAGTGTTCATGTCTTCTGCCCATTTTAATTAGATTATTTACATTTTTGGTGTTGAGTCATATGAGTTCTTTATATATTTTGGATATTAACCCTTTATCTGATATATCATTTGCAAATATCTTCTCCCATTCAGTAGGTTGTCTTTTAGTTTTGTTAATTGTTTCCTCTGCTGTGCAGAAGCTTGCTATTTTGATGTGGCCTCACTTGTTTATTTTTGCTTTACTTCCCTTGCTTCAGGAGACATATCTAGAAAGATGTTGCAATGGCTGATATCAGAGAGACAACGCCTGTGTTCTCTTCTAGGTTTTTTGTGGTTCCAGGTCTCACATATAGGTCTTTAATCCATTTTCAGTTTATTTTGTGTATGGTGTAAGAAAGTGGTCCAGTTTCATTCTTTTGCATGTAGCTGTCCAGTTTTCCCAACACTTTTCTTGAAGTGACTATTTTGCATATTCTTTCCTCCTTTGTTGAAGATTAACTGACCATACAATTGTGGGTTTTTTCCCTGGGCTTTGTATTCTGTTCCATTTAGATATGTCTATTTTTGTGCCAGTACCATACTGTTTTGTTTACTACAGCTTTAAAATATAACTTGAAGTCTGGAATTGTGATGTGACCAACAATCCCTACTAAAATACCAACAGAATTTTAAACACAACTAGAACAAATGATTCTTAAATTGGTATGGAACCACAAAGACCCCAAAGTGCAGTACAAGTCTAACAAAGCCTCACTCAATCTGGTGAGGAGCTCTGGAATAGATATAGATGATGACATAGATATAGATATAGATATAGATATAGATATAGATATAGATAGATATAGATATCTTCAGTATTCTATCCAGGTCTAAAATACTGGACAATTCAATCCTTCTTGTTCAAAGGATGCAAATTACTCCACTTTGACAGCTCTCCAGAACTGAATCAGCTCTCAAAGGTCTGAACGGCCATGAAGGAAGTTATCTGCTGCCTCACTTCCTACACCTGAGCACAAATACTTCATTAAACTGGGAATTTAGCAGACTTCTGTGTCTACTGAAGTTCACTTTGGGGCTTGTCATATCTTTCTCTCCAAATTTAGGAAACGCTTCCTCCAAGACTCTGGTGCCTCTTTTTTTCGGAGAAGAAAAAGACAAGAGGAACCTTAGAGAGTAAAAAACAAAAACAAAAACTGTATTCTTGTCCCCTGTAGTTTGTTTCTAGGCCCCAATCAATCTTCATCATTCAACTCTCCCATCAATCATTTTAGATTCCATTTACCCCAACTAGCTTATCTGGTGACCTAATTCGGACTTTCATACCTGAGGAGTTGAGTCTTAGGTTGTCATGTACTTCTATGACTGGGATTGCTAAATTTGCTCATTTCCCATCAAGGGAGTACCCAGATGCATCCAAGTGAAAAGCCTAGGAATCACACACATTACTTTCTGTTTCCATCATACAAGAGGCTCTTGATGATGAGTTTCTTCTGCCAAGATGACAACTTCTCTTTTTGCCTGCTAGTCCCTGAACAGAAGGAGCCCAAAGTACACAGGCATCAGCCACACCTTATCAATTAATGGAATTCTTACTATGTACCTTGGAAAAAACATGGCTCCTTTTCACACCAGAAGCTGCCGAGTCCATGGCTGTGAAATGGGTGGCAAAGTAATTCCTAATGGTCCATTAAGAGTGGTGGTAAATGCTGCCATGGCTACATCTACCCCTTTGCATTTGAAACCATGTTTTGTTTGTATTTAGGACATAGCATAATATAAATGTCTTTGATTCAATTACATACTGCTTCCTACAGAATGGTTTTCCATCTTTGCAAAATATTGTTTCAATGGTAGAACTTCAGCTGCCCCTTTAGCAGGCAGTTCCATCTTTCTACTAAGATAGTAGCTGCTGAATAGTGTAGTAAGTGTTGTGATCAGTCAAGTTCATGATCATGGTTGTACTCCCATACCTCACTTGTGTTAAGTGGATTTCTTGGTCTGATGCAAGGGGTTATGTAGGAATCCATGCGAGTGGAGCACATATTCCTATGAGAACAAATAAATCATTGGATTTGTGGAGACTTTCTTATTCTTTCCACACAAATTTGCATAACTCTAGTATTTTTATTTTTTGAAGGTTGTTTATTTATTTATTTTGAGAGAGAAGGTGCGAGCATGGGAGGGGAAGAGAGAGAGGGAGAGAGAGAATCCCAAGCAGGTGAAACACTGTCAGCACAGAGCCCAGTGCGGGGCTTGAACTCACAAACCATGAGATCATGACCTGGGCTGAAATCAAGAGTCAGGCACTTAACCAACTGAGCCACCCAGGAACTCCTATAACTCTATTATTTTAATAGAGGAATAGAATTGATGTTATCTGAATTTACATTGAGTAGCTATAGCTTATAAGGGGTCCAAAGTATGTATACTAGAATTCATTTTGCCATCTCTTTGATAGCAGTTAAAGGTAATGTTCTCCCATTGGGAAAAGAGCTGAATAAAGTCAAGTTATACTCAAGTGGCCAGTTAGCTTCCCTTAGAAATGGTGCCATAATGGAAGCCCAGAGTTGGTCTCTGTTGCTGGCAGATTGTACCTTAAATGCACAAGTAACTAGATCAACCTGATGTTCGCTAGCCTTAGTAATCAGCAATTCAGTGCTGGCATAGCAGGTGCATGGATCCCAATAGCATGGATTGTCACTTAGAGAGAGTGATCTAGTTTTCTATGATTGCAGAATATTGCTTCTAAGGTAGGACTTTAGTTTTGTGAATGGCATGTAAATATGCACTCATATTTGTTGAAAAAAATCAATGAAGATCAAAATATGCAATTTATGTTACTAGTTCTGAAGACGAATGAAGATGCCTATAGGAAAAAAAAATAATTCAGATGTGAATTGTGTAGTCAAAACATTAAATTGGTTTAATAAGGTTTTGGCCATGTGATGGTTGAGTGATGTTGGCTTTGCAATTACCACTTGTATAATATGTTTCTCTAAAAATTCACATGGAGGAAACTATGTGAATGAAAGGGAATTCATTATTCTTGTCTCTTTAGAAAAAAGGGACAGATCTATTTTGTCTAAAGCAAATTTAAACATTCTAAATTTTCAGTGTCACCTTAAAGAATATCAACTAGACTTATCATGGGAATCATTTCATAATATATGAAAATATCAAATCACTATGATGTATAGGTGAAGCTAATAGAATATGGTATGTCAACTGTATTTCAATTTAAAAGAAAAAAAAAAGAATTTCAAGGCCTGAAGACAGAGACTAGCCCTTAAATGTATTCTTTCTTTTTATAAAAACAACTTATTCTTCCTCTAGAAACTTTAGAAAATGTAAATAAACAACACAAACAATAATAGCAGCAATATTTTTTTTTAATTTTTTTTTTTCAACGTTTATTTATTTTTGGGACAGAGAGAGACAGAGCATGAACAGGGGAGGGGCAGAGAGAGAGGGAGACACAGAATCGGAAACAGGCTCCAGACTCTGAGCCATCAGCCCAGAGCCTGACGCGGGGCTCGAACTCATGGACCGCGAGATCGTGACCTGGTTGAAGTTGGACGCTTAACCGACTGCGCCACCCAGGCGCCCCAATAGCAGCAATATTTAACGAGAACTTAGATTTGCCAGGTATTGTACATATATTACTGCAATAAATCCTCATAATACACTATTATTATTTTTTTTTACATATGGTAAATGAGTCAAATACCTTCAACCAATGTAAATAAGGCCAAATACCTCCAACCAGAGTAAACTTCTAAACTTTTACTAAACATTTAAGAACATAATTGTCCATAGAATGTTTTTTAATTTTCTAACCATCATATTTTTGATACCAGGAAATACTTTCTACACATAATAAGATTTAATGTTGCTAATAAAAAGCTTCTTAAATCTGTTTTTTTTTTTAATGTTTATTTTTGAGAGAGACAGAGAGAGTGCAAGCAAGAGAGGGGCAGAGGGAGGGAGACACAGAATCTGAAGCAGTCTCCAGGCTCCAAGCGGTCAGCACAGAGCCCAATGTTGGTCTCAAACCCATGAACCATGAGATTATGCCCTGAGCCCAAGTCGGGCACTTAACTGACTGTGCCACCCAGGGGCCCCTTAAATCTGTTTTATTTATAGAGCCAGAAATTTATTTTTTAAATCCGTAGAATATATTTTCATGTGTTTTGAAGCACATACACATTCGAGTCCACAAATAATTTAGATGCCATGTGGAAATTAAGTTAGAAAATTATTAGAGCACCAAGGAAAACTTGAAGGCACAAAATTATGAAAGATTACTCAAGAGTTGTAAAAAACTAAATTCTTCCTGATATCAGTACTGATATGAAATAAATAACTGGTATATAAATATATTAGAATTAAATGGATCATTGAAATAATACTCCAGTGACTGACTCAAATCAACCCTCAAGATCTTGTTTATCTAAAATAATTTGTAGATTCAATATGGTTGACCATTTGACAAAGTTTGCCACTGATCTTGCTTTTTGAAATAAATTAGTAATGAGAACATGGCTTTCATGATTTCATTTTTCACACTAGTATTGAAAATTCATTTTTTTTACTGGTTTATACCCACGTGTCCTTATGTTGGTTGACAGTTTCTGTATCCCTTGACTTAGAAGGTACTCATCATAAGAATCAAAGAGAATTCTGAGCAAGATGTGTCTTCACAGATTATCTAACCAAGGATTTGTATTTATTACATGAGAAAACTGAGGTTCAGTGACATATTTAAGATCTGTCAAGGAATATGTGATGCACTCAAATCAGGTACCTTGAGGGGAGTATAGTAAAGGGTTCATTTTCAAAGATAAACGTAGACACTATAAGGAATAGCATAGACCCTTAGGGGTAAATACAAAAGGAACAGTTTCTATTCTAGATCTAAGAAATCAAAGAAGAAGCTCAGGTTACCAGAATCTAGAATAGCTCTGTAGAATGAGCCACCTGAAGAAACTGTGGTGCTCGATTGAGGAATGCCACCAAATTCCAACAACATAACTAAGAGGAAGTTCTTGGAATTAAACTCTGCCCTCACTTTTTATTCAACCTTGAATCTCTTGTGAAGCCCCCCCCTCCCCCGCCAATGGCTTAATCCACTTAGAAGGCAGATAACTAGGGAATCTGTTGATGTTGTCTATCTCAGTAAAATCCTGATTGGTGGAGAACTCTAATGAAGGCTAGAGAGTAGTTTTGGAGTAGCAAAATAAAAATAATGAGAACAAGCATCTGGATGAAATATCCATAAATTTCCCTGATTTTAAGGTCATATATATGAGGGAAAAAGTACTAGTCTTGTATGGAAAAACTAATTCTGATTACTCTCCTGGAACCCTTCTAGACACTGAGGTCATAGTAATGAGAAAGACAAACTTCATAATGTCATGAAACTTAAATTAGATTGGACTGAAATGAGTAAAAAAAAAAAAAGTAGTGGACACATATATAAAATGATTATAATCTTAACAAATTCTTTCTAGGAAAGAAGTGCCTGGGGGGGTGGGTTGCGGACCGAATAATAACTATATATGGATGGAGCAAAGTAATGATTATGTCTCTTTCAGAGATGTGGAAATCTAGAGATTATCATTATGCAAGCTGGCATTTTTAATGATAGATATGGAAGACCAAATTTTCCGTGTTCACAACCAATTTTATTTTTTCCTATTTCCTCTCAGGGAACATAGTATTTTAAAAATATTAATCCTGTTTCTTTCAACCCCATAGTTCTTTGTACAATTGGAATTTCAACTACTTAGTGAACAAAGCTTCCTGTGTCTGTTTCCTTAGGAAAGGGGTAATAAAGGAGAAAGCAAAGAACTTTTATGGCTCTCAAATAGTTTGGCATTATGGAGATTCCATATATAAAACATTCACTGTGAGTAATGACAAAGTATGTTACTGAGACTAGAAAACTTGCCAAATGTGAAAAGGTAGAGATGGAAAGGCAGAGCCTTGAGCAGAAAAGGAGAAAATAAAAACTAACAGATAGAACTTTTGGATTGAATCAGATAAATTTGGATCTGAGAACTTAACATGTAGGCATGTACCATGAAGAATGAGAATATGGGTTAAAAAAAACAAGACAGAAATTACTGCCTAGTATATTTGCTTAGAAGTTTCGGTAATGATTTTATAAAACTCTGTGGAGCTCCAGGAGGTAAAAGAGCAGTAGGGTAATTTTCACTTACACAGAGGTGGCAAAAGGTCTTACCTAGTAATGTGAGGGGGCATCAGAGAATTTCCATAGAGTAGCCAAGGCTTACTGAGATAGAAACAAAGGATGGAATAGTTAAAACCAAGAGAGAAAACACACAAAACCAACAAGACAAAGTTCATCTCAGTCAACGCCAGTGTGTTTGAATGATGTCAAGCACCCTATGAAACCCTCTCCCACCTGACTCAACATTTAACTTATCAGAGTTTTGATGCAGTAACAGCGAAAGTTTCTGCAACCTCGGCAGAAAAAGGTTTACAAGAGAAATTAGGAATCATCATGGGGAAAAAAAACACAAAATATTCTTTCTTTGCCTACCTGATCTCACAGAATACAATTCAAAACTGTGTCATATGTAGCTTCAAGATTTCTAGATGATTGTATTACATATTCTTTTTCTTTGGGCATTCATCTATATTAAATGATTCATTAGGTTTTAAACTTTTATAGTTTCTGTTTTATCTTAGAAAAATGTAAACCATTAATTCTAATCAGAGCGTGGCATGAGGAAGGCATTTGCATTTTTTGTGTTATATACACCTGGAATTTCTTTAAACTAACCTCATTTTTTTTTTAATCTATATGAGGAAGAGAATACTATTTGCCCTCTAGGAATGTTTTCTGACATAGAAATAATGTAGAGAAAGATATCATACAGTCCATGTTTAATAAGCAGCTGTTTAATCTTCTTTTTAAAGTTGGTAGGTGAGTCTGTTATTCTTTGAGGACTTGATAAACTTGATATTCACACTTGACTGATTTTTTTTCAAAAAAATCTATTTCCTTGCCACTTACTTTATGGTAGTAAGCAGTCATTTGGGAATAAAACATTACTGTCTTTGAAATGATAGTGTTTCAGACCCATAGAATACTGCAGTTACTTTTGCTAAGTCATATGTGCTATAAATCTGAGAATTCTATAATCACAGAGTAAGCATCCATTACATAAAAGACAGAGCTTATAGTTGATAAAATGAAAGAGAAAACACACACACACACACACACACACATTAGAACCAAAGGAATAAAAGTTTATAACTGGAAGGAGGATGAGGGCAGATTTATTTCTTAATTTATTCCCATTCTTTTCATGGTTCCCTTCATCTCTGATAATGATATTCAGGTGGTTGAATTATATCCAGAAGTAGAAACAATAGCTAAACCCATGACATACCCTTCAAACTCACACATAAGAATATGTGGAAATTTTATAAAATAGAAAGGGAATTATTGAGAATGTATTTTCCTACTAGAACTGTGTGTTATCATGCCTTTGGCTACTAGGAGTACATTTTCACTTGTACACTGATCACAATTTTTAAAGCAATGATAGCTAAAAACTCTAGCTAAGAACAGGTGGGAAGTCAAATTAAATGCAAAGCTGAATAATTGGAGTGGATAGAAACAATTTAATGTTGAATGACAATGTTAGTTCAGATAGCATCCACAAAATAAAAGAAGCTATATTCCTAATAAAATCTATTAATTTTAAATGGAAAGAAATAATATACATCGAATACTAGTTAAATACTAGTATTTAATAATAATAAATACTTTTTATTTATTTTTATTTATTTATTTATTATTATTTATTTATTTTTATTTATTTTTATTTATTTATTTATTATTATTTATTTATTTTTATTTATTTTTTTATTTATTTATAAATAAATAATTTTTATTTATCTAAAAATAAATACTTTTATATTAATTTGAATATTAATATAATTATCATATATAAGTATTGATATATTATGAATTGGTATTTATTAAAATATTAATTTAAAATATGCTACATGTGCCATATAGTTCATACTGTGAAAAATTAATGAGTCTTACAAATGATCTTGTAAGGGGATAAAAAAATAGAAACAGCGAGAGATAAATGGCAAAAAAGCAAGCAAACATTAAAAGTGTAAGATTTAATAAATATACAAATGAAAAAATTAAAAGTGTAAGAAACCTTTAATATGGCAAAATGAGGCATAGAGAAATCACATTTAACCTTTTTTTAAAATTTTGAGATTTGAAGAATGTAGGAGCATTAAAATTTTTTTTAAAGATTGTGGGATTTTTTAAGTTAAACTATAACAAGAGAGTCCAAGTGAAGATGAGCAAATCAAAGTAGATGGAAGGTTAGGGGACAAATTGGTAGAACAGAAGAATGCCAGGAACTAAAATATAAGGAAGGACTTGGTTTCATAAAAACATACTGAATCAAACAATTCTTTATACCACTTACTAGATATCATCAGTTCCACCACTAAGATCAGTTATGTCACCATGAGAAGACATAACCTATTTTCAAATGTCTCTGAATAAACCAAGTTTCTTAATAAACAGAAAGAAAATGAGCTCTATGATGAGCAAAGTGGTTCTGCCTTGTCAATAAATACAGAATTTTGTTCTTCTTCCATCTCCATCTAAACCCACCCTTCCAAAGAAAACAAACTACATGCCAATGCAAAGGCACTCATGTGTGCAATGTGAAATTTGAAAAAGAAACAGGATATTTGGTAATATAAATTCATTGATGGATATCTTTTTTTTTTCTTTCTCAAAGATAGTGCTGGTAATGCATCTGAAACCTATAAAATATGTTCAAAATATCTACTATAATTATGCATAGCTGCCTGTCTAGCTCCTGTTTGGGTTAAAAAGAGAGAAAGGAGAAGTCAGGAAACATATGTTAGAGGCCAGAGAATCCACTGACAGGGCAAACAGACTTGTGCCTCAGTCTTAGTAAAACCTGAATATGTTAGCCCCATAGATAATTAAGTCATAAATGGTAGTCAGGTATTTTTTACTGATTTCAGAGAAAAAAAAAAAAAAAAAGCTTACAAGATCCCTAGGCTGTGGGGATAAGGACAAAAATGGGGTTGCTCAGAAACTAGGGAACCTAAATATTTATTTATTTCCTTAATTTAAAATATGATTTGGGGACCCTGGGTGGCTCAGTGAAGCATCTGACTTCAGCTCAGTCATGATCTCTCCACTTGTGAGTCTGAGCCCCATGGCTCTGTGCTGACAGTTCAGAGCCTGGAGCCTGCTTTGGATTCTGTGGCTCAGGCTCTCTCTGCCTGTCCCCCACTCGCACTCTGTCTCTCCTCTCTCAAAAGATAAATATATATTTAAAAAAATTTAAACATGATTTGTCCTGCTAAAAACAATTTTTAAAGCCATTGACTTAGTTGAGTTAAAATTAACAGTACAAGTTTCCCATTACATGACAGGTAGACACACAGATATATAGATACCATTTCCATGGTTTAATCACAGCTTGTGATCCAATACAGTTAAAAATGCTCTTGGCATATTTTCTGTCTCTCAATTCTCAGGGACCTAATGAAATACAGTGGAACACCAGCTTCACGACTACAAGCTGTGTAGTTGGACAAATCATGCCTATCTCCCAAGAGCAGTTTACAGATTCAATGTAAATAGCATGTGGAGTCCCTCAATCCTCTCTTAATGGCAGTCATATTATTTACATCACCTTTGTTGCTGTTGCTGCTGTTAATTATTAGGGTGTGGTGTAGGCTTGCTCTAGCCTGTTTCTGGAAAACTCCTTTTATATCAAGAATCTGCCAGTCAGAGCCCTATTCCTCCTGTGGGACTTCCCTGATGATTTCTGCCGAACTAGTTCTGAGGCTTTACCTTTCTTCCTCTGGCATTTTGTCTCCTTCCCCCATGCTGTGTGGTGTTCTAGGCACCAAATAAGACTTGAACATTCACCTATCACCTTTTCATAACTTTGGGCTTCCTCTAGTGCTGGACTGTACACATAGTGAAATTGGGGTTCTGGGTTCAGTCATTTAGGTGAATGAAGCTGGTGTTAACGGTGATACTTCTCCTGTAATATGAAGGTTTTAATTCTAGCTTGCTCATTAAGCTATATATCTGTTACAAAATTGTTTATCTTAAAATGATACTTGGAAACAAAATGCTCAATTGAATGAGACGAGAATGATCTGTTCTCACTTCTGTCTGTGCATAAAAAATTTTAATTCTATAACAGTCATTCAGTTATAGATTTCCCTTCTAACCAGGAAGATTAACCTGGTTAGAGGCCATCGCCCTCTTCTTGTGTCCCTGTGGTAGTAAAAACATAACTTTGAAAATAGAAAAAAAAAGTCCTTAAAAACTTTTTAAACATTTTTTTTCTAGCATGTTCCAATGAATTTGTTTTTATTGGGCTAAAATCCCAGGGAAACTGACTCTGAACACCTGATTACAATTTTGAATCATTACAGCCCTTTGAAATTTAGATTATAGAAAGGTAATATGTCATTATGCAGCTTTTAAAACCACATTAAAATATTGCTTAGGTTGCCAATATTTCTCTTGCTTTTCAGTGCTTGCAGAAAAAATAAAATAAAAATAGCATTATCAAGGTTTTCTTCCTGTTTTTAAGTTGTTTTATATTTACTTGGTAAAAACGTCACCAAAGCAAACAATTTCTTTCATCCATATTCAAACCATCCTCCAACTTTTTCATCAAATGGCAGCCTCACACAGTATCTCACTCAGCCTCTCTTTTTTGCTAAAGTGGTTCCACGTGGCAGCACAAAATACAGAGTCTAATTTAGAAAGAAGCAATAGAATATTGGCACCAGCCAATTGTTGATGTCAAGAGAAAAAATGCAATGTAGGTTTGCCTATTACTGAAGGAACCTAAAGGTGATTTGTGAATCCCATCCACTGGCCAAAAAGCATATAAATCCCAATGCCATTATCAACACCAGTAAACAAGTTTCAAAGATTAGGTAAAGTCAGCACTTGAGCCCTCAAGGCTTAAAAATACTTCTAGGATGAAGGAAAAATAAGGGCAGAAAACCTGCTGAAAAAAGCAACACACAGTCGTTTGTGTTTACCCTAAAATGAAGTTTAAAATAATGCATGTATCATCAAATATGATTTTGTTCACCAAGTAAGATAATCCAGAATCCATTTAGAAATATTTCTATGAGGATATGATTACGGACATTTAAAAGGATGAGGAAGTAGAGTATTATGTAGATAATTCAAATAAAGAAAATATGCCTGGTAACAGTCTGGTACCTAGCTTCTGTGATGCCTTATGGGATCCTCCCTGTACAAGAGCCTCTTATGAGATGTTCTTATACATAGATAGATGGATCTGTAATATTAAAACCATAAAAGACTGGACCTGGTGTTGACTTTTTAGTGTAGCACATCTTTAACCTGGCCAACACCATATGATATAGCCTATTGGGAATAATTCCACACAATATGGCCACAGTATAGGAGAGGGTGATGAAGGAGGGAGTATCTCCGTTCTCAATTTTTTTTTTCAAATGATTTCGATGAACATTCAAATTAAGAATCACCAAAATATTTGCTAATTTGTCAAAAGATATTTAAGAGCTAAAATATGGTGCTTCATTTAGACTCATTTTGATTCTTTTGTCCTGGAGTCTTTGATTAGACTCATTTTGATTATTTGATTTAGACTCATTTTGATTCTTTAGTCCTGGAGTCTTTGTTGGCAGATGGGAGTAAAACAAAGAAAACTAATATAAAGGCATTGTTCTCAAGGAACTTACAATCTAGTAGAGAAGATAAGAACCCAAAACAAAATTGTATTAAACATTTTAAAGGGTTCACTATAAGTATGTGTAATTTTTTATGGGAAGTTCAGAAGGAAAGAAAGAAAAGAGAAAGAAGAAAGAAGGAAAGGAAAGGAAAGGAAAGGAAAGGAAAGGAAAGGAAAGGAAAGGAACAAAGAAAGAAAGAACGAGAGAAAGGAAAAAATTACTTTTGCCCCATTAAACAAAGGAAGGTTTTATAAAGAAGTAACATCTGAGATAAATTTTGAAGGATAAATAGGTTTTTACCAGATGGAGAAGAGAGAAAAGATCATACCACCAAGCTCATGTAAATGCACATTTTGAAATAGGTGACAAAATGTTTCTGTGTTTGACTCAGAAGTTTTGAATGGCTGAAAGGAAAGAAAAAGGAAAGGAAAAATCAAAGCTAACATACATGGGGTATCACAACTGTTGAACTAAAATTAATTTTTCCAATCCTCAATTTTCTCATCTATGGAGTAGGGACTATAATGCTTGTAGCCAAAATTTCCTGTAAGAATTCACTGAGCCCCAAGCATACAGCCCCTCTTACAGCAGGTATCCAATGAATAGCAGTCTCATTTCCCTTTCCCTATCAAAAAAAGATGGGAATACAGGGAAAAAATTGTGATGTAAGATTAAATCTAATTATATTTTTTATGTTTATTTATTTTTGAGAGAGAGAGAGAGAGAGACAGAGAGACAGAGCATGAGCAGGGGAGGGGCAGAGAGAGAGACACACACAGAATCCGAAGCAGGCTTCAGGCTCTGAGCTGTCAGCACAGGGCCCAATGTGGGGCTTGAGCTCATGTGAGATCATGACCTGAGATGAAGTTGAACGCTTAACCAACTGAGTCACCCAGGCGCCCCTGATTACACTTAATTACTGAAGAGAGTTTGGAGTCACTGTCAAAGAAATGATTGATGAGAACGTTTTCCTATATCTTGTGCTACAAATCTACTGTTATTACTTTGCTGTGAAGATAAACGAAAGTGTGAATGTGTAAGTCAGATGAAAGCACTAACCTTTGAATTGCTTATCTCTTAACAAATAGGTGGTTTCTTTAACATTTTCTAAAAGGTTCAATTTTCTATAAGTGAATCTAATTTCTATTGACTTTTGACTTCAGTTATAAAATCATGAGTCTGATAAACCAGAAGTTCCTTATATATAAATATAAATATAATTTAAATGACACCAAATCTTAAACCATGCTTTTTGAAGGGGATGACAACTTTCTGCTATATTTACATTAATCTGCAAATTGTTGTTGGTCCTTTAGGAGAAATTAATTCAAGTAAATTCAGTGCACATTTATTGATTTCCTACTATGTGCCAGGCACTTTAAGAGCCTCTATACTCTAAGACCTAGATCAGTTGTGATTAAGAAATAGATATAATCTCAAGAACCTCATGTATAAAAAGGGAAAAATCGAGGATTTCATGACTTACATTAGTGTCAGAAGGATGTAAATGCTATAAATTTTTTACATTACATAAATACTATGTGACATTGCATATTCAAATCTAAGAATCAGTTGGAAAATTATACAAATAATGAGATTTAACAAGATTAATTAATTTTTATCAAATTATATTTGTTTGAAACTAAAGAGCATAAAGCATATTTTCCCATTTGCTATGGTAGAAATAAAACACGAGGAAGCTTCCATAATATTGTTAAAGTCAAGTTACATCTTGCAAAAGTTAGTAATGTTTTACATAGCATTAGAATCTAGATATTTAGTTCAACATGTAAAGAGGGAGAGAGACAGAAGAGACAGAGACACACAGAGAGAGACATTAAAATGTCGTGAAAACATAGAAGGTGAACATGTTCTCTTTTGCTGTCTTGCCTTGTAATAAAATGCATTGGAGAGTAAATGACATTTGAACCAGATTGCAAATGATGAAGGATAAAGGAAGGAAGAAGATATCTTAAGCAGAGAAAATAAGTACACTGAAGAAGAGGCATGGTAACATCATCAAAGAATGGCTAGAAGTTCACCTCCACTGGGACAGAGTAGAGAAGTGGCAGGATATAAAGATTCAAGTATAGGTTAGGCCAAATATTAAGGGGCCTTAAATATCAGGTCAAGGAGTTTTTGTTTTGTTTTGTTTTGTTTTTAATTTTTTGTTTTCAACGTCTATTTATTTTTGGGACAGAGAGAGACAGAGCATGAACGGGGGAGGGGCAGAGAGAGAGGGAGACACAGAATCAGAAACAGGCTCCAGGCTCTGAGCCATCAGCCCAGAGCCTGACGCGGGGCTCGAACTCACAGACCGCGAGATCGTGACCTGGCTGAAGTCGGACGCTTAACCGACTGCGCCACGCAGGCGCCCCAAGGAGTTTAGATACTATCCTCTATATAACAGCAATTATATCAGAGATTTGTGGGTACAGACACAGTACATATAGATTTCTGTTTGAGAAATGTAAAGCTGATAACAGTGAGAATGATGGGTTCAGTGTGGCAAGAACAGTTAACAGGCTTATAGCAACATTCCAGCTGCAAAATTAGGATGGATTAATCTAAAGAGTGACAGTAGTTGGCACCTGAGTGGCTCAGTCGGTTAAGCCACTTCGACTCAGAGCATGATCTCTCAGTCCGTGAGTTAGAGCCCTGCATCAGGCTCTGTGCTGACAGCTAGAGCCTGGAGCCTGCTTTGGATTCTGGGTCTCTCTCTTCTCTCTGCTCCTCCCCTGCTTGGACTCTTTCTCTCTCACTCTCAAAAATACATAAACATTTAAAAAAAAAAAGAGTGATGGTAGTGAAGAGGAAAAGTTACATGCTAGAGATTGAGTTAGAGGGACCTCCTCTAAAACAATCCTCTAGCAATGCTTTAAAAGCAAGCTTATTAAGAATAACTGATATGTTTTATGGATTCTTAGAATTATATTTTAAGAAGAAATGTAAAGAATACTTTCCTCAACTATGTACCCAGTATAATATTACCTCTAAAATAGCAAGACAAGCACTATTTTTTATTCTTTATCCACTTGTACCTCTCTATTGCCTGGGACAATATGCAATAATTCCATCTCTTATTTGTCTTCCATAATGAACAACACATTATTTTCTATGTGTTTGTTGTTTCCTTAAATTTTTTAAGTAAATTCTGTACCCAAGGTGGGGCTTGAACTCATGACCCCAAGATCAAGAGTCACATGCTCTATTGATGGAGCCAGCCAGGTGCCCTCATTTCCTTAATTTTTATGTACTATATTCTATCCATGTATAATATCTCAATGGCTCTTGGCTCTTTTCAAGTTCTATTTCAGTGTGCTAATTACAGTGGGCATTGAAATATGAATTACCTCAGGTTATTCTTTAGACAAATTCAAGATATCAAAGGAAAACAAAGAAGAATAAACATTCTAGTACAACTAGCCAATAGAAGTAAAAAATACAACCATATAAACATGGTTCAAATGTGAAGTCGTTTTTAGGAAAAAAGCCATCATATAATGAGTTTAATCTATGCACGCTTAAATTGGATCACCATATGAACTTCCTTTCATAGTAATAAGAAATTAGTTCAGGATGGGAAATTTTCCAAGTTGAATTGGTGTAATGAAGATGGACAGAGTTGATCTCAACTCTGAGATTATAGTCAGCTAGATTTTTTGACACTAAAGCATCAATTTATTAATTGCATTACAGATATGATATTAAAATCATCTAGTTACATATTTTTTAGCCATGATTCATTAAGATAATTTTATACTTAACTGTATTTTTACTGTTGCAAGCCTGTAATAAACCAAGTAAATGGCATAAATGAGGATATTCTGTAATTTATTTTATAAGCACATTCCTTTATGAAAGCCAAAAAAAGTAAATTCTTAATCTTTAATGATGTGCTTTCTCCATACTCTATTTCTGCAATGGTTCTCAATCACTTTATCCTGCTAGAATCATCTGAAGTTATCTGTATTTGGCAAGGGAGAAGAACTTTAAGGGAAGTGACATTTTGTTCATTTGATTATTTTTTTTTTGGAGAGCAGTTATTACAGGGATGATTTGGGCAGCTTCAGCAAATGAAAAAAAAAAAGATAGAAAGCAAGATATACTATTTTGTTGCTGCTGTTGTTGCTGTTGATACTATCAATAATGGGAAGACATGGAATGGTTTTAAGCCTTGGTGAAATCTTATTTGTAATTCTGGGAGATCACACTATTGACAAATCTGATTTAGTTGGAGTTAGATTAAAATTACAGGGATAATTTAAGAGGCTATTTCAATGAAGGAAGCACGAAAGGATAAGGGACTGAACAATGTATCATCAATATGAATTAAGAAAATAGGAAAATATTTTCAATGTGGAAGGAATTATCAATATAACTATTTAATTCTATGGGCTAAATGAGTGAAAGGCTAACTTACATGACAATACCATTAACAAGGTTTACAGGAGGTGGTACAGGTTTCATGAAAACATAACTAGTATATCACTTGCCTTAAAAAATTCCATAAAGAGGGGCGCCTGGGTGGCGCAGTCGGTTAAGCGTCCGACTTCAGCCAGGTCACGATCTTGCGGTCCGGGAGTTCGAGCCCCGCGTCAGGCTCTGGGCTGATGGCTCAGAGCCTGGAGCCTGTTTCCGATTCTGTGTCTCCCTCTCTCTCTGCCCCTCCCCCGTTCATGCTCTGTCTCTCTCTGTCCCAAAAATAAATAAACGTTGAAAAAAAAAAATTAAAAAAAAAAAATTAAAAAAAAAATTCCATAAAGAATTATAAAAGTGAAAGACAGGAGATAATATTGAGTTTCATTATTCAAAGTACTCTTTGGACCAGCAGTATTGGTATTCCTTGAGAATTAGAAAATATGAAAGACATGAGGAGAGAATAAAGATTTAAAATCTATCAATGGGAAGCTCACAGGAAGAAACAGCAATGAATGAGAATATATTCAAAGATGTAAGGATTACATAATTTCTACATTCTATCCAATAAGGTCAAGGAATAGCAAGCAGAATAAAACAAATAAATTCATACTGGACATAATTCAGTAATACTTCTAAACAATGAACATAAAAAAATTTACTTACAAAGATTGGCAGCTAGTTAAAATCTCTCTATGTCTCTTGGCTCTTGTCTCTCTCTCTCTCTCTCTCTGTCTCTCTCTGTCTATATATATATATATATGTATATATATATATATATATATATATATATATATTCCAACAGAATTATTAAAAGAACTTCTGTGATCAAGGGAAATCCAGAAATGTGGTTTTATTTATATATGTTTTTAGTTTTTTGTCAATGTTTGTTTATTTGTCAGAGACAGAGACAGTGTGAGCAGGGGAGGTGCAGAGAGAGAGGGAGACAGAGAATCCAAAGCAGGCTCCAGGCTCTGAGCTGTTAGCATAGAGCCCAAGGCGGCGCCCAAACTCATGAACTATGAGATCATGACCTGAACTGAAGTCGGACACTTAACTGACTGAACCACCCAGCTGCCCCTTTGATCTCATTTTTAAGCAATGAATGGAAATATAGCCTTTAATATACACATTCATGAACACCAACATTATATGTTGCAAAGAATAAATTATTGAGAAAAAAATAAACAACAAAAAATTACCAACAGCTTTGTTTAAGAGAAAGGATTTTGTATAGTTTTTCCAGCTTTAACATTCGTTATTATCTAAAGACCTTCAGTGGGCATGCATTAATGACATAATAACAAAGATTACTCAAAAATAAATATAAGTTGTTCACCTTTACTTAAGCATCTTTTAAAACTAATCTAGAGTTTCAAATAATTTTGATGATAGTTATTTAGGGGGAAAATATTCCCCCCTAACATTTTCCGTTCTTCTCTTTTTCATTTTCATGAGGATGATATATATTTTCCATAAACAAAAAGAATACCGATTAGAGTCTGAGTGTTAGACATGCTATAGCTGTCAAATGATTGATCCAAAATGCCTTTACCTATATATCTTCAAATATAAATAAATATATAAGTGATTAATCACTTAGTAATGCATATAAATGTTGAATCACTATGTTGTACACCTGAAACTACTATGATTTATGTCAACGGCACTTCAATTAAAAAGTACGTAAATAAATGATCAGTTGATACAAGTTGTCCTAACTGCAGGTAAATTCAAACAACTAACCAGGGTGAATACCAGTATAAAGAGAAAACTCTCTACCCAGAAGCAGAAGAATTCAGGGAGCCAAAAATCCAGACATATATAACGGGTTGTTTACTGGCGTTTGTGGAGTGATTTGTCTGTCTTCCTGATATTAGCTCTATTAAATGCAGTACCTTGGGTGCCTTCACTAATTAAAACAAACAAACAAACAAACAAACAAACAAACAAACAAACACCAGGCATCTCCACAGCCTATCATTTTTTCCAAGCCCTACTGTGCTCCATCTAATGTAAACTATGCTTTGGTATGATTTGGTTATAAAATGCTCAGTGAAGTAGCCTAGATGCATTTTGACAAGATTTTGAAACAGATGGTAATATTTTAGCTGCTCTCACCCCTTTTGCTTGAAGAGTATCCTTTGCGATCAGTGGTATGGTAAAAGATTTAAAAAAAAAAGAAGATAGGAACTGAATATATTTTCGGGCTGTCATGAGGAAACCATGAAACAAAATACCCATGAGGCAAGGCTTGGTTTATGATTTGTTTTGTTAACACTTATTTGCTTCCCAGTGGACCTTTTAAAAAGCTACAAGTAATTTCACTTTGTTATTTACCTCTGTGTAGTTTCATTTAAGAGGGTACTTCAATAAACAATTTTGTCATTGCATATTACATGGAAGAAGTGGTCTTTTTCTTAATTTCCTGTTATGTCCGACCCTCTGTTTTCTTTCATCATCAAATAGTTCTTTTCATTCTTTCCTGTTATTGTTGCCACGATGTGTTTCTTTCTTTGTTAATGATGAGTGTTTTTCTCTTCTATTTATCTTCTCCACCTTTTATTTTCTAGTCACATCTATATAGAGCAATGTAATCCTGACAGCAGAAATTTCATTCTGTGCTTGCATGTACAAATGAAAGCTCTGCAAAATTTACTAGCAAACAGTCAGAAGGTAAATTTTTAAATATTCTATCTACCACAAAACTCTCAGAAATAGAGTCTTCCTGACACAGACCTAAATATTTTAATGTATGCTAACTAAAGTGACATAACACAATTTTCCTCCATATAGAATGTGGATTTTTGTTGTCTAGAAAATATATTTGCACACCCTTATTTTAAATATATTTGCACACCTGGTATTTTTAGACTTTTTGTAATAAGAATCAAACATTGACTTAAAAATAAAAATAGCTGCCTTACATTTTCATTCGTTTGTTTTGTAATTTAATTTAGTCATTAACAATATCGCTATGTTAAAAAAAACAATATACCTATGTTTCACTGGATTGCTCTACAAATTTTTCTTTTGTTCAGACATGTTGCCTTGAATACTTCCTTTGGTTGTATACACCAATCCTAAAATAAATTAGATCATTATTATGCTGTTTCATTTCCTGCGCCCTCCGACTCTGGGCACTCCAACTTTCAGTCACATTCTGAGCTCTTCAAATGGACTGTTTGCTCAGAACTCCTTTCAAGGGTTCCTTTTCCAGTTGAATAACATTCACGCCTGCCCTAAGATTGCAGGTAAACTCACCCTTTCACAAGATTTCTCCACCTCTCCCAGCACCAGTTCCGTCAAATCCATATGTTTGGACATTGGAGTCCTAGGGACTTTGTTTTCTTTTTGCTCCAAGTGAGGCTGGAGCATACCTGAAGATGAGTCAAGAAAATGTCTCCAAATCCCAAAAGGGTGAGTGGATGGGAAAGCACTTCCTCAACAAGGGTAGGATAAAAAGTGAACCACCTGAAACTGGACCAACAATACAAAGCAGAACCAAAGTGGTTAGGATAGCCACTATTTTGCAAGCAAAATGACAGATTTTCAAAGAGTGGTGAGGACTAGATAGATATCAGTGTGTTGTGTTATTTAGTCATCTCTACCACTGGCTGTGGCTTTCTTGAAATAATGGTTGCATAATCCATCTGAATGTCTGCAGAAAACAGTGCTTGGGACACTGAAGATGCTCCATAATTGCTAAATGAATTAATAAAAAAAAGACAGCAAAATAGCCACTCGCTGACTGATAATGAAATCATCAGGTAAAAAAATGATTCTACAAAGAATTATAATTTTTAAATATCTGCATGTATTAGATCTACTTCATTTGACATTTCTTCCCAATTGATAGGAAATCTCGAGCAGAGTTTTCAATAGTGAAATACAGTGTTCAGGGTCATGTGAAGCTTCCATTATGTAAAAAAATAAATAAATAAGAGAGTTAAGTGATGCTCATAATATCCCAAATTGATCTGTTGTGCAATCATATAAGCACATATATTTCTTTTACTTTTCCCCTTTCTATTGTGTGTAATAAATATTTAACCACTTTAAAATTTTATTCAGTCAATTTAACTAATCCTGACAGCTTCTACTAAGGAAATGTTTGCTTTCTCTTCTGAGGAAGATTTTAAGAACATTCACCTGAAATGTTTTATGGATCCTACAAATGCATAACCCTGGAAGAAAGATCTTCTACAATTTTCTTCAAAGCAAGTAACATAAAAATTCACTAAAATATTGTGTTACAAGGATGCCTGGAAACCCTCCTAATGATAGCTGTCATGTTACTGGGCTGCAGACTTTTGATGAATACACCAGCTGCGGTGGGTTAAACTTTACGAAAAATATCCAAGTTTCCGGATACTAAAATATTGACATCTGCTAGAAGTAGAACCAAGAAGTTATCCTAAGAATGAAAGTAATTGGATGAATTATTTTTTTAAGTATGTTTTATTGCTTTAGGTAAACATGAAGTTCATAAAAAGAAACCTGTTGTCAATTACAGACAAATGTGCAGTGGCAAGATTTTTTTTAATGTTGATTAATTCCTGTGATCTATATGTATCATAAAAGAAAGTTTGAATAAAGGAAGAGAAAACGGAAGAAGGTAGGTCCATCTGCTTTGTCAAAAAGAATACATTAATTTATATTAGAAAAAATATCCAATCCCCCATCTTTTTATATATGAGATATTCTTGCCATATGTTTGCCATTTTTTGATGTTTTCACCTGAAAAGTACATTTGTTTACTTCTACACTTTTGCTTCAAAATCAGTCTTTTCTTTTACTTGTTACTACAGAATGTTATGTCAGAATATATATGATTTATATAATCCAAAATTTAGAAAAAGGAAAGGTGATTATATTTCCAAAAGCCCTGAAACTGGGCACTTTATAAGAAATAGGACATTTGTCTGTTAGTCTCCAATATGTTACTTAATATTTGTAGACAGCAAACTCAGTGTCAGTGCTTTAAATAAACTTTGTAAACTAAACAATGTAACTGGACTATGAATTCTGTATGGTGATTATTTACATTTCAAGATGAGAAAATTGCTATCAGGAGGATTTAAGTATTGCTCCTGGTCACCTGAGTCACAGAGCTGGGGTTGGGGGGCTCTATTTTGAGTGTGCCATTTAAAATTTGCCTAGTCTCTCTCAGCCTCCTTATTTGGAATCTATTTCAAAGGATCCAGCGGAACCTCATTCACAGACTTTCGATTTCTTAGAAAAACATTGCATTGCATATTCATTTACTTGTCTGTCTAATCATAGAATTTATCTACAATCCATTGTCCTGAATAGAGTCATTTTTGTTTTTAGGAATACTTTTCTGAATTAGGACCACAGTGTTTTATGCTGGTGAGTGTATAGACGATTAGAAGCTTTACTCTACACTTATGATCACTGAGACCTGGTGAGCCATTTAGAACAACTGAGTTGTTTTCTCATCTGCACAGGTGGGATGATGCCTATCTACCTCATACTGCTAATGGGAGGTTTCAGGTCATCACCTACATAAGGTGTCCAGTGGGACCTTTGGAACACAGGAAATGCAAAATAACTGATTTTACTACCTTTATCTTCCTGAATTCCAACTTAGATTTCTTTCTGTTCAAAATCTGCTACCATCGGGGCACCTAGGTGGCGCAGTCGGTTAAGCGTCGGACTTCAGCCAGGTCACGATCTCGCGGTCCGTGAGTTCGAGCCCCGCGTCGGGCTCTGGGCTGATGGCTCAGAGCCTGGAGCCTGTTTCCGATTCTGTGTCTCCCTCTCTCTCTGCCCCTCGCCCGTTCATGCTCTGTCTCTCTCTGTCCCAAAAATAAATAAACGTTGAAAAAAAAATTTAAAAAAAAATCTGCTACCATCAATTCTATATTTTGAATTTCCCTTTTTGAACAAATTAGTAGAAGAGTTTGACTTAGAATCTCCTGAATACAAACCCATCCTCTATATTTAGTTTTCCTCAATATGTCACACACAGTGGATGAGATATTATTCTTATTAATATTGGCCACTTATAACCTCAGATACTCTTCCTCTTCCAATTTTCTATGGTCTCTTTGCATACTAGGACCACATAATAACTCATCCAATACTCCTCTTGGGTCTGCTTCTAGACTTTATCTTCATCATTCCTTTACACCGCTCTCAGAGATGTTCACTGCTGATATTACATAATCCTCCTGATTTAACCCCTTTGGTAACTCCCTATGGTCTTCAAAATAAAGTTAAATTTCCTTAGTATGGCCTATGAGAACATTCATGAAAGCGGCCCCTCATTTCACTGCAGCCCTTCAAAGTTTCCCAATGTTTTTCTTTTTGTCCACACTTTATGTTTCACTATGTCTTTTGTCAGGGACAAATTTCTCCAGGCTTTTCAAAGTTCAGATAAGTAATTACTCTTTTTTGAGTCCTTTCTGAATTCTACAGGGAATGGACTACTTGCCTTTTATGTAAAACCAGTCCCTTAAAAATGTCCACCAGCGTATTTTGGTTATTAAGATCTCTCAACTCACTTAGATATGCACACAAATGACTTATTTTTTTTCAAATTCCACTCCTATTACGCCATATCAAAATGTACTTCTAGATAATGCCTTTGTTGAAAGTATTTTGGCCTTAAGCCATAATTTGCAGTTACTAGGTTATAGGCACAGTCTCATTATGTTCCTCAATCTGAGAGGTGTTTACGTTAAAACATATTTATTTATGGCTTAAATTTTTTTAATATTTATTTATTTTTGAGAGAGAGAGAGCAAGGCAGGGGAGGGGCATAGAGAGAGGAAGACACAGAGTCGGAAGCAGGATCCAGGCTCTGAGCTGTCAGCACAGAACCTGACTCGGGGCTCAAACCCATGAACCGCAAGGTCATGACCTGAGCCGAAGTCAAACTCAACCGACTGAGCCACCCAGGCACCCCTGGTTTAATTATTTTTTAACTTATTGGAATGTAGTGGATATATAACATTGTATAAATTCAAAGTGTACAACATGTTGATTCAATACATTTATATATTGTAATATCATTTCCATTGTAGTGATAATTAGCACATCTATCACATCACATAATTATCATTCATTCTTAGCTTTGGGAATAATTAATATCTAGTCTCTTAGCAAGTTTGATGATTATACTAAAGCAATGTTGTCTATATTCACTCTACTGTGCATTAGATTTCTAGGACTTACTACCAATTTCAAGTGTGTCTCTTAGACAACATCTGTCCTATCTCCTCCCCATCATCCCCTGGTTACCACTGTTTTACTCTCTTTTTATACAAGTTTGGCCTTTTTAGATTCCACATATAAATGATATCATACAGTATTTCTTTTTCTCTGTCTGACTTATTTCACTTAGCATGTCCTCAAGTTGCATTCATGTTGTCTCAAGTGGCAGGATGTCCTTTTTTTGGCTGAATATATACATATTTTTTTTCTTTAACCATTCATTCCCTGGTGGACACTTATATTGTCTCCATGCCTGAGCTATAGTGAATAGTGCTGCAATGAACATGGGAAAAAAGATATCTATTCAGTATCCTATTTTCCCTTCCTCTGGGTGTGTACCCAGAGGTGAAATGGCTGGATCTTATGGTAGTCCTTTTTTAATTTTTTTAGGAATCTTCATATTGTTTCATATTGCTTTAGGAATCTTCATAATGGCTGAATCAAATTATATTTCTACAAGCATTGTACAGGGGCTTCCTTTACTTCACATCCTCACCAGTATCTGTTATGTTTTGTCAATTTGATAAGAGCTATTATAATCAGTGTGAGATACCTCATTGTGGTTTTGATTTGCATTTCCCTAATAACTAGTGATGTTGACCATCGTTTCATGTACTCATTGCCCTTTAGATGTCTTCTTTAGAAAAAAATATCTATTTAGTTTCTCTGTCGATTTCTTAATCAAATTTTTATTGAGTGAAATGAATTTTTTATATATTTTGGGTATTAACTTTTTTCTGATGTATGGTTTATAAAATTTCCCTCCCAGTCTTTAGGTTGTCTTTTTATTTTGCTGAGTTTTTGTGTGTGTGCAGATGTTTTTTCACTCAGTTTAGTCCCACATGTTGGTTTATGCTTTTGTTGTTTGTGCTTTGGGTGTCCTATCCAAAAACCCATTGCAACAACCAAAGTTGAGTAGCTTCTTCCTTATGTTTTCTTCTAGAATTTTTATGGTATCAGGTTTTATGTTTAACTCTTTAATCATTCCCATTTAAGTTTTGTGAGGGGAGTCCAATTTTATCTTTCTGCATGTGTTTACCAGTTTCCCCATTACCATTTGTTGCACTTGGTGTTCTTGGCTCCCTTGTTGAATATTAGTTGATTATATATGTAGGGGCTTAATTTGTAGATCCCTATTCTGTTCTATTGGTCTGTCTTCTCATGCTAACACCATACTATTTTAATTACTACAACTTTATAGCATAGCTTAGAACCCGGAAGTGTGATTCCCACAACTTTGTTTTTCTTTGTCAGGATTGCCTTGGCTATTTGGAGTCTTTTGTGGTCCCATACAAATTTTTAGGTTGGTTTTTCTATTTCTGTGAAGAATGTCATTGGAGTTTTGAAAAAAATTAATGGCTAATTTATATGGATTCTTTGAATAGTATGGACATTTTCTTTTCCACACAGCGTTCTAATTTTCAACATCAGTAGCTTAAAGAGAAGCAGGCAGTCTTGGGCTGAATTTCACATAATTTTTCACTCCCTCTGTTTTGGTCTGTACATGTCCCTCCAAGGTTGGTTAAAATAGAGACAGGAAAAATAGGGGAAAAAATGGCTTCATACATTGGATTCTAGAGGTGTTGTTCTCTCATCTACTTGGGAATACCCTACCATATTATTTCTCCTAAATCACCCCCCTCCTTTTTGTTTCAACAATACAGGGGCAGGCTGGTGGATAAGCAGATGTACAGTTTTGGAAGAAAACAGAGAAAAAGAAAAGGCATATTTTTGAGGTACTTCCAAAATTTAGGGCTATTCTCTTTGGACTCACTTTTCATCCAAAAAGAAAGCTGAAGTAATACTCTTCTCTCCTACAGGTAGAAGATTTAAAAAAAGAAATAGATGCCTTTTGGTCAGCCAATACTAGTCATCTAGCTCATGACCAATATGCTTCAATACAATTGAGTGAATCTCTCATTAGTCTGCTAATTTTGTCATTATTTATCACATATAGAATATTTAGATCGTGTCAATTGAGGCATCGCTGCCTACAGGCAATTTTTACAAACTGGAAGTGGTAGCGGCCCCCAAATACTGTTTTTTCCTTGAGATGTCATTCCTTTTTTTATATAGTTTATTGAAACCACTTAATGTGAATATTCATGTCTCCTCTACTCTCCATGTTTCTGAAATTCCAGAAGCCAAATTGAGCATAGGTTGGTCTATTGACATAGCATCCACTCTCTTTTGAACAGATCTTTTCCTCTGTTCTTCATTCTGCTACAGAATTGCTTGGGCATATGAAACCTCCCTTTTAGAGTAAGTTTTTTCCTTATCCACTGGAGAATCCTCAACTGGAGAATAATCTTCAACAGATTTCTTAAAATGAAGTTGTCATATTACCTTTGCAATGGGTCCCTTAGAAACCAATGAAAACTAGTTTTAAAAGACGAGTTTCCAAATTTAGGACTCCAAATTTCATAGCTATGGCCAGGCATCCAAATGTATGTAACTAAACAATTCAAAGCCAACTTGAACATACAGATAGAGGATGGATGTCTCTTGAGCCCATGGACAAGCTACTTGAAGGCAAGGATCACCCCTTGGCTCAAAATTGTCCCACAGATTATGCCTCTTTGCCACTCTTTGGTCACAAATAATGAATGGAAATTCACTCAGCTACTCTACCGTCTACTACCTAAAATCCAGAACCTCACAAACTAGGTCTCTGGGACACACAAACCATTTATTCCACCTGCCTGCATATTGGGAAGAAAAGAACACAATCAAAGTAGCAAATAATTGTTTCATTTTTTGATGTCTAAAAATTCTAAATATGGAAAGTCTTTTTTTTTCATGGTATCCTAAACTTTTCCTCAGAAGTGCCTGGTTACTAAAATATATCTCAGCACCCACATGTACATTTCAATGACTGTGCTTAAATAGCTCAAAGTTGCAGTAAGTCCCAAACTAATACTTTGGATGAGTTCACGTGTTCCTATTAAATCCAATACCTTATAAAAACAGCCATTCACCTGTATAAAAATAACTTCTCACCTGTGGACAAGGTCTCATTTGTTAGAGTCACCGTCAAATCTGTAACAGTTAAAACACACAACTCTAAAGATGGGCAGCATGCACAGGGCTGGCTTTGCAAACCACCGAAGTGAAAAATCCATATTGTCTAATTTTACTAACCCATCACTGAAACAAACTCACTCGATCACAAGTCACCACCAGAAGTTCCCATTCGTACTTTGCTACTAAATCTCTTTCCTTGGAAGCTTTCAGTATCAGCCCAATGCACCTGAGGCTAACAATCTCCCTGAATTAAACCTACCCCCTTCTGCCCCAAGCTATAGTGCTTGCACAGAGCAATTGGAAACTCGGGTCTTCTACAAGGAGAAATATAACAAGTCCCAGAGACACAGAGGCAAGTCGGCTCCTGTGTCTGCTGTAGGAGAATAAAGAAAGGAGAAAGTAGTGTGACATGTTCTCAATCTAAAAGTACCTGTGTAAGAAAGTCATCATTAGTATCATTTATAACAGGTGTTGCAGGTGTTTGCTTCATAGTAAGCACCTAATAAATAGGAGCTTTTATTTTGAATATTATTATTAGCCTTTTATATTTATTCCTTGGCTTAGCCCAAACCTATGTGTATTGTGTTTTCTGCACTTTTCCCCTTGTAATCTGTGGTCTTCTGAAGCCATCCACACTGAGGTAGGAGGAAGAACACACATTAAACCAACTTCACGTAGAAAAACAATGTGAGTCCATTTAAAGAAGAAACTAGAACAATTTAGCCCTTTGCTCTTTAATGTAAAAGTCCACCTCAAATACCATGAGTATTATATCCACTCTTTTATGCTTGGGACAGCATATTCTGACATAAATAACACAATCTAATATCCTTAATAAGCTAACAATATGGTGGAATCAACATACTCGTAACTATAACAAATAAAGTAAGTGCAGTGCCACGAGGAATTGAAGCACACAGGTGTGGTGCTTACAGAGAGAAGCAGAGCGATGGTGGTGAGGGAAAGTTGCTTGGGGGAAGGAGCCTAGAACATTCAGTTTCCGTGTAATTCTTCTTCATTTCCCGCACTTCTCTGAACCGAAATGTATTTTTAAAGTAACATAGTTAGGGGCGCCTGGGTGGCGCAGTCGGTTAAGCGTCCGACTTCAGCCAGGTCACGATCTCGCAGTCGGGGAGTTCAAGCCCCGCGTCAGGCTCTGGGCTGATGGCTCAGAGCCTCGAGCCTGTTTCCGATTCTGTGTCTCCCTCTCTCTCTGCCCCTCCCCCGTTCATGCTCTATCTCTCTCTGTCCCAAAAATAAATAAACGTTGGAAAAAAAAAATTAAAAAAAAATAAATAAATAAAGTAACATAGTTAAAGAGAAATATTGACTTTTGTTTCTTTCGTGTATCTTTTTGTTTTAGTCACAAAAAGAAAAAAGAACAACATGTCTGACAAAGTAAAATCAATAATTCTAAGATTTAACTTACCTTTTCCAATAACAGAATTAGGCATACACATGAATAATGTATTTTGTAGTATGAAGGAGAGAAATAGATGTTGTAGGAAAAAAACCAATTTATGGAAGGTAGCTAAGATTGCTAAGAGAAATGCCAGTGGCATCGAGAATAAAATAGAGTAGATTTTCCGAGATCCATACTTCATTCTGATACAGAAAGTGTGTAACTATGAGGCCCACATCAGGGATGATGAGCAATGTTTTTCTTTTCTTTTTTCTTACTTTTTCGTAAAGTCTGGATAATTTGCATTCACCTAGCAAACATAAATCTTTTGTTCATTGGTAAGTAGTATTTAAATTTGATCATATTTTATTTCTTCCTCTTTTATTAGGACACAAATTGTCTATCAAAGAAATTTAGAAAGAATTTACAAGAATGTGCACTGCATAAAATGCTTCAGAATTTCAGAAATGTTGGAGAACATGTGTCAGTATTTTTAATTTAAGTATAAATTCCTTAAGTATAAATTCCCTTAAGTACAAGTTTTGAGTTTAGGGAAACTACTTTTTTTTTTTTTTTTACCTCATCAGAGAAATATTTAAATCCCCAGGAAACTGTCACCAAAGCAAACTGTCAATTTGGATATTTCTAACCAATTACAGACAGAATCATGTCCGATCGCACTCTCCTCCTGGCCACAAGCATTTACAAGGTTTTAGTAAAGTGGGAATATAGTTAACTACCTAATGCATTCCACTGAGTAAATGTACACATTACTCTGATTAAGTGAAAACACCACTAGCTGAACCAACAAAGCCCAACAATTTTACTTAAAATAAGTGTCTCTTTTGTGTTCAGTAAATGCGAATACATTCACTATCTTTCTCATTCTATATAATTATAGCAGATGGGAACGTTTTTCCTTAGATTGAGAAGTTGGCATTTTACATGTTTAATTTGGCTCAAGATACAACATTTATAGAACTGCATTCCAAGCAGTGATTTTCTAAAAGATTCCCTATTGAATATGAATGTAATTATGTTAAATATTCCACCCAGAAATTATAATCCTAACCCTAAAGGTTATTTCTTGGGCATAAAACAGAAACATAGGACTTTTTTGTTATGTTTTCTAGACCACTGAGCAAAAGTCTATAAATTGCTACCCCAGAGTAATAACAGACTGTAAATATGAATATGAATACAATTAGCTTTAGCTAACAGACAAAATGATATATTAAGCTTATGCATTATGGTTTTGCCCATTGATTAATGTCAAGGCTGTTTCTGTGTGACTGGCCAGCCAAAGGCCAACAGTAGGAGGAAGAGAGAGGAAGAGGAGGAGATCATTTGGAATATCTGTCAAGTATCTCTGCTTTTGCTCCTTGGCAATTCTTCTACTTAATGGAGGGGACTGGGCCACACACACAGCTAGCACAAATCATTAAGTCAGTCATGAGTTTTACAAGAATCACCAGAGTTTATAAAGAGTGAGGAGACCAGGCCAGTTGAAAGGATCTCTGTCCCTCAGGTGATCAGGAAACCTAGAACAAATGAACAGCTTGCTGTAGCAGATTTGGACTCAATACTTAAGTTACAAGATATCACAAACCTTATTCAACACAACTTGATTTCCAGGAGAAGAGATGATTATGAGATCTAGGCCATTGACCTATTGAGTTTAGCTAATATTTTTCATGCTTTCTGAGAAACATGTAATGACTATCAGAGGGGTAAAAAAGAGGACAAAAGCAATTTCAAGAAAGAATATATTAGGGGCGCCTGGGTGGCTCCATCAGTTAAGCATCTGACTTCGACTCAGGTCATGATCTCATGGTTTGTGAGTTCGAGCCCTGTGTCAGGCTCTGTGCTGACAGCTCAGAGCCGGGAGCCTGCTTTGGATTCTGTGTCTCCCTCTCTCTCTACCTCTCCCCCACTCATGCTCTGTTCTCTTTCTCTCTCTCCCTCTCTCCCAAAAATTAAGAAAGAGTAATTAAAATTATAGAGTTTGGGAAAGATCAAGGTGTTCAGAATGAAGCTAGAAGGTGCACAAAATATGTGTGTGCTTGGTGAAAGTGGTACTCCATTTCAGATAAAAGAGTGCAAGGCAGAAGAGAATGCTATTATGAACAGTGGCGAACTATGTATTATATGAAGATCTTAGAAAGGATGACTGTAACCCACATAGAAAATAAACGTGTGAAAAAGAGCCAGGATCATAACCAAGGTTAAGGGTTTGGTAAGAAGAAAACCTAACTAAAAGAACAAAGAGCAGAATCTGTGTCTGAGCTACACAATTCATGGAATGCTTTTCTCTACTGAATGGGCTTTTAAAACCTCTTACAGTGAATGCTTTCTTCCATATAGAAGCTTACCACTGGGAAGTAGCTCCTACATAAACTTGGCCACTTGCAGTGAAGCACAACTTGAAAACCCTTGATTAGAGGATGAGCATGCTTCTTGTCCTGTTCTTATTAACAACAGGAAATACATACATACATACATACATACATACATACTAAATATGGAAAACACTACCGCCCCATGAGTATGGCAAAAATATATATAATAATAACTACAACAAAAACCTAACAATATCACCTCCTGGCAAAGAGTGAAAAGGCATCTCTGGTAGGAATGTAAAGTGGCAACAATGTTCTGCAAGATAGTTTGGCACTGCCTTACAAAGCTAAACATAGTCCCCCCCCAAACAATCAAGCAGTTGTGCTTCTAGGTATTTACCCAATTGATCTGAAAACGTATGTTCATGAAAAAACCTGCATGCTAATGTTTATTTCAGTTTTATTCACAGTCGTGGAAAACTGGAAATAATTCAAGATGACCTTCCACAAGTGAATGGGTACAAAACTGCTGTACATTCATATACTGGAATTCTATTCAGTGGTAAAATCAAAAGATCTAAGGTCTATTAAGGCACACAAAAACATGGATAAATATCAAATGTATATTATTAAGAGGAAGAGATCAGTGTGCAAGTGCTTTGTAGTATATGATCACATTTACAGGACATTCAGGGAAAGGTGAAACTGTATACATAATAAATGATCTCTAATTTTGATTAAGTACTAGTTTCTTAGCTATGACCCAAAAGGAAAGGCAACAAAAGAAATAATAGAAAACTTGGACAATATCAAAATTAAAAACTCTTGTGCTTGAAACCATTAAGAATGTAATAAGAAAGCTCACAGATTGAGGAAAAAAATATTACCAAATGTGTAGGTAATAAGGGTTGCAAAAGGTGGTCTTAATAGTCTTCAGATCTCCACTTATCCACATAAAAATGGGCCTTGGGCTTGGAGTACTTCCTTACCAAGAGATAAAGAGTTCATACAGTCTGTGCTAGGCTTATCACCTTGTGTGGGAATATCTTTCCCTGCTTTGGGCTCAATGAATGCTCTTTTGTGTCTGCTCAAAACATGTGCATCATATGGCAGCTAGCCAACCCAATGTTCTATCTGTCCTCTACCAGGAGGGTACAGAGTCCTCCCACTGTGATGGAGAAGGGTATACATGTGCACATGACCCTGCATCAGCTGCAGGAAGAGACCCAGTGGTCACAGGGGACCAACACACATACTGAGGCTAGTCTTGAACAGTCTCTTATCTCTGAAAGTACAGCAGTGTTCCCTCCATTGCTTAACTGTGTTCTGTTTTCCATGGGACTCTGACATCAAGACACAACAGCCAGGGACATCTGGGTGACTCAGTTGGTTAAGCGTCCAACTTCGGCTCAGGTCATGATCTCATGGTTTGGTTGAGTTCAAACCCTGCATTGGGCTCTCTGCTGTCAATGCAGAGCCCACTTCAGATCCTCTGTCCCTCTGTCTCTGCCCCCCCCCCCACTCTTGTGTGCTCTCTCTCTTTCTCAAAAATAAATAAACATAAAAAAAAGATGTAATAGCCAGAAGTGTTGAGAGTCCTCTTTTGGAATTGGTACTCTGCTTAACAATAAGGAACTCATATATAGAATATTAAAAAAAAAAAAAAACTCTTATCCCTCAATAATAAAAGAGAAATAACCATGTTAAAAAAAAAAGAAGAAAACAGGCAAAGGATCTAAACAGAAGGTCCTCTGAAGATAGATATACAAATGGTTGTTAAACACATGAAAAATGATTCAACATCACTAGCCATCAGAAAAAAAATTTTCAAATCAAAACCACAACGAAATACCCCTTTATACAAACTGTGATTCCTATAATTAAAAAAAATTAAGAAAAAGCACAACTGTTGGTGATTATGTGAAGAAATTGAATCCCTTATCTCTGCAGGTGGGAATGTAAAAGTAGTGCATCTACTTGTGAAAACAGTCTGACTATTCCTGAAAAATAATCATAGAGTTACCACATGACCAAACAGATCCAGTCTTAGAGAGATTAAAATATATGCCCCCCCACACGATGTACACAAATGTTCCTGGCAGCATTATGTATAACAGCCAAAATGTGGAAATCATCCTAAACTCCATTAAAAGATTAATAGTTAAGTAAAATTTGGTATATTCATACAACGAGACATCATTTGACAATAAAAAGAAATGAAGTGAAAATTAAATCACAGTTTCCAGTCCGGCATGTAAGGAACTTGGAAGTTGCCATTCCATCTTAACAAGTAAAAAGCTGACAGAAAAATGAACAACCCTTCTATTTCCTTTCCTATCTGTCAATGCTTATTTCTTGTCTTCTTGATCACAACCAATTTATCAGGTGTGAAATAATATCTCATTGTGGCTTTGATTTACATTTCCCCTATGATTAATGATGTTGAGCATCTTTTCACTTACCTAATGGCCATTATATGTCTTCTTTGGAAAAATGTCCACTTAGATCATCTGCTTGTTTTTTAATTGGATTGTTTGGTTTTTACTGTTGGGTTGTATGAGTTCTTTATATATTTTGGATATTAGCCCCGTATCAGATATTTGGTTTGCAAATACCTCTCCCATTCAGTAGGTTACCTTTTCATTTTGTTGATTGTTGTGCAGAAGCTTTTTATTTTGATGTAGTCCCACCTGTTCATTTTTGCTTTTGTTTCTTTTCTGTTTGGTACCAGATTCAAAAACCCATCACCAAGACCCATATCAAGGAATTTACTGCCTATGTTTTTTCTAGGAATTTTATGGTTTTAGGTATTGCATTTAAGTCTTTAATCCACTTTGGCGAATTTCCATATGTGGCATAGAATAGTTGTCCAGTTATATTCTTGTGCATGTAGCTGTCCAGTTTTCCCAAAACCATTAATTAAAAAAAAAAACTATTCCTGGGGTGCCTGGGTGGCTCAGTCGGTTAAGCATCCGACTTCACCTCAGGTCATGAGCTTAGAGTCCATGAGTTTGAGCCCCGCATCAGGCTCTGGGCTGACAGCTCAGAGCCTGGAGCCTGCTTTGGGTTCTGTGTCTCCCTCTCTCTCTGCCCCTCCCCTGCTCATGGTCTGTCTCTCTGTCTCAAAAATAAATAAAAACATTTAAAATTTTTTTAAAAAATAAGTAAATAAAAAAGACTATTCCTTTTCCAATGTGTATTCTTGGCTCCTTTGTTACAAATTAATTGGCCATATATACATGGGTTTATTTGGTGGCTCTCTATTCCATTGATCTCTATATGTATGTTTTTATAACAAAATTATACTATTTTAGTTACTGTGGCTCTGTAATATAGTTTGATATCACGGAGTGTGATGCTTTCAGCTTTGTTCTTCTTTCTCAGGATTGCTTTGTCTATTTGGGGTCTTTTGTGCTTTCACACAAATCGGAGGATTATTTGTTTCATTTCTGTGAAAAACGCCATTGGAATTTTGATAGGGGTTGCATTGAATCTGTACATTGCTTTGGGTAAGGTGGACATTTTAATAATATTCATTCTTCTAGTCTATAAGCATGAACTATCTTTTCATTTATTTGTCTTCTACAGTCTCTTCATTAATGTCTTGTGGTTTTGAATACACAAGTCTTTCACCACCTTGGCTAAATATATACCGAGGTATTTTACTCATTTTTATGCAGTTGTAAATGGAATTGTTTTCCAAGTTTCTATTTCAGATAGTTCATTGTTACTGTATAGAAATGCAAGAGTTCTGCTTATTGATTTTATATCTTGCAACTTTACTGAATTTGTTTATTAGCTCTAACAGTTTTTTGTTGGAGCCTTTAGGGTTTTCTATATATAATGTCATCAGCAAATAATGATTGGATTGATCTTAATTTTGTCTCTTAAGTAAATGCCAAACTAGCATAAACACATAATATTGTAAACATGTACTCTGCCTGCTCTGATCTTCCCTGATGTCAGTGGTTCTCAAAAAAAAAAAAAAAAAATAGCTAGTGTCAAATAAAAGATGCTGTTTTATGGAAATGGTGAGATAAGGGATTGTTCACAGGAGTTGATTCATCAATTGTGTTTTTCAAATACAAAAGAAGTTGCTTCACGTAAAATTAATAGTAGTTAATTTTTTGAGGAGACTTACTAATGTCAGACATGATTCTATGATTTTTAGATGTATTAATGTATTCATTTTTCAAAATAACTCCATAGATTAGATACTATTATCATTGTTTTATGCAAATAAAAGCACTGAGGCAGAGAGCTATTAAGTAATATGTCTAATGTCAAGCAGCTAAAAAATTAATAAAATAGAATTAAAGCTTAGGCATGTGAATCCTGTGACCATACTCTCAATGAGTCCAACATAATTGTGGTCAGGGCTGGCTTCACGGGCATGTGATCTGCGCAATTGCACAGGGTCCTACCTGCAGTTGGTTTATTGCTCACTTTGCTTAGCTCATGCTTACTTCATAATCTCTGTCCCTGCCACCATGCACACATTGTTCTTGAGTACATTGTGCAGGGCCATGGGAAACTGTTGAAGGAAGTTGGCTGACATCAATACATGGGGATAATTTTAAGGCCAGAGCTGATACAATCTGGAGGTGTCTTTACTCATATCTGGTAGTTGATGCTGGAAGTCAGCTGGAACTTCCACTGAGGTTATTGAACAGAGCATCCATACATGATCTCTCCCTGTGGCCTTGGCTCCCTCACAGCGTATTGACTTCAGAGTATTCAGACTTCTTACATCAAAGACTTCTTACAGACAGCTTATATAAGCGATAACTGGATAAGCTGCTGGCTTTTTCTTACCTAGCCTCAGAAATCACCTAGTGTCACTTCTATATTTCACTGGTCAGAAAAGTGACAGATCCAAGGGGAGAGTACATAGTTCTTTCCTCTTAATAGGAGAAGCATAAAATAATTACACCATAATGAGCATCTTAAATAATTTCTTATAAACAGAAAAAGCAAAACTATCTTTTCATGATATATTTGGCAAACCTCGTATATATTTACTATGGATCTATTTGCCATAAATGAATCCATACTAAAATTGTGATGTAAGACCCTGACTTCACATAGGCTCATAGATAACATTCAAAACTTAGCACAGCACTTGGCATATATGGGTGCTGAATAAATATTTGCTGTTTTTGAATTATCATCTCCATTGTCATTATTGTATTGAACATTCATAAAGGGATAATATGAGAAGAGTTATACCTTGCATACAGGTTACAAAGTTAATTAGAGGATCAGAAAATATAAGATTGATTAGCATATGTTTTTCCAGCAATAATAGATTTTAATAAAATCACAGGAAATAGATAGTAATAGAGGAAATTGGTCCCTGAAAATATTATGGTGGAAATTGGAGTCAGGTGATGAGAAAATTATGGATTTATTAGACAATTATTTGACTTCTTTACAAAAGGCAAAGCAAATTGATTTTTATTGGATGCAATTTAAGCTAATTCTATCTTTGAATGCAGGCAAATACAAATAGTTTATAAAATCTAAAAGTATCATAATATGTGAAATGTTTAGTATGGGAATTAGTATATTTGGTTTTTCCATCTGTGGCTTTGAATATAGTAAATTAAATTAAGACTTTCACAAAACTGAATTTAAAACTCAGTCTCATCAGGAAATGCCATTATTATGCATAATTTATAAAACATTTTAAATTTTGTTTATACATGTCGGATTGGCAAACTCAGCAAACTCACCAGCCATGTTTACAACATGAAGGGAAGAATTGAGACAAGTCTCTCAATTACACATGCAATCCAATTGACCCCACCATGATCTTCTTTCTAGAAGCTACTATTGAGACATAGTATTGTAGTAATATTTCTAGACATGTGTACAGTACATAAACTAAGTAACAAGTCATCTGTATATTACCCAAATTCCAATTTTACTTTTCATGAGATTTTTTTTCTTATTCTGAGGAATGAGGGATGACTCAATTTTATGTTTCCAAAATATATGTAAAATTCAAAGATAAAGCCTAAGGTATTCTTCAAGCATAATTATTTTGTCAGAAGTTAGATGCAGAAACTCATTAGTGTCCAGCAATCAAATAAGAGAAGTCAGAAAGCATTCACTCCATTTATGTATTAAATACTTGGGGATTTGTTTATCACATATAACGAACACAGATTTAGGTATTGTGGTCATCCATATGCATAAGACCCAGCCCAGACTTTATAATTTTCTGGGGAAGCAAAGAAATAAAGCAACAGCTACAATGTAGTGAGAGTTTGCTAATGACTCTAGAACACAGAGGAGGGGCATTATAACCAGAGAGAAGCATTCAAAAAAAGCTTCCCAGAGGAGGGCACCTATGAGCTGAGATATGAAGAATGTACCAAAGGACTTTCTTACTAAAAGGCTCTATGTTTTTTTAGTAAGAGTTTTTCTGATAATTCATAGATGACTATAGATCATTTCCGTATAAAAATAATATAGATAATGCATGTAGCCAATGAAGGAGGTACTTTAAAGCAAATATATGATGCAAAATTTAACATACAACATCTACTTCCTTTACTTAAACCTATTTAGCAAAAGCTTTCAACTGAATTGCATATTTGATCCCCAAATCTCTGCTTTTCTTGGTTCTGTATGTCTAAAAGCTCATAGAGTATTGGATCAAAAGGATCACGTGTTAAGCTCCTGAACATAAAGATTTTGTTCTGATTTTAATAGTGGTGTATGTTCATTATGCAAAATTCGGAGCATGCTGATTAAATGGAAACAGCCAAGAGAAAAAAATGCAAATTAGACTTTTCCCATCTGTAGTAATAATGACTAATACATTGATTTGGTTAGACATGTAAGTTATATAATCAGAAGAAAAGTGGAAAAAAAAGTTCACATTCCTCTATTCCCAATATTCAGCAGTCTAATTTTATGTCACCAACTAGTAGAGGAAAAGATCCAAATGTACCTGGATGCCTTAAGGCTATATCAGTCTGTTATAGATAACATTCCCTTTATCCTAATATCCAAATTCTACTTCCAGATTCAGCCTTCCATGGTGAAGCAAGGTATCAAGGCATCCACAGAGTGTCTCCAAGCTATCTTGGCCTTAGCTCCTCCACATGTCACACACATTCTTCTCCAGCTTCTTTATGTGAGCACTCATTGCACACTTTATGCCTCAATATCTGTGGCGGGTGTTTCCATAGATGCTGCCTTTCTGCCGTGACAACTTTTGCTTTCCTTCTAGGTAACACACTTGAGCATGGGTTGCCAGTGTGTTCTATAAAGAAATGAGGTTACTATACCTTTCCTTATTCATTGTTGAATCTTGTCTTGACCTTGATTGAGCAGAGTAGGTATAAAGTTCTTTAATTAATAAGAATCCTTTGCTTCCAGATGTGTATTTTCTCTCCTTTGGCATAAAAAGAGGAACCACATTTTTCTGTCTTTGGTTGTATCTGAGCTCAGAGTTCCCACGCATGAATTTTCTTTACCTTCTATCAGCCCCAAATGATACCCAGCAAAACCCTTTTGCAAATGCAACTAAAAAGTATGTGCATTCACAGTTGAAGAAGAGGGAAGAATATTTCTCTCCCAACACCATCCCGGTTAGGCTCAGCTTCAATAACTCACTAAACGTGTAAAAAAGGAACAGTTTTAAAACAATGCAAATATGGGATGATTGGTGAACATGTATTGAAAGCGACTGAAAACTAAACAGAAACCTTCTTGATGTTTTAAATTTTGAAACTGTCAGAAGCACTTTTATTAAACATCAAAAAGAGGAGACAATAAAGTAGGCTGCTCTTCAAAACCAGAAATTACGCTGAGATTTTTATAGCTTAGGTGAAAAAGCAAAAACATAGCTCTAGGACTGAGAACTCAGGGAGTTCACTGTGAGTTCAGGTACAAGCAAGGAGGTTAACAGTAAAGACCACTGCTGAGTTATTACTAGTTACTCCATACTCATGTTTCATGAATTCCAACAACTACCTAAAGTGTGCTTCACCAATTCACCTACATCTGAAGGCTTATAATACAGCTGAATAAAAACAATCCCAGAAGTAAAAATAATTTCACAGGAAAAAAAGTGGTCTTATTATTCTACATTAAATGATAAAAAAAGCAAAACAATTATGATGGAGTTCGAAGCATAATAAACATTTTAATTTTGCTTCGGGCCAAATTAATTAATCCAAGTTTCTTCCAAGGTAAACAACTAGTTCACACATTCAGTTTGGTTAAGGGTAAAGAATAGGATATTTTACAATATGGCATTTAAGTGACTAAAGTAAATTATTATACAGTTTTCATTTCTTTGGCTTTGTGCTATGTTTACTACAGGACACCGAATCCATAACTATGATGCTGATTCTCCATGCTCAGGAGAATAAGGAAATGAGAATAGCTCCTCTCAGCAAATAAGGAGTTGAAAGGAGAGTGGCTTCTCTCACTATTACATCTAATTAACTACTAGCAAATGTTCTGTCTATCATAGTTCTGGCCTCTGCTGGGTTTGAGGTCTCAGTACTCAAAGAATGAATATTTCCAGCAAGGGACCCTAAAGTGTTACCAGAAGATTAGAAGTTGAGGTCCCCCCCCTCCATATATGCTTATTGGGCCATTGGAAGAACAGCAAAGGCAGGTGACAGGGAAAGGAGCTAGAATGTTGGTAGGTATATGACCCTGACTTCATGAAGAAATAGAATACACGCCACAAAATAGAGCAAGAAATAAGTAAGGAACCAGTGAAATTAAAATACGACAAATGTAGGATCTCCAAAAACTATATTTCTCAGGAAAAATTGGATCAACCCACCGTGTAAAAAAATACCAAAAAAAGTCCAAAATCACCTGAGATGTCAGCAAGGGTCAAGGGAATATGGAAAGTGGTGGGGAAAACAGAAATACATATAAAATCTCAAAATCAATTGCAAACATAAAGAATGTAGTATTAATTCATTTTCTTCTATGTTATGCTACACACATATTTATATATTAACTAATTTTGCAACTTATTCCATAGATTACTAAATACCACATAGGATATTGAGGCAAAACTAAGAGGAGAATTTTAGGAAGAAGTGAAGTCATACAGAGATTATAGGCTTTTTGGCTCAATAAGGGATTTCATGAAACTAGTCCTCCTTTTGGGACAGAATAAGAATGTTTTTAACTACAGAAGAGATTCTTATATGATGCTAGGCAGAGGCACTACTATTGCTATTGTTATTGTTTTTTGTGTCTTCGAATTTGAGTATGGAATAGAGGTGTATGTTGATGTTAAGCAGTGGAAATGGTGGACCATTGCATATGTTCTTTTAGTTCCTGGCTGCCTATAATCTTGAAACATCCTGTTCAAAAATGAGAAAGGTCTAGATGTTATTACTGTGTCTCCTTTTGTTTGAACTCAGAAATGTATTTTCTCCACCTTTCTTGCAGACACTTGATGTGAACTACATCGATCCCAATTGTTTATACCAACTTCAAAAGAGTTGCAAAAATTCCAAGTATGCTTCTTATTGAATATCCTCTGGCAAATGTGATGTCCAATCCAGCTGACCCAGAAGTAGTCATGTCAGAGGTGTTAGAAAGAGTGATCAGTAGAGAGACTTGGCAGTGTTAACTGTGGTACCTATGCCCAGTGATGGTTGTAGAAGTGTCTTTGCTGAAGAGGTTGTGTGCTCTGAACTGGACACTTCTCCTGGCTAACTTGCAACTCTGACCATTGGGCTTTGGAAAATTGTAAGAGTTATGAAATATATATATATATATATTTCATATATATATATGTATGTTTATATGTAAACAAGAGAGACCCCCTATAACTAGTTTTAGCAAGATATATATACGTATATATACACGTATATATATACGTATACATATACGTATATATATACGTGTATATATATGTATATGTATATATATACATATATATACACGTATATATATATACATATATGTATGTATACATATATATACATACATATATGTATGTATACATATATATACATATATATAGTAATATATATATATTGCTAAAACTAGTTATAAGGGGTCTCTCTTGTTTATAATTATGAACTCTCTGCAAATGCCCCCAAAGTAAAAAAGTGATTGAGTAGAGTGATATATCTCATCCCTTCGATGAGGAAGGGATAAAAACTAACAAAACAAAACAACCCACACAAAATAGTTCATTATCTCTACTTCCTCTAAAGCAGCAAACACAGAATGTGCATTAATATTTCAAAAAAGTAACCTTCCCCATGAATGTAAATTCTCATGTGATCAGAAAGGAGGTCTCATTTAAACCAAAATCAAATCCCTCCACTTAATTATTGAATAAAATGTGTAAATGACAACATTTTCAGAAAAATGAGAATCTGGAAATACATGAAAGAAAAGGAGTGTCTAAACACAGTCTTTTTAAGACAAGAAGTGATTTTAGATTTGAATGGCTGCCGTTGCAAGACAAAAGCAGCTAGGAAAACAAGGGCAAAAATTCCCTTCCTGTTAAAAAAAAAAACTGTGGCAATTCAACATAATTAGGTCTAAAGCAGAACAAAATTTGAATCTGTCAAAAGAACAAGGTACTGAAAAGGGAGCAAGAAAAAAAATTGGAGCAGACTTCAGTGGTTTCTGGACAGGGACTCAGTGTCAGTTTGTGAGTTTCCTCTGTGGGAAATGCTGTAGCAAAGATGACCCTGTAGAGAAGTGTCCAGGTAAGGATGCCAACACTTTCCCGCTTTCCAGGGGACACAGTATGGACATTCTCCCAGTTGCTGGGCAGAAATGCTTCCCAGAAATTAAAATGTAAGTACTAAGCAAATTTGGACATATAGAAATTTCCTGCAGGATTCAGAGCTGAGAGATTCACAGAAATTTAGATTTAGAAATTTAAATCTGAGATTTAGACATAACAGAGGAGAATCAACAAATGAGACTGTGGGCTATATTGTCTTGCATTTTGGATTTGGATCAGATTGTAGAGTTGTGCTAGGTACGTAAGGTTTCTCTGAGAAGATTCTTCCCCAGGTCCCTGAAGAACTAGAGACATCTTTCTAACAGGAATCAAATATCTTCATAATTTGGATATTGTTGATAATTCTACTATAAACATCAGGGTTCATGTATCCCTTCAAATTAGTAATTTTGTATCCTTTGGGTAAATACCTAGTATTGTAATTACTGGATCGTTGAGTAGTTCTACTTTTAGTTTTTCGAGGAACCTCCGTACTATTTTTCAGAGTGGCATCACCAGTGTGCATTCCCATCAACAGTGTGGGATTGCATATTCTCCACATACTCGCCAACACCTGTTGTTTTCTGTGTTGTTAATTTTTGCCATTCAGACCAGAGTGAGGTAACTTCTCTTTGTCGTGTTGATTTGTATTTCCCTGATGATGAGTGATGCTGAGCATCTTTTTATGTGTGTATTGGCCATCTGTATGTATTCACTGAAAAAAAAATGTCCATTCATGCCTTCTGCCCATTTTTTAACTGGATTATTTGTTTTTTGGGCTTTGAGTTTTATAAATTCTTCATATATTTTGGATACTAACCTTTTATCACGTATGTCACTTGCAAATACCCTCTCACATTCTGTAGGTTGCCACTTAGTTTGCTGATTGCCAAATTATGGAAACAATCAAAATGTCCATTTACTGACAAATGGATAAAGATGTGGTATTTATATACCAGGGAATATTATCTAGTCATAAAAAAGAATGAAAGCTTGCCATTCGCAATGACATGAATGGAGCTAGAGAGTATTATGCTAAGCGGAATAAGATAGAGAAAAAAATACCATATGATTTCACTCATATGTGGAATGTAAGAAACAAAACAAACGAACATGGGTGTGGGGTGGGGCGAGAGAGGAAAACCAAGAAACAGACCCTTAATTATATAGAACTGATGGTTACTGGAGGAGAAGTGGGTGGAGGGATGGATTAAATAGGTGATGGGGATTAAGGAGGGCACTTGTAATAAGAACCAAACATTGTAAGTATTGAATGACTAAATTCTACACCTGAAGCTAATATTACACTGTATGTTAACTAACTGGAATTTAAATAAGAACTTAATTTAAGAAAAAAATCAACTATCTCATGTCATTCCCTTTCCTAAAGGATCACTAAGTTTTTAATATACAAATCTAGAAATCTACAAATCTAGACCTACAACCTTTTTCTTTCTTTTTTCTTTCCCTTCCTTCCTTCCTTCCTTCCTTCCTTCCTTCCTTCCTTCCTTCCTTCCTTCCTTCGTTTCTTTCTTCTTTCTTTCTCTTTCTTTCTTTCTTTCTTTCTTTCTTTCTTTCTTTCTTTCTTTCTTATTCCTTCCTTCCATCCTCCCTCTGTCCCTTCCTTCCTTTAAATCACACCACTGTAAAAAAAATAAAAATAAATCGCACCACTCTAGCTCCAACAGAAGAAGATTTAATAAAGGATGTTGTTTTTTATTTTTTTTAAAGAATAAGTTACCTTTCTCCACCTAGTTAAAAAAAAAGATACCATAATTTTTTTTAAAGAAAAGTATATTCTTCATGATTTTGTGTGATATTACAGAGAGATTTTAATTTTCTTTTAAAGCATTTAAGTATTTGATCCTTAAAACCTCTCTAAAGCAAAACAAATCATATATTAGCATAGAGAAACATTTAAAGCAGTTTCATTTCAGATTTATATTCATATATGCAAGTATGTCTTAAAGTAAATCTTTCAGCAGGATTTTGAACTATTCTAGCAGAGTGGAGAAAAATCACTTTCTGAGTTAGTGAAGTTTCTTATTACTCAGAAACTAGCAAAATATTTTGGTATCATTAATTAGTAAAAAGCCTGTACCTTTCATCAAAATGTCGCTTCAATGAAATTTAGAATCATCTGCTTTCAAGATAGAACAAGTAATCTTGGTTTGGGCTGTGAATAATTTCAAAATAATCTCAAGACTTGGTTATAAAATGTACATTTGGTGGAGGTTGAAACTGAAAAGCACTCATTTTCAAAGTTTCTTTCAATTGCTCATGTCTTTATAATAACACATTTAATAAACTCGGGGTGTGTTTGAGGCTCTATCCTATATACTAGAAGACATAAAATATTATTAGCTCAATCTTAGAGCATTGAACACAAATAAAATATGTGCAAAAATAATACCTCATGTTTACAGTACAGAGTAGAGTTGTTGAACATGTCATGCTTACAGAAGATTACAAAAATTGATAAAGTATTCATCTGATTTTGCTCAAATTCAACAATAAGTTATATTTTCTATATATTTATACTAAAAATGTTATAGATCGAAGGTCATTTTAGAGTATCCCAATCATATTCTCCTCTTTTTCTTTTTCCATAAATGACCATTATTTTAGCCTTATGATTAACCATGTGAACCTAGTCATGTGTTTTTACTTAAACATTAACCATACCTTATATAATGTCTTGAATGTTTTACCCCATATAGTTAATATTTATTTATTATGTGTATTTATTATGTGTATTTATTATGTGATCTAATTAATTCTGTTTAAATACTGTATAGAGGAGCACAGTGAATATAATACTATGTTTTTACTTCCCTGACAATGACTGATTCTGATATTTTGCTAGTATAGGCAAGAGAGCATTGAACATCTTTAGCACATCGCATTATATGTGTGTGAGTGCAGCGATGCTCAAAGTAAAAATTGGGGGGATTCATGGAGAACATCTTCAAATTTTTCTTAAATCAATTCTTGGTTTGGGCTGTGAATAATTTCAAAATAATCTCAAGACTTGGTTATAAAATGTACATTTGGTGGAGGTTGAAATTGAAAAGCACTCATTTTCGAAGTTTCTTTCCGAATGTATGATTAGTTTGTTAATGAATACCGAATGTAGATTAGTTTGTTTTTGTGGTGAATTATATCTTTTGTCATTAACCATTTATTCCTAATTTGCCTTAAGTTCTACCCATTTAATATGAATATGCCTACATGAGCTTTCATCTGAATAGAGTTTTTTGTTATTTTTGAAACCCATTTGAAAATATTTTTCTTTACCTGATGATTTTAGTCTCTTTATATAAATTTTGGTTACTGATACATTTAGTATCAATTATACTTTATTATTTTGTGTCATCATTTTACTCTTATTTAATTTGCTTTTTAAATTCCTTCCTTAACCTTCTATTAGATTGTTTTCATGCTATTTCTTAGATTTATCCTTATTTTTATAAACTCAGTTTATATTCTTTTAATGGTTTCTTTAAATTTTGCTATGTATACTTAGCATTTCTATCCTTTTCCAGAATCCTGTAACTCCAGTCCTCAGTTTCTAAAATTCTAGTCAAAATTATGTATTATTATCATTATCCTTACCAAATTTCCATGTTATAATTGTTGTGTAGATTAGTTCCACCTTGTCTGAAAGTTCTCTTAAATTAGTCATTTTAGGGGCACCTGGGTGGCTCAGTTAGTTAAGCGTCTGACTCTTGATTTTGGCTCAGGTCATGATGTCACAGTTGGTGGGTTTGAGCCCCACATTGGGCTCCAAGCTGTCAGAGTAGAGCCTACTTGGAATTCTCTGTCTCCCTCTCTTTTTGTCTGCCCCTCCCTTACTCACACCCTCTCCCTCAAAAATAAATAAACTTAAAAAGTGCTTTAATTAGACATTTTTTTATTATTCTTATACTACACCTATAGTTTTGGAAATTCTGTTTATCATTGTTTCTGTAACTTTCTCTAAATTGCTAAATTCATTGTCCTTTCCAAAGGACATTCTTAATCATTTTCTTCAATGGTAAACTGCGAGCTATAAATTCTGTCACAAATTCTCTGAAAATTTATTACTTATTCATGTTAGTTTAGCTAAGGATACTTCTGCAATTGTTGAATATATCCTTCTATTATCTTCAAGTGTTATTCTTTGATAAAAAGCCTATCTTAAGTCTAATTATTCCTTTAATATAATTTATTTTCATCGATAAGTCTTCAATATTTCTATTTGTCTTTTCTATGTGAAGTTGGACTATTATATACATATATATTATATATCATATATATTTAACATGCTTCTTTAATCTAAAAATGTATCTTCTGTTTTAGATGTTCCTCAACCATTATCTCTTGATTATCACCTTTTCTGTTATTTTTACCCTTTCATTGTAGAATTCCTATTTCACTATGAGATATTTTCACTCCATATTCCAAGTCTCTTAGTCTACTTTTTAAAATTCTACATATATTATCTGTCTATGATGCATTTTGATTATCTGTCTTCCCATTTGCCAATTCTCTTTTTACCTGCATTTAATCAGCTGTTAGTCAAACTTTTTATTTCATTAACATTTTGATTATTTTTTGACTTTAATTCCATCCAATGTTTTTTGATGATGACCTTTTATTATTGTTTTATTATCGTTCCATTCCTATTTCTTGTTTTAAGAATTATTATTAAATTTTATTTCAAAATATTTCATTATTTCTAGTTCTTGGCTTACTAGTTTATTGTCTTGTATGTTTTGATCACATCTCACAATCATGTCATCTGTTGCATGTGAATCTCTGCTTGTCAAGGGCTAGATATAGTTTATTCTTGGGTATACAGGCTACATCATTTCATTTCCTTAAACCCAATAGCATGGACTATGTTAGAAATAACAGAATTTCTCCTGTGGGAAATGTGGGTTTCCTTAATAAATAGGCTAGAACTCAGGTGACCATTAATAAAGAATGTCCACTTAGGGAATTTTAGTTTTCCAGACAATTCTGTCTTCTTTTGATAACAACCCCAACTTTCATATGAGGACATGTTATAACTCACTATCAGGTCTGGTGTAGATATGGAACACATAACCCAGCCTAAGTCAACGAATCATTACTTTCTCTCATTTACACTGATTGGGCCAAGGCTAGTTTGTGATTTAAGCATTGTGATCATAATGAATATCAGGAATATCTTTGGGAAATTTACTTTTTTTAGGATTCATATTTCAAAGGATGAGGCTGTGAGTGGTATAAAAAGAATCAGTTGAAAAAATATAAGAAGCTAGGAAGTACATGGAGAAGTCATTTCGAGAAATATAAATTAAACCCTGCATCAAACCATATGTAATACCAAACTTGCCCCTGTCCAGCTATATGAACCAGTAAAGTCTCCCCAATACATCAGCTAATTTAAGCTGAGATTTTATTAATTACAAAGAAAAATGGAGGAGGAAGTTTCCTAACTATTGATGTCTATTCTTAAAATATAAAGTCTTTTTTATTACCTAGTTTAAAGAACAGGGACTCTTAGATTCAGGTGATATTTCCTGCATTGTGATTTTGAGAAGATTTCTTATTCTTCAGCATCAATGTCTTTATTTTAAATTTAAATAAAATAGTGACCACTTACGGACTTATTTTTAGTATAGAATATGATGGTATATATTCAATGCCTATTATATGTTAAGAATACCTTTAAAGTTGTATTATTTTAGAGTTAATAATTATAAAAATAGAAGATAATCAGATTGCAGCTAGGCTATATCTCCCATTTTGCAGGAAAAAAAAAAACTTACCTGGGTCAAACAAATTACACAATATGATTTTTCCATGGGGACTTTTTTGTGACTAGTAGTACCGGTTGCATTTGAATCCAGGTCTTCAAGTGAAAATTTAGTAGCACCTCATTATTTGACACAATTTTTTATTTACTTATTTAATACAGTTTTCTGTTTTTAATTATCTATGTGAATGTTTTTTCACAAAATCAGATTGCCTTGGAAATGTTTAAATAAGGACCACCCGAATTTCTCAAGGTGATCTTTATTATCATTGAGGTATGCTTTCTTAACATGAAAAATCCTCCTGCCTTTCCTTATTCAAACATTCTCTGAATATTGTGAAAGAGAAGGAGGGAAAAAATATAGGGAATTGAAATGCAAAGATAGAAAAATATTTTTATAGATTATCACTTATATGCAATTTATGTTGGGACAAACAATTCAAATGAAAGTAATTTTAAAAAACAGGTAGATGTTATTTTTATAATTGAGAAGACAATTCTGCAATGTGAGTTATTTGTCATCTTTCACAAAGCACAGGGGAAAAGATGAGAGTTCTCTCTTAATTGAGACAGAGGAGGAGAGTGACAATGTTATAGCCTGCAGGCCTTTGTTTATGCACGCTTCCTTTGGTGATTTATATTTTTCATAGCAAAAGTTAGGAGTCACTGCTAATATATGAATATATTACAGGTGTCAGAGGAAGTGAAATACATTCTTGCTGAAGAATAAAATAGAAAGTCATTACAAATGAAGAGTAAATACTATTCAGAGAAAGCTGTTCATGTCTCACTCATAAAATCATCTCAAAAGGAATGTGTTGACTTGTAAACTTCCTTAATATCTACAAGCTATTGTGCAGTTGTAATTTAGAAGCTTCTGAGCCCATCACTATTCATTTTCATCTCCAGATTTAAACAGAAAGAAACTAGAGAGATAAATGGATAGATTTAGATTATATGTATCTGTCCAATATCATACATGTGCACAAATATACACAAGTATCTAAAAAAATAGGTTTAAAATTACTGTTTTAAATGGCAAGCAATTAAAAATGTATACAAGATGATTATGTAATGTGTGGTCCCAACTAAGGGGGCTAGAGGTCAGGCAGGAGACTGTTCTTAAAAACTCAAGAGATAATAAGGAGAACAAATTGTGAGGTAAAGAAAAGGGGCATATTCAAAATGGAGTTAAGAAATGCACTTACCAGGGCACCTGGGTGGCTTAGTCAGTTAGGCATCCTACTCATGATTTTGGCTTAGGTAATGATCTCACTGTTCATGAGTTCAAGCCCTGCATTGGGGTCTGTGCTGATAGCATGGAACCTGCTTAGGATTCTTTCTCTCCCTCTCTCCCTTCTCTTCCTCTATTCATTCTCTCTCTCTCTGTCTCTCTCTCTCTCTCCCTCTCTTTCTCTCTCTCTCTCACACTATCTCACACACACACACTATCTCACACACACACACACACACACACACACACACACTAAATAAATAAATAAATAAATAAATAAATAAACTTAAAAAAAGAATGCACTTACCAATGTCATGTTAACAGAAAGATACATGTCAAAGGAATGAATTCACACTAAAATTTGCTAATATAAAAAATAGTATGAATTATAATTCAATCAGTTAAGAAACCCAGCGAAGAGGTCCAATAGCCTGTGGGGATTATGGTGGTGCAGATGCAGATGGTAAAAATCATTAGCATTTACGCAGTATTTAGGAAAATATAAATGAAATCAACTTAAAATGTATCTTGCTAAAATAAAAGAGAATGAATTTCTTGGGAAGCTATTGGCCAATATTCTGTACTTTTTATTTTTATGTGTCTGGCTCCTACCCTGATGCCTCCCACAAATTTAGGATCCATATAGCTACAATATTTATAGAACAAATGATTACCAAATTTGGAAAGGAGGCAGAAACAAATGAGTTAATTTAATACTGAGAGAGAATAGTATGTCCATATGGAAAAAACTGTCATTTCTTGGTAATCAACTGGTTTTGAAAGTTTTAATAAAATGGAGTAAAACTTTTAAAAACTTACCAGTAAAGTGGAATAAAATCAGGAATAAATGCAAGCCATTTGGGGAGAAAATATTTGCAGAAGATACATATGGTAAGGTCTGTTATCTGAAGTATACAAATACATCTTAAAATATAACCATAAGAAAACAAATAACCTTATTAAGAAGGGGAGAAGACCTTCAAAGAAACCTTATCAAAGAAGATATAAAGATGGCAAGTAAGCATATGACAAGATGTTCAACTCATTTGTTATTAGAAAATTGTAAATTTAAATAGCAATGAGATACTACTACATACCTACTAGAATTACCAACCAGAACACTAACAACACCAAATGCTGGTGAAGATATCAGACAACAGAAACTTTCATTCATTGCTGGTGGGAGTGGAAAATGGTACAGATACTTTGAAATACAGTTTGGCAGTTCGTTATAAATCAAAATCTATTCTTACCCTATGATCCAACAATCATGCTTCTTGGGATTGACCCAAAGAAGTTGATAAAACATGTCCACACAAAAACCTGCACATGGTTAGTTATAGCAGCTTTCTTCATTATTGCCAAAACTTAAGAAACTAAGATATTATTCAGTAGGTGAATAGATAAAGAAATTGTGGTACATCCAGGCAAAAGGATATTATTCAGTACTAAAAAAGCTATCAAGCCATGAAAAGACATAGAGGAAACTTAAATGTGTATTACTAAGAAAAAAAAGCCAATCTGAAAAAGTTATATACTGTATGATGCCAACTATATAATATTCTGGAAAAGTCAAGCCAAGACAGTAGAAAGCTTAGTGGTTGCCAGATATTGGGAGGGAAGAAGGGATGAATGCGTGGGCAGATCACAGGAGATTCTGAGGGTAGTGACACTACTTTCTATGATACTATAGTGATGGATACATACCATTATACATTTGTCCAAACACATAGAATGTACAAAACCAAGAGTGAACCCTAATGTAAACCACAGACTTTTGGTGATGATGATGTGTCAATGTAGGCTTATCAACTTATAACAAATACACCACTGTAGTGACAAATATAGAAAGAATGAGAGGTTGTGCATATGTGGGACAGGGGGCATGTGAAAACTCTGTACTTTCTCCTCAGTTTTGCTGTGCACCTAAAACTTCTCTAAAACAAGTAAGTTTATTAATTAAAAACATAAGCCATGTATTGTAGCAATTAGAACCTCCTCACGGAACTTTGTGATACAGGAAATGTGTGGAGAAAAGAATACAATGAAACAAAAATTCAACAAAAAATATTAATATTTTTCCCTCTGAATGTCTCATGCCTTTTCAACTCAATATTTTATTAACATTCTCATTTTTCCTTTGAACAATCCCTCAAGTGTGTTGTGGCTATGTTTTTTTTTTTTTTAATGTTTATTTATTTTTGAGAGACAGAGGGCGAGCCAGGTAGGGGCAGAGAGAGAGGGAGACCCAGAATCTGAAGCAGGCTCCGGGCTCTGAGCTGTCAGCACAGAGCCTGAGGCAGGGCTCAAACCCACGAACTCTGAGACCAGGACCTGAGTTTAACCGACTGAGCCACCCAGACACCCCATGTGATATTTTTTCTTAGAGTTTTGTTTTGAACAATAAATCCTGGCAAGGATATGAAATAATTGAAGCGTTCATATATTGCTAGTGGGAATGTAAAACAATACACTCAAGAAGACTGTGGCAGTTTCTTATAAAAACTGAGGGTATAAGGACCATAGGACACAGCAAATTCATAAGCATTTAATCCAGAGAAATAAGAACATGTTCACACAAAAATTTGTATACAAATATTCATAGGAACTTTGGTCACTATAGTGTCAAGCCAAAAACAACCCAAATGTCTTTCAGTTTGTAAATGTTCCCATGAAGTGTGGTTTACTCATGCCTTGGAGTACTACTCAGCAATAAAAAAGAAATCTTGATACAAGCAACAACTTGGATAGATCTCAGGAGCATCATGCCGAGTGGAAAAAGGCCAATCTCAAAGGTTGCACATTATATTATATCATTTATATAGCATTTTTAAACAACAAATTTACAGACATAAAGAGCAGATTAGTACTTGTCAGCTGCATTGGGGTGTGGTGGAGGGAGAAGGATATATTTATAAAACAGTAGCACAGTGGGTCCTTATGATACAACCATGCTGTGTCTTGATCGGGGTAGTGGTCACAGAAATCTACACATGCAATAATTGCACAGATCTAAACACAGACACAAGTACATGACAAATTGGTGAAATCTGAACAAGATCAATAGAATATATCAATGTAAATTAACTGATTGTGATACTGCACTATGGATATACAAGATGTTACTATTTGGGGAAAGTGAGTGAAGGAAATGTGAGACCTATCTGTATTAATGTTGCAATTGTATATGAATCAACAAGTATCTAAAAAAATATATTTTTCTTTCCATACCCCTTAACAAATGTATATATTTGTCATAATAGAATCATAGATTGTGGTTTTACAATATTTTAGTTGTTACATTTATTTTCCACTTTGTACATACTCCTGCTGGTTTTCTGTGTTTCCAGAAGCTTTGATATCAGAAAATGTTTTCTCCATAAACAAACTAATCATTAGTTTCAGATGCAGAAAACATTTCAATTGTCATTGTTCTTCAACTCTTGCTTACCTTCCATTATTTTCCTGTGCCTGAAAAACAATTTTTTGAATTCCCTTTTGTAGGGGTCTGCTGATGGTGAATTAGCTCAGTCTTTGTTCTTAAATGATAGTTTTATGGGTATGAATTTTACATTGAGAGATGTTTTATTAACATTTCTAAACACTATTTCATCTTAATCTACCTTTCCATGTGTCTGTTGAGAAGGTAGCTGTCAGATTCAGTCTCCTTTTTGTTCCTCTAGGATAACCTGGTCTTCACTGTGGTTGCTTTGTATGCTTGATCTTTGCTTTTTTTCTAAATCTGATTTACTATGATGTGTCTGAATGTGAGCTTTTAAAAACACTTTTATAGTTACTGGTTTTGTTAGAATAAAATTAATATATTGATGCTTTTCATAAGTTTTGGAAAGTTCTGAGCCTTGCATCTTAAAATACTGTTTTCGCTTTGTTATCTCTTGTTATTTTGCTACTTGAACTCAACCTTGCAGACATTGCTTAAGTCAAATTGTGTTAGGTTATAGGATGGTAACAAATGACCCAAAATCTCAGTGGTTTAAAAAAATGACTTTTTTTTCCTGTTACTGTCAGCCACTGTCCAGCTATAGCACTTTTCTATATATCTTTGCCACTTTGATACCCAGACTAATGGAGCAGCCCTTATCTCTAGAGGATGCTTTTCTTGCATCTGATTGAAAAGAGGAGTTGCAGAATCATGTCCTGTCTTTTAAATCTTCTGCTCAGAAATTAGAAAGGTTAATTCCAGTCACATTCTATTGTGCAAAACCACTCATGAACCACGTTTACATCAATGAGATCGAATGCTATCAAAAGGGTATCTATTAATTAACTTAAATATCTGTGAAAATATTCCATGTTGTCAGCAGATATAGATGAAAAATGTGGCCTTTAACTGGGGGGGAAATCTCAGAAGTACAACTGGAGCTTCAGATCTGGAAATGTCCCAGAATCAGAACTTTGAATACCCAGGTTAAAGCTTTTAAATAAAATTTCCCCTAAAATATTTTTTTAAATGCAGTCTACCACATACCTTCTCATATCCTCTATACCTTACCATCTTATACCTATTTTCATTATTTTGTTTTTCTGTTCTTCTTTAAGAAAATTTTGACTGATGAATTTACTAATTATGACTTTAGAGGTGTCTGGTCTGCTGTTCAGCACATCTTTTGAAATAATAATATGATTACAATACATTCTAGTTCTAGAATTTCATTTCTATTTAATTGTTGTTCTCCTACGTGAAATCACTTTTTACTCTTTCTGGTTCTCAGCCAAAATGTTCAAGCTTGAGTTTATCTCTTTGAACATGTTAAACATAGTTTTTACCATCTGTTCTATGATAATTTCACTATCTGAGGTTCTGTGCATCTGTTTCTGTTGTTTGTTGTTTCTGTATGTTTTCAATTCTTATTATCTCCTTATGGAACTGATTATCTTTAATTATGTGACGGACTTGAGATTTAAATGCTATTTATAGAAATAATTTCAGACCAAGGATGATGTTAATCTCTCTCTCAAGATGTTTCATGCTGCCAGGTGCAAGGATAGTTTATACTCTAAGATCATTTTAATCCAATTCAGTGTGGGAAATTTTGGGAAGGACCACTGAGAAGACTTGAAGCTGGACAGCAATTCTCATGAGGATTGGTTTACTTCTTGATTGTCTTACTCTGAGGGTGAATTCTTATAGCCTTCACTCTCGATGTGCCTCAGACCCCAATTTTTTCTCTTTTCTCCTCTAGGCCTATCAAAAGTACTGCTTATACTTCCAGGTCCTTATTCAGAATTGGTGAAGGCCAAGACATAATGAGCTCTCAAGGACGAACTTACAACTATGCATTTTAGTTTTTGTTTAGATTAACCTAGTGAGCCTTATCTTTCTTTTTAGCTTTCAAATGTTTTAAGAGGTTTGTCTTAAATATTTTCTGCATTTTTGCTTGAGAGAATTGATCTGAATCACATATTCTGACAGTCTAGGTTGTCAGCTTTGATCTACGGAGCTGACATTTATTTAAGGCACTTTTGTGATAAAATTCAACTTTTTAATATAAACAAGAAACAAGAGTGTAATGGAATAAATATTGCAAAACTTCTAAATGGAATGAGTAGCAAACACTTTAAAACTTTTGCATAAGGGGGTAGAGCTAGACACTGACACTTTCTATGAGACCACAAGCATTTAGCATCTGGTAAGGGAAAGAGAATGTCACAATTCTAGGAGAATCTAAACTTTCCACTGTCCTTCCTGCATGCTCTTTTCTGCTGAACAGAACAGTTGGCCGTTCAAATTAATAATGTTCGTATTTATTACAACAACTTCTTGCTATATTTGTTCTGATGATCATGGGAGGAGAAGGATGACTTTTTAGCAACCTGAGTCACACTGTTCCCCGGCTCCGGAGCTGAAGGTTGATATTCAACCAATAGTTGTTTTTGTTGTTGCCGCTTTTTCTTTAGTTGATTGGTTGGTTGGTTGTTTTTGTTTGTTTGTTTGTTTTTAAATCGATATTCATCATATGATATGAGCCTTACAACATTTATTTAAGTTGATAGTTTTCTTCTAACTATTTGATAAAATATCATGCATTTTATTGAAACATATGGCAACAGAGAACTTGAGTCTAAACACGGGCATCTGACAAATCTTGTTCCTTGCTGAGAAACAATTATTTCAATATAGCTTGACAATATGGCTTTTTCTCAGACATTCTATGCTTCATTTTTCCCCTGAAGTAAGCATGCTGTTAAGAAAATTTATTCACACAGGATCCTTTACTCAACCTACAGCTGTAACTATAAACTTTCTCCTAAACCCCTCTCAGATTCCCCTCTAGTGACAGTAAAGAGGCACTGCATCTAAGGATTCAATAAGGTCGTTTTCAATGTTAAGTGTTTAAATTCATTCCCTTTGTGTAGAGCTTCCTAGGAGCTGAATGAATCTAAAGCTTCTATTTCAGCTTAGTACATAGACATCTCTCCATAATACCATCTGAAGTTAATCTTATCCATGTTTGTTCCTTTTTATGTGCCAGTGTTTTTTATTGCAAACTGATTTTGATATGGATTTTTGATTAGGTTTCCTTGAGCTTCCTCTCAAATGACACACCACATGTTTTCTAAAAATGGGTTAATAACATTTTCATTGTATTCTCATTCAGCCAAGAAAATTGTATCCAAAAATTTAATTTAGATTTATTTTTCTACTTGATTGGAGAAGGATTTATTAAAATTTGTGCCTGGTTCACATACTATAAATGAAATATATAAATCCAAGTTTGTTCATTCCTCTGAGTAATTCTTCATGCAACTTTAGGTCTCTGATATATTATACTGAGGCATTTTGTGTTTTGCTTACGTTGTGCTTTAACAGATGCATCCTTTTCCTCAATACATAATGCCTTCCCCACTTTGAATAAGTACAGAAGTATTCCTAAATGTATGCCCAAACCTCCATTTAGAATATGTCACTATTCACTTCTGTGGTGACTACTCCATATAATAACAGAGAAAAAAACAGCCCCTGGTTCTAATGTATTGAAGACGTATTCTATCCTGTCACGTTTATCCGGCATCCTTATTTACTCCACCACTACAGAGGTGGTAAGTAGAACAGTGAATATAGTAGGTGTTCAGTGAACAACTTGAAATAGAACTGACCTGCACAGGAGGTGTCTGCAGGTTCCTAATGCTGAAAATCTGCCAAAAATAAATTAAATTAGAGATTTATGTATTTTTGTTGTAAATGGAATATAGGTTCTGGGAGTAAAGAAATAAGATCATATTAACAACCACGCCCTATCACTTAGTGCCTCTGTGTTGGCTAATTAAACACGCACTGCATTAAAATAACACATAAATACTTCTCAGATAAGGTCAAAAGATAACTATTCTCTGAATGGTATTTTGGATAACCATGCATTCTTAATTTTAATGAAAACTTTTTACAGATATTTTTGTTATGGATAATGTGTTTTTTGTTCTGTTTAAGAAATCTTCACTTATGTCAAAATCATGAAGTTCCCCTGTGTTCTTTTCTAAAATGTTCACCTTCACATTTAGCTCTGTAAAATATCTAAAATTAAGTTTTCTATTCTTTGGGACATCATGTAAAGGTGAACTTTTTTTTCCTATGTAGACATCTAATTGACCCAACATCATGTAATGAAAAGGTCATCCATTCTCCACTACAGTGCAATGTCACCCTTATAATAACAGGTGAACCAATAAGCATTAGGTAACACACAAATATGGAAGGGTTAATTGTATTTCTGATCAGATTTTATTAATTGAAGGAATTTTGTTTAAGTCTTTTTTAAAAAAAATTTTTTTTCAATGTTTATTTATTTTTGGGACAGAGAGAGACAGAGCATGAACGGGGGAGGGGCAGAGAGAGAGGGAGACACAGAATCGGAAACAGGCTCCAGGCTCTGAGCCATCAGCCCAGAGCCTGACGCGGGGCTGGAACTCACGGACCGCGAGATCGTGACCTGGCTGAAGTCGGACGCTTAACCGACTGCGCCACCCAGGCGCCCCAAATTTTGTTTAAGTCTTACAGAATCAACTAGGTTGTAAAAGCAGGGCTGGTAAAGGATGGGTCTAAATAGGTAATATTCAGAGACCTAAACACATATAATTTCTTTCTCTAGAAATTGCTTCCTCTCTTGGCCTTTGTTATAAGAGTGAAATGTGTCTCACTATCATTCACTAATGCTGAAATGTACATTTTATCCCATGTGTTATTTCTGATTGGAATTTATAAGTAAATAGTATTATTTTTCCTTCTAAGAGATAGGTGAAAGTGATGAAGTTTCAAATGAAGAGCGTCATAGATTTGATGACATAGTGCATGATTCCATCTCTGTGGCCAGTGATTCCTAACTTGTACACCTGATTCAAGACCATTCAGAAACCAGACATGTGTCTCTTCAGAATCTGTGCTAGTCATGTACTACCAAGACATTAGTAAAGTTGGCAGCTTATAATATTATAATCATAGTGTTAGGCAGTCACAGAGATAACATCAGTGTTGGGTGTGAACATGAAGAAGTCATTTGAAAGAATGGAAGAGAAATGTAGGACAGTGGCTGAGATAAGAGATTATAAGGCCCATTAGAGAAGAACAGGGTACAGCTTTTCTTTTTCTTCCAAAAGGTTACCGGACTCCAGTTCTCGTGAAGCATGCATATATTTCAACTTCTAACTTGTTTCTATTTTATTTTTTAATGTTTATTTATTTTTGAGAGAGAGAGAGAGGAAGAGGGAGAGAGGGAGAGAGGGGGAGAGAGAGAGAGAGAGAGAGAGAGAGAGAGAGAGAGAGAGGAGAGAGAGAGAGAGAATCCCAAGCAGGGCTCAAATCCACGAACTGTGAGGTCATGACCTGATCTGAAATCAAGAGTCCGACACTTAACCAACTGAGCCACCCAGGTCCCCTTTTTTTTATTTTTATTTATTTTAATTTATTATTATTATTTTTTAAGTAGGCTCCACACACAGCGTGGAGCCCAATGTGGGACTCACACCTATGACCCTGAAATCAAGACCTGAGCTGAGATCAAGAGTTGGATACCTAACCAACCAACTAAGTCACCGGGAGCCCCATAATTTTTTTATTGAATAGACTTCATTACATGTTATAGTTTTTGCAACATTTTGTGCCATACATAAAATTGATTATTTAAATTTTTATTAATAAGGCAACTTGCCTAATATCATAAAAATTAATAAAATAGCAAAGAATAGTTTTCTTAGTTCCACATCTATTATTTCTTTAAAAATCAAGTATAAAGGGCTTCAAAGAAAAAAAAAATTTCTCCAAAGAAAATGCAAGATGGTATAATTAAATGAATACACTGGGTAAATGTGTGCCATAGTTGGTTTACCGTTAAGAGTCCCTTGATATTTTGGGGGCACCTGAGTGGCTCAGTCAGTTGAACATCTGACTCTTGGTTTCAGCTCAAGTTATGATCTCATGGTTTGTGAGATCAAGCCCCATGTTAGGCTCTGAGCTCACAGTGTGAAACCTGTTTGGGATTCTCTCTCTCCCTCTCTCTCTGCTCCTCCCCTGCACATGATCTTGCTCACTCTGTCTCAAAATAAATAAACAAACATTTACAAAAAAAAAAAAAAAAAAAAAAAGAATTCCCTTGATATTTTTAACACAGATATTTCTCATGACCCTCAGGGCTATATATTCAAGCATGTGAGTATTACTTTTATGAATGACAGACTTTCTGCCTGATTGTGCAAAGATTTAGCCTTTCTCCAAGTTTCTCTTTGGTCTCTTACATCTAATCACTAATTCCTATAAAGTCCACATCAGATATATCTTTCTAATTTGACTATTTTGTTCACCTCCAACTTTCACCTCACCACTTCAAGCTATAATCTCTCAATGGTAACATTTGTTCTTAGTCTAGTCCTCCTTTCTAAACGTTCTCCAAACTATTGTTTGGACCGTCATTATGATTAGGATAAAATCTAAAACATTTATCATAGTGTTTAAAGCTTTGTGCAATCTTCACTTTGTCTGTTTTTAAAGATTTATGCCTCATTTCTAGAGATAATGTATTCTCTTGTATTATTCTTTAATATACATGTTGCTTCCCCAGGGATTCTTCCCTGACCTGAAAATTTTAGGTCTGCTATCATCCTGGGCATTCCATAACACATGATGACCACCCCCACTTCTTTGCCCTTTGCTTGTATAACTCTGTATCATTATTGTTCCACTGCATATATATCATTTACCTGAAAATCTGTCTACGTTATTCAATACTGCATTTTCAGCACTACTTGCAGTGCCTGGAACAATATAAGTTTTTAATAAAAATGGTTTGAGTAAATAATTAAGTGAACATTTTCTCTGCTTTAAAAGAAACTACTCTGACTTGAGTAAACATATTTATGATATAATATTTGGAGAAATAAGTTGGAGATAAATTTGCTTCACTGAATGTTTGTTTGAATGTTAAAATACTTATTCTCACTACTACTTAGAAGTTTGTGCTTATTTTTTAATTTTTCCGTCTTTTATTTTACTAACTTTTAAAAAAATTTGTTAAATGTTTGTTTATTTTTTGAGAGAGAAAGCAAGACAGAACCTGAACAGGGGAGGAGCAGTGGGAGAGGGAGACAAAGAATCTGAAGCAATCTCTAGGCTCCCAGCTGTCAGCACAGAGCCTGATGCTGGGCTTGAACTCATGATCCATGAGATCATGACCTTAGCCAAAGTCGGATGGTAAACTGACTGAGCCACCCAGGCACCCATCTTTTATTTTAACTTAATTAATATACAGTAACACTGACTTTCATTTAAAGCTCAGTTTCACTTATAATTAAAGAAATGTGAATGAAATCAATGAGACATCATTTTCTATATATCAAGTAAAGATTTTAAAAAAAGTTAAATATGTGGTTTATTGCTTGTTGATTATATCTCAAAAAACCTGCAAAAATAAAAAAAAAATAAAAGTAATAGTGTTTGGGACTGCTGCAAAATGGAAAGTTTCTAGCACAACCAAAGAGTATAATTTTTTTCAGTTTATTGAGATATAATTGAGAAATAAAATTATAACATATATTTAAACTATACAATGTGATGATTTGATATACATACATATTGTGAAGGGATTCTCATAGCAGAGTTGAAAAACCCATCTATTCATTATCTCACATACTTATCTTTTTTTTTTTTTTTCTTGATGAACACTTAAGATCTACTTTCTTACCAAATTTCCATTACACAACACAATATATCAACTATGGTCACCATGTCATACATTAGATCCTTAGCCCTCCATCCAGCCCCTCCCCATGTCCCTTTATCCCAACTCCTACAACTACTTTCTGTTCTTTGTTTCTAAGAATCCAACTTTTAAGTTTTCTATCAATTCCATATGAAAGTAATACATGCAGCATTTGTTTTTCTCTGTCTGGCTTACTTCACTTAACATAATGTCCACTAGGTTCATCCATGTTGTTGCAAATGGTAGGATTTCCCTCTTTTTTAAGGCTGAGAAATATTCCATTATTATACATATTACATATTATATACTATACTTCTTTATCTACTCGTGTATTGACAGACAACTAGGTTGGTTCCCTACCTCAGCTATCATGAGAAATACTGCAATAAACATGGGTGTGCAGATATCTCTTTGTAACAGTGATTTTGTTTCCATTGGGTATATACTCAAAAGTGAGCCTGCTGGATCATATATGGTAGTTCCATTTTTAATTTCTTGAAGAAACTCCATATTGGTTTTGTAGTGGCTGTACCAGTTTATATTCCCACCAACAGTTCACAGGGGTTCTCTTCCCCCACTTCTCCAGTATTCATTTTTTATTGTCTTTTTTATAATAACCATCCTAACAGATGTGAGGTGACAATTCATGATGGGTTCAATTTTTATTTCCCTGATGACTAGTAATTCAGGTGCTTTGCTCATTTTTTCATTGGGTTATTTATTTATTTATTTATTGCTATTAAGTTGTATGAGTTCCTTATATATTTTGGATATTAATCCTCTATCAGATGTGTACTTTGCAAACATGTTCCCCTATTCGATAGATTGTCTTTTCATTTTGTTGATGGTTTCCTTAGCTATGCAGAAGCTTTTTAGTTTGATGTAGTTTCACTTGTTTATTTTAGATTTCCTTGCCCTTGATTTTGGTGTCAAATAAAAAAAAATTTTTGGCCAAGACCAATGTCAACGAACTTTCTACCTATATCTTGTCCTAGGAATCTTACAAATAACTCAGTTCGAAAATGGGCAAAGGATCCAAATACACTTTTTTTCTTTTCAAATACAACTGGCCAACAACTGGCCAATACTTGGAAAGTATCTTCAGGGAAATACATTAACCAAACACAAACACACATCAAAATTCTAGATATATTTCTTTGCAAATTTGGAATCTTTGTTACTATATCTAAGTTTGGTTTTGTTTTTTCAATATTTTCAGATTTTTTTGTTGTTTGTTTCTGGAACTCTGAAGAACAGAATTATTTAATGGAATGAATTTTTCTTATGAGTTAAGGTAGCTAAAACATTATTCGGTTCTACCTAACAGTATTTAGTTGAATATATATTTTATTAAAAGCATAAACATGTGGGGCAATTGGGTGGCTCAGTTGGTTGAGCATCCAACTCTTGATTTCAGCTCAGGCAGTGATCCCAGGGTTGTGGGATCAAGCTCTGCATCGGGCTGCATGCTGAGTGTAGAGCCTGCTTAAGATTCTCTCTCTCTTCCTCTGTCCCACTCCCCTGCTCACAATCTCTCTCTCTCTCTCTCTCTCTGAAATAAAAAAATAAAAGTATAAACATGTAATTGATTAAATATTTATCTATAACTGTAGAAGGAACATACTAATAAAAATGTAAGAAAATACTCATTACCTGCAGGGATTTTATAATTGATTTGTAATATAAGGCTTGCAAATAACAACATAAAACACAAGATAAGAAAACATGAGATTTTTTTCCCAACCGTAATGGTGTCTCAATTTTATATATTAAATAGTTTTGATATGTCTATGCACCCCCATCTTGGAGTCACTGGCATGAGCTATGCAGTACCTTCCTCTCACAAGTTTTGGTTCTAGGTCCACAGTCCTTTCTCCCCATGCCCAAAGATGGCAACATTAACCAAGTGGTGCCTCCCCATCAGAGGTCTGATCTCAAGCTCCATAGAGCCTTGTCCTCTAAGCTCTAAGTTTTTCCTTTTATCACTTGTAGGATGGTAACTACTTCCTACATTTGCTACCTTCCTAATGCTTTAGAATTATTTTAGTTTTTTTATTGACTTGACTATGTATGTCCAAGTTTCAACGCCTAGAAGTTATTTTTGGGAATCAGATCCTCTTAGGTCTCTCATATAGTACACAATTCTCTTTTCTGTTAAGACATATTCCCTTCCTATTGGTTCTCACAGAGTTGCCTCTTCCCTACCCAGCTCCTCATTAATACTACCTGGTAGGAAAAGAAGTACAGTGTTTTTCCTTTTGGATAAATATTTATTCCATGTTTGCCCTCTTCTTATCAGCATAGTCTCATGCTTAAGAATTAACGGGTGCCCTCTCTTCTCTGGACAAACCGTGTCAAAATTTCTTTACCTGAAAGATTGCAACAGTAGGAAATGTGAACAGCGCTGGGACTAGAAAACCTGGGTAGTACTGGGACTTTGTTTGCAAGGGTAGAAGAAACTAATCATGAGGTGATTACCTCCTAATACTCAGCAAATCATCTGGGAACCTCTTATCTGATGGGCAACTGAAAAATGCTCTCTCATTATCAGCCTAGAATAATGCAATGATACAATGTCCTACCAACTTTTTTTTTTTCTTATTTGGAAAACAAACGCAAAAGAGCTGGTAATAAGGAAGACCTTTATTTTTGATAATTGTATTATCCTTTTACAAGAAATATTTACTGACATTTTTGTGGTTAAGGAATGGATAAGTTTGAGAGAAACAGCTCTATAAGTAATTACAAGATCAATCTAATATTTAATTGATCTTGAACAGACTAGATCACTGTTTCTAAAAAAAAAAAAGAAAGAAAAAGTTCACTTGATCTCATTTGAAAGCTTTGGGTGTGAGGCATAAAATTTGTATTTTTAAAAAAGCACCACAGGTTATTTGTATAGTCACAATTTGGGAAATACTGGGATCAATCAATGACTTTCTACTTTTCAAGTTTCAGAATAATCTTGTGAAACTTAAAGAAAGAAAGAAAGAAAGAAAGAAAGAAAGAAAGAAAGAAAAAGAAAGAAAGAAAGAAAGAAAGAAAGAAAGAAAGAAAGAAAGAAAGAAAAAGAATCCCAGAGGCCATATTCCAAAGATTTTCATTTAGTAGGTCTGAGGTGAAGCCCAGAAGCACTTTTTTTTTAAGAGCATCATATTCTGTTATGCATTTGGGGCCACAAACAGCAGATAAAAGCCTGTGGGAAAGACAACATCAACTGAATTCTGTACCTAGAAGTGCATTGCTCAAAAGCAGCCACCTGCAACCTTGTGGTAACAAAGAAGAACACATTTTGCAAAGGAATAATATGGTCATTATGTCTCTGGAATCCATGAGGTTATGTTGGAACATATTTGGAGTTACAGAAGTTTAGAAAGTTTCCTCTAAGCTTGGTCAGAGATCTGGTGTTTCCCTTAGTCCCCAGGAAATTTCTCACCCTTTATCTTAAGTGAGAACCTCAGAAAATCAAGTAAACTATCCTAGTGTCTTACTGGCCTAAGAATCCCTCTACTCTCTATCCCACCCCCACCCCACCCCCCTATCTTCTGAAGGGACTCCAAAATTAATCAGAGGTTTCAAAATACATGCTGGTCTCAAGCCCATCAATAGATGGTACAGAAAAGTTAATGGAGTCCAAAGACAGAAGAAAAACTTCTATTTCTGGAGATATGAAAAGTTAGATTGCGTGAGGACCATTTAAAAATATATATCAAAATGCTGAATATGGATAAATCCTTTCTCTTAAAATATTATTTTCCAAAGTTAAAAGTAGAAGTCTCATAAATATGTAAAATTAATATACATCAACATTTTATTAACTAAAAGACTGAGGGATGCAGTAAAATGGTAGTGTTTCAGAAAATTTTTGAGGAAGAAATATTGACATATTCCAACAAAATATTTTTTTAATCATTGGAGTAGCATTACTAGCATTAAATATAAAATTAAAGTACTATATGGCAATAAATTATAGCCTTTGGGGTTATCTATTCTACTAACAGAAATTATTTTCAGTTCTATCTAACAAGAATTCTCTTTATTGCTTTTGATTTTCTATAAGTTAACCTCTACCCCTACTGAGTTGTAAACTATTTTAATCAATAATAAATAGAATGCCCAATACATATACATACCCCCAGAGATTCAGATAATTCCTGCTAGACAGTACCCAGCACTATAATTAACAGATACTGCACCGGTTCATTTGCCAATCACCTAGTTTAAGATATTTTTATTAACAATGTTCACTTTTAGATTTATAAATAATTCTCAAAAGTTATTATTTACCACAAAAAGATGGTCTCATTATATATGTTGGCCTGATTTGCTTGTATAGGCACAGGAAGGGTTAATTAACATGTATAAATCTCCTTACATTGGTCATCTAAGGTAGAACCATTTGGTGTTTAGCAACTATTAGACCAGAAAATTAATGTCCGTCTGTAGTTGTTGTCAGGAATCTAGGATTGTATTTTCAATTGGATTTAATATTTGCTCTTCTATGTGAGGTTAGGCAATCAAGCCCAAGAAATTCACCTCCACTTTGGGTCGAGGTTCCAAAAATTTCCCAAGGTTCCTGGCCTGTAAGGAAATTATCTTTATTACTATGAGGTTTGGTTCCATAAGTCATACAACAGGTAACATGCCAACTTCTTCCAAGGGCTTTGTTGACATTCATTCACATAAGAAGTACAGCAATTCATCCTCAGTGGTGGGCTTATCACACATGATTATATCAATGGCATTCTCCAATATGACACTCATGGCCCTGGTTACATAACTGATTGTTCAATTATATTCTGTTAGAAAGGAGAACATTAGAATAACTGTATTGCCATGAAAATGAAGAAGGCTCAGTAAAATGTTTTATTTTTGAATTTTGAGTGGTCATTGTGAGTCATATAACATTTTTAAGTGTTTTATTTCAGTTTGTGAAAGCATAGTCTACTAATATGCAGGTTAAAGACAAAGAAAAATAAATCACTTCCTCATTTACTCATCAGAAAAGAGATGGTTAAGCATAGTAATTTTTGCAAAAACAAATAATTAGAAATATAGTTTTCTAATCAGCTAATAGAGTACTGTGTAAATAATTCCTGTTTTGTTAGGATGGGTCAGCAATCAGCTTCTGAAGATGTCTTGCCTAGACAAAGAAGAAACACAGAAATCATAATTTAGTTTTTTAGTCCAATCTGATAATTTTCAAATAAAATTCAGAGCACATGTCTGTATACAAAACTATTATTTGAAGCATCAATTATTAGTAGTCCTTTCACTATTTTTTTCAGAAATCCAATTTCTAGCTTGTAGTTTATAGCAGAATTTTCAGGCAATAATCAGAGGAAAGGAAGAACTGCCAGTTCAATAATATGTTCCAGTTCTAAAGGTCTGTCTTTTCAATGGTCTTGATATATTTTCTTAATTGTTTTGAGCTAACAAATAGGCAAAACAAATAGCATAAACAATAACAACAATAAAATTAAATAAAAACCCTCCTATTTTTTCTGTTCTCTCACTCAACAGAGAATAAATTCCCATTTCTACTAAAAGAAGGCACTAAACGGTTAGATGAGGAACCCAAATTTTTGATCCTTGCTACCACCAATGTGGAAAAGGTCAAAAGCCAACCAGAACCGGAATCAAACTTAACTAAGAACCACAAGCAAACAAGTTTATATATTGAATCTATTAATCTTTCTCAGGAATCACTCAAAGAGCCAAGACAGACTTGCCTGGGATTTAACAGCACATGAGGCATCCTTCCTGGTCAGCATACTAATTGCTCCCTGCTGGTTAGTGATCACAGGCATCTTGATGGCAATGCCCCCAAACATGTAAAGGATAATATTCAAAAGCTAAAAATGCGATATTCCAACACATGTAAAAGAATACATATCAAAGATGTATTAAATAACTCATAAATGATGGAACCAGTAAGATGGTAAAGCTGTTTTCTATGGCGTTTGTGAGGGAAAGTTTATATTTTCTAATAGGAACTTTTTAAAAAATATAAATGGTAGATTAAGATTGCCAAATGAGAGGGGCGCCTGGGTGGATCAGTCTATTGAGCGTCCAACTTTGGCTCAGGTCATGATCTCATGGTTGGTGGGTTTGAGCCCCGCATCCTGCTCACTGCTGTCAGTGCAGAGCCCACGTCAGATCCTGTCTCCCCTCTCTCTCTGCCCCTCCCACGCTTGCTGTCTCAAAATTAAATAAACATTAAAAAAGAAAAAAATAAAGATTGCAAATGAGATACAAAACAGTAAATGTTCTTTGGGGGCAATAAAGGATAACCTTTGTGATTATCATTTTTAACAGGGCAACAATCATTTGCATTGGTCTCAGACAAGAGTAATTTGCATTGTAATAAGTCTGCCACAAGTTAACCTTTACCCTCAGAGAGTTGTAAAATATCTTAATCAATAGTAAATAAAAAGTCAAATGAACTACATAGCTCTAGGGAATCCGATACCCTCAGCACTGCCTTGAACAGACATTCAGTAAACTCTTGACTATTGCCAAGGGATATTCAGTGGATGGGTTAAGCAGCATTATAGACATGGCTTAAGGAGAATTAATAATTGTAAGAGAGATCTGAATAAATTAGTTCTATGAAACCTAGAGAATAAAAACAGCAAGATGCAAGACTATTAAATAGGGGTAAAGGAAGCTGGGGGATTGAACAAGACTAATATTTATCCCACTAGAGTCCAGGGGAAAAGGAGGAAGCAGTAACATGTGAAGACAGATTGAGGTAAGATTTTCTAGAATTGTTGAAAGAGATATATATTCAAACTTGATAAGCACAATGAATCCCAAACAAACAAAAAAAAGACATCCAGGCCTAGATGCATGATTCTAAAACAGGAGAACGCCAAAGACAACTAAATGAAAGCAGCTGGGGAGAAAAGACAGATTACTTACGAAACAACCATAATTAGACTGTCAGCAGTTTTCCCAAGTGTAAGAGTATATTCCAGAAAACCGTGATATAATATCTTCAAAGTTGAGAGAACATAACTGTCAACTTCAATTTCTGCATCCTAGAAAAAACTCTCATTCAAGTGTGGGAAACTGTAAAGCTGTTTCTGCTAATGAGCATCAAGGACATAAAATACTTAGAAACCTTATTCTTTGAAATGAAATGGGATATTTTATAATACAAAACAACATTACTGAGAAAACGTACTCTTTAAAATCATAAGATTAAAGAAACTTTGCTCTTTGAAAATATACCAGGGGCTAGAAGAATGAACCAGCTTTGAACTGGAAAAGAATGAAATAGGAAAATGATTGTAGCAGTCTTAATTTTGTGCAGTGGCCAATGATCATCCTTGTGTGCTTCTGTTCAAAATAATGAAATCTGCTGTCACTGAGTGTGTGTAAGACCTGTGTGAACACTGTCCGGGAAACCGCATTGTTGCGCAGGTTTTCATTGCCTGGAACAGTCATGAATTCAGTCTCTCATAATCACTGATCTCTTTGTGTTATCAAAAATCATTAGATCAAATTGTATACGTTCCAAAATACACAAAACCAGCCAGGGTAATATTAACAGACCTCCTCTATAGATCAGGGTTGCCCAATAGAACTTTCAGTGTGATGAAAACGTTCTATATCTGCACGATCCAATATGGGAGCTGCTAGCCACATGTCTTCACAAGTGCTTAAAATGTGGCAAATGAGACAGATTACAGAATTTTTACTTTTCCTTAATTTTAATGATTTAAAATTTCTGTATCTATATATGTCTAGTGGCTACTCTATCAAACAGCTGCAAAATATTTGGCTTATTTTTAAAAAGGAAAGTAAACCTAGGTTGAAGGTGTGAGATTGAGAAAAAAAAAAGGGAAAAGGGTAAGCAAAAATATTAGTAAACATTTAAATTAAATCACTGCATATTTTTAAAGGATCAATATTGGGGGTTTAAAAAGGCAGAACTAAGACAAAATAACAATCAAAACTGGGCGCCTGGGTGGCTCAGTCGGCTAAGCGTCCATCTTCAGCTCAGGTCATGATCTCTCCTTTTGTGAGTTCGAGCCCCGCGGCATCGGGCTCTGTGCTGACAGCTCGGAGCCTGGAGCCTGCTTCAGATTCTGTGTCTCCCTCTCTCTCTGCCCCTCCCCTGCCCATGTTCTGTCTCTCTCTGTCTCAAAAATAAATAAATAAAACCTTATAAAAATTTTTTTAAAAAATAAATAAAAACTGAGCCAATTAAAATTATTAACATTCACCTATTATTACATCGTTCTGGAGCCAAAAAGAGGTATTGATTACATTTATCTGTTTTAATGCATGCACACACACACACACTTCTGAGGAACAGACGGGAAAAATGCAATGATATAAACATTAACCAATGATGTAAACATGGAAAGAATAAAGAAGTTCGGACTCCAAAATCACTTTTTCATTTCCTTTGCAAAGGCACATGGATAATTTAGAAAAATGAAAAAGTATTTTTGTTTCGGATCTCTCTAAACAAAGCTTGAACCCAACTGCTTTTATCCTGCTTTTCCTCTTCCCTCTGATCCTCTTTTATCCTCCCCTCTGATCTTCTTTCCTTTCATTCTGGTAAGACTGAAACCCTGAAAAGTCAATTGACATTGTTAAATCCATTCGAAATAGGGACAGACACTTAACAGCGGATATTAAATCTTCTTCTAAGTCTAAACTAAGAGCCATTGTTCATTCTTCTCAAAGCTTAGATGGGGACATAGAAATATACAGAACAATTTTAAATAGTCTTACACACATGAAATCTAGGACTGTGAAGTGTATATCAAATGGCTCACATGTTGCTAAGAACCTTAGATTTAAAAAAAAAAAAAAATTAACGCTGGCCATGGCAGATAGGTAAGATGCAGAGGGTAGCCTACAAACCTCAAACTGCAAATCCCATAGGATGTCAGAAGTGTTTAGGAAAGCTATGGCATTCTGACAAACTCTTCTGGAAGTCTTTCCTAGAAATTATGTCAGGCCCGAATCCAGTTCTGTAAGCAAAGATAAATCCATTGTAGATTTCAGAGAGAAATCTTCAACACCATTTGACAAGATTCAAGAATGGTACCTGGCTCGGATATGACCCCTACTTCCTTCTCACTTTGTGTGAATGGCCTCTACTAGGCCATTAGGGGGTTTGATATACTAGCAAAGGCAGCAGTGAGAAGATCCCATTGCTGGATGCATAGCACCTTGCTACAGATTTTGAATCAATCTTAAAACACAAGCAGAGCAAGACCTAGAATAAACTGACTTTACATATTAAACCAGTTCATGCTCCCATCCAGGTGAAAACTGTGAATGGAGGAAACCTCTAAATAGACACCTGTAGATATTGTAAGCAGAAAACAAATTGGAAAAATAATTGTAATGCCTTAGCTGAGAAAATGAAAGGAAAAAAAATATGTGAGTAAGGAATCAAGGTCTCCAATGAAAGGAGAACCAAGTGCCCAATCTTTCCATTTAACTCTTAAACTTATGAGGAGACACGTCACAAAATATTAAAGGATAACCTTGAACACGTTTAACTAAAATGTGCTTTATAGCATTTACTTGAAGCCCTTGAACCATCACATAACTTTCTCCAAACTGTCCATGTGGCAGAGAGCTACAATCCTGAAAATCCTGATGTTCCATCCTATAATTCTCACCCTTCTTTTAAGAAAAAAAAAAAGTTGCTGGTGGCACCTGGGTGACTCAGTCGGCTGAGCGTCCGACTCTTGGTTGCAGCTGAGGTCGTGATCTCACAGTTTCGTGAGTTCTGGCCTCACATCTGGCTCTGCACTGGCAGCACAGAGCCTGGTTGGGATTCTCTCTCTCCCTCTCTTTCTGCCCCTTCCCTGTTGGAGCTGTCTCTCTCTCTCTCAAAATAAATAAATAAACAAATTTTTTTTAAGATTTTTTTAAAAGTCCTTTCAACCTTTGGAACATCCACAGAAAGGGTGTGCTGGAATCAGCTTGTGCTGTCTTATGGGAGCTGACTATGCACATTCCTCCTCTATTCTTCAATCAATGACATCATATTGCTAACTTGAGATTAAACATTACAGTTCAAAAAAACAGGACATTTTTAAACAAAAGCTGGTTGATAAATCACTATGCAAACAAAATGTGAGATGATATCATTTCCTGAAGGTGCCTTCCTGGAAAGCCCCATGGACCCAGTTATTCATTATGTAGTTATAGATAACTTGGAAATTTATTTACTGGTATCCTTGTGCCTAAATCAAACTCAAATTGAAGATCTCTAGGAGATATTTAGGCTATCACTAATTTCTACTTATATGTGTAGAAATTGGGGAATTATCTGTGTATTCCTCTCTGAAGTTAGAAATAAAACTAAACCCAATACTTGAAAGCCTAAGGTACTAATCATACCTTGTACAGGTTTTTGTAATAAATTAGTCCTCCTGGTCAAGAAAACCAATGAACAAAGATGTACATTTATTCATAACTTCAGAGCCATAAATAAAATAATAACTCCCTGCTTCCTATAATTCTAAAGACAAATACTATTTCATCTTCAGTTCTGCTTCTGGTTCCATCTTTTATAATCACTGATCTGTGTTCTGCTTTCTTTAGTGTCTTTCTAGATTGAGGTTATCTAGATTGTTCCATGTGCCTTTCCCAGGAAAATCAACAGTGTACCACAATTTACTCCAGAATATTCCTGAGGAACCCTCCTAATTATCACAAGTCCTTAAGAATTTCAAATTTCCCTATGATGTTTCTTTTGTTCCAATATATTACATCCAATTACTTTTGCAATGTTCTGATTGTGAGATAAGCTCTAAAACTGTGTACTTGCTGATTTGTCCCTCCCCCCCCCCAAAAAAAAAACTTCCAAAGAAAAGTTAAATTTACCAAAATAAAATGTATTACCTAAGACTTCATTCATTCTGATGAGATAAATCCTTCACTTCTGACAGCCTATAAGCCATTCAAAACTTTCCCAGGTCAGTTATTTTAAAAAATATTAAAAGTTTTACTACGTTTATCTGTGCTATATGATTTAATCAAGTCCTTGGTATCAGATGCCTTCCTTTGAACCTAGATGTGATCAGTCACTTTGAGATTTAAAATGGCCTCTTCAGTAATCACTCTCACTTAACTATCATAAACCTTGTTACCTATTTATATTTGAGAAATAGGGGCAGCAATTGATAACTTTGATTCAATTTCATGAGTATAATCTGAGATTATGGGTTAATTACAGTCTTTCTCTCACCCAAAGCCAATTCTACCCATTTTATATCAGAAAAATAACAGCTGCACTTTACCCAGTGGAGACTTAATACCAAATTGTTTTTTGTTCTCCCTTAACTTTGATGGTCTCTTACACCTTGCAAACTTTGTTGCACGCTGAATATACAAATGTTATGAGACAAGTGGCTTGCCCATTATGAAATTCTATTACTTTTTCTCAAACACATTTTCATATAACATTGTAAAAATTAAAAATCTGCTGTTGTCCTTCTACAAGAAGAGGAAGAAACTCATTACTGACTAGGCTTTGTTATAGAATTGTCCATGACCCATCACACTTTTAAAGACCCTTATAGTAATTCCATATTTGTTATTGTTTGTTATAGTTTAACCTTAAGACAAAACCAAACAAAAACAAACAAACAAAGGGAAAAAAAACAGAATTAGCAGGCTGGAACCACCTTTACAAATTTTAATTTGCATCACTGTACCAAGACACCTTGCTAGAAGCATAATCAACCTGGATGATGATATTTCACTCATTGCAGTCAACGGAGTTTGCCAATTAGCAAGAAATAACTGTGTTGCTATGTGTAGTGATCATATATCCCATGATTTTGAATGGTTCAAAAATTGAGTTCTTGACTGCAACAGACACTCCAATTTAAAAAGTTAAAGAGATTAAATAACTTTTAATATTTTCTGAGGATTTGACTATTGTAATGGTACAAACCATGTAAAAAGAGAGGAGAAAAGTACCTTAACTGATAATTATGCCATACAGTTAGACTTTACTAAGATATTTGAATCCGTAATAACACTCAAAGGCCTAATCTTTGGAGAAGTACCAGAAAACTATTATGGAAGGTCAGTGTTTGGCTTCAAAAATAGAACAACAGGGGCACCTGAGTGGCTCAGTCGGTTAAGCGTCTGACTTCGGCTCAGGTCATGATCTCACAGTTCATGAGTTCGAGCCCCGCATCAGGCTCAGTGCTGACAGCTCAGAGCCTGGAGCCTGCTTCAGATTCTGTGTCTCCCTCTCTCTCTGCCCCTCCCCAGCTTGTGCTCTCTCTCTCTCTTTCAAAAATAAATAAACATTAAAAAAATAGAACAAAATATGTTGGAAAATCTGATTTGTAAATCACACAAGAGGATGACTTCAAATGGAGCCTTATGATGTATGAAATTATCCATTGCAGCAAGGGAAATTTGGTGTTTATTTAATATTGGGTAGGGAAACTACAAGAATGGCTGGGGTAGCTTCTGGTACATGTTTGACTTGTCACCAGTATAATCCTGGTAAAAGTGACAATATTGGACACAGACAAGACCCTAAGCTTCAAGATTCTTGATCATCTCTGAGTATTTTAATACTTTACTCTCTTGCCTTAATGGATTTGCAAATGAGCTACTCACTACTTATTCACAGATGGACTAAAAAATTGCCTTGCCAGAGAGTTATAGCTCTCAAGGTCACAAAAAGAAATATTTGATTTGGTGTGCCCAATCTTGAGAATTCCGACCCATTCAATAATAAGGAGGCACCTTTTGTTGATACTTTCATTAAATAGCTTTGACAACTTCTCCACTTACTTTGAAATTTCACTACCATATCACCTCTAATATTTTGGGAAGATGAAAAAGGCAGAATACTAAACTAGTTTTAGCGAAGTTCCCTGAGACACTTAAGTTTCCATTACTTAGGATATGCCCCTGGCTCTACAGATGGAATTGATCCCTGTTAATGTTCATCAACTCTCCCCTTGTTGAGATAGTTATAGACAAAACTATGTATCTACCAATATTACTTCCTTCTTAGGTACTACCCTATTGAAAATAGATATGAAAAATGTTACAAAGGACTTCTCTAATAAACCCAGTCTTATCATCCAAAGTGCAAACTATAGTCTTTTCTCAGTATTCTCCAAAATAGCACTTTTATGTTGTAAAATCTGGATAAGTAAATTCTAGTCTTCTAGAAGAAATATCAAGAAACTTTAATTTTTAAAAAATGACAGTTACCAGATGCGAAGTGAGTAGGGGCATGGGTGAAATATGTAATTAGGAGTAAAGAGTGCACTTATCATGATGGAAAAAAAAACTTTAAAGTGTCTGAACAGTCTATAAAAAAATAATCAGGCACTCTTTCACAGCTACCACACCAATAAAACCTCAAATAATGAATCCTTAGAACCCCATCTTTCTAAGAGAATAATTAACACTCTATTTACTGAAATGCTGTTATAGTCTGTATTAGTCAGGTTTTACAGAGAAACAATAGGAGAAACATAGGTATATGTAAGCAGAGATTTATTATAGGAATTGATTCACATGGTTGTGGAAGCCAAGATGGTTCTGCCGTCCACAAGCTGGAGAACCAAGATAGCTGGTGATGTAATTGAGTGAATCTGAAGGCCTGAGAATAGGGGACTGATTATGTCAGTCCCAGTCTGAGTCCAAATGCCTAAAAGTGAGGGATATCAATGTCCAATAGCAGGAGATGATGGGTGTCTCAGCTGAAGCAGAGAAGGTAAATCCCCCCCCCTTTTTTTTTCTATTTAGGCCCTCAACAGATTAAGTGATGCTTACCTCAATTGGTGATGGCAATCTTCTTTACTCAAACTACTGCTTCACATACTAATCTCTTCCAGAGTCACCTTCACAGACATATCTATGAATAATGTTTTACCAACTAGCTTGGCATCCCTTAGCCCAATCAAGTTGACACATGAAATTAACCACCACATGATCTGAAAGCTAAAGCTGGCGATATTTAGGAACCTTTTAGAAATAGATGGTCCTTAGAAGAGCAGGTAGCATCCATCCAGAACACCAGATCAGACAACTTCTATAGGATATATACAAATTCCAAAACCAACAAGCAAGATCCAAATGACCAGAATCAATAGTTATTATGCTTTGTTTGGATAAATTTGATTTTTTTATTCTCCTGTTTTCTTTCCTCTTTGATGGATCATTGTACTGGATTTCCCATAGACACATGTTACTTAACTTAGAAGACCTATATCCTTAACTAGACATTCCTTAGACACAATACAGACAATCTAATGTCTGTAATTTCCTTGTGACTTGCTAAAATATATGATATATAGTCAATTCAACTGATGTGTTTCCACTTTACTTTGGGTGCTTTTCAGCTTTCTTTAGTACTAGTTTCTTATAATTAATTGGTTTCTTGAATAATCGGAATCAACTACTGAGTAACTTTTCAAGATGGCAAACATACCAAGAGATAAAGCTGTCAAAGGTTAACACTCCCTATTATATCAAAGCTAGTGAATTAGTTTCCAATCACTGCATAGCAAATTAATCTAAAATGTGGTAACTTAGGGGTGCAGGGTGGCTCAGTTGGTTAAGCATCCAACTCTTGATTTTGGTTCAGGTCATGAGCTTATCGTTCACATGTGTGAGCCCCCTGTTGGGCTCTGTGCTAACAGCATGGAGCCTGCTTGGGATTCTCTCTCTCCCTCTCTTTCTGCCCTCCCCTATTTCTCTGTACCCTCTCTCTCTCTTTTTCTCTCTCTTTCTCAAAATAAAATAAACTCATAAAAATATGGTGACTTAAAACAATACATATTTCTTATCTTCTTTTCTTTCTATGGGTCAAGAATCTGAGAGTGACTAAGCTTGGTATTCTTGACTCAGGATCTCTCATAAGATTACTGCCAAGATGCCCACTAGGACTGTAATCATCTAAAGGCTCTACTAGAGCTAGAAGTCTACAGCTAAGAAATCTGATTCATATAGCCATTGGTTGGAGGCATTAGTCCTTTGATGATATTGTTAGGATGCTTCAGTTACATACCACTTAGGACTTCACAATGGTCTGATAATATGGCAGCAGCCTTCTCCTAAAGCAAGTTACCTAATAACTTGCTGAGAGAATAACCAGCCAGCCACAGGGTCTTTTATTACTAAGTCTGTGAAATACACAATGACACTTCCACTTTATTCATTGGAAATACGATTCATTGGACTCACTATGTCCAGTCCACACCCAAGTAGAGGTGGACCTGAATTGGTGAGAGGAGTATCTCTTGATCAGAGAAGTATCAATGAGTTTGTGGACATAGTTTTGAATCCGCGGTATTTAAGATGGGATAATCATATCTTCACAGAAAATAATTCCTAGGGATCTTTTATAGGAGCTAGGCTTTGTGCTGAAGTTTCACAGAAGAAAAAAAATTACAAAAGACAGTAATCAGAAAGTATTTATTTGGGGATTGTGTCCCTTTTATATATCTTGCAGTGAAAGTGTCTTACTTAAGCTCAACTTCTTTATGGCTTGAGATCTACCTTGTGATCTCTCCACTATAAATCATTTGCTTGGCATCAGATCACTCTTTTTCAAAGTCATTGAAATTATACAATATTATTTAAGTATTTCATAGAGATATTTTGGTTGAATATAGACTCTTACCTGGCACCCAAAAGGTGAAATTGGATTTGTGGAACAAATGTCTCATGATGTCTATCTGGAAAGTAAAATAGATTTTTTTTTTTTATTTTAATGAACTGATATCTGTGTTTGGTTTTGGGGTTTTTTTTTCCAGTATTTTTTCTGATATAATCCAGGGTCCAATTTGACTTGCTAATTCACCTACAGAAAAAGAGAGCTTTGGATAAATTGGTTTAAGATGAATGCATATAGACCTTGAATTGAAAACTAAATGTGAAGCTTCACAGAGAAATCTGGACTTTCTTCTGTCCTCAAGGCTCTTTACTACATACTTTTCAATAGGCCTGGAAAGCTGGGAAATTTTCATATACTATGATTCAGAACTTGACAAGGGAGTTAGATAATGCCACAGAGTCCCAGAAAATTCTTCATCAGAAAAGGTTAGGCAGGAATTAGATCACAGCACAGCAACTGTAGATATAATATCAACTTTTCACAGTGGAGCATGTGCTGTCTTCAAGGAACAATCTTCTACACTAAAAAGAGAGCCTGGGAGCAAAGATTGCCTGAGATAGGGGTCCTGAGTCCTACTTTGGACAGAAATGACGAGTCCTTTGTACTACCATCTTGGTTACCTGGGGCCCCAATGAGAACATTCCCTTGGCTATCTCTATATTATACCTTCATTGTTGGGGGCTGCCTTGAGAATAGCATGGCCTAGGATGTCAGCTAACTATATTCTTCACCCTTGACCAACAAATTCTTTCTTGAAGGGTGGTTCACATGGTGCATCTGTATATCTTTCATACTATCTAACAAATGTAAAAAGTTTGATACCTATTGTCCTCGTTATGACAAACATATTCCATGTAGATTAAAGATTTAAACAAAAGTAAAATTTTGAACTTTTCAACAAAAATATCAGACTGCAAACTTTATGTCATTTGTATAAGGAGGAATTTCTTAAACAATAAAACAGAAACTTTGGTAAACACTGTTCCCAAATTTGAAAAAAAAAACTGATGTCTGTATATTTAAAGAGATAATACATAAAGTTTAAAAAGACCAGAAGATAATCTGATATTTAAGTGCATATAATAAAGTTTTAATAGCCAGAATATATTTAAAAATTGAATATCAATGAGGAAAACCTAAACAATGTCATTAGAAAATTGGTAAAATATATGAACTTGGAAGATGACATTTACAAATATATGAACCTGTGATCAAACCATGCAGTAGCAAAATTTATAACCATTATATATGTTTAAAAATTCAAAATCTCCTCAGCAATATGGGAACATGTCTAATATTTTTCTGGTGAAAGTAGAAATTGTTACAATCATTTTGGGGGACAAATTATAAAATTAAAGATGCACATAGGCCACAAGTTAGCATTTTCACCCTGGTTAATATATTCCAGAATAATTGTTATCAATCCAGACTGTACACTACTTATAGGGAATTTCTAGAAGTTAATTAATTAATAATAACCACTGTCCAGGGCCCCAAATCAAATCATTTGAATCAGAATTTCTAGGCATGGAAATTGGTTTTTTGTATATCTTGATATCTCCCAAGACGATTCTTTATTTTTTTTAAGTTCCTTCATTTATTTTGAGAATGAGCTGGGGAGGGACAGAGAGAGAGAGAGGGAGAGAGAGAATCACAAGCAGACTCTCCTCCCCACATGGGGTTCTATGTCATGAATGAACCATAAGATCATGACCTGAACTGAAATCAAGAGTTGGACACTTAACCAACTGAGCCATCCAGGCGGCCCATCCCTAGATGATTCTTATGCACATAAAATCTAAAGAACTGGGGCATCTGGGTGGCTCAGTCTGTTGAGTGCCCAACTTTGGCTTAGGTTGTGATCTCACAGTTTATGGGTTCAAACCCCACATCAGGCTGACAGCTCGGGGCCTGGAGCCTGCTTTGAATTCTGTGTCTCCTTGTTTCTCTTTCTGCCCCTCCCCAGCTCCTTCTCTCTCTTTCTCTCAAAAATAAATAAACTCAAAAAAAGTCTTAAAAATCTAAAGAGCCAATCATATAGGAAAATATTCATAGTAATACTATATGTAATGACAAAATATTTGAGGAAATATAAATTACTACCAATATAAGACTAAACACAGAAGCATGTTTTATTTCTTTAATTGCATTAAACACAGCCATGAAAATGAATGAACTAATGGTACACACATAAGCACAAAAGAATCACATAAACATATTTGTAAGGATAAAGTCACTTGTAAGCAAAAGCTGAGTATAATATCATTTATAAAAAGTGTAAAAATATGTAGAATATTACTCCACTTTGTATGGTTTTAATATGCATGAAATTCACTTACCATAGTTAAAAATACATCAGTCACCCCATAACACAATTCAAATTTCAGTTACATGATATAATATCTGTGAATAATTATATAAAGTACAAACTTTGCTGCCAGCTCTTCTGTCTGTAGTTCACTCTGTAAGTAACAGATGTGCATCCTGATCACAACCAACACATCATCTCTTTCAAAGTCTGTCTTTTGTCGGTCACTGGGCATCTGTTATTCTGTTCGTGCACAGACAGCAATTCACATAGTTTGGTTGTCTCTGTGTCTCCCAATGATAAACTCACATTATACATATTTTTAAATGGGTAATCAAAAAAGGAAAGTGACCAACAAAGATAAAAGCACAGCAAAGAAGTAACATGTGATAATGCTGGAAGTAAAATTCAAATTAAATGTAACCATGGTTAGAGAAGAAATAGCTGACCATTGGAATGTAGACACTGTTGCTTTTCAAGAGGCTTTAGCTATGCAGCTAGAGAAACTTAGCGAGGGCAAATTATTGCAATAAACGAGAAAAAATGATTGTGGGGAAAACAAAGGGAGCCCCATCAGCAAAAATGTTCATATTAAAGGAGTTGTTATAGATATTTCATAACATCAAAAGCACAAAAGGTAAATGTTGGAAGCTTAGTGAAACTTAGAAAAAAGTAGGACAATTCTGAAGTCAAAAAAGATGCTTAATCTGTATCATAATCCAGATAATGGGAAGGCAAGTTCTGTTCAAAACACACTGGTTTTTTTTTCAAAGAAATAAAATACCTCAATTACCAAAGTTTTTAGTATTTTAGATTACAGGGTATTAAATAAATACTGGTTTTACCACTTTTTTCACTTCCCTACACATTTGTCACTGGCAGTAAGAAAGATTTTTAGTACTTGACAGTTTTTCAAAAGTTTTGGAAAACTGTAATTTTTCCATTGATTATTAATATCACTGTCATGGTTTCAGCCTGTGTGGTTATTATCATTGTCCCATGCTATTGTGCAAAGTGAATACCGCATATCTGCATACATCTGTACATGTATACATACATGCATGTGTATGTACACATATACATATGGGCATGTGTGTGTGTCTATATATATATAGTATATATGGATATATAGATATATAGTTTGTATAATGGTTTATATTATAGATATGTAGTACATAAAAGTTTTAAGAAATAGAAAACGCCAAATTCAGCATAATAGATATTTCCAAGTTGTTATTTTAGATAGGCAAGAAACTGTAGTTTGTATTGAGAAGAGAAATATACACAGGTTCTACATTTTTCATTTCTTTTTCTTATGCTAGGTCATCATTACACAGATGTTCTTTATACTATTCTTTATGAATTTGGGGTTGTCTAAACTATTTTTGTAAGTTTTGTTAAGAAAATAAGATAAATGAATGAATGGGGTTATATTCTCTTAATCATTTGACTGCCTCTATATACAGCATTGATACAAGTACCTAACTACTTTGTTCTACATTTTCAGTGGTAATCTCAGATTGAAATCATTGATAATAAGTGCATCTTATTTAAGATCCATAAATAAATTTCTGTTAATAAAAAGCTTGCCTGTTTGATGTCATGAAATCTATAACTGGCTGTGATCAGTTAAATGGAAACACCAATGCACTCGGACCAGCCTGATGTCATGAATTGAAACTTAGTTTATACACATTCTTTAGCCCTTGTAAAATAGTAAAAAAAGATAGTATTTAAAATTAAGAAGCAAATGAAAAAGATTAAAGAAATGAGCGACCTTAGTATTACGAAGATGTTTGAATTTCTTGGGCTGAAATAAAGAACAAAGTTGTGTTCTAACAGCATTATCACAAACAAATTCACTATCTAATTAAAAAATAAAACCAATCTGGGGTACCTTGGTAGCTCAGTCACTTAAGAGACCAACTCTTGGCTTTGGCTCAGGTCACGATCTCAGTGTTTGTGAGATCAAGCCATGCATTGGGGTCTGTGCTGACAGTGTGGGGACTGCTTGGGATTCTCTCTCTCCTTCTCTCTCTGCTTCTCCCCTACTTGAGCTCTTTATCTCTTAAAATAAATAAACATTAAAAAAATAAAACCAAATATGTTTGTAACTCCGAAACTTTAGGTATCAGGTTTGCTCAAAGGAAGAGGAAAAAACATAGTGGATGAAATCTTTTCAGTTTTTAGAATGTAAACAATATTATCAGTTTGACCTTGAAAGGAGGATAGCATAAATTGTGAAAAAAAATTTTTTTAACTATATGACATTCTTGGTCAGGACAAAAATTATGAGAAAGAATAACCAAAGACATTAGGATCTAGTAAACAGGCTATCCATATACATGGTGAAGAAGAACAAAAAACCCATTATTCAACAAGCTGAATACTATAAATTGAGGCATCCCTTCATTAATTACAGCTACAGAAAATTTCTGGAAGGAAATACACATAAAATATGAGAAAAACATCCAAATCAGAGTAGTCCCTTGAGACATCACAAGTGCTGACTGACAGGAATAACTGTTATGTTAAAAAGAGGTAATAAAAAAGGATTTCAGTGTTGTTGTCACTATTAAGTTTGTTCAAAGTTTTCAGAATAATTCCAAATCTAGCAAAAGGAAAGGATCCGTGAAAGATCACTAAGTAGTTAATATATCCGTTTGGTTTAGGACTTTGAACTAGTACCTTTGATAGCACAAACAGCAACAGCTGTGAATTAAAACTAACAAAAGATCCCCACCTTGGTAACTATGGAACAGAATGGGAAGACCTATCTAGGTGTCAGGGATTAAGTGAAGACCTCTGAGGAAGAGGTAGAAAGAGAAGACATCATAGCAGGAAAAATAAATCAGATGAAGAAGACTGGGGGATCATTTTAGGGCTAAGGAAATATGAACAGAAAATCAGAAGTGACTTTGGAAAATGCATATCATGTACTATATGCTATTATATATGTACTACATACATGCATATACCAATTACATATCAATTACATATATATACATAAATATCATATATGATATTTATGTGTATCTATTTATCTATATCTTGTTTTAAATCTTTTTGCCATTATTAAAGACAATATATACTGAGCTTCTAAATAAGCACATCTAGAATTCAGCCTAGTGATTGGGATGCCTAAAGTGCTATGACTTACCCAAAGATAAATTAATACATAGTAAGTACACAGAATAGATACGAACAAGAAGGGGCCTCTAGAAAATTCCAAGACTTGAAGATACCAGCTTTTGGCTAAGTTTTTAATTCCAGTTAGTTAACATAGTGTTATATTAGTTTGAGGTGTACAGTAATTTAACACTTCCATTCATCACCGGTGCTCATCACCAGTGCACTCCCTAATACCCATCACCTATTCAATCTATCCCCCTCTCTCCTCCCCTCTGGTAACCACCAGTTTGTTCTCTATAGTTAAGAGTCTGTTTCTTAGTTTGCCTTCCTCTCTCTTTTTTTGCCCTTTGCTCACTAATTTTGTTTCTTAAATTCCACATGTCAGTGAAATCATATGGTATTTGTCTTTCTCTGACTTATTTCATTTAGCATAATATTCTTTAGCTCCATTCATGACTGATGAATGGATAAAGAAGATGTGATGTATATATGTATATAATGGAATATTACTGAGCCACAAAGAAGAATGGAATTTTGCCATTTGCAATGACATGAATGGAGCTCGTGAGTATTTTGCCAACCAGCTTTTTTTTGATTGAGATACAATTGTCAAAACCAAAGACAAAATGGCTACTGGCCTTGATAATTTACTGAGGAGACCTAACCAATTAAGCCATACAAGCAAAACTTAATTTAGCTTATTCTCCAAACAAGTAAAACTTAATTTGCTTTGCTTCTCGTAAAGACCTCTGAAAACTATAAACAATCCTCAAAATGTTCCCCAAAACTGACAGGAGGTAACTACTTTTAACCATCCCCCTATCACTAAGGAAGCTCTGATGTTATAAACAGTCACTGTAAAGAATAAACAGCCTCTGCATTCTCACTCTATCAGCTGTCTTATAACAATATACCAGTGTGCCTCATTTCACTGCTGGTTTGAGAGCTCCCAGGTTACACATTGTTTTTATGTGCACAATAAACTCTTACTAATTACTGTTTCAGAGATCCTGCTGAAACAGAGGATTCAGAGATTCTGCTATTTCTAAATTTTTGACATTATTCACATAGATCATGTGTAAATTTAAGGTATATAATGTGTTGATTTAATGGATTTATATATTGCAGCATGATTACCACTGTATCTTTAGCTATCACCTCTAACATGTCTCATAATTATCATTTATTTTGTAATGAGAACCGTTGAGATCTAGTCTTGTGGCAATTTTGAAATATATATAATGTCATGTTGATGATAACCACTATATTGTACATTTGATCTTATGAGCTTATTATCTACTAGTTGCAAGCTTATAAGTAGAAAAAATACCTCAAGGTAAAATTATTTTATATTACCCTGTAAGGAGAAGAGTTAAATTGTATGTGAGATTTTTGTCACCTAAGGCATGACAATCTGGAGAGATAATTACCCTCTATCTCTCTTCTGCTATATGTTTTATACTTTTTATTCTCTTTTAACTATTTCTCCCTAATAGGTGTTGACTACCGTCTTTTTAACAGCAAGTTGGGCCCAGAACACAATTTATGCACTTAATTTTGAGAGTACCTCTTTTGTTAACGAGATACTGCTAAATAAGACAGATGACAAAATAATTATGCAATGCCCATGTGTGTTTTGAGTACTTAATTATATTTTCTCAACTTCGTGAAATTGGTTCTTTATATTCTTTTACCTTTTGCATTTTTTTAGTGAAGTATAATTAACATGCAATGTTACATTAGTTTCTGATATATGGTATAATGATTCAACAATTCTATATATTACTTGGTACTCATCACAAGTATACTCTTTGTTTAGTTTTTTTTTAAGTTTATTTATTTATTTTGACAGAGAGAGAAAGAGAGAGCCCTAGCATGTGCAAGGAGGGGAGGGGCAAAAAGAGAGAATTCTAAGCAGGTTCCGCACTTGGACTTGAATCCTTATGCAGGGCTTTAACCTATGAACCATGAGATCATGACCTGAGTGAAAATCAAGAGCCAAACTTTTAACCAACCAAGCCACCCAGGTTCCCCAAAACTGTACTCTTAATCCCCCTTAATCTATTCCACCCAACCCCACCCACTGTCCCTATGGCAAACACCCGTTTGTTCTGTGTATTTAAGAGTCTGTTTGTCTTTTTTCTTTCTTTGTTTTGTTTCTTAAATTCCACATACAAGTGAAATCATATAGTATTTGTATTACTCTGTCTGACTTATTTCACTTACCATAATATTCTCTACGTCCATCCAAATTGTTGCAAGTGACAAGATCTCATTCTTTTTATGGCTGAGTCCATTATGTATATACATAATTCCATTATATGTTTATATAATATATGTACATTTATATTATATTATATTATTATATTATATTATATTATATTATATTATATTATATATCTTCTTTATCCATTCCCCTATTAATGGACACTTGGGTTGCTTTTATACCTTGGCTATTATAAATAATACTGCAATAAACATGAGCATGCATATTCTTTTGAATTAGTGTTTTCATTTTCTTTAGGTAAATACCCAGTAGTGGGATTAATGGGGCATACAATAATTCTATTTTTAATTGTTTGATAAACCTCTGTATTGTTTTCCAGAGTGGCTGTACCAGTTTGCATTCCCACCAACAGTGCACAAGTGTTCCTTTTTCTCCACATCCTCACCAACACTTGTTTCTTGTGTTTTTTAATTTTATCCACTCTGACAGGTGTGAGGTGATGTCTCATTGTGATTTTGACTTGCATCTCCCTGATGATGAGTGACATTGAATATTTTTTCATGTGTCTGTTGGCCATCTGTGTGTCTTCTTTGGAAAAATGTCTATTCAGGTCCCCTGGGGCAAATAATCCAATTTTCAACTGGATTCTGAAAAAAATGTAAATAAGAAATTCATGAAGTAGAAATATCCTAATTAGAAATTCCTTAAAGAATGGGTCTAGGAAAAATACTGCAGACAATTTCAAATGATGAAGAAATCTACCCTGGAAAAACACTCCTGAATAAGCCACGTTTGGCTGGAATGAAGAATCAAAAGAAAATATTAAATTCTCAATGTGAACAGGATAGAAGAGATTAATTTTCTTAATTCTGAGAGGATACAGAATTTTATAATGGCAGTAATTTGTAGTGGTCAAATTTTTCCTATCCTATACAATTAGAGAATATATCTCTGGCATTGTATTACTTGGATATGCATTATATAGTTTACCATGTACAGATTTGTCTAGTGAATTTGGTGGAATCATACATCTGAATAATATGCAAGATGAGAGAGTAGGAAATGATCTGGCTAAGTAAGTTTTGTAGTCTTAGATAAGAGATTTTCATAGAGAAAATTAAAGTTTTCAATTGTGGCTGAGGAGGTATGTATATATGAACAGAAGGAAATGTAACCTATGAATTGACTTTTGTACTATATAGTGTGTCGGAGGTTTCAATGGATCAGAAGGGTTGTAAGCTATGTATATCTTGCTGTACATGTCAAAAAAACAAGTGGTGGAAGGAGTTTATAGCATTAGATATATTTGTTTTCTACAGTCCAGGACACCTTCTATTCTGGTCATGGACTTTACATTTTTTTTTAATTATTTTCATCCAGCCTCACATGATCCAATTTATTTTTCAGAAAACCATCTGATCCTCTCCAGCATTTGCATTTGTATTTACATACTGACCACTTCACAAATGACCATATAATCACTAGTATCCATCCTCCCAGGCAAAAGGTGTTATTTATTTTTTTATATTTTTATTTTTTAACATTTATTTATAAGTTTTGAGAGAGAGAGAGAGGCAGAGAGAGAGAATGAGCACCAGCGAGGGAGGGGCAGAGAGAGAGAGGGAGACACAGAATCAAAAGCAGGCTCCAGGCTCCCAGCTGTCCAGCCAGATGCAGGTCTCTAATTCACAAACTGCGAGATTATGACCTGAGCCTAGACTGAGCCACTCAGACACCCCCAAAAGGTATTATTAAAAAAAAGTTTTAATAGGTATTAGAACAGCATATCAATCATTGTTGTAGTAACTGGAATTGTCTTTTTTTCTTTTCCTCTATGAATAAAAAAAAAATAATTGTAAGTTCCCTTACTTGAGGAAAGCAATGGTGCCCCTCTGAGCACCTATGCCTCTTTTGAATGCAATTTTGTTTTTGTTTTTGTTTTTAAGCCAGAAGAATAAAATGGAAAACCCCTAGTGGGAGCCGAGGACAGCCTTCTCTTTACTATCAAGTTCCTTGATAGTAGGGATGGAATTCAGAGGGATTTTTATGTTCCTAAGTAAGAATATATGAGCAATAAACTTTCTCCATAGACTATAGATTGTGTTAAGTAGAACCTCTGTTGATGTCAGGGTGGTGTTTCTCAGGAAAAACATGAATGTGGTAAATAAGCTTGGAGCAGACCTAAATCTCTCTACTTTACAGATGCTAGAAGAAACTCCTAAGTGGGGAAATAAGAAAAGATATGTAATTATTAGTGGTAGAGAAAGGAGAGGGAGCTATGGAACAAAGATACACTGGAAGTGGGTTTTAAAATTTGCATATTCTGTGGTCCTTGACATAAACTTCCACACACATCCCCTTAGAAAATCTGTAGTACAGCGTGAAAGAAAAAGTCACAAATAGCTGGATGTCTTTAGAATGTGGTTAGAAGTTACGGGGAAAAAATTATAAGGACCAAGGTCTGTGTATTCTTTGTCACCAATATGAAACAGAATTGGGCCATTAGAATACAGTTCAGGCAGACCTCTGGATTGAACACCACACTGGACTTCCTGCAGAGAGGTGGTAGCATGTATTATTTTAAAAGACAAATTTTTGATTTCCAAGAATGGAACCAAGAGCAGGTTTTATTTTATCTGATTAATAATCAAGCTTTGTAGGGGCGCCTGGGTGGCGCAGTTGGTTAAGCGTCCGACTTCAGCCAGGTCACCATCTCGTGGTCCATGAGTTCGAGCCCCGCGTCGGGCTCTGGGCTGATGGCTCGGAGCCTGGAGCCTGTTTCCGATTCTGTGTCTCCCTCTCTCTCTGCCCCTCCCCCGTTCATGCTCTGTCTCTCTCTGTCCCAAAAATAAATAAAAAACGTTGAAAAAAAAATTAAAAAAAAAAATAATCAAGCTTTGTGCAGTGAACTCAGTGTCATATAAATAAAATACACAAAAGCTTTAATGCTGCCTGCCTCACCTCTCTCACCCTGTGGAGGGAAAAAATGGTAGAACTCCAGCCTGAATTTCAGCAAGAATTTTAGTTTCTTACCACAAGCAAGGGTGAGCCACAAACTGAGGGTAGGGAAGAGAGGCTTAATTTCAAAAGCCTATACATCTCCCAGGGTCTAGAACTTGCCCTGCCTACTCAATGGAAGAACAATTCTACCAATAATTTTATTATAGCGGAGAAGATCCCACAGCACAAACTACATCGATATCTTGCTTCCTGAAATAATGTTAAAAAGGTGATCAATGGGTGTAAATCTTAATAGCTTTGATTAAGTAAAGTCTAGGTACTTACTGAACAAACCCAAGCATTCAGAAATCATGATGCTTCCTTGTAAAATTCAGCTTTCCATTTAAAATGTATTGCCAAGAGAAAATGGGCTTTTAAGTTTCAAATATGGTTGTTGTACCTAATTACAGTATAAGCAAATTACATATACATGTTTTATCCTATGTCCTATAGCCTTAAGCCAATAGAGTAGGCAGTTTAGAGTCTTAAGGTAAAATACCTCACTACTCATTTGCAAATGAGAGAAGAGCCTGTACACACAGTGAGCTTTTCCAAGGAAAGTCTAACCCATTCAGGATTTGGGACTTTTCATTGATTAATTATCTGTAACAGCCTCTTGAGAATTGAGTTTACCCTATCTATCTTAACTATGAAGACTGAAAACTGAGACCAACTGTTAACATTTCTTACATATTTGCTGTACGAAGTTCTTGCCCAAAATGTAAGCCCAGAAATCAATAATTTAAGTATTAACTTCAGAAACTTCTATTAAAAAGCTTGTTGGCCAAATATTTACTTGCCTAGGCAAACAGTTCATTTTCATGGCAATAGGTTGATGACCTAGGCAAAAGCTTGCTTTTCAGAGGTGCCTGGGTGGCTCAGTCAGTTAAGTGCCCGACTGCAGATCAGGTCATGATCCCAGCAGTTCCTGTGTTGGAGCCCCACGGTAGGCTCTGTGCAGACAGCTCAGAGCCTAGAGCCTGCTTTGGATTCTGTGTCTCCCCATCTATCTCTCTGCCCCACCCCAGCCCACACTCTGTCTCTCTCTCTCTCTCTCTCTCTCAAAAATAAACATTAAAAAGCTTTTTTTTTTAATAAAAAAGCTTGCTTTTCAAACAGTGTTTACTAATCAAAATTTTCTTCAAGATTCTCACCAATATTAAACTCTTATATCAGCACTTTGGTAATTCAAATCAGTTCCCCATATTTAATACTACACCTTGAACCATTGATGTCAAGCCTATAAATATCCTGCTGTTTTTTTTTAACACACTACTAAAACTCTCCTAAGGTGTCATTCTTCCTTGAGATAGTAGGCTTAATAACATTAGCTCTGCTTGAATAACAGGTAAATCCTGGTGGATTTATTTTGGAAGAGAGGGAGGAATAGGCAATTGACACACTAAAGTAATGCTATCTCCAATTTGAGAAATAACTAGTAATTCTGTTAGCGTATGCAGCTGTAAATGAAAATGGTGAACACATTGTTTTATTCACTAACAATGTCTTTTCTATTTTTTTCTAGTTTATTATAAATATTCTCCTTGAAATTTCATAGTAACTACTAGTACAACTTGAATTTTTCTTCTTAATTTAACTATTTTTCTGTAATTCTAAAAAGTAAGTGCCCATCCTTCTCCATTTAACCTAATTTTAGCATATTAAAATCAAAATAATATTGATATATTCATATTAAATATATAATAATAAAGGTTTTTAAACCTGTATTTAATTTCAATAATTTAAAGCAAATGAAAAAAAAGGGGCATCCAATAAACTTAATTTGTAGAAGAAAGGATTTATGTTAGAAAAAACATCAATTTTCTGACTCACAGCATAAAGAGGTTTTGGAGAATCCCCCTTTCTAGAGATACCAATTATCCTAGATATTCTGAATGCACTAACAAGCTTTTTTGAGGAGTAAGAAATAGTATCTTAAGTCTCTCAAATTTTTCATTCCTTTTTTTGTAATAAAGCTTAATTTTTACATAAGGAATTCTATAATTCATTGGACAAAACATGCATACTTAGAAAATACAGCTATAAATTTTACAGTGTTGAAACTCATAACATTTCTTGCTGAGATAATCTTCCCCAAATGAACTAGATATTTGTATTTCTTTTACAAATATATAGTATTTTTATTATACTTTTTCTCATTAATTCAAAATGAAAGCAAGGAAGGTAGTTGTCTTACCTCTGACTGCTATAGGAAAATGCTATGGACTGGATGGCTTAAACAAATAAATATTTATGTCTCAAAGTTCTGGAAGATGACATAGGCCAAACTCAAAGTGCTAGCAGATGTGGCTTCTGGTGAGAACTATCTTCCAGGCTTGAGGATGGCTGTCTTTTTGGTCTGCCCTTAAGTGGTAGATGAAGAGAGAGAGAGAGAGAGAAAATGAGATAGAGAAACAGAATAGACAGAGAGAAACAGAGAGAGAGCAAGCCAAGTCTGGTCTTTCTCTTCTTGTAACACTAATGCCATTATGAGCATCCAATCCTCATGACCTCATCTAAACCTAATTACCTCCCAAAGGCCCTACCTCCAAATACCATTGTATTGGGTGTCAGGGCTTCAAAATATGACTTAGGAGCAGGAGCACAAACATTCAGTTTATAATAGATAGGTTACAGGGGTATCATTCCAACAACTTTCAGGAACTGTTTCTTCCATACTTGTAACCACACTTCACTTCTCCTCTGGAACCTTGATCTCTACACCATCTCTTCTTCATTATCTCCATTCTATATCCTCAATGTTTCCTTCTCTGAAGGTCTTTTCTGCCTTAGTATGTGATAAATGTTCATCTGTTTTACGATGTTTAAAAAAGAGATATTCTTTTCTAACTACTAAGTGATACTTTTTTAGACCAAATTTTTAGTCTAAGTGCATTCCATTACTATATTATAGCTTCTCTAGCATACAGATGTCAACATTTGTTTTGCCTGTCCAATACCTAACAAAGGACCATGCTTATAGTATGTATTGAATATATATACTAAATATTGAATATATAACATAGATATACAATGAATAAATAAGTGAATGGATAAATGAATAAGTGACTCATTTATGTTCTAACTTAGTGCAAGTGGTAACACTACGTATTCACTAAATCTGTTCTCATGTAGTTTACAAATAGCCTCTAAAAAAAGTTTAAGTAAATAGGTTCTGGGAAAAAAAAGATAGAAAATAGGTCTGGAGTAAACCTGCATTGATTTTAATCTTATTCTACCACCTAAAAGCTGCTGAACTTTGGGCAACGTTCATAAACTTTCTGAGCCTGTTTCCTGACACATGGAGTTAATTGGGAGATTTAAAGCATAAAATGCTTGGGCAAAGTAGAAATGGTAGCTGCTTCATAGAAAGTTGCTTCGTGCCTTTTAAATTTCTCAAAAGTCTTTTTTATTTCTCTCAACAAATTAATAGCTTTCAGAGTAGAGGACTCAAGTATTAATTTACTAAATTTATTTCTAAGTATTACATATTTGGTGTTATTGTCAATAACATTCTATTATTTTGACTTGTGACTTTTTTGTACCTAGTATTTAGATATACAATGAATTTTTGTATGGTGAAATTTTATCCTGCAACCTTACAGAATTCTTTTTTTTTTTTTTTCCTCTTAGATGCTTTTTAGATTTCTAAGGACTTCTTACACGGGTAACAATGGTATCTAAAAATAGTTTTACTTCCTTTTCAATCTGTGTGCCTATAAATTCTTTATCTCACCTTATTGCACTGCTAACAAGCTCCAATATAGTGTTTACAACATATTGTGAGAGGATTCTTCTTGTCTTGTTCCAAATGGAGAGAAACTTTTCTATCTTTCACAGATAAGAATGATGTCAGGTGTAGGTTTTTCATAAATACCTTTATTGGGTTAAGGGAGTTTCCACATATTTCTAGTTTATTGAGAGTTTTTTATTATGTAAAAATGTTGAATTTTGTGAAATGCTTTTGCTGCATATATTGAAATCATCACAAGTGACTTTTTAAAAGTTGGTTAATATAATAAAAAACACTGATTAATTTTAAATGTTAAATTACTCTTGTATAATTGGGATAAGTCAAATTGGTCCTGATGCCTTATCCTTTTCAAAAAAAAAATAGGTTTATTTATTTATTTTGAGAAAGGGAGCATGAGCAGGGGAAGAGAAGAAAGAGTCGGAGAGAAAGAGAATCCCAAGCAGACTCCGTTTTGTCAGCGCAGAGCCCAACGCAAGGGCTCAAACTCATGAACCGTGAGATCATGACCTGAGCCAAAACGAAGAGTCAGACACTTAACCGACTGAGTGACCCAGGCGCCCCAACAGTAACCTTTTTATATATTGTCAGATTCAGTTCACTAAAATTTTATGAAATACTTATCTCTGTTAATGAAGAATATGAGTCTGTAATTTCTTTATAATGACTTTGCTAGTTTTCTTATCAGCGTAATGCTTGCCTCATAGAATGAATTGGGAAAAGTTCCCTCCTCTTCAATTTCCCTAAAGATTTTGTGTAGAATTGGTATTACTGCTTTCCTAAATGTTTCATAAAATTCACCAGGGAGGGCCACCTGGGTGGCTCAGTCGGCTAAGCGTGGGACTCTTGAGTTCGTCTCAGGGCATGATCACAGGGAAGTGGGAACAAGCCCTTAATCAGGATCCATGCTGAGCATGAAGCCTGCTTAAGATTCTCTCTTTCTCTGCCGCTGCCCCTCTCATGGTTTCTGTCTCTAAAACAAAACAAACAAACAAAAGAATTCATCAGAGAAGTCATCTGAGCCTGGAGTATTCTATGTGAGTAGGTTTTTAACTAAACATTATTTATTTTTTTTTTTTAGTAGACAGTGAACTATTCAGTTTATCTATTTCTTCTTCAGTGAATATCTGTAGTTTAGAAATTGTCCAAAAATATTGTCCATTTTATCTGTTGTTGAAATAATAGGCATAAAGTTGTTGATAATATTCTCTTATCCTTCTAACTTCTATAACATCAGTGGTCATCTTTCTTATTCCTGATAATGGGAATTTACTTTATTGGTTAGAGGTTTATCAATTTTATTGATTTTCTTAGTGAAACAGCTTTTGGTTTTATTGATTTTTTTTCTATTTTATGTTCTCTACTTCTTTCATTTCTGATTTTATCTCTGTCATTTCCTTTGTTCTGTTTATATTGCATATAAATTACTCTTTCTTTTCAATTTTTTAAGATGGAAGCTTAAATCAATGATGTGATTAGGCATCCTAGTGCTATAAATTGTCCTTTCAGCATTGCTTTGGTTGAATGAGACAAATTTTATATGTTGTGTTTTTATTTCATTATTTTCAAAATACTTTCTATTTTCCCTTTTGGTTTTCTATTTTCTGCATGCACTGAAAAGATAAGTGTTATTTTGTTTTCAAAACACTTGGGGCTAGTCCAGGTATTTTACTGTTATTTATTTTTAATTGAAATGCATTATGGCCAGAGAAAATACTTAATTTTATCTGAACATGTTGAATTTATTGACACATTTTTAAATGCTCAATTATGGTCTATCTTTTCTTTTAAGTTTTTATTTAAATTCCAGTTAGTTACATACAGTGTAAGATTAGTTTCAGGTGTACAATATAGTGAGTGATTCAACACTTCCATGCCATACCTGGTGCTCATCACAAGTGCACTCCTTAATCCCCGTCAAACATTGTCTATCTTGATAAATGATTTGTGGGCACTTTAAAAACAATGTGTACTGTGCTATTGCAGATTTGAGTGTTCTATAAATATCAATTAGATGAAGTTGGTTGGCAATGTTCAAGTTTATTATGTCCTTAACAATTTTCTATTTTCCTTTTGATTGCTGAAAGACTAGAATTAAAATTTATAGCCATAATTGTGAATTGTTCTATTCACCCTTTCAATTTTATAAGCTCACAATTCATGTGTCACTGTTCTTAGACACAGACATGTTTAAGATGTTTATATCCTCTTGATGAGTCAACTCCACTGACATTATTAAATGACCCTCTTTATTCCTAGTATATAATTTGGGTGATATTGATATAGTACCTCCAGGTTCTGTTTGATTAGTGTTGCAATGATGTATCTTTTCTCACCCATTTATATTAAAATGTATGTCTTCATTTTCAGTCTGTTTTTAAATGGTAGCATATAGTTATACCATACTTCTAGGTATCCATTCTAACAATTGATGACTTTCGATTAGTATATTTTGACCTGTTATATTTAACTTAAAGAGTGATATGTTTGGTTTAAATCTACCATCTTGTTATTTGTTTCATAAATTAGTACTATCCATTCTTTGCTCCCCTCTTCTTTGTTATTATGAATTAATTCAATATATTTTATGATTCCATTTTATGATCTTTGTTGGCTCATTAACCATATATTTCTATTTTGTTTATTTTTATAGGTTGTGTTTGTGCTTATAATATACATTTTAACTTATCTCTGTTTATAGTCAAGTAATATTATAAAACTGCATTAAATATAAGAACTTTACCACAGTGCTCCCATTTCTGTTCTGCCCATTGTGGTGGTGTTGACATACATTTAACTTTACATATTTAATAACCACACAATCACTGCTATTACAGTGTTTACATAGATCAATTTAGTCAGGACTTCCATTCTGAAAATATGGAATAAATATGCTTTTCCATAATCCTCTCATTAAAAACAGCTAAAGATTTTAAATAGACACATGAATAAGTATATAAGCATATAATATATATGTACATATATTCATACATACATGAATAAGTGTATAAGCATATATAAGCAGGCATGCATATGTGTGTGTGTATGTGTGTGTGTGAGTGTGTGTGAAACAATGCTAAAATGAACACTGATCTACACAAAAACTTCTCAAGATGGATCATAGAATTAAATGTAAGACAGGGGTGCCTCGGTGGCTCAGTCAGTTAAGTATCCTTGGTACCTAAGAATGTGTCTGTATTTGAAGATGGGGTCCTTGGAAAGGTAATTAAGTTAGGGGCACCGGGGTGGCTCAGTTAAGCCAGTTCAGAGCCTGGAGCCTGCTTTAGATTCTGTGTTCCCTCCTTTTCTGCCCCTCCCCACTCATGTGTGCCTACATGCACGCGCTCTCTCTCTCTCAAAATATACATTAAAAAAAATAAAATAAATGTAAGATTTAAAACTTTATAAAATTTTTAGAAAGAATATAGAAAACACACTAAAAATTTTGTGGGATAGAGGGCTTGATGGAGGGTTCTTAGACCAGACACAAGCACAGTTCATAAAAGAAAATAATTGATAAATTGAACTCATTTAAATTAATTTTTTTCTCTGAAAAATACCCTGTTAAGAGGATAAAAAGAGAAGCTACAGAGTGGTAAGAAATATTTTAAACCATATATCTTACAAAAGAATTTTATCTATAATATTGTATTTAATCATAATATTTAATCTATGAAATATAATATAATATAATATTTATCAAAATCCGATAGCAAAAAACCAAAAATAATCCAATTATAAAATGGGCTAGATACATGAAACAGATGGAGTACATACACATTGAAAATAAACACATGGAGAGATGGTTCAACATCACTAGCCATCAAAATATTCACGGTTTTTTATTTTCTGTTTATTTATTTATCCTGAGAGATACAGAGACAGCATGAGTGCAGGTGGGGCAGAGACAGAGGGAGACAAAGAATCCCAAGCAGGTGCCAGCACAGAGCCAGACATGGGATTCAAAACCACAAAACTGCAAAATCATGTCCTCAGCTGAAACCAAGAGTCGGAGGCTTAACCTACTGAGCCACTCAGGAACCCCAAGAATATTCAAATTAAAACCATGATGTGATATGACTGCATATATCTTACAACATGTAAATTTTTTAAAAAATGACAGTAGCAAGTGCTGGTGATGATTCAGGAAAACTGGATCAGTTATACACATTGGCTGGTAGGAAGGCAAATGATAGATCCCATCTGGAAAAAGATTTGCCTGTTTCTCAAAAAAAATAAATAAATAAATAAAAAAGGAAAAGAAAGAAACAAAACCAAGACCAATGTACACTTTATATACGCCCCAACAATTTCAATCCTGAATATTTTCCCATAGGTATAAAAATAGCCACACAAAAATCCATACATAATTGTTCATAGCAATGTTGCATAACTATACCATGGAGTACTACTCAACGATAAATAATGAACTATTGACATGTGGCCACTTAGATGGATATCAGGAATATGACGCTCAAACAAAAGCCAATATCAAAAGTCACATACTGTATGATTCCATTTATATAGCACATTTGAAATGATAAAATTGGGGTGCCTTGGAGGCTCAGTTGGTTAAGCATCTGACCTCAGCTCAGGTCATGATCTCGCGTTTCGTGGGTTCGAGCCCTACGACAGGCTCTGTGCTGACAGCGCAGAGCCTGGAGCCTGCGTGGGATTCTGTGTCTCCCTCTTCTCTCTCCCTCTCTCCTGCTCATGCTCTGTCTGTCTCTCTCTCTCAAAAGTAAATAAACATTTAAAATAATAAATAAAATAATAAAATGATAAAACTACAGAGAGCATAATGGTCATTAAGAGGGAGGTGTGAAGGGGAGAAATTGGTGTGACTATAATGGGGATAGTACAAGGAGATCTTTGTGATGCTAGAATGATTCTATATCTTGATTGTAGTTGTAGTTACATGAATCTACACATGTGATAAAATGAAATATACACCAACATTGTACAAAGGTCAATCTCTAGGTTTTGATATGGTACAATAATTATATAAGATGTATCTACTCAGGGAAATTGAGTACAGAATGCTAAGTAGATGTCTTTAATATCTTTGCAACTTTGTGTGAAGTTATAATTACTTTAAAATAAAAAAATTTTAAAATAAAAGGTAATCATCTTAAAGAAAAATAATGTAGATTACAGAGAAGCATGAAAAAACTCAGTGGTGATGGATATGTTCACCATAGTGATTGTAGTGTTGGTTTCATAGTTGTATAGATATGTCAAACTTGAACAATTTGTACACTTAAAATATGTGAAATTTATTGTGTATCAATTATATTTCAATAGGGCTATAATTTTGCCTTATTAAAAGAATAACTAATATGCTCATAGTAGGCTGAGTATATTCTCTGAGATTTATGTTACTATCACATTTGTATTAAGGTTCAAAAAGTCTGAGGTTCAGAAAGGTCACAGGATTGGCATTTGGAGGGCCTGAATCTGAAAAGTCTGACCCCTATCTCTATGTTTTTTTAACAAATTAAGACCTTTTCCTCTTTCATTACTTCTTATGTGCATTAGAGTAAAATCCTTCTCATCCCATTTCATATTGTATCCCCTTCAATCAATTCTAAGAGAGTTACCGCTGGGTCCTCTAAAACATAAATCCCACATTCTCTCCCTGCCCCCCTTTTTTCCCCAATCTCTTTGGTGCCTTCCATAACATTCTAATTCAAAATCCTTAGAATGGCATACAAACATCAAAAACATTCTTTAGGCTGCCTGGGTGGCTCAGTCTATTGAGCGTTGGACTTGGCTTAGGTCCTGATCTCACAGTCCGTGGGTTCAAGCCCCACATCAGGCTCTGTGCTGATGATTCAGAGTCTGGAGCCTGCTTCATATACCGTGTCTCCTTCTCTCTCTGCTCCTCCACCACTCGTGCTCTCTCTCTGTCTGTCTCTTTCTCTCTCAACAATAAATACGCATTCAATTTTTTTTAATTAAAAAAACATTATTTGTCTCCTTTCTTCCTTAACACACATGCATAAGCACGCACACACATATATAAAACTTAATAATATCTGATATAACATATACTTATATAATATATTTAACTTAACATATATATATATAACATATGTATCCTAAACTTTATAACTGTATGCTTATATCCTAATATGTATACAACTTTTTATAAATATGTAAACCTTACACAACTTACTTTCTTATAATACTGAACAATAAACAAATCGTGAAATATGTTTGCCCTGAGGACAATGACTTGCTCTCCTCTGTTCATCTTTCAGCTGACTCTTATTCTTCCTACCATCTCAGGCATCATGTCCTGTTATCCAGCAATCTTCCTATATGTTCACAAAGCATCCTATATCACCACACTCACACGAAGGATTATACACTTTCACTTTACTTTTCTGTCATTCCATAGCCTCTATGGGCACGGATTGTATCCCTCCCTGCCTCCCCTGCGCCCCTGCCTCCAGGACCATCCAGGATGCCTGTATTTAATTTGCTTACTGACCACCTGTTATATTTCATTTACAAATAAAGGGGAAAATGAGATTCTGTTACTTCTATTGACATCTCCTCACCTATTCCAAAAGCAAAACTGTGTAAAAATATACAAAAACCAAGAACCAGGTCGACCTTAAGAGACAGAGGTAATCTATCCAATACGTCATTTGGACTTCTTTCTGCCTTCTGGATTTCAGTACAACTCACGAGGCAAAGAACACAATTGCTCAGCATGAACTGGGGTAAAAAGGCCTTTTGTACCTGTCTACCTTGATTGCAGTCATTGTGTTTCTTGGAAACACAGCATTAGACTAATGATTTTACTTCATTTAGTCATACTGAAATTATTTCATTTTTTTCCTTGAGTTTTGGGGTTTTCTTTTTGATTTTCAGTATGTATATAACTCCTCAAAAGCTCCAGGGATCTGCAAATGGTGATTATGCTAACGGCCCAAAATATTTCAGAATGATTAAGGGAAATCAATTTATGCTTTAATTTTTCTCTTTTACCTTAAAATAAAATTAAATTTCAAGGTTCCTTTTGATCATTCATCATTACATGTTATGGCTTAATCTGTTTCTTATGTGAACATTTTCTTTTAGAGACAGTATATCTTCATTTAAGTAGACTTTTCTGAATCAACATTCTGCAAAAGTGATGTTTTTAATCAGATGCAACATTAAAGACAGGGCCAACATTAATTTTTAAAAGATTTTTAAAGATTTTTCAAGTAAAAGAAAAATGTTTCATGTGGGTTAAAATTTCATTTTAAATAAAATGAATTCCAGATATGGTAAATCACTTTATACATTTAGAAGCTGAAGTGGAATGCAGGTTGAAGCAAACTTAAGCACACACACAAGCGCAAAAATGAGATTTTTTTTTCAGGTTCTTACTACATGACAGCAAAAAAAAATTATATTTGAAAGAATAATTAGGACATTTTGTTATATCATTCATATCATATGAATAATTTTCATCTTAGAGGAATTAATTGTTTAGTAAGATTAGGACTGAAATATTTGCTATATATAACTGCACTAGTTAGTTAAAAGTAACATTCCCCATGATCTGTTAATTGTTTATTTCTGGTTTTATCTCAATGTCTTGAGCATTCTGTAGATAAGTAACACATTAAAAAAGAATAGGGGCACCTGGTGGCTCAGTCAGTTAAGCATCCATCTTCAGCTCAGGTCATGATCTCACAGTTCGTGAGTTCAAGCTCCATGTCAGGCTCTGTGCTGACAGCTTAGAGCCAGGAGCCTGCTTCTGATTCCGTGTCTCCTTCTCTCTCTGCCCCTTCCCTACCCATGCTCTCTCTTTCTCTCTCAAACATAAATAAACATTTAAAAAAAGAAAAGAAATAGCCTCTAAGGAGGATTTGACATGAAATAATGCAATTTATTTTAGAAAAGATTTATAGCACTATCAACTTACTGAATTTTTGACAAATTTCAGTTGAAAGTGTTGAACAATGCTGAAAAATGTCTAAGAATTTTTAATTTATTATTCTTAAAAAAACATGCTAGGTGAGTCATCATGTTGAAATTACGATACTGCATGTTTTCTTTTCCTCTGTGGGGTCCTATTTGAAATCTTTCCAACAGTATGAAATGGAGATCAGTTTATAATATTTCCCAAGTTTGGTTTTTATGTTGTTTTGCTTTTAATCTTGCTATACATTGCTTTTACTTTTTATTCTTTCCTAAGATTTCTGTTTGTTTAGTTTTTCAATTTTTATAATATTAATATTACATTCATGATTTTTAAAAATAGTTTAAATAAAATATATAAGATTTTATGCATATCAAAATTTTTGCTAGTTTTCTAATAAATGTTAGTTGCAGGTAACCATACTGTCCTATAATGTTTATACAGCCAAATAAGTTTTTATTTGCCAAGGCAAACATTTAAAATATGTCAAGCATTCCAATGACCTCTTTTCAGGCCATTTTTTTACTATGCAGTTTAGTGTGGATGTTGAGAGTGTAATACCCAGAGTTAGGTAGATTTGTGTTTGTGGGAAATAAATTGAAAAGTTCTGTATGCTTGCACCAATGGGTTAACAAGGGTTAGGGTGGAAAGCCATCACAGGGCAAAAGCCCAAGGCCAGTCATTAAGTAAGACAAAGCATAGAAGTGGAAAGCCACCACCAGGAGAAAATAGCCAAGGTTACTCACTAAGTAAAACAAGGCTTAGGGTGGAAAGTTGCCTTGACAGGAGGGAAGCATCCAAGAACAGTTAGAGGTGGAAAGCCGCTATGGGGCAAAAGCACCCAAGGTTAGCTAAAAGGGTGCCTTGTTAGCCTTGAGGCAGCATGCTTCAGCAATCTTAAACTTTGGAGATAACAGCTACTTGGCTGTATCACCCACAGAGAAACACTGTCCATCTTGCGTCTGGTGCCAATATATCATTGTGCTTTAATCTCAACTTCAAATGCCACTCTCCTGGCCCTTTGCTTTTTACACACACAAGTGCATGGTCATTATCTTATTGTTTTCTTCTGCACGTTCACCACATATGTAAAACCTTGAGAGCTCAATAAATATGGAGATAAAACCCCTGTTCAGGGCTCTTGTCTCCTCCCAGACATTAGCCTTTCTAGTATTCAATTCTGTGTCTGCTCTCTTGCTGGACAAGAGAGAACTCCAGATTCAAAGTCTGCAACAAGGTTTCAAATTCATTTTTCCAACTAATATTTCAATGCCTAATATGTCCCAGGTACTAGTTACATGCCAAAGTCCTTGCCCTTTGGGGGAGGTTGTATTCTAGTATATATTAAAAACTAAATTTAGAGTTAATATACAATTTGAGAGTATTCTCTGCTCATATTCGTATGACATGTAAAAGCTTGGGTCAGTTAATTAACTGCTCTGAACTTCAGTCCCTTTTATCTGAAGACTATGGGTAATCATAGTCCTAACTCATACAGTTATTGTGAGATCACATGAAATAATGCATATAAAATGTTTATCAAAATATCAAGTACATTATAGGCAAAATCATATAATATTATGGTGATTATTAATAAAATGTTAGCTGTTTTCCCTGCTGTGGATCATGTAGTGCCTAATGGTTTTTCATAAACTGTAGCAGCATTAGAGAAAAATCACATTTTATTCTTCTTTTTTCCTTTATTTTTGTACATCTCACAATGTGGTAATGTTTTTAGTGCTGAAAATGAAGTCCTTAGGAAACTCTACTGTGTTTTTAAAATATATTAAATGTAGTAATGATCTGTTTCACTTTCTTGAGCTCATTTTCCTGGACATCATCATGAATTAATGATTATTGCATCCTTCCTTCAGAAGCATTGCATGCTCCAGACATTGTCAGTTATCGTGGGTTTGAGAAGGAGTTGCAGTTTCTGACTATAAAATCTATTATCACCTCCACAGTGTGACCCAAAGACCAACACGTTGTGTTCTTGCCACAATTAAATCTGGCAGCCATGTTATTCAAATATATAAGAGTTGTTGGATTTACATTTGGGTTTTTAAATAAATAATTTGTTAGTGAAATTTTAATGCCCAAATTAATTTTTGATAATATAAATGATAAACTATTTTTAACCTACACATATGCTTTCTAAATTAACAGTTTATTCCTTGAAAAATAATGTTTTGATTATGATAGTATGATTCATTACTTTGAAAGTACTATGACTATGTTCAAATAACACTGTTTAATAAGCTAGTTTTAACATTTCATGACTTACATGCCACTTACAATAATAGGGATATATGAATTTTACAATGATTTTTATGATAGAGATCCACTTTGAGAAATCAGAAGAAGAAAGAACAATTGAGATAACCTACAATTATAATAAGATCTAATAATAAATTAATTGTGAATAATTAATTTAGTAACTCCACTGGTTATACTGGAAGCAAGCATACACTGATTTTATTTCATGTGTTACTGATTCCATTTGCCACCACCATAATTCCACCTACAGAACCTTTCTCTGCCTTTCTCTTCTTTGTGATGGGCTGAACTAATGGGCTAAGTCAACCTGAACCCTCTGATTTCTGGCTTTCAATTATTTTCAGAGGGTGGGATGCACTGGCAGAAGACTGCTGAATAGGAGGAGAGAGACGTCAACATATTTCCATCCCTATTCTCTTCTTGTCATGTTACCCCATTTTTGCAAGATGCTGAGTCCTTCTAGGAAAAAGGCTCTGGCTCTGATTCCAGGTTCCTGAGCAAGTGCATCCTTACTGTCTTTGCTACTTCAGACTTGAATGGCGATGGTTTTCTGTTTTTGGTTAGTTCCCAGTTGTCTTAATATCCTTTTCATGATTTCATGATTTCTTTAACTCTGCACATATTTCTGAACCTATCTTCACCAAATTATCTTTAATTAGTCTTTTTAATTTTTTAATTTTATTTTAAGCTGATTTATTTATTTTGAGAGAGACAGAGACAGTGTGAGCAAGGGAAGGGTAGAGAGAGAAGGAGAGAGTGATAGACTCCCAAGCAGGCTCCACACTGCCAGTGCAGAGCCCAAAGCGGGGCTTGGACTCACGAAACCATGAGATCATGACCTGAGCCAAAACCATGAGTTGGATCGACTGAGCTACCCAGGTGCCCCAAGTTAGTCTTTTTTTTAATTAAAAGTCCATTTCTTGCTGGGTTTTAATTTCTAAACATTGCAAAATGATACTGGTATTATTAATTTGGAAAATAACAGCATTGCAGGCTAAGGGCAGAGTCTAGAGACAGACTACCTGGGTTTGAATCCCACCTCCACAATGGGCAAATTACTTAACCTCACCCCAACTCAGTTTCCTTTCTTATAAAATGGGCATGATAACTTCAAACCTGTCTCACAGTGTTGCTTTGTGATTATCAAATGAGTCATCTTACATAAACCACTTTAATCCATGACTTATACAGAATATATCCTAAATGTTACCTATTACGTTATTTGTGGTAAAAACAGTGTGTAATGAGATGAAAGAACAATGAATGCATTCTTGATGTGCTATAAAATGTTTTCTGAGAAAGTGAAATAATAATACTGTAATGTCAGTGCAAATAATTGCTTTTTCTACAAGATTGTCCACATACTCATATTAGATCAGGTTATAGATGGTTAAATGATAGCTTTGCCAGTGGATTTTTAAAGACATCTACAATTTTTTTCTGCCTCTGGTGAGTTTTCTTTCACATGGGATGATTGCGTTTTCCTACCTGAATCGTTTACAAAAGCCTCTCAAAAAATAATAATATTCTCAAATATTCCAGGGTTTTGGAGGGATCAAAGGGATATAGTCCCTGGTTTGATTTTCCCATAGCTGATGAGTTTCTGTCCCTTATTAAGGATATTGAACCCTTTTACATTCAACTACCTAAGCAAGGAGGCTGATATATTTTTCTCAGAAGCCCAATCTGCCATGATTTCTTTAAACCCCAACATTTGGACACCATATAGAACTGTATTCAGTCCCAGCTATGATGGGAGCAGAAGCAATATAACTTATGGAAGGCAAAATTAACACAAAAATCATATTACAGTTTTACCTTTTTGCTAGGAGCATAGTGTAACATCACTTCCAAGAACAGAAATGTAGCTTTGTTGGAAAGTAAAGAAGCAAAGTGTACCTTCCACGTTGTCAGCAAACAGTTGTTGACCTAAATCAAAGGTAAATTGAGGCAAGCTCAAAATTTTTAAAAAGACAAGCTTATTTGAGAATCGCAGAGGAACCACAATTCAGGAGACACAAACTATAGCAAGCTACAGGCAAGTCCATTGAGTTTGGGGTGGACTGAATTTGTGGGCAAATTCATGGGAAACAGGGGTGAGTTCAGTTAGAGTCTGTTAAAATCAAAAGCAAATGGAGACCAGCTTTGAAAATTCCCTGAGCAGACAAAACCAATCCGGTCATACAAACAAAGTTCAGTTCAGCTTATTTTGTGAGACCATCCTGACCTGGATCATTTCTTGTTCATGCCTCTGGAAACCATAAACAAAACTTCCCAAGGTTGTGATGAGACAGCTCCTGGCCAACTCTCTAGCATTTAAGAAAATTCCCATATTACCAGTTTTCTGTAAATCAGGCATTTACAGGAAAGCAGTCTCTGTCCCTCAATTTTGTTTTCCTGATGGCACATGCATGAGATTTTCCATTTTATGTACTTCAGTTTCATTTCAGATTGAAATTCCCCCAGACAGTGCACATTCACCTCAGAAGACAGCTATATATGCAAGTATATGTCATCTTTAATCATTATAGGCAACACCTTTTTAGGTGTTAAGTATCTAATTGATAGAACTTTAATTTAGTATTGATGTTTCTAGGAAGGGAAGGGCTTATAGAAACTCTTTCTCTCTTTCTCTCATATATATATATATATATATATATATATATTACATATATATATATATATATATATATATATATATATGTATGTATGAATGTATAAGGCACTGAGTCCCTGACTAAGGTCATTATAGACTTTCTTACCATATAGACAGTTGTCAGAAGGGTCACATACTTGTCCAATGAGGGAATTTTCCAAAGTAGGGGTGTTAGTTTTGTTTTCCCAAAACAGTTCATTTAGCCATTTTATTATATCAATATTTCATTTTTTGCTTGGACTGGTTCTGATGGAACAAGCTTGATTCTCAATTCTACCGTAACTTTGTCTAGCAGAAGAATGAGCTTTGCCAATATAAACATGTTAATAAAATGTAATGTATTTCATTTGCACATATAATAACCAACCATTAATCAGTAATTTATTTAAAACAATTCACAAATCACATGTCAGGCAAAAGTTGGCTGAAGTTTCTACATGAGGTAAGTCAACTGACATTGTCTAAAGATATCCGCTCTCAAAAAAAGCTATGATGGTTATGTACATATAAGCATTTTCATAGAAACTTAAGTTACCCCTTGGGCAATGGGAAGACAGAAATTCTATGTAGAAATTACATAGTTTGAAACCATTAGGAATTATAGTAAAATAGAATGTTTTCCTTAGCTGAGGCTCCAATATAGCGCTACTTTACATAGCAGAAGTGTGTCCTTCTCTGAAGAGCCAGTCTACTTCCTGCCCTGTGCTGCCAGACCATAGTAAACATAGAACCAGCAGGAGTCTTAACATTGTATACAGTAATAAAATGTATTCATGTTCACCTACAGTATTCATTGAAACCCTTGACATAGCTGCAACTTCAAGTGGAGGGAAGTGATAAATAGATGGTTCAAAAAGCTTAGCTCAGTCTTCATAGATTAAATAATAGCTTTTGTTTGTATACTTCCATCCTTTCTGAGATTTAATACACCTTCCAGAAAGCTATCAATCTATCAATAACCTTGAATAAATGTCAACCTCAGTTATAGACTGAAAAAAAAATTGTGTTTTCAAATAGCAGTACTTTAAAAAGTGCTAAGTTCACATAGGGTATATTGCAACCTAAAAACAACATTTTGAGGAGAGAAAGAGCAATGCCAAATGTTTTATTTTTTTAATTTAAATTTCAATATTGGAAGCAAAAAAAAAAAGAGTGTCATATGCCAATAGAGCAATAGAAAATATTATAAAATAAGCTAGCTAACATTTATTAAATCTCTTGGTGATTGAGACAATAGGAAGAAAATATTTGTAAAAATAAGTACATTCATTGATAGAAAATGATAGTGCTCTTGTCATTTATTCTACATGACATATTAATGAAATAAATTTTATTAAACACTGCATTGTAAGAAAAGAAGCAAATATTGAGTCTGCATCATATAAAAATATTTTTCTCTAAAGATTCTCAGCAACTAGCAGATTTGTTTTTTACTTTATTTCCCATGTATCTTCTTTCCCTTTCATTGATGTCCCTTTAGTGAAAGTCCCAAGATATATTCAAAATAAAATTCTAGTCAGATAACTTACTCCATAGAATCAGATATGTTGCAAGAAATAGTCAAGGAACTCCACTCTCCACATCTAGGTCTCTTCTGAAGTATATGGAATCAAATATATTAGATAAGAATATTCTAGTTGAGTTTAGAAACTGTATTACAAGTGTCATACATATGAGTGTAAGGAATGTATGAGAAAATATAATTTGGCAATTAACATTTGGAAGAAGACTTTTCAACTTGATCGATTTTAACAGTAATGCAGTATTTAAGTGTGTTATAGTCACTCAGCACAAACTCTGACACTGAGACACATCTATATGCACACAAGGAGATGAAGGATGGGTAAGTGTTACCTAGCACTGAGATTGAGGAGGACTTCTTGCAGAGGAAACTGGTGTGCAAAGATTTTAGTATAAGATGAAGCTTATCAAATTCAAGAAAATACAGAAAAGCGTTTAGGAAAATATTAAACCTAAATTTTTCAAACTGATGAATAACAGAAAAATAGTACACTAGAAATAGCAAGAATTACAGATCTATTATTGTGAAAAATTATATTAGACAACTTTATTTAGTATATCAATTGTCTATGCCAACTATATGTGGACTACCTGAGAGAGGTCATAGAAGAAGGAAGTTTCCAAAGAGTCTTCCAAAGAGTCAAATCCACATAGCTCTTGAAGAGAAAGAAAGAACCAACTTATTTGTCAAATGATAATTGTTATGTGAAAGAACAGATAAACTAGAGGTAGGGATGTGTCTAGAGAGGAAATATGTAAGTGGAGAAAAGAGCAAATCCTGTAGTGCACTAGAGAATGGAAAGGTGAACTGTTTATCTCTAGAGGGGACAAATAACAATTGTCATTAGACTGACCTATGTCTAAGGAGTCTAAGTAGCTATAGGGATCATTCTGCCCAAAAAATTAAGACTCCTTTATTAAACACACACTTTTAAAAAATATATGAATGATAAGAATGTGGGAAAATATCAGGCAAGAAAATGAATAAAGACAGAGACCCACAGATGTAATGAGAGTGCTATGATCAGCTTTCTCCACTAAAAATATTTGCAAATATGGTGAACATGAACTTAGTTTTTCATATACTCTCTAGAAATAAGGAAGAAAAGACTAGTCTAGTTTCTCAAGATTTTCTGTTTCTCTTATTCATAGTTTTACTACCACGTGTCTAGATGAGGGTATCTTTGTATTTATTCTACTTGGAATCTATTAGTCTTCTTGAACATATAGAGTGATGCATTTCATCAAATTTGGGAAGATTTCGTCAATTATAACTTTAAGATATTTCCTGTTTTTTCTCTCCTCTTCTGTTGATAGTCTCATTATGTATATGTTGGCATGCTTAAAAGGACCCACGGGTCTCTTGGACTCTGTCCATATTTCTTCTTTTTTGTACTCTTTCTCTTTTCCAGATTGCATTATCTCTATTGAGCTATCTTCAAATTCATGGGTTCTTTCTTCTGCCAGCTCAAATTTAATATTGAGCCCCTCTAAACAATATTCCATTCCAGTCATTTTACTTTTAAACTCTAGAATTTTCATTTGAAAATTTCCATTTCTATGGTCCAATTCTATTTGAATTTTCTTTTGGCCCTTTCAATTATTTTTCTATTATTTTCAAATTTACATTCTTCTCCCCTACTATCCCTGGTTTTTTTTTCTTTTTAATTTTAATTATGGACTTTTTTCTGGAAAAATATAAACATTACTTGAAGATTTGAAGAATATTATTTTCTATCAAAGTTGATATAATTTTGTCTCATACAGGTAGTTAAACTAGAATTACTAGAATCAGATCACCATAATTCAGTCCATAATTGAACTGATTTATAGTTCAGCTTAGTATATGTAATGCATTTCTACTTCCAGTTCAGTTTCACTCTTAATCTGTAGTACTCAGTGTGTCTCAACTAAAATTCTGGAGTAGTCTATGTATCGTTGGGCCACAGTCACAACAGGAACTGATATCAAGCAAATATAAGTATGATTATTGGTGCTTCAATTATAACCTTCAATCTCCAAAAATGGAGATTTTGTTTAAATACATTGTTGCTTTAAAAGTCAAATTATTATAATAATGCCATACTATTCAAATTGTTAAGTAGACTAAATAAGGTAACATATACATTCAATTATGATAGGGCCAAGCATAGATTAGATTTTAATTCAGAGATAGGGAAAACAGGAATAAATATGTTATATTTAAGTGTCATATTTTGTTGACTAAATTAGGTTAGGGGCTGTGTACTAAACATATTCCCTGTTCAATATCTTTCCTTCCCCAAACTTCTATATCAATGCTTTGCCAAAAAGAGATGAATTTAATATTTGGCACTAACAAGAAGTAGAAATGATTTTAAATAGGAGCTGACCAAACTCACAAAATCAGTTTATATGATTTGTACCATTAAGTTTTGGTCAAATTATAAGGTTTTCAACTGAAGATGAATTGTGTGGAATCAATCAGATTGTAAGAAAAGAGATCATTTTGTCTCTAATAGACAAATTTGTTCAAAGCTTCGACTTATTCAGACATACTTTAAGTTTTCCAGGTTTTATATTTATAATTCCAACACTGATTAAAATTCTCGCCTAATGTACTAACATTGTTGTATTTTTAACAGGAGTGATCTGTTTCCAAAAGTCTCTGTCACCGTTATGTAAGCCATATGTACAAACATTGTATAAATATTACAGTGATAATTATAGGTTGTATTAAGTATTATATAATTCTGTTTCTTACCTTAATTTTCTTATTAATTTCCACAGCATCCTTTCTGGGAAGCTGAGTGGCAATATTTTTTTTTTAAGATGGAAGTCAAAATAAAATAGGAAATAAATTTTTCTAGAGATTCATGCAGCATGACAGTTGCAGAGCAATGTCTAGACCATAACTCTAGCACCTTTTATACATCTCCATAAATTACTTTTAGATGTCTTTTACTCAAATTTTCATGTATCATATCCTATCTTGAATTTAAGAGCACTTAGGACATGGCTTTTATGCAAGCAACTAACAGTGGAGGCCAGACTAGTGTAATTAAATTATAATTTACTAAATACTGTAGCACAGGTATTCTTTCAAATTAATCAACACAGCGTTTATTCTTAATTGTGTTGGACTCAGCAAGTCAGAGATTCTCCGTCTTGTGCAATCAGATTCTACTGACATTTTACGGTAAATAATTATTTGTTTGGGGGACACATGTCTTGTGCATTTTAGGCTATTTAACAGCATCCTTGGCCTCTACCAACTAGATACCAGTAGTACTCTATTCCCAGGTTTGACAAACAAGATTGGTTCCAGACATTGACAAATATCTCCTGGGGGATAAAATGATACTCTGTTGAGAATTAGTGCCATTGATGAAACTGTGGATAAGACTAATCAGGTCTTGGGGCACCTGGGTGGCTCAGTCGGTTGAGCGTCCAACTTCGGCTCAGGTCATGATCTCACGGTTTGTGGGTTTGAGCCCCACATCAGGCTGTGTGCTGACAGCTCAGAGCCTGGAGCCTGCTTCAGATTCTGTGTCTCCCTGCCACCCCACCTCACACCCTGTCTCTCTCTCCTTCAAAAAGAAATAAACATTAAAAAAAATTAAAAAAAAAAGACTAATCAGGTCTGACCTGCATCAAATAAGACACACAAACAGCAAATATGTAAAAGTGAATAAAATAGATTAATATTGATTGTTCTGAATGATTTAAAAGTACTAAATGGGATGAGGTGCTAGGTGACAGGGGAGACCAAATTCAAATAACATGTTCATGGAGTACTTCTTGAGAAAGTGGCTCTGGAACTGAGATTTGAAAAATGACAAGGAGCTATCTATGTGAGTAGGTTAACAGTGTCAGTATCTTTTAGATTAAAAGATGACTAAGTTGGCTTGTGCAATGTAGACAAAGCTTTGTTTAGAGGCTTTATTTTTAAGGCAGAGATATAATGAATTTGTCTGTTGGAGAATTGAAGGAAGTTTTCTTTTTCCCACCCTCCCATGGACTGAAGATAAAAATTAAAAGAAATAAGAAAATAGAAGATGGTGTCAAAAACTGTGAAGGGCCTGTTTTTTTTTTTCTTTTTAATGTTTATTTATTCTTTGAGAGAGAGAGAGTGAGATGGAGGGAGGGAGGGAGAGCATGAACAGGGGAAGAGCAGAGAGAGGGAGACACAATCTGAAGCAGACTCCAAGCTCTGAGCTGTCAGCACAGAACCCGACATGGGGTTCAAACTCACGAATCGTGAGATCATGACCTGAGCAGAAGTTGGACACTTTACTGACTGAGCCACCCAGGTGCCCCAGGGTTTGTGGTTTTATCCTATTACAAGCTAACAAGTGAACCTGCCACAGTTTCATGGACACTGGCAGAAGATATGAAACTCCTGGGGCTGGCACAAAAGACAAATTATTACTTACAGCAATAATAGTACTCAAATTATCCATTTTCTTGTACCAATTTCCAGAACCCCAATTCCTACAAGGTCACACAACAACAGCAAAGTATCAGGGACTGAAATGTGTTATATAACAAGAGGGGGACCCAAATTTTGTAAACCCAAATCTTCTATAATGACAATAAATGTACCCCAGTGGGAAACATTGTCAATATAATGCTGAACTATAAACAAACCTGCACTAACCAAGACTGTTGGCCATACACACATCCTTTGTTTAAAAAAATTTTTTTTTAATCTTTATTTATTTTTGAGAGAGAGACAGAGGGTGAGAGGGGGAGGAACAGAGAAAGAGGGAGACACAGAATCCCAGGCAGGCTCCAGGCTCCTAGCTGTCAGCACAGAGCCCGATGCAGGGCTCAAACTCACGAACCCTGAGATCATGACCTGAGCCCACGTCGGATGCCCAACTGACTGAGCCACCAGGCCCCCCTATACACATATCCTTCAAAAGATAGCACGAACAAAAAGGTAGTTAGTGCCTCTCACTGCAAGACATGTAGAAATGAGAGAGAACTGTGGACAATTGTAGAACATATGGGAATAGTATTATGGACTGAGTAGAGTCCTCCCCAAATTCATATGTTGAGGTCCTAACTCCCAGTGTGAGTACATTTGGAGATAGGGCATTTAAAGGAGTAATTAAGTTCGAATACCAAGTGGGTGGGCCCTCATCCATTATGATTGGTGTCCTTATAAGAAGAGGGAGAGATACCAAGGATGTACACACAGCAAGTAAAGGTCATGTGAGAACACAGTGAGAAAGCAGCCCTCTACAAGCCAAGAATAGAGGCCTTAGGAGCAACCAAGCCCTCCAACACCTTGGTCTTGGATTTTCAGGCTCCGGAACTGGGAAAAAATTTCTGTTGTTGAAGCCACCCAGTCTGCGGTATTTTGTTAGGGTAGCCAGCAGACTAATACAACTAATAAGCATATTTGAAAACTTAAAATCTAGATTATTTATTATATAAGGAAAGAGTCTTCAGACAGAAAGAACAAGAAGGCATAGGCTTCATCAATACATAGGAGTATTTGGTGTCAGAAAACTTGACGAGTCTGATATTTCACCTACGTACCAGCTAACAAGTTAGCAGTTTACAGTTTGGGAGATTCTGGTAGAATATATGATATTCTGACGGGATCGGAGAAGAGGGATAGTTTGGTACTCACAGCAATAGCAATAGCCAGATTATCAGCATTTTTTTCCTGGTTCCCTGAGCCCTACCTCCTAGAGGACATTGGGCTTTATAAAGAAAGCTCAAGGACACAGGAACATGCAGTAGTTCACAGTGCAAGAAAAGTAATCTGAGCTTAGGGAATTGGAATCTTTTAATGGCCAATAAGTATGCTCCCCCCTTTGCCCTAGAAGACTCTATGTCTTCTATGGATATAATCCCACCTGACCTTTGTGCCAGATGAGAAACTATCTGTGTCTTCTTAAGCTGTTTGCTATATAAACATCCTTGAAAAGATGTATAGACATGAGAGAACAATCGGGAATTACCTTTCAACATTAAGAAGAGAGCAGAGAAGAAAGAAACAGCATATTTTTATGTGCGAAATGTGTTGCGTGTTTTTTCTGTTCCTAGGTATCTTTGAAAAGGTAGACTGTGTGGTTGCCTCCAAAGTGCAATTTAAGAAGATGATGTGTCCTACTGCAGAGATATTTCTCCCTTTAGTCATAGCTAATACCTGAAGTGCTACCTTGCATTTTAGCCCTTGTGAAAAATATTATGCCATCCCTAAAGTCTTCTTTTCGGAAAACAAATAGTTCTGGGAGAGATAAAACACTGTAAGTAACATTTTAGTGTGACGTAAATTTAGCCTAATGATTTTCCTCCTAACAAGAGCAGTGGGAACACTGTCAATCGTGGTAAGAAACCCTCTAAGGTGGGAAAATATAAGAAGAAAAAGGAAGTTTTAAAGACATCATAAACAATATTTATATGAAAACTCTTTATCTTGTTCTTATGCGGCAATAATATTCCATGTTTAGAATTATACCGTAGTACCATTGGCTAGTATATTTACGAAACATATGCATAATTTTTTTAGTGCCTACTAATTTTCCAAAAATCCATTCTGAATCAAGTTTAAAAATTAGTCAACATAGTCAATAAATGATTTCTATATGCAAATCTGTAATTCTACTCTGAATAAAAAAATATATGTGTACACACATATATTTTTTATTTATACTATACTTAGTTTTATGCTTGTACTATACTTATTAAAAGTGTGTGTGTAGGACACCTAGGTGGCTCAGTCTGTTAGGTGTTGGACTCTTGATTTCAGCTCCGGTCATGGTCTCACAGTTTGAGGGATCGAGCCTCATGTCGGGCTCCACACTGACAGCACAAGCCTGCTAGGGATTCTCTGTCTGCCCTTCCCCTGCTCGCTCGCTCTCTCTCTCAAAATCAATAAACTAAAAAAGAAGTATGTGTGTATATATACATACATATTTATAACATATATAGTTCAAGTCCTAAAGAGACTATTCTATTTCATAGGCATTTGAAATGAGATGAAAATACAGCATACGAATGTCATGTACGTGACACAAACCATAAATTCCAAAGCTATGTAGAGGGAGGGCAATGCATTATAAAGAAATATGAACAGAAAAAGGCATCTTTAAAGAAAGATTTCTCCATAAGAGATAGAAAGAATAGGTACAGATAAGAATAGTGAAGGTATGGTAAACTGGAAATATATGACAGTATAAATGATTAAAGACAGGGATGTTGTTACAGACTGAATTGTGCCCCCCCAGAAATGCCTGTGTTGAGACCCTAACCTCCAATGTGATTACTTGGAGAATAAGGCCTTTAAGGAGGTAATCAGGATTGCATGAGTTCAGAATGGTGGTCTCTAATCCAATAGCACTGATGTCGATATAAAAAAGGGAAGAGACATAGAGCTCTCTCTTTCTCTGCAAGTGCAAAGAGGAAACACCTTGTGGGGACACAGTGAAGAGATGGCTCTCTGAAAGCCAGGCAGAGAGGCTTCCCCAGGAAGGAACTTGGCTGGTACCTTGCTTTTGGACTTCCAGTCTCTAGAACTGTGAGAAAATACATCTCTATTGTCTAAGCCCTCCAGTCTGTGGTATTTGGTTATGGTAGCTTGATTCAACTAACAGATAAGTAAAACATCTTTAGAGATAGTTCATAAGCACTTTAACTAGGCTAAATTACAAATGGCTGTTTGTAAAGTGACAGAAACTCCAAATATTTTGAAAATAAGCAAATGAGTAAATAAGTGAATGGTGCATGAATGAGTGAATGAAATAAAAATAAGTCTGTAACAAATGTGGAGGGCCTTGAAAGGAAAGCTGAAGAATTATTTTTTGGTAGCAGGAAGTAACCATAATTCTCTACACAGTGGTGACCCACAGTGAACACAGTATAAGAAGATTTACGTGTAAGCCATTTACGTCTTTGCACTTGGGAGAAGAGAGAACAAATGCAGAGTGTTTTACTAAAATCCATGGGCAGGGTGCCCTGGTGGCTCAGTTAGTTAAACGTCTGACTCTTGACTTCGGTTCAGGTCATGATCTCACTGTTCATAAGATTGAGCCCCACATCAATCTCTGCACTCACCACAGGGAACTTGCTTGGGATTCTCTCTCTCTCTCTCTCTCTCTCTCAAAATAAATGAATAAACATTAAATAAATAAATAAATAAATAAATAAATAAATAAAATCCATGGTGTGATGAGCACTTGTCTGGAGAGAGGAAGAATCGTGCTTATAAAAAGGAAAGGAAGGCTGGAAAAGCAATAAGAGAAGTCAGGGGCTGATTTTCTATGCAAGCGAAGAGGAGTCCAATATGGATCCATGCCTTAAATCCTAAGGGAAGAGTGGGTGGTGACACCGAATTCAGGTGTGGGAGTCAGCTTTGGTGGAAAGAAAATGTTAAGTTGGAAAAAAAGACTTGGGATGACAACTGAGTATATGAGGGTCAGTGTCTAGGAGATTGTTGCTGATGGAGACCAGGAGCCTGAGGGAGAGAACTCAAAAAGGGGCAGAAAAGGGACTGTGCCATCATCCACATGGAAGTGATCGCTGAAATTACAGAGCTGATTCCATCTTAAAGGTAGACAGTATTGGTGAGCAAGAGGAAACAAGAGTTCAGTATGGGACAAACTTTGAGTTAAATAATTAATTTTGGTAGCTTCTGCTTTGATTCTTCTCTGCTCATCTCAGTATACAGTCTTCTTCATGAGCTCATCCTAAGCATGTCTTAGAGTAGCTTTAGATTTATCAGCTGTCAATATGCAGAATTTTCTAGTAGACTTGGGCAGGACACTAGGTATCTGTGTGACCTGTTAAACATTGTTTTCTTTAATATTTCAGAGTTTCTATGACTGGACCTATGAATATGATTGAAATACCTTGCCCATCAGAACTGCAGTTCTGTTCTGCAAGTCATGGGCTTCAAAATTAATTGTGAACATTAATACAGTGGTTGCTGTATACCAGGCACTGTTCTAGTGTTCTACGAGTATAATTTCACTAATGTCTCAAACATTCATAGTAGTAGATACTATTATTAATTTCCTTTTATAGATGAGAAATCTAAGGCCCATAGAATTTGAATAACTTGACCAAAATCCAGATTTTGTGCCATGGTGTATTGGATCGAGGGCCCATACTCTTAACCACACTACATAGACAATGAAATAGAAGTTAAACATTGATTTGAATGTTTTTGTAGATTATAATGTTACAGAGTCTTATGATTCATCCATGTCCTATCTAGATAGGAACCAGCTTTGTTTTGTTATTTTTATGTAAGAAGTACTAGTACAAAGAGCAAGTGAGGGTGAGTGGCCCACATTTTTCTAACAAAACCTTGAAGATTTCTATAATTCAGAACATTGTAATGACAAAAAAAATGAAAATTCATGGGACTCATATTTTGTGTACAGAATACTTCTTAAAATTTTGTTTGAGATTATGCAGATATGAGGTTGGTATAAAATAGGTAAAGCATTGATGTTTCACTTGAAACAAATTGTTATAATTCTCCCATTAAAATGGATCAAAGGAAATGCTAATATATTAAAATTTGAAATATGACCTATTTTTTTTTATTTCCTAACACTTCCTCAATAATTATAAAATAGTTGAGTCAATAGAAGTTATATATCCACTGAAAGTGAGCCAGCCAGTGAGGGATAAGGCCCTGATTCTGATGAAACATTATGTCAGTTGAGATCTTGAGACCAAAACTATGACACTGTTTCTACCTGTAAAGAAAAAATGGGACCTGCAAAGCTAAGCCATGAATAGCAACATCTAGTTAAAACTCATTTATGCCACAGAAATAGGTACCTACCAATGGTTGGGTGGGGGGTGACACAACTTGGTGCCATTTCTATTTCATCATATTGGGACATGATAAAAATCAATCATACTCATAAATACTCAATATTCTTGGGAAGAATATCACATTTATCCTTTGTCTCCAAAATTGCCTATCAACATTTTACTTGTGCACATTTTCTCCATTTCAGGCTGTCACAGGTATCATCATCCATAAAATCTGTCCTCTTTAGTTCCCTTCTCCATTTAAAAGCATCAAAAGATTCCTCCCTCCACCGCTTATACCTGCAGCTTACCATTCATTGTCTCTGAAGCCTCCGTGCAAAATGACTCATCCTCAAACACTTGTACTTGAACCTGAAATGGTATTATACTAACAGCTCCTTGATAAAAGTGGTGCTCTCTCTATAAATGATTCTTACGCAAATGGAAGATTATATATCTCCATATATCCATATAAATCATATTTCTGTCCCTTCCATACAAAGGAGGAAGTTCATTTTCATTCCCAGAGTAGCTAAGTGACTTTCTCAGAGCATCATAGTAGGCACCCAGTTGAGGTATAAAGCCAGGACTTCAGACTAAGAGTTTGTTTTTTTCCTCACTATTTCTCAGTTTTTTTTAAAATATAGTGTTGCCATCTTTTTATATTCATGATAGTAAGAACTCTCTTGGGCGCATTTATGGGGTAGGAGACAGCAAGCAGGGTGGTCTCATTTTTAAGTAATAAGGCATTTCTACTGACCAAGAGATAAGGTGAATCACCACGTGGTGGAATATTGACGGCAGCCTAAGCAAATGTCGATTCTGCATATTTATCCAATTATAGAGAATAGAAATATCTAGATAGCTACATTCTAGCTAAGTAGATTCTTCTTTTGAAGGAGGTTTCTATTTAAGGAAAAAAGAAGAATACAATTTGAGAAACAAGCACCAGTATTTTCAGGTACCTGGGAGATATAGTTTTGTCACATAAAGTCAAGGAAGTTGAAATAGTCAAGACTGTATTTCAGACAAGTAGAACCCAATGTAAACTAGTTCAGGTATGAGGGAAACTGTACCAGTGGGACTAGCGAATTTCACGTAACTGCTCTACTGCTTAGTTGGGTGTCATGGCTAACTGGAACTTGTAAAAGTCTGCTCTGTCTTTCATCACTTCTTTCTGCCTGATTTTCTCAGATCAACTTTTTCTGCGTGATTGGAAATGTGACAACCTGCACAATTTCATATCTCTTGGCTTTGCTATTAGAGTGACAGATGCTCTGATTATTGAAAGTTTGAAAGCTGTCGTCCTCCTACTCTGATTTGCTAAGAGATAACCACCTTTAAATCAAGCAGATATTGAAAAAAGACAGGGTCACCTAGCACACACATGGGCACTGGGGTCCCATGTCCGTGCATCACAAAAAGACATTAATGATAGAGCAGAAAGTGCAGCCACACATAACAATTCCTCTTTCTTCTTTAGGAAAGGGATAAAATGATGGTGACAGAGGGAGATTTTCTTAAACATAATACATAAACATGGCTGTGGAGGCTGAGTTTGAGACTTACAACTACCTGGATGCATTCAGAGCCACGTTGGTTTGGAAGCTGGTTAGGGAGGAAGTGTCTACTTGTGAGTAAAGTAACACAAGAATTTCGTCACACCATGTTAATCGGATCCCTAATACCATGTAACTCTGTCAGATCAGCAGCACTCTCGATGCCAAAGGTTATTACAATTCCCATTAATTCTGTGATTAATTCCCCAGGAATTTTGAAGAAGAGAATTCCACCTGGATCATAATAGTATATATCTGCAACAAAAACACCAAAAGACAATTCATCCAGAAGCTGCAAATATTCAGCAAAAGATGAAGTTAATTAACTTGGCTTTATATGCAACAAAGGTAGCTAAAGTGAATAATTCAGGCCCTCAAATGAATATTGATTTCTTACACTCAAAGAAAACTTGCTAGCTTTCCCATGTGTTATGCCAAAACCTAAGCTAAGAATATGTCTACTTTCTTATTCTTCTGTCTCCTTGGCCTTTCCTCACTCCCCAATTTGCTTGCCAATATTTCCAACTAATGTTTATAACTGCCTTAATTCCCCCATAAACTAAAAATGTAATAAGACACTGCAAACTATAGCTCTTTCTTTAGTGATGTATTGGGTGGAGCAGGGTTTGATATTCTCAGTCAGCCGTTTATAGCCAGAATTATGAAAGCCATTTTTGGCACTAGACTGAAGGCATGATAAATGGGAGCAATGGACATGCTAAACAGAAAAGCAATTGCTCCCACATGAAGACTTTGCTATTTTAGTCATAAATAGCCTAACTAAAATTATTATACAGCTTATTAGGGAAATGAAGAGTGAATTAGTAAAAATGTTTGGTTTTAATATTTCATTTTTCCACCATTATTATCATTTATTTATTTGTGAAGTGATGACAGGTACTTGGCCTAATCAAGCTATTAGAAAAGACAGAGTTCCTGCCCTAACAATTTCCTACGAAAGTGCACAAATTCAGGAAGTAAGATATAGTTTGGTTTATACAGGGATGAGGTCTTTTTTTGTTTGATTTTTTTTTTTTTCAGAAAAGTAGTGACATTTACTGCTAATTTTTTTTTCTTTTTACTTAAGGGAGGGGGTGATTGATTCCCTCCTTCCCCCAGAAAAAGACTTCTGATAATAAGTAACATTTAGCAGAAATTCAATATTATAAAGGAAAGGAACTCAATTGGATTATACTATGCTTATAGAAAAGCATTATAATATTGGATATGCTTAATTCGTATAGATCCATTATGCTACTAGACAATGATACCAACAAAACATTTTCTGAGCAAGAACATCAATTGGAAAAAAAGAAAAGAAAGAACGGTTTAAAAATAAGCACAAACTTGGCCACATAAATAGAAATATAGAAGCCACAACTCTCAGTCTGATAATCTGTCCATGAATTATGTTCTTTTAAAGACCAAAAGGAACTACTGTGTTACCAATAATTTTTCATTATGTCGTTTATGGAGAAAAAAAGAGACACAGCTTTTTCCCGTCCTTTCCCCCCAAAAAATCTTTTGCCGAAAAACTTCAAATATACTGTTACCATTCCTGTGGACAATGGAATGAGTACCCTGAAACTGTGCTTTTGAATTTGCTTGCAATTAGTGGTGATTGATTGTATCCATATTTGATAAATCATTTTTGGGTTAGAGACAAAACAAACACTGATGCTTCAAAACCAAAGCGCAGATGGGAAATAAAGCCAGCAAAGACAGCTTCCAAACCTTTCCTCTGGCCCTTGAATTATGTTTTAAAAGATTTTTATCATCCTGCTTTCAAAGTTTTGTAGGAGTGGGTGCATTCTCCTTTTGCTACTTTACACCAGAGGTTACCTGTCTTTTCAGTTATAGAGTCTAAGAAAAGCTCAGAAAATTCATGTGCAAGATGTTCCATTTTGGTCTACTGCATTTTTCTTTGGCAAATTTTGCAGCTCGTCAGCATTACAAAGTATGACAGTTTCCAAAGCAATGGCTGCCAGCAGGACAACAGGAAATACCCACCACAATAAAAGAGTTTATAGTATTTAAAAACTTATTTTCCAGGAGCAGAGAAACTGATCTTCTCAACAGGCAAATTTAAAACACTTCACAATTAGAAAACAAAACAAAACAAAACTATGCTTCACTTTGTCTCATAATTTTTTCAAACTGCTCTAGTTGAAAGATATTTCATACATTCAAGGAAAATCAGCAAACAGTTATGGTAAACCACATGGCTTTGTTTCTTCTGAGGATGAAAGCATTTCAGAGTGAAAGACCAGAAAAGCTGATGACTAAAAATAAATTTACATACATATTTCTTTGATAAAATAGAGCTTTTGTAGTTATAAACCACTCCTGTGTGCGGTCTAACCATTAAAATATCATCATTATTTTTTTTTCTTATTCTCTCCAGGGTATATTTAAGATAACCCATTTGCAGGTGTACATTGAAAAACTCTATTTTTTATTTCCTCTAATTTTCAAATTTATAGACATCTACAAAACGGATTTGAACAGCCAGATAAATAAAAGTATTCTTTTAAGTAAGTTTAGTAGTTACATCCAATAGAAAGAAGGATCTGCCAGGAAGAGAGGCCCTTAATCTGTTTCCCAGCCAAGGGAAAACATCACCAGTAAAAAGTATTCCCAGACCAGGGAGAACAAAGTTCTTCATTCACAAAGTGAAAGACGCCAAGGACAACCAGAATGTTTATTGAAATCCAAGGAATAGCTTTGATTGCAAAATGTTCAATCTAAGTGGAACTAAAAAGTACTTTGTGGATACTTGCAATTTATTGAAATCAGGAAGAGATGCATATAGTCATTATCCTTTCATGAAATTTCTTTGTATACCTCCATATTTACTTGAATTTTAAAGTAGATTGTGTTCTATACATCAAACTCTTGTGTTTGTGGGTTTGTTTGTTTTTGTCATAAAATCACACCCTTTGGCAAACTACTTCAGAAACAGATCACATTAAAACCCTGTTCTAATCCAACACTTCTTTCTTTCTTTTTGTTTCTTGTGTCTAAAATCTACTTCATGGATATTAAGGTATATATTTTCTTTTTTTTTTCTTTTTTTTAATGTTTATTTATCCTTGAGAGAGAGAGAGACCAAGCACGAGCGGTGGAAGGGCAGAGAGAGAGGGAGACACAGAATCTGAAGCAGGCTCCAGGCTCTGAGCTGTCAGCAGAGAGCCTGACGCAGGGCTTGAACTCACCAGCTGTGAGATCATAACCCGCACCCAAGTCAGACCCTTAACGGACTGAGCCACGCAGGCGCCCCACGAAGGTATATATTTTCTCACAAAACAATGCAAGAGAACACCTGGCATCGTATGATCAAGTGGAGAAAATTTACAAATTGTGAGGAGTAAATTTCAGTCAATATGATCAGTAGTTATTATCTATTGGAAGATAAACATAAAGCAACTTGTCAGTTGTTACCATCCACTTGTTACCTCCTCCACGATGAGAGACTAACCTACAACGATGGGCATGAAATGGCAAAGCAATGAAATCTCAGAAATTTTCAGTCACTGTAACTTGAAAACAGTTAACAAGAAAGCCTAATGCACCCTTGTGAATATACACAGTTTGGAAATAATTCTATAAGATTAAATACATGTCATTCTTTCTCCTCAAAGGAGCCAGTTAGAAATCATGTATTTCAATTTAGCATAAAGAAAATAAAGTTTTATGACAAAATACCAAGAGGTAGAGAACATTCAGAATGAGACAGAAAGAGTTAAAACAATAAATAGTCACTATTAACAGGTGACAATTGATAGACCGGGATATGTTATTTGTATTTTGCTGCATAGAATGGTTGGCTAAATTAATGCTTTATATTCTCATTTAATTGTATTGCAGGATGTCTTCTTAGCTAGTCTTAAAAATGTTCAGATATATAGTGAACAACTGAACCAGAAAAAAACTTATCAATGATGCTCCATGTTGGTTGGTATGAGGGCAAGTCAGAGTCAATCTTCGGATGTACAAGTGCTTGGCATACTCTCACCTATTAGTTATTTATTAGCCATGACAAGTATAACCAATATCAAAAACTCTGAATCCATTATTGCCACAGAGTTACCATTCTAAACACTCAAGAAATATACTTGCAAATTTGCAAATATAATGCAAATCAGACAAGACCAAAAACTGCATTAGAGCTCCTCAGTTAAACATTTCTGATCACCTGAGATAGTACGTGTGTGAACTGCAACAGTTCCTTTTTCATAAACTAGGAGCCTAGGTCTCTGGCATCCTTTTCTTATTGGCTCCCCTCCACCTCTTGTTTGGCCTCTCAAGTTTGGAGCCAATCTGCTTAAAGAAAAATTGATTTAAGAGGAGTCCAAAGAACTGACTTCAAAAAAATGAACTTCTTGAAGAAATCCCAAGGCCTTGGCAAATAGATACAAAAATCTTTAACGTCTCTTACATGACTGAAAACTAACTCAACCAACTCTTCACCCTGCCAGGTTGTTCCTTAACACATCCCAGCATCATGATATAATAATCTCTTTAGCTTTGACTTGGAATATTTGTACTTCTCTTCTTTTTCATTTTCACAAATTAGATAGGGTTTGAGGAGGAAGATGGCAAACTTCCTATTGTAATTGTAATATGCCTCTGTTGACATTCATTAAGTTTATTTTGTAAATTGAAACATTTTAACAAATCGATGGGGAACCTGGGAAAGACATTTTCCTATGAATTTTAACATCATTGCTAGAACTCAGGAGATTATCTTAAACATATGAAACCATTGGAAAGGGCCCTGATGACTCAAGACACCAGGTCTGTGTTCTACCTTTTTTTTAAGCAATAGATTTTCTGAAACTCTAATATGTCATATGTATACAACTCATATCTTTTTTTGAATTTTATCTCTATTTTGTGATTGCTGGACCTCAAACTCCTGCAAAGTTCTCATTTTGAAGATGCTGCTAAGGAATTCTCACATGACTTCATAAAAAAGTCTGATGATGTATTACTTTATTTTCCCCCACTTCTGGGTCCCCTATTGTTCTACCATTTATACACTCTTACCAACACTAAGTAATACACTGTCTTGAGGTCACCACCATCATACTTCTGCAAGGTGCTTCTGCTTTCTGCCTTTACCTTTCACCTCTCATGATTTTCTACCAAGAACTATCCTTATCCAGTTATTCTTGCTTCCTAGAGGGTTATCACCGTCTCCTACTAGAAACCACTGCTAATCCTACTCTGATCTTAGGAGCCCTTGATAGGACGTTCTGGGGCAAAGTGATCAGTTACTCTCTCCACTTGTTCTTCAGATGCTCTTTCAAAGTGGTTATAAGGCTGTGTATTTTGTTCTCTAAAGAAGACATCCGGATGGCCAACAGGCACATGAAAAGATGTTCAGCGTCGCTCCTTATCAGGGAAATACAAATCAAAACCACACTCAGATATCACCTCACGCCAGTCAGAGTGGCCAAAATGAACAAATCAGGAGACTATAGATGCTGGAGAGGATGTGGAGAAACGGGAACCCTCTTGCACTGTTGGTGGGAATGCAAATTGGTGCAGCCGCTCTGGAAAGCAGTGTGGAGTTTCCTCAGAAAATTAAAAATAGACCTATCCTATGACCCAGCAATAGCACTGCTAGGAATTTATCCAAGGGACACAGGAGTATTGATGCATAGGGGCACTTGTACCCCAATGTTCATAGCAGCACTCTCAACAATAGCCAAATTATGGAAAGAGCCTAAATGTCCATCAACTGATGAATGGATAAAGAAATTGTGGTTTATATACACAATGGAGTACTACGTGGCAATGAGAAAAAATGAAATATGGCCTTTTGTAGCAACGTGGATGGAACTGGAGAGTGTGATGCTAAGTGAAATAAGCCATACAGAGAAAGACAGATACCATATGGTTTCACTCTTATGTGGATCCTGAGAAACTTAACAGGAACCCATGGGGGAGGGGAAGAAAAAAAAAAAAAAAGAGGTTAGAGTGGGAGAGAGCCAAAGCATAAGAGACTGTTGAGAACTGAGAACAAACTGAGGGTTGATGGGGGGTGGGAGGGAGGAGAGGGTGGGTGATGGGTACTGAGGAGGGCACCTTTTGGGATGAGCACTGGGTGTTGTATGGAAACCAATTTGACAATAAATTTCATATATTAAAAAAAAAATTAAATTAAATTAAAAAAAAATAAATAAATAAAAATAAAAAAAATGCTTAGGGGAAGCAATTGATAGATCACTGATAGGAGTAGTAAACTAAAGAATGTTGATTCTCATTTGTCAACTTTGAGGGATAAATTTCAGTCACTGTTATATTATATATAATATAATTATATATATTCACTTGATATATATATGTGAGTATTGATGTGGGGCTTGATTCCACGACCCTGGGATCATGACCTGAGCCAAAATCAAGTCAGATGCTCAACCAACTGGGCCACCCAAGAGTGCCTTAATTTTATTTTATACCTGGAGAGATGAACATATTTTCGTGCAGAAGTTCTGGTGTTGGCAACCACTACCATTTAGAAATTCTTTCCAATTATTTGTAACTTGAAATCAGATTTAATTAAAACACTATTCTGAAGGGAAATATAAATATGTCTGTTGGAAAGAATAAGTGAAAAATAGACTGTGGTCATGTACAAAAAAAAAAAAAATGTTGTACTACACAATGAATAAAATTAAGGAGTATTAAATGTCAATATTAAAGCTGAAGACAAAGACAGAAATCAATTTTCTTTAATCAAAGAAAAGAACAAAACTTATTTGCCTATAACTAAATAAATTCAAATGATAGGCATAAATTAAAATATAAGCTAAATTTAAAACATAAATAATATAAGAAAGAAGAATAACCTTAATCTGAAATAAAGAATTTCCAAATATTTTTCCATATTGACCTATCATTTGTTTATTGTTATAGTTGGAGCTGAAAATTATCTGGCAAGCAATGCATTTACTTATTCATTATGTAAAGAAATACATAATGATACATGCTAAAGGGATTATACCAGGACTAGAATTAAAATAATGGAAAAGACTACACTCTATCTGAAAGAAGATTATGATTTAACAAGGCATCTCTATCCCTGTGTTCTACATAGAACTGATTTTAAGAAAAATTTTAAGAAAATATATTTTGAGCACTATATGCTCAATCAAATTAAATATTTGATTATTTAGCATCAAATCAATTTATAAATATTGCTTTTACTCCCTCTCTTGAAATGTATTTTCTGATATGTGAATTAGCATCTTCTTTAGAAGTTAGCTCTTAAAAAGCAAAATTAAGAATACTCAAAATGACCCTTAAAAGTTTCCTAAATCTTTTACAGGATATAATAATATATATGGCTAAATTTATAGGTCATGTTGGAAGAAAATATATAGTCTAATGCTATTTCATTGTTTTCTTGGTAGAGGCTCACACGAAATGTTTGGCTTGAATTTAGACACCAAATTGTGTTGAAGATGTGTATCTTTAAACATTAGTTTCATATGCATAGTTTCATATGCATATGAAACTATATGCATAGTTTCATATGCAACATGGCCAACATATTGCAACATGAGTGGCAATTTAGACCAGTTCAGCCAAAAGCAAATTCCCATCTTCTAATTCAATTTTATTCTGGACAATGGAGAGGATCAGTAGGTGGAATCATGTATGATATTTATGTATTTTTTTCTTATATTTGCTTATATGGTTATTGTTTTATTTTCTTGTTTATCTACATTCAGTGGTTGAAATCTTGCAAGTTGAATGTTTAATGAGATTTCCCTTTAATGAGAACTAATTTCTCCTTGCTTAACATGATGTTTGAAGATTTTCCTTGACCATAGAATTCATATGTGTGTGTATAGCACTTATTAATTATTCATAGAAATGGTGTTTCACAAAATTCAGTTACTTGAATGAATAAAATAAATGTATTTAATGAGCAACATGAATTTGCTGAAGTGGGAGAGAAAAGAAGAGCTGGAAATACTAGGTATTATATTTATTCCTAATTATAAGTAATTTTAATACTCTTTGTTTTACTTTAAATTCCACAATTGACTGACACAAATATAGCCAGCTGATTTTTGCAAAAGTGTGAAGGCAATTAAATGTACAAAAATTATCTATGCCATAAATGTTGCTAGAAAAATTGGACAATCACTTGAAGAGGCAGAACTTCGACATATACTTTATATAAAAATTAACTCATAAAAGATCATAAACCTAAATATAAATTATGAAACTCCTAACTTTTAGAATAAAACATGGAAGAAAAATCTCTGTGAACTTGGATGTGGCAATGAGTTTTTAGATGTAACATCAAATGTGTAATCCATAAAACATAAAAAATGATAGGGGCACCCTGGTGGCTCAGTTGGTTAAGCATTTGACTTCGACTCAGGTCACGATCTCGAGGTTGGTGAGTTTGAACCCCGTGTCAGGCTCTGTGCTGACAGCTCAGAGCCTGGAGCCTGCTTCAGATTCTGTGTCTCCCTCTCTCTTTGCCCCTCTGGCACTCATGCTCTGTCTTTCTCTCTCTCAAAAATAAGCATTAAAAAGTTTTAAATGATAGAATATTTTATTATAAAAAAATGTAAGACTTTTGGTCTTACAATATACTGCTAAGAAAATGAAAAGACAATGCACAGACTGGAAGGAAATGCTTACAACTCATATATTCTATAAGAGAGGTTTTTTTCCAGAATAAATATAAAAATAACACATAATACTCAATAGCAAGAACACAAACAATGTATTTTAAAAGTAAAATACTAAAATCTAACAGATCTTTTCCCCAAAAATATGAAGAGATGGTAATTAAACATATGAAAAGATATCAAATATTAGGTAAATGTCATTAGGTAAATCCTAATTAAGACCACTAAGACAGAATACCACATACCTATTAAAATCATTAAATTTTTTTTAAAAATGACAATATGGGGGCGCCTGGGTGGCGCAGTCGGTTAAGCGTCCGACTTCAGCCAGGTCACGATCTCGCGGTCCGTGAGTTCGAGCCCCGCGTCGGGCTCTGGGCGGATGGCTCAGAGCCTGGGGCCTGTTTCCGATTCTGTGTCTCCCTCTCTCTCTGCCCCTCCCCTGTTCATGCTCTGTCTCTCTCTGTCCCAAAAATAAATAAACGTTGAAAAAAAAATTTAAAAAAAAAAAAAAAAAATAAAAATGACAATATGTTCGTACTAATGAGGATGGAAGGCAATAAAAATTCCTATTCATCAATGGCAGAAATGCAAAATGGTAAAACCATTTTGGAAACAGTAAGGCAGTATATTATAAAGTTAAATATACAGTTATTGTATGACCCAGCCATCAAATTCCTTGCATTTACTCACATGAGCCGAAATTTTATGTTCACACAAAAGCCTGTATGCAAATTGTCATAACTGCTTTATGTAAACAAGGTAATGGAAAAATGAACTGTGGTACATCCATACCTTGGACTACTACTCAGCAAATAAAAGGAATGGGTACTTATTCATGCAACATGAATGAACCTCGAATACATTTTGCTAAAAGAAAGATGCCAGGCCCTTAGCTAATGACTGGTACAGAAAAGTGAAAGCCAGGCTTCCATGTCATGAGTTAGGACAACTGTGGAAACATAATTTTCACTCTAGAGCTCTCCTGAGGGATTAGTCTGTGGTTAGGACTTTGCCTTGTATCTTGTTCTTGCTTGGATTTTCCCCCTTCCTTTTCCTGCCTCCTCTCGCTCATTTATAGATTTGCTCCTAAGAGTACTTCTTTAATAAATCACATGCATACAAATCCTTGTCTCAGTATCTGCTTCTAAGACAGTAAAATGAACTGAATTTAGAAGCTCTCTCTAAAAATTCCCTACTATTTTACTTACTGATATTTTTTTAAGTCCACAGAGCATTTGTTGTTTGTATCTCATAAATATAGTAATACAATGAAGAGGCTTTATGTTATGTACTTAGCATATTTCTTGAAAAACAGTAACTTAAAAATTCTTAGTAAATGTAGACAAAAGGTAATTTTTGAATTTTAAAACAACTAAATCTGTTCCTTAATTTGATAATTCCAAGTATGTAATTAATGACCCTTCAATATTGTAAATGGAAAAAACTTATAAAGAAGGTTTTGCAATTCTTTAATATAAACTCGTGGATTCCAAAAAAGTAGATATCCTTTCTAACTTGCATACAATATAATCAGTTTATAAACAATGGAAAATACATGCAATTTAGACAAGAAGCAGTGAAAATAAGAGTAAAATATGCACAACCTGTCCACTTAGTTTTATTTTCCCTAATACTGCTTTAATGATCATATATAATTTCTATTAATTTATTTTAATAATCATTATTGGCTTATATTTATTTAAATTACAAAATAATTTGTATATGTAAATTGGTTTGATATTCATGTAGCTTTAATATGGAATTTAATGTAAGAAAATATCAAATATTTTAGATAATGTGAAAAAATTATGACATTTAATTTAAAGCAAACTAGCAATAACTACCATTTAATGGCACAGATTAAGTGATATTAACAAACCTCGGCAAATAATTACTGATGTCAAATCTAGGCACTTTGTTTCTCAAGGTGTCATCAAGGGAAAAAGTATGAACCTGCTGTTTGAATAGAGATTCTGATTCAGTACGTCTTGTGTGGAACTGTGGTGTCGGCATTCATATCAAGTACCGTGGCTGATTTTTGCTCATTCTAATGATGAAAATCTAAATACATCTATGCTGCCAATTTAATTTCTCTTCAGTTAAGACCATTGTTCTACCAAGTAAAAGAATCCTTACAGTTATCTGCATGGGTTGTGAAAACCTTGTTTCTTAGTACATTTAGAAGATATGATATCATGACATTATTTCCAACCTAAATATACAAAATCCCAAGTGATTGCAAATTTTGAGAAATTAACATGCTCCACTTTTTATTTTATAAAAACTATCTGGGGGCGCCTGGGTGGCGCAGTCGGTTAAGCGTCTGACTTCAGCCAGGTCACGATCTCGCGGTCCGTGAGTTCGAGCCCCGCGTCGGGCTCTGGGCTGATGGCTCAGAGCCTGGAGCCTGTTTCCGATTCTGTGTCTCCCTCTCTCTCTGCCCCTCCCCCGTTCGTGCTCTGTCTCTCTCTGTCCAAAAAAAAAATAAATAAATGTTGAAAAAAAAAAAAAACTATCTGGTTTTCCTGCAATTGGTTTAAATTATGGTACCTCATGGCGTTGACACACAATTGCTACTTTTAGGGCATAATTTTGCAATATTATTATATTAAAATGCAATGTCTTTATATGTTCAATCCATTTCGGATACATGATTTAATAATTTATACAATTAGAATAAATAATTTCATTTATGTTGTTAAGAGTGCTATACAGACACTTCTCTATAATATATTGTGCTTAAAGTGCTGATTTGTGACTTCTGAGTGGTCTGTCCAAATTAATGTGAAATTTGTGTTGGGTCATTAATGTTTTTCTGTGTTACTTGGTAACCAAAAAAAAAAAAAAGTTTTAATATTTCCAATCATAAATCACTCACTTTCTAATTAAAAAAAAAAAAAAACCTGAACTCTTTGTGGCTCCAAATATAGTAGTCGTGATGTTTAGTAGGTCTGAGTGTCAGTGGAGAGGACTGAATGTAAAATGCAAAGCCAAGGCTAGGCAGGAAAACAAGCGTGAGATTTCCAGGCAGGTTTTTAAGAGGCATTTTGTTTCCCAGAGGAAGAAAAATGTGTCAGCGGAAATGGGACGCTTTTAGGGATTAAGAATAAAACGAAACTAGACAGAGAACTCCTGCAAGAGTGAAAAAAAGGATAGAGAATAAATGATTATTAGTAACACAACATAAAGCTCTTTGTGGTTCTGTTTTGCTTGGCTCCTCACCCTTCCTATCCAGGAATGTCTCCAGCTGGGCTGCCCTTACTCTATTTACTAAAATAAAACAGTTGTTTGATGAAATTATGCCAATACCCAGAGGGGGGTTCATTATAACTGTCTCTGAGCAGTACAAGGTACTGTGAGGACTGAAATGTATTATTTGATCTTTAGAATAGTCTCCATAGCCTAATGTGAGATAGAATTTCGACAGCTCACTCTTTCTCAAAATAATCAAAACAATCCATGAACCAAAGTTTTCCCTATTGCATTCCCCTTGGGGCACAATTATCACAAAGTTCAGTTTTAGTTCTTGATTAAAAAGTGAACTTGGATTTTATATCAACAATCAAGAAATATAACTGAAGAGAAGCTCCTATCTAGCATGGATCCCATTGATGGTGTGATATTCTATGTGCCAATTTGAAAAGGCTAAAGTATTGGTTATTTAATTAGACACTAATCTAAGTGTGGCTGTGAAAATATTTTATGGATGTGGTTAACAACTGCAATCAGTTAACTTTAAGTAAAGATTACCCCTGATAATTCAGGTGGGCCTCATCCAATCAGGTGAAGGCCTTAGGAGCAAAGCGCTGAATTTTTCCAGAGAAGAAATTCTGCCTTAATACTACAGTATCAAATACTGGCTGAGTTTCCAATCTACTGATGTGCCCTATAATTGCAGACTTGCCACCTCCCACAGTCATGTAACCATTTTTTTAATCTCGCTCTTTACCTCTCTAAATCACGTTTATACGTATGTAGACAATCTGCTACTGGGTATTATGTTTCTCTGGAAAACCATGACTAATATAAGCAGCTATTTAAAATGCCAAATAATTATATATGTTAACCAGAAAAAATTAGATGTGTAAAAAAATCACTAAACATCCTCTTTCTTACCTCTCTATCTAAACTAAATACTATAAATACAAATAACAGCAAAACAGATATAACGTGGGCAGGAAACCTTGAGTACGGGTCTCCATACACAAGGGCAGATGTGTATGTACTGGATATGCACATCCACACAGCCAAGTTACTTTTTATATCCAGACTCTATTTAACGTTAGTGGTCACTGCGAGCTCTCTGAACACATTGTCTAAATTTTTTTTTTCAACGTTTATTTATTTTTGGGACAGAGAGAGACAGAGCATGAACGGGGGAGGGGCAGAGAGAGAGGGAGACACAGAATCGGAAACAGGCTCCAGGCTCTGAGCCATCAGCCCAGAGCCTGATGCGGGGCTCGAACTCACGGACCGCGAGATCGTGACCTGGCTGAAGTCGGACGCTTAACCGACTGCGCCACCCAGGCGCCCCTCTCTGAACACATTTTAATGGTTCTGAGTATTTTAGTCGATATAAGGAATAGAGTTGAGGAGGATCAACGACTGACATGTTTTGAAAGGACTCCAGAGAAGATAATATGGAAGAGATGATAAGGGAGCCGTGGCTAAGATGCACAAATAGGTTTTCCATGTAACTTTGACAGTAATGAATGGTACCTAATACCAGTTCTAGGTAAAGAATGCTCATGGTATATCCAAAAGAACAGAGAAGTCAGAGAAGCATGGAAACATTTGGCATTACTAAATGTCATAGAAGCAAGATGATAGAATAAAGAGCACAGAGTGTATCATTATTGAACTGTTTTACTTTCATTTTCAAAAAGCTATTAGCTTTTATCTTTACATTTAAACAACAATCTTAGTCTCGAAAGGCACCTAGTGAAGTCATGTTTTCTATTACTGTGCCTTCAGATAAGTTTTCACCTAGGTATAATCTCTTTATTTTATTCTGTATATAAAGAGCAAAAGACATTGACATGTTTCTTTGGGTCCTTCTGTCTGCGTTTAATATTCTCATCTTGTCTAGATTATATTTCAGTGGTTTTCATAGTGCAGTCAATGGATTCCTGTGTGTCTCTGAGATGTATTCAAGGTTTCATAAGGTCAAAACTATTTTCATCACAATACTGAGTCGTTATTGCTTTTTTTTCGCTGGGTGTACTGATGGTGGAAAAGGAATTGGTGAGTGAAAGAGCATGACTTGAAACTGTGTTACTAAACTATGGTAGTCGTTTTATTTTTTACTTTCACACACTCACATGAAGAGAAAAAAAAACAAAAAAATTTTTACTTGGAATGTCCTGATGAAGCAGTTAAACATTAACTATACTAAATCCCTATCCCTGCCTATGTACTTTTTAAAATTCTTTGTAATTAAATGGAAAGCACACAAAAATGGTTCTGCCATGTTCTGAAATATAAGAGTTGGCTTGAGGAAAAGCACAGGTGCCATTGAGTTGCTGGCTGAACTAGCCACTTCTTTTGTAAAAGTAAATCGTTCTTACCTGAAAAACTGACCAGCAATCAGTGGTTATTCAGGCTTGGGTATTAGGCTGACTTTTCCCACAAAAGAACAAAGTGACCCAGTCCTTTTAAGGAAAGCAACTGAAAAAATGGATTGCTCAGGATAGCGTTTGATCTCTCACGTGAAAGTTAGAGTTTTGAAAAACGTATCTGCCACTCGGAAACTTGCCACCACTTAAAGAATTTTCTGGTAAAATTGGTAGTGAGATCAACAAAACCAATGTTCCACACTCTCTAGTAAAATATGACAACATTTAGAAGATATGCAGAACAGTGAACTTTGCTTTCCAAACGCTCAGTGATGATGGAACAAAATTAACGAAGGCTAAACAACATAGCACGAGTGCAAGAAAACCGAAGGATTTACTATAATACTCCCTTGAGAGGAGAGGAGACTCTACTATAAATTGCAGGTATGACATCAAATAGAAATATTCACACTTATCTGAAAAGGCTATTGAGATATTTCTCACTTTTTCAGTGACATTCAAGTACCCCTTTAATCTTTTTTCAACAATTTAAGTCTTCTTCAACCACGTATTTCTTCATATACTTCAACCAACACATATAGTGATATATTGAAGGTAGAAACAGACATTATAACCCAGATATCTTCTAAAAGCCAAACATTAAAGAAATTTGGAAAATAAAATTACAGTGTTTTTACTATTTGTTTCTATTTTCCAAAATATCTACATTATAAAAATATTATTTATGTTACCATAAGTTTATTGTGTCACCTAAAAGAATTAAGAAATATATTTAACGTTTCTGTTTTAATATTTAATATGGTTAACATCAGTAGATGGTACCAAAACACAGAAAGAGCTCTTCAAAACAGTAAAAATTAATTTTATTAAATCTCCACCACTCTGTATATGTCCTTTTAAAAATGCTATGCAATGAAATGGAAAGCACATCTAAAGTACTTCTGTTATGTGCTAAGCAATAATTTTTAGGTTGCGACTGGATCCTGAGAGCATTAAGTTTGTGAAAATATCCCACGACAGATTATTTTTTCAAAGGACATGGATTTGTGCTGGGTTCCATATTAGTGTCAATGTTTATATATAGGAACCCTTTGCTATCTAAATGCTACCGGGTTAAATGTGAGTAAATTCCAAAATCCCTTGCTGTCTACATTCTTCCTGTTTCCTACCTACAACTCAAACATCAGCTATATCTGGATGACTAAGTAGTCTTTACTCTGCATACTCTGTAAATCCTTGCTCTCTGAAATAAAAAACAGAATAGTTTTGGTGATTAAAGGTAGTTCTGTCTTAAAATATTGCCTTGCCTATTCCACTACTTTAAGATTTATGGTCATCTATAGTTTTGTCTGCCGGAGCACTCCAGCTCTCCAGGAATATTCCTTTGCAATTCAGTGCTATCGAGAGGCTTGTTTAGAGTCAGTATCTGGGGGGGCACCTGGGTGGCTCAGTCGGTTAAGCGGCCATCTTCCACTCAGGTCATGATCTCGCACTCCGTGAGCTCAAGCCCTGCATCAGGTCCCTGAGGACAGCTCAGAGCCTGCAGCCTGTTTTAGATTCTGTGTGTCTCTCTCTCTGCCCCCACACCCCCGCTCATGCTCTGTCCCTGAGAAATGAATAAACCTTAAAAAAAGAAATTTAGAATGAGTATCTGTGTTCATACACAACAATGGCCTCCCTTTTGCTTTGCTGCTGAGGCTGTAGCAGGCACCCGCTGTCGGTTGAATTAGAGAAAAACCATCCATTGTTCTATTTGGACAAAATATCCTCGGTGGGTTTGATGCCCTCAAACAAAGGGAACTATTAACTCTAGAGCTTCCAGTTGTGATTTATCACAAGGGAAACGGGAAATCAAACAAGTCAGAGTCAGAAAGTGAAGGAAATGCACATGGAGCAAGAAAAGCAAGAATGAGAAATGAGGAAAAACAGCTTATTCTACTTTTGGGGTTCTTTCTGGTCTTATTCTTAAGAGATTGCCTATGTCTTTCTAATATCTCCAGTGGAAATCAAATTATCATAACTAACTGCCAAAATTATCCATTATCCCCTCTGGTCTGGTTGTCACTTCAAAGTACACATTCAGTTTAGGGATCCTTGCGTAGAGGTGTATGAATGAGTGATGTAAAAACAGTTTTTGATAGGACCTCAAGTTTCTTTCTCCTCTGGTTTCCTTGTTTCCAGCATCCATCCCTGACAACTACTTCGCACAAGTTCCTCTTTGTTCATGTCCTCCTTGTCTTTGTTTATTTTTAGCATATATAATTTTCTCTATTGCCTTCAGCTGCACCTATGACTTTCATTTCTATTGTGAGCTGGTTTTTCCCAAATTTGCATGTCCTACTCAGACTTCTCTTTTGAGACAGAGATTCATTGAATTAACTGCTTACTGGACATATCCAAATGTTGCCATATAGAAGTCACAAGCTTTGCAAACTCAAAAGTTAATTTGATAATTTCTCCCCAAGAACAACTCTTTCACTTCTACCCAATGAGTGCCTTCTCCGCCTGCCTATTTCCTGAAAAGTAAAGCAGTTGAAATGCTTCTTGACAGGGGCGCCTGGGTGGCACAGTCGGTTAAGCGTCCGACTTCAGCCAGGTCACGATCTCGCGGTCCGTGAGTTCGAGCCCCGCGTCGGGCTCTGGGCTGATGGCTCGGAGCCTGGAGCCTGTTTCCGATTCTGTGTCTCCCTCTCTCTCTGCCCCTCCCCCGTTCATGTTCTGTCTCTCTCTGTCCCAAAAATAAATAAACGTTGAAAAAAAAAATTTTTTTTTTAAAAAAAGAAATGCTTCTTGACATTAACAATCCTTTTCTGTAAAACTTTACCTATCCCATACTTTTATATCCTAAAAACTGTTAATTCTGTCTCAAAAATATATCTTGAACAACCTCTCCAACTCCACAGATTTTCATTATTTCTTACCTGGACAATCAAATGGGTACTAAATGATCTCACTGACTTTACTTTCCTATTTCTCTACTCCATTTTTTTAGGCTATATTTATTACTTTGAGAGAGAAAGCATGTGCATGGGAGCAGGAGCGAGGCAGAGAGAGAATCCTAAGCAGGCTGTATGCTGTCAGCATAGATCCTGATGCACCAAAACCAAGAGATAGCAGCTTAACCAACTAAACCACCCAAAATTGATTCTCAGGCCAAATCTGATCATGCCTCCTACTAGATTATATTTCTCCAGTGGCCTAGCATCACCACTATAGACATTTCAATCTAATGTCATAGTCTCTTATTTTTTTTTATTTTTGAGAGAGAGAGAGGAAATGTGAGCGGGGGAGGGGGCATAGAGAGAGCGAGACACAGAATCTGAAGCAGGAATCAGGCTCTGAGCTGTCAGTACGGAGCCCGATGTGGGGCTCAAACTCACAAACTGTGAGATCATGATCTGAGCCAAAGTCAGATGCCCAACCGACTGAGCCACCCAGGCACCCCTAATGTTATGGTCTCTTAAATAGCTCTTTAAATTATTCAATAATCATTCAATTATTATATAACATACAGTGTTATATTAGTTTCAGGTGCATGATATAATGATTCAACAAATCTATAAATTTCTCCGTGCTCCTCAAGATAATTGTACTTTTATTTTCCTTCATCTAGTTCACTCCTCCTCTCACCCACCTGCCCTCTGGTGACCACCAGTTTGTTCTCTATATTTGAGTCTGTTTTTTTTTCATCTCTTTTTTTTTTCTTTTGTTCATTTGTTTTGTTTCTTAAATTCCACATGTAAGTGAAATTATATAGTATTTGTCTTTGGCTGACTTACTTCACTTAGTATTAAATTATCTGTGTCCATCCATGTTGTTGCAAATGGCAGGATTTCCTTCCTTTTTAAGTCTGAGTAATATTCCATTGTAGACATACCACATCTTGTGGTCTTGATGTTTCAGTCTTTTATTAGAGCAAATTTTCAAAGCAATTTATCAGATGCAGGTCACTGAATTAATCCTAAGAAAAGTAAAACAAACAAACATCCACGTATGGAAAAAAAAATGGGCAAACTATATGCAGAAGAGGTTTTATATATACCACACACACGCTATAGAATGTGTATGTTCAAGTGCATACATGCATATATTGGAAGCTCTATAACATCGTAACTGCTAGAAAACACCTGCTAAATAGGTAACACTGGCCTGAAGTTGAGAATGATCTGCTTACTCTGGAGTCAGAATTTTGCTATGACACAGAGCAGCAAACATTATTGTGATCTGCTTTTGCTGTCAGCCAAATCACAGACCTTATAACTAATTTATGTTACAGATATTGCTGGCTACATATTGCTCCTTCAATAAGTCTCCAGTTTAGGAAAACAAAAAACCAACCAACCAAACAACAACAAAACCCAACTCCAGTGGTATTCTGACGTTTTGTAAAGAAACCTTAACACATCTCCACCCACACAAAAGATACACCCACCCACTGACCTATACTGAAAACTCTGCCAGAAAGGAGTATCAACTACCCTATACCCAACACATACCACAGCACCTGCCATAATTCAGAAGTTCAATGTATTTCGTGGATTAAATGAATGAATAAATTAATTGAAATAATACATTCCTGGGACACCTGGTAGCTCAGCTGGCTAAACATCTGACTCTGGATTTTGGCTGAGGTCATGATCTCACGGTTCATGGGATCAAGGCCCACGTTGAGCTCTGCACTGACAGCACAGAGCCTGCTTGGGACACTCATTCTCCCTCTTTCTCTGCCTCTCCCTCGCTCACGCTCTCTGTCTCTCACAATAAGTAAATGAACATTTTTTAAAAAAAAATAAAAAAAAAGAAATAATGCATTCCTGAAGGACTTGAACTATTTCTAAACCACTCTATGGCAACTGCACTCTTGAACCTTTGTCACAAATAAAAGATACATTGAAACAAGTTCTCTAACACCACATTATCTTTGTTTTCTTTTTTCTTTTGACTTGAATAGCAGCCATGTACTGTCTGAAATGATACTAAGTTTCTAGTATTGTGAAAGCAAATTTACCCAATTTCAAGAGCAAGATATTTCAAGAAATGATGGTAATCTGACTATAGACAGACATAAAGTTTAGACAAAACAGAGAAAGAACTACAGAAGAAATGAAGCTTAAGAACAGTAGCCCTTAGTTCTGTTGTTTATTTGTTTGTTGGCTGATTGTTCCGTTTTAAATCACAGACTTTTAAAATCAGACTTTCACCCAGGGAAACTGTGTCATTAGGCCACTGGTGGAGCCTCAGAATAGTTTTTTGTTTTGTTTTGTTTTTTAATGATAGATCTGAAGTGCAATGCAGTTTGGGCAATATTGCTTTCTGAAGACATTTTAACTGAAAGATATTTTTATAAACTTATTTCATTTATAAATATTTGCATCCCTAAAGTTTATCAATATTCATACAATACAGTATCACCCCTAACATGCCAGTAGAGAATGAACGGTTATGACTTTAAACACAGAGTCCTTATTAGGTTTTGTGATAATAATGTCAAATACTGTTTTTGCCAGGTTTTTCAACTACTTTGCTCTTATGTTGTTGACATATTTCTTCCACGTGACAACAGTTTGTTCCCAGGGCCTATGATTTCTTCATTTTAACTTACATGACCACTCTAGATCTTGCTAAGAAAGTTCTATGTGATTTTTTTTTTCCATTTGAATGATCTGGCGTTAGTATCCCATGTTATATAATTTTATAACCAACCAAGTCAGAATTCTCTGACTTACTATTCTGCTTCCTTACTTTACTTGCTTTTTAAGGGAAAAAAAAAAATACTGGCAAAAGATTTTTTAGACATGACTAGAATATTCCAAAGTATCTCAAAGATGAAAACATATTTTTTTTGTTGATGATATATGTTCCTTTTTCTTCTTCTGGTGACATATCAAGGCACTTTCTTCAGGATAAACCATTAAATGTTAAATATAGAAGACAAAACCTTAAACATTTTTGGAGAAATGTTACTGTAAATTATACTTATGTATTTTATTTTTATTTTTTAATGTTTATTTATTTTTGAAAGAGTAAGGGGGGGGGTGAGGGGTAGAAAGAGAGGAAGACACAGAATCCAAAGCGGGCTCCAGGCTCTGAGCTGTCAGCACAGAGCCTGAAGTGGGGCTTGAACCCACAAATCATGAGGTTATGACCTGAGTCGATGTTGGATGTTTAACCAATTGAGCTACCCAAGTGCCCTAAGTATAGCTTAGGCATTTTAAAAAGAATTTGCAACTTTCTCACTTCAATACCTTGTCTATTTACCATCAAATTGATTGATTGCCCTGAATAGGATCAAATATTTCAGAACACTGGCAATTTGCTTGGGATTCACTTTTACATTTTGAACTGAATTTAATTCATGCAACTGGCCATGATGAGTCTGTAACTGGAGTGCTATCCCTTTTCCCTCTGTGAAGTAAACTTTTCCTCAGCACTTACACAATGTGGTGCTTAAGTAGGAAAACTGTCAGGAGCTTCATGACTTGGCATTATTTCAACCTTGAGATTGGAGGTATTCTCATCATATGCCATGTACAAACTTCTTTCTTTTTTGTTTGCTTCCTTTAGTTGTGAGAATATTAAAAGATCTATTCCAGGTATTCACTGGCCCCTGTGGCTTAAAAAGAAAAATGCGGAGGGGCGCTTGGGTAGTTCAGTCGGTTAAGCCACTGACTTTTGGTTTTGGCTCAGGTCATGATCTTGTGGTTTTTGAGTTCAAGCCCCATATCAGGCTTCACAGCTGACAGTACAGAGCCTGCTTGGGATTCTCTCTCTCTCTCTCTCTCTCTCTCTCTCACACTGTCTCTGCCTCTCTCAAGATAATTTTTTTTAAAAAAAGAAAAACGCAGAGAGATGATGCTACACACAGTTCCTCAATATATTTGTAAATCTTCAACACATCTCCACTGCAAAAACTCTAGACACACTGAGTTAATTCCTTTACTCCCATATCAGCTTGAAAATATCCTTTTATTTGGGGTACCTGGGTGGCTCTGTCAGCTGAGCATCTGACTCTTGGTTTCAGCTCAGGTCATGATCTTACAGTTTGTGACATGGAGCCCCCCCCCCCCCCCCCGCCCCACAATGTCAGGCTCTGGGTTCACAGTGCAGAGCCTGGTTGGGATTCTCTCACTCCCTCTCTTTCCACCTCTCCCGCACTCACTCTCTCTCTCTAAATAAGTCAATAAACATAAATAAATAAACATAAAATTTAAAAAAAGAAAATATCCTTTTATTCATCTGGCATAAGGCCTAAATTAAACCATAGGTCCTCTTTCTCCTGACTCTTCATGTCTGTAGAGGTTGCTTTTGCTTAAATGGGCTTGAGTAATAGAATATAGAAGGGGCCCACAGCCACCCCATGGCTGAAGACAGACAGGTCCATCAGGCAACCCACCTCAGAATATCCATAGGCCCCAGCTGACCAAGTGGCTGCTTAAAACTAGGCACAGTTACCAAAAAAGGGAGAATTCCATACATTGCCATACCTCCTCATGTTCCCCCTTTAAAAACAACGCACAGCCACTGCCCCCTTGCAGACAGCCTCTCCTCCAGCCTCTCCTCAGCTGTCCTGCCCCCGTTCCCTTATGGTGCACTCCAACACCTCCTGGCAAGGCCTCTTCTTTGCTCTCCTGCCCACAGCAACCCTGCGGTGTATTCCACAAACTGCTATCTCCTTTGTTCTGCCTCAGGTGAATTCTTCCACCTCCCACGCCAATGGCTTGCACCCAATCATTGCCCCACATTTGAGAGCCTCCATCTGACAGAGAAATACCCCCCTTTAGATAGCAGAATGCCCACACCTTATTTCTGGTGATCAAAAGAGGTAAGAAAAGATCCACTCAAACACATAGTTTCTTCCTCAAGTCTGGTAGGATAGACTAGCATTTCATTTACTATGCTTTTTTATAAGCATCGCATATGTATTTAAAATATTTTCTCGGGGCGCCTGGGTGGCGCAGTCGGTTGAGCGTCCGACTTCAGCCAGGTCACGATCTCGCGGTCCAGGAGTTCGAGCCCCGTGTCAGGCTCTGGGCTGATGGCTCGGAGCCTGGAGCCTGTTTCTGATTCTGTGTCTCCCTCTCTCTCTGCCCCTCCCCCGTTCATGCTCTGTCTCTCTCTGTCCCAAAAATAAATAAACGTTGAAAAAAAAAATTTTTTTTAATAAAAAAAAAATAATAATAAAATATTTTCTCCATGAATAAATCTAATTCCATCACCCCCTAGGATACTACCTACTAAGTCAACATTGTAGTCCTGGATCCATCTCCAAATCCTCAGTTCTCCAGAAAGTGACTTAGTTAAAGAGGCATTAAAATGAAATCTTAAACCTTAAATTAATGTACATTATATGAATTTTATGCTCGCTATTCCATAAGTTGTAGGAAAAGGCAGTTAACCAAATCCTAACCTCTAGCCTATGAATTAAGGGATCGGGCTGACTGCCATATCTGTCGTGTCACATCCTCCTTTTTTGGATGACTCCTATTTCCTAAGACAGCCCTTAATGAAATAATACACCAAAGTGAAAATAATTTCAACCCGTAAATCACCACGAGTACAAAACATAACACTTCTGGACCCTGTACAGAGACATTTGAGTTGCCAAGATGAGATCGATCTATGTTCAGTAATTTGTATGTTTGAGTCCTGGAAGCAAAGCTGCATATAATATAATTAGTTTAGGTCCTTATATATTTCCTTCTAATACTTCTATCATTTGCCATTTTCAGCAGTTTGTGAAATTGCCCTCGGTAGAAAATGTTCTTCCTGTAGTATCCGTTGTTCCTCAATTTGTGAAGCTCACTATTGTTATATATAATTCCTGGCTCCTAATTACATGATCCAAACATGTGAATCACTTCTATTCTCCCGGTAATGGTAAATATTTTATCCAGTATTACCTGCATTTGAATGCGATTATAGTATAATTGTCTCTGATAGTCTATCACAGTGACACAAAACAAGGGCTCCATTCATTTTAAAGAGACATCACAATCTATATTATAATAAAAACTTCACATATTCCTGTAATTGATTATCACTCTTCATATTAACATTTTGTATACAGAGTAACTTATGTTTGTGGAGCTTCGCTCCAAGAAAATGGTTCTTGCACATAAATGGCTCTGAGACATGACTTCTAGGTTGTGTGACTAAGCTAGGATCTATATCTTCAAGCATTTTGCTTATTCCCCTTAAACACCATTTGGTATTTTCTTTTTATTTCTCTCCCTTTTTTTTTTCTGCTAATACAGATACCACTATTTGCAAGACAACATTTAAAAAGAATTTAAAGGGGCGCCTGGGTGGCGCAGTCAGTTGAGCGTCCGACTTCAGCCAGGTCACGATCTCGCAGTCCGTGAGTTCGAGCCCCGCGTCAGGCTCTGGGCTGATGGCTCAGAGCCTGGAGCCTGTTTCCAATTCTGTGTCTCCCTCTCTCTCTGCCCCTCCCCCGTTCATGCTCTGTCTCTCTCTGTCCCAAAAATAAATAAACGTTGAAAAAAAAATTAAAAAAAATAAAAATAAAAAAAATAAAAAGAATTTAAAAAGAAAGATGTTAAACAGTGAACCATGGCTAAAGATTTGTCCTGGACTGCTTTCTGTATTCAGAGACGTGACTAAGTAATAATTTCTCCCACTTGAAATAAGTGTTCTTATTTTGCTAAAGATTTAGCCATAATTTAAAATACTCTTAAAATAAAAAAAAAAATACTCTTTTGTCCTAAACTATTTACAGAAGAAATTTTAAAGCAAAGACTTTGCAACTGAAGAATTGAATGCATTTCTTTATGTTTGCAATCCAAAACATTTAAATGTATGCCTAACATTAAGGTAGAAATGTACAATTTTCTGAAGGTTAATATCATGAGCAAAACTAATCCATTGTTCAGTTTGTTACCCTCCTCTCTCTGTTCCCCTATCCCTCCACATCCATACTAATCTATAAGACATTATTCACCATTACCTGATTGAAGAAAATTTCCTAGTTCTGGCAAACATAAGCTCATGAAATCCCTAGAGATGAGTAGAAAAGACAAACTCTCTCACAAAGAATGAATTGAGAGTTGCTCCTATAAACTCGAAGTTGAAGAAAGGAACAGTTGTAATCATCTAACAATTATGTATCTGGGAAGAAACTGTTTCATAAAAATCACATGCCATTCAACCCTCTTGAGATATTATTCTTCATCTGGAAGTATATTCAAGGAGATGAAAATACAATGTGACCTTTACCAGAATGCTCACATTTTAAGATGCTCTATCCATTCCTGATTCTTTTCCTGTAGATCAGTCTTTTCTAGCAGCTGCTACGTTGCTGCAGTCCCTTTGCTTGACATCATTTTTCCAAGTGGTAATTCATTATCTCAGACTTCAGACTCACATTTGACTGAATCCTAAACGTATCAGATGCTAAACAATTCCTGAGGGATATTATGCATGTCACCTATAAGCCATTCTTTAAAGTACAGTGATTCAGCAACATCACCAAAGCGTAGGCACTTTGCCAAACTACTATCATTAAAAAAAAATTGAGAGTTATTGCATTAAATACAGTGATTATGAGTAAGATGTATACAAGAAATACTAGACAATTTATACCAATAATCAAGAAACCTCTTGGGATTAAAGCAATTCTTTCCCAAAAGAAGGTCTCAGGGAAACTTTTAAGAATCAACACTTAGGTCTCTGCTTTACAGACAGTAGGTATTAGAATCTCAGTAGTATGGAAATATACGAGAGTTGTTTTTCACTGCCACCACACTTAGGTGGAGGGCCAGATCCATTTCCACCCCCACGTTTTCACTTTTTTATCTGAGGGTAGAATGCTCACACCACATCGTGCATAATCTCTAGAATGACACAGCAATGCAGTTACTTGCCAAATTACCCGATTTCCGAGGACAATGAATCAGATGCTATCCTTGCCTCTGTAAAATGCGGGATGTTGTCTGAGCTATGTGTCAGTGGAAATGCTGTCAGGAAAATGTATCTGAGAACGTAAAGGAGATAATCAAAATATTTTGCGAGCAAAGCTGACTGTGCCCCTTCCATCTTTATCAACTCTCTTTCATAAAACAACAGAGCTTTGGAACAAATCTACGTCCATTTTATATCTTATCAAGTGAAATTGTCAAACTTTCTGTGACTGTAAGAGAACAACCATATTATTTCATGTTTAGTTTTCATTTCCACATTTGCTTGTGATCCTCCCCTTACCCTCATGTCATGCTTTCTTCCCTGTCTCAGTGTGACATGATAGGAGAGAGAAAAATTAGCGGGAGTGACATGAACTTGAAAGCCTTTCTTCATATATTTTCAATCACTTCAGGCTAAATCGTTTTAAGGGTGAATTCATTTTTTTTTCTCAAAAGACTAGAAAAAGCAAGATCAAAATGTATGGGTATGTCAAGCTGTATTTGAGTTTCATAATATCAGTGGTAATATAAAAATCTGTGCATTGTTCTAGTTTTTCTTATGTGCCTCATATTTGCAGTCTCCTCTAATGACTGTTGGAACTTCTCAGTCAATGTGCAAGATGTAAAGGTTTTACTATTCCCCATGCCCCTGGAATGTAAAAGTTAGGTTTTAAATATTCAATGCTTGAAATGCCAAAATGTGTTGCTGGAAGAGGATATATAATCCCTTTTGCTGGAAATCTTTAAGAACAGAACAGACACCTCTCCTCCTGTGTTAGTTTAAATGTAGCTGTACCTACAGGCAAGGAAAGACAGTAACTGACCTCTGGACATACTTTTATGCTCTATGATTTATGAAATGGCTGTATACAATTTCAAGGTAGTGTGGACCTTCACACGCTTAGAAATTTATGAAAGTTGCCTAATTTATATAGCACATTTAAGGAATGCATTTTAATGAATTGTAAAAGCCCTAGTCTCGATTTGTTAACTTGATTCAATAATCAAGTAATATTCATTGAATATCATAATTATTTGTGGTCAGATGAAGAAGGTGCCCACAAAAATATGCAAACAAATTCCTGGAATCTGTGATTGTTAATTTTATTTGGAAAAGGGGTCTTTGCAGATGGGAATAAGGCTTGTGAAATGAACAATCCTGGATTAAAAGGGTAGACCCTAAATCCAGTAACAAATGTCCTTATAATAGGCAGAAAGAGACTGGAGATAGAAGAGGTGGAGACACAGAGAGGGGAGAAGGCAATACGAAGACCAAAGCAGAGATTGGAGTGACGCAGCCAAATGCCAAGGGGAGCCCCAGTATGCTGCACCAAAAAGAAGCTGAAGGGGCCAAGAATGGATTCTCCCCTAGGCCCCCAGAGAGAGTGAGGCCCTGACTAATTTATGATGTCTAGCCTGCAGAATTGAGAATAAAATGCTGTTGGCTTAAGCCACTAAGGTTGTGCTAATGTGTTACAAAAGCCAGAGGAAACTAATACATCATGCTTTAGGAAACTGTTAAATATGAATCTAAAATAATATGAGACAATCACACTGAGTCATTTGCCTTTGCATAAATTTTATTATGCTTGTCATATTACTTATAGTTAAAAGATCTAATAAGCAAATTTGATAGACTCTCTCTCTATATATATATATATACACATATGTATACATATATATGTATACATACATATATACACATATATGCATACATACATATAGATACATATATATGCATGCATATAGATGTATCTATATGCATGCATATAGATGTATCTATATGTATGCATATAGATGTATCTATATGCATGCATATATAGGTATCTATATGCATGCATATATAGGTATCTATATGCATGCATATATAGGTATCTATATGTATGCATATATATGTAAAAACTTCACAAAACCTATTCACTAAGTACTGTCAGGGAAGGAGACATTCCTCTGCACTATGGTCTTTCTATCTAGACCTAGAATCAAATTGACATGGGACAGATTAACAGGAAAAACTCAAATTTAATAGGCATACTATGGTGAATCCATATAGACATGAAATTCCAAGGACAGTGAAACAACATGAAGCTTATATGAGCTAAGGAGAGGGGTGGGAGTCTGAGGGTACAAAGGTGGGGAAAGCTCATTAACAAGAAAGTGAAAGATGTTTGGAAAAACAAGGTTGCTGTACTATGCAGGTAAGTTCCTTAGGTAAAGAGTAGTCTCTATTAATAGCTCTCTTCCTGGTACAGGCTCTCCTTTCCAATGTAAAGTTAGGTGGTTGAGGGGGAGGGAAAGCACTTTTCCTGCATCTGCTGGGTTTTGAATACTTTTACCTCAAAATCATCTTTAAGTCAAAGTGGCGCATTTGGGGGCAGCATGCTCTGGGCCCCTACAGTACTCAACTTGGGAACTGGACCAATATCGTCAACTGCTTATTTTGACTCTCTCCTTCGCCTTCTCCATTCCACCCCACCATCTCCCTAGAGGGTGTCATTAAGAAATTTGTGTCCGTTATTTCTTATGTTTTTGTATTCCTTTATCCCATATTTATATTTCCATAAATAAGATAAATGTTTACCCCTTTATAAGCATTTAAAAATGGTACATTCTGAATATAGTCTCCTACAACATGATTCTTATGCAACATTATAGATATAAAGTTTATCTTTACCACAGTTTTAGTTAATTTATTTTCTTTGCTATACAACACTTCATTGTATATCTATATGTAAGGCTATTTGGGTTGTTTGTTTCCAATTTTTGATCCAATAAATGTACTATCATGAATATCCTCTAGTATATATCTCCTGGAGCATGTATACAAGGCTTCCTCTATAAATTTAGAAATGGAATTAATGGGTCACCAATAAATGCATTGCTTTCAAAGAGTGCACTAGAATTTAGAATTCTACCAGCAAGAACTGGTGTTTATTCATATCCCTGCCAACATTTGTAATTGTGAACCAGTTTTTTTATTCTAGTGACATAAAATAATATTGGTTTTGGTCTGAACTTTCATTTCTCTGATGTGAATAGAGTTGAGTGCATATGATATAAACCAAAGTCTCTCTGTGGCTGATAAGAGCTGTTTGTCCTGATCCCCAATTGCTTCTCCTTCTTCATTTTATCAAGTCTTCTCTTGTTCCAGTTTAATTACACTAAGCTTCTTGTTGATCTATGAGTTTATCAAACACACTTGACATTCAGAGTCTTTGCTCCCAGGTTTCCCTCTGCCTGGAAAGTGTTTCCCCCCCCCCCCCAACAACTTCATGATGTGCCTTTCATTGTTTTTTTTCAGATCATTTCTCAAAGGTCACTTGCTTACTGAGAACCTCCTTCGAATGGAAATCTCCTTACCCCTTTACCTTACCTTACCTTACCTTTTCTGCTTTATTTTCTCCATTGCACTTATTTATTTCATTTATTTTTTGTCTGCCACCACTAGAATATGTTTTGTGAGAATAAAGAATCTATGTGCTTTTTCTGTAACAACATATATTATATCCAGAACACTGTTTAGTATACATTGATGCTAAGTAAATATCTGGTGAATGAGTAAAGAAATGTTTCCTTTCTATATCTTTTGTTCATTTTTCTATTGTTTTGTTGTTATTAAGATTATGAATTTGTAGAAGCACTCAGTATTGTCATCACGTGTACAAAATTCTTTGTTGATCATTTTTGGTGCAAACATTTCCCCCAACTTGTGATTTGCCTCTTTGACATCCCCACAGTGTACATTAATGAACCAAGGGGAGAGAGAGAGAGGAGAGAGAGAGAGGGAGAGCAAGAGCTCTCTAATTTCATTGTAGTCAAATTTATCCTGTTCATAATACCCCTTCTTATGCTAAAGCCGTGAAAATATTTGTATATAATTTTCTTCGAGTTTTTTAAAGCTTGACGTTTCACATTGATGGAATTGTTTGAGCATAGTGTGAGTGCTGTGACTTCTTTCCCTATATGGGTAATCACTTTTCTCTGCATCATATATTGACCAGTGTCTCTTTTCCTCTGGGGTCTGTAATGTCCCATATCTCAGAATTAAAGTTTTTATATATGTATGGGACAATATCTGGGCTCTGTAATTTGTTCCTAGAGCCAATTTCACTATTCTAATACTAATATTGTATGGGTTTAAATAATAATAATTAATAATAATTCTTGACAGTTAATAGAATATGTCTTATAAGCTTATTATTCTTTATCAAGAGTATCTTTGCTCTAATTGGCCTTTTGCTAAGCCAGAAATTGTAGATAAAGCAATCAATTTTTCCCACTTTCATGAGAATTTTTGTAGGTTTTTAACTATAATTACATTGTGACTTCTCATCAGTTTTAGGACTATTGACCATGTTGTCCTATAAAGCACTTCTTTCTGTGGTTTTTACTTATATCTGTAATTATTTAGCAACATTTTAAAACTATTTTTCAATAAATCTTGAACTGCTCACCTGAGCTTAACCCAATTATATCATGATATATTCTTTATACATTACTGAGATCTACTAATATTTTGCTTAAGATTTTACATATTTAGGAATGAGATTGGCCTATAATTTTTTCTCATACTTTTTTCTAGTTTTGATATCAATGCTAAGTATTATGATGTAAACATCAGTTATAGTTTGGTTAGTTTTTTATATTCCCTGAAAGAGTTTAAATAAGGTTGGAATACTTTTTTTTAACTCAGGTAGAATTTTTCTGATAGAAAAACACCTGGCCTGCTGCTTAGAAGAATTATTTCTTTATATGGCATTAAAGACATTATTCAAATTACAATAAATAGGAAGAGGGAAGAAAAAAAAACAGAAATCATTTAGCTAGTAAACAGAAAAAATAATTAAGGAGTGCAGACTATTCTTATCAACAAAATAGAGACACGCCATCCCATATGAAGAAAATGTTCTTTAAGAAAATAGTGAATTCTTATCATTGTTAAATTCCCAGTTGGATAAACAGTTTTCTAGGAAAATGTATGTTTCACAGTTTGAGTCAAGCAGAAAACACAAGTGGAAAAATGACCTGAAAAATGACCTAAATTATTATTTATGATGCTAGCATTTAGTATCACTGAATTCAGAGCAGGAAATATACAGTTTAACTTCACTGGGAACTGGAACAAAAAAACATGAAGCTCAAAAGCACTTAGAGATTATCATTAATTCTCTCCATTTCTCCAATGCAACAGAATCTTTCATTTCTCTTTTCTCTGTATGCAACCTTCGGCCTTTTCTGCTACAATCGCACTGTTCAGTACAATAGTTTTTATTTATTTAAATTTAAGTTAATTAAAATTAAGTGAAATTAGAAATTCAATTCCTCAGCCCCACTAGTCACATTCCAAATAATCAAGAGCCACCATAGCAGTAGATAGCAGCCATCATACTGAACAATGCTGATGTGGCACATTTGGAATAGTGAACATATGTAACCCTCCATCATCTACTTCATCATGAACGTATCCAGCAGTGGCTGCTCAAACCCAACTTGATAGTAGTTCCTAAAGATACTAATGGCAACTTACTGAATTCTGTGGTTTTCCAATTCTAAATTGCTGAGGAAGATAATTTGATGGTTCCAGTTGGGTCTACCAGCTGAATTTTATCTAATCCATTGAAGCAAAGCAACGGGTAGATTATATAATCGGAATATAACCAGGATATGATCTTTCATTGGGAACAATCTCAGAAAGAAACAGCTCAATGTGTATTGCAAAAGGTAATTAAAAAAGAGTAAGTATTAATGACTCATAAATGTATCTAATGTTTAAAGCAATGTAAATTAGCTGCTAGATTTAACTAACAATATGGCTGCCAAATTGCTAGTTTTGTTTTGTGTTTTGTTTTTTAATATAACATCCAGTATTGGTAGGGTTGAGCCAAATGAACACTCATAATTTTCTAAATGCACTGTAATTTAATATAATATTGTTGAAGTGCAATTTTGTAATATTTGCCAAAAGCATTTTAAATGGCAGTATAAAGACCCAGGAATTTACACAAGAGAAATATTCAGAGAAGCATAAAAATGTTTATATAATTAAAATCTCTAAGTTTTCAGTTTCAACAGCTAACAATGAAAACAAATATAATGTTTATGTCAAAGTATAAGATGAATCCATACTATCCCATACTGGCAGAGAATAGGTGCCCAATTGATATGCATATAATAGCTAACATTTTTTGCTATTGTTACTTTATGACACATGGAAATACCGATGATACATTTCAAATAAGATTATAGAACTATAACTAAAAATAGAAAAAAATTAGCTGGATGAGCATAATATTTATCTCTGGAAAGTGATATCATGGGCCATTTTTTATTATGCCTTCATATATATGTTAGGTAAAAGCTAGATGTAAGCAGTGGAAGGAATGCCCTGAGGAACCTTCATTGACCTGAAAGATTTCAGAGTCCCAAGTCCTTGAGGGAGGAATGATAGAGTAGGCAGTTAGTTAGACATGAACTGGAGGCAAGGATGATGATATAAAGAGGTTACACATTTGAAACCCAGGGGCACAACATTCTGACCTTGTGGCTTCCGAGACCCTGGGGCTAACAGACCAAGAGCCACAGGACCAGAGCATGCACTCTGGAAGAGGAGACCTCTACACCTCTGCCCCAGGGTGACCCGTACACCCATTATATAATGGGGGTTACAGTCATCCCCAATGGGGAGGGGCTGCCATGACTAGTCTGGTACAAATCTTTTAGGATCTAAACTCCCCCTCCAAACCTGTGGGAGGAGTCTCCCAAATGATTGGAAGCAACCTCCATTAGAGACCGCAAAAAATCCAATCCCAAAACAACCTAGAGACTGGTTCTACCTCAGGGAACCTGCTTGTTCTGCCCTAGAGAATATACTGTTGTTTTAATAAAACCATTTTCTGCTTTCACTTTGGAAGCCAGTCTCTAATTCTTTAGTGCATCGGTGCCAAGAGCCAGGACACAATGCTTTTCCCGCTGACATATACATCAGCATTTTATTTCAACTTTGTATATAGAGTGTGTTCTGTTTTTACAGTAATAAATTGCAATAAATGTTACTTAAACCTCTATAGTCTAAAATGATAACTTTCTTGCATACCTGATAAAGTCTCTTTTATTACTCATTTAGAAAATTCATGAATGTTTACAGTTCCAGAAATTTTTCATTGTTGGAAACAAATGTATCCTTTAAAAAAAAAAGTTTTCCTACAAGTGCATTTCTAATAAAACTGACAGCAGCGGAATATAATGATCTCTTAACATTTTGTTTGACCAATTTGAGTTCATTATGTTGACCTTAAAAAAAAAGAAAAGAAACAAAAGGAAAGAAAGTGAAAAAGATCCTGGGGTGCCTGGGTAGCTCAGTAGGTTGAGCATCCAACTTCACTCCTGGTCATGATCTCACCACTCATGAGTTCAAGCCCCACATAGGGTTCTGTGCTGACAGCTCAGAACCTTGGTTGACCACAGGCAAGTCTGGAGAACAGAGGAGGGATTTGCTTTTATAGAGGAAAAAAGGAAGGTGGAGGGGCTGTTGTACCTTTTCACAGGCTGGATGTGGCAGCTTCTCATTGGCTGAACTGTTGCTGGGCAAGGAGAAACTTTTTTCTCCCTACACTAAGGTGTGTAAAGTAGGCTTCTCCCAGTTGGAGAATTCCAGATTTGCTTCTTAGGGTTGGCGGTAGTGCCTGAGAGGTCCCCTTTCAGGGATTCCCAACTCCGTTTTTATTTTATTTTTTTTCCCAACTCCATTTTAAGGAACTTTCCTTTATTTATTTTCACAATTACTTTGTTAGGGCTGCTGTAACTAAGTACCACTAATTAGGTAGCTTAAACAATGGAGATGTATCATTCCACAGCTCTGGGGGCTAGAAGTCCAAGGTCAAGGTATCAGCAGGGCTGGTTCCTGAGAAGCTGTGACAAAAAATATGTTCCATGACTCTTTCCTAGTTTCTGGTTGTTTTTGGACAATCTCTGGCATTTCTGGGCAACGGGTGCATCACCCTGATCTGCTTTCAATGTCACACGATGTTCTCTTTGTCCAAGTTTCCCGTTTCTATAAGGACATATTCATATTGGATTAGGGTTGCCTGAATGACCTTAACTTGATCAACTGAAAATACCCTATTTCCAAATAAAGTCATATTCACAGGCACTGATGGTTAGAATTCAACATCTTTTGAGAGACAAAATTCAGGGGTGTCTGAGTGGCTCAGTCAGTTAAGCCCCATACTCTTGATTTCGGCTCAGGTCATGATCTCATGGTCCTGGGTTCAAGACCTGCCTTGGGCTCTGCACGGTCAGGAAGGAACCTGCTTGGGATTCTCTCTCTACCTCTCTCTCTGCTCCTCCCCCACTCACTCACAAGCTCTCTAAATAAATAAATAAAGATTTGAAGGGAAAAAAAGACTTCAGAGACAAAATCCAACCCATAACAGGGAGTAAACTAGAAAAAATAGCCCACTGCTCTCTGTTTCTACATCGGATATACAAAGTCATTCTAGTCAGAGCACTGATCAGCTACCACCACCATTATTCTCCAATTGTATGAGAGCTGATTCCTGAGGAAATCTGCTTTGTTCCCCCACTATTACAACACCTGACACCAACTCTATCACTCTACTCATTAAGGGACTAAGGTGTACCCAGAGGGAAAGGAAAATAGAGGGTAGAAATTTGCTCAGAATATGTAATCCCTTAGAGATGCAATTCCATTTGAGATACTGGGAAATGTCCATAGGAGTTCCCAGAGAGGAAAGGATTAACACCAAATTTCAGTAGGTAAACCAGATAAATGGGAGGTAAGCGAGTGGTGAATATAACATGTGGGCCACCATGTCAGAAATCTTGCTTATGAAAGAATGGTAATATTGAGGAAGTTGTTATGGAAGGTCAAGGTTTTTAATTTGGTTAGTTTTAAGAAGAGAATTCAGTTGAGGATAGAGATATAATATAATGAGAAAAGTGGAAAATGTGTTTTTAAAAAGGGGAAAATACAAGATAGGAATTCTAGATAGGAAGGGATTTACAGAAGTGGGACTATCAGTTATGGACATAAGGAAAGCTAAAGTCTTTTTTTTTTTAATTATTTTTCTTAATGTTTATTTATTTGAGAGAGAGAGAGAGAGAGAGAGAGAGAAGGGGAGGGCAGAGAGAGAGAAGGAGACACTGAATCCAAAGCAGGCTCCAGGCTCTGAGCTGTCAGCACAGAGCTGGATGAGGGTCTCAAACACAAACTGTGAGATCATGAGCTGAAGTCTGACACCTAACTGACTGAGCCACCCAGGCGCCCCAGGAAAGCTAAAGTCCTTTGCCCCTATACTACAAAGAGGGCTCCCAGGCTTGCAAATGGCAGAAAATAAACAAGTGTTTCATTACAGAATTCTTGCATATTTTTTATGTTTATATTTGGTACACTTTTTGTCTCAAGTGGTATTTATCCCATGTCTTTGTAATCCCTGCAGTAGTAAGGTCACATGTAGGAATCTGATGAAAGATGATAAATCAAGGGCTAAAAGAATAGTGCTGTTAACACTCTGGATGTAGTTGTGATGATGCCTTGCAACTCTAAGATTTTTAGTAAAGAAGTGATAATAAATGAAAAAGACTTTAGTGGCCTTATTCAGAAGCAAGGAGAGAGATTAAACTATCATTGTTAAAAAACTGTATTTTGTGTTTCTAAAGTGCTGTTTCCTAAGTGATATTAATTTTTAAATTACTTTCTAGTATGTATTGTATCTATCATAAACTATAGAGAATAGGGCTAGCAAACATTATTTCACATTGATCAAGTTTTATCGTTATCTTTAAATTACATTTATTTTTTTTCGGAAACTTCTTTCTCTGCCACAGTACATTTCCATATGAATTACAATTTGAAAATGAGTATGCCCATGCAGCCATTGATTGAAAGGTAATTTGTAGAACACCTATAACTGCTATCGTCTGCTCTATTATCCTAAGCTGTCATTCAAACAGTATCTTCTGGTTACACTTAAGAGTCAGCTCTATTCTCCCTGATGACTGACAGTGCCATAGTGCTTCTTAAATACAGCATTTTGAATTTCACCTCAGGTTTTGAATAATTACATTATTTAATAGTTGACTAATCAGAGCCCAAAAGAGGATTTCTGAAAATGAACTGATATGAGCCTCCCTAGCTTGCTCCTCCAAAGGGCCTCTGTAAATGTAGCAAGCTTGACATTCATTTGAAAGTTGCTATTATTATAGGTAACATTAGCCATGAGCCAGAAAATGTGAATTCCCTTATTAGAAGAACATGTAGTACTATTGCTACTAGAATTCCCCCAGAAGAGTATGAGATAATTTAACAATTTTCTGACAGCAAGCTATTTTTAATATTAAAATATAACGTGTTTTGAAATATATTGATCACATTAATGTTTATCTTAGGGATCATTTTTTTGTAAGATGGTCAATATACCCATTCTGTTAATATTTTTTTCCTCTGTTGCCTTTGATAATAATTTAAATTTAACTTGTTACTGTTTTTTTCTTATGTTCATATTTATATGAAACAAGGAGTGCTGTACATATTTGTTTAGAAATTAACTGGTTATCATTAATTAGTTGTCACTTAGTATGTCACTAGCTTCATAACTTGAAAATAATGTTTGAAGAAAATCTGAAGAAATTAACGCCTTAAAATACTTTACTTTGCCAAAAGTGTTTTTAAAAAATGAAAATAATCAGGGGTGCCTGGGTGGCTCACTCAGTTGAGGATCCAACTCTTGATTTTGGTTCAGGTCATGAACCCAGGGTCTTGGGATCAAGCCCTGTATTGGGCTCCATGCTGAGCATGGAACCTGCTTAAGATTCTCTCTCTCTCTCTCTCTCTCTCTCTCTCTCTTCTGCCCCTCTCCCCTGTTCACCCTTTCTATCATGCTTGCTTTCTCTAAAATTAAAAAGAAATAAAAATTTAAAATTTAAAAAATGAAGATAATCTTTTTAAAAAAACGTAAATAACTGCAAATAAAGGCGTCAAAGGTATAATAATCTGTGGCCAACCAAAAATGGGTTACTCTAGCCACCAGTATTGAAAACAGCGCTATTCTTCATTTGCTCTACAAATTCTGTACGTGATATTCTTGATTAAAAGTGAAATTTGAAACTATACATTTTCAAGAACACTCCAGGGGCGCCTGGGTGGCGCAGTCGGTTAAGCGTCCGACTTCAGCCAGGTCATGATCTCGCGGTCTGTGAGTTCGAGCCCCGCGTCAGGCTCTGGGCTGATGGTTCGGAGCCTGGAGCCTGTTTCCGATTCTGTGTCTCCCTCTCTCTCTGCCCCTCCCCTGTTCATGCTCTGTCTCTCTCTGTCCCAAAAATAAATAAAAAACGTTGAAAAAAAATTTTTTTTAATAAAAATAAAAAAAATAAAAAAAAGAACACTCCAGCAATATTTGAAGTTATGTATACTCTGAACATTTTAATTGCAACCAAAATGATTAATTTAGACTAAATAAACCTAAATCTAAAAATGTATTATTTACTCAATATTTAGCATAAACATATATTTCTACTTGTATATTCTTGCATATGTATATTTATAAATAAATATGTATAATACATATTTATTATATGTAATTATTAATTAGATTTTAAATTTTATGTAAACCTGTATTTGTGTATAAATATGTATATAAATAATGTATACAGCATAATTCTATACATAAATATACATAATAATAATATTATTATTATATACATATTTGGGTATGTATATATGGTCTGTTGTGGCAGTCTGTTTCTAAGATGGCTCCCAAAGACCCTCTCCTTTTAGTATTCTACTCATACATAATCCATACTCCTTAGTGTGGGCTGGACCTAGTAATTTACTTATGAATAGAATATGGTAAAAAGCTCAAAGATTAGGCAACAAGAAGACCTTGGCTTCTCTCTTGCTCACCTTCTCTTGTTCTCTTACTTGCTTTGATGGAAGCCAGCTTTCATATTGTGAGCTTCCCTGCAGAGGGGCTCATGTGGCAAGTAACTGAGCAAGCCTCTGGCCACCAGCCAATGAGAAACTGAGTCTCTCACTTCAACCACCTCTAAAGAAATGAATCCTGTCAATGATAATAACTGAGCTGGGAAGCAAGTCCTTCCCTGCTTTCAAGCCCTGCAGCCTGTTATGCCTTCAATTAAGATTACCATCTAGGCCATTACCTTGATTGCAGACCCTGAACCATAGAACCTGGCCATGATGTGGCTGAATTCCTGAGCAACAAAACTGTGAGATAACACGCTGTTGTTTTAAGCCACTGCATTTTGGAATAATTTGTTATGCAGCAAAAGCTAACTTATGCATCTATGTATTTATCTACAAATGCACATAAAATGATATAAGTACCATTTGTTGGGGGATTTACTACCAACCCTCCCACTTACAAAGGTAGTAGTAAAAATCTTAGCTAAGTGTCATAAAATTACTCTTGCTATTTATGTTCCTATAAATCGTTGTACAAATAAATTCAATTCTAGATAATGGGAAATGTAGGTTTTTCAAATGTGAACTGTGGAAAATTCTGTCATTAAAGCCTATAGATACCTTGTGGTGACTCCTCCTCTTTGCTGGTTCAACAATAACATAAATATTTTTAACCTTCTCTGACTTTGCAGGCTGAGTGCTATTTCAACATGTCTTAATTTCTTTTCTTAAAAAAAAAAAAAAATTAGCCTCCTTCCTCCTGCTTCACACCATGAAATGACATCCCTACTTCTTTTTTCAAACTCTGCTTCTGATGTAGCAGCATGATACTTTCCTTTTTAATTATATCATGTGTTCTTTTTTGTGTCTATGCTGACTTTGGAAAATTAATTCCTGGAGTTCATAGCTATATGCTTCAAAGATAGCCTTCTCAGAATGAAATAAAAAAGAAAGTGCAGAAATTCATTTCTCAATTCACATAATGATTCAATGTTTTAAGGAAACTCAAATTATGAATGCTTACAAATTGAAATATTCTGCTTTAGTTTTGGTTAGCAATAATACTAATGGTAAAAATAATATCTATGAGCTTTGAATAATATTTATTAGCTTTCATATTTTTTCTCCTAATTAAAAATTCCATATTAGTAGTGTTATTCTCATTTTTCACATGAAGAAACAAATGCTCAGAGATGTTAATTAACTCATATAAGATCACAAAGTGGTAAACAATTGTGTTAGAAACTGAATTGGCATACTGTCTGGTGCATGGTGGCTCAGTCATTTAAGTGTCCAATTTCAGCTCAGGTCGTGATCTCGTGGTTTGTAGGTTCAAGCCCCATATTGGGCTCTGTGCTGACAGTGTGGAGCCTGCTTAAGATGCTCTCTCTCTTCCTCTCTCTCTGCCCCTCCCCCACTGATGCTTTCTCTCTCTCTCAAAATAAATAAACTTTAAAAAAACAGAAACTGAGGGGCGCTTGGGTGGCTCAGTTGGTTAAGGCTCCGACTTCAGCTCAGGTCCTGATCTCATGGTTTGTGGGTTCCAGCCCCGCATCGGGCTCTGTGCTGATGGCTGATGCTGACTCTAGTCCATGTGTATTCCTTTCTCCATAAAAATCCAGCACTGAATATCATGTGATCCAATTATGTTACTAACACCTCACATTTGTGTTCATTCACTGGCTTTCAAGGCCATTCCCTTTTACTTCCAAACTCATTTAGCCCCTGGCTTTTGTAATTATCTCTAACATCATTCATGTTTTAATTACTGTTACTTCAATATAGACAAGATGATTCTGCTGCAATTCTGTCAGTTCCTTAACTTCTGTCTTGTGATTCAATGCCAACCACTCATTTTCAAGCGTCATAACCTCCTAGAATTTATCAGTACCAGAATGTCAACTCTTCATTTTTTACTTTCCCATTTTCTAAAAAACAGCAAAAACAACAACAACAACAACAAAAACAAAAACAAAAACAAAAAAAAAACACCTTATTTTTCTGGCTCACTTCCTCTGTTAGTCCATCTCTGACAGTCCCTAGAATTCTTTAGTATCGTACTCTGGTATATTCACTTTTCAATGCACCTTCCCCCTCAGTGTCTTTCTTCCCTCCTTATCCAGCTCAACAATCATTGTAGTTTCCTTGAAACAACAATCATTGTAGTTTCCTTGCATTCTTAACTCTCTTGTTCTTTCTGTGCTTCCTCAAACTCTCATGGAAGAAATAGAATCCCAGTTAATGGCCTACTCATTGCCTTCACCCATCTAGCAGGATAACCTGCATTTATACCTTTAAAATATATTTAGAACCCAAGTACTTTTCAACACCTCCACAGCCCATCACCCCATTCAGAGCCACCATCTTTTCTCACCCAGATTACCACAGAAGACTCTTAACTTGTCTCCTTATTTTCACCCTGGTTCTCCTACCATATGGACTCAACACAGTAACAATGGTTATCCCTTTAAAAAATTATCGTGTCACTCACCTGCACACACATGAGTGAGTGCACACGTGCGCGCACACACACACGGACTGTCTCCCCACTTTACTCAAAGTAACATGAAATGTATTAAAATTATGTACAATTAAGGTGAACCTATGTCTTGGTTTACCCAAGAAAACTTCAGATTATGCCTATTTTCCTTGCATAGTTATTATTAATTCATATTTTCATTTTTAAAAAGGGTCTTAGTTTATGCAAATAACTATATTATTATTGAATACCCTTAAGTCCCTATAAAATCTACCTTACTTCCATTATTTCACCTCTGATTTCATGTCCTACTATCCACTTGTTTGATTACTTACCTTTGATTTCTCTCTTAATCATTACTCATGCCATGCTTAAATGCCTATATATATATATATATATATATATATATATATATACACACACACACACACATATATAAACATATATATATTTAAAAATCTGTCTACCTCTATTAGAATATAAACTACTTAAAGGCACATATTTTCTATTTTATTATCTCATGTGTTCTAATATCCAAAACACTCTGCAAAAAAAGGAGTTTTTTATAATATACAATGAAACAAGACAAATAAGTTACCATAACCAAAAATCATTTTTTAGATTGAAAGGATCAACTCATCAATAACCATCCCAGCGCATAAAAAAACCCTCTTATCAAACACAAAATATTTAAAATATTGTGTATAAAGGAATAGTCTTAAAACTCACACAGAAGGAATGACAGACAATTATAATCAAAGTTCATAAACAAGAATAATATAAGATCTTTTATAGCCACTTCTAAAGTAGAAGAAAATTGAGAAAAAGTCTTAAATACTTTTAGGAAAATGTCCAATCTAATATTTTATCCCAAGACACCCTTCCATCAAGCATTCATATTGAATAAGGATATTGCAAAGTATCTAAGGTCTCAAAATTTCACCTTTTATTCATCTTTTCTTCCGTACTTTGGGAGCTAGGACAGAAAGTGCTTCCCTAAAATAGTAAACCAAGAAAGAAGAACTAAGCAATAGAAGATCCATAAGAGGTAAGTGAATGCATATCTCAAGAGAATAGAGGGTGAAAATCCAAAGGTAGCAAATTTGAAATAGAGTGTGAAAACAATGTTGAAATCTGACCAGGTTGGAGTATGAAGGTCTGGGGTTTTGATAGTCACTCAAGAAGGGTTGAGGCAATAGGCTACATATGCATAAGGAGCTGGAGCTGGTCTTCCTGAAGAAAATTAGGGGTCGGAGAAGTTATAACATCATGAAAAAAAGAGCTAGTAAAATTCTATCCACAAGCCTGAGCAAGAGAGAGGAAGCCTGACAACATTTCAAGACAATTGCATGAAAATAAATAATTAACTGAGGAGAAATTGAAACCACGGACCTCAGATATGTATAGTATTCGGGTGTTAATTCTTACAACTCATTGTATGTGAATCTTCAAGATGAGGAATTACTATCAAACTATTCCATAGCCTTGAGGTTTTTATCAGTAGAAACCATGAAAAGAATAAAAATGTGTCTCAAAAATGGAACAGACTGTGACAAAAAGTGGTAACTGGAACAGAATGTAAAGTCAAGGGAGGTTCCTGAATATAGAATAGACTTCAACCTATAGAGGTTCCTGAATATAGAATAGACTTCAACCTATAGAGAGACAGAGAAATTGTGTTATAAATAAGGAACAGCTAAGTATACAGGTGAGTTGAGACTCAATAGTGAAATGATAGTTATCTTCAAGTGGAAAGGGAAGGAACGAGAAAATAAGAAAGCAATCCTTCTTTTGTGACAGAAGAAAAGAGGCAGAGTATCAATGAAGATAATTAGCAAAAATATATTCATGCTATTGAAGTATATTTAAAAACATTTAGTCACTCAGACACTATTATGGAAGGTAATTGGTAAAAGAGTAATGTGCTTGTAAATTTATTTTATAAAAACTTCTTATAATTATCTTTAAAAAGAGAGATTGAACTTCTAAAAATTAAAGTAAACTGTAAAAAAAAAGAAACTACCATATGCAAGATTAATTTATTTAATAAGTGTTTATGAAGGACCCTGCTGTATGCCAGATATTCAATAAAATGATAACTGAATAAAGATAAAATGGTTGATAATTTGACTTCTATCTTTTTCATAATCAGTGCTAGCTTTTCTTGAATAATATTTAATTCTCTGAGGTGGAGGAATTGTGCAGATATTTCATGAGAAAATATATTTAGTTTGAAGATAAGATCAAAACACTTTATTTTGGAAAAATATCAAACCATATTAAGGGAGAATGGTAGCTCCCACTTCCTATAATGATACCATCCTAAGTTACACAATCTGAAATTGTAGAAATTATATTCAAATATGTTGACATTTACTTTTTGAAATGAAGTGAGAATCAGACCTGTTTTTCATTTTGTGTTATTTTTTCGTTGCAGAAATGAGCCATGGTATAAACAATGATTTGTTAAGATGTTGTCTGATACATTATATAATTATATTGTCACCAATCTCCTTTTAGCAATTATTCTTCCCACAAACATAAGAGAAGTCTTTCTTATGCAGCTTTATAAAAGGATAACAGGATATTATTAAGAGAAAATACACAACCTACACCTTTTCTTTAGTCTCACAAAAGATATTTCACTTAAATTATACAGGATACTTTCTGAAGACAAAGATTGTTTCAATAAATCATATTTCAGATAGAATATAAAATCATGATTATATTTCAAGATACAATATTTTCATTCCAAACCCCTACTGGGTTTGAAGTTATTATTATATTGTAAAGAACCAAGATCTAAAAAATAATAATAAGTCTACTTATCATGATGGAAAAATAAGATAAAATTTTTTTAAAAATTCTATACAAATAAAAAATAAACAATCAAATGAATTTTTCAAAGTACTGCGTCTGAGGATAATTATATATATATATATATATATATATATATGTATGCATTTCAGAGCTACATTTCAAAGCTGTATTCTTAATATGAAAATGAAAACCAGACAGAACTTCCTGTTGAACCACTAAAGACTTAGAATCATATAATATATATACCTATATATTAAGTATCCTTATTCATAAATCTTTGATTATTGCTTTTGAATGTATTCCTAAAATACACATACCTAAAACTATGTAATACCTAAAACTATATATATGGCTAAAGCTATATACATATCCAAAATTATGTATATCTAAAACTGTAACCGAACCAATGTGGGTTCACTTCTTGGTGAGCCACAGACACACCAGGTGAATTGTCGCACAAAGTAAACTTTATTTGCAGCAAATAAGGAGATCACGGGGAATAACTTCCAAAGCCATGACTCCCCGAGCAAGGGTGAATGGGTTCCTTGACCCAGGGTTAGGATGAATATTTAGATAGGGAAGCCTTGTCACCATATGTAGAGACAGTCATAAGGCTGCGCCTGCACCTTAATGAGACATGCCTATTCATACATTGTATGTTATGTAGATGAGGCCTGTGTTCCTCCTTGGGCAGAGATTTTACTATTATAATCTGGTAAAGGTTGTTGTGGGTCATTCTAGAGTCACTCTATGGTCCTTCTGTGCAGGTTCAAGTTCAAGGTTTTGACCAAACTGGTCTGGGTGGTCTTGGCAGGTGGGAGATCTTCTCAGGAGAGTTGCTATCACTTGAGGAGTGGTTTTGGTTTCCATTTGTCTGAGTTAAGTGATAAACTGGAAAGAAGAGCTTAAGGGACAATGTGGGACAAAGGTCAATGAGTACAAGCAGGTGGGTAGTAAAGGTCAGGTCTTGGGGTATCGCTGGTAAGAAAACTATATATGTTTAAAACTACATATATAATATTATATACAAAACATTATATATGTAATTATTTACATTCAAAAAGGCAGAGAAAGAATTTATAATTGCAAGTTCTCTTTTTTAAAATTTTTTAATGTTTGGGGCACCTGGGTGGCTCAGTCGGTTGAGTGTCCGACTTCGGCTCAGGTAATGATCTCACGGATCATTAGATTACATAACACATAACAACCGTTAGAACCTTTCTAACAACTGTTAGAAAGGTCAATATAAAGACACAAATCAGTTTTCCTGTGACAAAGATCGACAACAAACACAAAAGTAATACAGAAGCATTTACATGACGCTAATATGACTGAGCAGTTTAAATTCATATAAAGTGTTTGGCGCCCAGAAGTTCCTGTTTTTTGTACTGTGTTATGGTTCTCACCAAGGAAAATTAAATTTCCAAGTATTTTGTGTAAATGCCTGCAAATTCATTTTCCTGGGTACGTACCTCTGGTACTGTCTCTGTCGCTGTATCATTACGTGACCTCTGACATGCTAATTAATCTTTCCTCTTTGCCTTCGCCTTTTCATCCATTAAATGTATATATAGGGAGATTTGTCAAGCTAATGCAGATAGTAGTTCCATCAAAGCATCAAATTTCAAGCCAGAAGAAGAATACAACATAACAGCGGTGCCCAACAGCTCTGCTTTCAGGACCACTTTTATTTCTAACACCTGCACTTTACATCAAATTGCAGAGGACAGTTGCCTCTGGGAATAACTGGAGAATGTAAGTGTTCATGCTGACTCTTCAGCATTTGAGGATTGGGTGTGAACAAAATAAATTTTAATTATTGTGGAAATGCAACATTAAATAGGCATTCTCAAATAAGTTGTCATTAGTGGGGGGGTGCATGGAGTGATATGGAAAATACCACGGGAGGGGCACAAACAAGTAAATAAAAAGAGCATTTCCCAAGATGGATCAGTACAATATAATTTTCTGCTTAAAGAAAGAAAGGAAGGAGCAAAATCAGGAGATATATAAAGAAATACTGGCATGCATAGAAACAAATTTTTATTTGTGTGTCTCTACCCTCCTTTAAGTCTATGAGATATGGCTGCCAGATTTTAAGTTACCTTTTTGAGACAAACACATGGATGAGGACACTTTGCAGAGCTGTGATGATCAATAGGATAGCTGCTAACCCCGTATGTCTACTCTGCTCTTGATGTGGCTAATCTGAATTGAGATGTAAGTATGCAGTGTACGAATTACACACCAAATTCAAGGCCTTCAGAAGAATGTAAGAGACCTGTCTTAGTCTGTTGGGTCTGTTATAACAGAATACCATACACTGGGGTGGCTTCTAAATCTCAGAAAATTATTTCTCACAATTCTGGAGGCTGGAAAGTGCCAGATAAGACACTGATAGAGCGTTTGGTGAGAGCCTATATCCTGTTCATAGACGGGCTGTCTTCTTGCCCTGTCCTCACATGGAAGCAGGGGTGAAGGAGCTTTCTGGAGTCTCTTATAATGACTCTAGTCCTATTCATGAGTGCTTCATCATCATGACCTAATCACCTTCCAAAGATCCTACCTCAAAATACCATTACATAGGTTTCAAAATATAAACTTCGGGAGGACACAAATAAGTATTCAACCCGTAGCAAGATCTTGTCATATTTTTGTTATGTTAATTACATATTGAAACACTATTTTAGGTATATTGGTTTAGAATGCCATTAAAATTCATTTCTTCTGTTTCATTTTACTTTTTATGTGGCTATTGGAAAATTTTAAATGAAATTTGTAGCTGTCATTGTATTTCTGTTGTGCAGTGGTGTTATAAAAAGCAGAAGTTCCTGAGGGTGCTACCCAGAGGGTTTAGAGAGATGTTGAAGATGAGGCCTGAGAAAGTGAGTGTTGATAATCCCTCAACACGTCAACATTCATGCCATAGAAGGCAAGACTGTTCCTTCTCTACCTCAACTGTCACTGGTGAAAGTCATCCATAGATTGTGAGTTCGAGCCCCTGGTCTGGCTCTGTGCTGACAGCTCAGAGCCTAGAGCCTGCTTCGGATTCTGTGTCTCCCCGTCTCTCGGCCCCCTCCCCTTGACAATGATTCATTCTCACCCTCAAAAAATAGTATTTCTTATACACTTTTAACCTATTACTTTCTACTGTATATAGCAAGTATTCAGTAATCTTCTTTATTTTACTTCCTAGTCTGTGTATTGAGGAAAGTGATTATGTTTTACACACATCTCTATTCCCATACCTGCCATAATGTCTCATATATGATACAAAAATGCCAATAAATATTGTTCAAATTAATACTTTGCTTTGAAATTCTGTCTTGAAAAATTATCTATATCTATATCTATCTATAGATATAGATATAGATATATCATTACCCTAAATTTAAATGCATTTATATAGAATATAGTTTTGAATAAATTTGTATATAATAAAATCCAAACTTTATAATAGTAATTACTGGGTTTGAGCAACTTTAATTTACTTCTTTAAAAATACTGTATCACTGGGGTGCCTGGGTGGCTTAGTTAAGCATCCAACTTCAGCTCAAGTCATGATCTCACGGTTTGTGGGTTCGGGCCCGCATCGGGCTCTGTGCTGACAGCTCGGAGCCTGGAGCCTGCTTCGGATTCTGTGTCCCCTTCTCTCTCTGCCCCTCCCCTGCTCATGCTCTGTCTCTCTCTGTCTCTCAAAAATGAATAAACGTTAAAAAAATTTTTTTAATAAATAAACATTAAAAAAAATTTTAAATACTGTATCACTTAACTTCTCTACAATTAACAAATATGGTACAAGCAAGAACTTATGGCATTTTCCTTAAATTAAAAAAAAAAAAATCCAAACTTCCTTGTGTGAATGTATGATCTTTTATAAACTCAGGTCAAAATTCCCTGAATATATGGTGGGAGGGAAAATTGACTTATGCATGTTTCATTATTCACACAGCTGTCTTAATTACTAGTAAATTTGAAACAGTGAAGACTTATTTTTCTGTCATACACCCTTCAGCTATTTTTAACTTCTTTATCTTTTATGCCTTACGATCAACTGAAATTAAAAGAAAGTAGTTCTAATTTAATACAAAAGTTAATTGTTCAGCACATTCTGCCAGTCTGGTCTTAGGTCTGCAAGTACTTTGCCTGAAGCAATACAATTGTAGTTACTCAAAATACATACCATTTGGAGGATGTATGTATTTTAAGACTCACTTGGCAGAGGCTGGCCACAGAGTTACCTTCTGTTACAAGTATGTAATGATCCCTTCATTGAGCTAAGTATTATTTTTAGCAGTGTTAGTCTTCCATGGCTGGTAGCAAAGAAGATAGAAAAAAAAAATGACAAAAAAAGTTACTTTCCATTTTGTAACGTGTTACTATAAGGCACTACACTATATAGACTATACCACCTGGAGGACACAAGAGTAATAAGGAAAGCGTAAATTATTTTCCTTGGATATATTGAAGGTGTGTAATTTCTTAAGGAGGGGTGAGGGAAGAAGATATTCTGATAGCATTGTATCCAGTATGCAGAAGGATTGCCAGGCCATCCTTTCAGAATTAAGTATCAAAGTTCAGAGGACTGAGTAAAATAAAAATCAATTGGAGGGGTGCTTGGATGGTTCAGTTGATTGGGTGCCAGACTCTTGATTTTGGCTCCAGTCATGATTCTAGGGTCATGGGATTGACCATGTCCAGCACTGGGCTGAGCGTGGAGTTTGCCTCAGATTCTCTCTCCCCCTCTGCCCTTCTCCACACTTGCTCTGTCTCAAATAATAAAAAATAAAAAATCAATTTGAGACATTTTCTTCTTATTTATCCAGGACAAACTAAATGTCTTTCATATATTCAGATTTGCTGTAATTAATATTTTTGATTTTTATATTCTTCAGATCTCAAAATTTCTTTGGTGTGGTCTACCAATCCTGAAGATTTTTTAAAATTTTTGAATGCAAAGTTTAACTTTAACAGAGAATATGCCCATGCTAGATTACTAACCTTTCCTTTTATATCTTATTTCCTAAAAGCTCTTTTTATAATTTCTTCTAGTCTTTAAGCAATCTTTATGAAAGATATTAAAAATAAAGTGATATAACAATAATAATAACAATAATAATAAGTATGCTTTCCTTTTTAGAGAAAGAAAAAATGTTTCAAATTTCATAAAGGTGAACAGAATATAATTATGCTATCCATGCATCTTTCATAGGGATCTGTTTATTTAAATTTTTAAAAATAATAAAATGAGCTTTTTCATACAGCTTTGCTGCCAGACCACAGGTGACATAAAAACCACCACTAATCCTAAACCAAAATGGGAAAGGAAAGGACTCAAAGCAACATGTTTGTCATGGATATATACATTCAGGCAAGTCTATCACTACTGGTCATCTGACCTATTACTGAGGTGGGATCGACAAAGGAACTATAGAAAAAATTGGAGAAGGAGGCTGCTGAGAAAAAACCCTTGCAAGCATGCCTGGGTCTTGGGTAAACTGAGAGCCGAAAGTGAACATGGTATCGCCATTGATATGTCCCTGTGGAAATTTGAGACGAGCAAGCATTATGTGACCATCACCAATGCCCCAGGACACAGAGACTTCATCAAAAACATGCTTGCAGGCACATCTGAGGCTGACTGTACTGTCCTGCCTGTTGCTGCAGGTGTTGGTGAATTTGAAGCAGGTGTCTCCAAGAATGAGCAGACCCGTGAGCATGCCCTTCTGGCTTCCACACCTGGCTGTGAAACTCCTACATGTTGGTGTTAACAAAATGGATTCCCTGAACCACCCTACAGAAGAGATACTGAAACAGAAGAGATATGAGGATTGTTAAGGGATCAGCACCTACATTAAGAAAATTGGCAACAATCTGGACATAGCATTTGTGCCAATTTCTGGTTGGAATGGTGACAACCTGCTGGAGCCAAGGGCTAACGTGCCTTGGTTCAAGGGTTGGAAAGTCACCCGTAAAGATGGCAATGCCAGTGGAACCACACTGCTTGAACCTCTGGATTGCATGCTGCCACCAACTCATCCAACCAACAAGCCCTTGTGTCTGCCCTTCCAGGACGTCTACAAAATTGGTGAAATCGGTACTGTCCCTGTGGGCCCAGTGGAGACTGGTGTTCTCAAACCCAGCGTGGTGGTGCCCTTGCTCCAGTCAGCGTTACAACTGAAGCAAAATCTGTTGAAAGGCACCATGACACTTTCCTGGTGACAACGTGGGCTTCAGTGTCAAGAACATATCTGTCAAAGATGTTTGTCATGGCAGTATGGCTGCTGACAAAAATGAGCCACCATTGGAAACAGCTGGCTTGATGGCTCGGGTGATCATCCTGAACCATCCAGACCAAATCAGTGCTGGATAGGCACCTGTGCTGTGTTGTCACACAGCTCAAATTACCTGAAAGTTTGCTGAGCTGAAGGAGAAGATTGATCATCATTCTGGGGAAAAAGCTGGAAGATGGCCCTAAGTCCTTGAAATCTGATGATCCTGCCATTGTTGATATGGTTCCTGGCAACCCTGTGTGTGTTTTGAGAGTTTCTCTCCTCTGGGCCGTTTTGCTATTCATGACATGAAACAGATGGTTGCTGTGGGTGTCGTCAAAGCAGTGGACCAGAAGGCAGCTGGAGCTGGCAAGGTCACCAAGTCTTCCCAGAAAGCTCAGAATGCTAAATCATATTATCCCCAATACCTGCCACCCCAATAGTAACAGTGGGGGAAGAGTGGTCTTAGGACTGTTTGTGTCAATTGGCCATTTAAGCTTGATAGAAAAGACTGGTTAATGATAACCATGCATCATAAAACCTCAGAAGGAAAAATGATTTCTGAACTGTGTGTGTGTGAGAGAGAGAGTTTTAAGTTACTAATTTTTAAAATCAGTACTTTTTTAATGGAAACAACTTGACTGAAAATCGTTTTACAAAATTTCAAGACCCATTAAAACAAATGCTTAATGAGAAAAAAAATAAGATGGGATTTTTGTTAATAAATTCTATTAATAATTCATGCTAATTAGTACCTTCAGTTTGTTTTCTATTCCTTTTCTGGAACAGTTAATATTCTCACGTTATCCCAAATAGGTGGACAGCAAATGAAGCTTTAATGACTTTTTCCTAACATTATTTTGTTATTAAACAGGCTGCCTACTCAGAAATCTGAAATAAAATGTCACCATGGTTCAGAATTGGAAGCTCAGAGGAATTCCCAGGAAGGTTTCTTTCACATGTGCTTCTCCAATGGAATTTTAGGAACCATGCCCAACTCAGTTCCTCCTTCCCCTTAAGGTTTATTGCAAGATTCAACTTTGTCTTAGAAAACAAAGATGCAGGTGTTAGAAGCCAAGTCAGGTCAGAGTCAGGAGTTACCCTTGCTAGGACTCAAGTCAGAACATTTCTTCTGAGTTGTAAGGAATTCATTCAGTGTGAGCTTCAACTAAACATAAGTGAAGAATAGAATGTGTGGTTATTTGGCTAGCATACAACACTTTCACCAAGAAGGTTTAGATCATCGAATTAAATTCATTAAAGCCATAAAGGTCCTGATTTCACTAAATGTGCTTAGAGAATCTGATGTGTATGCTCTAGGCACCAGTCTAGGTGATAAGAATGCAATGTGAACAGGTCAGTGTGGACCTTATGTTCACAAAGCTCAGGGGCCATTGGGGACTATAGGCATCAAATGATAATACAGCAGGATAAGCTGTTCATGGAAGAAAAACTCCCCAGCTAAATTTTGAGCTGTCAGGAAAGGCTGCAAGTATACAGTACATAAGCTGAGGGACCTTGGTGATGAATGGAGCAAGTCAGCTGAGTTATTGTCATGTGATTGATACAAAGCAGCATGGCAGTATCCTAAGATATGAGAGGAAGTAAACTGGAGTAATTTTGCCCAGGTATGGGTGGGAAGAAATGGAAGACAAAGACCAGAGACAAGATCCAGTAGGATCTTGTCCGCTAGGACAAGATCATGAAGTTCCTCATAAACCATGCAAAGAAAGAGTTTGCACTGTTTTGAAAATAATAGGAAATAACAACAAGCAGGTGAATCATGGGCTAAGATTTACATTTTAGGAAGACCCCTTTAATTAGAACAGGACCAAAGAGACAAAGCGAAGACTACTGAAGGAAAATAGGTAAGGAATGAAAGAGGTTTAGAGGCATGGTAAGGGAGGTGAGAGAAGAGAACAACAAACTTGAGAAATATTTAGGTGGCAGTATTAATACAATTTAGTGATTGATTAGCTTGGAGTGAGAGGGAAGAAAGAAACTCATGTTCCATTTTCTGTCTTAAGTGATTGAGTGATATATTTACTGAGAGAGAGATCAAGGGAATGGCAGTTCTGGGAGAAAGATTGGGTCAGAAACAATGGTGAATTTATGTCTGGAAGTTTCATTTCTCAATAGCTTTGAAACATCAACGTGAAGATGTCTACTTTAGGACTGGGTAAATAGTTCTGGACTTGGAGTTAAAAAAAAAACTTAGAACAGCTTCTCAGCCTTTTGGCTATGATCAAGTGTGAAAAAAAAAAAACAACATAGAAATTATAGAGTTCATAACATACTGATTTTCATCCTGCCCAACCCATGCTTTTTTTTTTTTTGGCAAAGGAATCTTATGGGGGAGAAAATATTATTGTTATATGTACCTGTATTTTGTATTCAATGTGACATTTATATTTTCCATTTCCTGCCTTGTGTCTCTTACCTAATTTTACAAAAGAGTTCTTCACTCATATGCTTACAGGGAATATTGATGATAGGATACACTAAAAATGCAACAGATTACTGGAGGTTCTTTAAAAAATATATTAATTATATCTTTCAAAATGAAGTCCCACAATTTTATGTGCTGCTTTTGAAATTCAAAAGTGATTCTAAAACATATGTGATATAATTTATTCCAAACATCTCTGAATTAGGCTTTATTATCCCTATTTTATAGGTAAGATAAATGAATCTCTGTAAGGTTAAGCAGTATGACTAGCATAACACAGGTCATTTGTGAATTGAGCTGGAGCAAAACTAAATATTTCACTCAAGTCCAGTGATTTTCTTCTTCTCTCTCATAAAGTTTTTTGTTGTTGTTTTTGTTTTCAAAGATATTTGACAGAAGGTTTAGGTTCGCTGCAAAACTGAGAGGAAGCTTCAGGATTTCCCATATTCCCCACCCGAGGCATGCACAGCCTCACTTATTGTCAACATGCCCCACCAAAGTGGGACATTTGTTAACTATCCAAGAACCTACACTGACATATCGTAACCACCCCAAGTCCATTGTTTATGTCCTGGTTTACTCGTGGTGTTGTATATTCTGTGGTTTTAGAGAAATGTAAAGTAACATGGGCCCATCATTACAGTATCATCCAGAGTATTTTCAATGCCCCCAAAATCCTCTGTGCTCCGCCTGTTTATCCCTTCATGCATCCCCAACCCCTGGTAACCACAGACCTTTTTTATTGTCTCCCTGATTTGGTCTTTTCCAGAATGTCATATAGCTGGAATTATATAGTATGTAGCCTCTTCAGATGGGCTTCTGTCCCTCAGTAGTACCCATTTAAGGTGACTCCATGTCTTTTCATGGCTTCCTAGCTCATTTCTATATAGTGCTTAATCACACTGCATCGTCTGGATGTGCTACGGAGTATTTATCCACTCAACTACTGAAAAACATCTTGGTTCCTTCAGGTTTTGGCAATTATGAATAAAGGTGCTCTAAACATTCACATGCAGGTGTTTGGGTGGACGTCAATTTTCAACCTCTTTGGGTAAATACTAATGTGATTGCTGGATGGCAAAAGGTATGTTTAGTTTTTGTTTTTGTTTTTGTTTCTAAGAAACCGCCAGCTGTCTTTCAAAGTAGCTGGACCCTTTTGTATTCCTGCCAGCAGTGAATAAGAGTTCCTACTTCTCCATATCCTCACTGGCATTCGGTTTTGTCCGTATTACAGATTTTGGCCATTCTAATATGTATGTAGTGGTATCTTGTTTTATTTTGTTTTATTTCTTAAAAAAAATTTTAATGTGTATTCATTTTTGAGAGAGAGAGCAGGGGAGGGGCAGAGAGAGAAAGGGAGACACAGAAAACAAAGCAGACTCCAGACTCTGAGCTGTCAGCACAGAGCCTGATGCGGGGCTCGAACTCCCAAACTGTGAGATCATGACCTGAACCAAACTCGGACGCCCAACCAACTGAGCCACCCAGGCTCCCTGGTATCTTGTTTTAATTTGCATCTCCCTGATGACATATGTGGAACATTTTTTTTCACATGCTGATTTGCCATCTATATATCTTTTTTGGTGAGGTGTCTATTAAGGTCTTTGGCTCACTTTAAAAAATTGGGTTGTTTTCCTACTTTTTTTTTTTTTTTTTTAAGAGATAAAGTTTTGCTTCTTACCAATGAATTCTATTTGCAAGGTGGCTGGCCCACATGGGTAATGTCACTTGTAGAAATAAAATCACAGGTCCCCAAAAGTACTGAACTCAAAATAAATATTGGCAAGATAATTATTAAATCAAACCTAATTATGTAATCAATGAAAGGTTTATTTATTAATTTAACTTATTTTACATAATATATAATTGTCTATCATATATGTACAGGCACACATATCTTTATACCAGGACTCATTGCTGGTTAACAATAAGTCTCTCATACACACACACACACACACACATTAGTATAGCTTACATAGAATTTATATGGAATTTACAGAGATTTAATATCTTGCTTAAGTTTACCAATGGTTAAATGGCAAAGCTAGAATTCAAGCCCCATTCTTCTGGATCTGTATAATTTATTTTGTTACACCACAAATAATGCCATGATAATACTGGGAGAAAAAATAAGTGAAAAGTCCTATTTGGATTTTGGTTGGAAAAAATTTAGATATTTAATTTTGTTTCATAAAATGCTTCAATACAAAAAAAAAAGTTTGCTGGCTTCACACTGTACTAAGAAACTCCTATTATTTCATACTCTAAGAAGCAAACATTTCCTTTGGCTGTTCTTTTAGGGATTGCAAAATGAAAAACAAAATGTCTTTTTACTTCCTAAATATCAAAGTACAGAATAAATGCAACCATTTATATGCAACTCAACTGCATCAACTAACATATGGTCATTGTATTCTTTTGAATATTGCATCGGAAGATTGATCACCAACTGTCACCCACATGAACTGATTTGATGATCAAGATGGTCATATATAAAATGCTTGGTTACAGAATTTAGAAATCTCAAGTGTTATAGCAATGAGTAAATCAAATGTTTCGTAGATCACACAGATAAATATTCATTCTAGTAACCTATCCCATTTCACTCTAAGGACAAATGCTTCTTCTTATTTCTTTATCCTGTATCATAATGCTTGTGCTCTCTCTCTCCCCCACTCCCTCCCTCTCTACCTATACATCTACCTGTATCTATCTATGTTATTTAGAATATGGGTTAGAGCCAATAAAGAAAATTCACCTCATTTAAATAATAAAGGGACTTTAGGGACGCCTGGGTGGCGCAGTCGGTTAAGCGTCCGACTTCAGCCAGGTCACGATCTCGCGGTCCGTGAGTTCGAGCCCCGCGTCGGGCTCTGGGGTGATGGCTCAGAGCCTGGAGCCTGTTTCCGATTCTGTATCTCCCTCTCTCTCTGCCCCTCCCCCGTTCATGCTCTGTCTCTCTCTGTCCCAAAAATAAATAAACATTGAAAAAAAAAATTAAAAAAAAAAATAAATAATAAAGGGACTTTATTGGCTCATAAGCTGGAAAGTCTAGAGCAGAAGAAGACTCTGCTTGATCCACAGGTTGATATCTTTAAGGTTGCACATCCATTTGTTTGTAATTCTTTCAAATCCTCCTTTGCTATGTTGGCTTTAACCTTAGCCTGTCTTTCCTAATGGTTGTCAGGTGGCTGTCCATGTGGGCTACATGCATGCATTTATTTACTTACATCTAAAAGAAGAGCACTGCATCAAGTTGATAATTATTTAAGAGAAGATACAGGCTTCCCTCCAGTTGAACTAAATTACGTCCACTGAACCAATCACTAGGGCCAGAGGAGCACCATCTGTTGGTTTATCTTAGTTTTAAACCATTGCCAAGCCTGAAACAATCACATTGACAATGTCAAGAGCAACAGCAACAATAGAATTACTAAGATTTGCTTAATCAGGAGCATCCTGAGTAGAGCTTAGGGTGGAATCCAGACTCAACCCTGTTTGAAACCTAAAAAAGTGTAACTTGGTCATCCAAAGTAAAACCTAGGCACTCGTAAAGAGAAAGTATGGGATATGGAGATGCATCAACAAAAGTCCATCATTTACTCATTCATTCACTCATTCATTCACTTGTGCATTTATTAATTTATTCTATTCATTTATTTGCTCCTTCATCTTTCCAATTCTACACATCTATCAATCATCTCTATTTACCACTCTATCTCATCCTTTTTCTATATATGTAGCATGCTTTATAGGTATGTAGTATGAACAGAGAAAAAAGAGGAATATTTCAAAGATACCCAGGAAAACTAAAGGCTCGAAATGATGTAAGTTATTGAGAACTATATTAATGCTCAATCTCGAGTCAAATGGAAGAATGAAATTTTAAATGAGCATTACTCAAAAATGCTTATATTTATTTATTCGTTCATATATTTCCTGCTTATGTTTAATTTTGCTTGATACATGATACATAAAATAAAACATTCCATTATGTTTAATAAGTTACTCCTGAAATACCAGAATGATATTTACATTGTAAGCTCTATTGAATTTCACCATTATATGAACTCTCATAGAAGTACAGGAATAAAATTATAAGCATACACTGAGATATTAGTATTAATATTAGATATTCTTGTTGGAGAAGAAAAGCTGTCAACATAGGATCACTACTGAAATATAAATGAGACACCAAGACATTTTTCCAATCCTTATATTTTTTAAGGGTTCTCCAAAAATCTTAAAAAAATAATAATTTCAATGATTTACATTGTATGAAATTTTACATATAGAGGATAAGAAGAAATTTAGTGTCATGCTCTAGAATTTAAGGAAGTTAAAGGTTGAAGTAAAGCCACTTAATTATTAATAAGTTTGAGGATTTGGTTAGTATGCTTAAGAAACAGAAAAAAAAATTACCTAGTTGTTGAGAGAAGAACCAAATAAAGAAGTGGATATTTCAGTTGGAGGAGGGTCACATATATTTTGCTTTCACAACATATTAGATAAAAAAAAGGTTTAGTTTTGAGGGATGAACAATTTGAGAGAGCTTGGTTCATTTATTTAAATAGAGAAGTGTGTGTGTGGGGGGGTGGGTGTTTAGATCAAAGAACAAAAAGAATAACATTAAAAATAGAAAATAGAATGATGGGGGACAGGAAATTGCACAGGAAGAATTGTTTCTTCATTTGACCTGGTGGAGAAGGAAGCTTTCAAAGCAAAAAGATGTGTCTTTGAAACAGAAGAAAGAGAAAGCCTGGACATAATAAGTAATTTCAGGTTCAGAAAAGAGGAGAAAAAAAAAATGAAGAAATTCATTGAAATGGCCACAGAATTTCAGATAGTAGGATGCAGAATGCTCTGCTAATTGTCATATTAGAGATAGGAAGTTCCATGTAGTGAAATATTGGAAAGACTGTTTTGAGTAATATGATAAGGGATCAAGGACCGTGAAACTGAAAACCATCAGGTCCAAGTTAAAGGGAGGCGTCATAGGACAGGAGATTGCTGACAAACTGAGGAAGCTGGAAATGATTCAAATATGGAGCCCTCACAAGCATAATCTTCTTATAAAGAGAGCAAGATAGGAGAAAAAGAAAAAAAAGAAAAGGAAAAATAACAGATAAAAGAATCTACTAGTCCTCGAAGGGAGTTGAGCCTCTTATAAATTACATAATGAAAACATCATAATTCTACCATTTAAATCAAATATATATTTTCAGACATTATATGTTCTGATACCCCAAATAATTAATGAACTATTGACTTGTGCAAGTTGTTCTTTTCCGTTAAATGGATTCAATGCTACAAGTATATTACAACTATTGCTACTCCAAACCTCTTTTCCTTCCTTCCTTCCTTCCTTCTTTCCTTCCCTCCTTCTTTCCTTCCTTCCTTCTTTCCTTCCTTCCTTCCTTCTCTCTTTCCATGCACAAATATTTTGAGTGCCAAATATATGCCAGTTTTTGAAACACATAGTACAGATGTGTAATTATCTCCAAGCTAAATAGTAAAGAAACAGACACAGACGCTTTGACTACAGAGTCGTAGCCTATGATAGTGACAAGCAGACAGTGTTATGGTAGAACATTAAATCTTGAAGGATGATATGACAGACTATAATATTGTTTACAAATAGCCTTTGTCTCCTCAGCTGGACCTTTCCTGAGACCCTTCCCTCACCCAATAACCTTGGCTATGTGATTTGTTTTTGCAATAAAATGTAGATGAAAGTGACAAGCAGAAGTTTTATAAGGCACTGCGATCACACCTATTTCTTTTATTTTTCTGCCACAGGACCCACAATGTCCTAGAGAAAAGCCATTCCTTAAGCCTAGATCCCAGAATGTAGAGTACATGAAGCAAGACCACAGCCTACCCACACAGACATGCCCATGAAAGAAAAGTAAATATTGGTAAGCTACTAAGACCCAGCCATTAAGAAGGCCTGGTTAATATGGAGCTGAAAGTTCAATGCAAATATGTGCAAATAGTGAGAAATGGAAGGAAAGGTGAGGATAGGTGGGGGAGGGTGGTGGGGGAGAGGGATTGGCAGGAACCTGGTAAGTTTGTGCCTCAAGTCAAGGAGGCTTTCATTCTAAAAGCTATAGTCCTTGAAAAAAGGACTCATGCATATAATCAGGTTACATTTTAAATGTGAAAGGAGTTGAAGTGTTCTGCTAATAGATTGAAGGAGAAATGAGACTGGAAACAGAAACTAAGTAAGAGGCTTTGTAACCATTTTATTCTGTGAGGGTTTTCCAGTTTGGGCCTGTTTGGCCACCACTCCTCCTACATATCTGCCCCCTCACTCTTGACATTTCTTTATTTGCTGACCACTAATATTATTCAGTCTTCTTAGGGTGGCTAGGGTAACTCAGTCCCCAAAGATGCATTCTGAGGTATTGCTGATTCTTAGAAGTTTTCTTCAGTAAATTAGAAGAATGACTCTCCTCCACCAAAGCCAACTGATAAAGTACTTTCCTTACGTTTTCCCCAGATCAGTTGCCTGAAGGAAAGTCTATGTGGTAAAGTGCAGAGGGATACAAGGAACATTGTATCAGCATCAACAATCAAGGGGGGAAAAAAAAAGGCAAAGCCTGAGTTTTGAGAGTCTCTCTTTGCCTCTGCAGCTGCCTTGGCATCATACTGTATGTGTCATTTTTGCAGTTCACTTTGAACGTGAACTCTGCAGTCTGAGCAGGGACATCTACAAGCAGCTATGAGCATTACAGGAATTCACTTTTTGTTGTTGCTTGAGGGTGATCCAAGGGCTTGAAATCTGGAAAAGGCTTATTGTCCTGCTACAGGACCTGGGCTTTTTTATCTCATTCTGGTTGTAACCTGCTTGAAGCCAGAGAATGCGGGAGGGGATTCTGTTACCTTTCTGAGCAACTCGGCAAGTTTTCTTGTAACATAAGAGCAAACAGAGAAAAAGATAATGAAATACAGCGTATGTTGGCTCAACTTTCAAAGATCTTCTGGAACAGAATTTCTTAAACTGTTTGTGGGCCTAGTTTATGTCCACTCTCATCAATCTATCATGCAGCAATACTTTAATAAAATTTAACAAAATGAACTGCTAGGAAAACAATAATGACAAAGACATACAAAATACAAGTCTAGATTTTTTTTAGATTCGGTAGACATAAAATTACTCTGTGTAATTTCTATAATAGTTTCTAAATATTTAATTTTAATTTTTGTATTAAATCATAGACTAAAAAAAGTTTACAGACAAGAACTGCTTTAAAAACAACTTCTGATTAAAATAGTAAAAGAATACTAGGGGAATCACATTATTTTTTTTTAATATATGAAGTTTATTGTCAAATTGGTTTCCATACAACACCCAGTGCTCATCCCAAAAGGTGCCCTCCTCAATACCCATCACCCACCCTCCTCTCCCTCCCACCCCCCCATCAACCCTCAGTTTGTTCTCAGTTTTTAAGAGTCTCTTATGCTTTGGCTCTCTTCCACTCTAACCTCTTTTTTTTTTTTTTTTTCCTCCCCCTCCCCCATGGGTTTCTGTTAAGTTTCTCAGGATCCACATAAGAGTGAAACCATATGGTATCTGTCTTTCTCTGTATGGCTTATTTCACTTAGCATAACACTCTCCAGTTCCATCCATGTTGCTACAAAGAGCCATATTTCATTCTTTCTCATTACCACGTAGTATTACATTGTGTATATAAACCACGATTTCTTTATCCATTCATCAGTTGATGGACATTTAGGCTCTTTCCATAATTTGGCTATTGTTGAGAGTGCTGCTATAAACATTGGGGTACAAGTGCCCCTATGCATCAGTACTCCTGTATCCCTTGGGTAAATTCCTAGCAGTGCTATTGCTGGGTCATAGGGTAGGTCTATTTTTAATTTTTTGAGGAACCTCCACACTGTTTTCCAGAGTGGCTGCACCAATTTGCATTCCCACCAACAGTGCAAAAGGGTTCCCGTTTCTCCACATCCTCTCCAGCATCTATAGTCTCCTGATTTGTTCATTTTGGCCACTCTGACTGGCGTGAGGTGATATCGGAGTGTGGTTTTGATTTGTATTTCCCTGATGAGGAGCGACGTTGAGCATCTTTTCATGTGCCTGTTGGCCATCCGGATGTCTTCTTTAGAGAAGTGTCTATTCATGTTTTCTGCCCATTTCTTCACTGGGTTATCTGTTTTTGGGTGTGGAGTTTGGTGAGCTCTTTATAGATTTTGGATACTAGCCCTTTGTCCGATATGTCATTTGCAAATATCTTTTCCCATTCCGTTGGTTGCCTTTTAGTTTTGTTGGTTGTTTCCTTTGCTGTGCAGAAGCTTTTTATCTTCATAAGGTCCCAGTAGTTCATTTTTGCTTTTAGGGAATCACATTATTTAACATATTTTGGAACATAGAACATTTACAGATTAAAATATCATGGAAGTAAGTTGTAAAACCAACCATCTAAAGAGAGTTGTCCTGACAGCATTATTAATTACCTCTTATTAAAATTAAGCTCTCCATACTGATATCCTTACTGCCATATGGACATCTAATTTAGAATGAATAACTAGCCATATTTTATCAAAATAATGTTTTAAAAACAATATTTCAATTTAATTTTCTCAATTCCTGAAAGTTTCATTATCATTCATATATATTTTGTTCATAATGAATAAATACAGCAAAATGAAGAAACATCGAAATGGTTTAAAAATTCCAGTCTATTAAACAGAACCATAAAATCAAACTCTCTCTCATTTTTTTTTAATTTTAGAGAGAGAGAAAGAACATGAGGGAGGGAGAGGGGCAGATGGAGAGAGAGAGAGAGAGAGAGAGAGAGAGAGAGAGAGAAAGAGAGATTGAATCCAAGCAGGCTCCACACTCAGCTCAGAACCCCACCTGGGACTAGAGGCGGGGCTTGATCCCACTGCCCTGACCATGACCTGAGCCAAAATCAAAAGTTGTTTGCTCAAGCAAAGGAGCCATCCAGGCGCCCTGTTTTGTTTTTTTAATTTTTTAAATGTTTATTTTTGAGAAAGAGAGAGAGGAGTGGGCAGGGAGTAGAGAGAGAGGGAGACACAGAATCTGAAGCAGGCTCCAGGCTCCTCACTGCCAGCACAGAGTCCAAGAGGGCTCGAACTCATGAACCCTGAGATCATGATCTGAGCCAAAGTTGGGTACTTAACCTACTGAGCCACCCAGGCACCCCCAACTGCTTCTTCTTCTTCTTTTTTTAATGAAGTTGCCTGAGTTCCTAAAAGCAAAGAACTGAAGAGTTAACTGAGCTTATTAGACAAATAAAATTGCCAAGATTTAAGCTCCTTCCCAAATTCATACATTGCTTCTATTTGGAATTGCTGTTGCGCTTGAAGTATGTATGATCTTAAATAATGAAAACTGTGTCACATTTTGCTCCTACTTATCTCTAAAGAGAATCAATAAGCCATGGTGATTAGCAACATTTCACTTGGTAGCATTAAAGTGCATTATGACCTTTACCAGTATGAAATCATTAATGATAATAATTAAAATGTTATGTTTATTTTTCTCCAGGATTCTGGCAACACCACTGAAAGCAGCAGTTAAGGCATTGGAGGAAATATAATTGAATTTCTCCATTGAGAAACCTCCACAGGAATGCTAATAATGTGTTTCAACATGTCATGTATCCTGTATAATAATTCCTCATGAAGTTTCATGAGAGCTGCGTTTATAAATAACACCTGATAAATATGCTTTTAAGTTACACATAGAGTTCTGAAGCTGACGACTTGCAAAAAGACTGGAGGATGTTCATATATGCTTCAATGTTTCCACTAAAAAAGGATGCACTTTGTGTGGTCATAGAATAAGAATGGGATGGGATAAGGATACACAGTGGTCATCGGTGTTGTGCTAGGGAGAGATAACCAGCAAACTTTTATCTATTAATAAACAATGTCGTGGTGGGAGAGCATTTGATAGTCAGGGCTGCAGAAAGCTTTTCACTTCACTCCAGGAGCTACTACTGAGCAAGGGACGCTCAATTCTCTCAATTTTATCATAAGAAAATAAATTAAAAGTAGATAAGAAAATACCAGCCACACGAACAAGAGCAAACCTGGGGAGTGAAAATTTGTTAACTGCCTAGGAGGAATTCAATAACGGGTAAGTTACTCTTTTTGGAGAAAGGCTGCTTCACACTGGGCCTCTGGGGACTGTGTGTTCATATGCCAGAGCACCTGCTATTAATTTCTTACATCCCATCTCAAGAAGAAAAATTCCTTTCTATGTCTTCCTCGCCTCTTACATCATGTTCTGGTAGGGGCATCTAAAAATAAACCAAAAAGACAGATAGTCAAGACACAGGAGTTTTGAACAAAAATTCTCCATTAATAACCCCTCAATTTTGTTATTTGAAAGGGCTCAAAAGTAACTTCAGGAAAATAAAAGGTTATTAATTTGATCAAGCCGTAAAGCTAGGAGGTGGTTGGGCTGCAACACAAATTTCATTCTGTCTGACTTCAAAATGCATTCAAAGAATCAACACTCTATAACTATTTAGAAAATCTGCTTAAAAAGAATCTTCACACATGCTTCTTTAATTAAGCTATTTGCTAAGAGCTAGTTACAACAGTAAACATAATTTTCTCTAGCCCTTCATTTTATAGGCTAAATATGCCATTTTCTTTCCCCATTTTTTGAAGAATTGTTACCTTGGAAAATGGGCTTGACGCTGTATCTTGAACATTCGACAACATCCCTAACATTCACCTCTGGATAGCATGTTCTTCATGCAAAAACATATCTTCTGTGAAATACTTTCTCAAATGTTCATTTCTAAGTCTGCTTGTTAAAAGGAAAGTTTTTGACCAGTGCATTTGTTTCTTACGTGGAGACACATCAGAATTAATAGTGGGAAAGCAGATGGCTGAAGGAGCCCCCCACCATGAGAGGCTCTCCCATTCCTCAGGACACACACGTTGTTGTAAAGGAATAAAATATGAGGAACAAGCTCATGGCACTCTGAAGTGAAAGCCAGGAAAGCACAGGCCAAGGAAAGGATCTTTATGTTGCCTGAAAAGCATTTCTCCTCAAGAATTGATTTTACTCTTGAGTCAATCCTTCGTATCATTACTTATGCCATTTGCTATTACGGTGTTATGCCCAGAATTCATGATCCCCAAAGACCACTAGGGAGCCAAGTCCGATGCAAAAGCAAAGAGCCTTTATTCGAGCTAGCTCGAGCTCAATCCCCTACCTGCACCGACGCAGCGGTGAGATACCAGGGAAAGAGGGCGAGTTTCAAAAGGACAAAGGTTTTATTGGGGCCTGGGGGCAGTTGGTGAGGTAATGGCTATGGCCTCAGCCGATTGGCTGGGGAAGGGTCCTGGGGAAGGGTCCGAGTCCTGTTAGGCAGGTGAGGGGGGGTTACTCAAGGGGAGGAGGTGTGGTCAAGGTGAAGGACACAGAACAAGATGGAGTCGGCTGGCGTAGGCCCGCCCTTTCAACGGCAATTACTCAACTTCAACAAAAGTTGAAAGGAAATGGAGGACTTTTTTTTTTTCAATCAGATATATTAGGACAAGTCTCTTTATTATCAGAAAATTGGTACAAACTACTTTGCTATAAAACATTTTCCTAACGAGTGGCTAAAGTTCAGTATTTATGAAAGTTTGATTTGTTTTACTCTTTTCAAAAGACAATTTCATACTTTCTGTTCAAAGCAACTTTTGTTGCATATTTTGCCCACTCACAATTTGAGTTGTAATAACTTGCTTCTGAAAATTAAGATATAGTTTTTTTTCTATTTTGAAAAAATCATGGATTTGGAATTTAACTTGGCTGAAAAATTGCAATTGTCAATTTTATTGTGATTTCTGCCTCTTGGAAAAGCTGAAAAGAAATATATGCTGTGGTTATTTAATGTCCTCAAAATATACAGCATCTTTATTATTGATTCCTTCTGATTCAGTGTTAAATAGACCCTTTAACAATTCTATCTTGACCTAGAATTCAAACAAAAGACAAGATGCTGCAGAGGAGAGAGAACCAACATCACATTGTGTAATGTGGTTTTCTTTTCTCTTTTTTAATATGAAATTTATTGTCAAATTGGTTTCCATACAGCACCCAGTGCTCATCCCAAAAGGTGCCCTCCTCAATACCCATCACCCACCCTCCCCTCCCCCCACCCCCCATCAACCTTCAGTTTGTTCTCAGTTTTTAAGAGTCTCTTATGCTTTGGCTCCCTCCCTCTCTAACCTTTTTTTTTTTTTTTTCCTTCCCCTCCCCCTTGGTCTTCTGTTAAGTTTCTCAGGATTCACATAAAAGTGAAAACATATGGTATCTGTCTTTCTCTGTATGGCTTATTTCACTTAGCATCACACTCTCCAGTTCCATCCACATTGCTACAAAAGGCCATATCTCATTCTTTCTCATTGCCACGTAGTATTCCATTGTATATATAAACCACAATTTCTTGATCCATTCATCAGTTGATGGACATTTAGGCTCTTTCCATAATTTGGCTATTGTTGAAAGTGCTGCTATAAACATCAGTACTCCTGTATCCCTTGGGTAAACTCCTAGCAGTGCTATTGCTGGGTCATAGGGTAGGTCTATTTTTAATTTTTTGAGGAACCTCCACACTGTTTTCCAGAGTGGTTGCACCAATTTGCATTCCCACCAACAGTGCAAGAGGGTTCCCATTTCTCCACATCCTTGCCAGCATCTATAGTCTCCTGTTTTGTTCATTTTAGCTACTCTGACTGGCGTGAGGTGATATCTGAGTATGGTTTTGATTTGTATTTATTTCCCTGATGAGGAGTGACATTGAGCATCTTTTCATGTGCCTGTTCGCCATCCGGATGTCTTCTTTAGAGAAGTGTCTATTCAGTTTTCTGGCCATTTCTTCACTGGATTAATTTGTTTTTCGGGTGTGGTTTTCTAACCTACTTTGGGAAGTTCCTTCCCCTAGAAAGAGGAGGTAGTGCCAGTGGTGGTTTAGAAAAAGCAAAATGTTGTAGTCATAAGAAAGTATGGCCAAAGTCACAAGAATTTGGAATTTATCCCCTAATTCTTGGGTTGGTCATAGATACATGACTTCAGGGCAAATCAGTTAAGCTACCATTGATTTTCCTCATGATAATATATTAAAATGCTTATCTGAATTTATAGGGCTTGCATCCTTTTAACCCATTTTTCCTACTTTCTTCAGCATCCTATGCATTTATATGTCTGATTATATATATATATATATATATATATATATATATTTCAAGGCAGCAAGAGACCCTGGGCTTCCTTCATTAGCCTACAGGAAATGGACAACTTCTTATAGTGATAAAAATTAATCTTGTCTATCATCCCTGGTCATAAATGGAAGTACATTAAATTTTATAAAATGTAGAAAAATAAATAAAATACTAATTATATATGTAGCTAGTGCCCATGGCAGTGTAACTGTCTGTAAAGACAGTTTTTTGATCTTCAATGAAAGATGACATTAAATAATATATAAATTCTTTATAAAACATAGATCACCTAGGAATAAACATTCTTCTGATTTAGAGAAAAATGACAATTTTCTATGTCAATAAGAAATACAGGTCTGTCTCATGCCCTGAGAAACTGGATATTATTTCAAATCCAAATTTTCTTATTAATGTGTGTGCATGATTTTCTTTTCATTATAGAACGTAGATATGCTAGGATATTATGAAATATGAGAGATTACAAATCTGTGTATTGGGACTTGCACAAAGCTGATTGTCTCAGAGATCTATTCTCCACAGTGGCACAGTGATTACCAGGAAGATCTACCAAATCCCTCCCACTCTCCTCTGGAGGTCTCTTTCCCAGACACACGCAGTTGTCTGTCCATGATACTCTTAATTGTGTGAGGAAAGACGCACTAGAAGTCCAGGTAGACAACCGGTATTCTCTGGCCCAGCCTCTGTCCCTTACAGGTGGGGAGTTCCTGCTTCATGCTTCTCAGACGTATCTTCCATGTCTGCAGCATCCCTGTAGTTCTGAGTCTTAAATAACAGTGTGGTATTTTTAGAACACCAGTATTCACTGCCTCTTGCCTATTTCTATGTCCCTTACCTCCTTTCCTCCAGCCACACATGCAGAAGTCCTCATTCCCGATTGCTTTAGAAGGTCGGTCCCTGTTCACACTCATTTCCCTTGAGTTTATTCATCTAAAAGAACTGCTTACTTATTTCGTGATGTTGTTAGTCCCCCTCTGCCCTCCATTCACTCTGGGGGCAGAGTAGTCAACAGTTAGAGCTGTGACTCCCACACCTATTTTTTGTTATTTGAACAAGTCTAATATCACACACAGTTGATTTAGCTTCTTTTCTCCTTTTCCAATGCACAATTACTCATTTTCTGAAAGGCAGGTAGAAGGTTCCTTCTAGGCTTGGCTTTTCTTTTCTTTTTTTGCTTTTTTTCTTGCAGGTGATACTATTTATGCACCTCAAACTATAGAGTGTCTAGGATTAACTTTACTCTTCAGGTACTGACTCAAGTCTTGGAGTCGTCCTGAGTGCATAAGTAAAAGGAGGGCCAGGGAGAGATTAACGGGACAAAACAAGTAACTTACCATTGGTATTTTGTTTAAATATAAAAGTATATTATGTATCCACATTTAGATTTGTTGGTGAATCCATGTTAGTTTATGTAACATTTAATAAAAGTAACAGAATTACAGTTTTTCAAAGGTCTCCATTTTTTATGAGAATCTTGGATTGTAATCTCAGTTTTGATGTCAACTGTTGTATGACAGTAGGTGAGTAGCTTAATCTTCTTAAGAAGCATTTCTTTATCTATCACATAGGGTTTTAGGTTTCCTATTCTGCGGTTTAAAATTTCTATGACACTATAGTTCCCTGGGAACTACAAGGAATGAAGTGGCATGCATAAGCAAGGAGAAACACCCTGCCAATCGTTTCAGTTTGTGTAGGCAAAGAAGAAATTCTCCCATCCCACATTAGTATACAGATGGGGTTGTAAAATCTGCTTTAATACATATTTTGACATGATGCTTGGGATGGTATGAAGATTTAAAATAAGGTTCCTGCCATGATGTTGTCTGAAGATGTTGCTCTATGTTGTGTTTTTATCTAACATCTAAGGAAGGGGGGAAATTTAATTGAGTTCTCAAAGTACTCAGTGCAACTCACTTATATTTATATGCAATCATAAACTCTAGCATTCAATAAAATGGTGCATATTACACAGTTCTAACGGTTCTTAGAGGCTTACATACATCTCTTGTTCTAATAAAATTTTGGTTGCTATTTCTGGGAGTAGCTCCATGCTCCTAGAATTCCAATCAAATTTTGGTTTTCTCTTATTGATACTCAGTTTATTTCTAAGATATAGAGTTTTAACATTACCCTGTATGATACAATTTATACAATAATTTGTTGTAATATCATAGCCAAGACCACGTTCATTAATTCGTGATTACTTAAAATACATTAACACTGGTGCAAAGACGCTTTTCACCTGCATAATTTGTAAGGAATACTATTTTTTAATTTGCACAAATTGTTTCAGAAATTATGAGTTCCCAAAATAAGCAAGTTTATTACAATGTTTTGCTTACAGAAGCTATGTTTTAGAAAGTTGTGAGGAGTTTGATGACGTTTGGCTTGCTTGTTGCTCCATTTTTGGCTATTGTGTATATATATTTTTTAATTTTTTAACGCTTATTTATTTTTGAGAGAGAGACAGAGCGTGAGTGAGCGAAGTGCAGGGAGAGAGGCAGACACAGAATCCGAAGCAGGCTCCAGGCTCTGAGCTGTCAGCACAGAGCCCGACGTGGGGCTCGAACCCACCAACCGTGGGATCATGACCTGAGCTGAAGTCGGACGCCCAAGCTACTGAACCACCCAGGCGCCCCTATTGTGTATATTTTTAATAGGAAAGTAAAATCCACAGGTTAACAAGAAGCTGATGACTCTGAGGGCGACCCCACACTTTGCTACCACATCTATTGTGTGGGCAACCAGCTGCAGCAATCATAGACCACACTCATTCTTTGCAATGCACTACTGTTTCACATTTTCCCACCTCCCCTGTAGTTGTTCCTTCTATCTTCCATGCCTTTTACATCAAGGTCAACTAGAAAACTGCTACCTTGAAGGTTAATCTTAAATCTAATTTTCTAAGTCAAATATTGAAACCATCTAAGTAGTTTGGAATATTACAATAAAATATGGGATTCTAAAGAATTAGAGGCAGAAATATCTGTAGGTGATATGGGAGATTAGCAGATTTTGCTGTAAAAAGCAAATTATGTTTTGGAGATGCTGCTGCCCAGCCATGGTCAACCCCATGGTGTTTTTCCACAACGTGGTGGATGGCGAGCCCTTTCTCCTTCAAGCTGTTTGCAGACAAAGTTCCAAAGACAACAGAAAACTTTCATGCTGTGAGTACTGGGGAGAAAGGATTTGGCTATCAAGTTTCCTACTTTCACAGGATTATTCTGGGGTTTATGCACTAGAGTGACGACTTCACTTGCCATAATGGCACTGGCACCAAATCCATCTATGGGAAGAATTTTTGATGAGAATTTCATCCTGAAGCATATGGCTCCTGGCATCTTGTCCATGGCAAATGGTGGACCCACCACAAACAGCTCCCAGTTTTTCATCACTGCCAAGACTGAGTGGCTGGATGGCAAGCATGTGGTCTTTGGCAAGGTGAAAGAGGGCAGGAATATTGTGGAAGCCAAGGAACGCTTTGGATCCAAGAGTGGCAAGAAGATAACCATTGCTGACTGTGGATAAGTCTGAAAAAATTGACTTGTCAATCTCAACTACCAGACCATTCCTTCTGTAGCTCAGGAAAACACCCCTCCACCCATTCTTCTGGAAATATCCTATAATCTTTGTGCTCTCCCTGCAGTTCTATGGGTTCCATATTTTCCTTATTTCCCTCCAAATCTAGCTGGATTGCAGAGTTAAGTTTCTGATGATGCAATAAAAATTGAACAGAAAAAAGCAAATTATGCTAACCTTTATGAAAAAAAAAGTACATGTCTACATTTCTATATATAGGCTACTAAAGAAAGCATTAGCAGTACTTGGATATAGGTAAAATGGAAACATTTCTTTTCATATACTTTTTTACTTGAATATTTTACTATATTCGTATATTCCTTTTCAATTAATAATGATTTAAAAATATCTTTCACATAGTTGTTTTTATTCCACTCCAGTAAAATTAATCATGACTTGCTTTTATCCTAAATTATTAGTCTCCAAATCCTTTGTGTCTAGTACTCTAACAAGAATTTTAAGGAACTTTATACCACTTGACATATTTTTTTTTTATTTTTTTTCAACGTTTATTTATTTTTGGGACAGAGAGAGACAGAGCATGAACGGGCGAGGGGCAGAGAGAGAGGGAGACACAGAATCGGAAACAGGCTCCAGGCTCTGAGCCATCAGCCCAGAGCGCGACGCGGGGCTCGAACTCACGGACCGCGAAATTGTGACCTGGCTGAAGTCGGACGCTTAACCGACTGCGCCACCCAGGCGCCCCACCACTTGACATATTTTAAGAAGAACATCTAAAATTTCTCATTGAAAATGGAAATAGCTGCAAGGACTTCGTGAACTGCTTCCTCCTTTTGATTACAAGATTCTCTTTCCATCTTTGGCTTTAGATAGTGTGACTATAATGTATCTAGATGTGAATTCCTTTGAATTTTCCTTCTTGGAGTTTTTTTTAAGCTTCATGCATATTCAGATTAATATTTTTAATCAAATCCGGCAAGTTTGGGCTATTATATCTTCAAATATTCCTCCTGTTACTCTCTCCCCCCCCCCCCCCTCTTTCTTATTCTTCTCCTTCTTTTTTCTTCTTCCAGAAGTCACTTTAGACATACATTTTTATGCTTGGTAGTGCCCTGCAGGTCTATAAACCTCCATTTTTATATATATTTTTTTCTGATTTTAGATCCTCAAATAAGACCGTCTCAATTGACCTGTGTTTAAGTTTTAATGTGTATTTATTTATTTTTGAGAGAGAGAGAGAGTGTGCACAGGCAGGGAAGAACAGAGAGAAAGAGAGAGAGAGAGAGAGAGAGAGAGAGAGAGAGAGAATCTAAAGCAGGCTCCAGGCTCTGAGCTGTCAGCGCAGAGCCACAAACTGTGAGATCATGACCTGAGCCAAAGTCAGATGTTTAACCTACTGAGCCACCCAGGAGACCTCAAGTTTTAAATAATGTATCTTGGCAACAGCTCTGGAAATCAGAGGCCTTCCCACCTGCCAGGATTTGTTGTTACTGCTCTTTGTTGTTGTTACTGCCACTATTTGTTTGCTCATTAGTGACTTTCTGTAATGAAACTAAGAAACTTTTTTTTTTTAGCCATTAGCTTCTTCATTGAGCACCAGATTTTCATCATGAGTCCCCATAGGAAGGTTTCAGATTCAACCAGACTCTGGTCCACAGTCTGAGGAGAGATACAGCGTGCCGAAGTATTCACGTGTACAGAAACAGGCACACAGGCTTCAAGTGCAGCAGTAGCTGACTATGGGAACCCTGGTCTTCCTTGAAGGAGTAAAGGTAGGAGTGTCGTTCCAGTCCCCAGAGTCAGGGAGGCTCCATCCACAGGGTGAGGGCTTGGAGAGGTGGCTGTGACATCTTCAGCGACGCTGCCCTGCTGCAGCAGCCAAAGGTGGCATCCCATAGGCTTTGTAGAGCAAATCAAGAAGCTTCCTCTTCTCATCTTCTGGGAGGAAGCTGGACTTTGCCGCATTGATGTTCAGTCTCTTGAACTCCTCTTCAGTAAAGCCCATGTTCTGTTTGCTCATTAGTGACTTTCTTAGTGAACTAATTCTGTAAAGTCTAAATTCCCTGTCATACGTGGCCACTGAATTGCCTGCTTGATTATCTTGGTAATCTAATAATTTTACTGAAATATTCTTTTATTCTTTGAACTCTTTGAATCTCCCAACCTTTGCTGAAGGGCACTGAGCCTGTGTTTGTTTCAACTTTTAACATTCTGGTAGGGAGTCTATAGCTGCTCTAGGCAACTTATACAGAACCTCAAGATCAGCCAGAGGTAAGAGCATTAGGCCTTTTCAGATCTTTCCTGAAGATGTCTGCATGTCCTTCTAGGTTTCCAGATTTATATAAGAGCTTTCAAAGCCCTTCAAGACCATTCAATTCCTCCATTTTTTCTCTTAGGGTTTCTTTTTCAGGCTTTTGTTAACTCCCATTGATGATGCCACCTCAGGCAGCTGTGAACTTAAAACAATTGTTGCTGATTATTTTTTATAAATGCTCTGTAGTTAGCTGTTCATAAAGAGTAAGCTCTCAGATTGAATAGAAACAAACCCTAAAAACAACTTTTCTGGGAAATTTTCAGATAAGCCAAATAATGCCAATTTTCTAGGATGATGCTTTAGGTGAACCTCAGATTTGTCTGTCCTGCCTCCCCCAGTGGCTACCAGGCTCCTGGTTTTCCTAGTTTCTGTAGTTGCAAGAATGTTGGCTTCCAAAACTACCACAGAGATGTGGTGGGAGAGGAAATGATCAGGGCAAGGTAAAAGACAAGACTGGCTCTTACAGAGATTCCACTTTTTCTTTTTTTAAATAAATAATCATTGGATTTCTTAAGGCTTTCAGTTCATTTTAAGATTTCAGAAACAGTTGAATTTGCCCTTATGTGCAAGTGTTATATTTTTATAGGGGGCAGAAATTGAGAGATCCTTATTCCACCATTCTAGAAGCTGCATCTCTAAATACTTTATAATTCAATTGAATGTGTGCTTCATTGGAAATGGTAATATAATGATTTCTAGTAATGTGGCTGATGTAGTACTTGTCCCTTAGACTGACTTTCTTGCTCGTATTTATGCTGTTTGTGCCTCTTCCTCAACTATGTTCATGATTTCTTTGAAGGAATCGGCCATGCCTTATTTATTTTTTAATGCCACAAAACAGAGCATAGTAACTGTCCTGCTGGTGTTGAGTGAATGACTAAACAAATAGATGAAAATTTCACATTCCCTTTATTTTTGTCATACTGTATTTATAAACCCCCCTAAAAGTCCTCTCCAACATCATGTTGCATAATCTCTATTCAAGTTACACTGGTTTTCTTTTGTCTTCTTAAATGTATCTCTCCTCTCAAGACCTCCACAGATATTCTTCTTTTTTCCTTCCTTAAATATTTTGCCTTGATTAAATTCTATTCATAATTCAAAGTATAATTCAATTGCACTTCTTTGGAAACACTTATATCTCTATATCTATATAGATATATCTCTATATCTATCTATATTTCTCTATATATCTACCATCTAATGTGCTAATTTAAAAGTTTAATATTCACTTCATATCCTATATCCTTCAGTTACATGGATAATAGCTATATACTATTGATTCTTGTTTAGCATTTAATGTACATTAACATTTTATAAATAGTAATGTCTCATTACAATTTCTAGTAGGTTGTCGTTTATCCATTAATTTGTACCACTGAGAAAAGAGAATTTATGTGTCAAGGTTATAAGACGCTAAAAGACGGCATTTAATTATCCTATATTTGAATATGGAAGTTGAGAAAGAGCATGATATGGGACTAATGGACCAGCAAAAATGCAAAGTACCATTCAGCACTAAAGTAATTGGGCAGAACAGTGGAAAAGACTACGATAAAAAATTATTTCATTATTTTTAAAATTAAAGGGCAAGATAAGGTGGTCACTATCATAGGGTTATTAAGGTAAAACAAGCTGATCAGCACATTTCAAATGTAAAGTTGTCAGCTAATCATCCAATGATTACCAATTTCTGAAGAGTACAAAAGAAAGCAATTTATTCTCACTTTATCAATCAAATCATGCAATCAAATGTTTTACTGAAGGAAAAACCTTCTTAATTTATTTTTATCTTTCCTTCATATAATTTAACCATCATGCATTGGTAGGCAGACTATAAGAAGATGGTAATTTTTATTTCATCTGCATAAGCATCAGGAAAAAAATGACTTTCTTATCAAAATAATGTTAAATGTCAGAGTCTTTCAAGCTTGACTACTAACATAGTGGTTGTTAATGTGAACCACAGACCCAATTATATCCTCAAATCTCTCTTACAAAAAAATTTTACTAGTAGAACTGTTGCAAGCATGTTAGATCATAAACACCTAACTAACAAAAAGTCAGCCTGAAGAGTGCTTGGTCTAGAAATGAAAGGGAAAACATAATAGAGAGAAAATAGTTTAAAAAAATCACAAAAACAAAGCTAAAAAACATGCTTAAAAAGAAATATCTGAAGTAGCGAGTAAGGAAAAAAAAGCTCACATAAGGGAAAGGTCAGATGATTATACTTGGGGACCCATATTTCTTCAGTTTGCCTAAGACAAGGAAAGAAAAAAAGAGAGAATATTTAATGAACACTGATGAGCATGTAAGTGAAATACGTGTGCATAAAATTGATAAATACCAGATAGATGAATAGACAATGGATGGATAATAGATGCACAGATAGATAATTGGAATTTTGCTTCTGGACATGATTAGGTATCAGGGAGTAGTGATCCCCTGTACAAAAAAAAAAAAGCAACTAAAGGGGCACATCTAGGTGGCTCAGCCTGTTAAACTTCTGACTCTTGATTTTGGCTCTGGTCATGATCTCACAGTTCATGAGATCAAGCCCTGCATCAGGCTCTGTGCTGACAATAAGAGGATGCTTGGGATTCTTTCTCTCCTGCTCTCTGCCATTCTCTCTCTCTCTCTCTCTCTCTCTCTCTCTCAAAATAAAAATAAATAAATAAAAACTTAAAAAATAATAAAATAAAAGATTTTTAAAAGGGAAGCAAAGGGGCGCCTGGGTGGCGCAGTCGGTTAGGCGTCCGACTTCAGCCAGGTCACGATCTCGCGGTCCGTGAGTTCGAGCCCCGCGTCAGGCTCTGGGCTGATGGCTCAGAGCCTGGAGCCTGTTTCCGATTCTGTGTCTCCCTCTCTCTCTGCCCCTCCCCCATTCATGCTCTGTCTCTCTCTGTCCCAAAAATAAATAAACACTGAAAAAAAAATTTTTTTAAAAAGGAAGCAAAGAGGAACCGTTCACTTGCTCTAGCTTTCTCTCTGGATTCAATTTCTAGGAAGTGTAAGCAGGAAGGGGAAAACCAAACAAGGCATAATAGTTTTAATGAATCAAATAACTGAGGCAGATGGGAATTGCACGGTGGGGTATTGAGAAGGAGTATGCAATAAAAGAAGTCTCAGGAATCCTTTCAAGTCTTTGCTGAAGACACGTAAGTATATGCATAGGGTGAACTCCACCAGTCTTAGCAGGAGTGATCAGAGAACTAGGAACTAAATGATTTCCAGAGCAATCATAGTTCTGGAAACTGAATTTCAGTCAATCAGAGACCACAGTTTTCAAAGATCATGTGGGGCACTCATAGAGACCATAAAAAGGTCTTATGTCAGTGTACACATAACATCATATGGCTTAAAAACCAGCCTCCAAAGGATAAAATTAAACCAAAGAAACTTAACTACCTGCCAAAACCAGCTCCAGTTCTCTTTCAAGAAAGATAACAAAATCTAGACACACAAAAAAACAAAATTCAAAATATCCAAGATCAAAGAAGCAAGAATGTGTAATGAACACCCAGGAGAAAAATTAGTCAATACACACACACAAACCCCAGAAATAACAGCTAGAGATTACAATAGCTCTTATAACAATGTGCCACTACTTAAGGAAAAATATGGACATAATATGAGAGAAATGGAAATATAAAATGAACCCTAAAATAACTTCTAGAGATGAAAAATACAGTATCTAAAAGGTAACACTGACTACATGAGATTATAGGAGTTCAGTCACTGTAGGATAATAATCAATGAGCACATTGGTAGAAACTAACTGAAAAGAAAGAAACGCACTGAACAAAAATTGAATCACAAAGACTGATAAACAGTATCTAGTGGTCCAACATACATGTGTCTAGGCCAGAAAGTAGTAAGTGATGAGGGAATGAGGACAAAAACATTTCTGGAAGAAAAAAAAAAAAAGGTAGCTAATCCACTATGGAAAATAATATGCAGTTTCCTTAAAAAAAATAAAAACAGAACTGCATTATGATTACGTTTTCCACTTATGAGTATATATCCAAAGGAAATGGAAGTAGGATCTGGAAGAGATATCTGCACTCCATGTTAATTTCAGCATTACTGACAAGAGCCAAGATATGGAAACAACCTAAATGTCCATCAACAGATGAATGAGGTAAAGAAAACATTGTATATACATACAATATTTGTATGCCATGTGTGACAATGTGGATGAATGTGGAGCACATTATGCAAAGTGAAATAAGCTGGATGCAAAAAGACAAATACCGCATGATCTCGGAGTATGATGATGGTAACTGTGGGCTGGGAGGAGGGGGAAATGAAGATATGTGGGTCAGTGGAAACATAATTTCAGTTATGCAAGATGAATAAGTTCCAGAGACCTAATATGCAACACTGTGACCATAGTTAACACTACTTAATGGTAGATCTAAAATCTGCTAAGAGGGTGGATCTTAAGTGTTCCCATCACATACAGAAAAAGTAAAGCAAAGAGAAGGGAAGGGAGAGGAAGGGGAGGGAAAGGAAGATGGTAACTCTCTGAGGTGAGAGATATGTTAATTAGCTTGATTGTGGTAACTATTTCGCAAAGTAAATCTACATCAGATCACCAAATTTCCAACTTAAATATGTACAATTTTTAAGACTTTATTTTTTTTAGCAGTTTTAAGTTCACAGCAAAATTGAGGGGAAGGTACCAAGAGTTCTCATATACTCCCTACACCCACACATGCATAGTCTCCATTATCAAGATTTCTCACTGGAGTGGTGGGTACATTTTTTAAAATTGAGGAACCTACACTGACATATAATCATCCAAAGACCATACTTTGCAATACAGTTCACTCTTGCTATTGTACACTCATGGGCTTGGACATGCCTTGTAACTATCAATAGAGTACCATACACAGTGTTTTCAGTGCCCCTAAGATCCTCTGTGTTCTGCCTATTCATCCCTTCTCCCTGTCCCAATCCCTAGCAACCAATGGTCTTTTTTTTTTTAGTATAGTTGACGCACAATGTTACATCATTTTTATGTGTACAACATAGTGATTAGACAAGTTATTATACATTATGCTCTATTCACCACAAGTGTAGGTATGTTCTATCTTGACACATCATTATTACAATATCATTGACTATATTTAATGGGCTGTGACTTTTATTCCCATGACTTATTCATTCCATAACTGGAAGCCTGTATCTCCCACTCCTTTTTACCCATGTTGCCCAACCACTAATCTTTTTACTTTCTCCATAGTTTTACCTCTTCCAGAAGGGCATATGGTTGGAATTATACAACATACAGTATTTTAGTCTTTTCACAGTGGCTTCTTTCACTTAGTAATATGTATTTAAGGTTCCTCTAAGTCTTTTCATGGATGGATAGCCTATTTCTTTTTATTGTAGACCAACATTCCATTATCTGAATGTAGCAGTTGATTTATCCATTCACCTACTGAAAAAATTCTCGGGTGTTTCCAAGTTCCGGCAATTACAAATGAAGCTGCTATAGATATCCGTGTGCCGGCTTCTGTGTGGTCATAATTTCAGCTCTTTTGAGTAAATGCTAAGGAGTTTGATCGATATGGTAAGGAAATGTTGAATTTTGTAAGAAATCACCAACCTGTCTTTCAAAATGGCTATATATTTTGCATTTCCATCAGCAACGAATGCAAGTTCCCCTTACTCCACACTTTCATCAACATTTGATATTATTAGGGCTCCAGATGTGGGCCATTCCAATAGGCGGGTAGTGATATATCATTGTTATTTTTTTTTAACGTTTATTTATTTTTGAGAGAGAGAGAGACAGAGTGTGAGCAAGGGAGGGGCAGAGAGAGAGAGGGAGACACAGAATCTGAAGCAGGCTCCAGGCTCTGAGCTGTCAGCACAGAGCCCGACGCAGGGCTTGAACCCACAAACAGAGATCATGACCTGAGGCGAAGTCAGACGCTTAACCCACTGAGCCACCGGGGTGGGGGGGGGGAGGGCTCCTCTCATTGTTATTTTACTTTGCATTTCCCTGATGACATATGATGTGAAACATATGCGTATTTACCATTTGTTTTTCTTGTTTGGTAAAGTTTCAGTTAAGGTCTCTGGCCTGTTTTTAAATTGTGTTGTATGTTTTCTTACTGTTGAGTTTTAAGTGTTATTTGTATATTTTGGTTAACAGTCTTTTATCAGAGTTGCTCTTTGCAAATCTTATCTCCCATCAGTGGCTTGTCTTCTCATTCTCTTGACATTGTCTTTCACAGAGCAGAAGTTCCTAATTTTAATGATTTCCATCTTATCAATTCTTTCCTTCATGGACACTGCCTTTGGTGTTATATCTAAAAAGTTATCACCATACCCAAGGTCATCTAGATTTCCTTCTCTGAAATCTACAAGTTTTATGGTTTTGTGTTTTATGTTTAGGTCTGTGATCCATTCTGTGTTAACCTTTGTTAAAGATGTAAGGTCTGTGTCTAGATTTTCTTTTTGCAAGTAGATGTCTAGTTGTTCCAGCACTATTTGTTAAAAAGATAATCTTTGCTCCATTTTGTATTCCCTTTGCTCCTTTGTCAAATATCAATTTACTACATGTATTTGGGTGCATTTCTAAACTCTCTGTTCTTCCAACAATACCATATTCTTTGATTACTGTGCCTTTCCACTTTTTAATTGAATCTAATTGTAACTCTTCCTGATTATTGTTTGTCCATTTCCATTATAATCTTAAATTGCTGATTCCGTTTGCATAATTTCTTCAAATGCCTGTTTAAAGATGTTTAATTCAGTGTTAAGCATTGTGTGACACTCAGTTTTCTTTTGATCCTTAACTGTTTTCTTTGTGGGGTGGTTTCATCAGCTGAAATGTTTTGATTTGAAATTTTTTATAGAATTGTGTGATTTAAGTTGATTGGTTTTTTCTCTTGGTAGAAGGTTGTTGACACTGGTTCTAGTTCAAGGACCCATTTCTTCTGTCAGTCCAGTGAAGTATGATAATTTTGTTGATTGGTGGAAAGGTGAGGGGTATTTGTTTCTTTCATTCCTGTAAGAATTTTAATTTTCCCCTCTTCTTTCTTCTTTACTTCACTGTCACTTAAATATGGGGTACTTGCACCTCCCTATGTGTCTGATCTTCCCCATGGCAGTGCTTCTCTGGGGTTCCCACCTATATCCTGTACACCTGCAACCTCCTACTTTCTAGTGAGCGTTGTGAAGTATTGATTCCCAGACTTGCAGTCTGTTGGACCAAATGTTGGGTTGGGCTTTCTAGTGGTGATTCTGCCTATGTTTCATCTATGTTCTCCACCTTCTTCTTCTCTTTTCTCATATTCTGTTAAGTCCCCTCTCCCCTGACATGTGGGCATCTTGGGAAGAGTTCCGTTGAAATTTGGTGGTTGTAATAATCTCTGCCTCCAGGGATTTTTACAAAAGGTAGGCCATGTGTGTTTATCTCCTGGGATGTGCTCATTCTTTCTCCTTCTCCTCTCTCCATCTCTGCCTCTATCTCTTTATATCTTTCTCTCAGAAGATATAATGGCTGCCTCCATTATCCTCCAGACTCAGAAACTGTAGAAATGCGTTTTTTATTAAAAAATCCAACTTTAGTATAAAGCTTATGATTTTATTTCTAACATTTATTATTAACTTAAAAATAATTGAATAAGGCAGTATATACTTTAAACATTTATAATTACATATTTTTCAAATTTCCCCATAATTTACTTTATTAAATTGTCACAGGATTATATTTTACTAATAAGAGAACTGTAACTAGTCAGGGACTTGACTAAAGCCCAAGAATAGCAAAGATAGACTTAAACTGAGCCTTTTGAGCATGAATTTATTTCTAATCCTGCTAGACAATAGCTCCCTGGGTCCAGACATCTAATTGAACAAAGTATTATTTTTTTTAGTGAATACTAATCTTTAAGATAACAAATTATTATTTTTTTAGTGAGTACTAATCTTTAAGATAACAAATTCTGACCTCATTAACAGGGGCATTCACCCTAGTTCACCTTGGTTATGAAACTGTTTTTACTTCACCAGATGTCTGAGCATTGCTCTTAAATTCTTTATGTGTGTAAACATAAATAACAGAATTCTTTTTATTAAGGTTTATTGAAAAAAACGCAAGTGGCCTCAAGGTCCTCTACAAATAAAATTTTATTGGATTTCAGTCAGTAACTATGATATTATGAAACATAAAATACCTACCATAACTTTGCAAACCAAGAGTTATAATGATTTGTTTACTTGAAACAAAAAAAAAAAAAAAACATTTAATTTGTCTCAAGTTCAAACTCACACGCCTGCCTGACTGTAATTTTTATTCCAAATATAACATTGAAAAGTAGCATCTCTTGTCACTTACTAGCCTTTGGGTCTCTGCTTTTATGTTTAATTTAATATTGACTTGTGACTTCTTTTCCTTTTATAGCTGATAACAAATTAAAATAAAATAATGATTTGCTTTTACTGCCAGACAAGATGCTAGATGTCCTATTTGCCGTTCATAGTTTATAAGTAACAGCATGCCTTTAATAAAAAGTTTAATAAAAACACAAATAAAAACCAAAATGTCAAAATGCTTACCTTTTGCCATAAAACCATTAGTTCTTACCACATCAAATCAAAAAACACATCACTGGTGTCTACATAATTCAAACAAATATTTTGACAATTAGTAAACTCATGAAGGAAGCATTGTATGTTATAAAAATGAAGCATTTAGTGCTATAGAAAGAAAGTTTCTTGTCAAAACAATGTTCATCATGCAGTTGTCCAAAGGAGTCCCATAGCTGGTGCTCACACTTTTATCTGCATTGCATGTGATTAGAAAACAAACAAACAAACAACAACGACAACAATGACAACAACAACAAACAGGGAAACCCAAGGGTGCCTGGGTAGCTCTGTTTCGGCTCAGGTCATTATCTAATGGTTGGTGAGTTCAAGCCCCGTGTTCAGCTCTGCACTGACAGGGCAGAGCCTGCTTGGGATTCTCTCTCTGTCTCTCTTTCTCTGTCTCTCTCTTTCTGCCCCTCCCACACTCTCGCTCACTTGTCTCTTAAATAAGTAAAAAATTAAAAATCTAAAAACGCTAATTTGATGCTAAAATTGTTTTCAATTAGATATGAAATCCACATATATGTGGTTTGGCATAACTCTGATGGAAAAGAAAAGAAAAATTACCTTTTTGTCATTTCTAGGACTCTGAGTAAATACCAAAAAAACCCATGGTCCAGCCATTATTTGAATATGAAAAACTATTTGAACAATTGTTAAATTGAATATGTAAGTAGAATATTATTTCACAGAGTGACTAAATATAGCATGCTTAACTATTTTAATTGGTGGACCCAAGCCCCTAGGGTTTCTTAGCTCATATTAAAAATCCATGTTTATTGTTCTGTCTCCCTGTTATGCCCCCCCCCAGTCAGTACCTCGGCTTCATGTTTTCTACCTTCAGCTCAGGAAAAGCTTTTAATATCATAATCAGCAAAAACAGCTATTTTTCCTCCTTACTTTTATTCTAATTTGAAAATGTCCTTCCCTATAAACTCATGTCTGTTAAACCTTAATAGTGAAATATTAAAGACAAATGAAAAGACATTTTTCAATTCCTTGTAAATATTGCCTAATATTAGGACTTTGTTTATGAAAAGTATTTAAATGTGTTGTATTTCAGAAGTATGCTAGTAAGTGCTATATTAGAAAAATCTAGGGGTGTTTGGGTGACTCAGCCCATTAAGACCTGACTTTGGCTCAGGTCATAAACTCATGGTTCCAGAGTTCCAGCCCCGCATCGGGCTCTGTGCTGACAGCTCAGAGCCTGGAGCCTGCTTCAAATTCTGTTGTCTCCCTCTCCCTGCCCTTCCCCCACTTGCACTGCATCCCTCTCTCAAAAATAAATAAACATTAAAATTTTTTTTAAAAAAAGAAAAATCTAGGTATCCGCTTCATTTGATTGCTTGTAAGGTTACTGTGTGTATGTGTCTATTAATATCAGTGAACCAATTTTCCTATAATTCCACTGAAAGAATATCTTACACTATATACTAGCATTGCTAGAAAATATCTCCAAAAGGAGTAAACCAGAAAATCATATGTGGCTTTACTAGATTATAATAATCATTTTGCCCTTCATTATATTCACCACTGCAGAAAGAGCCTAAATTCTCATTGTCACTTTGGGCTCCCAGGTTCACTCACTCATGCTTTTTCTTCTGTCTCAAAGATCTAACCCGAAACCAACAGCATAGTATTTAAGAGTTCAGAATTTGAAAGCAGATGGCCAAGATTCAAATGTCTAGGTTACTTATCATTTCTGTATCTCACTTTCTTACATGTTAATTGGGAGGATAATAAAAGTACCATGTCATAGAGTTGTGAGATGTAAATTACTTAACACATGTCATGTGGGTAGAATAGTGTCTGATGTACATGAAGTATGAAATTATTAGCTATAATTATGATCATGTTTTTAATTATGAAGATCAACCTCTTCTACATGATTTTGCCTTTTTTATTTCTAAGGGATTTCTATTTGGTTCTATTATCTACTGCTGCATAACAGAGTAGTAGATACTATTCATTTCTATATCTTCTCCAGCTATTACCCTATCTCGGGTCCCTATCTCTCTCTTCTTTTCACACCCAAATTTCTTTAAAGGATAGCTGAGGAACTCATCTGCCAACAATATCCTGTATACTTCGAAGCTACAGAGAACTATGATGCCCCTAACAGAGGAACAGGGGCAGGACCTGGGGCACACTGTTTAACTCTGAGCTGATACCCATTATATCCTTTTTATTACTTGACTCCTTTTCCTCTGCCTCTCTCATTAAAGTCACTTTATCTCACCATATAATCTTAGGTACTTTCTTCCTCTTACTCATCTACAATCCAAACTCTCAAGGAATCTTATCTACTCCCTTGCTTCACCACAAATTGATATTTCTATAATTTCCAAATCAAGAATCCATCTAAATTTTCCCAGGCTTCAAATCTCCACATGCTATTCAATACTTCCTCTATGTAACAGATGATTCAACATAAGACATCTAAAAATTCCAACTATTCAAGCACCCCATCACCAAATCTGATTCTTTCCCTACCTGATCTAACTCATTGCTTGCAACACCATGAATATATCTTTTCTTCCTTTCTAATTATTATAAAATAGCAGATATATAAAAAGCTATAAATAATAGCATAAAATATATAGTATACCACACCCAATTCAAGGAATAAACATGAAATTACTGAAGTCGTCTGTACTATATTACCTTTGCTAAACCCAGAAATAACCATTAGCCTGGAATTAAAGATTTTTCTTTCTTGATGATAAACGTGTTAATGAACTCACTGATTCTTGATGTGTGGTTCAAAATAAATGAAGCTGAGTAGTGATTACATCATTTTAGTGGGTTTAAAATGGAGTTGAAGATACACCTCACATACTACATTGTATTTTATGCAGACTATTCATCTCTAGAACCCAGAGGGGGAAACTGCAGAATAACATAATCCTCATAAAGACTGTAGCAAGATAAATAAATAATAAATAAATAAATAAATAAATAAATAAATAAATAAATAAAATGTCAGAGTTGAGCAATAGGCTGTTACAACATAGAAGAGAAGCAAGATCTAAAAACATGAGGTGCTGGGCTTTTCTTGTTAACACAAGTTCTTTTCGTAGGTCTGCGTGTATTTTCTATGTCCTTGGTCACATTACTCACTCATAAAAGCTGCATAATATGGAGAATAATACTTCATGTAAACTGGATAAAGCACTTTACAAAATACTGGCCACCCACCAACTTCACAGGAAGATCCTGAGGAATAATGAGATCATGTTTGCCAGGTTTTATGAGATCCATGGATGAAAACAGATATAAAAGTAAAAACTCCTGGAAGAAATTCTGCTGTGTTGAGTGACAGGTATAGTGTCTGTGCAAGAAGAATATGTAGTTTTATGTGCTAGCTGAACTGAAAGACATTGTGTGAAGTCAGGTGTATAAAGTAGTGAAATAATACCAATGAAATGAAGCCAACTGGAGGGCAGGGGGATCTTTCCCAGAAAGCTAAAGTAGGTATTATTAAATACTACTTTTTCTTCTTTTGCATCAATTCCTTATTGAGGAACTGAGGTGCATTATATTTGCTTTAAATTAGTATGCGTTAACAAGGAAGGATAGTGTCCTACTTTTCTGAATCATTCTTTGCGAGGGTTCTGACCAAATACCTATTTCTGGTGAAGAAAGGCTATTTTTCTCACAGTATGATGGAGGACTAAAAATGGAATTTCAAAACTTCTATTGTTCATTCCAGTTTCCTGTTCATTGAGCCCATCTTTCCAAGTACATATGACAGGAAAAAGTTTCATAAAGTAAATCAAAATTTCTCAAGCTTTGTTCCATGAAGTATTAGATTGAGATGTTCCATGAAAAATAGTAAGACTCTAAGACCTAAATAAATGAATTTAATGTTATTATTCCCATTGTTCACCACATGTTTTTCGTAACAAAATACGTAGTTAATATTTTACATATTAAAGTCTAAGAACTTGTTCTAGAACACACATTCAAAATTAATCAAAACTCCTTATAGGTGTGACAGTAATTCTGGGCATTTAAGGAGCAAGCTTCAACTGCTTTGAAAATTTAGAAAACTAGGCACAGCAACTTAAGAATGGAAAAACGTGATGGGTAAAATTAGATAGAACAAAATCATATGGAGAAAAAATTACAAATGCTTATATTTGGTGTGTTGGAGTAGAGTGAAAGTGTACATTTTTTTGTAAATAATTGGTTTAATCTATACTATTGTGTGGGAGATTTTGATAATTTTCTTCTTTAACGTGTGCATTTGACAATGGGAAGAATAACCTGATGTTAGGTCTGAAAATAATGTAGAAATAATAACTTCATCCTGAATAACTTAAAATTTAACAAAAAGAGTAATACATCTTATTCTATGGGCACACAGACACATCCACACATACAAATATAAACACCTAGACTTGATATATAGCAATTCATTTTCTTTCCTAACTACAAAATTAACAAGTTTTTCTTTTTTTTTTTTAACGTTTATTTATTTTTGAGACAGAGAATGAACAGGGGAGGGGGAGGGGCAGAGAGAGAGGGAGACACAGAATCGGAAGCAGGCTCCAGGCTCTGAGCCATCAGCCCACAGCCCGATGCGGGGCTCGAACTCACGGACCGCGAGATCGTGACCTGAGCTGAAGTCGGACGCTTAACCGACTGTACCACCCAGGCGCCCCAACAAGTTTTTCTTTAATAAGCACATAAGTCAACCATAACGTAAAATGTTAATAGTGTTTTGATTATGTTTGAGTAATTTTTTTTCTTTCAAAAATATAACTGATGAAAAGATCAGCACTCAACATACAGCAAACTGGAAAATAAATTTGAAAATGTTTCATAAGTCACTTCTCAAATTTTAAAAGCCAGAAAAAAATAAAATTCAATAGTACTAGAGGAAAATGTATTTATTTGAAAATCAAAAGCATGACAAATAAAACTCCAAATAAATAAAATGTTGATGCTCAGTTCATAATATTACAGGCAAAGTGTCTAAATTAGGAAGTTCATTATCCTTTTAGCATATATACCACATTATTAATATAGTATAGTATTCATTATTTTGGCTCCCAGAATGCTGAAAAAAGACAAAGAATTGGTTCAGTAGTAAAAATTCAGTATCTGAACCCTCAACTCACTCAGTTTGCACCACATCCGTAAGTCTGAAGTTTCCTGTTAGATACCGGTGCTGCGTTTTCTGTCTTATAACGCCATTGTGAGATTTAAAGCATCAAAAGCTCTAGTCTTAGTGTTAGAAGATCCAGGTGTTAGTTATACCCCTGGAAACTCAAAGCTTCATTTTATTTTTCTATAATGCAGAGATAAAGACACCCCTTCAAACACTTCTGAGAACTAAAAAGGAAACATGGGGATTTAGTACTCTTAACTGTGAAGATCAAATCCAAATGTATATTGCACTTCTATTACTAACCTCAATTTTAAACCAAGTCTTACATGAAATCTTGATATTAAAAACAGGTCAAAATGGAACTAGTTATGGCAGAGCTACATTCCTGCTTCAAATTCTTCCAATCCTCAGATTCCTCCACCAGGAAGTTTCGTAAGACACTGAGATTCCCCCATCCCCAAAACAGCGTGAAAACAAGCTTTCCGTAACAAGTATTATTTATTTTTTATTCAAGTATAATTATAATCCAATGTTTTATTAGTTTCAGGTGTACAATATAATGATTCAGCAATTCTATACATTGCTTAGAGCTCATCTGAATAAGTATACTTTTGGGGCACCTGGGTGGCTCAGTCAGTTAAGCGTTTGACTTTGGTTCAAGTCATGATCTCATGGGTTGTGAGTTCAAGCCCCTTATCAGGCTCTCTGCTATCAGCACAGAGCCCACTTCAGATCCTCTGTCCTCCTCTCTCTGTCCCTTCCCAGCTTATGCTCTTTCTCTCTCTCTCTCTCTCAAAAATAAATATTAAAAAATAAATCAGAGAATAAGTATAGTCTTACCCCCCTTTATTTCACTCCTCTTCCCACCTACCTCCTCTCTGCTAACCACCATTTGGTTCTCTATATTTAAGAGTACATTTTGTTGGTTTGTCTCTTTTTTTCTTTGTGCATTTTTTTCTCCAGATCTGGGCACACGCCACCATATCATCTTGCCTTTCCACTCTCACCAAGTTACGGTTGAGTTGTGAAGAGGTGTTACTTTAGGAATAAATAAGAACTAGAAGATTTCATAAAAACTAAAATAGATCATTTGATCAGTAATGATTTGGAAAGGCACAAAAGCTTAATATACACATTTCTATTATGTTCATTTAAATAGTTATCTTTCTTTTCACTTAAGAGTTGAGTTAAATATCACTCCTGCATGTGAACATTACCTTCCATTTGTTTTTTTTGTTCATCGACTCTCCCTCTGATTCATGGAAAGAAACATGACATCTTCAGTTGGGCAGAAATTCTTTCATTCAAAGACCATTATTCTGCATTGAAACAATGGAGCAAACCTGATTATTCTGATCTTTAATCCTCAATTTAGGGCCAGTACCTCTGGAGGCATGTGTGGGACTGCAGACTCCATTCTACCGGTGATCTTTGACACCTACACTTTTGCAAATCAACACTCCAATTTGCAGTTTTGAGGCTGATGAAGTATATAAACTCCTTAATTAATGAGAACCGTACACTTCACATCCCTGTTTTTCTTTTGATATTATAACTTTACAGATGATTGCCAATCTCTTATATCATTTATTCCTTGTAGTAACAAATAAAATCTTCAATATTAGTCACTATCAAAGACCTTAGAAGACAGGGTTAACCAGTGGGTTTGTGGGACTCAATGTTGCTTGCAATAAAAAAATAAGTCCATCTTTTTTTGCTACCCTAATTTGTATACCAGATTTTTATTTCCATTTATGATATGATGTCTTGATGCATCCAGATCTTCTTCCAAGAGCTATCACACTAATACTTAGATGGATCTCAGGAAGCATTTAACTCACATATTGTTTTATAGGGGCACCATGATCTTGGAGCAAAGGTGTGCATCTCTGGTGAATTTGTGTTCTTTTTGGCCTACACTTCCAGTACCAAAGTGTCTATCCATTAGAATTATCTTTGGCTCCATATATTAGATAACCAAATTATACTGCCTTAAACATATATGGCTTTATTTTCTTTTTTTTTTTTTCAACATTTATTTATTTTTTGGGACAGAGAGAGACAGAGCATGAACGGGGGAGGGGCAGAGAGAGAGGGAGACACAGAATCGGAAACAGGCTCCAGGCTCTGAGCCATCAGCCCAGAGCCCGACGCGGGGCTCGAACTCACAGACCGCGAGATCGTGACCTGGCTGAAGTCGGACGCTTAACCGACTGCGCCACCCAGGCGCCCCGTATTTTCTTTCATAAACAATACAGACTGGTGCAACTACCAGAGGATATGATCAAGGAATCTTTCTCTTAATTCTACTTTCATTAATATCTGTGTTTTGTCCAGCTCCTCACAGGAAGGATTTTTTATTTGGGGATAGCAGCTAATTCTTATGGGAAAAATGGTACAGCAGTATTATCTCCCATTAAAGCTTTAGTTTGGGATTAACATACCAAGATGATTGTTTTCTCAATTGGTTTTCAGAATTTTTTTTTTAAATATGATTCCAATGTTTAGAATTGACCGAAAGTGAAGTTGCACAATATTTGGAAGGTGAAAGTGAAACAGCATCCATTAAGTTCTGAAGGTTGCTATTGGTTAAATGTTGAGAGACAGACAAAGGTGGTGCCATTTTGTTCTTGCTGTCCCCAAGCCTGGTATTTGTATCTCCTCAGCTGCTAGCCAGGACAACCAACAGCAAATGCAAACCACCATCAGATGTTTCACTGCAAATTTACAGAGTTAAGGCAAAAAAAGCAAACAATTTTCCATGGCCTTTGCCCTAGCCCTATATCTCAGCTGTACTGCAGCACCTGCATGTGCATAGCTTTCAGATTTCCATGTAAGATCTGATTTATTCATCATAACAGGGTTAATGAATGACCTATCTTAGATAATTCTTCTTTTCAAACATTTACTTTCCTAATCTAATACTGACCTAGAGAAATAAAACATATTATAAAAGAATTCCATAAAAATTGTACCTCAACAAATTAGATAACCTACATAGAATTCACAAATTCCTTAAAATCATCAAATTACCAAAACTGACTCAAGAAGAAATAAAAAATCTAAATGGACCTATAACAAATAAAGACATTGAATCAGTAATTAAAAAAAATATCATGGGGCACCTGGGTGACTCAGTCGGTTAAGCCTCTGACTTTGGCTCAGGTCATGATCTCACGGTTTGTGGGTTTGAGCCCCGTTGGGCTCTGTGCTGACACCTCAGAACCTGGAGCCTGCTTCAGAACCTCGGTCTCCCTCTCTCTGACCCTCCCCTGCTTGCACTCTCTCTCTCTCAAAAATAAATAAACATTTTAAAAAATCTTTTTTAAATCATGACAAAGAAAAGTCCAAGATCAAAAAGTTCATTGGTGAATTCTTTCAAACATTTAAAGGATTAGTAGAAATCTTCGTAGATTTCTTAGTAGAAAACTCTTCCCAAAAAGTAGAAGAGGAGGTAGCACACCTTAACTCATTCTGAGGTCCCATTTACCCTGACACTAAAGTCAGACAAAGACAGTGCAAAAAAACTACACACCGTATTCCTTATGAATATAGATCCAACAATAGTCAACAATATGCCATCAAACTGAACCCAACAGCATATTAAAAGAAAAAGAAGATCTAAAATAAATAACACATATAAAGTGATTAACTTATTTAGCAGAGTATAAGCATTTAATAATTGCCAGTAGTCATTATTATCATTATTCAATGTTTCTATTGAAGTCATTGTTATAATTTTTATATTCTATAGCACTGAGCCCACAGCCCAGCACATATGGTTTTCTGTTGAGTTGGTATTGCTTATTTAAAGGCAAATGTATCTATCTTTGTGTGTGCCCAATACTGAAACAAAATCTATGGAATGATGGCATTGTTTACTAGACTATCCACTCCTGTAATAGAAGAATCTTTTTTATGTTTTTTAATTCCTTCAAACTAAAAATTGTTTGTGCATAATTATTGCTAATGCACGGTTGATGATATACAATACATGGTTATTTGAACAAATTAATAAACACACAGGTAAAAATTTGGCTAAATTAGATTCCTTTATTCTTTAAAGTCAAAATAAGTCCTAGGTGTTGATAAATACTGACTTTTTTCTTCAAACTGTCAATAGTTTAATTAATAACATGTTATGATACCAGGAAGCCTCTTGAATGTGAGTTTACGAAGGTCATTGGCCATGTTTTTTTTTCCTTGCATTTTCACACATTGCCAGTGACAGCCTGACAAGCACAGATGCTAAATAAATGGGAATACAAGAATGACAGTTTCAGCAAGTCAGTGACACACGATGAGCCGATCTTTTGATAATGTTTTTCTGAGTTATCTTTTTAAGCTCAAAGAAAATGCTACTAAATTGCATTTAAAAAAAATCCAAGCAAACCATTGGATGAAAAACATAAATTTACATCAAGGCTCAAGAGTTCATCACCTTATATTATGAAACATTAAACCAAACAGAATGTTCAATAAAGGCAATGCCAAAGTTGACTGAATATTCTTTACTTGCTGAAAGAAAATCTTGCTTGAAACCAAAACAAACAAAACAAAACAAAACAAAATAAAAACCAAAAATCAAAAAACACCCCAGTTTTCATTTTAATGCCTTTACAAAAATTAAAGACTTTAAAAATATGACCATTACTTGAGGTAGAGAGCTTATTTGAATACTTCACAATAAACGCTTTTATCATTTAGGGTTGTTTCCCTAGCACATTGACTAAATGCTCTTATATATACTTTACACATTCTTTCTTAAATTTTTGAAGTCTTTATTTTAGTTTCAGTTAGTTAACATACAGTGTTATATTAGTTTCAAGTGTTACTTTACACCTTCTTTACATACAAAGAGAGGAGCTGTGGATATCACTTGTTTTTAACTATTTCTTTAAAACAATGCATTTACAAAATGTAGCTAAAACTTCTGTGAAAAAGCTTTGTTCTTGCATAAAATGCAAAGAAAAGTACTATATTGTTTTTACCAATACCAAGACCCCTTTATAATAGCATGGACTTTTTGAGAACTATGATAAATAAAAGGAAGTTATTTATATCAGTTCTTCTTTCTCAGTTAGAGAGAACTTATATATACTATTTTGTCTTGCAGAATAACATGGTAACTAATTAATGAATGTCTCCAATGGAGCTCCACAATGAATGGCCAGAAAATGGTTAATGTAGGAAAAAATAAGTCACCCCGCTCTGTTATTGCTTGATCTTTTCCTTAATTCAGGAATATATCTTAAGAGAAAATCCTTCCAAATTTCTCTGTAGAGTGATATAACTCTAATACACTAGACACATTAGGGAATATTTCCTTCATGGTTGTAAAATCTCTTTCATAGATATCTGTAGTATGGACACAACAGAGCAGGTCCTGAGAACTTCACTTTGCTGAAATAAAACTTTATTTCATTGATAGTTTTAACATTTAAGGAATTTGTTTACTAAGTGAATTTTTATGCATAAAATCAACTTTCTATGCATTTTCTTTCTTTTTTTTTTTTTTTAAACGTTTATTTATTTTTGGGACAGAGAGAGACAGAGCATGAACGGGGGAGGGGCAGAGAGAGAGGGAGACACAGAATCGGAAACAGGCTCCAGGCTCTGAGCCATCAGCCCAGAGCCTGACGCGGGGCTCGAACTCACGGACCGCGAGATCGTGACCTGGCTGAAGTCGGACGCTTAACCGACTGCGCCACCCAGGCGCCCCTCTATGCATTTTCAAAACATTAATAATCACATAAGTTTCTGAGATTCATTGATAACTTCCCCATATAACTTCAGCATATCACTGAAACTCATATTTAAGTAGAAATCTATTAATTTTCACATCCTGAGACCAAGAATTATGCCTCTAAAAAGAATATATTTCTCTTTGGTAAGTATCATTGTGTTGTCTACCCTTCCTCAGGGTATATCTTCTCTTTTTATAGTATTTTTTGCTGTTGTCTATTTGGATTTGAGTAGTATAATGTCAAACACATATCACCAACTATTATTTAAATCTCCTTAAATTTGAATAAAGTATAACTGCTTATAAAACTACATTTCTGACTCCTTTACCTTATACATTAGACTTTATGTGAGGAAAGCCCTTTTTCCATTCATAGCACATGCTTCAATTGGTAAGCATTTTGGAAAAAAGCAAAATAACCAATTCTACAAACTCAGTGCTTTAATTTAATTTGGAATATGGCTAATCAGGAAGATACATTGAAGCATGCTGCATACAGAGCTCATCAAAATTCACATTGTCGGAAAAATTACTTTTCATTTGAAGATTAAATTTGTCTTTCTTAGGTTCAATTTTCAACAATTAGTTTGGCAATTTAGAGGTTAATGAGAAATTTGGTTGGAAAAATTCTACATGTTAGAAACTAATTTGCTAATTAATTATCATATGGAAAATGCTAAATGTCTATTTGAGATTATTATGAGACATTTTATCCTATCTCCAGTGTAATTTTTTTCTTTGTTGAAGTGTAATTGACAAATATAATTGTAAGCTATTGAAAGTGTACAATGTGATAATTTGATAGATGTAAACATCGTGAAAGGATTCCCCATAAGGAGTTAACTAACATATCCATAACCTCCATAGTTAGCTTTTTATGTGTATGAGAGCCTTTAAGCTCTACTCTCTCAGCAAATTTCAATTATATAATACAGTGCTATCAACTATAGTCACTATGTTATACATTTGATACTCAGACCATATTCATCTTATAACTAAAAGTTTGTATCCTTTTACTAAATTCCCACTATTTTCCCTCACTCCAGCCTCTGGCAAACACTTTGCCACTCTCTGATTCTATGAATTCAACTTTTTTTTTTTTTTAATTCCACATATAAGCGATACCATGAAGTATTTGTTGTTCTCTGGTTCATTTCATTTAGCATAATGCCTTCCAGGTTCACCAATGTTTCACAAGTGACAGGATTTCCTTCTTTTTAAAGGCTGAATAGTATTCCATTGTGTATATAGATATACCACATTTTCTTTATCCTTCATGTGTCAAAGGACACTTAGGTTGTTTCATTTCAGGCATTAATTCATCAAGAGGTTATAACATTTGTAAATATTTATGTCCCCAACACCTAAAAATATGAAGCAATTATTAACAGATCTGAGGGGAGAGACAGACAGAAATACAATAATAGCAGGGGACTTTATTTTGGTTTTATATTCTTCAGCTCTGTTTAGGACATTTGTGTATTTTCTTCTCTTGTTGAAATTCTCATTTCGTTCATACATACATTGCTCTCCTGGCCTTGGTGAGCATCTTTATAACCCTTATTTTGAACCCTCTATCAGGTAATCACTTATCTCTGTTTCATTAAGATCTGTTTCTGGAATAAGTCAGAGAAAGAAAAATACCATATGATTTCACTCATATGTGGAATTTAAGAAACAAAACAAATTGAGCAGAGGGAAAAAAGAGAGAGAAAGAGAGAGAGGCAAACAAAAAAACAGATTCTTAACTACAGAGAACAAACTGATGGCTACCAGACAGGAGGGAATGGGGGGAAGGGCTTAATAGGTGATGGGTATTAAGGAGTGCACTCATTATGATGGGCATCTGGTATTGTGTGAAATGTTGAATGACTATATTGCACACTTGAAATTAATATTACAGGGTATGCTAATTAACTTGAACTTAAATAAAAAATTAAAAAAAGATTTGTTTCTGGATATTTATCTTGTCCTCTTATTTGGAACATATTCTTCATTTTCCTTGACGCTCTGTGTCGCTTTCTACACATTAGATAAAACAGCCAGCTCTCCCAGCCCTCAGAGAGCAGTCTTGTGTAGGAGATGAACTCATCAATCAGCCTGTACTGAGCTCTGTTTTCTCTCAAACCTTTGTGTTGCGAGCCACCATTTTTGTACTTGGTGCCTCTCAGGAGTTTGGGATATGCCCAGACTCATCAGTGTCCCAAAGAGGAGGACCACTGTCTCTCCCAGATGGGATAAATATGGTAGGAAAATATATAGTTATGTCCTTTCCAAAGAAAAAGCAGGAGATAAACTTTTTTGCTCCCTCTGTGCTGGGCCCAGGTGTACAGCTGTGGAGTGGTGGGGTGGAAATGGGGAAGGGACACCTGTGGCCATTTAGAACCGGTCCTCTGTTTGCTATGGTCCTGTGAGACTTGCTAATGCCAGCCCCTTTGGCTACTGGAGCCGGAAGATCTGGGGGCATGCAGTTCAGGTGGCAGTAGCAGAAGTTGGAGCACCAGATGTGTGTACTAGCTCCTTCCAGGGAAATAACCGGTGACTTGGTTTTATTACTGGAGTAAGCTGGGGAGAGAGGACCAGAGAGCTATCTGCTGGCTCCCCTGGTCTTTGAGGAGTATCACAGCCAGCTCCCAGTTTTTGCTAAATTAGAAGTCTAGCCCTCTGGCAACAGTTTGTAAAGCATTCAGATAAACTCCTTTCAGGGAAAGCCTGGGCGTTGGGTGGTTTTGCCTGCTGCCTCTGCACTGAGCCCTGGGGAGATAGCTGTGATGTGTTAGCACACTCACTAAGAGTTGCTTTTGTTGTATATAGTCTTATGTGTCCCCCCTCCTTGACCCCTGACATGAGTCTTTTTGGCTTTTAGAGCTAGGTATTTGGGAACCTGTCCCTTAGGGGGGAGACTTACAAGCTGGGGGTCTAGATGTGAGTCCAAGTTCTTCACTCCTCAGGGGGTAGTTGGAAATTGGGAGTTCCCTCAGGATTCCATGTCACTGTATTGTGGGTGGAGTTTACGGTGAGAGTCTTTCCTACCTGGTTCAAAGTGGGTATTTCCTCGTTCATTTGATGTTTATGAGTGGTTCAGCTATTTTCCCCTTTCAGAGGGAATTTCTCCACATGTAGCTGTACATTCAGCGTGTCTATGGAAGGAAGGGAGCTCAGGAGTTTCCTTATGTCACCGTCTTGGTCAACTTTTTTCCTGTGTAATTTTTAAAAAATGTTCTTCTAATTTGGAGAGCTTCATCCTTAGTGAGGGAGAAGACATACAGATTAAGCAATATATTAACAGTCTTATCTAAAATTGGGTGCTTATTCTACAACTTTTATTAATAAGATTTCTCCAGGGGCGCCTGGGTGGCTCGGTCAGTTAAGCGTCCGACTTCGGCTCGGGTCATGATCTCACGGTCTGTGAGTTTGAGCCCCACGTCGGGCTCTGTGCTGACAGCTCAGAGCCTGGAGCCTGTTTCAGATTCTGTGTCTCCCTCTCTCTCTGCCCCTCCCCTGTTCACGCTCTGTCTCTCTCTTAAAAATAAATAAACGTTAAAAAAAATTTTTTTAAATAAAAAAAAAATTTCCCCAGTATAGTATGAATTTAATAAATCTTAGCTGGTATTGTTATTAACATTCTTACTGTTATTGGAGTTGTTATTGCCAAAGATCAAATAGCTAATAAATGATAAAGCTGGAATTAAAGTCCAAACAATCTAGGAGATTAAAATTAAGGGTCAAAATTGTAAGTAATATCCCAGTAGTAAGCATGTACAATACGAAAAATAAAACAAAACAGGTTTTTGTAGAAATTTTCTCTCACAAAATATCTATAATGTGAGAAAATAAATTTAAAACTGGTATAGATTTAGATAATGAAGAACGCTGAACACTAATCTAAGACTGTGGGATTTGGGACTATTTTTTCCATGAGTAAAGGAACCATTAAAGATATTTTTAACAGAGGAATGGCTTACACACATTAGTATGTTTCATCTGGGATTGATGTTAATGATGGGTAGGAAACTTCTGAAAAATGAAATACAGAAGACCAATTAGAATGGTATTGAAATAAGCCTATAAGACTTGATGCATTCACCTTCCAGTGTGGCTACGTTCCTACTGGGTATAAACCTCTCACAGATAATTATACAATCTGAGGAAATAAATGAGGCTTAAAGCAATTGGAACATGATCAAAAGCAGACAGATTCTAGAGGGGAGTCTAAATTTGGAAAAAGGGAATGACACTGAGTGAGCAACCATTTTTATGGCTGTTAGTCTAGGGGAAAGACAAGTCAGCATCAGTCGGGGAAACTAAAATAAAACTGAAGATTTTTCTGAACTGAAAAAACAGAAAGACTTCAGAACAACCTCAGCCACCAGAAATTAATTCAAAGACAGACAAAACCAAATGTGAGTAAGTAATACAGCAACTGAAATCTCACACATAGTTTAATAGGAATGTTAATTGCACAACCACTGTTAAAAAAAATTAGTAGCTTCTTACATTCCTAAACATATATCTAACCTATAATGTAGCAGTTCCAGGGTGCCTGGGTGGCTCAGACAGTTGTGCGTCCAACTCTTGATTTTGCCTCAGGTCATGATCCCAGGGTCATGAGACTGAGCCCCCAGTTGGGCTCCACACTGCCACACTGTGCATGGATCCTGCCTGACTCTTTTTCTCTCTCCATCTATCTGCTCTTCCCTCCCCCTCTTGCGTGCTCTCTCTCTCTTAAAAAAAATTTTTTTTGGAGGGGGAGCGCCTGGGTGGCTCAGTTGGTTGAGTGCCCAACTTTGGCTCAGGTCATGATCTCCAGGTTAGTGGGTTGGAGCCCCATGTCGGGCTCTGTGCTGACAGCTCAGAGCCTGGAGCCTGTTTCAGATTCTGTGTCTCCCTCTCTCTCTCTGCCCCTCCCTCTCATACTCTCTCTCTCTCTCTCTCTCTCAAAATTAAACATTAAAAAAATTAAAAATGAAATAAAAATAAAAAAGAATTTTTTAATTAAAAAATAAAAATAAATAAATTGCTCATACCTTTAAAAAATGTAGCAGTTCCATCTCACAATATATATGCAGGAAAAATGAAAACATATTCCTACATATAAGAAACTTCAGAGACTCTCATTCATACTAGCCCCAAACTGGAAACATCCTGGTGTCCAACAATAGAAGAATGGATAAACAAACTGTCATTTTTCATAAGGTGAATCAGGAATACAAACAACACCATGGATGAATCGCAAAAGAATCTTGCTGAGTGAAAGGCATCTTACATAAAGTACATAGAAAATAATCCCCAAGGCAAAACTAATATTGTGGGGGAAAAAATTAGAACTGTGGTTGACTCTGAAAGACAAGAGTCAGAACGGACTGGGAAGAAGCATGAGGGCACTTTCTGGGATGATGTTCATGTTCAGGATCTTGATAGCAGTTTGGATTGCACAGAATTTGTGCTTCACGCTGAAGATTTCTGGAAACCTCTGTGTGTGTATATATATATATATATATATATATATATATATATATATAATCAAGAGTAATATATATCTTTTTATATATAATATATATTTCTATATCTGTACATATATATTTATATGGCATCGTTATTTGTATAACACAGTATCTGTGCCTGTATATATAGAACATCAAAGTAAAACTGGAAATCAAATATATATATATATATATATATATATATATATATATATACACATATAATATTATGTCATTATATATCATTATATATATATGTATTACATCAAAAGTAAAACTAGAAAGCAGATATAAACTCTAAATATGCATGCTGGAATATAAAGAACAGATACTGCACTGATATTTGCAGTTTACTTTGAAATAATATGGATTGATGAATGGATTGAAGGATGGATAGATATATAGATATGTGATAAGCAACTATAGCAAAATGTTAGTGACATAAATTAGGTGTCAGCCATGGGGGTTTTCACTGTGAAATTATTTCAATTTGCTTTTTTTTTTTGGTTTTTGTAATTAAAATATCCATAGTAAAAAACTGATGAACGGTATAAGAGGGTAACATTGCTAATAAATAAAATTAATTACAATGTATTGAAATTTGCTACTTTACAAATGCTGTTAACCACGCCATCTCTTCCTCTATTATCTCACTTAATTATTAAAACAATGTGCAGCAGGGGCTGGGCTCCTGGGTGGCGCAGTCGGTTAAGCGTCTGACTTCAGCCAGGTCACGATCTCGCAGTCCGTGAGTTCGAGCCCTGCGTCGGGCTCTGGGCTGATGGCTCAGAGCCTGGAGCCTGTTTCCGATTCTGTGTCTCCCTCTCTCTCTGCCCCTCCCCCGTTCATGCTCTGTCTCTCTCTGTCCTAAAAATAAATAAACGTTGAAAAAAAAATTTAAAAACAATGTGCAGCAGTTTTTATGATACCTATATTATAGATGAAAAAACCGGACTTACACCTGGGCATACAGTTAGTAAAACCAAGAACTCTGATAGGAATCTGTGTCTGTAAACCACAAAGCTTGCATCTTTAAGTAAAACCCCTACACTAGAATTAAAGATTAAGAATTTGTGAAAGATAGTGAGATATACTATTAGATAATACTATAATATGTCTTCAATTTATAGTTCATGAACTTGTAACAAGTTCAAATATACTCAATCATAATGTCAATAACAAAAATAGACATAAAGGTTATAAAAGCTTATGTGGGTAGATAAAGTAGGAAGAGAAAATTACAAATTCAATTAAGACCATATTGAGTAATTGATGTAATTTTGATATCCAAGCAAAGATGTCTATCAGTAATAAGAAGTTTTCATAATGGAACGAAGAAACACACTAAGACTTCAAAATACATATTATAAATCACTTACATAGAATTAGCTGTTAGAAGACATATATAAATGGAAAGATCTTCTGTGTTTATAGATTGGAAGAATTAATATTGTTTAAATTTCCATATTACCCCCCAAAATCTACAGATTCAATACAATGTTTATCAAAATTCCAACAGCATTTTTCACAAAATAGAGTAAACAATCCTAAAATTTGTATGGAACCACAGAAGATCCCCAAAAGCCAAAGCAATGGTGAGAAAGAAGAACAAAGTAGTGGCATCATGCTCCCTGATTTCAGACTATATTAAAAAGTTATAGTAATCATAAAACTCCTAAGAGAAAACATGCACACTAAACTCCTTGATAACAGTCTTGACTTGATTCCTTCGATCTGACTCCCAAGGCAAGGGCAACAAAAACACAAATAAACAGATGGAACTACATCAAACTAAAAAGCTCTGTACAGAGATGGAAATCATCACCAAAATGAAAAGGCAACCTGATGAATGGGAGAAGATATTTATAAGTCATATTATCTTATAAGGGGTTAACACCCAAAATATATGAAGAACTTATACAACTCAACTCCAAAAAAACCAAACAATTGGATTAAAAAATGGGCCAAGGACCTGAGTAACTTCCAAAGACATAAGATAGCCAACAGACAGACAAAAATGTGCTCAACATACCTAATCATCAGGGAAATGCAAATCAAAACCACCATGAGATATCACCTTACACCAGTTAGAATGGCTGAAGTCAAAATGACAAGAAATAATAAGTGTCAAAGAGGACAGAAGGAAAGAAACCCTTGTGCACTGTTGGTGGGAATGTAAATTGGTGCAGCCATTATGGAAAACAGAACAGAGTTTCCTCAAAAAATTAAAAATAGAACTTACCACATGATCTAAGAATGCCACTTCTGGGCATTTATTGGAAGAAAACAAAACATTAATTCAAAAAGATATATGTTCTCCTACATTCACTGTTTACAATAGCCAAGATATGAAAGCAGTCTAAGTGTTCATTAATGGATGAATGGATAAAGAAGACGTGAGACATATATACAGTGAAATACTACTCAGTCATAAGAAAGAATGAAATCTTGTTATTTGCAACAACATGGAAAGACCTTGAGGGTGTTGTGCTGAGTAAAAGGAACCAGACAGGGAAAGACAAATACGATTTTTCATTTAAATGTGATATCTAAAAACCAAAACAAATGAACAAACAAAGCAAAATAAAATTCATAGGTGCAGAGAACAGATTGACAGTTGCCAGAAGGGAGTGGGGTTGAGGGAAAGGAAAATAGGTGAAGAGGATCAAGAGGGACAAACTTCCAGTCATAAAAGGATTAAGTCATGGGGATGTAATATATAGCATAGTGACTATAGTCGATGATATTGAATTATATATTTGTAAATTAGAAGAGTAAATCTTAGAAATTATCATAAGAAAAACTTTTTGTAACACTGTATGGTGAAAATTGTGATTATTTCTCAATGTATACAAACATCAAATCAATATGTTATACACTTAAAACTAATATAATATTATATATCAGTTATATGTCAATAAAAAAGAAGTAGCTGTTGACTATTGAAAGTCAGTGAGATTGATTATTAGAGGAAATTACTTCAGTGTGAAAAAGAAATGAAGAGAAGAAAATATAAGGCAAAGAAAGGCCTGAAAAAGAAGGCAGAAGAAAAAAATCAGAGGAAGAGAAGCCATGTGTGGGTCAGTACTCCCTTTACAAGAAATGTAACTCTATATTGGAGCACAGTGAAGTGATGAATTTGTATCAGGCAGAACATAACACTTCCAAGATGTTCTGAAATGTTCCAAAATGTCTGAAATATTTCCAAGATGTTCTGGAACGTTCTGAAATGTATGATTTAATCTCAGAAACAATAGCAAATGATCATCTCAAGAATCAGTTATGTCTATTTTATAAGGTACTATCTTAGAAAGTAAGAATGCAAAGGTGAATACCAATGGATTCCTGAACTAGAATATATTATACTCGAGGAGGGATGAGGAATAAGGAATTAAATATCAATAGTATGTTGGATCATGTACCAAGAGAAAACTATGGGAGTTAGTAAGCATATTCCCTTCTTGAAAGGAAAATCACATCTTTTCCTATGTAATCTCTGGCACAGACTTTCTGCAATGTGGTTCTTCACTGTATAGTTGTTAAGTTTAATCAGATTAATGTAATTCAGAGCCTAGTGGCATCAATAACATAATTTTGAGATTCAAAATTACAGTGTTCATGTTTCTGACTAAACTCCAGAAATGGAGGTAAAATCTGCATGATGTCTATTTGGTTCATTCTGAAATTTGAGGTCCTATTGTTGACACAATGTCTACCGTTAGCAATAAAGTACTGGGTTTGCCAGGGCTCCTTGCTTTCTGTACACCATTTTGCAGAATTCAGTGCCAGAAACAGTATTCTATAACCACTTTCAATTCAATTCTACTTCATCAATGAAATTTTTTGAGTCTCAAGGCAAAGCTTTATACTGTACAGTCTAACAAATGACCTCAATTTTCTTCAAGTTTATTGCCAACGTGTAACCACTGACTCAGCATAACTATTCATCATCCTTTCTTATGATGAGTGAGTTTTCTGAATGCAGTTATCAGCATATGGCAGATTCTATATGACTGCTTCAAGGACTTTTGTAGAGGCTTGCATATGATTGAGAATTCATGAGCTGCTCCACACTCGTGTCTCCTCTCTGGATGTGCACATTTAGCAAATGATGCAGTGAGCTTTCAAGGGCTGGGCTGGAATTACTTACTGCTCCACAGTTTTCATTTTACCAGAAGCTTAAATGTCAAAAGGAATGTTCTCCACCATATAATCAAATGGCATCAAGGTGAAACACTTTTCTGATAATGAGAATATTTAATTTTTCAAGGGAAAGATCGTTTCTCCCCTATTAAAACTAATTGGAAAATTTACATCTGTTATTCCTTTAGCAACTAGAAGCTTCACAGTTTATGTCTTTTTAGGGACATTATACTCTTGGATTTTAAATGTATGGCCAATTTCCCATATTTCTTTTCTTTTTTTCACTCTAAAGTTCCTAAAAGCACAGAAGATAATAAAATATTTTTGGTATCACTAAAAGCAACTAAGAAAGAATGCCTATCTTGGTAGAGAAGTGGCATATTAATAATGTCAAATGAGACAGGTACTTAAACTTTTTAATAATACTTGCTCATTCAGTATATAGTTTTTATATAACATCAGAATAACAATTATTATTTCCTGTTATGGCATTTCATGTCTACTGTCATCACACTAAAATCCAGTTTTCAGGGGTGCCTGGGTGGCTCCATCAGTTAAGCGTCTGACTCCGGCTCAGGTCATGATCTTATGGTTCGTGGGTTCAAGACTCACCTTGGGCTCTGTGCTGACAGTCCAGAGCCTGGAGCCTGCTTCAGATTCTGTGTCTCCCTCTCTCTCTGCCCCTCCCCCTTCACACTCTGTCTCTCTTTCTCTCAAAAATAAATAAACATTAAAAAAATAAAATAAAATCCAGTTTTTGTCTATATGCAAAAATCACACACACACACACACACACACACACACACACACACACAGTTGACCTGTGAACTGCGTGGGTCCACTTACATATATATTTTTACAGTACAGTACTGTAAATGTACTTTCCTTTATGATTTTCTTAATAACATTTTCTTTTTACTAGCTTATTATAAGAATACGATATAAATATACAATATATACAAAATGTGTTAATCAACTGTTTATGTTACTAGTAAGGCTTCCAGTCAATAGTAGGCTATTAGTAATTAAGTTTGGGGAGTTTGGGAGTGAAATAGTATACACTATTTTTCACTGAATAGGGAGTTGGCACTCTAACCCTCACACTGTTCAAAGGTCAACAATGCATATATTTATGTATGTATATACATATAGACACAGACAGAAACATAAAATTAGTTTCATATAGCTATATTTTATAGTCAAGTTTCATTACAGGGAATATATTTCTACCCTTTACCCTTTTGCAGTACAGGGAGAATATGAGTTAATTTGGAAAGAAATTTCTAGTCTCAATAACAAGAAACTTTTATATGCATGGGAAGCTTTTTGCACTACATGAGAGTTAGATCTGTGCTTCCTAGAGCTTGAAAGGAAATTGGTCCCTAAATGTATTGCTAGTTAAAATTTCAGGGATTTTGTTGCAACCAGGGCATAAACTTTTCAAATAACAGTAGGGTTTATAACCCTTAGTGTGAAACTTTAACAGGTCTGTGCCTAATGAATTTCTGGGAGACCAAATACAGGAAGCGGTTTGGGAGATTCAGTAGATAATGGCTGCCTTTGCAACCAGACACGAAACCAGGTTACCAGCACCTGGTGGTCTCATAATACTAATTTTTTTTTTTTTTTTTTGTGGTTGGTAAAGCATTTCTATAGTCCTTCAAAATTTTTTGTTTTGTCTCATTTTACAAAGAATTATTTTTGATGAATAAAAATGTCAATGAACCAGCCATATGCTTTAAAAGCTATATCTATCTATATTCAAATACATATATATACAAATATGTGGGCATATCCATGAAACATCCTTAAGAAGAAAACAAAACTCTAACATTAGTGAATCCCTCACACAAAGAAAACATGGGAACTTGGAGACATTTTTAGGAAGATTTAAATTTCACTGTGTATCTTAATTTGACTTCCAAATTCTGTATGCTGTGTATTTATAAAACAAATACAGTTTTACTATAAGTGTATCTAATCTTTTCCCTTTGTCTGATCTTGTATGCACTTTTTTTCTAAAAAAACAATAAAGGAATTTGAAGCAAGTTTTCCTTTTAAATTTTATCGGAATCAGAATCATTTGTTCACTTTCTTGGTACTTTAGTTTATGTCAAATTCAACCACCTAATACTAAAGATAATGCTTTAGTTTACTCTGAGTACTTTACATTCTAAAACTCTAAGAACTTTCATGCCTATAACCCCACATTTTGGCCCCTTTACAGAATGTGACCCAGATACTGCCTATAAAACAATATGAAAATCTGAGAATAATGAAAATTACAAGCATGTTTTAATTGTATAATTGACTATAAGATAGAAAATTACTTTTTTTTCCTAATGGTACCTATGCAAAATGAAGCAAAGTGAAAATGTAACCACTTAGAAAGTTTTAGTCAAGATGCACGTATAGCAAATATTAATATGTCCAAGTCAGTGAATCCTGTCTATCGCTGCACATTTTTCAAGAAAAAAAATAGTTGTAGAACTAATAGGAAACTGAAGAATCAAGAGGAGGAGGCAGTTCTGTGGTTATGAATGGTTAAGGTAAAAAACTGCTCCCCATTTTATGTTACTTCCATCTTCCATCCTTTGTCCAAAAAGCTAGGTTTGTTCTATTTTTTTTTTTTTTTTGGATCTCTTTATTTTTGTCTTCATTTGCCATTCCAACTGCATCCCATTAATGTCTTTGTCATATGCCTTTAAATATTCGTGTAGTACCTTGGCAGTGATGGGGTTAAGCTAAAAAATCAGGCTCTCCCTGTTCTTCCTGTTCTTTTAATTCTTGTATTCTTCTTGGGCATAGGATGATCATACATGTCATTAGGACAGCCACTGATCTTAGACTCACATGTAAGTTTCCTCCTAAATAACCCCGCGTGATCCTTGAAGGTGCATAAAATACAAGACACATCTGATTGTGTGCTTCCCAAATGGATCGGTTAGAGCTATTCCCCAGTTGGGGCACTCATCCAATGGGGGGACCACTGCGTCATGGATAAAGCTCATGAGAAAGTGTCCAGGATTATGTAGGAATTTCACACTTTTGTTTTTTCATGTCTCTCATTTGCCTTTACCCGTGGGCTATTTGGCATTCTGGGTCCTGCTCTCAGATTAAAGGTACTTCTAGCTTAGATGAATGATGCCTAATATGATATAAAATAGCTGCCCCTTTTTCAACAAAGGCCAGGACCTTCACCCTATCCATTAATACTAGATCTAGAGGCTTACAAAGGGTATTAATGATTGTCAAATATATCGACTCTCTCAAAATTGAAAGAGACAGCACCAATGTTTGCATCATTCAGTTCATCCACCAGCACCTACTGTAGCCTAGGAAGCAGTCGGGAAGGAAGGGGAGTGGACATCCCTATCCTTCAGAGTGGTCTAGAAGAGTGATGCCTCCTGCTACTCTGAACCCCAGGAACCTTTGGCGATATTCCTGATGGGATGCCGTTTGGAAGCCAAGGGGGGATTTTGGTAATGGACTCTTAGTTAATGTACTTTCCTCATTTTGTAGGATTTAACTATGGGATCAACTTCCTCAATCCCAAAGGATTCCCTTTTAGGCTGTCTTTTAACATGTTTGAGTCAATTTGGATTTAAAGAAAAAGTGCCAAACCCTACTTCCCTCCCCAAATAATAAACATTCTACTATCTAGTTATCAACTGTTAATAGAAGATAGAAACCCAATCCCCAGGGTACATAGCTCTCTCTTAAGCTCTTCTGCTCTCAGATCTTGAGAGTGTACTTTTTGCTTTAATAAATTTTCCCACTTCGGTTACTCGTCTGCTGTGCTGCATGTCTGTCCTTGAATTCCTTCTCCTTACAAGAACAAGAACTTTCAGCAATTCTTTTGGGTCTGGTGTGGGTCAAGTTCCCAGGAACCAGGGTCTCCCCAGTTCATCTGGCAACATCTTTTTGGCAACCACAAAAGGATAAAGTAAGAGCGGACTGAGCAACTCTTCATCAGTGGGTCTCCAACTCGTGTCTTCCTTGTGTGGGATAGTTGCTTAGTTCACTGTTCTCTTTCTTACCTACCTGGGAAAAGGCCTAAAAAGAAAGCAAAAACCACTGCTGGTTCACCAGATTAAATGCAATCTTAGTGCAGGGAGACTTCTGTCTCCCAATGAAACTCAGGGAAGGATGGGCAGAGGCTCTCTCTTTTGGAGGTATACTAGGCCTAAGAGGTCAGCAGGCTGGGGACACTCACCTGCACCAGGGATGATAGTTTGATGGTTCCAGGGAGATATCCCTGGGGCACAAACTATCCAAGGTGATGCTCTTGGGGTTCAGCAGGGACACCTCTAGGCCAGGAAACTGTCAATGTCCATCTTTCTTCTAAATCCTGGATCCCATCTGACACTCCTTGGGATGCATCCTGAGAAACTGGAACTGGTTTGATCCTGACACTTTGTATGCTTCCTTTCCAAGTCTGCTTCTTTGGTCACACTGTTGGCTTCAATGTAAACTAGAGGAGGGGGAAGTATGACGAAAAAAATCCCATATAATCATGTCTTCATGGCCCTGTAACAAAATTTTGATCTGTCCATACTCCTTTAGGGGCCTGAGAACACCCATCTCTTCACCCTCTACTCAATTCACCACCGGCTCAGCTGCCTCAGACCCTTCTACTTCTGTTAATCCACCATTTTACCTGTGTTCTGTCCTGTTCTCTATGTGTCTCCCCTTTGTCTCTCTTGCAAAAAGGGTGCTGCCAAGATCTTATATATGCCTCCCTCTGTTTTTCCTGAAACACTCTTCTCTTTGTTTCTTCTTTTGTGTGTCAGATCTGAACTATATCTTGAGAGGACTGGATGAATATTGTCTGACTCTTGTATGGGGGTGGGGGGAGGGGTGTTGGTTGTTTCCTGGGTTAAGGGCTATGATAATTTGAGCCAAGTGTCTGCTTAGTCTGCCTCTGGATGGAGAATTTCAGGAATATTCCCAAGCAGCTGATGAAACTCCTTTTGTTTCAAGGAGGTTCCCCATCTTCTCTGGCCCAATACGAGCTGCCTATTTTCACCTTTTTGGGAGGGAAAAAAAAAAACATGCCTCTGTTGATCTGTCTGGGTTTACGAGCTTTAGGACCGAGAGTCCTATTTCTTCTGTCTGTGCTTTTGTCTGCCTCCAGCCTTGCTGGTGGCACCTCACAACTTCTGCCTCCCCCTCCCCTTCCTCCTGTTTGTGCACCACACTGGGCCCAGTTTACATTACTGGCTCCTGTACCATTTTCGGTGCCTCTGGCACCATTGGGTCCTTCTCCCCCAACTCTCACTATCAAGGAGCAAAAAGCATCCCAAGCTATTAGGCAACCTCCTTATGAGGTTCAAACCAAAGCACCTCCTAAATCAGCATGAAGGGGCCCAAGGGTTCCCTTGGACTTAAACCACCCGCTTCATATTGTCCCATAGGTGCCCCAAGTAAAATTCACAGTGGGGAACAAACTGATTGACTTTTCATGGGCACGAGTGCAACATATTCTGTATTAAAGCTAATTTCAGTTTGTTAGTTTAACTACAATAGACATGTCTTTAGAGTTATCAGTATTAAATATAAAACTTTTTACCAAGGTTTACTAAAAGTTAAATAAGCTCATGTTATCTTTGATGCAACTTTTCAGCAAAAGATGGCTTAAGATGATGGTTAATTTCTTGTCTCATAAGAGTTTTCATGGGTAATTGCTCAGAACAAGTAGCTTGAATGAATAAAAATGTTTATACACAAAACTTACAAATAGCTTTAAAACTCTTTGGTAACTTAGAACTTTAAAATTGAACTCATTGTTTATCCAAGTCTTTTGCAAATAATATAAAGTACTAAAGCACTGATGATTGAACATAGATTTGTGCTTTAGCTTTTTATCATGGAGAAATTGAGGATACTTCAGTCTGTCGGTAAACATACTGTCTGCTTTACTGAAAGTTTGTACTATGGGAAGATATTGTTTTTAGAAACTATGCAATGTGTTCATAAATTTGCCCGTCTAAAGATAGTTCAAAATTGATTACTACTTAATTTTCACTGGAGACTAAGGTTGCTAAGTTAAAATTCGGGCATATCTAATTAAGACCGATGGAAATGATAAGGAAAACAACTCTGTATGTAGAAAGTAAGCAATGTGTAAAGAAGGTATGAGAAATTAAAATACATTTTGCTGAGGGAAAATGAAAGTAATTGTGTCCTAAAATGAGACTGGTCATTTAGAGAGAAAAGGCTTTGGACAAAACCTAAATGAAAAAGAAAGTTGTAGAAGGTTTGTAAAGGGAAATCTTTAGAAAAGAATTTTATATGTGGTCAGGACTAACATTAAAATAACTGGATATTAAAAGTACACTGGTATAAGACTGAAATTCTACTTTTCTGCTAAAAAAATCTGCTCTTCATACAAAGTTATACACAAAGTTTTTTTTTCCTTCTTAACCTGCCCAGAAAACCGGAGCTTTTATGTTTTATCTATGAGTAGAAATTCAAAGAATTTGAAGAAACTTTTTAATGTGATACTCTCTGCCTGCTGCCTTGCCTTTGATTACTAAGTATATAACTATCAGCCTCACACACAAAAAAAGTGCAGCTCTTTCTGCCCATGGGTCCTGTCCCAGTACTACTTAAATAAACTTACTAAATTGCACTCTAAAAAAAAAATTCTGTTGCCCCATTATGACAATAATTTATTAATCTATTTTTTGTACCTTTTAAAAAATTATTTCCAAATAGGTCATGAGAAAAGTTGATATTTTGCTGTATTGTAAATGGTGCTTTATTTTATATTTTATTTTCTAAGTGTGCATTCATAGTATTGAAAAAAACTTCATTATGTCCTTCAAATTGGCCTTTCCAGCAAAATTGCCTAAATTCACTATTAGTTTAACTAGTTTAAATAGATTGTGTGTTGTGTGTTAATTCTGTTTGACATTCCATATTATTAATTGTATCATCTCCAGTTAAGAATTTTATTACTTCCCTTCCAATCTTTAGGCCTCTTTTTTTGTTATATTATTTTGACCTCAACATCCATAATAAGATTGTATAGTAGCAGTGAAGATACTGAAAAAATGCTTTTTTCCTCCAAATTAAAGGGAACATAGGTAAACTTTCTAAGTATGATGTTCAATGTAAGTTTTTGGTAGCTAGTTTATCAAGTTGAAAAGTTGCTTGCTATTCCTAGTTTTCATTTTCTTATACAAATAAGTAAGGAATATTTTCAGATTCTTTTTCTTCTTCTTTTGAGATATAATCAAATTCCTTATATGTCAACTATTATAATGAATTCCACTGTTGTAGTTTTTAAGGTTATTATTGGGAAATAGATCAGACATACAAATGAATGCATATACTATGTATTTTAAAGTTTAAAAAAAATAATAAAACAAAGGTCCTGCTTCTAGTAATGGCAGAGTAACTTCTATTTGACAATCTCTCCTGCAGATAAAAATTCTGAACTCTGGACCAGATATACAATAACAACTGTCATTGAAGAGCAAACAAAAGAGAACAGAAACTGGAAGGTATTTGACCCTTAAAAGAAGGGAACAGTAAGAGAGATCCATGTTTATATGTCTTTTCAATGAGTGCAATCTCCATTCTACTCAATGCAAGACAGCTAGAATTTAAACAGAAATTACTGTCTTTTTTGCTCGAGAGTTATAGTAGGAAGTTTGGGGGTGCAGGAAACTCACAGAGGGAACCCCAAAAGAAAATAACCATAGGGGTGAAGCCCTGAAACCTGCATGTAAATGCCATCAAATCTATGTCTCCTGAATGCATTTTTAAGGGAAATTTCAAGGAACTCAATGATAAGCAACAGCTGGTAAGCTAAAAGAACTTAGAGCTTTCAGCTATGGCCAACCAACGAGATTTCTCAAAGAACAGACAAAAAAATAATAATAACATGAAACACAATTCTAGTGATTTGTGAGACAATATAAAGCAGCCTAACATTCATGTGAAAAAGAAGTAGAGTGAGGCACAATATATGTTTAAATAAGTGATGACAGAAACTTCCCATATTTGACAAAAATCATAAATTTTTATAGATCCAAGAATAAAAAGAAAAAAAAAAACACACCAAGGCACAAGATTCATGTTGCTGATAACCAAAGATACATTGAAAATCTTGAGAGTTACCAGAGAAAATGGTACAATATATATAGGGCAACAATAACAAAATAATATGCAATAATGAGTTAACTTCTTATTAGAAGTAATAGAAGACAAAAGACAGGAATAACATCATTAAAGTTCTGAAATTAAAAAGAAATAAAAGCTTTTAATCCCAATTATGTAACAAAAAATATAGTTCAAAAGTACACAAAAAATTAAGATCAAGAAAAAAGGAATTTCTTATCAGCAAACTGGAACTCAAAAAATGTTCAAGTCATTCAGGATGAAGAGAAATGACATCAGAAAGAGATGCAGATTTACAGAAAAGAAGGAACATCAGAAATGATACATGTATGAATGAATGTAAAATGTTACACATATATTTTTTAATTTTTTTTAATGTTTACTTATTTTTGAGAGAGAGAGAGAGAGACAGACAGACAGAGCACAAGTGGGGGAGAGGCAGAGAGAGGAGGAGACACAGAATCCGAAGCAGGCTCCAGGCTCCGAGCTGTCAGCACAGAGCCCGACGCAGGGCTCGAACTCACAGACTCTGAGATCATGACCTGAGCCGAAGTCAGATGCTCAACCGACTGAGCCACCCAGGCACCCCTGTTACCCATATATTTTTTTAATTTTGTTTAGAATTTCACTTAAAACACAACTTGTAACACAATAATACGTAGTTTATTATGACTGCAGGTATAATATAGGAAGCAATGACAGCACACAGGATGGATATAAATAGAAACTACTCAAATGTTCTTCAGTAGACAGATAAAAACATGTGTTATACACACACAGTGGAATATTATTCAGCCTTTAAAAAGAAGTAAATTCTTCCATTTGTGATATCATAGATGAAACTGGAATACATTATGAGAAATGAAATAATTCCATCACAGAAAGAAAAATACTGCATGATTACATTTATGTGAGCTATCTAGAATGGCCAAATTCACAGAAGCTGAGAATTCAGTGGTGATTGCTAGGGGATGGGGAGGGGGAGATCAGAAATTGTTGTTCAGTGGGTATAAGGTTACAGTTATACATAATGCATAAATTCTAGATATCTTCTATAAAATGAATGATGGCCTATCGCTAACACTACAGTGTTGTGTACTTGAAAATGTGCTAAGAGGTAGATGTCATGTTAAGTGTTACGCCCACCAAACAAACAAACAAAAAGGACAGGGTGCCATTTTGATTTTGGCTCAGGTCATGATCTCAGGGTTCCAGGTGTGGTTTGGAGCCCCCATGTCAGCCTCGCCCCCTCCCCCATCCCCCCCCCAATCAGGGCCCACATCAGGCCCACATAGGGCTCCACACTGACAGTATGGACCCTGTTTAGGATTCTCTCCCTCTCTCTCTGTCCCTCCCCTGCTGTCATACATGCACACCCTTTCTCTCAAAATAAATAAATAAACATAAAAAAATAATAAAAAGGACATATGAAATCTTTTGGAGATGATAGATATGTTTCTTTCCTTGATTGTGGTTATAGCATCACCAGTGGATGTATATTGCAACTCACCAAAGTGTATACATTAAATATGTGCAATTTTTATATATCAACTGTACCTTAATAAAGCTGAAAAAAATGAAACAGTACTACTGCAAAGTTGTAATGTTTTATATTGAGTCCTCTATTTTTAACTCTAAATAACTGTGGAAAACCAAAGACATATACTGTTATCATAATAGCAAAAATTAATATAATGCAAAAGGCAGAGATCATTAGATTGGATGTGAAACTTAGAACCAATGCTTTCTGAAAGAGGCAAACTTTATGTATTAAAACACAGATCTCTTAAAAGTAAAGAGATGAAAATATATATACTGTGCAAGCAGTAAGCATAAAAAAGCTGAAGGGGCTTCATTTTTCAATGCATATGTTCTCTTTTGACTTCCTGCTTTTCTCCCTTCCTGCCCTCTACCCTTCTTGCCATTCTTCCTTCCTTCTGCACTGATTCAGAGCAAAATTACTAGTTAAGCCATGTGTGGTTTGAGGCTATGCACCTATGTTGAGGCCAGGGGTCAGTAACCCAGCATGGAGTTTCAAAGCTCTGCAGGGTAAAGAGGGTCTCTGTCCAGGAGCAGAAAACACTGACCAGGAACATACCGGAGCAGGCTGAGTAGGACATCCACATGAGTGGTGGTAAAAGTCCCAAAGCAGGTTTCTGATTCCAAGCAAAGTAAGAATGTTTTCCAAGTGCTGGTGATGGATGATAACAATAACATGACTTACTAGACTTCAGTGTTACCTAAAAGCAAATAAATTCCTATATGAATGGGACACAGAAAAGAGGAGCACATAACCCTTGTAGTTATGAAAAATTAAAGGGAGAAATTTCCAGAAGCTAAAGAACTACAGAGTGATGGCAAAGGATAAAATAATTGTGCCAAGATGGAGGGTTCTGATAAAATTTTCCCTAAATTTACAGTTTTTCAAGATCCTGGGAATCCCTCCAATAATGGGAGTTTTTATACTGTGTAAGGTTTTTAAACCTTTTAAAGAGAGAAAGCTTTCTCTTTATTCCTAAAGCCCAATATTTCATGTGTTTAAGATATATATTTGTCTAGTTTTAGGACATTTCAGTCATATTTGGCAGCTGGGGAAAATACCTTACATAACTATATGCATAAGGTTCACTTTTTATTTATCAGCACATCCATCTGTTATCCACACAAAGAGTCAATATACATTTATGAAGTACTTTATTAAATCACCACGATAAGCAACAAAGAATAAAAACATGAACATTATTTTCTCTTGACATATCATTCTTGAGAATATCCAGCGTATCAATGATAAATACCATTTTGTTTGATTCTAAATCTGTATCCAATGCTGCCCTATGATATAAGGACCTTTAAAAAACATTAAAATACAATTTGGTTACTATCATTTGGTTATCCACTGCTTTTGTTGTTACCATTCTTGGTCCTTTTATAGCATAATTGCCTACATTTGGTGTCAATACTTTCCTTCCTCCCACTCTCCGACTCAAATCAGGCAACCAGCTCTATCAATCTATTGAAAGACATTTGTCAAGGTTGCCAATAGACTATCAGATTGTTACATCTTGATCAATTTTTAGCTCCCATCTCACTTAACAACCACTGACAACATTGGACACTCCCCTCATGATTCCTGGACATTATTCTTTCTTGGTTGTCCCTCTATTTCTTTGTTAGTGTTTTTGTTTGTTTTGTTTTGTTTTGTAGATCCTTCTTGTCCTCATGTCCTCTATAAATGGGCACAAACTTCAGATGCCTTCTCTTCCTAGATAATCTCATTCAGCCTCATGAAATTAAATAACATCTAAAATCATGATTCACAAATTTATTATTTCTAGCCTAGACATCTCACATAAACTTCTAACTTTTATAGCTAATTGCCTACTCAACTTCACTATTTGATATCAATCTAGTGCCTAAAACTAACTCTTGGTGAGTAGTAGCTTGATACTATTGAATTCCTAAGATAGGCCTGAAGTTCAAGTCTTCACTATGGAACTTTGTGGAATAAATCACGGTACTTGCTCTCAAAAGATAACGGAGATCAAAGAAGGGAGCAAGATATGTGAGAATAGATAGTAGTAAAATGCTGTAGGGATTCAGAGTAGACAGAGGTTAATTTTGGGTGGAGAGGTTGGTCAGTTTTCATAGTAGTAATGGATTTGAACTTAACCTTGAAGGAATGTTAAGTATTTTATAGTGAAAAATAGGGGAGAATCACCCCCACCAGGCTGTGTAAACAGGATGAGTAAAGGCAAGAGGAATTTGGCATTTGGCATGTTTGAGAAGTATTAAATGATTCAAAGTGATTAAACCATGAGACCAGTCCATGAGACCAGTCATAGCTGGTAAGGTAGATTAGAAGTTAAATTCTGAAAGTCTACTGTGAAATACTGGCCAAGAAGAAATAAAGAAACTGTTTTTCAGATAGGTGAGAGCAATTGAATAGGCAATCCCCCTTTAAGACAATGCTATATGCTTGCTGTTTTTCAATCCTGATACCCTCAGATGATATCCGTTTTTATGTAGGCTATTTCCCCTTCAATTGCAAATTCCTATTTTGCACTCACTTGCTACTCCTTTACTCCTGATAACTCCACCTCAGTCTTGCCTCTCACTTTTATGTTTGTTATAAAATTAGTCCACTTTGACCATTGTTTTTCAGCTCTCTTTCACTATTACCCCTAAATTCAGCAAGAACTATCTATAACACTACACGAAAAACGTTGAAACCCCCTTTGTACACTGTTCCAGAAACATAATGTATTTTACAAAACAGATATAGATATTTTATAGTTTCCATGGCTGAATTATTAATTTCTTAAATCTATCACATGTAAATGTAATTCCCCTCCATACCTGTCAACTCTGAGAGCTAGAATACAAAAAGTGTACTACTGTTGGAAGAGATTGTTGATTTCCTTTAAAATTAACCACCTCAACTAACCATATATTCCAAAAGTTTGGAGAGAGTTCAAATTCCTGATCCAAAGGTAAAAATAGTCCCAATAAACTTGGTCTTTTATTCCAATCAGATCTTCACCTCTCCAGTGTGTTGGCTGCTTCATCTCATAGGATTCAAATATTTTGAGTCTCCCAGGAACAGAGAGCTTCAATGGTAACATATTAAGAAGACACAGATATTTCTCAAAATTGAAGATTTAATTTTGCCAAAGGATACATACTGGTTTCAATATTAATCTTTCTAGATTACAAAGTTTAAAAATACAGATGTCTATTGCACTGATACTATCTTCAAAGTAAAAGTTTATCAGCTTATGTAATAAAGAGCTGGCTTTACTTAAGGAAATGTTTACACAGTTTGAGTCACTGTCTGGAAGAGCAACGGAGGCACTCACACACTGAAAGAAGAGTCACACACGCAAACAAAAGAAATACGAACCAATGTGAAAAAAGATAATGATATAAATTGACTGAAGGAATATAGAAGAGAGTGTCAACCAATTTAAACAGGAGAGACTGAAGATTTTGCAGAGTAGTTAATTTGAACTGGGTCTTAAAGCCTTTGTGTGGGGGTTGGGGAGGTAGAAGAAATAAGTAAGGTAAAACAGGAATATGTAGGAAAATGTGGCACATTTAGGGAAAATATATAATTAAGAATTTATCATACAGGGTGCGTTAGGAGGAGTCTAGGCAAGGATGTGCTGAACTTGGATCAACAAGTACATGGTGCGCCTGGGTGGCGCAGTCGGTTAAGCGTCTGACTTCAGCTAGGTCACGATCTCGCGGTCCGTGAGTTCGAGCCCCGCGTCGGGCTCTGGGCTGATGGCTCAGAGCCTGGAGCCTGTTTCCGATTCTGTGTCTCCCTCTCTCTCTGCCCCTCCCCCGTTCATGCTCTGTCTCTCTCTGTCCCAAAAATAAAAAAAAATTAAAAAAAAATTCATTAACAAGTACGAGCATTGTATGTCATAAGGAAGAATTTCAACCTCATCCCAAAAGCAATAAAAAACCACTATAAGCTTTAATGCAACGAAGAAGAATAACTAGATTTGTGACATAGAGTGTTGCTTCTTCTGGCAGAGACATGTGTGTTCGTGGAGGTGGAAAAATCTGTAAAGATGATAAGTCCAGGCAGAGCATCAATGCAGGTGCTCAAGTATGGTGTTATGATAATGTGTAATAATAACCGGACTTAAGTCAAATTCAAGAGAATTTAAAAGAAAGATCCAAATAGTATATGATGGCAAACAAACAAAAACTGGATGCAGTTTGTGAATAATTGCTGAATAAGCTAATTGGTCAAAAAATAAAATGGACAGAGGGCAAATATCAATTATTTCAAATAAGCAAATTTGGGGGGCACCTGGGTGGCTCAGTCGGTTAAGCATCCGACTTTGGCTCAGGTCATGATCTTGCGGTTTGAGAGTTCGAGCCCCGCGTCGGGCTCTGTGGTGACAGCTCAGAGCCTGGAGCCTGCTTCCGATTCTGTGTCTCCCTCTCTCTCTGCCCCTCCCCTTTTCACGCTCTGTCTCTCAATAATAAATAAACGTTAAAAAATTTAAAAAAAAAAAAAGCAAATTTGGTACATGATGGTGTCACTGGTGATATAAGGTCAAGTAAAAGGATCTGTATTAATGTATGTGGCATGAAGTAGGAGAAAAGAGGAAGAGAATGGAGAAATCCCTAGTTGAGCTATTTTGGAGATATGTTTGGTCAAGTTCCATAATTGTGGGAGTTAATTTATAAATAGCAGGCTGAATTTTGCTTAATGTCAGTAAAATTTATCATAGTGTTTAAATCTATCATTGTCATTTTTAGACACAGCCTACTTAGAATATATATATAGAATTTATAAATTAAATGAATACTCAAAGAAATAATAAGGTTATGTCAGTATTTGAATTCTACCTCAGCACATAATTCTCTGACATTGGTCAAAATCTTTATTTAGGTTCAGTTTTGTCCTCTATAACATAGGAAAACAATTCTTAACATGCGTCACTGAAAGGAATAAAGAACATTACATGTAAAACTCTTAGCCAGTATGTCTAGCACAAAATGAGTACTCATTAGATAATATTTATTACTCTTAATAGAAAAGACCTTGAAAGATTTCTTAGTAAATTCTTACTGATATTTCCTGGAACTTAGCTAAATCAGAGTGGGAGGGTAAATTTTTTTTTTTTTAATTTTTTTTTTCAACGTTTATTTATTTTTGGGATAGAGAGAGACAGAGCATGAACGGGAGAGGGGCAGAGAGAGAGGGAGATACAGAATCGGAAACAGGCTCCAGGCTCTGAGCCATCAGCCCAGAGCCCGACGCAGGGCTCGAACTCACGGACCGCGAGATCGTGACCTGGCTGAAGTCGGACGCTTAACCGACTGCGCCACCCAGGCGCCCCGGGTAAATTTTTTTCTATTGAAGGAATTAGAAAAAACAAACAATATTTTACAAGTGTTTCTTTGGGCAATGGACTTCATTATATTCTAAATTATAACCTTCCCTATCACCAAATAATACTCTTTCAGTGAACACTCAATAAATCACAGCTCACTCTCTTAAAAATGTGAATTCCAAATTTAGTTTTTTCTTGTTTCTTAATCTTTTCCATAGTATTATTTTACACACATATATGCCTCATTATTTCTACTATTCCTCAGAGATTCATTCCCTAGGATCATGGTCTTTGTTCTCTTTCCTTCTCCTTCTCTTTTAACAAGATTCTGTAAACCTTTATAGCTGTAGCTTATCCACACTTCCTTTCACACAATCCTTGCCAATTGGCTCCAAAAGTGTTTTTCTATGGCGCACTCAGAGACCAGGTTTTGCTGTGTCTCAAAATTTGAAAACCTCCCTGTGAAATGTATCTTAAGTTTTAGGTGGTCAAGAATATATTTTCATATTTAAATGGAATTCCCAAAATTTAAATTAAACTTGGTCATCACAGAAGAAAAAAAGGTGATTACGTCAAGTTCATCTGCTTCTTAGAAACCATTATTATTATTATTTGAAAATAATCTGTTTCCTTTGCAGTGTTCTCAACCCTGTCTGACTCAATGACTCCTTTAAAAACCATACTATAATGCCAAATCTATTATTCTAAAATTAAATTAAAAGATAATATATGCTACACATATACATAATTTTATAACAATAGTAATGTCCTCTGTAATATAATGGGGCTAAAAGAAAAATAATGTATAATTAAATTAAATGAACTTTAATATATAAATGCTCTGATATCACCACACTGGAAAACAAAATAAAGTGGCCACATATTTGCACATACTCATTTTATGAAAAATAGTATTAGAAGTAATGCCAATAAAAAAAGATTTATATTAGAATAAAAACTGTTGTTTTAATAAGTTAATAAAGGACCAGACTTTCTTGTGTATGGTAACAGAAAGAGGAAAAATAGCTTCATTTAAAGTAGAAATGTTATAGCAAGTTGAGAACTTTCAAAGTAGAGAAACCAAGAAATATAATGTCGTCCTAGATGACCTTATTGATAAGGAGAGTGTCTGCATGATTCCGTACATTATGGCATAGCGTGTGTTATGTAAACAAGTCTTCTATCCTGAATTCTCACTACCTGTCAAGCATATATTCAGATTCTAGAACTTGAAAAAATGAAAGGAAAATATTGGTGAAGGGTAACAGAAGATGAGCTGGAAAGGAAAAGTAAGCTAAGAAGGTATAGAAAGTGAATTCCTCTGAACACATTTCCGAAGACTAAAATAAAAAGGCAACCCCAAACAGGTGAACATTTCTTTTTTTTTTTTTTTTTTAATTTTTTTTTTTCAACGTTTATTTATTTTTGGGACAGAGAGAGACAGAGCATGAACGGGGGAGGGGCAGAGAGAGAGGGAGGCACAGAATCGGAAACAGGCTCCAGGCTCTGAGCCATCAGCCCAGAGCCTGACGCAGGGCTCGAACTCACAGACCGCGAGATCGTGACCTGGCTGAAGTCGGACGCTTAACCGACTGCGCCACCCAGGCGCCCCAAAGGTGAACATTTCAATACGTAATGTTCACAATGTGTATTTTTAATGTTATAATTTTTAAGTGTATTGCAATTTTACCATTATTACATTTCTTATGTCTCTTATTTAATACTATTTTGCTCAAATTTATTAAAATTGTGGTTTATGGGACTCAGTGGGTAACTATATGAAGACTAAGAAGACATTCAGAGCTATGTTAAAATTGGGAGAATTTTTCATTTTGTGACACCATCCCACTAATTTCAGTGGTGTTCCTCCAATAACTGTAGCAACCCAGATGCTTTTGCAGATTTCAAAAATGCTTTCTAGAAGAGGGGTAGTATCACCCATACTGAGAACACAACTATATCTTCAGCTCCTTTCTGAGATTTATAACATGGAAACTTTTTTAGAAGAATAGAGACAATGTGGATGAGTCTATTATAAAGAGGCAACAAGGCATATGGTTTCCTTAAATCAGACAAGTAAGGTTCAAACCCCAAATTTCCAAGTAAAAGTCTATGATATTGGACAAGTTAGTTATCCTCACTGATGCTCTGTTCTTGGGTAACCAACCATCCTGGTTTGCTTGAGATTTTCCTGGTTTTAAAACTGAAAGACCCATGTCACAGGAAACCCTTAAGTCAAAGGCAAACCAAGCTGGATAGCTGGTTACCCTAATTTCCCCTATTGGCAAAATAGAATATCCTCATTAGATTTTTATGAAGTTGAGTCATAAATGAGAAAATATTTGAACACTACTTAAAACAAAGTCTAGCACATACAAAGAAAATTGCAGATACTATTATTATCATTATCATTATTTGATACTAAATAGGCAATCGAGTAAAATAACTGGGAAAGTGAATATATGCTTTAATTTCAAAGCTAAAATCTAAATTTACATTTTCCTGTATATTGAGCACCTTAACATCTAGGCTAAACGATAAAATCTACAAAAGAACAATAGTAAGTGATAATTAATTAGTATTCTTATATATAGGGGAGACTCTTTTAACAAGTTTGACTATTTCATTTTACTTTCATAATTTTCTTATTTTTCTCATTAAAACAAACAGACTTGGTGATGTTAATATTTGCCAAAGATCACACAGTTATAAAACTGAAATAGGACACAAAACTTTACATTGATTGGACTCTCAATTCTTTGCTTTTTAAGCAACCTGCTCAATGGTCTCTTTTAAAATTTTTAATGTTTATTTATTTTTGATGGAGATAGAGGGGGGAGAGGCAGAGAGAGGGGGAGATACAGAATCTGAAGCAGGCTCAAGGCTCTGAGTTGTCAGCACAGAGGCCAACACAGGTTTCGAACTCGCAAACCGAGATATCATGATCATGACCTGACCTGAAGTCAGACACTTAACCAACTGGGCCACCCATGCACCCCTCAAAGGCCTCTTTTAATGAAGGGAAAGGAAATTACAAATCGTTGAATGAAGACCAAATTTCTCAGACTATGGTACTAAAATGTTCAGCTTCCTCATTGTCATAAATTATACATTTATATTCCCTGTCAAATGTACCTTGCTAGTGAGCTTGAAAGAAGAGAAAGCAGAATCATCACACAGGATGGGAAAGGATCCTCAGATTCAATGATTCTTTGAAAATAGTATGTATCAACGAAATCCCAGCATTTCAGGTTATATTCCACCAGTAGCAGAGTCTGTGACAGTCAGTTGAGAGTGTTTAGCTTATTTAAGTGTAATCCCAAGTGACACCAAGAAAGAAGAAATGTGAGAAAGGAAGAGGACAGCCAATAAAGAATGCACTATCAAGCCCAACATCACGAGGCAACTGGAAGCTTATCCTGCCAGGGAGCTCAAGGAGCCAGTGTAGAACATGTGACAGAGTTGTCCAGCGAAAGGTGACGGAGCTGGAGCATCAATCCACCAATCATCTCCAGTCACAAGCAGAAGGTAGCTCCCAGTAGACATTTACTCTCTACTATTTTTCTTCCAGAGCAGACTTCGGCCACCAGAGAGAGCCCTCAGACAGTTGAAAATAGGTCAGGATGCACTAAAATACACAACCCAAGGAGATCTGGCCAGGCAACAACAGTGTCTGCTACACCATGGCAGTCTACTTATCTTTTCTCAATGCTACTTCTATTTGGACACATTCAAACACATTCTATTATCTACTCTGCCAGCTATACTAAAGGATTTTAATTTTCTATGTCCTTGTTGAAGCTGTCCAGTCTTTGCTAAATCCCTCCATTTCTCTAGTTGGAAAAAGCATACTCTAAAAAGCTTGTCTTAAATATAACCACTTCCATCCTCCTCTCTGGCTTCTCTGAGAAAAAAAAAAAGAAAAAAAAAACCTAATTTTTCACTTACATTCTCTTCATATTATTCATGTCTTCTTTTTTTATATATATAAACAAATTAGTATTTATGTATGTTTCTAAATCACTCAGAAGCTACCTGCCAATTTTGATCTATTTGAGAAGTTTCAAAGTACTATTTTGACACATTATATATATATATGGTTACTTATACCTATACTACCCAGTACTTACCATGTGTCCAATAAAAGTCAAATTGGAACAAACATAATCATCTTAACCATTGAAATCTCAAATAATGGCCAAGTATTTTGAATACTAATGTAGATTTCTGTTCAATAAATGGTTAGTATAATATTGCCCATCGTTTAAAAATATTTACATGAGATTAATCTCAGAATAGCTTTTCCTGATTCCTAATTTTATATTTTAAAAAATTACTCATAGAATATATTTGAAAATTAATCCTCAGGTTAATTTTTCTGTATATTTTCACCTTTGTCTAGGTTGATTTACAAATATCACCATCTAGGCAGACAGTTTTTGGAATTTTCCTTTGAAATTCTTCAGAATAAATATTTTTCAAAGCCTAAGGACACATAGGGACATACGTTTAATATTCTAAGGTTATTTTTCCATAATTTTCAACAGATTTTTGTACAGAATATCAAACTTGTATTATGAAAGTGTTTCTCATGCCAACGCAATTCACTACTGATTTTCTTCAAATCTCAAGTCTTGATCAAAGGCAAAGGACACCACAATGATTTCCCCTTCATTAAGCAAATAATTTTCTGTAAATAAACCACTAGATTAATTTTAAAGCTACTGTTAGCTTACGTTAATGTAAGTAAGCTGTCTTTCACACTGAAATTTCTTGGTGTCTCAGAATTTATATCCAGAGATACAATTGTAAAGGACAGGTTTATGTTTTTCTTCTAAGTATACCAAAGAGAAACAGAAACTTGGATGAGGAAGGACATGAAACATCATGTTTTGGTATAATATAATCACCATATAAATGATTTTTATTTAAAATTAATAAATTATTGGAAAGCTTTCCTAACCATTTCCACTAGATCTTTGTATCACCCTATTATGAGACTGTATAAAAATTTTAATCTATATACATTAAGATGCTTCTGACTTCAGCATGATGCATTTCATAATTTGACTTTATATTATGCATTATAATAATAAATTTGATTTCATATTTAAAAGATTAAATAAAATAAAAAATTGTAGAATGTACAGCCAGAAAGATCTTAGTTCACCCCAACATTTTCATTTTACAAATAAAGAAGACAATGCCCTGAGAAGAGAAATTCTCGTAACATTGAAGGCTAAAAAAAAAGAAATCCTCATCCTTCTGGTCTCCTAATCACATTTATTTCAATAGGCAACCTCCCCCTGCTCTTTTCTTAAGTTAAGCCAATTAAGAAATCAGTCACAGGAGATGATAAGGGGCAGTCAAAATGGTTCAATGGATGTAATCTATCAATCCAATAACCACACTCTTTTTTCATGGGGAAGTATGAATAAGGAGCAGGAAGTGTTACTAGAATTATTGCCCTAGTGCAGTGGTTCTCAAACTTAGACTCAGGAATCTTTTAGACTCTTAAAACTACCAGGTACTCCAAACAGCTTTGATTTAACTAACTTTAAATCCATTGATAAAATATAAGAAATTTAAACTGAGAAATACTTAATTTAATTAATTGTTTAAAATAATAACAAACCTATTACATGTTAAAGTATGCTTTTTATGAAAAATACCTATATTGCAAAAAACAAAAAATACTTTTATATTTTCCCATATCTATTGTCTTCTGTAGTAGATGACTAGATTCTTATCATGAGAGAATGAGCGTGGAAAAAGAAAAATAACAACTTAATATTTTGAAAATAGTTTTGATCTCCTGGATCCTATGGAAAGGTCTCAAATCTTCATGGGTCCTAGACTGCACTTTGAGAGCCAGTGCATTAGTGGAAATCTCTGCACATAGAAATTGGAAGCTCCAGGAATGCAAACGTTCATTAACCACATGCAACACAACTACAGAAGCAGCTTGAGCTCTGGACTAAAAAGAATAAGATCCATAAACGCAATGACTTTTTATGAATCCCATAACCTTCCTGAAGTTGTTTTGTCAGACTTGTGATAAAGTTAATATATCAAAGGTTTATTTTAAAATACAAATGATACGATATCAAAATGCTATAAGTTTCTTAAAAATATTTTTCATAATCACTCACAATTTCATCCTATCATTTACTCACACAGAATCTTGTACTTTTACTGCAAAAAGTCTTATAGGTTTGTCTTTGGAAACCAATTCTTGTTATTTCTACATCTATTTCAGGTACTTACAAATTGTTACTTCCACTCCTTCCATAATATCCTTGATATTATAAGCAATGACAATAATAAATGAAATGCTAATATAACAAGACAAAAGTCTTTTCTTGCACTAAGTAAATGTTTCTTTCCATGTTCGCGGTATATTTTCAATAAATATCAAGTAGACAATAATATTAAAGAACAGAACATCATTGGTATTTGCTTTCAACTGACGCTGTTAGCCTCATTTTCTTTTTCCTTGGAAGTTTCAGGAATATTTCATAGTTAGGAAGGATGCCCTGAGAACTCTTCCTGCCTTGAAAGTCAAAGGATTGGAAGTAAGACTAAATCAGACCACATATGTAAGTAAACTAATTTCCATCTACTTCATTAATCAAAGAGAAGTTTCCAAAGGACCAAATGATTTCTGGCTTAAAATATTATCCTGAGAGCAAACAGTCTGGGGACTGAAAACGGATTCATGAATTGGTGGGAAAAAAGTAGGCCAATAATAATAATCACTTAATTTCAGGAGAGTCCAGAAACAAGATTTCAGAAAACTGAAATGGGAATGAAAAGGCACGAGGGGCGCCTGGGTGGCGCAGTCGGTTAAGCGTCCGACTTCAGCCAGGTCACGATCTCGCGGTCCGTGAGTTCGAGCCCCGCGTCGGGCTCTGGGCTGATGGCTCAGAGCCTGGAGCCTGTTTCCGATTCTGTATCTCCCTCTCTCTCTGCCCCTCTCCCGTTCATGCTCTGTCTCTCTCTATCCCAAAAATAAATAAACGTTGAAAAAAAAAATTAAAAAAAAAAAAAAAAAAAAGAAAAGGCACGATAAAAGTGCCAAATGCAAATGATGGTGCCAGAACCTATGGCAGTGTGATAAGCAGGCTCAGAGCTGTAGGCTTTCCCTGGATTAGGGGACATCTGAGTATGTTCATGAGATAAGTAAAGGTAAAGACTGAAGGAAAAAAAAATAAAAGAGTACTTAATGGGCATATATTGTAAAAGATCTATAACACAGACAACAATGTTAGCCTTGGGAACATGGAACATGATTCCACCCTCTAATATTGAAAGAAAGAAGGAAATAAGTCACTCCTCTAATCAAAATTTATGTAGTGCCTGCCTATAGATGTCACTATATCTTGACTGTCAGTGATCACAACAGCCAAAACTCCTTGCTCTTGGGGCTTACGTTCTAGTTGGCACAAACCACCCCATTAAATTATTCAAAGTAATCATTCAATCAAAGGGAAAGAAAGGAAGAAAGAAAGAAAGAAAGAGGGAGGGAAGAACTGGTGGGGGAGTGAGGAGGAAGAAGGAAAGAAAGAAAAAAAAAAGCTGGGACATCTGGGTGGCTCAGTTAGTTAAGCGATTAAGTGCAGACTCTTGGTTTTGACTCAGGTCAAGATTTCATGGTTAGTGAGATCGAGCCCCATGTTGGGCTCCATGCCGTCAGCGTCCTTGGAATTCTCTCTCCCTCCCTCTTTCTCTGCCCCTCCCCTGCTCCTCTCTCTCTCTCTCTCTCTCAAAATAAATAAACTTTAAAAAATTATTTAAAAAAAGAAAGAAAGAAAAGCAGGTAGAGAAAAGAGAAAGAGAGAAAAGGAGGGAGGAGAAGAGGGAGATAAAAAGAAATGGTAAATGTTATGGAAGATATTGTATGGAATGGTGATCTAATTTTAAATAGGGAAGAGGTGCCCTTTGAACAAGGAATCTGAACAGACCTAAATGAAGACAAGTGTTAGCCATGTAAAAATCTGAGGTAAAAGAATTCCAGGCAGAGAAATGACCAGTGCAAAGGCCCTAAGGTGGGAGCATAGCTAATGTGTTAAAGCAAAAGCAAGGCAGTGAGACAGCCTAGAATGAGAAAGGGAAAGGGTAGTGGAGGGTGAAGTCAAAGTGATGATGAGGGTCTGGTTCATGGAGGATGTGATTGTCCATTTTAATATTTTTGGTTTTCATCTTGAGTGAAATGAGTAACTTGGAGAGTTCTGAACAGATTAGTTACACGAAAGGATTGCTTTATCTGCTGTGTGGAGAAGAGATTGTAGGGGTCAATGATAGAGTCAGAGAGACCATTAGGAGGCTGTTATAATAATGCAGGTGAGAGAAGATTGTGGCTGGAACCCAGATGGTAGCCATGGAGATGATCAGAAGTGGTGAGATTCTGGATATTTTCTCATTCTACCCTCACAGAATTTGCTGAAAGTTTTGATGTGAGGTGTGAAAGAAATAGAGGAGTCAGGAATGATTCATGAGCCTGAGGAAATTTATAAAGAGAGGGAAGAAAAAAATGGAATGAGTTGAAGTGATATGGACTTAACAGTAACATATCTTTGAGGTCATATTCTAAGACAGAGTGTTAAGCAGTTCTAAGACAGTAAAATGTTTGAAACAGCTGCTGAGCAAAATCATATCGAAGTGGGATGAAAATTTTCCCACACTTTCTGAACTCTTTCAACCTACTCACCACTTTAGGGAGCACAGGGACATGGATGAGTCCCTTGACTGAAACCTCAGAATGACTATTCACACTACAACTCTGGGTGAGCTGGACCCAGTATATCTAATCCTTGAATACCTCCTGCCATTCACTACTCCATGACACTCATATGAGCCTACTTCTCTTCATTGACATAAACTAAACTCCATCCCTGGATGTCTGGCTTTTGCCTTCTGCCCCAACTAGTTTTCTCACGGAGGATAATTTTTTTTTTTGAGTGATAGTAATCCCTTTCCAGAAATCCTTAAAAAATCTAGGGAACAAAATGTTTGAGAAAACCCACTGACTCATAGTTAAAATAATTGACATAGTTAAAATAAAAATTATTGGTCAAGTATGTTGTTATTATTACCTGTGCAATATAAAATGTAAATTTATTGTTAGACTGTGTTGTACAAGATTTTTCGTCTCCCAGAGTGATAGATATGAATATAAACAGCTATTATATACGACCTTGATGCGGAATTTGGTTGTAGTTACTACTATTCATGTAGCTAAGTCATCTTACTTCTACTATGGGATGTAAGGCTCAGCGTTCCAAACTGTAAGAGGAACAAAGCAGACATGTTAATAAAAAAGAACAAGTTTCTCTCTCCCAGAGCCCACTCATCACTCAGCATGTGTGACATCTCTTAATTTTCAAATCTGTAGACTGTGGGAAGAGTAGGAAAGAAAAAACATTATATATTTAATTAAAATTTAATACAAAAAGATAAAAATATTGGCTCTTACAATTTCTGGACTAATTTCCAAACACATGAATCTCCTGTATCTAATTATTGATCTCAGAATTAAAACAAATCTTCAGTAATACCTTAAAACCTGGGTATTTTCATTGCTTAATGAGAAATTAATACACAGACTTATAAAATTATGAATTTAGTTCTAAAAGGATCTTTGGAGATTCCACTTCTTGATTTTGATTATGTGGTTTATTCATGTGTTCATTTAATTAAAAAAAAATTTTGAGCATCTATTGTATACCATTCATTGTGTGAGACACATTGAATAAGTAGTGAAAACAAAAGAGACAAGACTCTCCCCAGGAGAGTTTTAGGACCAGTAGAAGAGGCAATTAATTAGAACCATTACAAGACATGAAACTATAGAATACATAAGTTTCAGATTAACCAAAAAAGGGCCTGAGTCGTAAAGGAACGTGTTTAAGAGGAGACATTTAAGCTGAAGTCTAAAGAATGTTTAAGAATTAACCAGCTGAAGGTGTGAAACAAAGCCCAGTACATGTTAGAGTCTAGATAGGAGACTCTGAAAATCAGATAATTGTGACTCTAACAGCAGTTCCACAATGTGTACCTTTCAAAATGGCAAAGATTAGCAGATACTTATCCTCCTTCAGAATCTGGAATGGCATTGTGATACATTGGCTCTGAACTCTCCTCCATTTTTTTTCTAGGTTTATTTTGTTTTACCTTGATGTTAAAGCCCTAGAGCCACCCAGGTGCCCCTATATGTTTTTTTGTTTTTGTTTTTGTTTTGTTTTTTAATGGTGAGCTTATCTGGAGAGTGTCTTGTTCAGGGTGTATGCTGGGATAATCTGAAGAAATGTTGAGGGTCTGTGTTGTAAATACTAGTCAGCAGTATTCAGTCCATTTGTGTTTATCGTTAATGGGAAACTAATGGATTTCACTGTTTTTGTGTCTATTTTCATGTCAATGTTTTAGATAATAAACATTTTACTCCTATGTCCATGAATGATCCAAATCTGATATGACAAAATAGTCACAGGTGACTCTAGTTCTATTCCAGATCTCAATAAATATAACGCTTTCAGGGGCATATTTTAAAATTCCTACTTCATGAATAGGACATTACTTTGGGCTTTATCTGTACTACTGAAGCTCATTTGCAGTTCCCTGCATCACCCAGGCTTCAGCCCTCAATTTCTCTCCCCAGGGATCTTGAACCCCCAAACTCTAATGTCTATTTTAACTTTTTAAATTCCATTCTCTATTTAGCTTCAGCAATCTTCCAGCACCATCTTTGAGTTAACTTTTCATTTCTAGTATTTGATAATTTATCATTCTTGCTTTTGAGCTTAGATATGCACTCTAAATTATTTTAATGCATAGCTTTCTAATATAGAATTCTAAGTGTTTAGATCTTGGTGTGAGGTAAACTCTCCCAATCAACACAGTCAATCAACACAATCCTCCATATCAACATGTCAACATGATCAAGTCTGGAGACAGGAAATCCTGTTTGGAGTATTACTCAAATTCATTTCATATATATATATATATATATATATATATATATATATATATATACATACACACACACACATACATATATATATATATATATAAATTCATTACTCAAATTCAATATATATATATATATATATATATGGTGTATATATATAATGTATATATATACTATATTCTATAATATATAGTAATGCCAAAGAATTAAAAGAAAAATTATCAGGTTATTCATTGGATTTTGAGTTTGAGAAAGAAGAGAAATTGGTCATGATTATGTTAATACTCCTGCAAATGGGATGACTGAGATGTCATTAACTAAAATAGGAAACATATGAGAAGGCTTAGGCTGGGAAAATTAGATTATAAATTTCATTCTGGATACATTGATCTTGTTATCCCTTGAGACATCTATTCATAAACAGTTTGATATACGGTCTAATGCCTAGGAAGAGATTTGAACCGGATATCTTAAAAACTGGTAACAATCTGCATCTCATTTATAATTCAAATAAATTGAATGCGTTGAATCACCCAGCAGCATATGTAGATTGCAAAAAGAACAGATTTAAGATAGAGTCCTGCATTATAGTGACATTTAAAATATGGCACAGAACTGGAAAAGAAAACTAAAAAAGATCATTCTTACCAGTAGGAAGAAATGCAGAAAAAGATTATGACTAGACGCCCAAGGAATAAAATTTTCATAATGGAGGAAATATCAAAAAACAGTATAAAAACTTGCAGCTAAGCAAAATAAGGAGCAAAAGCCTCCTCTGTATATAGATACAACCAATGGTGAACTTGATTAGAAAAGTTTCAGGCAGGGGCGCCTGGGGGACTCAGTTGGTTAAACATCAGACTCTTGATTTTTTTTTGTTTTAGTGTTAATATGATTTTATTTATTTTTTTAAATATATGAAATTTATTGTCAAATTGGTTTCCATACAACACCCAGTGCTCATCCCAACAGGTGCCCTCCTCAATACCCAGCACCCACCCTCCCCTCCCTCCCACCCCCCATCAGCCCTCAGTTTGTTCTCAGTTTTTAAGAGTCAGACTCTTGATTTTGACTCAGGCCATGATCTCATGGTTCAGGAGATCGAGCCCTGCATTGGACTCTGTGTTGACAGCATGACACCTGCTTGGGATTCTCTCTCTCTCTCATTCTCTCTCTGCCCCTCCCCTGCTCACACATGTGCTCTATTTCTCAAAATAAATAAATAAACACTAAAAAAATAAAGTTTCAGTCAATCCCTAAGCAGTGAACTGCAAATTGCAATGGGATGAGGAAACAGAAATTTGAATTTGTGTAATATGAAAATGGAAATTTTTATTGTGAATAAAATTTTAATTTGTTAAACAATTAAAAATTAAGAGGACTTAATAAATGTTGATATATCATAAGACTGAACATTGTAAGAGTTAATTCTCCTCAAACTGATCTATATATTTAATGAAATCAGAATAAAAGTCTTACTAAGTTTTGTATTCTATGTAGAAATTTAGGAAACTCAATGTACAATTTCTAGAGAGATGCAAAGGAGCTGGAAGGGTCACTATGAACTTGAAAAGGCTGGATAACTTACACTATTAGACACCTAACTTAATAAAACAGTAAGAAGTAAGACAGTGTATATTGGCACAAGATTGTGTCATCAAACAATGGAGAAAAAAATAGAATTCCAAAACATACTCAGATTTTTATTTATAACAAAGGTGATGAAGTGGCATAGAAAGGAAGGGATGAACTTTTCAATAAATGGTGGTGGGTCAATTGAATATCCATATGGAAAAAGAAAAAACAAATTGCCCTTACTTCATAGCATTCATAGAAAATCAATTCCAGATGTGTTGTAGATCTAAACATGAAATGTAAAACAATAAAGCCTTTAGTAAACACTTAGAAGAATATTTTCATGACTTTGAAATACTCAGAATTTCTTAACTAGTACTCAAAATACATTAATCATGAGAGAAATTGATCAGTTGGACTGGCATGGGACCCAACCCTGTATTTAATTTGCTAAAATAAGTGCCCCCTGTCCTGAAGAAATATTATATGGTATCCCATATATGTGGATCAACTGCTTCAAATCACCTTGAATCGTAGTGCTGGCTGTGGACATGCAAGCAGAAAGGCAAATCCACACTCAAAATCCATGTCTATGTCTATGACAATGAACTTCTGACTAATGGAACTGATGGAACTGATGAACTGATGGAAGGACTTGCAACCAACTAGCCAGGTGCCCCCTCAAGGAATAGTGACATATTTGTAATTCAGTGCTAGTCTCTGTTCCTGCAAGGTTCGTTATTTGGTAGCAGTGGTAACTAGGTCAGCCTTGGAAAGTGAAAGCCCATGTCATGGAACCTATGCATAGCTACCATCTCTGCCATCATGGCTACTTTCATTGTGTACCCCTTGTTCCAGCATTGGAGTAGTTGATGGCAAAGACTGGCTGGTCAACTGGCATTTTTGGGGGTCTATGTCATATTTAGTGCTTGTTCCATGGTTTGTGCCTTCTGGGTGGCATATGTATGCTATACAGATTCTTCATTCTTTGTTCCCATTCTCCTATGTCCATTTATATGCCTTTACCCCACACTTCCTTTTTCTCCATTTAAAAATTTTTAATTTTATTTTCTTCCAGGTTTCTGACTAGCTCTCAATACCATTTAGCACTGCCCATGAGTCTATATATATTCCAATCTTTGGGCATTTCTTCCACACAAATAGGATGGCAAGGGCATGACCTGAAGTTCTTCCTCGAGGGAGAATTATTCTTCACTAATCTCTTTCATGGCCATTCCTGAATGAGGCTGTGCTTTAGTTACTATCAATTTTCAAACGAATCTTCTGTCAACTAACCTTGTTTATTTTTGCTCCCTCCTCTTTTAGTTAGTTACAAGAAACTCCACACATGGCTATGGTATAAGTGGAGGGAGGGGCACTGGTGCAGACCTGGGATTCTTGGATATCTGCTCATGTTGCTTGCTTGGGCCCTCTGTTCCTGCTTGTGCTTGATCCCAGATAAACAACTTCCATTTTACAATGACTTATGTCTTGGCCCCTCAACTTTATGGAATGATGATTCTGACAGGATTCACTTCCTGATCACCATTAAGTGATGGCAGGGAACAGAGGGCAGGAGCCAACTTGTCCCTAATTAGGAACCATTGTTCTAGAGCAGCAATGATAACCAGCAATAGCTATTTGGTCCGTTTTTTCTTATTGTTATGCTTTTCCTGCAATACCTGAGTCCTTCTCTTCCACCAGTCACCTTCGCCCAGTTCACTACAGGTGAACATTTCAATAATTTGGCCATGGCTTTGTACCTGGGCTTGTCTGTGTTCCACCTATCACCAGTAAGGAAGTCTCCATGGCCAATCAAACAGTAGTGATCCAGTGCTGAAACCCCATTTTATCTCCTGTTTTCTTGGTACCAACTGTCACTGGTTGGGATATCTGGAAACAGACACTGAGACAAGATGTTTATTAGGGATCAGTATCTGTTAAGGGGAGGGGAAAGAATCATGATTGGGAAGAGGGCCTAAACTGTGATGCAGGTCTCACATAACCTCAGCAAACCATGGGGGAGTGGGATATGGAATGAGTCTTGCCCTTCAGAGTGTCCATTATTGGAAACAAATGGCCAGGCTTTTATACTCTGACCCTCAGCAGATGGAAGCTTCCTCAGAGAATATGTGAGCTCTCTAAAAAGTGGATCCCTGCAACCAAGGCAGACCCTGAAGATACTGAGAGCTGGAGGCTGTCTGCTGACCATACTTCCAGCAGCTGGTCAGCAGTTCCTTCCTTGAAGAATATCTAGGTGGCACATCTCCACATTAACTATATACATATTTTTTTTTAACAAAATGGAAAGCTAGCTATACAGGAATACAAATGAATAAGCAATTGTTATATGAAACCACATGAATCTTGTAAGTATAACACTGAGTGAAGGAGACCAGACCTTTCTGCAAAAAGGAAGACTATATACAGAATGAGTGTAAATATGTGCATTTCAAAAGTGGCAAAACCAACAGACATCGTTGAATGTCAATATAGTATTTATCTTCAAATGGTGAAATCCTAGGGATTATATGAGATCTTTCGGTGCACTGTTTATCTTCTATTTCTTTATCTGGGGGTGCAGATTACCACAACTAAATTCTCTTAATGATTGCACGTTTTTCTCAGCACATATAATATTTAAAAACTTTAAGAGAGTGTTAAAATATGGCTATTAAGTAGATGATAGAAATAGTATAGTAATTATGAATTCCTGTACTTAAAAGTCTTATTAGTTTACACTTCAGTGTTATAAAATTTCATAATGAAAATCACGGTACATCATTTAAGACTCAGTCATAAATTACATAGACCACAAACAATGGCTTAAATAAATGAAAACTTTATTTCTATCTCCTGCAAAAAGTTAGAGGCAAAAAGTTCAGAGGTGCCATATTAGCTCTGCTCCCCAGAGTCATAAGGGATGCAGCTCATTCTAGGTGATTATTTTCCATTCCTAAGGTAGGGACTTGTCCTCGGGCACATGATAATGGATAAAATTGCAATAATAATATCCTATTTTATGCACTAAGACTGAGGAAGAAATAAAGAGAAGGAAATAGGATATGAGTCAAATGTGATTTAAAGAAAGTTCTAAGAAACTGCCACAAGACTACAACCATACCTTAGAGATATTGTGGGTTTAGCTCCAGACGACTGCAATAAAGCAAATATCACAACAAAGGGAGCCAAATGAGTTTTTTCGGTTCCCCAATCCATATAAAAGTTATATTTACATTATACTCTAGTCTATTAAGTGTGAAATAGCCTTACGTCTAAAAACCAACATACATTACTTAATTATAAACACTTTATTCCTTAAAAAATGGTAAACACCATCTGAGTTTTCACCAAGTTGTACATAATCTTTTTGCTGGTGGAGGGTGTTGCCTCGATGTGGATGGCTACTGACTGAATTGGTGGTGGTTGGTGAAGGCTGGAGAGGCTGTGGCAATTTCTTAAAATAAGACCGCAAGGAAGTTTGCCACACGGATTGACATTTCCTTTCACAAAAGACTTCTCTGTAGCATGAGATGCTGTCTTATAGCATTTTACACACAGTAAAACCTCTTTTAAAATTGGAGTCAATCATCTCAAACTCTGCTGCTGCTTCATTAACCAAGTTTATGTAATATTCTATATCCTTTGTTGTCATTTCAACCGTCTTCACAGAACCTTCACCAGGAGTAGATCCCACCTCCGAAACCACTTTCTTTGCTCAACCATAAAAGCAACATGAGATTTTTTTTCCCACAAGATTGCAGCAACTCAGTTCCATCTTCAGGCTCCACTTGAAATTCACCTTCTCTTGCTCTTTCTACCACATCTGCAGTTTACTCCTCCATTGAAGTCTTAAACCCCCTGAAGTCATCCATGAGGATTGGAATCAACGTTTTCTAAATTTTGGAAAATCAAAATATCACGTTGATATTTTGGCCTCTTCCCACATGAATCACAAATGTTTTTAATAGCACCTAGAATGGTGAATCCTTTCCTGAATGTTTTCAATGTACTTTGCCCAAATCTATCAAAGGAATCACTATCTATGGCACTTACAGTCTTATGAAATATATTTCTTAAATAATAAGACTTAAAGGTTGAAATTACTCTTTGATTCTTCGGCTGCAGAATGGATATTGTTAGCAGGCATGAAAACAACATTAATCTCACTGCACATCTGCATCAGAGGTCTTGGGGGACCAGATGCATTGTACATGACTGGTAATGTTTTGGGAGGAATCTTTTTTCTGAGCAGTAGTTCTCAATGGTGGGCTTCTAATACTTAGTAAGCCATGTTGCAAATTGAGTGCTGTCATTAGTGTTTGTTGTTCCATTTCTACAGCACAGGCAGAGTAGATTTCACATAGTTCTTAAGAGCCCTTAGATTTTCAACATGGTAAATGAGCACTGGCTTTAATTTAAAGTCATCAGCTGCATTAGCCCCTACCAGGAATCAGCTTATCCTTTGAAGCTTTGAAGCCAGGCATTGACTTCTCCTTTCTAGCTAGGAAAGTTCTAGATGGTGTCTTCTTCCAACAGAAAGCTGTTTTGTCTATATTGAAAGTCTGTTTGGTGTCGCCACCTTCATTAATTATCTCAGCTAGATCTTCTGGATAACTTGCTGCAGCTTCTACATCAGCATTTGCTGCTTCACCCTGCACTTTCACGTTATGGAAGCGGCTTCTTTCCTTAAACTTAATGAACCGACCTCTGTTCACTGGGGTAGCACTTTTAATTTCCTTCAAGTACTCTTCCTTTTCATTCACAACTCAGCTAACTTTTTGGTGTAAGGGCTCTCTAGCTTTCTGCTGCAAATGGCTTTTGACATGCCTTCTTCACTAAGCTTAATCATTTCTAGTTTTTGATTTAAAGTGAAAGATGTGTGATTCTTAGAAACCATCGTAGGGTCATTAACTAATTTCAATGTTGTTGGGTCTCAGGGAATAGGGAGACCTGAGAAGAGAAGGAGAGATGGTGGAATGGCTGGTTGGTGTAGCAGTCAGGATGCATACATTTATCAGTTAAGTCTGCTGTCCTAAATGGGTGTGGTTCTTGGCACCCCAAAACAATTACAATAGTAATATCAAAGATCACTGACCACAGGTCACCCTAACAGATATAATAATAAGGAAAAAGTCTGAAATATTGTATGAATTACCAAATTGTGATACAGAGACCCAAAGTGAGCAGATGCTGTTGGAAAAATGGGGCCAATACACTTGGTCAACGCAGGGTTGCCATAAACCTTCAATTTGTAAGACAACAACAACAACAACAACTCCACAATAACTGCAAAGCTCAATAAAACAAGGTATGCCTGTATTTCTATTCATGCCTTTGGTCCCAAATTAATCGCATGTCAATCACTTGGAACAAAGAGGTTTGGGAAATAAAAGATTTACTTTGAACAGTTATGTGCCCATTGAAAAACTGAGAGTTCTTTCACTCTGGAGTAAGGAGAAAACAGCTGTTTTTGTTCAGCCATCAATCTCTACAGCACAGGAGAAACTAACAATTTTTATGTTCCTGCTTTAAAAATAACAGTAGTGAGCTTTAAAATGTCACATTCACCCCAAAGAACTTTAGGAAAGAGTTAGCATGAATTATTCTAACATCACTTGGGAAAAAATGATCACCTGAGTGAAAGTGAGGTAATACAACATATAACTACGACCAAGGACTATGTCACTAATAGACTGTTATTAATTTTTAAAAGCACATTCTGTCACCAGCTGATTGCAAACATTTCTGAGGAGTGCCAAAGTTTCAGGAAACACAAAGTAATAGGTAGAGGAAAGTAGATGTTCTCACAGATATTACATTTCATTAGTTTAATCATATTGGAGAGTGCCCAAGAAAGTATACTTCCTTTATAATTTGTTAAGGTGAAAAAGTCATGTTCACCGAAAATTGCTCCTGATTTAACTCATCCTGAGATAAATATTCTGAAAAGCAGGGAAATATTTTACATTTCTCAGTTGAATTATAGCCACATGCATCGCACACATATAAGAAATGTAAATGTGGTGTAATGAAATGTATTTTTGAAATACGTAAGAAATTATTTTTCCATTTCTATAAAATTATACTTGAGTATCCTCCGCAATCGTCTGTCCTTCTCTACCTAGAATTTTATCTCCATTTCTTTAGAACTATATTTCTTGAAAATGATGACTTTCAACACTATTTCCACATCCTTACCTATCATTTGCTATTTCTGATTTTACAATCTGGTATCTTACGTACCAGTGTAGCACATCAGCTCTCACAAGTTCACCACTTAATAATCAAATCTATCTGGTATTTTTTCAGCCTTTATTTTACAGATTAACTGTAGAATGTTTGATACTATTGACCACTCCTTCTGCTCATTTATTCTTAAAATCCTGATCTTCCCCCTAAAAACATCTCATACAATCTTCTCCATTTCACTTAATGGTGACTCCAAAATTTTGGTTACTCAAAATAAATCCTTGGGAGTCATCTTAGATTGTCAGTTTCTCTTACACTCTTACTTCTAAGCCATGCAGAATTCCCCCTGGTTCCACCTTACATTTCATTCTCTCCACTGTAACCACTCTAGTCCATGGACAATACCTCTCACCTGACTGATTGCAAGGGCCTCCAAGTTGGTCTCCCTTCTTCGTCCTTTATTCTGTTACATAACTTAGCACTCAAAAAGTCTTCCAAAACATCGATCATACAACATCTCTCCTCAAAACCCTGAATTGGCTTCCAATTTCACTGTGAATATAAGTGAAAGTCTGTACAATGGCCTACAAAGCCCTGCAACGTCTGCCCCCTACTCCTGTTGCCTCTCTAAGCTTATAGCCAAACACCTTTGCATTTTTTTAGTGGCCAGCAAGCCTTCCTGCTACTATTAAAATATTGTGTTAGATTAATGTATTAGAAAACCTATTTTGATTGCCAGAAGGGAAACTTACTGACCAACCAAAGATCAGAAAATGCTAGCATGCTAGTGGTCTCCAGAGCAACCAGAACAAATATTTAATGTTACCAGTACCCTTTCTCTCAACATGCCTTCTTTTTTTTCACATTGGCTTCATTTTCTCAGGCTGCCTTTCTCCACAGGTGGGAAATACGGCCTCCTGGCAGATGCTACACTCAGACCTTCCCAAGTTGAGCTCTCATGTGAAAATTTCGAGGAAGACCTTTGACTAGTGTTATGGACTTCATATTTATATCTCCCCAAAATTCATATGTTAAAACAGCATTCCCGGTGTGATGGTATTAGGATATGGGTCCTTTGGGAGATAATTAGGTCATGAAGGTGGATATTACATGATAGGATTGATTAGTGCCCTTATTGGATACAGGAGACAGCTTGCTTTTTCTCCATGTGTCCATCATGTGAGGATACAAGAAGATGGCAAACCAGGAAGAGAATTCTCACCAAAAACAAATCTGCTGGCATCTTGACTGCTGGCACCACAGTTTCCAGAACTGGAAGAAGTAAGTTTTTTGCTTAAGTCACCCAGTCTATGGTAATTTGAGCTCTCCAAACAGACCAAACAACTAGGCTGGCTTGAAACACAGAAAGAGACTGAACTCAGGAAACAAATTCTTCTATTCAAATCCCATCTCTGTTACTTATTAACCATGTGACTTTGGAAAGTTATTTAATTTTTCTGGGCCTTATAATTCCCAGTAGTAAAGTGTGGATAATAATAGTGCCTATCCAAAACAAATGTCATGAGATAAATGGATCTAAGTAAAGTGCTTATAAATGCAATCAATCAACTGTGCAAGATTTTCCATGTCTATAGAATTGTATTTTTTAAATGAGAGAGGAGTATTTCCCAAAATTAAAAGGAGTTTCTATGCTCCAAAATTAAGAGTACAAGTTAGAGAAAAAACATCGACAGCTCTGAGAAAAATGTTCAACATTATATATTTATAATTTATCACCATTGATGTCCTGAGATCTCACATAATCATGGTTTGGCACAAATTATAAATTGTGATTTTTTAAATTTTTAAAGATTAACAGAAGAAAGAACTGATTTTCTCTATTGATAGTAATAATATTTGTTGCAAAATCTTGACTTTATATGGGAACCATCTGAAAACACTAAAGGCTAAATATATGTCTGTGCAAAGGAAAACATTACTCAAGTGAGCACATTAACAGATGTCAGTAGTGTCTTGGAAAGCCTAAATCCATGGAGCTAGATCACTTAACAAATGACTGCTCAAATACTTAAATTATGCCAGCATAGCACAAAAGAAAGGGATTGATGGTTCTTTCATTGTCAGAATTTACAGTTAGCTGATTGGAATGATTCAGGAGCTCCTGTTTTGCCAGCAGTACAAGTATATTGTACTATGCTAAAAAAAAGGTACAATAGTAGGAATAATGTTGGGGCTTGTGAAGCTCTGCCATTTGCCAAAAATTTTATCATTCTCATTTTAGAATTCAAATGTGTACTGCTTTTACATTGTGTCTATTATGTAATAGTGTGTTAAAATCTAAGATTAGTTTAATTTGTTTCTCCTTGTGATTCCAACATAAAATGCTTATCAACAAGGCTCTCTACATGGTTATAATCTGAAGTAGCCAGATACCAGCAAGATATTTAATCCAAATACTGTACATGGAATTGTGGTTTCAGAGTATCCACCAAAACATGGGATTTCATATTATGTATGAAAAGAATATAAAGATTTCAGATTATTATAAAGTTCATAAAGGTCATTATGGCTTTACTAGACCCCCTTAAATTGAATATAAAAAATCAACGCAGGAAAAATGAGTTGATTGAAAACATGTACATGTATTTTCAGATGTGACAAAAAGGAATTCTGAATATTTTCAGCAATATTATTCTGTTTGTGTTTGTGTGTGCACAGTACATGTAGGAATGTGCTTTCACACCTGCATAAATATATATTAAAAATCTCAGAGATGTTGATGGCTTCCACTAAATTAGCCACAAATATCAGGGTGTCAATTCCTTGTGACTTACTCTACATATTTTCAAGATGGCTGTAATGACATATCCACTCTGTGGAATAGAATAGGTTTTAGTATGAAAATTAAAAGTTTAATAACAATAATAATAATTTTGTATTCATTTTTCACTGGATATTTTCAATATGTCTCATTCAAACAATAACAAATATTTACTAGATTATTATTTCTATATCTGTAGTAACTTGACTCATTATCTCCTCTGTTGGACAGTAAGATCCACAAGAATGAAAAGTCAGTGTTGATTTTGTCCCCTTTTTACCATAGATTCATAGAGCGCAGCCTCTGATTCAATAAATATCTGCTAAGTGAATAACCCTCCATGATACTGTCAATTAATTAATGATTCCAAAATAAAAGTAGCCTTCTCATGGACCCATGGTTATAAATAATCAATCTGGGATTAAAGTCAGATAAAACTGAATACAGAATTAATGTTGTTTTTTTCCCCTACATTAACCCAAATGTAAATGGTGTTAAAATATATAAAAATCTAACAGTTTTACCACTTAAAGTGTGCAATTCCATGTCATTTAATACATTCACAATGGTGAGAAATTATCACCACTATCTAGTCCCAGGATACTTCATCATGTGACAAGGAAACCCATTCCCATTAAGCAGTTACTCCCAATCCCATCCTCCCCCAAACCCCTGCTAGTAATCTGCTTGTTTTCTCGATGAATTTTTCTATTCTGGCTTTTTTTCACTCAGCATACTTGCATTGTTGATCCAATTTTCAACATTTATCAGTGTTTCATTTATTTTAATGGCTGAAATAACATCACATTGCATGGATGTACCACATTTTATTTATCCATTTAGCAGTTGGTGGACGTGGGTTTTTTCCACCTTTTTTCAAAATTTTTCTTTAACGTTTATTTATTTTTGAGACAGAGAGAGACAGAGCATGAATGGGGGAGGGTCAGAGAGAGAGGGAGACACAGAATCTGAAACAGGCTCCAGGCTCTGAGCAGTCAGCACAGAGCCCGACGCAGGGCTGGAACTCACGGATAGTGAGATCATGACCTGAGCCGAAGTCAGATGCTTAACCAACTGAGCCACCCAGGCGCCCCTATTTCCACCTTTTAATTATTACGAATAGTGCTGTGACACTCATGTACAAGTTTTTTTTTTTTTTTTTGAACAATAGTTTTTAAATCTTTGGGGTATATACCAAGGAAAGAATTCCTCCTGAGTCCTGTGGTATTGATGTCTAATGTACTGTAAGTTCTAGTGATCTGCCGTACAGCGGAGTATCTGTATTTACTAGTAATGTATTGTGCACTTTAAAATATATGAAGACGATAGATATGCTAAGTGTTTTTTTCAACAAACAAAACAAAAAATACACACACACACACAATCAAGGAAAGATGACAGATACATTAATTATCTTGATTATGGTAATGGTGTTAAGGATGTATGTATATATCCAATGTCATTAAGATATATACATTAAATGTGTCCAATTTTGTATATAAATTATACTTCAATAAAGCATTAAACAACACTAGTGAGGATGTGTGTGGGGGGCACAGAAATGAAAATTTTCACAGATATGAGGAAAAGTATGCTTACAAACTAAGATAAATAGGAGAAAAGGAACATGATTTTAAGAAAGAATATTAGACATTTTTCCAAAAAAGACTTACAGATGACCAGTAGGTATATGAAAAGATACCCAGCATCACTAACCATCAGGGAAATGCAAATTAAAGCTGGGAGATATCGCCTCACATTTGTTAGGATGGCTATTATCAAAATGACAAGAGATAATAAGTGTCAGGGTGTGAGAAATGAAAACTCTTTTACACTGAGTTTGGAATATAGATTGATATAGCCATTATGGAAAAAAAATATAGGGTTTTCTCAAAAAAATTAAAAATAGAACAACCATAATATCCATCAGTCCCACTTCTGGTGTATATCAAAAAATATATAATTAATATCTTGAAGAAATATATTCACTTCCACATTCATTGCAGCCAATATTATTCACAATAGCCAAAAACATGCAAACAACCCAAGTGTCCAGCAGCTGAATGGATAAAGAAATATGGTATATACACATATAATGGAAAATTATTCAGCCATATTAAAAAAAGTAAATCCTGCTATTTGCAACAACACGGATGAACCTGGAGGACATTATGCTAAATGAAATAAACCAAACACAGAAGGCAAAGTACATTCTCACTTACATGTGGAATCTAAAGTCAAACTCACATAAGCAGAGAGTAGAATGGTAGTTGCTAGGGGCTGGGAAGGAGGGGGGTGAGGAAGTAGGCAGATGTCGGTCAAAAGGTACAAACTTTCAGTTATAAGATGCATAAGATCTGAAGATCTAATGAACAGCATGGTGACTTAGTCAATAATACTTGTGTACTTGAAATTTGCTAAGAGAATAGATATTAAATGTTCTTAACCACACACAAAAAATGTCAACTATGTGAGGTGATGGCTGTGTTATTAGTTTGATTATGGTAATCATTTTACAATGTATATGTATATCAAATCATCGTATTATACACCTTAAATACATGCAATTTTATTTGACCATTGTACATCAATAAAATTGGAAAAATAAATAAATGCCTTGATTAATTAAAAAATATTAAAAGTGAATCCGACTAAATTCAGGGGTCAGGAAAAAAAATTATATAAGGAAGTGGGCTTGAACTAAAAAATAAGTGAAGTGAGGAGGTTGAAAGAAGAATTTTCTGAGCAGGGTCTCCAACCCATGTAAAAGCCCTGTGCAAGGATCTGAGGAAGTAAAAGGAGGCCAGTACATGTCAAGTTCAGAGAAAAAATTGGGGTTGGTATGCAATGTGGATGGATATGCAGAGTCCAGGCATATCATGGAGAATATGCTTGAGACACAGCTTCATTTGAGATATTTACTCTTTATCCAATGAACGATGACAGTTTCTGAAAGGTATTAAGTGTGGAACAGAGAGTAAAACCAACTTTGAGATTTTTAGAGATTATTCTGGTGATAACCTGTAAGACAGAATATAAGTAGAAGAACACGGATGCAGTGAAATTAGTTAGCAATTTATTATATGACAAATTCTGAATTGTGTCTGTCTGTACTTGTACCATCACAGCAGCGATGTGGGAAAACAAAATATGCACTATTTGGTGATTACTTGTAAATAGGGGCTGAAGGGAAAATAAGGGAAACATCCAAGTAAAGATGCCGAATTAAGAGTTAAATCTATTACAGTTCAGAAGAAAGGCATATAAAAAGTTGGAAGTCTTTAAAATACAGATGATGACTGAAATCAAAGGTTTGACTAAGTTTAACTATGGAGAGAACATGGACTAAGGAGAGCCTTAAACCGATTTTTGTTTTTACGTTTCTTTCTGTCATCTTCAATTTCTTTTCATAAGTGCTCCACAGTTTTCAGAGTATAGATCTCTTACCTCCGTAGTTAGGTTTATTCCTAGGTCTCTTATGGGTTTGGGTGCAACAAGCTTTTGCTTTTAATATTTAGTTACCAGTTAGAGGAAAACGAACTACCAACAGGAGGTTGACACAGAATTCCCAGACGATTAGGACTAAACCTACCAGAAAAGCACAGCATAATGAAAGCTTATGGGAGGAAAACAGACCAATTTTGAAATCAGTCCTTTGGATTTAGCAACACAGAGAGGGTTGTTAACTTTAGGGAGAACTACTTCAGGAGTAGTAGATTAAGAAGTGAGTGAAGGAAGAAAAAACATGAGAAGAGTTTTTTTAAAGTATGGCTGTGAAGGGGAAATGCGATTCAATGTTTTAGCAAGTTAAGGGCCTATTGGTGGAAAGGATGCGATTGAGAGGGCATTGATATTTGGAGGAGACATGTCTAATGCACATTAGAGAGATTATCTTTCTATAGGAGAAGAAAGCAACGTATGCACAAAAGTAAAATATGCTATGACGGTAAGATTTTAGCAATTTTGTAGTGGTAAGTAGCAAATGACAGCTTCATTTTTTTTTTTTTTTTTTTTTCTGGAAAGTATAATGAAAGACCATTTGAAAGGTGCTGGGAAAGGTAAAAGATTTGCAAAGAAGGAGAGATCCCCAGGTGTGTCTGAATCTCTAGGACATCTTTGGAAGTAGGTGGGCAAGCTGGTCGCTGTAATCTGGTTCAATAGAATCACACTGGCGTGGAATTCTCCCATTTGAACACTGCTTTCCTAAATGTCATGTAATTAATACCAGTCAATTTGTTAAGTTAGAGCTCTCCATTTGCCGCGATTTTTTCTGACGGTTGCAAGTCCCAGATAAATTCTCATTTTCACGGATAACAAGCATCTCAGATACGGAGAGTATTAAACAAGATTAAAGGGCATGTGTACCCTGCACTGGCCAAGGGGCTGCCTTGCGCGCCTCGCTGCATGAGCACCCGCCTAGAGCCAGCATTGAAGCTACAAGATGGCTGACCAGGACCCGAGGGGAGGTAGCCCCTCCAACGAACGGTGACCTCAGGCACGGGGGTTGTGGTCACCTCTCGCTTCAGGACACCCGCGGATGTAGTGAAGGGACCCTTGCGGTCTCTGCGGCCCTGGGTGGCCAGCAAGCCGATGCCCCCCTTGCCGACTCTGGAGGCTCTCCTGGGCCAAAGTACCTCCTGTACTGCGGTGGTGTCTTGGAGCCCCTGCCCCGGTGCCCACACAGTGCCTGCTGTGCTGCCGGCGTCAGGACCCACTCCCTTCACTGGCACCACGGATACCTTCGTGGAGATTGTGAGACACAAGGTCACCAGCACCCTGTGGGTGCTCCCAGCCCCCCCGGTGGTGACTGTGCCGGCCACTGCTGTGTAGCTTCCCCATCAAAGACCTTTCCTTGCGGTCCGGCCTGGACTTCTGACCTCCCCGCACCCGTGGTGGCGGGGGCACTAGGCTGCGTGGGCACCCTGACTGTGATCAGCTCCCTGGAGCCGGTGAGGACAAAGCTGCAGGCTCAGCGCGTGTCACAGCATGGCTCGTGCCTGTGTTAGGGACGCTGTGGCTCAGGGCGGCTGGCGCTCAGAGTGGAGGGGTTGGGGCCCCCCTGCCCTTCGGGATGTGGCCTTGGCCTTTTCTGCTCTGCACTGGTGAGACGATGACTGGGTGGGCTCAGGCCAAAGGACCAGGCACCCGTGGGCGCCCACTGTGTGGCTGGTGACGTCTCAGGGATGGCGGCAGCGGTGCCTACTCTACTCTTTTCCACCGGGTGGAGACTCAAGGCCAGGTGGCAGCGGGAGCGCTGGAGGCCGTGAAAGTGACACCAGGCAGGCCCACTCCACCTGACTGCTGCGCTGCAGAGGACCCAGCTGAGTCAGGCACTGGGGGGCGGGGGGGGGGGGGGGCGGGGGGGGGGCTCTAACAGCTTCCTCCGGAGGATGAGGATCTTCAGGGCCACCCCCTCCTTCATGTGCCATCATGATCAGCTCTTTCGAGTTCAGTTTGGCAAAAACTTCTTCCAGGGGCTCAATGGAAAACAGCCTGTAGGTTCTTAAAAGGGGCCAAGGTGCAAGGACCGCATCTCTTCTGAGGGTGAGGGTGCGGCAGAAGATGATGGAGCCAAGTGCCTATTCTCAGTACTGAGAAGAGGGGCCTCAGTCTCTCAATTAGGAGCACCGAGGGGAAGGGGCTGCCCCTCTGGGCCCACCCAGGCCCCCCAACACAGCTTTATTCCTACTGGTCCTCATTTCTGGCCCCGGAGAATGATCACTTTTCCAGCCCCCCAGCCAAGTTCAAGACCACATCTACTAACTGTCCCCTTCCCTCCACCATTTTTCTGTGTATTTGCTGTAACTGGGTCTATCCTCAAGAGACACAAAACCCTGGGCCTGGTGTAGTCCACACCCACACTCCTTGAATCTAAAAATGATGAATTTCTTGAAAGAAAGAAAGAAGAAAGAAAGAAAGAAAGAAAGAAAGAAAGAAAGAAAGAAAGAGAAAGAGAAAGAAAGAAAGAAAGAAAGAAAGAAAGAAAGAAAGAAAGAAAGAAAGAAAAAGAAAGAAAGAAAGAAAGAAAGAAAGAAAGAAAGAAAAAGAAAGCAAGCTAGCTTTACCCTGAACATCCTTCCTTGTCGTGTTCTGTTGGGAGCGTGTTCTCCCAGGTCTTTGCCTCTGGCTGGCCATTTCTGGAAAGACTCTACCATCTCAATCTTTAGGAATCTACTTTTAAGAAAAAGGAGATATTTTCCTTATCTACTTCATATGCTTCATAAGTGACCAATAATATTCTCCATGATACATTTTATATTCCTTTTTGTTAGTCTGTTTAGTGTCAGAAGTCCACATACACCCTTCCAAGCTTTAAAAGATTCCAAGTAAAGAGTTGATGTAATATCTAGAATAACTGGCCCCCAAATATTTAGCCAGTTTTCAAATATATATATTCATATGTATTTATAGAAATATATTTATATTTATATAATATTGGCCTAGAAGTTTCAAATAAATAATCTGAATTTTTGGCTGATTAACTATAAAGCTAAACATCTTCTTTCTTTAGAAATAAACTAGTATTAAATTTATACTATGTTATACTTGAAGTCTAAGTGGGAGCCATTTTTTTAATTTTTTAGAGGACCTAAGAAATGGAAATGGAGAAAATCATACTCAGTTCTCATTATGTAGCAAAAATATGTAGCTAAAATGGCTACTCATGTCTACGAAACAAAATTCCTTTATTAATTACATGCCAATATTACAGTAATGCTTTGCTAACAAAGAGTTTTGAAGCCAATAAAATAAAAACTACAATGAAACTCAAATTTAAAAAAGATATGTGCACATGAAAATATCATCCAAATAAACAGAAACAAGTTTCATGAGTTACCTATTATACTGTCACCTTTTATAAATAGGTTTTTCATGTTGTAACTCAAAATTCAACATAATAATCTTATTTGGAGGGAAAATAGAGAAATTTATTCTATAAGTATATAAAACATTATCAGGAGCAATTTAGAAAATTGTTTAGTGTTTAAGATGTGTTTTCATAAGTACCGAACTATCTCTGTGACAGGGATTTCCTTTTTCTTATTTATTTATTTGTTTATTTAGAGAGCAGAGGAGAGGGGCAGAGAGAGATAAAGAGAGAGAATCTTAAGCAGGATCCACATTGAGCATGGAGCCCAAGCAGGGCTTCCTCCCATGACCATGGGATCATGACTTGAGTCAAAATCAAGAATCGGATGGTTAACCAACTGAGCCATCCAGGTGCCCCAGGCAGGGATTTCTTAATATTAACATAATATCATGGTAATATATTCTCCACTACCTACTTATAGTAAATTTTTTCATTCCTCAAATTATCTAAATGGGAAACTGATATATTTTGTGTCTAAAAGAATGGCAAGAAAAGAAGTCCTATACATAAAATCAAGACTGTGGTCAGTGAACTAAGAATTTGCACCTGTGTATGATGTTGAGAATATTTTGGAACCAGTGACTCCAGTTTCATATACCCCTTTCTATAGCACACAACTGGGTATAACAGTACTTTGTGAGGTTTTCCTTTCTTCTTGGAAATGGATCTATATGTATCATCATTCAATTAATGCAACACGCATGGCATTCACTATATACTACACACTGTGTTGAATATTACTCAGAGTGAAATTAGACATAGTTCTTGTCCTCCAAATTTCACAGCCTAATACAGTAAAAGTATTTCTGGGGGTCCATCGTCCTCTGTATCACACATAGAGAGTGGCCTCAATAATCAACTGGAATTCCTGAGTCATCTTCATGGTGCTTAACGCTCATTAAAATAATTATGTCAAGTGTTATGACTTCCCACTGTAAATAAGAAAAGATAACAGTGGAGAGATTAAGGAAACTACCAACGGGGAAAATGCCAGTAAGGAAATATCCAGGATCAGAAAACAGGTCTTATGATTCCATAATCTATGGATTATCGATCGTCAACAAATTCAGTTACCTTCATACAAGGACACATGTTACAAAAACTTCTGTCAGTATCTTTCCTCCATTCCTCTCTAAATCAATCTTACTCCTTATCAGGGCTCCTAGCCTAAAACCACACTAACTCCAAATCCCAGCCAGCCTTCCTATTATCACAGCATTCTTGATCCAGGCTGGGAGTAGAGTCAGCTGCATGTAAGTTTTCATAAAACAAATTCAGTTTAGTATAGTGTTTCAGGAATCTAAAGACCTCAGGGCCAGCTTTGGTCTAGAGGCTATTCTCATTACCATAGCAAAGTATGATCACAAAAGACCAGTAAATCTTATAAAGCATTTAAAAGAATAATAGACTGCCCCCCCCCCCAAATAGATATAACCCTAAAATCCCCTCTCTCCACATGTAGCCATGGAGATCACAAAACAGAAATGGGATTGAATTTGCCTTGGACAGTCTGTTTACACAAGGAACATTTATTCAAGACCTGGAACTTCTCTTGGCACCTGACTGAGATTCTAAAATATTTTCCCTGAGCTCTGATCATGTACAACACTTCACACATGGATGATCATACGATCACACAAAGAGCCAGATCTCTCAGAAACCTCTGGAATGCCTAAAACCCTGTATGTGTATACATGATAAATCCAGAGAGTCTGAAGAGAAGGTCCCTTAATGCAGACTAGTAAATCTACACGGGGCTTAGTGAAATGTTTTGTCAATGAGATTTTCCTATGCGTTTTTCCCGACCTTTTCTATAGCAAAACAGAAAACCCAGGAATATTAATATCTGGGCAAAATATCTTCAATGTAGGTGTAAAATTAATAATGGTGGGAAAGGCAAAGAAAAAGAGAGAATGGAGAACATATGCTTAGCCTAAGCCTCGTTTGCTTTCCCAAAACATGTTTTCAATACGATGATTCCTTGTGCAGCCTGAAAAATAATTCTGCAAGCTTTTTAACATCCATAAGATACAAGTTCTAATTGAGATAAAGCATAATAATATCTAGGAAAAGCATCATGGTGGTATTGCTTTGACAGTGCATTTGCCTAAACATTCTTTGTGCCCAAATGGGGATTTGATGTCCTTTTAGGTTTTCTGAAAGCTAGACTAATTAAAAGCATATATTAATTCAAGCCATATTACATATACAATGTTCCAAATCTGTCTCTCAGCCCTGAAGGAGCACAATAAATTTGATCCCATCTGCATCCGTGGGTGTGTTGTTTTGTTTCTAGTGATTCTGTAAATCTAAGAGGCAGCCTGTGGCTCATCTGTAATAGTAACTACCTCATTCACAAGGTTTTTCGTTATGCATAGTTTGTCTCCTGAAGGCATTTCACACAACAGGAGCCGTCTCTGATGAAAATACTTAATTCCTTAAAGCACCACAGTTCATAATAGTATGGGGAATTTTAACTATACAAGCTATAAAAATCTTAACAAATTGCCAGTAGCTACACCCTCACTGATGCATTTATTTCTTTACCTTCCAGGGTCACCCTGGTTAACCTCACCATTTAGATCAGAACGTTGTATGGTAGCTGATGGATGACATGTTCCATTAAAGATGTTATGGGAAATAAGAAATAATTAAGTGCTACTCCATTCACCCTAGTAGCTGGTATTAAATATTAGTACACCTGACCAAGAACTGTTCACCTAAGAACTTAATTGTAACAGATAACTTTATTTTGTGCATGAAATTTTGCTCCTCAAAATGATGAGGCGCAATATCCAAGAAGGCTAAAACTGACCAAACACAGATGAAGTCAGAAAAACAAATACTACTTTTGGGTGAGACTAAAAGAGTATGCATTGCTGAATGTCAGAAATATATACAATCAGTTTTCATAATGGTGAGTTTATGGGTCTTTCTTTTGTCAAAGGACCACTGCATGACAATTGAGTCTTTTCTTAGAATTGCAAATACTGGTTTTGTCACTGAGAACACTGATACCCAGTCTTGCCATTACAAACCATGAGTATAAATTCTGCTACTGGAATTTTGGTAAGCTTTCTGAAATTTGATCTGATTCCCTTCAATGAGAAGTTTTCAGCATGTTTACCTTCTGACTTTTAATCTTGATAATGATCTAATTTCTTTACTCCAGATTCTGCCCAAACTTTCTTCTTTGGCATATCTAGTTTGCCCCAACCAGTTATTCATGACCGGGAGCAGTATTCCTTTCCAAGGACATGTGACAATGTCTGGATATACTTTTGATCACTACAACTAGGAGGATGCTACCTGCATCTAGCGAGTGGAGGCCAGGAATGCTGTTGAATAGGCCACATTGCACAGGATAACCTCCCACATCGAAGCGGTATTCCGAATTAAAAAAAAAAAAAGGCAATAATGCTGAGGTTGAGAAACCCTGATCTAGAAATGAATTTCCCCATTCTCCTGCCAAAATGGTTGCCAATTAGGAACAGGTTTATAATAAGAAGATAAAAAAGAAGAGATGTATAATGCACATTCTATTATATTTTTTAAACCCAGCATACTGTAGGAGGTCAAACTTTACAAGTAGGCAAATCTTATTATTAATTTAAATTTTATTGAGGTTAACATACACAGAGAAAAGTGCACAAGCCATAAATGTGAAGCTACCCAAAATTCCAAAATAAAACATCTAGGTAACCATAATCATAACACAGAATGTTACCAAGACCCTAATAATGTCCTCTTAACTTTGAATATTCACCCGTGGACTCATTTCTGAGTTCTTATTTTTTTAATTAATTTTTAATTTTTTAAATGTTTTTTAAATTTATTTTTGACAGAGAGAGAAAGAGTGTGAACAGGAGAGGGGCAGAGAGAGACTGAAACACAGAATCTGAAGCAGGCTCCAGGCTCTGAGCTGTCAGCACAGAGCCTGATGGGGGGCTTGAACTCACAAGCAGTGAGATCGTGACCTGAGCCGAAGTCGGACCTTTAACCGACTGAGCCACCCAGGCACCCCTGTTTATTTATTTTTGATAGAAAGGGAGAGAGACAGAGCGTGAGCAGGGGAGGGTCAGAGAGAGAGGGAGACACAGAATCTGAAGCAGGCTCCAGGCTCTGAGCTGTCAGCACAGAGCCCGACGTGGGGCTCGAACTTGTGAACCGCGAGATCATGACCTGAGGGAAGTCAGTTGCTCAACCAACTGAGCCACCCAGGTGCCACTATGAGTTCTAAACTTACATATTTAACTGCCTCTTGACATAATGCCTTTCTACCAATTTTAGTGGAAAGTTGGAGAAGAAATACATAATTTTTTAGCACCATGTTAAGTCAGACAGGTTTATTTTAAAAGTAAACTTAAGGATATGGGGCGCCTGAGTGTCCAACTTTGGCTGAGGTCATGATCTCCACATTTGTGAGTTTGAGCCCCTCATCGGGCTCTGTGCTGACAGCTCAGAGCCTGAAGCCTGCTAGTATTCTGTGTCTCCCTCTCTCTCTGCCCCTCCCCTGCTCATGCTCTCTCTCTCTCTCTCTCTCTCAAAAATAAACACTAAAAATTTTTTTAATTAAAAAAATAAATAAAATTAAACTTAAGGATAAAGAGAAAAGTAACATCAAGTTAAAACACTATTGCACTACCATTTTTTAAAAACATAATCACTGAAATATATTTAATCCATAGTTTTTGTGTCACCATAAATTATATTGTTGGACTCATATATTTTATATACATATATATATATATATATATATAATCAAAGTATTGTACATTTATCTTTTTAATGGATATCAGATCTCTCTCCAAAAATGCCATATCAATTCCCATTTAATTCTACAGTGTAGAAATATACTTTTCCTCTATATCCCCACCAGTCATAAGTGTATCAATACATAATACTTCACAATACTATTACATGCAAACCATACTTAGTTATATCTAGTGAATTTCAATGGTAAGCTGCTAAGAAATATTCTGAACGTATATAGCATATGATCCATCTATTGAAAATAAATTCAAGGCACATATGGGTATATATAGGGATGTAATTACTTAAGTTTAAAGTTATAGGAGAATACATACCAACTTACTGAAATCAGTTCATGAAGTAATGAGGGAAGAAAAGAAAAGTAGGCAGTGTGGGAGGTGGTGGTCTCAGTGTTTTTAGAAGTAATGAACAAATGCAAACAAAATGCTAAAAATTTCAGCAAAAACTGATTGGTAAAAAAAGGAATATTCCAACACAAATTGAATGAAACATTTGTAGAAAGATCTGGAATTGTATTGGAATTCTCTTCCTAGTTAGACCCACTGGTTAAATATTGTTACAAATTCCTTAGGGAAGAGAAATAGGAGGGTGCCACCAGAAGCCACGTTCTGCCCTATATTTTTAGCTTTATATTAGTATCTGTTGTGCTGTGGGGTGTTATTATTAAAATATGTACCATAAAAAATATCCAGCTGCAGTTTTGTAGTCTTAGCCCACAGAGAGCACACAGATCGTGTCTCAACTCTTTTAATCCATTATTCTTAGTAGGATTCATGTGTTCACACAAATGTATGGAGAGATCATTCATTGCAGGTCGGCATTCCCGACATGATATTTGCCCCAGACACTAGCTGGAAGCTGGAAAAAAGGGTTCTCTAGGCAGATCTGCTTGGGAACTCTGAATGAAACAAAACTAAATAGATGGCTTTACTTTAGAGCTCTAATAGGCAATGTCTAATAAAATCCCCTAAGGGGAAAAATATGGAAAACTCGTAGCCCTCTTTTGAAGAAGCAGATATATGGAGATGGGTCTTGTGCTGACACAGCAAGACATTCAAGGTGCAGAACCAAACCATTAGAGCACTGAGATGTGCCTTGCTGAGAAGCCTTATAGAGTGGCAGGAGTTGTCTCAGGGTACTGATAAGGTTAGGGATATAACACGTGGTGAGTTTGCTGTTCTGGCTCCTCTGATCTGCCAAATGCTTCAATCCATGTGGGCTGCTAAGACCAGTGACCTAGATGTGCCAACTGGAGGAATTAAGAGTCAACAACTATTTACTTCTCCGCTGCAACTTTCTCCTTATATTTACCTTTTTCTCCTTTACTAGTTGTTTCTAGAGCAAACCAAAAGAAAGACAACAGATTTGGGGGCCCAGCAGGGACTTCTCATAGATTTTAATATGCTATAGTGGATCACAGATTTCCAGGAAAGGGAGAATGTATACAGTACCTTACAGAATTTTTAAGAAGTTTTACTTATTTGTTTTGAGAGAGACAGAGAGAGACAGAGAAAGAGGAAGAGAGAGAGTATGCACGAGAGAGAGAGTGAGGGAGAGGCAGAGAGAGAGAGAGAGAGAGAGGGAGAGAGAGAATACTTAGCAGGCTCTGCACTGTCAGCATGGGGCCTGTCGCAGGGCTTGATCTCACAAACCATGAGATCATGGCCTGAGCCGAGATCAAGAGTCCCATGCTTAAGTGACTGTGCCATCCAGGTGCCCCAGCTTACACAATTTTTAACTACTGGATTTGTTAAGTCAGCCATACATTTCAAGGGCAAGCAATCATAGAGCACATTTTATGAAATAATGCCAAAATATAGTCAAATAATGTCTAAGAGTATTGCAGTAGCACAGGAGACCAATAAGAAAGCAGTGTTGGGGTGTCTGAGTGGCTCAGTCATTTGAGTTTGTGACTTGTGATTTCAGCTCAGCTCATGGTTCATGACATCAAGCCTGAGGCTATGTACTAACGGTGCAGAGCCTGCTTGCGTTCTCTCTCTCTCTCTCTCTCTCTCTCTCTCTCTCTCTCTGCCTCTCCCTCACACATTCTCTCTCTCTCTCACAATAAAGAAACTTAAAAAAATAAAAGTGTTGATGTGACTGGAAAAATATTTGGAAGATAATATTCACAGGACATACTATTAATAGAAAGGGAGAAGTAGGAATAGAATTTATGTGTTTGGTTTGGAAAGTTCAAGGTCAGTAAAATCTTTCTGTTTTAATTTTTAATATATACTATTTATGCAAGACCAAAGAATACTTCTCTTCTTTTCTTCCTATTTTGAATGATTTCTTTGACACATTATGATTCTACTATTTAACTTAGTTCTGATATGGTCAAATGAAGCTGAAAATTTTTGCTTGCAGGGTAGTTAAATATAAATTAAAGCACCACACATCTGTATCATGCTTCCTTGTTATTTTCATCAATTTTGTGTTATTTGAGGCTAGTCTATATAGTCAAGTGTCAAGCCTGTCATTCAAATTTAAACATTTATTTCAGGCCTCTAACCCATATATTACAGTCATGCTTTTATTCCTTATAAAAAGCACCTGCAAAAAAAGGGTCATTGTAATAGATTTTAGTGTTAGTAAATTCAACTTATATGTGGAAGGATGAAGGTTTGCTAAGATATGGTGTTGGTGATGGGTTGAAGTTAAGTGCATTAATAGAATGTTCTAGAAGTCATTTATTATACAAAAGATCTTCATGGTTATTAAAACCTATAGGAAACCAGTAAGTAATCTTACATCTGTATATTTTTTGGCCATGAATTTTTACTAGGATAAATTTATTTTTATTTTGACCATGATATTCAAAAAATGGTGTTTAGATCCCCATATTTGTTAACCACTCTACATATGAATATAGCAAGCCTGAGACCTCAACACCAGTGCAGAGTTTTGCTTCTTAGAATGGGAGAACATGCACAATGGAACTGGAGGTTGCAGCTGGTTAACACAAATCAGTCCTTAAAAACGAATACAATGAGAAACCATCAACAAAATTAAAAAGCAACCTACTAAATGGGAAAATATATTTGTAAATCATATATCCAATAGGGGATTGATATCCAACATATATGAAGAATTTATACAACCCAATAACAACAACAACAAAATCCAAATGGGTAAAGGATATGAATAGACATTTTCCCAAAGAGAAATGGCCAAAAGATGGCCAACAGACACATGAAAGGATGCTCAACATCACTAATCATAAGAGAAATGCAAAAAAAAACCACAATGAGATATCATTTGACACTTGTCAGAATGACTAGTATCAAAAAGACAAAAAAAAAAAAAAAAGAAAGAAAGAAAGAAACCCACATATGTTGGCAAGGGCGTGGAGAAAAGGGAATCTTTGTGCATTCTTTGTGGAAATGTAAATTGATGCAGTCACTATGGAAAACAGTGTGGAGGCTTCCCCCCAAATTAAAACTAGAACTATCATATGATCCAGCAAGTCCACTTCTGGGTATTTGTCCAAAGAAAACAAAAACACAAATTCAAAAACATATATGCACCCCTATGTTCATTGCAGCATTATTTGTAATAGCCAAGATAGGAAAGTCATCTGAATATTCACTGATGGATGAATGGATAAAGATGATGTGGCATACATTCATTCAATAGAATATTTACTCAGTCATAAAAAAGAATGAAATCCTGCCATTTGCAACAACATGGATGGGCCTTGAAGCTATTACAATAAATGAAGTAATTTGAACAGAAAAAGACAAATGCTATATGATTTCACTTATATACGAGCCTCCCCCCCCCAAAAAAAAAAGATAAAAGAAGGAAAAAAAAAGAACCAACAAAACAAACTCAGATGCCGATAACAGATTGGTGGTTTCCAGAAGAAGGTATCTGGGGTGTGGGCAAAATGGGAAAAGGTGGTCAAGAGGTATAAACTTCCAGTAATAAAATAAATAAATCATATGGATGTAATGTACATCTTGGTGAATATATTCAAAAATATTATATTGCATATTATGTACCTTTATATGGTAAGGAATCTAGACTTCATGTGGTAATTATCTTGCTGTGTATACAGGTATCAAATCATTATTTGTACCTCCTGAAACTAATATATTGTGATATGTCAATTATATCTCAATTAAAAAAAATATGAGACACCCCCTACGATGTCCTAACTTACAAGAGAAACTGTATCCCATGAAGAATTATTTTGACTGCTACAATGGGGTCATCAGATCAAAATCCCTGAGAGAAATCATTCTTACTGGGGTTTTCTTGAAGCAGAAGGCACATATTATAGATCACTGATTGCCTCGATGCCTTCTGCCTACTAGAGAAGAATATTTTGGACTTCAAGAAAACTCAAACTCCTACGGGAGAGATATGCACACTTATACATTATCAACATCAAACTCAAATCACTATCAACGTGAATACTTTTCAACATGTGTATCACTGTCATGTTACCAGTCCAGTAAGTTAATTCTTTTGTGGAAGAGGTATTCATTGAGTATTGACTGTTTCCCTGGCCTTTTGAAGGATATACAATGGTAAGTTTCTGACTTCCTAGAGCTCACCTCCTGAGCTTAGTTGATTAGACAAATATTATAAACTTTAAAAATAAATAAATCATGAGGTGCCTGAGTGGCTCAGTAAGTTAAGCATCTGACTTTGGCTCAGGTCACAATCTTAGGTTCAGGAGTTTGAGCCCCGTGGTCATGCTCTGTGCTGACAATTCAGAGCCTAGAGCCTGCTTCAGATTCTGTGTTTCCCTCTCTCTCTCTGCCCCTCCCCCAATCATGCTCCTGTGCTGTCTCTCTCTCAAAAATAAATATTTTTAAATAAATATTAACTTAAATATAAGTAAATCATGACACAATCCTCAATGAAAGTATAGACATATATAGGAAGCATATGATGAAGAAATAGATAAAATAAATGAGCGGGTATCTTTTTTATTTTGTGTGATTATGGAAGTTTTTTCAGAAGCAGTGAAATTTAAACCAAAATATATAATATGAAGTAAAAGTGGGTGTTTCAGAGGGAAAGACTGTGTATTTGAAGAATTTAAAGCAAATGTGGTTAGAGTGTAGTGAGGTAGGGGAAATAGGGCATGAGATGTTCAAGTAGAAAGCAAGAGTTAAAGCAAGCAGGTCATGTTCATACTTAGTGGAAAGGGAACACTATGAGTTCATTTTAAGAATGGGAGTAATATGATCCAGACATATGTACATGAACCTTTCTGACTGCCTTGGGGATATTGGAATATTAGAAAGTCAAACATAAATATCCAGAACAAATACCCTAACAAACAAGGCAAAGATCTGAAAGATACTTCACCAAAGAAGATATATGATAAACACATGAAAAGACTCAAATTGTAATAACAAAATAAAAACTACCCAAATGTCCATCAGCTGATAAACGGATAAAGAAGATGTGGTATATATTTAATATATGTAATCTTGACATTTGCAACGACATGGATGGAGCTAGTGTGTATTATGCTAAGTGAAATAAGTCAGAGAATGACAAATACCATATGATCTCACTCATATGTAGAATTCAAGAAACAAAACAGATGAACATTTGAGGGTGGGGGAGAAGAAAAAACCATAAGAGACTGTTAAAAATGTAGAACAAACTGAGGTTGATAGAGGGAGGTGGGTGAGGGCTGGGCTGGATGAGTTATGGGGATTAAGGAGGGAACTTGCTACGATGAGCACTGGGTGCTGTATGTAAGAGATGAATAACTGAATTCTACTCTTGAAATCACTATTGCATGTATATTAACTAACTGGAATTTAAATAATCATTTGAAAACAAAAGAAATGAAAATTAAAACCATAATCAGATACAGCCATACACTTATTAGAAAGGCTAAAATCCAAAAAACCAACAAGACCTAATTTGGACAAGGATGTAGAACAGAAGGAACTCCCATTCAGTGTCAAAGAAATGCAAAATTGAATAGCCACTTTGGAAAACAAATTGGCAGAGTTTTGTTGTTTTTATTTTTAAGTTGTGCATAGACTTATACAACATAGCAATCATAAACCTAGGTATTCATCCAAATGAACTAAAAATTGATATTCATACAAAAACCTAAACCTGAAAGTTTATAGCAGCTTTATTCATAACCACTAAAAACTACAAGCAACCAAATTTCTTTCAACAGAGGAATAAATAAGCTAATTGTGGTACATGCACACAATGTAATACCATTCATCAATAAATGGGAAAGAGCTATTGATTCATTCAACATGGATATATCTTAAATGCATTTTACTAAGTGAAAGAATCTGGGCCCAAAAGGTGACACATTACATGATCCCCCACCTTTTTTTTTTGTATGACATTCTACATAAAGTAAAACTATAGAATGGAAAGCAGGTCAGTGGTTGCCAGGGATTGATGTGGTGGGGAGGTTGACTATGAAGAGGACAAACATGGGAACGTTTATTTTTTATTTTTTATTTTAGTTTTTATATAATTTATTGTCAAATTAGCTAACATACAGTGTATACAGTGTGCTCTTGGCTTCGGGAGTAGATTCCTGTGATTCATCACTTAACATAAAACTCCCAGTGCTCATCCCAACAAGTGGCCCCTTCAATGTCCATATCCATTTTTGCAAATATCCTCTCCCATTCCATTAGTCAGTTGTCTTTTAGTTTTGTTATTTCCTTTGCTGTGTTTTAGTTTTGTTATTTCCTTTGCTGTGAATAAGCTTTTAATCTTGATGAGGTCTCAATAGTTCATTTTTTTGCTTTTATTTCCCTTGCCTTCAGAGACTTGTCAAGTAAGAAGTTGCTGCGGCTGAGGTCAAAGAGGTTGTTGTTTTCCAGGATTTTGATAGTTTCCTGTCTCACATTTAGGTCTTTGATCCATTTTGAATTTATTTTTGTGTAGGGTATAAGGAAGTGGTCCAGTTTCATTCTTCTACATGTTGCTGTCCAGTTCTCCCAGCACCATTTGTGCTAAAGAGACTGTCTTTTTTTCCATTGGATACTGCTTCATCAAAGATTAGTTGGCCATAGATTTGTGGGTCCAGTTCTGGGTCCTCTATTCTATTCTACTAGCCTGTGTGTCTGTTTTTGTGCCAATACCACAATGTCTTGATGATTACAGCTTTGTAGTATAGGCTTAAGTCCGGGATTGTGATGCCTCCAGCTCTGGTTTTATTTTTCAACATTACTCTGGCTCTTCGGGGTCTTTTGTGGTTCCATACAAATTTTAGGATTATTTTTTCTAGCTCTGAGAAGAATTCTGGTGCTATTTTGCTTGGGATTGCATTCAATGTGTAGATTGCTGTGGGTAGTATCAACATTTTAACAAGATTTGTTCTTCCAATCCATGAGCATGGAATGTTTTTCAATTTCTTTATGTCTTCTTCAATTTCTTTCATAAGCTTTCCATAGTTTTCAGTGAACGTATCTTTTACCTCTTTGGTTAGTTTCATTCCTAAGTATTTTATAGTTCTTGGTTCAATTGTAAATGGGATCGATACCTTGATACCTCTGTCTGTTGCATATTGGATAAGGGGTTAGTATCCAAAATCTATAGAAGAACTTACCAAACATGGGAACTCTTAGAATGATGGCACTATTCTGTATGGTGCTGAGGTGGGGACCCATGACTGTATACGTTTATCAAAACCCAAATGACTATGCATACAAAAGTGAAGTTTGAGGTGTTAAAAATAAATGTAGACACACACATGCATACACACACTAACCCGGGATGCAGTGCAGAATGTTTGACCACTGAATCTAAGTTTAAATTGTATGACACAACTTCATTGAAATAGCTGTGGTGGAAAAGGGCTGACCTAAGGAACTTTGAAAGACAGTTTGATTGGGAATTGAAAGGGTAAAGACAAAAGGAACTGCTCATGAAGATTAGTCCTAAGAGCTCCAGAAAGAGTATACTTAAAAACTTTTTATACACTCCATAAAGTCAAAATATATTATATTTCTAAGGGGCACATGTTACTTTTCAAAATCAGTGAATTGGATAGGCAAAATTGGATTTATCGTATTAACAGAGTTAAGATACCTCAAAAATAAATATACGAGGCACTTAAAATTTGTGTGGTGCTGTGATTCAGTTTATTAAATGGTTTGAGATATGAGAGGTTGATACTGTCTAGATTCATGTAGACAGCAATGGAAAGATGGGAAAGTAATCTACAGGCACTATTTTAGACACACATATCAGAACCTGGTAGACTACTCTTAATTCAAGAATTAATAAGCAGGAAGATCCAACAATCGAACTCAAAAGATATTCTGTGACATGAAGATAGAGATTATCCTAACACTACAAAGTAAAACGAATGTTGGATAAATATTTACAACAGAAAACCAAAGAATAATCTAGGTTGTATCTGCATTATAGAAAAAAAAAAAAGGAAAAAGAAGGAAGGTGGTAAGAAGGCTGGAGGGGGGGAATATCAAATAAATGTGAGTTGATAAAACAAAGGAATGAGGTAACATAAATGGTAGCAATGAAAACAATACGAAAAGGGATAATCAGGGATAATGAAAAGGGATAATGAAGAAAATATTAAAAAGGAAAAACTATAGCCTATATTAAAAGCAATAATGATAAAATTTGAAATATAGACATTGAATTAGCAAACTAAAACCAAACTAGAAAAGATCTCAAGATAAAAAGAAAAAGAGAATCAGAATGAATATTTTAAAACAACAAAGGAAATGATAGACAGTCAGGCAAATAAGACAGTCAAACCAAATAAGAGGCTAAGAAGGAACCAGATTAGATTTAAAAATGCAATAGAAGTCATATCACTGGAAGAAAGAACAAAACATTCTTCAGGTTCTTGACTAAATTAAGTATTAGAAACTTGTAGCAATTTGTACTATATCATCAACACAACATACTATTTTTTATACCTAAACCACTGTGACAAGAAAAATGGAATATATTTATGTCTTTACTACTATGATTAAAATATATACTGATTTATAACATAATAATAGAAATTGAAAGAGTTCAATAATAGTTGAATGCTTCTAATGTGCCAAGCACTGCATTACCTTATTTGATCTTTCTCCCAAAACTAAGAAGTTGATACTTACTATACCTACATTATACATGAGCTATTAATATTTAAAGAGATCAAGTAACTTTTCCATGGTAAAATGACTAACGTGTAGTTAAGCTGCAGTTCAAACTTGTCTACTCTTAAATCAGAGCTTTGAAATTCTACTCTATACTGTTTCTTGTATAAACTCTTTAAATATTAAGTACATTATCATTTCTCATTCATACATATAAAAAGCTATTACTCAGGTTGCTGTTTGGAATTCAGCTTATGTTTTTTAACTATATCAAACATTTTTATTCAATATCTTACATTGTATTTATGACTAGAAAATCCCTTGCCATCTGATTATGTTAATATCCATGTCAGATTTTGGGAAATATTTTAATATTTCATGCTGTAACTTATTTAGAAAATCAACCTGACATTTGTTCCAATGTATGCTGTGAAGTTGGGATATAAATTAATTATTAATCATGGATTAATTTTTCAATACTATTTATTTTATCACACACCCATTCCCTACTAGTTAGTAATTCTTGCACATAATTTATCAAATATTTTACACACTAGAATCGATAGAATCATTGATCAAAACACTTACTGATGTGCTCCAATAGCTGTGTAATGTACCTTTTCAATGTATTTGAATATCTAGAAGACCAGATACACAGTTATACTTCTCTTTTCAAAATATTATGAGCTTACTGATCTGGTTTATTTTCCCAAGATAGATCTGTATTAAATCCTGAAATAGACCCTAGTACAGAACTAGTACTCTTAAACTCTTTATTACATTGCTGTTTCTATGAGATAGATGATAGATAGATGTAGATAATAGATAAATTTATATTAATATATAACATATATTCCAAAAATACACAAAATATATACACAGCTAAATGCATTATTGCAATTGGAATATCTCTATTGTCCAGGAACCTTTCTTGTGCCTCTTCCCAGTAACTACTCTCTCTTACAGAGAAGTAACTACTATCACGACTTCTAAAGCTGTAGGTTAGTTTGGTCTGATTTTTGACATTGTATATCTTATCTATATAAAACATATAATCTGTGTTGAATTTGTTTGGGCTTCCAAAATAAAATGCCATTACTGGGTGGCTTAACCAACATATTTTTTTTTCTCATAGTTCTGTAGGCCAGAAGTCCAGATTTCTTTTGAGGTCTCTCTCCCTGGCATATTGATGGCCATGTTCTCACTGCATGTCCTTGCTGCATGTTCTCATGTGTCCTTGCATGGTTTTTGTCTGTGGTGTGAGCATATCATTGGTATCTTATATAGATATTTATATATCTTGTTTAAGGCTTCCTTTATTTTATATCTGGCTTCTTCAACAGATGTATGAAATTTGTAAATGTTTCTCTTTGTAGCTTCATTTAATTCATTTTTATTCTTGCATATTATTCCCTTTTATTAATGTACTATTCATTTTTAAAATCTATTCTATTCCTAACACTTGGGTTTTCTTCCAATTTGGGATAATAAGAATATTTCAATTATGCACTTCTCATACAAGACTCTGGGTACGCCTGGGTAAATTTCTTGTTGAGTTTATACTTAAGATTGAAATTACTGAATCACAGATGACATGATCAGCCTCAGAAGATAAGCCAAATTGGTTTTCAAAACTGTAACAATTTGCATGCTCTCCAGCAGTACATGAGGTTTCCTGATATTCTATTTGTCTACCAATACTCGGTACCATCATTCTTATAATTAGGCAGTGACTCAGTGGTGAGTGTGACACGTTATCTCATCCATCTCTCTTTTAATTGGTATTTCCCACATCTTCTTCTATGTTTATTAGCTAACTGGAAGTCTTCTTTTGTTGAAGAGCTTGTTCAAGTATTTTGTGATCATTATATTGGAAGTCTTTTTTTTTCTTGTAAATCCATAGGAGTCCCTTTTCATATTGGATACAAATTCTATCTATCACATGTATGAGTTGTAAATGTATTGTTTGCTTAGTAGCTTGTAATTTGACTCTCTTAATGGTATGTTTTGATGAACAGGAATGTAATTTAACTTATTTAATTTATCAACTTTCCCCTTTATGGTTAATGTTTTTTGTGAACTTTTAAAATGTTTTGCCTAATTCAAGGTTGTGAGAATACTTTTCTATGTCTTCAGAAGTTTTTTTGGCCTTTCACATTTAGAACTATAATCTGTATAATTCATTGACACAGTACCATTCACTAGAAAGGTCATCTATCACCTCTGTTCTGCAATGCTGCCTTTGTCATAAGGTAAGTGCTCAGACAGCTATCAAGCCACAAAAAGACACCGATGGATCTTAAATCACACTGATAAGTAAAAGAAACCAGTCTGAAAAAGCTGCATACTGTATAATTCCAATTATACAACTTTCCAGTAAGGCAAAAATATATAGATAGTAAAAAGATCAATGGTTCCCAGGGGTTGATGGACGAGGGTGAAATACAGGAGATATTTTAGGGCAGTGAAATCATTCTGTAGCATACAAATTATAATAGTAAATAAAACAAATCAAACATTGCTAGAACCGCAGAACTTTATAGCATGAGTGAATTTTAATGTATGTAGAGTTTAAAAAATAGAGTACATCAGGGAATCCCAAGATGGAATTCGGAATAAAAGAATCTAAATGTGTTACAAACGTATGAAACAACCTCACTGAAGAGGGTGGGGAATAAGGTGTTGACCTCAGTACCTTTGGAAATGAGCAGGGTTTATAAGACTAAAGCAAAAGGAAGAGAATGTAAACATTTTACTGTAGGTGATAAAATTTTTCTATCCTATGGTTACTGTTTAACAATTCTGAAAACACTGTAAGTCTACTTAAACTGAACAATTAAGTAAACAGTAGATGGTGGGAGATGGGTTTTTCACTGGTGCAGTGGGAGGTTAGAGAAATCCAAGAGGAAGAGCTTAGAATGATTCTTGAAATAACGATTTAGAGTTTGATACATCAGTGTGAAGTCATGCTCAGCTTGACATAAAGATAGTTTCAAATGGAAGTATTTAGATATATGAATATATACAGAGGCCGGCACACACATATACATGTCCTTGCTCTTTCAGCTGTGAAGGCCTGGAAGTAATGATACCCTAGTCACAACAAGTACACCAAGTGCCCAAATACTGGTTTCTGATACTACTTATTCTCCACTAAAAGAAGCCAGGGCTCCTTGGAGAAATGGACAATCTGAGAACTGGAGTAGGAAATATACAAGATGATCCTGGAGCATCTTGTGGTGACAGAAAATAGGAAAGTGCCAACAAACAAGCAAACATATGACAAATAATAATGGAGTACGTTCAAGGGACAAAGGAATCAATGGAAAGAGCTCCCATGGTCCCAAGCTGGAACAATTTAAGCAATCACATAAAGCAGTACTAAATTTTAACCTCAAGTATAAAATACACACCCATGAGTCCATACTGACATAAACAAATGATTTAGTAAATTAATAAATGGGAAGAAGAGAGACATCTCCCACTCGGAAGAATTTCAAATCATTGATGTAAATAAGTTACTCTCGATAAAAGACTGTATGGCTCCTCATTACTTAAGTGTGGGCTGCACATAGCCATTTTTCTCCCAGATAGCAGAGTGGGGGTAAGTGAAGGAAAAAAGAGTAACTTTACAGTGCAGAAATCTGATGAACACTACCTCAACCCAGGTGATCAAGGTTAACATCAACATGGTAAGTCATATTGATACGAAGTGATGAGAATGATAATTCACCTCTCTGGTCTACCAATTCACAACCTATAACCTCAGTCTAATCACAAGCAAAGTTTCAGACAACTGCCAATAAAGGGACAGTCTACAAAATACCTGACCAGTACTCCTCAAAACTGTCAAGGGCATCCAAAGCAAGGAAAGTCTGAAGAGCTGTCACAACCAAGAGAAGCTTAAGGAGACACAAATACTAAAATGTAATATGGTATTCCAAATGTAATCCTGGAAGAGAAATGGACATTAAGAAAAAGCTGGAACACTTGAATAAATTACGGACTCTTGTTTCTAATAATATATTAATATTGGTTCATTAATTGTGAAAAATGTACTGAACTAATGTTAGATGTTTATAACAAAAGAAACTGTATATGGGTTTATAGGAAGTCTGGTGCCATCTTCAATGTAATTCTACAGATCTAAAAACATTCTAAAATTTAAAAAAAAGTATTTTTTAAAAAAGAAATGAAAAGAATGACGAAGAGATCTGATAAATGAAACAGAATGATTTCCAGGAGATATTTTTATGTGAAAAGGCAATTGTAAAATAGAATAGACAATACGCTATATTTTGGTTAAGGAAAGAGATGGGGCTCCTGGGTGTCTCAGTTGGTTAAGCATCTGACTCCTGATTTCAGCTCAGGTCATGATCACACAGTTCATGGTATTGAGCCCTGTGTCAGGCTCTGTGCTGACAGTATGGAGCCTGCTTTGGGATTCTCTCTCTCCCTCTCTCTCTGCCTCTCCCCTGCTCATTCTTTCTTTCAAAATAAATAAATAACTAAAAAAGAAAGAGAGAGAAGCAGTAAATAATAACCATACTTTCGCCTGTCTCTATGAAAAGAAACACAAAAAGGATACAGCACCTAATAGTGATGTCAGTCACCTAGAAGGAGTGGGGTTGAAAAAGTGAGTAAGAGTGAATGACACTATTCCAAATTATTTTTATTTTTAATAATGTTGACTCTTGGATGAATTCTACTGATATTTTTAAAATTCCAGTAATAATAGGAAGGGAAAAAACTACAAATGGAAACAAAGGAGCAAATGAACCCAACTGTATTTCAAATGAATAAGATACCCAAATGGAATTAATATAAAAAAAAATGAATTGACACAATGACCTCGGTAAAAATTAAACAAAAAATGTTAGTGATTTTAATCTTCTAGCTTAATTCTACTGTTAAGAAAGAATTTGTGCTAAATAATTTCAAGTGTAGGGGCGCCTGGGTGGCGCAGTCGGTTAAGCGTCCGACTTCAGCCAGGTCACGATCTCGCGATCCGGGAGTTCGTGCCCCGCGTCAGGCTCTGGGCTGATGGTTCGGAGCCTGGAGCCTGTTTCCGATTCTGTGTCTCCCTCTCTCTCTGCCCCTCCCCCGTTCATGCTCTGTCTCTCTCTGTCCCAAAAATAAATAAACGTTGAAAAAAAAATTTATAAATAAAAAAATAATTTCAAGTGTAATTTATACTATGTTCAGAAATTATACTTGATGAATTAACTCATCAGAAGTTTGTTGAAACTTTCTTAGGGCCCAATATGTTCAATTTTTTGCAAAAGTTCCAAAACAATATATATTATATTATGCATTAAAATTTCCTGAATGATCATGGATGGTTTTATTTCTCTAATAGTTCTTTGAATTTTTGCTTTATGTGAATTATATCACTTATATGTGAATAAATTATAAATTCTATATTATAAATTATAGATAAAAGTAAATGTTCATATATACATATAACATTTATATGTTATATATAATTCCATGTAGAATCTGGCATTTAGAATTGTTATAGCTTCTTGGTAAATCCATTATTTATTATGCAGTGGCCCTTAAAGTCAGTCTCCTTTGTCTAATATTAATGTAGAAAATAGCAGTTTTCTATGGTTAGTGTTTGCATGGGCTATATACTTCCTTATTTTTTCTTTCTTAAACTTTTAACCTATGGTTACCTATAGTGACTTTCTAAGATCATATAGTTGTTTATTTTTAATCTTGTTTGACAAATTTGCATTTAATTGAAATAACCTATTCATGGTAATTGTCATTTGGGATACTATTGAGTTTAACTCTCCATTTTACTATTGCTCCTTATTTGTACCAATTATTTTTCTTGCCTTCTTTTTCACAGATTAACTTTGTTATAACATTTTCTTTCTGTTAGCATGGTATCTATATACCTTGATTATCCAAGAGGTCATAATATGTACCCATGCTTTATTAATTAGTGCAAGGGTTTTAGAATACTTCAACCCAATTTTTCTTGATTTTATACTATATCTGTCATGCATCTCAATTCTATGTCCATTTTAACATCCAGAAATTATCATTATCATTGCATTATTAGTTAATATCAATTTATGTTTACCCATATATTTAACATTTATATTGTTCTTCATTCCTTCCTGTATCTCCAAGCTTCTAAATGGACTCTTTTTCAGACTCTCTAGAAGGTAGGCATGCTTATCTAATGGAAGTAAGAACCCAGAGAAAGCTTTGATTCTCTTCTTTTTTCTGTGAAGCAAATATGAAAGTACATATTATGCATCAAACTCCAACCCCCAATAAATATGACCCTGTATGTATCAGATTCTCACCAAATGAGCTACCCAACTAACAGGTGGAGAGTTTGAAATTTCCTCGCCCAGCACTTCATCCAAGGGTACAAAAATATGGATAATATTTTTTCAGCTGTATTGAGTCCAGAAAATAGAGACAAGAAGAAAGTTCTCTTCTTGACATTGTAATGTAATTTTTATTACTGTATGTATATTCTTTGAGAGGAGAAACTTTGCTTTATTTATATGTATAAATTATTGATGCCAAGCTCAAAATAAAGAGATGAAAATACCAGTAAAAACAGCATATTCTTATCTTATTTAATTTACATGTAGGAACAAGCAAAAGCCCTCATTTTAAAAAGCAGTTTCTTTTTTGTTGTTTGTTTTTGGTCATTTTTAATAGTCAGCATGTCTGTGTCTGGATGAAATTTCTGAAATATTAACCAGCAACTTTGATCTCTGCAGTCACTGTTGTTCCCGCTTAGCTTAACATTCCCAACCCATTGAATCACAGGTGTTCATTGCTTTGGGAAGAGTAGGTTATAGACCAGAACAAAAATATCTGTTGAGTTGAATGGATTTTCAACTCACATCAGACACAATAGACTGAAGGCAAACAATTTCTGATTTGCAATAACCAGGCACTTCAGAAAAAGAAAAGTTTGCTTTGAATTTCAAAAAGGGCTTGGTTTGGCTTGGTTTGACACCGATCGGCTCATGATGCAGAACCTGAATTTTTGGATGATGAGGCTTTTAACACTCATTGAAGAACACAGACAGGGTATAGGATCAGTTTTCCTGCTGCCTGTATATATGTATGTATGTAGGCATCTATATATGACGTAGGCATCTATATATGACTCATCTGGCATCTATATATGACCCTTCTATAGATGACTATAGTCATCTATATATGACTCAAAAAGTGGCTGAGTTGATAGAGAGAATATGAAAAAGGAGAAAGGGAACTGAAGCAATAGTGACTTGATATGGTCTTATCCTTAGCTCTCAGATGGTATTTAATTTTTTACTATGAGGTCCTGGATTATAGAGACTGACCTGAGAGGTTCAGGAATTTACAGGGAAAAAGAACTAGGCCCCCTTTGCCCAGAACCCTGGAGGTATGAAGACCTTCAATGGGCCATGTACCATGTTGATACGGCCAAAACAGAGGAGAAATTTTGGTAAGGTAGGTCATGAAAGAGTCTGACATTGTATCTACTCCTCCTTCATCCTAAAGTGTCCCCTGGATTCTATATTGTGTGAAGGGTATCCAAGGGTTCCCACATGCCCTGGTGGAGGAGGGACTCCCAGAGTCTCCTCCCAGAGATTCCTCCCAGGGACTCCTCCCAGAGACTGCTGGCTCTCAAGTGCCTCTGGGAGCATGGATTGATGGGAAAAGTACACACTGTTTTGTGAAGGACCTATGCTTGCCTGAGTTAGAGATAGATTGGGGATAGATTCACACCTCCAGAGGCTTGTGTCACTACTGTATGTCAAGGCAGAGGCTTAGTCAGGTGACACACAAGCAGGTGGAGATGGCCAAGCTCCCAGGAACAAACATCATGAACTGACCTTGCTGACAAGTATAATATTAAGTTATAACAGCAGTGGGTGCAGTGGTAACAAAGGCAAAACTAGGCAGAAATTGTCCCCATGATGCTGGCCATAAAAATGACCAAGAAAGAACACGTGACATCACATGACATTGCCCAGTAACTATAATGTTACATAAGCTTCTGCTGAACACAGGTTCCACCAAAGGCAAGGAAAAGTAAGAATTAGGGAAAGAAACCTAAAAATGCTACTTACTCCAAAGAGACCCAGTTAATCTGGAAGTAACCAAGTCATTTATAATAAGCTAGTTTAATGTGATATTGCTGTTGGGAAGAAGATGGGGTTCAGGAGCTGCATGAATAATACTAACAGAGAAATAAACACAGTTACATTTTTGCATATTTGAGTGTTGAGACAATGAATTATAAATCTTCTCTAAATCTAAATGGAAGAACTAGCAATAATTAACTCATTCTATCTGTACTCGGCATATCACACATAAAAATGTCCTACAGCTTCTATATTGGAACCAATAGTAGAACATGACTATTTATCTTAAAATTGACTTTCAAATTCAGAAGATTCACATTCTTTAGAAGCTATTTAATAGGATTTAATTTTTTTTTTTTTTTTAAACTGAGATCACCAAAGAAACTGCTACCCTACCTATGCACAGAGATAGGCTTAATATTACAGAAAAGCAGACACAAAAATCTGCTCAAGGTGAAATTTTGCAGCTTCACCCATGTCTAGATAAGCAGCTGATGAAGACCTCAAGGTCTCTTCTCTATAGAACAGCATTTCCAGTGCCTGGTAACAGAACATAGTAAGTGGTTTCAATTAACAGGTAAGAAAGAATATCAGAGAGTAACAAACTTTTCAATCAATTTGAAAGAGAAAGAATAAAAGATGGAGTAGTAGCTTGAAAAGGGTTTAGGCCCCGGGAAAGGTGGTTTGTTAAGACCGTACTAAGCAAGGCTAAGCTGTACTACAATAATGCAAGCCCAAATTCTCATAGGCTTAGTACCACAAGGACATTTTTTTGTTCACACTACATATCCACCCTGTTGGCTCCTCAGAGACTCAGGCTAATGTAGCAACTGCCTTCTTAAAGATCTCTAGCTGCTGGGTCACAGGAAAAAATAGAAATCTGGCAATAAACTGCTCATCAGGTAAGGCCTTATTTCACTTCTGCTTGTCACTCATTGTCTGTAACTCATTACCTGGCCCAACTAAACCAGCAAGAAACACAAAGTGAACTCCTATCATTTAACCTGGATCATGGAGAGCTAGAAATATCTGAAGACAGCACTAGGTGTTACCACTAAGAACTTGGAAGGAAAAAAAGACAATGGAGAGAAAATAAAACTGGAAAATGTGAGGGGAATTTTTGTTAGAACAAAGTACAAGAGCAGGGGAAGACATGAAATTTAGTGTCAAGATAAAGAGGTTGTCTTTCTCAGAGAGGACAGAACACAATGAAGAAAAAAACTGAGTTTAGAGGTGGAAGGGTTAGACGTAGAGAATATCTTATCTTAACACTCTCATGTTTCCTATGAAAGAAGTATTTGACTTAGAATAAAGGGAGCAATTAGGAAATAAGTCACTTAAAATACTGGTAAAGGTTTGGAAAATTGGTAAACACTGATGGGGTAGAAGCAAGTAAGAAGTGTTAAACAATATTTAGTATTGGGGACCCAACTGAGGTTTGGGACCATACCTTCCTTAGGCTGAATTCTACAGTTTTAGGATAAGTGGCCCAGAATCAGAAGCAAAGAAAGCAGCAAGTTATATTTATTCAAGGCTCAAAACTGAAATGGTGAAAGCAAATAACATGTGAGAGTTGGGGTGAAATGCTTTGAAATTATAGACCATAACTGCCAAGGTTTTGGAAAAGAAAGAGAAGAATGGTAGATGCTTAGACATGGAACACAGAAGAAGATCCTGAGATTGAAGGTTTCAAACAGATCAAAGAAAAAGGTTATCTGAGGGCAAAAAGGGCAAGAGTAAAATGATGGAAAATCATGATTCTTTTACATATATATTAAATTCATCATGATAATAAAGTTTGCCTAACAAACAGCTCCCAAATTATATGGCTTAACATAATAGACATTTTCTTCCCTTACACACAATGGTTAATGGTGGTGTTCTTAAGTGAGACAGAATTCCTGGGCAGCTTTCTCTAAGCAGTGAACCAAACGGGTCCAGGCTCCTTCTTATTTGTGACCTGACCAATTCATGATTCTTTGCTTTCAATAATGAAGGCAGGGAAGAGAGAGCACAGAAGATCACAAAGGCTGATTACTAGGACAGGTCTATATACCTTCTGCCAATAATTCTGAGCCAGACCTACTTATCTTCACCTAAAAATAAATACATTCAGAAATGTCATCTTCTTATTTTCTAAGAAGGAAAATGAAAAATGGTATTGTAAACTTAGAATATTTTCTATTCCATGTCCTCCCATCTGGTCATAAACCACGTAATAGCCCTTCCTACATGTAGAAGACACTCACAATCTTCCCAAGGAGACACCTCAAGTCCCCACTAGTCCCCGTAGCCAACTCAAAGTTTAAGATTTCTTATTTTTGCACAAACTTTCACATCAAGTTTATATGTAGTTTTTTGTCCATTAATCTAGAAACTTCAAAGAAAGCTTATTTGCCCATATCATCCCCCATGTTCATGAACATTCACAGACTCAATACACAATGGTGGAGTAGGGACGAATCTACTACAATAACATTTTCATTTGGGAAACTAAGACTGGAAGACACATTATAGTTATTGGTCCAGATACTTACAAAATCTACTGGGAAGACATCAAGAATGCCCCCTACCCTGAAGTTGAGGATGCCTTATAATAATGCTTTGATTCTGCTCATTGGAAGGAACACATTGACCCATTGTTCTCAATGACTCCTGGCCCTGCCCTGGAATAGGATCCTTCTTGTCCATTATTTTCATTGGTCATATATGATATGTGTGTGTGTTGGTGGCATCTTCACCTCAGGACCATGGAGTTTTCAAAGCCTAAAGCTACTCATGGAAAGTTGCAGGCCTAAGGGATTTTTAAACTTGAAGAATTAAAGGCCTTATTAAATCAGGTATACATTTTTTTTTTCTTTTGCAGTATGATTCACTCACACCTACTGGGCTTCTAATCTATTTGCTTTTAGTCTCTGCCATGTGCGGGTAACCACACCCAGAGTTTTGCTTAGACCTTTCCAGACTCCCAGTCCTGACCCCCTTTCCTTTCTACTTTCATACCCTCTCTTATTAGCAGCTATCTTGAAGTTACCTGGAATAATAATTAGGAAGCCCACAACTTTAACTTGATCTTTTCCCTGAGTCACTTTATTAGATTGTTTAGCTGAGATGGCTTACTTGGCTTTTGTTTCACAAAGCCTTTTAAAATTGTATTTCTTAATATTTAAGGCCTGAAAGATGTTGATTCTTTAACCCAATGAAGCTCAAAATGTCTATACTCTCTCTGTGATCTTTCCTGTCTGCCTATAAACTGGTTAATTATCTCCCAAGTTCAAGTCTTGCCTTTATTAACCTACCAAATGTAGGTAGTAATAATCAACATACATTATTCTGTTTCTTTCTTACCTAGGTTTAACAGATAAGTACCCCTATAACCTGCCTCTCGAATTACTGCAGGCTACAATTTTGCCAATATTGTTTTCTACAGTCTCTACTATGAGATGGCAATTTTTCCAGAATCTGCTATCAATGTTCTTGCTGTTGTAGAAACACACTACTTCAAAGTACCAGTTTCTATAATTCTCACCAAAATTAATGCCTACCCAAAATCTCAGTGACTTGTCATAAGTAAAAGTGTGTATATATGTGTGTATGTATATGAATGCACACACACATATGTATGCACACATAATACATATACACACACACACAGAAGCACACACAGGTTCTTCTTAACCAGTACAAAGTCCAATGTGGTGTTTCTTATTGGGTGATTCTCCTGCATAGCTGTCTCTCAAAATGTAATGCCAAAGATTATTGGGTTTTTTTTTATCTTTTCTTGAGACCATCCACTACGTAATCACACTCCTGAGCTAGATCCCATGCAGCTGGCCAGCCCAGAGGAAAAGAAAAAGAAGCACAGAAAATCCTGTGGGGATTTTACAGACAGAATGAGAAGTAATTACATCACTAGTAACCACATTGTACTGCCCAGAAATATTTATATGAGTCACCTGGATAGAAGGAGTCTTGGGAAATATGTCTTTATTTGGTCTCAAGAGGAAAATAAAATAAAGCATTAAACACATAGCAGTTCCCCTGGTACATATATACATATGATATACATTTATGTAAATATGTTTTGTTATAAATCATTTAAATATTCCCTAGTTCTTGCCTCAAAATATCACAAAAGTCTATTTTTAATTCTAATTCTTGTTAATTCTACTCAAAAGCTATTTTTAATTACTACTTCAGTTAGCATGAATTGCCTTCTGTATAGGAAAATTTAAAAAAAAATCATGATTTCATTATTTTATATAATTTTACTACACAATCCAAAAAGTAATTAAAGTATGAAAGAAGCAAAACATAAGATGAAATGATAGCTTAAAAAATGGAAGTACAGAATTTCAATGACTTGTCCACTTTGAATTTACTTTTTTCTTCACGTTTGCTCTATGGTGATACTGAATCAACTAATTTGCCCCATGTCTTTTCACAGTTCAATTCGTACTGCTGATGCTGGTCCTATGAAAACAGATTAGTGTATCTCTGTATCAACAGTAACAAATTTCTGAAACCTTTGATACAAATAGCTTTCCATCTGTCCTGGGAATGACATGTTTTTATCCATGTCCATGTAAGAGATAAGAAAGAAGCTTCAAGGATCCTGGATCATGTTGCTGGTTATATGGAATGAATGAGGCTGACTACACTCTCCAAACACTTTTATTTTACAGGAAATGGGGACCAGAGGAAGAGCAGATGGTATGCATTTCTAAAGGCTTTGTAATAAGCACCTTTACATGTACTTGGAAATATACTCGATTGCACTGGCAAGCCCCGAAGAGTGTAGAATCAAGATGAAATGACATCCAATCAGACCATGTTTAATTATTACAACATTTTGATCTCTTCCATTCTACCATGGAATGACAGAATCTTTCAAGTTGAGTTTCTTCTTTCAAGAAATACCAGAAGCCTCTTTTAACAGACTTGCCTGATTTAGTCATGCCTACCCAGGACACCCTCCCTTTTGATTAACTCAAGGTCCAGCTGGTTTGGGACTTCAGCAGCATTTAGACTAGACTGGCAGAGCAGAAAGTTAAGGCTGGACAGAGAAGGAATAGAAACAGAGGAGAATGGATGAATATGGGAAAAATAAAAATGGCAAGGAATTAAAAACACAGGCATGGGGTGCCTGGGTGGCACAGTCAGTTAAGTGTCTGACTTCGGCTCAGGTCATGATCTTGCAGTTCGTGACTTCTAGGCCCACATCGGGCTCTCTGCTGTCAGCACAGAACCTGCTTCAGATCCTCTGCCTCCCTCTCTCTCTGCCCCTCTCTCTCAAAAATAAAACAAAACATTAAAAAATAAATGAATAAATAAAATAAAATAAAAGCACAGGCATACCTCATTTTTATTGCACTGTGCTTTATTGCCCTCCATATATATTGTGTTTTTTTTACAAATTGGAGATCTATGGCCATCCTTCATCAAGCAAGTCTATAAGCACTATTTTTCTAAAAGCATCTGATTACTTCATGTCTCTCTGTCACATTTTGGTAATTCTCGTAATATTTCAGACTTTTTTGTTATTATTATATTTGTTCTGGTGATCTGTGATCAGGGATTGTGATGCACTGAAAGCTCAACTAATGGTTAGCATTTTTTTGCAATGTTTTTAAATTAAGGCATGTACATTTTTTAGACATAATGCTACTGCACACTTAATAGACTATAGCATAATGTAAACATAACTTTTATATGCACTGGGAAACAAAAAAAAAAATGCATCTGACTCACTTCATTGCAATTTCTCTTTATTGCAGTGGTCTGTAACCGAAACTGCAATATCTCCAAGGTATGCATGTAATGAGAAAGGAGAGAGATGGGGAAAGATAGAGGGAAATGCTGAAGTGATGTCTTCAGGAGGCAAGAAAAGATAGGATTCAGAAGATAAATTAAGGACTTGGCCTTAGATAGAAACATAACCAATTCATCATAATAATAGCAGGAGCATATGGACATAATAATAATAATAGCTGAGCATATGGGCATCATTATAGGTAAGTGGGTAGATGTGGTGTGGGGGTCTGAGGAAGTGCTCTTTGGCAAGGTCATTTTTTAGACAAGGTTTTCCGAAGGTGGCAAGTGTCTAATTAAGGAAGTGCTCCCAGGAGAAAGCTGTTGGGCGTTGGGGATGGAGGACAGAGAAGAAACAGCCAAGCAAATGTGCAATGTTGGCAGTGTTCCCAAGAGTAGCTTCAGGATGATCCCACAGGGAAATGCTGCAGGGTAAATTTTATTTCAGAATTTCTGATGGTGAAAACGTCATGTGTGTGCTGTTTATACTCTTTCTTTTGTTTCTGTTCTTTCTGTTTCTGTTGGCAGGCAAGGTCGCATGGGCTTCATATATATAATATAATATATATATATATTTAGCAGTGTTAGCAAAATCCAAGAATCCAACACTTTGTGGCTCCATGGATGTCCAGAGCACAAGGCAGCCAGATGTCTAGTGTGGGTTGTTACAGGAGCACTGAGGGACTAATGTGACAGGAGTGATGGCAGCCTCCTGGTCATGAAGAAGCAGCAGCCACCAGGGCTCCTGCCATCAAGCTCTGGAACTCGGAGTAGTGCTCCCGAACGCTCACCTGACTCCACTTCTCTGGCCCACCCACTGGTTCTGGAAGACTTTTAATCACTTGTGGGGCACCTGGGTGGCTCAGTCAGTGAAGCGTCTGATTCTTGGTGTCTGCTCAGGTCACGATCTCGTGGTTCCTGAGTTTGAGCCCTGTGTTGGGTCAGAGCTGACAGCAGAGAGCCTCTCTCTCTCTCTCTCTCAAAAATAGACCGATAGATAGATAGACAGACTTTTTAAAACTTATTTTAGAAGACTCGTAATCACTTGTAACAAATCTTTAACTGTTTATCTTGGCCAAAATGGATTCAATTCTCTAACAAATACAGATATTTGTACTAGAATCTGCTCCAGTGATATTATAAATAGTATTATCTTTCACTTTTAAAAATATTTTAATTTGGATGGGAAATTATATCCTCGACAAAACTCATATTCCTCAGATTCTTCAGTATATACTTGTTAATTGACCAACTGTGTATCTTTACTGAACATGTTTCAAGGATTATAACAGGAAGACTGGGCTTTAGGATATACTGGGAACGTGGAGTGCCTGAGTGGCTCAGTTGGTTAGCATCTAACTTTGGCTCAAGTCATGATGAATTCAAGTCCCACACAGGGCTCTGCATTGGTGGTGTGGAACCTGCTTGGGATACTCTGTGTCCCCTTCTCTCTGCCCCTCCCTACTTGTGCATGTTCTCTCTCTCTCTCAAAATAAATAAGTAAACTTAAAAAAAAAAAAAAAAACAGAATATACTGGGACCTCAAACGTTGGAGATAGAAGGGAGAGCATACCAAAATGTTTGATTCCAAGCCTGAGAAAACAATCAGAAAAAAATCAATTCAAGGGAAATTCAGCAAAACAAAACAAAACAAAACAAACAAAACAAAACATAAGCTGTCCTGGACTCTAAAAAAATATGAATTTCAGGAACTATTTAGAATAAGAAGATCCAGGAAAAATCTATATCAAAGAGACCAGTGAAATGTGACAACTAAAAGAAGGTATGATGCTGATTAGATTCTGAATTATTTAGATCATAGTAAAACAATACAGGTTTAAGGATATTACTGAGACAAATACATTGTAATGTGGGCCCTATTTTTGATAATAGTATTGCACCAACATAAATTTTTTAATATGGTAAATATACTGTTTTGTTGTTTTTAGGAAATATATACAAAATATTTGAGTGAAAATCTTCATGTATAAAACTCACTCTCAAATATATACACATGCACACAGACATGTACAAACACAGTAACCTACCCACACATTCACACACACACACACACACACACACACACACACACACTCACACAGTGAAAGTTCAAATAAGAGGAATATTGCTAAAAACTGATGGGTGTGGATAAGGAGTATATGTGGTTTATCATAATTTCCTGAGCTGTTAAAATTTTTCAAAATAAAACACTGAAGAACAAAGATAATGTAAAAGGTAGCAACTCTGTAAAATTAAAGTCACAAATAACTACTAGGAAATATAATCTATAATCTTGTGTTTTATGCAAAGTAACACCTGAAGAGTACTGGATCTTTGGTTCTCAATTATCAACCCAACTAATAAAAGTTATTTTAATAAGCGACAATTACAAAATACTTATTTATATCAGTTTGAGCTGGGCAATAAAATAAAACAACACAAAAAAATCCCCCTGGCATAACTTAACCAACAAGGCACAGTTTCTGTTTACTTATGTGAGTAATGAGAGATACTTACCTTGGCTTCCAGAATTCATTAAGAAATTATATTTAAAATGTATCTATGCTTGTTATCTGGGTTTGGAGTGCAAGTTTTCATGTTACTTTTATTCTGAATATACTATGTATATCAATATATGTATGTTAAATAATAACCTATTGATGTTGTTATTAATACATTTATATTAATGTATAAATAATTGTTTAAACAAATATTATTGTAGTACAATTATGTGCATCATCTATCTTAACATTCTTCCCATTTTTTACATTGACAAAACACAAAGTATTAGAAGATTCTACTTGTTCTCATTTTATTTTTTCTGAGATTATGTCCTATATTTCACTACATTTGAAGTTCTTTGTTTTAAACAATTACATGTATTTAAAAATCACTTTAAGTTGAATGTTAGACTCTATAGACTATGATGAGAAGTCTAGTGTGCATGTGATATTTTCATTAATTTGCTTAAAAGCCAAAAGTGGCACTGGATTATTTCACTAAAAAGTCACTAGCATTTTTTTCTTAAACTAGAAACACAATAGGTTTGAAGTCCTTAAGGGAATCTTAAGTCTATAAAGAAACTAGAGATATTTCTATGGAAACAAGCTTTAGCTTCTGGGAAAGTTGTAAATCAGAGTCTTTTGTGTAGAAAGATAGATTTGGATTTTGCAACACACAGCTGTCAGGTTACCAAAGTAGCTGATTTTTTGAAGTTTACAATTTTGACAGTGTCAATTATTTTGCACTTTCTACTTCTCTCAAACTTTTTATATTTCTATCCTTTTTTATCATTATTTCTTTTAACAGTGAGCAATTCTATAGCACTTCCATTTTGAAAAAAACTGGCATCTATTGTGTAAAATTAACAATTTTCTCTCTACATCTCTTCCTCAATTTACCACTGTCATTGATTTTGAATTGTTTCAAGAAACAGCAGAACTTTCTCCACATTTGAAATGGGTAAATTTTTGATAAGCTTCAGAATATTGGATGTTGTAGCTGTTCAAACAGGAGCAGAAAAGAATGTTCTCGAAAGTACTTTATTAGTTTGCTTTGTGAAAGAAAGTAACCGGTATATATTAAGCTCACATGTTTATTGTGAATTGAAACATCTATAGAAATAACTACATTCTGTTTTATTGTTTGGGGGGAGGTTGCCTTTTTTTCTATTTCTGTAGATTGTTTTCGAAGTAGTAATACAGAAAATCTCACATATAATTTGTTGAATTGCATTCTGTTTAAGATAGCACTGATAGGGGCGTCTGGGTGATTCAGTCAGTTAAGCATCTGGCTCTTGGTTTGGGCGCAGGTCATGATCTCACGGATGGTGAGTTTGAGCCCTGCGCTGGACTCTGCACTGACAGTGCAGAGCCTGCTTGGGTTTCTCTCTCTGCCCCTCCTGTCCTCTCGAAAGAAAGAAAGAAAGAAAGAAAGAAAGAAAGAAAGAAAAGGAAGAAAAGGAAGAAAAGAAAGAAAGAAAAGAAAAGAGAAAAGAAAAGAAAAGAAAAGAAAAGAAAAGAAAAGAAAAGAAAAGAAAAGAAAGGAAAAGAAAAGAAAGAAAAGCAAGCAAGTACTGATATTCTTTTGCATTAGCCAGTGACTAAAAAGATTAACACAAATCTAAAATCTGTTAAAAGGCTTTCAGGGAGTGTATAACAAAGCTAAAATAAAACAAATACTAGGATCTGTATTTCATAATAACAAGAACACTACAGAGAGGACACAAAATCACAGTCAACAGTTAAAACATCTAAAAAACCTAACTATTTTTGTGTACATCCCCAATGATGATTTATGCTCCAAAATAACCACTTAATAAATTCAGGGAAATCTATTTTTTCTTATCTCTGAAAACCTTCCCCACCAGCTGATCATGAAGACTACCAAAACATTCCCATGTTTTTAATTGTGGCCAAAACAATAATAGGGATAAAGCAAATTTAAAATATCATTAAGGATATAACTAAGGAACAGAAATAAGTTAAAACAATGAAAAGTGTAGAGAAGTGAAAGAACAAGTAGTAAGAATAAGAAAAAAAGTAAAAATACATGCTTGTTTCAAAAATAAGTATTCAACAGTCAAAGATATAGAGATTAAGCCAGTGACAGGAAAAGCCACTTAGTGGAAGTATATTAAAGCCAGGGCGCCTGGGGAGCTCAGTAGTTTGAGCATCTGACTCTTAATTTCAGCTCAGCTCATGATCTCAGGGTCATGGGATTGAGCCCCACATTGGACTCCATGCTGAGTGTGGAGCCTGCTTAAGAATCTCCCTCTTTCTCTCTCCCTCTTTCTCTCTCCCTCTCTCTGTCTCTCTCTCTCTCTGTCCCTCTTTGCCCGTCTTCCCAGCTTGCATGGTCTCTCTCTTTAAAATAAATAAAATAATTAAAAAACAAGCTAACAACAATAGCAAAACTAATATAACAAGGTGGTTAAGGCAGAGGCACAGCAGATGAGGACCAACTGTAAAAGAACCAGTTCGTCATTTAGTGCCAAATGTGCTTAGACTAAAAATACTCCTTGTAATCTCTTCCCAATAATTATTTGCTGTGTGAACCAGCTCTTAAGATTGCGACTCTATTTCCTTTTGTATTTTGAAACACAGAACCAAGGGATCACCTTTCTTAATTTTTCTGTTCTCCATTGCTTTTAGAACAATGGCACACATTAGTAGCAAGACCACCATGACCCTGAATCAGTGGGACTTTACCTAGGCTCATCTCTCCAGACATCCTCACCCAGGCCACCTTGTCTTTGGTGCTCTAGCAGTGGTTTGATTTCACCTCCTGAGTCACGCCATGTTGATGCTGAAAGTGGGGCTTTTGCACATGTTACCTATGTCTGCCATTTCCTCTGTTCCTCCCTCATGTTTTCTAGTTAAATCCAAACTGTGCTAACATATCACCTTAATAATCTTTTCTGAAGGTAATATTCTTTGATCCTGAAGTAGTCACACCATCTCATTAAACATTCTCATTTCAAACTAAATTTCTGTCATGACATTAATTGTACTATTACAGTTAATTGTGTAATTCTCTAAGATCCAAAGCACTGAATATTCCAAGATTAGGAAAAAAAAAAGTGTATATATTCCTCTTGAAATGGTAGTATGACAAGATCAAGAACATTTCTGCCTTTGCTTACCATTGTAACTTCTTTTTTTTAAATTTATTTTTTTTAGTGATCTTTACCCCAACATGGAGCTTGAACTCACTACTGTGAGATCAAGAGTTGCATGCTCTTCCGAATCAGCCAGCCAGGCACCCCTTACCCTTGTTACCTTAATGCCTAATCCAGCGAGCATCCAGTTCTTGAATCTGTGTTGAAAGAATGTCTCCATCACAAGTACCTTTTAGATTTTACCAAAAACAAACAACACTTGACCCCTATGTTTAAATTTCCTTCCAAATGTGCCTTTATTTTCTTTCTTAAATGTATATATAAGTTTCAATTTACGTTCATTATGATGTAAAGATAATGATGGCAAATTGGCTCTGTCCAAAAAGGGTTCAGAATTCTGGGTAACAGAAAACACTCTAGCTATTCTCAGTACAAATGCATTTAGTTCTGGTAATCTGGTGTTTACCCACCAACATTGTTCGTAGGACTGGAGCAGTTTCCAGGTTCCACTGTCAGATCTTATACCGGAAGAGGTTCATGTAATGAATTGTTACCTGGGCTGTAGTCAGGGAGTTATGATCCCAGTGCTGACTCCAGGTTACCTGAACATCACGCCCTGATGAACAGAAGTCACCCCAGCTACCTTGACTTCTAGTCACTCTGCACCTTCAAGATATGCTATGTCTGTCAACTCTCTTTCCACTGATATCAGTTCCGCATTCAAATCTTGCACAAGACATCGGGAGCCTACATCAAGGGATTCTGGGAAATGCAGATGTAGTTCAGAGTTTTCTGGCCTCTATGGTACAGACAAGGCAAGAGAGGAGGAGACTTCAGCAGATGCTGAACAATCTAAAACATAATTTGCTTTGAGTTTCCTTGGACAATCAAAAAACAAAGGGGGGACCAATTATAACACTTTTAAAAATAAAGATGAGATTTTGAAATCTGGCTAAGTATTTTTCAAATACTCCAAGAAAATTTTTGTTAAGCATACTTAACACAGACAGACATTTATATTTTTCACTTTGCCTCTTCAATCACTATTTAGGCTTATCAAACACAGGGAAGATTACTCTTTTCTCTTTTTTACATTGTCCCATACATTAGCTTAATCTGCTATGCGACTGTTTAAGGGGAAGTTATTTTGTCCTGATATACATAGACTCAAATCTTCTTTTATTACTATGAAATACAAATACAAATATAGTTAAATTTTTCTCCCTCCTTTCTTTTTTCCTTCATCCCTTTATTACTTTGTTCTTTCAACAAATATTATCTGAATTCTATGAGCCAAGATCTGGGCTAAGGGCTAGAAATATAAAAAGGAAACCAACACAATTCTCTTTTTCTGCAATTTAGTCTAGCAAGGAAAACAGACTAAATAAATATGTGACTATAAACAGACTAAATAAAAGTGTGATTGGTAATATAGATAAGGAAAGTATAATATAATTATCAGTCAGATTACTGCCAGCAAAACAAGTCCTATGAAAAGCAATCCAAGAGAGGGACTTTAATATGGGGAATTGACCACAAAGGTATTAGAAAGGCTGAGGAGGCAAAATGCAACTGTGAGTCAACCGAAAATGGGCCACAGCAGGAAGCTGCTATCACCCTAGAATTGGAAGGACTGATGGAGCGAATGGAATTATAGGGGCCTATGGCTGAGCCAGCTGGTAAGAACTAACTGTGGTCTTGTAAGAGACATGCTCAGAAACACTGCCCAGAGCAGAGAGGAGGGGGAGGATAAATACCCTCTTTCTACCTCCAAGCTTCCACAAGAGCCCCTATCAGCCAAACCCAACTGGGAGACTTTAATAAACATATAAATTTCAAGAGTTAAGAGCCTTGAAATACACACCGGAACAAGGGATGGACCGAAAGTGAATCTGAAAAGAAAGATGCAATTAACCAACACAGGGTATTATGAACGCATAGAAGTGGTCGAGGAATTCAGTGAGTGTCATTTAAATTGAGACCTACAGTTTGAATTTTAAATGTATCTAGGGAAGACTTGGGGAAAGAATGTATAGGGCAGAGAGAACACCATATCCAAATGCTTGAGAACAGAGAATGGGGTACTATTCTCTCCTTCCAGTTTTAAAATCACATTTCAGAGAATCAAAATATACTTTATATTATTAGAAGGAATAAGGCAAAACTGGTTCTTTTCTTGTCCATGCATACTTACATCCATTTTATTAGTGATGATAAGTAACATGGAGATTATTTTCTTAGCCCCTATTCCTTGAAGAAGCAAAAGAGAGGAAGAAGAGTGAGAGGGAGAAGAACAAAAGGAAAGTGAACCTCTTTTCAAATCCCTTAAAAATATATATTTAGCCTACATTTGTATGTAGAACATACATATTCTTTGACCTCTTTTGTGTTTACTAATGCATGATAATCATTTCCAAGTCGTCTCTGATGTTCTCTTTAAGCATCTAATTACTCTGAATCTTCGCCAATAAATTTTTATCACTTCCCTCAGGAAATAAATAAGGACTAATTAAAATGTGGTAACTTATTCTATCGATTATTTTTACTACATTCCTTCTTTACATGCAATGGCAGAGGCGGTGATATATACATATAGGAAAGTGACTTCCATAATAAATAGTAAATCTCATCACAGTAGACAATTTAGAACAGCAATTGTGCTTTATGGAAGAACCATAAATCCTTGCCTATAGCTCCCAGATAGAGTGATATTTTAAAACATGGTTTTATCATCATCCCCAAATGCATGTTTTTTTCCAACTATCATTCATAAATTTTGGGTTTTGAAGTCCACAGCATAGAACTAGGAATAATAAATATGCATTCATACATGGTTAAAGAATGAGGATGCTTTCTTATTTCAACATTGGCTTTTATTGCATATGATCGACATAAAATTATTTCTACATTGCTTTCCTTTTTACTAGCCTTAACATCAAAGTTTGAGTGAGTTACTCAAAACTTGAACAAAGGATTCAGTAGAGTCCCAAAGCAGTTAGCTGTGTTGGCAAAAACTGTTCCTTTCATGAACAATATTCTTGTTTGATGCTCAAAGCACAAGGCAATCAGTACATCTCCTGAGAACTCCATCAAAGTCAATCACCCTTTCTCCTCAAAAAGAGAAAGCTACCAAAAGGCACATAGCTTCTCTCCCAATAGTAAAATGGAACATTTCTCTAGATGTCACTCTTACCATATTAAAAAAATCAGAATATGGGTGAGTTGAATACTAATGAAGAATTTTTTTGTTGTTTTTAGGAAGTTCCTCATGCCTAGAAAAACCAGTATGACAATAAACATAATCCTGTGCCCCAAACGGAGAGCACTTATGAGAATAAATAGAACATATAACCTTTAGTTTAGGGGAAAACAAGTTAATAACGTTTGTTGGCAAGCCCATATAAAAACTGGTATTAATCATTACAGATGGCGATTTAAACTAGAATAAAAACATTTTCTCCTAGTTAAAAAGAAACACAAGCAAACAAACATAACAAAAACTTGTGTAAGAACTAAAAACACTGTAGCACTTACTTTGGTAAATAGTCCAAAGAAAATTATAAAGAATCAAAACAAAATTCACAAAAAGTAACTTGGGTGAAGAGAGCTAGCTGTATGGCACTTTGAGCTATGCTATTGCCTTTCTTGGTTATATTTCTATACTGAAGTAAAACAGGAGCACACAAAAATGCACAAGTCTTAAGTGTAGCTTTATGACCTTTTGCACATATGCACAATCATGGAACCACCACCCAGATTAAGAAAAAGAACATTTACACCACACCAACAGCTCCCCATTTACCAATCAGCACCATGTTCATTTTTCTGACTTTCAACTGCAAAGATTAGTCCTCAAACTACAAATGGACTTTTTGTGTATTAATTCTTTCACTGAACATTGTGTCTCTATGTTTCATTCATGTTTTGTTTGAATACATAACATTTGTTCTTTTTAATTGGATTGAGTATTCAATTTGCTGGGCATGCAACAATTTATTTATAAATTCTAGGCTTTATAAAAATTTGGGTTGCATCTAGTTGGGGCATGCAGTGACTTTTAACAAATTACAAACTTTATAAAACCTAAGTGTCCAAAAATACGCCAATTTTAAGACATAATTAATAGATTCTTATGCAATCAGAAATATATATATATACACATATATATATATATACACATATGTATACACACACACACATATATATGAAATCTGTGTAGCAACATGGAAAATGTTAAGAAAAGATAAACCAAATACTAAATGGAATCTAACTTATGATTATAAATACATAAAATATGTGCCCAAATTACAATAAACCAGATTATTTATATAAATGGAATCACTTAATTTATTAGCATGTTTAGGTTATATGATATGTAGTAAAAGTCCTTCTAGTAGTTGTCTTTTCATTAAATACATTTTAAGATTTAATCAACTTTCTTCAGATAAAATGTATACATACTAAAATTCATCCATTTAAAATATGTAGTCAAAGGGACACTTTTCAAAAACAAACAAACTAAAAAAACAGAAAGTCCTGCTAAATTCCCCAGTATTAGTAAAATAAAATAAAAGTAAAATAAAATAAAATAAAAAGAATAAAATATGTAGTTCAAAAGATGTGACAGATATGCAAACTGGTATAACAACCACCAGAATCAAGATATAAAACATTTTAGCCAACCAAAAAAAAAAAAAAAAAAAAAAAAAATCCCACTCCTGTATCAACACAAATTTAATCACAACATCTAATCATATTAATTAGTTTGCCTGTTCTGAATCTCATATAAATGTCTGATTTCTTTCATTCAGTATGTTTTTGAGATTCATCCAAGTTATTGTATGTGTTAATGGGATGTTCGTTTTTGTTGATTACTATCCTGTTTTAGTAGATATACAACAATTTATCCATTACCCGTTGATGGATATTTGGTTAATTTTTGGACCTTTAACAAATATGAATAAGGATATTTTAGACAATCATGTAAAACATTTTGGTTGGACATGTTTTATCTCTCCAAGTAAATCTTAAGAGTGGAATCTCTGGTAGTTTGAAGGTAAGTAAATGCTTAATTTCACAAGTAGCTTCCAAAATACTTTCCAAAGTGGCCATACCACTTTGCAATCCTAATGATATATGAGTTCTAGTCGTTTACGTTGCTGCAAATACTTATTATTAATGTTTTAACATTAGCCATTCTTATGGGTTCACACTGGAAAAGACATCTCCTCGGGGTTTAGATTTTTAATATTTCTCATATTAATGAATGGCTTTGAAAATCTTTTCATGGTCCATTTTTAAAATGCATTATTTGTCTTATTATTGCATTGTAAAATTCCTTTATATATTCTGAATAAAGTTTTTTGTTACATGTATGTATGGGAAATATTTTCTACCTCTCTGTAGCTTGTCTGTTTTATTACTCTAATGGTAGTTTTTGAAATGCAGAAATTTACGTTTTTATAAAATGCAGTTCATCACTACACTTCTCTTACTGTTTTTCCTTTTGTGTCCTGAGTAGGAAAGCTTTGCCTGCTCTAAATTTTCTTCTAAGTCGTCTCCTTAGTTTTAGGTTTGCATTCCGTTTATTTTTTTTTTTTTTTTTTTTTTTTAGAGAGAGAGAGAGAGAAAGAACAAGCACAAGTGGGGAAGAGGCAGAGAGAGAGGGAGAGAGAGAATCCCAATCAGGCTCCATGCTCAGTGCTCAGCATGGAGCCCAATGCAGGGCTCAAACCCACAACCCTGGGATCATGACCTGAGCCAAAATCGAGAGACTGACCCTCAATCGACTGAGCCATCCAGGTGCTGCACCATTTAAAATTCTATTTTGTGAATTAGTCAAAATAAGAGAAAGTGTTTTTCTTTAAATATAGATTTCTATCTAGTTATTCAAACACATTTCTTGGGAAAAAAAAACTCCTTAAATTTAATCACGACAACTTTGTTGAAAACCTATTAAAATATACATATACAGTCTATGTCTAGACTCTTTATTTTGCTATGGTGTTATACATGCCTAAATAAATGATTCTTAAAACTGCATAAGTGATTCTAGAAGTATCAAAGTTTTAGCAATCCCTCAGAAACTTGAATAAGTCCATGAAGTCTTCCTAATAATATTAAGAAATTATTTTCCCTTTGCACTGTGAGTTACAATGGTATCAGCAAAAAAAAAATAAAATAAAAAAAATAAAAATCGATCATGTCTTAGTGCAAATTGAGAAAGTGGCATGAAATTGTTATCAATATCCACTGCATCTTTATCAGCACACATTCCCAAGGAGAAAAATAAACTGCTCAACCATGTACTAAACTTTTTTTTTTTTTTAACATTCTATGGAAGAAATGGGAAGTACTCACAAAATAGTTCTGCTGCATACAAACAGATGCTCTTTGTCTTAAGGAAACATACTTGTGTAATGGTTAAAATTCATAGCTGAACTAGTTGTTTTTTTCTTTCATGGAACATTGTTTTTACTTAAAAAGATAATTGGCAGACAAACCATGATTATTTAGACTTAGGTGTTTGTTAACATTTCTCTATGTATGCTTGCAAAATTTTTGTTTGTTTAGTATTCAGGAATTTAATTATGTGTTCTGGCATGGAGTTCTTTGGGTTTATCTGTGGTTTGTTCAACTTCTTGTATCTGTAGATTTGGGTCTTTCACCAAACTCAGAAAGGTTTTAGACGTTACCTCTTTGATAATCTTGTAGCTCCACCCCTTCTCCTCTCCTTGTAGTACTTCTACAATATGACTGTTGGTTCTTTTTCCTCCTGAGACTCTATACATTTTTTTTCAATCTATTTACTCTGTTTTTCAGATTGAGTGAATTCTCTTCATCTATCCTCAAAGTCATCTAATCTATACTGTCATCCTGCTCTGATATTGAGACCAAGCAGCAAGGTTTTTTTCTTGTTTCTATTATGTTTCTCAGTGTTACAAATTACTACTTCATTTTCTTTTTCAAGTTCTCTTTCTTTGTTGAGATTTTCCATTTATTTCCAGAGAATTTGTCATTTACTATTGACGTAGTGTGTATAATGGCTGCTGTGAAATTGCTGACAGATAATTCTAACATCTGATTCATTTGGTTTGGGTGTCAATAGATTGCCTTCTCTTATTTAGTTGTGATGTTCCTGGATCATATTATGATGTGTGATTAAAAAAAAATTATCTTTAACATTCTGCCTACTATGTGAAGAGACTTTGGGTCCCATTGGTTTGGATTTCACACACATGCCCTGGCCTACTTTTGTGGTCTGTGTTTCCAATGACTATTTAATTTTCAGAGCCTTTGCGGTATTGTTTTGGTGAGCTTGGTTTATCTGGTGCAACTGGGGTTTCTATTTATGTTCACTGGAGCTGCCAACCAATCAATAAGTAGTTATTGAGCAACTGTCTAGGAATATGTCGTAGGCAGCGGACACACTGCAGTAAATAAGGCAGCAAGACTCCTCTCTTTTAGGATCTTATGTTGAGGTGGAAGAGATAAAATACATACATAAATAAGCAAATAATTGAGGAAATAGCTGAGGGAGAAAGAACCTACTTTAGAGGATGTGGTATGAAATGAACTCTCTGAGGAAAGCAAATTGGGATGAAAACCTGAATGAGAAGAGGAACCCAAATATGGGGAAATTTGGAGAAAAACGTTCTAGGCAGAGGCAATGAGATACAAATGCCCTGAAAGTAGACAGAAACTGACATGATTATTATCAGGTAATGACAATGAATAGCTAGGTCTCAGTCCTACTGGAGACCAGCTGAAATTCAGAACTGTCTTTTCAGAGAATAAAAGAGAAGAAACCTATGTTGACAAATTACAAATCCCATCTCCTGAGGGTAAGCCCCATTGTACGAACTGCCTGCAGATCTATATGTAACTATGCACAGCCAAGGAAGATCCTATGTTACGTAATCATAAAAACAAAAGGAGGAGAGAAAGATGACTGAATTATGGAATAATTTTCCTAGCTTCAAAACATCCTTTGACATTAAAAAGTGGAAATGTATATAAGAATATTCAAGGACACTTACAGATAAATCTATTTAGAACTGTTCTGGCTAAAATATTAAGGTTTCCTACCTTATTGCAAATGCTCCCTAGAAGGTACAAGTCACATACATTTTATTTTCTATGCATTGGCTAAGTATGTTAACTCACAGTAAAAACAGTCTTTATTAAATTATATTAGTTATATTCGCATCAAACACTTCTGAGTTTTATGCAGCAGAATCTTAAAACCATCTTAATTCCTACTTAAGTATATAAACTCAATAGGTATATATTGTATGATAAATCCTCGTGACTGCCTGTGATTAGCTTTTTGCAACATTCTTACTTTGTACAGATTTGTGAGAGTATAAACATTTTATTGTATATTTTTCAAATTTTCAAATAAAATGAAAAGCACATGAGGTACAAACACCATTGATAAAAAAGTACACTTCATAAAGTTAATGTAACACTGGCCTATTATGCCCAGAGTAAGCAGTTCTTTTCAAACTATACACTTGAATTTTAAAAATGCAAGTGCATAGAAGAAATGGTACAGAATAGTCTTATGGCACATCTCTGCAAGTAGAATTTAGAAATTTATATTCTGAATGACTCACCCACCAGCTGAGAAAACCCAAGCAGGCATTTATTTTTTTAAATCGAAGTTACTCCCTCTGTAATAAAGGGACAATAATTATATCTAATCTTCAGGGTTACTTTTAGGATTAAAATCGTATAATCCAATTTAAAGTACAATGGCTGGCACAATGTATTAAATGGATGTTAGCTGATTATGGTTATATCACCCTTCCTCAAGTTTCCTGAGTATGATGATGTGCACAGTGCTTTAAACATTTTGAACATTCCAGAAGGTGTGCGACAGTACATTCAGAAACCATTTCAAAAGGTTGCTGCCACTGGGGAAAGAGGCAAATACTGCTGTTGGTGTTTTTATGTCAACTAATAAACTTTATTCCTCCAAGGCTGACTGGGACATATAATCTGGTGTCTCTGTTGGTAAAGGTTTTCAGTGACTTTTCAGAAACTGTACAAAAGTCTACTTTTTATTAAGAAAATTGATCTCACATCTTAAAGGTCAACAAAGTAAAGACTTGATTTGGGTTCCTAAGAATCCCACAGAATAAGGTGCATGTAAGATAGTTTATCTACTTTATGAGTTAACTCCATCTGGATTTGCACCTGCGATTTCTGGGAGCCTGTACATTTAAAGCATGCACTTAAAATGCTAAAAACCTCAGCTATGAGGAACGGGGTTTTGAAATTACAACATGTACTTTAAGGAAAGTCTTGTTTTAAGCCAACTGCATTCAGCAATAGAGGGTAAAAGCAGTTGTGGTGCAAAACAGGTGGCTGTGTGGAATTTCCTGGGACGGATCCACAGTGCTGTTCCCTTTCGCTAGAGAAGACACGAACGTGCTCACGTTCTGGCATCTAGCCAAGATCAAGAGCACTCTGTTGTCATATTCAACTTAGCCATCCAGTTCAAGCACATTTCTCCAATGCTTTACAAAAATAAAAATTTAATGCACAGAGTTCATGCACAGAGTTTAATGGCAGAGTGAATTCATGCTTTCATAGCTTCCCTAACTGAAACTTAATGAAATGAATAACATAATTAGAGATAAAAACTGCCCGTATACTTGGGGATTACGCCATATAATAAACTGAAGAATATCAGTCAGTTACAAAAAAAAAAATGTTGATAAAGCGGAGACACTGTGATTATCAAAGACATATTTCCAATTAGGAAGACTATGGTGTAAGAAGTAAGAAAAGAGGTTCTGAATGAGGTCTACTAGGAACTTCTAGCTGAGGGGATGAGGTTGGGGAGTAAACACATTACTGGGGGAGAAAAGCATCCTGTGGGACTAGTTCTAGCACAGTGAAAGGGCAGGTGGATGGTAGAGATTGTTAACATACAGACATCCTAGGAAAGTCTTGTTATTTTGTTTGAGCTGATTTTCTGCCAAAAAGAACAACCCTGGGTAGATGGGAAACTCTACACTGTAGCTTCTGACACAAATGACATAAGCAAGGAGAAATACTTGCATGTCTACACAGATATAGACTTTCATCTGGATGTTCAACTCCCTACCAATCCAAAGAGAGAAACCTCCAGGTCAGACTCCAGACTTTAAGAGAAATCTTGCTTGATTGACAGCCACTAGTAGTAACCTCAGCTTCTTCTCTATATTACTCAATCAAATAAATGATTAAGAAGGTATATAAACCCGTAATTCCTGTACCTAAAATTTCATTCCTAAAGGACTAAGTGATACCTCTGAGAGAGGGAGCCAATGGAGAAGGGACGTGGGGAAATATCAAGAGCAATTTTTAAAAGACCACTCAAATCACTAACATTGTTCTTGAGATAAGAGTGGGTTCTGATGGTTTTCTCCACTTAAAGTGAGTAAAGAAGATAAACCAGGATACTAATGCAAACGTTAAAAAAAAACATGGCAGCAAAAACAAACTGAGGAAGAAGAAAAGGAAAAGCATGTAAATGACGAACATAATCACAGAGTAATTTTGGAATAAGTTATATAATAGTTGACACAACACATTTCACTATACATCTGGGTATTGAATACTACGTGTTCAGGGAACCACAAGGAGATCTCACCTCATACCTGTCAGAACGGCTAAAATCAACAAGACAAGAAACAACAGGTGTTGGCAAAGATGTGGAGAAAGCAGAACCCTCTTGTACTGTTGGTGGGAATGCAAACGGGTGCAGCCACTCTGGAAAACAGTATGGAGATTCCTCAAAAAGTTAAAAATAGAACTACCCTATGATCCAACCATCTTACTACTAGGTATTTAGTCAGAAGATGCAAAAATTCAAAGGGATACATTCATCCTGATGTTTATAGCAACATTATCTACAATAGCCAAATTATGGAAACAGCCCAAGTGTCCATCACCTGATGAATGGATAAGGAAGATGTGGTATACATATACATTTCGGGATATTATTACTCAGCCATAAAAAAAACAATGAAATCTTGTCATCTGTAATGACATGGATGGAGCTAGAGGGTATTATGCTAAGTGAAATGAGTCCAAGAAGAACAGACACCATATGATTTCACTCACATGTAAAATTTAAGAAACAAAACAGGGGCGCTTGGCTGGCTCTGTCGGTTGAGCGTCCCGACTTCAGTTCAAGTCATGATCTCACGGTTCGTGAGTTCAAGCCCTGCGCCGGGGCTCTGTGCTGACGGCTCAGAGCCTGGAGCCGGCTTTGGATTCTGTGTCTCCTGTCTCTCTGCCCCTCCCCTACTCATGCTCTGTCTCTGTCTCTCAATAATAAATGTTAATTTTTTTTATGTTTATTCATTTTTGAAAGACAGAGAGAGAGCACAAGTAGGGATGGGCAGAGAGAGAGGGAGACACAGAATCGGAAGCCGGCTCCAGGCTCTGAGCTGTCAGCACAGAGCCCGTCACGGGGCTGGAACTCACGAACTGGGAGATCATGACCTGAGCCGAAGTCGGTTGCTCAACCGACTGAGCCACCCAGGCGCCCCAATAATAAATGTTAAAAAAAATTAAGAAACAAAACAAATGAGCAAAGGGTAAAAATAAGAGAGAGGGAGACAATCCAAGAAACAGACTCAACTATAGAGAACAAACTGAGGGTTACCAAAGGGGAAGTGGGTGGGGCGGTGGGTAAAATAGGTGATGAGAATTAAGGAGTGTCCTTGCTGTGATGAGCACTGGGTGTTGTATGAAAGTGTTGAATCTCTGTATTGTATGTCTGAAACTAATATCACACTTTATGTTAACTGGAATTTATATAAAAACTTTTAAAAAATAATAATTGAAGGTGAAAAGCGGTGTCAAACTTCAACCTCTCAGAAAATCATCCTGAACTAAAAATTATTCAATGGGAAACCGGACAGTGACATAGATAACACTTTCAGAAGGAAACAGATAGGGAAATTAAGATTCTAACATCTTTCAATGTATTTAAGTTATATGAAAATTATATGAGTTTGGATAGTGTTTGCTCCTCACTCCCAGCCCCGTTTCAACCTTAAAAAGAGGTAAATTTTATTATCCCTTTCCAGTTGTAGTTTACAAGGAATGTTCTGGCATATATCTGTACCTCCTTAATTGTGCCGCCACAGAAGATCTTATGGCTGTTCTGACTGGTGAGAGGACTGTGCACAAGAACCTCTATTTTACTATTGGATTAGGTCACTTTGTGCAGAGACAGACCTCTTGTTCTTTTTTTCTTTTGCATCCTGAACTCAGGCACGGCATGTTCTGTGTTGCTCCCATTCTGCCTTTCTGTGTGTGGGCAGCATATGTCAAGCAGACCTGTTGTTCTCTTTACAGTAAGACTTTCTTTACGTCAACTTGATTTTTCTAATTCAGGTAAAGGGACTACAAATACTTTGACTAGCCTCAATAGACTAGGCTGCATTCATCAACAGATTATCAGAACCCTTGTATTTTGATGGGTGATTTTCCATGGTTATGAAGTAATAGTTTATTTTTAATTTGGCTAATGATCCTTGCTTATCTATCCTACCAGATGAGAAGGTGAGGAAATCCTGAACCCAGATAGAGAATTCAGTCCCTATACCTGGCTAATCATTTTTTTTCAAAAGATAAAAAAAGAAAAATTGTACCAACAAAAAGATTAAACTTTTCAAAGAAGTAAACTTCCCTGAAACAAAGGAAAACCCAACTCAGTAGAATAAAAGAATCCCCTTACTTCAGAAAAAAAAAAAAATCAATAGAGAATGCTGAACACAGTAAAATATTTTAGTAGAGTTAATGAAGTACAAGGGTTAAAAAAGAACCCTACAAGTATGTTTAAGTACAACAAAAATTCATCTGAAGACAAACAAAAAAGAAAGCAGAATAATCATAGGATTTTTTACATCAGTTAGTATGTCAGGAACTAATTGAGCAACATCTAGAATTCTGATGGAAAATAAACATATCATCATTTGGGACTGAAGAAAATATGATATCCTTAGGTATGCATGAATGAAATACTTATAGAATTTTGGTATCCATCCTGAAAAACACTCATGGATACATTATATTCAGCCAACAAGAAAAATAGAAATAAATATCAAGATGGGACAGTCATTGAAAAAAGGCTGATTTAAATAAAAAATTAATTGAAAATAATATCCGAACTAAGTGACAAAAGAATGTTTTAAAATTGTTTTTCTTTAATGTTTATTTTTGAGGCAGGGGGAGGGCCAGAGAGAGAGGGGAGACACAGAATCCAAAGCAGGCTCCAGGCTCTGAGCTGTCAGCACAGAGCCCGATGCAGGGCTCGAATTCACAAACCTAGAGATCATGACCTGAGCCAAAGTCAGATGCTTACCCAACTGAGCCACCCAGGTGCCCCAAGAATGTTTTAACATAGAGTATATTATAATTAACATTTTTGGAAGAGACATGAGACAGTATGTAAAAATAATAGTAACTAGATGGCAGTAAATTAATGCAAATATCCAAGAAATCTGCCAATAAAAACATTTTGTTGGCAAGAAGTGTGCTATTTTCCTACTTCATGAGAGGAGTCAATAATACTGAATTTGATAAATTAATAAGCACAGGTTTAAACATGCAAGTTTCAGGTGTTATCTTCCTTCACTATGTGCATTTAAATTTTCTCAGGTAGAGGGCAGGCAAAACAAACAAACAAACAAACAAACAAAAACAACCCATAAATCATATTTCAAAAGTACAAAAACAAAGGAAATAGAAGAAGCATAAGACAAAAGATCAAATGCATTTCTTATAATAACAAAGATTCAGTAAGCTCTTTTTTTTTTTTTAATTTTTTTTTTCAACGTTTATTTATTTTTGGGACAGAGAGAGACAGAGCATGAACGGGGGAGGGGCAGAGAGAGAGGGAGACACAGAATCGGAAACAGGCTCCAGGCTCTGAGCCATCAGCCCAGAGCCCGACGCGGGGCTCGAACTCACGGACCGCGAGATCGTGACCTGGCTGAAGTCGGACGCTTAACCGACTGCGCCACCCAGGCGCCCCTTTTTTTTTTTTTTTTTAATTTTTTTTTCAACGTTTAAGTAAGCTCTTAAACATTGTGGACCATGATAACATAACCAAGAAGATAAAAAACAATATACCATTTATAAGACAATCTTGTCTAAAAGAAACTGACTACAAAAAAAAATGTAAAGGAATATATAATGATTTACCAAACAAAAACAAACTAAACACTGCAAGGATCACATTATTTATCCGAAAGAGTTAAATTTCAAGCATTTTGCAATAACTCAGACCAAGAAAATGACTTTAGTATAATAAAGGATCCTATACACAATCAAGATAAAACTATTCCTAATAAATATAGCATTGAACTATATGGAGGAAAAACTAAGTAATATAAGGAACCAAAGTAGAATTTATAGACAAAATTCCTAACTAGGCCAGTACAGAAAAATGTCTGTATGTATTTTATGTATGTACGTATGTATGTATGTATGTATGTATGTATGTATGTATATTTTGAGAGAGACAGCACGAGTAGGGGACGGGCTCAACATGCAGCCCGATGCGGGGCTTAAACCCACCAGCCATGACCTGAGCCGAAACCAAGAGTCAGACACTTAACTGACTGAGCCACTCAGGTGTCCTTATTTTAAATTAGAATATATACATATATATGTAGGTATGTGTATACTCCATATGGAGTATATTTATATATCTGTATTCCACATAACATATTCCATGCACACTCACATACACACACTTTCTAAAAAGAAAGAGGAAAGGAGAGAAAATATCCTACTGAATTCTAAAAATGGACACATAATACAAAATATACTTCCTGACTGTTAAATGAAACTAAATATAAATAACAAAAATAGAAATAGAAATCAACTGCTCATGAATTAGATGTATTACAAATTTGAGAGATAAAAACGGCAAAAAAAAAAAAACAGGCCTACAGACTTATTAAATCTAATATATTTTAAAGTGGTTATAATCAATAAAATGATATACTAATGCAAACATGTAGCAAAAAGCATATACTAGAAATTCATGATTTCATGCGGGTGGCAAAACTTAGGGAAAAAACAGTTAAACATCCACTGATAGGGGAAACTAATGATAGATCTCACAGATTCAATAAAGGTTGCATCTTACACATACAATGAAATGGTATGTAACATTTTAAAATGCATTGGCTAGATAAAAGAACGTAAATGGAAAAGTCCCTTGTTAGGCACAGAAGAGCCTGGGTAGTTATGCTGCATGATAAACCAAGAGAACTGTCGAATCACTATGTTGTATACCTGAAACTAATTTAACATTATGTGTCAAATATATTTCAAATAAAAAAAAAAACCAGGAAAATTGGAATTACTCCTGTTTATTATAATTGGCAATTAATCTTTAGCCCCCAGTACAACAGTGGGACCCAGATCTTCTTTAGTTTTTGCGTTTCTTTTGAGAAATTGATATAAACTATAGACCTTTTCTCTCTTGGAAATTTGAACTAGATTATAGGGTTCTGTGGACCCCTGATATTAAGAACCCTTGACACAAGCATATGACTGTGTGAATTCTGGGGTCACTATTTATGGGTTTGAATCCCATCATTCTGTTGTTCTATGTTATAGTGTCCTCATCTGTAAGATGGGGACTGCTCACCTCATGTAGTGGTTACAAGTATTGTGTGAGTTAATACACACAAAATGATTAGTAGCCAGAATATAGTAAGTGCTCAATGCACCTATGGGAATTTTCAGTAGCACAGTACTTGGTGTAGAGTACAAGGTGTTACCATGTATTTCTTCAAGAAACAAATAACTGTTCTTATCGCTTTCTCAGGATTGTGAATATCAAATTAGTAGCATAACTTTGGAAACAATACTTTGAATCATCTTTAGCATCAAAAAGGGAAATTAAAGAACAGATTATAACACATTGAAATGTAAGTAATCTCTGAATCCATAGAGAAGGGAACAATGTTTCTTTACATAAGAATGCAAGGGACCATAAGTACCATAAGCAGAATTAATGATAGAATTTATTTTTTTAATGAACATTTCGCAATTCCTGTGGAGGGAAAAATAGGGCCTCCCAAATATGTCTAGATCCTAATCCTTGGAGTCCTTGAACATGTTACCTCACATGGCAAAAGAGACTTTACAGATGTAATTAAATTAAGAACCCACAGATGGGGAGATCTTCTGGGGTTGTCTGGGTGAACACAGTCTAATCACATGAAAAAGCAGAGAAATTTTACCACCTGTGGTCACTGGGAGATGCGACTGTGGGAAGAGGGGTCAATGAGGCATAATGTAAAAAGGACTCAACCTGTTGTCACTAATTTTGCAGATGGAGCAAGAAGGTGATGAGCCAGGGAATGAGGGTAGCCTTTAGAAGTTGGACAAAGTTGAGAAGACGGATTCTCCCCCTAGAGCATCCAGGGATGGAATGCAGCCTTGATACCAAATACATTATTCCAGTGAGACCTGTGCTGACCTCTGACCTTTAGAACTATAAGATCATAAATTTGTAATGTCTTAAGCCACTAAATTTGTGGTACTTTGTCATGGCAAAGATAAAAATGCTAATTCACCCCCTGTATAATAATCAGCTCAGCAAGGCTCAGCAATGGATGGCAAGAGCTTTGGGCAAAATGTTGTTGACTAACAGGATAGTCACATGGTGCCAGTGTGTCACCCCCCCCCCCAGATTACTCACCAGCACAAACAAAAGAATGCACCTTTACATGGGAAGAGAATGGCATTTACTATCTTAATCAAGAGTTCAAACTTAGTACCTTTAATAAGGAGATATTCTTTTCTTAAAAATTATGTATGTATGTATGTATATATGTATGTATGTATGTATGTGAGAGAGGGAGTGAGCAGGGGAGGGGCAGAGAAAGGGGGAGACAGAATCCCAAGCAGGCTCTGCACTGTCAGCACAGAGCCCAACACAGGGCTCAAACTCATGAGCAGCGAGATCATGACTTGAGTGGAAATCAAGAGTCAGGATGCTCAACTGACTGAGCCACCCAAGCACCCGAAGGGGATATTTTTATAGCATGTGTCTCCTGATATGATGCTCTATGGGGTTCACAACAGTCACATAAAATATTCTTGCCAAATGTTTTACCTGGATCTAATAAAACCTATAGACCTAACTTCCTTAATAAAATGCAGGAGGTATTGAAAAGAAATATGAATAAACAGTCATATCCACAACGTGAGATATACCATAAAACAACTGGCCTTGAGCGTTTGAAAAGTCAGTGTAATAGAAAAAAATAGTGAGCCCATTCTGAATTAAAAGGGAATACAGACCTATGACAATCAAATGAGGTAGGTGAAATCTGACTGGATCCTGGATAATAAAAATGAAGGAGGAAGGGAGGCAGGGAGGGATGAGGAAGAAAGGAAGGAAGGAAAGGAAGAAGAGAAAGAGAGAAGGAAGGAGGAACAGCTACAAAACATTTTAGAGATTCATTACTCATTAAAAATAAAATAATATATCCATTATTCCCACCAGCCACCCCTTTTCCAATTATGAATAAATGTATAAGTGTACTGTGGAAAAAGCATTGATTTGGAGCCATGGGATGTTGGTTCCAGTCGTTATTATGTTTATGGATGATTTAAGGAAAGGCACTTACTCTATCTGACCATCAGTGACCTTCACTGGATTAGGTTGGATAATGTCTACTGAACCTGAAACTTGTACCTTCCTTGACGCTTCCTTCAGGAGAAACTTTGGGAAGCTTTCCTTTGATGCTCAATTTTGGTGAACTTCAAATGACAAATTTCCTGGGTTTTACGAGTTTACTGTCCTGTGTAACGAAAGACCACAAATGGAGTAGCTTCTGTCAACACAAATTTATTACCTCAGAGGTTCTGTAGGTCACAAGTCTGGACATGGTGTGGCTGGATTTCTCTGCTCAGGGTCTCATGAGCTGAAATCAAAATGTTGGCTTGAGTTATAGTTCTCATCTTGGCTCAGAATTGTCTTCCAAGTTCACTGGTTGTTGGCAGACTTCATTTCCTCACAAGTTTAGGACTGAGGCCCTGTTATCCTTCTAGCAGTTGTCTGGGGTTAGCTCTCAGCTCCTCCATGCTGCCTGTAGTTCTCTACCATGTGGCCGCCAAGGGCAATTCACAACATGAATGTTTGCTTTCTTCTAGGACACCTGGACCCCGTCACTGCTACCTCTTTGGCCACCTGCCTGGAAAAGACTGCTTTGAAAGGATTTATGTGATTAGCTCAGGCCCACTGAATTAATCTTTCTACCATAAGGTCAACTGATTAATTATATCTGCAAAATCCCTTCCGACCTATAACATATCCTAACCGTGGGAGTAAAATTCATCATATTCAAAAAATGTGGGGATTATTCAGGACATGTTCACCAGGAAACAAGTGAATCCTGAGGTCCTTCTTAGAATTCTGTTTCCATGGCTATCTCAAATCTGTTATATAAGAAAGTATAACGCATTCAATTGTCATAAGTATGTAGAAAGTATTTTGAAACGTATGTAATTTTCTGTGGATATCATTAAAAATATTGAGTCAAACATATTTTTTATTTTGAAGTGGTAAAAACTAACTCAGCTTCTATAAAGACTTAAAACCCAAGAGTATCATAAGAGGAAATAAAATTATGACAAATACAGATTAACACATCAGATCAATAAAGTAATTTATTTGGAATCTTTGCAAAAGTACATTCTATCATATGTTAAGAGCAATGTCCTACCAGGTACAAAATGTTCAGATAAAAGAAAAAATAAACCACACCTTTTTAAAGATTTTAGGAATTGTTTAAAAGAATTCATGAATGTGAACGATCAATACAGGCAAAGGCATTCATTGTGCTTAAAAAACAATTTAAATGATTACAGGGGCTTATGATTTAAAGACATATCCTCAAAGTGGTGAGTATTTTTTGCTATAGGCAAACATAGCATTTATTCAATTTAATATTAAGGAGGGGAGTTCTATTTATAAGTGATAGGAGATGGGTGACAAAGACAAGGAGACAAACAATTTAGATGCAAAAGGGCATATAAAATATATCCATTTAACAAAAATGGAAAGCTGCTGTGCCAAGTGCTAGGGACACCTCTATAAGAAAAAAAAAAAAGAACATTTTAGGAGAAAAGACAGACATTGGTCAAAATTTTAATATTGAGTATTGTGAATGATAAAGTTTGGTATGCCTTTGTAGCATATAACACTGAAACTTATTTGAATAAATGATCACTGCAGTTGGAACCAGGAAAATTGTATTTAAAAATAACTTTGTGTCCTTTTGTAATTATTTTTTACTCTACATTAAGTTCAATGGTGAAGGTGAGGTGATATAGTAATACGAAACAAACTGTGTTCCTGATTTTAAAAAATAGTGAAATGTTAAATGAGATGTGTCTGGGTCTCATTTTTAGTGCTAGGTGAGGATTGATAATACCATCAAATACAGTGATCCTCTATTTTAACATTAAACACATTTTGAGATTTTCATATTGGGCTTTTAAAGGAAAAGACAGAGATTAAAGCAGAGTGCAAACCTTTTTTTAACTAGCTTGAAACAACTGAGCCCAACAGTTATAAAAGCATAGATGCTCAGAGTTAAGGCACAGTTTAAAGACCCTCCATTCCCGTCCCCACACACAGAAAATCCAAGTGTCCTTCGACATGTGCTGAGATGTCATCAATCAAGGCACACTCTGCATACCCTGCAGCAACATCCTATTTCTTTGGAGAGTTCTACTTGAATGTTCTTTACATACTGTCCAAATTATTCTGTCTCTATGCTACGTCATTGATTCCACTTCTACCTCTTGTATTTCTGGTATCTCTTATTCTACCTAACAGACTATTGAATTTTTAAAAAAAATTTTTAGCATTTATCTATTTTTGAGACAGAGAGAGAGTTGACGGGGATCAAGAGAGGGAGACAGAGGATCCCCAGCAGGCTCTGCGCTGTAAGCACAGAGCCTGATGTGGGGGCTCGAATTCACAAACCTCGTGAGATCATGACCTGAGCCAAAACCAAGAGTCGGAGGCTTAACAGACTGAGCCACCCAGGCACCCCCTGACCATTGAATGTTTTTTAATTAGCTTCCTTTATTTTTTTTAACATTTATTTATTTTTGAGAGACAGAGAGAGACAGAGCATGAGTGGGGGAGGGGCAGAGAGCGAGGGAGACACAGAATCTGAAGCAGGCTCCAGATTCGAAGCAGGGCTTGAACTCACAAACTTGAGATCACGACCTGAGCTGCAGTTGGACACTTAACTGACTGAGCCACCCAGGCGCCCCTAGCTTCTTTTATTTCTACATTATTTTTCTTTACCAAAGTAAATATCCCATTTTCACCAGCAATCAGACATAATTTTTTGCTGTTAAATATTACCATGTTAGCTTTAGATCGCGGTTTTAGCATACAGAAATCTTTTGAAACACTATTATAATTGAACATTTTCTGCTTCTGTAAATTTGCTAAGAATATCTTTATAATATTATCCAATAAATCAATAGCAGTAAGACAATCACAAGGCAGACTCGCACATCTTTGGATTACTGCTTTGCAACTGAAATCATTTCAACTATTAGCGTGCTTTTAGGACACTAGAATTATTCCAACTCTTCCAAAATGGAACTAATATTCAGCTTAATAAATGTCTTATTGAAGTCTAGATACCATATGCCTATTACTTCACTAATCTACTCGAATAGTTAAGCAAAATGAAGCTATTTAGATATGCTTTGTCATTGTTGTAGCACCTCAATGCCCTTTGATGCTGAGATCAAACATTGTTCTAAAACCCCCTACAAATAGCTATCACAGACCCCTGTCCCCTTTGAGGCTAACATTGATTTAATCATTTTATCACAGAAAACATAGGTTTGGACATGCATCGTGGCAGTGAAGTAGCAAAATACTGAGGAAAAAAAAGGCTTTGAGGTTGTAGCTAGCTAATTGATAAGAATGCAGATGAACTCTATCCTTTGCAAAATTCATCCAGTAGCATGTCTCTTTAGAAAGCAGCCTTGTGCAAGGCTGGGGTTTTCTGATGCATAAAGATGTGCTCTAAAAATGCCACGGAGGTGGAACACTCATTGTGGTTGTCAATGGAATGTCCTGTTGGTAACCCCTGTGGAAATCACAAAGCTCCCAAGCACACTGAGTCATGAAGGTCACCCTGCATAAATCTGTCTACATTCATGAGTTGCTACTGCTAACTGCCACCAAGTCAAGCTCATGCCGTGCTGCTTAAATGGCAGACCTCATTGGATGAAATCCCAGCTACTACATTCTCAGTTCTTGTTATTTATCTTTAAGGCAGTACAGTGTCTACTGAGAAACATGCCCTTGAGTATTTGCATATCTGAAATGGCATTTGTCACTGTGCCTAAAATTTGAAAGAAGCATCTATTATTGGGGTATACGCATTTCAAAGGAAAAATACTGGTTACAGCTCCTTCTATAGAGATATGACAGAGTTAGCACATTCTCGGTCTCTTGCAACAATGACAAATTGAAATAGCTTGGTAAAGAACTGTAGTTCTTCTATGCCCTGACAACTAAAGATGATAATTTTTATATCAAAATAATAATAGTTATAATATCCTGTGGTATATGTTTTACATATTTCCCAGCTTAAAACTTCTTTGAAACATTATTTATTTTTAAGACGTAATTATGGGGAAGATACTAATTTTCCCATTTTATATATAATGAAACACATTCAGAAAGGCTAAGATACTTGTTCAAGTCACACCATGAGGAGATGTATTTAAGATCTGCTCCAAATGCAATGCCTTTTCAGTTATGGTTCTCTGAGTTTCAAGATTACAGATATGTAATTTGTATAATCACAAAAGCATTCAAAAATAACCCAATCATTTATATGCTATTGAATTATGTCCTTTACTTGTCAGGATATATTTTATTTTAACCATGCAATTATTAGGTACATATAATCGATCTGTGAATATCATTTCCTACCACATTAATCTAGGCTCTAGCTTTATTGTATCATTTGAGATATATTCTGTTATTGAAAAATCACTTGTAGAGTGCTTGGGTGGCTCAGTTGGTAGAGCATCCAACACTTGACCTCAGAGTCGTGAGTTCAATTCCCACACTGGAGCTACTTCAAAACTTTTTTTTTTACATTTATTTATTTTGGAGAGACAGAGAAATACAGAGCATGAGCAGGGGAAGGGCAGAGAGAAAGAGGGAGACACAGAATCTGAAGCAGGCTCCAGGTTCTGAGAGGTCAGCACAGAACCCGACACGGGGCTTGAACCCACGAACTGCAAGATCATGACCTTAGCCAAAGTTGGATGCTTAACGGACTGAGCCACCCAGGCACCCCTGGAGCCACTTAAAAAAGAAAGGAAAGAAATAAAGAAAGAAAGAAAGAAAGAAAGAAAGAAAGAAAGAAAGAAAGAAAGAAGAAAGAAAGAAAGAAAGAAAGAAAGAAAGAAAGAAAGAAAGAAAGAAAGGAAGATCAATTGCAATATAGTGTTTAAATACTGATTGTCCAAACACATGTCATGTTATAAATTAATATTATGTAAGTATTCAAATTGAATTCCTGAGTACTTCAGCCTGAAAAACTAAATTCATGACAATAAGAAAAACTCAGGCTAAAAAAAAAAATACTAGAATGTTAACAAAAACAAAACAAGAATGTGAAAGGCAAGAGAGAGGAAAGGACAAAAATTTAATCTGTAAATGATAGATGCCTCCAAAAAAGGGAATGCAGCAAATAAAATAGAATGTTCAAAGATAGAATGAAAAGAAAAGCACTTACTGAAAAAGGACCCAAATCTGCAGATCAAAAAAGGCTTAATATTACATAATGGTTAAGAAATGAGATTTTGATGAGTTGTACTGAGTCCTGACTCATCTTGGCTTTGGGTAAGTTATTAAAATCCTCAAAGCTTCACTTTTCCCACATATAAACATCATGTTGTCCTGAGGATCAAATGAGATCACACTTGTAAATGGCTTAATGAAGTTTTTTGGCATATTAAAAGTGTTTAATACATATTTGTGCTCATCATTATGATGACGACAGTGATGATATTTAAGTTATGATAGACCTGCAGAAAATATTGATTTAAAATAATAAACATCTATTTTCTATTGAGATGTCTAACATTGAAGAACTTTGTAAACATCCTGGCAGAAAAAAATAAAAACAAAAATAAAACACTGCATAATGGAAACTTTACTGGAAAGGAATTGTGGGTCTGAGAAATATTCAGCATGTTTATTTCTTTCTGTGAATCCAGACAAAAAGTCGTTTATATGAAATTTTACAAGACATTCTAAATTAATGGAAACATTTATTCAATAAATGGTATATCCATTTGAAAAAAACATGAAATATATAATATCTCATTTTAGAAACATACATAAAATTCCAAATAGATTCAAACCACTAAAGTGTTTAAAGAAGATACAGGAGAATATTTCTGTAATCCTGATGTGAAACGAAAAGATGGACTTAACTATGTATTAAAACTTCTCGTGGGAATGCCTGGGTGGCTCAGGCAGTTAAACATCTGACTCTTGATTTCAGCTCAGGCTGTGATCTCATGGTTTGTGAGTTCAAGCCCCATGTCAGGCTCTGTGTTGACAGCATGGAGCCTGCTTGGGATTCTCCTTCTCTCCCTCTCTCTCTGCCCCTCCCCTGCTCACATTCACTGTCTCTCTTTCATTCTCAAAATAAATAAACTAAATAATAAATAAAACTTCTTGTGACAAAAAATACCATGACCAAAGTTAAAAGATAACAAACCAGACAAATATTGAATACAGCAAAGTGTACCTGTTACTACTACATAGAGTCTTTATTGGTCATTAAAATAAAAAGGGACAAAAGAAACACATTGGCAATTAACAAGTGAGGAAAAACAAACAGCAAACCTATTAGTCAGCCTTAGCAGTAATTTAAAAATATGAAAAGTAAAATGAGTTTAGTCACCTGTCAGATTAGCAAAAGAAAAATTATTTTTAATGGCCAATGATGTTATGAGAACAATAGCTAGTTTTGTTTTTTTTTCTTTTCAATAGATTTTATTTTTAGAGAAATTTTAGGTTCATAACAAAATTGGGCAGAAATTACAAGGTTTCCATATACCTTCTGCCTCCACCACACAGCTTTCCCCATTATGTCCATCCTGAAACACAGATGGTACATTTATTGTAACTGATGAACCTACATGGACATAACTTTATCAGCTAAATCAGTAGTTTACATTAGGGTTAACTCTTAGCATTTTATGGGTTTTGGCAAATATATAATGACATGTATCCATCATGATAGTACCATACAAAATTTCACTGCTCCAAAAATTACCTCTGCTCTGTTTATTCAACCCTCTCTATCCTCTAACTCCTAACAAAATTTAATCTGTTTATTGTGTTCATCATTTTGCCTTTTCCAGAATGTCATATAGTTGGAACCATATACTATGTAGCCTTTTTACATTGGCTTCTTTAACTTAGCAATATTCATTTAAGGCTCTTTCATATATTTCATATGATAGGTCATTTCTTTATAGCATGGAATAATAGTCCACTGTCTGAATATATCACAGTTTATTTATCCATTCACCTATTGAAGGATGTTTGGGTTGTTCTAAATATTGGCAATTACTAACATAACTGCTAAAAATACAAAAAGTACTTTAATTTTCTCACTGTATATACATAAAGAAGTGTGTGTGTGTGTGTGCATGTGTGGGTCTACATATATATATATATATATATATATATAGAGAGAGAGAGAGAGAGAGAGAGAGAGAGAGAGGAAAACCTTGGTTTGCAAGCATAATTCATTCCAGAAATATGCTTATAATCCAAAGCACTTGTATATCAAAGCAAATTTCCCCATAAGAAATAATGGAAACTCAGATGATTCATTCCACAACCCAAAAATATTCAGATAAAAATGATTATAATACTATAATATAATACAAAATAATAAAGAAAATACAAAATATAAAGAAAAATAAACAAATTAACCTTTACCTAAGAGGTCGGTGTACAAGGCCTTTGCCTTCTCGCACATAAAATTCTCACTCACAGTATCACATGCTAGTTGTTTCTCGTTTATCCAAACCACATGCAACTTTTCTACATCTTCCACAACACGTGCCTGTTGCTTTGATATTCTTGTGACTCCTTTTGCTCCATCTAGCCCCCTTATTTCTTCTTTAATATTGAGCAAATGGTCAACGTAGACTTCTTATAAAATCTTTCAATTTCAGCCACTTGCATACCTTGTTCATACTTCTCAATGATTTCCTTCTTAACTTCTACCATAATCATCTCCTTCTTCTTACCACCTTTCTTTTCAACGTTTTTCTGCCTGAGGGCCATTGTATATATTCACGTGGATGTTGACTATAGTACAGTTATTAATAAACTCTTGTCATATACTGTATTTAATGTAACTGGCAATAAGGCAACAGAGGAAAGGGTCTGTTTCTGCAAGCAGCCTGACCTAAATGAAGCAAATCATTCGTAAGCTTACCCTTGTAAGGAAAAGCAAAGGAATGTCCACGGGTGCTTTGAAGTGACAAAAAATACACTAGTGCCAGTTGTGGGCACCTTCCAACGTTCTGAAAAATCACTGATTTCTGTCAAACACCATGGCCTAAGACTGAGCATCTGAGCATGGGAGATGATCACCCACAATCCCACAGCAAGAGAGAACGAGAAGAACCATTGGTTCAGGTTGCGATCATGTGATGTTTGGTATCACATACTACTCGTATTGAGAGACATCATTTGTTTATAAAGTTAGAATTATTAGAAATGTTTCCTTGTGTTAAGGAACACTCACAGAACAAGTTACTCACAACCCAAGGTTTTACTGCATTTATATCACATACATCTGTCTTACCATTTGAATCATTTGCAGAAATCTTGACACTTTAAATATTTTAATTTGTAGGTCTTAATAACAAGGACATTCTCTACATAACCAAAGTACATAAATGCATTATCCCCTCAAGAAATTTAGTATTGTACAACTTACTCAATTACATAATATAAATTTTTTATTTACATATCACAAACGGTCTCCTAATTATGTCATAAGTGCTTTTCTGTTTCTAGATACAAGATTCAATCAAGAATTACACAATTCAATTTAGTTGCCATGCCTCTTTAAACTAAAACAGTCTCCCAGAACCCATGTTTGTTTTTATTTTCTTCCCAACACTGACATTTTAAAATCTAGGCTACTGGGTTTGCAAATGTTTCTTAACTTGGATTTGCTTGTTTTTTTCATCACTGCTGGCAACATTACCACATATGTGATACTGTGCCTTCTCAGTGCTTGTCAGTAGGACCATGGTATCAGTTTAAGACAGGATTGGTGATATTAAAGTTTAATCATTTGGGGAGTCTGTAGATTTTTCTAGTATAAAGAAACTTTTTTTATCTTATCCTCCTACAACAAATAAGCAGTCTGTGGGGCAATATTTTGAGACTATGGAAATAATTTGCTCCGTAACAATTGTTCACCCAATAATTCCTGTATCCATGAAGATCATCTAAATTAATTATTTTAATGGGAAATAATTATAATGTGACTTATTTCTATCATTCCTTCTTCATTTATTAATTTTTACTTTATGTAAAAGGGTTTTCTTTTCTGCCAGCCCTCAACACTACTATAGTACTATTACTGAATTATAGATTCTTTTACATTCATTGTGTTATATATAAAACAGTGTTATTATTCTTTTTGATGCTCAAATTGTCAGTATTTGGCCAGTGAGAGCCATTTAATCTTTCTGCTTAATTACTTTATGATGAAAATACTGCAGTTAGAGTACTAAAGTTAAGAGAGTAATAGAATTGTTCCTAAAGTACTTTTAAATTGCACCATTTTTTAAAAAATCACACATGTATAATAAATTAAATATTATTTGCTATTCTGGGCCAAAATTGTGACAGTGTGATTTGCTGGAATATGGAGATTCATGGTACCATTTGTTCCAATCTGTAAGATGTGACCTGGGGAAGCAGATGCTAAAGAAGGGTTTTAGCAATGTCAATGTGGTCTCTACAGCAAGACAAGATTGAGAAGGACCACAGTCATTTATCCTTTTTGCCAGGTAATAGCTGCTTTAAATGAATTGCTGCAATATTGCAAGTATATGTTACATATCCCATTCCTTATTTCAGACAATAGAGAAGCAAGTATACCAGGTACATTAATATAACAAATTGCAGGTAGAGGATATTAGGTGTGTATTATGAAGCCACAAAGGAAATACTTTTTCTACAGTTTAGAAATGTAATCTACGGAGAGTAAGGAAAAGGCTATATAACAGTATTTTTGTGCTTTCATACAGAATTTTGCAATTGAGAATGGAAAGGGGAGACCGGATCTTGTAATAATTAGAAAAGAATGGCAAAAAAATAAACAAAAGCTAATTCCAAAATTTTGAGCCTGGAAAATTAAAATAATCTATCCAACATTTTGAAGTGATCACTTACTGTGTATTAGACACTTTACTAGGTGTTGGACAATGTTTCAATGAGTAGAATAAAATATTACCTTAGAAGAGCTCAGTGTCTAAAGAAAGACAACAAAGGTTAACACTAACTTTAAAAGAATATGGTTAGTACTTAAATAAATGCATATACAACACTGAATGAGCATACAGAGAAGGTAACTAACTGTATCTGAAGGGGGGATGGGGTAAGCAAAAAATAGTAAAGTAAAATCAGAAAACATGACATTTATGTCTTCAAAGATGTTTCTGATTTGCCACATAAAGGGGACATTCTACATAGAGTAAAATAAGACTATCAATTGACTGCATAGAAAGATTAGATGATTAGATAGATAGAGATAGATAAAAATTAAGAGAGGGAAAATAAATGAATAATAATTTCGTTTAATGGAAACAAAGAACACCTAGGAAAAATCAGTAGCAGATAAGGCTGGAAAGGTATATTTTTTACCAGAACTTTTTACCAGGAAATGATGCTTAATAAAAAGCAAAAAAAAAAACAGCCTTTGCAGGGGAACAGGTGATCAATAAAGAGAGTCTGTTCAATACAGCAGTAGTTTAAAAGATTGGTTCAACAAGATATGTAAAACAGTTCACTTTAATCACCATTTATTGAGAACCAGACACGAAGTACTTGGAGTTCAAAGAGCACTATTATTAATAAAATTACTCCAGATAATAGTCACTATCAAGTACTGAGGCACTATGTGAGGCATTTTGTGTGCACAAAATGTAATCCTTATAACAACCCTGTTCTATGGGGATAGTGCACATCTTCACTGTGTAATGAAATGAATGTGTAATGTAATGAAAACTGAGGGCACAGTCTAGGAACTGCCAGGAGTAAATGAGAAATCCAAGAAAGAGAGAGAAAGAGGAGGGGAGGGAAGGGGAGAAGAGAGAGAAGAGAGAGAGAGAGGGGGGAGGGCTGAATCTTATAGTAGGAATGACAAAATTACAAAAAACATCAAGGAACTATCTATCAGCTATAGGATTGCTATGGTCCTTTTGAAAAAAAAAAAAGTTAAGGGGCACCTGGGTGGCTCAGTTGGTTAAGCGTCCAACTTCAGCTTAGGTCATGAGCTCATGGCTCGTGAGTTCAAGCCCTGCGTCGGACTCTGTGCTGACAGTTCAGGGCCTGGAACCTGTTTCAGATTCTGTGTCTCCCTCTCTCTCTGCCCCTCCCCTGCTCATGCTCTGTTTCTATCTCTCTCAAAAATAAATAAACATTAAAAATTTTTAAGAAAGAAAGAAAAAGTTGAGAAAAATCTCTGATTACTATATGATATTTTGTTTCCCTTATTAATACTAAAAATGAAATTTCAGGAAACTATCAATAATCATTAAAGAAAATTATTGTATTGAGAGATCTACCTATACTCCTTAAAAACATGTATTCTTATATTAGTTTGCATTCTTTCCCATTTAGATTGTTGATTCCTTCAGAGTACACTGAATGAATTAGATTATATAAAATACACATAAGAAATGATTAATAATATTTCCAAGGGTGATAGAACATATTAGTAAAAATAGAAGTTCCTAAATTTGAACAAGAAGTATAGTTACAAGTTCTACATCACAGGGAAGATGGTTAGTAGGGTATAAAATAAGCATATTTTTTTTAGTGTTTATTTTATTTATTTTGACAGAGAAAGAGAGAGAGAGCAGGGGAGGGGCAGAGAGAGAGGAAGAGAGAGCACCCAAGCAGGCTCCAGACTATCAGTGCAGAGCTGAAATCAAGTGTCAGATGCTTAGCTGACTGACCCACCCAGTCGCCCCTAAAATAGACACTTTTAAAAGCTTTCCTATATTCAGAATTCTATGCATAAACCTTGCCCCAAGATTTAAAAAAGAAGAAGAAGAAGAAGAAGAAGAAGAAGAAGAAGAAGAAAGGAAAACACTGAGCCATAAAGAGATTAGTACTCATATAAAAATAAATATTGTTTATTAATTCTTAAAAACTGACAAACAGTCTAGTTCGAATGGTAGTCAAGAACATGACAGCCTTGAGATGGAAAGGTGGGTACAAAACGTTGCTGTCCAACCTAGTATTTGTCTTCTTGGAAGTGAGGTAGAGCCGAGCTGCTGCCAAATTAAAATAAAATAAACCGTGAAATGGGTAAATGGATTTTTAGGCCCTACCACTAGACTTCAGCTATGACTCATTATCATTTGGTACCAAAACAATTATGCATACGTTTAAGTGCGGGTAGAAATAATTCTACTGTATATGATGTACCACACTAAACTCTGTGATTTTTACTCAGTCTTACAGTTACTGCAACATGGTCCGTCAGTTACATAGACATGTTTTCACAAGCAAAAAAAAAAAATGTAGAAAACATCACTGTCAATATATTTCAATTTCCAAACAAATGTCTTTTAACAAGGAAAGGGATGATTAAAATGTTGGCACATTCAAGTATTACAACTGAAATAGATATTGGTACATTTTAGATATGTCACTGTCAAGATATTTGGGGTTTCAATACATGATCATAAATTATAATTAGATTTTCTCATGTTTTTACCTTTAGCGAATTGTAGAAAAATAATGCAGACATTTAAAAGACAGGCATTTATGTTCATGCATGGTGCTCATAAAGGGAGTCCCTTTGACTATATTTGAAATTTCAACTGTCCAGCCAGCAAAATCCATTCCATATGCCAACAATAATATCTTCAAAATTTCATAGCATGAAGTCATTTTCAAATTCTCCACAATGGAGTGTAATAATCTGCTAAACATTGCCAAATGCTATGAAGACAAAAATGAATTTTGATTTATATGGCATAAAATGATGTTGCAAACATATTTTAATATTCTAGATATATGTTACAAAACATATTTAAAACTATGAATCCAAAATGTTACTTTGTTGTTGTTTGTGAAATACTGTCCTCCATTACACCATAACATCTATTACGTACTCCATCTTTTGAGCTCTTTCACCAGCACGTAATTCAATATTCCTTCCAGTGAACATGACTACTGTATCTGTCAGCTCAATACATCCAGAAATTTTCATAAATCAGGGAGTATTTTATTTATTTTTTATTATTTTATTTTTTAAATACTTTTTTAAAGTATTTTTATTTTATTTTATTTTTTTGTGGGGGGGAGGGGCAGAGAGAAAGGGAGACGTAGATTCTGAAGCAGGCTCCAGGCTCTGAGCTGTCAGCACAGAGCCTGACGCAGGGCTCAAACTTATGAACACAAGACCATGACCTGAGCCGAAGTCGGATGCTTAACTGACTGAGCCACCCAGGCGCCCGTTAAATATTTTTTTTTTTTAAGTTTATTTTGAGAGGGGGAGAGAGAGGGAGAGAGAGAGAGAAAGAGAGAGAACAGCAGGGGAGGGGCAGGGAAAGAGGGAGAGAGAGAATCCCAAGCAGGCTCTGCGCTGACAGCAGATCTCACCAACTGAGAAGATCATGACCTGAGTTGAAAACAAGAGTCAGATGACTAACCAACCGAGCCACCCAGGCACCCCAGTCAGGGAATATTTTAGATCATAGCCGCAGAAACAAAAGTGCTACACACTTAAGTATATTTCAACTTACTATGGTATGGCAATGTTTCACTTTATAAAATGTTTATAGCATATACTAGTCTTACAATAAGTTAATCGGATAGATAGTACAGGAATCTCCAGTCTTGTTTTATAGATGAGGAAATTTAAAACCAAATGATCAACTGACTTCTTCAAGGTCACACAACAAAATAGTGCAAGGATCAAATCAGGTCTCCTGACAACACTGGGTTCTTTCTATCACACTGCAGAAACAATACATCTCATTCTCTACTAGAGTTAGTGTTTCAGAAAAGGCCTTAGCACTTTCTTAAAATTGGTTTAGTAAACAAAGTGCATCAGTGATGGCGATTTTAAAAAAGAGAAAAGGTTATTGTCATCTTAAAACAAAGTCTAGCTTGCCAGATTTCTATGTTAATTTCTGTTACCAACCTGATTATACCAACATTTAATGCCTACCTGCAGACATGGAATATACATTAGTACAGCATCATTGTGTACCATCGCTCTTGTGTACAGAATAATAAAGGAACAGTACGACTCAGCAGGTTAAGCAATGAGCTAGAAACTTCAGGCCCTGTGAATTCTAATCTCCAGTACCTTGGTGACTCCTGATAGCTAAAACATAAGAATTCAACTGGTTAAATCTCATCTGTAGTTAAATTGAGTCCATTTGGTTCAGGAAAAAGGCTGTAGTTTGGGTAATAATTTTTTTTGAATGTTCTTCCTCCCTCTTGTATTCTCCAGACAACAACTAACCTACTGATGACCTAAGAATCCCCTGTTGCGAGATGATTACAGTTAAAATTCCCCAACAGGAATGCCAATATAAAAAAGGGTTGTGTGTGACAAAGCTGTATCTATCCCCAGCAGATGGCCCATAGTAACAGTGCTCTGGTGATCTGATCAATTCCTATTATAAATAATTTTGGAAAACAAATGCTTTCTCTACATGCAGAGTTCTAAAACCATTCCCGTAAGCAAAGTTAGGATAATTTGCTCTTTGCGTCTTACTCCTTCCTAACGCGCTACAGCTGCTACAAAGAAAGTAACCATCCTTTGCCCTCTCCCAATTAAAACAAACAAACAAACAAAAACAAGCAAACAAGACCCCTCTCTTTCCAACCTCTACTTAACATAACTCATAAAAATATCGGATCATTTAGATGAGAAACAGACAGAATGATGCGCAGGGAAAGAAAATGGACGCAATATTCCAAAACCTCATATTTGAGGAAAGGACTGGTGGAAGCAGAGATTGGAGATAAAATTAAGAGCTAGATTTCAGAGATGCCTACTTCAGCAGAGGGGACAGAAGTAGGAGAGGTTAAGGCGAAAATGAGTAAATGGACAAGTAGTGAGTTGAAACACTCAGGAGAATCCCCATCCCTCCCTCCCTCTGATTCTAAATCAAAACAAAGAGGACTGGGGTTAAAAACTCAGTAATAATTCACACTAAGGATGATGTGTGTCATTTTGTGATATTTATCTTCCTTTGAAGCCTGCTTAATTTTTTAATGAGGCTGTACAAATTTAAATGAACACTAGTTTTTATTTTTAATTGGTGAAAAAATGTATTTTGTTTTAATTTTGTATTTCATCTGTATATCCTGCATTTATCACTAAGTCTAACATTCTTTCTAGAAGGTGAGCAGGCTGTGTGCATGATCAAACAGATATTCAATAAGGGCTGGTCAGAATGCTTCTATTCAAGAAAAAATACATGGATTTAGTCATTATTATTTCTCCTCCTTTCCTTCTTTCTTTTAGTGATTCAAGAAACATTTATTATGTGTACAAGTGTCAGTGTCTTGGGTTTAAATATAAGATGCTGATGGTTCCTTCATTTTCCTCTGTACCTAGCTAGCAGTTTTATCCAGGGAAACTGAGGAATGAACCAAAATCCATGATTAGGCTTTGCGTCTCTCCACCAACATTTATGAATATTATCTCTGATAGCTTCTTAGTGTTGCAAAGCAATTGAAGGAATTCTCCCAACCCACCATGGGAAAAGAAATGTTAGTGCCTTTCTGGACACACAGGCAGAAGAGCCAAACTATGAGGTGCCTTAGTTTGCAATGATAACTTGAAATGCAAATTTCTATGTAAGATCTATGGCCTCATCAATGATGATGCTATATACCGAAGTGGTTTGCTAAAATTTTTATATACCCAATTTTGCATAGTTTTGACATAAGAAGTGATAGCCTTAAATCTGTATTATCAGGACCAGCTCTCAGACTTGCCACATATGTGGGGCACTTGTCCATCCCATCCATAATCCTCCTCTGTGTACTATGAGCATCTTAAAATTATATAACTGATTTATAAACTAGTGTGTAGGCACTAATTTACACCAAACCCTCACTTAATATTTTATCGATAGCCAACATAATTTTGAAATTTTACAGAGAAGTTATCTCACATGTAGCCTCTGAATTATGCAAATAATACCCCAATTAATTATACCCAGTGATTGAGACATGTGAAAATATTTTCATAGACCTCTTGAACTAGAAGTATAAGAATCACAAACTTTGCAGGTACTAAAATTGAGGAGAGAAAAGACTCTGAGGATCAATGATCAGCTTCCACATATTTCTCTGACACATTTAACGCAGTGCTGAATAGTGAATATTCACAAGTTCTCCAAACATAGTCAAATAATACTTAGTGCGGGGGGCAGGAAGGACAGATATATAAAGTGTAAATATTAATGAACATCATTGTAAACTTTTAAAAATGCCAGAGGTGGAAAAAGAGGTTCCTATTTAAAAATATAATAATAATGAAGCCAATTTTAGGGTAATGATAGTTAAGTTGAGATTTTCAAGTTGAGTAGGAATTACTGCAGGGTGATTATGGGCTGGAGGGAGGATAGAGGGTTGAGAAGGATTCTTTCCTGTTGGAGAGAAAGGCTTATGCAAATGTCCTGATAGGTCATAGCAGCTGGTGCATTAGAAAAACCGAAAGTAGACTGTTTCAGCTTTGAACAACTGGGGAAATAGTGTGAAGAGAATTTGAATTGCGAAGCAGAAGCCAAATTACACAAATTAACATGAAGGCCATGTTAAAGAGTCACATTTAAAAAATTCCGATTACTAAGAAATTTTGGTACTAAGAGGACACTAAGAGTGTCCAGTAAAGCTTCCTTATAGACATTGAAGGAAAGGAGCTACATTTTTTTTCTCTCCAGCCAATGTCAAATAACGTTTTCTCTTTATGAGTATGCTACAAGGAAATACAACAATTGCAACCACTGGTTTTTAAATCAAGGAAACGTATTACCTTTATCAGAACACAATAAACACCATACACCATAGTGTAGTGTCAGGAACACTACACACAGTAGCCAAAGATAAGATCAGTTGTTCTCAGCTGTGGGCAATTTTGCCCCTCAGAGAACATTTGGCAGTGTCTGGAGATAGCTTTGGTTGTCAAACTTCGGGAGAAGGGGTTGCTACTCACGACAGGGTAGAAGCCAAAGATGTTGCTAAACATCATACAATGCATAGGTCCCCACAACAAAGAACTTTAAGTCCAGAATGTCAATAGTACCGAGGTTGAGAAACTGCTGTTGATCAGCAGCACTGTCACTGGAGTACTGGTGTCTTCCCATACACTCTCTCTTCTGTAAACATTTCATGGTTATTAGTGACCACGAGTGGATCCAAGGTTGAGGACATCTTGGACCCTTCCATGGTGAGGTAGACATGGCTGTATAATGCAAAGCAATTTTAGCCTTGAATCAGCTATACTGCTGGTGCCAAAATTAAACTCTGATAATTAAAATGGCTAAAGGAGAGTCATAGCATATAGTATAAGCAATACCAATGTTTGCAGGGACTAAGAATGAAATAAGCTGGAGTTCAGGGACCAAGGGAATTCTTAGGTTGGCTGCATCAAATTAGGTAGTGATTGGCTGGCCTTATGCAGATGAACGTGATATACTGAAAAGATGGAATTAGATTTATCATTCAATGAAAAGTGTTTAACTCTGTGTGTCTGCATGCATGAGTGTGTGTGGGGTTTAAATATTTGCAATAAAGCACACTTTGGGAACTGCCAACTACTCTATGGTCTTTAATCTAAAATACATTTTGTAACCTAGCAGATTAAAAGTATTTGTTTTCATTTTATAAATGACAATTTGAAAGGTTATATACTCTATTGTGTGTCCAGATCGTGATAACTTGAAATGCAAATTCCAATGTAAGATCTATTGCAGTAGTAAAGGAAACAAGGACTATAACAAAGTGATCACAAGGTTTTCTGTAGCGTATGGAAAGGACATTTCAATTCTACAGGGTGATAAGAACTTGTCACAGAAACTGTGCTTCCAGGTTTCTCTTAGTCATAGTCAAAACTAGTTTATAAAGACTTAAACTAAACCAAGTAGTGAGAAAATACACCTAAAATATCAAACTCAGAGCCAAAATCTCAATCTATTTCTATAGGAAACATGTTAAAAGAAGCAGTCTTACCAGGATGGCAAATTCAGGCTGCTTAAAGGTTGAAAAGATTTTAATATGCACTAGAAATTTTTCTGAGTAATAATTATTTCTTCATCACTGAACTTAAGGAAAAAATGTTAATTTTTAAAAATTGTTCCTTCTCCATAAAAAATGAAACAAATAGGCAAATGTTGGCTTGAAAACTCAGGAGCTTCCCAGGTGAAATCTGAAATGACTGCAGTATATGGAAGGCAAGGAGAGACTGATGAAAAGAAGCAGACCACTCCAGATAGGTAGGTGGCCAAGTTCAGTAAGCAAAGGAACTTAAATACTAGGCTTGTCTTGGGCGGTCCCAGAAGGGGTAGATCTCCACACCTGCCTGCCAGAATCTTAAAAGTTTATATAAAGGCCTTGACTGGGTCCAGTCACATATACCGACCAGGTTATTTCAACAACACAAAGCTGTGACCTTGAAAACAGCTCCCACTGTGGGAAAGGTGAATGGAACGCACATTCCAAGGACAAAGGTGAGGGTGAAGAGCCATGGATTGCCCGGATCCAGCTTTCAGATCAACCAGTGTCACATCCTTTCATGACTGCCTCCAACAACAGAGAGATGTGGGTTTTTTTTATATACTGAAGGTTGACATTAAACTGAAATAATTAATAGAAACTGAAAATATAATAACCGATTTGAAAAATAATTCAATAGAGGTTTTCTTCCCAAATAATTTTAGAACTAAAATAGTGATTACAATTAACTATTTGTTACCATTTAAACTGCTGAAAAATGTGATTTACATCCAAATTAGTTATTGTACATTTTAAAGGCATATTACAAAAAATTAAACATTAAAAATAAAACTCAATGTTACATATGTTTATTTATGAATAATTAGTATCTCTAAATGACCAAGTTACGGCCTCTCTAAAAATGTTTCCATAATTATGCGATGTGAGAGCAAAACAAAAACTTAAAATAGAAACTTCACTAACTTGAAACAATTAATTATTTATGGATCTTAGTATCTTTGAACTTTCCTTCGTCCACAATATCTTTTTTTCCCATGATATCTTTATAAAATATTGGTCTCAGCACTTTTCTAGCATCTATTGGTTAAATGTTCAATTACTGTCATGTGATAATACTTTGACTTCTTTCCTGTCTGTTTCATTAGGTTGATTGGTTCTATGAGGGATGGGGCCCACTACTCATGTTGGCTTCCAAAGACTGATTATAGTTAGTGATTAATACACGTTGGCTGACTATACATCTTATTCTGATAGATACTTCATTTTGCTATTCTGAACCTACTCATCTCCTGTTTGTATCCTGCTATTTATGAACTGTATCTACAGGCACCTTTGTTTTCTGACTTACGTTTGGGTTTAGACAATAGGAGACAACAGCAGGTGACTGAAGGGCAAGAAGAAAGTGAGGTCAGGGTATTTCTTCTTCTGGCTCCCTACCTGCCAAAGAAACCTTCTCCTGTGTAGTTGCTCCCCTCATATGGCTATTGTTTCTGGGATATATAAACCATTTCATTTCCACTAGCTTTTGTATTACCCATGATGGGTTGGTGCATTTGCCTTATATTTTTCTAAGGAAGCATAATCTGGAGAGCTGTGAATAATTCCCATTCTTAACCAATGTAGAATTACAGTAAAAGTCATCTGGTAAGCATATAATTATATGCTTTCTCAATGACTACTGAGGTATAAGTTTTAGCAACATACATTCAACTAATATTGAAAGTCAGTTTTAGTTAAAGACTAATATTAAATTAAATTTTGTCATCCCTGCACTTCTACATGAAAAAGAGAAATTTCGGGTTTTGACTGTGGTGTGCTCTGATAGCTCTCGAGTTCCTCCTTTATTTTCTGGTAAGAAAAAGGCAAATTATAATGAGACCAGTTTATACTAAGTTTAAGAAATTAAATCATAACTGCCCATACATGTCCTCATGCAGATGATACTTTGTCCTAATTAACTGAAAACTAGATTTGTTTTCTTTCACATAAGTCGTTTTTTTTCTTTTCTTCTTTCTTTCTCTCTTTCTCTCTTTCTTTCACTAGGCTTCACCCCCAGTGTGGAGCGCAACATGAGGCTTGAACTCAAGACCCTAAGATCAAGAACTGAGCTGAGATCAAGTGTCAGACACTCAATTGACTGAGTCACCCAGGTGCCCCTAACTTTCCACATAAGTCTAATAATTTCCCATCATATAAAGGATCAAGAATTTTAGACAATAATGATAATACATCAAATACATACACATTTCATATCATAAGTGAATTGAGCACAATTTTTAAGCTCTGATTTTAACAGAATAATGAGTTTTTGAATAATATTTTTTTTAGTACTCATCAATCTGAGAAGCAGTCAGCACTAGGCAAGTCTGATTAACACTTTTCTAGTCTTTATTATGCTGTCGTAAAATCAGATTTAGAATTGACTGGACTAGAAGGCTAAACTCTTTGCTCTCCAGATGGCAGTCAGGTAACATCAGGTCAATTAATGCACCTCTTCCCACCCACAATTTTCTCATCAATAAAATGAAAATAAACATGATTATCTCACAAATATGTTATAAGGAGTATTTGAAACAATGTATATAAAACGCTCAGAGCAGTTACTGGCACAAATAAGTAGTCCAAACAATGATAATGATCATTATTATTATTTTTGGTTTCTTTTTTTAAAAAAATTTTTTTTTTTCAACATTTATTTATTTTTCGGACAGAGAGAGACAGAGCATGAACGGGGGAGGGGCAGAGAGAGAGGGAGACACAGAATCGGAAACAGGCTCCAGGCTCTGAGCCATCAGCCCAGAGCCTGACGCGGGGCTCGAACTCACGGACCGCGAGATCGTGACCTGGCTGAAGTCGGACGCTCAACCGACTGCGCCACCCAGGCGCCCCTTATTTTTGGTTTCTATAGGGGTTTCTACACCATGCCAGAGATCAGCTGATTATTTTTTTTCTCCAGATATGGCACTTTGTTCACAGCTACAGAGATAGCTCTCCTTAGGCTTTCACTTTCCCTGGATCTTGCCAATTTAGAAAAAAACTAAAACCAAAGGTGTATAAGAAGGCATCCTGCAGAAACCTCTTTCTAAGGGTCACAGGTTCTATGAACTTTAATTTTTTTTCAGTATTCTTTTTTCATTTAAATTCAAGTTAGTTAACATATAGTGTAGTATCAATACGTTTCACGAGTAGAACTCAGTGATTTATCACTTACATATAACACCCAGTGCTCATCACAACAAATGCTTCCTTAAAACCCATCACCCATTTAGCCCATCCCCCAATCCACCTCCATTCCAACAATCCTCAGTGGGTTCTCTGTATTTAAGGGTCACTTATGCTTTGCCTCCCTCTTGGCTTTTATCTTATTTTTCCTTCTTTTCCCCTATGTTCATCTGTTTTGTTTCTTAAATTCCACATATGAGTGAAATCATATGATATTTGTCTTTCTCTGACTTATTTTGTTTAGCATAATACACTCTAATTCCATCCATGTAGTTGCAAATGGAAAGATTTCATTCTTTTTGATCACTAATATTCCATTGTATATATATACCACATCTTCTTTATCAATTCACCAATCAAAGGACATTTGGGCTCCTTCCATAATTTGGCTTGTTGAAAGTGCTGCTATAAACATTGGGGTTCATGAGCCCTTTTGAACTAGTATTTTTATACCCTTTGGATAAATACCTAGTAGTGCATCTGCTGGGTCATAGGGTAATTCTATTTTTAATTTTTTGAGGAACCTCCCCACTGTTTTCCAGAGTGGTTGCACCAGTTTTCATTCCCACCAGCAGTACAAAAGTGTCCCCCTTTCTTCACTTCCTCGCCAATATCTGTTGTTTCCTGAGTTGTTAATTTTAGGCATTCTGACTGGCATGAGGTGGTATCTCATTGTGGTTTTGATTTGTATTTTTCTGATGGTGAATGATGTTGAGCATCTTTTCATGTGTTTGTTAGCCATCTGTATTTCTTTGGAAAAGTGTCTATTCATGGGTCTTCCCATTTTCCTTTGGATATCTACTTTATGTTTTCTGTTTGAAAATGTGCATTAAGGGGCACCTGGGTGGCGCAGTCGGTTAAGCGTCCGACTTCAGCCAGGTCACGATCTCGCGGTCCGTGAGTTCGAGCCCCGCATCAGGCTCTGGGCTGATGGCTCAGAGCCTGGAGCCTGTTTCCGATTCTGTGTCTCCCTCTCTCTCTGCTCCCCCCCCCCCCCCCCGTTCATGCTCTGTCTCTCTCTGTCCTAAAAAAAATAAATAAACATTGAAAAAAAAATAAAAAAAAAAAAAAAAAGAAAATGTGCATTAAGCCCCCCTATTCTAAAAGTTCTAACTAAAGTGGGAACAAGCTAATTTTTTAAAGCATTAACTAATAAAGGCAAAAGGATAGAGAAAAAAAGAAACCAACAAAAAAATTTTCAAAGGCAGTAAGTAGATGGAGGGGTACTAACTCACTAATTTTATCAGAGGAAGCAGATTCCATATTTAGCAGTAGTGAAAGCCAAGAAATTACCAAGGTTATGTTGAAGAGTCCCCAGAGGCTAAAAAGTTAATGGCACCAAGTCCCTCTAGAATTGATCATGAAGAAGGGACCAAAAAACAGGTAGATTGGTTAAATGTCTGTTTATAAAGTAATCAGACACCAACTCCACATGGCTATTGACTACCAGTCTTCCACTATGATGTAAGACTAAAGGCTCAGTCTCTGGAGATGATAAAATAAATATTCTCTAGATTTCAGAAGTTGGGGTATTAAACTGAAAATAATAGAATTGAGTAAATTTGACTAGTGAATACTGAGGCTTCTAAATTCTTTCCCTCATATATCTCTTGAAACACTGGAAATTCAACTTCTAAAGAGGAAAACTGATATAGTGTTCTGTGGGCAATCTGTCCAGTTAAAGGAAAAAAAAATATTGGAAAAAAGTGCCCCCAACATGGTCCATATTATCATTCAGGTAAGCCCAAAGTCCTTCAAGTCACAGAATTTCTGACCAGTGCTCCTGTGCCTAATATTTAAATAGACAAAATTGAATTACCAAATATTTGAGGAAAGCATTCAGTATGAAGGATATAAACCAAAACAAGCAAATAAATAAAAACAACTTGGAGGAAACCTATATTATGCAAAGGTAAGACAACTTTACAAACATTTGTAAATTTTTTATAACAAAGAAATTGTTATAGCAGAAATTAAAAACTCAATAGATTTGTTAGTAAAGATGGGAATTATCCAGAATCAAGAACAAAATAGAGAAGAAACATGGAAAACAGAAAAGACAGAGAAAATGTAGAGGACCAGTTTAGAGCAATGAAATAGATAAGTGATTGGAGTAAATGAAAAAAAGAGAAGGCAGAAAATAGGACATGATCAAGTAATTACTCCCAGCACTGAATCACATGAATTTCTAGATTGAAATGGCCCAGAAGGAGCCCAGAAAAGAATGAATGAATAGGGACTACACTGAAACACAACGTTGTGAAATTTTAGGACATTAGGAGCAAGAGAAAAAGTTGTTGACTTTCACAGAGAAAGCAAGAGCAAATGAAATAGAAGACACAGAGACAGACCTCATACAAAGGAACAAGAATAACAATGAAATCTAGAAAAAAAATGGAGCCAAGTTTCCAAAATTCTGAGAGAAAATTATATCCAAATTAAATTCTGTTTCCACAAAAACTAATAATTAAATGTGAAGCTAGAATAAAAAATAGATATTTCCTAAGCCTTCTTTCTCCAGAAGATACATCAAATCCAGGCAGTAAACCAAGAAAGAAGATTCAGGATACACAGTAAGGGAATCCCCATCACATTGCTAGAAGATCCCTGAACATCAGCTTCTTTGTTTTATTTCTTCCCATAAGGCATCTGCCCGGACTCTACACTTGAGTTTGCAGTTTGTATATGTCTCCTATTTCTGCTTTTGAATGAATGTAAAAAGGAGATGGGGAAAAAATACAACCGTGCAGGCATATTTATACCATTAATTTCATTAATGGCTTTCTTTTTATGATAAATGCACTATCTTAGCATTACTGCAATTAATCCAACTTGGCATGGCTTCTATTAGCATTTATAATTTGATTATCTCATTTCATCAATGTTAGCAAATAAGATTAGCTCATAATTTTCTTTCTTGAATTATTTTTTGTCAGGTATTGTCACAAATATGTAATATAATGCTGACCTCATAAATTGGCTTAAATATCATTCTGTCTTTTTCTCTTTTGCAAAATCTATTACACCCTCTGACAAAATTTCTGGATCTGAGGGGTGTGTGTGTGTGTGTATTAATTTTGATGGTAGAAAGTATTTTTTAGTTGCTGATGCATTTTTTAATGATATAAAGGTACACAGGATTTGTTTTATCTAGAATCAATTTTGATAAAATATATTCTCCTAGGAATTTGTGCATTTTGTCTAAAATTTCAAACTTATTAATGCAGTGTGCTCTGTTATATAAGATTTTATACATTTTCCATTCTTAATGTTGTTTGCTTACTTGCTAGAGACATGTTTATCATTACTAGTATTATATTATAGATTTATAAGTAACCCATCTTTATTAGTATTGTCCAATACCGTCTTTTGAATATATTGATCCTTAATATTACATATATGTATGTATGTATATAATCTATATAGATGGGGTTTTGTTTTTACTTATAGAAGTTTGTGTGTTTTCTATTATAAATATTTGTGGATATAAATATTCTTCTTAAATATTGCATAAAATTCAATCTTCTAGGTTTTAAGGTTTTGTGTTTTTTCGGTAACTTAATTGGAAAATATAAGGATATCATGAAGAACATTCAAATTCCCTTGACCCAGAATTATCAATTGTTAATATTTTATCTATATTTGTTTTATTATTTGTACTTATTTTCCCTTTGAACTATTTGAAAGTAAGTCACAGACAATATGCCCTCCTCCTCCTAAATATTCAGTATTATATAGGTTGAGAATAAGGATATTCACATATATAAACACATTATTATTCAAATAAGAAAATCTAACATTGTAGTCTCTATTCGAATTTGGCCAATTATCAATAATGCCCTATATAACATTTTTCCCAATCCCAGGTCAAATCAAAAATCAGGTATTGATTTTAGTTATCATATCACTTTAGTCACTAATAAATTTGGCTAATAATTTTCTAAAGGAAAACTTTTTCACATATCCAGAGTATATTTTATACTACAGAAATGAACACCTTGCATGTGACAAGATAAAGAGAATTGGAAGAATCACTTTTTAAAAAATAATTTAATTAGTTCAAGAAATATATATAATTAGCCAAACTCAATGCATTCAAGTCACAATACAGAGAATTTTCTCTTTAAAGGAATGCCCATCTCCAGATACTTAATGACTTCTATGTATACATTCAGAACTTTGAAAGTAATGAAAATAAATGATCTTTCCTCTTTTGCTAAGTAACTTTCAAAACTAAAATATCGTTTTTTCTTTTATCAAGGTATTAACCAAATTAACATATTAAATTATATATTTGATGATGCCTTCATTTGCATTAAACTATTAAATATTAAAACAGTAAATATTTTCACAGAAGAGAATTTTTTAAATATTAGAATCATGAAAACTAGACAATGAAAAGCAAGGTTGTGAGTTATGCATTTTTAAAAGGAAAATAAGCTCTAATTTATGGTGACATACTGCCTGGCTGGTAGACAACAATAATATGAAACCTTAAATACCAGACTCTGTCTCTCATAAGTGGACCTTGACCACCCAAGTGGAGGTTAGAGTTGAAAAACTATGTAATCAGGATAGTAAAAAAGAGCAATAAATGAAGCTGTCATTTATTGAGCACTATGAACTAGGCACTGTGTCAAGTCCTATTTATGTATTTTATTACTAAAATCTCCCCAGTGGCCATAGGAAATAGTTCCATTTTACTGAAGAATATATTGAGATCCATAAAAGTTGAACAACTTGAAAAGGTGATCTAATGGTCTATCATGCTTCATAGGGATCATGTCAGAGATCTGGTCAATATCCATATCTCCCAAGGGATGGCATTCCTCAGAGTTCAAAATGGCCCTAAGCTTTAGGCATTAGATTAGAGAAAGGAGAAGGATACGAGCAAAAGAAGGTTTCTAGCTAATACATGGAGCTTCTATTAATGTCATCTTTGGCTTGAATTAGTCATACGACCACATCTAGATGCAAGAAAGGCTGTGAAGTAAAGTCTTCATTCTATCATGTAGCTATATTTCCAGCTAAAATTTTGATAATGAAAAGAAAGGGAAACAGATATTGGGGATACACATTAGCCTATACCAGATGATCTATGGGTTATTGGAAAATAAAAGACTAAACACTAAAAATGAAACCTGATCCTGATATACTAGAAGTCAATACTGGTATCATTCTCTTGAAAGTCTCTTTTTTTAAGTCTGTTTGAAACAATGAAACTAAAATTGCTGAAGAAATCTGAGACTATACCTAAAAGAGACAACTCAATGAACATAAACCATAGGTTTCTCCATGAAGCAAAAACACATAATTTAAGTAACGATAATCATACTGTTTAGTTCTGTCTGTCCTTTAATATAATCTGAAGTCTAAGTACTAAAATGGTAAACTGCCTGAATTTTTGTATGAATGCATGCTCTTGTTATAATAAGAAATGATTATTGGAAGTTTAATGCTGGGAAACCATATTGAGGGTTTTAAATACATCAGAAATCTCTCGCCAAAATAAAGTACGTGAAATTCACCCTGATTTGGCACACTCCTAAGAATAACATGAGGCGGTTTCTATGCACGTGATTAGCACAGCCTTTGGCACTATTATGATTAAGTGTTTCACAATTCATGATGTCACACTACTCTCCAGGAAAGAAGAAGAAAAAAACAAAAAAGACAAATTCTGTGTGCCTTTTGGGACACAATTAACAAAGAATTGAAGGATATTCCAGTCCAAGTCTCTGCTGGAAAATGGAAAAGACAAATGACAAGGAAAAAAGAAAAAAGTAAGGAAATATAAGAACGTTTTCCAAAGCTTATTACATGGATGAGGAGTACACCATGGGAAAAAAAAAATAATTGTAAAATGCTGGGAAAAACAAGTAACACAAGTCGCCTCAGTATAAAAAACTTCTATGAGAACTTTGAATATGCTGACAGGTGTTATCTTTCACCGGGAGTGTGTACTGATGAAGTGCGGACCAAATTATCTGAATTCAGAACATGCTCCCTCAGAATAATTGGTGCAGTTAGTATTTAGTGGGTCACCTGTTCAAAAACATTGCTCTAGGGACTTCATATACCACCACTGCTGACCACCCATCTTCCTTCCGTTAACCTGAGTACCGAATCTGTCTTCTTCTGAAGTGAGAACTCCACCTTTCACTCCTCAAAATGCCCCCCTCCGCCAATGTCCCTCCTAAGATCCTCCCTTAACACGTTGTCAGGAACCACCTTTGCTCCACCCCATTCTTCCTAATCCCTTAAATATTTCTCTGTATTTTCCTGAATAACTTGTGTTAGGACTATATGCAATCCCTAAACAGATTTCTTTCTTAAATGAAGGTGTATGCCATAAACATCCAAACCTGAATACAGGAGAATATAAGTGAAAGTCATCAAATTATATCAGAAAATTGAAGATGGAGCCAGACTTGAAGCTAAGTGGCAAGCCAGATGTCACCAGCAGGGAATACGCAAAATATGAAGAAGAGGACAGTTTCTAATTCTTCTTGGGACATCAGTTGGAATAAGGGTATGTGAAAAGTGAATTATGTAGAGTGTGTGTGTGTGTGTGTGTGCGCACTCATTGGCATCGTTCCTTATCTAGCTTCTCTATTATGAAGATTATGTTTTCTGATTTTTAATCATCCCTTGAATTTATGCCATGAAAAAAAATCAGTAACAAATCTGTACTGAGAAATTGGTGAATTAATTCTATTGATAATATGTGGGCTCTGTTTAACATGAATTGAAGAATAATAAAAAAGGTATTTATGAAATGAAGTTATTCATCAAATGCCTTAAATTATTTATTTTTAAATACTCTGGTTTATCAAGCAGTATTTGAAAAATTAACATGGACTCAACACTATGTTGGATGTTATGGAAAGAAGATGAGTAAGCCATAACCGCTGCCCACAAAAACTCCTTAGTCTAGTATGTGAGGGGGAGGGGAGATAGTAAGTATAAAGCTAAACGTAATAAAATGTGAAAAGGTTGACGTGCTGACATAAAGGTGGCCTGAACAAAGTGTTACTGGACTACTGTGCCAGTAGGAAGGAGAAGTGATTTTGCTGAGCCAGGGTAGAAGATCTGGAAGATATCCACAAAGATGGCAACATGTAAGCTATGACTTGAAGGGAAAAGTAAAGATTTACTCTCTGAGGAAGAGATGACAGGAGGCTATAAGAATAATGATGAGGGCAGTAAAAGTGAATGAAACAGTTGAGCAGGGCAAGTAGAATAGTCACCTTGCAAAATGTCCAAACACAATAGCTCCCCTGCATTTTCCTTTTATACAAATGTATTTGCAAGTAAACTGAATAAATGAGCTACAAATGGAAGGTGACAAAGAGACAGAGGGCTGGTACAGGAGTGTGTCTGACAGGTAACTTTCAGAATGTGAAGGATTCCACTTGCATAATTATAATTATGCATAACTCTAAAGTCAATGACTCTTCTATATGAAAAAAAAAGATCAATGAGAGAAAACGTTGATTAGTTGGACTTCATTAACCTTAAAATTAAAAACATATCTGTGAAAAATGCTGATAAGAGAACGAGAAAACAAGCCTCAGCCAGGGAGGGAAAAAAAAAACTATAAAAAAAAATAAGTGATAAAAACACGGATCTAAAATACACACACCAATAAATATGTGAGGTGATAGATATTTTAATTAGCTTCACTGTGGTAAACATTTCTCAATGTAGACTTACATCAAAACATCACATTATATGCAATTTTGATTTGTCAATTAAATATATGCAATTTTGATTTGTCAATTACACCTTATTAAGATGAGAAAAAAATTAAATGAAAAATACCCAAAAAACACTTAAAACTCAAAATCAACTCATTTTAAAAGAGTTTAAAAGATCTGAGCACACACCTCACTAGAGAAGGTATACATACAGATGGAAAATAAACTTAAAAAAATACTTGACATAATTTGTCATGAGAGAAATACAAATTAAAATAACAAAGCAATACTTCTATACATTTGTAGGTGGCTAATTAAGAAAAAAACAACAACAACACTGAAAATACCAATGGCTGGTGAGAAGGCAAAGCAACAGAACTCAGTCTGAGTCATTGCTGGTGAGAATGCAAGAATTTGGTCACCTAAGAAGACAGCTTGGCAGTTTCTTATAAAGCTAAACAGATCTGGAGAACACCAAGATTTTGGGAAATAGATGAAGTGAAATTAGCAACAAACACTGGAAATAAACCAGTATGTTCACAGTCCACCTTGCTGCTCCTCTCCAACTTTGAGATCAGACCTTGGCCTCCACCTAACTAATAAGCAAGCAGGGGTTTCTTATACAACATTAGGTGGATTACAGAATCTTGGAAAGGCTAGGGAACTGCTATACACTGAGCTTCCAGAAACAACTTTGATGGAGGTGCAGGCGAGACTCCAGACCCACTTGCAGTCAGAAAATGATCACCAAAACAGCTAAACCCAAAACCGCCTTTGCACTTCCCAGTGCCAGTAAAATAAAGGCCTCAATCCTGGCCTCTGCTGTAGTATAATTATATTGTGAAGCAGTGTCTCTGCTTGTATCTGAGTGGGAGGACCTAAACTGCATGATCATGCATATGCTCCCTAATAGAAGAGGGAAGCTAGGAAATAAAGGGCTTAGTTTGCCTATTTGTTTTTTCCTTTGTTTGTCTGAAGATCCAAAGTGCATTCTGAGAAACTATCAAAATGTAAACAGTCTCCGAAAAATGTTGAGTGACCAAAACAACCGATGTCCTTGCCCAGGTGCAATGTGTGAGAATGAGAGAAGCAGCAAATCTATACTTTGGTGTTCTCTTATTATAAACAAAAGCACGGAAGTCATATTGGCTGAATAGTCTAAAATTCTTTCAGCACACTGATACAGCATAAACCAATTTTGCAGCTGAAAACTAATCTGGTATACTCTGATATACTCATTAGATAAGGTAATGCTGCTCTTTTTTTTTGTTTCTTTGTTTTTGAGAGACAGAGAGAGACAGGGGATGAGTGGGGGAGGGGAAGAGAGTGAGAAGCAGGCTCCAGGCTCTGAGCCAACAGCACAGAGCCTGACAAGGGGTTCAAATGCAGAAACTGTGAGATCATGACCTGAGCTGAAGTCAGAGGCTTAACTGACTGAGTCACCCAGCCGCCCCAAGGTAATGCTGTTCTAAGTTTTAAACAGGTCAATGTGTAACTCCATCACTAATATAGTTGTAGTTTTATATAGCTATATTTGATCTTCAAATCTTTGGAATTAAGATGGTTGAGCAATTTTTTTTAAATCACCAATATTAAGAGAAAGTTCCCCTGACATAATTGCTGGAGGAATGTATTTAGAAAAACAATTGGGTTCATTTCTGATAATTGTTTCTCTATTGGTTCATTTCACTTAATATGAGATCTAGCACTATTGAAATCAGTGTTTCTATTTACATCTCTAAGAAGATGTGGGATATTTAAAAACTTTAATAGACTTTTCTTTTGGGATCAGATATATCCCCTCAAACCATATAGCCAGAATTTTTAGGCTTGTAAAATATACACAATGAAGAACGTGTAATGCAGATAATAGATAAAACTTATGCAATATCAAGATACCCAACTGGAGTTACCTCATAAAATTTTCCAGAAAATGTCAACTCTCACAAATTCCATTTTTACTGTTACAAATAAAACTATACTTTGGGGGCCTAAACCCACAGGTAATGTGTTTTGGGGGCCCCCAAACCCATAAACCTGAGATTAGTTAGGATCAGATCATTCGCTTTCTATGGCCATTTGGAAATTCTTATTCTTGGTGCCGTGAGATCAGGTCAGACAGTCCTATTTCTTCTTAATTAGACAATTGCCATATGAATAATGATTTAGAAGACTCTATAGAAACTTTCAACAACTTGATTTTCATACACAAGTATTTAATGGTCAGTGACCTTAGATTCTGAGTACCTAATGGGTGAATCAAACACAACTCTTTTAATACAAACAAAACAATGGCAGCAACAACAAAAACAGAATCAGTAGTTACATTTCAATAGCCAGCTTGCCGTGGCTGCTGTTCAGATGGTGTAAGTAGGATGTTATCCATTTTTACTCAGAAGGTTCAGAAATGTCGGAGAGAGCAGTCACACCTCTAAGATAGGAAATAATAATCGTTTGCTTTTGACCAAGAACAGTCTCACTTTGTCAAGTGTCCTGTTCTTCAGAAGAGAAATTCGCTCAAGGCAGTCTGTTAGTCCACTCTAACAATTAAGCTAATAAAATAAGAAGTAACTAAAGTACTTTTTGTTCTTCTGATTCACTGAAATAACAAAATGAAGAGGCCTTCCAGGAACTCTGCAAGTTTTTCCAGTAAAACTCTAATTTGAAGCTCTTATCCATAAGGTTAAGGCCAAAGCTGCATATAAGTGTTCTTTAAGCTTTTCTAAAGTACTTTAAAAAATACTTTTATTTATTAAAAAAAAAAGTAGCCACATATGATGCCAGATTTAAACAAATATATATATATTTTCAGTACTTAACCCTGGTATACAATACATGAAAATACTATTAAAACAAAATTCACAGAAAAATAAAGGAAATAAGAAAAATTTGAGATTCAGAGTAAGCAAAAACAACTCTTGGAACTTAATAAACGTTATTTTTTTAAGATGTCAGTAACTCATAATTTATTTTAAATGTCAGAATCTCACTCTTGCCCATTATTTTATGATATTTTTATAAAAAATATTCCTTTCAGTGTATGGTCATAAAATTAGAGATAGGAAATTTTTACAATACTGAAATCACATGTTACACCAATCTAAACCAATTGCTTTTTCCATTTCCAATTTTTATCCAAGTCATAAATGCACATGGCAGAAATAAAATTTTACAGACGGCTTTATAATATGTCCTACACCTCGCAAACGCAAGGCTTGTTTCCCTGTGGTAACTATTTTTAATTGTCTCTGCTTTGAGTTTCTTTTGGTAGTTAGCTCCTTAACTTTAATAACCAACATAAATTTTTATTTGTTACTGTGTCATTTTAAGTCTTTTTAAAGAAAAGGATTTAACTTACACAATCCCCTCTCCCTTCCCAAAGCTGGTATTTTAAATGCCAGTTCTCTCTCAACTCTACCTAATCTTTTGTTTGGTTGACCTCTATATGAAAACAATGTGCCTCATTCCTTTGACATAGTTTACTCATCCTATCCTATCTACCATATTTTTAGCTCCACCTTTATTTTTAAATTGCCATAATTGAAAGATAATATTTACATTCTCTTCTCTCATCACATTGTTAAGTATTCTGTATTTTGGCTGAGGTCACCTCAAAAGTTGAAAGCAAATAGGGGCATCTGGGTGGCTCAGTGGGTTAAGCATCTGACTCTTGGTTTCAGCCCAGGTCATGATTTCATGGCTTTGTGGGTTTGGGCCCCGCTTCAGGCTCTGTGCCCACAGTGCGGAGCCTGCTTGGGATTCTCTCTCTCTCCCTCTCTCTTTGCCCCTCCCCATTGTGCTGTCTTTATCTTTCTCAAAATAAATAAACTTTAAAATTTTTTTAAAAAAGTTGAAAGCAAATAAACAGCACTATTGGGGGAATATTTACTCTCCGGTGTTTGCATTTGGAAAGACCTTCCCTAAAACATTGATCTCTCTCCTTCCCCTAACTTCTCACCATATGAAGAATGACTTACCACACAGGCAAGTCTGGAAGGGAAACAATATGCTAAGGACAGTTCCTCCTATCTTAGTCTGTTAGAGCTGCTAGAACAAAAATACCACAGACTAGATGACTTAAACAGCAAACATTTATTTCTCACAGTTCTGGAGGCCAAGAAATCCAAGATGGAGGCACTGGCATTTGGTATTTGGTGAAAGACCCCTTCCTGATTCATTGCTGGCAGTCCTCCTACTGTTTCTCACATGGCAGAAGGAACACAATGCTCTCTACAGTCGCTTTTATAAAGACACAAATCCCATTCATGAGGATCCCACCCTCAGGACCTAATCAATTCCCAAAGGCCTCACCTCAAAATGCCATCTCAATGAGGATTTAGACACACACACACACACACACACACACACACACACACACACACACACAAATACACACAAACACACACACAGAGTCTTATGATAGCTCTGTAAATGTAAAAACTGTGGGGTGATACTTCAGAAATTGAAACTGTCATACTCATTAAGCATAGTAAGACAGTCAGGGCCTTGAACATTTAAAAGATGCTGAGATCAGTGCTTGTCAGGAATCAAGAAAGAGGGGAGAGGTTAATGACAAAGGAGACATTTAGAGAAACTTCTCGGGTAAAGGACCAGTCTATACCATACTGTGGTAGTAGACTCCTGATTCAATCCATTGCCAAACCCATAAACAGATGGGATAGGAGAAAATATCTGCAAGCCATTTATCTGATAAGGGGATAATCTCCAAAATATTTAAGGAACTTCTATAATTTGATAGCAAAACAAAAAAGAAAAAAAGTAACTGAATTTTAAAAAAATGGGGTAAGGACTTGAATAGACATTTCTCCAAAGAAGATACACAGATGACCTACAGGTACATGAAAAGATGCTCAATATCATTAATCAACAGGGAAATGCAAATCAAAACCACGAGATGATTATCACTTCACACCTGGTAGAATGGCCATTATCAAACAACAATCAAAAAAAAACCTTACAAAGGATAGTAAGTGTTGGCAAGGTTGTGGAGAAACTGAAACCTTTGTACACTGTTGGTGGGAATGTAAAATCATGCAGCCACGACACAAAACAGTGCAGAGGTGAGGCACCTGGGTGGCTCAGTCGGTTAAGTGTCTGACTTCGGCTCAGGTCATGATCTCACAGTTTGTGAGTTAGAGCCCCGCATCAGGCTCTGTGGTGATGGCTCAGAGCCTGGAGCCTGCTTTGGATTCTCCCTCTCTCTCTTCCCCTCCCCTGCTTACGCTCTGTCTCTCTCTGTCTCTCAAAAATAAATAAAAATGCTAAAAAAAAAAGTGCAGAGGTTCCTCAAAAGATTTTAAAAATAATTACCATATGATATACTATATACATATACTACTTTTGTATATATGCTATTTTATATATACTATTTTTATATCCGCATACTATTTTTTATATCTGTGTATATAAATATGTATAGATGTATAAAAATATGGAGGTTCCTCCAAAAATATTTTAAAATTACTATATGTTATATACATGCTATCTTATATATAAATTATTCATATATACTTTTACTTATAGTATTTTTATACCTTTATACTATTTTTATCTATACTGTTTACATATACTATTTTTATATATTACTTTAATAGACACACTATTATATTACTATCTTAATATATACACTATTTTATATATAAATATTGGAGGACAGTCATATTTAAAGTTTTATTTAGTTGATAGCCTCCATTATACTTCAAGTTAATATTATAGAAAATAAGAAGAAGACATTTGGAAATTCTACTGAAAGTTCAGAATTCATTAATTGGAACAGAAATATAAACAAGTCTCAGAAAACAATCATAACAATACTTAATATTGGAGATGTACTCTTCCTTGAGATAATTAATTTGCAGTTATGATTCATGAATTGTTTCATATTTTTCTGCCACACTTTTGTATCATATGTGCAACAAACAAAAAAATTCCTAGCTATGCCTATGAGCACACAGGAATTTTCCATAAATTTTCAGCAATTCCACTTGTGGTTATATGTTGAAAAGACTTGAATCTCAAAGAGATATCTTTACTCCTATGTTCACTGGAGCACCATTCACAATAGCTAAAATATGGGGGGGGGACTATCCATCAATGGATTAATGGACCAAAAAATGTGGTACATGCAAGCATTTGGAATATTATTCAGTCTTAATGAAGAAGAAAATCCTGTAAGACATAACAACACTGATGAACCTGGAGGACAATATGCTACGTGAAATAAGCCAATCACAGATATTGCACGATTCCACTCATATAGGGTCTATAAATTAGTAAAACTCAGGAAAGCAACAAATAGAAATGTGTTGCCAGGGAGTGGGGGAGGGGAAATGGGCAGTTGCTGATCAATGAATATAAAATTTAAATTATACAAGATGAGTGAGTTTTAGGCATACACTGCACAACAGTGTGCCTATAGATAACAACACTGTATTGTACACTTAAAAATCTTTCAAGAGTGGGCTCGCCTGCATGACTGGGTCAGTTAAGTGTCGGACTTCAGCTCAGGTCATGATCTCGTATGCGATTCATGAGTTCAAGTCCCATGTTGGGCTCTGTGCTGACAGCTCAGAGCCTGGATTCTGCTTCAGATTCTGTGTCTCCCTCTCTCTCTCTACCCCTCTTCGGCTCACACTCGGTCTCTCTCTCTTTCTCTCTCTCTCTCAAAAATAAACATTAAAATTTTTTTTAATTATTAAAAAAAATCTGTTAAGAGGGTAAATCTCACTGTCCTTATCACAATAAATCTTTTTAAGTGTCCATTTAAATAACAAACAAACAAAACTGTACATCACAAAGAGTGTGTTTTAATGTATGCAAAATTTTAACAAAATCAGCAAGTATGTTGGGGATCCCAGGATGGGATGAAGACTGTGGTAAATTAATTATATTATGAACATAAGATACAACTGTGCTGAAGGAAGTGAGGGTAAAAAAGGAGCTGACCTAATTGTAATGCTAGGTATTTACCCAAAGGATACAAAAATACGGATTCAAAGGGATAAACGCACCCTGATGTTTACAGCAGCATTATGAACAATAGCCAAATTATGGAAACAGGCCAAATGTCCTATAACTGATGAATGGATAAAGAAATTGTGGTCAGACTCTTGGTTTTGGCTCAGGTCATGATCTCACGGTTCATGAGTTCGAGCCTGGGATTCTCTCTCTCTCCCTCTCTTTCTCTCTTTCTCTCTCTTCCCCTGCCCTTCCCCCACTCATTTTTTCTCTGTCTCTCTCAATTAAAAAAAAATAGAAAGAAATAGTATATATATACTATTACCCAGCCATAAAGAAGAATGAAATCATACCATTTGTAACAATGTGGAAGGAGCTAGAGAGTATTATGCTAAGTCAGTCAGAGAAGGATAAATACCTTATCATTTCACTCATATGTAGAATTTAAGAAACAAATCAGATGAACATGGTGGGGGAAAAAGAGGCAAACCAGGAGAAGAAACTGAGGGTTGCTGGAGGAAGGTGGATGAGGGGTATGGGTTATATAGGTGGGTTATATATACGGGTTATATATATGGGTTATATAGGTATGGGGATTGAGGAGTGCACCTATTCTGATGAGCACTGGATGTTGTATGTAAGGGACAAATCACTAATTCTACACACCTGAAACTAATATTGTATTGTATGTTAAGTAACTGGAATTTAAATAAAAACTTGCAAAAAAAAGAAAAAGGAGCTGACCTAAGTAATTTTGGTAAATGATGTTATCACTGGAAACTGTAAGACTAGAGACAAAAGAAGTATACAACACTATACTCCACAAATTTCTTTCTCTCCGGGTGAAGATTAACAATTCTGAGACTTAACTTACGTGCATACTGGGGTTGGCCAAATAAGTAAATGGATATTGGAGACAGGGAACTGGGTTTCTCACTATCAGAGAGGGAAGACAAAGGTAAGTACTAAAGATCAAAATGACCCTTTGGTATTGCATTGGAGTCAGAGACATTAGCATGAATAGATGTTTAGCATAATAAATATACAGATTTATTTTAATAAGTCTGTACATTTATTTTATTAATTTATTTGAATAAATTTATTTTAATAAATAATTAATCCCTGGGTTAGTGCACAGGCATATGTTACCCAGCTCTGTGTGCTGGGTACGTTCCAGTAAAGGGAAGGAAAGCTACCTGGGAAAAATGAAGCAGAAATAACATGAGATGAACCCACGGCATTTTGCAGTATCAGGAAGTTAAAATGGCTCAAAAAACACAAAAGATGGCGACATTTCAAAAAGATATAGTAGCCAACCTGAAAGAAGCTCCCATTAGCAAAAGCTAAAACAATTTACAAACTGTTAACATAAAATACAATGCAAATATATGTGCATTCATCATGATATGAGTAAATGATCGAATAAGTAAATAAACTGGCAGAGGAAGGAGAAAACTCTTCCTTAAGAATTCCACACAATGTATATGTAGATAGTCTCCCTCCACCCCCTGCTCTTTTCAGGAATTAGAACAAAACTCCCACCTCTGAAGTGTGGGCTGTGCATAGAGATTTTGTTTCAAGAAGGACAGAAGAAAGAGTAACTTTATAGTGGAGGGGTCTGACAGGCACCACTTTAACCAAATATGGAAAAACAACAACACAACCCCAAATTGTAGAAACCCCAGAATATTCTTCCAAATACCTGACCAGATTCCTCAAAACTGTCAAGGTCAAGGAAAAATTAAGGAACTGTCACAGAGGAGAATGGGGAAATACGACAATTAATATCAGTGTGTACCCTGGATGGATTCCTGGAAGACGAAAAGGACACCAATGCAAAAGTGGTGACACTCAAATAAAGTCTGGAGTTTAATAATAATAACAATGTATCAACATGAGTTTCTTATTTTTGACAAATGTACCAAAATAATATAAAACAACAGTGAAGTAAACTGGGTGAGGGGTATACAGAAACTCTCTGCACTATTTTTGCAACTTCTCTGTAAATCTAAAATTATTCCAAATACAATGTTTATAAAAAAAAACAGATGATGAGATACAGGAATTTTGGCAGAAGCTTTCATCTTTACTAGGTGTCCAGAAACAATAAATATAGCTTCAGGTGAAGATTCTGCAAAGAGTGATTCTCCTGACGGGTGTAAAAGTGAAAAAATGTGAAGGGAATCCTTCCCTAGGAGACACATTTCATTAACTTAAAAATTCCATACCAAGAGGCAGTGGAAACAGCATTTTGTACTAAAAACACTTGCTCACAAGAAATTGTCATTACTCAGCTCCCAAAGCAAATACAACACAACATTTTAAGGAAAATTGAGATTTATAGAGAAAATGGTTAGAGGTTTTCGGTTTTGCTTTGTTTTTTTGTTTTTCTAAATGTTTATTTATTTTTGAGAGAGAGAGAGAGAGACAGAGCATGAACAGGGGAGGGGCAGAGAGAGAGAGGGAGACACAGAATCTGAAACAGGCTCCAGGCTCTGAGCTGTCAGCACAGAGCCTGACACAGGGCTTGAACTTGTTTACCGCAATATCATGACCTAAGCTGAATTTGGATGCTTAACTGACTGAGCCAACCAGGCACCTCAATTAGAGGTTCTGATGAACCTTTTCTAGAGGAAAAAGAAAGAAAAAGAAAATTCTCAAGGTTTCCACTATTGCAAACGTATAAACTTTTCAAGAAAGGCTCATAGTCTCCATTGCCCCTACTAAAAAGGATCTCACAGATGGCTAAGTTTCATCTCCAGATATAGGGAATACACAAGGTCAACAAGATCTATCACAATGTAAGACCACAAGTCATTGAATCTGAAGCATTGGTCCATACTACATGTCATCTTGGTGAAGATGAAGTTTTCCTTCAAACACCCCCTCTCTCTACATATGCACTAGAGTTTTTGCTATAGTCTTCAACAGCACCAAGTACTAGAAGCCGAGCATATGGATTTTACCTGGTATAATTAAATCTAGTAACTAAGCATTAGCTTATCTAAGTTTTGTGTTCATACTGTGATAGCCTAATGTGTCCTAGTAACTCTGATTCTTTTTTTTTTTTTTATTTCCCTAAATGAGGCACGTGTATCACTTGAAGTTTATTTTCTGCTAGTCTTTCCTAAGAATAGAAGACTGACCAAGGTCTCTGTAGAGATAACTGGATTATCAGCATGCCCGCTAAAATATTTCCTTTTTAGGTTAAAACATAAGGGACTTCTGGACTTTAAGATTCTGGATCCTAAAATCCCAGGACACAGAGAGCTATACAGAGAGCATTATTCAACTTCCAAGAGTGTTACAAGTTTTCCCCAGAGAGATGGTTCAATTTATCTAACAAAAAAATCATGTGATTTTCTGACTAGGAATAAGGGCGAGGCTGCCAGCAAAGCCCTCTTTCCTCTTCCCTGTCACAGGTTGGGGTCTCTGGAAATTAGACTCCAAGAAGGAGACTGGAGGCAGTTAATGCAGGGTGTTTACTAAAAAGCATCCTTGGGAACAACACCTGTGGGAAGAAGGAGAAGGAGAACTGGATGGGGAGAAGTCAAACTTCAAGGGCAACTCTACAGGGAGCTCAGGATTAAAAATGGCTCCTCAGGTTTGTACCGCATGGAGTCAAAGCCTGCCTTTTAATCTCCACCTCAGTCACTGGATGTGGGCCTCCCTGAGGAAAAGCATGAAGGAGCAAGGCAGTTTTCTGCAGCAGAGGCAACCCTTAAGGGCTGGCTGTGATCTGACTGCACTCCATCAAGCCAAGGCAAAGGAGTGCTTTCTCAAAGAGGGTCTCAATGGTGCATCCCTGTACCTACCACACCACCCCCCCTCCCCCCAGCACTCCAAGCCTACTTCCTGGAAAAATCCTTTGTAAACAGATTTCCATGCTCAATTACCGATATTTTATCTGCATCTAATAATGTTCATGAGCATTCAAGTGTTTCAGACAACTTTATCAGACACTTGGATTATTATCATTGTTGGTTTGTCAGTATAAATATGTCAAGATTAATATCAATGTACCAGGATCTTATCTTATATCTTCCACAGTGCCAAACACATTACTATGCTCTATACCGACACTCAGTGAATATTTGAAGATGGTCCAACATAAAAGAATTAACATGGTTATGAATTTAGAGAAACATGGTTCCAAATCCCACTTTGATCAATTATTACCTCTGTAGTTTAAATCTTTCTCTTCATCTGAAAAAAAAGGAGTGCTAAATGATAATAAGTAACAAATCAATAATACAAAGAGTGCCTGTTCTATTTACTATGCAGAGTATTTTGAATAACTAATAATATCATATATAAATGCTAACCTTTTATAAATGTCCCTTCCCTGTGTACCAGGCACTGTTAAGGAGCTGTGAATGCATTCACTCACTTAATCCTTAAAACAAGGAGTGTTTTTTAACGTCACTGGTTATGCAGGTTAAGAAACTGAGTGACAGGAAATAATTTTCTCAGGGTTAGAGAACTAATGAGTACCAGAGCAAGGATGTGAACTCAGATCTGCTCTCACAAAGTACTACATCATACTGCCTCCCCTTAAGTATTGTTCTTTACAGTCTGAATGCACCAATGCTAGTTATTATTAAATCAATGAATATGTAGTTGATCTTTCATAATCATTATACATACTAAGAAGCAAAATCATATATGTTCTTTACACTATTTATTCCCCAAATCCATTGAGCTCCTAATATATACCAGGCACTTATCAAAATGAAGATGGTAGAGTAGTGAATAAAACAGAAATCCCCTCACGCGTGCAGATTATATCCTTGTGGGGAAAACAATAAAATTACAAAAAAGTAAAATACACAGTATATTATACACCTTAGACAGAGAAGAGTGCTAAAAAGAAAACAAACGGGAAAGTTGCTACACAGTGTCAGTGCCTAAATATTTTGAGTTGAATTTTGAGTAGAATTTAAATTCTCAATCAGAGCTTAGCATAGATCTTAGCAAAAAGTAGATTCTCAATTATGTTCATCATTTTAATGTAAAAAAGTAAAGAAAGAAGATATTTCAACAATAATCATAGATATAATGATGATATAGCAGTGTTAATTTTAATTGCAATTTATGGTAATTATTTTGTATGGAAGAAACTATTTCAAACAGGTGCAGGTTTTATCATTTAGGCAAATTTGAGCAATAGGAAGAAATACCACTTCATCAAAGATTTCACAAACATAAAATACAGTTTTAAATTACACATTTTATCATAATGTGCCTAAAAATTATATTAGGTTCTTATATAATCTTCTTCCATTTTTTGTTTTAAGTTCAGAGATTTCCTCTTCTAATGTTTGAGAATGTAGGGAATTGCTGAATCTGTGCTATCACACTCACAATCTAGAGTTTCGATGATCGTTTTCTATTTGAGTGTATTCTCTATTTAGTTTCAGGATTGTAATATGCACTATATAAACTGTACACTAATAACTGCTATCACTTATATAGTGCTTACTATTTGCTTAGCACTGTTCTATATCCTTTCACATGTATTTTCTAATGTATTTTTATAACAGTGCCTAGTTGTATTACAAGTATCCAATTTTACACATATAGAAACTAAGAGAGAGAGTGGTTGTGTACAAAAGGAATATCAATTAGTCTGATCAAAGACACCATGATCTTAGTTATTATATCAGTCTGCCCCTCTTCAAAAAGAAATCCTACACAACTTCCAATTTACGGTTTATTGAAGTATAATATTTTCTCACCAGGTGCTATTTTCTTTATCCTTAAAAAAAATATGGCATTTTTATAAGTCTTACATGTGATAAAGACACTTGGAAGGGAAGCAAAAATAACATAAAAACAGGAAGGGAGACAAACCCTAAGAGGCTCTTAAACACAGAGAACAAACTGAGGGTTGCTGGTGGGGTGTTGGGTGGAGGGATGGGCTAAAGGGATGACGGCCATTAAGGAGGGAACTTGCTGGGATGAGCACTGGGTGTTATATGTAAGTGATGAATCACTGAATTCTATTCCTGAAATCATTATTACACTATACATTAACTAACTTGGATTAAAATAAAATAAAATAAAATAAAATAAAATAAAATAAAATAAAACTAAATAAGATATAAAGTTAAATTTTATAAATTTATAATTAAATAAATTATATTAAAAATTAAAAGTAATAGATACTCAAACACATCACTAATTATTTTCCCATTATCTTGAGGTTATTTGTATCTAATGTATCTGCATGACAGAAATACAATTTCTGGTGTGCGACTTATTGCACGTGCCTTTCCAATTTTACACCCAGTGATGTAATGTTGGTAGCCTGAAACTGGCGATGCTGAGAGTATTTATGCCATGAAAATCAAAATTTATTTATTATTTTGTTGACTGCCTACACTTTAAAAAGTGATGAAAAATGTTAATAAAGCATACGAAACTGAAAAAATATGGTATTTTTATAAGTCTTATATGTCATAAAGACAGTTTGTTAAAACAACAAAAGAAGTCCTTTGAAGAGTTCTGGTTCTGAGAAAACGGAATACACATATCACACCCTGTTTTTTCCCATCGAATACAACTATAAATCCCAGATAGAATGCATGGAACAGCTACTTGAGAACCCTGAAAAGTAAATGGTAGCAGCTGGAAGGGAAATAGAGGTCAGAATTTTTCAAGTTCCCTTGAAATGGAAGGAAGTTTATTTATTTATTTTTCTCCGCCAAAGGTAGCTTAAAACCCAGACATGTGCACTAAATGCAGATAAATAAAGTTTAAGAAAAGCTCTGTTTCTGGTCCAAGCACCACGAAAGGGATTCTCAATGAGTCAGGGAGAATAAAGGAAATCTTCTGTTGATTTTTCTTCCCCTTCCTTACCACCCTAACACCTTGGCAGCATCATGGCAGCAGTGACAGCAAAGTCATGGCCTTGATAGTGAGTAGTTACGGAAAACTCTAAGAGGGAGAGAATCCTCTCTGACCAGAAAAACTATGGTTCAAAGAATCTGAGGCAAATTCCTGTTGCTTTTCTTATTTCTCTGTTCCCACACTACAGTACATGCATAGCAGAACAAGGAAACTCAAAATATAAAATATAAATATAAAATGAAAATATAAATGAAAATACTAAGAAAATTAAAATAATACAAAAGAAGTTGGCAAGGAGAAATAGAACATAAAGAGAGGCATAGCAAACCAAAATAATTAATAAATAATAATAATAATGGTAGTAAACAAAACAGCAAACATTAGAGTAAGTGTAAATGACCTAAGTACTCCAATTAAAAGATAGTATGATTGGATTAAAAACTCAATTATTATTTTGCACATTTCTGACAGACCAATGAAATCAAATGATAAATGGAGTATCTTACAAAGCAATAAGTTTACAGAATTGTCAAAGACACATCATACAAGATTCAAAGGGGACTTTAAAACTCATAATGCTGTCACAGCAATTTTTATAAAAAGTACAAATTTTTAAAAACATTTATGGTAGAATAAAGGTTTCATTTCTTACAGAATAGTGCCAATATCACAAAGCGTGATTGGCCATGCGATCTTACAAAATAATTAATCTTTAGCAGCTGCCCATTGGTGGAAAGAAATCCAAATGAAATCATCTTTTCTATTTCATTCAGCAAAGATACTCCTTTGAGAGAAATTGATGAGATGGCAAAAGATTTTTGAAAATTAGCTGTGTAACAACGACTGCAGTCAAGCAAATTTTAAGTTCAATGGGAGGAACATCCTGGATGATAATACGCATTTCTGCTTGCATAAAATTACTGAAACTGAATACGAAAGGTTTATCTGTGTTTAACAACCTAAAAAATAATTGCATTAAAAGACATCCTTTTCCAGTGTCATTACTGTACAACAAATGAAACATGAACAAGAGGAATGGCTATTCAGCCAAATGAGTTTATAAGCAACTTTTCAAAAGGACTACCAGGAGTTATCAATTCACAGCATTCTTCCTCAAAAACAGTCACCAAGTATCTTAGTGACAGATCCCATAAATGAGTTATTTGGTATTCAGCATTATTAGTACATTTGAGTAACACCTTTTTCTTCTTTAGAGTCCAGATAGGGTACTGTACTCCGACTTTTGTCTGGAACTTATTCATTTAGTACTTTATTCTACTTATGAATTTCATTTCAAAATTGTCAAAGGGCCATTATAATTTATTATAAGATGAATGATTTAGGCTGACAAGATTGAGAGCCACAATCCCATAATCCTCCAAAGAGCATATTTATATCATTTTAAAACATTTTCCAAATTTTATCATCTTTTAATGTTTTAATTTTTTTTTTTTTTTTTGTAGTTTCAAGGTTTTGCTTAAATTCAGTTAGTTAAGGGGCTCCTGGGTGGCTCAGTCAGTTAAGCATCAGCTTCAGCTCAGGCCATGATCTCACGGTTCGTGAATTCGAGCCCCCTGTTGGGCTCTGTGCTGACAGATCAGAGCCTGGAGCCTGCTTCAGATTCTGTGTCTCCCTCTCTCTCTGTTTGTACTCTGTCTCTCTCTCAAAAATAAATAAACATTTAAAATTTTTTTTAAAAAATCCAGTTAGTTAACATACAGTGTAATATTAGTTTCAGATGTAGAATTTAGTGACTCATCACTTACACACAATATCCAGTGCTTATCACAAATGCCCTCCTTAATACTCATCACCCATTTAACCCATCCCCCCTTCCTCACCTCCCTTCCAGCAACCCTAGGTTTGTTCTCTATAGTTAAGAGTCTGTTTTATGGTTTGCCTCTCTCTTCCCCACCCCCCATATCTATTTGTTTTGTTTCTTAAATTCCACATGAGTGAAAGAAATCATATGGTATTTCTATTTCTTTGACTGACTTATTTCACTTAGCATAATACTCTCTAGCTCCATCCAGGTCATTGTAAATGGCATGGCTGAGTAACATTCCATTGTATATATTGCAAATTTTATCATCTTTTTAAAAAAATCTCATTATCAGATAAATTTTTAATTCTTTAATTACTAATATGGTTTTTTTGTACATTTATCAGTCATTTGTATTTCTCCTCTGAATTATCTTTCAGGATTGTCAGTTTGATCAGTGAATTTGAGTTTTATTTATATCTGATTTATAAGTACTGTATATATTACATATGTTAAGTTTTAATCATAATTATAGCAATATTTCTCTTTAAAAAATTAAAAAATTTTTTTAATGTTTTTTATTTTTGAGAGAGAGAGAGAGAGAGACAGAGTGTGAATGGTCGTGAGGGGCAGAAATAAAGGGAGACACAGAATCTGAAGTAGGCTCCAGGCTCTTGAGCTATCAGCACAGAGCCAGCGCGGGGTTTGAACTCACAAACTGGGAGATCATGATCTGAGCTGAAGTCAGACACTCTACAACCGAGCAACCCAGGTGCCTCGCAAATATTTCTCTTTATGCATCTCTGATATTTTAATACCAGTGGTGATTTTGTTGTTTGGAGGGATGCCAAATATATCATACATTATTTATTAATACCTTCACTGTATTTATCCTTAGGAATTCCTCACTTAGGTTTACAAATACATCAATTTTTTTGTTTTTGTTTTTCATTTATGGTTTTATCTAATGACTTCAACTTGACTTGTCTTTTAGCATTTATTGTACTGAAAAATGTAAGATGTGATTCCAACTTGATTTCTTTTCTCACATAATTTCTCTATTTACTCTTTTAACTAAACCCTTAGATATAGGGTTTGTTTCTATATTTCTTTTCCTCAGTGATCCACTGATCCTTGTACTGTTAACACAGTGTATTACCTACTGTGCTTTAAGATAACTATTTAGTATCTGAAAGCTCATGGCTCCTTTATCATTATTCTTTCTTCACAACCACAACCATTGCTTTCTCAATCATTACATTTTGATGTATTTTGGGATAGTCATCCCAAGTTTATAAAAACAGAAAAGGCCATCAAAACAAAAGACTTAAATGATCAACCTAAGAATCAGAAGGTAGTACTGAGACCCATCTGTGTGGATAGCATACATAGATGCATGGATCTTCTTTTCAAACAAAGAAACCAAGACTTTTGCCATTCCAAATGCATTCTTCCAGCTGCTGATATAATTTTTGACTAATATAGACTCTGAAACAGTCTATTCCATACCATCTGCATCTCAACTTTGACAAGTTTTATGGTAACAGGGTGACTGATGAACAGGTAACATGGGACCAGTGGTTTCAACATAATTGTAACACATCATTCATTAGATTGTCAAAGTCTCCTTCCAGATATCAATCTGCTGGTTTAATAAAAGAAGTGAAAAATCAAGACCCATTATTACCCCTACATGAGAGCCCTCTGGGAGGAGAGGAAATTCCTCACCTAGTGCACAAGGATATTCTGTAATGAGCAGCAGCCATGCCCATGAAGTGAAGGTCGGACCTATGGCATCAAATCCTCTGTCACTTTTCTTCACAGACACCCACTAAAAGCCTCAAGGCAGCATTTTAAAGCAGGAAAGTACTCCAGCAATGGTTAATGAAACTATGATTTTCCCCCCATGGGGAATACCCTTCTGAACTAGAAAACAGGCAAAACTAGTCCATTAACTCTCCTTTGAGAGGGGTTTGCTTTTGCGGCTTCATAAAAATAGCAGTGTGGAGTTGGAAAAGAATAAAAAGTCTCAGACTTGAAATACTAAAATGCACACACTTAGTAATCAGTTTAACGGATGCTTTGTAAGTAAAGGGATGGCACATAAACATATATTTCTGAGAAATTAGTGTAAAACCCACATTACATGAATAAGGAAGAACATGCCCAGAAGCAAGGATATGACAGTTATTTACCTTTTCCTAGGGCACCTCTGCATTTAGTAAAGGCACAAATACAGAGCAACCAAACTCACTGGCCCTGTGGGCAGGTTTGGGAGCATATTTGAACTCTGCTTTCTGGTTTCACATTAGTTCCGTTCAAATCTTGAGCATTCTTTTCTTGTGATGAGAAACTATATATTGTTTGAATACAGAACCGACTGCAGAAGACTTTATACACAAAGAACTGACACAATTCACATCAATATGAATGATGCTTTGCTCAGGAAAAGGGCTCCTGAGGTGTGAAAGGTGAAAATTTCCTCACTCTACACATCCTGAATATGCTATTTTCTGAAAGGAAAGGAGAAAAGAGAAAACTAATGTTTTTCTGCATATTAAAAAAAGAGGAACTGGGAGTTTCTGAACACATTCAAAAAAAGAGGGAGTTATGTGTACTAAAAAAAAAAAAATATGTGAAAATTGTAGAAAGAGAAAATATCTGAGCAAAAAACTGGAGGCTAAAACATTGATTACAAAATGGCTTTACTGTTCTATGCAGCTTAACTAAACTTTAGACAGGCTTCCTCCCGGACTGTAGGCCCCTGACCTCACTTTTCTTACAGTATTTCCTTTAGAAAACTTCCAATTATACACTTTTTCCCCTGCTCCTTTGAAATGTAAATCTCCTCCCAGGATATACCAGTTTAACCTACCAGATACATCTTTCTTAAGAAGCTGGAAGGCAAGCCTCTGAAATATAATCCTTTTAGAAAGATAGAGTTCCGATTTCCCAGCCTTTATGGGAGAGTAGGAGCCTAACTCTGATAAGCAGAAATTAGCCAATTAGTAAAATAAACACAGGTGGCCTAAGCACACCGGCCAACCAACCTCCTGAAGACCCCTGGTGCCTTCCCACTAGCACCCCCTAGTGCTTGAAACTTTCCCACCTTCTGTTTCAAAAGTTGAGCCCTCCCACCTTTAGTATAGGCAGAGTTCAATCTCCTAGTTCGATCATCTTGAAAAAAATCTTTCTTGACTGTTTAACGCTCTGGCATAATTTTTCTTTGACACTGGGGAGAAAGTAAACTGGTGACAATTTGCAGTAGTGAAGAAACCTAAACAAGAAATGGGTAATATTTGATTGTAAAGGATTTCTGTGCCATCCTAAAATGGGCTACCTCCCAAGAAAATCTACAGTAGTGACTGCTACCCACATCCGCCCTTTTTAGTGGTTCTCTGGAAGGCAGATAGCGTTTCTTTCACAGGAATGAACTTTATGGAAGAATGGGAAGAAGAATGAGGTATATCCTGACTCTAGAGAACATAAGCACTACCTTAATTATTCAAGAATTCTTGGTAACGACTACCCAAAAGTATGGAATTGGAGATAAAGAGTGACTCCAGAAAGGTCTCCTGACTCTGGAGAACATAAGCACTACCCTGATTATTCAAGAATTCTTGGTAATGACTACCCAAAAGTATGGAGTTGGAGATAAAGGTGAATGATCTGGAGAATTTCTGTCAGGGAACATTAAGTATGCACTTTATATGCACAAATCTTCTGCCTCCGATTATGTATTGGAGCATCCAGTCTCAGTTGTGAAACTGCTAAGGAGGATCCCTTGCCTGAATAAGCTCTGCAAAATACTGATCATGAGCTATTTGTTACCAGGAAAGGCTTCTTTTTATACTTAAACTGTCGGTGCAACTATCTCTTTCTATCACTGCCTCCTGCACCTGTGTTCAAAGCTCTGGGTCAGTAGATGGGACATTTTTATATTACTCACTTTGGGATAGGGAAAATAATTTCCAGGTTACAATCTGAACTATAGTGGGTAACCCTATTTGGCAGGAACCATGACACCATAGCCCTTCCTGTGTGACATCATTATATACACAATATCCACTGTGGCCCAAGAAGCTCATAAGTTTTTATTGTCTATTTCCCAACTGTTGTAGAATTATTAGTAATAACTCTGAGGGAGGGGAATAAAATATGAAGAAGCCAGGCAGCCATCAAAACTTCATTATAAAAGAGAGGCTATTTCACTATAAGGAAGGCATATCTTTGAAAAAATTCATTTGGTGTTTTTCTAATATTCAAAAGAATATATGGTTTGTAGTTCCAAGTTTGGTGATATGCCGTCTAGAAAATGAAATAATTAACCTGGTTGATATCTAAGCTCCCTTCGAAGTCTAAATGTCTTTTCTAACAACTTGTGTGTCTCGATTCTTTCGTTCCCTCCTTTCTTTCCTCCCTCACTTCCACCCTCCATCCCTCCTTCTTTCCTTCCCTTCCTCTTCCATTCCTTCCACCTTCCTTCACAATGGCAAGTGCAGTATTTTCTATACCTCAAAACGATTTATTGGTGGTAAGCCACAACATGTTTAGAAAATACAAAGAAAATATTATAACCTTCATTGTCAACGGTGCAAACACAGTTAAAATATTCTAGAAGGGGAACATCAGCTTGGTTTCTCTATAGTGGTTGTATGTTATTCCCTAGTGAGACACAGATTTCCAGCTGGCAGAGGCAAACAGATTATTTTGAATGTACAGTATTAATTTAGTGCAATTACTATGATTAATGTTTTTAGAACAAAATTGTAATGTTTTTCTAATGAATAAAGCTGAAACATTTATCTTATAATAATGTTGTAGTATTGTATTAATATAAAGTGGAACAGAAAATAAACTAGAGAAGCACAGAACAGCCAAACCATAAATCTAAACACCAAGAAATTTGCTTTTAAACATCATTACCTCACTACTATAAAATTTCCTAAACTGAAATGTAGAAAGTTTATTTGATATTTCCAATAGATATACTATTTCCTGAGGCTTAAATTTGATTGCCAGAAATTAGAACTATATGAATGAAAAAAAATCCCAGTAAAAAGGTATAGTTACAGATCAAAGCAATTAAAATAGCATCATTCTATAATGAGAGATATAGATGAGACGGTGTGATACTTACAAATACTAAAAAGTAATAGGCATTTGTTTCTATGTAGAATTTATCTTTAATGAAAAAAGAATGGATTGCAGTGCAGTGGTTAAGAACTTGGTTTCTGCAGTCAGGGAGTTTAAGCTACGTGTTAATCTGTGTGGGCTTTTGCAAATTACTGAAATTCTCTAAATCAATGATCTTAAAACTTGGACTCTTGAGTGTACACAAAGACTTTCCAAGGGAATTAATGGCAAGGGTGACTTAAGAAAGTCACTTTCCAGAACCTCAACTATGTGCTGCCCAGCAATGTAGTCCTAGTCAAGGTACCAGGCAAGGTCTCCTTCCCCACCTCCTCCACTGCAATTCTCCTTCTTTTAGTTGACAAGGGAAAGTTCTCATCCAACCCAATCCTTCTTTGGAAAATTGTCCTGAGCTGTAAAAACTACAGGAGTACCAAACAAATGGACAATTAAATTGCTTGTGTTGGTGAAGCCTCTTTAAATAAGGTTTAACCCTCTTAAACCCACTGTGGATTTAGAGCATTGTATTTTATTTTACAAAGTAAAAGTGTGACACTGGAAATGAAATATTTTGGTCTTTGTTGGAAATTCTGAAAGCACCACAGTTCACCCAGGTGACACTAGCAAGTCTCCAGCCTTTCTCCTTTCTCTATATCAATCCTTCTCTCTCTCTCCCTCTCTTAACTGTTCACAACTATTTACAAATAGAAGTCCTAGTGGTCCTTTTGAAGTAAATAAATGAGATTTAAAAAAAAAAAACTTTTTTAAACATTTATTTATTTTTGAGAGGTGGGGGGACAGGCAGAGCATGAGCAGGGGAGGGCTGAGAGAGAAGGAGACATAGAATCCCAAGCAGGCTCCAGGCTCTGAGCTGTCAGCACAGAGCCTGACGTGGGGCTGGAACTCATGAGCTATGAGATCATGACCTGAGCCAAAGTCAGATGCTTAACTGACTGAGCCACCCAGGTGCCCCAATACGTGAGATTAATTTGCAATTAGTAGCTTACATTCATTCATAAGCTAAGATTAACTTACTTTTAAAAAATAATTTTTTTTCTGGAATAGGTTGAAATGGGTCTTTGGAATATCATTGGCTTTATTACTTGTATAATCAAAGCTAATCTTTATAGACAGTAAAGAGAAAATACTTCTGTTCAGTCCATCCTAGATGATATACTAACAAGTTAAATAATCATATTTTTTAGCATGCAAATTAATAATATTTCCCTAAAGTTCCCCACTGTGAGAAGCTGTTATATTTGTTCCTCATTGGACAAAATAAAGTAAGGACACACGAAACCCCTGGGAATGTATTACATTTCATGTTATTGAATAAAAGTACAAGAAAAGGTTCTTGAACCTTCTATGATTTCTTGGTAAATTTATCATGTTGTGAAATGACATAATTTCCAGCAAATAAAAGTTACAAAATAATGTTCACCTCTATTTGTTTTTGTTCTTGTTGTTGCTCTGCTTTTGTTTTTTTGGCCGTGTGTATATCTTGTTTGGGAACATTGCTCTTTAAGTTTATCTTGGTGAAAACACAAGCACACCATTCGAACTGTGCTCAAAACAATTCAGTCCTTTTACTGTTTTTGTGGCTTAAAACGTATGCTTAATATCCACATTTTCCATACGTTATTGCTACAGAAAACATGGAATAATTAAAAAATTGCTGTTTTAAAAAAAAGAAAACCCCTTAGAGCTTTTGAAAGAATCATCAGAGTGTGATTTTTGAAATTTAAAATGTTCTCACCAAATATTTTACGCTATCCTGTTGCATAATATAGTGACAGAAAGCAATGCCTTGACTATATATATCCAAAGTCATCTGAGTTGCTGGCATGATGTTTCTCTCTACTTAATAAGCTTCATGTATGAGACAAAAGTCCACAGGGAGTCAGTAATACCTCTTGCTTGCATTTTGTTTAGTCCAATTACAGAAGAAAGAAGAAATACAGTATGTGGACCTCTGACTTTTGTGTACAAAATAGAGTTCTTTATTAAAACAGCAGCATGTGTTCTCTAGCTGCTTACAAAGTGATAGGTATAAGCATAGAGAGAACTGTAGAGTAAGAGTACGTATCTATAAAAACAGAATGTTAATATCTGCTTGATTATTTTTGTAAGTTAAATGAATCTAGTGGCTGGTACTGTCCAGGGAAAGTCCAATAAATAACGGTTATTGTGGATAATCACCTCTTAACTTGATATAACTACATCTCATGTTATGGAAAATCTTTTAATGTGCCATAGAGCAACCTAATTTTGCATCGGAATCACCCTTGGAGTTCTTTAAAAGCAAACTGCAGAATTTTGAGACACAGAACCAGGAACTCTGAGGTTGGCTCTCTAAACCTTGATCCCCTGGTCATTTTTGGACCAATGTGTAGGAAGCTATGGTTCTACACATTTAAGTAGTCATAGATGCCTTTACAAGTAAGCCTCCTTCCATAAAGCTTAGCATTGATTAGATTTTAGACTTCTTAATGCATGCCCAGAATTAAAAATTTTTTTAAGTTTATTTATTTGAGAGAGACAGAGAGAGAGTGTGTGTGTACAGGGGAGGGGCAGAGAGAGAGAGGGAGAGAGAGAATCTCAAGCAGGCCCCATGCTGTCATCACAGAGCCCAACGCAGGGCTGGAACTCACAAACAGTGAGATCATGCCTGAGCTGAAATCAAGAGTCAGACAGACGCTTAACCAACTGAGCTACCCAGGTGCCCCAAAACTTTTTAAAGTGTAGAAGTACCGGAAGATCTTACAAGTTTATACAACCTAAAGTTTTTAAAGGTAAATGATTTTAATATTTTGTTGTACATACTTTTTGTCTTTTCCTGTGTTCTAGGAATATGTATGAGAATTAGCATGAAGAGGCAATATCTCATGGAATATCATCAAATCTAAGATGCCAATGATTTTACTGTTCAGCATGATTTTATGAAATATTAAAAGAAAAAAAAGCTGAGTATTAAAACTTGACAAACTGCTGTCTTAATACACAGTTTTTATTAGGCTTATTGCAAGTACTATTTTAGACTTATTAAGGCACAAATGATATATGACCCAATCACCTTGGGCACCATCAGCATTAATTTTGTGTCATGTCAGAGAATGGGAAAGTTTTGTTAGCATTTCCTGTCTGCTTAAACGTTCCTACCTGTTTCATTTTTTTTCATCAACTGAGCAACATGTTGCTGAAGGCTATGCAGCCTGTGCTGAAAGTCAGCAGGAGTTTTCTGTGAAATTTAAAAGTGATGCTCTAATGATAGTTTTATGTTATGCGTGATTCTTTGACACTGCTTACAACTGTCTTCCATCTATTAAATGAGATTAGGAAATCTCTTCTTTCAGTTCCCATTCTTGTCTGGTAATGATACCTCATTTTCCAGATGTGCCAGTAACAAACATATCACAGATTCATCTACTTATTGGGAACTTTTCTTAAGGCATGTAAAGCTCCCTATTGTTGATTTGCAAGGATCATAGAGCAAGTATCTGTTGAATTTCAGTAGATGATATCTTTTGGTTTTCAAAAGCAGCTGCAATTTATAGACATATCAACAATGTATTGACTTACAGTCCTCCATATATTTGTCAACACATGGCAGTGTTAGTAATTTTATTTTTATTTACTTAAAAAATTGTTTTATTTATTTAAGTTTATTTATTTTGAGAGAGACAGAGACAGTGCGAATGGGGGATGGGCAGAGAGAGAGAATCCCAAACAGGCTCTTCACTGGCAGTGCGGAGTCCCATTCAGGATTCAAACTCACGAGCCATGAGATCATGACCTGAGCCAAAACGCAGAGTCAGATGCTTAACCGACTGAGCCACCCAGGTGCCTTAGTAATTTTATTTTTACCTATTCTGGTGGTTGTGTAATCATATTTGATTCTTCATCAACTTACACTTTTCTAATTATTATTATCTGGGTATTAATGAGATTAACCAGCATTTTAAATGTTTCTTAAACATTTTCATAAAATCTCTTTTGAAGTACCAGTTCATTTCTTATGGCCATTTTTCTCTTGGACTTTTTCTTACTGACTTATGGGAATTATTCACAGTTTCAGAAACTGAAGTTTCAGAAAACAAGCACTTTTTATTATATGCATTGCAAATATCTTCTCCCAATCAGTGGATTGTCTTTTCACTATCTTATTCCTGTCTTTCAATAAACAGAATTTCTTAAATTTATTGTACTGTAGCTTATGAATATTTTCCTTTATGGTTAGCTGTGCTTTTGTGTGCGTGTTTTGTTAAAGAAACATTTTCTTAACTCCTCCTTCCCTCCCACCAAGAAAGGTAATTTTCTACCTTATTTTACAGTGGAATTACTTGTTTCCCTTTTACATTTAGTTTCATTCCACTTGGGGTAAAGTGTGAAGTAGGGGTCAAATTTATTTCACTTTTTTTTCATTCGCATATCCAATAATCCAACATTATGTATTCATAGTCTTTTTCTCACTGCTCTGAAAATTCACCTTTGTTTTATATTGTGTTTCTGTTTTCCGTTATTGGATTCTAATTTTGCTTCATTTCCCTATTTTTCTATCTTTATGCCAACAACTGTCTTAACTTACACTAGTTTTGTAACGTCTTAGTATCTATCAGAGCAAGTTTTCTCACTTTTTTATTCTACTTCAGAATTTCCCGGCTAGTGTTGAATGTTTGTTATTCTATACAGATTTTAGAATAAGGTTTTTAAACTCTGGAAAAAAATGTTGGCGTTTGAGGGTAATCTGAAGAGAACTGATGTTTTGAAATACTGAATCTTCCAATCCATGAAAAGTTTTGTCTATTACTATATTTATATCTCTATTATTACATTTACATCTATTTTTTAATTTTCCCATATTCATGGTTTACATGTTTCCTTGTAGATATTTTGCACACCTTAGTGAAATTTATTCCCATGTTTTGCTTTTTAAATATTTTTGAAGTTACTGTAAGTGATATATTTTTAATGTCTGTAGGATTGTTAGTGAAGTTTCCTTTTTTGTTTCTCCCAATGGTTTTGTATCCCTTGTTTTTTTTAATGTTCTTCAGTTTATCCAGGTGCTTAAGAATGTTTCAGTGTTTTCAAAGAATCAGCTTTTAGTTTTGCTAGGTCTCTATAATGTATGTTTGTTTTCTATGTTAATAATTTTGGTTCTTAACATTTATAATTTCTTTTCTTCTATTTTCTTTAGGTGTCATTTGTTGCCATTTTCCCAAGCTATTTAGAGCAGTGCTTAGTTCACTAATTTTCCCATTCACCTTTTCTGGTATAAAGCAGTACATTATTTTTTTTCTTCTAGTAGCTTTAAGTGCACTCCAAATTTTTGGCATATAGCGTTTTGTTGTCACTCAGCTCAAAATATTTTCTAATTTTCATTTTAATTCATTCTTTGACACGTAAATCATTGTAGAAGTCAATTTTTAAATTTCCAAATATTTAGGGATTTCCTAGTAATTTTTTATGATTCAGAGCTTGTTTATATTGACTTCAATTTTTACTGAACTAGAAGCAGAGTGTACAGTTAACGAGAAAGTATAGAGACATACCAAAGGGTTGGCTTGTTGGGTGTCAGTAAGCTGGTGATGAAATTTGGATTCCATTGAAAAGCCAAAATATGTATGACAGGGTTTTTATTATGTTTTGTCTTGTTTTTTAACTCACATCAGTTTATAATAAATATTATTTTTAATTATTCCATGAGATTACTTGTAAAATCATATTGAAATAAGATGATACGAAAAAATATCTTATGGTATTTTATGGTATGTTTTTTTTTTCTTTTTAAAGGCTCAAAATCATTAGGGTAGTAGACCTTGGAGAATAAATCCTTCCTAATTCTTTATGTTGTGGTATAGATATACTGACCCATTTACTCATTTATTTGGCCAGTATTTGTTGAGCCTCTACTATGTGTCATGCATTCTTTAAATAACCGTGATAAAGAGAGCTAGTGTTTCCTTCCTTGTGGAGCTTAAGGTCTGGCAGGTATTGGGAACAGAGTCAAAAATATGCCAGGGTATTATTTGGTTTGGGTCTGTTCTAAAAAGCATAGCCATGTATATATGCTAAGACTTCCTTAGGAAAAAATTATATGGTACATACAATTTAATAAATTCAAAGTTTACAATCAAAATGTCTTTCTAGCATGCAAAGAGGACTTAACCATGTGTGGAAATAATTATTTCTTTATGCAGCATAGAATTTGGACTTTGAAAATACATTACTTAAAACAGTCAGAAATTATTACTATTGGAGTTAATTTTGCACAGATTTGCATCATTTAGGCAGAAGCTGAAAATGTTGTAAGGGAGTTTAAGAGTATATTGTATTCCATTTCTTAATGCCTCATGAGAGTTGCACCTTAAGACAAATTGTACGTGATCACCTGCTAAATCTACCAGTCAACTTTTCACTCCATTCTTTAACAACAGGGAATGTAAGCCCTTATAATCAATATCAATAAATAGCAATATTATCAATACAAAAAGAGCAGTTGGAGGGTGTGTAGACTACCAAGTTAAGTGGAAAACAACATAAGTCAAGTAAAAAAATCTATTTCCTTTCCATCTTGCTATAAGGTAAATTTGAATAAAACTAAGTAAAAAATATGCATTAAAGGAAGAAAATAGGACAAAGTACAGTCATTCTTCATTATTACAGATTCCATAATTACAAATTCACCTATTCACAGGGCACCTGGGTGGCTCAGTTGGTTAAGTGTCTGACTCTTGATTTGGGCTCGGGTCATGATCTCACCATTTGTGGGATCAAGCCCCATGTCAGGCTCTGTGCTGACAGCGAGGAGCCTGCTTGGGATTCTCACTCTCTCTCTCCCTGTCCCTCCCCACCTCTCTCTCAAAATAAATAATATTACAAAAAAATTCACCTCACTAAAATGCATTTGCACCTCTACAATCAATAATCAAAGCCATTACATGTAAGGATATCAAAAAATTTGAGTTACCTTTAGAGCAAGTTCCCAATGGAGGTCAAACAAGATGATGTTCTGTTTTCTTGTTTCAGCTCTCCTTCTGATTATCTTCTTTGCCATTTATTTGGTGCCACATTATTTGCAATTTTATGCTTCTTCTTGGTGATTTTACTGTTTAAAATGGTCTCCAAAGCATAGTGCTGAAGTTTTCCTAAGCATAAGAATGATACATGTGTTAGATAAGTTTCATTCAAGCATGAATTATAGTGTTGTGGCTGAGTCCAAGGCTAATGAATCAATAACATCTATTAAATAAAATGTTTTTAGATAGAAACACACAAAAACCTCTATATACTGATTAGTTGACAACAATACAACCAGAGACTCTTAGGAAACTAATCTTACATTTCTCCTAGGAGTAACGGCTCATTGTTCATTAATTCATCATTCCTAATAAGTTTATAGAATATGACTACTGTGAATATGAAAATCAGCTGCATTTTGGTAGGAAATGTGAAGACAAAAGTTTGGTGAGCATCTGACAAATCTATACATGATGCTACTTAAGAGCACCCAATTTTAGCCAAAAGTTTTTTATTGTCACAGCCAAGGAAAAAGCAAACAAACAAACAAAAACTCAAACATGGCTTAGAGATGGAGAATAAAATGAAGCGAGAATTTGTCTCTAGGGGATCCAGAAGAAGAGAAAATAGAAGCTGAGGCATCTAATCCTTTAAATAACTTTGAAAGCTAGTCCAAAGATTTCCACTTCAACAGAGTTCACTAGACTTCTTTAAAAGGGCATTCAGTTCCCATTGGATTCATCATTATCCCACCCTGGGTGGTTTAAGATATTAAAATTTTCCTTATGCATAAAAAGACATTTATTTTTTTAATTGGCGTACATTTTTTTTTTTTTACTGATTTCACAAATAGTAACTCAACCTTGCCTATATATATAGTCAAAACTCAACCAATGCCAAACATCAAGTACAACATGTTTTGCACACTAGGTCTCTACAAATATTTGTTGAATTTATGAATTAGTGAAAAATGATGTATACACATTTGGGATTCAGGGGTGGAGACAGATATTTATGGCCATCAAGAGGCTATTTTTTTAAGCAGGATTCATGCTCAGCAGGAAGCTCAACGTGGGGCTTGAATTCAAAACCCCCCACAGGTGAAGACCTGAGCTGTGATCAAGAGTCAGCCGCTTAACTGACTGAGTTACCCAGGCACCCCTCAAGAGGCTATTTTTACAGTCATGGTACCGAAGCAGTTCATCAGGAAAGTCATTTCAAAGAAGTGATCTGCTATGCAGAAAGAACTCCAGTCAAAAATAAGCTAATTAAAATGTCTTCCTGTCTGTAAATAAATAATAAATATTTGATGAGAAATCTCAACTGCTCAAAGCAAAATCACCTAGATGCTATACATGGATCCTCCCTAAATCAATTTTTAAAAAAGAATCAAATTGACTAAGAAACGTATAATCCCTGGGGCGCCTGGGTGGCTCAGTCAGTTAAGCATCCAACTCTTGGTTTCGGCTCAGCTCATGATCTCTGCTTCATGAGTTCAAGCCCCATGTCAAGCTCTGTGTGGGCAGTGCAGAGCCTGCTTGAGATTCTCTCACCTTCTTTCTCTGCCCCTCCCTGCTCACTTTCTCTCTCTTGCGTGCGTGCACTCTCTCACTCTCTTGCTCTCTCTCTCCAACATAAATAAAGTTAAAAAAATTAAAGGGGCGCCTGGGTGGCGCAGTCGGTTAAGCGTCCGACTTCAGCCAGGTCACGATCTCGCGGTCCGTGAGTTCGAGCCCCGCGCCAGGCTCTGGGCTGATGGCTTGGAGCCTGTTTCCGATTCTGTGTCTCCCTCTCTCTCTGCCCCTCCCCCGTTCATGCTCTGTCTCTCTCTGTCCCAACAATAAATAAAAAAAAAAAAAAAAAACGTTTAAAAAAAAAAATTAAAAAAAAAAAAAGACATGTATAATCCCCTCTAGAAAGAGTCATCTTGCTATTGAACAGTGGACTACTGTCTTAACATTTTCATCAGTTTAAAACCACAAATAGCTGGGCAAATGATTAGATCTGATTAGGAGTCCATTCTCTTTAGAGCTATGAAGAAATTAATAGGCTTCTCAATATATCAATTGTGAGCTTCAAAGAAAGGGCAAGGTTGTTGGGAAATTAACACTGGCATGAACCAGAACTGGAAATGATTTGTAAACTGAGAAGTTAAAATCAGAAACAGAAGACAGTCTCTGTGTTTGAGAGAGATAGTAACATAATGTGCATTTGTTTTAGAACAGGGATGGACAAATTCTGATCCTTGGATCAAATCTAGCCAATAGCCTGTAGTTATAGTTTTACTGAAACACAGCCATAATTACTCATTTATGCATTATCTTTGACTACTTTCTCACTACAACAGCAGATTGACTAGTTAGATAAGTACCTTATGGCCCTCAGAGCTTAAAATATTGACCATATGGATCTTTAAAGAAAAAGTTTGTCAACCAACTCCTGTCCTACACTAATATCTATCTCTTATGTAGAATTAAGAATAAGGCTCCAAATATTCTGTCCCATTTACTTCTTCTTTGCAGATGTTTTCAATAATTTCTTAATACTAAGTATAATGCATAATGTAAAATATCAAATTTGATTTCCATTGAATAAGCCTTCCTTCCTTTTTACTAAATAGATATTAGATCCTTGTGCATTCTGCTTTTACTTTAGCATCTATCCCATAACAAACTGTATTGTTTTATTAAACCGAGTATTTCTGATACTAACCACAGAAAATTAGATTGAGAAAACAGAATACTGTATAATATGAATAATATATAATACAATTATGTGATTTGAGTCTCTTTCTTTTTCTATTTTCATTTTTCACCTCATGGATCTAGCAGCTGATGCCAAAAAATTAAAAATAATAGTATAATTGCTTGTCTCTGACCCAAGTTTGTTGTCCACTTTATTATCAGTTTTGCTGGAGCTTCAGTTTCTCATTTCTAATACAGTATATTATTTTTTAAAATAATGCTTCATTTTGTTCAAATTGATTTGAAAAGATGTGTTGCTTTCAGTTTTGAGTGTAATTTTTCCCTTGAACCCTGAAATTATAATTATATTTAATATCGTTTCAGTGTGTTAAGTTATACTGCCCTTACAGAAGAAACATAATCTCTTTCTTAGAAAGAAATCAAACTCTTGGAGAAATATAGGTTAAATTATTTAGAGTAAGTGAAGAAACAAAACTCCAACCCAATATTTAGTATTACATTTTGCCAAATATCGTATTATAATGACACAAGAAAGAATGATATGAAGCACATAATGAAAGCACAGAGCACATAGTATGTGGGTTACCATAGAGTTTGGTAAGCTATACACAAACTGATAGCCTGAACTTATTGAAGATGTAAATTGAAGGACACAGAATTATGCTGGCCAAGAGAAATACTATTCAGATTTGATTGTCAAGTGTTATTTTTTTGAAGTGAAATTAAGAATATGCAAATAAGTTTTGCATTTTCTCAATGTTTTTGACGATCTGAAAAAATGTAATTGAATGGAACTTGAATGGAATTATAATAAAGTGAACTTCTCCTGTTGTCTGAGAATTCCTGTTGAAGATTAAAAAAAAAAAAAAAAAAACCCAATAGCTAATAAGCTTCTCTACATTCTGAAGAGGAGCTTTTAGGCATTAGTCACAAGATTTACTAAGATTTGACCATATCTGCTTCCTTCACTCTCCCTACCCCTTGTAGCCAAATAAAAGAAAGACTCAAGTCCATCAGAGGGAAGAATTTATCTGAGTGTTCAGTTATATGGTTATTAAAAATATGGTAATAGTCTCTGTGCCAAACAAAGCTAGTTGGGTTCTGAGAGAATCATATACAGAAATTTAGGGAGTATACTGAAGGTAAGGCTTACATGACATTCCCCACATGGATGGTTGTTGAGTTGGAGAAACTTGTGCCATGGTGCTGGAATGACTTGGTTGGGAGAATTTGGGGACAAGACTGGCACATTTCTCCTTGTTTGCAGGCATAATGTGAATGTAGAAGCCAAAAGGTTACCTTCCTCCATATGTTTCTGAAAATTTGATTTCAGATAGAGCAGTCACAGAAAAATGGAACAAGAGAGGGAAACACTGGGAGTGCCATACATGCCCACTTTTTAGTGTGATAAGAATCAGGGTTGACATAAAATATAGGATGCCCAGTTAAGTGTGAATTTCTGGTAGACAACAAATAATCTTTAATGTAAACATGTCCTCAATATTTTCATGGAACATACTTATTTTAAAATATTTTTCCTTGGGGCGCCTGAGTGGCTCAGTCGGTTGAGCATCTGACTTCGGCTCAGGTCATGATCTCAGAGTTCGAGAGTTCGAGCCCTGCGTTGGGCTCTGTGCTGACAGCTCAGAGCCTGAAGCCTGCTTCAGATTCTGTGTCTCCCTCCGTCTGCCCCTTCCCCACTCATGCTCTGTCTCTCCCTGTCTCTCAAAAATGAATAAATGTTAAACAAAAATTTTTAATTAAAAAAAAATATATTTTTTTCCTTGTTTACCTGAAATTGATTTGGGCTAATCAATGCATGAAAGTGGCCAGAAAACCTGTCACTTCTATTCAGATGTACTCAAGGTTCAGAGAAGAAAGTTCTAAAATGGAATTAAAGTCAATGGTTAAGGAAATACTCACTAATATCCTATTTACCGCCCACATCTATCATTCAGATTCATCAATAACTTGGTTGTATATGAAAATAAGTTATCAACTGGGCTTTTCTAAATTCTGGATGTTAAGTTGATGCCCTTTATTTTTATTTGCTAAATACGACAAGCCTAGCTACAATGCATGCATGAATTAGTTAAAATATGATTACTTGCTATGACAAACTCCAAAATGTATAACGGTTTGTGTATGATAGAATTTATTTCTTATAAATAAGAATTTATTTATAAAAATTACAAAAGGAGCTTATAAAAATTACAAAGGAGCAAGAAACTATTCTTTAATTGGATCTAGATTTATTTCATCTTATGGTCCATCATTTTCAAAGGTGTCTTCCTAGATCTCTGTCCTTAGCTGCCTCAAGGAGGCAGATGTGAAAAGAATATGGAGGACTGTACATGAGAAGTTCTAGTGAGCTAACCTTGGAAATAGCACCACACTCATATTTTGTTGGCTAGAACTCAGCCGTATATCCACATCAAATTCAAGGAAAGCTAGGAAACGCAGGAATAGCTCTGTATCCAGGAAGAAAAGAAAATGGATTTGGTATACAAGTAGCCAATCTCTAGCACACTGAATTCCCATCTACCAGTGGAAATTCTGGAAATTACTTCACCCAAAGCTTCTGTAAATGACCATGTCCAAGAAAGCATTTTCCATAGAGAAGAGATTGATCTGTACTGTACTGTATAGCCCTACTGTAAACTGTAGTGTATACCAGTGGGTGAAGGCAAAATGGAGAGCTACAGAAGGACTTCTAGTGATTAGACAAAGTATACGTCCCATATCAGTAAATTATTCAATATGAGTATCCCAGTGGATAATTCCCATAAGCCCACAAATACAACCCAAAAGAAATTCACATTAGGACACCTGTAATACTACCATATTCTTTACTCCTCTTTCATTAATGCCTTTTTCATCCTGAATGGAACTGGGAATACAGGGAAAGAAGATAGCCAGGGTGAAAAACAGATTATGCATCTACACTGCAAGTCAGGCCAATCTAAGAGGTAGGAAAAAATGGGAAATTAACATCTTTCAATTGAATGTGAGAATGAATTTCTTTGATTTGGGCTAATCAATGCATGAAAGTGGCCAGAAAGCCTGTCACTTCTATTCAGATGTACTCAAAGTTCAGAGAAGAAAGTTCTAAAATGGAATTAGAGACAATGGTTAATGAAAAACTCATTAATGTCCTATTTATAGCCCACATCTATTATTAAGATTCCTTAATAACTTGGTTATATATGAAAATAAGTTATCAAGTGGGCTTTTCTAAATTCTGGATGTTTCTAGCCTCAAATAATACCTATTAGTAATCAACGAGTGTTCTTTGGAAGCAAACCTTTTAGTTTTTGGCTTATTTGTTTTATTTTTAGTCCTACTGAATTTTAAATAACAATGTGTCTTATATATAATTGAATTCCAGTCAGTAACAGCTGAAGTATAGAACTAGACGGAAGTTTTGTTTCATGTTGTCTGGTGCAGATTGATCCCAGGGGCCAAAAGCGCTAATACAAGACTTGATTACAGGGAAAAACAAAACAAAACAAAAAGAAAAGAAAAGAAAAGAAAGAGGAAGGGAGTTGTGAAAATTGGCAATAAAGACTTGCTACAAATCATAACTGCTAATAAAAGGCCACAGTTGTTGTTCTGATATCATTGGCTTATATCATATAAAATTCCCCTGGGTTGTGCTTAAAATGTTTTAAATTTCAAACTAGGGTTATTAAAACTTAACGGAGAGTACTTATATTTTTTAAAATATGATAAATATTTTACTGCAAACTGCTTTCATATATATGAAAATAACATAATCCAAAGATAATATTTTTGTTGTATTTCATTGTTGTAACTCACCTCTTAAACAATTCCCAAGTTCTCTAAATAACTAGCTAGGACACAATACTGAAAAAAATAAAAGCAATAATTAGACAAGAATTCCACCAGGATATGTCTGTAATTTATCCCTTACGTGGAAAGATACTGGCTTTTAGTTTTGCACAAAACAGGTGTTCAAGAAATGTCTTAAATATTGATGCCTCATCATTTCTATAAAAATTAATGTGTTTGAAGCTACAATTAGCAGAAAATAAATAAGTATTGGAAAGAATGCAGATCAGCTTTATGTTACAGTATTCTTAATGTTATCAGAGTCCATTTATTAGAAGGTAAAACAAGTCACATTTTTCAACTTTTTTTGGTAATCTTCTCCATGTCTCCTTAAAAATCATCTATTTTGTAAATTTAAATTTGTAAAGCCTCTATGGAAAACAGTATGGAGTATATTCAGAAAATTAAAAATAGAACTACGACATATGATCCAGCAATCTCACTTCTAGATACAGAGTTGATCGTTGAATGACATAGGTTTGAACCACACATGTTTACTTATATACAGATTTTTTTCAATAACTATAGTACTATAAATGCATTTTTCTCTTCCTTATGATTTTCTCAATAACATTTTCCTTTCTCTAGCTTACTTTATTGTAATACTACAGTAAATAGTACATATAACACAGAAAAATATGTGTTAATCAACTGTTTTCTGCTTCTGGTCAACAGTAGGCTACTTGTAGTTAAGTTTTTGGGGAGTCAAAGTTATATGTGGGTTTTTGACTCCCTGGGGACTGGCCCCTCACCCTTGTGTTGTTCAAGTGTCATTTTCCAAAGAAAACGAAATAATTATCTCAAAGATAGATCTCTACTCCTGTTTGTCAGAGCATTATTCACAATAGCCAAAATTTGGCAAAAAAACTAAGTGTCCACCAACAAGAGAACAGACCAAGAAAATGCTGTACATATATACAATAGAATATTATTCACCCTTTAAAAAAAGGAAATCCTATCATTTGCAACAACATAGATGAACTGGAGGATGTTAAGGTAAGGAAGATTATCCAGACAGAGAAACATAAACACTGCCTGGTATCACTTACATGTATATTCTAACGTTGATTTATTTTTTAATTTTTTTTTTCAATGTTTATTTATTTTTGGGACAGAGAGAGACAGAGCATGAACGGGGGAGGGGCAGAGAGAGAGGGAGACACAGAATCGGAAACAGGCTCCAGGCTCCGAGCCATCAGCCCAGAGCCCGACGCGGGGCTCGAACTCACGGACCGCGAGATCGTGACCTGGCTGAAGTCGGACGCTTAACCGACTGCGCCACCCAGGCGCCCCACTTACATGTATATTCTAAAAAAATGTCAAACTTACTGAAGCAGAGAGTAAACCAATAGTTTCGAGGGGCTGTGGGGTGGAAGAAATAGGTAGAGGTTGGAGTTGATAAAAGTTATAGTTCACCTATAAGATGAATAAAGTCTGAGGACCTAATGTATAACATGGTGACTATATAGTGGGTAACACTCTGTTGTTTAACTGTAATTGGTGAGAGAGTAAAACTTAAATGTGTTCACCAAAAAAAGAGGAAAAAGCAAATATGTGGGGTGATGGATGTATTAATTGACTTGATAAAGGAATCCTTTCACAATGCATACGTGTATCAAACCATCACCTTGTGGTCTTTAAATGGCTTATAATTTCATGTGTCAATTATATCTCAATAAAGCTGAAAAATATCATCTGTTTTAATAAGTTGATTATCAATTGCTAAAAAAATGTGCAGAGCAGGTATTCAATGACTCCATCAGATTAAAGGGTCATCATATCCTACTACTTTCTAAGAAATCACTTGGGAAGGCAGTATGAACACCAAAAGGATATAAAATTCATCAATTAAGAATTAGATTTGTGAGAGAGAGAGAGAGAGAGAGAGAGAGAGATTTATTTGTAAAGTTTATGGTCTTATGAGACCAGAGTGACCAAAAAATAGACTGATTTCTCCTAGCCTCTTGCTTCTCACAGTCTTAGGTTCATTCTCCTCATTCAGCACCTAACCAAATAATGGGCAGAAATAGTAATGCATGGTTAAAATGCAAGCATGATTTTACCAAAGCATGGTTTTTAGAGACAAACTGCCTGGGTTCAAATCTTGGCTTTTCTATCCACTAGTTACTTGACACTCACAAATTACTTAAACTTTCTGAGCCTCGTTTTCTCATAGTTACAAGGAAAATAATGTTGTGAGGATTGAGTGAGTTAACATATATAAAACCACCTAAAAGAGCCCAGAATATAGTAAACACTATGTAATTGTTAGCACTTCTCACCTTTGCAACTTAACCTACCTTTGCTTATTTCTCTGTATCTACTTCCATTGATTGTTTTTCAATAGTAAACATTGTTAAGTATATAGTACAGTGGCATTAATTGCCCTCAATGTTGTGCAACCATCACTATTAACTAATTCAAAACCTTTTTCATCATTCCAAACAGAAACTCTAAAAACATTAAACAATAAGTCCTCATTCGTCCCTTCCTTTATCCCCTAGTAAACTTTATTTGTAACTGTGGGTTTATTTAAAAATTATAAAAACTTCATTCAATGCAATCCCAATCAAAATTGCACCAGCATTCTTCTCAAAGCTAGAACAAACAATCCTAAAATTCATATGGAACCACAAAAGGCCCCGAATAGCCAAAGTAATTTTGAAGAAGAAGACCAAAGCAGGAAGCATCACAATCCCAGACTTTAGCCTCTACTACAAAGCTGTCATCATCAAGACAGCATGGTATTAGCACAAAAACAGACACATAGACCAATGGAATAGAATAGAAACCCCAGAACTAGACCCACAAACGTATGGCCAACTCATCTTTGACAAAGCAGGAAAGGATATCCAATGGAAAAAAGACAGTCTCTTTAACAAATGGTGCGGAGAACTGGACAGCAACATGCAGAAGGTTGAAACTAGACCACTTTCTCACAACATTCACAAAAACAAACTCAAAATGGATGAAGGACCTGAATGTGAGACAGGAAACCATCCAAACCCTAGAGGAGAAAGCAGGAAAAGACCTCTCTGACCTCAGCCGTAGCAATTTCTTACTTGACACATCCCCAAAGGCAAGGAAATTAAAAGCAAAAATGAACTATTGGGACCTCATGAAGTTAAAAAGCTTCTGCACTGCAAAGGAAACAATCAACAAAACTAAAAGGCAACCAACGGAATGGGAAAAGATATTTGCAAATGACATATCGGACAAAGGGTTAGGATCCAAAATCTATAAAGAGCTCACCAAACTCCACACCCGAAAAACAAATAACCCAGTGAAGAAATGGGCAGAAAACATGACTAGACACTTCTCTAAAGAAGACATCCGGATGGCCAACAGGCACATGAAAAGATGCTCAACGTCGCTCCTTATCAGGGAAATACAAATCAAAACCACACTCAGATATCACCTCACGCCAGTCAGAGTGGCCAAAATGAACAAATCAGGAGACTATAGATGCTGGAGAGGATGTGGAGAAAGAGGAACCCTCTTGCACTGTTGGTGGGAATGCAAATTGGTACAGCCACTCTGGAAAACAGTGTGGAGGTTCCTCAAAAAATTAAAAATAGACCTACTCTATGACCCAGCAATAGCACTGCTAGGAATTTATCCAAGGGATACAGGAGTACTGATGCATAGGGGCACTTATACCCCAATGTTCATAGCAGTACTCTCAACAATAGCCAAATTATGGAAAGAGCCTAAATGTCCATCAACTGATGAATGGATAAAGAAATCGTGGTTTATATACACAATGGAGTACTACGTGGCAATGAGAAAGAATGAAATATGGCCTTTTGCAGCAACGTGGATGGAACTGGAGAGTGTGATGCTAAGTGAAATAAGCCATACAGAGAAAGACAGATACCATATGTTTTCACTCTTATGTAGATCCTGAGAAACTTAACAGAAACCCATGGGGGAGGGGAAGGAAAAAAAAAAAAGAGGTTAGAGTGGAAGAGAGCCAAAGCATAAGAGACTGTTGAGAACTGAGAACAAACTGAGGGTTGATGGGGGGTGGGAGGGAGGGGAGGGTGGGTGATGGGTATTGAAGAGGGCATCTTTTGGGGTGAGCACTGGGTGTTGTATGGAAACCAATTTGACAATAAATTTCATATATTAAAAAAATTTTTTTTAATTATAAAAAAAATATTTTTATTATGTACAATAAGCAATATTTTTAAAAATTTTTGATGTTTATTTATTTTGAGAGAGAGAGAGAGAGAGAGAGAATGAGAGGGGAGGAGCAGAGAGGGAGAAAGAATCCCAAGCAGGCTTCCGCTCAGCCTGACGTGGTGATAGATCTCACAGCTGTGAGATCATGACCTGAGCTGAAATCAAGAGTTGGACACTTAACCAACTGAGCCACCCAGGTGCCCCCATACAATAAGCAATCTTTAGCTTAAAGTTTAAACTTTCACATAAAGCGTTTTTTTAAATTGTTTTTAAAATGTTCACATTTTAAAAGATCAAAAAAAAAAAAGCTGAATATGTCTTTCAGTACAGGTTCATGCTTAATTATTCACATCCCAAAGCTGTTTTGAAAAGACTAAAAAAATGGCTGAAAATAATTTACAATTGGCAATGATTAAAATCTCCTTGTCTTTGGAAAGGCATAGTAATGACTCATATGAATTTAAAGTTATAAGCATTTAACAGTTTATACAAGCATGTAGTTTTTACCAGAATACAAAAGGTCTTAAATTGTCACTACAGTTGTTTTTGGAATGATTATTTTATCAGGAAAAGCATTCTTCACCAAAACCACAGCATTAATTTTCAAATGCTCTTTTTGGAGAGTTTTGGACTTTCAACTTTGAACAGAACTGCATTTAATTTCTGTATCTCTTGCATATGGAGTACATCATAGACTCCATCAGGCCATTCACAAGACCAGCAACACGCAGAACAATGAGGCCAGTCTCTTCCTATGTCGCTAACGAGAAGCACAGAAGGTGAATATGAAAAATAATGATAACATCTGTTGCAAGCAATCTTGTTTCAAACATTTTCTTCAGTTGCTTCACAGAGCCCAGTGAAAAGTTCACACTGGTCAATGCAGCAATTCTTCCTAGGGTATAAAACAATACAAAAAGTTTTATGCCACCAGAAAGGAATAGCAATCCAGTTCCAAGGATAAAACAACAATAACAAAAAAGAAATGCTGCATACAAAGCATCTGCCAAACCATTTCAATCTGATATTGAAACTACAGGACAGGGCATCCAGGACCTTTTCAGTCCGGCCCTGCTCTTTGTCATCCTGGTAACTGAGGACCCTCTCCAGCGTCTCCATGGCCATTTTCCCAAGCTGTTTCGACAGGCATTCCTTTGCCCGCCCTTCCTGCCTAGCAAAAAAACTCCTAGTAATCTTTAATTTACTTTCCATCTCCATGAATTTGCCTATTCTAGATATTTCACTGAATAGAATCATACAATAATTGTCCTTTTATGTATGATTTATTTCACTTAAAGCAGTGTTTCCAAGGTTTGTCTGTGCATTAGAATCCATTCCTCTTTAAGGCTTAATAATATTCCATTATATGTATATACAACATTTGGCTTATGCATTCCTCTACTGATGGATACATGGGGTGTTTCCATTTTTTGACTACAGTTACTAATGCTGCAATAAACACTGGCATAAAAATAGATCCCTATTTTCAATTTGGGGGGTTATAATTTGGAGTGGAATGGCTGGGTCAAATAGCAACTCATTATTTAGCTTTTTTGAAAAACAGCCAAACTATTCCCATACTAACTTTCCCATTATTTTTCATTCCCACCAGCAGTGTACCAGGTTTCCAGTTTCTCCACATCGTTACCAACTCTTGTTATTTTCTAGTTTTTTTTTCTTTCATTATATCCATCCCAGCACATGTGAAGTGAAATCTTATTGTTTCGATTTGTATTTCCCTAGTGACTAAAGATGTTGAATATGTCTTCATGTTCTTATAAGCTATTTGTATGTTTTTGGAGAAATATCTGTTCGAGTCCTTTCTCCATTGTTTTGTCTTTCTGCTGTTCAGCTTTAAGAGTTATTTATATATATATTGGGGCACCTGGATGGCTCAGTCGGTTAAGCGTCCGACTTCAGCCCAGCTCATGATCTTGCAGTTTGTGAATTCGAGTCCCACGCTGGGCTCTGTGCTGACAGCTCAGAGCCTAGAGCCTGGTTAGGATTCTGTGTTTCCCTCTCTCTATGCCCCTCCCTTATTCACACTCTGTCTCTCTCTCCTTCAAAAATAAATAAACATTAAAAATTTTTGTTTTAATAAAAAAGTTCTTTATATATATTTAATATTAAATACTTATCAGATATATAATTTGCAAACATTTTCTCCCACTCTCTAGGTTATCTTTTCAGTTCCTTGAAAATATCCTTTAATACACAAAATGTTTAAATTTTGATGAAATTCAATGGATCTTTTTTCTGTTGTGGCTATGCTTTTGGTGTCATATTTAAGAATTGGTCACTGGGGCGCCTGGGTGGCTCAGTCGGTTAAGCGTCAGACGTCAGCTCAGGTCATGATCTCACGGTTTGTGGGTCTGAGCCCCACAACCAGCTTTCTGCTGTCAGTGCCCAAGCCTGCTTCAGACCCTCCGTCCCCCTCTCTCTCTGCCCCTCCACAACTTGTGCACACACACTCTCTCTCTCTCTCTCAAAAATAGACATTAAGAAAAAAAAAAAAAGAATTAGTTGCCAATTCTAAAGTCATGAAGATTTATCCTTATATTTTTTCTAAGAGTTTTATGGTTTTAGCACTTATATTTACAGTGTTTATCCATTTTTAGTTAATTTTTGTATATGATATAAGGTAGGCGTCCAACAAAATTCCTTTGCATGTAGAAATCCAATTGTTCCAGCACCATTATTGAAGAGATGACAGGTCCTCCTTAATTTACAGTGGGGTTCTGACCTGGTAAACCCATTATAAGTTGAAAAAATCATATGCTAAAAATGCATTTGAGACACCTAATCTACTGAGCATCATACCTTAATCTAGCCTAACTTAAATGTGCTCATAACACATTATCCTACAGTTAGGCAAAATCATCTAACACAAAGCCTATTTTATAATAAATGTTGAATACCTTCTATCATTTGTTAAATACTGTGCTGAAAGTGAAAAATAGAATGGTCATATGGGTACAGAATGGTTCTAAGTGTATCAGGTGTTTACCCTCATTGTTATCTGGCTGAGTGGGAGATATATAGCTCACTACCACTGCCCAGCATTACAAGATAATTTTGTACCGCATATCACTAGCCCAGGAGAAGATCAAACTTTCAGATTCCAAGTAAAGATTCTACTGATTGTGTACCATTTTTGCACCATCATAAAGCCAAAAAATCATGAGGTTGAACCATTTTAAGTCAGGGACCATCTCTAATCTTTTCCCATTGAGTGGACAAAGGCACCCTGGTCAAAAATCAGTTGGACATAGCTGTATGTTTTTATTTCTGTACTCTCAATTCTAGCCCATTGATCTATTATTAATCCATATTCTTGCTATAAGTTTTGAAAGTAGAAAGTGTGAACTATCCATCTCTGTTCTTGTTTTTCAAAATGTTTTGGCTATTTGGGACTTCTTGCAATTTCATAAGAATTTGAGTGTTGATTTTCCATTTCTTCAAAAAAAGTTGTTCAAATTTTTATAAAAATTGCATTGAGTCTATAGATTGCTTTGAGCAACAATGACATCCTAACAATATTACATATTCCTACCCAAGAACATGAAATGTCTTTCCATTTATTAGGTCTTCTGATTTTTGTTTGTTCATCTTGTACCCTACAACTTTGCTGAATTTGTTTATTTGCTCCAATAGATTTCTTGTTGATTTTTTTAAAAAAGACTGCTCTCATTTATCTCTACAATCCTTTATTTCCCACTTACAATTTTAAAAATAAATATTCTTAATTTGGATCTCCCTATGAAATTCAAGACAGTCCAGGAACCACCTAAAATATCAGGACAAATTTAGTATGTATGTTCAATTTTCTGAAGAATGGGTTAACTGCTTGCATAGTAACATAGATGGTTGTGATAATCTGTCCCTCCTCTCAAAAAAAGTTAAGTTCTGTTGTTATAAAAGGAAATCAACATGGTCAGAAATTTTAAAAATTCCCTTTGTCCCTTGGAAAATAATGGGTGGATTATGATTATGACAGAAAATTCAGACTATTAATCTTCTTTGTTAAATAAAATATATACGCATCCATGTTTCCATTTCTCTTGATTTAGAAGGGAACAGAATAAATTATATTCTGTATGAAGATTTTTAGATTCTTTACAACAAAAACATTATCAACTGGATAAGCATGTATTAAATATACATATTTCCTTTCAGCACCTCGGTTTTTGTGTAAATATAGAGCAGTAATTTAAGAATTGCTTGAGCACCGGAAGCGGCGACAAGTGCACGCTAACTAGAAACGCCATTTTGGCAGCTCCAGCCCGGACCTACTGATCTTAAACTCGGGGACAAGGCCAAGCAATCTGTGTCTTAATAAGAAGATTCCGAAGCAGAGTAAAGTCTGAGACCCACTAGTAAATAAAGACAATAAAACGTCCACGACCTCAACTGAATGGCTTCTCTACTTACCCACTTTAATTTCCCAAAGCCAACATCAGATCAGAGGAATGGATTATACCCAATATTCAACAAATGTTTTATTCTGCATAGGCAACTCTTACCAAATTAAACCGTAAGCTATATTCTGGGAACAAAGAAAAAAAAAAAGGTAAAGCATCTGCACTCAGGGAGCAATAAACCTACATAAAAAAGCCCTTTGAATCACTGATAAGCTAAGGGCTATAGCAGAGTTATGCCCAGGAAGTGCCACTAGAACCTAGGAGAGTTCTAGCTTAGAACCTAGTTCTGGCTGTCGGGGTGGAATAGGCAGGGACGGTCAAAAGTTACTCAGAGGAAGGGAACTACGCTGGGTTTTAAAGAATGAAACGAAATTTTCCAGAATGACAGCGGGTGAAGGGCATTTCTTATAGGGGTAATTATGCATGCAAATATGATACAGCAAGATTATGTGAAGGTTTGGGAAATACCATGTCTATGTATAGTGCACATAGAAGCTGACTGTGCATGGCCAAAAAAAGAAATTGAAGAGATAATAAAGCCTGGATCATAAAGAACCTTGACTACCTTGCTTAGGTAGGTGCATTGGTCAAGTAGGCAGTGTGTGTCAAGGAAGCATACTAGGCCAGAAAGGAAAACAAAGATCCTTGGATTTTAGAATAATGATTTTGCCAGCTGATTACATGATGACTAGGAAAGTTATCATGTTAGATCGTTGTTAGATATTTACTGCAATAATTTGCTAAGACATCTAAAGTGAAACAGTAGTTTAGACACATATCAGTACGAATTTGTTCCCAGCACTACAATTTGTAGTTTGGCTTGAATTTCCTATTACTTACAACATGTCAGCAATGTCTGTATTGTCATAAGAGGTGGAAATTCTCAAACAGTTGTCTTAAAGATCTCAGTAAAGAATGCAATGAGTCTATTACAAAGTGTTTGTTTTAAGTCAAATGAAGAAAAATGTCTGCACAGCTGACTTTTTCATTTTTATCCAAATTAGCCATTTCAAGGCACCTTTGAAATATATACTTAGAAGCACTTACTGAATAATTGGTTTATAAATATGACCCATGTGGTCCTCAGTTTAGGACAGAAGAGAATAAATCACTTGTGTTCAAAACAGTAATTGTAGCTTTAATAGCATGGAATTTTCAAGATGAACACACCATTTTCTTTGTTCTCACCAAACCTATATTTACAGTCAATTGATTATTTTCAAATTTGGTTCTCTGTCTTATTTCCTCATAAAAATAACCATTTGTACAAGTGAAAATAACATTTCTCTCCTTTTCTCTTGTTATTCTTCCTTCCTAATATTTCTATCACACTGACTCGGAGCCTTTAAATAAAACAATGATCTTCTTTCCTCTTTTGTTCTCTCTTCCTTTCTAATTGCTTGGGCCTGTAGATACAAGGGATTTCTGTACCTAGGAGTATAGGAGTCGCCTCCCAAATGCCCAGAGAAACTCCTATGATAGGCAGCAAGAGCCCATGAAGGGCTAGCTATCATATGTAGCTAGAGCAGAGAAAACCAAAAGATATCACCATGAAATTGCAAAATCTACACTGATTTCTGATTAATCTGATGGAATATAGTATTTTGGGAAATCTAAACTCTTGAAGAAATATTAGCATTTTAATAATGAAAGGAGGTAAATTATTTAAGAAGCTAAGAAAAATTATACAAACTTATAAATAAACCAAAAAGAGGTATGCATGTCCTTTCAAAGTTATACTGGAATATTGTCTAATAGGCCCATGTAAAGATTATGTAATTATCTAGGCCTGTGTGCCTTTATTTGACTCGCTGTGTACTATTAGTCCGGTTTCAGAGTCTAAGGAGTTACATGTTAACTTGTGGGTTTATGTCCGGTACAGGTGCGAATTATTTGTCTGATAGAAAAGACAGTCCCGAAGACTGCAGTTTTGTTGCCTTATTGAACAGTAATCTGTTTTATATCTTGCTGTGTTCTCAGTTGGCAGAAGGGGCTGGGAATATCTCTGGAGGCTCTTTCATGAGGCACTATTTCCATTCATGAGGTTCTGCCCTCACGACCTAATCACCACCGCCCACCCTTGAAAGTCGCACATCCTAATAACATCATCTTTGGGAATTAGGATTCAATTTATGAATTTTGGGAGAACACACTCAAACTATAACAGAGTCTGTAAATATTCATATATGGCTTTTGTTGTGCCAACTTGGCTGGGATAAAATACTTTCTCCAGAACTGCCTTTCTAGTCTGATTCTATGTAAGGTAGACGACAAGAAATACTGTTCATGAGAGCTGCAGGACAGAAGGAAGCCTTAGCCATTCTGCAGCATGAACCCGTGTTCTTCCAGTTCTCCAGTCAAACACCAACCTAGGCACTGGCAGGAAAAGCTTCTGCAGATATAAATTAAGTACTTAATCAGTTCACTTAAATTAGAGAGATTTGTGGGCCTGACTTGTTCTTAGGGAGGCTTTCCCAGAGGACACACCTAGGCCCTGCTGAGTTCCGGCCTGCTCCCAATCATTCTTCTCTGACTGCCTTGCACGAATAGTTTTGGCCCAGGCCTGTGGGAGCCAGCCTGCTTGTGATCTTCCCTTCCTGGCTTTCTTGACATGTTTCAGATTTGCTTCACCAGTCCCCAAAATTTATAAGCCATTCTTGAAATAAAAAAAATACATATATGTGTTTGGGAAAGGGAAGGGCATATCCATATATCTTACTTACTTCGCTTACCTGGTTGAACCCTGATTAATAAACCCCATTAGTGAGTTAAATAAACCTTTGCCACGCTTACTCCATATTTGTATGAGAGGCATTTTTTTCAACCTTCAAAGACTTTCACTTTGACAAGGTAAAATGTGAATAGCAGCAATAGTTCTTTTGGGCTCTGCTAACCTTAAGATAAGAAACCAAATACTGTGTCTATTTGTAACAAAGATGTTAATGTCTAATGGTTCCAAAGCAACTAGTAGTGGGTTGTAAGAGTGACACCATCAAAGAATGATCTTATATAATTATTAGTAGTAGTATCATTTTTGTTAATATTATTTAGAAATAATATTGTTTAGAAAGTAGTTTACTTAATTTCTTATTTAGCTTATGGAATCCAGTTCAATTTTGGGGAGTAACTTTGCAAGGATTTTTTCTAACAAGATATTCTAGAGCTAGAATGTTCACTGACAATGGCTTATTTTGCTTATCACCCACTTGATCTGATTGCTTTAGGCACATGTAACAGACACAAAGAAGAAAAAAAAAAAAAAAAGGAACAAAATGACCAGGAAAACTGCTGTGGTCAAATGCTGAATCCTATCAGTCAGTTGAAATCAGCAAGACAGAATGGCAACCAAGAAGGAACTCTGGGAAAGGCCAACTATTTATATTAAGTGTTTCTGTCAATTGAGTCAAAAACATGACTCATGATGACTTTTGGCAGCTAAAGGGACAGAAAAGATTATTATTTTTTCCAAATGTGTCCTTGGAGAGTTGCATCTGGTGAATAAGCATCCTTTTAAAATAGCCCTTGAGATTAGAAGAGGATGGGCTAAGAGAGGGATGATAATTAAAAATTGGAAGACATGCAAGTGAGTAAGCAAATGGGGAAAAAAATGACACAGATGAAAAGAGAAAAAAATAACAGGGAAAAGATTCTCTCTCGAATCACTGCCCTACACCACAGAGAGGAAAGCAACCAGTCTGTGGGATTTTCTGCTGGTGACTCAACAGAGGCGTGATTAGTTGTAGCTCAGATACGGACAAGGCCTGTGAGCCAAGTAGGGCCCTTACTAGACAGGGAGGGGAGACGGCAGGCCTCCACTCCTTGTGACTGAAAGAGGAAGGGTGTAGTCTGTTTGCACTTATCCTGCATTTCATCACTTCGACTTGTGATGTTTTCATTCACTTTAAAAAAATGATGAAGTGATCCCCAATGGGTGTGTTTCACTTTCGAAACAATAAAGACGTCTGTTTTTTTGGTGATGCTGGAAGAACAAATTTTCACCAACTGCTTTTTCCACATTACACAGGGAGGGTATTCAATATCCAAGTGGGTGGCTCCCTCAAAGGGACCAATTTTGGAAACCCCCACCTAGAAAAACAGTTTGGATTTTTATGGTTCTTTTCATCCAAACGTCTCAAGGGATTACCAAGCAAAATATGAGATCCCTGACCATATTTTGAGGTGGTAGCTGACAGGGATTGTGGACACCCCCTTGGCAGACTAAAAAATGGCCAGAATGAGGGTACCCAGGCAGAAAATAACAGGAGGACCAAGAATAAAAACCAACAGAACCAATAGATCCTATGTCTCAAATTTGTTCTGCCCTTAAAACTTTTGTACATCTCTGTCATAACAATCATCTCACTGTGAGTACACACAAAATAATACCCCTTTAGTAAAATACTGCCACTACCTATGTGTCCGTATGTATCATTACTTCCTGAAAGAGCCTCACATTTTCAAGGTCCAAGGCAATTTCCAAGATATATATTACAGAATCCCGAATATATCATAATATTTTTTTTACCTTTAATAATAGTAAGATTCTTGTGGGTGATATTAATTTACTTGTGTGATTAACAGTCAATTTGGAGAACTAACTATGCATATAAGAATTATAGGGTTTTATTTCACTATAAATTGAACTTTCAGTAGAATATGCCATTTGGCTTTATTTTGCAAGTGGATTATTTAAAGTTGACAAATGGGAGGAAAAAAGATTAGCAAATACATCTTTTATATTCTTGAAATAGCTGTACTTTATTTTAAAAATGATTTTTTTTCTACATTTCCAAATAACCCTTTTTGCATTTCACTATACCGTTGACTATAATTCAAGCTGACTATAAGCTTGAGAGTTTTCCCAAGAATAGGGTAAATCAATTAGCATGGGTCTTATTCAGCCACTAGAAATGCAAAACAAATATCAAGAATATTAACTACACTCCCTCCAAGTTCCAGAGCTCAGATTCAAAATATACCGCTCATGACCTAAAGGACATATCATCAAATGGGCTGCAGAGAGAGCTCTTCTTTGTAATGTTAGTAAAAATCTCTGACAAATCAGTCTCCGTTCCAAGTTTCAGGAAATTCTTCATATACATATTTCAATATATTTGAAACACTAAATCCAGAATTGAATACCGTTAAATAGTTCATATTTGTTTTCTTGAATTTCAATATGTAGCCAGTGCCAAAAAGCCTCTGGGTGTGTGTACAAAATTTGTAAAAATACATAAAAACCTACTGAACCAAAACCACAGTGGAACTCACAATAACTTTCCAGACAGCATAATTCACCACTTAGTCACTGGGGAATGCCAATCTCAAAAGATAGATTTTATATCAGGCCAAGAAGATCAACAAAAATAAGCCCTTCTTAGATCAGGAACAAAAGGGAAAGTCCAATTCTAATGGCCTTAAAACAATACTAGTATTAATGATAATAATAACAAGTTAACTGTCCAGTCTAGTGTGCCAACATTTAACTAAAAGACTCTTTTAGAAGTGCCTGGATGGCTCAGTCAGTAAAGCGTCAGACTTCGGCTCAGGTTACGATGTCATGGTTGGTGGGTTTGAGCCCCACATCAGGTTCTGTGCTGACAGCTCAGAGCCTAGAGCCTGCTTGGGATTCTGTCTCTCTCTCTCTCTCTCTCTCTCTCTCTCTCTCTGCCCCTCCTCTGCTTGCGCTCTGTCTCTCAAAAATAAATAAACGTTTAAAAAAAATTTGTTTAAAGACTTTTTTAAGCATTGTATCTTTTGAAATAATACTGAATAACTAAGAATATTAGAGTATATGGTATTAACTGCTTTCTATTTATTACACATTGAGCTCTACAGTTCTTCCTGATTTCATATTAGATTAGCAGAGAAACAAAATTAAATGCATTTAGCCACATGAGAGCATTATAGTGAGTTATTGACTCTTTCTTATCTCTCTGTCCTGAGCCCAGGAAAAGAACACAAGAAGCACCATCCACTCTTGTCTGCAACACATATCCTTGGTTTCGTCTCTGTCTCCTTCCCATCGCCCTCATTCAGACAGGAGGTATCTCACGTGGGCAGCCACACCAGTTCTTCTCTTTGGCTTCCTCTCTTCTGTTTCTGCTCTACTTTGCTGTCCCTCTGCCACTACAGTTTCTCAGTTTGGTCTCTCCCCAGCAGTTAAGCTTTTCTTTAAAAAAATGATAATCAGATCACTTCATTCTCTAGCTTATAAAGTCTTGTAGCTTCTTACTGCACATAAAATAAAATCCAATTCCCCCAAGAACCTACACAATACGTATGTGGTACCTGCCAACTTCTCTCTGGTGCATACATATACAACCCGCAGGGACTCCAGTGTGACAGTGAAATGCTGAATTTAATATGATTTGTTAGTTGTTTAGGCTCCTGTTCCTTTCAATACATACACATATATAAATCTAAGAAAGTATATTGTGAATGTGGATTTCAGGCAGTTTAGGAGAACTATCTCATAACAAAAAAAGATAAAACATGGAAAGTTATATTAGGTATGTTAGGCATAAATATGAAACCCTGGATATCCATTTCACCCACTGTGTCATTTTGTGCCTTACCTCTGCAACAACAAATACAGAACTTTCATGCAAATAACTCACAAAAGTCTATTCTTAGGAGCTTAGGGCAGCTAAAATGAAAATGAAATAGATTATAAAGAATAGCAGAAGAATACTGTGCCATATTACAAGAAATCAAAGGGCCTAGGTTCTAGTCTGCTTTTGCCAGTTTTGTGATCTTAGGGGAAAATAATGTCTTAGACTCCACTCCTTTGTGTATATAACATGATTACCATAACTAGACCACTTCTGTATCCTTCACAAATGTATTACTGTGTGACTCTACAAATAAACGAGATGCGTGAATGTGTACAGAATGACAGTTTGACATTAAACTCCCTGTTTTTTCCCCTCCATTGCTATTACCCTTACCCTTTCTGCAGTATTAAAGTGGTAGGAATATCAGCCCAGTAGGGCATTCAAGTACAGCTTAGAACAAAGAACTCAATTGAGAAGCTAAATAGATTTTGAAACTCAAAACAAACACAATTGTTTAAAAGCCAAAGAGTTATTCATATGTAAGACCCTCGGCATTTATTATGGGGGCAGTTTTCAGTTTGTGGTTTTGAATTACAAAAAAAAAAAAAAAAAAAGAAAAGTCTTGTCTTGGAATAACAGGAAGCAGAGCCTAGAGGAACAAATAAAGTCTATGAAACAAGCATAGAGTAAAAGCAGATTAAGAATGATGACCAAACAGCAGCTTCCCTGCTATACAGGAAAGAGCTAGTAAACACACATGTGCTCACACACACTTCTGGATAAGGAAGAGTTTGGAGAATATTAGAAGGCAACACTTTAAGGTTTAGATGCTTTCTGGGTCCCTGAGAAGACAGCCAGAATCCCACACTTTTGAGTTCCAGACCTGTTGACTTGGGGGAGTAAAGAAAATGGTATCTAAATGCCCAGAAGGGATTGACAAAATCCAGTGGAGAGAATTTATATCTTTCTTCACAGGAAAACATCCAAAGAAAATTTCTAGCTCCTCAAACTTTAGAGAGCTACCCATATGTCAAGGTACAACTGGAGATTAGAAATGACTGGTGTTTCCACGGATGAGTCTAAGGTCATGCCTTACAAAGTTCATCAGGACTAAAGTTGGCAGAGAGAGCAGATGAGAAGACATAACCCCAAGGGGTGGGGGGAAGGTACAAGTACACTCAGAGTGTCTTTAGACTGAATGGACTTTGGCCAAGAGTTGGGACAGGGGGACAGACCACATGACCAGAGACCACAAAGGACCAAGGAAGGGAGCTGTGGGTTTCAATCTGCAGAGCCCCCAGATTAAATGGGAAGGAATACCACAGTTGAGGAATGACCAAACAGTGGCACTTATGTCAGACTCCCTCGGGAGGAAAATTATGTTTGTAATTCAGAAGTGACTTAGTTATCTAAAGTACTACATTAAGCACCTTATGCCATCTGTGAAAATAGGAGTTCGGCAACCAAGTTAAATTCACCCATTAAAAAATGAAGACAAAATTAATTCACATAAATTACACAACTGAATGGTGACGCAAAACATCTGAACTCTTATAAATGTGCATCAGAGTATCTGAAAGATGGCACTTTAATCTGTTGTCGTTGTTATTATTATTACTATTATTATTAAAATGTAGTTAGATTGAAAATACATTTTATGAGTGTATTTAAAATAAGAGGTCACAAGAAATTAAATCAGAAACATTAACTATAACATAATTATATAGCAAAACCCACTAACTCAAGATTGTCTATAATAAGGTATTAAAGACACTTAAGAGATGTACTCTTATACACTGGTGCTAATTAGAAGTTCATATACATTATCATTGTATTTCCCAATCAATCTTGATTCTATTTACTTCACAAACTCTTGGAGTCATTAAGACTTACTGTAAGGACCCAGAAGAATTATTCAGTCTTCCTTCTAACAATGTGAAGAACAGTTAAGAATAGAAATGAAAATTGTCTTTTGATTGTGTGCCGAGCGTAGAATTGTCAAGATTCTATGGGAAAATGGGGAGGCGGGGGGAAGGTAGAGGATGAAAAAGGGGTATCTATTGCTGTGTTCCAATTGTTTGAGAGATTGTTGTTTTATCAGAAATATACTCTGACAAGATATGTAAACTAAGAAAACAACTATTCAGGAATAATATCAATAGCTAAAGCATTGTATGTGAAGAATTTTCAGTTCTTCAGAAATAGTCTGCCAACATGTTTCAGTTGCCAAATCTTATAAAACATAGTCTTTCCTGAATATTTTGAAAAATACTTGCAATAGCTATATTCCATGAAATCTCGTTTAACTGATAACAGCTCATTCAAAAGGGTGTAATTTGAAATAAAGTTTCAAGGTTACAGAAATACATGTAAGGAAACCAAATGGCTACTCACCAGTTGCGAAACTATGCTATGTTTCTCTATATGTGAACACCAAAAAGACCACATGCAATGTTCTAAGATCACTTCATGATATAATTGCTTTATACATTTAAATGCCTTCACACTAAAACCCAATCACCAGGACGAAAATAATTACCAGGTGGTCTCATTTGGTTATCAAGGTCACTGTAATAAATGGGCTAACCCTGAAATTTTTATTCATGAGAAACAACAGTGAGAATTACAACTATATAATGGAAAAAAAAACTTCAGAAATATTGCTCTGTTTTGTTGATACTAACGTTTTACTTTAGTATCTTCTCAAAAAACATAAATAGGTAATTTTAAAAGATTATTCTAAGTTAACAAGAAAAATGAATATCTGCCAGAAGGTCTGTTTTTATTTTTTAGAATTATTTTATTTTTCTGAATTTATAATGAATGCACAGGGAAGAGAGTTCAAATGATATTAAAGTGTATACAATAAAAAATTATTTTCTTTGCCACTCCTACCCAGCTTTTCTTCTTAAAGTCAACCACTGTAACTAGTTCCTTGGCTATCCTTCCATAGATGTCAGTTACACATGTAATTACATACATGTAGAATTCTTTTTTAACATTTAAATATTAGCATGATAAGGAGCCTTTTCTATGTGTTGAATTTTTTTCACGTAATATAAATAGAAGATTTCACTGCATATAAAGCTTTCTTATTCTTTTTAATGTCTGAATGGCATTATAATGGACAGATTTACAATAATTTATTTGAGCAGTCCCCAATAATGCGCACATTTTGGTACTGCAGTGGCTGCTCTTACACACATTATTCTGTGCATGTGAAAGTATATCTTAATACAAATCCCTAAAAATTGAACTGCTGGAACAGAGGACATGTATTTCCATTTGTGATTAGATGAATAAACCTTTACTTAATTCCAGTTATATCAATGTATGCTCCCATTTAAAATATAAAAGAATCTATTTCCCCATATTATAGGGTTTAGAACTTATTTACTGAAATTTTGTAAAGTACCAAATTGACTTCATTTGCCTACCCCTGCAAAATGTTTTTAAAAAAGAAGAAAAAATACAAACATGAATTATTAGTTTTGAAAAGATAGCATGTTTTCTTTTAATAAAACCAAATATAATCTCCAAACCTGAATTTTCTTTGAATGGATAAACTGATGTCATTTATCACAAAGCCAAGTTATTTAAGACTAATAATTCTCCAAATTTCAGCATCATTGCAAATAAATCAAAATAAAATAACTTCAATATGAATGGAAATAGTACAATCAGAAGAAAGCTATGCAGTTCCTCATGTATATTTTAGAAACTAGACAACGCTAGCAATCAATTTACGATTATTCAACGAACATCAAATATTTAATTCCATTTGTCCCAATTTAGTTATTTTCTCAACATTTTACGTCTTTTTTCTAAGAAAAGAAACCTAGGATTTTAGTTCCTTCACATAAAGTACACTCTTAGAGATTAAAAGAAAAATCTTCAGCAAACTTTTTCTTCGTTCAATACTTCTTTCTTTTCAGTAACTTTTTTGAACAAATTTGTGGACTTCTACATAAAAATAGTACTCTCAACTTTAGTACCTGAGAAATTCCAAGACTTAAAATGCTTGATTAAGATTTACTTGTTCAACAATATTTTCCTTTAAACAAAATCACATTTTACATTTAATCAATGAAAAGGATCAAGTTGACAAATATATTTTTGCCATATTATGACTCAGTATGAAGTTTTTAGATTCAAAAGAGCCATATAGCTTTAAAATAACCTGGATGTCTTTTGGCCTGTTAATATTTTTCTCTTTGTTCATAAGATGGGATTAAATAGTAAAACAAGGAGAAAAGAACTTTTTCATTCAAATATGATTGCAAATAAATTTCACTGCTCGCAATTATACTTAGTCGCTACTTATTTTTCTCTAGGTTGGTTACCCTCTAGGTTGGTTACCCTCTCTTACATTTCTTTTTGAGTTGCTATGGCTCTGATATAGCCCCAGCAGGTTTAACCTCATGCTTTGAAACATAAGGCATCAGAGTTCGGTGAAACTCCTTGGCTATCAAAAGTGTTCCTAAAAAGAACTGCTTGACTGAAATTTGTCCCTCTTAGACACTCAAGAAAAGGCATGCACAAAGCTGACTTTCCCAGCCTGTTCAGACTTCAGTGACACTGCATATGAAGATCTGGCAGAGGTACCAGCTTGACCTATCTTCAACCAGTGCTGGGGCAAAGGAATATTCAAGCATGACAAGAGAATAGTAGCTGGAGGTGGGCTGCACCAAGGAATATGAATGAGGCTCTCTCTCAGTAGAAGAAAGGAGGGATGCCTGGGGGGATGACATGGAAAGAACAGCCTGAGGTTGTATTTCTAAATTGCTCCAGAAGCCCAAACCCAAGGATCCTTGTCTGAGCAAAAGCTGAAACATTTTCATGATCAGCCCCAGCATCTCATACAATATTTAATCCTTCTCCTTAGTGGCTGTGTATTAGCCCTATTCTTGCAGTCAGGTTTCATTATATGGAAATAATTTTTTGAAAATTTCTTACAGTTAGAATTTTTAGATATCAATATTTTGCAATTCATAAAAGTATGTTGGTGCCATTGGCTTTTACCATAGTACATGGCGCTTAGAGTATTTAAAAACATCGGCTAAGACCTTTATCGTTTCTAAACCTACTGTGCACTGTCTATAACTTCTCACTAAAACCTTGTAAGGTTTTAGTGCTTATAAGCAGCAATGTTGTCTTTCTAAAATGAGGTCTTATTAGCTCTCTTCCAACCTCACTGCCATCATTTGGTCCTTATCACAAAGAAATAAAGTCCAAACTCCAGACTATTTAATATAATATTCAGGATCTAGCTCTAATTAACTTCTAAGTTGTACCGCCCTCTATCCACCTATCATAAATTTTGCACTGTAGACATTAAACACTTCTTGAAGTTCCTCAAACATAACATTTTTAAATATAACTTTGTGTAAGTATTCTTACCAGTCTACCTACTATACTCTTATTATGTCTTTAAAGTAAATCATACGTCCCTGCGCCCCTCTTCTGTGAGGTCTCAAATAATTACTATGGGAAAATTAATAACTTCTCCTACTAAAACCTCACAAGGCTACTAGAGATTGTATTAACTTGTATTGTAATTATTTCTTTCTATGTGTTTACCCTTCATTAAAATGTTGGTTAATTTTCAGGAATTTATTTTCTATTTGCATGCATAATGCCTACATAACACCTGACCCCTGGTAGGTAATCAATAAATGTGTGTTGCATTGGATGAATAAACAATATATTAAATACACAAATAAAGTAAAACTGCACAGAAGATCTACACAGTTAAATATTTTTCTGGTAGAAGGCTGCCTTATTTTTAATGCCCCAACTTTATAGAAAATGTGTCTCTTAACACAGTATTTTCAGCCAATATTTACATAGAAAAAATTACATTTATGTCTCTAAAGCCCAATATGACATTTTTTAACAAATTGCAAGAGGAAAAGTAATTTTCCAAATAGAATTGATAGAATGTTGGAATAGCATGGACATTTTGAGGAGCTAGCTAAATCTCAACAAAGGGGTATTCATCTTAGATGTTGCTGGCACTAAGAAATGCCATGTTACTGCAAACAAATTGTTTTTTAATAGGCATATCAGTTACATTTGGTGATCTGGAAGAAATGTTTTAAATATTTAACAGGTATTTATATATAAAAAATATACCTTTTTTTGTTAAAGAAATTGGCGGTTTGTGGCTGACCTGTAACTCATTATATTATTTCCCATTTAAAATAATGGGAAATTATGGGTTAGCATATTCATTCAGATGTTCCGATTTTGAGGAACAGATTATTGTTAATACATGGGAGACAGCTATATGAAATGAGATATTTAATACATTAAACTCAGTGTACTGTTTACTGTGAGAAATATAAAAATAAAGGCGACTTGTGCCCTGTCTTCAAGTTGCTTACAGTTTAGTTCATGAGAAAGATGAGAGGATCACAGTTAATTTTCATTTCCAATGCTAACTCAAGAAATCGTAGTGGCTCTATACTGTGCTGTGATAGTAAGGATTCCTCGGCCATAGCCCAGCTTGAGAGAATGCCATGATGATTAGTGATGTTCGTAACAGAAATATACTTGCCATCACTACTCTAGGGATTCACAGGAAAAAGAAAGCACTTCTAGTTGAAGTGATAAATTAAAATCTCCTGAAAGAGAGACATCCTGAAAGAGATGACACTTAGGCTGGGCAGGATAATTTTAGGTATGAGAGTGGAAAGAAGTCATCAAAGTGAAGCAGTGCCAGAAGAAAGCTTGGAAGAGAAAGGACTGGGAAAATTCAGTGAAAGCAAGTAGTCAGGTTGGTTGGAGCCAAATGCATTCTTCTTGTCCTCAAAATGAGGCCACAGGGTAGCTCCTCAGGAAGTCTCTTTCTTCTTGACACAAATGACCAATGATAAAGTCTCTTCTATGGAATAGCAGTCTCATAGCTTGAAAAATTAAAACTGAGAGCTAAAAATTCCCAGTATATGGGAGGAACTAATGCTAATTTTAAGACAAAATGTACTAAGTGAAGAAAAAAAAGAAAAAAATCTTGGCATACCTCTGATGCAATTAATGAAATATGGACTGGATAAAATAAAATATAAAGCACTGTAGGCAATAATCTAATCAATAGGGAGTAGCAATTTTAAAAAAAAGAGAAATTTTAGATGAGAGGAAATTACAGAGTTGCTACCCTTCAAAAGGTTAGCTCAGCAAGAGAAAGAAATTATTTCTAATTGCTGATAGAATAGAGTTCCAAAAACCTGAGAAGTTTCAACAATAGCTTTCCAGAAAACATTATGCATCCCACATAATTTTTACAAACTTCCTAGGAATTACACATACTGGGGTATTTATCCTGATGGAAACACAAATACTTCAGGATCATTCCTAAGTTGGCCTCAGAATTGCCTTCATGAAAAGGAACAAGAGAAAGTAAATTCAGGGGGAATGGAGGAGAGGCTTACCAGGAGAACTAAATTTGTTTTAGGTATCAATCAATTTACTACTTTTATTTGATCACTTCTTGGTCTTTCCTGTATTAAAAAAAAATCTTGGCCTCATTCTTAGCCTCTTACCAGTCTCCTCTCAAGCTAACAGTAATTTTTACAGGCCATAAATTGCTTCTGTGCATATCAACTGTCTTGTACATGACCTAATAAATGAAATCTGATTCTTTTCTATCTTAACCATTCTTCTCTCCACTGTTCATTCAATGCTCCAATGCCTATTGTAATGGTCTGAGTTCAACCAGAGTAACAGAAGTAGGAGGAGATATATACTAAGAGATATATTGCAAATAAATGGTTTCTACAATCATGCAAACTGGCTAGGCAAGTCTAAAATCTACACAGTGGGCCTTCAGAAATGGTAGGCTGAAACTTTCCACCATGGCCTGAAGCTACTGTCCATAGGCAGAATTTCATCTTCTCTCAGGAAATTTCAGCTTTTAAAGTCCCTTCCAATCATTGAATTGGCCAACTAACATCATCTAGGATAATCTCCGTTACTAAGAGTCAACTGATTATAGAGTTTAAGTACATCTAAAAATTCCTTCATGCCAACATATTAATTAATGTTTGACTGAAAACTTAGACTAGTTGATAGTCAAATAAAACCATCATGGCCACATCCTTGTTAACTTAACACCCACATATCTCATTAAACCATACTTACTATTAAAATTAAACACTAAGTCTTATTTCCATGTAACATGATCCAGAAAAGAAGTCAAAGCCCTCCCCTAATGTTCAATCTTCTTCTTTGATATCCTATAATATAAATGCTGTGATATAAAATTAACTAGCCACGCAGAGTTGTTATTTATAACCACCTTCTTCCACTGCCAATTCTTTATTCATCTGTACTCAGGAACCATGTCAGCTGGTTATGGTTCTTTGCATGGTAGGGTAACGCAAAACCTCAGTCATGAAGGTTCTGATCCATTAGCATTCCTGCCTGAATTGGGTTTAGTTTTCTATTGATTTTAATCACAGGACCTGGTAAAATATATCCTAATGGATTTCCTGTGTGCCAGACATAATCTTCCATACTTCCATTTTGTAGTAGCAATTTTCCCTTGGCAATTAATATGAATCATCCCAGTCAGTATAGTAGCTCCCTTCTTTAAGTGTTGATTCAATGGGGTAAGGACCATGAAGTGGGTGGGTGACAGCCTCAACTTCCCATCCAACAGTTTAATTATTGTCTCTTCTGGTAGAAGCATTCCTCTCAATGGAATTAAGTCCTCTACATCTGCAGAGCATAAGGTTGTGGGGACTGCAAGCAAAGATTTTGCTAGTGGAAATTTTCCTGGGGGAACACTAGGGGTAACAGAGAATGGTGCCACTCTCATTTCTATGCTTTTATTCCTGGACCAGTGGATCCTGACTAAGGAAGAAACAGTACTATAAACTGGATGCTTATTTAGAGCATACACAGCCTCCTGCAAGGCATTGCCCTAACCCTATAAATATGGCCACCTAGTTGGCATGGCACTTGATCGAGTCTTTAAAACGTCATTTCATCATTATATTAAGCCAGCTGCTTACCATAGGGAACATAGTAAGAGATAAGTGAATTCCATGAGCATGGGCTCACTGCTGTACTTCTTTAGCTGTGAAGTGAGTTCTTTGATCAGAAACAATGTTGTCTGGAATTTGATGATGTGCAATAAAACATTCTATTAGTCTGCAGATGGTAATTTTGACAGAAGCATTAGGTGCAAAGAAAGCAAATCCATATCTAGATAAGTGTCTATGGTAGTAAGAACAATGTTATCAATCTGCATCAGTTAGCTGGCTGATCATCCTGAGAAATGGTACCATACTGAAAATCCAGTGTTGGTCTCTGTTGCTGACAGATTAGAATTTAGCAGTGACTATAGTAAGGTCAGCTTCAGTGAATGAAGCCCATGTTGTTGAGGCTATGCATAACCTGCATCCACTATGGCCCCTTTGTTCAGGATCCCATTGGACAATGACAAGAATAGGAAAAGAAACTTACTAATATCCACAAAACTGGTCTTCCTATCCACTGCATTATTAAAATCCTCCTCTGTCGAGGTCATTCTTCGATGAGCATTAACAAAGGATACAAATGTCTTCGAAAATCTTTGCCCATTCAGAAGGGTCTATCTATAAATCCCTTTTCCAGTCTTCCTTGTCATGAATTTTCTAACCATATTTCTTCCAAGTCCCTGACCAACCAAAGCATTTGTCAGAATCCATGAATAGGCATAGACTTCTAAGTCTGGCCATTTCTTTTTCCAGGCAAAATAACCAGGTGCACTGCTCAAAGTGCTATGTCCACTAGGAGGAACTCCTTTTACCATTCTCCTTCAGGAATATCCCAGAGAGGGGCTATAGCAATGGAGCTGACAACTTTCAAATGGTGCGTACATATGGTGCAGAACCATCTGTAAACCAGGCCTAAATTTTCTCTCCCTCAGGCACCTGGTAACAGGAAATTTCCCATAAGGTCAAAAGTGCAAGCCAAGAGTTAGAAAGCAATGAGCAGGAATAGGGGTCTTGTGCATTTTGCCTACTTCCTCATGAACCTTATTCCTACCGGGCCTACTCAAGCATTATCTCATCCATACTACCTTTCATTTCATAATGGAATGCTACTGTGCCAACCTAATGGCTTTGTGTGTCAAACAACACCCAGTTCACAATGGAAAGTTCAGTTCACATGATAACTTGGTGGCCCATGGTTAAGCATTAAATATCTAGTATGGCCCAGGATAGATATACATACATACATACATACGTACATACATACACACATCTATATTTTGTTTCCCTGAAGAATCCTGATTAATACAGACCCTTTCAATAAATTTCGCCTAATTCAACTTTATATTCCTTCCCCCATTATTCCATACCCATAATATCCATTCTCACACATACTCTCTAGATTTCTATCTATATAAATTGGCCGGGGGTGGGGTTGGGGGGGCACCAAGCAGTTAATGCTGCTCTTTTGTGTAGTACAGTACACCTTCTGACAGGTCACGCTTTTTCCTCATCCTTTGCAGGCTGCTGGGACTTGAGTCTGGCTACAGGTCTAAAAACAAAGATGGTGGTGTAGGCAGAACATAAGGAGAATCAGTAGTGCTTTGTAAGGCAACTACTGCAGAGGAGACCATCGAGTTTAGCTTCAGGCTAAAGACTAATAACCTCCTCATAAGTGAATATTCTACAAATATTCTAAAAAAATTTGTTACTCTTATCAAATACACTCACAAATACACACACATACACACATATATAATTCATCCTATAATTTAACATCTTCCACATATTTCTGGTAATGCACTCCTCTACTCTGAGATGTATTGGAGACTTAAAAAAATCACTAAATGATTATGAAACTGTTTCTAGACATTTTTCATTAACTAAGTTTTCATGTTCTACTACAAATCATCAAAAAGGAAGAACAAAGGCTCAGATGGGAATATGTGGAAGTTATTACTTTATAAGAGTCCAAATCCAGCTATAAAATGCATATTCTTTGAGGTAATTCATCTTTATTTTATACAAATTTATATTCTACTTTCTCTTTACCCATGTCAGTGGTTCATTTCTTACTTCTCTCATCAATCAGCGTTATCACAACACATTGTCTCCTTTATACATCAGAAGCTGTCAAAAGACTTTAAAATGTTATTTTCTGTCTTGTTTTCACAAGATTCATCTTTACTATCCCTTTGCATTGAGATGCATATATTTTTATATAATATATATTTTGAGTAATTCATATAAACGAAAACAAGATCTTAAAAAACCTCTATTTATACATAAGTCAATATGTACAAGGCACTATACTAATCATATGAAAATGAGGGAGAGTGAGCAACAAAGTGACTTCCTTCCTTCTAAAATCATATTGTAGAGTTTGTGTGAAAGATCACATTACTACAATATCGTCTCTGTCTTTAGTGGAAAAGACAGATATGTAAGCATATGTAGTCATGTGAGGGAAAATAAAGCATTAGAATAGAGATGTGTATAGACTGCCATGACCATGTGTGGTAGGCAGAATTCTAAGATGGCTCCCTAGGCTCCCATCTGCTGGTACATGAGCCCTGTATAATCCCTTCCTCTTTAGTCGTAGCCAGATATGAGCGTATGAGTGGATATCACTCCCATGATTATGTTTTATTTTAAAGCTGAAGGGATTTTGCAGATTTGATTAAATCCCGAATCAACGGGCTTTAGTTAACCAAATGAGAGATTATCCTAGTGGGCCCGAGTTCATCAATTTAGCTCTTACAGAACTCAACTGCTCAAAACAGCAGTAGACACTCTCTTCTGTTGTCCTTGAAGAAGCAAACCATCATGTTGTGGAAAGGACGATGGACCAGGAAGTTGAAGGTCCCTCTGGGAGTTGAGAGCCTCAGTCCTACAACCACAAGGCACTGAACTCTCTAGCACCTACATGAGCTTAGAAGACGGCTCTGAGCTCCAAATGAGAATCCAACTTGGCTGACACTTTGACTTTGACCTTGTGAGAGCAACTCTGAATGAGAATTCAGCTACAGTATGCCTGAACTTGCAACCTACAAAAAGTGTACTTTAACAAATGGATATTGTTTAAGCACTTTGAAAGCTAAGTTTGTAATAATTTATTATTCAGCAGTAGAAAATAAACACATCTTGCAAAGGGGAAAGTAAATAATTCAAAATGAAGTTACCAATGTTTCTTTTTAAGATAATTTTCCAAACTGATCAGAAGCCTTTTCTGGGTGCTTTTTCTTTTGATCCCAGCCATTAGTGCTGATTGGAAGCATTTCCTGTCTTCTCAAAAGAGATGTGCCATTAGACATACCTACAGTGAAACAGCAGCCAGGAAAATCAGAAAGAGTCTCAGCTCCGCTGAAATCTACTGAGGGAAGAGAAGAGCAAGCCAGCTTAGAGTGTTGCCACAGGCTTGCTTGTCTGAGATTTCAGAGTCTATATTCTAATCAGGCTTTGTCTCTTTCATCATTCAGACACAAATTCCATGAATTCAATAAGCCAAAGGTTTGATAATGATTTGGGAAGATTTGCATATTATTGGAAAAGGTTTATCTTTTAAAGGAATTCCTTAAGTTGGTGGAGGTCATTTATCTCTAATAACATGTTTTCTCCACTCCAAATATGGATGCCTAACTTCCTTATGTATGGATTAGAGGCTACATGCATTTGATTATTTACTCTGTACCTTCTCAGGCTGAGTTGTCTAGAAAGGCATTCTTATCTTAGTTCATGGACAGTTGCAATTGCTCTTCTTATACAAATGAACATAACTCCAAGTTAATATGTAGTATTTAAAGATCTTTGATTTTAAATGGACCATATAATCCAATGGAATTGTTACAAACTATGCTTATTTTTGGATTAATTTTAAACCCAATCATTTAATTCCACTAAAGATAATCTTTCAATAGTTCCCATCATTCAAACAGTGCTATCCAATATAGTAGCCACTAGTTTCATGCAACTATTTAAATCTAATTTAAATTAAGCAAAAATAATAATGGCCTCAGTCTCACCAGCACCTTTTAAACTGTTCAGTAACCACAGGTGGCTAGTGTCTGCTTTAGACAATGCAAGTTATAGAACATTTCCAAAACTGCAGAAAGGTTTATTAAACAATGCTGAATTAAGCCCAGATTCCCAGGCAATATGTTTAAGCTTTTCAACGTTTATTTATTTTTGGGACAGAGAGAGACAGAGCATGAACGGGGGAGGGGCAGAGAGAGAGGGAGACACAGAATCGGAAACAGGCTCCAGGCTCTGAGCCATCAGCCCAGAGCCTGACGCGGGGCTCAAACTCACGGACCGCGAGATCATGACCTGGCTGAAGTCGGACGCTTAACCGACTGCGCCACCCAGGCACCCCTGTTTAAGCTTTTCATAGTTTTATCTCGTCTGTTTTCTTAATCTAATTTCCCTCTTTCTGCCACAGTTAGCCAGGGCTCTAACCATTCTAAATTACTTACCTTTGACAAATAGGATATTATTTAACTTTTGTATATGCCTTTTTCAGGGTCATTAATACCATTCATTCTCTTGTCTGCCTGATGAATTTCTGCTATTCTTTAACACTCAGCCCAGATATCACCTCCAATAAAATACCTTTCTTGATATTATCGATCACAGAAAGTATTTTCTCCTCTGTACTACCATGATGCCTTATTCAGACCTTGATTATAGTAATGTTTATATGGGTGCCATTCCTTCATATGGGCTTGTCCTATTATTATTGAACATGAGCCTCTAGAGGAAAGGGGCCTTGTTCTTCTCATTTTTTATACCCTCTATGCCACGTATTGGCAGAACTTATTAATTTAAACATTCATACACTTATTTTCTTCATGGTATTTTCTTTTTATTTTATTTTATTTTTTTTTTTTTTTTTGAGAGAGAGAGAGAGCATGAGCAGGGAAGGGGCAGAGAGAGAAGGGAACAGAGGACCTGAAGCAGGCTCTGCATCAACACACTGACAGCAGAGAGCCTGATGCGGGTCTCGAACTCACGAACCGTGAGATCATGACCTGTGCTAATGTCAGATGCGCAACTGACTGAGCCATCCAGGTGCCCTTTCATACTATTTTCTGACTGAGTGAGTGTGGGGCAATAATTTCATACACTGATTTTGGAAAGAACCCAAAATAATTCTTATGCTACTCATAAAAAGTTGACCTAACATGAAGGAAGCTACAATAAGACAAAGGACAGAGCAAGAAACTTCTTTAAACAAGAAATAGGGCTTGGCAGATAGTGAAATGTGTAAATAATTTGTAGATGTATGCTTCTTGAAAATTAAAATTCTATAAAATTAAATAACATCTTAAGTAGAAAGCTGACTATATATAATATATATGTCATATATATTATATTATATATATTATATATTATATATATTATATATAATATATATATATTATATATATATTATATATAATACACACACACACACACACACACACACACACACACAGATCTATTACAGTCCCACGGTTCTTGTCTCCCAGAGAAAGTGGTAGGTACTCAGAAATTTCAGTGAGGCTATTGAGTTTCCCTCCATAATTTGGTGGGCTGGGGGAAGGGACAGCTTTCCAGTGCATTTTAATTCCATCACTGTATATGTGATCAACCTCAACTGATGATATACTCACTTGGACATTTTTTTAAATGCACAATTTTAAATATACAATTCTTTCCATCATGCTGTTCTGTGTCATTCCAAAAAGGGACTAACTGAAAAAAGAGAAATAAACTCTATGCTGTGCTATTGGTAAATGTTGCACTTATAGTTATGAATAAAAATATTGTTTCACTGTCTCAATTTTAGTCATACTTTTTGTTTGTTTGTTTTGGTAGCCTTTAAAAAAATCAAAATGCTCTAGTAACTTCCTCTGGCAAAAGCAGAAGAGCTCCACAGATTTTAGTCTAGCTGCCTGCCATCAGTCACAGAGTTGGAAAGGCCCTCTAGCACACAACGCCATCTGAGTGACGCAGAAGAGCCCTTTTCAAGGGTCTTGGAACATGCAATCACTTGGCTGCCATCAAATATTTCTAGAGGAAAGGAATCCTCAAGTCCAATAGACCAGAGGGTCTTCTGGCTCTGCCAAGAAGAGTGACAGAGGCTATAAAACTGTCTGCTCTCCTCCTCTGCTAAATGTCTTGCCAGAAATCACACAGACTCAGAGCTGTTGAAAATACGGCTGCTTTATTTCAAAACGCACCCTGCAAGGGATGCCGCTTCCTACTCTCTCACTCCATCTACTGGAGCTTACTCAAAACACTGATGTGGTTAACATTCAGCTAAGAAAATTATGTTCCAGCATACCTTTCATTCCCCTGTTGTTTCCCCCTTGAGAATAAAATCCTCAAGAAGCAAAGAGTCTGTCAGGCAGAAGTTTGAATTTGTTCACAGAATATTCTTTTAAGAAGAAAAGAACAAATGGACAGGTTGAATAAGGTGAAATTCATTGTGGGCACCATATTCACATTCTTAGCTTCTCCTCCCGAATTTTTGCCTTTTTTTTTTTCCCAGAACTTTTCTCCTTTTTAAAATTTACTGTGTAATTTGTGGTAATCATACTAGTAATTTGCAGTGGGGGGAACTGGTCATGGATTTGAAGTCAAATGACAAAAATTCAGTTCTGGGGGCACCTAGGTGGCTCAGCTGGTTGAGCAACGGATTCCTGATTTCGACTCAGGTCACAATATCATGGGTCATTGAGTTCAAGCCCTGTATGGAGCTCTGTGCTGACAGTGTGAAGCCTGCTTGGGATTCTCTCTCTCTCCCTCTCTCTCTCCCTCTTTCCTGCTCACATTATCTCTCAAAATAAATAAACTTTAAAAAAAAATTGAGTTCTGACCTGCATGCCTTAATTAATATGAGAGATTCACCAATGTTCTTAAAGTAAGAGAGATGTTCTTACCTATGGGGATTGCATTAAAAACTCTGATGTGACACAAGGTAAGGGAAGCAACAATAATACAAAAACAGGAAGAGGGACAAAATATAAGAGACTCTTAAATATGGAGAACAAAGAGCGGGGTTATTGGAGAGGGGATGGGCTAAATGGGTAAGGGACATTAAGGTATCTACTCCTAAAATCATTGTTGCACTATATGCTAACTAACTTAGATGTAAATTAAAAAAAAAAACCCTCTGGGGTGACAAAAGAGGTAGTCTATAACATCTAAAGTATTCCTGGGGCACCTGGGTGGCTCAGTGGGTTGAGCATCCAACTTGAGCTCAGGTCATGATCTTGCAGCTGTGATTTTGAGCCCCACGTCAGGCTCTGTGCTAACAAACAGCTCAGAGCCTGGAGTCTGCTTCGGATTCTGTATCTCCCTCTCTCTCTCCCCCTCACCTGCTCATGTTCTGCCTCTCTCTGTCTCTCAAAAATAAATACATGTTAAAAAAAATTTTAAGTAGCCCTAATTATGGAACCCCCACCCTCAATTCTGACCCCTACTACTCTCCTATTTCCTTCTTCAACTTGCCTATGACCTTCATTTTTTAATTATTATTAATAGACTTTTTTTTAGAGATTAGGCTTAAAAACTGAACAAAGGACAGAGATTTCCCATACATCTCCTCCAGCCCCCTTAGTTTCCCTTATGATTAACATCTTTCATTAGTGTAATACATTTGTTCTAATTGATGAACTACTATCAATGCCACATTATTAACTAGAGTCCACGGTTTCCATTAGGGTCCACTCATTGTGTTGTACAGTTCTGCGGAGTTTGACAAACTCATAATATCAGGTATCCACCAATACAGTATCATGAGGAATAGTTTCACTGCCCCCAAGTCCCCTTTGCTCCATTTATTTATCCCCCATAATCACTGATGACCACTGATCTTTTTTACTGTCTCTATAGTTTTGTGTTTTCCAGCATGTCATATAATTGGAATCATACAGTTTATAGCCTTTTCTAATTGCCATTTTTCACTTAAAATTTGCATTTAAGGTTCTTCTATGTCTTTGTGTGATTTGATAACTCCTTTCTTTTCATTGTTGAATATATATTCCATTGTATGGATGTACCACAGTGTGTTTATCCATTCACCTATTGAAGATCATTGGGTTGCATTCAAGTCTTGGCAATTATGAATAAAGCTGCTATAAATATTTATGCGCAAGTTTTGTGTGGTAGGACTATGTTTAGCTTTATCAAAGACTCCCAAACTTTCTTCCAAAGTGGCTGTACCATCAGCAGTGAATGAGAGTTCCTGTTGCTCTATATCTTCACCAGCATTTGGTATTACCAGTGTTTGTATTTTACCCATTCTATACGTGTGTAGGAACTTCTTATTTTCACTCCCTCTTCTAAGGGTTCTCAGAGTTTCACCATGATCTCTGCAGTGCTGTCTGCCCTTGAGGCCCCCTATATGATTCAGAGCATCTTCATGAATAAATCCAACTTTGTTCACCTCTGTATCTCCAGTGATTAGAAGGTTTGGCATGTAGAAGGTCCCATTCAGTGAATGCAATCTCCTGACATCAATTTTTCTGTCCTCAATGTCCTTGGAACCAGTCTCTGTCTAGCCACATCATTCTGAGCACCTCATTTTGTGGCTGTATGACCTTGGGCAAGTCACATAATCTATCTGAATGTACTATTTTTTTATCTGAAAATAGAACTTTCAATATGCTCCTTGACAATCTTAAAGATTTAGTAAAGATTAAATGAGTCAATATGAAGCTGCTTTGTATGATGCACATACAGAAATCAATTTTTTTATTGCTATGCACACATATTGGGAAACCACCTAATTCAGGAAGCACAAAAATTCTGCCTATTTCAAAATGTCTCACTTCCCTCTGTTCTGGAATACATTATATTACACAAGCACGCATGTGTGCACGTGCATGTGTGCGCGCACACACACACACACACACACACAACTAGTGTCTTAATTGAATACATAGGCCGAATCATGGTAATATTTGAGAAAATGTCTACATAAATGATAATGCACACCAAATACTTGCTCCTAACTATAATATTAGGATAATTATTTTAAATTCAAAAAAGTTAAGTGTATTATTTATTCTTTTAGTTACTTTGTATGACCAAATATCTGATGATAATAGAAGCAGTTGGTATGAAAAATGGGTGTTGGGGTTTGGTAATGACAGCAACTAAGGATTTCTGGCAGGACTGGCTTCAGTGTTTCCAGTTTCTCTTCTTGCTTACTAGCAGCGTTTTGACATTCTTCTGTTCCTTCTATCCCATCCTTGTACCACTACAGTTTTGACTGAGTTGTTTCTTTGAATAAGACCCTTTGTTATTATCTGAGAGGCACCTTTGTTTCTCTATCTACAATTATGAAAATCGTCATTATGAAAATTAATGACATCAATAATGCTAAATATTGCTCATGTGACCTTGTAAGTCAGTGAAACTATGCTTCCTATATTCTAAAGACTGTTATAATATTGTCCAAACCTGTGGGATCTGGGGTGAGGATAACCATATTATTTTTTTTCTGGATCATAATCACTCCAAATATGGGATAAGTATGTAGACTTGTCAATCTTTAAACTCACAGGTATTTAAGGCATGATCAGTTGGCTTAGGCACCTTCATGAGATCCAAACCCAAACAGATTTGCAATAGACTCTGCCTCCAAGACTATCAGGAAAAGAAGAGCTATTGAATTGAGGCCTCAAAGAAGCTGACTTACTAACAAGGGGAGTTCTAAACCCCTAAAATGTCGCAGGCATTGTCCTTCTCAGTTTTTGTTTGTCCTAAACATACACATCTCTGCTTTGCCAACATTATTGAGGATATTTTCAATGGATTTGCAATTATCTTCTTTTATCATATGTCTGACATCTATATGTTCTTTAAAAAATTAGGGGCGCCTGGGTGGCGCAGTCGGTTAAGCGTCCGACTTCAGCCAGGTCACGATCTCGCGGTCCGTGAGTTCGAGCCCCGCGTCAGGCTCTGGGCTGATGGCTCGGAGCCTGGAGCCTGTTTCCGATGCTGTGTCTCCCTCTCTCTCTGCCCCTCCCCCGTTCATGCTCTGTTTCTCTCTGTCCCAAAAATAAATAAAAAACGTTGGAAAAAAAATTAAAAAAAAAATTAAATATTAATCTACACAGCACTCCTTAAAGGTTATCTGTATATGTTGCTCTGGTTGGCTTTTAAGATTGTTCACTTTGTCTTTGGTATGCTGAAATTTCACTTTTATGTGCTCCAGGTGGAATTATTATTATTTCTAGTGCTCTTTGAGATCCATTGGGAATCTTAAATCTGTTTCTTCCTCAGTTCAGACAGTTCAATAAATACTTTATTCATTACCTTTTTATGTATTGCCTCTTCCCTATTTTCTCCATCTCCTCCTGGAACACCATTTAATCATACTTTAGAACTCATCACATACTCTTCCTTGTCTCTTAACCTGTCCTATTTCCCATCTTTACACTTCTCTGTGCTAATTTACAGATAATTTCTTCTAAATAATCTTTCAGTTCCTCTTCTCTCTTCAACTATGTTTAATCTTCTTTTACAATTATCCATTGAGGTTATACTTTTATTTATTGCATTTTTTTTAATTTCTAGAAGTTCTTTTTTTTAATAAAATCTTCTGGCCTTTTTCATACTTTTCTTTATGTAGATATTTTCAAGTTCATCTTTTTATTTTTTAAACACAGTAGTATAGTTTATACTCTGTCTCTAAGAAGTCTAGTATTTGTAACCTTTGTGGGTATATCTCTGTTACTTTTTGTTTCTGCCGATTCTGGCATATAATGCCAGAAATCCTTATGTGCTTGGTATTTTTAACTGTGTGCTGCTCATAGTCTTGATAAATTACGTATGTGGATATTTTGGAGATTCAAAAAAAAAGGGAGGGATCCTTCCTCTATAGATCTGCCTGGTTTCTTACAGGGACCTAGGGGTACTACAACTGTCCAGACACTTTAAAATGTATTCACAATCTGTAGATTATTTTGTAACCAGCAGATAATTATTAACTTGGACTGCAGATGTGTTATTCAAGTGAGCTATGATTATGGTTTCTTAGGGTGCTTTCTCCCCCTCTATTCTACACAACTCTAAGTCAACTTTGTCTGATGTTCTGGGGGTGGAGGGCAGATTTGCTTCTGATTTACCAATATTCTAATGCTATAACTCTCTGAAGCCCTATCTTAATGTAGGAAGAATCTCATATCAGATTTCTTATCATGGGTGATTGGTAGGCCTTGGGCTATAACTTCTATTCTCCTCAAGTTTAAGCCATCAAAACTAAAGAAAGTGCAAATTAGCATTGATTAATCATTGCCTTTGTGGCAAAAATAGCTCCACTACTCCTTTACTCTTGGGTTCCAGGTTTTCCTTAGACTTGGCGTGGTAATTCCTTACTACCTCATCAGCTTTCTGATGGTTTTTGAAAGGTAGTAATAAAATATTTTATCCAGCATCTGTTGTTGGTTTCAATGGGAGGATTAGTTTGAATAACCCAACCTGCTATATCCCTGGAAACAGAACGAGACATGCAACATTTTCTAAACAAATTGCTTAAATTGAGTTTGAATCTAAGTCTGATTCAAAGTGGAACAGGACACTTTGTAAAAACAAACCTGGCCAGAAATTAAATTCATGAACCCACCCCAGGGTTTCAGAAATAGTAATACTATTATTCTGTAATAAGTATGTACTGGCAAGAACTTTGCAGTGTGCTTTTCAGGGAATCAAAGTACAGCTGAAAACCAAATTTTAAAAAATCAACTCTGTGCGATTTTCATAATTGTAGATAGAGAAACAAAGGTGCCTCTCAGATAATAACAAAGGGTCTTATTCAAAGAAACAACTCAGTCAAAACTGTAGTGGTACAAGGATGGGATAGAAGGAACAGAAGAATGTCAAAACACTGCTAGTAAGCAAGAAGAGAAACTGGCAACACTGAAGCCAGTCCTACCAGAAATCCTTAGTCTCATAACTGAAGTGTTTGCCCATTCCATGATAATGAAACATTACAACTTTATATCACTCAAAAGTTTACTTTTGTTATATAACCCTAGTTAATTTAGACTAAGTTATGTATGTCTCTTTACTAAGGTTTGAATTCAGTTGTCTTTTTACCAATCCTCTTGGACTCTTTAATAAACATTCCCAGCTAAAGAGTGTATGCAGGTAGGGTCACAGATAAATATCTGGACCTAGAGAGTTGTGCTTTTCCCAGAGTGACACCAAGCCAGGCTTATTTCTGGCTGGCTATCTACAAGATTAAGATACAGATAGGGGCGCCTGGGTGGCGCAGTCGGTTAAGCTTCCGACTTCAGCCAGGTCACGATCTCGCGGTCCGTGAGTTCCAGCCCCGCGTCAGGCTCTGGGCTGATGGCTCAGAGCCTGGAGCCTTTTTCCGATTCTGTGTCTCCCTCTCTCTCTGCCCCTCCCCCGTTCATGCTCTGTCTCTCTCTGTCCCAAAAATAAATAAACGTTGAAAAAAAAATTAAAAAAAAAAAAAGACACAGATATATAAACGAAAAGAAGTCTGGTGTGTTTTTGTTTGTTTGTTTTGTTTTATGCTCTGGGCAGGAGAGGAGAATGGGAGATTGATTCTTCAGCGCAAATATCAGTCCTTTGGGAGTTCTATAATTATGTAATGTACACGTTTCCTTCCGTTCATCTCTATTTTTTAAAATTCTGCTATCTAAATGTTTGACCTCTAAGAGATGGCATATTAAAAAGCTTAATCATAACATTTCAAGTTAAAATGGCTTTTTATGGAAAACTTCATTACTTGAAAGGCTTTGTCATCCACTTTCTTGATCAAAATAGGTAGTGACCTGTAAAGCAGCCAAGAAATTTATACTTGGAGTGGCTTTTTCCTGATGGATGAAGGAGCAGGCAAAGATTCTTCCTGGTAAAGTGTGGGCGGATAATTTTATGTGACAACCACATTATGAATGAGGCAATATGAGCATGAAGTAGTTCACAGCATTTACTTCTATCAAGTTCTGCTGATTAAAAAACCAAGGTGTGGTTCAAAAATTATCTGAGCCTCCAATAACTTTTGGCTTCTCTATAAGTCAGACTACATGAGAATACACTAGAGGCTCTGGAAAGGAAGCCATGTCATCATTGGCAAGAAGAATTCTAGAATTGGCCCCAGTTGGCTTAACTGAGCCTTCCAATGCAGCATGAAGGATGGAACTGGTGCATGTAATGGCATGAAGCCTCATATATTAAAACTGAGGATCACTCAAAGCAGTTGTAAGCTTTATCAGAAATCCTAGATACAGGCATCTTTTCAAGATCTCAAGCACTGAAAGGATCTTTTGTAATATTGCATACTGGATAACAAACATTGTTGTCATCAGCAGGTTTGGATCTTCTGGGAGTCTGTATTCTGTCAAGGCCTTTGGCACAGATTCAGGTAAAGAAACATTTACTTTAAAATGATTAATGATTCCCAACTCTACTTTGCCAAGGACCACGCTTTTTGTCCTCTCTTTTTAGTCATTGATCCTGAAACACTTCTGCAACTTACTCAGCTTTCAAATTAACGTGTATACTTTGAAAAATATACATACTTGATTAGATCTTTCTTTTCCCTGGAAACTGACCATGGCAGACTCTCTTGGACAAGTACTGTATAAATATCTATTTAATCAGTATTATTATTTGAATGCTGTAATTTAATTAGTCCATTTCTAAACCACATTTATGAGCCAGCTGGTAAAGCCAGGATTCCAAGATATGACCTTTATTTGATAGGGTTTTAATAATACAGTTACTGTAACAGTGTGTAGCACCACATATTACACAGTAATACCATTAAACTGTTCCACAGTAAACAATATAATATCTAAGATTCATTTTTTCCCCAGTACATGTGACCCAGAACTAGGAAGGCAAAATCTCAGATGGTTATAAATATAAACTCAGTTATAATTCACTCATATTAGTAATGAAATATACTTAAATCTTTCAAGCAAGTGAAAATTTTTGCCTCACATCTCTTTTTCTTAAATGTGCTTTGCTGTGATGGAAGGTTTTGTTTTCTCTCCCTTTAAGTAGGAGAAATAAGGGAATAGAAGTACTGTATTGTGTTTTGGTGGGTTTATGAATGTGTGTGTGTGTGTGTGTGTGTGTGTGTGTTTCCTGAAATAACCAGTTAATAAAATAATGCAATTATTAACATAACTTACTACATTTTAATTCAAATATATATTTAGGTCTCTCAAGTTAGAAAAGAGTTTAATTTTTGTTTGGGGTGAACTGAAAAAATTAAACTACACGAAACTATTTTTGGGGGGTCAAAATTTCTCATCACTGCTTATTTGTAAGAAAAAAGATTGGTTGTGAGAAATAATTTACAGGACATCCACAAACCAGCAAAATTTGATAGGAAAACTTGTTTAATTCCAGGAAGTAGACAATCCATGCTTGGCTTCCTGGTATGCTGAGGCAATTTACATAAACTTTTTAAAGCATCTATCAAACTAACAACTTATCCACATGATGCTGACATTCTACAATTAAGAATTATAAAAACTCTCCACCTTTACTGTCTTTTGACTTGTACTTATCTTATAAAAAGCAATTTTTTAAACAGATCTATTGCAAATAAAACCTTAAAATCTCCCCCTTACAAAAACAATTCTCACATCCATGAATGGATGCATGTATTCTTATAAATCAGCCATTACTGGATTTCTTTTTTAGACTGCAGTATGTTTTTATTACTTAGATTATTCCACAAGCATTTATTAAGCATTTTTTGTAATAAACCCTGTTCTAGATATGGGAATTTGGCAATAAACATATAAAAACTCCTATTCAAGAAACTTGTGAAGGTATTTGATGATTTTTTTTACAAATGTTTATTTATTTGAGGAAGAGAGAAAGTGCACAAGCAGGAAAAAGGCAGAGAAAGAGGGAAAGAAAGAGAAAGGGAGAGAATCCCAAGCAGGCTCAATGCTGTCAGCGCAGAGCCTGACCCAGGGCCCAAACTCACGAACCATGAGATCATGACCTGAGCCAAAATGAAGAGTTGGATGCTTAACTGATAACCATCCAGGCACCCCAAGTATTTGATAGTTTATAGCAGAGGTCCACAACTATGGTTCCTGAGTCAAATCTGAGCCACTATTCTTTTTTTTTTTTTTTTTTTTTAACAGCTTTACTAAGCTATCAACAAAAATAAAGAACTTCAGGGACACCTGGATGGCTCAGTCAGTTAAGCACCTGACTTCGGCTCAGGTCATGATCTCACGGTCTGTGAGTTTGAGCCCCGCGTGGGGCTCTGTGCTGACAGTTCAGAGCCTGGAGCCTGTTTCAGATTCTGTGTCTCCCTCTCTCTCTGACCCTCCCATTCATGCTGTGTCACTCTCTGTCTCAAAAATAAATAAACGTTAAAAATTTTTTTAAAGAAAGTACTTCATATATTTAATGTGCAGAATTTGAAGAGTTTGAACATACGCAAATACCCATGACACTTCACCACAGTTAAGGTAACAGATATATCCAACACCTCTGAAACTTTCCGTGTGCCCTTTTGTTCGTTTGTTTTGTTGTGTTGTTGTTGGAAAAGCATTTGACGAGAGCTCTATCTTCTTAACAAATTCCAAAGTGAACAATACCACGCTGTTAACTATAGGCACGGTGTTGTACAGCAGATTTCTAGAGTTTATTCAATAAGCATAACTGAAACTTTTTACCCATTGAACAACCACTCCTTTTTTCCCCTCCCCTCAGCCCCTAGCAACCACCACTGTATTATCTACTTCTATGAGTGGTTATTTTAGGTATCTCCTATTAGTAGAAATCGCAGTATTCTTCTGTGATAGGCTGATTTCATTTAACATGTTGTTTGAAGTTATCTTCTTTTTTAAGGCTGAATAATGGATATGCCACATTTTCTTTATTTAGTCATCTGTTGAATTTCACTTGGATTGTTTCCATTTCTTAGCTATTACAAATAGTGCTACAATGAACATAAGAGTGAAGATAATATCTCTTCAAAATCCTGATTTTAATATTTTGGATGTGTACCCAGAAGTAGGGTTGTTAGATCATATGACAGTTCTTTAAAAAAAAAATCTTTAATAAACCCCATATTGTTTTTTTTTTTTTAATTTATATATGAAATTTATTGTCAAATTGGTTTCCATACAACACCCAGTGCTCATCCCAAAAGGTGCCCCATATTGTTTTCTATAATTGCTATTTTATCTTCCCACTACAGTGTACAAGGTTCAAATTTCTCCACAGGCTTACCAATACTTATCTTTGGCTTTTTGGTAATGGCCATCCTATCAGGTACGAGGTGATTTCTCATTACAATTTTACATTTCCTTGATAATTAGTGACATAGAGCATCTTTCATGTATCTGTTGGCCATTTGTACATCTTCTTTGGAGAAATGTCTGTTCAAGTCCATTGTCCATTTTTAATGGAGTTATTTCCATGTTGTAGTTGAGTTGTAGGATTTCCTTATATACTTTGGAAATTAACTCCTTACCAGATATATGACTTGCAAACATTTTCTATCATTCTGTAGGTTGACTTTTCATTCTTTGTTGGTTGGTTGTTTTCTTTGCTCTGCAGAAGCCTTTCAGTTTCATGTAGCCCCACTTGTCTATTTTTGCTTTGCTGCCTGTGCTTTTCGTGCCACATCTAAAAATCACTGCCAAGACCTAAGTCAAGAGACTTTGCCCTATGTTTTCTCCTATGATTTTTACAGTTTCAGGTGTTATGTTTAAGTATTCAATACTTTTTGAGCAGATTTTTGTAAATGTTGTAAGATAATATTATGATCACATTATTTTGCATGCAGATATCTAGTCTTCCCATCACCATTTGCTGAAAAGAATATCCTTTCCCCTTTGTTAATTCTTGGCACACTTATCAAACATCAACTGACTGTATACGCATGGGTTTATTTCTGAGTTCTCTATTCTATTCCATTTGTTGATCTGTCTGTATCCATGCCAGTACCATACTGTTTTAATTACTGTAGCTTTGTAGTATATTTTGAAATCATAAAGTGTGAGGCCTCCGGGGTTGTTCTCCTTTCTCAATATTGCTTTGACTCTTTGGGGTATTCTTTATGATTCCACATGAATTTGGACATTTTTTCTATTTCTGTAAAAAGTGCCACTAGGATTTTGATGTCTATTGCATCAAATGTGTAGGTTGCTCTGAGCTGTGTGAACATTTTAACAATTTTAAGTCTTCTACTGCATAACCATGGGATGCTTTCCTATTTTTTGTTCTCTTTTATTAGTTTCACCAATATTTTGCAGTTTCCAGTGTATAAGTCTTTTATTCCTTGATTAAATTTATTCCTAAGTATTTTTTATGTTATTGTAAATAGGATTTCTTTCTTAATTTATCTTTTTGATATTTCTTTATTATTACATAAAAATGCAAATGATTTTTATGTTGGTTCTGTATCCTGTAACTTTACTGAATTCATTTATTAGTTTTAACATGTTTTTTTGTGGGATCCTTAAAATTTTCTACATATAGAATTATCTTATCTGCAACAGACATAATTTTACTTTATCCTTTCTGATTTAAATTAATTAATTTCTTTTTCTTGCCTGGTTGCTCTGGCTAGAATTTCCAGTACTATGCTGAATAGAAGTGGTGAGAATGGGCTTCCTTTCTTTTTCCTGACAGTAGAGAAAAAGCTTTCAGTTTATCACGAGTATGATGTCAGCTGTGGGTTTTTCACATATGGACTTTATTATGTTGAAGTCTGTTGCTTCCATGCCTAGTGTTTTTCATGAAAAAGTGTTGAATTTTGTTAAATTATTTTTCTGCAACTATTGAGATACCCCTGTGATTCTTATACTTAATTCTATTAATGTGACACATTTATTGATGTCTGTATATTGAAACACATTTGCATCTCAAGAATAAATCTTACTTGATCATGACATATGATCCTTTTAATGTACTGATTTAATGTAGTGACTTAGTTTGCTAGCATTTTGTTGAGAACTTTTGCATCTATGTTAATCAAGGGCATTGACCTGCAATTTTCTTTTTTCTCATAGTTTTGTCTGGCTTTGCGATCAGGGTAATTCTGGCCTCATAAAATTTATTTGGAAGTGTTTTCTCCACTTCATTTCTTTGGAAGAGTTTGGAAAGAATTGGCATTATTTCTTCTTTAAATGTTTGGTAGAATTCACTAGTGAAGCCATCTGGTCCTGGACTTTTCTATGTTGGAAGGTTTTTATTACTGGTTAATTCCCTTTTTCATTAGTGGTCTGTTCAGGCCTTCTTTTTCTTCATGATTCAGTCCTGGTAGGTTGTGTATCTAGCAATTTATCCATTTCCTCTGGTATCCAGATTGTAGGCAAATAACTGTTACAGTAGCCTCTTATGATGCTTTTTATTTCTGTGGCATTACTTGTAATGTCTCCTCTTTCATTTCTGATTTTATTAATTTAAATCTGCTTTTTCTCTAGCTAAATATTTGTCAATTTTGCTTACCTTTTCCAAAAACCAACTCTTGGTTTCATTGATCTTTTCTATTGTTTTTATAGCCCCTATTTCCTTATTTTTGTTCCAATATTTAGTATTTCCTTCCTTCACTTAATTTTAGACTTTTTTCCCTAGTTCCTTGAAGTATAAATTTAGGTTTTGTTTTTTTTTTTTGAGACCTTTCTTTTTTAATGTGGGTGTGTATTGCCATAAAATTCCCTCTTATTACCACTTTTTCTGTGTCCCATAAGTTTTTTTTTTAATTTTTTTTAACGTTTTTTATTTGTTTTTGAGACAGAGAGAGACAGAGCATGAACAGGGAAGGGCAGAGAGAGAGGGAGACACAGAATCGGAAGCAGGCTCCAGGCTCCGAGCCATCAGCCCAGAGCCCGACGCGGGGCTCGAACTCACGGACCACGAGATCGTGACCTGAGCTTAAGTCGGACGCTTAACCGATTGAGCTGCCCAGGCGCCCCTGTGGCCCATAAGTTTTGATGTCTTGTATTTTAATTTTCATTTGCCTCATGGCATTCTTCTGATTTCTCCTTTGATTTCTTCTTTGACTCATTGGTTGTTCTTGGTTGTTCAACAGTGTGTTGCTTAATTTCCATGTATTTGTGAGTTTCTCTTCTCTTATTGATTCCGAGTCTCATAGCATTATGGTTGGAAAAGATATTTGGTATAATTTCAGTCCCCTTCAATTTGTTAAGACTTGCCTTATGACCTAACATGGAATCTATCCAGGACAATGTTCCATGTGTGCTTGAGGAAAATGTATATTCTACTGCCGTTAGAGGGAAAGTTCTGAATATGTTTGTTAGGTTAATTTGATCTACAGTGTTGTTCAAGTCAGCTGTTTCTTTATTGGTTTTCTTCCTGGACGCTGTATCAATTATTGAAAATTTGGTATTGATGTCTCCTACTATTATTGCATTGGTATGAATTTCTCCCTTCAGTTCTATTAGTTTTTGCTATATATATTTTGGTGTTCTGATGTTGGGTGCATATATATTTATAATTGTTATATATTCCTGATGAATATCCTTTTATCATTATATAATATCCTTTTTGGTGCCTTGTGACAGTTTTTGATTTAAAGTATATTTTGTCTGATATAAGTAAAACCACCTCTGCTCTCTTCTGATTACCATTTACACTGAGTATCTTTTTCCACCCACCATCAATTTCAGCCTATGTGGGTCCTTAATTCTAAAGCAAGTCCCTTGTAGGCAACATGTAGTTGGGTCTTGTTTTATTATCCATCAGCCATGCTATGTCTTTTGATCAGGAAATTTATTCCATTTATTTTTAAAGTAATCAGTCTTAGGGGAAAACTTACTATTGCAATTTCGTTCATTGTTCTCTGTTTTGTAGTTTTTTTGCTCATCTTTTCTTCTCTTGCTATCCTTCTTTGTGTTTTTTTAATTTTTTTTTTTTAACGTTTTTTTTATTTATTTTTGGGACAGAGAGAGACAGAGCATGAACGGGGGAGGGGCAGAGAGAGAGGGAGACACAGAATCAGAAACAGGCTCCAGGCTCCGAGCCATCAGCCCAGAGCCCGACGCGGGGCTCGAACTCACGGACCGCGAGATCGTGACCTGGCTGAAGTCGGACACTTAACCGACTGCGCCACCCAGGCGCCCCATCCTTCTTTGTGTTTTATTGATTTATTGTAATCATATATTTTTATTCCTTTCCTTTTGTGTATATTCTGTATGTATTTTTATAGTTATCATAGGGCTTACATAAAACAACTTATAACCGCCTATTTTAAACCAATAACAAATTAACTTCAATAGCAAAACTGTACTCTTTTTACTTCCCCTGCCTAACACACTTTATGTTATTGAAGTCACAAATTACATCCTTTATATTATGAATATAATCAATTTTATAGTCATATGTAATGTTTTTTATCTTTATGCTAAAATTAAGTGATTCATATACCACCGTTACAGTATTACAATACTCTGCATTTATTTTTATATTTATCATTACCAGCGCTCATGTACTTTTATGCTGTTTAGCATCCTTACATTTCAATTTGAGAACTCCCTTTAGTATTTCTTATAAAGCAAATTATAGCATGAACTCCCTCACTTTCTATTTGTCTGGGAAAGTCTTTATCTCACCTTCATTTTTGAAGAAATGTTTTGGTATATAGAGTATTATTGTTTGGTAGCTTTTTTCCTTTCAGCACTTTAAACATATCACCCAACTCCTGGCCTGCAAGGTTTCTGCTAAGAAATACGCTGATAGTCTTATGAGGGCTCCCTTGTATGTGACAAATTTTCTTTTGCAACTTTCAAAATTCACTTTGTGTTTGACCTTTGTCAATTAGCTCATAATGTATCTTCATGTAGACTTCTTTAGATTTATCCTATTTGATATCCTTTCTGTTTTATGAATCTGAACATCCTCTTCCATCCCTCAATTTGGGAAGCATTTCACTCTATCATTTACCACGATGTATTCATTCATCCATCTAACAATATTGAGTGTCTAGTATAAGCAAGTATTATCCTAGTTTAATGCATAGAGATCACTCCTGTCTGCTGGAATGTCAGTATCTAACAGAATATCAAAAATGTCAACTTACTTCCAATTTCAGTTTTCTCTGTGATTGGGATTCATAAAGAGCTTTTTGCAACATAAACACAATTAAAAGACAATAAAGACTGAGAATTCTGTAGTTCTTAATTGTACAAAGTGGTCATCATTTTCTTAGCTTGACAGGTGCTTTTGAAAGCATCAACTCATCGCTAAGCACAGAGTTAGTTAACAGACACATGATTTATGAATAAATCATTAAACAGATGGTCAGTAAACACCCCTTTTGACCTGAGCTATTCATTTTACAGTTCTCTCTTATAGATTTCTCTCTTGCAAACAAAGATAGACTTACTGGTAACAAGACACTTCAAGAATCCACTGCCCTTCCAAAAATTTTAAGGCTGTAGATGGTACATTAAGGACCTCCACATATCATGCATTCAATTAATATATCTGAGGTCCTCCAGTCTAGGAGACACCTCTTCCTTAGAGACTCTGATCCCCCAAGAAATAGTGCTGATCAGAATTTCCTAATGGCTACCTGCTTCTCAGCAATTTTCTTTCTCTTGTTCTCTTATTATTTTGCGGGAAAAACCTACTATTTATTTACAAGATGAAATTTTTAAAGGTAATGACCACAAAAACCTTTAAAAAGATTTTAAAAAGATATTCTGATGGCCATCATCAAAACCAGTATTTCTATTAAATTGCTAACACCACATAACAGAGTTCTAGCAAACATGATGTACTTTGGCCATGTACAAATAAAGCTGGAATAAGCAAAAATGTGTAGAAGAAATATTTTCTTTTTCTTATGAACTAGAGCCTTTGAATGCCTCAATTTGTAACGTCCCGATTTAACATTAGCCTCATACTAGACTTTTTATGAAGAACACAGGACCAAAATGCAATTCTGTGATGCCACACCTGGCACCTTTTTAAAATCATAGAGCAATGGGAGAGGCCTCATAGAAGAAACCAGAAAAATAAAAGCGTACGCAAACTGCATCACCTCCATGTAAGTCACCCATCTTCCAGCATTTTTATGTCTGCCTCGTTACCATACTTATTTAGACTGCAGAACCACTGGGTGGAGGTCACGTCCGTCTCTGCGTCATGGATAGTTTTTCATACATGGTAAGTACTTAGGAAACATTTTCTAGTACTAATGATTCAAGAAAACAAATCACAAACAGTACAGCCTGTTGCACTACATGTTTATTTACTAGTCCTCTCTAAAATATAGGTTATTATTTTGGAACCTGTACTTCTACCTTATTTAATGCATATTCCTAGACAAGAAGGAATTTCACACCATTCTGAAATATACTCTGTGCCTGCAACTTCGGTGCAACCAGATACCACGTGAGTTTTCACCTTAACTCTTATTGGTACTTTCTCAAAGTTTAATGTATGTCTGTTCCAGGTATGGTCACATTTTTTTCAGAGTCTCTTCAGGTCCTGCTTGGGTTTTAATATTTTGCATCAAAAATCATTTCCATGTAACATATGATCTACTCCCAAACTTGTGAATAATGCAATTTTATAAGCTTCTTTAAAGAAGCTCACATTTCACTGCTTGGCTGACAAAGCTTTATGGAAATTGTTGCTTAGAAGTTTCTAGTCACTTTTACTAAAGCTTGACACTGATATCTTGGCTTCGCCTATTCATATGGTTCATAAAACTTTAGTTCCCACAAAGTATCCTGACATTTCTAAGTCAGTTTGGGTTCCTTGCATTTTCCATTAACTAAATGGAATTTTTAAACAGAGGCATTATTGTATTAATTAGTTTTGATGAAAAGTATAAAAATACACAGTTACTCAAAAAATATTTTAACTTTTAAACAGTGTGCTTAGCTTTCTACATATTTTACTTCCTTATCAAAATCCAGACAACTTTAGGTGAATGGAAAGGAAGACTCCATGAAGGGGGCAGTTTTTAACATGGTTTCTGAAAATTTCATAGAATAAGCATGAAGCTGATGTAGGTGGCAAGTGTAAGTGTGGAAGTGGAGGGCTGATGTAAGCAAGGTGCTCATATCCCAATGTGAGCAAATCTTTCAAGGAAACACAGCACAGGAAATATTCAAAAGAAATCCTTAAGACAGCATGCAATGCAAGGGGGTGTCAGGATCAGAAAAGGTAGGTTTAAGTCAAAACTTGGTAGTGATTAAGAAGTTGTGAAGAGAGAAAAGCAGGATTATCCAGCGAATAAATACTGAAGCTCCCATTACCTTGCAGTGGGCCGACAGAGACCCCTCACTCCCCCATCTCAGTGAGGGATGCATTTGAGCTCAGCTTCCCTTGGCCATGAGGGCCCTCCCTTTCATACAACTCTCTGAAGAGCTGGTATAGACTCTCATATTGAACTCTGACTCATCCCTCTAGCAAAGGTCTTCTCCCACGTGCACTACCAGGCAGGAGCTCAGCAAAGGGACAGTTACCCACACCTGTAACACAAACCCGTACTGTATCCAGAAGTACCCTGTCCTCAAAGAATCTCTCTGGAGGATGATGAGATATCAGGGACTATGGTCTTCTCTTGCTTAACCCTGATATAGGTTTCCTTACGTTATACTCATACCCCCCAGAACATTATGGAATTCTCCCTAACCCACGTATCTGTGGTTGCTGTTTATCTGTAATCACTATACATCACCGTCAATTTCTGAGCAGTGCAATTTCATTACAAAAGTATTCACTATCCTGAAAGGAGTGTACATGAGAAAGAAGCAGCTGGAATCAAGGGGATAAGCCAGGAGCTAGGTCAGATTATAAGACATGGGAAACACTAAACTGAAAATACAATGGTATTGTTGCCCTTAACTGTGGGTCATAATAAAATCAATGCTTAACTATTAAGAATGAAACATGTGGCAAAACTTCAATACGTGTTCTAGGTTTTCTGATAGAAAAACCCTGGAAAGGTTCATCAAGACTGAACAATTTTCATCTTTATGACATGCCTGTTTTGCAGTGCTCTGAAGATAGGCTTAACTGCTCATGGGCAACCCACTCTCGGTGTGAGGCTGGTGCTTTCTAGATGAAAAGCCACAGGAATATTAAACATGGCAGTGACAAGGAGCATGAAACAGAGGAGAGGACTAAAGGGTGTGGGAGTAAAACTGACCTTAGAAGGGCATTAATTGGAAAAGTAGAAGGGCAAGGAAGAGAATTATGACTCTCTGTTCTGAAAGTGGTTGACGGGAATCAGTAACAGTACTATAATGGCATGCCCAGAGAAGCAAAGAATACAAGGAGAAAGAAAGGACAGAGGAGGAGAAAGACGAGGAGAAACAGAAGGAAAAGAATAACAATAATATTATTATTGCAGTTAACATTTATTGAGCACTTACAAAGTGCCAAGAACACTTCTAAGCACTTTATTTGCATTTCCTCAAATGTCTCTGCATGTGATTATTCACAGAAGGACCAACTGCTATACATGAGCATATTTATGGCTGTACATATGTTCTTTGCATCTCACTTGCACATATATGGAATTTTTGCAGAAATGCGTGGCTGTATTTCTCTCCCACACATAGTGACATTTAAGTTCTTAGGTGCCTGGGTCAATTGCTCCGGCCACATGAAATATAACTCTTACCCCTGAGGACTTTCTATTACATGCGCTAAAATGGAAGATTCTGTAAAGCAATGCTACAGCCAGCAGCAATCTGTCCTCAATTTCTGGCTTCAAAGGAAAGAATATTAGTTAGTATCTATGTGAAATGGGTTCATTGGTGCTTTTGGAGCTGGACCTCCTGGGCCACGACATGCATGTAGACCCCTCTCATAATTTTATCTCCCGACCCAAATACAAGTGAGTGGTTGTCAGTCCAGTGGTTACTGATCATTCCCTAGTGTTGTTTTTGTTTGTTTGTTTTTGTCTTCCTAAGAAATTGCCTACTTGGCTTCTCTACTTAAGTGTGAAAACACCAGGCAACTAACAAATCCCAAACAATTTCCATATCACCCACCTACTTGCAGACACTGTTCTGTGTTCCTCAACAGAGTAGCCCCTTCTCTCTTGATTCTTCCACTACAGAAAGTGGAAAACCTAAATATAGGCATCTCTCATTTAATGTTACTAATTCATTTCTGAAAACTAAGCCATGCCAAACAGGAGCTTATTTCCCATTATTTTAAATGGCAAAGTTATAATATGAAACATATTAATGCGAAACCCCAATCAATTTCCTAAAACATAAATAAACACGTATACCCAAAACACCCATTTCTATGTAACTAATAAACTAACATGTTATGTCATAAAATATTAAAATATTACTTATTAGTCTCTAAAAAATAACATCTTAAGAAACATATACAGAAACATGAAATTTATAACACAGGATGACAGGATACACTGCAGTAAATAAATTAGTTGAAAAAACCGCAACAAAATTTTCAGTGAAAAGTAAAGCAGTTTCTTATGATGACATATTACTTGTCAAGTCAGGTAGAGATTTAAAACTTGAGGAATGTTGAGAAGGGAGGAGGAGGAAGAAAGTTGCAAAGTCACTATTTGTCGTTAGTTGTGGCAGATGATGGTGTCAACAAATGAGTAGAAAAGCACCAATTTCAGATATTCCAGTAATTTATTTACTTTTCATAGTTAAAAATACATTTATTTACTTTGAGAAAATGCATGCATGCACAAGCAGGGTGGGGGCTGCAGAGACAGGGAAGAGAGAGAATGCCAACCAGGCTCCACGCTGTCAGCACAGAGTCCGACATGGGGCTCAATCCCATGAACCGTGAGTTCATGACCTGAGCCAAAACCAAGAACCAGACATTTAGCCGACTGAACAACGCAGGCACCCCTCCAGTCATTTGTTTCTATATTAAAAACTCAGTGGCTTAAAACACGAATTCATAATTCTCCTAACCCTGCTCAACATCTACCTAACTACCCTGAACTAATTCAGTCTACAAAGTGTAAGATTCTTTCCTCCAATTTGTATTGTGCAAAATTAAGAAGGCAATCCAATTTGGCCATGCTCCTTGCTTATTCTGATAGGCTCTTTTAGGACAAGCGGTGGCACCGCCTCACTGCCATGATAAGCTGCTATTCCCAAGGCCAGGGCCTTGCTGACCACAAATGACCCACACAGACTGGCATTCACGGGCTCTTGTAGCAGAGACTCAGTCATCTCTCAGGAGGTTCTTTTCCAGGACCCATGCCAATCTCACAACTGGCAAACTCTCATCCTCTGCTCACTATCAGCAAAAACGCTCCAAACTTGTTGATATACTCTGTGAACCTGCACCAAGTTCGTGGAACAAGTCTCTTCCTTTCACCATATAACCCCATCTCTACATGCCTTGAAAAAATACGGGTTCTTTCTTCCTGTAGCTGGCAGTGGAATCAAGAAAAGCTGATTGTCTTTGGTTTGGTTCCTTTCTAACTCACTCTGTACTCTTTAATTATTGTTTATAGTATAGACAAACATAGGTTTAAACTGTAAATAATATCATCCTCTTATCTTAAGAGCTTCAGTGACTTTCCATTAAAATCAAGACCGAAACACTAAACAGGACCCATGAAGTCTTAGCGGCTCTGCCCCCAAACTTCCCCTTACCCTTTCTCTTTTAGTTCCAGCCCTTCTGGCTAGCTTCCTGATCCACACAACACTGATTGGCACATGATGGTCTGGCCACTTTTCTCCAGCCCTCACCATCTCTTCCCTGCCAGTGACTCGACGTATCTATTTAATGTCCACTCATCTTTGATCTCAGCTTAGATAATACTTTCTAAGGAAAATTCCCTACTCTTCCATCTCCTATGCTTTATTAAGTCACTGTTAAACGTTGTTATCATTACCCTCCCTGTACCTTTTCTTCATAGCACTTAAAATATTTTGTGGTTATACTTTTGTTTGGATGATTCTTGTTTTCACGTCTTTCCTATTACTCCATAAACTCCATGAGAATGAGGAATCAGATCTGCTTACTTTCCTTGATTTTTCACTATCTAGCATGTGTCTGGCACATAACAATGTCTAATTAACAATAATGAGCTAGTGTTAAGCATGAACCAGTGTGGCTCATAGAATATTCCCAGTAACGGTAAAGTCTGACCCTGCTGTTTGTGTTCCACATTTTTTTCCTCTGGTCTGAGACCTTCACTTCTTGGGTCAGGATCCATAGTACTAAGACTTCATCTTTGCTTACATTAACACTGAATGCCTCTATTTGTTAACCCCTCAAATACCTATTTACACATTGTTGCATTGTCCTAAACTAAGTATTTTGTGTCTGCCATCTCTGTCTTCTGGTCTGTCTGCAGGTTAAAAAAAAAAAAAAAAAAAATGTTTTTCTGCTCCAATGATGTGATCTCTCTAAGTGTGGAAGAGCTTCTAAAGGCCTTCTGGTGGGAGGAGTTCTTTCCTGCTCAGAGACTAAGGGAGGCACAGATTCTCCATTTGGGCAGCAACCACAACACTTACTGCATAGCATCTTTAAAACCTCCCAAGGCAACAGTAGCTGGGAGGCTTTCTGTTTAATCACTTCATACCCAATAAAGTGTACATTACACAATATTTTCATAATGCCATGGTAACCTAATGAGTCATCTTCCATTATAGGCAAGAATACTTGTGTCCGTGATCAGGGCACAGGATGGAGGCATACTGACAGATTCTTACCAACTTTCCTTTTTTTAGACTTCATGATAACCACCATAACATTTGCCCAAGTCACTGAAGCAACAACTCGATCCTTGCAAAATACTTTCATTATGTGTTATGATCTTCACGTTTTAAAATTATTTCAAATTGATTGCACTTAAGGAGACCAGACCTCTGATGACATTGTGAAAGTTCTTAATCTCATCAATAAAATATCTCCAGTTTATGATGAAGGATGGGTGACTTGTGGAAAGTTTTCCTTCATATGATGATTGGATTAGCTGTGATCACAGAGATGCCCTTTTCCTGACATGGATTTCCTATTGACTTCCTGATCTGTTGTCAGTCATTTCTTGTTCTGAAATGTGTCATTTTCCACAATTAATATTTTCATTCTCTATTTTACTGACAGCAATAAAAAGCAGGTTATACTACATTATTCACTAGACCTATTAGGATAATGTTTTTGATACACAAATCCAGCCAATCTCTGGTTAACCTGTTCTCCATCATGCTTTACATCCTGATATAGTTTGCTAGTTTGTCTGAATGGTAGAAATACTAAAGAAGATATAATTATTTATTTTAAAATTTCAAAATGTAATTGAGAATAAGCAAATAAATCAAGAAAACATAATACATAATTTAGCACCAATTTAGTGGAACAACAGAGAGTACTAAAGAAGTTCAGAGAAAAGGAAGGTCAAGGAAATTTGAAGAAGACAGCAGATTTGGGGGAAGAATAAGTAAATTTTAACTGAACCTAAAAAGGGATACAGAGTGTTAAGATTTACTGAAGGAGTAAGGGAGGAGCAGCAAGCAATCCAACTGAAATAAATTATGGGGATACGAGGACAAAGACACAAAGAAAAAGGTGTGATCAAGGGACAGTGAAAGGAGTAAGTGGAACAAATAACAACCACGACTGGGATTAAAGTTACAAGTACAACATTTGACTGACTTTTACCAAAGAGCAGAATATGAAATTCCTATTCCATTAACATTTTCTGTGTGTTAGCATAGGAACTAATAGATAGTGAGGCCAACCCAGGAAAATCTGGTTTAAAATACTAGATGTACTACTTCCTGGCTGTGAAACCTTAGGTAATTATTTAACTTCTATAAGTACCAGTTGTCTCATTTGTAAAGCAGGGGAGGGGGGAGGTTTCCTTGTGAGTTCATCGTGATTATCATACAAGACAATGCATTTAAAGGATTTAAACACTCATTATTTATCAGCTGTCCTTATTATATCCCACTAATAAGTTCCCAACACCCAGAGCAGTGTCTGGCATATATTAAGTCCCCAATATGTTTTTATTAATCAAATAAATTATTACTGCTAAAACTTTCCCAAATAGCGCATTTATTCCTCAAGACTCACATTTAACAGGTAAAACAGTAAAGGTGGTTCAAAGAAACAAACTCACCTAGCAATAAAATAAATTAAACAGAAATTCAAAGAATCGTTAGTTAATAGTGTCATCTTCATATGAGTCACACATGTTGAACAAAGAGATAATAAATAAAGCAAACACCAAAATCAGCCATGAAATAAGAATTTGATTATATATGCTACAAGGAACAAATTGTAGCTCTAACACACACCTGGTAGTAAACTCACTGTAATTTCCAAAGAGGCATTAGAGAAAGAAGAACATCCCTTCATCTCTACCCACACCCACACACATATTACCAAAAGTTGTGCAAAGAAATGTACTTCAGTATTACCATACATTTTCAAATGGTTCTTCAGTTCCTATGATTCGTACATATGTTTAAGTAGGATGGTCAAGTTAATTCTTCTTAAATACTAAACTAAAACTAAATTTAGCAACATTTTGAAATACAGAATCAAAATGTCCAAATATAAAATATGAGATGTAGAAAGTTTATTATTACCATGTTTTCACTTGTATTACCTAGAAATGATAAAAAGTTGGTCTATGAATATATGACAAATTGAAGAAGAAATCTGGTAACTAAATCAGCTTCTTGCATTTCAAATATCAGTGCGAAGAGGGCCAGATGGTGAATTGAAAATCTGCATGAGTATTGACTTTTAATGAAAACACTTACATGCTCTTCATGGCCACAATTAGTATAGCTTCTCTGCTCTCCTCCCTTGATGCCAGGACCTTGTTAGATTGACCTCTTATGTCAATAAAACCAGCTTGAAGTTCACATGCAAACACATTCATAGCAAGCAACCTCCCTAGTTAGTTAGGAAGGTTAATCAAGGTAAAGCCCTTGGTAGAGGCAGGATATTTATTTCTAAATTGAAAAGTCCTCTTGATATTAAAGTTTGGAGGGAAAAATATTTGCTAACCCTATAATATTGAATCACCATCAAGCAAGGGAAGTGGTTCTGCATATTTCATACGTGAAAAGAAAATATTTGGTATGCGTTCAATTTTTCGCTCTAGGTCCTATCTCAGAGACTTTGTGCATATATGAATGGAGAAAAAAATACTTAAATTAGTATGATACCATTCCAACAAGGCTTTCCTTACTTTCCTCCTGGAGACTTTCTTTTTTTTTTTTTTTTTTCCTTTCTTTTTTTTTTTTTTTTTTTTTTCTGCTCTTAAAAAATTAAAAGAATATTCAGGACAAAGAACACCAGTACTCAGACTTTTACACTTCATAAAAACCTCATCTGAACAGCTGGTGCTCGGAGCTGTTGGAGAAAGATGGACATCTGCTATACAGATAGCTTGCTTTAACTAATATTAGTTTTCTTAACATTATAAGTAATATGGATTGGGATATCTATCTGTCCAGGTTCTTGGTGTAAATATGAGCATTGTAGCTTTCTGACTTTTCTTCCTCAATATTCACTTTCACAATGGCAAAATGAGAAAGAGCTGAAAAACCAGTAACAGGTCTTGTATAGCACAGAAAGGAGCAAGGAAACCTGCATTTAAAATGGAAGATAATATTTCACCGATAAGGGCATTGAAACCCATCAACTCTCCTTCTCAACTCGAAGACGTGAGGATCTCATAAACGTGTAGCACCTTCAGGATAATACTGTCTCTAACAGGATTTTCAGACTCAGTGCATGTGTGTTTTGATATCTACCCTATCCAGAAATGGATTTCTTTGTACAGTTTTCTCTTGCACCAACATCACAAGCAGCTAAAACCATTTCACAGAGGATGAAACAACCCTAACCAATACCTTCTAAGGGTGGTATTCTGTCAAATTTACATCAGATAATGTAATAAAATCACAAGGGAACAATCAAATGAATGTTGTGACAATAACTGCTATAAAATCAAGGAAGAAGGCATTCATTCCAGGGGGGGAAATCTATAAAAACTTGATGGAAAAAGTAAAACTCCAGTTAGACTTAGAAGACCAGAAAAGTGGAACATTCCAGTGTGGATGGCAGGGAGAAAGTCATGTGAGACAGAAAAAAGAAAAAAAAAAAAATATATATATATATACACGTATATATATATACATATATATATATATACACGTGTATATATATACGTGTATATATATACATATATACACGTATCGTATATATATATACGTGTATATGTGTGTGTGTGTGTGTATATATATATATATATTCATACATACATAAAATCCTTTTCTACTTGGTCCCTGAAAACTGTATTGTGTACCTACTGTGAATCCCCTAGCACCCTGCCGGGCAGAGGCAGAATGGGAGTAGAAAATATCCCCTATCACTAAAACTTATTTAGTGATTAGCCTGAGAGAAAATATCTTCTATTTACAGAGACATACAGATAAGGTGAACGGTATAAATGCTGGGTGATATGGTTTGTCTTAGGAAACTTTATGCAAGGAAAGTTCAATATGATCTTCATTTTTTTTTTTTTTTAATTTCGATGGGTAGAGAACAAAAAGGAGGATGTAATTTTAAATGGGGAAGATATATGAGGTGGGGGGAAGCTGTAGGTAGTAGGGAACACAGGAGCCCAGGTGGTAGAGACATTAAGATCACGGGCTCTGCTGTCAGCATGGCTTGAATACCACCTTCCGATATACTAGCATGTGACTTAGCACAAATGATTCCATATCCCTGTTCCTCATTTTAATGGCATACAAAACAGGATAATAATAGTACTGACTTCTAAATATTGTTATACAAAATTAGTAAATACAAAGAACTCAGATAAACTCCTGTTACATCACAAGTATTCAATGAAAATGAATCAGAAGCAGCAGATAAGCTTGTTAAATGAACAAAAGAGTGCAACAATGTGTGAATTGATGCCAGTAAGGGGACGATAAGCAAACAAACCCAGATTGAGTAGAGGTGGTGAGGACTATACTTGGAAGGATCCTGTCAGAGCCAAGATTACTTTGTTTCAGGTTCCCTTCCCCCTTACTATTTATGCTCTGTAAAGCCACAGAAGGCATAGGGTCAAGCAAGGAGTGGATACAAATAAGGCCTCCCAATTGAGACGTACCCACCTTTGCATTCTAGTTCCAGCCCTCAGGCTGTTCCAACTTGACCTTGGAAATTTGTGTATACCTCAGATTTCTCAGTCAAAAATCAGGAATATAACAGAGTCTACCTCAAAGTGTGGCTGCAAATGTTAAAAAAAGATAATGCCTGGATAATTTATTACCACAGTGACTAGAACACAGTGTTTAGTAAATAATGACTTGATTATCTTTCTGATCTCTCCTCCTTTTCTTCATGAGAGGAGCATTGACAGTATAAATAAATAATTATTTGGGTGTGTATGTGGGGCTGCAGGTGGGATGGGTTTTAGGGAGACACTGGCCCCCAGGTAGAAAACTGCATTTAAACAGATTTGAAATGATGAAGTCTAACGAACAGACAACAGTGTAATTATAAAAAGGCAAGGACAGGAGAGATAAAAGATATGTTAAAGGATGAATCAATTAATTGTCTGAGGTTGCCTGAATAACTATGGGGTGTAAAGACCAACAGGTCTGTGGATTCCAATTAGCAGCAAAACAAGGCACTACTGACTCAATCACTAGTCGATAATGACCTCAAACAGCTAGAAGATCTATATAATAACTTACAGTTTTCCTACACACTACTTCAGTTGATGCTCATAATACTTTTATAATGTGAATCTTATTGTGTTTCTTATTTTATAGGTAAGGGAAAAAATATATTCCTAGAAGGGAAGGAAACGCTCCTAAGGGACCATAGGCCAGTACGTGGTAAAATCGGAACTCTGATTCTGGTTTCTGATTTGAAATTTCTTGGTCTTTACATTATATTATTGCCTTTCTGGAAATCAGGTTGTCTCTAAGGCCTTGTCTGTGTAATTCAATTATGACGAAATTGTTGATGGGTTTTCCAATATTGAAAATTGAATTGGACCAACTGACTTTTTCCGTCATTCTTGACTCAGATTCAGTAAGAGTGTAAATCTCCTGGGGTTGGTCTGTGTTTCCTCAGAAAAACTGAACGCAGGGATTGTCTTCAGTCCACAGGCATCACTTTGGATGCAAATCAAGGGTTCTTTGTTTAACTGGTTGTTTCAAACTGGCACAATTTGCCTGACCTTTGCTCTAGTCCTGAATCAGGAGAGAAGCAGACATGATTAGAATGTTGTCTAGCAGAGTGATTCTCAAAGTATGGTCTCCAGCAGCAATGGCATTCTCTGATAATATATTTGACATACAAATTCTCAGTCAAGCCCCTTTCCAGGCTGAATAAATCAGAAACATGGGGTGAGGCGCAATCACCTGTGTTTTAACAAGTCTTGCAGTGATTTTTGTTGCACATTAAATTTGAGAACCACTGATTATTGAAGAACACCTTACAAAAACGTAAGTTTCACAGCATGAACTACGCTTCTTCAGCACAGTATTCAGATCTTCCAGGTGACAATTATCTGATAAACATTCAATAAATCAGTGAATAAAGTTCACACATGGCAGGCAGTGACACTATCTGCAGTTTTAAGACTCACATGTATCTTTATTTTCATATTTGCAGGTTGTAGAATTTGTTTTCTATACCTTGACAAAATTTTTTAAGTATTTATTATGCTGGTTGTCAATGTTTGCTGCTAGAAATCAGTAATGGGCATGCTTATGAACTGAGAGTAGTCAAGCAGAAAAGAGATCATCTGGACACGGTGCCTCAGAAAAGATAAAAATTAAAGAAATACTGAAGTCAGTATTTGCATGAAATAAGTAAAAATGAAAATAATTAGTAAGAAATTTATAATTGCATGTATTTTTCCACTTACGTAGTATTATTAATCTATAATAAATTAACATACTTCAAAGAGGGCCATGAAGGTGATTAAGACAGTGAAATCAAATTATCTGAACAAATTAAGATACAAAGTCTCTTAAAGAAGTTTCCCCAATGACCATATCCCCTATATTTATACCATTGCATAGTTCTTTCCCATAGTGAATTTGGTCTGAGCCTGCATAAAAAAACAGAATAAGTAGAAGAACTGCTTGGTTTCTGAAGCCAGGTCACAAATAGCCTTGTAGCTTCTCCCCAGGTTTCTTAAAATAACATTGAGGGTCATCGGCCAACCACAGATACAGTCCAACTCTCTTGAGACCACCATTTTTTTTTTTTAAAGCCAAACTAGCCATATGGAAAAGTCATGGAGACAGAGTAGTTGCCCAGGCAGCTTCCGGGTGCTCTAGCTAAGCCAACTAAGGCACTAGCCATGTGAACGAAGCATCTGTCTTAGATATCCAGATCTACTAAGCCTTCAAATAACTCTCCTCAGCCATCAAGCAACAGCAACCTCAAAACAGACTCAGTGGGAAGAATACACATGAGTCTAGCCAGTCCATGAAACTGTGAGAGAGAATGATAAAATGCTGTTTTAAGCCACTAAGTTTTGGTGTGGCCCTCTAGACATCAATAGATAACAGAAGCACTAAGTTTCATTTAAAAGAAACTATGTTAATCATCACAGCGATAAAATATAAACATAGGTGAATATGACTCTGATTTTACTACTTGTTATTATTTCTATCCATCTCCTGTCAAAGTCACATAAATTTAGATTTGCCACTCAAATATGCCGAAATACACAACAAATTCTATCCCTTTTGCCCATGCAATCTGATCAACAGAAACCCGGCAAAAACTGAATTTCATACCAGAGAACTGATGCGGCTACGTGTACACAATTTCACTCATTGAGCTCTGAGCTATAAGAGAGGGGGAAAAAATAAGAACAGCACAGCAGGTAACAAAGCTTAGAATATAAATGAGGATGGCTGAAAGACAATTCTAAATAAATGGTGTGCTTGAGGAGGTTAATATGCTTAATAAGATATAAACACATTTATATTTTTATTCATACCACTACTCTTTGCACATTGTTAGATCATGGATAAAGAGAAGCTACTCCTCTTTATCATTTGCTGTTAACGATATTCAGCCACTGCTTCTGTCAACTCCACATTGCTGTTAGGGAGAAAATGTGCAGAGAAAAGGTGATAATGTACAGTCTTGTTTTGTATATTAGAATATAAATCACAGCAAAGAACCAGATTGTTGTTAGAATATTATTAGCATGGCTCACACAATACACAATAATAAATCCATCTACTCTGCATAGGTGAATACCAAGAAACAAGTGCCATATCGTATGTAGTTTGGTTATTTGCATCACCCATGTAACAGAGTTTTATTGATGATATAATTAATATTGGGGATTTGCCATTCAGAAGCTGCTTGATTTATCAATCTAAGATTTTCTTTAAAAGAAGACATTTATCCTAGGTCAAAGCAAACTATTTTTCTGGACCAATGGGTATCTGTTTCATCCTTGCAAACTTTATCCCAGAGAGGCAATGTGGGATAACTGAATGAGCTTGTACCAAGAGTTGGAAAGCATCATTCATTTCCCCAATACTGTCAAGTTCTCACCAAAGAGCAGACACCATGTTGGATGTTGAGAGGCACAGCCCCTGTCCATGTGGGTTTCAACACTACCACGTTCTAGTTCTGATCCCGCTGTAAACAATTTATGGGAATGAGAAGTCATGTGACCTTAAACACAATAGTTAAAGAGTGATTTTGGATTGTCATCTGTGAAAAAATGAGATTGATTAGGTGACTGCCACTATATCATCATTCCAATATTTTGAGGCAAACTTCTTCCTGAAGTTCTGAACAAACTTTATTTTTATCAAAATATGTTCCATGATTCAACACAAGAAAAATAACAACAATCCTCGTTTTAACTGAGTAATAATAGTTTATTAAATTTTAAATCCTATTTCTGTTTTTAATATATTTTTACTTTAATATATTTTTACTTTTGTTTCTCCTTTAAACATCATATTGTCTAAAAAGCTTCCTGGGGACACCTGGGTGGCTCAGTCAGTTAGTTAAGTGTTGGACTTTGGCTCAGGTCACGATCTCACGGTTGGTGGTTCAAGCTCTGCATCATGCTCTGTGCTGACAGTTCAGAGCCCGGAGCTTGCTTCGGATTCTGTGTCCTCCTCTCTCTCTGCTCCTCCCCTACTCATGCTGGGTTTCTCTCTCTCTCTCTCTCCCTCTCTCCCTCCCTCCAAAAAATATAAAAATTTAAAAAAATTTAAAAAACAGGTATACTTTTGAAATATAAAAGGAAACTTTTTGCTCAATGAAACAAAACAGGATAAATACAGAATATGAAAAACAAAAATTCAAACTGATGTCATGGTTTATGTATGATCTCTTTTCTGGACTGGGAAAGTCCAAATGTGGAGGAGTAAACAATATATCTTAGCAGCAATATTATCTTTAAGACTTGTTTTCTTTAAGGTGCCTACCTAATAAATTTGAAAACCCAGAGTATTTCATAATCAAGTAAGTCAAAACTCTAGGAATAAAACTACTGTAACTCTTTTTAACAGGCAACTATGTGTCTTGCTGTTGGTTATAATTTTGTTTGCACATAATACACAAAACTAGTAATTATTCACCAACAGAGGCAATTAAAGTTTATCCCCACCATGAAATTACTCCTAAGCAACAAGGTTGTTCCCCTATGCAGATTTACTTAAAAAGATTTAAATTGTGTCTAGTTTAAATGCTACTAAGTCAACAGAAATTATGTGTTGGGCAGCACTGCACTACCGATTACAAGTTACGCGTGCACTAAATTGCCATGAAATATCAATAAAGCCTCTTGTGCATATATACATTCCAGCCTAAAATGTATTGGTTTTACCCCAGAGATGCAGGCTCAATTTCTCCCATAGAAAGTCTCATTAAGGGACATTAGGGTAACTCTTCATTCTTTCCATCTAGTTCCAGATAGTACTTCACAGAAAGAATTAATAGCACCCTGTGAGCAGCACCAGTCAGTATTCAGAATAACGATGATGTTGCTGTACAAAAAGTGATTTTTTTTCTTTTCCCTGTACTATTACCCTGCTGTCTGTTGCCTTCATTTTCCTTAAATTGCTTACAGTTTCATTTCACAACGGTAGGCTTATTTGCTACTGAAAACACTTACGTGCACACACACACACACACACACACACACACACACAATTTTGTCCCTGTGAAAAACACCAAGAATATCTAGTCAAGGCATAAATTATTAAACAAGATCTTAGAAATTTTTCTTCATTAAATTTTAATCTTGTTGATTTAATCATACACGTTTAATCACCATAATAATGATGTGCATGCACTTAAGGAAAATCGCACAATAAGCACAAAAATGAAAGATTAGCCTCTGGTAATATTTTCAAGCAATTGTAGAAAAAAAAGGAAGAAAAGTAAAACTGAATATAAAAATACTACAAAGACTAATGTAAACCTAGAAAACCAAGAAGGCATTTAATACATACTCATATCAGTATGGAACTATTCCAATAATATAGCCACTGATGGTTTACAATCATGTAGTTTATAAATGTCTTTGGTGATAAAGTCTATATTTCTGCCCTCAGGAGATTATTTTATGATTCAATCACTGGTATTATAAGAAGGTTTTTGCTAACTACCTTATTTCAAGTTTACTGGCAATGGGTAACACTGATTCACTCATTGCTATTTATAGATTTTGAATTATTGTGACTAGTTTTCTTATCATTCCTATGATGCAAGTTAACCAAATAAATATATGTGTATGCATGTAAGTATGTATGTATGTATATATGTATGCAGATGTGTGCATGTTCTATAATGCCAACACACCCGTACTCACACGTACGTGCATGCATATACATATACTTGAGAGAAAGGAGACCCAAACTAAAATCAGTTTCACTTAGTTGTCAACCAGAGCTAGGCTTAATATCAATTAGCTTTGCAACATTATTCATGGTTGAGAATATGCAGGGAAAAACATTTTTTTTTCTCTCAAGAATATTTCCATTTAACATGTACAATTAACATAATCATAGCCTCATATGTGGAAAACAGAGCAAAAATGTAGTGGCATTCTGTCATCTCTGCTTCCAATGCCAATAATTATAGAAGATTGAACACTTGGTGAGGGAGAGGAAAATATTTTAAATATGTCAACTTAAAGAAATAGAATGAAAACAACTTTATTTGCTGCAATCTCTGTGTAACTACATTTCATCAAACCTAAGTTACATTAGAAGGCAACTGGACTTCATAATCCCTTGGCCATACCAGGTTTATTTATTAAAAATGTATTAATTTTTAAATATAAGAATAAGTTAATTTTTCTGGAAAGAAAAAATATTCAGGCAGGCATAAGCAGCATAGTAAGCAGTGTCCTGAAAATAAGCGCTAACTTTGTAGGAAACACTACTATGGTGTCACCTACTCAAGATCACCCTTTTAACCAGATATTTGGAGCGTCATCTTTGGTGACTTGAGACCATACTCTCCTTTCTCTTTCAATTGCCCCAGTGTTACTGAGGCCTAATTAACAGGGTTGACCTCCAAGTCCCCAAGTACTGAATGATCCCGGAGTGACTGGTAACATACAAGTCTTAGTGCTAATGACACATCTAAAGTATGGACTCGGATGTCCATTTCAGGCACAAGGACAAAAAGCTGGGGAATGCAAGAAGTAACTGGATGTTTGGAAGTCATATGTGCCAAACTCATGCTTCTGGGAAACTTATCAATTCAACAATTTAGTAAAAATTGACATTTACGATATGCTGAGTGCTGAGACCATAGCAGTGAACAATCAGGCCACGTACCTATCTTACGGACTTAAGATCCTATACAAAGCTGTCACCATAACAAGTTGTTTCAAACCACCAGAAAGCTGACTACGGAACTCTAAATAGGATCCACTGTATTTCTGAGGGATAAGCACCTCCACAATCTGCTATGGCAGTTCTTTCTGTTAATACAACTGCAAGAAGCTAGCAGGGGTAAAGCAAGCCCAGGATAGTTTGTAGTGCCCTCAATTCCAAGTTCAGCCATTAGACTTTCATAAACTCCATGCCTTGAAAAGGGTCATAGATTCCTTTGTGTTTCTTCCTCAAACTATTTCCTCTCCTTTCTACCAGCTCTGAACTTGCATCTCTGGTTACTTTAATAATGAATTCATCTCTTAGGTTTCTGAATTACCTCAAGTCCCAGGTGCACTTCTCTTTCCTTCAGCCTATTACCTTCCAAAGTACACAGAGCACCTAAAACGACTCCCTTCAAAATCATGAATAAGAGGTTAGGGAGCTATTTACTTCCTCCTCTTCTTCCTGTCTTTCCTCTTCCCTTCTCTTTGATTCCCTTTCTTCTCTTCCTAAACCTGCTCATCTCCTTATCTCCTTTTCTCATTTCTCCTTTATCCTCCTACTACACTTCCTCTTTATTTTTTTCTCTCTCTCCATATTTGATTCGAAAGATGCTCCTTGCTCCTCTGTATCTTTGAATGCATCCTCTATCCATTCCTACCATCAAATTTCTACCCCATTATTTTGTATCAGAACTTTAGCCTTATTTCACAAACAAGACATAGAACATCACACGACAAGAAAAATGATTCAGTTTCTGTTACTTTTTCAAACTGTTTCTAGCAAAATGTTAATAGGTTTAAAAAACAAAGCAGAAAAAAAAAGAAGGAAGGAAGGAAGGAAGGAAGGAAGGAAGGAAGGAAGGAAGGAAGGAAGGAAGGAAGGAAAGAAAGAAAGAAAGAAAGAAAGAAAGAAAGAAAGAAAGAAGAGAGAAAGAATGCATGCACTCCAGAGGAAGTCTAAGTCACAAATAGATGTGTTTTCAATGGGTATTGCCAAGTCTTTAACCAAAAGAGAAGAAAGCTCCAGTATTAACATAACTCTAATCTGCTAGGGCAAACCAGACACCTTTTAAGTGCATGACTTACAAGTTGGAAAATCCAGAGATAAACCCTAGGTGTGTTCCAATGCCAAAGTCCTCAGTGGAATTCTCTTCCCTTATTTTTTTTTATTTTTTATTTTTTGGTAAACTGAGAAAAACAGACACATATCATAAAAGCATTTTTAATACATTCAAGAATGTAACTATCACTAGGGCTTACTCAGCCACAAGGAGGAATTCTAATATCTCATTCTTTTGTAGTTCCATTATCCTATTCAGAATGCTCACCACCTTGCTACAATAAATGCAATTGTATTTTCAGTTGTGTAGCAGATCCGAGTGATAGCTTCTAAATCCCTAAATTTTCACATCCTGTCTCTCAGAAATTCTTGCTGCCACAGGAATATCTTTCAGTCTGTTCAGTCTCATATCAGCAGTGACACCCAGTGGATAGAAACATCTCAAACAAGCGGACTCTCAGCTCTCTCTCTCTCTCTCTCTCTCTCTCTCTCTCTCTGTCCCCTACCCCACCTCATCTCTCCAGGGAAAGATTTTTGTAAGTGCTTTGTTTCTCTGACCTCCTTATGGCTCTCCACAGGAAAATAATTTATCAGATTGCCTAATGCCAGCCAGGTTTTCTTTAAATTTACTCAAATTAGAAAGCCTCAGACATTTCCTTTGCACTGAAGACATTTAAACCTATCAAAATATGTTCCAACTAATCTGATATTTGGTTTCTAGAAATAAAATCAGATATACAAGTATAGGGATAAAAGAGGAGAGAGGTGTTCAATTAATTTCCTACATTTTGCACTTTTAAAAACTGTAATTGCCAGCAGAAATCATGCCTTCATTATTTATTCATAGCAAGTCATTCAGAGCATATTAAACTAAATTGTGAGGAAAAAGTAATATAAACTGTAGACTAAATTTAACTTCATTCCAAATGATGGCTATCAGTAAAAATGTATCCACTTTTTCTAATGCAACTATTTTATTAAAATTAAGTAGTTCAGCTGGTCTCACAGGATGAAATAAATGGCCTTCTCTGACTGGACAGAAACTAACAAGATATAAATCTGTAAAAAGCCTCTTAAACATAGCCAAAAACTGGTTTGTGCAGTATTTTGTAATAGAATGGCTTGAAAATCGGACAAAATTTTGTTTTATGTGAAAAACAAACTGTTTTTTTTTTCTTCTGTACAGTAACAGCCAAAGAAGATATTGCTCACTTTTAAGGAGCCCACTGTCCAGAACCAAGCACTAGTACAGGAGCTCTTAATTACTTAAATGTAAGTCAAGGACGAACCTACTAGGACAGATTGGTGCTGGTGCCGGTGCTGGTGGAATCAACAGAACATTTTCTAACTTTATCAAAATCACTACCCTCTACAATCCCTGGTTTTCAAAGAGGTTTTCTAACATAGGATTGGATTAATTTGCATAAAGAATTGAGGGGATTTGGGAAAGAAAGGAATATGCAGGTCTTCTTAGAGTGGTCATCACCAAAGTTAGGAAAAGTCAGTAAGCTCTTTGAGGTAAAATTACCTTGAGGAAACAGGAGGTTGTACTGGTGACCTGGGTTCAAGAAAAAGGATATACTGGGGCACCTTGGCAGCTCAGTTGGTTAAGCATCTGACTCTTGATTTCAGCTCAGGTCATAATCTCATGATTCATGAGTTTGAGCCCTGCAACATCGGGCTCTGTGCTGGCAGTACAGAGCCCTCTTGGGATTCTCTCTGTCTCCCCCTCTCTCTGCTCCCTCCTGCTTGCAATTTCTCTCTCTCTCTCTCTCTCTCTCTCTCTCTCTCAAAATAAATAAACCTTAAAAAAAGAAAAAGGATATAATTATTGAGAAATGGTTGATTTGGCTTGGCATAGTTTATGCATATTGCTTAAAGTTTATATATACCTAGGTCCTGTGACATGGAAACTGAGCGTGGAAGTATGACATTACATGTTGCAACGTGGTGCCTAACACAGGACAACATAAGCCAGCAGGAATGGGTCCATTGGATTCTACAGGATAGTTATGCAAAAGTGTCACCATATGGCAGAAAGAAGGAACAGGGTTTATGGGCTAAGACTCCTCTTATCCAGGCCATTCCAAAAGACTGTGCATTTCACAAGGCACCAACATCCGGGGGTGGGGGGACATCTTTAATGGTGTCTTTTCAGTGATGGGAGTAAAATGTAGGCCTCCAGCCTAACTCTAGGAGCAGCAGGAGAGAGGCAAGTCCAACATAATCCCTATGAATCCACAGGGTCATATACACACACAAATGGAGGAGCACAATCTCCTTCACTCACTGGAGCAGCTGTTCTTGGCTCTTTCTTAGCTTCAGCCCCCTCCTGAGGTTGCTTCCCTCACCTATTCACAGCTCCTAGACACCCAATTATACACCCGCTTTCACTCCCTTTGAATGTAATGGGTTGCTTTAATTGAGAGGGCATATGTGTCACAGCCTCCATGGCTCTAAAAAGCTCTCCCAGGCCAGGCTGTGCAATAATATATTCACTTAAAACAAGTTTTATTTTCACTTGAGGAAAACAAATTTTATTTTCACTTTTCTAATGCTCACAAAAGGTATCGCCCAAGTTAATTATAGCTTGGTCCTTACTAATTTTTGTTTGCAAACTAGGCTAACCCTCTTTAGATTAAGTCTCCTGCTATGTAGAGGAGGGAAAAAAAAAACAAAAACAAAAACCTGAGAATTTGAAGGAAAGGTCTTCTAATGTAAATTCATTTGTAATAACCTATTTTTTTTTAATTTTTGACATTTATTCATTTTTGAGAGACAGAGTGTGAGTGAGGGAGAGGCAGAGAGAGGGAGACACAGAATCTAAAGCAGGCTCCAGGCTCTGATCTGTCAGCACAGAGCCCGACGCAGGGCTTGAGCTCACTGACCTCAAGATCATGACCCGAGCTGAAGTCAGACACTTAACCGACTGAGCCACCCAGGCACCCATGTAAATAAATTTCTAATTAGGCATGTGACACTCAGGAAAAAAACAAAACAAACAAAACAGTTATTGGAACAGTGATTGGAGAAATAAAAGAGATAGAGCCATTTTGTACTTAAATAGTACAGGCTATACCATCTATCCATGCTGTCATTCCTTTGTCAAACATTTATTTAGCTCCTATTGTGTGTCAGTCAAGGCGACCAATGTTGGGGATCAAAGATAAACAAATATCTTCTCTGCCTTATTGACCTCCAAGCTATTATAAGTGTATATGGGACAGGAGGAGGGGGAAATAGTTACAAATCTTTTCCCTAACATGATCTACCTATGTTGGTCTCAACATAGCTTGATCACCCTTCTTTCCATCTCCTATTATGTATTTAGTCATCCTGTATTTCTTTGATTTTTATCCATTTAAAAATGAAGAGTGAGAGGGGCGCCTGGGTGGCTCTGTCGGTTAAGTGTCCGACTTTGACTCAGGTCATGATCTCACAGTTTGTGGGTTCGAGCCCTGCACCTGGCTCTGTGCTGACAGCTTGGAGCCTGGAGCCTGCTTCAGATTCCGTGTCTCCCTCTCTCTCTGCCCCTCCCCCACTCACATTCTGTCTCTCTCAAAAATAAATAAAATGTTAAAAAAAATTTTTTTAAATGAAGAGTGAGAGACTCACGCCACTTTTATTCAACATAGCACTAGAATTCCTAGCCACAGCAAAAGTACATAAAAGGCCTCTATACTGTTAAGGACAAGTTAAAGTGTCACTATTTACAGATGACAAGATAGTATATGTAGAAAACCCTAAAGCCTCTACCAAGACAACATTAGAAGTAATAAATTAATTCAGTAAAGTTGCAGGATATAAAATTAATACTCATAAACCAGTTGTATTTCTATACACTAATAATGAAGCAAAAAGAGAAATTAAGAAAATAATTCCACTTACAATTGCACTAAAAAGAATAAAATGCTTAGGAATAAATCTAACTAAGGAGATAAAAGACCTAGGGTCTGAAAACTATAAAACATTGATGAAAGAAATCAAAGAAGACACAAACAGATAAAAAGATATTCCGTGTTCATGGACTGGGAAAATTAATATTGTTAAAATGTCCATACTACTCAAAGCAACCTACAGATTCAATGTAATCTCTATCAAAATATCAACAGCATTTCTCACAGAACTAGAACAAATAACACTAAAGTTTGTATGGAATTATAAAAGACTCTGAATAGCCAAAGCAATATTGAAAAATAAGAACAAAGCTGATGGTACCACAATCCCCGATTTCAAGATATACTACAAAGCTGTAGTAATCAAAACAGTATGGTATTGGCACAAAAACAGACACATAAGTCAACAGTAGAGAATAGAGAGCCCAGAAATAAATCCACATATATAGGGTCAACTACCCTATGACAAAGGTCTCTGCAATAAATGGTCCTGGGAAACCTGGACAGCTATATGCAAAAGAATGAAACTAGACTACTTTCTTACACTATACCCAAAAGTAAACTCAAAATGGATGAAAGACCTAAATGTGAGACCTAAAACCATTAAGATACTAGAAGAAAATATGGCAGTTAATTCTTTGACATCAGTCACAGCAATATGTTTCTATACATGCCCCCTCAGGCAAGGTAAACAAAAGCAAAAATAAACTATTGGGACTACATTTAAAAAAAAATAAAAATAAAAATAAAAACAAAAAAACAAAAACAAAAACAAAAACAAAACTTCTGCACAGCAAAGGAAGCCATCAACAAAACAACATGGCAACCTACCAAATAGGGGAAGATATTTGCAAATGATATATTTGATCAGGGGTTAATAGCCAAAGTATACAAAGAATTTATACAACTTAACAACAACAACAACAACAGCAAAAACCCAAATAATCCAATTTAAACATTGGCAGAGGACCTGAATAGACATTTTTCCAAAGAGGGCATACAGGTGGCCAACAGACACATGAAAAGGTGCTCAACATTACTCATCATTAGGGGAATGCAAATCAGGACTACCGTGAGATATCACCTTATACCTGTCAGAAAGGCTGGAATCAAGAAAACAAGAAATAACAAGGGTTGGCAAGGATGTGGAGAAAAAAGGAATCTTGGTGCACTGTTAATAGGAAAGTAAACTACTAAGGCTACTGTGGAAAACAGTATGGAGGTTCCTCAAAAAAAGTAAAAACAGAAAAAGCATAAGATCCAATAATTCCACTCCTAGGTATTTACCCAAAGAAAATGAAACACTAATTCAAAAATATCTATGCACCCCTATGCTTATTACAGCATTATTTACCATTGCAGAGATATGGAAGCAGCCCAAGTGTCCATTTATAGATGAATGGATAAAGAAGATGTGGAATATATACATGGTGGAGTATTACTCAGCCATAAAAAGGAGGAGATCTTGCCATTTGTTAAAACATGGGACCTACAGAGTGTTATCCTTAGTGAAATAAATCAGAAAAAGACAAATACCATATGATTTCACTTATATGTAGAATCTAAAAAGCAAAACAAATGAATAAACAAGCAAACAAAAAGCAGAATCGGACCTATAAATAAGAGAACAAACTGATGGTTGCCAGGAGGGAAGAATGGGTGGATGGGCAAAATGGGTAAAGGAGAGTGGGAGGTATGGGCTTTCAGTCATGGAATGAGTAAGTCAATGGGAATAAAGGTACAGCATAAGGAATATAGTCAAAGGTACTGGAACAAAGTTGCATGATGACAGATGACAGCTATACTTGTGTGTATAAAGTTCTTGAAACACTAAGTTGCACACGTGAAGCCAATGTAATGTCATGCATCAACTATATTCAAATTTTTAAAAATGGAGAGTGGGTATAAATCAATTAATTCATATGTCAAGTTGTTAGAAATTTTTTCCTTTTGACAAAGTTAGGTTTATTTAATAGACTTTATTTTTTTAGAGCAGTTTTAGGTTCACAGTAAAACTGGGCAGAAGATCCAGAGATTTCCTATATACTCCCTACCTCCACACATGCATAGTCTCTCCTATTACCAATATCCTTTACTGGGATAGTACATTTATTAAAACTGAGGAACCACAGTGACACAACACTATCATGCAAAGTCCGTAGTTTACATTAGGGTTCACTCTTGGTGTTGTACTCATTCTATGGTTTGGACAAATGCATAATGACATGTATCCACTATTTGCAAAGTATGTTTTTATCAAGGGAGATTTGTGATCCTGATATCCTAAGGACTCAAACAGCCCAGTTATCAAAAAAGGCATTGAAAAAGAAGGAAAAACTACAAAGGGAAGGAAGAAAGGAAACATGAGCAAGGGAGAAAAAAGAGGAGGAAGAGATGAGGCAGAGGAAGAATAGGAGAAAGCTACGGCACACTAACTTTACCTGCTTTAATTACTGCCACGAGTGGCCCAGGTAAATTGAAAAATCCTAGAAAAATGTACTGTAGACCTGGCCCAGGAAACTACGAAGGCACCATTTACCTACATGAATGGTAAACATCAGTTGGAAATCATTGATACAGGCAAACATTGGTAGGCCTTGTGAAAAGAAACTTTTACAACTTCACATCAAAAATAGGACACAGGAATGTGAATACTATTTTAGATTAGCGCCAAAAAGATGCAGAAATTGTTAGACTTAAACTGTTTTCGTGTTTTAAGTTTTTTGATTTTGGTTTGTTTTGTGAACTTTTGATGAAACTATGAGACATTATTTTAAAATACACAAATAAGGGGCGCCTGGGTGGCTCCGTCGGTTAAATCTGTTCAGGTCATGATCTCACAGTTTGTGAGTTTGAGCCCCGCATTGGGCTTTTTACTGATGGCCTGAAGCCTGCTTTGGATTCTGTGTGTGTGTCTCTCTCTCTGCCCCTTCCCCACCTCACACTCTGTCTCTCCCTCTCTCTGAGAGATAAACAAACATTAATTTTTTTTAATACAAAAATAGTAAGTACACAGCTTAATGAATTTTTATAAAATAAACACACTCACATGACAGGTGCCCAGATCAAGAACAGGAACATTATCAGCACCCTAAATGCAAGTCACAAACTCCCTTTTACTCACTACTCCCTCAGGGGTAAACATAGCTTGTCTTCAAGCATCATAGACTAATTTTTAAATTACATACAAATGGAATTATATAGTATGTATTCTTTTGGATTCTGACTGCTTTTGTCTGATGTTTCTGAGACCCGTCCATGTTATTGGAAAGATGTAAAGTTTGTTCATTCTCAATGTTATACAGTATTTCACTGCACGAATACACCACAGAGTATTCAACAATTCTGGTAATGATCAAAGCTAATGTTTTTAATAACTGCTATTACATTTGGGGAAAAAACCCACTTTTTTCATTTTTCCAATAATTTGTTTTTGAAGTATATTCAAATGGGCAAAGAACATTGCCATATACATACTAGTTGTTAATTAGATTAATTATTTAAAAGGTATATTCAGAAGCGGAAGTTGGAAAAGAAACTTCCTGTCTCAACACACACACACACACACACACACACACACACACACACAAACACACATGCTGAGTGAAAGAAAGGGCAGCAGATACAGGTCTGTATGCTGAGTAAACAGTGTGGGAAGGAAAGCAGGGCTGCCAAACCATGTTTGAAACCAATGGAGTCAAGCCCATGTTGGGAAAAAGATTTATGACTGACACCACTTTCCCTAAAACACAAATATATGGAGGTCAATAACGACTCTTATGAAACTCATGGGCTTATTATAAACAATATTCTTCGTGAATAATAAAGAATTCCTTCTAACTCAGGAAACGTCCTGAAATCTATAGAAGAAGAAAAGTAGAGAAGTTGGTTTGGGTGGGTTTGTTTTGTATCTCCGTGTTTATTTATGCTTATCTCCACGCATGCACACACTGTACAGAGGCTGAGAAGTAAGCTGCAGAGGTTCCTCTACAAAACGAGGGAGTCAGACAACTACCCCTTTTCTTTATTTAATTGGGGAAAAAAAGGTCTGTTTTGCAAAATATCTGTAACATGCAATTAATCTGGAAAAAATGTAAGTTTACACAGGTTGCCTTTATAAAAGTGTGCATTTGTACTACTGGCCTCAAGAGGAGGTCGGATCTTAGTTTAAGCTGATGATGGACTCTGTCCTGTAGTGCCATAGCACTAAAATCTCTGTTGATGACTCATTAGTTCTGTGGACTGGCCATTTCCTGTTCCACTATACTCATAAGCCACTAATGTTCTGGGTTAGCCTGGTACATGTAATCAGACTTTGTAGAGCTCAGGGGACCTCAGTTGTCTGAAGCAAAGTTGAAAATTTGCTTACCCCCACTTTGTTACAATGAATCTGGATTTAATGTGTGTCCCTGAGATGTCCAATTTAGCTGTCTACACAGCCTGAAAAGAACACAGTTTACTAATTCTCCACCTCCGTTTTTGCCTGTATGTGTGTGCACACGTAAGTTAACACAAATTTTATCTATAGAAGCAGACATTACTAAGTTCAAGAAGAAAATCAAACATTACTCTCCCTTACCTTCTTTTCCAAAGATTTATGATCGAAATAAAAATAAGACCTATTATATTTTAAGATCAAAAAATTTTATACTTTATGGGAGAGAACTGCCGATGTACATCCCTCCCAGCATATTCTTACCAAAGAAGTCCTTCTGTGCAAAAGGAAAGGGACGTAGCCAATTTTTAAATAACATATATGTACTTTCAAATAAGTTTCTTTTGACTACAGTGATTATTCTGTCCTCTCTTGGAGAGAAGTTCATTTGAAGTAAGTTTATGAATCAATTCACTCCTGTGTACTTATTCTCTTTTAGCCAAAATGTTGCCTCAATTCTTTTAATTACTTTGTCATATATTGATAATATTATAGAAACAAATGCAATGATTTCCAGAACTGAGTAGGTGAAGGAAGAAGCTGAAAATGAAAATAAATTTTCCTTGCTCTCTTTAGACCATTAGGATGGGAAACAGAAGAAACCACTGTTCCTTCCAAATCACAAAAATAAAATAATATCATTTCTACTTGTACTCTACTGAGCTGGTCTAAATCTGGGCATTGGTCACAGAATACAGAAGGCAGATTGGTTATTGTGGAAGGGTTTTTGTGGAGTTAGTGTCTGGAGACCAAATGCTTTCACACATTTCACTAGTCCCTATGCCAAACCTTATGTGTGAGCCAATTCATATTTAGTAACTAATGAGGACTTTTCCATTCGTTCTTTGCAAATTCATTCATTTGCTCAGATTTCATACCATGATCAGATGATACATACAAAATTAAGAGAATTTAAGTTACCATCAAGATAATTCAAAGTACATAAAACATTTTCCTGATAGTCTCGGGTAACTGAAGCAACATTAAAATATTCCTTCAATCTGAAGGAATTGTTTCCTCTAGTCTCCCTTTCACTTGTAAATTATTGGTGAATCCATGGGGAGGACAGGATTAGCACCTCTGCTTCTGCAAACGCAGCTGGTGCTCTTTGCTAACACCCTGCCAAAAAGTTGGGAAGTCTACTTGGCTGTATAGTCTGAAGGCTGTGGTCACTAGAAAAAAAATTCCAGTCACTAATTGTTCCAGTTACTACTGCTGAGTCGCAAAATTAATCCGAAGCTGAGTGGCTCTAATTGATCTTTTTTTTACTCCCACAGAGTCTGTAGGACAAGAATGTATCTAGACAGGTAACAGCAGAAATGGATTGTCTCTGGTTCACAATATCTAGGGTTTCCTTGGGAAAGCCTAAATGGGGATGACTCACAGGCTGGGAGCTAGAGTCATGTGAAGATTTGCTCACTTACTCGTATGGCACGTGGGTGGGGAGACTGGTGTTGCCTTCAGGAGCACCTACATATGGCTTCTCCACTGGATTTGGGTTCATCCCAGCATGGTGGCTTCTGGGGAGGTGGGATTGTTACATGGTAGCTTGAGTCTCCATGTACAAGAACTTAAGTGAACAAGGGAGAAACAGCATTACCTTTATGACCCAGTCCCAGAAGTCACATGGTATCACATCAGGAATGTTCTACCTGCTAACATAGTCAAAAGCTCAACCAAAATTCTTTATAAATATGACAGTCATCCTAGGATGGTGGCAAATATGAAAGATATTTTCTCCATGTATTTGTACGAACAGGCTTTTCTTGATATCTTCTGAAGATATCCTTAAACATGCCTTTTCAAGACATCAAGAGAAGCTAGACAAGCACTAGTTTTCAGGTTACATTCAGCTTATGACAAAATAATTATTTGGAAACTTTAAAATTTTACAACCTACCAAAAGATAGCCTATCCTACTTATTTGGACTGAACGGAAAGCTGTTGTCTGAATTATACAAGGTCCACTAATTTATTTTGCACTTTGATGGCTGCGCAAAAGTTGTTACAGTTTTTTGTTGTTGTTTTTTCTCAATCTGTAGTTTCCATTTTGCTTGTAACTTATTTCTTTTCTGAAACCAAAGAAGATTATCTAGGTTTGCAGTCAAACATTGTTGAAAATCCCCAAGAGTATATAGTTATGACCCAACCTATTTTTCTATTTGGACATTTCCAGCAAGATTGGTTATCTCTTCAAAAAAAAAAAAAAGGAAAGAAAGAGAGGGAAGTAAGAGCCTACATGTTAAAATATCTACTATTTATGTATCACTTAATATTATAATAACTTCTATACAAGGGGCAAAGAGAAGATTATATGAATGAGAAAATCATAACGAGCTTTCCTTTACTTCTTGCATTACTAAATCTACATGGAGATAACATTCTAATTTTAAAGGATATCACAATCCTGGAGGCCCCACAATTTCTTAGGGCTCTGTGTAACCTTATGGCATAGAACGATTAGGTTTCAGATATGTAATTTTTTTTCCAGAAATGCCAAGCTGATAAACATCTGAAATTTCAACACAGCTGTTCTGAGTGATTTCCTTATTTTCTATAATCACATTGAGAAATCAAAATTGGCAGAGAATATTTAGAACACTTTTTCTCTCCTATTTAATAGCCTGTTTGAGAGTCTCTGGTAGCACTGCTTCTAAGGGAGGCGGAAGGAGAGTTGTCTTTTTAATGATTGTCATTATGTACTTTGGGGCTTTCATGGAGGGTCTTCTGATATTTGCCTTTAATGTTCTTTGTTTCATGGCTGGCATCATCTCATGTACCTCTTAGAAGAGGATTTATTTTGAAACTTAACCTACCTTTACCTCCTCAATGAAAGCAAATAGTTGAGGCCATTATTCAGGTTATTTAGGCCCCAAATCATTTTTGTCTCCATTTAAAAAATATTTCCGGTATCTGATTCCATTTCAGCAACATTTTTACTGATTAGGTAATTTAAAGAATGAAAAGGACAGGGGCGCCTGGGTGGCTCAGTCGGTTGGGCGGCCGACTTCGGCTCAGGTCATGATCTCACGGTCCATGAGTTTGAGCCCCGTGTCGGGCTCTGTGCTGACAGCTCAGAGCCTGGAGCCTGTTTCAGATTCTGTGTCTCCCTCTCTCTGACCCTCCCCCGTTCATGCTCTGTCTCTCTCTGTCTCAAAAATAAATAAATGTTAAAAAAAAATTAAAAAAAAAAAAGAATGAAAAGGACAACATTTAAACATGCCGGTAACTGCTTTGAAAGCCTAAACTGGACTGTTAACATATTCTTTGACTTTTCTTTTGCATTCTTCTATTATATCCCTGTTCCCATAACAATCTCTTATTGCTACCACACAGAATTTCTCATGTAGAGGAGCAGACACCAGCATGTTTATCAGAACATAGGGTTCTATTTACCAGATAACGGACATGATAATTCCTGAAGCTTTCCCTACCTGTAATACAACAATAAAGCTAGGGACTCCTTCCTAGGGTATTAACGGAATCAAATGACATAATATGAATGAAAACACTTTGTAAATAGAAACGGGCCATGAAATGGTCATTGATTCAAGGTCCAAGGCCCAACACGGCTGTATATTTTAGGTACAAATTTGTTAACAGAGCATTCCTGTGAGTAACATGTATAAAGGAAAAGTACAACAAGCGATAAAGTATTTTCCCATGCATTCATTCATGCAGTATTCATGCTAGGAGAAACAAAAACAAGGGCAAGTTAGATTAGACTGAGGAGTGAGCTAAGATTTGAAGGATACATACATGTTAACACACTGAAGAGAGGAGAAGAGCAAGTGTGAATACCTTCAATCTCAAAAGAGTTTAATGCATGTAATGACTCAAAGAAGCTATGACTCCCTATATTCACCTGTCTCTGATGGTGGGGGCGGCGGTTGGCCCTGTGTCTTCCCCTCTCTTACAGATCCAAGAAGAGTTGTTGTTTCAGTCTGATCAGTTTTTTACTTATTAGGATGGAGTGGCAATTTCCAAGCTACTATGGGGGAAAAAGACTTTCCTCTGCTCCGTGGTTCTTCTAGCTGGATTCAGAATCAAACTGACCAGGAGAAAACCAAATTTAATAGGCAGAGGTACAGCAGATTCACACAGACATCAAATTCCAAAGACAATGAGGCAACAGGAAGTTTAAATGAGCTAAGGAGAGGGGTAGGGGCCTAAAAACACAAAGGAGATAAAGCTCATGAGCAAGAAGGTGAAAGGAGATGTTTTGGAAAAACAAGATTGTTCTGTTATGCAGATAAGTTCCTTAGATAAAGGGTAGTCTCTGTTAATACTTCTCTTCCTGTTACAGGCTCTCCTTTCCAATGTAAATTTAGACAGTTATGGGGGAGGCAGAGATCCTTTCCTGCATCTGCTGGGTTTCTATTACTTTTAACTGGAAATAACCTTTATGCCAAAGTGGCCCATCTTGGGGCGGCCTGCCCTAGGTCCCTACACTCCTTCCATGTGGAACCAGAAATGGGAAATCCTGACCTTTCCTTTCTTTCTACTCACCCCACCTATTTTCTACTGGCAGTATTCACTGTAGTTTCTCTGGCCACACAGCTCCTGGCCTTGTGCTTCTATCCCTGATTACAGTCTTCCTTGGGTTCTGTGATTTCCCTGATGATGAAAGAATGGATGGCTGAGAGCAAAGTGCTGAAAAATCCAACCCTCCCTTCGTTTCATGGCGTCAACCTCTGTTAGCACATAGATTATTTTTTTAATAAGAATCTTTCTAGAGTGCTTTGAGATTACTAAAATTCAGCCTGTTGTTTTGAACCCACCTTCTGTTAGAGGTGAAGTAAGAGTCTGTCCACAGTCTAGAGACATGATGTGCACATGAAGATGGCAAAAGCAAGGCAAGACACTGACTGGTTCAGATCAGGATTGAGTGTCCTTTGAAATGATGTGCTCTAGGAGCTTGAACCACATGTAGGAAGGGGAGAAATCAAGCACGAGGTTGTAACTTGCACACTGAGCCCAGGCAATCAGTGGCTATTGACATTGACAGGTTTGAGGAGTGGGGAAGCCAGAGGTTACTGGGGAGAAAGGGTACCTAGTTATAACAGTACCTCATTGAGGAGTGATCATAAGCAAACTTGGGATAAGATGTGTCCTCCACAGGGCATTGGAAAGGTGAGAGAGATAATTATTGTGCCTAACAGTTTGTTAATAGCAAAGTAATAGAAATATGTTATCTATTTTTTTTTTCATCAAACCTCTTTTTTTTCATCAAACCTCTCTCAAGGTAAGAGAGCACGTCATCCTCATGATACTATTCCTTGCATGCAAAATACATCATCTAGATGACCCCAAGGAAATGTCTGTGGAATTCAATTATGAATCTTTTCTCAGTCTGGGCAGTTAACTGACAGGAAAGTTAACAGAACAAAGTTGGCTCTGTTGCCTTTTTACATTAAATTGTGATGTGTTGGGGCACTTGGGTGGCTCAGCTGGTTAAGCATTTGACTCTTCATTTCAGCTCAGGTCATGATCTCATGATTTGCGAGATGCAGCCCCATGTGGGGCTCTACACTGATGGCGTGGAGCCTGCCTAGGAGTCTCTCTTTGCCCCTTCCCCATTCACATAGGTGCTCACGCACCCTCTCCCTCTCTCCCCCTCTCCAAATAAACATGAAAAAAGAAATTCTTTCATTGTGATGTGTTGCAGTATAGTATAGTGTAGTGTAGTGTAGTATAATATCCATTCCTCCCAACCTCACAGGCTTTGAATATCCACTGTAATGTAGAAATTAGGGGGAGTAACAGAGAGAGTAACAGAGCTAGAGAGAGGTTTTTCTTAGTGACAACTAACAGCAATCTTTTTGGAAACAAAAAGTGAGGACTAAGAAGGGCTATAAAAACAGCTCAGGATTTGCATAGGCACAAGATACATTTTCATCAGAATTCTAGGGCAGGTAGGATGTAAGTGAATGGGGTAGTTGCTTGCTAGAAAAGATATTAAAGCTTTAATAAGGCAGGTCCCTATGAAAAGAGCTGGAACTGCTCTTGGCCCCTTTTCATGAGGGTTCATGCCACAGGCAGGATATATATTTGTCTCCAAAAAGAGAAAACAGAGATGGAAAACAGCGTGTTTCAGTTGTACCTACTGCACATAACCCCCACATATGATCACTGAAGTAACTAAAATAATGTTCTGCTTGTTGAGATTCCATTTCTTTTAATGGCCATCAAGTGGCAGTGCTTTGTACCCAAATGGACAATGTGAAAGAAGGTAACCTAAGGTTATAGTTTTGTAACCATCACAGAAGGACACACATTTCTAAAATTGAGAAATTAAAAGTTTGAGCCAGGTTTATCCAATCACCAGGAACAGGAAAATCCTCATATACGTGGTACCACACAGAGCCACATCTCCCATGTTTTGGCTAATATTCAGTCACTTTACCTGACCCCACTATCCCAAATAATATAAAATAGTAAATATGTTTTACAGACTAAAAATGAAGATAATCTCTTATGTGTCTTTTAAAGCCCTTTTGCTTATTATTAATCCATAGCAGGAGCATAGCATTTATAAAGTAGAAAATTCTGAAAACTTTTTTATGGACAACCTGACATGGGCCCCATTCGACTTTCATTCATTGACTTTAACCAGAACATACATTCCACTCTGATTTAAAAAAAAAAAAAAAAAAAAAAAGTGTTCGGCTAGAAGACCTAGATATTTATTTGGATGCGTGAAGGCTTTCTAACATATCATTGTTTAGAAAGCTGAATTTTAAGAATTGATACTTGGCAAATGCTTTAACAGGTAGACACCCTGAAAGTACTTTATTCACCATGTCTAATCATTTTCTCTTTCTTTTATTATATAAATTACAGAGAGACATAATGAGAAATAATCTGTAGGCATTAGAAAGAAATACGATTTAAGTTTTAACTATTGAAAAAAGCTAAAATATCACTGTGGATGCCAGTGGCATATAGTAATAAAAGGATTATCACTCCTTTGACCCCTGCTGAATACATAATTAAGTTCTGATGGTTGCAGAAATTTAAATTACCTACACTTTGAAACCATTAGTACCTAGCACCAAATACATGATTTTTATAAGCTGACTTGGTCAGCTTTTTCAATGAAATTCCACAGGTATTTCTACCCATTGAAATGTAAGGGGAAGACTGCTTTTTCATGAATAAAGGGCCTTGGGAGGAGAAGCTACAATAAAATGGAAAAAGCACTAAACCAAGAACTACAAGGTGCACACCTTTGTCCTTATTCTACCACTGGAATACTCAATGATTTTGGACAATATATCCTGCTTCTTTCTAATCTTTCATGCTTTTAGTTTTTATATCTTCAGCATTATATTTTTAAAAAAAATATTAGGGAAGCAAAAAAGGTAGAAGGAGGAGAAGGAAGGAGAGGGAGAGGAAGGAAAAAGGAGGAAGTGGTGGAGGAGAAGGAGGGGGAAGAGGAGGAGGAGGAGGGGGAGTTGGGGGAGGAGGAGGATGAACAATCATGAAGTACACAACTGCTGATGTTTCTTCTATTTCTCAGATGATACCAAACTCTAGAAACAAGCAAAGTCCTTGATAATATGAAAGATGATGTTATGCAGAGCACTTATCAAAGTAACACAAATATTATTTTACAATGGAAAATTAAAAATATTTTTACAATGGAGATTAATTTCCTCCAACGTAATAGTAGGTAAGAGAGAAGGTGGGTGCAAACGTAGATAGATCTATACATTTGGTGTTGAGAAAATGTTGGTAAGTCCCGGCTAATGGCTTCCTTTTCTTCTCTAGTTTCTACATAAATGATTTTGCACAACATACTTCTCTGAGTTTCCGTTTCCCCTTCTATGCACAGGACAATAGGAGAGAACACATTTGAAAAAGACATACCCATTGTAGGTACTCAGTAACCGTGAATTTCTGTGGGAGAATAGAGGAAGAACTGTTTTCTTCAGATTCAAGCCAGGACAACAGAAGAATAAAAAGAGTTATCATGGGAGTCTTAATACGCTGAGAACAAATACCTGAGAGTGAGCGGAATTGCAAAAAGACGAGGCAAGGATATTCAGGCCAACAGGATAGGTACACAGTATACATGGGCAATGGCAACGCATTTGCTACAGCTGGATGGTATGCTGTAGGGGTGGCACCAAGAGGAAGCACACTAATCCACAGCCATATTCCAAATCTATAGCACAGTTTAAGTTTTACCTTGTAAACTTGAGCTCACTCTCCAATACAGTAGCCACCAGCCACAGGCGGCTCTTGAGCACTTGCAACATGGCTAGTGTGACAGAGAAACTGAATTTTTAATTTTATTTTATTTCAGTTACTTAAATTTTAAAGCTGAAACAATGTAAACTTCTTGTTTTTGTCATTAAACATAACTTCATTTGGAGGCAAAACTTCGTTTTACCTTAAACCTTGAAAATGTAGCATCCTAGTTGAGATATGTTAAGTGTAAAATACATATTGGATCTTGAAAACATAGTCCAAAAAACTGAAGCATTAATAATTCTCAAAGTAATTACATGTTGACATGATACTATTTTGAATATATTGGGTTAAACAGATCATTAATTGACCTTACCTGATTATTTTTACTTTTTTAATGTGGCTACTAGAAAATTTAAATTACATATGTAGCCCTCAAATGTCTTTTTTTTAAGTTTATTTATTTATTGTCAGAGAGAGAGAAAGAGTGCATGTGTGTGCACACAGGAGCATGGGGGAGGGGTACACAGTGGGGGACAGAGAGAATCCCAAGCAGGCTCCATGCTGAGGATGCAGGGCTTGATCTCACAACTGTGAGATCATGACCTGAGCTGAAGTCAAGAGTTGGATGCTTGGGTTGAGACAGAACATGAGTGGGGAAGGAGCAGAGACAGAGGGAGACACATAATCCAAAGCAGGCTCCAGGCTCTGAGCTGTCAGCACAGAGCCTGACACGGGGCTTGAACCCACAAACTGAGATCATGACCTGAGCCAAAGTAGGACTCTTAACTGACTGAGCCACCCAGGTACCCTGCAAAAGGTTAATTGTTTTCTCAGTCTTCAGGTTTTAACTCCTAGCAAGTCCATGGATGGGCTGCAACCAATGACACCTAAAATTACATTAAAAAAAAAAAAAAAAAGAAATTGGTAGGTATGTGCATTTTTGTGCATTTTTCTAGGAACAAGTATTATCATTTTTACTATATTCTAAATGGAGGTAATACCCACCTTCCCCCCAAAAGAAAATTAGAGGTTATTGCTCTAGGATCCATGTAAATTAAGAAACCCTGGTTAGAGAGAGGCAAGAAATTAACACATAGTCTTGGAGAATATCCACTTTTATATAACAGAAAGTAATAACGTAGAAATAGACTAAAGTCCCCTCCTCAAAATACAACTGAAAAATACACGGAAGTTTTTCCTAAGTTTTTAACTTAAAATGATTGTTAACTAGCCAGAGTACTTCATCGTTTGTGTGAATGGTTCCCATGAAAATATTATTTAGATCATGCTTTCTTAAATATCTAAGATACAGTATCTGCTAACTTATCTGTATCTAGAAGTAAGATCTCCATTTTTAAATACCGCTTCCTGCCCTGAAGCCGGGAAGTGTCTGGCTGGAACATCTGTGAAATAATTGGCTACTACTCAGCAGCTATCTAGATGGCCCGGCGTCCTGGGAGCTGGAGCTGGTCGTTTCAAAACAATGCAGTGCCTGAGTTGTACCCCCATGGGCAGCTGAGAATTTAAATGGATTTCAGGTGCAGAGGTAGTATCACTTACCATTGAAGACTTGTAACAAGAACAAGCTTCAGACCTGGGAAAATTCAAAGTAAACAGAACGGGTCTAATCATGATGAGCCAAGCCATAGCCTTGTAAACTACAGACCCAGCAAACTGTACGGATCACTTTAGACTGACATGATGCACTCATCATAAGGTATTCATTGAATAATTAGTCTATATCTAAGAGAAGGCAACATAAGTTTTCTTCAACACAGCTTTTCCCAACATGCTTGCTCAAGCTTAAGAATCCAAAGGGACACCATGTGGGTTTGTGACAAATTTTTGCTGTGGTGTAGACCGTCTGGTAGTTGAAGAAAGGAGCATAGGTGTGTGAAGGGGAGGTAAGGATTGAAGTGAGGAAACTTTGGTCTGAGCGCCTGTTCCACGGTCATCAGGCACGTGCTCTGAGAGCTTCAGCCTTCAACCTTCCTTTCAGGAGACCAGACAAAAAGATATTGAATTCTCTCCCTTTCCTGCCTTTCTAAGATATGGTATCAGGACCTCTGGCTAATAGAAAAATTAACAGTGTGCATGGCTTAGATCCTTGCTTAGGTAGCTTAAAGGTGAGCACTGTACCTTAATATTAGTTCTAGTTCAGGGATAGCTAAATGTCTTATGTTTAACCATAAACTTAATCCAGTTATTTTTACTCTCACTTGGTCCCTAAAATTGAGTTTCTCATCACTTATACAAATCACAACATGGAAGAAAAATACGTAAATAAGTTTTTTTAAATGTAAAAGTTGTAAGATAACCATAAAAAGTTAGTAAAAATTTAATTGTTTCCACATGTTCATATTTTCAGCTAGTGTATATATATGTATTATTTATATATATATTTATATATTTAATTCACCTCCTACATATATACATAAGCTCTTTATCCAAAATGCTTATTTTGTATAGATTATTTTAATTTGTTTAATCTAAGTCGTAAACTGTGAACTGCTAGTGGTAGTAACCATTTTATGTCACTAGGCCCCACATATATGAAGGTCACTGTGGAAGCATATTACTGATACTGTATTTCATCCTCACCACTAGTGATGTCACTTCCCTTATATAACATATGAGAATATGCAGTCCAATGTTAAGTAGCAGATAAGTTGCATAACCAGGATTTAAACAAAAATCTGTCTGACTCTCAACTCCCGTGACCTTTTCATTTTGCAATTCCTCCTTTCCTACTTTATTGACTTTTTCTCATCTGTCATTTCTATAAGCAATTCAACATTGCATGTGCTCTGAGCCTTATCTGTAGGGGTTACATAAGAGCTTCCTTCGTGGTCTTTGAACAAGACCTCTACTGAATTATATCAGCATTGACTTCCTTGGGGGGGAAATTATTCATATCTACTAGTATTTGGAATTTCCCAACTTTTACATAATTAAGAAAGAATTTTGGAAAATAATTGGAAAATTCAAAATTTCCCAATGAGTTCTTTTACTATAATGGTGACCAAAGATCATTCAACTTCTGCTTCAATCTTTTTTGGTGAAAGGAGATCAATACTTAAGGGCAATTCATTCCAATAAGGTGAATTTCTAGATATTTAGAAACTATAACTATGGAATGAATAGTGTATATATATTTATGACTTCAAAGCCTCAATTTTAATCTAGTCTTCTCACCTAAACTTCAGAACTATATACCCAAACATCAACTAATCCCTCTATATGCTTAGATTATTCAGAAGCAATGAAAACTCAGTATATTTCAAAGTAAATCCATTTTCTTTCTTCATAGCTGCTCTTCTAGTGTTTCCTAACTCAGGAAATGCTTCTTATCTCCAGAAATGATACCTTTTATCCACACAGTTTCTCAAGGCAAAATGCTGAAGTTGTCTCTTATTTCTTAACACTCCCCCCAAAATGACAAATCTTGTGATTCTACCAACTAAAAAACCTTTGACCCTGTCTCCTCTATTTTTACTAATACCACCATAAAAGTAAATCATTGCTGGTTTTCTTCAACTGTCTTTTAATTGATTTCTCTTCAGGCTTTTAAAAACAGGTTGAGCACATAAATTTAAGCCAAACAGATTGAAACTTGAAGCCAGAGGTCACCGTGATTGAAGCCAGAGGACTCATTCCATGATTATATAAGCAACTTCCATGAGACCATGAGAAGTTAGTCACTAACTAGGATGCCATGCAGTAACAAGTACTAAGAACTGGTAAACTGAATAGATTTTCCAGAAGTAGACCTGAGCCACATGGTAGAGTGAGACTCCAGAAACTTTGGGTTAATTCAGGGAACAAGCGGGAGGCCTTAAAAATATACACATTGAATTTATTTTTTAAACAGTAATGAAGTCTTGATTATGTAAATAATAATATTATAATAGTAATAATATTAAATGTTATATAGTAATTACTGCATCCTTACTTACTGAATCAGGGCAAATCATTTAAATTTAAATTTAAATTATTTTCGGGGCACCTGGGTGGCTCAGTCAGTTAAATGTCCGACTTCGGTTCAGGTCATGATCTCACGGTTCATGGGCTCGGGCCCCGCGTCGGGCTCTGTGCTGAGAGCTCAGAGCCTGGAGCCTGTTCAGGTTCTGTGTCTCCCTCTCTCTTGTCCCCTCCCTCCCACTTGCACTCTGTGTCTCTGTCTCTGTCTCTCTCTCTGTCCCTCTCTCTCTCTCAAAAATAAGTAAACACTAAAAAAAATTATTTTCATCATGCTTGAATAACTAAAGCTCCCATATTTACTACAACAGCCTATCTTCAGGCCGCTCACAATATAATAAAAAATAAACGACTATGTTTTTAATACTCACAGTAGAGTTTCCTGCTCTTTACACCCAAACCAATCCTTAACCAATATCCCTGCATTGGTCCCCTTATTTTGCTCCTATGTGAAATGATTTTCTTCTTATCTAAAACATGTTACTCACTTACTATAGACTAACAATTGTCAATTTTCTAGTGCCCTACTATTATTTAGTCTACCATAATTCAAATAGCATACCACAGTAATCATATCTTACTATGTTTTCAAAAATTGTAAATATTAACTTCTGAGGCTGAGATATGACAGAAAGTAAAATAGCCAGGAAAATATCTAAACAAATAAAAAAGAGAGAGGTATACATAGTGCAACTCCTTGGGAATTTTTCAACACAATAAATTAAATAATAAGTGAATCTACTTGGTGGAAGATTACTTAATGAGAGAAATGAATAGTCAATATATACTTGAAATGTCCTATCTTGTATTCACCCAATATCAGTTGAATCCAATCCAGCAACCAATTATTTTGAAGTTAGTATTTACTAAATATATATTTAAGCCCTTTCATATGGGAAACCCTTCCATTTGATTTGATAAAACATAAACAATCTAGGACAAAATCCTATCAAGGGCAATTCTGCTTGAATTGTACATACTTCTTTCTCCCAAGGAAACATATTCTTTCATTCATCTCTTTTTAATAGGATTAGTCAACTATTGCTACAGGATTTTGCAGCTGCATTTTTTAAAAGTCTATTAATTTTCACTGAAATCAAAATAACCAGTCAATCCATCTTCACCAGTGCCATGAACCTCATCCCCACTACTGCCAGAGTCAATCTTTATAACTAAAAGCGGAGATGGAAGAAACGATTTTTTGCCTCAAATATTTAGAAACTTATATTAAAGCAATTGTTAAAAATCAATCATCCCCAAAGCCACTGCATTGCACAACTCCAGAGGGCACCATTCATAGAGAATAGCCCACTAGGGTTCCAAATACACCATTCTTTCCTGTAAGATCTTTTCTGCAATTCAGCTAGGGACAATTCCACAATTGACTTTTCTGTCTCACCCTTAGAACAATGTCTTCAGTGGCAGAGGTCATGTCTTTATCTTTGTATCATCATTATCATGATACACTGGTTGGCACAGAATACACAAAGATTATTCTCTGAACTGAATACAAACTTCTGTCTGTATTTCAAAGCATCAACCAGAGAGCTAGTTTGGAGATTCTAGCTAGCATCAACATCTTTTATCTGATAGGGTTGACCAGGACCTAATGCAGCACCTTAGGAAGCAAATACATGGAATCTGTATAAAGGGAAGAGCTGCCAAACTTGGCATAAGACATAAAATCAACCCTGAGAACCCGTGGAAGGCAGGTGGCTTAAGCTGAACCTCCTTCAGATCCATAATCAAACAGAGTCACTCGACCTTCTAGTCAACTTTCTCTAAAACAGTTAATTCTCCTCTCAAATTTGCACATCAATTCACCATGTAGTTTTAATTTTTCAGTCCTAATTTTTCAGTTTTAGTTGCCAATTTATCAGCTGCCCACGTAAGACAATCCTTCCACTCCTGCATCACTGAAACTCATGCAGCATTTCAAATTGGTAGCACTCATCTAACAGCTCATGGTGAAAAATATTACCGTACACTCCAGACACTAATTTTAGAGAAAGAAATCACCGCTCTAATTTCTGACTTGATTTCTGAAAGGGCACTGAGGTTAAAAATAAAAAATATTGTTTTATTAAAAAACATTCACCTTTACTACTGTAGATAATGTCATAGTTTTACATCTTTCTGCTCTCCCCACAACTGAGAAAGCATTGTCCTCCATTTGTGTGTTCCAAATGCAATAATAGGAAGCAACCAAATCACACTTTAGTGTGTGGCTTTTCCTCTAAAGCTGAGAGGAAAGGGGCAGGGGGCGGGGGAGAGGGGGCTCCTCTTGGATTCACACATAAGGAATACAGAGTTTCAAAGTTCAAAGTTCCATGAAATTATGATGTCAGAATTGGAAAAGACTGATATACACTTGGTTAGTCACACTTTGACGGGTCTAGAGAGCAAGGGCATATGAGAGTTTCTTGTCCTTAGGAACCATCAGTTGAGAAGTTCACTTCAAACTTGTGATCCCAACAGAGTGGGTAGCTAGGTTGCTGGCCACCAACACGGTTAAGAAAGAATACAACAAACCAGAGAGATACAGGTAAATGTTCCTGGTTAAGAAAGCTTTAGGAAATCCCCAGAAATGCTGTATGAAAATACCACCTTCGAATAGCCATCAACCCTAGAAAACACAAATGCCAGATCGTAACAGCATCTGTAAACTAAGAACATTGTGCCTCCTACCTCTCTTTGCCCTCAGCCTTAAACTCAGAGGAACCAAAAGACAGCCTAGGATGGAATAGGAAATAGCTAAGGGGAGACACACAAAGAGGAGAAATAGAGAAGTCATGCATAATCCTCTATCCCACTGCCAGCATCCTGCCTAATGAAAGGCAGAGTTTGGGGAGGTTAAGTATTAGGTTTAAGAAGAGTTCATGATATTGAGTTTTATATGGGCCTGGACATTTACTGAAGGAGATTATATGTTTGTCCAGAATTTATTGAAATTTTATGATCAGAAAATCACCAAAAAAGTAACTGGACATGTCTTAAATTTCTCTCAAAGAACAGAAAATATTTGCTCCCCAATCCCCCTCCCAAGCAAGTTTGAATAGGTCTTGAAAATAAATAATAAAGTTTTTGTTTTTTTAATGTTTCCTGTCAATTTCTATTCTTTCAACCTAATGACTTCAATAGTAGTGATGTTTCTTTTTTAATGTTTATTTATTTTTGAAGGAGAGACAGACAGAGCATGAGCAGGGGAAGGGAAGAGAGAGAGGGAGACACAGAATCTGCAGCAGGCTCCAGGCTCTGAGCTGTCAGCACAGGGCCTGATGTGGGGCTCCAACTCACAAGCCCTGAGATAATGACCTGAGCTGAAGTCAGAGGCTTAACCTAGTGAGCCACCCAGGCGCCCCATAACAGTAATGCGTAAAGGCATAGAGATATCTAAGATGAGGTCCTCTTGAGGATCTAGAAGTGGATCCATATAAGTGAAAACTTTATAAACTTTTTTAAAGTTCAAAATTAAAGTATGTCTCTTAGTAGGCTCTGATAGGTCTGGAAATATCTAGAAATCCAGACTAGCCTCACAAAAGATCATTTCTGTTTATAGAATGTACTATGGTTTACCTAACTATCATAGACCAACTCTTCCTTTAAACAGAATCCTGTTTTTCCAGATATCCATCCCTCCTGAACATGTCCCTATATTCATAGGCAGGTGAACACCTCCCCAAATTCTAGGTAAGTCCAAACTAATCAGGGAAATCCAATTCCCTTGCCTGTATGGATTATAGTTACCTATTTTGCTATGGGTTGTAAGGAATGGCCTTTTAGAGCAGCAAATATCTCTGAGGAAGATTTTCAGAATCTGGATATTATTGTCGATGAATACAGAAAACTGATTATATTGACTCTCTGCTAATGGTGACCCATGCAAAATATGAGGTATTTACTAGGCTCAGATAACCTTTTGGCTTGCCTCTAAGTCTTGGGCTATCTAGGCGACCATTTCTCTTCGTGTAGTTGACATATTTTATATTACTGTTGTCAAATCAAGTATTCCTAATCTAATAATGAGAAGATATGCAAGATCATGGAGAACTATTTCTCCCACCAGTATCAGAAAAGTTGCTCCTTTAGTATCATCCAGAAGTAGGCCATGGGAGACTGGCAGGGAGCCCTGGAAAATTTGTACTGACTATGTAATAACACCCAGGGTTCGAGCAATGGATACTGAAGTCAGATAGTCAAATGTTCTCTTTCCATTTAGGAAAAACTATTTGGGAATAACTTTGCTAGCTTGGAAAGTATTACCTCAAGTTACAAGAGTTAATTGGCCATTGGTTATTCTCTGCCCAGGAGGATATAATTTTTATTTGGACTTTAAAAAGGTTGATATCTATGGCTGCAGACTGATGGACAAGAAAGCCAAACTAGGCCTTCAGCAATGCTCCTAAGACTCTTTGAGTTGCCAAATGTCTGAGTGTAGAAAGCTAACATTCTGAGTCAGGGATATGTTAGACAGGTGAGACTGAAAGAGAGCAAGGTGAGGAAGTTTGGTCTTGTAAACAATAGTGAGCTTAAACAATGTGTTTAAACCTGTGTGTTTAGACTGAAAAGGACTCAAAGAAGGAACAAGGGCACAAGACTTAAGTAAAGAGCAAAAACCTACAGGTCTTCATGAGAAAGGAAAACTGGGAATACTGAATGAAAGAACTAAGTGAATGTACTTTGACTTTTACATTTTTTTTTTTTTGTAAATTTAATATCCGAATGTGGGAAATTTCCTTCTGTTGTATACAGATTCCTATTTGCTTGCATTACAGAAAGTCATCTTAATACAATTTTAATGGGTTCATTTTTACTTTATGTACCATTAATTCTGATAAATGTTGAGTTCAGGTTCACGTCAAAAAGAAGACTAGATATACATGACTAGATATACATACAGAATAGAAGGAAATGCTGACCAGCTATCATTTACCTTGGGCACTTTCCTTCATACAGATGGCAACTGCCATCATTATTCACATTTTAGGAAGAAGGGTCACAATTCCTCCTGTGTCTTCTAGGTCTGATAGGCGAGCAGTGGCACAGATTTTACCCAAGTGTAGAGAACACATATGTTTAGACAGCTGAATACCTGACAATGACTAGTTATGGAACACAAATTACCAAACTAATTTCTTTGGCTCCCGTTTACATCTATCGTTAAGTCATTATTTCATCTTATATTAGATATTATCCTTTAAAATTCAATGATGCTACTAAAATCGTTACTGAAGATGGATTTATTTTGTAACCAAGAAACATAATTTTCTTGACAGCAGAGATTGAGTATAATCGAAACTGTCTCCTCAGCATCTTACAGTTAGTGGGTGCATAGTGAGTGCATATTAAACGTTTGATAGATAAGTAAATAAATGCATGTTTATTTGATTTAGAGTTATAGCTATCAACAGTCTCACCTACAGTTAAGGTAAATTAGTTTTCTCAATAGAATAACAGAATACTATTTTTTGGTGCTAATAGCTATTTATCTTCAGCACATGTAAGAGAACCTGAGTTAAACAGGATATATTTTCAACATGTGCTGTTGCATTGGAAGATCATGCTTACAGTTGACAGACAACCTTCTTGCTTCCAGTAAAATAATGCAAATATTAAATATGTGAACTCCAGAAGATCTCAAATGGTACAAACTGAAACAGAGTAGTGAACTCTCGAGTAAGATTTCCCTTCATATTGGGAAGACGACTAATACCCGCTACTGTATTAATTTACAGAAGATGTTTTTAGATGAGAAAATAGGTGTGAAGCATTTGAGAAAGGTGATATATAACCACAAAGTGTCATTATAATATTCAAGCTGGTATTTTGATTTTTGTGTCTCTAGAAATTCTGTTTTTTCTTCTGTAACAAATCCTTGAATAATTTTCCAAGATTGCTGCACAGTTATTCCCACGTATCAGATCTAATAGCCCATATGCTACTTAGGAAACATTAGCACTTTCCTACAGAAATACTCACTAACACATGATGCAAACTTCTGTAGCATTAGTTTGCAGGTGGAAAATATGTTATAAAGACATATGAGCCCATTTTTAAGACATTTTAAATTGACTTTTTAATTTTAATCATTTTTAAGTTATTTTGTTCTTTTATGTGGGAGGACAAAACACTCTTGCACACACACTTCTGAGGCAACACAGCACGAAAATTTAATGTAACAACCCCTTGGAATTTAAAAAAGAATTTAGAAAAACATGTAATTCTCAAACACAGGTGACAATCTCAGTTTTCCCACAAAAGTCTGTTCTCAGAACAGTAGACTGCACTTGCAACTGGAGAAGTAGGACCACTGGAGGGAGGACATTCAACTCAGGGACAATGAAACAAGTAAGTGTAATGCTAACAATACCAATAGAAAAAAAGCTGCAAGAGTTTTCTCTGGAATTTTTCTAAGTGTTTTCATGTGTTGCCTCACTTAGTTCTCAGCGCAATTCTATGGGATGATGCTACTATTCTGCCCATTTTATAGCCCAGGAACTAAACTTGAGAAAGGTTATCACTTGCCCCAATTCAGGGAACTAATATCTGGAAGAGCTGCTATTCGAAGCCACCACTGGCCGACCAGAGCCTGGGCTCTGTCACTCTGCATTATTGCCTATCAGCATTTTTTTTTTTTTTTTAATGTCAATGCAGAGTTCTTCAACTTATGGGATAAAAAGTATAAATCCTGAAGAAGATGTTTTTAAGTAAATTGTATTTTTGTCATATTAAAAGAAAATTCCTGCAATGGACATTTCACTCCTGGAAAGAAAGTACTATACGTAACAGAACTCAAGTCACTGTTGTAGTTCACAATCTGCCAGCAGATCAGAGCCTTTACTGTGAGTTGTGCCGTTATCATGACTCATAACCCAGGTGCAAGAGGTTAAGTGTGTTTGTGTTTATAGTTCAATACCAATGTTCCTATGAATTAGACCTGCATTTACACTTCCTGCTAGTCTGGCCCTTTTCAGCTGAGAACTGTCTATGCAGAAATCAAGGCCAGAGAGCTAAGAAGTTATTTACAGAGTAAGGAATAGTTGGTAGGTATTGGGGAGTTTTGCTTTGGCTGAAATAACCTATGTAAAAATATGTGTTAAAGTTGGGAAGCAAGAAAACATACATAATCATTATAATCATTCATTTATCAATATTTATGGGGAACTTACCATGTTTCAGGCCTTACCTATAGTAGGTACTGAGCAGATAAAGTCCCTGCTTCCATGGAGCTAACTATTCTAATTGCCTACTAAGAAGTAGGCAATTCTAATTTTAAATATGTAATTACCAGGGCACCTGGGTGGCTCAGTCAGTTGACCGTCCAACTTCAGCTCAGGTCATGATCTCATGGCTTGTGGGTTCGAGCCCCCCGTCGCGCTCTGTGCTGACAGCTCGGAGCCTGGAGCCTGCTTTGGATTCTGTGACTCCCTCTCTCTCTGCCCCAACCCACTCGGATTCTGTCTCTGTCTCTCTCAAAAATAAATGAACATTAAAAAATAAATAAATAAATAAATAAATAAATAAATAAATAAAGTACCTAACAGCAACAGGGAATAAACTAGCAAATATCATGTCAAACAGTGACAAACACAAAAAAGGTAGACGTATTGTAACATGGATACCCCTTATCACATAGAGATAAAAGAAGGCCTCTCAGATAAAGTGACATTTTAACAGGTGCCTGAAAAAAGACACAGCGTGAGCCAGGCTGACACAAGGAAAAAAATATCCCAGGCAGAAGAAATAGTAGGTACCAGAGTCCAAAAGTGAGACCAGGCTTTGTATACTCATAAAACCCATAGGGGTTTGTCATGGCCAGAACAGAGCTAGGTGGGCTTGAGGGAAATGGCGGAAGAGGGGTAGTATTGGAAGACTGGGTAATGGGGACAAGTGTGAGGACGGAGAAGTCAGATCTTGTACGGCCATAAAGGGTCACAGTCAAGACTCTGAATTTTTCACCAGTGTGAAACAGGAAACCATTGAATTTTGAGTGGGGGACAGGTAAGATCTGACTTATGCTTTAAAAGGCTCACTCTGGAAGCTATGTCACAAACAGTCTCTAGAGCAGCAAGAGTGGAAACAGAGAAAAGAATTAGGGAGCAATTGCAATGATCCTGTCAAGAAACGGAGGGACTAGGGGCGCCTGAGTGGCTCAGTCGGTTAAGCGGCCGACTTCGGCTCAGGTCATGATCTCACGGTCCGTGGGTTTGAGCCCCGCGTCGGGCTCTGTGTTGACAGCTCAGAGCCTGGAGCCTGTTTCAGATTCTGTGTCTCCCTCTTTCTCTGACCCTCCCCTGTTCATGCTCTCTCTCTCTCTCTGTCTGAAAAATAAATAAACGTTAACAAAAAATTAAAAAAAAAAAAGAAACAGAGGGACTCAAGTGAGGGAAGCAGTGGTGGAAGGCGAGAAGTACTCTGAGAGCAGAAACATGTGAAGGCTAGGGTGACAAGGTACAATGACAGCTTGGATGTGAGCTGTGACAGAAAGAAAGGAATCAAAGGTGACTGAGGTTTTGACATGAGTAACTGAAAAATGGATTTGCCACATTCTGAGACAGGACAGATTATGAGAAGAGGGGGTAGAAGATAAAGAGAAATGCAAGCTTGGTTTTGAACTTCTTAATTTCTGATGTTTGTTACATATTCAAGTAGTTGTGAATATACAAGTTCAAAATGCAGGTGAGCAGTCCACACTGGAGATACAAAATTTGGAGCCATTAGCTTTAGATAGTTAAAAGCCTTAGGTATGAACAAGATCATTTCCAAAGTGAATACAGATGGAGAATAGTAAAGGTCCAAGGACTGAGCCCTGAGGAATCCAATATTTCAAGACCATAAAGTCGAGAGAGAGAATCTAGTGAAGTTCAGAGGAGCCAAGAAACTGGAGGCTATGTGAACAAAGTGACTGAAGAAAAGCAGACAGTGACAAACTTGGTCAAATACATCTCATAGGTCCTTTCACCTAAGGACTGAGAAACAACCATTGAACATGACATTTTATAGATCCTGGTGATCAATGTTGGGCAGCTTTAGTTCACAGGTGGGGAAGAATTGGGACTGGCATGAATTCAGGAGAGATCTGAAGGAGACAAGCTGGCAACAGCACATACAGTCACAGCATGGTGACTACATTTTCCTAACAAAAATCCAGGATATATGGTTTCATATATCATCTGTTAGGAGTCAGGAGTCATTTAAGCTTAAAACTGTTCCAGCAAGTCGAAGACCTGTACTGTTAGGTTACAATGAAGCACACTTACATTTGGCTTTCCTTTTATAGAGCAAACCCAGTGTAACTTTATCTTCGCAAATCCTCTGTTCCTGAAGACAGCTTGTCACAGCAGGCATCCCATGGTGGATTGATAAATGTCTATCACAAGCTTTAGTCATTGTATGATTTAGTAGGATGTCTCCTGAAGCAGAAGGCCAAATACTATTTCTAAATTTAAACTACCCTACATATGATGTTTATGCAAGTGTGCATACTACCACATTTTCTGCCCATGAATAATGCATGTCCTATGCAATTTGAGTCCAAAATAAGAAAAAAAAATGCTAAACATCTAATAGTCTAAATGCAAGAATAAAACTTCTGTGCTTGGTAATAAAAGCCTTAAAGTAAAGAAGATACTGGGTTAATTCTACACAAATAATAAGAATAATAAACAAGGGTAAAAAATTTTCTCCACCTTTCTCTTGTTATATTTCTCCTGCCATTCATTTCTGTGATTGTTCAAGTAAGTGAATCTTCCTCTAAAACCATAAGGCCAAGTGTTCTTTTTTTTTTTTTTTTTTTTTGAGCACTAGACAATGAATGGGTCATTTTTGACCAATGTTAAATGGCACAGGCAGTGGGAAGCATACACAGCTGGAATCAAGAGATGTAGATATGGTTAGTACACATACCGCTAATGCTTCTTTATTGCAAATATGTCAGACAAACTCAGTCCAGTCTGGATCATACAAAAATTATGTGATTAGAAATTTAGATTCAAAAGGAAAATTCAATTTTCACTATCAAGCTGTAGGATTACTTGTAATTGATTATTTTAATTGACTGACTCACTTGTCAGCCAGAGCTCAATACTCTGTGGTAGCTACCAATTAAAAAGTCTCTGTGCCCACTGCCTCTGGAGGAATGTACCCTGGATTCAGCTGTCAGGACACTAGGGATTGTTTTAGCTCTGTGATATACCAGGTAAGTGACATTTTATAGGTTATGTAACCTCAAGTTCTAGTTCTACTATCTAGCAACTAATAACATCACACTTATTGTTGTATGTGTGCTTGAGAGAGACAGACAGACTTATGTGAGATAATATGCTCTATAATCAGTTTCCTGGTGTGTCCTCAGACACTGCCAATTATTCCTGTCCTTTGTCTTATATTTCTTTCTCCTTTCTGCTCCAAGTAATTTAACCTAAATCTGTCCCTTGTCCACACATCCTCCTCCATCTTTTGTTTCCTTTCTCCCTTGTACAGCCTTTTATTAAAGTTCTCCACATGTTCCTATTCCCCACCCTCTCCTCTTCTCGACACATTTTCCATACAACTCTTTACTATAAATCTTACTTATCTGTTGAACAAGTACCTACAAATGAAACTCCATCAACAGAAATTTATTAATATTAACCCAACACTCACTTTTTCTCTTATATTCCTATTTCACACATTTATGACTTATGCAACAGGAAGCAGTATGCATCCTGTTGCTCAAACCATAAACCTTGGAAAATAAACTCAACATGCCCCCTTCCTCAACCCATTACAATTAATATATCACCACATGCTATTCATTCTACCTCTGCACTTCTATTAACTTCTCTCTAATGTCATAGTTACATTGAGTTACATCCTCAATCATTTATTGTCTGGATTCTCCCAGAAGCCTCCTAATGGCTCCTTTCAAGCATTCTTGCCCCTGCTCAATGTATTAACTGTTGTAAAATCAGAGTCAAATTTCTAAATGCAATCTGATCATGTCTTCCTAATGGCTTCTTATTTCCTATTTCCCTATTTCCTTAGAAAAGAATCTAAATTTCTTGACATTAAGTTTGGCTTCAAAAGCCAATTTTGATCTAGATAGTACTAATCTCTCTACTCTCAATCCTTGCCATGTCCCTTCTATAAGCTGTACACTAATGAGTTAGAATTATTAATCATTTTCCCCTCTTAGTTCTTGCAGGTGGGGGGGGGGGGAGGCACATACCATGTTCTCCCATCCCTAGACTTTGACATTTGATGATCTTCCCAGGCAGTATTATCCTAAATTTGGTACAAGTGCCCACATCATGAAATCTTCTCAGTATAGGAGAATATATACCACTTCCTACATTATGATGACATTGACCATACATTCTGAGATCCATGTTATATATCTATTGAGTTTACTTGGATACCTTAGAATTTCATAGTGCTTGACACTTAGTAACCAATTAATTAAAAAGTCTGGTAGGGCTGCCAGTTGGCTAAGACTCCAACTTCTGCTCATGATCTCACAGTTCGTGGGTTCGAGCCCCATGTCAGGCTCTGTGCTGACAGCTCAGAGCCTAAAGCCTGCTTCAGATTCTGTCTCTCTCTCTCTCTCTCTCTGTCTCTCTCTCTCTGTCCCTCCCTGACTCAAGATCTCTCTCTCTCTCTCTCTCTCTCTCTCTGTGTCTCTCTCTCAAAAATAAATAAACACTAAAAATTTTTTTAAGTCTGGGAAAGAACTGTATAAATTGTTAAGCATTATATAATTCAAAGTAATAATATTACCTTACTAAAATTCTTATAAAAGATAGGTATAGACATTTGAATTTCATTAAATCTACTGCCACATTATTTAATTTACTATTTACATTTATGTTTGATGAGGAGCAACAAATTACAAACAACTTTAACTCAAAAAAGCTTCTTTTCTGATTTTGTCTGTTGAGATTACAATTACACTGCCATTATATGTAACATCCATTTATTCATGATTTACAAGATACACAGACGCTTACTTCTTTTTTTTTTTTTTTAGAATAATCTGAAAATACAGGCATATTTTGTTCTTTACAATGAATAATATAATGGAGGGCTTCTGTGAAGTTTAATATGTCATTTTTTTAAATTCAATAGTAGTTCATATAAACACAGAAAGAAATTGCAATTTTCAGGAACCCTGAAGCAAATTCTTTTAAAAAGGGAATTATCTGTGGACAAATAATCAACTTCAGTCTCAGTTTGGTGGGAAAAAAATTTCTCTAGTTTGTTTTCCCAAAGAATTTCCTATCTATATTGTGCCCCAAAACTCATTAGTGACTTGGTTCATGATAAAGAATAAGTACAAATGTAATTAGCTACTACATACATTTAAAATGCATGACCGAATATATCATTTAATAAGTTACTGCAACCTACTTAAAGCTCTCATGGAAGCCTTTAAAATGTTATAGTTCTTCAAAAAATCCCTTCTTCTGGCGCCTGGGTGGCACAGTCGGTTAAGCGTCCGACTTCAGCCAGGTCATGATCTCGCGGTCCGTGAGTTCGAGCCCCGCGTTGGGCTCTGGGCTGATGGCTCAGAGCCTGGAGCCTGTTTCTGATTCTGTGTCTCCCTCTCTCTCTGCCCCTCCCCCGTTCATGCTCTGTCTCTCTCTGTCCCAAAAATAAATAAACATTGAAAAAAAAAATTTAAAAAAATCCCTTCTTCTTAGGGAGCAATTTAGACTATGTTCATACAACTTGCCTAAAAACTATGCATTTGGATTCTGGAATATACTGTAAAATCAACAGTAGGTATTTAATTCAACCATTGCCTCATCAAACACAGTTTTCTTCTGAAGTTATTGAAAACAAAATAAAACCGTAACGGAAAACAAAAGCTACAAATAAAATAACTTAAAAAGTAGTATTTCTGTCATCTATTTTTGAGTAACAAATCATCCCGAAATTGAGTGGCTTCAAACAACAGTAATTATTTCTCATGCCTCTGTGAGTTGACTGGGATTATTAGCAGGCTGGATGGTTCTTTTGTAACTGAAGTCCTTCATGGGTCTATATGCAACTGGGAGCTCAAATGGGGCAAGAATACCCAAGAATGCCCTCCTCCTCCATGGTCTCTTTTCATATCAACCTCTCATCATTCAATATCTAGCCTGATTTACAGAACTGGCTGTAAATTCTGGTTCCAAGAAAGAAGCCCCAACATTCAAGTGCTCTAACAAGCCTCACACTTGCAAATGTCCCACTGGCCAAAGCAAGTCACAGGCCCAAGCCAAAAGCCAATATGAGACCATACTACACAAAGTCCTCACAACTGGAAAACATGACCTTTAGGGGATACCAATGTAAGTCTACCATAGAGAGTTTAAGCTTGTATATTTATGTTGTCTAATCATTTATTAGAAGTCAAATCTCTACTCTCCATCAGCTGCAATACAAACATAGACAATCTTAAAGCATAAGACACTTACTTCCTATAGTCTTATCCTACAACTTAAGTAATAAAAACTTTGAAGTCTACATTTTATAAATAAGGGGTTTTTATATGAATTTACATTTACTTTTCCTTAAAGTCCTGAAGCTTCAAACATAACTTCATCTGTGTCCTTAAACTCTATTCTAAAATTTAAATTTTACCAGTCTTTAAATTGTTTTCATTTTGAAATTTAACTTTGTGTGGTATCATATTCCTTAATATTGGATGAAAGAAAAATAAATTTAACATTTGCCTTTATTTAGAAGTCATAGCAGCATATTCCCTACTTAGAAGGAACTTGATGTTTCAGTGCCAAAAGGGCTTTATTATGCAACCTTTCCCAGTCTTCTTAAACAACCATACTGAGGTTTTGTCAGAACACTTTCCATCCATTCAGCAATGCTGTCTTTTCTTTTTTAATTTTTAATGTTTTATTTATTTTTGAGAGAGAGAGCACAAGTAGAGGAGGAGCAGAGAGAGAGGGAGACACAGAATCCAAAGCAGGCTCCAGGCTCTGAGCTGTCAGTGCAGAGCCCAACGCAGGGCTTGAACTCACGAATCACAAGATCATGACCTAAGCTGAAGTTGGACGCTTAACCAATTGAGCACCCAGGCACCCCAACAGTGGTATCTTCTTGAAATCAGAGTTGAAAGACCCAAGAAAGACCAGAAGAAATACTGGTTGAGTTGATTCTCTTCTACCATTTCAACAGTTCCTGGAATTACAAAAAGTCTTCCCATGTAAATAAGAAGAAATTAGAGTACTTTTCTTTAAAACAAAGACTGCATACCTGTTTCTTAAGCTTTCTTGCCACCCTTGCCATAGCCCCTTTTATTTTTTTAAATTGTTTTAATGTTTATTTACTTTTGAGAGAGGAGTGTGAGTGGGCAAGGGGCAGAGACAGGGAGACACAGAATCCAATGCGGGCTCCAGGCTCTGAGCTCTCAGCATAGAGATGGACGTGGGGCTCAAACTCATGAACTATGAGATGATGACCTGAGCCGAAGTCAGATGCTTAAGTGACTAAGCCACCCAGGTGTCCCACCCTAGTCCCTTTTAAAACAACACTAGGGTTGCCTAGCTAGCTCAGTCAGCACAGCTTGTAACTCTCGATCTTGGGGTTGTGAGTTCTAGCCGCACATTGGGCATAGAGATTACTTAAATGAATTACTAAACAGTGAAATTAAGAATAGGGAAGGATTCTAAAGGATGCCGAGTTACCTTAATTTTCCTTTGACTCTATAAGTGCCATAAAATTATGCCAGGTACTTTGTTTTTCAAAATGTGTTTCAATATATAAAATTGAGAAGTTTGCTACCTCAAAAGCAGCCCATTTCATCTTTGAATAGCACTGCCCTTCAGAACTTTATTCCTCATGAAATAAAAATATATCCCTACAGGGGCGCCTGGGTGGCGCAGTCGGTTAAGCGTCCGACTTCAGCCAGGTCATGATCTCGCGGTCCGTGAGTTCGAGCCCCGCGTCAGGCTCTGGGCTGATGGCTCAGAGCCTGGAGCCTGTTTCCGATTCTGTGTCTCCCTCTCTCTCTGCCCCTCCCCCGTTCATGCTCTGTCTCTCTCTGTCCCAAAAATAAATAAACGTTGAAAAAAAAAAAATTAAAAAAAAATATACCCCTACATAACTGGTACACATTAGTTGGAGTTTAATCCTGGGGCCACACAAAACAAGTCTAATCCTGCATACATGGTTTCTCTGTTCAACAATACATCTACATCACCTAGACTATCAGCTGGTACATAGTAGGTACTCAATAAATGTTCGTCCAAGTGAGACAGAGACAGAGTCAGAAAGCTGACATTTATGGAATGTTTACAATATACTAAACACTGTATTAACCTCCTTAAATGCTGTTCATTACATTATATGAACGCATTTATCAGACTTCTTCCTCTGCATGCTGCAGCATTTTCTCCTCCAGACTAGACAGCCACAGATTCTTCAACTACTCTGAATGTAACTTTGTCGTCATGGATTGAATTATGTTCCCCCCAAATTCAGATGTTGAAGTCCTAAAGCCCAGTATGTCCGAATGTGGCCTCATTTGGAGATAATGTCATTTCAAATGTAATCCAGTTAAAAATGGAGTCTTTGGAATGGGCTCTAATCCAATATGACTGGGATCCTTACAAAAAGGGGAACTTTGGACACAGAGACACATATGGAGGGAAGATAATGACAAGAGACACAAGGAGAAGATGGCATCTGCAAAACAAGAGAGTCCTGAAAAAGATTCTCCCCTCAGAGCTCTTCTCTCAGAGCCCTCAGAATGAATCAACCCTGCCAATACCTTGATCTTGGACTTCCAGCCTCCAGAACTGTGAGATAATAAATTTCTGTTGTTTAGCCCACCTAGTTTGTGGTACTTTGTTATAGTAGCCCTAGAATGATAACACACTGGTCTTCTCATGATTTGTGGTCCATACTCTTAAGAATACTGATGAAAATATAGTATCTACCATTTATGCAATACAAGAACATCAAAAATATTACTACCCCCTTTAATACTGAATAGATCAGTGCAAAAAGATATTACTTATCTTTATTTTAGAGATGGAGAAATGGAAATAGAGAGGTTGAGAGATTTTCCCAGTGTCCTACAAGTAAGCAGCAGAGCCACGATTCACACCAGTGAGTCCAAAGTCACTGCACTTAATCTTTATACTGCTCCAGTTTGATTATAGGCTTCTAAAATTATCATGATTAGAAATAAGCATTGGCACTTCATTTGGAAACTTGTTTGTCCTGTTACTTGATGGCAACTTCGATCTATTCATTAACTTTTCTATATATTTTCTAGACAATTAGGCATTTACTACATATATTTTGATAAGAGAACAAAACCCTAAAGAATCACTAAACTCCCTCCTACTATCCTGGACCCTTTTTAACTTAACACATTGGACTTCAAGCATACAGATCTAATTGTAAGCATACAGATTATATTTATAATGAATTACATACAGATTTTTTTTTAACATTTTATATTTTTATTTTTGAGACAGAGAGAGACAGAACATGAACGGGGTGGGTCAGAGAGAGAGGGAGACACAGAATCCGAAACAGGCTCCAGGCTCTGAGCTGTCAGCACAGAGCCCGACGCGGGGCTCGAACTCACTGGCCGCGAGATCGTGACCTGAGCTGAAGTCGGACACTTAGCCGACTGAGCCACCCAGGCGCCCCTACATACAGAATTTTAATTTGTCAGGTAATATTCCCAAACATCATTGAATGATCTGCAGTTCTTTGGAGTGATTCTTCCCCTGTTATTCCATTATGATCTTGGTGGACAATCAAGTGGACCTCAACCTACAGAATGGTACCCAAGCTACAAAAATCTTTCTCTCTTTTTCCTTCTGAAATCTGATTCCTGGGGCGGGGGCGGGGGGGGGGGGGCGGGAATGCAAGGACAGAAGATGGTTGGAAACAGGCTAGAGTACAGACAGAACCTTAAAGAGATTGTCCAGATACTCTCACTAATGAGCTACTAGAGTTGTTCCAAATTGACTTTCTTCCAAGGGTCTAGTTTTTCAGCATGTCCTTCTGTGAATTATCTATCACTGTTACAATAAACTATCTTGTAGTATTAAATAAATTAATCTGAACCAATGGCTGTTGCTTGAAACAAAGAAATAGAAACAAGTTAGAACTGGTGATTTTCCTCAGAGAGCTTTCATGGTATCCCAGGAGAAAAAAGTTACCAGAGAATAAAACAGACTAACACTTTGATTCAGGCAACTGGCCAGAATAGACAAAAATCTATAAACTTGAAAACTGCCTAGAAGTATGATTTTGGATACTAGAGCTGCCTGGTAAGAAAGTGGGCAGCCCCAGGGGCGCCTGGGTGGCTAAGTCGGTTAAGCATCCGACTTCAGCTCAGGTCATAATCTCACGGTCTGTGAGTTCGAGCCCCGTGTGGGGCTCTGTGCTGACAGCTCAGAGCCTGAAGGCTGGTTCAGATTCTGTGTCTCCCTCTCTCTCTGCCCCTCCCCTGCTCATACTCTGTCTCTGTCTCAAAAAAAAAAAAAAAAAAAAAAAAGTGGCCAGCCCCAATAAAATGTGAATGATATTCTGATCTTCTTTTTGCTTAGATACCAAAAATAATACCACATTTAATTCAGAATTATAGTATATCTGAATATGAAGCAGAATATTCTAACACTACTAGAAGAAATTGGATGGAATTATATGAACTGTAAACTTGCATCTGTTAACAAGACTTCAGCAATTAGAGCAACCTGAATTCTCTCTGCCTCTAGAAAAATCTCTTGACTTAAAAGTATTCTACACTATGAGTTTGAAACATGGTGATCTCCTTAGCCAGTGTCACCTGTCACTGACACAGAACCTTCTTCACCCTGACTTTACAATTTCATATGGTGCCTTAGGCTCGTCACTTTGGTCTGACACAACCTGCTTCTAGTCTCCTGAGTTTCAGACAACTTTGCTTTTCTTTAGTTACTATTCTCTGTGTTTCTGAATCTCAGGTGGGAGCACAGCCCTAATTGCTCTTTGTGCTATAGTCAGACTCTGACAAACCTCTTCACAGTGATTTAGTGGGATTGCCCTGAGCCTCTTCCTCCAGGACAGAAAATCACTTCGGAACCACAACTTTATTTGCAACCTTTTATCAAGCAATTCACTGGAGCATGCTGTTTTGATACTGACATAGAAACGCGAGTACAGTGGAGGTCTTTTCACTGAATCTGTGAGGTGACCGCATAAAATCAGCCTGCAGAAAATGTGGCCAGAAGGCGAGACATGATGAGGTGTGTCCAAGGCTGGGCCTGCCAGGGCACGTCAGGTGGAATGAAGGCTCTCACTATATCTGTTCCCCACCACAAGGGCACAATTTGTCCCAGGGCTGCTGCATAAAAACAGCCAAAGGAGGCATTTAGAGTGATATATGAAAAGACGAATTATAAAGTTTGTGTGTTGATATTTTCAGAGAAATTCTAAACTTCAGCAAGTGATGACACTCCATCAATATCCTTCAGTAAGAGGCATCTAGACACTAATGAATAAATACGCAATAAAGGCTTTCCATATGCACAGACTACAGTAATTAATTTAGGAAAAAGTATCTGAAGTAATACCTGCTTATCTGAAGTAAATGAAAAGTTAGATGTATTTTTTTTCTCAGGCATAAATATAAGCACAAAATCACTTTATTTTATTTTTTTATTTTTTTACTTTCTTGCTTGGGTCAAGGAGAAATTTGCCTTTTCAGAAAAACTATGTTTAGGACAGGCCCGGGTCAGTCTGGTGATGTATTGTTTGAGGAAGAACAAAATGATGGGTAACTACTGAGGGACCAACATACTCAAGTGGGAAAAGCACGGTTCTGACGACTTGGCACCTAATCGTCTTGGTGTTGCTGCTGTTGTCGTAAAAAGAAAAAAAAAAGACATTTAAGTGTAGGTACAGTATGTTTGCTCCTCCAAGTTTTCTCTCACACATACAAGTATAACTGGAAAACTCAGCTCCTGTTGTCAGCCATTTTCTTGTCACTCCCTGGATCACAACCAGAGATCATTCCATGCTATCATTTCAAAGCAGAAATACTGGTTAACTAGGAGCCAGATGCAAAATTCCCATTTGTTAGCACTAGCATGTTCCACAAACCTCCGCCCTGTCTCTTTCTTCTCTTTGAAATGAAAAAAAAAAAAAAAAAAAACCCACAAGTTTTAATGCCATTTTCTACTTAAACTGTCATATCTATCCGACTCATATTGTAAAAATCTAATTTCATGGGGATGTAGCTGTCAAATGAGACAGTGTCTACAAGCTCATTTGATGAAAACTTTTAAAGAAATTTCCATGGACTCCAATTCACTGCATTAAACTTTTAACTTATCAAAAATCTTTTGTTTAGTTTTTAACCTTTGTGAGGAGCATGATGAGTTACTGTCATCAACTCACTGAAATCTTCAAGCAGAAAGCAGGTAGGTCTACCTACTGGGAAGTGATGGGCAATTTTCTCAATGCCAACCTCCTGATGACAGTCAGCGTTCTTCTTAATGAAACTTGGAATAATCTAGCAACCCCAAAGTTGCCAAGAATAAAGTTTCCAACTTAGAATATTTTTCATTTTTTAAAAATATCTCCAATCTGTAATCTTTAGACATACATACAGTCCTCTCCTTACAACTGCATGACTGTTCTGCCATCTGCTTAGAGAGGTTGATGACTGAATCATTTAATCCAACAATGATGCCTACCAAGAAACTAAGTCTCAGAACCAGGTGGCACAGGTAGACACCAGAATGTGGACTAGTAGGATCACAAACCATTCTCAGAAGTGAGAAATGCCACCAGTCATTAGAATGAAATAGAGATCAGTCACAACAAGAGCCAAAGCTCTCAAATCATAAGAAATATAATTTGAAAAGACTTGTAAAAGCGCCAAAGTATATAAGTGAATAGCATTTAGGTACAGTAAGAGTAATAGTTTTTAAGTTAGCCATCTTGGAAGAAAAACTTTAAAGCTTCTAAGTAATTTGAATAAAACCCACACTAAAAATAATTCAGATATTTAATCATGCAAAATTATGAAAATGTGCTACAGTGTATTTACAAGCAAGCTACAATGTTATAGAAACTATTTCTGATAAATGCATAGTTATTCATGTATGATTATGGAAAACCTACCCTAGTTTCTGTGTGCCTAAATTTCCTCATCTGTAAATTAAAATTATGCTATCTATACCATAAAATCGCTATAAAAATTAATGGAGTTAATATATACAGAATAGCCTCTGGTACACTACAAGTGTTTTATAAGTACATTCTGTGACAGTGATAATTTTGCTATTCATGCTATCATTATGTAGCAGTACATTCAGCAAATACTGAACAACTTCTCTGTCTACACTCTGTTCAAATGCTGACAATTCATGGTGAACAAGACAGACAAAGTTCTTGCTCTCATGCAGCTAATACTATGTGGTGAGGAGAAGAAGGCCATTCCACATATGGACAGAGAGGTTTCTTTCTACCAAAGCAACTCCTAATTCGTTTTACCTGTACAGTAATGAATGGACACAGGGAACTCTTGTGTGCAGCAAGGAAATGTTACAGGACTATTCTTTGTTGTTGTTGTTGTTGTTGTCGTCGTCATCATTGTCACAGGACTTTTCAACAGCTATGCACTGGTAAAAGTTTAACATCCTGCTCTTCAAGAAACAACAATAAAAAAGCTCTAGTTTGACGCATCTGCTAACTTCCGTAGGAAAAATACTCCCACCGTGGCCAATTTCAAGCAGGCAATGTGACATGACAAAATGCTGGAGGTGTGAACAGATATACAGTGGCATACCATTACCCAGTATTTCTAAGATAGACATATGTGAAAATACCTCCAAGAGAGAATAGTAAAATGTAGTATAACAATTAGGAAGTGATAAGTTTTGAGTCTTTATGACTCTTGTTTTTATTGTAATTTAACTGTACACTTATATAATTTCATTCTTATTAATGGGTATTTTTAACAACCAGCTCACAAAATTTCTGATATTTTTAACAATTAGCTCTCATGAGCCAGTATAACCAGTACAACTACACCAATGCTTCCCAAACACCATCCCACCTAAAAGAGAATTTTGAGCATCTGTTATTATGTAACTGAGCAAGGTAAAGTAGATAGTCAACATTTGGAGAGAGACTGCGGAGTCTGAGTTTTGAAATATCACAAAAACTTACAGAAATAGATGGTATTAACATTTCTGTATTCAAACAGAAAGGCTTTGCCAATGTTTCCACTTAACTGATTTCTCTTATGCCGTACCACACAGTGACAATGTGTCTTATTAATAGAAAACAGGTAGATGAACCAACCCTGGGCTCAAACAGGTCAACTGAAAACACAATGAGGAAAGGGGATTAGATAAGGCTGGGGTTTAGTGTAGGTATTGGTATGGACACAGAAAGGCAATTTTGAGCCTAAAACCTTAGCCCACGCACCTACAGCAAGCAATCACAGGAGTTCTGATAAAATGAGCACATGTTTTATGATCCAGCAGCCTTTAATGTAGACCCTTAGGGAATGTCCTGCCAAAATATATGGAAAGAATAAAATTTCAGAATATGGACAGGACACTGAATGAAATGATACAGCCTTTATGTTTTTAGAACTTCCCACCTAAACATAAAGGTTAAAGAAATGCATCAGATTTGTAGGACTTAATCAGGGGATGGCCAAGTCTTTATATTTCAAAACTTCCCTCTTTTGGAATGAGAGGAATGTTCTCATGGTGGCCCACCACATAGATAAATTATACCTCTTGAAGAAAAAAAAAATCAGTTTTGATCACAGAACAAACAGATCACCATGAGAGAAGGACCACCCTGCACAGAGGGACCCTTTAACAAGGAAGACAGCTTGGAAAGTAAATCTGCCTATAATTTTTCTTAATAAGACAAACCCAATAAAATAAATTAACAGAAATCTAAAGCCATATAATTGTGGTTTTTTCAATATTAAAGTGAGACTTTTTTAAATGTTTATTATTTATTTATCTATTTATTTTGAGAGAGAGAGAGAGTATGGGGGAGGGCAGAGAGAGAATCCCTACCAGGCTACGCCTTGTCAGTGCAGAGCCCGATGCAGGGCTTGATGTCACAAACCACCCTGAGATCATGACCTGAGCCAAAATCAAGAGTCAGACGCTGAACTGACTGAGTCACCAAGGAGCCTGGGATTTTTTTTTTTTTTTTTTAATAATGGGTTTTTATTACTTTGGTTAACTACTTAGGTTTGTATGTTTCTATACAATTTACAAAGTTCATTAACATTCACTATATCAAATGATTCTCAGGAAAACATTAAGAGGTATTATCTACATTTGATAAATATGAAAACAGCCTCAGACATAAAAGGACTTACTCAAGAGTTCATCATCAGGAAAGCCAGAGAGCCTCACATACAGATTTTCTTGTACATGTCAAGAAAAGTGTTCAGAAATTTTTTTCTGGAAAGGGCCAGATAGAAAAGATTTTCAGCACTGCAGGCAGTAAGCCTCTGTGGAGACAACTGAACTCCACTACTGCTGTGTAAAAGCAGTCATGGGTGTGGTTGTGTTCCAATAAAACTTTATTTTCAAGAACCAAGAGGCCAGATTTGACCTGCGTGTCTGGCCATAGTTTGCTGACACCTGGTCTAGAAGAAAGTGATTAGATTTTTCAAGTAGAACTGAAACAGTTCAGATCTTACCACCTAAAACCTGTGTGATAATGGGCAAGTTACTTAACCTCACTATACCTCCTTTCCTCGTAAGTAAAATAATGATAATTACACCTACTTCACCAAAATTTGAGAGTTAAATCTGGTAACGTGGATAGCACTCAACACCTTGCCCAGCCCCGCTGTAAGTGTTCACAACATGTTGACAGCCTCCTCACTTCCTTCCTTCTCACATTTCATTTTTCTGGAAAATATCTGGTAAGTATCTCCTATACTAGAAATTTTTAATCCTCTGGAATATCCTGGACTCGGTTTCCCTTCTCACTTATTTTTTTCTTTTCTTCCTCTATATTTTTTAAGTAGAAATGTTCATATTATCTTAGTTTCATAAAGCTGCCATAACAAGTTACCACAGACCAGGTAGCCGAAGACAAAGGAAATTTATTCTCTCACAGCTGCAGAGTCTTGAAGTCTGAAATGAAGGTGTCCACGGGGTCAGGCTCTAAGACTCTGAGGAGAATCCTTCTTTGCCTCTTTCTGGCTTCTGTTGTTAGCCGTCAACTCTTGTCATTCCTTGGCTTACGGCTGCTTCTCTCTGATCTCTCCTTGTCTTCACAAAACATTTTCCTCTTCTTGTAAGGACACCAGTCACACTGAATTAGGGCTCACCCTCGTGACCTCATTTTAATTTCACTACCTCTGTAAAGACCCTATTTCCAAATAAGGTCGCATTCACTGGTACCAGGGGTTAGGACTTCAACATATTTTTGAGAGGGACACGATTTAACCCATAACACATCTATTATCTTCCTTGCATAGAATCTCTTGGCAGGCAGGCACACAAAAACAGATCAAGAGGAATAGATATAATTCGCGTTGATCTTTATGGCAAAACATAAGAGCTATATGTGATTTTTTAATTAACGGATTTCTCATACACAATACTCAGAATTATCAACAAATGATTATGTTTTGGTACTTAACTGTAAATTGAAAATTGTCTGCATGCCAAATAAAACAGCAGTCTGCCACTGTCTGACACACTATAGAAGTTCCCAGATATTACTTTAAGCAACACCAGAATTAGATATCTATTTACTTTTAATCATACATAAAATGAACTCTTTACTAGTTATATCAGCTAGGATTCTTTTTTTGCAAGTGACAAAAAAACAACTTAAACTGTTCCAATAATTAACCAGCTCTCTAGACTCACTTAATCTAAAAATGCTGAGGGATATAAAATGTCAAGATTGATAAGTTTCTACAGCTTTTAAAAAACAAAGTTTCCTGACTATTCCATTTTCTGTGTGTCAGCTTCCTTAGACTGCCTTCCCCTTTCTTCCTAACGCCGGCGATGTCTTGGGGTTTCTGTTCTCCTGTGTCCACACTGAAGCCAAGAGAGAAAGTTGTTTCCCAAAATTTATCTCAGAGTTGCTGGGAATTATCTTTTTGGGAAACATGAACTAAATCCCTCTTACACCACAGTGGCTAAAATTAGCTCTAATGGTTGTTCTGGAACCAACAGTGAGTTCCAGATGATAACATACTCCACACCCCAATCTCTGAAGCTAAAAGAGCAGTCTCAAGTCACAGGGGTAGCTCCAGGTAAGGTAGATAGTTGGGAACAAGCTGAGGGAGTTACTGCAGTACTGGGAATAGATATTGCCAAATTTTGCTTTTCACATCAGAGTTCAAACAGCAAGAGAGGTGTGTGTGTGTGTGTGTGTGTGTGTGTGTGTGTGCGCGCGCGCGCACGCGCAGAGACAGAGGATGGGAAAAAGAGATTGATGTGTTCTATGGAATTGTTTCATGGTATTAATGTGATAGTGGAGGCTGGCTTAGCAAGTTGGAATCCTATAGGAAAGCCAGAAAGAGAAGACGATGAATACTCTGGAACCCTGTGAACACAGGTCCTTTGTAGTCTTTCTGAGAGAAGGCCTAAATCCTCTTTTAAAGGCTGACCTGATTAGATCAGCCTCACCCAGTATACTTTCTTTTCCCATAGACTGAAGTCAACTGATTAGGAGTTATAATCATGTCTGTGCAATTCTTTCATTGCAGCACCTAGCTCAGTGTTTGATTGACTGGGAAGTGTAGCTCAGCCTAGCAAAGTTCACACACTGGAAAGGCATCAACAGTTGCTGAGACAATTAGTTCTCTATTTCAACTTAAAAAATTGTTCATTTTAGCTAGACCAATTTCCACCTAGGTAAAAGACTATATTCTCTGACCTCCCTTGCATCTTTATAAAGCTCTGTTTCTGGCTTCTAGACAATATGATATAAACGGAAGTACTATGTGGGATTTCTGGAATGTCACCTAAAAGAAAAAGAATAAACTTTTTTTTTTCTTTTTGAGAGAGAGAGAGAGAAAGTGCATGCAGGGACGGGGAGAGGGAGAGAGAGAATCTTAAGTAGGCTCCACACTCAGCACAGAGTCTGACATGGGGCTTGAACTCACTACTATGAGATCATGACCCGAGCCAAAAAAGAGAGTTGGATAATTAATTAAGTGAGCCACCCAGGTGCCCCACGACGGAGTAAGCTTCTGATGACTTTTGCTTTTCCTGCTGCCTGGACTTTTGATATGATGGGCAGAGTTCAAGCAGCCTCTTGGGCAATGTGGTTATATGCTAAATACAGCATAATAACATCAGAGAAGGAACCAGAATTCCTGATGCCACTGAACTGTCACACTAGCCATGGACTTTTCTACTTCAGACATCTTCTACATGAGACAGAAGTGAACTTATACATTGTTTAATTTTGTTATTTGGGCATTTGTGTTAGAACCAGCCAAAACAAACCTCAATTAATACTGGGAAGAAATCACAACATCCACTAAACTGTGACAAAAATGAAACAACTTCTTGGGCATGTTGCCAAAATAATATTCTATCTCCAATTGAGAGGAAAATTAATTAATATCTCTGAATTTTAAGTTTAAAAAACAGGTTATTTTTTTAACGTAATGTTTTTTTTTTAATTTATTTTTGAGAGAGAGAGAGAGATAGAGACAGAGACAGAGACACAGAGTGAGAGTTAGGGGAGGGGCAGAGAGTGAGGGAGACACAGAATCTAAAGCAGGCTCCAGGCTCTGAGATGTCAGCACAGAGCCTGATGTGGGGCTCAAACTCATGGACTGTGAGATCATGACCTGAGCTGAAGCTGGATGCTTAACCGACTGAGCCACTCAGACATCCCGAAAAGCAGGTATTTTTGATTTTCATAGGTTGGAATACAGTCTAAAAACACAAGGGCAAAAGAAAAAATAAAAAAGATACACTATTTGTAAAGCTGATATGCTAGGCTGCATCTAGAAGCAGGAAGGGCACTAATATGATTCCTCTAATTTAAAGGGTAGTTAACCTAATTGATGCAGGAAAGTTCAAATTATCCTGCACAGCCAATACCTCTGCTGTACTAGAGTTAGTAACATTATGAAGACAAAACCCAGGCCCTTTAACAAAAATTAAGTTGGCTTATTGTACTACAAACAAAGAAAATATAGCTTTTAATTTAATATAATTAGACAAAGAAGGTATCAATTCTTTTCTTGAAATATCTATAAATTAAGTTTTAAACCTGTGTTTCATTACATATACAGAAGATGAAAGCACTGAAACCAAATTATATCACAACCAAATTATATATGGAAAAAAATGAAGAAAAAGAAAGGAAAAAAAATGAAGAAAAAGAAAGGAAGAAATTATTTTGTTTAGCCTGCTATATTTCAAATGTCACCAAGTTTTACAGGTTCATAGATTATTCTTTAATTGTTATAAGAAAAAATTATTTTACTATTCCTGTTTTGTTCTTATTTAAATTTATGGAAATTACATAGGTTTGGTCTCATTAAAGTTTGACCCTAGGTGTATGACTGCTTAACTTTATTTTTTTGAAAGGATTCATTCATCCATCATTAAGCAAATTTCTGTGATTGACTCCAACTTTTAGATCAAGGTTCAATTTGGTCAATGGCCTTCATCAAGACAAAGGAAAACAAAATGACTCAATGTGAAACTGATGAATGTCTGAGAGGCTCTCTCGTGCTTTTTATATGAAAATGAAAGACTGCACTTCAATAAGTCACAGCTTACAGGAGGCTACACCCGAACAAAAGCCAGCCTCTATTATTCCACCGGGGGCCTTGTATTGGCTAGTTATAAAGGTTAGCCAATTGAAAAATCTGTGTCCTACTGATCTACATAGAATCTCCTGCCGTCAACTTTGTTGATTTTGTTTTTTTTTTGTTGTTGTTGTTTTTGTTTTTTTACTTTAATAGTCTTAAATATTTAATCTAAAAAACCTTTGTATAAAGACTGTTGTGCAGGGGCGCCTGGGTGGCTCAGTCAGTTAAGCATTCAACTCAGGTTCCGCTCAGGTCATGAACTCATGGTTCACGGGTTTGAGCCCCGCATCAAGCTCTTTGCTAACAGCTCAGAGCCTGGAGCCTGCTTTGGATTCTGTGTCTCCCTCTCTCTCTCTCTCTGCCCCTCCCCTGCTCACATTCTGTCTCTCTCAAAATAAATAAACATTAAAAAAAAATTTTTTTAAAAGATGGTTGTGCAAATGCTTTCTAAAGCATGCTGTCAAAGAAAAATGTGTGCACATTCTGTAAAAGGGATTTTCTTACCATCTCTTCAGAGAATAAATTATAAACACACCTTCTCTTTTAAACCACAAATCACTATTGGCAAAGTCTATAAAGTCTTACAATCACTCAGACTCCAGATGAATCAATCCAAACCTCCTAATACAAAATATACACATTTTATACAAATTTTTTAATAAATTGGTTGTTCTATATCCCAGATGGCTGTGCAATTTTTGGCTCATAACAAGGTAGCAGTTTTTTAATTGGCCTTTGAGAGATGCTGAAATTTTTACTGCATGGATTGGCCTTCTTAATAGCATCTGTGACTTTGCATGGCTCAAAGTCTGAAGACAATTTTTTATTAGAGCAGACTAATTACTCCTTTCTATGGAAAAGTTAAAATTTGATTTGTCTGATTGGAACAGAGTTAGACTGACAATGATTCTGTTATTGAAAGATACAGCAAATTTTCCATCACTGTGGGTTTCTGACAGTGGCAAATGACTAACTACAAAAATAAAAAATCACACGCAACACACACACACACACACAAAATAATAAAATCAAAATGTCATTTATAGACTTTCAGTTTCAGCTATGATATGGAAAGAGTTTGCAAGTTGTCACTCTTGTCCTTGTAAGAGGAAAGAGCAAGACAAACTGAAAATCAACACGTTTTCTTGGATTCATCAGAAAACTGAAGGCACAGGGCAAATTGCCACCTTAAAATCTGGAAAGACAGTCACACCCAGAGAGATGCAACAACCAAGACCGATTTACCTGGAACAGAAGCTGCTGGAGCCATCAACTGGTAGGAAAATTTAAATGGTATCTGTGAGGAATTGCATGAGGCTGAGCACAGCCTAGAGTGAGAGTAAGGAATTCCTGGGGCCTGCAGTCTTAAGAAGGCCTGCTGTTTGTGGATTTTCTGTACAAGAACCCCAACAGGTTCATATGGCAAAGATCTGACAAACATCCTCAAAGCTCTGAGAGGGGGAATGGAAGAATGATCATAAAATACACCCAATGTCTGTGCCATAGCATAGGCCTATGTTCCAAGGGAAAAGACCACAGGACCTTATCACTCTTGAGGGAAGGGCCTTCTTCTCAATCCAGCCACCTAAAGGCTTTGTTTCTCATGGTGGGGAGGGGAACAGAGAAAGTCAATAGGGTTTGGGGCTTCAAGGAAATACTTTAGAAACCCTATCTGGAATGAAGTAGGGCAGCCTGAAAATTCAAATGTTACTAGAATACTATAAACAACACTGTGCCCAGAAATTTGATAAATAGGAAAAATGGATCAGTATCTTAAAAGACACAAACTACCAATTCTCATACAAGGAGAAATAGATTACCTGAATAGCCCTATGTCTATTAAATAAAATGAATCAATAATAAATAACCTTATAGAAAAGAACATTCAAGGTTATGACTGTTTTACTTATGAGTTCTTACCAAACAATATCATTATCAAACAATGAGGGAGAAAATAATACCAATTCTCCACAGAGAAATAGAAAATATGAGTGAATACTTCCTAAAACATTTCATGAAGCCATTGTTACTCTAATACCTACAAAAAACGAAAAGACATTACAAGACATAAAAAATATAAACTGGTATCTCTCACAAACATAAATTCAAAAATTATCAATATTAGCAAATCAAATCCAATAATATATAAAAATATTACACACCACAACCAGCTGGGATTTATTGCAAGCATGCAAGTCTGGTTCAACAATCAAAAAGTATCTATGTCGGGGCGCCTGGGTGGCGCAGTCGTTAAGCGTCTGACTTCAGCCAGGTCACGATCTCGCGGTCCGGGAGTTCGAGCCCCACGTCGGGCTCTGGGCTGATGGCTTGGAGCCTGGAGCCTGTTTCAGATTCTGTGTCTCCCTCTCTCTCTGCCCCTCCCCCGTTCATGCTCTGTCTCTCTCTGTCCCAAAAATAAATAAACGTTGAAAAAAAAAAATTAAAAAAAAAAAGTATCTATGTAAACTTCCATATTACTGAGCTCAAGAAAAAAGTCATCTGCTCAAATTAATTGAGGTAATAAAAACACTTGAAAAATCCAAACCCTTTCTAGACAGGAAGATTAAATTAAAGATCTAAGTTCTATGTGCTTGAAGAATTAAATCTAAAAGCAATGGTTCCAGTATTACTTGCTTTCACAAGGAAGCACAGTTGCTGTATCAGGTATTTCTGGTCAATAATATCCAATCAATCAATTAGTTGAATTGAACTGGCCTGTTTGAAATGTAAATATGATAGATATCTTAAAAATCCTTTCCACTACAAATACGTATAATTACTAAAAAAAAATATGGCAAATATTATGTTGAAGGCATATTTCATAACATTTAATGAAATATCCAAGTTCACATGTAAGTGAGTGGTATAATCAAAGGAAAAGGTAACAGAAAACCAAAGTGGTCAACATTAAGTTGCTCTGGGGAACTGTTAATGCTAGTAATTTCAGTGCTTGAATGCAAGTGACAAGGTCACTTTTGAGAAATTGACAAGGTCCAATTGAGAAATTGGAATTAAAAGTTAGAGATACATAACAGATACATTCACATACATGTACACATACAGTCAAAGCCAAGACATGGAAGAACAGACTGGAAAAAAAATTATATTCACAACAAAGGAAATAAAAACAAAGTCTTCATTTGTGCTCCTAATAGAAAAAATATACCTCCTGGGGCACCTGAGTGGCTCAGTTGTTAGGTGTCTGACTTCGGCTCAGGTCATGATCTCACAGATGGTGGGTTCGAGCCCCGCGTTGGGCTCTGGGCTGACAGCTTGGAGCCCAGAGCCTGCTTCAGATTCTGCGTCTCCCTGTCTCTCTGCCCCTCCCCTGCTCACACCCTGTCACTCTCCCTCTCTCTCAAAAATAAACATTAAAAAATTTTTTTAAAAAAAGAAAAAATATATCTCTTAAAAATTAAAAGACACAAATTCTTGACTTATGTAGTTCTGCGTTTTAGCTACAATCTTCCCATTATTTGGGAACTACATGGTTAAAATTTACGGAAAACCTTTCTAACCCATCAGTGATGGCCTGAGGCTCCTGGCAGAGGCACAAAACAAACAAACAAACAAACAAACAAACAAACAAAGCTGGAAGGAAGTTCACAGAACTCAGACCACAAGATACAGTTTTTCTCTCCCTCTTTCTGTCTCTCCCTCTCTTTGCCTCTCCCTCTATCTCTCTCTCTTTCTCTGCCTCTCTCTCTGTCCCCCTACTCATCTCCTCTTTCTTTGTCTTTCTCTCTCATACACACAATCCCATTCAAGATGAATCCAAAGTCAGAAACTGTAAAATGTACAAAGATACATCCACCAGGAGTGAACAATTAGCATTAAAAAGCAGCAAAATTATAAGTTCAAGAATTTGAAATTACAGAACAACCTGAAAGAAAAAAAATTTATTTAAATAATTAAAGAAAAAAGCTACAGAAGTAAAATATGCAAATTTTTAAAACTACACAGGAGTGGAAATGTAGAAAATAGATACTACAACGCAAAACAAATAGCTACATTAAGCAACAAAACTGACCCAGCTAAAATGGATTACATAAACTGGGAGATAAAAATGTGGAAATCACACATATGCAATAAGGAGAAATAAGACATGGCACATATGAAAAAGAAGTTACAATATGTACAGGAAAAATGAGACACAGACAGAATAAAGAAGAAAGGAATATGGCACTAAAATAAAAGATAATCACTGAAGGCTGTCCAGATATTATAAATCTTAAGTCATTAGCATCAAGAGAAAACAATTTTCAAAGATGCTAAACAAAAACAATCCTACAATTAGACAGAGCATGAGGAAACTACAGAAAACTTAAAGAAATGGGGAAAAAAAAAAAAACTTAAAAGTTACCAGGAAATACCTCTGAAAACAGGCTTTGCCACAGCAACAATATCTTCAACGTGTTAAGATTAAATAATTTTAAGCTAAAAATTCTACTCACATTAAATTGTAATTAAACACTGAGAATATAAAATATATCCCAACAAAGATGGAATTTTCCATTCACAAACTCTTGCTGAAAAATATTAAAGGATTTGCTTGAGGGGCAAATGCAATAAAGCCATAGGAAAAAAGGAATTAAAGCAATGAATATTTAAAAATTGTACACATTTTTAAAAATAAAAAAATACAATATAAAAACAATAAATACTTTTGGTTTATTAATGAGGTGAACTAAAATACAGGAAAAGCAATAGCATGTAAAACAGAAATGGGAGTATTGAGAGTTAATGGCCAGTTCATGGTTAGGAAGTGGGAAAAAGTAGAGGGAGTGATGAACTATACACATTGTTGAGTCATGGATGCAATTTAACAATATCCATATAGCCAGTGGAGAAAAAAAATCAATATATATGCTTGCATTAGTCACTGTTCTCCAGAGCAATGCATACATATACAGAGAGAGATGTGTAGAGATTTTATATCTATCAATCTATCTATCTATCAGTCTGTCTAGAGAGACAGAGAGACAGTGAGAGATGTTTTAAGGAATTGGTTCATGCAACTTTGGAGGCCTGATGCATCCAAAAATCCAATGCAGTAGGCTAGTAGTCTAGAGACTCAGGGGAAGAAATGCAGGTCAAGTCCAAATGCAGTCTGCTGGCTGAATTCTGTTTTGCTAGGGGGTGCTCAGTCTTTGTTCTATTAAAAGCCTTCAACTGATTACATGAGGCCCATCCACATATGGAAAGTAATCTGCATTACTCAGAGTCTATAAATTTAAATGTTCCAAAAATCACCTTCACAGAAACATCCAGAATAATGTTTGACCAAATATCTGTGTACTGAGTCAACCCAGTCAAGTTGACATATAAATTTAACCATCACAACACCCAAATCCCTAGGGGAAACAAAAGAGAAACACAATGTTAACACAAGAAAATACAGGAAATGAGGAGAAAACCGTGAAATAAGTTAACAGTATGGTTTAGAAATGCACAAATATAAGTCCAAACATGATGTTAAAAACAAAATCTATAAATTGACTTAAATTAACACTTAAAAATAGAAACTCAGAAAAACTTTTTATCTAGCAACACAGTGAAAAAAATAATCTAAAAGCCTTTCTTGCTGCAAACAACTAGATCCCACATAAAACACGCTTTTTATTGTAACCCTGTGCTTTCAGGAAGCAAGGAAAATCTCCTAGGGCCACCCACACACACACTGTGTTAAAAAAAACAAAGCTGAGTTCAAAATGGTTAGCAGTAAACACACTCAAAAGAAAGAGTTCTCTGAGGGCAAATGATTAAGTAAGCGCTACAAGAAGAATAATAATCATGGGGTAAGGGGCACAGTGAAGGAGGAAAACTTGAGACTCTTATATTAGGCCAGGGACCTTAAAAGGGAAGTAAACTGACCACAGGTTGGTAGCATCTCTATTTTATGGCCAAAGAAAACAGATATGAAAATCAACCAACTAGGAATCCCTCCAAAAATCCATAAAACACCCATTTTCAAACATTGAACAATATGTAGAACAAGCCCGGGATCCTTGAGAAGAAGAAGAAACCACATGAGATGAGAGATCTGTAATTGTCTGTCTGGGCCAGGAGAAACTTTCTGGACATGTAACAGGAAGGAGATCCCAAACAGAAAACGTAGGCTCAATGAATTGAGGATTCAAAGACTGGAATTTGATGTGGCAGAGAGGAATGGAATTTGGCAGAAATTCAGGCAGAAAATCAGAGATGGAAGAGATACACAGAAAATTAGTCACAGAAATCTGCATTCCTATGAATCTGTGCTAAAATCTAAACTGTGCATGCACAGAATGTAACAAAATTTCCAGTGATCACAGGCTATTAGGAAACACTCAATTTCTAAGCAGTAAGTATGGAGAATCCTATTTGAACATTTGGGGCTTCCAGTAAACACTACACATCTTAATAGGAGAATAAAACTAGTTCTAGATTAAGACTATTCTAGACTCACTTTGACAAAGCATAAACCGGGCCTCAAAAGTTAACCAACATGTAATTTAACTGTCTGCCGGAACAAATTCCAAAATTTCTGAAAGGAAAAAAATAAAATCCAGCGTCCACAACGTAAAATGCAAAGCATCTACTACCCAATGAAAAATTACTAGACATGAAAGAAGCAGGAAAATGTGACCTATCACCAGGAGAAAATTCAGTGTATAGACAGACAAGAAATGACAGAGATGATGGATTACCAGACAAGAATTAAGCAACAGTTTGCCTAAGTAAGTACAAGGATTTAAAGGGAAATATGAACATAATAAGAAGTGAAGCCGAATATTTTTACAGTCATGTCTTATTTATTTATCTTTTATTTCATTTACTTACTTATTTACTTATTTTGAAGTAGCATCCATGCCCAGCGTGGGCCTTGAACTCACAACCCTGAGATCAAGAGTTGCATGCCCTATTGACTGAGCCAGCCAGGAACCTCTGAAACAGAATAATTTTAAAAGAACCAAAAAAAAAAAAAACAAAAAAAACAAAAAAAAAAAAACTAGTAGAAAAGAAAAAACCTCTAAAATAAAAACTTCACTTGTTGCATTTAGCAGCAGGTTGCACATTGCTGAAGAAAGGACCAATGAATATAAAGACATAGCAATGGAGAATTTCCAGAGTGGAGGACAGAGAACAAAAAGGCAAAAAAAAGAAAACAAAATTCAAAAACAAAGGGAAAAACAAAATAAAAAATTAACCCAAAGACTCAGCTATGTGTAGGAAAATATGAAGCAGAATACCATATAAGTCCAACAAGGGGAGAAGAGACAGAATAAGCTGTGAAAAATTATGGCCAAAATCTTCCAAAATTGATAAAATCTACAAAGCCAGAGACTCAAATAGTGCAGAGAAATGTAAATAGGACCAAACAAAGAAAACCACACAAAGGCACATCATTATCAAATTGCCAAAAACCAGTCAGAGAAAAAAAAAAAAAAAAAAAAAGCTCATTACAAAATATGAATCAATGTAAAGATTAACTAATTTCTCATCTGAGAAAACCCAAGCCAGAACACAATATAGTGACATCTTTATGTCATTGAAAGGAAAAATAAAGTTAAACTAGAATTTTATATCCAGTGAAAACATCTTTCTAAAATGAGAGCAACATGAAAAACGTTTCTGACAAACAAAAGCTGAGAGGATTTGTAATGAAAAAAAAAAAAAAAGTTACAGGAAGTTCTTCCAGTGGAAGGAAATCAACACCAGATGGAAACTTTTATCTACACAAATGAAGAGAGAGCACAGGAAATGATAAGTATATAAAAGACTTTTCTTCTTTTCGGTTTGTAAGTTTCATTAAAGATACATGTTAACACTATATAGTGGTGGTTTATAACATGTAGAGGGAAAATGCACAACAAAAATAGTACAAATGACAGAAGAAAAACTACAGTATACTATAATTATTACATTATAATGAAGTGTTTGATAGTAGTTGTAGATAAATTATGATAAGAAAAAAATACATATGGTAAACCCTAACCCACCATTTAAAAATTAATAAAACAAAAAAGAACAAATAAACCAATAGAAAAGATTAGACAAAATATTAAAAAGTACTAAAAATGAAACTGAAAAGTGCTAGAAAGGAGAAAAGCAACAGTGACAGGGCAAATTAAAAACAAATAGCCTAACTGATGGCAGATAAATCCAACAACATCAACAATAACATTTTTTTTTAATGTTTATTTTTCAAAGAGAGAGAGCATGTGAGCTGGAGAGGGGCAGAAAGAGAGGGATAGAGGATCCTAAGCAGGCTCTGTGCTGATAGCAGACAGCCCAATGTGGGCTCAAACTCAGGAATTGTGAGATCATGACCTGAGCCAAAGTTGGATGCTCAACCTACTGTGCCCCAACATTGATTATAAATAATCTAAACACTCCAATTACAGGTAGAAATTGTAAGATTAGATTTTTAAAACAGCAATATCCAATTATATGTTGCTTGTAAGAAACACATTTTAATTAGTTGACTTGGGATGGCATAACAAAACACCATAGACTGAATAGCTTAAACAACGAAATTTATTTTCTCACTCTTCTGGAGGCTGGAAGTCCAAGATTAAGCCATCTTCTCTCTGCATTTTCACATGGCCTTTGGTCTATGCATGTGCATGGAAAAAGGGAGAGCTCCCTGGCATCTCTTCCTCTTTTCATAAGGACACCAGTCCTACTGAATTAGGATCCCACCTTTATTACTCGATTAATCATAATTATCTGCTTAAAGGTCCTATCCCCAAATGCAGTCACACTGGGGGCTTAAAACTTCAACATATAAATTTAGGGAGGACATAATTCAGTAGATTACACGTCGGTACACTAAAAGTAGAATGATGGAAAAAAGAAATATCATGCAAACAATAATCACAAGTAAGGAGTAATAAAAATAATATTAGACAAAGTAGACCCCAGGAAAAGGAATATTATAAGTGATAAAACAGGACATTCATAATAATAATCAATTCATAATCTGATATGGTTTGAAGTGTTGGGGTTCAGAGCTGACAGCCAAGAATGAATTCTTGAGACATCTTCAGTGCAAAAAGGTGGTTGTACTAAAGTATGGAGATAGGACCCATGGACAGAAAAATGCTGCACTGGGGTTGTGACAGGTGATTGCTTATATACCTTCAAGTTAGGAGTGGCATAACTTTATGCCTTAAGTCTCTAAGGTATTTTGGAAACAAGGTTTCCAGGACCCCGAGGGGCTAGCTGCTATTAGGAAAAGGTCATTTATTACTGTTTAGTAAACGCTCAGTCATGAGACCCTTCAGATGCATCTCAGTGGATCATAAGCTTGGAGTATGACTGCCAACATATCTCTTGGGTGAGTAGAGATAAAGGAAGTTTCCAAAGGAATTTTTATATGTTAAAATGGACTTACAGGATTCTGGGCGGGGGTCAGGCTAAAATTGTCTTTTGCCCTTAGCAAAGTGTCAACATCAAAGCAGCTAAGTTCCTAGAGGAATGTCAAGAACTTGTCAATGGGCTGTGATTTGCAAGGAAATTTAATTTTCTTCTTCTGCCTTGTTTCTCACATCATAACCAATATAAAGACATATGCACATAATTACTGTTTCAAAATAAATCAAGTGAAAACTGATAAATCACCAGAGAAATAAATAATATCCCAATTTCACTTGGAGATACTCTCACTGTTAACTAAAGTAAACAGAAGACTAAAGATATAGAAAACTTAAACAATACTATCACTCAAATTTGTATCAATGACATTATAATAAATCACACAATAAGAGAAAACATATTCATAGTGAAAACACTTGGAACATTCAATGAGAGAGACCATAGTCTGTAGTATAAAAAGAAATCAATAAATTTAAAAGGATGAAATCATATGGATATGCTCTTTGATCATACAGCATTACATTGAAATTCAATATCAGAAAGTTGTTTGGGAAATTCCCCAAACATTTAAAAGTTAAGCAATACCCTTTTTAGAAATCCACTGGCTTATAAAGCAATTATAAGGGAAATCAGAAAATATTTTGAGCTGAATGAAAAGAAGAACAAAACATCAATATTTGTGGGCTGCAACTAAAGTGGTACTGAAGGAAGTAGCAGAGTAATAGTAAAAGTAAGTGAAAATAAATGTAACAACACATACCAAATAGATAAAATCAATAAAACCAAATGATAGTTGTAAGGTCAATGGAATTGGTAAACCCCAACTGTACTGACTAAGAAAAGCAGAAGTCTCAATTTACCAATATCACAAATGAATAAGGGGACATCACTAGAGATCTCACAGACTTTAAAAAATGTTATTAATAACTTTATGCCAATTACTTAGAAAAAGAACAAATGGACAGATTTTCTAAAATATGTAATTAAGATAATGTGACATTAGTTCAAGTATAAAAAGTTAAGCAATGGGACGTCATAAAGAATCCAGTAATAGAGGCAAACACAACCTTGTGCATGTAGAGGTGGCACTGTACATGACTGGAGAATGGAAAAACATTACTCAATAACAGTGGGAAACAAAATTAAATTCTTAACTCACACGACATATAAAAAGCCATTCCCAGGGAACATGAGTTAATATAAAAATAATGTTTTTATAATTTTAGAGCACTTTTTGAAATAATACAGAACAAGAAAGAGAAACATATAAATGTGTAGTAACCTAAGAAATAAGCATCTATTTTGAAAGATTTACTCAAAAGAATATTAACTAATGATTAAAATGACTTTTATAATCAATTATAAAAATTTTTTAGATGTTAACAATATCATGTTTAGAGAAAAACTACTTCACAAATTGAATATACACAGGGATTACGTCCATGTAGAAGTAAAGCTTATGCAAGGAAAATATTAGAAGGAGAGGAAAATTCAACTATGGGTGACTTCTCTTCTATATGCTTTTCTGTATTTTTCAAATTTTATGTGTAATTATGTAACAGAAATAGTCATTTTAAAAACCTTTTAGCTGCACTTGTGTAATCAGTATTTTTTGGAATTTCTTAGAAAAGGAAAACACATATGATTGACTTTCTTCTTTAGATACAGTTTATAGCCTGGTAGAAAACAATACATAAAACAATTAAAAATACTAGAAAATGGGGCACCTGAGGGGCCCAGTTAAGTGTCCAACTCTTGATCTCAGCTCAGGTCATGATCTCATGGTTTGTGAGTTCCAGGCCCATTTTGGGCTCTGCACTGACAGTTTGGAGCCTGCTTCGGATTCTCTCTTTCCCTCTCTCTCTCTGCCCCTCCCCCACTTGTGCACTCTCCCTCTCTCTCTCTCTAACTAAATAAATAAACTTTAAAAAAATACTAGAAAATACAATGTCTTATCATATTAGTATAGATAAGCATTCCAAAAACGCAAAAAATGAAAAGTGAATGGAATGGGCTAAAAAAGAGGCCAAGAAGTTTTATTTAAGAGGTGAGAACAGAGCAATATAACATTTGGATAAACCAAGAAGAAAGTGATTTTTCAGTAAAGTCTGAATGCATACTTAGTGATCAATATTCTGCTAAATCATAAACAACTGGAAAGAAAGACCTATTAAGTGCTATAGCTATAATTCTTATTTTCTAAGTTAGAAGAACTCATAATCTGTCCTCTCTCTGATTCAGTTGAGAAATATACACTTTTGTTGGCTTTTTTTTTTTTTTTAAGGTACTTAGGTTCTTTCAGTATTTTCATATATTGCCTAACTAAGGTACAACCAGTCACCATGTACCTTCAAATAATAATAACAAACTTTCTGCTCAAATGAAATCTCAAGGAGTCTAGTGGCTGTTCTATCCCAGAAACCTGACACATGGAAGTTATTCATTAAGTGAATAAATGGAGGTAGAAAAGATCAAACATACAAAAGTTAGTTTAGTGTATAGTATGTTTAATAAAATTAAAATCCATAAGAAATAAAAAAAGCACTGCTGATGAAAGAGGAAAATGCAAAACAAGTGATCATTTTAAAATAAAAAGAATTCCAACACTAATTTCATTACTATTTAACTCTTCCCTCTAAATGTAACATAAATCAATACATTAACTCAGTTATTGCTTAAAATCTGCAAAAGAAAAGAAAGTTAAAATAAATACTTTTTAAAAAGTGGCATATAATTGTATAATTTGGGAATTTAATTACTATTATTCCAGAAAATGTTATAAAATATTTTTTGTGATTTATTCCTCAGTGGAAAATTAAATAATGTATCTCATTTCAATAGATTTATAAATTTTATTAATAAATTTAATAAATTTTATTATCATCTAATCCCATATCCTACCATCAGCCATATCTTCCTACATCCACATGGATGAAAATGTAATCTAATAGAGATGTCTCACATTCTTTAAGAAATCGCTTTGATATCCAGCCTAAAGCTTTAGATTACTTTAGAACTTTTTTCAAATTCTCCAGTTGCATTAATTTAATCTAAATTGGATTTGTAAACGTGTTCCGTAAAGGTAAAAGACAAATAAGCTTTATTCTCAAAGACCCCGCCTGTTGCAGCTCCTCATACTTGCTTCCTTCACCCCCCAACCTATACAAAACATCTTCCAAATGTAAGCAGTGTTTTGCACCTGGGAAATACAGGCATGTGTGGAGAGTGGGAGGAGAATTCATCTGACAAGATTTAAAATAGAGTTCTCAGTTGTGGAGGATTTTGTTGATGGAGAAAGCTGGAATCTTCCCCTTCTGGTCAGCAAAGCAAATTAGGATGGTGTTGAAATTATATCTGTCTTGTCATCTCCCTGGCAGGACACCTCTTGATAGGGCCTTCTGTTCCTCCCATTTCTTGGCAGCCTCTGCCTTTGGGATGTCTGGAAATAATGGAACTTTCAAGACAAAATAATGGAGCCTGGCAGAGCTTCTGTAGTTCTTACTTAAAGATCTAAATCATATGTTTGCATCAGGTCATTGAAAGTAAACTTGAAGCAGTTGAATTGAAGCCTGAAATACAACCGCTTAGCAATAGAATTCAGGTTTGTCAGCTCTCTCTGCAATGGCAGTTTCTTCTAGAAAACAAGGGACTGCAGTATTTTGTTAAGTGTATCCTGTTGCTTTTAAAGCAAATGTTTCACACTTTAGGTAAGAAAAGATAAAATATCCAGACGGACAATTTGGTACCCATCATTAGAAGCAGATGCATGGCTTTTAAATGTGGCAGGGGATGGGATCTGCCTGTGTCTGGTTTTGCACTGTCCTTCATGGGCCAGATCTGAGTAGGAGCTCTTGCTGACTTTAACTCCAGAACAAACTCCTGTATGCAATTCCACAGGGCACAGAGCAAAACAGGAATGAGCTTTGTACTCTTCAGTGTCAGTATGATTCATGTAATATTCCCAAATACATGTTCTCTGAGTGCTTGGCCTCTTGAAGCAAAATTTTATATATCCCCCGATGAAGGCTAGATTTTATTGCTGGTGTTTTTCTGAGGCAACAGATTTAAGTAATGTCATTTTTGTAAGCACTGGAGGACCTCATTAAAGGCTTGCTTTTATTAGTTTCATTTTAGTCTTGAAAAAATATGACTGTATAAACTGAATTTCAAAAATATGCTGAGTGAAAGGAACCTTACACAAAGGAGTACACGTTGAATGGGTCCATTCATACGAAGTTCTACAACAGGCTAAACTAATCGATGAGAAATTATTTGTAAAGCCTTATGAGTGGGGATAAGATGTGCATTTTGATTTCTTTCAAAATATCTCCATTTGCAAATTCAGCGGGAGTGATAGCTGATACGCAAAAAGGATGCCTACTACCAGATAAGTCTCAGCTAAGAGGTAATGAGCAAGGCATTTTTTACTTTAAGTTTTTTAACATTTTTTTTTATTGTGGTAAAATACAGATAACATAAGATTCACTACTGTAATCATTTTGAAGTGTATGATTCAGTGGCACTAAGCACATTCACAATCTTGGGCAAACATCAGCAGTATCCAGTTCTAGAACTTTTTCTAGTGCAGAAGAAAATCTTGTATCCATTAAGCAGTCACTCCCCATTTTCTCCCCTTCCTAACATTATTTTTAAATGCACCTTTTTTTCTTTCACTCATCTATTAAATGACTGTGTTTTAAGTGCCTGTATATCCTGGCATTGGGACAGAGAGGCAGAAGCAGCACTGTCCAAGACAGACACAGGGGTCCCTCCTATTGAAGGGATCCTTCCCCCACCCTGCCCCAAAGGAAGGCAGTAAACAGAAGGGACAGAAACCAGGAGGTAAGAAGCTGGTGCTTACAAAGAGCAGCACTGACAACATAAAATTGCAGTATTTGTTTTCTAGAAATACTTTTTTAAATGCTCTTCCTTTAGAAGAAATTTTAGAAGCACAGACTTTCATGAAGACTTTTCCGTTTACTTTGAAAGAAAGACTTTGAAGTATTTTGACAAATTACTTAGTGGCATCAGCAAAGGAAAGGGAATCAGGAACTTCTGATTCTATTCCTGTACACTGGTGACTTCCTTTGTGGGTTTAGGCAAATCACTTACTGTTTGCTGTGTTACTTATTGGGGTGTTCTTCTTTCTCAGAATGAGCAAAACAGTTCAATCTTCTAAATTGGAAGGGTTGTACAGAACGTACATTGTGGAATTTTCTGCAACGAGGGTAATAACCCACTTTCTGAATGACTGAGAGCCTCAGTATTTCTCAGCGTGATCTTCTTTGCCTGGGCTCATTGGCCTCCAAGCAAATCATGTTCAAAAGAGCATCGTTTGACAAATACTGATCATAATCACAAACCAAACAAGATTCTACACTTATTTTTAATGAGGAAGAGAACGGTCATGTTTGTCAGGCACAGAAGATCAACACCCACCCACCCACCCCACACGCAAACACGCACACATACACACACACATACTTTCCTCAGATTTTCCAGCTCAGTCCCAACTTCCAACATCAAGTCCCTTTGACAAAGTACGCAGCACAGATGTTGCTTCCCCTGGGCAACTCCTTCCCGTAGCTTCTCCTTACATTCTCATACGCTCATATTTCTAGTTTGTCACAGGCTCTTTAAAGGGAAGTATGGCAACAGACCAAAAAATGTTAATGAGTTAATTAAAACGGACTTACACTTTGATCTTGGCTATCTGCCTTTCGTATTTATCCTAAAAATACAACATTGTACACTAGTGGAAAAATAGATCTAAAAATTTTTATTGTAGCATATTTTAATTTAAAAACAACAGAAGTAGCTTAATGCCATAAATAATCTGCATATATCCATGCAACTGATAATGTGTACATAAATATAATCAAAAACCAAATAGATTCCATACATACTAATATGGAATGATCATCATAACACATTATTACAGAGATCATCTATTAAATGAAAAATTATTGAACACCTACTGTATTCCAGTACTTTTCCAAGCACTGGGCTATAGTAGAAAACAAAACAAAGTTTGTTTTCTAGGAGGAATACATAGACAATAAACAAACAAACAACTATGTTAGCTGGTAGTAAGTGCTTTGGAAAATCAGAGCTTAAGGAAAATAGGAAGAAAAGTAGCAACGTATAGGCCAGGTTAAGTTAGGTTATGCTGTGGTAACAAACCCCAGTACATATCACTTATTGCTCACACCACAGTCCAGTGTAGTTATTGTTCAGGGATCCATGATAGTGGGGTCTCCAGAAAGTTGTTACGGCAGGATGGAGGGAGAATGGAGGGTCACACACAGACTGTTCAGTGTTGGTCCTCATGTCACTTCTATTTACATTCTATTGACCAAAGCAGGTCACATAGCCTTGCCCAACTTCAAGGTAGGATGGAAATGCAATCTCCCAGCCCTACCCCATACCAGAATGGACCAGCAGATCCAAAACATGGGTGAGCAGGGGTAATGTCTACACAGGCTTATAGAGCTATTAATCAAGTCCTCCCTGATAAGGTGACGTTGGAGCAGGGATATGAAGGCAGTGAGAAAATTAACTGTGTGGACATCTGAAGGAAAAGCATTCTGGGCAGATGAAACAGCAGCGCATAGATTTGTGGGAATTATGACTAGGATGTATCAGGAGAGTAAGGAACCTGGGCTGATTGAGTAAACATGGGGGGGGTAATGATAATGATATTAAGATAATGCCATGGAAGTAGCAGAGATCCTGGCCCCACAGAGCCTTATGGACTACTTTAAGAATTTGGCTCTAATACTTAGTGAGATGAGCTAACAGCATGAGAATGACAAGATCTGTCTTGTTTTTAAAAGATCCTTCTGTCTGCCGTGGGAAGAATCAACTAGGGGCAAGAGGCAAAAGCTGAAGCAGGGAGACAAATGAGAAGGTGATTACAATAATTCACAAGAGATGACGGCTGGTGGGGATAAGGTGATGGCACAAGAGGATCAGAGGTGCTCAGATTCTGCATATACTGTAAGGTATAATGCACAATGGGGAAGAGGGGAAAAGATGATTAATAGTATACACAGTATGATACCATTTGTGTGAAAGAGAGGAAAAAAAAAGTTTGACTATAGTTCCTTCTGGGCAATGACTGGCATTGAGAAGAAATATTTACTTTTATACCGTTCTATATATTTTTCTTTCTTGCAATTAGCATTCATAACTTTTATTTTTAAAAAAATTAACATTTATTCATTTTTTTTTTAATTTTTTTTTTCAACGTTTTTTATTTTACTTTTGGGACAGAGAGAAACAGAGCATAAACGGGGGAGGGGCAGAGAGAGAGGGAGATACAGCATCGGAAACAGGCTCCAAGCTCCAAGCCATCAGCCCAGAGCCTGAGGCGGGGCTCGAACTCACGGACCGCGAGATCGTGACCTGGCTGAAGTCGGACGCTTAACCGACTCACGGACCGTGAGATCGTGACCTGGATGAAGTCGGACGCTTAACCGACTGCGCCACCCAGGCGCCCCAACATTTATTCATTTTTTGATAGAGAGAGACAGAGCGTGAGTGGAGGAGGGGCAGAGAGAGACGGAGACACAGAATCCGAAGCAGGCTCCAGGCTCCGAGCTGTCAGCACAGAGCCTGACGTGGGGCTCGAACTCACGGACTGTGAGATCATAGCATTGATAACTTTTAATAACCAAAAATAAACAAACTAGAAATGCGGCCCTTGAATGTTCACATCGTAAAAAGAAATGACTTCCAAATGTTATGAACTACAGGTTAGAATAGCGAAGGAATATATCCAAATTATTTGCACACAAATTTTTCAGTGAAAGAGCAGAGTACATTTAGGTTTGAAGAACTGTATCACAAAAACTGGATCCTCTCAATAACTCACAAATAGCTATTTGAAATTTACTCACTAGAACACTCATTCATTCATTCAACATACTATCATTAGGTACTTTACTATATGCCAGTAATTATATTAGATACTGGGTGAAATTAGATGAAAGCACAAAACAAATGTAGCCAGCTCAAGGTAAGTTTGCATAGTGCAAGATATCACTGCTTGAAAAAAATACGAAAAAGACTACTGTTGAGACTAGAAGTTAACAACTCAGAAGCAATTGGCATTCTATATTCAGCATTTCAAATTCTTATTAGACAATTGTGTCCTGTTTGAGGCTCCAAACTGCAAACAGATATGGAATCGTGGAGACTTTTCACAGGGGAACCATAGAGACAGCTAAAGAATTATGAAGTGATGCTTATGAGAAAAGGCCACAGAAACAGGATTATTTAGCCTACAAAGAAGATGAGAATGGTGACTGAATATTGACCTTTAGCGTAGCCAACGGTTTTAAAGACCCTGACTCTTCTCTCCCTCACCCGGGAGGAGAAAATGAGGAAATGATTTGAAGGTGCAGTGGCAAGTCAGACACAGCAGAGTGAAGGTTGTCAGATACCGGTATGAAGGCATGACATTTCTTCCTCAGGGGGCTTGGTATTTAAGAAAAAGATCAATTTTCATCTGCCTAAATGGCTCCCCAAATCCCCTTCATCCTTCTGATTCTCTCTCTGGAGAAAGGGATTCCTTGACCTGGCTTAGCTATCCATTCCTATGCCAAATAGCCTTCAAGGTCAGGAAGCACTCTAATATAATTCACCTAAATAGATCCGGCTTCGACTTGAATCCATTTCCTCTTGCTCTGGCCTCAGTGGAGAGAAAGAAACATTTGTCATGAAGCTCCATTTCAGAACATTTCAAATAATTCAAGACAGCAATTTTGTGCTCTAGTCTTCCTTTCTAGCTAAATGATTTCAATTCCTTCAATATGTCACAAATTTTGCCCACCTTTTAATCTAGTTCACTATAGCATCAATCACAGTGCCTCCACTTATAGTAGTGAACTGAAGAGAAAATCTTCCGGAACCCCTCTGTTTTTCACATTTTTTTCTAAGCAAAGGAATAATCTCTGATTAAGGACCAGCACCTTTAGTCCCATATAATATCAAAAGATGCAAAAGGGCATAATGTTTTCCTGCTTTTGAAGTTGAATGATCTGTTCAGCCAAAAATACACTTCCATGATCCACACCTAGGAGGTCAGATTTTGTATTGAACTGTCTCTTCTAACTTCCTAAAACTTAAGTGTGTGGTTCCTGGGTACGGCAGTCAAAAAAACTTTTTGCTTGCAAGTGCCAAAAACTCAATTGGAGCAAATTTAGGACAAGAAGGGAGTTGATGTAAGCTATCCACAGAGGCCAGGTGCAGCTGAGTGTCAGCAATCGGAATACAAAACCAAACACAACAAGGACTCTTTCCTCTTTGTCTCCTGACTCTGCTTCTCTCTGCAAGTCGGCCTCAATCTTTCCTCCCACTAACCACGTTCAGGAGACTTAAACTCTTAAATGTCAGTTAAATTTGCCCCTTCCTCTCTGTTCTTAATTCAACAACCACCAATCTGTTCCTAATTATCTCCCACTGAGATTGATGCAAGGTCCCACTAAGAGACTCCCCTATCTTCATCCTCTTTTTTATAACCCATCTTACATTGCATCATGTCTCTCCTCTGGTTATAATCGCCCAACAGATCTTATCCTTTGCCTGGAAAATAAAATTCCAGATTATTAAAATGTTCAAGACCTTTCGTACTCCACTATGGAGTATTCACTCAAAGAAATGAAAACACCAATTCGCAAGGATATATGCATCTCTGTGTTTATTGCAGCATTATTTACAATGGCCAAGATAGGAAGCAGCCCAAGTTTCCATCCATAGATGAATGGATAAAGATGTAGTGTATATATGCAATGGAGTATTATTCAGCTATAAAAAAGAATGAAATCTTGCCATTTGCAACAACATAGATAGACCTAGAAGATGCAGTAATAAGTGAAATAAGTCAGAGAAAGACAAATACCATATGATTTCACTCATAAGCGGAATTTAAGAAACAAAACAAATGAACAAACAAAAAAAGAGACAAACCAAAAACCGACTCTTAAATACAGATAACAAACTTGTGGTGGTTGCCAGAGGGAGGCTGGTGGAGGGAAGGATGCAACAGGTAAAGGGGATTAACCTTCTTGATGAGAACCTTCTCTCACCTTCTTGATGAGAACTGAGAAATGCATACAATTGCTGAGTCACTATATTGTACACCTAAAACTAATACAGCACTGTATGCTGATTATACTTCAATAAAAAAAATTAGAACCACGCTGAAAGAAAAAAAAAAAGGCCTTTAATCATCAGCATACTTTGGATTTCTCTAGCATCAATCACTCCTTATAATTTAAATACTCTCAGCTACTTGCACTTTCCTGTTTCTGCCAAAAAATACACATGACTACTTCTGCCAGCACTTCAGTCTGGATGTTCCTCTCTACTTTGTCTACCAGGTCATTTATTTTTATCATCCTTCAAGATGCAATTCAAAAAATTAATTAATTAGTTAAAATTTTTAAAAAAGATGCAACTCAAATTGGATACCTTGTTTTAATGTCTCCAGTCAGAGTTCCTATGAAAGAGGAAAGGGGTATTATTGTAATGTAATAAGTACTATTATATCATTCATTTTCCAATTATTTTATTTCATTTCATTATAAAGTTTATCTTCCCTGCTACAGTATGAACTCTCTGTGGGGGCAGAGTTGATGTCTTTTTCATCCTCAAATCTGACCCCATTACCTATAAGCTACATGATCTCAATGTCTTCATTTCTAAATGGAATGATAACATTATTTACCCAAAAGTTTATAAGAATTAAATAATCAACACGTATAAAGTACTTAGAATATAAAATTCCTGGCATGAGAAGTGCCTAATGAATGTCAGCTGTTGTTGTTGTTGTTGTCATTGTTATATATTTCTACCACTGTGCCTCTTTCACCGTAATACTCAATAAACGTTGGATGAATAAAGAGATGATCTGACCAGTGTAAAAAGGAATAAAGGGATGAACCTACCTGGTGGTATCTGGATCTCCAATAACTCTACTTCTTAAGCTTTGTAATTTCCCTGAAGTGTTTAAGTGCTACCTTCGGACTTAGTGGTAACCAACAGTTGTTGGTTAACAAAGAGATACTGCGTATCTTTGTTGGTAACAGAGAGAAACAAGTGATGTGTGAAAACATAGTTGGTGATGCCACTTGGTTTCCACTGGCATGATACAGAGCCCTTCAAATACAGCTGCACCAGCTGACAATAGAGCTTTGGTTACTCATAGCAGGACCCTGCAGGGGGTAGATGCCCTTATCTCCCTTCAGAGCAATCTCCTCTCTCTTAGGGTCAAGACCTACTGGAAAGGAAAACTGACATTCAGACCACATAAGCTAGACAATCGCATCCCCTTTCCCTGCAAGTGTTCCCCATTCTATACTTCAGCAGCACAGGGGGAAGATGATTATTCTTTTTGATGAAGTGTATACTAAATGCTTCAAATGGGCTACCTAACTGAATCTTTATAATATTCCTAGGAGATGTCTTATCATTCTCAAATTACAAACCAAATACACTAATAAACAAAAATCTATATCCTTTCCACTTTTTTGTGTTACTTCTCTGAAATACTTTTAAGAGAACAAAGGAAGAAAATAGGAAATACAGATGGGATTCATCTTGTGTGTTTATCCTCTTTCGGAATCAGAGAGATGGACTATGAAAACATCTAAAAATGCCTTTAGAAAGAAGCAAATAAGATAGAGAAAAAGACAGAGAGAAGCTTGGTAGTACTTTCCAAGAAAGAGCAATTAACACAGCCATGAGAATGAAGGTGATGTCACTTGGACTCTGACTGTTCCTACGTATTTTCCATACCTTTCTACTGATATTCCATATATATAAGCCACAGATTTTGGAGTCAGATATTTTATTCTCACCTCTGCCAGTGTCTGTATGAATTTGGGCAAGCGTGTGTGTGTGTGTGTGTGTGTGTGTGTGTGTGTGTGTGTGTGCACGCAAAAGAGACAGAGAAAGAAAATGTGTGCATCTATGTAGTTCCTCCCTTCCCTCATAAATTTTCAAGATCTATCCATTTCATCACTGAGAAGACAGGAAATAGCGATATACATATGTTGTAAATCTTGTGCCTTGTGTACTGGAAAATATCTGCAAGATAAACTAGTCTCATGTCCTCATTTTACAGAGTCAAAGTACTTAGAAAATGAATCTTACCAGTCTAAATGTGTCTATGTTTTGTCTTCTCCCACAAAAAAAATTTCAGAAAACTTTGCTTTCTTCCCAAATATGATTAGTAAAAAGAATTCAACGATATATAGCACAATTCCTTAATGTATATACATTCATAGCCGTTGTATAAGAACAAGTTATAAGCTAAACGGCAAGTGAGAACACAATCCCTGCCCATTGCTTCTCTCACTAATAAGGAGATCCAAATGGATTTCCTAATTTTTTTTTTCCTCTTCTCCTTAAGTGTCACGGAAGAAAAAAACACTAGTTTGGAAATAAGGTGATCTGGGTTTCAGTCACTGTGCCCACAGCCAATTTTGTGCCTTAAGAAAAGCATTTCATATTTTTGTTCACAAAACAAAGGGCAGTTCAAACAATGGCATCTCAAGTTCTTCCAACTATTGGCCTTCCTTTCCCAAACTGGATTATCAGGTTTTTCTGGAGACCAAATTCTAATTTGATCTTGAGAAGTCCTTCAAGATATAGAGTCACTCACCACCACCCCACCCCCACTCCCCACAAAAGCCAAATGGTAACATACTTTGGCTGCTACCAAAATTATTCCCTGAATTCCTTTCAAAATAGCTTTGTCAGTATAATAAAGGCACAGAGGTAGGTAGGAGAAAAGAGAAAGAATTTAGATTCTCTTTAAAAAAAAAAAAAAGTTGGAGGTATGGGGAGCCTGGGTGGCTTGATCAGTTAGTTGGGCACCAACACTTGATTCTGGCTCAGGCCATGATCCCAGGGTTGTGGGATTGAGCCCCACGTTGTGCTCCATGCTGAGCGTGGAGCCTGCTTAAGATCCTCTCTCTCTCTTTCTCTCTCTCTCTCTCTCTCCTGCAACTCTCCCCCACTCATTCTACAATAAAAATAAATAAATAAAATAAAGTAGGAGGTGTGATACTCCCTCCTTCATCAGATTCAAGGGTGATACCCATCTAGGTGATATTGATCAAGGGTGATACTGATCAGAGATTAACACTACGATTCTGAAAGAACATGCTGGAAATGTGCTCCTGGAGACCAAATGGGATATTGAGTGATGGCACAGCCTAGTAAGGTTGTAAGTCATAACCCATGCAATTTTACTACTGAATGCAAAAGTAAAATCTTCAATCCAGGCAGATTCAAGCTCACTTCTCTGAGGGTTTGCCCATGCTCCATCCATAACCTCCAACGGCTGCTGCCAAGTCTCCGGCAGGTTTAGACGTGGCCCCTGCAAAAGGAAGGCATGGGCAGGACCTAGCAGAGGAAGCAGGGCTGGACCAATTTCAGTCCTCTCCCCAGACCTTTTCTGTCTCTTGGCTTTGTTTTTGTGTTGTGTTTTGTTTTTCATTACTTCCACCGCAGAAAAGCCTTAAGATTTACTGACTTTGCTTCTGATCAATTTATTTTTTCTTTAGAAAATCCACTCTCTCCTCTAAACTTTATTTTATAGCCCTCTCCTCAGATTCCCTTAATCCTTCAATAACATCTCACTCTCAACCACATAAACAAAACTGCATTTCATTTTTCATGCTCCTCTTATAAATGAGCAGATTCAAACTGAGACCTCAAGAGGAAGTGTCTGTTCTTTACTCTCATGAGACCTACATGCTTTGCAAAGTCTCCCCAAATTCTGATTTCACAGAATAAAGCAATGCAGTTTTGAGATGCAGGTTTTCAGAACAACTGGTGTTAAATCCCAGCTCTGCCCCTAACAATCTTGAGATATGAGGAAGTTCACTCGCCTCTCCAAGTCTGTTTACTCACCTCTAAAAGTGAAAGACAAATCCTTATTTTGGAGGGTTTAATGAGTATTTAATTTGATAACGTAAATGGACTTAACACACAGTTCCTCACATGGTAAATATTTAGAAAATATTTTTCTAAAAATATTTTTTAAATACTTTTTAAAATATTTAATTTTTATGTTCTTACTACTGTTAATAAGTGAAATTAAATAAGCCAATAAATATGAATCAAATGAGGCAAAAAAAAAAAAAGGTATAGTTATTGTCCTCAAAGAATTTACAATCGAGATATGATACTATAGGGGAGGCAAAGTTATTTTTCTTCTCCCCTTCTAGGTTTTTGGCTGACTCCCCTATAATAAAAGACAGATTAAAAGGAAAAAAACCAAACCTCTTGTACACATGGGAGGTATCCAGGAAAACTGAGTAACTCCCCCAAATGCCCCCAAACCACCACTTTAAAACCATCTCCAGCTAAAAAACAAAAAATGTCAAGGGAAGGGAAACCAGTTGTGGGAGGTTACCAGGAAAAGCACAGTAAACAAAGGTAAGTTTGTTATGCAGATTTAAGTCTGTTGCTTTCTCCACTGATAAGAGTTTCTAGAGGTTTAAGTTATCCTGCTCTTCAAGGTACAGAGAGAGAGACACCCTTACATAGAGATTTCCTGGGCCTCTGGGTGGTTCAGTCAGTTAAGCAACAGACTTCAGCTCAGGTCATGATCTCATGGTTCACTGGTTCAAGCCCCGTGTCGGGTCCTGTGCTGAAGGCTCAGAACCTGGAGCCTGCTTCAGGTTCTGTGTCTCCGTCTCTCTCTGCCCCTTCCCTGCTCATTCTCTGTCTTTTCCTATCTCTCAAAAATAAATAAATGTTAAAAAAAAAAAGTTAAAAAAAGAGATTTCCCTTTTTTTAGTTTATTTATTTTGAGAAAGAAAGAGAGAGAGAGAGAGAGAGAGAGAGAATGGGGGAGGGGCAGAGAGAGAAGGAGAGAGAGGGAATTCCAGGCAGCCTCTGCACTGTCAGCACAAAGCCCAACAAGGGGCTCAAAACCACAAACCGCAAGATCATGACCTGAGAGGAAGTTGGATGCTCAACCAACTGAGCCCCCCAAGTGTCTCTGGAGACGTCCCTTTTAAATGTAAAGGGCAACTTGTACTTGGTTTTCCGAGTTTGTCCTATATCTGTTGTTTCTAAAAATAACCAGCCTAGGGGTGCCAGGGTGGTTCAGTCAGTTAGTGTGGGACTCTTGATTTCAGCTCAGGCAGATGTGCTGCTTAAGATTCTCTGCTTAAGATTCTCACGAAAGAAAATAAAGAAAAAAGAAAAGAAAAAGAAAAGAAAACAAAAGAAAAAGGAAAAGAAAAAGTTTAAAAAAGAAAAAAAAACAGCCTAAAATAGTCCTATGCCAAAGAGATATATTTCGGGGGCAAATTCTGATCCCCTTCAACACAATTTAAAAAGTTGAAATTTATTTGCCTATTTACATTGCTGGAAGGAGTTCATTTAAGAAAGATTAAACTGTTTTTGTAGATCCAAACAAGATCTACCACCAAAAATAACGTCTAACAGTAATAAGTACTCAATAAATATTTGAATAGATGAATAAATGTCTCTCTCTAAAAACTTTCTCTTGAATTAGGAGAGACTGGAAGATTTCCACATTTCCTCTCTCATGAGCCATCTGCCTGGACCAAATCCCACAAGCCTGCCAAGACTTTCTCATCAGCAGCTCCATTCCCTACCCTCTATTTATTCCCATGAGCTCCCAAACTGCTGAAAAGTGCAACTTTCAAGTCAGAAAACGGATTATGTCCTCTGCCTGCTCACTTCGGTCTCATCAAGAGACTGGTATGATTATACGTCTTTGAAGTACAGCATCCTGGTCATGAAAGAGGTAGTACCTCTAGCCTCTGGAAAAAATTGTCCCTATTACACTCTCAAATCCAATCATGGGTGCCCATTTTGAAAGGAGCATTAAAGACAGAGACAGAGAGAGAGAGAGAGAGAGAGAAGATACTAAGTACCATGTAGTATTCTGGGCTAGATCTTGGAACAGAAAAGGGATTTAGCAGAAAATCTGGTCAAATCCCAGCAAAGTCTGTAACTGAGTCAATAATATTATATCCACGTTAATTTGGCCAACTGTTTGGCATATGGTCGCAGCAGCTACAGTCGGGAGCCACACAGGGGTGACTGGAAAGGTAGCAGAGCACAGAGTAGTGGACGGTATCATCATAATAGCAAATATATATAGTGCTTAAACATAAAGTGCTCAAAGTGCCCTATCTACATTAAATCTCTTAATCCTCATAATCGGTTACGAGGTAGGTACTACTGTTATACCCATTCTGTAGAAAAGGAAAGGGACGCTCAGAAAGTTTGAATTCTACTTTCCCAAGGTCAGCAAACTAGGAGGGTGCAGAGCCAACATTAGGAAACTTGGCAGTTTAGCTCCCAATGCCGTGCTGTTAACACAAACCATCCTGCAGCTATGAAAAGACAGGGATGACTTGGGTTTGGATGCCAGCTCTACCACTACCTAGTTGTGATAGCTTGAGCAATCACTTACATTTTTGAGCTTTAATTTTCTTATCTTTGGAAGATAATGGGTATTGCAGCACAAATGGCAAATGATTAGACAAAAAAAAAAAAAAAAAAAAGTAAGAAAACATAAACCACCAGCCATTTCTGCCAAAATGAGCCGATGTGGGAGCAATATCAACATGGGTAATTCACTGATTAATGTAATCAAAAAGCTCAGTAATTCAATGTTTTAAATATAAGTCATCTAGCATTTTATAGCGTCACAACAATAAAGCAGTTATGGCAATTAAATAGTTAACATAACTTAATGCCATAATAATTCATTAACCAAGTGAAAAGCTTTTGAACCGCATGTGCAAGGCAGACAATCAAAGCTGGAGAAACAGAGGTGAATGATCGGTGTTCTCTTCCCTCAATATTTGGAAAATGGTGACAGTTGGAGTGACATAAACTTAAAAGATAATTACCAAAAAAAAAAAAAAGATGATTTAGAAGGGACTAAGGAGGAAGGGTCATCTAATCCTGACAAGAGAAGAGAAGAGAAAAAAAAAAAAAAGGTTGGACGATAAGGAACTTTTTTTTTTTTTTTTTAGGTAGGGAAGAGGGGACGAACATTCTAGGAAAAGAGATTTTTATATTCCCAGAAAAGACTGGGAAATGATGAAGAATTCTGAGAGGTCTATGCATCAGTTGTATGAAAGGAAATTGGAATGAGTGGGGGTAAGGCCATCTATACAAATAGAGCCTGATTATCAAAGACCAAGAAAGGGAATCAGATGAGATCTGTAAGCAGAAAACCATTTCGATTAGATTTGATTTTGAAGAATGGCATTAACTACACTATTGTACAATGACCTAATCAGGTCACATCTGGAACATTAGGTTCAATTATAAGTGTCCCACTTTGAGAAAAATATTGACAAATGGAAGCAATGCAGAGAGGCTACTGAGATGGCAAATGAGCTTAAAACCTCTTTTTAACTATTACAAGAGAACATATTTAACTAAATTTCCACTGTGTAGTGAAGAGCCTATCCCTAACCATGGATGCCAAACCCATCCCCCAAACAATTTCACCCAAATCCAACAGTAAAGTATCTTCATTTCTATGCATGGAAGCTTTATTTTTTGTAAGGGAGAATGCAGAATGTTGAGGTGGGTGCACGCATGTGAGAGAAGGGAGAAATCACTGACGAAGAAAGAGAAGAGAATAGTATCTGTAAGCCACCAGTCTTTGGATTAAGCAGAAATCTACTACAGAGAAAAGGGAAGAAATTGACAAAACTATTAAGGGGACTTCATGACATGACAGAGAGCTGCTTCTAGCATCTGAACATAATATAAAACACAAAGAAAGACAGACATGCCTCTTTTCCTTCTAGGTATGGTGCCCTGCACTATTTTTTGTAAATTTTGTAAACCTTGGGCTTTTCATGGTAAGTGGTGATAAAAGATATAGACAAGTGGAAGTCAAAGCAGGGCTGAAGCACATGGTTATACTGCTGAAAACCTTGAAAATTCCTTTGAGAATCTCCAGATAGAATGAAGGGTAATTTGAGAATGAGGGACAAAGTACCACGATATCACAGGTGAAACCTATCAAGCCAATAGACAATTGGCTACCAACTAAAAATGTGGTTCACCCTAAAAGAGGTGGACTGAAACCACAGCACCACTGCTCCCTACAAGGTGGAAGAAGACGACAGACATAGGAAAGTTCCAAGTTCCATTGTGTGTGACTTTCAGTGAAAGTCAACTGAGGTTGAAAAATAAATGTCAAGGGACAAAAAATAGGCCAGGCAAGTTTAAATTTGAAGTTAATGTAGAAGAATTACTTTAGCAAGCCATGATGTCTCTAGGTGGCACAAAGAGAAAGTTGTAAGACTTTTACTAGTAACCCATCCTGTGCCCAAGTAAATAGTAACTTTATAGACACAGCAAAGCAGCACTGCATGAATTTTTATAAAAACAGGTACACACACACAAACACACACATATATACACGCAAGCACACAGCCACATTTCTCTGGGCTCCAAACACACGGAGGTTCTTTGTTGCACAATTTTCTCAATTCCTAAAACCACAAATCCCTAACACACACCCTCATGGCATTAGCAGAATACTTCCTTTTGTTCACTCAGGGCAACTACAATCAAGCATGACCCTGTCATCACATGGCCTTGCTAACCCTGCTATCGGGACTCAGAATTTTAGAGTCAAGGGTTAGGCAAATTAACAAGACGGGTAGGAATGTGGGCAAAATTAGATGAGGTGTGTGTTCCCATCTAGCAGGTTGTTAGCTGTAGCACTCGACACGGATGTGCGATAGTTTGCTAGAGTTTGAGAACACTGCCCTAAGAGACTGGTACTGCTAGTCCCTCAGGATGCTCACCACACAGTTACACAACCCCCACAAGGCATCTAAATCCTTGCTTCCAACCCAGAGACTAGAGTGAATACCTTGGGAGCTTCTGGCACACACAGCATGTGAGTTTGTCAGTGCAAATCCATATATTAAATATTAGTACAGCATATTTCTCTTATTCCCACCTTAAGAAACAAAAGCTACAACCTGATGGAGCAAATACAGCCTTTTGGAAACCACTGCTCTCCAAACCTTTTTGATTTTCTGCTACCTCACTAAAATTAACTGAAATGCGTCCTTCATATGTTTGTTGGCTTATGTTTTATAGACATATAAAGCAACACTGTTAACTATAGTATAAAGTATGCACAAAAATATACATCAAATAAAAATGAAATAAATATTAAATGAATAACATTTGTAAATACTTTTACTCTGCTGCATTTATTAATGACACATGTTAACAATGCTACATATAATGATACAAAATTAGTATATTAATGGTAAAAAAATAGTACCCCGATAAATATAATAATAGTTTTTGATGTGTAATTATAAAGTCTGACATAGTTTAAAAGGAAATGTTATTAGAGTCTGAACATACCAATCAAAGAAGTGCATTGTTGGTGATTTCTCATTCCCACGGATATTCAAAGGTTTCACAAGTTAATTGGGCTGATAAAATTAATCTTCTTACATAGTAAGGAAAAATTAATTCATTCAAATTAATACAAATGTGCTACACTTTTCTATTTTTAAGAAAATTGATTTCAAATTTATTAAAACGACTTTGGAAGCATTTTTAAAGATTGTTAATTTTTTTTTTTTTTTTTTTTTTTTTTTTTTGCCACTTTCTCACTGTACAAAACGAGAGATTTCTCTTACAGGAGACTTGCTTGCATACTATTTAACAACAAAATCCAAACAATTCCAAGCATCTTTTTTTGAAAATACTCTCCCCATAGCACATGTTTTTTTTTTTTTTTTTTTAATCCTTTCTCATCATCACCTTCAGGGGAAACACTGCATAGGTACTGATTTTCGTGACTGTTAGCGTAGCCCCCTACCTAAGCTGTTAACCATCACAGAAAACTTACTCAGTTTGGGATTCTCCTCTTTTATGAAAGAAAAATGCATACCTGATCCTTACATTCGTGGATGCTTTTAAGTATTATTGGATAGCGGCTAGGTGTCACCAATATCCGTTCTCCTCTTTAGTAAAAGGATGTCACCAAACTGTAGCTGAGAACATGGACATGTAGCTAATGTTCACATTTCTCAGCTTTCTTCTAGCTGTGTGCGGCCATGGGGATCAGTTCTGGCAAACAGAAAGTGAGCTAAGTGAAGCAGGAAGACCCTTCTCTTCCTCAGATCCCCTCTCCTGGATGGCTGGAAGGTGGACCTGGCACTGATTGGTCTTGAATTATGCAAATGAGAGGAACACCTTGAAGCGGCAGGGCCAGAAGAAGGAATCCGAGTCTTCAACCAACATTAAACTGCCATTCTAGCACCATTTAGATTCTTTTATGAAAAAGAGAAGTAAAAGTTCTGCCATATTCTTTCTGTCCCACAATGGGCTGTCTTGAGCAACTGCACTTTGGAGAACCCTGCTTTGGATGCGCAACTGGCTAAAAATAAAAGTGCACCGAAAAGAGGGATCTAGGGAAAAGGCCGTGTGTTCTACTCTTTCTTTCACTTTGTTTTTCTGGTTAATTTTGCCTCATAACTTAATTCCAGATAATTTAATTTGTTGAAGCACAGCTCTGCAGAGTTTAAGAACCACTATACAGTCTCTCCCAAAATGCTACATTGGAAATATCTCATTCAAATATTATTTAATTTTTTTATGTTTATTTATTTTTGACAGAGAGACAGAGAGAGGGAACGAGCAGGGGAGGGGCAGAGAGAGAAGGTGACACAAAATCCGAAGCAGGCTCCAGGCTCTGAGCTGTAAGCACAGAGCCCAACATGGGACTTGAACTCAGAACAGTGAGATAATGACCTGAGCTGAAGTTGGACTCTTAACCAACTGAGCCACCCAGGCGCCCCTCGTTCACATATTACTTGAAGAAAGATTCATTTCATATTTTAAATATTTGTTGAAATATACTATGTGCATTCACTTTACCTCTCTTTTTATATTTATTATTCCTTTATTCAGTTTTATCCTTTTCTGAAATGTACCATTTACTGTCCGATGTGTTTTTTCTTCCATTTTTAATACTAACATTACTGCTATAAGCATATTTTTCTCCTTAATGTGCCTTCTTTATAAGCTTTGTGTGACTAGACTCTGAGAAAATTTTTGAACTTTCTGTATAGATTTATTATATAGCTCTGAGAAAGCCTCATGCTTATTTTTAAATTTAAACTGATGATCCCCAACATAATTAGTCATCAGATCTACCTGACCTCCAAATCTGTGCACCTGTACCTAACATAATACCTGAATATATCAAGGACAATAAAGCACAGGACACATTGCCTAGGTCTACATCCTTGCTCTATCATTTGCTAGCTGAATAAACTTAAGCCAACTGCTTCGTCTTTCCATGCATCCATTTCCCGGGAAATAAAATGAGGATAATAATAATCATGCTTAATTATAGGACTGCTGTGAGGATTAAATCATGTCAAGTGCTTAGAATAGTATCTGGCATACAGCAAGTGCTATAACTGTTATTATTTCAATCAACTATCTCATTAGATTTATCTCGGCTAGTCAGATATCTTTGAAAATCCGGCATTTATGGTTCCATATCAAGGTGTAAGCAGCACAGTTTTGGAAATTCAATCAACCAAGACATGTCAAAGTGAGAGAAGAAATGTTACCAGTAGACAAGGCCAATTTGTTTTCTCACCTAGGCAGAGGTCCCCAAACAACGTTTTACTGGAGCACAGTCACTGCCATTCAATGACACGAAGGCTATGCCTGCTTTTGCACTACAACAGGGCTGTAATTGCAACAGACTGTATGGCCCACAAAGCCGAAACATATTTACAATCCCACCCTTTACGAAAAAAGTTTGCCAGCTCTACTCCAGGTCATAGTTCATTGTTCTTATTTATTTATTTATTTATTTGTTTGTTTGTTTGTTTATTTATTTATATTTAACAACAATAATGACAACTGACCCCCTTATGTGCCTGAAAAGAACAGCTGTCTCTCTCACTTACACCCTGAGAACACCTTTCTGTTCTCAGGGTCATCTCGGTCTACCTCTCAAGCTGCACCACCACTATTATGAGGTTACTGTAACTGGCTTCTCATTTCCCATCATCTCAATACACTTCCGATGCCTTAAAGATGCTCATCTCTTGCTCACCTGTAGACAGGAAAATAGTAAGGATGCCCTGATAGGATAATAGTAAGGAAAGAAGGAGAAGAATCAAGAAGGGTCGTAAAGGCAGTTGGTGTTCAGGTGTAATAGTGAGCAGTGGTAGAGACAACCCACTTAATTTTAATGTGGGCTCCACAATTCAAAACCTCATGGTCAACTGCCAAGAGGCTTTGTCCCAACTTAAGACATACTACCCAAAAATATATATGTAAGAGGAATTCAGAAGTATTGGTTTTTCCTCTGAGATGGAAATGACTCCAGGGATTCTCTGACACGAGGGTCCTCAAAGGATGATGGTCTGCAGACCATCTTGAGACCTCTTCCCTGAGACCTCTTCAATGACTCAAAGAAGTTAAACTATTCTTATAATCCTACTATTTGTCTTTCTCAAGCTCATTTTCTCACAAGGACAATGAAGTTTTTGCAAAGGTTGCATGACACATAATACCACAACTCACTGAAGGTAGCTCTCTACATAATACTTTTGTTGTCTTCTATTAAATCAGATATCAAAGACATTTGGAAAAGCCACTCTTATTAATTTTTTCCTAAAAAAGTACTTTTCTGAAATATTTAATTTATATTAATAAGTATCCGGCCTATTTTATTTTAAATTATTTAATAAATAGGTAAGGTGGCCAATTTCCATGATGCAAATTTTCCCTTCATGGTTGATTTCATGCTACCAATGGTTTAACTACAAGGTTACTTAACAAGTGGTTCTCACAACATAGACAGATTAGCACTACAACAATAACAACAAAAAGCTCTACAAGGCCCTAAGAACTTTCGGAGTATACTGGGGTCCTGGGACCACAGTGTTTTACAACTGCTGTTCTAATAACACCTTCACTTTCCACAAGTAAGGCCGTGAGACTCAGATCTCCTTATCTGAAATAAGTGTCTGGCCCCAGGTTACCAAAGTAATCAAGTGTAGAGCCTGGACTAGAACGCAATCCCCTTTGCTATTTCTCAAAGCTGAACTGGAAAGAAAAGGAATATTTTCCCAGCACAATTAAGCACCTAAACCTGATTTGATGTGAAAGACAAGAAAAGTATGGGGATGAGTCATAAAGAACAGAGAAGGAGAAAAATAATTTTCATTAGTAAGTCTCAAGATGGACAAAAGCCATATAAAACATAAGGATTTTTTTCAAATAAAATGATTCCAGAAATAAGCAAAATTAACAGAAAAAGTGGCCTCCTAAGACCAAAGCCTCTTTATTCCTTAAATCTCCATCCCTGGTGAAAATAATATTTTAACAAAGGGCATAATCCTTTCTGAAGTTATAAATCATGAGTCAAACACAGGGTGTTATACATACAGTTCCCCTTTACTTGACGATAAGGGCACAACAGTCCACTTTGAAAGAGAACAATTACAGCTCGATGCCCTTAGGACACACTCTATGCACTTCATCGCAAATCAAAGTCAATCTCCAAAGGAGAGATATTCAATTCTATCTGTAGAATTAAGTCCTCATGTTTGTTCACCACTTGCTAAAGAGAGGCACAGAAAAACCTTGGGTTAAACCTCCCTTATCTGAGTCAATCCAGGGTGTTCTCCAGATATAGTCAGATATATGCTTTATGATGCCATACTCCTATGAAAACCTATAAAGTACAAGACCAAGCTGACCTGGGGACAGCATAATAATAAATCCATATAAAATTTATAGCAACTTGTGGAACACAAGCCCAGTTCCTGTTGGTAAGTCATAGTGTCTCCCTTGAAATTCCATGTCTTTCTTGATCCAGTACGTTTCATGGAAATGGAAAGTATGACAGACTTTCAGGAGCCAGATAAACATCTCAAACCACAGATCAAGACATTACTCTGATCACAACAGTTAGTGCCCCCAAACTGTACTTCTTGTGTTAATACAGGATATTTAAAGAAATCACTGATAAGGACTACACACTATCCAACTAAAACTAAAACGTGAACAATCAAGAATAAATTCCAAAAATGTTTAGAAAGTTAACATTTCCTTCCAGAAATCAACATTAGAAAAACCTTTAGAAGGTTAGGCTGAACAAAAATTATTTGTTTCTACTCCTCTCTCTAAAATATCCATTCCATCATACTTTGTGTTTTGTTTTCATAAAACTGATCATAGTCTGAAAAACATATGTATATTTTCTTGTGTTTTTTTTTTTTTAAATCTCTTCACCCACTCACAGAATATAAACTATGAGAACAGGAGTTATATCCCCAGAAAGTGGAACAATGCCTACCACACGTAGGATCTTAATAAATATCTGCTGAATGCACGAATGTATGAACCCAAGGTCAATCTCTCCTCTATTCAATTTTCCCTTGTCTTCTGTCTTCCAAATCTCACGTGAATGTTTCTCATTGGCAGACACTAAACTGGAACCATATGGAGAAGGGGGGCTTGGGAAATGCAGTTCCTTATTTTCCCCTGCCTAAGAATGTGTTGGTGGTGAACCTAAGCTGAAAATAGATGATCTGTCATGAGGGGTTTGGATGCTGGGTCTCACCCCAGGCTCCCATTGTGCTACTTGAACAAGATGGTTGTAAAAAGTCTTCTAATATCTCCAGAGCTCCATCAGACGTAAATGCAAAAGCACTATTCTCCTATAGGAAAAGACTCTGAAAGTTTGCAAGCAACAAAATGGAACAGTGACAGAGTCCTCCTGGACAGGCATTATATATATAACCGAAGTGATACTGAATTCCTTATGAACAGAAACCAGAAGTAAAATACAGTAGGGCAGAACAAAGAAGGGCGGTGGTGGTGGTGAGTTTAATTGTATTCTGTTGCTTAATGAGCACCACTCCTGATGTCAGAACAGGCAGGAAAGGGGTCTGGTGTGAGCTACATGCAGGTGTGTAAGTAGCTAATGGAAGTGACAGCTAAGATGACTGTAACCAGGGTGTTGAAAAATGAATTATCCATGTGGTTTAAATGGGCCAGATGATATATTGGAACACCATGTGGTTTAACACAAAGCATGGCATTCAAGATGGAAGATTCAAATCCTAATCCTGGCTCTCACACAGACCACTTTTCCGAAACTGAATGAGTCATTTAAACCACACCATGCTGTGGTTTCTCTCTCAGTCAAATCAGTGCAGTAAAATGTATTGCCCAGTCACAACACAGGATGTTGCGAGGAAACTAGGGAGGTAACAACAAAAGTAGCCTATTCTGAACACTGCAAGGTGCATGTGTTGTGCAAAATAATGGCTCTTATGTGTGACTGTCAAGGTAAGAATTAATTCACTTTTCAAACTGAAATCCTATTTTTCTAAACTGGTGCAATGCATTAGAACTATTACCCTTCACTGCTTGAATTCTGCATTCCCTCCCTTTATATGAATTTACATTACATACCACAAACATTCAGAATTAGAGAATTCATTTTAGTTATAGCAACTCTTGCCAATAATTTGCAGTGTTTTACCATAGCCTGCAAGATCCCCTCTGGCCAGAAATATGCATCCTTGTCCCTGTATTCACAATCTTATATTTAGTCCTTGCCAACAGGCCGTTTAGGTTGCTCCAAATCAAATAAACCCTGAAGCCCACACAGTAAGTATTAGATCATTACTGAGCAGGCGGTACACAGGCTGGAGGTGCAAACAAAACTCATGGCAAAAGGGAATCACCAGACCTGAAATTAGACACAGAGGCAATTATGCCAAAGTGGCGAAAGCACCAGACAAGGAGTCAAATAACTGAAGTTAAATGCCAGCTCTGTCACTTGTACTATGACCTTGGTCGATCTTAAACAGGACTTTGGATCTCAACTATAAAATTGGAATAATAGATTATGCCAGGCAACCGAAGGCGAGAGGGCACACATGACTCAATTCAGCGAGTACGTTTTCTGTAAGAGGAAAAGCTTAGAGCCACACTGCTTAGGGCTTAATTCTAGCTCTAATGCTAACCATACGACCTTGAGTGAGGTACTTAACCTCTCTGTGCCTCCGTTCTCTTATCTCTAAAACAGCAAGAGTGGCTACATCACAGTGAGGTGAGGACTCAGTGAATTAACCTGCGTAAACCACCCAGTCTGTGGCACATGGTCACATTTAATAAACGCTGGCTATTATTACTGTGTGCCAGGCACAGAGGATCTGTAGATCAAATATAATATCGTCCATGCCCAAAAGAAGTCAGAATATATATATGTCTTCCAAGATCTTTGTCAGATTCACGACCCCCTTCATTTTAGTTAATTTTAGTTTTGCTTTTTCATTTCTCGGTTTCTTCCTTACAGCCAAGGTAATTTCATAAAACTTGGGTGTTTATTGCAAAGAGGTTCCTCGTCTGCCATTGCAAGCTCTCTCCCCCCCCCCCCCCCCCCCCAGGAAATACTCTTCGTTGACAGTGGTACTAATTCCCTCTACTGCAATTGCTGGATCACAGAGGACAAACCACCACGGGACCAGGAGCAAGAGCAGTGACAGATGTACCAAAATCAAAGCAGTTCTCATAACCTTGCCAGAAAAAAGACAAGGGTGGCAAATACAAGAAAAACGTACTTTTATTCTTTCACTGAATCTTTTCTTTACTGAAGAGTCTCATGAGTGAGGAACAAAAACCAAGTTTAATGAACTCTAAATGAAAGACACTGTGAAATGCTATTATTATGGTAGGTTTCATAATTCCATATTCCATAGCAATGACTACAAACCATTTGCCCTCTTTCTCAAACTTCTAGCCCTCCTACTAAGCTCTTCTCTCTCACTGAAGGCCCCATGTTTCTATGAAAGACACCACACTGGCTTCCCATCACTAAATGTATAAATATACCTTGGTCACTTTTCCTCTTATCCTTTATTTTTGTACATCATTCTTATGTAAATGGAAGAACTGTACCTTTTTCTCACAAAGGCTACACCTGTGTAATCAATCCCATCCCATACTCGACTTCTCCCACATTTAATTACTGCTATCCTTTCCTGTAGTTACACTGTCCCCCTCCACTGGTTCCTCCAGTTCAGCATATAAACTTAATCAAGGGTTTCAAATTGTAAAATGTAAAAAGAAGAAAAAGGAAAAAAGAAGTGTTCTCTCAGTCCCACATACTCTTCTAACTTCAACCCTATCTTTCTCATCTTTTTAAAAGCCACAGTTCCAAAGCAGTTATCTACAAGTGACAGTGCTATTTCTTCACTTCTCTTTTTCACTTTAACTCATTCAAAGCAGGCTTCTGCTCCGCTGAAACCGTTCTTGCTGAAATATCCAATCATCTCCATCTATATCTCTAAGTCCAACACACTCCTGCTCAGTTTTTAGTAATCTTGACCTGTCAATGGCCCCCGACCTTGTTCACCACTTCCTCCTTTAAACACACACACACTTTTCACTCAGTGTCATCACAGCACAAACTCTTGCTTTTCCATCTAGTTCTTTAGCTGCTTTACTCAGGTCTCTCTGTGAGCTCTTCCTCTGCTACCCACTTCCTAAACTTCAAAGTTTACCAGCACTACCCCCCAAGACTCCATGCTCATCTCTCTCCCCACACCTCCCTAAGTGATCCCACATATATCCATGGCTTCAGTAAATCTCATCTCTAGTCCCGACTCAACTTGTCTGATCTTTAGATCCATAATATCCTCAAATTCGTGGTCTACAACACTGCTGGCGATGTCTCACAGGCATCTCAAAATTAGTTTTCCAAGACTAATCAGAGCATCTCCATTGACACAAGTGCCCAAACCAGCACTTGGGGAATAATCCTTAACTCTACCCTCTTACTCCTTGCATCCAATCTATAATCAAATAACTTCAATTTCCTCATTTATTGGCTCAAACATCATTCCCTAATAGCCTTCTTTGTATCCAAAGACTTAAGTAGTTCCCTTCCCTTTCCCTACACTATATGGTCCTACACATAGCTTCCCTTCTCCAATGCCATAACATGGAAATCCAAATCATCATTTCCTTCTGCTCATGTTTAACATTCATGATATTAGAATTCACCCAGTATCTGTCTTCCCCACTAAGCAACTTGGGATGCATGGACAGCTGTCCTCACAAATCTGCTTAGCCTATCTGAACTCCTCTCTGCAGATAATACCTTTTTCAATAATGCGGGATACTAACTACCAATACACAAAATAGAATATATGACACCGAATGGATGTACGTACATGCATACACCCACAGAGACCATGAACCTCAACTAATAATGAAATATTAGTGATCCACAAATATATCTTAGAAATTAATGTTCGTGTGATTTGCTCACTTCTGCCTACCCTTCTCCTGCTGTTCAGCAACCAGGTCATCTCCTCCATTATGCCACTTTGCACACTTTAGCCACTCAAGAAATATTATTCCCCTCTTCCTCACAGCTCACAAAGCCCTCTGTTTTAACCCAGAGTTGGTTCAAGTCCCCCTTTCTAGGGCAATCTTTTCTTATTTTTCTTTGATTTGTCTATCATCTAGCGGAAAGCCAGATACAAATGTGCGGAAAATATTTATTTATTTATTTATTTATTTATTGAAATGGGAAAAACTAGAAAAGAAGCAACTCATTCCTTAATCTAAAAACTAAAAATAAAGATTTTAGTCTTATCTTTCATAAAGTCGGTAGAATGTTTAAGAAATTTCCTTAAACCTCAGTAAGTGAATATTCATGAACCAAGGGCAATATCATGTCTTCTCTGAGGAAAAACATACATTATTCCTTATTGGAAAATGAAAGAAAAGTAATAATTAAAGATTAACGCTAACCAATGTGAAAAAATAAAACTGACACGTATGACTAACTTTTTGAAAAAAATAAGTAATAGGCCAATTCCCTTAGGCTTTTCCTAAAAACACATAATGGAAATTATTTAAAGACACTCAAAAAAATTCAGGAAAAACATTGTCTTCACATATAATATTAATGGCCTAATGATATTAAAAATACTTTAGTACTGTCAGAGCCAGGGCAAGCATATACAGTCTTACAGGAGTTGTGCCTAATAATAAGAAATCACATGAGCATCATCCTCTTCCCTTCTGCCAGGTGTTTGGAGAATACTGCTAATTTTGTTGAAGGAAATCATGTTATACTTAAACTGGTTAAACTCCAAACATGTATTGACATTAAATATGTGGTAATGATGAAGCAAAGATTATGAAACAACCTCTTTTTTCAGAGTCTGTCTGGGTGAGGACACATAAAAGTAAAGAAATAACTTCAATAGACTTGATTGTAACAAAGAAGTAACACGAGGAGAGAGCCTAATGAATGGTAAGGATGAATGGTTCAGAACTGCCTAAGATAAGTGATGACCGCTGAATAAAGCATGGAAATTTGCTTAAATGTTTTATTTATTTATTGTCAAAGTGATGCATTTTAATTGTTGAACACTGGAAAGTACAGAATAAAATAATACCTGTAATCTAATACCACCACCTAGAGTTACACATGATAAAATTTTAGACTTCCTTCCATTATTTTGTATCTTCTTTATGTCACTGGCTAACACTATACCGTATAACTGTGTTCTTTGACAACACATGCAGTAGGGACTTGAAACAACCTGGTGAACTTGAAATGCTTACAGTAAACTTCAAATCGTTTTGCAAATGTGATTTTTATAGAATGTCATATTAAGTTATTTGCTGTAACACACTAGACCATCCTGTCATGGTGGGATTTTTTTTTTCTGGTTTTGAATACCCTAGATATTAGAAACACAATTCTAATAAAGGGTTGTCTTCATAAATCTTTCTTCTTCCTCATTTAAAATGAGAATTTGTACAGAAATCACAGAGGAAAGAATGTTATCTTTTTTAAAAGATGAACAGAGTTTTCATTGAATAATCAACATTCAACACATGCCTGATGACAGGACAGGTATTTTAGGCCTCTGGAAGAGAATGTACAAAAGCACACAATATTGACACATAATAGGGGTTTAAAATTCATAAGCACATTGTCTTGCTAATCCATAAAGATAAGTCAGGTGAGGAGGGATGGGGGATGAAGCTGAAGAAGTACATAGGAACCAGATCATGAATACACTTTTATGCCATGATCAGTAACTTATCTTTTATCCTGAAGGCAATGGAAATTCAATAAATGTTTGCTCAATGTAATTGATTTACTCACTAAGGAAGAGTTTGCTTCCCTAAGTAAATAAGACTAATAATGGGATATCCAGCAAGGGCCCAGGTGAAAATATTCTTTCTTCAGTAAGTATATCTTATTTTCCCAGCCGAAATTAGAGTAAGCCCTCTCCCAACTCATTCCAGACATCTAATTAGTTAATTAATGCAAAAAAAAAATTATAGCCACGAGTATTTTTTACATGCTCATATACATTGAATGTTAATGTTAAAACTTAGACAAATGTGGGCACCCGGGTGGCTCAATGGGTGAAGCGTCAGACTCTTGATCTCAGTTCAGGGCATGATCTCACGGTTTGGTTCGTGGGTTCAAGCCCCACCTTAGGCTCTTTGCTGTCAGTGCGGAGACTGCTTGGGATTCTTTCTCCTTCCCTCTCTCTCTGCTGCTCCCTACTACCCCCTCTCAAAATAAATAAATAAACTTAAAAAAAATTAGACAAATGCTAGTTACAAACTTTTCTTCAACTAGTGATCTGCTGATTAGAGTTCTACCTCCTGACCCTTTGTATACCACACATCCATAATTCATACTATAGGATACCCATATTTTATTTCTTCAAGATGGAGCAAGATGTTTAAAATGTGAAAAGCATTCTAAATGCAGTGAGAAATTCTGTCCTTGAAAATTATCAAGGTTATATTTTATGAATTTTCCCAACTTTCAAAATTTTCAGTTCAATAGTGAATTTTTCTTAGCAAGTCATGTATTGATTCCTAAAAATTCATTCTACTTAAATGTCATTGTAAAAAAAATTTCTTTCAAAACCTACATTCATTGGTTTAATATTGAATGTTTTAAGTAGTCTTATTAATCAGTGAAACTGGTTTAATCAGGTTGGGTTTACTTGGCAGCTCAATCAGATTTACAACGGACTCAATGGGAATTCAACACAAATGAAGCACAAGTGCAGAGGTGCTAGGGGGCAGAGTGGTTAGCTTGCAGTAGACGTTAGTGTGCCTTCCAAAGGGAATGTAGGGTGCCGGCAAGCCATGCAAACCTCTCAAGTGGAGTTCTGTCAAGAGAGTTACTGATACAATTTCTTTTTACCAAATTTCCAAATCTGAAATTCTCATCACTATCTACCCAAATATATGATGACTTAGGTACATGATTTTTCCCCCTTGAAAAAATACATTTCTGGTATTTCTTTGGGTTAGCATTAGAAGCTTTCATCAAATTTGTATCTCATTGTTGGTAAAGCCAAAAAGGTCGAACCAATTCCCCGTGGACTTCAAAAACTATAAATATTGTTCAAATTAATAGACTTCATATGTATCCTATTACTACTTTGTGGGGGCTGCCCCACATATACTTTAGTCAATTAAATTCATCTACGTAACAAATGTGATTTTTATGACTGGGTGACTTAATAGTTTTTTTTAATATAATGATCACATAAAAGGGATAATACAGAAAATCCTCCAGGACAATTGGGACCAGACAGCCCTGAGCTGCTTTCTCCATCTTTGCGTACTCCCGCCCTACATACTCTCCATACTTCCTACTCTGATCCCTGAAAACTGTTGCAACCAGTCTATGTGGCTCTGGAAGCCAGAGGGCCTGGCCAACCGGACGCACGACTGGAGGATAGAAAGAGACAGTGGCCAGGAAATTTTGATCCCCACTTCTACCTCATCTCAGCAGTGAAGTTTTAGCAGTGACTGTGTCTCCTGACAACTATATCTCCTGTGAGTTATCCAGTTTTCAGAGGTTAGTCCACACTGGGCTCCAGAAAAACCATGTCCTATCCCGGTCCCATCAGTTCATGGTTATTAACGGCTTGCTTGGGGGCCTTAACATCCCTTACTGGTTCTCTTAACCCTACCCACACTTGTGTAAATAGTCCCTCAACCAATTTTCTTCAAGATACAAGGTGAGTATGGATTGTGTTTCCTGTCAGGACCCAGGCTGATACAACCAACTATCAGTCTATAAATCCTTGCATTAAGTTTCTGTTATACAAAAAAACTTAAAAGGTTTTGCTTTTATTCCTACTTGATTTATGTTGCATTTAGGTCTAGCTGAGAACCTAGAGGGGGGAAAAAGTTCTCTGGGTGTTTCACACAACTTGAAAAATAATTTCACAGTACTTCTCAAAAATTTATCATGATTCTACCTTTTGACCCAGAAATTCCACTAGCTAGGCTTTATCCTTTTGTAATATTAACATAAGTGTTTAATGATACATCTCTGGGATCACAAACTAAATGGCTCAAAAGACCCAGGCAGGTGCTCTAAATGAGGAAAGGCTATCAGGTTCAATGTGATAGAGAAGGCAGGGACTGTGGCAAGTGGCATATATGGGAATTTATCATTGCTGCAGCCTCTACTCTGCCAAAGCTAGTTACTACAATTCAAGAACTAGACTCAGTGGTTATTGATCTTTAGATTTTCTAAGAGAAGCCAAAAACCTGGATTTTCATCTATGTTCTCTTGATTTATAAATGTTGACTCAATTAAAAAAAATTTTTAAACAACTTGGAGCCAAAACCAGATGAATCTGCACTCGTAAGGTGATCCTCAGGGGTCCAGTTTTTGAACTTTGATGGATATTTAAGAATGTTATTTGCTGCATTATTTGAAATAGCAAACATTTAGAGACAGACTAAATGGCTATCATGAGATAGATTTTATGATACATACCTTCCAGGGACTAGTTTGTTGCAATTACAAGAACTAGGCAGATCTAGATGTATGAACCCAAAAGGATATGCTATGTATAGTTGACTTATTTTTTGAAGCAATTTGGAAAATAATGCAAAAGCAATGATCTGATATTTTAAAGGAGATTGTATAATGTATATGTGTATGAGTAACAATCTGGAAAAATACACATCAGACTGCTAATGATGGCTTGACCATGGTCAGTGGGAATGGAGATGAAGGAGGTATATTTACCTTTTTATTTCTTCTTTTTATTACTTTTTCACAATAAGATTGTCATATATATGTAATTAAAATAAAATAAGATTTAGCTAAGTTTCCGAAACTTTATTCACCAAATAGCTTTGAAGAATTTTAGTCCATCAGGAACTACAGCAAAAATAAATAGTCAATAGTCAATAAATACTGGCTATTCAGTTGTGCCAGGAACACTTCTAAGAGATGTACATGTATTAAGTCAACTGAATTTCACAACAACCTTTTAGAGGAAGCTGTTTGTATTTTCCCCATTTAACTGCTGAGAAAACTGAGGCACACAAAAAGTTTACGTACCTTACCCAAAGTCACAAAGCTAGTGTTGTGGAGCTGGGAATCAAACTATTGGTTTAGCTCAAGAACCCAAACATTTAACTTCAACAATACTGCCTAAATGTTGTGCATGAAGCACCAGTAATACAAGAATGGTTCAACATGAAAAAAAAAAGTTGGCGTTGTTCAAGGTGTTATTCATAAATTATGTAAATTTTAGTTATCAAAGAAACTCCAATAATATTTAATTCAAGATAAAATAGATCTTTTTATTGGAAAGCAAACAACCCACAAAAAATTTTCTGTATCTCTAGTGTATAAGTTTTTACCAAGGCCTAAGAATTCATAGATTTACCTTTAATCTAAAACAGCCCATAACTGTCCTTTAAATATTCAGCCAAGAAAGAAACACTTCAGTTTCTAAGATGTCTTGTGATAGATGCTGAACCCACGATTTAAGAGAAGTTAAGGTAATTTTACCTTCTCTGGAGGAGAGAAGAGTTTAGTTGACCTTGTAAGCTCAAAGAAGAATAAAGGGGAGCAAAATCTCCTGAAGACACACATGCCTTAAAATATCAGATGCTCCTCTTGTTAAGTATGACCACAGTGGGCATGTCTATGAAGAGTCATACACTGTTTGGCCATATGGGCTTGGTACACAGCAGGCAGTATGTGAGAACATGCTAGAGTGACTTCAGAATTTTCCCTCCACAAGTTTCTACACTTTGTGCCACTCCAACCAACATTAGTCAACGTAGGGCTGAATTTTGACCAGAAGAAAGATTATAACTTTGTCATTAATATTTTCCAGGAAGTGGCATTTTTCTGGCAAGAGCCATGCTCTTGTTAAGGTTACATCAGTATTTATATTTACACATTTAGGAAGGGATGACATTTGGCATTTCTTTCTTCTGTTCTCAAGCACTGATAATTCTTACCCCAATTCACTCAAACATACAGTTTATTTGCAAGACATTTTCAAGGTACTGAAACATATTACTCTTTGTTCTTGTTTTTGCTTTTGCTTTCATAATAAAGATAACTAGATATATTACATAGTTGCTTTATATGGGAAATCTCTAAAGTTGTTAAAATTGATTCCTTCAATGCCTTATACATAAGAGGAAAAGAATGTATAAGAAAGTAACCCATTACCAAATTACAAATTGCCACAAGGACATGACAAATAAGGGAGCAAAGGGCATATTTCTGTGCCAAATTCTACCAAAAAACCTGAATTCACTCAAGGGACAAAATGGAGCAACAAAGTTAAAACTAACCGAGGGATAACAGTTTAAGAGACTAACCATTTTATTTCCTTGTTCTCCTCTCGGCCTCTTCCCCCACGATCAACCTCTTTGGGCCACAAAACACAAGGCCATTTCCCAGGGGTAAGCGTATGGGTGCTAGAAGATAAATAGGTAAGACCAAAGCTTTACTTATATCAAGGCCCAGAGTTGACAGATTGCCAGATGATACATGAAGCAAAGAACCAGTTCAAGAAAAAAACAGATGAAGACGAAGAAGGAGAGAGCTACCTCTCCAATGAAGTCTCATCACACTTGCAAACCAAAATGAAAGTTAACAGACATGCAAGAATAAAATACCTCAGGATATTCAATTCTAGGATTCTACATACCAGAGTTAGTCCTTCAAGCAGCCTTGACTAATGGGTTTCCCTACTTACTACTTTCTTTGAAAAGCCAATAGAGCACTGGCAGCCCCAGAAGTTTCTTCAGGACCAAGAATTCCAGGGTTTATTATAAGTTCTGGTCTCCTCTCACTCCATTCCAAAGGTTCCTAAAATGTTGATAGAGTGGTGGAATCGTGTGCTCTCTTTAGGATGCTTTAAATACTATGGACCCCTTCTCCCAGGAAAATGTACCTGCAACAGCATTTAGCCATAATTTCAGGGTGACTGCTGACGTCCACTCACTATCCTCCCATGTTGTAAACCACAGCCCAGGATAGGTGCAAAACAAAATAACACAAAGCCCTACATTTATAGTTTTAACTACAACCTAAAGACAGATGACTACAAAATCCAGAACTCAGACCTCATTCATAACATCTGGAAACATAACCACCTGAGGAATTCCATAGAAGCTAGGTCCAAATTGTGTGAACTATTTAAGCACATGTACTTCATTTACTTGGGCTTGCATCACAACTCCACCTACAGTACCTGTGATTCCTCATAATAATGGTATATATCTTATTAGGTTGGATAACAAGTAAATATGTTTCTTTGTGAAAAACACTTGGTGCAATATCAAGTTAATGCCCAAAACATTACATTATCATCACGAGTATTATTAGCATTATTAACACAATATTAATAATATTAATTTGATATTTGTAAAATATCATCAATTCCCTAAAAACCAACTTGGCCTCCTGCATTTCATATCTTGATTAACTGCAGCAAAACTTACTTAATTGTCTAAATCAAAAACCTACAGGGGGGCTGGGGTGGCTCAGTCGGTTAAGCATCTGACTCTTGATTTTGGCTCAGGTCAAGATCTCACAGTTCATGAGATCAAGCCCAGCATCGGGCTCCATGCTGGAACCTGCATGGATGCTCTCTCTCCTGCCCTCTATGTTCCCCTCAAAATAAATAAATAAACAAAAAAACCCTTACAAAATATCTTCTCAATCTCCTCCTCTCCACTCCACCCTCACCTGGCTTTTTCCCTGCCAAAACAAATAACTCTTTCTCTTGTCAAAATCCTATTCACTATGTTATGTCCCATTCAACTATTTACATTTCACCAAAAGTACATTTCTATCTCTCACTCTAATCCTCCTCTCTACTAACTTTATTGATAATTCCTGCTTTCTTAAAAAATACTCTGATTAAATATCATACCTTTAGAAATATTTTCATAATACCCACCCCACCAAATCAGACAGAATTACTTATTCTTCTTTGTGTTCCTTCCTGTGAATGCCAATGACACACCTGCCCTACAGCCAATAGAAATGATGGTCACAATATACTGTATCAGTTAGTCCTCTTGTCTATATGAGCAACCATTAGGGACTATGTCATGTTTAGCTCAGTGAATCTAGGTCAATCATAGTTCCTAGCAAAAATTAAGCACTTGCAAAGTTTTATTAAAATATATGTGGATACAATCAAGGATACTGCTTTTGCTAGTAAATAAAATATACCTTAACAGTCATCCTCCCCAACTCTGATAATATCTCTGAGTAGGGAAGTAATTTAAGAAAACTTCCTAACCATTCCTGGGAATGGAAAAATTCAAACTTCATCAGTGAGGTATTGTTTCAAAGGAAAGCAATTATGCCCCAAAAGTCAAAGTGACACCGTTCTTCTCCTTATCAGTTGTACAATTATGGAATTTTGCCTATAATAACCAATTGCTTATAAGACAACGAGGTACAGGACTAGAGACTGTGATTATGGTCAACAAATCTCTTCGACTTCTTAATGTCCCTGTTTATCTGATGATGGGTTTTCCCAAAAACAGCTCTTACATTTTATAAAGATTTCTCATCACAATATACCACATTAGGCCATTTTTAGAACAAAATATTATGCATATAGACATTACTGTTGCACTCTCCAAATTCTGAGATAACATGCCTGAATACATGTCCTTCACCACTATCAACTTAAAGGCAAAAATAAGAAATGTCTAAACAGACAAGCTTCAAAATGCATCTCTAACTTTCTGGCATCGGACAAAATTAAGTTACAGAATTTAACCAAAGGGGAAAATATTTCTAAACTGAATCTATTTGTTATATACTGGTTTAAAATTCAAAACTGCCAACATATTCTGTTTACTCCCTTGGCATCTGTTGCATCTGCCAACTGGTGGCCAAAAATTAGAGCAGACTTAACTAATTAGAAGGGTCCCCATCTGGTAGTTGAACTTCTTGTTTACGCTTCCTTTACATTCTAAGTACAGAGATTCGAACCAGAACTTCTGTGGTTTGTAGCAGAGGAGGCTCTCTCTGGCCAGCCTACTTGCTTATTGTCCTGCTGAGCTGAACTTGGCACAGATGGGAATGTTCTCTCTATTTTATGGACTCCCTTCCTGTGCTCCCCTTGGGATGGCTCTTCGCCGCAAGAGTTTCCATTGTCTCTCAAAACACTTTTCCACTCATTTTTATCTCTGTAGGCCTGGATCTAAGACTATGAGTACTTTATTGACAAATAGCATTCACGATTTGGTAAAGCTAATACTATCCTTCCTAAGAATAAAAATAAAGGAAAAGATTAAAGGAAAACATCATAGTGTAGTGTGTTTTTTCACAGCTTTTATTGAATCATTGTGAGTGTATTTTCATAATGAAGTAAACTCCTGGCAGAATCATGCAGCAGTCCCAATCTTGGGCTTTGAGTAGGGACTTCTGATGGAATTTTGGCCCTGCCTGCTATCAGTCATGTGTCCCTCAGCAGGTTGACCTACCTCAGTTTCCTCATATACAAATTTAGAATATTTTAAGTGCTGCTTCATAGAATGATGAGAATCAAATAAAAAATTATGTGCTAAGTGTTTACACCACTACATGACATAAAGAAAACCCACCAAGGACCTATTATTATTGCAAACAGAGGTCTAAAAATTTTTAAGTAAAAATAGCTTTTGAAGTATTATACATGTTGCAACATTTGGTTGCTTTGAAGCTCAGTCATTTTATTATATTTTTTAAGTTCTCCTAGAAGTATGTTGATTTCCCCAAGCATATTCCAGTCTGTATAAGAGGAAGATTAGAAACACGCCAGGTGGCAAGAGAAAGCAAGAGTTCAATTACTATATTATGAAGTGAAACAGAATGACTCTATTCACTTTGCCACATTTTGCCTATTTCCCAATGTTAGTTTTTCCCTCTAAGTATACATGAAGTGATAGAAAATGTAAAAACAAACTTGGAGAGACTGAGGAGTTGCTGAACATCTATTAAAAACCCACTATGTGCCAGAATTGTTTTAAGCCCTGGAAATATCTATCTTCAAAGAGTTCACATTTTGTGGGATCAGGTATATGAATAAATAAATACTTTTTTAATGTTTATTTATTTTTTTGAGAGAGAGACAGAGTGAGCACAAGTGAGGGAGGGGCAGAGAGAGGGAGACACAGAATCCGAAGCAGACTCCAGGCTCTGAGCTGTCAGCACAGAGCCTAACACAGGGCTCAAACTCCCAAGCTGCGAGATCATGACCTGAGCTGAAGTAGGATGCCCAACTGACTGAGCCACCCAGTGGCCCCAAATAAATACTTTTCTATGTAAGTAACCTTAAGCCTATATTTTAATGTCTGAAAACACTTAGGAGAAGTGACTTCTGAGATGAATTTTAAAGGATTCATAGAAGTTAGTGGAACTCCATAGGATGGTTGAAAGGCATTCCAGTTTAAAAACAGGCAGTGTAAATTCAATCATGGAGTTGAGAAACAGTATGATGTTCTGTGGATTGATAAAAAACAGCTTAGAATTACTGGAACTTAATGTACGTGGCAGAAAGCATCACAGTGATCAATTACAGAAGATCTTATGTAGGAGTTCATCCTACAATAGTAATGAGAAACTACTGAAGGGTTTAAAGCTATAAAGTGCCACAGACACATTTTCTTTTAAATTATCTTCAGCGGCATTGATAACAGGTCTGAAGGAATAGTCAAGATGAATTTTTGCAACTTGAGCATTAACTAAGTAAAAGACAACCTCAGCTAGGGCAGTAATAGTTTGAATGAAGTAGCTACGATAGACCTTCAGAACCTTCAGAACTGATGTGAAATATGGAAGCCTCATTGATTAATCAGATCTGGGGCATGTGCCCGTGTAGTGAGGGAGAAATATAATACCTGCATTTGTAGTTGGGTAACTAGGGGAATAGTGAGGTCAAGGTCACCCATTATACTAGAGAACAGAGGAAGAGAAGTTAGGCCAAGCAGCAAGATAAGGGGTTCAACTAAATTTGGAGTGCCTATCACCCATGGGGGCATGAAAGGAGCAAATTGGTTATAATTAAAATAATGTGAATGAATGAGATTATCCAGAAAATTTGTAGAATGAAAAAAAAAAAAAGAGTAGTCGAGGGATGAAAATACAGGAAGAAAATGATTTTTTTTGTGAGCAAAAAGTTTCAGTAAGCAAAAGTGGAAGAAAAATCCACAAAGATACCAGAGAAGAAATAGAGAAAAGAGCCAAGAGGGAATAGAATCATGGAAGTCGACTACATAAGGCATTAGAAAAAGGACAACAGTTGACAAATGTCCAGTGGAGATCTCAAGGGAGAAGCTAAGAACTAAAATGTGTTTGGATCAGCCTGGACTTTGGAGTTAGACAAACTTGGGTTCAAGTCCATTGTCCACAACTTACCATTTGTGTGACCTGGACAAGTTTCCAAATCTGTAACAATGGTACACTATATCTCCTTCTAAGACCTGCTGGGAAGACTAAATAGAACGATGCAAACAAAGCACCAGTACTGGATAAATATAAATTATATAATCATGTCTCAATAGGGATATATATTTAGATTATTGTTTTTCCTAAAATGTTAGTACCATAAAATGATACCATAGTTTAAATATTCCAGCTGAAAGATTAATGGTGTGATCTCTACCTATTTCACTATGAGAATTCTGTGTTGTTTCCCCAAACACCTGTATATACCCAAGCATATGTATTAATGAATGAGGCATAATTAAAAAGGCGATTCATGGTAAATTTTTATAATTACAGTCTAATGCTTAATCAATCTAGATAATATCTTTAAATATACTGAAAATTACAGAATTACAATCATGCTTTGATGGAGCTTTGATGAAGGATTTACCACAATTTTTGTAACAATTTCAAACATTTAAAAGTAATTTGGCTCTGAAGTGGAAACAACAGTTCCCTTGCCTGTCCAAATCCTCTATTCTCATACCCTTAAATTTAGATACAAACTACCTGTCACAGTTGCTCTCAGAAAGAAGTCAAGCAGAAAAACATGAAACAAATAAGAACCAAAGGAAGCATACTATATAACACATATGCAGACATAATTTGAGTGTTGCCAGATCAAATGTATTATATTGGTCCTATAAGGTACCCCAAAAGACTCTGCCCTCAAGAAACATACACTCTAGTAGCGGGAGCATGACATTTCAAGAGATGAAGAGATCATATCAGCATGAACCCTCAGAGAAGACTTCAAGAGGAAGATTTTATCAGAGATGAAATATTAAATAAAGGATAAGTTGTTTCATTCAACAGTATGTATTGTGGAGTTGCCATAAGTTGATTTATTCAATGATACATATTGTGTGTCTTTGTGTCAGACAACGTTTTTGAGGTTGAGGAATTGATTAGGGGCAATCCTTGTCTGTTAAGCATCAACTGAATCAGTTCTAGAGAGAGGAAGCTATCTATGCAATGATCTGAGGCTTTCCATTGAGTTATTAAACAACAGAGCAAGAGAAAATTAAATATTTTAAATAGAATATTTAAAAACATCTTGTAGTAAGAATAAAATCTTGAATATTTTAAAAGTTAGTAAAATTATAACTCATTTTATATCACTACAATTGATACACTTCACAGCTTTCTTACTATTTCCTTGTCAGCAGCTTTTAACACAATTTGTCAAAATAAAATGAGTAATGGATGACCCAAGAACTTAACATACTGTGTGGCCACTGTTATGCTCCTTACATAGTAGTCTGGATCATCCTTAATTTCTATGGGAAATAAATCCTGCACAGTTAACTTTTAAAAAAGAATAACAAAGACATTGACAGAACCCTGTTACTGTGCACAGGGACCTCCTAGACCCACTGCAGGTCATGAAATTTTACCAATGTGGTGACAACTGTGTTTGCACCAATGAACTATGTCTAGAAAGGGAGTTATCAGTGCAGCCTTTTTGATCTCTTTAGCTGTTTGGATCTTAGGATAGTAGTTGCTATCAATATTTCAAGAAGCAAGCCCACAACTACCCAAACACAGCATAGGCACAATTGACTGGGCATCAATGGAATTGCAGATTTAAGACATTCTGCAATAAGATTCAAAAAATACTTCTTAAAAATCTTTTAGGTGCATTTTAATTTTTTTAATGTTTATTTATTTTTGAGAGACAGAGAGACAGAGCATGAGCCAGAGAGGGGCAGAGAGAGAGGGAGACACAGAATCCGAAGCAGGCTCCAGGCTCTGAGCTGTCAGCACAGAGCCCAATGTGGGGGCTTGGACCCACAAACTGTGAGATCATAACCTGAGCCAAAGTTGGACACTCAACTGACTGAGCCACCCAGGAGCTCCAAGGTGCATTTTTATTTTTGTATAATGTAATGCTTTTTAAATTGTAAATAAAAATACATAATGAAATATTAGGCCAAACCACATTAAACTGCCATTTTATAGCTCAAAGACAATTTCATATTGTCTAACCTAATATATGACCTGGAAAATATCATCATTAAATATTGCAAATATAACACTAGACCCATGTATCCAGCTGCCAAAGGAATAAAAACATACCAACATGGTTGAACCCCTTACCAACACAATTAAATTCCTCAGCCAAACAGGTGAACACTCTTACCTGCATGCGCCTTTCTGATCTCAATCCCACCTCCCCAGCACTGCCATGGAGGTAACAACTATTTTGAATAAGTGGTTATTCTTACAAGCATTCTTTATACACAACTCAACAGTGCCTTCATGGTCATTCTTACAGTTTCCTTAAGCATATGCACAAGAGTTAAGATAATATCAAAGAGTGGATGTGCTGGTTTATTAGCATATGTATACTTGTCTCACTGAATATTGCTGATGTTCCTCCAATGTGGCTGTTCTAATTTCTATTCTTACTAGCCAAGAGTTCACATGGCTCCACGTGCACCAACACATCATTACCAAGTACCTTAACTGTTTCCTATCTGAAGGGTGTAAAATGGTCTGTCATTATAGATTTAATCTATCTTCCTGTTTACCAGTAATCTAATTACTCATTAGGTATAAATGTAGTTTTTAAACTGTATATATAATTTAGGCTTATGAACTATCTAGGCATGTCTATAGGGCTAGAGAAGGAGACCACTTGAAATCTATTTGAATGTGAGGTCTGGGAATCTCTTGAAAGATGGGGAATTCTTGCACACACACCTAGCATAAGGCCATCTGGATAATATCTAAGGGAACAAAATGAGTCTGGAAATTGTTTATGATAGAAGCCAATGGTTTCCACCATTCCCTTCTCTGGATTAACCTCAAGGACTTATGAATAAATCCTAGAGTGAAAAAAAAAACCATGGGGCGCCTGGGTGGCGCAGTCGGTTAAGCGTCCGACTTCAGCCAGGTCACGATCTCGCGGTCCGTGAGTTTGAGCCCCGCGTCGGGCTCTGGGCTGATGGCTCAGAGCCTGGAGCCCGTTTCCGATTCTGTGTCTCCCTCTCTCTCTGCCCCTCCCCCGTTCATGCTCTGTCTCTCTCTGTCCCAAAAATAAATAAAAACGTGGAAAAACAAAACAAAACAAAAAACCAAAAAACAAAACAGGAGTGTGTTTTTGAATCTCTAATCTAAATCTCTAAGTCACTGGAAGAAGTTCAAGGTCAAAAGGCTTTGAAGCTCCTGTAAGAGGGTGCATTACAAGTAGCATATACCTGTTGTCTGCCATTTTCCTTTCTTCTCCCACTCTGGACTTGGCCAACGCTCTATGACTCCAGTGCTCTTTGGGCCCCCTTTGTGGCTAAGCACACCAATTGCCAGGCCCATAGGAAGGTATCAAGTGTATACTTTCCAGTTTTTCTGTTCCAGATGTGGAGCTAGTTTGGCTTCTTCTTAGACTACTCTGTCCCATCTTTAACAATGAAACAAAGTATCCCCTTACACACATAAGAAAGAGTATACAAGCAGAAGGAAAGAATACCCGGCATCATGTTCCCATGTACTTCGGTGTAAATTTTAATTAATGTACCCAAATAGGCAAAACAGTAATTATACTGCCTTAATTATGATGGTCGATTTCAAGAGACTACGAGCATGAAAGGAAGAAAACACACAAAAGAAAATATAGTTACACTTAATATTTTGCTCCTGTTTGTGGTTATTCAACACACCTTACATCTAAGTACCACTCCTCAAACAGACTATGAGCACTTTCAGGGCTGACAGCAACACTTGTGTCCTTTGCGTCTTAAGGCCCCACATATGGCATCACAGGTCCCCAGCAAGTATTTGTGAATAGCAAGAACAGCCAACACTTTGAAGTCCACATAATTACATGGATGTCTTAAAGAACTCACTCATCCTTTTTTTTTTTTTTTTTTTTGCATAAGAAAAGCCGATTGTTGTTAAGTAGTAAGTAACCCAACATATTAAATCACTCTTCTTTGAAAGAAAAGATGGGAGATGAAAAAGGAATGTGATTATTTTTATTTAGAACAATATGAAAAAATCAAACATTTTTAAAAAGGCCTTCAAATAACAATGATAGACCATTTGGGGAGATTATTATGATCCAAGCACTAGTTTCTGTTTCTCTCTCTCTCTCCCCCTTCTTCTTTTCCTCTGCCCAACCCCCCATCTCTCCCCACCCTCCTCCCCCAATGCAGCCCTGATGTTCATATCCCATTTGCGAAAGCAAAATAAGGTCCTTTAATCTTCTTTTAGTGACTTTCTGCCACTACCTATTAAATGATCTGGGAGTCTGAGACAAGTGGCACCTCCAAGGTTCTCCTCCCAAATATTCTCAGGTATCTTTTACTTTTGGAGCTGGTTACTTAGTATTATTCTCAGCCCTACACCCATCCCTTTGTCTTCTAATTTGTAGTACTGGGGCTAGGATTTTGTGAACCACATTTTTCAGGCTCCCTTACCTTTAAGCCTGTCCTAGTAGGAAATCCTTAATAATAAGCAAGAGAAATGGAAAAAGCATGTTTCTCTGTTCTTTCCCTCTCTCTTTCTTCCCTTCACTCCCCCCCCAGCCCCTCCCCCCCTCATATTCTTTCCTGTCTTGCAGCTTCTAGCACCAGGTCTGGAAGTTGTAGCAACTAATGAAAACCTAGCCTTTGCCTCAGTGCCCCTCCTCCACACTCTCAGGGTGCACTGTTTGCCCTGGGTTTTAGTGCACCATCTGCTTTCTTGTTTCCCAGAGCTAGGAGTGGTTCTCACTATTATTTTTTTCTGGATTACCTCATTTCCCCTTTTCACTTCCTTAGTCCTTTCAACACTATGTAACCATTTGCCTCTATTAAATTCCCTCTGTTTCAAACACTTAAGGTGTTTTCTATTTTTCTGACTGGACCTTGGCTGATGCATCTGTCTATTAATCAGTCCACCTCAATCTTCTGCTGCCTTTCCAGAAGCATGGGAACTCAAAAACATCCCCCCATATAAGAATCTGCAAACTCCTGGTAATATAAATATTACACTTATTCATACACACACACACTTTAAAGAGTATTCTCAGAGAAGTAAATCTTAACTTCGTCTACGTAAAAATATGTATATGTACACACACAGATGTCCATATGGACTAACAATTATCATTTGGTTGAGAACATTAATGGCTTTTACTTACATTTTTATATTAAAAGCATGCATCATTTTATAATGCTACTTTCATTTTTAAATAAGTTCAAATATCTTGAGAGCACACGAATATGCTATAAAAATTTTATACATATTAATTATATTAATTGGACAAAATATATAAACAGGATATAAAATATTATATATAATGTGAAATGTGAATACAAAGTGCCTTTCTTATAACAGACTTAATAAATGTTTATTAAAACGATAGTAGTTTATATTATTAAATTTCAATTTTGTTATATTAGTTACATTGTCATTTCTTCTGCTAAAGTGAACTTTCATAACTGTGATCAATTCTACTCTAAGGCACCCTTGCATACACTAATCTGATACCAACTGGAATACACAATAAATAAACAAAAGACTTTGAATCAAAAGAAAATAAAGCACCATTTGTAAGACTGGCAATTACTTCTCCTGGGCACCTGTTCACTACCACTGAACAGCAGGATACTGCATGACTCCAAACAACATCTAAAAAGAGGAATAAAGCAATGTCCACAGACCAGGTTAAAAATTGAGTGACTCCATTTTGCTGGTTTGTGTTGCAAACTTGATGCTATTTAGATGTATTTTTTATAGTGTGTTAATAACAGTAATAAAAAAAGAGGAAAAAATGACAACATACAGCTATGGTGTAATAAGCAGATGGTGGCTGGAGATGGGCTGTTCTCTAACTGTTCCCATCCTTTTCCAGATCATGATCAGTAAAAGGAATAAACATTTGTGTTCCCCTAGTCTGCAATAATATTCCAAATATTAAGGTTGAGAACCTCAGTGCCTTACCACATGGAAATTCTATGCAATATATTTTTACCATTCTAAATTTAGAACTGCTAATCCAAAGAGTAAGTGGTGATTTAGAAAGTTTCAGGAGTGTCATTCTTTTGGAATTATAGGCAAAGCTTACCTACTGCCTCCATTAGTAACAACTAAACAAAAACATAATTGTTGTAATTTATTTAAAAAGATATATTTTTATTCCTCTAAACAGTTATTTGGTGATAACTAATTTTAATAAACATCATAATGGGGCACCCGGGTGGCTCAGATGGTTGAGCATCCAACCGATTCTTGATTTTGGCTCAGCTCATGATCAAGCCCTGCTTTGGGCTCCAAGCTAAGTGTGGACCCTGCTTAAGATTCTGTCTCTGTCTGTCTGTCTGTCTCTCTCCATCTGCCCTTCTCCCCCACTCACACTCTCTCTAAAATAAAAAAAAAAGAATTAAAAATGAAAAATCATAATGGAATATATCAGTCATAAATATCAGTGTACATATTTGTCATCTGGTTTATGGTATTTTTGGTGACATGCATGGGAACTAATCTTTGAAATCCATTTGGGGACATATTTCTATTTGGGGACATATTTAGACAAACATATACTGTACATCAAATAGATTCACCTGATCATAGTGAACTTGTGATCTGTGCTTAGTAGTTGGTTTTGTGCTGTACAAATCAACACCTGTTCTAATTATCTTCATAACACCTAGATTTAATACATTATTGACATCCCATTTTATTAGGCCATTACAAGAAAAACCGTAGCATAGAGAAGCTGACCTTTTCCATTCCCACAGCATTGTTTCTGCAAATCTGCCTGAATTGCATGTACCACTCTCTGTCATCAACAATGCTCCTGAAGTCCTCATGCCCTCTTTCATTTTCTCCATTTTCTACCCTGGTCATAGTGTCTGACATAAATTGCCAAAGTATAAAGGATTGCTATGCATATAACATGATAGCTATGGGGGTGATTGGTATTTAACCGAGCATACAACTTTAAGTCAGTCTCCTCTACCATGATCACTGCTACTGTCTCAGCTCAAACTCTGCTAAGTTTTCATCTGGTTTCCTGTAACAGCTGCCAAACAATTTACCCTCCTTTTGTCCACAGCCCAGTGTGTCCCTATCAAGTCAGACTACACTGGGGTAGTCTTTTTAAAAGGAAATTCTCATCTTATTACACTCTTTGTTTCAAAAGTCTCCCTACTCAGTATTTAATAAAACTACCCTTTATATTCGTTTCTGACCTTCTATCTTCCTATACCACTACATCTTGCTTAGTTGCTGGCAATTTTCAAACACTTCACAATGTTTCATGCTGCTGTGTTTTGTTCAGGTTTTTGTTCATTTTTTGTTTTGGTTTGGTGAAATTCTATTGGTCTTTTAAAATTTAGCTCTAATATGAGCTTCTCTCTGAAAACTCTCTTGGTGCCTGTTTAGAAACAATCACTCTGTCCTTAACAACCCTTATACACACCTGTGTTCATCTGTCTGCTTCTCATAGTAGACTGTGAATCGCTTGAGGCCAGGGACTATGTTTAATCTGTGTCTGATTTGTCTCTGTAATCCCTACAATCGAGCAGTGTATGCCCTTTACACATGTGTGCTAACTGAATACACTGAAATAGCTCTAACTACTAAATTTCAAACATCATTAAAGCAATAAAGGAAAAATCTTTTGATATGGAAGTTTCACACTTGAAGGCAAAATATGCATATAGCTGCTGAATCATAAACCTAGTGTACATCTATACTTCTTATATAAATATGGCAGTGGACATTTGCTGGGTATCTTCCCAGCACATATTTACTTTCCTCTCCTTTTACTGATGATGCTCTGGGTTTCCCAGCTGTGTGGTTTGGATGGAATTAATTTGTGTCCATCTAATGAAGTAAGCCTTGCTTTCCTTCCTCTCAGAAGAAAACCTCATCATCTGGCCACAGTCATTGGTTCAGATGCATGGCATAAGTCAAGTCAGTCAAAGCCAATGAAATCAATTTTGGGATTCTATGTGACTTACCAGGAAAGTGAATTTTTGTTCTCATGTGGATATAAGTGAGAAAAGACATAACCCAAGGAAATAAAGCAATCACTCTCTGGCATGGAGTAAATAACCTGCTTGGGAATAGAGCCAACATTGAGAAATCAGAGCCAAATATACACAGAATCTAAACCCTGGGAAATATATATATGAACTATGAACCAAGCTGTTCCTGTTTATTCCCAGCTGAATATTTTTAACTTTTATACCATTTTTAGAGCAGTTTTAAGTAAAATTACATATGTAAAATTGTAATTTACATAATTTCTGTAAAATTCTATAGAAAAATTATACAGAAAGTCCTGAGAGTTTCCATTATCCCATTTTCTCTGCACATAGTTTATCCTATTATTAACATCTTGCATTAGTGTGGCATACACTATATTAGGGTTCACTCTTTGTGTGGTATAGTTGTATGGGTTTTGATGAATATCTAATTCATGTATGCACCATTACAATATATTACAGAATAGTTCACTGCTCTAACAATCTCCCATACTCTATTATCCATCTCTCTCCCTCCCTCCACACTCCTAGCAACCACTGATCGCTTTATTGTCTCCATAGTTTGGCCTTTTCCAGAGTATCCTATAGTTAAATCATACAAAATTTAATCTTTTAAGACTCTCTTTTTCACTTAGCAATACACAATCAAGATTTTCCATATCTTTTTATGCCTTAAAAATACCCAATTTCTTTTTATTACTAAAAAATATTCTAGTGTTTGGACTTGCCACTGTTTGTCCATTCACCTACGAATGAACATCTTGGTTGCTTTTAAGTTTGGGTTATGAATTAAGCCACCATCAACATTCATGTGAAGGTTTTTGTGTGGAATAATTTTCAACTAGTTGGATAAATATCTAGGAGTACAATTGCTAGATCATAGAATAAGCCTACATTTAGCTTCATAAAAAACTGCCAAAGTGTCTCCCAAAGGCTATACCATTTTGCACTTATTAGCAATCAATGAGCATTCATGTTATTTACATCCTCACCTACATTTGTTTCCTTTAGTTCTTAAGCCAGCTTTACTGTAATTTTTCAATTACTTATAACCGATAAAATTCTATCCGAGAGAGAAAGCATAAGAACAAAAAGGGGAGAAACACAAAGCCATGACAGCATAATACAAGGATCCATGTCTGTAGCACCCAGATCAGAATTCTAGTTCTTTCATTTATTAAATGTGTGATTTTGGACAAGTTATTTAACCCCCTTAAATTGCAGTAGTTTTCTTACTGGTATAGAAAATGAAAGAAATGGTTCTTCCCACGACTGTGGTAAACCCTGAACACAAATGACAATGTAATGATCACAGTATTTAAAAAGGTCAAGAGTTAGATTATCACTCTGGAAATTAGGAAAAAATGTAAGTGAGAAGAAACAGAGGTATCTTTTCTTATGAACCTTAGATCAATTTAATTTCCTCTTTTGCTTTCTTCGCCTGTACCCACCCCTGCCCCCCAAAAGGAAGAAAGCTAAGGCATAAGTCTCAGAGATCTCGCTTCCAAAATGGTAGATCTGAACTCTAGGTCTTTTTGCTTGCCCCCACTTGATTCACCCCTAAGTATTTTTTTAAATTTATTTATTATTAGGAGAAAGAGTGTGTGTGAGTGGGGCAGGGGCAGAGAGAGAGAGGGGACAGAAGATCTGCAGTAGGCTCTGCGCTGAGAGCAGAAAGCCCAATGTGGGGCTTGAACTCACGAACCATGAGATCATGACCTGAGTCACAGGCAGACTCTTAACCGACTGAGCCACCCTGGGACCCCCCCCCCAACCCCTTAAATATTTAATATAGTATTTAATGAAGCATAAAATTATCAGTTTTGTGTTCCTACATATTGATATGTGAACAGTAATATATTTGCTTTTAAGTAAAGAAAACATAAAATGAAAAGATAATGCTTAATTTTTTTACAAAATGGGTTTGTTTCCTCTGCACAAATAGAAAAATCGGTGAGGAGACATTTTACTCTTACCTAGGTATTTTCTTCTCAAATATCTTCTTCACCTCTTCCCAAATGTTCCTTTCCTTCTCAATAATATTTTGTCTTCAAGAAATATATCTTTACTCAATAATCTTTTGGCTCTCTTGCAGAGTCCCTACCCACAAAACTTTATGTGTTCTCTTACCTTCCTCAGGCCAAATATAAGAGTAATGTAGTTGAAGTATTAAAATATTTCAATATGTATTCCAAATTCTTGAGTGAGGTCTTCAGTAGACAAGTCAATCAAAATGCACATCTATCAAGTGGCTATTTTTCCTAAGTACATTGTAGGAATTTCTGGGAAGCTACAAAGAACTATAGAAAAGAAAATCTCTGAGTCTTTTTCTCTATTGTTTTTGATGTTCACTTTTCTTAGGAATTCCATATGCTCTGGTTAACTCTTTAGCCCACATAATTGTTGGTTTCTCATACTTTCATATTTCTAAAAAGCTGACCTCTTCTTTTTTCCTTTACTCTTCTCTGCTAGACATTAGCTTTTTATTTATTTATGACCATCAGTAAAGTTTATAATTACAAAAACTGCTAAAATCTAGGTCATAGTAAACTACAAAAAATATTCTAAAACATGACATAACTGTAAGTCACTGCACTTTGATAATGTGTAGGTGGTACTCACCAAGCAACTAATAATAAATATATGACGTATCAACAAACAGTGACTACCCATTATGTGCCAGGAACTATTACATTAGGTATGAGAGATACCAAGCTAAACAGAGTCCATTCTCTCAAGAAGTTGACCGTCTGGTAGAATGTGACAGGCATAAAAGAACAACATGTTTGTGTACTGTATCAGTCAGTGTCTAACCAGGACACTAAAAATCATAGTAAGTACAACAGAAGAATTTAATGCAGGGAATTGTTAGATGGGTGATGGAAGAAGTGAGAGAAAAAGAACAAATAAGTAAACCAGAGATCAACATCAGCAGGAAGTCCCTCAATCACTGAAAAAACAAAGGAGCCAGAATCCTCTAGCAGAAATGAACCATTGCAGACCAATCAAGTGAGAGCTGGAGCCATGGAGGGAACAGAGCTCCTGCAAGAAAAGCAGTCTAAGGCAGAGAAGAAGAGGGAAATATCTTGACCTTCTCAGGCTCTCTTTTAGATTTTCAGCCAATGAACCAAATCAAATTGGAATCTAGCTGCCATGGGAGCCTGAGAAATTTACTAGACAATAGTCAAGCTCACTACAACACAGAGCAGAGAAAGGGAAAGGCTCAGAATAGCTCACAGGACCACCGGACCAGAAATGGCAAATATACTATGATAAAAGTCTCAGTAAGGTAGAGTGGAGGTATAAAAGAACTGATCAATCCTAGAGTGAAAGAGAGGAAAGACAAGTAAATTGCTCATACTAGTATCTCAGAATGGATATAAGAAGGAGGGAGGGAGGGAGGGAAGGAAGGAAGGGAGGGAGGAAAATAAGTCATTTAATCTTGAACCTAATTTAAAAAAGGGTGACGGGGGCGGGGGAGGCACCTGGATAGCTCAGTCCGTTGAGCATTCAACTCTTGATTTTGGCTCAGGTCATGATCCCAGATCAGGGATTTGAGACCTGTGTCAGGCTTCTCTCCCCCACCCCCCTCCACCTCCACTGCACTGTTCATGTACACTCTCTCTCTTTCTCTCAAAAAATACATAAATAAATAAACAAATAAATAAATAGTACCTACAATTTCATAAATTGTTAGTGAATAAGAAATTTTTTTTTTAATTTTTTTTTTCAACATTTATTTATTTTTTTGGGGACAGAGAGAGACAGAGCATGAATGGGGGAGGGGCAGAGAGAGAGGGAGACAGAGAATCGGAAACAGGCTCCAGGCTCCGAGCCATCAGCCCAGAGCCTGACGTGGGGCTCGAACACACGGACCGCGAGATCGTGACCTGGCTGAAGTCGGACGCTTAACCGACTGCGCCACCCAGGCGCCCCAGAAATTTTAGATATAAAGATGTAAATTGCCACAGAGAGAACATTTCTCTCTGTATGAGGGTAACAGCTAAGGGAATGTCACCATTAGATAGAAACTGCTCTCTTACTTAGTGCTCTAATAATCACACATGAAGACCGAAAAATAAGAGCCCAGCTCATAAAAGGGAAACTAAAAAATTTACCATTTAGGTTCCAGGGCTTCAAGGAATGATGGTGGTGATTCAAGATCTATAAAGGAAACTTTCATTCTAACTGTTCATTACAGCATGCTAAGCTAAACCCAAAAAGAAATCTAAGTGTCAAGCCTTTTACATATCATAATTTAGTTCATGCCCAAATCCTGGCAAGAATCAATAAAAGAAAGGACAAGTGTTGGGGGCATGAGCTGTAGAAGAAACTAAATGAGGCAGAGACCCAAAGCTTCAAAAACCACAATGGAACATGACTGTTAAGAGTCTGTGTCTATTCAGCACAAAGCACAATAGCCAAGAAGAAAATAAATTGACAATCAATAACCTTAAATTCTGAAATCGCCTGAGAACTTTGAACAATGATATTTATCTTTCCTTTTTAAAGCCATGCACAACACGGTCACAGATTCGCGTGGAAACCACAACCTAGAAAATTTTATCTTCCCTAATGACCTCACAAATCTTATTTTGCCTTGTGCCACAGGCACTACCATGGCCATATGCATCTCTTGATGTGAGAAACATGCACCTGAAAACACTGGAACTAAAGGTTGCAGTGCACTATAATTCTGTCCGTGTGCATGTGTCTTTATTTATTTATTTATTTATTTATTTATTTATTTATTTATCCCAATATTTCTTTTTCCAAAATATGCCTGTTGAACACAGAAACACAAATCAGTACTTTCGATCTCTCAAATCTATTGTTTATGTCTTCCTCTGGTTTTGGCTTCTTATAGGAAAAAACATAAAATTCTCAAAAAGATTAAAGAATTCACATTGTCAAAAACAGTTTACATGAGGCCAGCAGATCTTTCATTGAGAAAAGAAAAGCTTTCCAATATTTAACACTAAATCTCTGGATTTCATTATTGCCTCCTTTGTATTCAGCTTGTCTCTCAAAATTGTTAAGAGCCCTAAAGACTTTCTCATGATCACAAGCACCCATTTAGAAAGCATTTTTCTTAGTTAGTGGACAAGAAAATGGTATATTGATATTATAACTGTGTCTGCAAATAAGAAATTCCAACGCTCTTATTGGAGGATTAGGAAGAGTGTCAGAGAGATGCCTGCCTTAAATAGACCCTCAGTCTTATCCAACATTTGCAGAAGAAAGGATATTTAAGATAGTTTTAAAGATGACTTTGCACACTTAAAGTAGGTAAAACAAATAAATGGAGGGAAACTTTCTCTAAGGAACCTGTTTCTATGAAATGATTCAGAAGTGAGGCTTACTACAGACAAGGTTTTGTTTCAACACAACAGGACAATTGCAGTGTACTTAAATTTGGAGATTGTACAGCTGTTAAACTAACTGACCATTCCAATCTAATTTATCCTAATGTGCTCGCCGTGACTCCAACTGTTTGTCAGAGTACTACCGTAGGGTTCAAAAATGTCCAAGAGAAAAAGCTGCCAAGATTTCTCAGAGCCCCCTGTGTTCATTTTCACCCAAAGAGTTGACCACTTTCTATAGAAACAGAGAATGTGGAAAGACAAAAGTGGAGAAGGACATGGAATGTGAAAAGATCACCTGGTTCAATCCCTCCAACTAGTGAATGTCTGAATCATCCAGAACAAATACCTAGTTTCTTGAAGACCTGAGAGAGGGAAGGGTTAGGAGAGAAGGGAAAGATTTATTGAGTGCCTAATAAATGTAATCTCAACATCTGTAATATCCCTTGATACTGAATTCCATCACCCTCACATTAAAAAATTTCTTCATATTTGAATCTTTCTTCCCTTATTTTTACTATAATTTATTATATTTTTATTGTCCAGAATTATAGAGAGTAACTGTTCAGCAAACCTCCTCAATTTCATATGTTAGTACAGATGACAACCAAAACCAAAACACCATTTGTACTTCTCTAAGCCCACAAACCAACCTTGTTGTTCTTTACATAACCATTTAATTATTTTCAGTATCTTGTAAGTTTTCATTTTCCACATCCTTTTAAAAATAGGAAAATATAATTAAGATTACTTCACGGCCTTTTTGTCTGTTGTATTCTTTTCTCTACATAAAATCAAATAGGCTGATTCCCACAATGGCATCACATTGCTGACTCATTCAGAGTTTACTCATCCAGGCCCCAAGTCCTTTCATTTTGTTCTTATGCACAGACACTTCTTCCTCAAATTGTATTTATAATGTTTACTTTTTTGTCCCTAAGTAACTGAGCAAACATATTGTGGTTATAGCCAGGGGATGTTAGGAATGAAAGACAACAGGTTTTAGAGAATCACACTGAGAATTAGTTCCCTCCAGCACCAAATTTTAAGAACAAGTTTCAAAACTTTTGTAATCAATTTTGATAAATTTTCCCAGTTTTTTTGTCTTAATGTCTCCTTGATAAAGGTGCAAATCTGAAGGTAATCAACAAATTATTTCAGCTGATCTTAGTTCTTTAGAGAAGATATGACATATAGGCGGAATTGTACTTTAAGGGAGTAAGGATTTGCAAAAATAAATGAATGAATAAAAAGGATTGATTGATAAAAATTCTTATTATGGATAACATCTGGGAATGCTATGAAAGGAAATATAAACTTTGGTATACAAGAGACAGAACGCTAGCTCCTCACAGCCTCTAGGTAGCTTTCAAAGCCAACATAGGTGGACGTTTCTATATCTAGAAACAAGTAATAAAAAAATTCAACCTTAGATCAAAGTTAAATGGATATTCCCTCAGAAGGAGGTATGTGCCACAATAAAACTGATCTCTAGGGGATATATACCAATTGGGAAGTATACCCAGTTTAAAATAAATATAAGAAAGTCATAATTATATTAACTATAAGAGACAGCCATTATTTTTATCTAGTAGGGTTATTTCCAACTTGTATACTGAGACATTGGTTGACTTATTCTCATAAAATCTAAGGATATACACTTTTTCCAGACTGACTGGAATTGATCGGTACTTTATTTAGCAAACTGCAGGAACTCAAACTTTACCCTTTCTTTGACCCCCCACCCCATTCACTTACTCTTTCAAGCTCAAAACTCCAAATATTATTTATGTAAACTTTTACTTCATTCCATATGGTCAGTTGTTACTCAGATTTGTCAAAATTGAACTTGAGTTGTTTTGTATTTAATACTTCCTTTCTTCCAATAACCAATACATGTGGTACCTGCCTAATCTCAATAGTCTGCTAATCATTTTAACAGTTCTCAGGTGATCTTTTGGTAGCAGCCAGTCTTCTTTTTGCTGCTAAAGTGATATCTAAAAAAAATTATAGACTTACTTTCTTGTACAAAATATTTTTTTGGCTTCTGTAGTACTTAGGACACTGAGCTACAAATTACAGAAAACTCAACTGTGTTAAGAAAACTTCATCACATGACTTCACATACACACTTGGGAGACTAGGAATCATAGTCTTTATCTGGGCAGCCATGGAGAAGCTGAAGCGAGGGTTAAGTCTGTCCATCACTGAGCAGATAGAAAGACAGTTCCTGGTAACAATTAGCAATCTGCATAGTCACACACACACACAAACTTTGTTTTTTTGGTTTCATTTTGTTTTTAAATGACCCTAGTAATAGTATTTTTAGATTGAAAGAACTGTAGTATGATTGGTCTAGCAACATTTTTTTGAAAACTATGCTCTACTGAGGCTCTATATTCAGCCAAGATGCTCTCAGACTGCCCCTGGGGCAAAAAGTGGTTGAGCAATAAGAATTCTGGGCCCTTAATTCCTCTTCAACAGGAATAGCATTATATACCCCACCTCTATACCACACAAGTTAATCACAGACATTTTCTCATCCTGGAATAAATAAATATTTTTCTTGACAAGCCCATCTCCATTACTTAAGCAATTTTTTTAAGGTTAGATTGTATTCAAAGCATAAAATTGAAACTCTTCTCAGATATTATTCAATAAGATAAAGGAAAACTGGGGAAAAAATGTCCTAGTGAGTATGCGAGGAAAAAAAAATTCTATTTGCAATGTAAGAAGAGAATTTTTCTATTTGGAATACAGAGATGAATGTGATTTATAGATAGGTATGCTCAAAAAATAGGGAAGGGCAACTCTGGTCTGAATTTAACATTAGATCCCACTATTTTTACCTTCCTGACGAGTATTTATGACTTCCTATTAAGTCTTACAGCGCTGTAGGGGACAGGGAATGATATTCTTTGAATTCCCCAAACCTTCTCCACACCCATCAGCTTAATTTTTTTACCCCTGTCTGCTACATGTTTCTTGATATTTAGAATCTTAGGACATTGTCAATAGGAAAGAAAGCTGACCTCTGATGACTAGCACACAGTTTTACAATTTCAATTCCAAGTGAACACCCACTCAATCCCTTTGACGGTAATCCTTGCCAAAGCTTTAATACATAGGGTGAAATCTCCCAAGGCTAGAACTTTTTCTTGGCAGAGGAACATCAAGGGGATGGAAAATGCTTTGAAAAAAGGACCTAAGTTTTTTTGGGTTTTTGTGTTTTTTTTTTAATTTTTACACATTAAAGCTTTATCTTTTCTTTGCCAAGTGCTTCTTCAAGGTTCAGCCTGCAATGTCTAAAGGATAGTGCCTTGTGAGAATTTGCTACAATGGAATTTGTTAAAGGACTTCATGTGGTTATACCTTCAGAGATAGCCTAAAGGCCCTGGCACTCATATTCCCAACCTGGCTCCAGTGATTTCTGCGCTCCTCGGCTCGTCTTCTCAGAGTTCAGGTACAAAATCCACATTGCTATAATAATTTCTCTGAATTTTTTTGCCTTAAAATTTCACTCCGTCATTTGTGATTATCCAGTTTTTCCATTCTCAAAACTTACATTATTTCTAAGTTTATTTCTTTTGCATTTTATCACAGCACCCATTAAATTCTAGATACATGAAGAAAAATTATAAACAAACCAGCTATTTCTTCTGGCTGTACTCCTCTGCCATATTAACCCTGTGTGAGGATTTTTTGGGCCAAATTCAGCACCTTTTTTTTTTTTTTTTCCTATTCTAGCCTTTATTTTCTTTGTTCTATTACTTCTCATTCAGGGCTTCCACAATAATAATTTGTTATTCTACTCCATATAGGTCCCTGTTATTTGTTCCTTAACCTTCATCCTCAAACCTGTAACTGGATAGGTTTTTTTATTAAAAATTTGGGTGGGTGTTTATTATGTAGTATGATTGATCTAGAACACATACTGAATTTGTTGAGTTCCCTCCAGAGAAAATACTTCATTTTAGTAAACTGTCCATATTTATTAATATTTCTACTCTACCCAAATAGTGGAGAGGTAAAACAATAGCTCTCCAAGGCAGGGCGTCTCAAGAATTGAGGAAATTTTGTGAAGGTAAGTATCCCCAGGTAACCAGTATCAAGGGGGAGGAATGTTGGTTTCAAATAACCTACTCTTCAGTAACCCTACTTCTTCCTTTTCTGACACCCAATCCCTCATCTCCCTCTCATGACTCAAGGGCATAAGGATTAGAACAGTTCCATACCATTTAATTTGTGAAAACTAATTAAATATGTAAATAGCATTTCATAGAGTGAAGATCAAAGATATGAAACAAGTACCAGAAAATATTTTCCTTTTTAAAATAAGGTAAATATGGGGAGCCTGGGTGACTCAGTCAGTTAAGCATCCAACTTCAGCTCAGGTTATGATCTCACAGTTTGTGAGTTCAAGCCCCACATGGGGCTCTGTGCTGACAGCTCGGAGCCTAGAGCCTCCTTCAGACTCTGTGTCTCCTCTCTCTGCCCTTTCCCCGTTCTCTGTCTCATTCTCTCAAAAATAAACATTTAAAAATTAATTAATTAATCAAAGCAAATACATTGTATAAAGCAAAACAGAAGTACCCACTACTATTGTAACTAACAACTGTCAAGGAAATTAAAATATCAATGGGCCAGTTTATCATGTGAAATGATTTGGAAAATTCAGAACTTTTGGTTTAAGAACTTTTTGGTTAAGATATTAGAGTGATCATATTTATTGTCCAAGATGGGACCCTTGAAAAAGTGAAATAAAGCACTATGAATAATTATGTTGAATGACAGGTATAAACTGAGACTGTCTCTAAACAAATTGAGTCATAGGATCATTCTAAAAAAACTACAGATAAACTACATACACTTAGATATAAATACAGCCCCTATTCCGTAACTACTTTTCTAAGTTTTATTTGTATTTATTTTAAGAGAGAGATAGAGAGCAAGTTGGGGAGGGAAGAAAGAGAGGGAGACAGAATCCCAAGCAGGTTCTGTGCCGATGTGGGGCTCAAATCCACGAACCATGAGATCACGCCCTGATCTCTTGAAATCAAAAGTCGGACACTTAACCGATTGAGCCACCTCGGCACCCCATAACTACTTTTTAATAAAATTGACGTAAGATCCCCAGATAACATAAAGTAGAAAGAAAAATAAGATAAATTACAAGGAAACCAGCTTTTATAAAAAGTATGAAAAAGCAGACAAAAGAACTACCATTATAATTAGGGAATAAACAATCAGTATTCTAGAATGGAAAAGACAGTGGACAATTGGAATAAAAGAAGTATCTTGATTTCTCTTTCAACTGAAAATAAAATTGAATTATAAAATGGAGAGAACTTAAAAATAATCTCTACTCGAGGTCAGCATGATTAAATTAAAAATAAAAGTATAAGTTGATAATTTTAGAGTATTGGTTATTTATCTGATAGTTTAGTCATTAGCAATGAGTAAGACTTCTATGGAATGAACCCTAGGCTGATAGACTCAGGGACACATTAACTACTGCATACCTGGTTAACAGTTTACACATTTCCAGGATATGAGCACGCACATAATTTATTAATAGGCTTAAGGAATTTTTCCTATTAACTAAAAGAGTTGAAATGCATGAAAACAGAAAATACTTCTTATAAATATTTATAACCTAAAACATTTACTCAATGCCTGTTTTCACATGAAAATAGGCTAGAATTTGTCCTAAGAAATTACTAACAGCTACTCCTTGTTCACAAACAGCAATGTTCATTTCTTCTGTAAAGAAGAAGCCAATAAAAATTGTAAAAATCACAGAATCCTAGAATAGAAAAAAAAATCATAATTGCTTTTGTAGCTGTAAATATAATAAATCCATCATTAAGAAAATATTCAACCTAAACAATATTGAAATATGTTTGGATCATTAATAATAGCATAATGTTTTTTAATCTAACATACTATGCATATTTGCTCTATTTAGAAAGGCTTGTAAAACAAAACTATGATATTCATCTTATTAGCATTAGAACAAAATTCAAATACTTAAAATGACACTCAAAGTTATTTCTACTTTAAAGACTCTGTCCTTGTTTACATAATCTCACCTGTGCTTAGCAAGCCATAAACAAATATTTCATTCTCTAATAAATAAATTTGAATTTATGATGAAAACATTAAAAAATCTATTTAGGATCCCTAGCTTCTAACTCAATTTTTAGAACCAAGCAAAGTTACAATGTCCTTTATTTTTGTTTTTGCTGTGAATTCTTTGCAGCAAACACTAATAACAGAATTTCTTATGAAAATTAGATATTTTTCACACAGATATAAGCTGAGTTGCTTATTTTTCATTGATATAAGGAATAAAATGTGTTCTATTTTCCCTAGTATATCAACATCAATAAGTCATTACTCCTTTCATCAGAAAAAATTAATACAAATGAACTCCTAGAAAATAAGGGAGTGCTATTGAGTTGGGTGTTTTCCTTAAAGATCAGTAACTTACCACAAGTTCTGAATGCAGATATTTTTATTCTGAAACTCTATGGTATTGAGATCAAATAGGTTTTAATGCTAATAAACTTGCCAAGATTTTTTGGTTTTACACAAATAATTGACTTTAGGGTCTCATGAAATGATTTTTTTTCCATTTTATTTTGCTTTGTTTTAATTTTAAAATCTTTGTTTTGTGGTTCTAAAGTACTAGGACTTCAGCAATGATAAGCTGCCCCTCCCCCAATTTGGGGCCTGTTTAAACCTACCTCGGTCTCACCAAAGCACTGTGGTTAAAACAGGCATGATTTGGTGGGACCATTAATTTGTTTGAGGCTATAATTTTTGTTCCAGTAACTAACACTTCATTAAGTTGAAACAGTTTCATTATGAAAGGAAATATTCACAGAGAATTTAACCAATGAATGGAAAATTACTAAGTTTCCAACCAGCTTGATTCAGATGAAATGTAAAGCTTATTAATAAAATTGGTTTATGTTTTGAATTTTTTAAATTTTTTAACCATAGGAGAATGAAGACAAGAGGTATGTGTAAGCTTTCAAGTTTACCACAGAGAAGCAAAAATGGCATATAAAAATACTTAATTACTCTTTTAAAATGTGTCAGCCTCTATTTCACTGAAATTAAATGCAAATATATGTTTTGTTTTCCTTAAAATATATATGGTATATCCTGGACTTTATATTCTTATTTAAGCACAGAAATGCAGTCTTGTTTCATTTAATTCATTCATTTCATAGCTATTTACTGAGCACCCACTTTGATCAAAGCACTGAACTAGAGCACCGAGGCAGAAAACCCCAACATCTGTCCTTCTCTCAGGAACTAATGTTACAGGCAGTGATACAGAAGTTACATAACCAAAGTCAAGTTATTTCATTATAGTCATGATAAGTGGCATGAAGGTGAAGTCCAGGATACTAAGAATGCTTCTCTGAAGAAATATCACTTAAATTCACATCTTAAATTCCTCCTAGGTAAAGGAGGAAGATAGGAAAGATAATTCATAAGAACAGACACCTGAGGTGGAAAATAGCATGACTCATTTGAAAAAATGAAAAGGAAAAAGGGATGGGGGGGGCGGGTCTTTAACCTGGAACACAAAGAACCAAGTGGAAAAGAGTGCTGACTCTGGAGTCAGACAGTTTGGATTCAAATCCTGCCTCCGTTGCCACTTCCACGTTATATGATCTCGAGAAACTTCAATTTCCTCATCTATACGATGGAGATAATAACAGTATTGACTCTATAGTTGTTACAGATTAAATAGTTAACACACTTAAAAGTTTATGGTGGTGCCAGGCACCTAGGAAATGCTACAAAAATACTAGCTCTTATTAAGATTGGCATAACTCTAACCAGAGCCTAAATATTATGTTATTTATTGCACTTCTCCTTCTCTGAACATACTGAATCCTCAGTTATACAGTGGACTGGGAACAAGAATTCTTCATATTCCCACTGTAAAAATTGCACAATGTACAGCAAACGGATATCGTAGCCAAAGCACCACCATACATTTTCAAAACATCCTTTGCAAAGATCTCTAAAACTAGTCCCAGGAAATTCAGCTTTTCTTGTGGTGGTGGTGGTCATTATCATTTTTTGGCTTAGTTTTGCTTTAACAATGCTAAATTTTTAAGACGGGGGAGCATTCTGAATCTTACAGTAAACATTCTTTTATATATTTTTTTTAATTTTCTTAATGTTTATTTATTTTTGAGAGAGAGAGCACAAGCAGGGGAGGGGAAGAGAGAGAGGGAGACACAGAATCTGAAGCAAGCTCCAGGCTCTCACCTGTCAACACAGAGCCCAATGCAGGGCTCAAACTCAAGAACTGTGAGATCATGACCTTAGCTAAAGCCTAACGCTTAACTGACTGAGCCACCCAGGGTCCCCCTTTTATATGTACATATTTTTAAATGCAGTCTTATGGTATGAAGGTAGGGTCTATAATAACAGAAAAATGCCATGTAAACATACTTACATATCTTTGAACCAAACTGTAAATTTAAGCTTTAATGTTGATTTTCACAGTTTTGTTCTTTTCTTGTCCTTCTAACTTTCTTCCTATTTTTATTCATCCCTTACTATGTAGCTAACATAAACTATACCTTCTTTATGTCTTTTGAGTCTTGGTCATTCAAATCTATTTAGATACTTCTTATCTTGTTAGTCAATTATTTTTCCTTTCCTGTTCATCTTTGAAGACAATAATATTTAGGCCTCCCAATTGTAAAGGGATTAGCAAAGCCAGTTATTTTAGTGTCATTTGTTATATGTGCAGGAGATGACTACAGCCCTATTCTCTGACCTGAGGTCATAAAGTTCTCACATGTAGCCTATTAATACAGAATTTACTACAGAGACCAGCAAACCCACTGATAGTGATGCTCACAGTCCAAGTACTTATCTGACATTCCTAGTGCAACAGAAATTCAGACTCTGGATAAATCCCTCTATGCTCTCCTGGAAAGATTCCCAGCTTTACTGATATTCACTCAGGAAGAGATTCAGGATTTTTCTAAATTTATCCGAAAATGAAACTTCTCAGGGGAATGACTATAATCCATTTATAGTCTGGCTCTGCTTGAACATCTATCCTGAAATCTGCCTACAATCATCAAAGACTAAAAGTATTCACTCCTGAAGCCCAAACTAATACTTGCCTCATTTGGTTTCCAAATTCTATGTTAGGGCTCTCAAATGTTCATTAAAGGCTGCTAAGACCCATAAGCTTCCCCAGCTATCTTATTTCTAAATGTGATGCTTTTTAAATTATATGCTACATCATGAATTACCTCATTTCTGTTTTCACTTCTATGCTTTTTCCTGATTATAAAATTAATAATCAGATCATTATGAAAAATTAAGCAGAATAACATATATCCATCATCACCCACTTCCCCAAGATTTATTGCATTTCAGCACATTTCCTCTCTAAATTTCTAATGTTATTTAAATAAAAGTGAATTTATTTTCTCATGCAGTTAAACTCCATAAAAATATTTCTCTATTCAAAATGAAGTCTATGAAGAGTCTATATCCACCTGTCCTTCCCCTAATAGAACACATGAATTTTTCTTGAATCTTTGTAGCATTTTAAAATATAAAGAGGGACATACATTTTACTGATGTCACCATTTCCAGGGCAATATATTTTTCCAGTTTATTTTCTTTCTCTTTTATTTATTTTACTATTTTTTAATGAATATAATTTATTGTCAAATTGGCTTACATACAACACCCAGTGCTCATCCCAACAAGTGCCCTCTTCAATGCCCATCACCCATTTCCCTCTTCTCTACCTTTAGTTTGTTCTCTGTATTTAATAGTCTCTATTCTTCTAGTTGAAAAAGTATGAGAAAGTTACATATTAAAATCAATAACCCTCTTCAGACAGTAGGAGAGAAAGATGTCTTAGTTGAACAAAGACACAAGCTATTATCCTTTCTATATTTCTGCATTTAGAGAAAAAAAAAACATATAAAAAGAAGGCATTAAGCGCTCCTTGAATTTTTACTTTGCCAAAAAAAATTTGCCATCATGGTTAAATTATATTTCATAATTCTGGGGTTTTTAAAGTTAAATCACACACCAAGTAATTGTGGTTGAATGTGGATCCACCCATTCAGGGCTTTTTTGTAAACACATACAATTATCTAAAGTGCATTAACCACGACTATTTGTTCTGTGAGGAAACAGCATTTTTTCTGAGTGTCACATGTGAAAATATGATAACATTCAGATAAAGGCTAAAGTTGTGGTCCGATTTCTAAAATGCAGAAGCAATTTCACCACAAGGGGTCACGTCTACAAAAAGCAAACTTAAATGAAGAGGACGGAATGACTTTGTGGTCATCTAATAAGTTTTGCTCTCCACTGGGGTTTATTCACAGAAACAGCATAACTTTGTAGAAACAAGGTCCATGGTCAAGAGATTCTCTTATACTTCCTTTTATATTCTTAATCCTAGGTTGACCAGAAGAACAGATAATTCCTAAAGAAATTATTTTCAGGTTTTTTTTTCTTTTTCCTCTGATATCCATAGATCATGGAAAAGATACACACTGGAATAGAAGTGGAGTGTTACAATTATTCCAAATAACTATCAAACCTAACGACTTTAGGGCCATGACAGTTACTGATCTATAATCTTCAATATGTTTAAAACCTCACCCAATTTACATATGAGATTTCTCCTTAACCATCAGGAAAACTAGCCAAAGAGTTAATACTTCTATGCAAGTTTGGACTGTCTAATGTTCTATCCAGTTTCTAATACAGAGTGAAAAAGTGAGGTACTGAAGTAGGTGTGGGAAAGATTCACGATTGGTAGGTAGAGAGGAAAATCCATTGGAATAAGTCACACTTTGCTTATCTTATCTTATGGGATTGATTTTTTGACCAATATTGTCTGGATTATCCATCAACACTACTTCTCCTTCCTCATTTTTTCATCATGTTAAATAATGATCTTCATCTTTTCAGCCTGTAGACAAGTGGTCTACACATTGGGATATGTGGTTCAAAATCAGTCATTAAGGTACAGGGAGAATTAGTAAAACTTCTATTCAATATTAATTTGTATTGAAAAAAATAATTTAAATTGCCTCAGTAAGATTTACAATGTAATTTGACTTTGTCATGGGTATATAACGTATAAATGAACATATAATTATGAGGAATATATACTCTATGCATTTTTACTATAGAGGCAAAGAATAAGCAAAGTTTGAAAACAATGGTCTCTGCCAACTAATATTGTTATATTAGAGAATGTTCCTGAGAAAGTAAGCAAAAACTCCTCTGGCCCACCCCTGCCTGTCTTCTACAGAAGTGGAGATATGTTCCCAGAAGACACCTCATAAAATAAGGTATGCTTCTATAAGGGGCTTCTTTGTGAGATGGGTTTCTTAATGCCTGAGAGGGGAGTTTTCTGGCTACATTGCTAAAGAGCTTTTATGTTGGTCCAGTCTTCAAGATGACCCCACCTTCCAGGCTTTCCATGCTTGTATAGTTCCCTTCCCCTTTGACTAGGGCTGACCTGTGCAACCCACAGAATACTGAATAAATTACCACATACAACTTCCAAAAACTAGGTTTTAAAAAACATTATGATTTCCGCTTTGCATTCTTGGATCACTTACTCTGGGAAAGCCAGTTGCTTTGCCATGAATATATTGAAGCAGACCTATGGTGAGAAAGTAAGACTTCCTAGATTATCTAGCAAGAAACTGACGCATCATGGCAGTACCCAACAAGGAATTAAGATTTGTTAGCAACAGCTAGCAAGAAACTGATGCTTCTGCAAACAGCTATGTGAGTGAAACATCTTGGAAGCAAATTTACAGCCTCAGTCAGGTCTTCAGATGATTATGGACCCACCCAACATCTTGACTACAACCTTGGGAAAGGTCCCGAGCCAGAAAGACCTAGCTCCACTACTTCCAAATTACTCACCCACAGAAACTCTGAGCTAATAAACGTTTATTGTTTTCAGCTTCTAACTTTTATGGTAATTTGTGATTCAGCAATACATAATTAATACAGTTTTGTTCAATCATCACTATTCTAGCAGAGAATATACACACATCCACACACTGGACCATATTAAAATAATGATGGGGCGCCTGGGTGGCTCAGTCGGTTAAACATCTGACTTCAGCTCAGGTCATGATCTCACAGTTTGTGAGTTCGAGCCCCGCATCAGGCTCTGTGCTAATAGCTGAGCCTGGAGCCTGCTTCAGTTTCTGTGTCTCCCTCTTTCTCTGCCCATACCTCACTCACACTCTGTCTTTCTGTCTCTCAAAAATAAACATTAAAAAAATAAAATAATGATAAAAATAAGTCCCCTTCTGTACATTTCACATTATAATATTTGTAAAAAGCAGAAAAGGAACACTGATGAGTAAGCTTGAGGAAAATGAGTCAAACTTTCTGTGAAATTTCTATCTGAAATTTCTATTCTATTTCAAAGTGAAATATTGTTTCATTTTCCCAAATGTTGCTGAACATTCTAGTCAATTAAATTGTCCTTAATTCTAAAATGTCACAGAGAGATAACTCTATGGTCTTCCACTATTTGACAGTGAAAATAAAAGAATTTAGTTCCTTCTTCTCTAAGATCTATGTATATTGTTGGCTTTTCATGTTACTTTCTTTTTGAACTCTGAATAAAAACTGTCTCAATACAGCTACATAACATATTCTCAACGGCACGTAAATATATCGTTTAATCTATACTGATCTCACATAATCTAAAAAGATTTCCCTTTTAGTTTTCCAAATATCCTTTTAATCCTCTCTCAGCAAACTAAATGATTCTTGAAGGAGAACAGGTTTTGCTTTTCTTTTGTTGCTCCTTAGAGTGACTAGAAATAAGTTTTGCATATAGTAAGGGCTTGATCAGTAAATTTGGTTAATAGAAAAAAACAGTAGACTTTGGCAAGAAATTATACTAATGTCTAATATAGTCAAATAGAGTATCTCTTAGCAGAGATAAAATTATTCTATGGGTCAAACAATGAACATACCAGCATAATAATGCACCATAAATCTCTTGGTCATGAACAGCACGTTGGCCTTATATTACAGTATCAGTATCAATCTCCACCAAATTAAACTTTTTTTTTTTTTAATTTTTTTTTTTTCAACGTTTATTTATTTTTGGGACAGAGAGAGACAGAGCATGAACGGGGGAGGGGCAGAGAGAGAGGGAGACACAGAATCGGAAACAGGCTCCAGGCTCCGAGCCATCAGCCTAGAGCCCGACGCGGGGCTCGAACTCACGGGCCGCGAGATCATGACCTGGCTGAAGTCGGACGCTTAACCGACTGCGCCACCCAGGCGCCCCCAAATTAAACTTTTATAATCAAAGTTTATAGCTATAATGTAGAGCCAACTGACCTTTAAATAGGAAGAAATTCAAATATATGTCTGATTTTATTTCATACTACTACAAATACTGATCATCTAGGATAAGCAGGATTACAAGGCATCTTACTTACACTTGAATTTCAAGCTTATCTGGCCAGAGTTTCTGTAGGAGCCTACAGTGTCCTTATGAGGCCCTTCAGCTGCCCATCTGACACACTGGTGATTAGACCAGAAGCTTCCCAATAGGTCCCATCCATTAGCTGACCTGAGACCTACAATGCAGGGAGAAAAGATTGATTGGGCCAATCCATTCTTGTGTCATAATTTTGAATTTGTTAAACAAGGGGGTCATGTACACTAAATAGTTGTGACGGCCATCTGGGTCACAGGTGAACTAATGAGAAAGATAGAAAGGGAAAATACAATACAGCAGACTCAAGTAAAAGTGAAGAGAGAGTCCTTGAGACCCCTGAGAAGTGAGATCAGAGGCTTAGTTGTTGCCTTTATCTTTTCTGATTCCATTTCACATAAAGTTTGACTGTACCTCCACACCTGTTCCTCTGTATCTTTAAGCTAACTCCTACTCCTTTTTAACCTGAGCAACTCTGAGTGGTTTTTGTTCCTTGCTCCATCAAAAACATTGCCTATAACATTCCTTTAGGCTAAATATAGAAGTGAATGGGAATATTAAATCAGTAAAGTAGCATCAGTGAAGATGCAGAGCTACTTGAGAGGAATAAAAATGAGATAAACCTCAATTTACTCTTCTTGTTTAAAGAAGCTTTTTCATGGCAATCTCATTACCCTCACAGATTCAACTACTAGAGAGAGATGATTCCCAAATCTAATCTTCAACCCAGAATCATCCCCTGAGAAATTCAGATAGCCTCCTAGACCTGTCTACCTAAATTTATAATGACATTTTATATTCAACAAGTTAAAATTCAAGACCATCATTTTCCCTTAGTTAATTCTGCTTCAGTATTTTCTATCTTGAGTAACCACCATCTTACTCAAGCTAAAATTTAAATTCACCTTTGACATCTTTTACATCATTTACATTTCACTATTCTCCCTGCCCTTACACACCTACTTTCCAAGGGTTGACAACTGACCTGTTTAACATCCCTCAAATATGCATGTTCTTCTTCATTTCCAGCATTACCGCCCTAGGTTATCATTCCTCCTCTGATGCAGCCAAAGCAGAGGTAAATACATTCACATACCTGTGCTTTGGTACATACGACTAGAAATCAAACTATTAGTCATGGAAACTTTCTCTCCTCTCTAAATTTAAGTAAGGATTGGAGATGACATAAGTGTCATTTTCTCCTCATTGCTGCTTCCAAACCATTTTCTTCTCCTTTCTTTCTAAAATCACCCATTGTTTCCACCATGATAAATCTCATGTCATTAGTTATTCATCTAATTCATCTACCAACCCTCATTTTTGCTATCAATTCACTCCTAAGTCTTTGTCTAGATTTCTTAGTGATTTTATTGTTGGTGCACTCAACACAACTTCTGTCATATTTCTTGGTGATTTCAACTTTCACCTATATCTTCCCAACACCCTGGCATAAAGTGGCATTGACTTCCTCTCCTCCAGTGATATTTTCCTCAGCCACACCTCAACCTTATACTACCAAAAAAGGCATATCCTTCAGTGTCTGAACTGTAAACATCCCTTATCTCATCATCAACTCTCCTATATTCCTTTCACTCCATCTGGTATACAATTCTAAAACTCCTTTACCAACACCTGGACCCTCCACTGATCCTAATAACATTTCATTCTTTTCATTCTCCTCATCTTATCCTTACCCAATTTATATTATACTACATATCATTAGAACCACTTTCTTGCATATGCCCTAAATTCTTTGGCCTCTCTCTCCTACCATTTCCCTGGCCTTGAAAGATCTCAAGCCCTGAAGAAATTCCATTCTTCATATATTCTGCGCTATCTCCAAGGAGCCGAATGTGGTGGGAAACAGCATACGTCCATTAAGCTCAAGTGGGACCTTAAAATTACATGGAAACTTATTTACTTTCCCCAGTTGATTTACTCTCCTAGTCTCCCAAATAACTTTCATACTTTCTCCCGTTTCCTCAAACTTTCAACACATCTTCTCTGCTTGCCACTCTCTGCTGAGAGAGCAGAGTCAGTCAGATGAGAAGCTCCATTTGTACATCTACTAAACTGCCTACTTCTGCACCCATACACTTTGTCTTTACTCCTTCTAGAATAAATAAAATTATCAGTGTACAGTTGATGTCTATCTCTCCATGTAAGCACTAGAGCCTAACTCCCTGTCTCCACTCAAGAATATCATTCTAGGGGCAGCTGGGTGGCTCAGTCAGTTGAGTGTCGAGGTTTGTGGCTTTGGCTCAGGTTGTGATCTCATGGTCTTGAGTTCGAGCTCCACATCTGGCTCTGTGCTGACAGCTTGGGAGCCTGGAGCCTGCTTCAGGTTCTGTGTCTCCATCTCTCTCTGCCCGTCCCCCACTCTCACTCTGTCTCTCTCACTCTCAAAAATAAATAAACATTAAAAAAAGAATATCATTCTAGCAATATTCTCCCTCTTTCCTGCCCTGTCAATTTGTTTTCCTCTACTGGGTAATTCCAGCAGATTATAAATATGCTGTAACATACCCTATCTTACAAAACAACTCTCCTTTGGGGTGCACATTCCAGCTCTGCTACTGCCCCATGTCCTTACTCCTTTATACAGTCAAGTTCTTCAAAAGAGTGGTTTATCATTTCTCATCTCTAGCTCCAATTTTTCTTCCTATTTTCTCTTCAACCTATTTCAGTAAGGCTTTCACCACTACCAGGTCTCCATTTAAATGTCATCAATGAGGGGGCGCCTGGGTGGCGCAGTCGGTTAAGCGTCCGACTTCAGCCAGGTCACGATCTCGCGGTCCGTGAGTTCGAGCCCCGCGTCAGGCTCTGGGCTGATGGCTCAGAGCCTGGAGCCTGTTTCCGATTCTGTGTCTCCCTCTCTCTCTTCCCCTCGCCTGTTCATGCTCTGTCTCTCTCTGTCCCAAAAATAAATAAACGTTGAAAAAAAAAATTTTTTTTTTAAATAAAAAAAAAAAAATAAATGTCATCAATGAACTGTACATTGCCAAATCCAGCCATGAATTTTTACTTCTTATCTTACATGAGCTACCTACAGTATTTATACTCTCTCCTTCTTGAAATATTTTCTTGCCTTGTTTTTAGGGACTCCACAGATTCTTAGTTTGCTTTCTATCTCTTCAGACTGTTTTTCTGGTTTCCATCCACCCTGTTCCCCAACAATTAGTCTTTGGACTTCTCCTATACCTACAATTACTCCCTAAGGTAGAATGTTACCCAATATCAAGACTTTATATACACGTGCTGATATAGCTCTAATTCTGTATCTCAGGGTTGCACTTACATCCTTAAATCTGATTTGCTCAACATACTCATGGTTTTAGATTTGGCATCTCAAACCCCAAATCATACATCTAATATCCTCCTACTCCCCGAATAATACCATTCTACTTGAATTCTTCATCATAACATTAAATAATAATTTCACCTATCCTGTTTCTTAGATGAAAATGTTGAAAATATTTATTATCTTCTCTCATTCTCTCACATACACATCCAAGCTATCTACAAATAGCTTGTTAGTGAAATTCTGTTAGTGAAAAACCCAAAATATATTTAAAATATTATCAGTTTCCTATGGTGTTCTTTGCTTTTTCTTTGCTACCTACAGTTTACTCTCTAATGATTAACCAGAAACAAACTTTAAAAAATTAAATTATAACATAACTTTTCTACTCCAAACCTTTTGAGGGCTTCTCACTTTACTAGGAGTTAAACCAGAAGCTTTACAGTGGCCTATAAGGCCCACCATGATTAATGCTGCCTCCCTCTATGACCACTATATAGTCATATTATTGTCCAATCTATGACCTCTCTGACTTCTAAATGTGGCAAACACACATTTGCTGTTCCTAATAATATATATTATAATATAATATATAATAATATAATTTAGATATATGTAATATCTAATATATATATTAGATATATATAATACATATAATATAATATATATAATATATATTAGATATACATAGATATATTTAGATATACTTAGATATATATACTTTAGATATATATATCTCTTTCTTATAGTCTCTGCTCAAATATCTATAGATAGGACCTTCCCTGATCACCTTACCTAAAACAGCAAACTTTGCTTTAGGCAGACGTCTTCCTGCTTACTCCTCTTTACTTCTCTCCATAGAACTTATGAGACTCTGACAGATTATATGTTTTTATTTGACCATTTTCTATCTCCTTCAAATCAAATACATATTTCAAAAGGACAAGAAATTTATTTGGTAATGGTTTCCTTTAATACCTATTTAATACCTCACATATTAAGCAATGAATATTTATTGAATTGAATGATGAGTGAATAAATGGATTCAAGAGAAGCACAATGCAAACACTGGTATATGAAAGGCATTTTGCCTGTGGACCTTACAACATTTTAATGCAGTAAAATTTTCGAAATTTATCTAAAGTAAATACAATGAAAGTTTTCATACAATCTCCTATCAAGTCTTTCAACATGGATCAATAGCCTAAATAACAATAATTTTACAAGAGGCTAATCAAATGTAGCCTACATACACAGTTTTCTGATAATCTGGCTTAATTTAAAAACCAAGTTTGAGTTTCCGGATAAATAGAAGGAAATCTTTCAGGATCACAATTTATCCAAATAAATTTGGGGATGTATTAGCTGTGAGATTGAAGATAAAATATATTCTGATAGGGACATAGGGGTATAACAATCTGCTGAACCCATCAGCCAAGTACAAAGTAGGATTGCTCTCCTCTTGTGGAAGTTGAGAAACTTTAAAATATTCAATGTATAAATAAAAGACCAAACCATTTTTGCCCATATTTGATCTAAGGGAACATCCATGGATAAGGCCAAAGTTTCCCAAACAACTACTGTGAATTTACTCCAGTACACATGGATTTTCTAGTCCTTAAAATGCCACATTATGAAAAAACACAAACAGGGACTCCTGGGTGGCTCAGCTGGTTGAGAGTGTCCAACTTCAGTTCAGGTCATGACCTCGCAGTTCAGGACTTTGAGCCCCAGGTCGGGCTCTGTGCTGACAGCTCAGAGCCTGGAGCCTGCTTCAGATTCTGTTTCCCTCTCTCTCTCTGCCCCTCCCCCACTCTCACCCTGTCTCTCTCTCACGAATAAATAAACATTTAAAAAAATTAAAGAGGGGTGTCAGGGTGGCTCCATTGGTTAAGCATTCAACTTCTGCTCAGGTCATGATCTCACACTTCGTGAGTTTGAGCCCTGCGTCAGGCTCTATGCTGACAGCTCAGAGCCTGGAACCTGCTTTGGATTCTGTGTCTCCCTCTCTCTCTCTCTCTGCCTCTCCCCTGCTCGCACTCTGTCTCTCTCTCTCAAAAATAAATAAACATTAGAAAAAAATTTTTAATTAAAGAAAAAACACAAAGATTTTAACATGAAAAAATTTTTTCAAGATTTTTTTCTTAATGTTTATTTTAGAAAGAGAGAGAAAGAACATGATCAGGGGAGGGGCAGGGAGGCAGTGACAGACAATCTGAAGTGGGCTCTGTGTGGACAGCAGACAGCCTGATGTGAGGCTTGAACTCACAAACCATGAGATCATGGCCTGAGCCAAAGTCAGATGCTTAGCCAACTAAGCCACCCATGCACCCCACAATCTTTTTTGTTCGTTTATTTATTTATTTATTTAGAGAGAGAGAGAGAGAAAGAGATAGCACAAGCTGGGGAGGGACAGAGAGAAAGTGAAGAGAGAATCCCAAGCAAGCTCCACACTGGCAGTGCAAAGCCCAATGTGGGGCTTGACCTCAAGAACCATGAGATCATGACCTGAGCTGAAATCAAGAGTTGGATGCCCAACTGATCGAGCCACCCAGGTGCCCCAACATGAAAAAAAAAAATTTTAAACAGAGTATTATACAGTATCAACACTGATCAATAAAAAAAAAGAAAAATGAACAAAATGACTCCACAAACACATGACTCCATGTTAAAATGTTGGCAAAATAAGTCTTTCTTTGAGTTGTTTTGCTGTTAAGATTATAAGCTATGAAATGATTAAGAGACAGAGAACCTCTATCAAGTAGTATGAGATGAGTTTGGGCAAGTTAAACTATTCATTCTACTGGTTATTTCTTACCAGAACCATCTCTTTAAGAGCTCTCCTTTTTCTGGAAAAGAAAATCACATCTCCTGTACATAGATATACCAACACATATAAATGATATAATAAGCAAGTAAAATTTTTTATCTATAAACTAGGATAAGGGTGCCTGGGTGGTTCAGCAGTTAAGTATCCAACTCCTGATTTCAGCTCAGGTCATGATATCAAGGTAGTAAGTCCCACGTTGGGCTCTGTACCAGGCATAGGGCCTGCACAAGATTTTCTCTCTGCCTCTCCCCCACTCATGCTCTCTCTCTCCTTCTCCCTCTCTCTCCAAAAACAAAAACAACAAAAAAAAACCAAAAACAAACAACAAAAAAAAACTAGGATAAATAAATTCATATTAAAATAAAGAAAGAAAAGCACAAGTATGACTTTATTATTTTACCTTGACTTAAAGTACAAGTTAACCTCTACAGAGTGTTTACTAAATACGTGGTATTGTATCAAGTAGTTTTCAAAAGAAATTCTATTTTAATCTAATGAAAGAGCCCACTGACAGATGAGATAACAGAGGCTCCGAGACTGTATGTAAATTGCCCCAGATTACAGAGTTAATAAATGGAAGAGCCAGTACCTAAACTCAAAACGACTACCTCTGGAGCTGGAGCTTTTAAGCAAGGCAGTCTCCACCCTGCCATGACTATAGATGTGGATATCCTCATAGCAATTAAATGAGATTGCAAGAAAGCAAAAAAGCAACCCAAAAACTATAGGGAAATTGTATCATAACCTAAACATGAGGAGAGAAAACAGGATGAAACCCTGAGGCAAGCTTAGAGGTAGCAATGATTGAATAATGTCCTCTGAAGGTCAGCAATAGTGAAGACTTATTAATTCTGACACTGTCACCTTATCCCAAAATGGACAAGAAAACCTGTTTTGGGAACAAAGAAGAAAAACAATAGAAAGAGAAAGCCCATTTGGGAAACAAAGAGGAAAAACAATAATAGAGGTCCAGAGATAGTTTCTCAGAGGAATTGATCCTTGAAGGATAAGAAGCATTGCCAGCAAGTCGAGAGAAGGAAGGGCATTCCAAAGAAGAAAACAAAGGCAAAAGCGGGGTTTGATGAAGGAGAAAATACAGCAACGTCAGGAAATAGTGAGAAGGGATGGCTACGGAGGGAAGGATTTCTTGAGAGAAGTAATACCAGAAAGCAGACTAGTTCAGCTGCTAAAAATGTTTCCACATTTCTTTTTTTTTTAATGTTTATTTATTTTTGAGAGACAGAGACAGACAGAGAGAGACAGAGAGACAGAGACAGAGACAGAGACAGGGCATGCATGGGGGAGGGGCAGAGAGAGCAGGAGACACAGAATCTGAAGCAGGCTCCAGGCTCTGAGCTGTCAGCACAGAGCCCAACACGGGGATCAAACTCAAGAACTGTGAGATCATGACCTGAGCCGAAGAAGTCGGATGTTTAATCCACTGAGCTACCCAGACGTCCCAATGTTTCCACGTTTCTAAATTTATATTTATAAATTCCTCTCTGTAGGTAACACTTTGTATACCTAACCCTAAATATAAAATAGAAAAATTCTGAAATTTGTCTAAAAGGCAGAGAATCTCTACCAATATGCAAACCACCTGATGCTGGACAGGTTCTGGGAGAACTTGAAAGGGATCCATGTGATTGAAATGATGAAGGTAAAAACAGAACTGGAAAAGGCAGAAAAGAAATTGAATAAGAGAAAAATGGAAATGAGCTAGAAGGCCTATCTTTTTTTTTTTTTTTTTCTTCTTTTGGCCTAAAGGAGAAGAGCATGATTAAAAGAGCTGGAATTAGGCAAAGTTTGTTTTTATTTTTATTTTTACCAGATCTAGATCTATCTGATGACAGATGCTTTTAAATCATGAATTGTGGTCAGTCTTTTCTAATCTTAAATCCTCAAGTCTTTTGAAATTTACCATTAATGGCTGACTATAATACAGCAGTAGATCAGTTAATGCTGTGAAACTGTCATGACGTAGGAGGGCCAGCACATACAAGGTTGGAGCCTCAGTGCTGTGGGCTGATGGAGAAGAGCAAATAACCCAGACTAGAAAAGTGCTTACCAACTCAGAAGGCTTTTGCTCACAAAAAGATAGCTTTGTCTGTCAAAATCTGGCTTCACCTGAGCTACTATTAATATCCAAGGCTTTCAATCTATTGTTGTCAGTATAGTAGCAAGACTTTCCAGTCTATTCTACTATGTAAGGGCAGCTGCTTACCTGGACTGAAAAATTATGGTTTGATTGGCAGAAAGAAAGCATTTGTCATCCTGGGAGAACTGTACCTGTATCAATGGTGCTGTTTCCAATCATATCCATTAATTATATTAAGATACCCTGCCCAGTTTAGAATGACCTGGAGAAATAGGTAAAACTGAGCCTGCAGAGGACAAAAAGCTCTGAACACAATGAAAGCAGTATCTGATGACAGTTCTTTCTTGGCTTTTTTCTTGTTATTTCATTCTTATTCTATTACTATCTTTATGAACATTGTTAGTAGCGTCTGCAGCTAAATGGTAAGTTTTCAAGGCAGAAGACCTCCACTCACAGGTTATCATATTCATTTCACAGCACCTAGCCCTTAATAGGTACACAACTTATGCTGATCCACTCTGTAAACATAAAGCCTCTAAAGAATGAAAAAAAGAAAGATTAAAGAGTGACATCAGCAAGATGGTAGGATAGGAAGCCCCAGGCTCTCCTTCTTCCACAGAAACACTGGTTCAACAGCAATACATGGACCCACTCTTTGAGAAATCCAAAAGCCAGTTAAAAGCATCCTGCACCCCAGGTGAATGTCGAACCAGCTACATTGAAGCTGGTAAGAAAGTTTTTGGCACTTCCTCTCTTTATATATATATATATTTTAAGATTTTTTAGTTTTAAGTCATCTCCACACCCAACGTGGGGCTCCAACTTACAACCCTGAAAAAAAGAGTCACATGCTCTAACCAACTAAGCCAGCCAGGTGTCCCTCAAACTCTCTCACCATAGTCTCTCCACCCAACACAAGGGCTATGATCAGGAGGAAACTCCAAGCTCCTAGCTTTTCTGAGGGAAAGAGGCTGACTGGGGAATGAGGACTGCCCAAAGGATTGTCTTCTGTCTCACTGTGTTAGAGTGATGTCGGGACCCAGCATAATCTAGATGTCAGGGGGCGATTGAGAACAGTAACAACAAAAAGGTGGATAGCATTCTGCTGCTTCAGAGGACCCATGGTAGAGCGGACAAAGGCTTTTATATAGGTTAGTGGCCTCTTCCTCGGGGGAAAAAGATGCGGGAGCATGTGTTCAGAGTTCCAGGTCTGAGAGACCAATTTCTGTCCAGCCCAATTTGGGGAACTGATGTGACCTGACATAATCTAAATGCCTAGAGATTGTTGAGAACAAAGAAAATAAAAGGGGCGGGGGGGTTCACACTGCTGCTTCAAGGACCTGAGGTACAGCAGACAGACACCAGAGGGAGCAAGAGATTACAAACTCCTAAAGAAAAAAGAAACCAGCATATCCCTTTAATTAGGAGTCTTAACAAAGGACTTGTTTGTGTACATTCATAATCAGAGACACATCCACAGAAAAGGTGTGGGAGGCCCCAAGAATCTCTCTAGCTGGACTGATTGATGAAAGTCCTTCCCTGTATGGAGCCAGTCCATAAAGACCAGGAAAGGTGGCTGCTTTTTAAAATGCATGGATACCAACACAAAGTTACAAGGAATATGACAAATCAAGGGAAAATGGCCTGATCAAAGGAACAAAATAAATCTCTAAAAATGGACACAAAAGAAACAAAGTTATATGAATTACCTGACAAAAACTCCAAATAACTGCTGTAAAAATGGTTAAGCTAAGGAAAATGATATGTGAACAAAAGGAAAATTTCAATGAAGAGACAGAAAATATAAGCAAAACCAAGAAAATTTTGGAGCTAAGAATGCAATTAGTAAACTGAAAAATTTGTTCAATGGGATGATATATTCCAAGCACTGGGGAAAACAAAAACAAAAACACAAACAAAAAAAAAAAAAAAAAAAACAAAAAACCTGCCAACCGAGAATACTGTATCCAGCATAAATGTCTTTCAAAAATGAAGGAGAGATTTATCTGGGTGAACAAAAATTGTTGGAGTTCATCACCATTAGACCTGCCTTACAAGAAATGCTAAAGGGAGTCCCTGAAGATTAAATGAAAAAACAAACAAACAAACAAACAACAAAAAAAAAAACAACAACAACCACTAAACGGCAACACAAAAGCATATGAAAGTATAATGCTTACTGTTAAGGTAAATATGTACAAATAAATACAGATACTGTAATGAGAGAAATAGAAACACAATAACAGTAGGAGATTTCAATACTCCACTTTCAATAAGGGATAGTTCTATCCATTTTGGATAGTAAATCAATAAAGAAACAGAGAATTTGCACAACATTACAAGCCAAATGAACCTAACAGACATATATAGTACAATCCACATAACAGCAGCAGAATACATATTTTTCTCAGGTGCACATGGAACATTATCCAGGATAGATCAGTATGTTAGGCCACAAAACAAATCTTAACAAAATTTAGTAAGATTAAATTTCTGACTACAATGGAATAAAATTAGAAATCAAACCAGGAGAAAAACCGAAAAATTTACAAAGATGTGGAAACTAAATAACATACTCTTGAACAACTAATGGGTCAAAGAAGAAATGAAAGAGAAATTAGAAAATTTATTAGACAAAAACACAACATAACAAAACTTATGATATTCAGGAAAAGGTGTACTAAGAGGGAAGTTTACAACCGTAAATACCTACATTACAAAAACAAACAAATATTTCAAACAACCTAACTTTACACCTCAAAGAACTAATATAAAAAAGAACAAATTAAGTTCATAGTTAGCAGAAAGAAGGAAATAATAAAGATCAAGGCAGAAATAAATGAAATAGAGAATAGAAAATTTAAAAGTCAATAAAACTGAGCTGTTTTTTTAAAAGATCAACAAAATTAACAAACTTTAGCTAGACTAAGAAAAAAAGGAGAAAACTCAATAAAATCAGAAATGAAAGAGGAAACATTACAACTAATGCTACACAAATAAAAAGTACTATGAAAGACTACGATGAACATTTTTATGCCAATAAACTAGATAACCTAGAAGAATGGATAAATTCCTAAAAACATATAACCTACTAAGACTGTGTCCTGAGGAACTAGAAAATCTGAACAGATCTGTAACTAGTAAGGAAATTGAATCAGTAATCAAAAACCTCCCCAAAAAGAAAAGCCTAGGACCAGGTGTCTTTACTCATGAATTCTACCAAACACCTAAAGAAGAATTAATCCTTCTCAAATTTTTCCCAAAAAACGGAAGAGTAGGAAGTACTTCCAAACTCATTTTATAAGGCCAGCATTATTACCCTGATACCAAAGCTAGACAAAGACACTTCAAGAAAACTACAGACCAATATCCCTGATGAAGAGAGATACAAAAATCTCAACAAAATACTAGCAAACCAATTCAACAACACATTAAGATTATACATCACAACGTAGTGGGATTTATCCCTAAGCTGCAAGGATAATGCAGCATATGAAAATCAATGTGGCACACCACATTGAGAGAAAAGAGGGGAAAAATCACATCATCATCTCAATGAACACAGGGAAATAATGTGACAAAATTGAACACTATTCAGGATAAAAAAATATTCAATAAACTAGGAACAGAAAGAAATTACTTCAACATAATAAAGGATATATAAAAAACCCCAAGTGAATATCATACTCAATGTTGAAAAACTTAGTGTTCATCTAAGATCAGAAACAAGGCAAGGATGCTTCTCATCACTTTTATTCAACATAGTACTGAAAATACTAGCCAGAGAAATTAGTCAAGAAAAAGAAACAAAAGGCAACCAAATCAAAAAGGAAATACAATCATCATTATTCACAGATGACATGATCAAATATGTAGAAAACCCTAAAGATTTCAAACTATTAGAATCAATAAATAAATTTAATAAAGTTGCAGAATATAAAACAACACATGAAAATGAATTATATTTCCATATGCTAAAAACAAACAATCCAAAAGGAAAATAAGAAAACAATAATATCAGAAAAAATAAAATTCTTAGGAACAAACTTAACTAAGGAGGCAAAAGACTTGCATACTGAAAACTAGAAAACTGTGCTGTAAGAAATTAAGATACATACAGTAGAAAGACATCTCTGTTCATGAATTGGAAGACTTAATATTATTTAAATGTCTACATTATCTAAAACAATCTACAGATTCAATGCAATACTTATCAAATCTCAATGGCAGTTTTTACAGAAATAGGAAAAGTAGTCCTAAAATTCATATGGAAGGCCCAAAAGACCCAGAATAGCCAAGATATTCTTGAGAAAGTAAACAAAACTGAAGGCCTCTAGTCCTTGATTTCAAAATATATCATGAAGCTACAATAATCAAAACAGTATGGTACTAGCATAAAGATGGGCATAGAGACCAACAGAACAGAACAGAGAACCTAGTAATAACTCTCTATATATACTGTTAACTGATATTCAACAAGGCTGCCAAGAATACCAATGGGAAAACAATAATATTTTGTTTTTTGTAACTTTCTTAAAATATTTATTTCTTTTTGAGAGAGAGAGAGCAAGAGAGAGCAGGGGAGGGGCAGAGAGAGGGAGACACAGAATCTAAAGCAGGCTCCAGGTTCCAAGCTGTAAGTACAGAGCCCAATGTGGGGCTTGAATCCACAAACTGCAAGGTTATGACCTGAGCCAAAACCAAGAGTCAGACGCTTAACCCACTGAACCACCCAGGCTTCCCTACCTTTTTTAATAAATCGTGTTGTGAGAATTGGATATTTAAATGCAAATTAATGAAAGAAGACCCTTACATCCCTCAGAAAAATCAACTCAAAACAAAACAGACTTAAATATGACACCTGAAACTCAAATTCTTAAAACATAGGGGGAAAGCTTCTTAATAATGATTTTGGCAGTGATTTCTTGGATAGGACACTAAAAAGCACAGGCAACAAAACCAAAAACAGACAAGGGGATTACATTAAACTAAAACAAACAAACAAACAAAAAGCAAAAACTGCACAGAAAAAAAAAAATCAACAGTGAAAAGGCAACCTATGAAATGGGAGAAAATACTGATAAAGAATTGAATATATAATATATATATATTAAATATATATAATTCCTATAACTCAGTAGAAAAAAGCAATCCACATAAAAAATGGGCAAAATATTTGAAGAGATATTTCTCGAAAAAAAGATACACAAATGGCCAACAGGTATATGAAAAGATGATCAACGTCACTAACCATCAGAAAAATACAAATCATAAATACAATGAGATACCACCTCACACCTGCTAGGATGGCTATTTAAAAAAGAAAAAGAAAATAAGTATTGGTGAGAATGGGGAAAAACTGAAAACTTTAAACACTGTTGATGGAAATTAAAATGGTGAAGCCACTGTAGGTAATATGGAGGTTCCCAAAACATTAAAAATAAGATACTATGTCTTAGCAATCCCACTTCTTAGTATTTATCCAAAAGATTTGAAATCAGGATCTCAAAGTTATATTTGCACTAGCATATTTGTTGCAGCATAATTCACAGCAGCCAAGAGGGGAAAAACAACGTAACCGTCTACAGATGAATGGATAAAGAAAATGCAGTATATACATACAATGGAATGTTATGCAGCAATATAAAATAAGTAAATCCTGTCATATGTTACAACACTGATGAACCCTGAGGATATTATAGTAAATAAAATAAACCATTCAAAAAAGCACAAATACTGCATGATCCCACTCACATGAGGTATTCAAAGTAGTCAAACTCATTTAACCAGAAAGATGGTTGTCAGGAGCTGAAAGAAGAGAAAATGGGAAGTAACTACTTAATGCATATAAAGTTTCAGCAATGCAAGATGAAAAAGCTCTAGAGATTCACTGTATAACACTGTGCTTAAAGTTTACAATACTGTAATATACTCTAAAATTTATTAAGATGGTAGGTCTCATGTGTTTTTTACCACAATAAAAAAAAGACAAAGGATTTTAAAATCATCATGGGAATCAGTGAGATGAATATGGATTCACAGCTACCATTTCGGAACTCTAGAAAGAGAGGACTCTCCTAAAATTAAATGAAATTAAGGCAAATAATAAACTATATAAAATTTTTAATTATGCTTAGGGAAGTAGTTATCTGAAAATGCAGTTCAGGTGAAAAACATATAAATTCAAGAATTATTTCAACAAATTAGCAGAAAATAACCTCAGATGAAATTAGCTGAAATTTCATACTTTTCCCTAAACATCTGAAGTTGACATCACAAAGGATAATGTGCTCTCCAAAAAAAAAACAAAAAACAACAAAAAAAAAACTCTCCTGATGAACTTGACCTCTGTGTAGTTCAGTAATTTTTATTACAAGGTCACTTAGACAAGTTGAATAAAAAGCCAGGAAGAATAATACTGACACAGAGATGAAATAAGGAAGGAAACTTTCCAGCGCTTGAAAAGTTTTATGCTCAAAAGTGCTGATGACACAGCAGGAATTAAGCCTTTATCCCTGAAGCTAGGTCTGGTTAATATTTCATGGAGTCACCTCTCTTCAGAAGCAACCAAATTAATTCAGTGGCTACACTGAGATCTGAGAGCACACAGCTTCCTCACATACACGCTTTACAGAGGCCCAGCTTCCTGTGAAAGCTGCTGGAGCTCTGTCAACACAAGGGAGTCGCCCTGTGGAAGATCCTGTAATGCCATGCTGGTAGCAAACAAAAGCAGGGAACATACTTTGTAGAACAGCCCCAGGAAAACTAATACAACCAACATATACCCCAGATCCCTGTCAATCACTGAATTTCAACATCTATCTATCTATCTATCTATCTATCTATCTATCTATCTATCTCCAGCAGATCTCCCTTCCAAATGAAATTCTATTTGAAAATCCAATATACAAAACAGGAAAAAGTGGATTTAATCAGATTGAAATGAGAGGGGGAATTCAGAGCTCTGCTTACCCTCCTCCTTGGTTTCCCTGTACCTATAGTGTCTCTTACATTTTTGCCAAACTCCAGGGCTTTGCAGAACACAGCTTGAAATAATAATAGAAGTGAACCATTTATGAAGCTTTCAACTTTTATATTTTTTTAAGACTGGGAATAAAGATCATTAAATATTTTCATATAAATGAAACAAAGCCTAGACAATGTTCACAAAAAAAAAAAAAAAATTAAGCAAAAATATCCTTCCCGGTTGTCAATCCACTTGCTAGGTAGCTGACCCAGAAAAGCTATGGAGTACGATAGGAAAAATGATTTAGCTACTTATTCAAGAAACATTTCATAGCATCTCTGATCCACCAGGCACGGACAGGTCTTGGGGATATAAAGACAACTGGTAGGGCCCAGAGTTCAAAAGCTTTTGTGCACAAAATTGGGTCACATTTATTTAACACTACTCTATAAATCTCAACATTTTAAGACCCATCAGGCTGATTGGCAGGAGCCGACTCTTTAAGGGTCCCCTCCCAAATACTTCTGGAAATCCCTCAGGATACTTTCATGTGTCTACCAAGAATATATGGTTATCTCTTCCTGCCAGTAGGCTGGGAACTCACATACACTGCTGAAGGCTCCAAGTCACAAAAATGGCAACCTCAGTAACCCTCTGAAAATGCTGCTGTCCACCTGCCTTAACTCAAGCATAGCCTATGATGTTGCTGGGGAAAGGAGAAACCTTTCCAAGTTACCCATTCTCTTTGCCTACTATATCCTCAGAAACATGAGTTTAACCTGATTTATAGGGAACTGTGAAAATGGCTCCATAAGGACCTTGTAATTTGAGGGTAGGAGTGGGTTTTCAGAACACCCCTAATACCTCGGCGTTAAGTTTATAGATGATATGGAAACCTCTTAGAATATTAGCCCTCCCTTGTTAATGGGAGGAGAAAAAAGCATATGGAAGATTTATCAGTGAGGTTTTTATCTGCTGCCTAAGTAGAAAAGATACTCATGACAAGCACATTAGGAATTTCCAATACGTCTTTCAGAGCAGGCTGTTACTATTTACAGATTTATACGAAATCCTAGAACTACTTGGAAAAGTGTCAAAATGTCTACCCAAGCTCTCCAAAATCACTTTACACTCAAAATGTGAAGGCTCATTCAATTTTCTAATATAATAAAAGTACATATTTTTTTTTAATTGTATTTCTTTCTGTAAAAATGTTCCGTCAATGTATTCCAAAGGAAGCCATATAGTTAGAGTATAGGAGTAACGGGGCCTAAATGAGTCACAGGGCCTAGCCCCCAAAGCTAGGAATTTCATGAAAGAGGAGAATGTTAATTTATCCACAAGGAGAGTAAATAACAGAGGCAGAATAACATGATCAATTAATTCTATTTCCTTGGTACTATCATGCCAGGAAGGGTGCAACCAGGATGGATGGCAAGTGTGATTGTGAAGGTAGACTGAATCTGTCAGAAATGACCAAGTGGGAAGATGAAGGAAGAGAGTCTGGTAATGTTTTAAAGAATTATGAAGCAGGATCGAGATGCTAAGAATGTCATTCTAAATGCAAAGAGTAACTGCAGCATTATTATGAAATGCATGAGAAAGAAACAAACCAAAATTCCGGGTGGCTGGCTCAAGCACTACTTAAAGTACAAAAGAAAAATGAGAGGATTGTAGAGGGTATAGCTGGGTATTAATCTTATATTTGATTATAAAGAGCTTCACAAAGTAATCTAAAAAATGAGTGAGAAAGATTGTTCCTCTTATACTGACATACATTTAGTTAAAAGTATATCATGATATTCTACTAAATAAAAGATAATTTGTCAACTTGGAAAGAAAACTATAAAAGAACTGAAATTGTTTAATAAAGTTTAAAGAAAAGACATGTTAAATGCATGTTGGGCTTCAAAGAAATAAGAGAGACAATGGTAGCAAAGATGTGCATTTTAATGACCAAATGAGCCAGAGCTAAATATTATAAATTCTGGCATTAGGAAACACGTAAATGAAAAGTGGGTAACTAAAAACTGAAGAACTCACTGTTTAAAAATGAGTTAACTTGAAAAACTTAAATTGCAATTATGTAAGATTCAGGTCCTGAATATAACAAAAGCCTGCACAGCACATCTGAAAGTCCTTAGTTCCCATTTGGATTTGCAGGTCTAGATTTTTTTTTTCTTTCACAAGCTTACAGATGTCGCCAGTTCTTTTCAACTGATTAATGTTTTAAAATACTTATGAAGTAGAAATTTTTGGCTAAACGTCTAATGAAATTGCATGAATTAACAAAATACAGTAAGCAAGCCTCAATCAAATACAAAGTAGTGTGATTTTATTTCTACTAAACTCAGACTTGGGACATAAAGTAACTGTTTCTGAGAACATTTTTTCCTAAATGTTCTAGGATCATTTAGAGCAAAGAAATAATAAGGATGCCATAATTAAATGAATTCAAAAAATACTTAAAGGGACAGTTTATACAGAACAGAGAGCAGCATAGACATACTATCCACTTAAGAGCTAAGAAAAATCTGATACCTTCTTCGTGGCTTGGGCTAGAGCCTCAGTTTGGTGATCTAAAGCAAGTATCTATGTGTAGAGATGTCGCTTCATCTACCGCACTAAAACCCCAGTTAAAATTTTCCTCACTGGTATGCTGTTACTGGTATGCCATTAAGAGTAAGGGCTTTAGCAACTGAATACAAGCTCTTCCTTAAAATAAGACCTCTAAAAGACAAGACTTTGTGCTTTTTGTTAACCACACGGTACATAAAAGAGTGACTAGCATACAAATATTCAATAAATATTTAAATGCATAATGCATGGAAACAGAAAAGAACTCCTATCCAGGTCTCCTTCAATCTAAAAGAAATAAAGCCTAACAGTGACTCTATATGTTATCCACTACTTTATTTATATTTTCTAATTACTGTATTTATATTCTCAGTCTGAGTCATCTCTTAGAGAAGTTTCCTGTTTCATAACTGCTTCCTTTCATTTATTCTAACTGTGTATGTTTTGTGCAACAAGAGGTACCTTTCCTGCAGGAATCTCAGGAGTGACACAGCATGAAGGATTATTGGCAATCACAGTTTCCCCATTCTTCAAAATCCCTGGAGTTCTCTTCAAATTCTCCACTAACTTCTTGGATATTACCTCTCACCAAGGGTCACTAGGGATGCACTAACTCCCACTTACCTCTGCATCAATTGGAACTAATTCTTCTCCAGGTGACTGTAGTATACCCCACCCCAGGCCAACTGAATCAGAACCTCTGGAGAAGACCCAAGCATTTCATTTTTTTAATCTCACCCCCCCCTCCCCGCAGTGATTACATTGTGCATCCAAAGTGGCAAACCACTGCTTCACTTGACTAGTGTTTCTCAAACTTTAGTGTGCATATGAATTACCAGGAACCTTATTAAATAACTGCAAATGCTGACCCAGGAGTTCTGAGTTAAGGACCTGAGATTTTTGCCTTTCAAACAAGCTCCAGGTGATGCTGCTGCTGCTACAGACCATATTTAAGAGGAGCAAAGTGCCCTTTAAACTTCCTGGAAGAGGGGAGATTCTTTTTTCCTCCCCATTTCTGTGGTCCACAGAGATAGTGACCAATTCAACATTTTTTTTTTTTTTTTTTTAATCTTACACTCTTCCTAAGCCCCCTTTGCTGCTTTTGTCTCAATAGATCCTGATGATCCTTTCATTTTGGCATTTTGCTCTTGGAAAAACTACTTTCACTTCTCTGAGGGAAGGAACAGGATAACATTCCCAGAAAAACTCTTCCAGAAGATGAGAGAAAATATTTTGTCTGTAGCAAATGCATGGAATAAAATCAACACAGTTAAGTTTCCATGTTAAGGCAATCTCAAGGCCTCTACCCAGCTACAGTTTGTAAATTTGAAGGTCCCATTCTATGTCCTATAAGATGGAGTCATGAAAAGAATTTGTCATTAGAGAGGGAGGGGGGTGCTTATAAGACTGAATAATGTGTTTTAAAGCACACTCTCTCTGATAAAACATCTTCTCTCTTCATCTCTGCATCGCTCTCCTACTATAATCATTTTTAAAGTACCTTTATAATAGTATTTCTCAATTCCTATGGCACTTTTTAAAAGTAGCGAAGCCAAAGTCCAAACCCAACCAAATTATTTAAAATTTATATAAAAAATAAAATTAAAATAATAATAAAATTTAAAAAGCAGCAACCCCAAGACCCCAACTAGAACAACTGATTCAGTCCCCTGAGAAGAGGTCTGACCATCCATGATTTCTTTAATTCCCCGCTCATGCACACAGTGGGTTACAAACAATTGATACAGATGGAGAGGAAAGTTACACTAAGGACTTTTGGGCCCCCTACATTTGGGCCTCCAAAAGGAGGCCTCCAATGGAAACTGAAGAGTAAACAAAGCTCAAAAGATTTTGAAAGTGCCTTTCAGAAAACTCAACATTCAATCATAAATTTTTTTTTTAAATTAAACAAAAAAATGAAAGAGAATATTCTTTAACCTGATAAAATATTCTGCCAAAACCTACAGCAAATATCATATCAAATAATGAAACTTTATAAATATAACTTTTAAAATAAAGTATAATTTAAGGATTCCCCTATTGCTGTTATTATTTAACACTGTGCTGAAAGTCCTACCTAGAGACTAAAGGAAGAAAAAGAAAGAGGTATATTTAGAAAAGCAATTTTAAAAACGCTTATTATGTGTAAACAATATAATGATGCTCATGGAAAATCTAGAGAGAAAATTTTAGATCCCATGAGACACTTCAGAACAGTTTTTGAATATAAGGGCAACATTTTTTTTTAAAACATCATTAACATTACTATTCAACAGCTCTAACAGTAATTGCAAAATTTTTCAAAAATTTGAAAAATTACCACTAATAAAAACATGATAAATTATAGTATTATATAATGGAATAAAGTTTAGCATTATAAACAATAAATTATTGCTATGCATGTCAACAGGGATAGATTATAAAAATATAATTTTGGAAAGTTTCATAATACAGCATTCCAAATGACACAATTTATTAATGTCTATAAGCAAATAAGCAATATATAAATATGTTTATTAATATACATGTGATAAAAGTAATGTAAAGGAGAATGAGAACTATATTGAATTAAAAGAACAACTAACTTCAGATAACTATTGCCTGCCTCAGGTAAAAGAGGGAAATGAAAATAGGAGAAGAGTAAGAAAGGGAGTTTAACTAGTGTTTATAGTATTTCCTTAAAAAAAAAAAAAAAAACCCAAAGCAAGTAGGAAATCAAAACATGAGCCTTGCTATGAATATTTATAATATTATCCTCTGTGCTTTTTGATATGCATGAGACATATTGCAATAAATATTATTTTTAAAACAGTGGTGAGAGATGTAGGAGGATAACCATGGTCACAGGGAAGCACAGAACATGGGGAAGAAGGTATTTTCAGCAAGAAGGTATCTTAGTCCCTTTGGTCTGCTACAATAAAATACCATAGGATTATTAAACAATAGAAATTCATTTCTCACAGTTCTGGAGGCTGGGAAGCCCAAGATCAAGGCACTAGCACATTTGGTGTCTGATGAGAGTCTTCTGGCTATAATTTTACTAGGTAGAAAAGGCATAGGTCTCTAGGGTCTCTTTTATAAAGGCACTAATCCCATTCATGAGGGCTCCATCCTCATGGCCTAATCCCTCCCAAAGGCCCCACCTCCTAATACCACCACCTTGGTGGTCAGGATTTCAAGGTAAGAATTTGGTGGGAGGACAGAAACATTCAGTCCATAGCAGAAGGTCTATAGTGTCAAGGGGGGCATTTGACTATGTGGTTAAAAGCTCAATGATTCATTAATAGACATTTAAACAGAGCGGATAAAACCTTGGAAACTAGTATCAGATGGACAGGAGTTTGAGTTTCTACTTGATCACTTAGCTGTGTGGACAGAGTCAACCTTAACTTCACTAATTCCCCACATTTTCTTCTGTAAATGTTAGTAACAATAGTTCCTACTTGAGGGATTATTTTGAAGATCAAATGAGATACCATATATAAAGAATTTATTATGAATATTGATGACCCAGTCATTTCCTTTACCTCTCACCGGCTTGAGTCAGTTTTATGAAATAACCTTACAAGAACAACAAATCCAATCCAATTGGGATCCATGTGTGCTTCTGAAGAATTTTTAGTATCTTTAGAAAAGCGGAGCAGGAGAGAAAGACTTTGGAGTCAGATAAATGGGGCTTCTTGTCTAGGCTCCTCCATCTAAGTTACTTAAATCTCTCTGTTTTCTTTCCAAGATTAAAACAATGGAGATAATAAAAAAATTTTCACAAATTTGTCATAAGTGCTGAATGACACAAAGTATGTAAGACTGACAGTATCTACCATAAACCATAAAAGAGTTGCTCCATAAATATCCATTGTCTTTGTAAAGACAAGAATAATAGGAAATGTGAGAATAAGTCACTAGAATGGGTAACTGAATGCCAAAGTGGGTGGTACAGGTAACTGTTACAGGAAGCAAGAATACGAAGTGTGTAAGGATTGACTACCTTTTTTTTCTGGTAGAATTATTCCAAAGGTGTAATACTTCTCAAGTCTAGGCAAAATTGCTTGTTTAAGGAAGTAACAAAATAAAATTCTTCCTTTGTCTCTTGAATTTTTGGCTCATTACCTTTGAGAATCTTCTTCATCAATCTTCTGAAACAGGATCCCTTCAGGCTTCATTCTCGTATCTTATCTAGTTCAACAAACCAGTTGTCTTATCTTTTCCTGTTTTAATCTGGAGATTTCCAGGCATATTTGCCTAAATTTTCATGCTTCATTTGCAAGGCAGTAAACTGTTGTTCAATAAGGCTTGGCTGCAGACTCTGCAAGGGTGCAGGATTAGTCTGGAGTCCTCTGAAAGAGCAGAGATAACCTCGCCAAGGGAGGCTTATCTGGCTTGTTTATACAAATCAAAAACAAGTTGCTGAACAAGAGTTTATCTCAACCAGGGGAGCTACTTGAACAATTCAGATAACTTCCTATTTGCCAACCAACTTTCTGTTATCAGGAAATGCTATACCAAGAGGCTGACTGTGTAAAATATGTGGAAATTTTCAGCATGCATTTATATTCCAGCTAGAAAGATGATGTTGTTTAAAGAACAGACAAGTGTTGAAATGCTATTAAAAGTGTACAAAGTATCCAGCAGTCAAAAGCCAGAGCAAGCTGACACAGATAGGCTCATATATCAACAGTACTGTGACTTTTTGTTTGCCTTTATCACAACTTGGTGTATAAAGAGCCATTTGAAACTGGGGTAGTTGCCATTTCCCTCTTTCTTTGAAAAGGTGTATTTCACGGAGTCAAAATATGGCTGATTGATGCTCTCTATGTAAGAATTTTCTATTTAGTAGTGTTCCCTGAAATCTCTAAGAAATTCAGAAGAGGCATTTAGAACTCCTCAAGATCAAAAGTTCCTGCAAAATTTGAGGGGGTGGAGAAGGACAGGAATCCTAAAGGCTTCAAAAGAAAGAGAAAAAACATCGTAATTTTCAGCAATGGAATTGACTACAAAAAATAAAAGTGGTTTATCCAAACAAAGAGGAAGGTGAAAAGCAGATCCTGCTTCCTGGGTCAGACTTTGGTGAGCAGGATCCTGCATTGCAAGGAGAATATCACAGAGTAAAGGGAAGAATATTATATGGAGATATAGAAATGCCGAAAAAAGGGGCACTTAGGTGGCTCAGTCGGTTGAGCATCTGACTTCGGCTCAGGTCACGGTCTTGCGGTTTGTGGGTTCAAGCCCCTTGTCAGGCCCTGTGCTGACAGTTCAGAGCTTGGAGCCTGCTTTGGATTCTGTTTCCCTCTCTCTCTGCCCCTCCCTGCTCACATGCTGTTGTCTGTCTCTCTCTCTCTCTCTCTCTCTCTTCCCCCCCCCCAGAAGAAAAAATAAACATTAACAAAAAAAATTAAGAGTGGCGCCTGGGTGGCTCAGTCGGTTAAGCATCCGACTTTAGCTCAGGTCATGCATGATCTCACGGTTCGTGGGTTCGAACCCCGCATTGGGCTCTGTGCTGACAGCTCAGAGCCTGGAGCCTGCTTCGGATTCTGTGTCTCCCTCTCTCTCTGTCCCTCCTCCGCTCACACACTCTCTCTCTCAAAAATACATAAACATTAAAAAAATTTTTTTTTGAATTTTAAGAAATGTTGAATAAAGAAGGCTAAGGTCTGACTGGGAGGAAGCAAATGAACTTGGGCAAAGCTCTGCAGGAAGTTTAATAAAGTTGCCTCAGACTTGGTAACTATGAACAGCAGGCCTAATCTAGCATTTAATCGAGACTTCTAACTGTCACAGGAACAAGAAGTTGGAGGAAATGCTGAACAGTAAAAATAAACAATACTGAGTCTTTTGTGTGTGGCAAACCACAGATAGACCAATTCTGCTTCTGGTGGGCTTTCACCATGCAAAGGGAATCAGTTCTATATGAAACAAGACAGTTTTGTTTTGTTTTTTTTCATCAGTTGGCAGTAAATTTGGATAACAAAGATGAGCCTCTGTATTTGAATACATTTATGAAATCAGATTGACAAAATGTAGAAAAGGTGTAAAGGAATGAGGCAGTAAACGGCTAAATCATTTACCAACAGAAACTCTGAGAGAACAGTGAAACTTTTAGACAAATGTAAATTTATACTTAGGAGCTGCAAGACTCTTAAAATATCTATGAAAGAAATTTTTACCTGTGAAAAGTCATTCTAAGTCTCTTATGTGGGATATAAATTCTTAGCTTGACTACATGCTAGAATTCAGGTGTGGTTCAAAAACAAGAGTATGAACCAGGAGGAAGAATGTAACCTGAAACAGGTTACCTCGCGCTCTGAGACTCGGTTTCGCCCTAACTGCTAAATGGGAATGATATTGATCTCTTGAGGTTGTTGTGATGATTAAACAAGAATATTTATAAATACTCTGGCACTTCCTTGGCAGAGAGTAGATGCTCAACAACTGGAGTCAGTCTTTATTAATATTATCATCACTATTACCAAAATAATAACTCATTTGGCCCCAAGACCCAAGATACAAGAAACTATGCCTGAATTCTAAGGGAAGGACCTATGATTAAAACAGAGATAAACACTAACAAATTTTCTAAAGAAAAATGGCATGGTTCCATGAGAGCAAGCAGTGTCGATAGCATTAATGCTCACATGCCAGCAGGGTTCCGGGCTGTGAAGCAGGAACAGCGTCAATCAGGGAAAAGCTAGTTAGGATGCCATGGCACCAAGTGACTGCAGGAAGTATCCAACACGGCACTAAAAATCAATGACTTACTTGCTGAGCTATTTCTTTTTCAGTTCTTTTCATTCCTAATTAATTCAAGGAGAAAGCATCAGTATACAGTAAAACCTCTGCCTTTTTAACATTTCTCTAATGACTCATCTCCCTATTAACAAAAAGAGAACAGAACTCAGGTTTAGAGTTTTTATGGGTAGGAGTCTCTACCTAGAATTTACTGACATGATTTGTTTTCACAGTATTTACTCTTTGACTAAATACTCTTTGGCTGTCTTTTATTTACAATTTTATTTACAAAGGCAATCTTATTGCCTTTCCAATTAGGGTAGTGATAAAGAATTTTCCTTCAAATTACCGACATGTGTATAAAAAATATAAGTGTATGCAAAGGAAAATATTAAGTAAACCATTGTCCATTAGCTGTATGTTTTTGGTAAGGTTGCTTCAACTTTCTGTGTTTGACTTTCTTATTTATTACATGGGATAATAATTGTAATTACCTCATAGGGATTTAAAGGATTAATCCAATAACATATGTGAGGTGCTTAAGAGAATGCCTATACAGGGTTAATAAAAACTTGCTATGATTTTAGGGGCACCTGGGTGGCGCAGTCGGTTAAGCGGCCGACTTCAGCCAGGTCACGATCTCGCGGTCCGTGAGTTCGAGCCCCGCGTCAGGCTCTGGGCTGACGGCTCAGAGCCTGGAGCCTGTTTCCGATTCTGTGTCTCCCTCTCTCTCTGCCCCTCCCCCGTTCATGCTCTGTCTCTCTCTGTCCCAAAAAAATAAATAAACGTTAAAAAAAAAAAATTAAAAAAAAAAAAAAAACTTGCTATGATTTTAGAGGAAGTATATTCTTGAGTTCAAGGCATGGTCCATCATTCTATGTAACCAATCTTCACATTTAACAGTCTGGTTATCCAAATCATCTTCTAAAGAGGGGGTAAATTCTTAGCTTGCCTCAGTTAAGCGTCCTGCACTTGATTTCAATTCAGGTCATGATCTCATGGTTTGTGAGATCGAGCCCTTCATTGGGCTCTGCGTTAACAGCGCGAAGCCTGCTTGGGATTCCATCTGCCTGTCCCCTGCTCACATACACTCTCTTTCTCCCCCTCTCTCTCAAAATAAATAAATAAACATTTTTTAAAGGTTAAAAAAGGGGTGAGTTAATGCTATTATTAAGTAAATAGTACAAAACACATACGTACATATTGTATACAGAGTTATCAATTATTTCCCTCCCAATAATTGATACTTTTAAAAATAAAGCAGGGCCATAGAGTATATCAGAAAAGAACAATATATGATTGAATGATAACCAAATTAACACCAAGCATCCCAGAAATCACACAATATGCTTCTGAGTTCTCAGAGGCTAAAAAGAAGTAAAGAGAAAAATGTAATTGAAAACTGCAGAGAAAGGAAGGCAGAGAAAGAAAGAACTCTACCAAAGGGTTCCTTTTAGAGTATTATACCATTGAGGGTCTTTGGTTGCAAGCCAAAGAAATGGACTCTGACTAACATAAGCAAGTTGATTTTTTTTTTTTTTTTTGAAAAGTAATTGAGGAAGGTTGAAGAACCAGGCTTGAGAATGTGCAGGAGCAAAGGTAGCTCATGAGGCCTTGAAACAGAAATAGTATCAAATGAGAAAAAAGCTCCTTAGGATGCTGCTATATAGAAAGAACCGAATTCAAGCCATTTCTTTTCTTTTGGTTAAAATTTCATTCAGTTAAAATTTCATATTTAGAAAGAAAGAATCTTATTAGTCTAGCTCATGTCAGGTACCTCCTCTATAGAGATATCAAAAATGTTACCAATCTCATCAGAATATATCTAACGGGAAAAAAACAGTTTTAATAAGGGAATCCAAGGTTCTAGTAAGATGGGAAAATGGATACTAAACAGCCAAAGAAAACACACGGCCAATACAAGAAGGATGAAGTCCAGGTCAAAACTTTCATCCACAATACCTCTCAAGACTATCTTTTACGTAGCCATTGTTTCTGATTTATATTTAACCCAAAACACAAGTAAAAAAAAAAAACCAGGGTGACATGAAGAAAGAACACTCTCATAACTTCTCACCTTTGCTGGATTTTTGATTTGCTCCTAAAGATCACCCTAATTTTTGCCACAGGAGGCTGACGTAGATGGACTTCATCAATAGGCTCCTTGAAATCCATCTGGATTTATCCAATGGCAGGGACTGGACGCTGCAGAAGTCATAAAGTTCAGAGTATTTATCCTTTTACCTCCCCACTGCACTGAAACACATAAATCAATCCCTTCATCACGTCCCATCATCAAAATTTATAGCTACATGGGAATTCTGGGGAAGATGGCAGAGTAGGAAGACCCTAACCTCACCTTTTCTCATGGATGCAATTAGATACTACATACATCAGTGTAAATAGCCCAGAAAATGAGCCAAAGACTAGCAGAACAGACTCCACAACTAAATGTAGAGAACAGGCCACATCGAACAGAAACGTGGTGGGGAGCTAAACCCCACAGCTCTAGCCACCAAAGGGAGAGAGCCATGGGCATAGAGAAGGGTGAGGAATAGACTATCACACCTGGGAGCCTGCACAGGAAGATGAATCCCCGTAACATTCGGTTTTGAAAATCAGAAGGGCTAAATTTGCTGATTTCTTACAGCAAGCAGGACATACAGCCTAGAACTTTAGACATTAGGCAGCTTGGCTCTGAGAGAGCCCAGATCATGATAGGATGCTGAGTTCCTACCCTTAAAGACAGAGCACAACAAACAGCCATGGGAAATACAGCATAGGAGCAGCAGTTTGAAAACATCTGGACCATACAGGAGGGAGAGTTACTTACTAATCTCAGAGTTCCCTGAGGGACTTCTCCAGAAACAAAGGAACTAGCAGGTACCATTTTCCTCCTCCACCCCCCAGCATAAACACACAGCTACCAGCAAGAAGCAGCACTGCTCCAGCATTCACTACCTAACTTGTTTACACTGTATCCTGTCCTCTCCAGCCAGGCCTGCCTTACTCCCAGTGCTATAGGTCCCTGCCCCCAGAATACCTATACAGATGCCAATAAGGCATCTCCCAAATGCATGCTTTATGGGTCCTCGGTCCCAGCAGGGTAGTTGGTCACCTCCCGCAGGGGATGCATGCACCTTATTAAAACTGCATCCTCCAGCCTGCATGGACTTTGTGGAGCAAAAGACCAGTCCTGGTCTCTACAGTGGCTGTGCATCCCCATTAACCAGCACCACCTTGTTAAACGTTGCACACTCCATCCACTACTTTCAAAAACAAGAGACATAGCTGACTTCCCTAACACATAGAAAGAGACATAGAGAGCTAGGCAAAGTGAAGAGACAGAGGTCTCATATGAAAGAAGAGGACAATATCACAGCAAGAGACCTAAGTGAAGCAAAGATAAGTAATATGCCTAATAGATAGCAAATTTAAATTAATGATCATAAAGATACTCAATGCACTTGAGAAAGAATGGAGGGTATCAGTGATACCCTTAACACAGAGATAAAAAAGAGTCAGAGATGAAGAACACAGTAATTGAAATTAAAAATACACTAGATGGAATAAAGAGCAGGCTATAACATGCAGAAGAATGAACCAGTGACCTGGAGACCAGAGTAATGGAAAGTAATCAAACTGAGAGACAGAAAAAAAAAATATGCAAAATGGAAATAGAGAGCTCAGCAACTCCATCAAGCATAATAACATTTGCATTATAGGGATCTCAGAAGAACAGAGAGAAAAGGGAGCAGAAAATTTGGTTGAAGAAATAATAGCTGAAAATTTTCTAAATTTGTGGAGAAGGAAACATAAATCCAGGTACAAGAGATACAGAGATCCCCTCCAAAAAACAACCCAAGAAGTTCCAAACAAAGATACATAGTAATTAAAATGGAAAAAGGCAGTGATAAAGAATTTTAAAAGCAGTAAGACAAAAGAAAAAGGTTATACACAAAGGAAACAACAAAAGGCTATCAGGGAATTCTTCAACAGAAACTTTGCAGGTAAGAAGACAGTAGCATTATATAGTCAAAGTGTGAAAAGGAGAAAGAAAAAAATCTGCAGCAAAGAAAACTCTATCCAGAAAGGCTATCATTCAGAATAAGAGAGATAAAGAGTTTCCCAGACTGTTGCTGGGTGGCTCAGTTGGTTAAGTGTCCAACTCTTGGTTTTGCTCAGGTCATGATCTCATGGTGCATGTGTTTAAGCCCCACACTGGGCTCTCTGCTGTCAGCATGGAGCTCACTTTGGATCCTCTGTTTGCCTTTCTCTGCCCCTCCCTTGCTTGCACGTGCTCTCTCTCTCTCTCAAAAATAAATAAACGTTAAAAAAAAAAAAAGCTTCCCACACAAAAAAAGGAAAGGACTTTATGACCACTAAACCAGATCTCAAAGAGGACTCTGAGTGAAAAGTAAGACCATAAGTAAGAGTAAGAAAAGCAGTAAGCACAAAGCAGTAAAAATAAGTATACCCACAATAATCAAAGGACTCACAAAATAAAAGGAAGTAAAGTATGACATCATATATGTAAAACATGGAGAGTAGAACCGTAAGTAATAGGTTCAAATGTAAGAAACTATCAACTGAAGATAGACTACTATATGCAGAAGATGTTATATACAAACCTAATGATAACCATAATTCAAAAACCAGTAATAAATACTCAAAAAATAAGGAGAAAGTAAATCACTAAAGAAAGCCAACTTATGATAAGAGAAGGGAGCAAGAGAAAGAAAGAAAAAAGAAGAAAGAAGGGAGCAAAAGCAAATACAAGACAAAAAAAGTGGCAATAAATATATATCAATAATTAGAATATAAATGAATTAAATGCTCAAACCAAAAGACACAGGGTGACAGAATGGATAAAATGACAAGACCCATCTGTATGCTGCTTACAAAAGACTCACTTCAGACCTAAAGACACATGCAGATTGAAAATGAGGGGATGGAGAAACATTTATCATGCAAATGTATGTGAAAAGAAAACTGGGTGGGGTAGCAATACTTGGACAAAATTGACTTTAAAACAAAGACTGTAACAAGAGACAAAGACACTATACAATCATTAGTGGACAATCCAACAAGAAGACATAACATTGTAAATCTTTATACACCCAATATAAGAGCACCCAAACATATAAAACAGTTAATAACAAATATAAAAGAACTAATCAATAGTAATACAATAATAGTAAGAGACTTTACACTCTACTTACATCAGTGGTAGATCATCTAAACAGAAAATTTTTAAGGAAACGGTGGCTCGAATGACACACTGGACCAGATGTATTTAGTAGATATTTCAGAATATTCCATCCTAAAACAGCAGAATACACATTCTTTTCAAGTTTCCATGCAACATTTTCCAGAATAGATCACATATTAGGTCTCAACAATTTTAAAAAGATCAGTTATATGATGCATCTTTTCTGACCACAACGCAATTAAACTAGAAGTCAACCACAAGAAAAAAATCTGGGATGAGAAGAACTACATGCAGATTAAATAACATGCTACTAAACAACGAACAGGTCATCCAAGAAATCAAAGAATAAATAAAAAAAAAATACATGGAGATAAATGAAAATGAAACAACCCAAAATCTTTGGGATGCAGCAAAAATGGTTCTAAGAGGGAAATTTATAGCAATACAGGCTTACCTCAAGAAGCAAGAAAAATCTCAAATAAACAATTTAATCTTACACCTAAAATAGCTAGACAAAGAAGAACAAACAAAACTCAAATCTAGCAGAAGAGAGGAAATAATAAAAATTAGAACAGACACAAATTATATAGAAACTAAAAACCAATAGAACAAATCAATGAAACCAGGGACCGGTTCTTTGAAATAATCAACAAAACTGATAAACTCATCCTAGAAACATATAACCTAAGAAAACTGAAACAGGAAGAAACAGAAATTGAATCAGTAGTCAAAAAACTACCCTCCCCCAACCAAAAATCTCCTAACAAACAAAAGTCCAGGACTAGATGGCTTTCACAGGCAAATTCTACCAAACATTTAAGAAGGGTTACTATCTATTCTTCTCAAGCTATCCCAAAAAATAGAAGACAAAGGAAAACTTCCAAATTTATTCTATGAGGCCAGCATTACCATGATTCCAAAATCAGATAAATACACAACAAAAAAGGAGAACTACAGGCCAGTATCTCTAACAAACACAGATGCAAAAAAACCTCAACAAAATACTAGCAAACCAAATCCAAAGATACATTTAAAAAATCATTCACCATGATCAAGTGGGATTTATTCCTGGGATGCAAGGAATATTCGCAATATTTGCAAATCAATCAATGTAATACATCACATATGATCATTCTAATAGATGCAGAAAAAGCATTCAACAGAGTACAACATCCATTCATGATAAAAACCCTCAACAAAGTAGAGGGAACATACCTCCACATAATAAAAGTTTTATATGAAAAACCCACAGCAACATCTTATGCAATGGGAAAAAACTGAGAGCCTCTCCCCTAATGTCAAAACATGACAAGGAAATCCATTCGCACCACTTATATTCAGCATGGTACAAGTCCTAGCCACAGCAATCAGACAGGAGAAAAGAATAGAAAACATCCAAATTGGCAAAGAAAAAGTAAAGTGAAAGTAAAACTTTCACTATCTGCAGATGACATGACATTATATACAGAAAACCCTAAAGAATCCACCAAAAAGTTGCTAAAACTGATAAATGAATTCAGTAAGACTAAAGGATAAAAAAATTAAAAAAAAAAACAACAGTGTACAGAAATGTTGTATTTCTATATACTAATAATGAAGCAGCAGAGGGGCGACTGGTGGATCAGTTGATTGAGTGTCCAACTTCAGCTCAGGTCATAATCTCACAGTTCCTGAGTCTGAACCCAACATTGGGCTCACTGCTGTGAGTGCGGAGCCCACTTTGGATCCTCTGTCCCCCTCTCCTGCACCCCCCCACTCTCTCTCCCTCAAAAATAAACATTTTTAAAACATAATGAAGGAGCATAATGAGAAGTTTGGAAAACAATTTCATTTGCAAATGCAGCAAAATAGTAAAATACCAGGAATAAACTTAACCGAAGAGGTGAAAGACCTATACTCTGAAAACTATAAAACACTGATGAAAGAAATTTAAGAGGACACAAAAAAAATGGAGATATTTCATGCTCATGAATTGGAAGAACAAATATTATTAAAGTGTCCATACTACCCAAAACAATCTATACATTTAATGCAATCCCTATCAAAATACAACAGCATTTTTCACAGAACTAGAACAATCCTAAAATGTGTATAGAACTACAAAAGATCCTGAATAGCCAAAGCAATCTTGAAAAACAAAAACAAACAAAAAAACAGAATTGGGAGTATCACATTCCAACTTCGTGTTATATTACAAAACTACAGTAATCAAAACAGTATGGTTCTGGCACAAAAATAGACACATAGATCACTAGAACAGAATACCAAACCCAGAAATACACTCACAATTATATGGTCAATTAATCTTCAACAAAGGAGGAAAGATTATGCAATGGGAAAAAGACAATCTTCACAACAAATGTGGGGAAAACTGGACAGCTACATGCAAAGGAAAGAAACTGGGCCACTTTCTTACATCATACACAAAAATAAACTCAAAATGGATTAATAACCTAAATGTGAACCCTGAAACCATAAAAATCCTATAAAAGAGCACAGGCAGTAATTTCTCTGACATCAGCCATAACAAATTCTTTCCAGATATGCCTCATGAGGCAAGGGAAACAAAAGCAAAAATAAATTATTGGGACTACATCAAAATAAAAAGCTTCTGCACAGAAAAAAAAAAAAAAAAAGACTAATGAAACTAAAAGTCAATCTATGGAATGGGAGAAGGTATGTGCAAATGATGTATGGGATAAAGGGTTAATATCCAAAATACATAAAATAATTTATAAAACTCAACATTCAAAACACAAATAATCCAATTAAAAATGGACTGAAGACATGAACAGACATTTCTCCAAAGAAGACATCCAGATGGCCAACAGACACATGAAAAGATGCTCAGCATCACTAATTATCAGGGAAATGCAAATCAAAAGCACAATGAGATAATACCTCACACCTGTCAGAATGGCTAAAATCAAAAACACAAGAAACAACAGGTATTGGAGAGGATGTGGAGAAATAGGCACCCTCATGCATGCTGGTGGGAATACAAACTGATATAGCCACTGTGGAAAACAGTATGGAGGTTCCTCAAAAAATTTAAAATAGAACTGTCCTATGATCTAGTAATTGCACTACTGGGAATCTACTCAAAGAATACAAAAACACGAATTCAAAGGGATACATGAACCCTTACATTTATTTCAGCATTATTTACAATAGCCAAATTATGGAAGCGACTTAAATGTCCACCAAGAGATGAATGGATAAAGATATGGTATCTATATACAAAGGAATAGCATTCAGCCATAAAAAAAGAATGAAATCCTGCCATGTGCAATACCATAGATGGATCTAGAGAGTACAATGCTAAGGGAAATAAGCCAGTAAGAAAAAGATAAATATCAAATGATTTTACTCATATGTGGAATTTAAGAAACAAGACATAAGGAAACAACAAAACAAAAAAGACTATTTTTTAAGTATATGGGGATTTTTTCAAGTTTATTTATTTTATGTGTGTGTGTGTGTGTGTGTGTGTGTGTGTGTGTGTACATGTGTGTGTACATGCATGTGGGGGTGAGAGAGAGAGAGAGAGAGAGAGAATCTCAGCAGGCTCTGCACTGTCAGTACAGAGTCTGATGCAGGGCTCGATCCCATGAACCATGAGATCATGACCAGAGCTGAAACCAAGAGTCAGACACTTGACTGAGGCACCCAGGCACCCCCAAAGACTCTTAAGTATAAAGAGTAAACAAAGAGTTACCAGAGGGGAGGTGAATGGGGGGATAGGTGAACTAGGTGAAGGGAATAAAGAGTACACTTAATTAAAAAACAATTATGGCTACTTGAAGGCAGCCCATAAGTACCTTGTCTAGGTTCCAGTAATTGTTGTCCCCTTAGTTCTTCAGATCCAGGTCTGATAATGGTTCTTCACTTTTACTGGCCCCCACACTATCCCTTGCTGGTTCTCCCAAACCAGCCCACACTTTTATAAACATTTCCATTTTTGTTTTTCTTTTTTCTCTTTTGGAGAGAAAGAGAGAGGGAGGGAAAGAGAGAGAATATGACTGAGCAGGGGAGGGGCAGAGAGAGAGGGAGAGAGAGAATCCCAAGGAGGCTCCACACTATAAGCACAGTGCCCAGTGCAGGGCTCAAGTTCCCGAACTGTGATATCACAACCTGCGCTAAAATCAAGAGTCAGACACTTAACCAACTGAACCACCCAGACACCCCTAAACAGTTCCTTTTTTCAAGAGTCGATTGCAAATTTAAGAGTTCAACGTGGTTTTCTAGGGTCCTAAAATGACACATCTTTCCTTGAGTATCACTTCAAAGATGCTCTTTCCAAACAAAATATTTTCCTTGTTTGTTGATATAAAAAATACTTACAATAGAAGGATGAGAAGCATTTTATAAAGTTTAAAAGTTTCATATTTTATTTATTCACTGATTGATACACACTTCACCTCTGTCTAAAATTATGATACAAAAGAACTAAGAGAAAAAGAGATAAGGTTGTAAGTTAATAAATAGATAATCAAAAATCAATAATGATAGCATAAAGGTGGCAACTATGTGAGTTAACTTGTGGACAGAGTTAGGGTTCAGATTCTGGGCAGTCACAGCAAAAATATCTTAATAACAGTTTACATTAGAAAACAAAAAAATTAAAGTGCAATTATAAATGGTATTATACTATGACTAAATTTCACTGCACTAAAGGTAAAAACTATAGGCAAAGTTCAATGAACTGAAGTCAGCTCTTTATTTAAGTGTGTTTTAATAGAGTGGCAAGAGGGGAAGACAGGAAGAAGGGCATGTGAACACTGTGTGGGGAGAATGCTTACCAAGGGGGCAATGGGCCAAATATTGAGGGATTGGGAGGAATAGAACACATATCAGAGAGGTCATTAATTTTCTGAGGGCTCATCTTTCCATTTGACAAAATGGAAATAACTAGAAAACTGAGCAGGAATGCCCAGCTCTGTGCTGACAGCTCACAGCCTGGAGCCTGCTTCAGATTCTGTGTCTCCCTCTCTCTCAGCCCCTCCCCCACTCACACATGCTTTCTCTCTCTCTCTCTCTCTCTCTCTCTCTCAAAAATAAACATTAAAAAGTTTAAAAAAAAAAGAAATGCCCAGCAATTTGCTATATTTCTGCTAATACATAGTGCATTCTCTGAGGATCTATAAAGATTTTTGTCTGGGGCTTAGATTTTTTTGCTTGTTAATTTATTTTTTTTAAAAACATGGTCAAACTCATCGGTGAGGACACTTTACACTGATAAGATTTCTAAGAATTTTTTTAAGTGTTTATTTATTTTTGAGAGAGAAAGAGAGAGCCACTCATGCAGGGGGCTGGGGCGGAGAGGGAGAGAGAGGGAGAGAGAGGGAGAGAGAGGGAGAGAGAGAGAGGTTTCAAAACAGGCTCTGAGCTGACAGCACTGAGCCCAATGTGGGGCTTGAACTGATGAACCGTGAGATCATGACCTGAGCTGAAGTCGGAGGCTTAACCTAGTGAGCCACCCAGGTGCCCCTACACTAATAAGATTTCCAATATGAAGCTTCACTATAAACAATTTTATTTGATTTATAAAAAAAGCATTTTTATCCAAATTCCAATGACTATACCAAACACTGTTGATTAGGTAAACCAATTCTCCTAATTCCTCAGATAACAGAGGTTCAGGCAGAGAGTACAATATCCTCAAGAGTTCTCAATGACAACAGAGGAAGGAGTAGGTCTATCTCTAATGCTTCAGCCCAAAAAAAATTAGGCTTGAATTTTTTAAGTTAAAAGCAAGATAAAACACTGCTAAATGTGTTTAGTTTTACTAACTTCTTACCAACTTACAGAATTGACTCAAATACAGACGTACTGGACTCTGTGAAGTTCCACACCAGAATACAAGGTGCTGGTAGATCTAACTCCTACCCCATCCCCTGGCGTTCCCCCTTTTTCTCACCGCTCTGACTCCACCCCTGACTGTGAAGGGGTCTCATGCACATATGTGTTGTTATGGACTGAATATTTGCTTCCCCCCAAAATCCATATGTTGAAACCTCAACCTCCAGTGTGGCTGTATTTGAAGTAAGGAAGTAATCAAGTTAATGAGCTCATGAGAGCAGGGCCCTGATCCAATAGGATTAGTGCCCTTGTAAGAAGAGCCATCAGAGAGCTCTTTCTCTCCCTCCCCCCGCCCCCATCTCTCCACAATCCCCTTCCCACATACATTGAAGAAAGGTCACGTGAGGACATAAGGAGAAGATGGCCATCTGCAAGCGAGGAAGAGAGCCCTCAGCAGAAACCAAAGTGGTCAGAACCTTGATCTTTGACTTCTGACCTCCAAAGTGAAAGAAAATGAGTTTCTGTTTTTTACACCACCCGATATACGGTATTTTATTATGGCAGCCTGAATAGACCAAGGCATATGCAAACATCCAACACTACATATCCAAGCTCTGTCCACACTCCCCACAAACAGCAACCCTTTGGTCACCCCTTGTACCTAGAGGTTTGCACAGTGGCAACACAGAATGCCATCCAGAGGTCATCCCTGAACACAGAACCACTTGACCAGGGAATTTAGGAATTATGAGCACCCAGAATGTGGTCTGAAAGAACAGGCACAAGCTCTAGGAGGGCATGCACCCTCACTCTCAGGAATCCTCAACCTGTAGAGAGAAGTATGAATAAGGGAGGCCCAGGGGATCCTCTCATAAAATGTGGGGCTAATGCTCAGACCTTACATATAGAGACTCAAACTTGATGGGGCATCTGGGTGGCTCAGTCAGCTAGGCGTCTGACTTCGGCTCAGGTCATGATCTCACAGCTTGTGGTGGTTCATGCCCCACGTCGGACTCCGTGCAAACAGCTCAGAGCCTGGAGCCTGCTTCAGATTCTGTGTCTCCCTCTTCCTCTCTCTCTCCCCGCTCACACTCTGTCTCTCTCACTCTCTCTCTCTCTCAAAAAAAAAAATAAATAAATAAACATGAAAAAATTTAAGAAAAAAGAGACAGAGAGACTCAAATGTGAAGGCTGTGGTGCCTTGGGAAATCAGTATTTTTCTCTTCCAAATTTCTGGTGATTCTGATGAGCATGCCCCATTGGAAAACACTGTTCTAGAGAGGAAGTATCGTGTAGTGGTTAAATGCATGGCTAAATGTGGCTAAGTGAATTATAATCCAAAATGTCTGTTTTTGAATGCTTTGAATTTTTTTTTAATGCTTTCCCCATCAAGTGCTAGGCATGGAACTCCACACAAATTACTTACCTAGGTCTAATTTCCTCACAGTCAAATGGGATAAATACAGTACCTATTTCATATGGTTGTTGTGTGAATGAAATGAGCAAATAGTACAAAACACTTTTACATGTGTCTAACTCATAATAAAAAAGAAAAAAAGAAAGAAAAGTTAATAAATCTTCACTCCTGTTTGAAATAATCACAGAAACAGTGCACAGGGGAAAATATATACAATCAATATAATTTTTATATCTATATATCTCAAATCAATTAACAAACTTTGCCAATTCTGTAGAGGTAAGATATTTAAACGAATATCTAATATAAGATTTTTGACAGTTTAGAAACTTTAAGTCTTCCATATGTTCTTCCTATATTCATTATCTTTCTTCTTCATTAATTCTAATTGAAACTTGGTGTGGCAGCAATTGGGCTGCCGAGGGGATAAAATTGTTCTCTGCAGAGTGTGAAAGTCATTCTATGTCTGCTATGTAAACTTCTGTTAGGAAAAGTGCAAAGTCCACATGCACCTTGAAGAATTCCCCAATGCTAGGATTACCAAATTGTCCTATAAAAGGAGACCTTACTACTTGTTTCCAGCATACTAAATTCCTAATGACTATCCCCCCATGCTGCCATGGAAAAGACATGCTTATTCTCACAGACTGGGCAAATGCCTATTCAGAACACATATCTAAAAAAGTATGCAGGCTAATGAAATAATATTTCAGATCTCACATTTCCATGTGGCAGAACAGGAATAGAAAGAAATCCTCCTAAAGCTGGTACTGACATTCCCAGATGTGCAGCCATTAACACATGCTAAAACAGGCTTTTTAAAGAGTCTATGCATTTTTCTCCAAAGGAATATAAAATACTGTTCTCCAAAGAAGCCCCGTAATACTATGTCCTCCTTAACTTAGGAGTTATCAAAGCAGCAAGAGATGTTCTGGAACATTGCCACTGTCATGAATGCCCGGGATGGGGGCGGGGGGGGGGGGGAGAGGGGGAAGGTGGCCATGTAAATCAGTGTGGTACTTACGTTCCTTTTGGTTCTTCTGAGTTATTAGAGAACCATACAATATTGATTTAGGGTAGGATCAGCCTAGAATAGTCTATGCATCATTGAAAAGTTTAGTTAAGGGCCTGTTTATCCTTTCTTGTTTACTGCCACCTAACACATCTTCTGGTGATAAAGACGGGGGTTTGTCAAAAAGCTCAGTGAAAACAAGCAGTATAAATCCACTCTGCAGAAGTACTTGTAAACTATTAAATGCAGCCTCTACCGAGACCAGGAGTACATGCTGTGCTTGAAATGACTCCTTTGTGGAGTAAAGGAGTCATCCAACCTTTCAAAATGTATTAAAATGAAGTCCAGACACTATTATAATAATTTACATCACCTAGAGTCAAAAGCTGTTGATTATTCACCAGAGAATGAAGCGAAAAGAATCATTCCATAAAGCCTTAGGACCCTGCTATATTTACCATAGTACTCACAAACGCCAAGTTCACGGTAAGTTTTGATTCCTACTGTAACTTATCAAAAGTCACTGAAGGTATATTAACAAATACATTTTCTTAGAAGCTTCTTTGACAAAGTTTCTGAGCTCATCATTCACTCATTAAGACTAAACTAAGGACCACTGAGTACACAATTACGTGTGAATGTGCAAATGTGTAAATTTCTCAGTAAGTGTATACTATGCATAAAAATATGTCTGGGTCATCACTGTATCCCAACTCCTTAGTGCAGTAGCTAGCCCAGAATAGACTCTTGATGATTAAACTAAAACATAATAAATTTCTACTCAATAATAGGGAAGACACTGGTGCTCACCACTAGCTTTATTTTCATTGAAACAGTTTTACTATATGACACTGTCAACAGATTCCTCAAATGGCAAATTAAAAGAAGTGTGGTAGACTCATTATATTAATGCCCCCCCAATTCACCCCTTTCTGTGTTCTTGTCTTTTATCATATAAGCTTAAAATCTCCCCAGCTTTGACATGGGGCTTGATCATGTAACGGCTTTGGCTAAATAAATGTTTAGTTTATTGTCGTATGCCACAGAAGACTTGTGATTGTTTGTTAGACAGCATTTGCTAACTGATACAGGGAGCTAGTTTAGTCCTTCCACATTTTGTATGTGTGCTAAGTCTTTTAGAAGTTAGAATCAGACTTTCTGCTTTAAAGCAGGAAAAGTAGAAAGTTTGTCATCTATTCCACCTATGTCATTCCTGGGGTTTAATTGTTGGTAAAGTTCTACATAATACAATTATAATCTCCTTTTCCATCTTTAGTATTCAATGCCATACCATTTTTTAACCTCAAAATACCTACACTGCTACAAAAGATCTACATTGCTAAAAAAACAAACAAACAAACAAACAAAAAAACAAAACATGTAAGCAATGCTACCAGATAACGAATGTGAAGCAGGACATGCATGCTTTCCTTTCAGTCGTGGAATGAGATTTTCCTAAAAACAAGATGGCTTCAAGAGAGCAAATTCTCACCTCTCACAATAAATGCCATGTTCAGAGTTAAATTATGCACAAACTGACAAAGCAGCTCTAGTGTCATCCTAGGAGAAGGACATCATAATTCCGTTCAGGAGTTGTACTGATCACGAACTTTTACAATATTTTTTTGTTTTCCTAAGTCAAGCAAATACTCTCTATCATATAGTGTAGAAATGTCTTTTTTCAGTGCTTATGCTTCTAATGGACTCTGAGCTCCTTAAGGGTAGAGGTTGGGTTTTGTCTGTATTGAGAAGGTACTTGGTACAAGTTGCTTACTATTAGCCAAATGAATGGCTACATGATTAAGTACACATTCATCTCTCAAGGTTCTCCTGAAATAGCCTGGTTAACTGTCATGGGAAGGGTAAAATGTAAAAGGGCAGAGAATTGAAACTAGATCCATCTATGGAAGGCAAGGCATTTTGCCAATGTACTCAGCTCCAGGCCCTCAAGTTTCAACAAGAATCAGTACTGTGGCAGCCTGCCTTGTCGATCTGCATTTAGACAGGTGAGTGCACTACTACATGTAACTCTCTTGGCTATTTTTTAACACAAGTCTAGTCCTTACTGGGAATCATAATTGCTCCTGCCTTGATAATCTGATCAGACTGTGAATTCCTTATACATTCATTTATCCATTCATTTATCTATGATTATATTGAGCCCATTTGTACGTTCCAGATGTTCTCCAAGGATGCTCAATGAGCGGGTGAGTGAGATCTTTAAACAAATAATTTTAAAATGTAATAGTAACTGCAATACCAGAAGACTGTGGAAAAAAATTCTATTTTTCTCTAAAAGAGCCAGAACCTCTTTTTAGAGGAGATGACATTTCTGCTGAAATTTAAAAAATGAAAAGGAGTTAATTCAATTCCACATTGGGTCCTCACTATATGTTGGGATATGTGAATACTGAAGTTAATAGGAAACATAAGATTGTTTCCCTAATGTGGCTTGTCATCTTAATGATGTAGTAACAGACAGAAGAGCAATCACAGTATGTTTCATCAAATGGTATTAGGAAATCATCACGTCTAATAAAAACAAAAAAGAGAAAAATGAATAGGATCTTTTCTTATTCATCTTTCTGCTATAGAACTAATTGATACAGTTCCTGGTATATGGTTCAAATAACAAAATCTTACTAAATCAATAAATGGAAGTCACAAACTCTGTGTTACAAGGTCCAAGATTCACTGGCCTAAATAGGATATGATTGGCTAACCCAGCCTTAGTCTGGGTTTTGATATGAAAATAATATAACTATTAGAAAAATTTTACCTAGAGCTCAAGCATCCATAATGTAGCCTACAACTCAGTAAAATACACTGTCCCTCTGAATGCATATCGGAATTGAAAAAGACGGGGTATGTGAAATGGTAACAATAGCCCAGGTAGAAATCAGAAGCCACTCTCGGTAAAGAAGAGGGACAATAATGCAGGGGGCTGAATATACTGGTAATTAAAGAGCTGAAAGGCTAAGCAGAGGATTGTGAGGCCACCCAGACTTAGCAGCAGCATGAAACTGCTACCATTCCTAAGGATGGAAGGAACAAGGGAGCTGGAGCCTCCTGCCGGAAGGTGGAAACAATTCAGCTACCTGGTGGGAAACAAAGCCTCTTTGGAAAGTTCTCCACCCACAGTGGGACCACTAAGGAGAAAGCAGCACTGCTAGGGATGATAACTGAAGCACAGATAGACACAGAAGGGGAGAAGTACTCAGGTTCAGTGGTGTGCTGATAAATCAAGTTCTTCCTCTGCAAAACATCCCCAATTTGTAGTGTTTGTCAACTTCTATAGTGTAAATACTTCTAACATGGCTGATTTCAAAGTACTAAGAGTTAACAACCTGCACGAAAATTTAATGAGTATTTCACAATCTATTCTTGCCATCCAGCATGAGCTTTCTTCAGCACACTGTCACTTCTCCTCCTGTCTCTTCCACCAGAGCTGCCTTCCTTGAGGCCAGGGGAAAAGGGAGCCTGAGAAATGTATAACATATTTGTGGAACCTGGGCGCAGCATTCACAGGGATTACAATGTTGACCTCTAAGGAGTGCCATTCACACACATTTTATTCCTTGTGAATATTGCCCCTGGAATTGTGCACCTTTCTGCTCTGCATATGCTCAACACAAAAATATCTCTACGTTTTCTGGCTGCAGGAACCACTGAAAAAATAAAAATAAAAGTAAACTTCAAAGGAAAGCTTTGCTCTAGAATCATCTGGTATTGGCCTTTTGGTTATGTCAATAAGGATTCATCAGGGTTCAGAAGGTGTAGGAAGCAGTGATTTTTTTTTCCTGAACTGTAACTGCTAAAGTGAAATTCCACTTTTATGCCCTAAGGAAAACACTTAGCTTTTATAGCTACAGAGGCTATTTAATGGTGTTACATATGGACTGTCAGGATGCCCATGATTTATGCACTGTGTGGGAAAGGCTTTTCAAATTTAACTCAATATCAAGTTATTCTTTCCACCAAATGCAACAAGGGTATAAAATCATCCTGTCACTGTCACAGCCTGGCAAAAAAAAAAAAAAAAAAAAAAAAAAAAAAAAAAAAAAAAAAAAAAAAAACACACTGAGTAAGTCGAGACATGATTCATCCTACCTTTTGCCTTTTTAAGGTGAAAGCTTGTCTTTGATTGCTATTTATGCCTATACTGGATGTTCTTTCTGAGTTTTTCTTTAGGCTTTCAGAAGTTTATGCCATGTATGTATGACCTCCCAAGAAGTCTTAAAATATGTGTCAGTGGGATCATTCCTTCCCTTCATTCGCTTATTCTAAAATACAAAGAAATTCTGTCTGAAATTAAAGTAGTAATGGATTCAGTTTGGGCAAGGGTTTATCTTCAAACAGCTGGGATCTTAAAACAAGCACTACCATTGATTTTGTTTTTAATAGCCATCATTTTCCCCAGGCTTCCTCTGGGAAAGGATTTGAAAGGAGTTGAGGTTTTCCACTTACATTAGATTGAGCAGTTCAATTCAGCTCTGTTTTTATGTCTTGGAGCTATCTTGGGGATTACTTTTATGCAATTCTAAAATGCTCACTATTAAGACAATGGATTCATTTTTTACATTATCATAGGCATACTGTATTCAATAAATATTTATTAATATTCCTATCTCAGAAAAATCTCAGCATGTAAAAGAAAAAAAAAAACTAGCTAGGTATACAAAGACTTTTCTGAAGTACCAGTTTGGTAGAAGTTGATTGCTATGGGATCTGAATGTCCCATGCAGGACTAACAAGTACAATACTCACAACTCCATAATTAATATTGGGAAAGCTAGGAAATGGATGTAGAAAATATATTAGACTGTAATATTTGTGAATCTAGTAATTTAAAATAATCAAAACATATAAAAATAATAACATTTGCCTTAGAGTCTTAAAAGCCAATCCATTGAGACTGTTTTAGAAGACTTAATGATTAAATGAGTTTTTTGTGTTGGTTTTTGTTGTTGTTGTTGTTGTTGTTGTTTTCAGAGACAGAGCAAGCACATGCACGAGTGGGGGAAGGGCAAAGGCAGGGGAAGAGAGAAAGAATCTTAAGCAGGCCCCATGCTCAGTGCAGAGCCCAATGCAGGCCTCCATCCCACAACCCCGGGATCATGACCTTTTCGGAAACTAAGAGTCAGTTGCTCAACTGCCTGAACCACCCAGGCACCCCCAGAGTTAATGATTTAGATATTCTAATATAAGGTGTTCTCACATTACTTGCACCTTTGTTTTCTGTTTTAAATACATTTTTCTACCTAATGAACCACTGTAACTTCCAAATTGTATATCAAGTGCCCAGAATAGAACTTTGTCAGAAGATGTCTGGGTGCACTCATATGCATGAGCACACATCCATTTTTAGGCAATCTGCATGGTAGTGCTCATTTGCTTTCTCCCCTTAAGAAATTTTTTTATTTTGTATGTTCTATTGCCAACTTTGCCAGCACTTTTCTATGAAACCCTAAACAATTAAGTTAATGAACTTATATTTTAGTTAACTTATTTACAAAAGGGAAAAATAATATTGACATAAATCACAATGTAAGTGAGAGAAGTTATCAAGGAAATTATTTTCCAGCAACCTGAAAAAAGCAAATGAAATCAGTGCCCATTCAGAGTTTTTCTGAGACTTTTAGATCATTTATCTTTCCAGAGTGACTAAGTCTTGACTTAGTCAAGTGACAGAATAAAGTAACTTTAAAAGTGATTCAGTCCCATAATTTATGTAGTTATATACTATATAAAAATATTAGATCAATCATCAAATAGATAAATTATCATTGCTAAGAGTATGTGTTGGATAGTATGTGTGTTTGTTAGGTAACACGTGACAAATATTAACGATCGAAAAAGATTCTATGCCCACCCATGACATTTCATTTCAATTTAAACCATGTATATTCCCATTGTTGCCCTTGCTGTATTTTTTCTATTGTTGTTTTCTTTTCCCCATAAAAGAAGAATCACATTTGTATGCAGTTCCAATTACTATTGGGGTTTTTCTGAAATTTAATTCTAAACACGTGCAGAAAATATTACAACCTTCATTTACCAATTTAAAGCAGCTTTTCTGATACAGTTCATCTCATCTCATAAATCTCCACACCTCAAAGAAATTCCTACAGGTGCAACAAGGTCAAAATTCAAGCCAAATGTTATCTTTCTTTCAGGTTAATAGCTTTACTAGCATTCTCATTCTACATCATTCTTTCAGGTAGAAATTTTAAATATAAGCATATTTAGCTATTTAATCATATATTTACATTTTTCTCAGGCTTTCTTATTTTATTTTTATGTATGTGTTTGTGTTCTCTTTTAATGAACTACTCACAATACCAAACAGTAATTAAATTTCAGATACTTATGTGAACACATAAGGTTGGAAATTATTTTCCTGGGACTAGTGGAATAGTTTCCCAGCAGGGTTTTATCTGTTATTTGCTATTAATGAATAAGTAGTGCAACAAAATCAAGAAAAAGTTAAAATGTGTGTGTTGACATAAGTTGCCATTTAAAAATTCCAAATCTTTATGAAAAGCGAACATAATTTATATAGAAATCTGTAGAATCTCAGAGGTTATGTGCAAATCCCCACAGCACTTTCAGAGAAAGACTTAAGCGTAACAATTGGCATTGTTTGTGGTTACAGGGCAGTTAATCTCTTTGATGGATCCTTAGGCACAGAAAGAAAATTGACATTGCTAAGATTTTATGGTTTTCTTCCTTTCTTACCTAACATCTTTGCATTGATAACTTTATAGTATCGGTGCTATAGGTTTTTTTTTCCTTTTAATAGTAGAGGAAAAGGGTAATATTAAGCATATCTAAATCCATTCAATATGTATGATGTTTAATCAGACTGATGGACAAAATACAGCGGTAACCAATAAGAATGGAAACTGTCTGTAAATGACTCATGGAAACCAGGTGAATATCAGCCTTGGCAAAGGTTCATAATGTCAGAGAAATATTTCCAGAAACCCAAAGACTTGTAGTTCTCTATTCCTGCCTACAAATACACTCCTGACCTCTGAGGTTAAAGAGCTAGATAAAATATACATACACACACAGTCTTAAAAGTATCTAAGTGGCAACAAAGAGACAATACAATACAAATTATCAGGCCCAAAGGCAAAGGAAATTGAGGACTAACAGAGAAAGCTGGTTTGGAATCTGCTTTTGTCCTAAGAGAATTTGTTGATCCAGGGAAATTATAACATTTGTTTTGTCAACTTCACCAGGAAGAGGGGACAGAAATCAAACCAGGCATGTATATGGTGGGAAGCTGAACAGGAAACTTAGCCCAATGGACGATAATCTTAAAGTGAGGATGAAGTATATCCTACTTGGATTTATATTTAGATTTTCATCTCCTACGTTATCCAGGAAGATTTTAAATCTTGAAAATGGATTAAGTCAGTATTGGAAGTTGTGACTACAGTCTTCTAGCAAAAACCAATGCCAATCTTCTCTGGACAAAAGTATTTCCATTACAGACTTCAATTTATTTCTGAAAAGATTTTTATCAAATACATTGTGCAGCACACAGCTAAAGATGATGAGTCACACAAGGATAGTAGTCCTCATGAGCAAGAACCAACAAAACTAACAAACAACAGTGACATACTTACATAGAATTCAGATTTTAGATATAAATGCATATTATACAATAAACAACCCTATGTCTATATTTAAATAACTAAGACACTAACTATAAAACTATAAGCTATAAAATGTGACATCAAAGATTTAAAAACAAAATATATATTCTAGAATAAAAAACAGAATAAATAAGTAACTCAGTGGTCATGTTTCAAAGGTAAACTAAATACAGATAAGGAGAGAATTATTGAATTGAAATACAGGTTTGAAGAAAGCATTCTGAGTGCTGCATAAAGACAAAAATATAGAAAATAGGGAAAAAGGGTGAAAGACTACTGTGAGAAAGTAATCAAAATTCAGAAGAAGAGAATAAGGATCAAATAGAGACATTATTTAAAGAGAAAATAACTAAAAACTTTGAAAATGTTTTAAAATTAATTTAGACATCAAAACAAATATGTAAGAGTCTCCAAGAGATCCCAAGTACATTAACTAAATTAAATGGGAGGTTTAAATTCTAATATATAATAAATTATATTAAAGATAAATATACTATGTATTTTAGTTGAGTCACAGATCACCAAACTAGATTATGAAAAAGATACACATAAAACCTAAGGATACAGAGAGACTAAAAGTAAAATACTATAACCTGCCCTATCATATCACTTCATAGAACAGGTGTTGAAAATATTTTCCTAATGATCTGTATTTGTCCACTTGACTGTGATCTCAAAAAGGTTAGAATAATATCTAGTTTATAATCTAGCACTTAGTAGTATATAAAAGATTAGGTCAAAAGTAAAACCTGGTAGGAGCGCCTGGGTGGCTCAGTCAGTTAAGCATCTGACTTCAGCTCAGGTCATGGTCTCATGGTTTGTGAGTTCAAGCCCCACGTCGGGCTCTGTACTAACAGCTCAGAGCCTGGAGCCTGCTTCGGATTCTGTGTCTCCTTCTCTCTCTGCCCCTCTCTTGCTCTCTCTCTCTCTCAAAAATAAATAAACACTAAAAACATAAAATTAAAAAAAAGTAAAACCTAGCTATATTATATCAGCAAATAAACATACATGCTAAAATTTTTCAATAAAAAGCAAAAATTTTTAGGGGCGCCGGGGTGGCTCAGTCAGTTAAGTGTCTGACTTCGGATCAAGTCGTGATCTCATGATTCGATTCGTGGGTTTGAGTCCTCTGTCAGGCTCTGCGCTGACAGCTCAGAGCCTGGAGCTTGCTTCAGATTCTCTGTCTCCCTCTTTCTCTGCCCCTCCCTGACTTGTGCATGCTTTCTACCTCCCTCAAAAATAAAAAATAAACATGAAAAAAGCAAAAATTTTCATATCAGTTTTTGAGATTGTAGAATTTCTATTGACCTATGTCCAATTGACTGACTCTTTCTTCTATTATCTCAAATTCACTATTGATTCCCTCTAGTGAATTGTTAAATCTGATTTAGCAAATTTTCAATAAAAAGTAATGTAGTATGACCAGGTAAGCTGTTTTAGGAATGCCAGAGTATTTCAGTATTATAAAATCAAGTGACATATTTAGTACATCAAAAATTACAGAAAAACTAAATATCAATAAAAGCTAAAAAGACATTTCATTAAAGAAAAAAAAAAGATTAATATTGTTAAAACCCCTTAAAAGAAAGAGGAAACTAGGGGCTCTTGGGTGGCTCATTCCATTAAGCATCCCACTCTTTTTTTTATTTGACATTTATTTATTTTTGAGAGAGAGAGAGAAAGAGAGAGAGAGGCAGAGCACAAGCAGGGGAGGGGCAGAAGTGAGACACTTAACCAACTGAGCCACCCAGGCACCCCGCTTCCCAATCTTAATTTCGGCTCAGGTTATGATCTTACTGTTCCTGAGTTTGAGCCCTGTACCCAGCTTGTCTGTTTGGGATTCTCTCTCTTTCTCCCTCTCTCTCTCTGCCCCTCTCCTGGTCCCTCTCTCAAAATAAATAAATAAACTTAAAAAAAAAAAAAAGGAGGAAACTAAATATGATTGATGACTACTGAAAACCAGGAACAAATAGTACTCTAAATAGTAAAACACTAAAAACATTTTTATTTTTTCTATTCCATCAGTTGTTAGTACCATTATGAATGTCCTAGCAAATGCAGTAAGAAAAGAATTATTACAAAAAACATAAGAAAGATAAAATACTGTTGTTTGTTTTCTGGTGGTATGATTATTCATAGAGAACACTTGTAAGAATCCAGTTAAAACACAAAACAAACCAACGAGAAAGTCCTCAAAGAATTAACAAGAGAATTAGGTAAGGTAACTGCACAGTAAGCAATAATAAGCTATAAAAAAACTTTGTCAATAGCTTTTCCTCTATATAAACAATAACACAGAAATGGAAATGAAAAAAATGTTTTATTCATCATGCCAACAACCATAGAACATTTGGTAATGTATTTATGGAGAAATAAAAACCTTTATGAAGAAAACTAATATATCTTTTTGCAAAATTTTAAAGCTAAATTATTAAACTGAAAATCCTTTTTAAAGGATATAACAAAGCTAGATCCATGGAAAGACATACCATGTTCTTTGATGGGGACACTTAATATGAATTAAATTCAATTTCCTCAAAATTAACTTATATTCAATATAATTCTAGATACAATGTTAATATTACTTAGAACTTTGGAATTGGAGACAACTATGTTCAAATGCATTTGGAAAAATAAATATCTGGAAAGTGCCAAAAAAAGGTGATGAGAAAAAAAAATCAGGAGGACTAGCTACACCGGAAACCATAACATGCTATAAAACCACTGAAAATATCAACACGGTATTCATGAGGAATAGGCAAATATAAAATACAGAAAATTCCAAAATAATTCTCCTTTATATGATAATGTAATGTATGTCAAAGGCAAATTTCTATTCAATGACTTATCTAAGCTACTACATGCTGCTTTTATAACTGGCTAAATATATGGATAAAAAAACTTGAACCCTTATCTCAACATACAAAAAAAAAATAAATTTCAAATGGATTAAAGACAAAAATGTTTAAGTTTTAAAATAAAAGTTTCTAGAACACAGTAACAACAATGTAAAGCTTATAGAAACCATCTTAATTAAGACAATACCTAGAAGTTATAAAAAAAATGTGTATTTAGGCATATTTGATTCTAAGTGACATGAAACATTTGACTGTAAGACATATTTGAAACTGAACTCTTAACATCTTACTTCTCCAAACCTACTCTTCCACATTTTCATTTGCTCAGAGCAAAAGGCTTAGAGTATCCCTCATACCCAATTTCAGGCAGCCAAGAAATCCATTTTCTCTGCATTTCAAACAGATCCAAAATCTGGCTTCTGACCATATTCACTCCTTATCTTGTATACACCATCATCATCTAAGGTCGGCACTGCTTCAACTGCAATTTCTAGTATCTCCTAAAAACCCCCTTCATTCTGTTCTGATTCTTTCTCATCCAGTACCTACAATGATTATTGTAAAACAGAACTCAGGGGTGCCTGGGTGGCTCAGTTGGTTGAGCATCTGACTTCAGCTCAGGTCATGATCTCACAGTTCATGAGTTCAAGCCCCACATCAGGCTCCGTGCTGATAACTCAGAGCCTGAAACCTGCTTCAGATTCTGTGTCTGCCTCTCTCTCTGCCCCTCCTCTGCTCACACTGTGTCGCTCATCCTCAAAAATAAATATTGAAAAAAATTTTAAAGCAGAACTCAGATCTTATCATTCCCCTGATAAAAAACCTTGCAATACCTTCCCAATTCCCTCAGTATAAAAGTCATAGTCCTCACAGTGCCCCCACCTGGCCCCGTGCCCATTATTTCTCTAACTCATCCTATACTACTCTCGTTTGAGTCACTCTGTACCAATTACACCTGTCTCCTTGCTACTGTTCCCGCTGCACAGCAGCCTTAACACTGCTGTTTCTCCTTTCGGAATGGTCTTCCCCTGCTATGCACATGGCTCATTCCCTCTAATCCTATGACTGTTTACTGTCAATCTTCTCAAGGAGAAGTACCACCCTATTTAAATGGTAACCACTGGCCAGCTCTCCACTCCCTGTGCTGTTCTTTTTCTTTTTTCACTTTTCTCTTTTTCCCAGAATCTACCATCTTTCACATGCACTATAATTTATTTATTTACATTAATTGTTTTTGCCTGCCTTTCCCCTCCCTCTCTACGAAAATGTAAGCTCCTTTATGTCAAGGATCTTTGTTTTCTATAGACTGATGGCCCTAGAACTGTAGAATAGGGTCTGCTACAACACAGGAGCTCAATAAACATTTTTGAGTGGATGGAAGAATAAATGAATCCTGTGCACTATCATAATAAAAGCCAATGGACAACAAATTAAGAAAACATACCAGCGGTGCACATGACAATTAAGTAAATTGATGGTTCTGTAGTTTGATCTTATAGTACCATAAATATGTATGTTTATATATTTATGAGTCTAGCTGTTGAGGAAAAGAGGGAGAGAAGGAGAAAAAAACTAACATGATGGTATGTGATTATTATTTGTTTTATTTCTCTCTTATGTTTTTAAATTTTTCAACTATAGGTAACCTTTAGTTATAACTTTAGTTATAACCTTTCCCTTATAATCAGGGAAATACAAACATTAACTCTCAAAAATAATTCAGTTGAATATCATTTCCACGAGCACTGTTTATCTGGTCACTCAGTCTGACTGAAATTCTCATTTTCTCAAATCCACAGCATATTTCCAGATATTTAAACCACAACTGTAGTCTAGTCCTATGGATTGTTAGTTCATCAAGGCACGGGGCCTTGCTTTACTTTTATGGGTCCTCGCTCTTCTCTGTAGGAATTCATTATATAAGCAAACCTCTGTCTCTGGATATGCTTTTGTTTCTCCAGCAGATAAGCTAGAGATTGTTTGGGTTTTTTTTAGAGCTTTTTCTTTTTCTTCTTTTCTTTATTTTGCTATACCACTTGATAAGTTTATTTAATTCTATATACTTAAATTCTGATCTTTGTGTTACTCATGAAATTTATATTTTCATGTCTTCCCGTTATGGCACACAGGAATTCATATGGATATTTTTTGTGTCATTCAAATAAGTCTCTAATTGTAATAATTTCAATTTTATAACAAAAGTAACACATATTCCCTGTAAGGGGAAAAGCAAATACTTGCCAAAGAAACAGCACTATTAATATTTTTGTATATATTCCTCTACTTTTCCCCTTTCGTATGATTATATACTAAGATGCTTAATTAGCTACTATAAAGTTAGAATCATAAACCAAATTTTCCTATCAATAATAATTAATGAATTTTCCTATGTGAATTAATACATTTTTACAGTATCATTTTAATGATTCTGTAGTATGCCATATTATGTCAAACATTAATGTTTTGCCTGTGTTTTTAGTCTTCTGAGTAATGTGATTTTGTATATCCTACAGCTAATGCCTTATATACATATATATTCTTAATTGTTTTTCTGGATAAATTCTTAGAAATTAAATTACTGATTCCAATGGATAGGGATGTTTTCAGTCTTTTTCCTTGATCGTTAAAGGAATGATCAGCACTGGTAGAAAATCCTGGTGACTTTTCAATACCTTTGTGAGCTATGTGGTAATACATAAAAAATGTTAATATTTAGATATTCTTTAGAATAAGCAATATTAAGTTGCCTTTTAAATTACTCAAAACCTAGGCATGGTCAGTCAGAAAATATCACAAATAGTTTCAACAATTAAATATGGTCTGTTGATATGTAAGGGATGAAGAGCTTTGAAATAAATCACAATTACATGGTGCTGTAAATGTATCTACTCAGTGCAGGAGTACAATTAGGCATCAAATTATATGGGAAAATGCAGTTGCATCTCAAGACGGAGCCTAAGCCATAAAACCTGTTCCTGCTTGAGCCATTGTGTTCTATAAACCCTGGGGCTCTACAGTGGTTTCAGTGCTTTTCAGACTTTCTGCAAATTTGCCTCATTTTTACCTCACATCTCTCTCCATAATGCCCAACCTGTCTGATACTCATTGCCATATTACCTTCATTAAATCCCCATTATGATCCCAAATATGGAATTCCTACTTGGGAAAAACTCCATAGTGAGTTGGGAGATTATAAAAGAAAATGCAAATAGAAATCACCTAGGTAGTTTGAGGATAGCAAGGACAGAAGGAAATTTTGCTCTATTTTTCAACAGAAAATTCTTTCTTTTGGAAAGCAGTAGAGACTAATAGCAGGGAGCTGACCTTGAATAACAGAATGCTAGAGAAAGGATATATGGAAGACAACCCAAATCTGAGGTCCACTAAGAGATGTAGTTTCCACAGTGTCAGTAAAGACCAAAGGGGAGGAGGGGTATGGCAGCCACCAGGCCTTGACCAGGGCAAGAGAATAGAACAAGAAAGATACTAGTCATAGACACCAGCCATATATACAGACATATACAGACTTCAGCAGCAGCCACACCGAAACAGGCTGACATTCAAAGGCCAAGCTGGATACACTCAACCTTGAACACCTCAAACAGAGGTTACTGATAGACAGAGAAGAACCAGAGTTCTGGTCTTCAAAATCATTTGCTTGTGTATCACCTCCTAAAAGAATTTTTTTTTTTCAACGTTTTTTTTTTTTTTTTAATTTATTTTTGGGACAGAGAGAGACAGAGCATGAACGGGGGAGGGGCAGAGAGAGAGGGAGACACAGAATCGGAAACAGGCTCCAGGCTCTGAGCCATCAGCCCCCAGAGCCTGATGCGGGGCTCGAACCCACGGACCGCAAGATCGTGACCTGGCTGAAGTCGGACGCTTAACTGACTGCGCCACCCAGGCGCCCCCTAAAAGAATTTTTAAAGGCTACTTATATTCTCACTCATGGTAAAAACTATCATCTATAATTTTCCTAGTTTAAAAAAATTTTTTTTTTAATGTTTATTTATTTTTTTGGGACAGAGAGAGACAGAGCATGAACGGGGGAGGGGCAGAGAGAGAGGGAGACACAGAATTGGAAACAGGCTCCAGGCTCTGAGCCATCAGCCCAGAGCCCGACGCAGGGCTCGAACTCACGGACCGCGAGATCGTGACCTGGCTGAAGTCGGACGCTTAACCGACTGCGCCACCCAGGCGCCCCTAATTTTCCTAGTTTTAAACAGTTATAAAATATATCATTTCTAGTATATTACATATTGAATTTTAAAATAAACTTGTCACATCAGTCTTTTAAATGTATCCAATGAAATCTAAATACAATAGATTTATGCCATCTTCAGTTTAAAAAATTACATAAACTAACTAGCTCTTCTTTAACAATCAGAAATTTTAAGAAATTATTCTTTTTTTCTTTGAACAGCTTTCATTTCAATTTCACTATAAAATGTAATCTGGGGTAATATTATTGATCAGTCTATCATACATCATTATAACAAAAATATGCATATATACCAAAATTCCACTTTTTTACCTTCCCGTGATCAAAAAGCTCTGAGTTAAAAAAAAAGTAGAGGACGCTGAGCCCACAGCGTCCTGCAGATCACTTGGATTCCACCCACACCTGCCTAAATAACCAAGAAAACCACCAGAAGACTAGCAGAACAGATTCTCTGGAGCCAAGTGCAGAGGAGAGGCCCACGGAAGAGGGCAGGAAGGGCAGAGAGGCGGTGTGAGCTATAAGGACTGGCAGGAGGGAGCTGGGGTGGAGGGGCGTCCTGCCCACCAAGCAGAGCCCCCAAGTCTGGCTGGCAAAAGCAGAGGAGCCGGAGGGGGTGTGTTCTGACAGCAAGCGGGACTTAACATCTGGAAGGTTATAAGTTAACAGCTCTGCTCGGATTGTGGGAGGGCTGGAGGACAACGGGAGGGAGAGTTGTTGAGCCCCAGAGGACAGAGCTCAGCTTGGCGGGGAACAAAGGCGCTCGCCAGCGCCATCTCCCTCGCCCATCCTCCAGCCAAAATCCCAAAGGGAACCAGTTCCTGCCAGGGAACTTGCCTGCACCGCGCAAACACCCAACGCTGTGCTTCTGCGGATCCATCCCTCCGGCAGGTCTGACTCCCTCCCGGTGCCGCAGGGCCCCTCCCGAAGCGGATATCCGAAGGAAAAGCGAGCTGAGCCTGCCCCCCACCCCGCCCTTGTGCACCTTGCCAACCCACCCCAGCTAATTTGCCAGATCCCCAGCACCACAAGCCTGGCAGTGTGCAAGTAGCCCAGACGGACCACACCACCCCACAGTGATTCCCGCCCCTAGGAGAAAGGAAGAGAAGGCACACACCAGTCTGACTGTGGCCCCAGCACTGGGCTGGGGGCAGACATCAGGTCTCACTGCGGCCCCGCCCACCAACGCAAGTTATTCAAGACAGCACAGGGGAAGTGCCCTGCAGTTCTGCACCACTCCAGGGACTATCCAAAATGACGAAACAGAAGAATTCCCCTCAAAAAAACCTCCAGGAAATAACGACAGCTAACGAACTGATCAAAAATGATTTAAACAATATAACAGAAAGTGAATTTAGAATAATAGTCATAAAATTAATCGCTGGGCTTGAAAACAGTATGAAGGGGGCGCCTGGGTGGCTCAGTCGGTTAAGCGTCCAACTTCAGCCAGGTCACGATCTCGCGTTCCGTGAGTTCGAGCCCCGCGTCAGGCTCTGGGCTGATGGCTCAGAACCTGGAGCCTGTTTCCGATTCTGTGTCTCCCTCTCTCTCTGCCCCTCCCCCGTTCATGCTCTGTCTCTCTCTGTCCCAAAAATAAATAAACGTTGAAAAAAAAAATTTTTTTTAAAAGAAAACAGTATGAAGGACAGCAGAGAATCTATTGCCACAGAGATCAAGGGACTAAGGAACAGCCAGGAGGAGCTAAAAAATGCTATTAATGAGCTGCAAAATGAAATGGAGACGACCACAGCTCGGATTGAAGAGGCAGAGGAGAGAATAGGTGAACTAGAAGATAAAATTATGGAAAAAGAAGAAGCTGAGAAAAAGAGAGATAAAAAAATCCAGGAGTATGAGGGGAAAATTAGAGAACTAAGTGATGCACTAAAGAGAAATAATCTATGCATAATTGGTATTCCAGAGGAAGAAGAGAGAGGGAAAGGTGTTGAAGGTGTACCTGAAGAAATAATAGCTGAGAACTTCCCTGATCTGGGGAAGGAAAACGGTACTGAAATCCAAGAGGCACAGAGAACCCCCTTCAGACGTGACTTGAATCGATCTTCTGCATGACATATCATAGTGAAACTGGCAAAGTACAAGGATAAAGAGAAAATTCTGAAAGCAGCTAGGGATAAACGTGCTCTAACATATAAAGGGAGACCTATAAGACTCATGACCGATCTCTCTACTGAAACTTGGCAGGCCAGAAAGGAATGGCAGGAGATCTTCAATGTGATGAACAGAAAAAATATGCAGCCGAGAATCCTTTATCCAGCAAGTCTGTCATTTAGAATAGAAGGAGAGATAAAGGTCTTCCCAAATAAACAAAAACTGAAGGAATTTGTCAGCACTAAACCAGCCCTACAAAAGATCCTAAGGGGGATCCTGTGAGACAAAGTACCAGAGACATCGCTACAAGCATGAAACCTACAAACATCACAATGACTCTAAACTCATATCTTTCTATAATAACACTGAATGTAAATGGACTAAATGCGCCAACCAAAAGACATAGGGTATCAGAATGGAAAAAAAAAAAAGACCCATCTATTTGCTGTCTACAAGAGACTCATTTTAAACCTGAGGACACCTTCAGATTGAAAGAGAGACAACTATTTATCATGCTACTGAGAGTCAAAAGAAAGCTGGAGTAGCCATACTTATATCAGACAAACTAGACTTTAAATTAAAGGCTGTAACAAGAGATGAAGAAGGGCATTATATAATAATTACAGGATCTATCCATCAAGAAGAACTAACAATTATAAACGTCTATGCGCCAAATACAGGAGCCCCCAAATACATAAAACAACTAATTACAACATAAACAACCTTACTGATAAGAATGTGGTAATTGCAGGGGCCTTTAACACCCCACTCACAGCAATGGGTAGATCATCTAGACATATGGTCAATAAAGAAACAAGGGCCCTGAATGATACATTGGATCAGATGGACTTGACAGATATATTTAGAACTCTGCATCCCAAAGGATCAGAATAAACTTTCTTCTTGAGTGCACATGGAACATTCTCCAAGATAGATCACATACTGGGTCACAAAACAGCCCTTCATAAGTATACAAGAATTGAGATCATACCATGCATACTTTCAGACCACAATGCTATGAAGCTTGAAATCAACCACAGGAAAAAGTCTGGAAAACCTCCAAAAGCATGGAGGTTAAAGAACACCCTACTAAAGAATGAATGGGTCAACCAGGCAATTAGAGAAGAAATTAAAAAATCTATGGAAACAAACGAAAATGAAAATACAACAATCCAAACGCTTTGGGACGCAGCGAAGGCATTCCTGAGAGGAAAATACATTGCAATCCAGGCCTATCTCAAGAAACAAGAAAAATCCCAAATACAAAATCTAACAGCACACCTAAAGGAAACAGAAGAAGAACAGCAAAGATACTCCAAACCCAGCAGAAGAAGAGAAATAATAAAGATCAGAGCAGAAATAAACAATATAGAATCTAAAAAAACTGTAGAGCAGATCAATGAAACCAAGAGTTGGTTTTTTAAAAACATAAACAAAATTGATAAACCTCTAGCCAGGCTCCTCAAAAAGAAAAGGGAGATGACCCAAATAGATAAAATCATGAATGAAAATGGAATTGTTACAACCAATCCCTCAGAGATACAAGAAACTATCAGGGAATACTATGAAAAATTATATGCCAACAAACTGGACAACCTGGAAGAAATGGACAAATTCCTAAACACCCACATGCTTCCAAAACTCAATCAGGAGGAAATAGAAAGCTTGAACAGACCCATAACCGGCAAAGAAATTGAATCAGTTATTAAAAATCACCCAGCTGGGGCGCCTGGGTGGCGCAGTCGGTTAAGCGTCCGACTTCAGCCAGGTCACGATCTCGTGGTCCGTGAGTTCGAGCCCCGCGTCAGGCTCTGGGCTGATGGCTCAGAGCCTGGAGCCTGTTTCCGATTCTGTGTCTCCCTCTCTCTCTGCCCCTCGCCCGTTCATGCTCTGTCTCTCTCTGTCCCAAAAATAAATAAACGTTGAAAAAAAAATTTTAATAAAATAAAAAAAAAAAAATCTCCCAACAAATAAGAGTCCAGGACCAGATGGCTTCCCTGGGGAATTCTACCAGACATTTAAAGCAGAGATAATACCTATCCTTCTCAAGCTATTCCCAAAAATAGAAAGGGAAGGAAAACTTCCAGACTCATTCTATGAAGCCAGTATTAACTTTGATTCCTAAATCAGACAGAGACCCAGTAAAAAAAAAACACAACTACAGTCCACTATCCCAGATGAATATGGATGCAAAAATTCTCAAGAAGATACTAGCAAATCGAATTCAATAGCTTATAAAAAGAATTATTCACCATGATCAAGTGGGATTCATTCCTGGGATGCAGGGCTGGTTCAACATTTGCAAATCAATCAACGCGATACATCACATTAATAAAAGAAAAGAACCATATGATCCTGTCAATCGATGCAGAAAAAGCATTTGAAAAAATTCAGCATCCTTTCTTAATAAAAACCCTCAAGAAAGTCGGGGTAGAAGCAACATACTTAAACATCATAAAAGCCATTTATGAAAAGCCCACAGCTATCATCCTCAATGGGGAAAAACTGAGAGCTTTCCCCCTGAGATCAGGAACACGACAGGGATGTCCACTCTCACCGCTGTTGTTTAACATAGTGTTGGAAGTTCTAGCATCAGCAATCAGACAACAAAAGGAAATCAAAGGCATCAAAATTGGCAAAGAGGAAGTCCAGTTTTCACTTTTTGCAGATGACATGATATTATACATGGAAAATCTGATAGACTCCACCAAAAGTCTGCTAGAACTATACATGAATTCAGCAAAGTTGCAGGATACAAAATCAATGTACAGAAATCAGTTGCATTCTTATACACTAATAATGAAGCAACAGAAAGACAAATAAAGAAACTGATTCCATTCACAATTGAACCAAGAAGCATAAAATACCTAGGAATAAATCTAACCAAAGATGTAAAAGATCTGTATGCTGAAAACTATAGAAAGCTTATGAAGGAAATTGAAGAAGATAGAAAGAAATGGAAAAACATTCCATTATCATGGGTTGGGAGAATAAACATTGTCAAAATGTCAATACTACCCAAAGCTATCTACACATTCAATGCAATCCCAATCAAAATTGCACCAGCATTCTTCTTGAAGCTAGAACAAACAATCCTAAAATTCATATGGAACCACAAAAGGCCACAAATAGCCAAAGTAATTTTGAAGAAGAAGACCAAAGCAGGAGGCATCACAATCCCAGACTTTAGCCTCTACTACAAAGCTGTCATCATCAAGACAGCATGGTATTGGCACAAAAACAGACACATAGACCAATGGAATAGAATAGAAACCCCAGAACTAGACCCACAAAAGCATGGCCAACTCAGCTTTGACAAAGCAGGAAAGAATATCCAATGGAAAAAAGACAGTCTCTTTAACAAATGGTGCTGGGAGAACTGGACAGCGACATGCAGAAGGATGAAACCAGACCACTTTCTTACACCATTCACAAAAATAAACTCAAAATGGATGAAGGACCTGAAAGTGAGACAGGAAACCATCAAAACCCTAGGGGAGAAAGCAGGAGAAAACCTCTCTGATCTCAGCCTCAGCAATTTCTTACTTGATACATCTCCAAAGACAAGGGAATTAAAAGCAAAAATGAACTATTGGGACCCCATGAAGATAAAAAGCTTCTACACAGCAAAGGAAACAATCAACAAAACTAAATGAAAACCAACAAAATGGGAGAAGATATTTGCAAATGACATATCGGACAAAGGGCTAGGATCCAAAATCTGTAAAGAGCTCACCAAACTCCACACCCGAAAAACAAATAATCCAGTGAAGAAATGGGCAGAAAACATGAATAGACACTTCTCTAAAGAAGACATCCAGATGGCCAACAGACACCTGAAAAGATGCTCAACGTTGTTCCTCATCAGGGAAATACAAATGAAAACCACACTCAGATATCACCTCACGCCAGTCAGAGTGGCCAAAATGAACAAATCAGGAGACTATAGATGCTGGCAAGGATGTGGAGAAATGGGAACCCTCTTGCACTGTTGGTGGGAATGCAAATTGGTGCAGCCACTCTGGAAAATAGTGTGGAGGTTCCATAAAAAATTAAAAATAGACCTACCCTATGACCCAGCAGTAGCACTGCTAGGAATTTACCCAAGGGATACAGGAGTACTGATGCATAGGGGCACTTGTACCCCAATGTTTATAGCAGCACTGTCAACAATAGCCAAATTTTGGAAAAAGCCTAAATGTCCATCAACTGATGAATGGATAAAGAAATGGTGGTTTACATACACAATGGAGTACTACGTGGCAATGAGAAAGAATGAAATACGGCCTTTTGTAGCAACGTGGATGGAACTGGAGAGTGTGATGCTAAGTGAAATAAGCCATACAGAGAAAGACAGATACCATATGTTTTCACTCTTATGTGGATCCTGAGAAACTTAACAGAAACCCATGGGGGAGGGGAAGAAAAAAAAAGAAAAAAAAGAGGTTAGAGTGGGAGAGAGCGCCAAAGCATAAGAGACTTAAAAACTGAGAACTGAGGGTTGATGGGGGGTGGGATGGAGGGGAGGGTAGGTGATGGGCATTGAAGAGGGCACCTTTTGGGATGAGCACTGGGTGTTGTATAGAAACTAATTTGACAATAAATTTCATATAATAAAAAAAATTAAAAAAATAAAAAATAAAACAAACATGGAGAAAAAAATAAATAAAAATAAATAAAAAAATAAAAACTAAAAAGCAAAGTAGAAAAAGTGCTATCAGTTGGGACCAGCTAAAACAGAATATAAATTACATAATGGGATACTATGCAGCTTAAAAATCAACAATGAACCTATTTATTCACATACTCACATAGAGCATATCCCAAGGTATGTCACATGAAAAACAAGGAACAAAGTAATGTTAAAAGAGAAAGTAAAATAAGAATTTCTTTGTCGTATTTGATCTCTTAGACAGAAATGAAACAAAAGAAACAAAAACCACTGAAAGTATTAAGAAAATATAAACAGACATCACATCACCTATGGTACGTGTACAGCTGGATACTAGACACAGGATTCAAGAGAAAAATGTTCACTAACACTCCTGGATTTTGAACCAAGTGAATATTTGGCACAGACATACCTATGTGTGTAATTATTACTGTAAACTATGGGAAACACTCTGAAATATTACAAATTTCAATAAATAAAACCATACAAACATATTTCAATGAAAATGTATCACTTATTGAAATAAATGAGGCTGGATTTTTCTAATTAGATTACACATGTGAATAAATATTATTTATCACTACAATGTAACAGGACTAATTCTATTCCTACACTGGTTTTGCATAGTATAGCTTATTTACTCAGAAACCTTCTACACAACACAGAGAGTAGATGGGAGAAGAAACTTTGTATGGCCATTTCACTCATTTTTTGAAAATCTCTTTCCAAGTTTTATGTCAAAATTTCTGAAGTGAGCTATCATAAAAAGTAATTTTAATTACCTCTCATATGATAACTGAATTAACACTTCCTTTTGTTTAGACCAAATAACTGGACAATGTTTACTATACAAAATGATTTGTTACCTGATTATTAGAGTCATTAACTGTTTCAATTTTGTAAAAGCACATAAAAGGACTGTGAAAAATCTTCAAAAAAAAACTACCACTGGGGTGCCTGGGTGGCTCAGTCCGTTAAGTGTCTGAGTTCAGCTCAGGTCATCATCTCGTGGTGAGTTTGAGCCCCGCGTCAGGCTCTGTGCTGACAGCTCAGAGCCTGGAGCCTACTTCAGATTCTCTGTCTCCCTCTCTCTGCTTCTTCCCTGCTTGCACTCTGTCTCTGTCTCTCTCTCAAAAATAAATAAACATTTAAAAAAAATTAAAAATAAATTAAAAAAGACTACCACGGAAACCTGTTAATCTTTTACTTAGAGGAACCTTATCTAAATACTAAGAAATGGTTGAGAATATAAAATAATTATTAATGTCAATAATTTTTCCACTACACCATGTTTTTCTAATTTTTTTTTTTTGAGAGAGAGGGAGAGCACACATGAGAAGGGGAAGGGGAGAGGGAGAGAGAGAGAAAGAGAAAGAGAAAGAGAAAGAAGAGAAAGAGAAAGAGAAAGAGAATCTCAAGAAGGTTCCACGCACAGTGTGGAACCCCATGCCTCTGGGATCATGACATGAGCCAAAATCAAGAGTTGGATGCTCAACTGACAGCCACCCAGGCTTTTTAAAATTTTAATGTAATGTATTTTCCTTAAAAATTTGGTACAATCCTATCACAATTTGTTTTTTTAATTTAACACAGTATGAACAAAAGCACAATTCTTTAGGGCAATCAAATCAAGGTATACTTAGAATAAAATTAACATAAAGTTGTGTTTATATTCAGATAGTCTGATCCTCTCCTTTGAAATGAAATGGAAACCATTGTAACTGAGGGTGAATGCACACATTTGTTCTCCTATACAAAAACTCATTCTGTATATAAACTCAACTATAATTCAAATCAAATTAGAAATCCTGAGAAACACTTACCCAGAGGCACACACAAACTTATACAGTCATGACCAATCCTCTAGAAGTTAGGTTTCCCACAGTTCTAGGTCTAGATCTTTCCTCATGACGGCCAAAGATTCTGAATGTGTAGATGATATCCCATCTCCCATCAGTAAAATCGTAATGTTTTTCAAGTGTAATAGCTTGGAGTAGAAGCAACCCATGTAGTAGATTCAGCATTCGATAATTTCAGGCTTGTGTTCTGCATATACAGTAAGAGGCGAGCATAGGCAAGAAGCACCCACTCTCGGGGCATTCAGCTTCGGCTCAGGTCACGATCTCACAGCTTGTGGATTTGAACCCTGTGTCAGGCTCTATGCTGACAGCACGAAGCCTGCGGGCCTGCTTCAGATTCTCTGTACCCCTCACTCTCTCTGCCCCTGCCCCTCCCTCGAGCTCTCTTTCTCTCTCTGACTCTCTCTCAAAAATAAATAAATAAACATGAAAAAAAAAAAGCACCCACTTCTAAACTAACTCATAGATGACAAGAAGAAGATGTATTCAAGAAGAAGAGTCCTCATTCTGAGAGTCTCGACCGAAAACTCACTGGAATCTACATTACTACTCTGGTCGAGGCAGTTTGTGATAACCTGAAGAGGGTCATTAATGCAAGGGAAAAGCAGGGGATTTTAGACACCATTCTCAGAAACGTGAATATCGAAAGTGGCAGGGAGATGGGACAGAGGAAGGGAGGGCAGAAAAGGTACAGTTCACCCTTTGGCTTGAAACCATACTACCCTCCTGTTGAGCACACTGGGGTTTCCTTAGCACGGGGCAGGTGAATGCTAATTGTTCCACCTCCGCCTAGAACCACAGAAAGCCCAGCCCTAAGAACCCTATCCACGTATACACACAAAACATCCAAGCAACTCTAGATAGCCACATCATTTTGTTCCCCACAGATCACCAGTACCGCTGGCCTCCCCTCTCAACTGTCAAAGGATGGTTTGCGGGAACACGGTGACGTCTAGGGAGGAAGGCATTAGGACAGGCCCCAAAGTGAGATCCCCTTTTACAGATTTCTGAGGAAAAACTGGCCTAAATGATGCTGTAATCGACACAGTTCCTCTGATACCTCTTCTATAGAAATGTAAAGTCTCTGGGTTCAAACGTGCTCATTCCTTTTCCATAGCCTACAAAGTCCTCTTGCTGCTTCAAGAACGAAGGCCTGTCCTTAAGTAGGATATTCTTGGAAAAGAGGAATGAATGTTTTCACAGTTGTCTTAACTAGGATCCAGTATTTGGACTAAGCCTTCTTCGTAAACGCAAAGAATCACTTCACATACCAACTTGTACTAGCTTCATGTCTGCACCACCTATGACACACCCGTCTCACACTTTCCCGACAAGATCCAGGGGCAAATAGGCAGGTTTCTCTCAATTAGGCACGTGGCTGTTTCCATGGTAACCACCACACCAGTTGGACCTATTCCAGTGCCGCAATGTACTAAGATGGGTTCACCATTTACTCTCAGTGACCTCACATAATTTACAAATTCCGGAAAGTCCGAGGAGTCACTGGGAACGCTGTGCTTAGGCCATGTGACATACTAAAGGTGCCCGGATGGCTCAGTTGGTTAAGCATCCAACTTCAGCTCAGGTCATGATCTCGCAGTTCATAGGTTTCAGTCCTGCTTTGGGCTCTGTGCTGACAGCTCAGAGTCTGGAGTCTGCTTCAGGTTCTCTGTTTCCCTCTCTCTCTATCCTTCCCCCACCTGTGCTCTGTCTCTCTCTCAAGAATAAACACACATTAAAAAGGTTTTTTTTAATGCCACTACAACATTTTTAATGAAACAGTTTCATCTTTTCACATGTTTTCAATAAATGTTCTTTAAAATCTTACAGCTGCAGATTCAGTTTATTTAATTTACTTAAGTGTCTGTCATATAACCTAATTGGAAAGGCTAATCTTTATTGTCAGATTCATTAGCCCAGTATGCTTGACTTTCTTCTGGAAAATGTCTAACTTGTTATTTCTATTGAGATAAGCATACACATTCTCATGACAATGATCCACATCTGATACCTAATTCTAAGATAGGTAAGGCAGAGAGTCTTGCCAGAGTTTGTTATCTACTTTAAATGAGTCACATAACATTGAGTATTTCTTACTAAATTTTCTGAGTTACTTTTACTATTTTCACCTTCCAGACAAGGTATTACTTGACAGTAGCCAAAGAATATAACAGGCAGAGCTTTGAATCAATAAAAAATCATCACTCCTATCATCTCACCCTGTACTTTCTTTTTTTTTTTTTTATTTTATTTTTTCAACGTTTATTTATTTTTGGGACAGAGAGAGACAGAGCATGAACGGGCGAGGGGCAGAGAGAGAGGGAGACACAGAATCGGAAACAGGCTCCAGGCTCTGAGCCATCAGCCCAGAACTCACGGACTGTGAGATCGTGACCTGGCTGAAGTCGGACGCTTAACCGACTGCGCCACCCAGGCGCCCCTCACCCTGTACTTTCTTAAGAGTATCTTGATAGAGACCAAAGTACATTGTTTCTCCTATCACTATTCATCCTTGAAATATATACATATTAAGACAGAAATCTAGGACACCTGCCACAGCTTTTGTTGTTTTGTATAAAGGGCTCCATTTTTTGGAGACCCTAAATGTTTTTACACCCAGGAGCAAGACACCAAAGTTAAGATTCAGGATGCTTTACCTTTGTAAAGAGGAAAAGGACAACTGTGAAAGTGGAGGCAGGAAAAGTATAATACATCAACTGCAGGAGAGTTCTCAGACCAGTGCTAGCAAAGAAGACGTATGAAAGATGAGACTAACAGAAACTGTTCCCTTAAACACTTATTTTTCAGCCTGCCTCTTGCAAAGTCTTCATGTGTTCCAAGTGGTATATGTCTGGGGTGCTTATTCCTAGTTTACAGACCACCGCGCCAGAGAACAAGACTCCAAAGAACTCTATTTGAGGTCACGAGAGCATGTAAGCTTCCCTTTGTCTTGAGGAGAAAGGAAAGGAAGAAGATGAAAAACTGAGTATTTGCTAAAAATTAACCATGCTGTTTTGGGCAAGACCAAATTCTAAAATGGATGATACTCTGTTTCATTAAAGTAGCTGCATGAAGTTTTGTTGGCAACTGTAGAAACAGACTGTGATCACATCAGCAAGTTGGTTCAAGCTGTATGTCTGCATATTGTGTTTCTCAAATTCATGGATGAAATGATCTCTATTATGGTACAGGTCAGAAATAGACTTGGAGGCAAATTTTACTCAAGATAATTAGTCCTAGGAGTCCCAGATGCTCTTCTATTAAAGGTTACAATATGAAGGGGAGAGGGGAGGATCTGTAATAGCAGAGCTTTTATTTATTTTCCTAAGGAATATGACACCAAAAAAGAAAAAAAAAAGAACAACCTATAAAAAAATGAGTGTTCTGGTTAAAGCCAAAGTGGGGAGTCCAGATTCTCTTTACCCATCAGGCCTCCTCTTTGATGCTCAGATCTGTTCCCAAGCTCCTTCCCAGAGACTTAGGTGTCATGAGACATAACTGACATACCGGGCTATGCCAATTCTTCATGGACTTTGGGATCAAACGTGCAGCAAAGTCAACATTGAGAACAAAGCTGAGAACCTCGAAAAAGTAAAAAATGTTTTCTGAAATAGCTGAATCAGCACTAAAAGACTTAGGGAATTGGGCAGCCTAGGTTTGAATCCTAACTTGGATATTTTTGAGTTATATCAATAACTTAAATAATAAATAAATTTGGCGAGTTACTAAACCTACCTGCATCTCAGTGATGACGTCTATGATCACCCAGTTCACAGGAGTGTCAGAAAACAGGCACCTAATACATACTGTATACCTGATGCATAGTAGAGGCTCAGCAACTGAGAGATAAATTGATGAGATTTAATAAAACTCAAAGACTTTTAATTAAGTTATGTTTAACAAGGTTCCCTTCTATGTATCTCTTCAGTTTCTCCCCTCTTTAATACACCAAACTTCTTCAAGATTGTTTGACTGCCCTCATCTTTGGGGGAGAGGAAGAAAAAGAGCATGTAAGTCTAGATTTTTTAATAATCTCAGAGAAAATAATCCTAGAGAGATGACTCAGGTCTAGAGAGAAGGGAGTAATGAAACATTTGTATACATTTCTAACATATTTGATATCTCAGAGCACAGTAAAGCTCCAAATGATGAAAGAGAAGATGGATAGAGAGGGTCACACTACAGCAAAAGTAACAGTCTCGAAAAAAAATTAAAATTATTATAATAACAGAAAGTCATTATTATGTTTCAAATTATCAACAAATAATCAAACTACCTTCAACATTTTGTGTTTAAGAAATGAATTAAATCACCTTAGAAACATCACAATCAAAAGTATTTTATTTTTTAAAATCTTTGGTGCTTAAAGTATTTGGTTTCCTTTAGCCAGAAAATCAACTTACAGGCACTATACATTCATTCAAAAGTGACAGGAGGTACTGTAGCATAGTGCTAAGACATTGGTGTCCTGGAGGCATACCGCCCTATTTCAAATGCAGTCAAAGTAACGGAGTTCAAATCCCACCTATACTCATCCTTAACTATGCAACTTTGGGCAGGTAACTTTTAACCCTGCTCATGCTCACTTTACATATCTATACAATCAATGGATTAATAAGGATAAATAACTCACAGGTTTATTGTAAGAAATGAGCAAGATATTTACTACTACTCCTGGAACTTAGTAAGAACTCAGCCAATACAGGATATTAGTGTTACTACCCGTGCTGTCCTGCAGAGGAGGTGGAGGAAATACTAGTAGCAGTACGGCTGCTAGTTTTCATATTATATTTAGGTATTTCCTTTCAACCATTTCAGATGTTTTCCACTAGTTCGCCAACTATATTATAATTTTCTTCATGGTAGCACCCATTTATCACTTTTTTAAAAATCTGCCACAATTCCTAGCACAGTTCTGGACTTGTATTAGACACTTAGTAAATATTTCTTGATTGATCGATATAACATATTCATTATAGTTGGATGAATATGAATTAATTTGCATTTCAACTCAACTACTTAAAAAAAAAAAAACCAACTTCACACTTGATATCTTCGTTTGCTCAACTCCACGTTGCAAACAGCTAATTAGAGATGATGTGGCACTGTTTGAGTTTTGGCAGACTATAATCTGTGGATTTTAACACAACCAACTGCCTAATTTACATTGGTCCACATGCCAGGAAAATATATTCAAAGAATATTATTTGGTTAAAGAAAACCAGAGGAATGGACTCACCTAATTGTGACTTTTGGAGTCAAAAATTTAGATCAGAGAAATCGTTTTAATGATGCTTTCTTTTATACTCAGCTTTGTTTATGTCATAAATACCAAAGAAACAGTATTTTGCCCCCAAGGATATTCACAGGTATAGCATCAGCCAAGTAAACATGTCATTAGTTGCGGTAATGTGTTCAACATTTTTCAATGTAATATGGAACAAAAACATTTCAGTTAAAAATAAATTTGAATTCTGATGTCCATGCAAATACCATTCTTAACATAAATTTTCAACTGAGAGCACTCTCTGTGGAAAAATTCAGAAGAAGCAATCAATATATGTTTGCTGAATTAATTTTTTTTTTTGCTTTTCATTTTATTCATTACAATTAAAATTAGACGGCACTCCAATTTAACAAAATGGGATAATATAAAATAATACATCTCATCTTACTGAGTTATATATAGTTTACCTAAAACCATGGTATATACTTTGTCTTTTGTTTTGTTTTGTTTTGTTTTTGGACTGACCAGATGTAATTAGTATAGTTAAATCCATGTAAATTATCTTTCAAATTCAATTACACCAAGCAATATTATAGTGTAAATTATATAAATTAAACAGATGGCACAGATATTAGATAGATGATAGACAGATTGATAGATAGGTAGACAGACAGATAACAGGCTGATTGAGACACAGAGGCAGAGATAAACCATTAATATAATCATTATTTGTAATAATTGACTTCCTCATGTCCTCTCTTCTTCATTCCATGTCCCTTCTATTTTTTTCATCCTTCTGAATACACTGAGGCAATATACAATTAGGTATACATAGATTTAATTATGTTAATTCTCTGATGTAGAAAATAAAGCCAGAAAAATTAGATTAGACTTTTTTAAGAAAAGAAAAGGTGAAGAGTAGAAAGGAAGTTGATAGAGAAATCAGAAAGACAGGTATGAAAAGAACTTGTACCTGTTTCTGACAAGCTGGAATGGGTGATTCAATATAGTGGCAGATATGAAGTACCGCTATTCTAATATGTACTCTACTCTTCCTCACCTGCTTCTGTTTATGTCAATAATATACTTACCTCCCCCAAATACAATTAAATCTCAGTCTTCCTTTCAAGCAAGAAAATCTAAGTCCTGATCAATGAGGTATCAGTGGGAGGGGATGGTTTAAACAGGGAGGAGCTTCTAGGAAGGAGACTTGGCAAAGGAAGAGATTCAATTGATATGTCCCTTTGCCCTTTTCCCTTATTATTCTTCCAGCCTAGAATAATGCTGGAGGCACAGCAGCCACCTTGTCACCACAAAGTGATAAACATTAAGACGAAAGCCACATGATAATGCTAGATAATGTCTACTGAAAAAAAAATTAGGGCTTTTTGAGGAAAAGAGGAGCACCCTCCACCTGCACACACATTTACACTTCTGTAGTCTTTCTACTTTTACTTCCTAGTTCTAATATTTGTATCTACTCTAAATCTATCCCTCTTGTTCTATTAGTGTGGTGGATCTCAGGGCTGGGGTAGGTTGAAGCAAATGAGATAAGTAGGGTACAAATTTTAAGGAAGTGCTCATTCAAGGGCAGTTATACAACATGAAAAGTGAATGCTTCTCTAAATTTTGACCACCATTATAGACTCACATTTTTCCCTATATTTTATAACATTTATTGCAATTCCAAGTAAAAATCATTACTTTTTTTATGAATAGAGACATTAAAGGTTTTTTTATTGCTGTTTTATAACTTTTTTTTCCATTTGCAACAACATGGATGGACCTAGAGGGTATATAATGCTAAGTGAAATGTCAGAGAATGACAAATATCATATGATTTCACTCAGATGTGTAATTTAAGAAACAAATGAACAAACAGAAAAAAAGAGACAGACAAAAAACCAGACTCTTAAGTACAAAGAACAAATGATAGTTGCCAGAGAGGAGGTGGGTAGGGGAATGGGTGAAATAGGTGAAGGGGATTAAGAGAGAGTATACTTATCTTGATGAGCAGTGAGAAATGTATAGAATTGCTGAATCACTATATTGTACACCCAAAACTAATGTAACACTGTATGTTAATTATACTTGAATAAAAATTATTTTTAAGTGGTTTTATTATGTTTTTGTGATTGTCACCTTGTTCTCCATCACTTATATGAAGGGAGGGACCTTGTTTGGATCACCTCTATGCCTAATAGAACAACATATAATAGGTACACAAAAATGAACACTCTTTCTGTCTCAATTTTATTTGAGCTATGTAATGCCTAGAACAACAACAACAAAAAAAAAGAATAGGTTGCAAGTAAGTCCACCTTTCAAAGTGATTCACCAGATCACCAAACAGGACTTGTAGCAGCCACAGACCAATTTGTGGCAACCATATGAAAAGCTCAAAAGAGACAATGCAAGAAAACAGAACATAGGAAAGAGTTCTTCCCTCTCACCTTTCATCTACCAGAAGAGCTGCAAGAACACCACTAGAAAAATTAATATGTGTTTCCTGGAGTTGAGCGCACACAACACAGCTGTCTGAAACACACCAGAGAACCTAAATTGTAAGAGCCTATGGCTCTCAGACGGGGTTGTGTTGGCAGTGAGGATAAATGACTTTTCTTGCCAGGCTAAAATCATTGGACATTCTTTGCAAGAGGACTTCCTGAAATGATTACGTGACCCTAACAAAAAGGGTAGACCCATGATGCAAAGGGCAAGATGCCCAATGAGAGATGAATAATCCATATCACAGGACATTTTGGGTGAACATCCCAGTGGGAGATGTCTCAGAAGCAATAAAAGTGCTCCTAAGAGAATAATTCCCGCAGGACTTTTCCTATCTCTCACATCTCCTTCCTATCCTTGCTCAACCTCTAATGCTGGGGGCAGAAAGAGGCAGCCTAGTGGTGAGAGGGTGGAATACAAAAGAGATAGTGTTGAAATGGAAAATCCCCCTTTCCGGCTGCAGGTTGCAGACTCCAGTCTGAAGTGGATCCTAGCTGAGGAAACATAATTTCCTATTAAGTTCAGAATTCTAATTTTACACTGAAGTGTAAATAACAGTTACACAATGAGCCTTTTTTTGTAAGTGGAAATTCCATGAAGATTTTTATTATGTGAACTGACTAGAAAAGTCACAGATCTGCCTCAAAAATTAACTCAAGGTATAAGAAAGAATAAGCCTAACAGAATGGGTTTGGACACACAGTCATAATAAGGTAGAGGAATAAAAGTTACTTTCTAAGGAGTTTCTATGAAGTTACACTCTGTAGACATGTATTCTTTCAACATAATGGTTATTTTTTAATGGATGAAAAATTAAAATTATCAATGTTCATTTTAGTAACTTATTGATGAATACAGGTACAGCACAGGATTTTAAATGGCAATCAGCTTTTCCTTTATGCTTTAAAATTATGTATGAAAATTATAGGGGCACTTGTACCCCTATGTTTATAGCAGCACTCTCAACAATAGCCAAATTATGGAAAGAGCCTAAATGTCCATCAACTAATGAATGGATAAAGAAATTGTGGTTCATATACACAATGGAGTACTACGTGGCAATGAGAAAGAATGAAATGTGGCCCTTTGTAGCAATGTGGATGGAACTGGAGAGTGTTATGCTAAGTGAAATAAACCATACAGAGAAAGACAGATACCGTATGTTTTCACTCTTATGTGGATCCTGAGAAACTTAACAGAAACCCATGGGGGAGGGGAAGGAAAAAAAAAAAAAAAAGAGGTTAGAGTGGGAGAGAGCCAAAGCATAAGAGACTCTTAAAAACTGAGAACAAACTGAGGGTTGATGGGGGGTGGGAGGGAGGGGAGGGTGGGTGATGGGTATTGAGGAGGGCACCTTTTGGGATGAGCACTGGGTGTTGTATGGAAACCAATTTGGCAATAAATTTCATATGTTGAAAAAAAATTTTTTTTAATTAAAAAAATAAAATAAAAAATAAATAAAATTATGTATGAAAATTAAATAAATTGATTTTTCTTGTATTATAGAATATGATAGATGGCTACATTTACTGCATTAATGACACTGAAAATTTGCAAGGCATTAAAACGTACACTTGTAAGCAGAATTAATAATTTGACTCTCCGACTTTTGTCTAGTTTATTATCCATGGCATACTCCATAGATCTAGAAAACTACTCCAGCCTTCATTAAAGTTTTAAACAGTTATGAAATAGCAATACCCACCACATGGTTTAAATATTTTATGCAACATCTTTAATCACCTCTTCATAATTTACAGTATAGATTGTAAAATCATTACAGATATACATTAATAATTAACATGTAATATTATCTTCTTATAAATATATGTCATAGATGCATTTAAATCCTTTGCTTACAAGGTGAATAACAGAGTTTCTTTTATGACTGCTATACACATTATAATTGTATTATAAATTTGTGTTTCATGCTTAGTTATCTAGGTCAGATTACTGTCACCTCTCAGTAAGCACCATGATATCTATTTTTTGGATTATACAGATAATTTCTCTTTGGTAATGTTAGGACTATTCACCAACATTCAAGTTTTCTTTCAGGATATATGGCAGGATTTCATTTTCCCATTTCTTCTGGGGATATGCATGGTGCTCTGACTTGCTTTAGCTAAAGAAATAGAAGGCAAATCAATACGTTGTTCCAGACGGAAATTTTCAGAACCCCAGTGCAATGCCCTGGATCTTGGAAGCACATGTCAAGATGCAACTTCTGTCAAACTTGGACCATGCCTTAGCATGTGTGCTTACCCACATTAGTCATGTAGCATGAGTGAGAAAAAAATGTTCTTGCACTCAGACACAGCAATTTGGAAATTATTTATTCCTAAGCACACACAGCATAGACCAGGAGGTGGCAAAGTTTTTCTGTAAAGGGACAAACAGTAAGTCTTCTAGATTTTGTAGTCCATAAAGTCTCTGTTGCAAGATACTCAAGTCTGCCACTGAAATGAGAAAGTAGCCATAGGGGGTAAGTGTAAAGGAATAGGCACAACTGTGTTCCAATAAAACTTTATTTACAGAAAATGTTGGTGCCCAAGTCAGGTTTGGTCTGTGGGACCCTAGTTTGCCCCTCCCTGGTCCAACCTTTCTTCTGTGATACACTCTTATAATGAAGTCATGGGAAATCTATGGAGGTGAACTTCAAATCATGTATTTACTAGATTATTCTCATTTTTTTAAAAGTTTTTTATTTAATCATGTGGTGCTCGTCATGACAAGTAAACTCCTTAATCCCCATCACCTATTTCACCTCTCCCCCCGACCAACCTCTCCTCTGATAACCATTAGTTTGTTCTCTATAGTTAAGGCTCTGAGTCTTGGTTTGTGTCTCTCTCTTTTTTTTCCCCTTGCTTGTTTTGTTTTTTAAATTCCACATATGAGTGAAATCATATGGTATTTGTCTTTCACTGACTTATTTCACTTAACATTATACTCTCTAGCTCCATCAGTTTCATTGTAAAATGGAGAGATTTCATTCCTTTTTATGGCTGAATGTATTCTATTATATCCACCCATTTACCAACTGATTGATCGACAGATATAGCATCTCTTCTTTATCCATTCATCAATTGATGGACACTTGGGCTGCTTCCATATCTTGGCCATTGTAAATAATGCTGGTATAAACACTGGGGTGCATGTATCCCTTGAATCAGTGTTTTCATATTCTTTGTGTAAATACCCAGTAATGCAGTTGCTAGATAGTAGGGTAATTCTATTTTTAACTTTTTGAGGAACCTCTATACTGTTTTCCAGAGTGGCTACACCAGTTTGCATTCCCACCAATGGTGCATATGCATTCTGTTTTCTCCACATCCTCACCAACAACTCTTGTTTCTTGTGTTTTTGATTTTAGCCATTCTGACAGGTGTGAGGTTATATCTCATTGTAGTTTTGATTTGCATTTCCTTGGTGATAAGTGATAATGGGCATCTTTTCAGGTGTCTCTTGATCATCTGTATGTCTTCTTTGGAGAAATGTCTGTTCATGTTTACGGCTCCATCTTTTAATTGGATTGTTTTTTTGAGTTTTGTAAGTTCTTCATATATATATATAATATATATATTATATATATATGGGATACTAATCCTTTATTGGATATGTCATTTGCAATTATCTCTTCCCATTCATTAGGTTGCCTTTCAGTTTTGTTGACTGTTTCCTTCACTGTGCAGAAGTGTTTTATTTTGATGTAGTCCAAATAGTTTATTTTTGCTTTTGTTTCCCTTGCGCCTCAGGGACCTATCTAGAAAAAAAAGCTGCTTCAGCCAGTGTCAGAGATATTACTGCCTGTGCTCTTTTCTAGGATTTTACGGTTTTGGATCACACATTTAGGTCTTTAAACAATTTTGAATTTGTTTTTGTGTATGGTGTAAGAAAGTGGCCTGGTTTCATTCTTTTACATGTTGCTGTCCAGTTTTCCCAACACCATTTGTCGAACAGACTTCTTCCCATTGTATATTCTTTCCTGCTTTGTTGAAGATCACTTGACCATACAATTGTGGGTTTATTCCTGGACTTTCTATTCTGTTCTTTTGATCTATATGTCTATTTTTGTACTAGTACCATACTCCTTTGATTACTGCAGCTTTGTAATATAACTTGAAGTTTGGAATTGTGATGCCTCTAGTTTTACTTTTCTTTTTCAAGATTGCTTTGGCTGTTCAGGGTCTTTTGTGGTCACGTACACATTTTAGGATTGTTTATTCTAGTTCTGTGAAAAATGCTCTTGGTATTTTGATAGGGATTGCGTTAAGTCTGTTGATTGCTTTGAGTAGTATAAACATTTTAACAATATTTGTTTTTCTAATCCATGAGTATGGAATGTCTTTCCATTTCTTTGTATCATCTTCAATTTCTTTCATGAATATTTTATAGTTTTCAGAATATAAGTTTGTCACCTCTTTGGTTAGGTTTATTCCTAGGTACTTTATTTTTGGTGCAATTGTAAAGGGGATTGTTTTCTTGTTTTCTCTTTCTGCTGCTTCATTATTGGTGTATAGAAATGCAACAGACTTCTTACATTTTGTATCCTGTGCCTTTACTAAATTCGTTTATCAGTTCTAGCAGGTTTTTTTGGTGGAGGCATTTGGTCTTTCTACGGATAGTATCATGTCATCTGCAAATAGTGAAAGTTTTACTTCTTCCTTACCAATTTGGATGATGCCTTTTATTTCTTTTTGTTGTCTGATTGCTGTGGCTAGGACTTCCATACCATGTTGAATAAAAGTAGTGAGAGTGAACATCCTTGTCTTGTTCCTGACCTTAGGGGAAAGGCTCTCAGTTTTTCCCCACTGAAGGTATGATATTGGCTATGGGTTTTTCATATACGGTCTTTATTATATGGAAGCATGTTCCCTCTAAACCTACTGTGTTGGTTTTTATCATGAATGGATATTATACTTTGTCAAATGCTTTTTCTGCATCTATTGAAATGGCTGTATGGTTTTATCCTTTTTTTTTTTATTGATTATTACATTGATTGATTTGTGAATATTGAACCAACCTCATATCCCAGGAATAAATCCCACTTGATCATGGTGAATGATTTTTTAAATGTATTGCTGAATTTGGTTTGCTAGTATTTTGTTGAGGATTTTTGCATCTATGTTCATTGGAGATATTGGCCTGTAGTTCTCCTTTTCCATTGTGTCTTTACCTGGTTTTGATATCAAGGTAATGCTGGCCTCATCAAATGAATTGGAAAGTTTTTCTTCTTCTTCTATCTTTTGGGATAGTTTGAGAAGAATTGGTATTAACTCTTCTTTAAATGTTTGGTAGAATTTGCCTGTGAAGCCATCTGGTCCTGAACTTTTTTTTATTGGGATTTTTTTGATTACTGATTCAACTTCACTGCTAGTAATAAGTCTGTTCAAATATTCTATTTCTTCTTGTTTCAGTTTTAGTAGGTTATATGTTTCTAGGGATTTATCCATTTCTTCTAGGTTATCCAATTTGTTCTCATACAGTTTTTCATAATAGTCTCTTGTAATTGTATTTCTGTGGTATTTCTTATTTCCCCTCTCTCATTTTTTATTTTATTTATTTGGGTCTTTTCTCTTTTTTCTTGATAAATCTGGCTAGATATTTAACGATTTTATTGATTTTTTTTTGAGAATTAGCTCATGGTTTCATTTATCTCTTCTATTGTTCAATTTCTATATAATTTACTTCTACTCTAATCTTTATTAGTTCCTCTCTTCTGCTGAATTTGGCTTTTTGTTGTTGTTGTCCTTCTAGATCCTTTAGAAATAATGGTAGGTTATTTATTTGAGAATTTGCTTGCTTTTTGAGGTAGATCTGCATTACTATAAACTTCCTTCCTAGAACCACTCTTCCTGCATCCTTTTTTTTTTAATTTTTTTTTTTAACGTTTATTTATTTTTTAGACAGAGAGAGACAGAGCATGAACGGGGGAGGGGCAGAGAGAGAGGGAGACACAGAATCTGAAGCAGGCTCCAGGCTCTGAGCCATCAGCCCAGAGCCTGACGTGGGGCTCGAACTCACGGACTGCAAGATCGTGACCTGAGTTGAAGTTGGACGCTTAACCGACTGAGCCACCCAGGCGCCCCCTGCATCCTTTAAGTCTAAAATGAGTCTCTTGTAGGCACCCATTTAGATGGGTGTTGTTTTCATAACCATTCTGTCACCCAATGTCTTTTGACTGGAATGTTTAGTTCACTTATATTCAAGGTTAATTATTGATATTTATGTATTTACTGCCATTTTATTATTTGTTTTGTTGTTGTTCCTGAAGATTTTCTCTGAGCCTTTCTTGTCTTTCTTTCATGGTTTGCTGGTTTTCTTTAGTGATCTGTTTGAATTTCTTTCTCTTTCTCTTTTGCATATTTATTAGTTTTTGACTTGTGGTTACCATTAGGCTTGTATATAATATGTTCTACATATAACAATGCATATATTATGTTGATGGTTAGGTTTAAAGAACCCATTCTTTACTCCTCTCCTCCCCACATTTTAGGTATATGGTGCCATATTTTACATCCTTTTATTTTGTAAGTTCCTTGACTGATTTTTTACAGAAATATTCATTTTTACTCCTTTTGTTTTCCCTACCTTCATATTGTCACTTATGGTCTTTCCTTTCCTCTCAAAGAGTCCCCTTTAATATTTCTTGCAGGATTAGGTTAGTCATGAACTCCTTTAGTTTTTGTTTGTCTGTGTATCTCCTATTCTGAATGATAGCCTAGCTGGATAGAGTATTCTTGGGTGCAGGTTCTTCCCATTCAACACTTTGAATATATCATGCCACTCTTTTCTGGCTTGGAAAGTTTCTGCTGAAAAATCTGCTCATAGGCTTATGGGTTTTCCTTTGTATGTAACAGCCTTGTCTTGCTGCTTTTAATATTTTTTTTATGTATCACTATATTTTGCCATTTTAATTACAATATGTCTTGGTGTTGATCTGCTTTTATTGATTTTGCTGGAGGTTCTCTGTGCTTCCTGGATCTGGATGTCTATTTCCTTCTCCAGATTAGGGATGTTTTCAGCTATTATTTGTTCAAATAAATTCTCTGCCCCTTTTCACTCTCTTCTTTGCCTGGGCCTCCTATAATATAAATGCTATTACATTTATTGGAGTCACTGAGTTCCCTAAGTCTATTCTCATTTCACATAATTCTTTTTCTCTCTTTATTCAGCTTAATTACTTTCCATTATTCTGTTTTCTGTGTCATTAATTCATTTCTCTTCTTCTTCCAGCATGCTGTTCATTCCATTAAGCATGTTTCTCATTTAATTTATTGAGCCCTTTATCTCTGCAATGTTATTCTTTATCACTGTGTTAATGGTCTCACTAATGTCCTCTACTCTTTTCTCAAGTCCAGTGAGTAGTCTTATTATCGTTGCTTTAAATTCTCCAATAGGCATGTTACTTATATCTGTCTCATTTAGATCTCCAGCCATGGCCTTTTTCCTATTCTTTTTCCTATTCTTTCATTCAGGACATATTCCTCTGTCTTCTCATTTTGTCTAAGTCTCTGTGCCTGTTTCTGTGTGTTAAGAAAGTCAGCTAAATCTCCTGTTCTTGAGGGTAATGGCTTTATGAAGAAAAGGCCCTGTAGTGTAGTGTTCCCTGTTCCCAGGGCTTGCCGCTGTGTGTTGCATGAATTCTGCTGTTGTGTCCTGGGGATTTTATCCTTCAGGTCTGTCTTCTACAGAGGCTTTCTTTGCCTATTATGGGAAGTGTCTGGTCCTTCACCCGAATGTGGTGCATTTTAATTAGGTGTGCTCTGGTCTGCTTGTGAAATGAGACCTATCACTACTGCCACCAGAATGGAGGCCTTGCAAAACACCCAGGTCAGGAGACACGGTGTTGACAGGGGTTTGGGCTGGTCTTGTGGGCAAGGGTTCCCACTGCACTGGGACTGAAGCAAGTGTGACTGGAGAGGGCAGCTCTTCTCAAGTGTGTGGGGGTGCAGGGCTTGGTATAAATAAGTTAGGTAGCAAGTGTCAGTGATATGCTGGTTCCCTCAGGTGGCTCTGTGTTTATGCTGAGGGGTTGAAGAGCAATGAATGCTGCCTCTCTAGGACACACTCTGAGATAAGCAAATAACCTCCCTACTGTGTGCCCCAGGTACTCTTCAGATTGCTGTTTCCATACTGTACATCTGTGGGCTGTGTGCCCGCCTTTTTTCCAAGAGCAGTCCCAATGTCCTGTGAGCTTTCTCAGAGTTAAGCATGCTGGTATTTAAAACTCCAGGCTTTAAGCCCTGCTGGTTGCCACAAGTCAGGAAATTCAGCCCCTCTTACTTTCCAAGCCAACTGCAATAAGGATTACTTTTCCTCGTGTGCTCTCATGTGTTAGTCTGTCTCACCCTTCTCCTCAATGACAGCTCCCTCCCCACCACAGAGGCCACAATCCATGTTTCTCCTAAACTGTGTCTCCACACTTCCTACCTTCTTTGACGTGGTTTCTTCTCTACCTTTAGTTGAGGAGTTTGTTCTGCCAGTCTTCAGACTAATTTCTGGTGTAGTTAGGATGATTTGGTAGTTGTCTAGTTATATCCATGAGAGAGGTGAGCCTAGGGTACTCCTACTCCACCACCATCTTCCCAGTCTCAGGATTCTTTCTACTCTCTGATTTTTTAAAATACATATTTGAATTTAAACTAGTACTCCCAATGAAGTTTTAAGATTCTTTGTGGTTTTCACTTTCCATGTATTTTCTAAGTAACATTAGGACTGTGCCTAAGTTAAATAGAAAATAAACATGGTTCTACATCCTTGAATTGAAATGTCCAAATATTTCTCCTTTTTCTTGGCTAAATATAAATTTCTTGGCAAGATTTAGACAACACTGTTTTTTATTTTAATTATTCACTTATAGGAAAATGTGCCATTGCCGTATTAGTCTTTGCAGTTGGACAGAGATACAAATACAAATTTGCCTAAATTAAATTAGCCAGAACAGTTTCTTAATTGAACAGGAAGTCTTCAGTGGTGTTATATATGTGGGAATATGATTACATATACCAAAGGTATGTGTTAAAGAATACATATTCACATTCAGATACATTATTTACATACAAACATAGATACCTATAGATAAAATGACTAAAAGCAATATATTTGAGAGAACACCTTTTCTTTCCAAAGGAACTATATCCTCTGAGTAAGTTGAATCAATAAATAAAATATAAATCCCTCTTATTCCTTGTGAATTAACATTGATTTTTTATTTTAATGAAATGTATTCATATTCCTCATTTTTTTCCCTCAGAGTAACTTCTTCATCAATATTTAAAATAAATGAAGTGAAAATGTTAAAAGTATATGAAGTATTTGAGCATCAGTGTAATAAGTAACCACGTATTTCAATGAACATACTACTTTTTGGCTATAGCTATTAGACCTGTAAAGAAGTCATTATGTTTCATTTTACACAGTTCAATGAATGGATTTTTGACAAGGCAAACTGTAATAATGCCTTTGGATCCATTACTTTTTTTTCCCCCATGTAAAAACCTCTCAGCATTGGGATTATTAGCATCATAGATTCTTATGCTTCTATAAGTGTTGATAAATTGGCTGGCCTGGAAGAATATTCAATTAAAATTTTTTAATTTTTTTTTTTTCAACGTTTATTTATTTTTGCGACAGAGAGAGACAGAGCATGAACGGGGGAGGGGCAGAGAGAGAGGGAGACACAGAATCGGAAACAGGCTCCAGGCTCCGAGCCATCAGCCCAGAGCCTGACGCGGGGCTCGAACTCACGGACCGCGAGATCGTGACCTGGCTGAAGTCGGACGCTTAACCGACTGCGCCACCCAGGCGCCCCCCAATTAAAATTTTTTAAATGATAAAAAAAATTAGGTCATAATATGGAATAAATGCTTTCAAAAGTCCTTAATTTTCATTGTGGTGGTTGTGAGCAGAGGTTAACAAAAGCAACTTAACACACTGAACCTGTGTATGTGTTGTGTATGTGTGTATGTGTGTGTAAATATAAGTCCTCCAAGCATGTAAAATATGCATTTGCTCTGATTTTCTAGATGCATCCTGAAAAAAATATTTACAGTCTGGTATTAAACCTATCAACATTGTGGGTTTTAATGGAAATGCTGCCCAGCCTTTCATGTACTATTCTAAATAATTAAAGATTTTTGAATTCCTGGTTTGGTTTTTACCACGTAGATACATTTATTCCACTCATTAGCAGAACATCGTATAACATACCCCAAATTAACAAAATGCAAAGAATGTCATCCCAGCAGGAATCCTGGAACACGAAATGGATTTCTATCACTGTAATTTTTGTTAGGGCTCATTTGGGTATCCTCAATATGCTGTAGTAGTTACATTTATGTGCCAAATTCTCTGGCTTAATCTTATGATTTTTCTCCATAACAGGGTAAAAAGAACTTACAAATAACAATGTGTGTGGATACTGTTGTTTTGTTTTCTTTTGATACTTTTCCCCTATGGGCTTGATTTGTAATTAAAATAAGGTTACTCAGATGGAGGTCTTAAAATTTTCCCCATCCTCTTTTATAGTTTAGAAAAATCTCTTTGTTTCTGAGGACTTGAAAAATCTTTATTACCAGAACTCAGATAAATATATTTTCTTGATAAGAGTTATAAATTTCTTTAAAACCTAGTGTTCCAATTGGATAAGGTGATGTTATTAAAAAAACAAACTATGAGATATTAATTTTCAAACTACATGTTGTAAAGGGGAGGAGAATTTGCTACCCCAAGTCTCTTTGACACAGGGATTATTTTGAAGTGATTATTTTTTTTTTAAATGTTTTATTTATTTTTGAGACAGGGAGAGACAGAGCATGAACAGGGGAGGGTCAGAGAGAGGGGGACACAGAATCCAAAACAGGCTCCAGGCTCTGAGCTGTCAGCACAGAGCCCGACGCGGGGCTGGAACCCATGGACCGCGAGATCATGACCTGAGCTGAAGTCGGCCGCTTAACCGACTGAGCCACCCAGGCGCCCCTGAAGTGATTATTTTTTTTTTTTTATTTTTTTTTTTCAACGTTTATTATTTTTGGGACAGAGAGAGACAGAGCATGAACGGGGGAGGGGCAGAGAGAGAGGGAGACACAGAATCGGAAACAGGCTCCAGGCTCTGAGCCATCAGCCCAGAGCCTGACGCGGGGCTCGAACTCACGGACCGCGAGATCGTGACCTGGCTGAAGTTGGACGCTTAACCGACTGCGCCACCCAGGCGCCCCTGAAGTGATTATTTTTAAGAAACTGCAGATACAGGAGAAACTCCGAAAACCAAGTTAAAAATACCCTTTTATAAGAGACACATACATTTATAAAGGAAATCTGCATTTGTAAAGGTGTCCTCCCCCTCCACTAGTACTAGAAGGAGGAGGATGACTAACTAAATCTCCAGAAATTTATCAGTGACAAGGCAATGACTTACATTTGCATAACAACTTTAGCCTTATTACTTGTTACTGTGCTTTTCCTGGTCACTTCCCACTAACAGGCTTTTCCCCTACCTCCAACCTCCAACATCTTTTGTCATTAGTTGGAGATGGTATTCAAGGTACTGGCTTGGGCCATTTCTGGGAGTTACTCAGTTTTCCTGGGTATCTCCCAAGTAAAGGAGCTATGCAGGTTATTAAACTTCTGTTTGTTTTTCTCCTGTGAACCCCTTTTATTATGAAGCAGGGGGAGAGGAGTGTCTTGGCCTAGAACCAAGAGGCTAGAGAGAAAATTATGGTTTTCTGCCTTAAAGTTCAACCCATATAGTATCTGTTGAGTATATAAAAGTAAGAAAAGTAGTCTCCCTATTCTTCCTCTTATTTTTCCTCCTAAAAGTTCCTGCTTTTACTAATTATAATGATATAATTATGTGTGTGCATGTATTAAATGTATTATATAAAGAAGTCTTGTAACTTCACTTCAGTAACTACAATTTCCACATTTCTTGGTTTTAGTTAATACTTAACTGGATTTAATAACTTCTACTTGTTTTATTTTTTTGGATTTCCTTTCCTGGATTCTTTGATTCATCTTTAGTTGAAAAATTTTGTTGTCAAGTTTTTCTTTCCAAGAAAGATATGTGGGTGCTTTTTAATTCTTCCTCACTTGAAAACAATCACTTCTTACCATTTATACCTAAGGGGCAGCAAACAAAAACTGTGAGTGAAATCTATTTTTCCCCTGAAAAATTTGTATACATTGCTCTATCTTCGGGTTTTGAGCCCTAACTTTTTCCTATTGACCTGTTTTGTGTATTTTCCCTTACTTGAATGTCATAGAGTTCTTTCTTCATGATTAATATTAAATAACTTTACCACAATGTTTCCTGGCTTTCTTTTGCCAGGAAATATTCAAGTATTTCTTCATGTCAGGAATATTTCCTTAGGGGAAATTTTCATCGTTATCTGTTCTATTTGTTCTAAAGTCTTCTTTACCAATTATACTTTCCAAGTTATCTTCCATATCTATTACTCTATTATTATTTCTACAGTTTTCTTCTTTTAAATTTTGCTTTGTATGATCCCTCTCACTGATCTTCAGTTGATTTTTTTTATTTTACTGCATAAAATGTGATTTTTTTCCTGCATTGTTTACTCTTCAATTTCTTTCTGAATTTTGGTTAACATTTTTCTTTTTCTTTCTCTTTTCTCTCTCTCTTTTTTTTAAATATATATTCTTTGTGTTGCCTTCATCTGAATGTTTGTACTTCTTCTTTCAGTGGTAAATTAGAGATAAATCACACAGCCTACAAATGAAGAGCTTGGAATAATTTTGTCAGAATAGATCTTCTGTTTTCTTAGATAAACCCTTTAATGATATATGTTTATTCTTTATATGACTTGTCCTTATATTCTTTTCTTCCTTTACATTTTTGTTACTTCGCAGCAGAATGGGTAGCATCCAGGGAGGACCATCATAGGTATTTCAAACAGAGTAGAACATGAATACAAATGTATGGGAAGGACAGGAAAAGCAACTAGGTGATGATAATGCTACACAGTGGTCACTAAATAGAGGAAGCCACTCCCATCTCTAGGGCTAAAGAAGTAAACAGGAAAAAACGGTGTAACCCAGAGCCTATAAGTATACTGTCCCTGAGGCTGCTGGAATGACACTTCTGTCACTGCTGTGATTGGAGATTCCAATGCTGCTGCCAGTGCAGTCACTGCATTTGCCAATCACAATATTCTTCCAAACACTTTTATTCCAGGAGGCCCCAGTTACCTACAAAATACCACTTGCCAGAACAAAAATAACAACAACAAAAAAAAATTCTCCTTTATCCTTACCTGTTCATCTCCTGTCAATACTTTCTATTGGAAGATCCTAACTGGAACCAACTGTCAACGAAACCTCTGAAATATAGTTTATGGGTTTCCAATCCTTGTAAATACAGAAGAAAGCACAGAAAGGCAAAGTATGGCTGAGGTCCAAGAGACCAAAGCTGGCATATGCAGTATCCACACATAATTCTGGTACTTGCACCCTTCTGATTGCTAAATATACTTGAGTGTGCACAATATGGGGTGAAGTGAGAGACCGTGAACAGGTGCATATTGTAGCTCTGATCCACAGTTTCAGACTATTTCATTGGGAACATCTGTTTCAACAAAGCTATTGTTTCATTTTCTCTTATGTTTCCCTTCTGATTTTCTCTTTCCTCCAAAGAGGTTAGTATGTCTCAATTAGAACCACTTCAGTTACAAGCACTTTCTGTTGAGATTCGATGATAACTGCTCCTCCCTCCCTTCCTCACTTTCCTTTTGCTAAAAGGCTGTCATTGTGGCAGAGAAAACTAGTGCTCCCGAAATATCCAAATAGTCCCCACACAACCCCAATCTCCCTTGCAGATAGGATGAAGCCATGTGGCCCTTTACACAGAACAGATTGTGAGCAGAAATAATATGTGTCACTTCCTCAAAGGACCCATTCCAGATGGCAAAGATAAAAGTGGAAAAGAGTTGTCTGACCTGTATCAAACTTTACACAAGCCAAAAAACTGTTAAGTCACTGAGAGTTGTAGGTTTTCCAATGTTGCTTCCCTTGACTAAGAAGATCTGATAGAACGAGCGTCACGAGTCTACATCACAGTGGCTCTTCCAACTGGGTTTTACAGGAATGGTTTCCATTTATCCCATGGGCCACCCACACCCTTGGATTCCATTATTCTAATAAGTAGATCCTTATATAGATGTTTTTTAACAATTTTAGGAAAATATTTTTCTTCTCTAGTTTTGAGAAAGAATGTGTCAACTCTTAGTATCTTCCTTCATTAACATACAGATTTAATAGTATAGAATACACCCGAGTTTTTGTTCTGGATTTGGAGCCACCTCCCTATATCATTGAAGATTTAATGGCCTCCATTTTTACCCTTCTTTTCTGTCTGTTTTTTAAAAGATTTTTATAGAAGGTAAGAGACAACTTTCTTCTCTACTATTTGTAACTCTTTCCTGCAATTCTATACTGAAATTTGGCATGTAGTATGATGTGAAATAGACCTTGTCAATTCATATACATGCCTTTCTATGGCCTCTCCCCTTCCATCCATCTCCAATATAAATCCTACACCCAGAAAAGACTAAATAAACATATAAAATGACAGTCCCCCCAAAACTGTAGTGAAATTATGCTTAAGAGAAGGGTCAGAATAGTTATGAGAGCAAATGAATAAACAAGAAATTCATTTAGAAAGTTGGGTAAAATACATTTTTGATATTTTTAATTTCCTTTCCTATTTTAAAAGAGCAGTTAAAATATGTTCACAAACCTTTTTGATAAGACATATGCTCACTGCTCTTGGTAGTTTTTCACACAATACACAGAGAAAAAAGAAAAGGTACTAGGTCTCTATGGGCAATCTAACCACAAATAACCCTTGTAAACAGGTTAAGAGTTGTCTGAACAATAATTCTCCTATACATAAAATGAGTCTGTTTTAATCATATTATTACATGAAGTCACATTTTTTAATGGCTCATTGCTATATTTATATTAAGTGAGTATACTGATTCTTCTGTATTTCTGTAAATTTTGTCGGTCTTTGTATAGACAGGAAAAATAATAAAAGCAGGATGGAAATCTTATTAAATATGTAGCATAACAAGAAATATGAATATATTACTTAGAGAAATTTGCTTTGGACACTCTGTATATCATTTCATACTTCAATATTCCCACACTGAAGATATTAAATATTTAATTCCTGCCACCACCACCAACACACATCTGATTTCTTTTTTATCCTCAGCTAAAATTTTCCTAGCCACTGACCCAGCACTCACTACCGGGGCAACATCAACAATCCTCCAAATGTTCATCTCCTCACTGCCCAAGATCTCCTTGTCACCACTCTGTAATTCATCCCACTATTAATTCTTCTTCTACTATCATTATTGAATCCATAGATAAGTTTAGTGAAAGTTGTTCAGGTTAAATGACGGGAGTAGAATTCAAATCATAGTGGATGCGAGTGAAAATTGAGAAAATCGCGAACACAAGTAAAAGTAATTCTTATGAGAAGACTGGCTGAGAAGGGGAGGAGGACCACAATGGGGGGAGTAGGCATGAGATCCTGTGTGGTTGACTTGTTGTTCTGTTTTGAAAAAGGAATATTTGGGCATATTTGAAAACGAGAGAAAAAAAAATCCTGGAGAAAGAGAGGGTAAACATACAGATAACACAAGGGGAGAGTAAAATGCATGGTTCCTGCAAAGGCAGGAAGTAATTCAATCCAAAGCTTTGGATTCTACCTCATTAAAAAGAAGAAAAAAGAAAAAGCTCTTTTTTCTTCCTGGCAAGGAGAAAGAAATGATCAATACAACTCTGAGTGAGTCTCTAGGTGGTGGTGGTGAGTGCAAGGATTTTCTATGGGAGGCTGTGTTATCTGCCGAAAGTGACAGGGAGGAGATACATAGTGCTTAGGGCATCTAAGGAGGATGGAAAGGGTACAAAATTGCCATAGAAGACAATAGAACAGATATTTCACCAGAAAACATAGGGGAACGGACAACCAGTATTAAAAACTCGTTTGAATGTGGTTGTTCCAAATTAATAATGGAATCAATGTGCCCTCTGGTGTGACCATCTCCAGTAATGCTCAGATGTTCTCAATGTTATCTGTACTAATAACCGGGTGTTATGAGTAATGGGGTTTGCTAGAAAAGAACTAGTATTTTTTAATAATAGTAACAAGCTACTGCAATGACAAAGTATAAAATTTGAGCTGGATAATAAGAAAAATAAAGAAAAAACTGGAAAAAGTAGATAAACTACCACTTTGAAGAGGTGGATATAGCTTAAGCTGTATATTAATTCATCCCTGGCTACCTTAATGAAGCAGAAGGCTAGATTTTCTATAAAGAATGAGATCAGAGATATAACTTGAACCATTTTTCAAAGGTATAGGTTCCCTTTTACTACCTGAAATGTTTGTTTGAGAGTCAAATTCACAGTTTCACACTAAAGTTTGCATGTGTTTTTGTAAGTAGTGGGCATTAAAGAAATGTTTTAAAATTTTACTGAAACGCATACTCTCAAATACACATTTCCTAAACAAAAGCATACAGCTATTTGCTGAAGTAATTACTAGTTCAAGTTGGGTGGCCTAAAGCTTTTCATCTGAAAGTTCCAACCAGCTCTGATTCTGTACATCAAATAACATTTGGTGTGGGTATATACACACATATATGGATATCTAATTAACATTATATATAAAGCCACAATAGTAGGCATTCCTTTATAATGAAAGGCACAATTCACTGTTTTAAAAAAAGAACAAAAATAAACAAACACAATAAAGACATTTACCCCCAATTTTACCTTCCTTGTATAATTTCATGAAGGTCCAAGGTTATTTTTGTTTTGTTCCTAAACCCCCATGAGCTTCTAGAATACGGTTAATACTAGTTTTTTTTTTTTTTTAAGTGACTAATTTCCTTCAAATGTAGCACATGCAAAAAATATCAAATGGAGTCTTTACTATTATGTTTATGAACAGATAATAAAAATATTTCAAATAGGTTAGAAGTTTAAAAACTTACTTTTTAGGGATGCCTGGGTGGCTCAGTTGGTGAAGCATCCGACTTCAGCTCAGGCCATGATCTCATAGTTCATGGGTTTGAGGCCCGCGTCGGGCTCTGTGTTGACAGCTCAGAGCCTGGAGCCTGCATCAGATTCTGCCTCCCTCTCTCTCTGCTCCTCCCCCATTTGCATTCTGTCTCTTTCTCAAAAATAAATAAACATTAAAAAACTTAAAAAAAAAACTTAACTTTTTAAAAATAGCTAAGATTCATTCTAAATTAAAGATATTAACTTGGTTGAGAAAAAAGGCTGAGATGGGATGATAAGGGAAAAAGTCATTTCTAGATAGATCATGGGACAAATTTACTTCTTATTCTTGTCTATCAGATCTTCCTTACTCAGGTAGATGTCTGGAAGGCAGTCTAGAGAATTCAACCACAAAGTGTTTTGTCTTCTCTCAGTAGAATGTCTTTGTCCATTAATTTTTGAATTGATTTCTATAACCCTGGAGTTTGCCAAGGTAGCAATACATAAAGCAAATGAATGAAATCTTGGATACATGTAAAAATATTTGCTAGGCCAGTTAGTTTTCCTATAATCTGTTAACATCTGACAGTGTTCATTAAATGTGCAGATTATGCCTCTATTCAGTGAACTGGTTTCCATTTAATGATTTGTTTATTTAATGGAGGTCTATTGTTCTTCCCAGGAAATATAATATATCAAAATAATGTTTGTTGAGTCTAGCAAAGCACTGACCCTCACTGGACATTAGCCAGTTAGCAGTAATGCATACAACAGGAGAAAATAGATAGAATCACATATTCAAGCCATTAGAGTTGGAAGGAACCTTAGAGATTCTCAGGTTCAACCCATTCATTTTATGTAACAGGAAACTGAACCCAGAAGTGTCCAGCCAAAATTTGCACAAGTACTTATAAATTGGATCAGGACCAGAGCTGAAGTCTCAGACTCCACATCCAATAATCTTTCCTCCAACTGATGAGCAGAACAAGAAAAGGAATCCATTTTTTGTGACATACTAGCTCCATGAAATCTCATACAGTTTTATAACCTCTTCAACTTACTGGAGAACTAAACTTGGAATTAGCACTACAAAGAGACTTATTATTTTCCCATTCTGAAAACATCACAGATATCATAAAGAATATAAACTTAAGGGGCGCCTGGGTGGCGCAGTCGGTTAAGCGTCCGACTTCAGCCAGGTCACGATCTCGCGGTCCGTGGGTTCGAGCCCCACGTCGGGCTCTGGGCTGATGGCTCAGAGCCTGGAGCCTGCTTCCGATTCTGTGTCTCCCTCTCTCTCTGCCCCTCCCCCGTTCATGCTCTGTCTCTCTCTGTCTCAAAAATAAATAAACGTTGAAAAAAAAAATTATAAAAAAAAAAAAAAAAGAATATAAACTTAGAAACTTTAAAAAATTTTTTCTTTAATGTTTATTTATTTCTGAGAGAGAGCACACACAGGAGCACAGGGGGTGGGGGGAGAGTGGGCAGTGAGAGAGGGAGACACAGAAGGAGGCTCCAGGCTCTGTGCTGACAGCACTCAACTTGGGGCTCGAATCCACGAACAGTGAGATCATGACCTGAGCCAAAGTCAGACGCCTAACGAACTGAGCCACGAAGGTGCCCCTAAATTTACAAGCTTTTAATATAAAATTATATATAACCATCACTTGGTCTTCGGATTATTCAAGGCATCACATCTACTGAAATTTTAAATCAATATAGTGGGAAACAAAAGTGCAACTGTCTAAATGGCTTTCGACTATTTCCTATTTATTAACTTATGATAAATTTTTACTTTTTAAGTTTTAACATTGAAGAATATTGTATATATTTCACCAACTCCACTATATTCATAAAGTATTCAGATGAAATAAGAATATCCAATATATCCTATTAATAGGATAACTATGCGAGATTTTAACTTTACAGTCTGTTGTTATAGGTGTATAGGATTGAATGTCACAGACATAAGTTGTGAAATATTTATGACTGTAACCTATACCAGGTTCTGTCCCTCTTCATCAACTTTGGGTACAAAATGAGGTCTAATTTCATATAGTAATGCAGTTAAAAGAGCTAAGACACCATCTTAGATGAATTTTGTTTTTTCCTATTGATATCTTTCCTGTGATACGTTCAATAGTCACCTAAGAGTGCTTATTAAGTTTGGGTCACCGTCAGTATGTAGGGGGAAAAAAACAAACAGGAAATCTTACCTATCCACCAGAGGGACCCATATATTACCACTGTTGTTAATGTGACTAATAATAATAATAGGGTCGCTGTTGAAAACAGGAGTTGCAGTAACCCAGACTTTCCCGCCTACTGCTGACGACATCTAGGCACACTACACCAAAATACATCACTCAAGCAATCTAATGCAATGTCTACTTTCTGCTGAAAGATTTCATACCACCTGAGCATAATTCATTACCAAAAGCAAATACAGTAAAGTCCCTTTATACTGAAGGACACCACGACACTCTAGAACAGTAGTTTCGTAGTGTCTAGCTTTCAGGAAGCGGGGACCCAAACCTCTTGCCCTAGGGCTGAACATAACTTGGCATCTTCCACCAATTTATTGGCCTAAGCTGCTAATATTAGGGCTCTTTCAGTTTACCCAAGACCTGTATACAACATCAGTGTGGCTGGAACAGGCAGGGTCCTAATTTCAAATTCATGATGTATCTGGTAGTAGCATATCCTCACAGTAAGTCAGGCTTTGGGGTTAAACATGGGCCACAGTACAGATGCTTCACTCCCGTCATTCCTTAAGGCCAACCCCTACACTCTCATTACTTCTTCATTCCCACACTTCACCCATCTCCTTCCCATATTCTTTTCTTTACTACTATATCATTTATAAGAGTTTGCAAATACGATATTCCAATTAAATTTTTTCTTCTCTGACCCTACTTCCCCCTCAATTTACACATCAATTTGTTAAATCTCTTCTTCAGCAAAAAGAATTGTGGGTTTTCAATGTTCTCAAGCAGTCTTTTCTAAGGTGGCTTAATGTCTGTATCACTCTAGATGTTGCCATTTTTAATGGTAGTTTTGCTTTCCTTTTGAAAGGAAAAAAGTATGTTCCAACATATTAGGCCCTATACTATGAAAACAAAAAAAAATTGTTGTATCAGATAATTTATCTCATATGGATCTATGAAATGTTCTTTTAAAAACATAAATGGTTGAAGTTTATAAATACACTTATGGGGTTTATCTCTTATGCTTTCTTAGAAATAAAATGGGCAGAAGCTGTTTCTGCCTCTGCCAATGCCCCATGAACTTTAAGCTCTATTTTTTGTTTTCTTCTTTTAACATTTCCTAATACTTATTAAGAACCTACTACGTGTTTGACCTTATAATGTCCTCTGGGAGTACAAAGATAGAAAGACAGCCCTAGCCCTAAAGATTTCATAGCCTAGACAAAAATAGGCAAACAAACAGCATGTATCACTAGTTAGTATCTAGTGACAAAGTATCTAGTATCTGTGACAAAGTATCACAGAAGCAGGGACTGATACTTGCAGGATGACTAGGCAATGACCAGGAGAGGTAGTACAGAAGGAGATATTCCAAGAGGTGAGAACAGCATTTGCAAATGCCAAGAAAAGGGTAAGGCTGGAAACAAAGTGTGTAAGTTGTTTCCTATTTGTAGAGTATAAAGTTTGAAGCAGAAATAGCCATATAATGTTGAGCAGAAAAGAATGGACAACAGCTTGAAAGCCTTCAATACTATGCTGCTTTTGATTTTATTCTGTAGGTCAGTCATTCACAAATGGACAAAGGCTCTGGCAAGAAAATAGGAGAATCACATGGGAACCCTTCTCTGCAAACACATGGTTACCATATGTGTTTTGAAAAATGTCTCAGATGATTGATACAGCATCTCCTCCTTTCCACCTAATTTGAAAAATCACTGCTGTGGATTATGGACAGCCATTGATGAATTCTGAGCAAGGAAATGAACAGAAATTTGCCTGATATCCAGATGTATAAGACTTCCACGGACATTGGAGGTCCAATGCCTTGTAAAGTGAATGCCTATCTTATAACTATATTTAGCACTTTGACTAAATCCCCAAGATAGATCCAACTTCACAACACATTAAGCAGAAATGCAAGTATTTTGCAGAAAATTTCATAGAGAAGTTCAGAAAATAATTTGCTCCATACCATAGTAACATAATAAAAATTTCACATTACATATCTCGATTCCTCTCACTGCTGTTTTCTCATTCTTCCTTCTTTTTTCCTAGTTCCTGAAAAATCCCCTCTATCATCCTGGGCAGTTTAACTTTCTATCTTCATCTTGCATACCCCATTCAGAAAAACAAAAGCCTGGCAGCCATTATCTATTTTTCTTCAATCATTTCTCTTAGTTTCACCCCTCTGTTATATGTAGTTTATCAAATTATCCAATCCTTTTCAAAAAGGAAAGGTTCTAAATTGTGGACATTTTTTCTGTATTTTTATATGTATTAGAAACATCAGGATAATCATTTATTCGTTCATTCATTTTCTAAACATTTCTTAAATACTTACTATATGCCAGTCTGTCTTAATTCATAGCTACAATCTAGTAATATGTCTTGCCATTGCTATCTCTCCAACCCATAAGATGTCTTCATAACAGTGAAAACAATCATAAAAATATGCAATTAGCATTTTTTTCAATTATGGAAGCACTATTATGAACTCTGAAAAAGCTTTTCAAAAAACAGTCTTGGCTCTTGCATATATTTTTCTTAATGAAAAGGTTTAGACTTCTATTTTCCAACAGCTCTCCTGCCCTCCTGCTTAGAGACAGAGATATGGAATGGTTATCCTTTCTGCCCTTCTCTCATACAAATAAGAGACTTCCCATTAATTACATACAGGCTTGCCATCGTTTAAAAAAAGTTTAATTCCTTTCTACATATGGGGAATTTATTTTAAAAAATCAGCAAGTTCTATATTTATAATTCCTTTAATAATTTCACAGTCTCAAAATATAATAAATATATAAACAGCAAAGGCATCTATCTAGTAGTCAATATCTTCTTCTCAACCAAAGACAGAAGGTTGAAATTCTACCCATGCCCTGTTTTCAAAATGTTGCACTGCCATTTTTGAAACTAATTTGGTGAGCCTCAGTGTAGGACATAGAGAGAAATTGCATTTACTCGGAACTGTTTCCTGGCGAAATTGTTTAGCCCTCCAACAATAAGAAGTTAGAGGAGGACATTGAATTACTCCCTCCTCAAATCTAAAGTTCCAGTTTGGAATGTTTTCCTAAGAAACATATTAATCTGAAGAATTTCATGTTAATATCTTTTATTTATCTACATGAAATCTTTGAATAATACATCAAAATTATCTTTAAGACAAAGCATGCTATTTAAAAACTCCCTTCAGACAGAGAATGCTTTAACATGGTTGTCTAGTTTTTGCATGTGACCCAATTCTGCTTGAAGACAGCAGCTTTGGGTAGCAGGCAACTATTTCAGGAAAACAGATTATTGAAAACTAGATTTTTTATGCCAGATCTTTTTTTGTTGTTAAAATATTATACAAGTGAAGATATTTTAAAGAATAATCACATCCATCAAACAAAGGCACTAGAGAAGAAAAGCTAAGCATTTTCATTAGAACACTTTAGAACCCACTGCAGACTTTCCCCTGCCCTTGATCCCTAAGTATATATACGCTAGGGGTGAAAGAAATGATTTAAAATTCATTTTAAACTAAAAAAAAAAATCCGACTAAGTATGTGAACTGCTTTATTAAGTATTATAGACTCTTATCTTTGTGAAATATGGACACTGTATAAGGTTCCTTGATTTAGCAAATAAAAATATAGGATGCCCATTTAAATTTTGACTTTAGATAAGCAATGCACAAATTTTTACTGTAAGTGTACACCATGAAACTTTTGGGACATAATTATATTTTCAAAAATTACTTGCTACAGCCTGTATTTTTTCTGGCAACTCTAAGTACATGAATAAAGCATTGAGTCTTTAAAGAAAAATAATTGGATAAAATGCAAACCTTATGCTGCTTTGATGTTTGCTGAGTCACTTATAAATTGAAGGCCCATCCCGCTCACATCCTGGCATAAGGTGTTTGTGATTAATTTTAAAAGTTTGGACCTAGAGATCTGAGTGTTCTCAAGGTTCATGGAACTTAAGCAGCCAGGATACCACAGACTTCTGTATCTGTTTTAAACTCAAAACATAGCAAACCAGGAAAATCTGGTAGGTCTTCATTTTCCATTATAATTATTCATTACCACATTCCCTCCGAGTGGTACTGGAGACAATTCAGTGTAAAGAGAAGTGCTGAATTTATCTAATTTTCCAAAATACCTGGCCACTTGACACATGTCCTTTACATATCTGATCACTGTTTGCTCTTTACCTGAGCATAGCTCATTCTTGTTTCTCACTCCCTTATCTTCCACTTGCCCACATGCCTACGCAAATCCTACCCTGGCCTCAGTTACCCCATCAAGCCTTCCCCAACCATTCCTGTTCACAGTGATTTTCCCTATTCTGAGTTCTTCTAGCACCTTATCATATAATAAGGTAAAGATTAAACACTTGTGAAGGCATAAGTGCATCTGGGTGTAAATACCTACACACACAAAGCGACACAACCCTGCTAAAGACAATTTAATATCCCTTTCTAATTTTTCACTCCCTTGGGTGGTTTGCAGAGTGAGCATCTATGAAGTACCTGTAAGCTTTGAAAAGATCAGGAAGGAAAGGAAAAGGGATGTTACAAGGTGAAATACATCTGGGTCCCACTGAGGTTCTTTCAGAAAAAACAACATGTAAAAGATTTAAGTTATTTTGGCTACAGGACTAGGTTTTTTTGTTTTTGTTTTTGTTTTTGTTTTTGTTTTTGTTTTTATTGCAACAGTACTCTAAGATTGTACCAAGTAAGGACCCACATCTATAAGATTACTTTCAGTTAACATCCTAATGATAACTAATAGAAAAACAGCCTTGAATGTATCTTATGCACAAGGTACTACTATTCTAAGTAGTCCACATGTTCAATCTCTTTTAATATCCAAGATAATGGGATAAAGTACTATCTCCTTTCCACAAATGAAGAAAATAAGATTCAGAGAGGTGTTATAAATGCCCCCACAGTCACACAGCACTTAGATTAATGCAGTTGAAACACACAGAGTGAGTTTACTATAATTCAGGCACGGAGCTAGATCTGAAGTGTCAAAACACAGAAGGAGTTGAAGGGGAAGAAGAGGAGGATGAGGAAGAAGGAAAAAAGGAAGAATAATAGGAAGAGGAAGAAGAACAAGAAGAGACAGTCCTTGGCCTCTTAAATCTTAGTCTATTAGGAATAATGTATGTGCAAATAAGTAAATATAATCATATAAAATATTATACAAAGATCATAAGATAAGATTAGTCTTATGGGAGATGAGGAGGAAGAGCAGAAGAGCTGATATATTCACAGGGGTGTTATAAAACAAGATCTGAATAAGAATCCATCAATATACAAGGTTGTAAGCACCCATGTATATATGAAGGTTTGTAACTATGAAAGCAAATGATGTGTTGGTAACGCTCTGGTAAAATAAAGCTGGAAACATCTTTATGTTTTTATGTTTATATGTGTACCTTATACGCATATAAGGGGTCTTGAGTTGTGACATGGATGAGATGGGGAACATAATACCTCATTATGCAAAAATAAATCCGCATTCCTCCATATAAAGTCCAAACTTCTAAGTCTGATGGTCAAAGCTTTGAAAAAACTGGCCTAGGCTGACCTTTAAAACTTTGTCTTCAAGTGCTCCTACAAATAAATATTCTTCTCCAAACATGTCAGTCTACTCATTCCTTCACAAAATATGCCATGCGTACTTCCTCCTCTATGCTTTTGGCTGTCACTTTTGATATACTTAGAATACACACATGCACATACACAGTGTTCCTTCATTAAAGTTCAACTTAAAAGCTTAAAAGATTCTCTGTGAACGAATGAATAAAAGAACCCTACCAGGAAAGATAATAGTTTCATGATTATACATACTAGAATACTGAAGGATCAAGAATTCCTTGAGAACAACATAGTCAAATGAAAATAGTAATAGAACTTGGAAAACAGGCTAACGTACTTTCTTAGATAATTCACATGTCAGAAAAATATCATGTTACCAACCCAAGCCATGTCACAAAGGAGGGCTGATGACCTCAGTTGACACAAATAGGTCATGAAGGAAAATGAGCTGTAGTTGTTAGTGATTAGAGTGGGACTGTCTGTAAGATTGTACCTGGGCAATAGGAACCTAAAGATGCCATCAAGTTGGCCTTTAGGTATCAGAGGAATAATCAGATGAAGACCGTGTTCTGAACTTTAAGTGACACTGGAGATCCACAGAGATCAGAAATTGTGAGGCAACAAGTCAAAAGAATGGAGATAAATATTCCCTTATCTCCTTAAGATTTTCATCAAAACAGCCAGACTCCCAGTCCTGCTAGATGAATGAGACAATTATTTCTAACAGTCTGTAAATAAGAAAAGCAATCACTGTTAACTTTTTTGTTTTAGTTTTAGATTACTGGACTTCATATTTTAACACCTTTCACTTGTAAAATTATTCATTCAACCATTCATTTATCCAGTGTATTTTCAGTAACTAGTATGTACCAAGCACTAAGTGCTGGGAATATGACAAACAACATACACTTGATTCCTAGCCTCCACCAAGCTTATAATCTAGCAGGAAAGGCAGACACTGAACAAGTAAATGAAAATCGGATGAATAATTCTGAAGAAACAGTTCATATTGCTTGGGGAGTTTCAAGTAGTGTGCTTTAACTTGATACTCAACTTCAATTTTGCAGGAAGAGAATTAGATGGAATACCAATGGAAACTCAGTTGGCCTACCCAAGATAAATTGAGAGGAAGCTCAATGAAATACATGTTATTTCCCTATTCTAGACTTTAAAGTACAAAAGAAAATACTGCCCCTAATTGAGTCTCAAAATGCTTAGGAGAAAGGGGACAATTGGGTCAATTATTAAAGCCCAAGCCCTTATTTAATAGCTGAAAAGAATTAAGACCCAATGTGGTCACATGATGGGCCTCAGGCTACATAGCTCATAAACAGCAGAGCTAAAATTCAAATCCAGGTGTTAAGGCCCCTAAAGGAGTATTGCCTATACATTGTACAAGAGGAAGGCAAGTTAGTCTCACCATATTTCCTTGGTTTATATCTCACTCTAATATTTTTGAAATATTTTGGTAGGGGAGTGGTCATGGTTACAGGTTTTCTGAATTTGAGGAACAGAGATGAGAATATAGAAGTTCCAAGAAAGGGAATCTGAAAAGAAGGAAAGAAACCCAATGTAAGAAAATAGACCTATGGAGAGAAATAACCCTAGTTTAGTCAGGGACACAAAAGGTGTCCCTCTTTCCCTTTCCAGCTTCTCTGACTATGGGGGCACAAAGGGGTGGCAAAAGGCTGGAGCAGATCTTAAGCTCTGTCATAATTTCAACCAGCCCTCTTCAATATCCTTGAATACAGACAACTGAGTTTCTCAGGATTACAATCAAGTGTAATTTTTTTTTTATCAGCTACAACATGAAATCTAAATAGAAATCTAGCCTTTGTTACTTGAAAGCATTTTTCAAGACAAGTTCTCTGGCACTATTTCCTTCCTACACCTCATCCTTCCAACTCCACTGCTTCCTCAGGACACACCTACTTGGAAATTCTGGAGCAAGCTCGTGCTAGGAGGGAGAGTTGGTTCACTGGATGACCTATGTCATCGTGTACCTTGTTTGTACACTGGTGGAGGCCTTCCTTGGATTGACCCCCACCCAGTCACTGGCTGCTTAATTCCTCACCCTGGACAACCCCATTTATGACCCAGATTCTACTTTTCAGCAGCAAAAGGAAACAAAGGGTTACCAGTTTAAAGAAGAGGCTTTCTCTTTGAAGTCCTTAATACCAAAGGTGGTGTTCAATATACATTCAGTAGGCAAGTTTGGGATCTTTTGTTTGTTGGTTTAATGTTTAACATTTCCTTAATATCTCTTCTTTTAATGGGCTTTAACCTTTTCCCTTTGATCTCTTTGCTTCTTTTTCAGAGAAGAGGAGCCCAGTTTCTGCCCACCCACCCAATTCACCACCCCTTTCAGCAGTATTCCCTGTGGCCCTTACAGCAGCTCCACAGATATTGGCACCCCTTCAGCAATGCCCTCCCCCCAGACTGTCCCCATTATACTTGTCATCTTCCTGATTAACACCTCCAACACTCATCCCCATTTTTAAGTACTTGTGAGAGCTTTGTTCCAAGAAGAGAGTTATGCTTTTGTGAAATTTCTCCCCAAAGCATACTTTACTGACCATCTTTCACCACATTTCCTTTAACAGCAAGCACTATTCATCCAATAGAAAACTCAGATGAGAAAATCATATGAAACCTCCACTTTAGGCACTTTGAGGAACTAACTAAATTATTTCAGACCATAAAGCATTACCTGGTATACTGAAGCGAAACTGTGTAAAAGCCCTACCTTCATTGACTGTTACTTGTTTTTTTTTCTCCACAAAGTGTTTTCACAGACATTATTTTATATAACTCTGTGAGGTAGGCAGGCCAGAAAAGAGAAGGAAACTAAGACTCAGAACGTCGGAGTGATTTGCCAAGTCTCCATCAATTATTATAACTGAATATGGGAATGCCAACTGGTGAACAGTTCTGGCCTTGAGACTCCTGAGTCTCAGGTCTCCTCTACCTGCTATCCCGATGCCCCCACTGGGACCCTCAATTCCTTTCACAATGTCTGCTCTATGGGGTAGACATCTTGGGTTATGGTCAACGGTTAGTTCTGATTGTCCACACCTGATTTATACCTGCTGTTAAATGTCCACCATCAACATAGGAGCACTTTAAGCTAATTTTCAGCTTTTTTTTTTTTTTTTTTGAGGGAGGCAGGGTCACAAAGCGGTGTAAGCTCCAGCTGCAAATCTGTGTGCATGCAAACTTGTGGTTAAGAATCTTCAAAGATCTTTTTCCCCTGCTCCCACCAAGAGGCAAGACTGGCATAGATAAGTATGCTTCAGCCTTGTGCTGTGTAAGCGTTTTTGTTCCTTAAAAATAGGCCATTCTTTGGGGTCCAAATTTTATACAGGATTTGCCTTCCTATCTCCCACTCTATGCGGGCCCTCAGTTTCGTTTCCTGTCCTCCACTAATATATGCCTTTTACAACTCACTCTAGATTATCAGTAATTAGAGCTGCTCGCAGACAAGTGCCAAATCTAGCACTTGCTTACACATCTGGACTCAAACATTTCTGGCCACTGAGGATTTCCTTTACCCTACTGCTAGTTCAGCCATGCTTTTAATAAGATTTAATATTTAATCCAGCGTTTTTTAGGTGTACGTTACTGAGAGGTGTTTCTCTGAATAGCTACATCTCCATAATGCCAGAAACAGAAGTCTTTGACCCATAATTTGTCATTTTGTCCTTTATTGGCTGCCAGATATGCCATATACAAATCTCAAGGAAAAATGAACTTGCAAAATTGGCATAGAAAAGTGGAGTTACATTTCATGATAGTGCATGGAAATGGACCCTAGGGGTGCAGGGATGCATGGGAGGCTGTGAAGTCACTGAAATTGCTATCATCTGGAAAAGATGATGTGATCATCAGCCAGACACATGGGTTTAAGCAAAGGAAAGTTTACACATTTATTAACTAAGGTTTTCTTTAGGAGAGAGGACTTTTTTTTTTTTTTTTTTTTTAAGCTAGAGCAGCAGCTGTCATGGGAATTCTAGTAAAAGTACACTGCAGGAAGCAGGAACCATGGTGGGCCTCAAGCCAAAACAGATTGGGAACCACTAGTGTAGAGGAAAAACGCACTCATCTCATTTAGAAGACTGAGACAGTCTGATTTTCCCCTTTGTGCCAGGGAATACATGCTCCCTGAGGGACCAAAACAGAGACATTGCCTCCAGCTCTGCCAAGGTCACCTTTTAGGCAGATTTATTCTCAGGTGAGGGGAAAAATCCAGCTCCAGCTGCAATGTATTCTATTTGCCTGCCTGCTAACAGATTTGTTGAAGTGGAATTTCTCGCTCTATGTAAGTGGGAAAATCTCCTAAGGAATGAGGTAAAACAACAATATACAGAAACCATCTCAATCATAAGGTAGACGTGAAATATGCTGGAAAAGACAAACACCAACTAATGATTAGAAGACAACTGCACCAAAAAGTCTGGTGTAAAAAAAAATACTGCATTTCGCTACTTTGCAAGCCAAGACCCCTCTCAAGCACAAAGGAAGAAACTCCCATAAAGGTTAATTATAGGAAGAATTTTAGTGCATCAGAGAAATAAATTCATAGAAATTTCTTCATCTGTGAAATATTTATTGAGCTTCAGCTATGTGCCAGGCATTGTTCTAACAAACGTATTCATGAACAAAAACACAAATTGCTGTAGCTTGTAACATATTTTAGCACAGGTCTTGTGGATTTCTAATCATCTTTCTTTTGCTATATTTTACCACCTTCCATTCTTGGATTTCTCAGAGCTTTGCCCTTCCCTGTCCTGGATATATGTATGCCCTTGTGGATTTTGTGGCCAAGAATAGTTTCAGCAGGTTCTCAATCTACATGTAACTAGATGGAGGAGAAAGGCCTCCATCCAGCTCCCATGGATTGGCCTTTGTGCCTGTGAGCTCACGTTCTCCCAAAAAAGATGATTCAGGATAACGATTCTGGCACATTATCTCATTAGGCCTCCTGATACTAAATGAAGAAGGCAGTTGAAAAATAACACTCCATTTCACAAGAGAGAAATCTGGGGCATGGAAAGGTTAAATAACTTCTCTAAATCAAACAGCCAGGAATTGGGCCTGGGACAAGGACAGAGATCTTTAAAATTCACATCACATTTTCCATCCCTTACATTGCACTGTCTTTAGATTAAGTTTAAAGAATTCTGGCAAAAATCAAGAATATTCAGAGAGAAAAACATAACTATTAAATAGAGTTGCTTATTTCAGAATATTGCTAAAATTTGGATATTGTCAACAGTAACCCAAGGTACAAAAAATCACATACAAATGTGTTTTATAAAACTAATTAGTATTTTCTTTAATTAGATAAACTGTAAGATCGTGTTAAAAAATGCTTACGTTCCAGATGTCTCCCCTAATAGTGATAATATAGCAACAAAACTCCACAAAATATTTCACAATATTGTGTTGCTATCTGAGCTTTTAAAATACAAACTTGGAAAATAAAATGCATAAAGGAAAAAGCAGAGGGAAACACATTTGTAAATAACCTGGACACATGAAGAAAAGAGATCAAGCTGAAACTGAATATCCAGCTGTGTAAACACATTTAGATACTTTTTAAAAATCTCAAATTGATGGTATTCACAAGGCCTTCCCAGCGCCAAATCATATACTTCACATTAATTCTTCTGTGATTCCACATCCTTTCCACACTGCATCAGTCTAAACTGTCTATTTCAGATGGAACCACTTGAATTCCATGAATGTTTTTGTTTAATCAAGTGAGCACTGTAAACTGTTGTTCTTGGTCATACACTCTACTCTTAAATAAAAATAAGATTTTTGAAGATGAAAGACTTGAGGTGCAGGTGCTAAATATTTGCAAATACTTTCATTACTCTCAGAGATCTGAATTACAAGTGGGGAAGTGGAGCCTTCGTTAGTTTCAGTTCAGAAAAGAGTGCTAAATTCCACTAGTTGAAGGGAGAATAATTTTCTATCAAAAAAATAAAATGACGAGAAGAGAGACTTCCCAGAAGATTTCTGGGATTTCTGACTAAGAGCTTCAGGCAAGTCAGTAACCGTTCTAGCCACATGTTGAAATTCTTCCGATTACATGAAATTAATGATAAGGAGAACCTATACACTGTATGGTATTGCAGTAGGTGTTCATTTAAACCGTCATTTGTAACCTTGATAACTACATTGACAATACCTATACTGATGAAACTGATTATAAGGCAAATTCACATCTGAGTTCTAACAGATGCAATTGCTTTATTGAATTCAACTTCTCTCTCACCCCAACACCCTATTTTGTTCAAATGGATGCTAACCTATCAAATCCAGGGGGGAAAAGTCTCATTTATAAACTGTGATTACTTTGCACATTAATTTTCTGGCTTAGAACTACAACTACTGAAGCTAAATATGGTTGAAGTCACAATATTTATTCACTACAAATTCTGTGACTATCAAGCCTTTATTTTACCTGTTTCTTATGGAAGACTTCCCACCTCATGGTCCGTTACATCCATGGTGGCATATTTAAAAAATGTACTCAATTAAAAGAACTATTTTCTCGATCACACGAAGGAAGGATTGCAAGATCTAACAAATAAAAATACACAATGCTTAGTTAAGTTTGAATTTCCGATAAACAATTACATACTTATACTAAAAATATTATTCATTGTTTATCGGAAATTCAAATTTAAGAATCTGTACTGTAGTTTATCTGACAATCCTGGCTAGAAGGCATTACAAAACCAGTACTTATAACTATGGAAATTGTGAGATAATAGCCTGAATCTACTCACCCCAGACTGTGCCTTCTTAAAGTGACCAAAACTCATCTTGCTTCTTTGTCATTTTTATGTTGCGATCAAAGTAGAGTATGGGATGATTAGGTGAATGAACTTTTGGACAAGTATAGTGAATACCTTTTCAAAATTTAATTTTAAAATCAAAGATGAAACTATATTTCTCCTAAACCGTTAAGCCTTTTTAAATGTGGCTTTAAGAATAATTTTAAGACTATTATTTTACAAAAAGGATGGTGTTAATGAAATCTATTCATCTTCTGAAAGGCATAAAAACTATTTATTGGGGCGCCTGGGTGGCGCAGTCGGTTAAGCGTCCGACTTCAGCCAGGTCACGATCTCGCGGTCCGTGAGTTCGAGCCCCGCCTCGGGCTCTGGGCTGATGGCTCAGAGCCTGGAGCCTGTTTCCGATTCTGTGTCTCCCTCTCTCTCTGCCCCTCTCCCGTTCATGCTCTGTCTCTCTCTGTCCCAAAAATAAATAAACGTTGAAAAAAAAAATTAAAAAAAAAAAACTATTTATTAAAATTTTTTGAAGCAATATAAGAAAGAGCAGACAAGAATCTCTGTAATGTGGTAGTATTGATCAAATAAAATGTAAAAGTTTATGCCAACTCTAAGGGACAGATGATTATTAAAAATAAAATTAGTTGCACTTGCTTATCAAGGTTTTGTCATATACTATGCAATTATACATACATGTATCAAATTTCCCCCCAGATACTAGGTTTTGGAATACCCATGATTTTCTTTTTAATATATATCATGTTGAGATACTTGGATCCATGTTTTTAAACATCTTTTCTTAAGAAACGAGCCCTTATAAATTAGGAAAGAAAAGTCTTTACGTTAAATACCTAAGAGTAGTTATCAAAATAATTAAATTTAACAGGCAAAAAAATGTCAAAATACAAAACTTTTCAGAGGTAAACTATTCCAAAGAGAGTACATTATCTGTACAACAATTCAAGTATGTATTATCAAGTGGACCAGTGGTGCTTAATCCCATGGTACCCTCAGTGGAGCCTTGTGAAATGCATCTCAGCACTGTTCACTTAGGGAATGGAAGGGGGAAGCGTTCACCCAGAGCTCTCATGCCCCAATGGTCAAGGATAATCAACTCCACTACACATATGGGTTGCTCAACCAGGCATACACATTGGTTTTAAAATCAAGTCCTGAGATTTTAGACACATATATTTCAAAGTAAGGTGATTTTTGTCCAATAATAAGAGTTAGACTCTGTAGATGATTATTTAAAGCCTTTTCCAAGTATGATTCTATACTGAATGTATAGTGAACTTAATCAGTGGAATAAAGAAAATTTTAATTGGGCATTTTCTCCATTTACAAAACAAAGAACATGATGATTTAACAAACTTGAACTCAAGAAGACATCACCAAGACAGCAGTGTTGGGGACTCCAGCCTCTATCCCCCTATGAAGATCAACGATTAGCTAGCTATACGTGAACAAAAACAGCTCTGAGATTGCTCGACTTTGAACAAACTCCAACAACACAGCGTAAGAACAAACCTGAGTATAACCACCCAAAAAGGAATGGAAGAACAGCTTCATTTTACCGGCCTCATTCCCTACACCCAGCACTGCCTGGCGAAAAGAGAGAAATTCCCAGCTGGAGATTCCGTCTCCAGGAAGGGAGAGCAAGTGACAGACGTGCTTCCAAAGCCATTCAGGCCCTAAGTAAAGGACCTCTTTGGGTTTCACCCCAACCAGAGACCGGCAAAGCCGAGACCTACAGCGACAGCTAGGAACAGGAAAGAAGTTCAGAGGCGACCAATATCAGCCACACAGTGGGCGCGACCCAGATTCACAGTTACCTGCTCTGCTGAAAAGCCCAGCAGCTTTCCCTTCTGAAGAAGCCAACCAGCGACCGCGTGCAGACTTCACCTGGTTTCACCCCACAGGTTTTCAAGTTCGCAGACACCAGCCGCCCGAGTCTGTCACCACTGGCTCCGCTGCCCTCACGCCCAGCCTGGAGTCCGCACGGAGCCATCTCAGGCCTCTGCGGCTGCGCGAGTGCAAAATACCAGGCTTGACCCCCTGTCTGACCTCCACCACCGCGCGCATGCTCAGGACTAGCCTCTCCAGCTGTGGGCTGCGCGCGCTGCGCCAAGTCCTGACCTGGACCTCCATAGCGGGTGTGTGCGTGTGTGCGTGTGAGATGCCCTCTGCCAATTCCTGACCTGGATGGCCAGACTGTGTGTGTGTAGTCACAGAGTGTACCCCAACAGCCAAGACACCCACAGCTAACCTGTGGCTCACCTCCATGCAGCCCATCTAGCTCTGTAACTACCCCCCAGAGGCCGGGAGCCTTGTCTCCAGCCCCCAGAGCCATGCATGCGTGGGTGGTGAGACCCGGTGGCCACAGGAGTGCACCCAGATAGCCGGGGCTCCTATAGCTGCGAGTGTATCCAAAGTTGACCTTGGCCCTAGCTGCTGATCCTCCTCCTCACCACTGTGAGGCAAAGTGAATAAACCGTTTAGAATCTCTTTTAAAAAAAGGAAGACGGTTTTATTCAAGCTCAAGTTAGGACACCTGCCTGGGATACACAATCTTCACAGAGAAGAGAGTGCTCTGCTAAGTGAACATTTGGTGTAGGGTTACATACAATTTTTACATAAAAAGTTACAAACTAGTACACAACATTTCAGAAAGTTGGAAACCTTAAGTTTCTGGTATATGTATGACTTTAATCTTGTGGGAACCAGGGAAGTTTCTTTTTCTTATCTTTTGTGTTCAGAAGGCTCCTTTTTGGTTGTTTAACAAAACAGATGTACAATGTGTGCTTGGGGCAGAAATAGAACCCATGCTTTGAGGTTTTGCCGAGTCATTTTGACCTTGGTAATGTTAAAGTATAGCTTCCCTGGGAGCCCAGGAGCAAGGCCTACAGACATTAAAAGCTGAAAATTTCCTTTATCACTACACAGGCACCTGCAGGTGGTCTCCACAGCTGAGTGTGTATATACCACCAGCTCTAGTCCACAAGTGGGATTTATCTCTGAAATAAAAGGATGGTTCCGGTTCCACTTAATGCAAATCAATAAATGTGATACACCACCGCATCAATGGAATGAAAGACAACAATCACATGATCATATAATAGATTTAGAAAAAGCATTTGACAAAATTCCACAACCTTTGATGATAAAAACTCTCAACAAATTAGGCATACAAGGAACATACCTCAACCTAATAAAGGCTATATATGACAAAACCACAGGTAACATATACTCAACAGTGAAAGTATTCAAAATCTGGTTCCAAAACCCTGAGTGAATAAACTTAGTAAAAACCAAAGCATTGTGTTTCCTGCATAATTCCCTGTGAATTCTCATGAGGAATATATCTATTATTTTCTAATATAATAATAATACAAAATTGTAGATAGTGCTATACACTTACCCCATCCTCCCCAGCATTTCTTCGGCATTTCACACCACTTATCATTCCCTGGACTAAATAGGAAAACCTCCCCTATTGACCAACCTCCATCTCCTACTTCTAGCCCCAAGTTGTGGTTGAATATGAATGACAGCAACTTCGGAATCCTGCATTTTAACATTACAGATTTTAGCTCAAGTATATGCACAATTTTCTTCCTCCCATATCCGTCTCTTCCTCCCCCGTGACTTCCTTAGTAATGGGTTTGTTTGTTTAGCATGCTCAACTCCCAGAGGAGAAATACCCATTATACAACACTCCCAAACACTTTAGAAAGCAGAATAGGATCGTGAAATAATTAACCAGGAGTTAGACAGCTGAATTGTGGCTGTGTTTCTGCCCCTAATTACATACTTGACTTTAGATAAGTCAACTGAACTTTTTAATATACCAGGACTTGTTCAAACCTGATATAGCTTCTCTCTATGAAAAAATAGTTTTTATCTTTTAAAAATTGACATTAGAAAGTGATAGACATGGAGTGCCTGCTGACTCAGTTGGTTAAGTACCCGACTCGATTTTGGTTCAGGTCATGATCTCATGGTTGTAAGATCAAGACTTGTGTCAGGCTCCCACTGAGTGCGGAGCCTACTTCAGATTCTCTCCCTCTCCATCTCTGCCCCACCCCTCTCAAAATAAGTAAATAAATATGCATTTAAAAAAAGAAATTAACAGGTGATTGGTAGATTTCATTTATCACTGATTTGTTTTCCCCCCATGAAATTTACAATTTAGCAATGACTGGAAAATCATGTACGAAGTATTGAACATATATAATTCAGCTTGTTTTCTATAAAACTATTTAAATACAAAAATATAAGTATAGGAACAACGGTTATGTAATTGCAAATTTTCTCAATGTTGAAAGTATTTGTCAAAAAACACATATTTTTCTAATGGATGCTAGTTTGCCAATCTACAAAAGCAGTTTCATTTGCAAATTGGTAGATACAACCTGCTCAAATGAAGAGAAAATTCTCAAGGGTGATTAGAATACAATGAAATTAATTTTATGTCTAATTATTATTGAGTCTAAATGCAATTGGCTTTAAAACTACATAATAGGTTTATCTCACCATTTTTAAATTCAATTTTTGTGTTATTTAACTGTTTTTAAGTAATCTTTGCTAATTACATGAGATCACAGACTCATTCAAAGTAGTTTTAAATACATACATTTTTAAGCTCATATTTAACTTCTAATTTTTTTTTAATGTTTATTTATTTTTGAGACAGACAGAGTGCACGCAGGCAAGGGGCAGAGAGAAATAGAGACAGAATCTGAAGCAGGCTCCAGGATCTGAGCTGTCAGCACAGAGCCCCATGTGGGGCTCGAACTCACGAACCCCAAGATCATGACCTGAGCTTAGATAGGATGCTTAACCAACTGAGCCAGGCGCCCCTCATATTTAACTTTTAAAAAGATTCCCTGTGGTATAAGCTTCAAAAATAACTCAAACCACTTTTTCTACTTATGTAAATGGATGTTATTACATATGTCACCATATAGCTGAAGAAATATAAAGATAAATAAGATGTCATCCCTGATTTTAAGCAGTTTACAAGCAAATGGAAATAGACAATAAAAACCCAGAAGACTACATTAATTTACCTAATAAGTATTTATTAACCATTCAATATTTGCTAAGTCCTAAAGAGATATCAGTAAACAACAGCAAACAAACAAAACAACTACAAATAACTCTGCCTTTACAGACTTACATTATAATGGAGCAAGATAAAAAACAAAAAAGTAAACTATACCATATGTCAAGTGTTGATAAATAGTGTAGAGGAAAACAAAATAGAAAAGCAGGAGATGAGTTTTAGGGGTCAAAGAAAGCACCGAAAGGATCATATTTGAACAAAAACCTGGAATGGGCAAGAAGTTGGCAAGGGCTATCATCCTGAGGCACAAGCATACTGTTTTAAAGAAAATGTTGATGTGGCCAGAGCAGGTTGAGCAAATAGGCAGATTAGCAAGAGACGAAGCCAGTGAAGTAATAGGGAGGTCATAGCAAGGGGGTCCTTTTGGTGATGGTACATGTATTCATTGTCTATTGCTGCATAACCAAGTATCCCCAAAATTAGCAGCTGAACACATTAAATATGTATTATTTCACAAACATTCTATGGGTCAAAAATCCAGTAGTCATTTAGCTGGGTGCTCTGTCTCAGGTTCTCTTGGAAAGTTGCAGGGAAATATCTGCTAGGGCTACAGTCATCTGAAGATTGTCTCATTCACATGCCTGGTAGCATTGCTGGCTATTGTCAGGAGGCCTCAGTTCCTGTCCAGGTGTACCTCTACATAGGGATGCTTGAGTGTCCTCACAACATGGCAGCCAGCTTTCTCAGCGAGAGAAGGTAGGAGGCATAAACTACTGTGTCTTTTATTGCTTGCTCTCAGAAGTCACACAGTGTTATTTCTACAATGTCCTATTGATTGCATAGGTCAGCACTATTCAGTGGGGGAGGAAACCACATAGGGACATACATACCAGGAGACAAGAATCATGGAGGGCCATATTATAGGCTGCTGTCTTGGTAGGGAATTTGGATTTATTTTGAATGAGATGGGAGGTTATCAGAAGATTTTGAGCAAGTATTGACATCATTTACGTTTTTTTTTTTTAGTTTATTTATTTATTTTGAGACAGAATGCATGTGCAAGTAAGCAGACATGAGTGGGGAAAGGACACAGAGAGAGGGAGAGAGAGAATCCTCAGCAGGTCCTGCACTATCTGTGCAGAGCCCAACACAGGGCTCCATCCCACGAACAATGAGGTCATGACTTGAACCAAAATAAGAAGTTGGATGCTTAATCAACTGAGCCACAGACATAATTTAAGTTTTAAAAGGATTACTACAGTTCTTAGGTTGAGAATGGACAGTAGTGGGACAGCATGGAACCCAGGAGGTCAGTTAGGTGGTTTTTACAATACCAGTGAGATGGCAGATTCAATAGTGATGGGGATTAGAGGGTCAGAAGTAATGAGGCTGTGGGTATAAAGAGGAGGAAGGTCAGAAGAGATGGAAGCTGAGATGTGACTTTGGGAGAAAAACAGACTGGGAAGAATTTTCGAGTGAATTATTGTGTGCTAAGTGACATAAGGCTTCCTTGGTCTTTTTACAAATTCTTCAGTAAAATATTTAACTCTAGTTGCCTTTGGACTTTTTTTTTTTTCCGAGGAAATAAAATGTTGATTTCTGCTACAAGTCCAAGCAAGTCTCATGAGCAAGATATCCCAGAGCCTTCATTGGGTTCAGCCCACATCTGAGTTTATCCTTATCTGATACAGAAAACCTTTTCCTGTTTCCCAGTCTCTCTGTTTAGAAATTGGATTCCTTTTATCTTATTTCTTTTCCTGAATTCCTAATTGCAAGTACACATCTGTTTCAGTTTCTCCCTTGCTCCTCTCATACTCCCAGCTAGCCAGTCTCCTCTCCCTTCCTCACCTAACACCTTGGTATTCCCATTTCCTCCTCCTAAACTACCTACCTACTCAACACCCAGCTATATCTTGTCCTAAGGGGGCTGTTTACATACAATTCAGTGTGGCTTCTTGGCTCCTTGTGATCTGCAAGCTGGCTCCTATACATATCCTAGAGGCAGACCTAGCTAAAGGAACTTAGGAGATATATGCTACTGGCTAGAACCTTTTTACAGTAGTAGCATTATATTATTTTATATATCATTGCTATTATATTACTATTATCTATCATTATCATAGGTAAAAGGTGTCAGGTTCTTACTATATCAATGCACTATATTAAATTTAATAGTATTATTTATGCATAAGGAAACCAAAGCTCAGTGAAGTAATTTGCCCAAAGTTACCAAACAGATGCGGGATTCCAATCCAAGTGGGCTGATGCCAGACTACAAGTAACCACTACCATATTTTATATCACATTTAGCCATCTTTTAAGATTCAAAACTTTTAATAAATATTGACATTCTTATTCAGATGTAAAAATATAAAAAAGTGCTTATGTTTTGTTTTACTTTAATAAGGTGCAAGAGAGAACACACAAATAGGATTGGAGAGACTTGGAATATCATAAAAAGAATTTCTCAATCAATTGAAAAACAAGCTTCCATATATCACTTTTGTGAGAAAATCCAAAAAGCTAAAACTTAACCACATGGGTAAAATGTAAAAAGTTAAAAACAGACATTCATAATTCAGGTTGTCAGCTTCCAAAATTTCATCTTAGACTGGGTATTGCAAACTATACTGTGATGTCTTACAAGAGCATAAAAAAAGTTTTGATGGCCAGGGAAAAAGTGAAGTAAATTTGAATATAGTCAGCAATATGGGGAAAACTAAGATGGGGGGGGGAGAGAAGGAAGAAGAGGAGGAGGAGTTTATCTAGAAGCTTTTAAGTTCAGGAAGGCCTGGGGAAAGTGGTTGTGGAAACATTATTAATAGTGACAAATTGACATCATTGATTATGAAATTAATGGAAGTAGGAAGAACCTGTCTCCGAGCTTTTATCCAAAGATTTCAAATGTTTTAAAAGAGTCCAATGGTCAATTCTTTCCAAAGAGACTGATAAATTGAACATAATAAAAGCACAGATCAGGACCCTGTCAGCCAACATTCTGGGATCATTATGTTCTCCCCGAAGGATGACCCCTCTACCATGCTAGAAGCCTAAAGGCTGACAGCCACAAAATATTACTCTGTCTCTAATGATCCCAAGGATGATGTGACTCAGCTTCCAACCTACCTTCACAGTGATTTCCTGTGCAAAGAGAAAGCTAGCTGGCAATAAATAACCCATTTGCCCATAGTCAGGGAGGACTACTTGACAACCAAATGAATAGAGATTATTTTGAAAATAGAGGAAAAATTACCCTTCACCAAGAAAAGACTGATAAATGAGACGCTTACACCGGTCTCAGTTAACCATTTAAAAAATAGGAACAGTCTGGATAGATCAGTTGGTGGTTAGACATAATCTCCAAACCATCTGTAGTGTCAGGCTCTGAAAAATCCATGAGGCACGGGAAAGCAAAAGGTACAGAAGCATACATATGACACAACAGAGAAGCTGTTAACAATAACTGCTCAGTTTTGTACACTGGGATAATACGGTTTCTCTTGGTGTTTCAATTGAGCATGAAAGTACTTGGCTGAATAAATATAGTTCAAAGAGCAAGATGTCTTTTTTTTAGCCCAAGTTAAACCTCAGTTACGTGTGATAAAGGAAGAGTGGCAAAACCTGAAACTCAGATTAACCCATTGTCACCCATTATGAAATCCAGTCTTGAGAGGCAATCCTTAAACCACCCAGTCAGGAGGAGTAAGGTGGTTGGGGAAACATTGGCTTAGAGGAACTCTTTTGAGGAAGGAGATAACCCAGTTTAGAACCCTGGAAGTCTATTGCTAATAAGTTTGAACAACGAATAGTTTGCAGTTGAAAGTCAATTTAGTAAAATTCTAATTAAATTTTCGTCTTTAGAACCAGATAGAATCTTCATTACAGACTTTCTGCATATTAGTACAGTTTCACAATGACTGAGCTTAATCTGTTTCCTATCTCTCAGATATCAAAATGGATTCAGCCTGACTGGAACTCTATGAATATATCTCTCAAAGATTTCACCTTCTGATATAGAAGAGGAGTGCTGTATTCAATAGTACATGAATAGCTACATACTCCATATGAAAATCTCCATAATATTCTTGAAGAGATATAAAATATGAGTGGGTAGTAAATTAAGGACATAATGACCCCCATTATAGCAAAGGATTTTATAATGAGGTACTGGCAAATAATACTACAATTTTTAACAAAAAATGACGAGAAACATTATCTTTACAAATAATGCAAGGCAAGAAAATGAGGATTGTTTGAAATTTTCCAACTCTGTGCCATCCAACCATTTTTCACATACATACACACTCACACACACACCACCCAAACCCCTGATTCAAGATGACTGGAAAGAAAAAATCTGAGCCTTTGGGCAAAGAGAATAGAGAGAAATGTTAAATGAAAATGTTAAAGTAAAAAAAAAGTTCTGACTCATATACACTATTGATGAGAATATAGATTGGAATAGACTTTCTGAAGGGCAAATTGGCAATACTTATGAAAATTTAAAATGTGCTTCCTCCTTGACCCAATAATTCTATTTCTAGGATTCTAACCTAGAGAAATATTTGCAGGTGTACATAAAAGCACAAAAGAATGTTCATTATGTATTGCTTATTAAGCAGAATAACTGGAATCAAGCTAATGTCTATCAGTAGAGTAGTAGTTCAATTATGATAAATTTTCATCATGCAATACTATGCAAAGATTTAAGACAGTAAGGAAAAGCTGTATGTTTCAATATTTGACTATCTCTAAGACATATTATTAAATGGAAAAAGGAAATGCAGAGATACTTAGATGCATATTATACTATGATTCAAATCTATGTTTGTATTTACATGTGTATTACATATATGTAAATACATTTACAAGTATATGTGAAAGCATGCTTTCAGTGATCACCTCTAGAGAGCAAAGTGGGTGTCTAGGGAAGAGGTAAAGTAAACTTTCATTTTTTAAATTTTATTAATGCCTACATTATTTAAACATTTTAAAAACAAGTATACAAAGATTATAAAGGGATATATTTTTCTTTAAGTTTCTTATTTATTTTGAGAGAGAGAGAGAGCACGAGCAGGCAAGGGGCTTCAGAGAGAGAACACAAGCACGTGAGCACATCAGAGTTTCAAGCGAGGATGAAAAGGTTGCAAAGCAAAGACACCTTTGAACACTGGAGAAGAGGAAGATGTTGGGTATTACTGGAGTGTGAATTTTTTATTCAAGAACCACCCGACGGGGGGAATTGAGCAGGATGGTGAGATCATGAACAGTTTTAAATACCTTCTTTACGAATTGAGGATTTATCTTCAGGTGAAGTTCTGGCTCAAAGGATTTTAAGGAGGAAATTGATGAATAGATTAATGTTCTAGAAAGGTAACTCCAGAGGTGAGGCAGAACATAAGGTAGGTAGAAAAATAAGAAAGAGAAGAAGCAGAAGAAGCAGGAGAAGAAATAGAATGTGGGCGTTGCCATGTGACTTGCCTTGGTCAGCCTGGGCTCCAGAGTAAAGACAGGTGAAGCAGAGCTAACTGAGGACTGTGATAGACATGATATATACCACTTGCCCTATTGATTAATACCACTGCATACTCCAGTCTATCTTCAGTAGGTCTTGTTCTCTTTGTCAATAATATTTATTTACTTTTGTTTTAAAAGATTGCCCTTTATAGGGGTGCCTGTTTGGTCAGATGGTTGAGTGTCCAACTCGTAGTTTCAGCTCAGGTCATGATCTCACAGTTTGTGGGTTTGAGCCCCACGTTGGGCTCCAAGCTACTGGTGCAGAGCCTGCTTGGGATTCTCTCTCTCCCTCTCTCACTGTCCCTCCTCTGCTGGCACTCTCTCTCTCAAAGTAAATAAATAATAAAACTTAAACAAACAAACAAAAAGAAAAAAAACTTGGCCTTCTCACTGACCTGCCTTCAACACAAGAGATGGTAATTGCCAATTTATTTGCCTGTCTTTCCCCATGAAGCTTCATGACAGTGGGAACTAAATATTTCATCCTTATTGTTTTCTTATACCTAGCCCAGTACTTGGTGCCTACAGGTGTTTAAGGAATGTGAGTTAAAGAAATACTTTCAGTACCACTGAGTGGGAAGGATATAGGTAATCGTTCTGTGTGCCTCCTACCTGACATGCCTTCTCAATCCATGCACTTCCCCTTGACAGGGAAGTGGATTTTTGGACAGGATCAAAGGCTGCTGACATCATAAAGTCCTGACCAGATCTAACCCTTTTGTCTGGGGCTCTGATCTCCACTTTCTCCAGGGTTAAATTGCAACTTGAATGGGCATGTACCATGCTAGAAGCCTAAAGGCTGACAGCCACAAAATATTACTCTGTCTCTAATGATCCCAAGGATGATGTGACTCAGCTTCCAACCTACCTTCACAGTGATTTCCTGTGCAAAGAGAAAGCTAGCTGGCAATAAATAACCCATTTGCCCATAGTCAGGGAGGACTACTTGGTCCCTCCCCATTGGACCACAGGCCATTCCCTTCAGGGCCCAGCCTAACCAATAGTTTGGGGCCATTACCTCAACACATCTTTCCATTTCACTGCCCTCACCAACCACCCAGGACCTGACCAATGGCGAGAGTACATTCATGTTTCTACTTGAATAACTTGCAGTGATTTTTCTTCAATCCATATATGCTAGGAAATCAGAAAGTTTCCTTTTGAGAAGCTAAGCCTAAATAATAAGCCAAGATTGAGAGCAGTTGTGTCACAGTTTCGTACAGACGCTGCCATCTAAGGCGCTACATTTTAAGCAACATCTGCATTCCATAGACTTCAACTACTTTACCTGGTTGACATTTTAAAGGGCATCTACAAGACTTTGATAACAGGCTTATGTTGGTAAGTTCAGTTATTTAACTTGTTTACACACCAAATCCGCCTGCCTTTGTTGGGTTTCTTACTCAATATTTTTACATCTAAAATCTATAAAGTTATCGGGGAGCCTGGGTGGCTCAGTTGGTTAAGCATTCGACTTCGGTTCAGGTCATGATCTCACGGTTCGTGAGTTTGAGCCCCGCATCTAACTCTGTGCTGACAGCTCAGAGCCTGGAGCCTGCTTCAGATTCTATGTCTCCCTCTCTCTCTCTACCCCTCCTCAACTCGTGCTCTGTCTCTCTCTCTCTCTCTCTCAAAAGTAAATAAACATTAAAAAATTAAAAAAAAAATAAAATCTATAAAGTTATAAAAGTAAATAAATTATTTCCTTCACAGCTTTTCTTACCATCTAACATATTATATTTTGCTAATTTATTTATCTTTTTGTTTCTACTATAATAGAAGCCCCGGGAAGGCAGAAATTTTTAGTTGCTTTGTTCTCTTGCATATTTTTGGTGTCTAAAACAGTGCCCAGTTCCTTAAAGCCATTGGTATGTACACAAAGAAGGGAGGATGTATATAAAGAGCCAACCAGCAATCTCTGCCATAGATTTTTATTCTGTTGATGCAGGCACATGGCCACACCTAGTATGAGGAATAACAGGAGTGGTATTTTTTTTTAATCCCCACTGATTTTCATATGCAGCCAGACCTGAAAACCATTGTTAAAAAGAATGTTTGGTTATTTTCCATTAAACAATGTCAATGTTTAGAAGAGTTTCTGATTCTCTCCTTGTCTTTGTCTCCTTCTCTGTGTGAAGAATTCCCAATGGGGTTGAGAATGAAATTTGGGGATGGAGGTGGACTCTGTTAAAAGCTCCTTACAGGCATGAGTAAACTTGAATCAATTTAGAAAATGATTTAATCAAGGAAATTATAAGCTATGATGAACCGTGATGACAAGCTCACATTTTTGCTTCTATCTTCTCTTTCATGCCATATATCTTACATTTGAAGTAGGACAAAGGAAGTAGCTTGAGAGACTAAGAACTATGATTTTGGGGCCCAGCCACATTGCTTTTCCTCCTCATAAGCTTTCTGTGTTGACTTCCATGACTTCTTTCAAATGAGATTTTTTTCTACGCTTAACATCCCAGAAGTAGCAGAGAGGATAATCTACTGCATTTGAAACATGATACAATAGTTAAAAGTTTCTTTCCTTACTTTCTTAATATTTATTTTTTAAAACTTTTATAGACTATAGGGGGAATGGTAGCATTTTATTTTAGCCATTAAATCTTGCCTATTGAATAAAATTAAATTGCTCTGGTACCAAGAAGGCAATTCCTATCAAGCATAGCAGTTATGAATTTCAGTCTACAAATTCAGACAAAATCCTTTTTTTAAAAATTTTTATTAATTTTTGAGACAGAGAGAGACAGAGCATGACCTGGGGAGGGGCAGAGAGAGAGGGAGACACAGAATCCGAGGCAGGCTCCGAGCCATCAGCACAGAGCACAAAGCAGGGCTCGAACTCATCAGCCGCAAGATCATGACCTGAGCCGAAGTCAGATGCTCAACCGACTGAGCCACCCAGGCGCCCCAAAATCCTTTTTTTAAATGACAATCTAATATGAACTCCCATCTTGTTGATATAGTAGATAGTTATTTTGGGGTTTCTGCTTCTAGGTTTTGGAGCTTTTACATAGTGCCAAGGCATTTGACAGGGAGAAGTCTCAAGGTTCTAGGATCTGCAAATCACCAGTCTTTGAAGTTATGTCTTGGGGCGCCTGGGTGGCGCAGTCGGTTGAGCATCCGACTTCAGCCAGGTCATGATCTCGCAGTCCGTGAGTTCGAGCCCCGCGTCAGGCTCTGGGCTGATGGCTCAGAGCCTGGAGCCTGTTTCTGATTCTGTGTCTCCCTCTCTCTCTGCCCCTCCCCCGTTCATGCTCTGTCTCTCTCTGTCCCAAAAATAAATAAACGTTGAAGTTATGTCTTGATGGCCCTGAAATAATCCTGCTACTTTCCAGCCCTGCTAGAGCATGAAAATATCTGAGCTGTTTAAATGGCTCATTACTCAGACATTCCACAACACCAAGCCCTTCTGAGGCCTTACCACAGCCCTGGACTCTGCTGGGCTCCCAAGTACAGGATTCCTCCCTCCAGGTTCCTCTGGTGTTTTCCTCTCAATATCTCTGCTCCATCCAGGCAAAATAATTCATCTTTTGCTTGCTTCATAGGCATCAAGCAAAGTCTTCTTAATGAATTGACACATTTGTAAACCGAGAGCCCTGAAGGTACCCTTTTTTCTACTTTCTGATATACTGCTTTCCTTCCCTGAGGCAATGAGGTTACTATGTGTTCGTGATGAGGGAGCATAAGGCAAGCTGACAGGCCACAGACACTTCCCCTCACCCCCAGTGGGGTATATTCCTCAGGCACTCCTGGCTGCCCAAGAACAAAGGAAAGGGGAAAAACAAATGGTTAACTGATAGAGCTCATAGTCCTGCAGGACCTAAGTCTCCATCACCCCTCCATAGTGATGTGGGAAACAAAAGCAGAAGGAAATGGCAGATATAACTAAATTTCCTTATAACCTGCAGCCCACTGACAAATACTTGAGGCTGGCAGAGTAAACCTTTTCTCCAGGAACTCCTTACCGTCTTAATGTTAATGCTTTGCTAGCGGGGGGGGGGGGGGGGGGGGGGGGGGGTGCGAACAACCTTAGCTTGACAACAGCTAGGCCTCCAGTATCCTATGAGTCTTCTTTAGTAGATGAAAATCTCACTGGAAACTTCCCTTGGACTCTAGCTCATCCCCAACCCCATAGTATAAAACCAATCTCTCCTCATGGTCCAGAGCAGCTCTTCCTGCCCACGGGTCCTGTCCCCATGCTTCAATAAAATCACCTTTTTGCACCAAAGACACCTTGAAGAATTCTTTCTTGGCTGTGGGCTCCAGATCCCACAAATCCCACTATTGCCTCAAAGACCTCATCACTTAAAGGGGATGAAGTAAAAAGAAGTACAGAGAAAAAGGAAAATGCTTCATATTAAACAAATATTATACTACTTCAAGAATAGATGGTGAAATTTCAAATAAAATGTTTTTTTTCCCCACATGGTATTGACTTTTCAGCGCTGGTTCTGCATCTAGATATGGTTTACCCATGTTGTAACTCCTAAGAAATGTGTTTCATTATTGTATTTCATCTACCTATACTTATCTCCATTTGAAATTCAGGACCTATTGTATGTATTTAATAAATATGTGCTGAACTGGAATGTAAAATCAATTTCATACAATCTAAAACCAAAAAGCTATAAGTAAGGCTGAAACATTCAGATGTGATAACAGATAGATAGATTGTGAAAAATTTATACTTAATTCTATTAACCAGTTGGGAATTCAAATGATCAGGGAAATAATAAAGTTTCCACATTGATATAAACTATTCTGAAAAGACATAAACACCTACTAAGACAGCAAAGATGGGCACCATTTTCTAAGTTGGATCTGATTAAGATGGTATTTGTGTAGAGAAATAAGGATTTCAGAGTGAAACAAGTTTGAGAAATGCTGCATATCATACCTAGACACTTAAAAAGCACATTAGCTTATTTACCTAAAGCCCCTGAGGAGCTGTGCAGAAAAGGAAGCGGGAAACTCTTTAGGTTTGCTTAAATTAGTATTTTTTCAAACTTATTTGAGCATCTTCTCTCTCTCTCCCCCTCACCCCCTCTCTTCCTTCACACACACACACACCCTATAATCATCTAATGAATAAAAACCTTGTGTTAAAAAAAATTACCTTTGGGCGCCTGGCTGGCTCAGTCAGTAGAGTATGTAACTCTTGATCTCAGGGTTGTAAGTTTGAGTCCCACGCTGGGTGTAGAGATTGCCTAAAAATAAAAAAAAAAAAAAAAATCTTGGGACACTTGGGATTGAGCCCTGCGTGGGGCTCCATGGTGGGCACAGAGCCTGCTTGGGATTCTCTCTCTGGTTCCCTCCACCCCTCTCCTGTTCACACTCCCTCTCTTTCTCTCAAAAATTAAATTTAATTAATTAAATTTAATTAAATTTAAAAATCTTAAAAATGGAAGATCCTTATAAACATTATGTTTGGATGTTACTCAATTTTAAATTCACAGTTTACTTGCCTCCAATTTTTTCTTAAGTTCTTTAATAACTTATCTTTCACCACAGAATGAACCTTATTCATTCTATCAAGAAACTACTAGTTGAATATTTGATAGAAAAGTGATGTGCAAAAATTGGCTTAAAATGGTTGTCTTTAAAAATTTCTGTATATATTTCTTTATTAAGGCTATTGTCTTTTCTTATTCCTGCCTCCTGGTTTCTGTGTTTTTAGAATGGGTATTCTTTCTTTCTGTTTTCTTTTTTCTTTTTTTCTTCTTTCCTTCCTTTCTTCCTCTTCCTTCTTTCTTTCCTCTTCCTTCCTTTGTCCCTTTCTTTCTTTTCTTTCTTTCTTTCTTTTTCTTTCTTTCTTTCTTTCTTTCTTACTCCTTTCTTTCTTTTCCTTCCTTCCTTCCTTCCTTCCTTCCTTCCTTCCTTCCATTTCTCCCTTCCTTCTTTCCTTCCCTTCTTTCATTCATACTCACTGACAGAGGAAATAACCTTTATACTAAACTGTAAAGACTTTGTGACCTAATTTTTTGTTTTTGTATGTGAGCAAGATTTTGAAGGGACTATAGGCAGGGCACCTGGGTGACTCAGTTGGTTAAACAGCAGACTTAGGCTCAGGTCATGATCTTACAGCTCTTGAGTTCAAGCCCAGCCTCAGGCTCTATGCTGACAGCTCAGAGCCTGGAGCCTGATTTGGATTCTGTGTCTCCCTCTTTCTGCCCCTTCCCCAGCTGACACACTCTCTCTCTCTCAGAAATAAATAAACATTTAAAAAAATTTAAGAAGAGACTATAGGAGATAGCCCTGGTTAAAAAAAAAAAAAAAATAATAATAATAATAGAGTTTTATCAACCAAAAAAAAAAAAAAAGATTTAGGCATCTTTCAGAATCCTTGTCAAAGTGACCAGAAGAGAAAGACACATCCACACAACAGTGGACCCCCTTTAGTCATTCACATTTCATTGGTGAACAGGTGTTTGGCTTTAAGTTCAGATATAAGAGCCAGTTTCTTCCCCGTTATAGTAATTTCCCTTTTTTCAGCTTTCTACTTTAACCTCTGGAGAAGTGAGCTCCTTCCCACTCTTTTTCAGTTAAGTGAAGGAAGTTCATCTGATTGGTGAGAACCTGATAGCCATGTGCCAAGTCCCAGGTGTGGGTAACTTTTCCTCTGGCATAGGAAGCAGGATTGGCGTTCTGTCCCAGAGATCACGTGGGTCTTTTCTTTCTATTCTCCATATGTAGACCAGTGTCACTCAAATTTTGATGGGCTCCAGAATCATTTGGAGGGCTTAATAAAACAGATTTTTGTGCCCCATCCCCAGAATTTTTTGATTCAGTGGTTTGGGATAGGGTCCAAGAGTTTGCCTTTGTAACAGGTTTCCAAGTGATGTTGATGCTGTGGTCCTTGGATCCACTTTGAGAACCACTGTACTAGACAAAACAGGAATGGCCTTTTTTTCACTTATCCAGGTCTCTACCATCTCTGTTCTAGCATCTCCTCCTCTGGCTGGGCAGGTAATTCAGGTAAGTCTTTTATTTGTGCAGGTGATTTTTAATTCAAGGGGAAGCTAATAGCCTCATTTCCTTTTAGGAACTAAGCCAGTATCCTCCCACACAGGATTAACAGTGAATTTAGTACTTAGTACTTTGGATGATGAAACTGACACTTAACCAAGGTTTGGCTCATGTGCCTTTTCTTTTCTTTTTTTTTTTTTTTTTTTTTTTTTTTTTTGCAACTGATTAAAACTCTTAGGGGAGGTGGAGCAAGTGATTAGCTTGTTCTTTAGGTTTTCTCCTGGTCCCACCTTCCCCTTCTTCCATTGTAAAGCAAAAGATATTCCCCTGCCCAGCTACTCAGAGGTGGGTACATGTGATCTTTCTACATCTGCACATTGCTAGGAATTCAAGCTTTTTCTAATAGAAGGTCCTTGTATCAGTGTAAGATATCCCAACGTCTATCTGTCTGCAGTAAGAGCTTTATGGAGACATTTTGTACATAAGCGGCAGGTGTTTTCATATCCATATATCATTTATAGTTTGCTGCCACCAGACCATGACAGCAGAATGCACATTTACCACAGAATGTGATATGAAAAATTTTTTGATCCGTTTCCTGGTCTCCAAGCAGAATAATCAAAATTTTTCTCACTGTATTAAAAAAAAAATAGAACAAAGATGGTAATTTAACAAATAAGAAAAGAAAAAGCAAAGCTTATTTTGTTTTTTGTAATTGAGCTATAATTGGCATACAAATATTAGTTTTATTTACACAACATAAGGGTTTGATATATGTATACTTTGCTAAATGATTACCAAATTAAGTTTAATTAAGAACCATCACCACCAATAGTTACAACGTTTTTTTCTTGTGATGAAAAAATTTAGATCTACTCTCTTAGCAACTTTCAAATATACAATACCTTGGGGCGCCTGGGTGGCGCAGTCGGTTCAGCGTCCGACTTCAGCCAGGTCACGATCTCGCGGTCCGTGAGTTCGAGCCCCGCGTCGGGCTCTGGGCTGATGGCTCGGAGCCTGGAGCCGGTTTCCGATTCTGTTTCTCCCTCTCTCTCTGCCCCTCCCCCGTTCATGCTCTGTCTCTCTCTGTCCCAAAAATAAATAAACGTTGAAAAAAAAAAAATATACAATACCTTGTTGTTAACTGTAGTCACCATGATGTACATTATACTCCCAGGACTTGTTTATCTTATAACTGGAAGTCTGTTTCTTTCAATCAACTTCACCCATCATGTAAGCCTATTATATTTGCTGAAAAATGTGGGATATCACAAAACTGCCTACGTACCAATTGATTCTGTGAAAAAGAATGGTTATCATTTTTTCATGTGGTAACTTTAACTAGAAATTTGTTAAAGACTTTACTGCCATTGAAATGGATATAGTTTTGCACGTATACAGATTTTGTATACACAGATATTCATTACATTATTTATAGAAGTGAAAACCTGAGATGTCTTAATTTTCACACACAATAAATACCCATAAGAATTTGTTGAGAAATTTTGTTCAGTGTTGGTGTTGGAGGGGGCTGAAACAGGGAGAAAATTCAGTAATGCTGTGCTGGGAGAAGGGTTTTTTATTGTCTTTGTGTCACCCCAAATCACCTTTGAGAGTGTCTTCAGGCACTGTCTTGACTGTTTCACACATGATCTTAAAATATACTTAAAGAACATCAGTACAATGTAAATATATCTATATATGTATGTATCGGTCAATAATGGTACCATTTAGGGTGCCTGGATGGCTCAGTTAAACTTCCAATTCTTAATTTCAGCTCAGGTCATGATCTCATGGAGCCTGCTTGGGATTCTTTCTTTCTCTCTCTCTCTCTCTCTGCCCCTCCCTTGCTTGCATGCACACTCTCTCTCTATCTCGAAATGAATAACTAAACATTTAAAAATTAAAAACTGATAATTTTACAGTGCTGAGTTTGTTTAATTATTCCACAGTTTGGGCCTCTTTAGAAAACATCTGATGAATTCAGTCATACCCCTATGCCATTTATAGTCTACTCTTCATCCTGTGTGATGATCTAATCTGTGTCTTCCAAGAATCCATTCACCCGCAACTTGGGGTGGGGAGTCACAATATTGTCTCCCACGGAGTGAAAATTGATTCTTGGGGGATGAAAACAATTAAGGCTATGCCCCTCCAAAGACCACAGTAGAGAAATAGATATACGTTATAATTGTGGTGTTAAAGTTTCATGAGGTGGCAAGGATTAGGAAAAATTCTTCAAAAAGTCTCCTTAGAGCATCAATAATGAAAAGAAAAAGGGCTATGAAACACTACTCTAATGCATGACTTCTGTGTGAACACTAATTCACTCTCAAGACTGTGCTGTTCTTGTAACATTTATTGAGAACTTAATATAATTAATTTGTGATGTTGGTATTATCATTCTGCCATTTACAGTGAGGCAGGAAGAGTTGTTTTGTTTTGTTTTGTTTTGTTTTTAATTAAGTTGCATGGCTAGTAAGTAGCAAAGCCAATCAGTTCAGTCTGACTGAGTCAAGTTCAGGCTGACTGAATACACAACCGAGGCTTGCAAACATGATGCTCTCGTTGAATTCAAAGGTTATTTGAACTTAAATAACTGTAAATCTAGTTCTTCCCCTGAGTTGCAGGCTCTTCTCTTCAACAAGTGAACCTAGTCTTAATCTGATCTACTTGAATATTTCTCTGGCAACTCAAAATTTTTTTCTTTACTTAACTGATTTATTGTTCCATAATTGGCATACAATAAATAGCACAAAATGAAAGTGTATAAATTGTTAAGTGTTGGCAAATTATTCTCCCGTAAAACCAAGCTCCATAATAAAGATAAGGAATGTATCTATCACCCTCCAAATTTCCTCAAATTCCATTGTAATATCTCTGTCCAACTCCTTCCTAAGACTCTGAGTCACAACCACCACGAATTTGCCGAATTTGCTTTTTGTCACGAGTTCACCATTCCCAGAGTCCTTCATGGCTTATGTAGATCCAGATCCCCACCTGTTATCATCTCCTTCCACCTAGATTTCTTCTATTTCTTGTAGAGCAGTCTGCTAGAGATGAATTCTTTTATCTTTTATGTCTGAAAAAGTTTTCACTTCACTTTTGTTTTTTTGAAAGACAATTTCATTGAGTGTAGAATTCTAGGTGACAATGTTTTTTTTCTCATTATTTTAAAGCTGTTGCTCTACTCTCTCCTGCTCATGTTGTTTTCAAGAAGTCTATTGTCATTCTTATCTTTGGAATTGTACATATTTTGCCTTTTATCTATATCTATTTTTAATGTTTTTTTCTGTTATTAGTATTTCAAGTAATTTCGGTATGATGTGCCTTTGTGTAGTTTTCTTCATGAACTTTGTGTTTTGAATTCATTGAGCTTCTTGAATATATAGGTTTATAGTTTTCATCAAATTTGAAAATATTTCACATGTTATTTCCTTAATATTTTTTCTCTCTCATTTTCCTCTCCTTGAGGGACCTTAGTTGTACAGCTGCAAGGCTTCTTGAAGGTTTCAGAATTATCACTCTGTTCATTTAATCTATTTTTTCTTTGGTTGCTTGTGGTTTTGGCATCATATCTAGAAAACATTAGCTAATCCCAAAATCATAAAAATTTATACCTAAGTTTTCTTCTGATATTTTTAGTTTTAGCTTTTAAACTTAGGTTTTGAATATGTTTTGAGTTAATTTTTGTGTAGGGTCTGTATTTCAACATTTTTTTCTTTTTGCATGTAGACATATGATTATTCCAGAACCATTTGTTGCAAAGACTATTATTGCCTTCATTTATGTGTTGGTACTTCTGTTGAAAATCAGTTAATCATAAATGCAAGGGTTTATTTTTGGACTCTAAGTTTTATTGATTCAAGTTATTTATCTGTCCTTATGGCAGTACCTCGCTGTCTTGATTTCTGTAGCCTTATAGTGAGTATTGAAAATGGAAAGTTTAAATCCTCCAACTTTGTTTTTCTTTTTCATAATTGTTTTGGCTGTTCTGGATGCATTGAATTTTCATATGAATTTTAGGAGTAGCTTGTCAATTTTTGCAAATAAGTCACCCTGAATTTTGATAGAGGTTGCACTGAATCTGTAAAACAAATTGGGTAGTACTGCCTCTTAATAATTTATGTTCTTTCAGGGGCGCCTGGGTGGCGCAGTCGGTTAAGCGTCTGACTTCAGCCAGGTCACGATCTCGCGGTCCGTGAGTTCGAGCCCCGCGTCAGGCTCTGGGCTGATGGCTCAGAGCCTGGAGCCTGTTTCCGATTCTGTGTCTCCCTCTCTCTCTGCCCCTCTCCCATTCATGCTCTGTCTCTCTCTGTCCCAAAAATAAATAAACGTTGAAAAAAAAAAATTAAAAAAAAATAATTTATGTTCTTTCAGTCTATAGATATGGGGTAGTTTTCCATTTATTTGGGTCTTCTAATGTTTTATTTTTATTTTTTTGAGAGAGACAGAGACAGAGCATGAGTGGGGGAGGAGCAGAGAGGGAGACACAGCATCTAAAGCAGGCTCCAGACTCCGCGATGTCAGCATAGAGCCCGAGATGGGGCTTGAACTCACAAACCATGAGATCATGACCTGAGCCGAAGTCAGACACTTAAATGACTGAGCCACACAGGTGCCCCTATTTAGGTCTTCTTAAAAATAAAGTATTTTATTCTTTCTGATGCTATGCTATTTTAAGTAAAATAGTTTTTGTTTTTAATTTCTTTTTCAGGTAATTCATTGCTACTATATAGAAATACTCTTTTTTTAAAAAAAAATTTTTTTTCAACGTTTATTTATTTTTGGGACAGAGAGAGACAGAGCATGAACGGGGGAGGGGCAGAGAGAGAGGGAGACACGGAATCGGAAACAGGCTCCAGGCTCTGAGCCATCAGCCCAGAGCCCGACGCGGGGCTCGAACTCACGGACCGCGAGATCGTGACCTGGCTGAAGTCGGACGCTTAACCGACTGCGCCACCCAGGCGCCCCAGAAATATTCTTTATTTTTTATATGTTGTTTCATAACTTTGTTGGACTTATTTATTAGTGCTAATGTAATTATTATTTTTTAATTATTTTATTTATTATTTATTATTGTTTTATAAAAATAAAAGTTTTTAGTGGGGTCATTAGGATTTGTTTTATGCACCAGATCATGTCATCTGGTAATATAGATAGTTTCACGTTTTCCTTTCCAGTCTGGATGCTCCTAATTTTGTTTTCTTGCCTAACTGACCTAAATTGGACATACGGTACAATGTTGAATAGAAGTAGGAAGAGTAGACAGTCTGGTCTTGTCCTGATGTTGGGGGGAAAGCATTGTGTCTTCTTTCACTATTTAGTATGATGCTGTGGGTTTTTTTTTTTTAAATGTATTAGGCTAACAGAGTTCCCAATCTTCCTAGTTTATTCAGTGTTTTTATCATGAAGAGGTGCTAAATATCTTCAAATGCTTTTTCTATATCTACCCAGATGATGATATAATTTTTCCCCTTTATTCTATTGATGTACTGTATTATATTGACTTATTTTTGTATGTTGAATCGCCCTTACATTCTTGAAATAAATTCCACTTGGTCATGGTTGCAACAGATTCTTAACTGATCTGTCTTCTTCCCATCTCAACCTCCTTCAAGCCATACTACCTATTACAGGTACCCATGTAAAATGCAAATCTTATTCATACTCTTTTATTAAACTCCTTTATCTTGATGACCTTTGGCTTAAGACCCAAACTCAGCACAGCAGTAGATACTCCTTGACCTGACCTAGCAGGATCTCCAGACTGACTGCTTATCACTTCCTCCCTCCAAGCATTGTGAACTACTTGTCATTCCTCATCTATACAGTATTTATCTCCAAGTTCATTCCTCTGCACATGTTCCACTTAGAATGGTTTTCATCATTTTGTCTAGTTAATTCCTAATGATACATCAAAATGATTTCGGGTATATGCTCCTCCCAGAAGCTGTTTCTCGTGTTCATTATCCCAGTATGTAATACATACTTGTCCTAGGTACTCAGTATATCTCAATCATGGTATACATTGTGTCATATTAAGATTATTTCTTTATATGGAAGTTTCCAAGGGAGACTGTGAACTCCTTGAGGAAATAATCATGCCTTACTAATCTCTTCATTTCTGATGCCTAGTACTGGTCCTGACCTGTACTGACCATAGGATTTATGTTTAATACCTAAATGTACCTATGATAGAGGAGTAAATATAATGCATACTTTAAAGATTTATAAAATTCTTAAAAACTTATTAATTCCATTGCCAATACAGAAATTCTCGGTAGCACTTATCACAATCTTAAGTGAGTATTTGTATGTTATACATTTAACTTCCAATCTCCCATGAGGGCAGAAAACATTTCTTTATTGTTCACTACCATATCCTCGGCACTTAGCACAGTGCTGTCATATGCTTGTTGTACGTACAAATGAACAAATAAATGATGATTCTTTTGCATGAAGGAATTATAATCAAAGTATCTTTCTAAAATAGATCATACTTGGTGGAAGTGAAGTATTAACCCTCTGGGTTACCTCACTATTATCTTTTCCGCCCTCAGATTGGCTGGTTTTAGCAGACTTGGAGTTCTAAAATCATGTAGTTTGACATGAAATTGGAATCCTCTCATTTCACACTTCACACATTTGCTCTTCATTAGTGCATAATAACTTACTTCAGGTCCCGTTCTAGGTAATTTGTGTAAAGTAACTTTTTAGTGTATGAGATAGGTATAATTATTGTGGTAATCATTAGTGCCTTGTCGCTGCACATTTCAGCCTCCTTGTGCATGTGGTAAGATTGCACTATTGGCCTCAAAGCCGCATCTGGCCAATGATTTATGAGGGGAAGTGAAGTGGGTCATTTCTAGGTGAGTGCACTTGCCGGAGACAACCTTCCTGAGCTCTTTCCCCTCTGGTATGGTGACTGGCAATATTCCAGACAGTGACCGCTGTATCTACCTGGGTCCTTGCATAAGCGTGATGTGGAATAGACGCCCCAGCTGATCTGTGATGAGCATGTAGTATTAGCAAAAAATAATCTTTTGTCGCTCGATAAAATTCAGACATGAGGGGTTTTACTGTAGCGCAGTCCAGATCGGCATGACAGATCAAGTCATTGTCCCTGTTTATAGATGAAGAAACCGGGGTGGAGAGTGGCCAACTGAACCGGTTCCATCATACCACCAGTGTGACGTGGCCCCTGTGGGATTCCGATCAGGCGGTCTGCCCGAAGAATCTGCACTCTTAACCCTCTGCTTCACTGCTCCGCGTTAACAGCCATCTTCTGGCTGTGACACTCTTCCTCATGCACACGGAAACACACAGCTGCGTGTATTCAAAAGGAGAAGTGGATAATAGCATAAAGAACCGGTTTAATAGGGCCAAACCTCAGAGAACCATTTTTCTCTCCTGATTGAGTACTCTGTCATTTTAATGGGACAATCATAGTTTCACAAATCATTGAGTTAGGACAATTTCTGGGATAATTACCTTGTCAGTTAAATTTAAAAATATTGAAATTAAGGTTGAAGTTTGAAAATTATTCACAGCTTTTGCTTTCTCCTTGTTTTAGAAAACCACCAATAATGTCCAGAAATACATAAATACTCTGATACTGTAAACCTGAGATCAAATGAAGTGTAATCAATTTTTCACAGTGGTTAAAAAGGCCCATGGAGAAAAGCACGGTTCAGCTGCCTCAGAGGCAGGGGCTTATTATTATAATATAAAGTCACTTCAGCATAGTTGCCAAAGTAAATTATTAAAAAAATTAGTAAAAACGAAGTCCTTTTTTTTTTAAATGACCCTTTTGATGCTTATAGCATTAATACACATAACATTCCTACAATTAATTACTCAGCTTTTTATCATGGAAACAAAAGGCGAGAAAAGATATGAAGTTTCTGAGATTATTTTCCCTACAGAAGAGCACCATAGCATGAAGCCCCTTTTAGGAAGGGTCTTGGGCTGCACTGTCCTGCCCAACAGCACTAGCCACATATGGTTACTTAATTTAATAAAATACAAATAAAGTAACCAATTGCTCAGTCATACACTCAGCCACATTTCAAATGTGGCTCTCGTGGAGCGAGGCAGCCTACCAGCATGATGTGAGTGAAAAGAGGGGCATGTGCCAGGAAGTCCAGAGGAGGGAAATTTTCAGCACCCTGTTCAGGGAAGTTATGCTAGAGGTAATTTCTGATCTGAGTCTTGACAGTTCAGTAATGAGAAAGATAGGCAAATAAATGTGGGACGCGCCCTCCTACCGGAGGCAACATTACAAGCAATGATGCAGACTTGAAAAGCCCTTGATGTGTTCGTGAAATTAGAACCTGTGTTTTTGCCAGGGAGTAACATGTGATGAGCTGTCAAGACCAATGGGGGCCAGGCACTGAAGGCTTTACGATGCAAAAACCCTTGTGTTTTATTCCGTAAACTAAGCAGGAAGCACGAAGGTCTTAAAGTTGGGGAATAACAAGGTCAGCTTTGCATTTTGCGGAGTTCACCTGGCAACCGTGTGGAAACTATATCCATGTAGGAGGCTATGACCTTGAACAGAAGAAAGATGCCTCAACAGGGGCAGAGATGCAGAGAGTAGGTGACAGAGGAGAAGACTGCACAGCAGGTAAAATGTGCAGGTCTTGTTCAAAGATTGAATTCAAGTGTGAAGAAAAGGGAGCTAACTCAGATGGCTCTCAGGTGTTTATTACGAGGGTGTTAGCTACTGACACAGTAAATTAGAGGACAGGATGTATAGCTACCCTAATACAAGCAATGTTTTTCAACAAACCCGAATAAATGTTGGATGGAAGAACTATGAAATCACTATGTTAAAAAACTGACACCACCACATTTTCCCCAGTGGAAGTTTGTCTATAACGTACGCCTTGGCCCAGATGCCACCCACCTCCAGACTCCAGACAAATCTCAGGGACACTTTTTTTTTCATTCCTATGGCCTCAAAAAAAAAAAAAAAAAAAAAGAAAGAAAAGAAAAAAAAGAAAAGAAAAGTTGGTAGAAGCACATTAGAGAACTTCTTTGATTCTGATGTAGCTCATCTGTGAGGCCCACAAATGAGTAAGTCAAGATTAAACTTGGGTTTGGCAGTTTCTCACGTGTACATTTCGGTAACAGATTGCTCCCTGCATTCCCGGTCCTTGCTTATGTACATCCAAACCTTGACCCTTCATAATTTAATCGGTAAGTATTTATTTAGTGACTACTACGTTTAAAATAGTTTCAGTAGGTAAAGGAAAACAGTTCCAAAGACTTCGCATTTCAAAATATTCTCCAAATGTTACTTTTGTTGTTGATGTTAAAACTTTTTCCTCTAGTAGACATTTTCAGAGTCATTACCAAGTGATTCCTTTTAATCCAAAAGAATGCCTATTGAATGCCCAATATTACTAGATACAATGTGAGGAACTAAGAACAAGGAATAATGAGCTCTGTCTTTTCCAATCAAGCAATAGTCATTCTAATATAGTTTACCTCCTTTTCCCTTCCCTGCCCTCTTCTGGTAGATATACAAAGTTTTAAACAGACGATGGGCAAGTAGCTGGAGAAGAAATTGTCTGCAATTGGTATCTGTAACATCATCTCATTATTTAAAAAATAATGGCTAGATTAGCAAAGTATAACTAGTAGTGGGTGGGAGAATCATTTTGATTTCCCAAGAGAAAAATTGAGAGTATCTTCTGCCCAAAGAGGCATTTTTGGTACACCCTACAATGCTTTGGAAAAGAAGGAAGTGATAGTGATTTATAAAATATTGAGAGCAGAAAGCTTTTGTCTGAATTTTAGTCTTCTGTGATGCTTCCATGAGATACCACTCACTTCAAAATGTTAAAAAATACCTATTTATGTTTCCCCTTAAATATGCTTGGAATACCCGCGTTCTTATGTTCTCATGGGTTTTTTCTTTTTCCTTAAGGAATTTCTTATAATTGGTCAGAAGCTAGAAGTAGGGATCTTTCTTGAGTAATCTTGAATGTGGTGAATTTGATTCGAGTTATAAGTCGGGAAAATCAAATCAAATCATTTTTAAATTTTTTTTTTCAACATTTATTTATTTTTGGGACAGAGAGAGACAGAGCATGAACGGGGGAGGGGCAGAGAGAAAGGGAGACACAGAATCGGAAACAGGCTCCAGGCTCTGAGCCATCAGCCCAGAGCCTGACGCGGGGCTAGAACTCACGGACCGCGAGATCGTGACCTGGCTGAAGTCAGACGCTTAACCGACTGCGCCACCCAGGCGCCCCTCAAATCATTTTTTACAAAAAGTACACTTCTGTTGTTTTATATAACTAATTCATAACACAACTCACAGGGAGAAGTAACTTCCATTTTTGAAAGTTTATACTATGGAAAGATGCAAATGTTTTTAAATTTTTTCCAGATGCTTCTGTATTTGTTAAGAAAAAAAAAAAAATAACCAAATTGGGAAATGAGGCAAAAATAACTGCTTCACCTTTCAAGGTCATACCAAGCGTGATCTAAAAAGTTTGTTGTTGTTTACTCTCCCAGAGAATATAATTATTTATTATAACTATTTTACTTCTCTATAAAGTTACCTTATGGAAAACGGATCAGTCACAATGATTTTCCTATCCAATGATGAAGGCAGTCTGAGAGGTTATGATCATTATCGTCCAACAAGACATGAACCATATTGCATGTAATTTAGTCATCTTATTCCAGCGTTCTTTCTTTTTGTCTTTCATATCCTTTTTTGAACCAGCTTTGTCCTGTTGCTGGTTTCTTCGTTAAGGAGTTAATTAGAACTTTTGCATGTGCTCACTCTCCCTGTGAGAACGATGTTTTTGCTGTTCATAACATTTTGAGAGTTATGTTCTGACAATGTAAAAATATAAATAATGATCTAGTTTTATTTTCCACCAAACCCATTATGATGGAACACCCTCCCTAAGGATCCCATCTGTAAGGATGTTACCTATAACCAACAGAATTTCTAGAAATGTTTGTGGATAAGGCCAACTTGATTTATGTATCATGGGAAATAGAAAATTAACAGGTGCCTAGAAAGTGCAGAGCTCAATTCTTTGCATGGAGGAATCTGCATAGGGCACCTGAAGAGCCAGCCAGCCTTGGCTCTCTAGCTTACCGAAAGACGGTATATAGATTGCCCTGGTGGTCTGCTTTTATAAACTTTGCATGGTGGGGAAGTGGTAGATGGTTGATTATACGTTAACCAACTTGCTGAAGTATTAACATATATTTATTTCTATTGATAAACATAGTCCATAAACAAACATGAATAAATGGGAAAAACACAGTTTAAAAAGGAAAATGAAGAATCTCTTTGATGGCTGATTGGATCCTAAACATTAATTATTAGTACCTCAAGTTTTTATATAATGGGAACTGTTTATAAAATTTTTCCAAGAATTCCATGAAAATTGTCCCTGAAATCAAGTCAGCATGTTAAAACAACTTTTAAATTAGTTGTTGCTGTCATCTCTCATGTCTTCCTTCCAAAGAATTTTTTTAAAACACAATCTAATATATTAATGTTTATAAAATGTTGAGTTATATTTCCTTAGTCTACTTTATTTTTTTTTTTAATTTTTTTTTCAACGTTTACTTATTTTTGGGACAGAGAGAGACAGAGCATGAACGGGCGAGGGGCAGAGAGAGAGGGAGACACAGAATCGGAAACAGGCTCCAGGCTCTGAGCCATCAGCCCAGAGCCCGACGCGGGGCTCGAACTCCCGGACCGCGAGATCGTGACCTGGCTGAAGTCGGACGCCCAACCGACTGCGCCACCCAGGCGCCCCTCCTTAGTCTACTTTAAAATAATTAATTGTCAAAAATCATTGTGGGGGCGCCTGGGTGGCGCAGTCGGTTGGGCGTCCGACTTCAGCCAGGTCACGATCTCGCGGTCCGGGAGTTCGAGCCCCGCGTCGGGCTCTGGGCTGATGGCTCAGAGCCTGGAGCCTGTTTCCGATTCTGTGTCTCCCTCTCTCTCTGCCCCTCGCCCGTTCATGCTCTGTCTCTCTCTGTCCCAAAAATAAGTAAACGTTGAAAAAAAAAATTAAAAAAAAAAATCATTGTGAACAGTGGTGTGTGTCAACAGGCAGTACTCTTTTCTCTTGGTGTTGATACCTTTAAAAATATTAAAAATGGATTTCTATGTAAAAGAGCATTCTATAATTGAGTTTAACTATCAACAGAGCCGCATAGTGGTGTTTGTCTTAAAAAGAACAATTCTTGTTAATTATAAAACACTTGAGAGTTTGTTTTTGAGGTTAAAGTGGTTGGGGCAAGAAAGCTAAAAGGAGGAAGTTTTAGTAGCTTCAACACTTGCTCACATGCGAGCACGGTCTGGGAAAGAGACGTTCTGGAGAGGGCCTTGTTAAAATGATGTGTTCATCTTTATACTCAGGTTATTGAAATGCAAATATGTCTACTCAGTTTGTTAAGGTGTTAAGCCCATAGATTTGAGTCAAAGGAAATGCACCTGGAAGTTATACCAAATTTTAGTTTCACGAAATCATTTTTAAAACAGCAAGGAAAAATCTAACGTCCTCAAAAGCAAATGACAATCCATTTCCTTCTGGACAATAAGATGCTAGTGAGGGAACAGGGTCTGGAAGGAGAACAGATGGCGGAGGATGCATAGGCATGAAGTGAGAAAGGCTCCCCCCTGCTTTTTGCCGCGGACAACTTCAACCAAAGATACCAAGAAAAGCTTAACTGCAGTCTTCAAATATGAGAGTGTCCAGGAAATGAGGGCCAGCTAGCACCAATTCAGAAAGAAGAGTTTCCACTGCATTTGAGAATACTGAAGTCTCAGTTGCCATCATTGGCCAGTAATGTAAGTGTATCAGGCAATCTACTCCATGATTCTCAGTGATGGTAAACATTCACTACTGCCCATGAGGTAACTGGCCTTACCTTAACGTTTGCATGCATGTAGGAAATGTGAGGCCTGGATTACAGAGCAAAGACAGCTGGTGCTGGCAAAGAACACTCACTGAGGAAAGAGCATTGACTGGGGTGCCTGGATGGCTCAGTTGGTTAAGCGTTCGACTTTGGTTCAGGTCACGATCTCATAGGACGTGAGTTCCTGCCCCTCATGGGGCTCCACGCTGACAGTACCAGGGCCTGTTGGGGATTCTATCTCTTTCCTTTGTCTCCCCACCCCCACCCACCATGCACCTGCTCTCTCTCTCTCTCTCTCTCAATAAAATAAGTAAAAATACTATTGGCTGATTACCAGATTACAAATTAAAGAACAATATATTATAGGAAAAACCAAACAACTTTCATTCCTTTTTTTTTTTTTAATTTTTTTTAACATTTATTTATTTTTGAGACAGAGACAGAGCATGAACAGGGGAGGGGCAGAGAGAAAGGGCAGCACAGAATCCAAAACAGGCTCCAGGCTCTGAGCTGTCAGCACAGAGCCCGACGCAGGGCTTGAACTCACGGACCGTGAGATCATGACCTGGCTGAAGTCGGACGCTTAACCAACTGAGCCACCCAGGCGCCCCCAACTTTCATTCTTTAAAACATCTGTGGGTCACTGAAGTTCACTTTACTTCAGTTTTCAAGTTTTGATTTTTTACTTTATTAGGTATCTAAGGTAAGACACCATTCTTCAAGTGCTTTCTTAGAAGTTAACGCTGTAAGTTGAACCGTTACCAAATACTAAAGCCTTTCCTGTGAACATATTAGCTATATTTAAAAGTCATAGTGGGAATAACAGAGAAGTTCTCCTCAAATTTCAACAAAATTTTATTAAGATAATGGGAAGACTTTTTGTCAAGGGTACTAAAATGAATGAAATGAAATGTAATAAGGAAAGGTTCAGAAAAAGCCCCAAATGAAAAAAAAAAAAAAAAACTTGTAACTAAGCAACCTTATATCTTAATCGACTGTACCTGTGTGGTATAATCAAGAGTATGCAGCAAATTTGAACTCTTTTGTGTCTTTTATACTGCTCGTGCACAGTTCTGAGTCCGGAATCAGTATTTGGCACACATGAACTAATTCACTCAAAAAAAATCAATTGCAGTCATAAGGAAAACCTGGTAAAAACCTGCCTCTTATTGGGTGTATCTTCAGGAAATGGTATTAAGAGAACGAAGAACGCTATACTTGCTGTGGTGTTGCTTATTAGCATAACAAGATCCATGTGTCTTTGAAAAACTGGAATTAAGAAAATGAGAAATACCATTTTGAACTAAACAAGATGAGTATGTTGGGGCAGATTTTTACAGAAGCAATTTTTAAAGTGAGATTCAAATACCATTTTCAGTTATGTGACAGTTTTCTGACTTTATCCAAATATCCACATGCCATTGGGATATAATGAAACAATATTGCCTTGTTTAATGTATAAGCAGCCTTGTTTCTGAGTGAAATGCTTTGAAGTTCTGAATGGGGTAACGGGCAGAACAGTAGAGCCACAGGAAAAACATTTTGTCAAAAAAATAGAGCTTTTGGGCACTCCACTATCATAGCCGCACATGTACCAACATCTGTGTGTACAGTCTGCTTTGCCAACTGTGACTATGAATGCGAACTGTCCTCTTCTCCACTTGGGCATAAGATTCTATCTCCTTCCACTCATTCACCTATCAAAGAACATCACTCCAGCTGTTTTCTTCTCTGGTAAGACGAATAAAGCCTTCCTTACTGCATCATCCTCCTTAGCAAAGGGACATGTTTTTCTTTCTCCCATTCTAAAGCAAAACAACTTTCGATTGATTCAACATCTCTTGTCAGCTAGCACTCCTTTTTCCAATCCCCTTTATAGCGAAAAGCTTCCCAAATCCTTTGTATACTGTTTTCCAAACATCTCTTAAATGTACTCCATCAAGGGGCGCCTGGGTGGCTCAGTCGGTTAAGCGTCTGACGTTGGCTCAGGTCATGATCTCGCGGTTCATGAGTTCAAGCCCTGCATCGGGCCCTGTGCTGACAGCTCAGAGCCTGGAGCCTGCTTTGGATTCTGTGTTTCCCTCTCTCTCTGCCCCTCCCCTGCTTGTGCTCTGTCTCTCAAAAATAAACAAACGTCAAAGAAAAAAGTACTCCATCAGACTTTCCCATCCATGGCTCCAAACTGCTTTTGTCAGTGTGCTGCTGACCAGGGCCAGCTTCATGGGCATATGCAAGCTGTGCAGGTGCACAGGGTCCTGAGCTTCATTGAAAACTCTGATGGCACTGTCTGAACAAGGGGATCTGCATGTTCAATTTGCCCTGGGCCCCACAAAGTATATAGCCCATCCTGCCAGAGACCATTTTCCTACTTGACCGATCAGCAGTATCTTCTCAGGTCAATTGCCCCCTGCCTCGTGATACATTTTTGTTTCCTTGGCTTCTAAGATAACTTCCTTTTGTTTTCCTTCTACCACACAGGCAGCTTCCTCCTCAGTTTTTCTCACGAGTGTCTCCTCATTGCCCAGATTTCAAATACTGGGTGTATAATCCCTCCCTAGATTATCTCAGCCAGTCTCATAGTTTGGAATACTGTCTAGATGCTATGGCTAACTCCTAACTTCTAACTCCTAGGTCTAACCATCTATTTGACCTTTGGACCTTAACTGTAGCTAGTCCCCAGTTTCACTCCTTTCCCTCCCCACTCCAAATCCGATCCATCAAATCCATTCTTTCAGTTTGCTCAGATGAAAAATCTTAGAATAATTCTTGACTCTTCTCTTTGTCTCACACCCTGCATCCAGGCCATCTAGTTTGTTCTCCTTCTAAGATTATTTCTGGAATTTTAACTGCTTTTCTGTCCCTCTTATCTCTCGCAGGGATGACTAAGTTAGCACCCAACCTGGTTTCCTTCTATCCTTGTATCCTCACCTCCTAGGATTTATTCCAAGCATCGAAGAGAATGATCCCATGAAAACATACATCAAACAGCAATCCTCTGCTCAAAGCAGTAAAATACTTCCCTGCTTCAGACAAAATAAAAGCCACGCTCCACAGAGTGGCCTACAACGTCCTAAATGATCTGATCTCCTCTTACGTCCATACTTTCACCTCTGAGTGAGTTTCTACATACTCTCCCTCTGGTTTACCTGCCTCAGTCACACTGGCTGCCTTGCTCTTTCTCAAGCTTACCAGACATACTCTCTCACCTTGGGGCCTTTGCATGAGCTCTTCACTCTGCCATTTCCTCCATTAAGTCTTCGCTCAAATGATGGCTGTACTGTTGGTTAGCTTAATGAATATGGCATCCATCCCCTGCACTGCCCCTGAACTGTTTTTCTTCTCTAGTGCATACCTCACTTTCTAACATGAAACACTATATATATGTTTGTTTACTGTGTGTAAGTTTATTGTCTGTCTCCCTTCCATACAAATAGAGGAGTTTGGGTCTGCTTTCTTTCACTGAGGCAGTCCAAATGCCTGGAATAGTGCAAATACCAACATAATACTCAGTTGGTATTTGTTGAATGAATGCATGAAGCCTGGGTTTATACTACATGGGTCATCACCAACCAACCAACAAACAAGAATAATGGCAACGATAATTTCACTACAGAAAAAAAATTAAGGCAACTACAAACAATAAAGTTGTAGAAAATAATCCATCATAATGATATCAAATTGATCTTTGTAAACTAGCTGGTGTATTTATGTTTTTTCAGATACATGAATTCATTGGGTAATATGTGGGCTACATAGAGAGAAAATATCTAAGGAGATTTAAGCTCTGAAGAAAATACCACTGGTTGTAGAGTACACTAAGTCTAAAAACTGGCTAATGTGTAAACATGATGAAGGCAGACATTGCTTTCACATAACAGGTGGTACCTGTTCTGCGAAAAGGTCTGTGATGTCTTCATGGGGTTTGAATTCTAAGTATTCCTGGGAAATTGCGTACAATTTAGTGCTTCTGCAGTTTTAATTTGGAAATTCACCTATTTATGGAAATAATTTAAAGAATTTCTATTATATTTTTCTGCTAATAGCACTTGCTACCCCAGTCTCTACTACTTCCCTGAAGAAAAGAGTTAATATTTTGTTAAAATATATATTTGTTAAATTATATACATATAAAATATAATATATAACAATATTACATTATTGTTGTTATTAAACAAAGTTGGAAGAAGTCGTTGTTACCTCCTATACAAGTATTTTAACATTGACGGAAGGTGACTTTCAGATTACTGACATCCTAAACATACTGGAGAACAGTTTTATAAAACTAGCAATAAGGGGGCAACTGGGTGGCTCAGACAACTTAAGCGTCTGACTCTTGACTTCGGCTCAGGTCATGATCTCACAGTTGGTGACTCTGAGCCCCGCACTGGGCTCTGCACTGACAGCGGAGAGCCTGCTTGGGATTCTGTCTCCCTCTCTCTCTGCCCCTCCTCCACTTGCTATCTCTTGCTCAAAATAAATAAAAATACACTTCAAAAAAAATCATTAAAACTAGCAATAAGATTTCATTATAAACATTGCTTTTATTTAAAGAAAATCCTGACATTATTCATTAAAATTATCAACTATAACATGAAAAAGCCCGTCCCTCCTCATCACCTGTTAATGCTTTACTTTTCTACTGCTGTTAATTTCACTCAAACACCTGACATGAAAAGGGCCACAAGGACATCTTGGACGTTACTGGACATTAACTGTAGCAACTTTTAATAGTTTGGGAAATGTCTTAGTTCGCACCAGTGTGGTAAAAAAAGGAAAATCGTACTCGGGGTTACAATGACGGAGAACAAAAGTACAAACTAATTAGCAGTACGCTCAAAAAAAAAAAAAAAAAAAAAAAAAGGCTTGTTTGTCTTCTGTGCAAATGTTTCTCGTCTTAAGCAAATTTGGCTCTGAAAGAATCAGGCAGGTGCTGCTGCCACGGTGCTTTCGGGTTTCCTGGCAGAGCTGGAGGTGCACTGGGACCGGAGACAAAACCCAGAGGAACCACAGCTAACCTCAGCGCTTTGCCCAATTTCCTCCCTGCCAGTTACCAGAGTTCACTATTGTTCAAGCTCCAGGGGTCACACATTGCCTGTCTCGGGGGGAATTTATTCTGAACAAGTGTTTTGCTTGGCTTGCAATATTAAAAAAAAAAAAAAGAAAGAAAGAAAGAAAAAAAGTCAGTCACTGACATTAAAAATTAGGAGATTTTGCATAAAATTACCTTTGTCCAGTTTTTCTTAAAAACTGAAAATCTGCAACCCAAGTCAGCTTGGCACTGTTCTTAAGAGACGGGGAAAGGCTACCTTTCATCCAGCCCTCCAGTTCCCAAGGTCTCCACCCAGCTGGCTCACCCACACAAGCCACTTGCCTGTTTCTTTTGTGTGACTGAGTTTCTGACCCCTGCTCTACCCTCACAGAGATGGTAAGGTGAGGACTCACAGTGCTAACTTGATCTTCTTTCCCCTCCAACAAGGGTAAACAGCTGATGCTTACAGAGCTCTTTCTGAATGGGATTCTGACAGTTCCGGGTGAGAACAAAGTGGATTCAACTTTATGTGAAACGTGCTCCCTGACAGAAAAACCAAGTTGTATATAAAGAAATCATATTAAGTGATTTCTACTCCACTTTTATCTAGAGAATGTTGCCTCCAGCTGTGAAGCTTCTTACCATTATGAAAGCACCTCAAAGTCTTTACTCTGTTTTCCAAGCAAGAGAAAAGAGAAAGAGCTAGAAAAACAAATAATAAAAGGATTTGTTAAGTTGAGGCTCACAAAAATTAGAAGGTTGTGTAAGGGGGGTAGATACTAATTCATTTGAAATTTTCAAAACAAATCTTCGAAGCAATAAGTTATTTAAATACTGTAAGTCCTGTCTTCTTTGTGTTTTTCTTTCTGGTTAAAAATACTTGGGTGGGGGCATTTGGGTGGCTCAATCTGTTGAGCACCGGGACTCTTGATTTTGGCTCAGGTCATGATCTCATCGTTCCTGAGATTGAGCCCTGAATGATCAAGCACTACACTTAGTGTGGGGCCTGCTTGAAATTCTCTCTCTCTCTCTCTCTCTCTCTCTCTCTCTTTCTCTGCTCCTCTCCTGCTCACGGGCTCTCACCCTCTCTCTAAATAAATAAATAAACTTAAAACAAAACAAAACAAAACAAAACAAAAAAAACACTTAGGTGAATTTACCCATGTCATTTTCCTATCTGGGTTTCTGATTGCTTTTGCCGCTTCCCTCTTTCAAAATCATCCTTTAGGAACCCTCCTCTGATTAATTTCATTTTAAGCAAACAATGTGTGTAATATATTAATATATTAATATGAATTTATGGAGATTATCAGGATCTTCACATGACATGTGGGTACACTGAAATGAATCAAAGTTAAACTTCAGGGGCGCCTGGGTGGCGCAGTCGGTTAAGCGTCCGACTTCAGCCAGGTCACGATCTCGCGGTCCGTGAGTTCGAGCCCCGCGTCAGGCTCTGGGCTGATGGCTCAGAGCCTGGAGCCTGTTTCCGATTCTGTGTCTCCCTCTCTCTCTGCCCCTCGCCCGTTCATGCTCTGTCTCTCTCTGTCCCAAAAATAAATAAACGTTGAAAAAAAAAAATAAAAAAAAATTTAAAGTTAAACTTCAAACGCAGTTTTTATATATCGTAAAACAATCATTACCCAATACTCAACACTCAATACTTAATAAATGTTTTTGAAATAAACACAATTTTTATTGTTAACCCTCCTCAAGAAACTAGTATATATATTTTTTCTTTTATACAAGATCTACCAATAAAAGATTGGTTAAAGAAAAAAAAAAGCAAAGCAAAACAAGCTGAGAGACTCCAGGACCTTTCAATCTTAGTCTTATTTTTGAGAATGGTGATTTGATTTCACCATCTCAACTCATCAGAGCCTGTCTATATGTCACAATGGTCTGTGTTTCCTATTTCTACGTGCATGAAAGTGAACCCATATAAACCATACCAACGCCATTATATATAACTGGTGGTAAAACTTTATTATTCAAGTTTAGATGTAACAGACATCTTTGCTGCCTGAAGATTGTTTGCATAAGAAATACACCAAGAACATGTTTGTGAGTAGAAATGAACATGCACTATGAAAACAAAATTAAATAAAACAAAAAAAATTCCATGTGTTGTAAGAACAGACTATTATAGCCAACATTCTAATATTCAAATCAGGACTACAAATTGAATTTTTTCTTAGCAACATGAAATCATTCCGTATGAAAGACATTTTCTGCTGGTGAATATTGCTGTAAGTTAATTTTACATTGGCATTTTGAGATGTTTCCCAACCCCGTCCCACCCCCCCCCCAATTCCATGTTGTCAAACAGTCCGCCCTAAGGAATTTGGCATTTCTTACTGTGATATTTGCCTTGTTGGTAGCCATTAAGAAACTATGGTTTTATCAGCCTTGTAATAGTTTTGCCTCTTCATAGTCAACACTATAGGCTGCCTGGTATGATATTTACAGCTCATCTTTTTAAGAAACATGACCCCAACCTTTTCTGGCCCTTGGGAACTGAGAGTTTAAATAAGCCCCTTGGCCATATAATAATACTTGGCATTCTCATGGTGCCTTTCAACCAAGGATCTCAAAGTGCTTTACAAAACAAGTACTACATTACCATTATTATTATTATTATTAATATTATTATTATTAATATATTTTTTTTTCCATTTTACAGGTGAGGAACCTGAGGAATGAAAAGAAAAAGTGATTTGCTGCAGGTCATATAACGAAAAACAACCAGGGGTAGAATCAGGATCCAGTTTGGGGACTTATGGGTCCTGAAGGACCATCTTCTCTGATGAAGGCTATACGTTATTTCCATGTAAAATTACTCTCGCTTTTCTCTGGTGTAGGACGGAGTGAAGCTTACAGCTCTACCTTTCCTTTCAAGAGAACCACACATTATCCAGTTTCCATGTGTGGATCAATGTTGAATTTCACATTTTCTTCATCCCTGACTTCACACACTTCTGCCCTAGCATCTTTCAGAGGTCTTAATTACTGCAAATAATTGTGGATGATTTCTCAACAATTGCACCGCTATCAGGAACGTGTGAATCGGCTATGAAACAGTAATGGAAAACCAAAAGGAAGTGCTCTCCAAATAAGCCATCCCTCTGCCCTTGGCCAAGTCTTTCTTTTGGAAAATAACCCAGCCCTTCAAAGTCCCAATGCATGTCTTTCTACCTTTTCTCATTTACAGCTGCCTACTCATAGAATTCCACCTGACACTACCTACCTTTGGTTAGCATATTTTGTTTCATATTCTGGTTGAATTTCAATTCCACCATTTTCTCCTGTGATCTAGGGACAGTCAGCAAGCTCTCACCTACTTGCTTACCAAAGATGCCTTGCATTTTTTGCCATGACCCTCAACCCAAAGACCGTGAGCTCACGTAAACTGTAGGGAAAAGGCTGGCATACAGCACAGAAACTGACCACCAGCTTCTTTACTCCATGTTTCCACCACTGGATGACAGATATCCCCACTCTAGAATTGCGCTAATGTTCACTAACTAAATAGGCAGGCAGTTCAGAAGTCTCAAGACAGGTCACCTTGTGATGTTTTGCAGCCACACAGCAGAAGGCTAATAATTATTTTAATAGCAGTATTGATACTTTTCGATTTATTGAGAAAAATGTATATCCTCAGGCATTTTAAAATATATATACATTTAATATTTTTGGAGCTGTATTTGCATTGGATCATAATAGATTATGTGCACATGTGCAATCATAAACATAATGTGCTACCACAGGCTTCAACAAAGAGCTGTTAAAGATAATCACTTTTTTTTTCTTCTCATTAATATTACCTTAGAAAAGAATCCCCATGCTTGTTTTCTAAAATCTACCTTTACTAAAAGAGAACAGTTTAGAATAAAACATCACTATCTTAAAAGTTGATTTTTTAAAAGAACATCTCAATATGTCATGTAGAAAGAATGGGCACACTCTTTTCCTTTTGAACTACAGAGTTAACATGTTAAGGTTTAGAGCTCCATCCTTTTCTCATACACTTAGAGTCCTGTAGTGTCTCTCAATCCACATCCTTCCAAGGTGGGCTGGCTCATGATTTTTCTATCCCAAACAACAGTATGAATATATGGGTGAGAGAGGAAGAAAGAAAGAGTAAGAAAAGGAAGAATGAATGCATGAGCTGGTCCTGACCTAAAATTTGACCCAAAACTTGATTCAAAATAGAGACAAGTAATTTCAAAAGACTTACAGTTTTTCAATGGTATACAATTTTAGCTGGCATATAGTTTTCATCATAGGGGAAGCCTTTTCCAAGAGGGGAAAATCCTAAATCATCTTGAAAGTCCTTAAAAAAAAAGGATAAGTACCTAAATAGCTCATTTAATATCACATTTTAAGGCAAAATCATTTGGAAACCTTAAAACCAAATTAAAATAACAACCAACCACTTTTGTAATATATTTTGTGAGATGGAACAAAGGCTTTCAGAAGTCAAAAAACAGGGGTATTTTAGTGTCACAGTAAGTTTTCATCTTTTTTAAAAAAGCCCAACCTCTTCTCCATCAAAATATGTATAATAATGACAACAAAAATGAAAATAAAATAATCAATAATAAAAGAATATGGAAGAAGATCTATCGTGTCAATGCTATCCAAGAATATTCTACCAAAAGTAGACTGACCATAAATATTTCAAGAATAGTGATATGTATTTTCCAATGCTAATCGTTACTACTATGTCTGTCTTGAGAAAACAAAAATCAGTTGAAAAAAGAAAACAAAAACAAAAAACAGAAGGAATACATGCCAAAAATGAACAACCTGTTTGTGTCCGACACACTGGAGAAATTGTCTACCGAGTAGCTTTGCCCAAAAAGTCATACCCAAGTTAACCAAACTTCTGGCATTTTACTGATTTGAGCAGTCCACGTGTAATGTTGCTGAAGGATTGCCACAGTGCACTTCGTTACTAAGTCCTTTTACTAAGAAAATGAAAATGAAACATTGTTTCGTTGTTTGGGAAATCTCCTCTCTTTCTGAGATCTTTCATGGCCACCTCTCAAGTCTGCCTGTACATTTTGAGATGCATTCATTGAAATTCCTAAGAAAGATAAAATTCTCATCACATAATTTGACTGTTAGAACTTCTCATTCCACCTCCTCGTTTCAGTTTATGTGAATATCAGAGCTGGACAGGTGAGACCAGAATAGGGCCCTTTAAAAATGAAACTGAAGCTGAAGGCTTAGTCCTGATTTCTTTTTTCTGTCTCTTTCTCTCTTTTTTTTTTTTTTACATGAAAACAAACAAAAAAAAAAATGCAAGAATGGAAATGACAACACATCAAAAAGACATTTTAACTTCATTCACTAAGACAGTCACAAACTGGTTGAACTCTACCTGCCATCCAACTTTAAGAAACAAAGACCTGGCACTGGGAAAAAGAAACAAAACCCAAACAAAACAAAAACAATAACAAAGCGACTGGGAATTATGTAAAAATGAGTGCAAATGCGGCTACAGAACGCAATAAAAACATCAGTGCTGCGGGTTCCAGCAGCACTTATCAAAATAATTTCTGAAATGTTTCATCTGAAACATAGACAAAGCAATAAAAAGAGGATATATGTTTATCATTTTAAGCATAACAATGTGAGTTAAGAGCTTAAAAATTAAAAAAAAAGAAAGTACTTGGAATGAATAGTGCTACCCTTTTTTTTCCTAAGTAGGCATAAAAATATTTTCATTTCCTTCTTGTTTTCCATACCATTATATCAAGAACTTTCATTTGTTTCATGTTACCGTTTACAACTTTAATGCACACACACACACACACACAAAAGATATCTACCGCAATAGAAATAGTTGCTTCATTTCCTTGTTTGCTACATTTGCAAATGTAAACAGCTAGGCAGAGCCAGAACTGACTCTAATGCATGATGGAATATCTTTGTTGCATACGTACACTGTAGAAAATAATTATTCAATATGTCAGGCACCATTATTTGAAATGTAATACATTAATATTTACTAGAAAAATAAGTTTTTTTTTTTTCCTATTTGTTCTCCCAACTTCTTTAATGAAATAAGTTAATCTGACAGTGCATCCAGTAGCTTGTAATATCTTCTACATCTCCGTGGCAAAAAATAAACTACTGGTTGGGACAATATAATGCAAATTATTAAAGTCAGTCCTTGTACATACATCCTTGTAGCAAGCATTGAGGCTCGACTAACAGCACCTTTAACCAATTATTTAATGTTTAGTTATTTAGCCCTATTTCCCTGAGCAGTTATGCTGAGGAGTTTTCCCTTCATGGATAGTTTTACAAAGCCTGAAGTATTAAAAGTACTATGAAGATATACTTCTAAGAATCCTATTTAATGCTACTTAACTAAACCTGTATAAACCTAATGAAGGGAGTGACTGGTACATATACCAACTATCAGTCTGTGGTAACGTAACCTTAGACGCTGCCTGGCCACAAAGTTTGGAAATTATATTTAACCAAAAGGAAATAAATAAAATACAGCAGGTTACCTTATGGAGAAATACCATGTATTCTGAACAAGTTAAGCCCATGGTCTGAACTTTTATATCCATCGAATCTTTTGGACTGAGGGGGATCCCTTTAGTTACAATGTGCCAAGTGAGATCGGTGACCAAGAGGAGGCTTAAAAAAACAAATCCAAACTGCTTCATCACATACAAGATAGGAATATCTGGCTAAAGAAAAGAATTACTACGTAAGCACTGAGGGCACTGTTTTTAAAAAGGCATATATATTGGGACAAAATGAACCTAAACTGCAAATGAAAGGACTGTTTTTGAAAGGAGTATCTGAACATCTAAAGGACAAAAATATCAGAGAGGGTGTGCATGTGTATGTACAGGCAGGGCTGGCCCAAATCACTGTGCCACCGTCTGTCACTTTCCTCGCTGCTCTCTCACCAAGCCTAACCACAGCTCACATTTCTAGGTCTAAATCCGAAACACCGTCAATGAGAGGAGACTGATGTAAGAGGCGCCATTTTCCTTTCACTGCCCTGGAGATTAGATTTCTCCTCATCTGCCTAGGATTTCATGATACTTCTAAATTTAGGCAACAATTTATGGGTTGATGAACAAATGGACCAATGGCCAGCCCAATACTGCATTAGTATCATAATCTGTAAACCCTTTCAAATTCGAGATAGCTTTGATCTCTTCCTTTACAAACATAATAGAGTCTGGAGATACTTCTTATGGACCGTTTCCACAGTACACATTCGCCAAGATGGTTCTGACTTGCTAGGTTCTAAAACATGACTATTTACCATCTTCCATTTTTTTTTTTCGTTTGTTTCTCACTGACCATTTGTCTCACTTTTTAATCTTGGTAACCTACTCATCAAAAGAAAGAATAAAAGAAGGGAATTTCATGTTGGATAAGGCAGGCTCTATGAAGTATTTTTTTAATAGGTCTTCATAAGACATTACAAGCTATTGAATTCCCATCAAGAAAACCTATTTCTATTTAATTGTGCTAAGTGCTAAGGTTTTACTCTTTAGGTTTTCCATTTTTTTCCGCTTGTGCATTGTTCCTATGCAGGCCCCTCTGGATATGAGTTGTGAAGTCATATTTGTCCGTGCAAAGATGCTGGCATATGCTGCACTGGAAAGGTCCACTGTCACCATGGCAACTCATATGCAAAGCATACATCACTTCATCCAGAAAGACAATGCCACAGTGCACACATTTTGTGGAAAGTTCATCTTGAGTACTTCTATCAACTTTCTCTGTTTTTACTACATTCAAGGGACCTTCACTTTTTACACTTGATGGTGCCTTCGTTTTCTCCTTGGAGGCACCGTTTGCAGTTGGCCCAGGTCTGGAATGCTTGATCGCCAAATCGAGAGGAATGTCATTGTCTGATCCAACAGCTGAAAAATGAGGAGGCAGATTGAAGGTGGGATAAGGCACATAGTTTTGGCAAGGATTTGGTAGGCCAGGCACATGACTCAAGTAGTGCGGATTCCCAGGAACGGAGAGCTTATATTTACTCCAGAACCGCAGCCAGTCAGCTTCACTCTGGAAGTCATTATGTACAAAGGGAAGTCCGAAAAGGGGGTACTGGTACTTTTCAATAGGGCTGCCTGGTGGTGAATAATTCGGGTGTTTCGCAGGTCTCATGTACTTCTCTATGGGACTGCCTCTCTCAGAACTTCCTTTCCCTTCTGATACGGATGAACTATTTCCTGGGTCTCCAGTACTTTCCTGAGGACTTTTTATCTGAATGTGCAAAGGTTGCATCCTTTTGTGAATATCCAGAGTTTGGCTGACCAGGACTGGCTGCTGAGCAGAATGGCTTTTAGTCAATGAACCCTGGGCTTCGTATTTACTCAGGCTAGGGAGTGGAATTTCTCTCTGGTGACCTTCAGTTAAATGATCTTCTGACCTCCTCTCTAAGGGGCTTCCGTTGACCTGCTCCTCACTGCCACCCCTCTGGTGTTTGTTGAGCTGCTCAGCCTGAAGTGCCTCTGGGTTAAGGCGCTTTCTTGTCCTTCTCCTAATAATCTGCTCACCGTTGTTTTGTTTAATGATGTTTAAAGGCCTGGGAGTCTGCAGAGAAAACACACACACACACATACAACACATAAAAGGAAAACATTAAAAAAATGCATTAAAATGCATTAACAATTCCTCACAAATATGAACCACGCTTAAGTTCAAAGCAAGGGTAGACTTTATGTTATAGATTTACTAAATCTCCTCCTTTTGCCCTAAGCGGGATCAGAGGGAGTAACCAAAGCACACTATTTTAGCCTAATTAAATCATGTCCAACTTCGCAGGGAGGACTGAAAACTTTAATCTACTTAAAAACAGCTTTTCCAAACTCAATAGATTTTGGAATTGCAGCACTGAGTGATAAAACCGTATAGAAAGTTACTTGAAGAAACGTGATTTTTCTGAAATATTTCTCAACTTCTGAGTCATGCACTAAGATGTCAATACAGGAACATGGGCGATAGCCTTTATTGACAACTGTGGAAAAATTATACATTGCTACAGGCTGAACTGGGTCCCCTCATTTGTATGTTAAAGCTCTACCCGGCCATGTGCCTGTAGCTAGAGACATGGTCTTTAGGAGGCAGAGAAGGATAGATGAGGACATAGAAGGTGGCTTTCTGTAAGCCAGGAAGAGAGTGCCCCAAACAGGACCCAACCACACTGATCCTCTGACCTCAGACCTCTAGCCTCCAGAACTGTGTAAAAATACATTCTGTTGTCTAAGCCACTCAATCTATGGTATCTTGTCATGGTAGCCTGAGCCGACCAATACATGCATTCTTCTAAATAACTGCGAATGTGGATATAAAGCTATTAAATATCACAGCATAAATAATCAAAGACTAATGAACAGAATCATGAAGAAAGACATCAGGTAATCAAAGCCATATCAGTAGGAGACTTTTTCTTAACCTCTCACTTTTATTTCTCCTTGTTTAATAGTATTTTACATGCATAATCACTACAGAAGATTTTACTTGTTAACAGGTGAAGCATTTGTTTTCTGGTGAAAATACAAATTCCTTTGTAGCTTTGGTTCAAATACCTGATACGTCATTCTACTCTGTGCTCAGATCGAATGCTTTCACTCAGGTTGGTTTTTATTCAGGTTAAGCACTTTATGATTGGTATTTAGATTATAGGACTAAACTCTACAGACAAGACTATACTAATAACTTTACTTGTAGTAAAGAGCTCTTTGATTTATAAAATCAAAAGAATAAGTTTAATAAATTAATGCATATTTATAGATGAAAATTTAGGGACTTTTTTTTAAATTTTATAAAACATTTATTTATTTTTGAGAAACAGAGAGAGACAGAGTATGAGCAGGGGAGGGGCAGACAGAAAGGGAGACACAGAATTCAAAACAGGCTGTAGGCTCTGAGCTGTCAGCACAGAGCCCAATATGGGGCTCGAGCTCACAAACTGCAAGATCATGACCTGAGCCGGAGTCGGACGCTAAACTGACTGAGCCACCCAGGCGCCCCTAGGGAAACCTTTAAGTGGCTAAAACCTGATTTTTCTAAAAGATTACTTAAATCAGCAAATCATTTCTACATAGAATATGAATATATGTGTGTGTGTGTGTGTGTGTGTGTGTGTGTGTGTGTGTGTATAGTAATTTGTGAATAATTCCCAGAAAGAATGCACTTGAATGCAAGAGAGTATCTTTTACATGTTAAACAAGATCTGGGTCTAAATCCTTTTTGGAATGTTTCTATTGTCACAGAGGCATTTTGAAGGCAAGAAAGATAACACACTTGTTGCTGACAATTCAATTACTGGTTTCAGGATGAAAATTCCACATCCCTTGGATATACCATATTCATTTGTTGAGAATGTTCAGGTTTCTAAAGAGCTCATATTTGTATTACGGAAATATGCAGTATTTAATCTATATCTTGTAAGGAAACCGGAAATTTGCATTTGTACCCTTTTAAAATCTTTGTAACTTCTGTAACAGTCTTTGACATGGGATGTGAGCATAACCTTTATGTACTTAAATTTATGATTTAAAAAAAAAAAACTCAAAACCGAACACATCTTGTCTCTGGAGAGATGAATATTAAAATAATTATAAAAAAGAGTTTATTTTATATCATAGTTGTTAAATTATCATAACCTGGAAGAGCAGTGGTTTAATTAATTCTTGGCCTATGATTGGCCAGAGTTCAATTAAAATCATTAATGTCAGTGCTCATTAAATGAAAGCTTATTGCTGTGTTTAAATGGTGAAGGTGTAGAAAAAGTAAGTTGATGTGGTGGTGGTGGGGAGAATCTTTCTGCTGGCTATATGTAATAACTAAGGTTTTACAGTTTACCACCAATTAGTATTGTTGGCAGCATGCATTTTTTAAAGAGTGCTTCCAATGGTTCATTTATGAGGACGTTTTGTCTAAAACCGTATTCCCTGTAGCTGTAATTTATTCATTGGCTGTGCTACAAGCTATGGTAAAATGCCAAACAAAATGAAAAAGGCAGAGGGAAATAGATTTCTGTTTACTAAGTGGGGTATTCCTATTTTTAAAGGCAGTTCTTGTCAGCAGATAAACTTTCTAAACTAAAAAAAAAAATCCTTCGGGAAGTCACACACACAGATAGAGGGGGGGATTTGTGAGTTTAAACTTTATTCTAGAATTCTAACTAAAATCTGACAAGAAAGGACCGGAAGGACCTCAGTGAGGCACAGAAAGAAGTCAGCCAGAGATCTGAAAACACAAAGCATCTTCGCACCTTACTCTAGCTGGGATGTGCGCTGTTCAAGCCCTCAGACGCCTCGCTGGAATAAGTCTATCGGAAGAACCTAAGAGGTTTACCTGGTGTTGGTGGCTCCTAGTTCAGAACCACTCTTCTGAACGCGCCTGACTTCCAGCCCCCAAAGCAGCCAAGATGACAACTGCAAATTCTAAAGTTAAGCTGAATATAAGCACCCTTTCCCTGCCCTAGATTTTATACGAGTATACATTTTTTACGTAGTTTTGAACTTTTAAGGTTTCTCCTTTCTGCCTAAACTAATTTCACCAAAGTCTGATAACCACTAGTTTGACTACCTGTTACAAAAAGTTCCCAGAAATCAATCATTTTCCTCTTTTATATCAAAAGAAGCATAATGCATCGCTAATGATCTCAAATGTATCTCCCCATAACACTGAAGGCCATTTCACCATAAATCACATGTGTTCTCAAAGTGACTGTATTAAACTCTGCGGGAGCAGGCATTGCAAGCCAGGGAATGGTACACATCACACCACAGACCAGGCTGCTTTAAAAAGCTTTTCCTCAAACAGTCTAACAAGTTCTTACCGAGTGAAGCTTCTGGTAGAGGCCACACGCGTTGCATACATATCCGCCATTTGCATTCTTTCGCCAGAGAGAGGTCTTTGTGGTCAAGCAATTGGCACAAAAAACACCCGAGCCTCTACGCCTCTGAAACAGGGAAAAAAACACAAGGTCAGAGGTGAGTCACATGATCAGTGGAGTTAGACCAAATCAACCCAGGAGTTTTGTCTTTAGACTAGCAACAATGACAGTATAAAACCACACTGCCCATAATGAGGTCAGGTTCAATTGTGTTTAATAGGCACCACTGATTTTCATTATAATTAACCCTACAGTGATGGATGAGGTGTGTGCAACACCAAAGGCTTTTCACAGAAACAGCTTTAACTTTTTGAACTTTGGGTTTTGTGCCTTTAATGACGGCTCCTAAATGCTGAACCCTAAAATATACCTTTTAAAAGTGTCAAAACAAAAGTCAAAAGACAGAACCTGGCAATATGTTCAATACACTTTAGAAAGGGGGGACCGCATGCTACCTGAGCTTTAACATATAGTCCAGCTTATAATAAATGTGCCATGCGAACCGTTTAAAATTAAACCTGATTTGTGTCTTTTTGTATGTCATTCATGCAACGCAAGTATGAAGAGAGTATAGCACACTCAGTTCTAGTTTTTGGTGTGCAATTGTAAACTTTGAAAGAGAACACCCTCGACTTCCCAAAGCTGAGGGGACCAGTATAAACTTGTGCCAACTAGAAGTACAGTGTTACTGAGAACCCTTATGAGGTGCCTGCTTAAGCCAGACAACATAGTCCCATCAATGGCTGTTTATTTCATTTGCCTCAGACTTGGAAATCACAAGCGTTTCCGAATACAAATTGATTTTAGTGGGCTGAATTCCGTAATCACCAGATTCAAAAATAATCTAGGAATATTTAAACGTAGATAATTAGCATTGCTTGTTCCATTCTTGCTATCAAGTAATGATTCCATTAAACTCATTGAAACAAAAGTCAGGCTGTGTTTGTAGGCGCAAACGCGAACAGGCAGGAAATGAAATGCTCTTGCTACGAAAAAAGACAGCCTGAATTGCAACTTCGCTCTCCTTTCTCTAGGAAGTGAAGCCTTTAATGATAAAATATTCACGTTAGATAAGGAGTGGAAAAAGTCTTGCTGGAACCCTATTTTGTTATAAATTTAGAATTACAAATACCATAAGTCAAAATTTCAGGGATTCATAAAATTTAGGCAATTTATTTAACTTGAGTCCATACTGTAGACGAGTGGTATTCTTGCCAAGAAAATACAATGGTTATAATTGTACTCTGATACATTTCAAATGGAAAGCTTTCTGCAGACATAATTTTGGCTTCAAGACTGGAACACTTTCTTGGCATTGAAAGGGCATTTGATTCATCGGGTGTTTCACAATGTATCACTAAAAAGACCTGGTGAGCAGCCAGTTCCCTATAGGGTAATTTTTCCATCCAGATGCAAGTGCTATCAGAGGCCCTCGTCAGCTAAACTAATTATGATCTTGCAATTGCTGATGCCTGCTCACTCTAACATTCGACATCCTCCATTAATCATCAATACAAGGAAAATGAATGAAACGTAAAGAAATGAGGGCTGGTAAGCTGCACAGCTATAAAAATCTGAAATGAGAGCAATAATTTAACAAGATTGGGGGAATGTTTTTAGTGTGCACAAAGTCAGGCTAACAATTGCCCTTTTCAACCAAGAACACGATTTCATTAGTGTAGCAGGTTGCGCTACTTTAGGTGATGTAATAAAAGCTAGATTTTTCACAAAGATAATCGCTTGCTCCCCTTTTCCTCCCTCTCCACCCAAGTCAGGACCAGGAACGCATCACGGTTAGAGAGACGACAAACGTTGGGTGTCAGTCCGCAAGTCCCAGATGGGACCTACTGCAAAAGTAGAGACTGCTCCCTCCTGAAAATGAATGAACTATTAGATGCTATGTTTATCAAACATTCTGGGGCCCCTTTTATCTGAAGTAGGTTGGGGAGCCTAGTTAGGGTATAATTGTGAAACTTCCCCTGGGGCCATGCCATCTTTTTCCTAGATCTAAATAACACGTTTGGCAAATAAACACCAACTTGATCCACATAAAGGCAATGTAAATGTCCATTTGGAAACTAACCCACATACATGGCTGAGGCTCAAATTTGTGTAACCATTCACTCCAGCCTGCTTTTCTTTCCTTATGCCCTGGGTGCTTGACACAGCATGCCAAAGTGGGTGTAATCCTGGTTTCAGAGCGCGTTTCAATCCTTGCACAATTTTGTGCTTAATTCTCTTGCAAAGAAAATGCCCTTCATTAGTTAGAGGGAAAGTCCTAAAATTACAGCACTGGTTTCCGTGGGCATATCTTGCTTTAAGGAGCACTTATGCTCGACTAAAGAGGTATATTTTAGGAAAACTATACCTTATTTTAAAGACATCAGGGGTATTCTGGATTCATTTACCCAGAGTCAGTATAGCATGGAGGTTAAAAATCAGATTTAGGAGTCAGACTACTTGCATTCAAAACATGTTTCTGCCTTTTTCCAGGTGCAACTTTAGGCAAGTCACTTAACCTCGCAAAGCTTCAATTTCCCCATCTTTAAAGTGTGAGCCTCTATAGGATGTGGGCAAATGGATGCAATTAAAACAGTGCCAGGGACACAGCAAATACCCAGTAAGGTAGCTCTTTGTCAAAGGGATTCAATTATATTTTTGTAAGAGAAAAATACTTTTTTAGTTTTGTTTTCATCTCCTTAATCTACTTATTGACCATTTTAGAGATGCTTAAGATCTATAGTTGGATATTATCAAATGCATTTCATTTGTGTCAATCTTATCAAATATGAGAATGGAAAGTTGAGTCAGAGTGAAATATCTAGGTGTTCACACCTAGAATTCAATAGGAGCATACTTGTGTGGGGGTGGAAAGTAGGAGGGAGGTGAGAAATACTTCACATATTATCTCCCATCTACACAAATTTATCCCTTAGGTAAGCACTATACAACCTTATTTTTGGTGCACTTGGAATTTCTGGAGGCAGCAGAGAATGTGGGATAAGTGGACAGTATCCTTAGCTGTGTGATCACAGCTATCTCTGTTCCACACCTCTCTGAACCATAACATTGATGAGAGCCCTGACATGGTCCCTCTGCATGTAATGTAACCTGGGTGGACACAAAAAAGCATCTTTTTGAAGTTATCAACATCCTTAGCCCAACCAAATGTAGAGAAGCAGTCTGTTGCCAAAGGAAGGCAGAATAGAAATCTCTCTTGCCCCACTTTTTAGGAACAAGCGTGGCCTTGTTAAAGGGAAAGAAAGGCACTGAAGACTTTATTTCATTCATAGTATATCATGCATGACAGGGGTTTAAAATATTTTGCCATTCTCCCTCGTACTTGTTTGTTAAGGACAGAAGTCGTGGCTCCTAACAGCCATCAAATATTCTAAGTAATAAGCACCTAGGACAGTGCTCTGTCTTGAGAGGCTCAACATTAATAAGTTGAAAATAATCTACTGGAATTAAAAGAACAGGAGAGCGGAGAGGTAAGGAGGGGAGAGGTGAGGAGAGGGGAGGGGAGGGGAGGGAAGGAGAGGAGAGGGGAGGGGAGGGGAGGGGAGGGAAGGGAAGGGAAAGGGAAAGGGAAAGGGAAAGGGAAAGGGAAAGGGAAAGGGAAAGGGAAAGGGAAAGGGAAAGGGAAAGGGAAAGGGAAAGGAAAGGAAAGGAAAGGAAAGGAAAGGAAAGGAAAGGAAAGGAAGAGAAATGAATCTTACCTGCTATTATTTTTTTATCATTATTGGTCACTCCTATTTTGAAAAAAAATGTTTTTAAAAAATATTTCTTTTAAATGTCTCCCATCTGAATTGACAAATTTACCTCCAGTTAGGCAGAGATGACTAATGATGTTGCAGAAAAGAAAAATCAAGATAATTAATTTTCCAATCCTACACTTCACACTTATTTTTGAGGAATAGTCTAAGCCAGGTACTTGCGAGGTCCTGAGGATACAAAATCAGGTAGAACAAGGCTCCAACTCTCCTTTATATAAATCACTATGGTCATATGTTGCTGATGGCTCTATATGTGCATGTGTGTGTGTAAATAATAAGATTACTTCTCCTTTTCTACAAGCTGTTTTTAGGAATTAATAATAACTTATACCTCCATGACATTATTCAGGAGAGAGGAGAATCAAGTCCCATAAGGTCAATTGTGGAGAAGACATGAGAGGAATCCGTAGCTAGGGGATGACACCAGTGGTGTACCTGAGGGACGTATTTAGCAAGATTCTTCCCCTCCTCTCGGGCCGAGGGGAAGCTGCACTATTGTATACCTAAAGCCACGGGAGCCACACGTTCTCTGCCCTTGGCTTTCTCTAAGTGCCTCTTCTACTTCTTTGTGGGCTTAACTGAAGTAAAGAGTGAAGGAAGGTGGGCCCCAAACCCGTATCAATAAGAAAGTCACCTCAACTGAAAATTTCTAAAGAGAAAATTCTGGAATCAACAATCTGAGGAACTTTTTTTTTTAACTTCAAGTTTTATAGTTTGCCTATAACTCTTCAATGACATTTGTGTTGCCTTTATATAATTTCTGTTGGCTGATAGTTTCCTGTGTGAAAAAGGAAGGATGATGACAGAAACAGTTAATTATAAGGACTTTTGAGGCTAGCCCAATGACTGGCCTAGCAAATGCTTTTCAGTGATAATTACTGAGAATTCTTTGGGATCACTTGTTTCAATGTATTATGACCACAATATTGACTTTCACAACAGCAATTTAGATGATGAATTTGGACAACCATTCATGTTAGGATTTGAAATAGAAAATGACACACCCATCTTTTAATATAAGTACAGTTTAAATCCAACATAATTATTTTTCCTGCTTTGAAGTGCACCAAGAAGTATAAAGGAGAAAATAACTAATCAAACAAATAAACAAACGAACAAAAAATTTAATATAGGTTCACAGCTAACCACTGTGTGGTATCACTGTCATTAAATTTTTCTGAAAGCTTCTGATTCAAGTTTTGCTTTTAGGGGGGCTTAATTCATTAGTCAGTTATATATCAGTGGGTTGAGACTTGGTACAAGTGTTGGTTACTAAGCCCAGATGTGACTTAAGAAAAAAATGAAAAGTTTTAAATTGGTTTAGCTGTTTTTATTGCTCATATTATTATTCGAAAATCAGCCAAAAACAAACATTAAGGTTTTCAAGTTCCATTAACAAAGAATTGATTTCATTTGATTAATAAGAAATATTAATTGACTAAATTATTCATTCAAGTGGCTTAATATTTAAAGACATGCATATTTGTTTCAAGATATTAAAGTCTCCATCGGTGAAAGAATTTGTGCAGAAATGGTCCTTTATATTAGTGCTCTATGAATAAGAACTACTCTGAAACCATGTAATTACGTAATGAGCTTTGATAAGCCGAGTATTTACTCACATTTTTTATGGTTTATATCTTAGCTATTTTAAATCAAATCAATCTGAAATTTAATATACATGCTGTTAGTGCATATATACCTCAAATATTTTTTAACTCTTTAAATAATTTCTGTGTTTATTCTATTTTATCAAGAATCTTTTGTGAATTTCATTTTAGGGACATGTACAAATGGCTATAAGAGAAACTTTTGGTACAATTTTGTAGCAATAAAATTTCAATGCTAAATTAAATCAGCTTGGGATAATTACTGAATGTCCACCATGTGCCTGGCACTATGTTACAAATGGGGGTTACAGTGATGTATGTGACAAATATGGCCTGTCATCTCTCTGGGTTTCCAGTAGAATGTGCTAAAAAATTGTTAATTTATGGAAATTATATGTAAACTTTTCTGAAGAAACCAAAGTACATTCTATCAGTAAACCTTTATCTATCTATCTATCTATCTATCTATCTATCTATCTATCTACCTAAAGATTTTATTTTTACATAGTCTCTACATCCAACATGGAGCTTGCACTTACAACCCCACGATCAAGAGCCACATGCTCCATCACCTGAGCCAGCCAGGCACTCCAATAAATCTCATTTAAAGGCTGAAAGTTATCTACTAATCAGAGAGGTTACTCTCTGTGCTCCTTTACAAAAATGGGTAACAGTCTAGTCATTTCAGAAACAAGTTGATACTTGTTTATTATCCCATAAGGAATAATACCCTGTAATAATAGGATAATAATCAATAACATTACCTTATGAACTACCAAAAAGTTGATATGTTAAATAATGTATTTATTATTATCATGTATCTAGTTGACATTCAATAATTATGAATAAATGATGACTACTATTTTAGTCATCATCACTGTTATTACCACTTGGTGACACAGACGGCCACCTCTTCCTCCTTCTAATCTTCCCCAAGAGAGGATTCACCAGCTATTGACTACATATCAGTAGACCCTACAGAATGCACAGAACACAGTACCTAAAACCACTTAAACACAGATGGTGGCTTGCAACAAACACCTTTAAATTAATAGCCAGAATTTTACCCAAAGCACAGGCAACCCAATGTTTTAGCAAGAGCAGGGAAAGAATGCTGCCGACACAAAGCAATAGTTATCAGTATCTTGACTGACTTTTGTTCTAAAAAGAATTGTGAAGAATTGTGCAGCTGAAATGGGTTGCACAGCAAGTCTCTACCTGATTTAAAACAGCCCTCTTTGCCCTCAGATTTCTTGCCAGAAAACTGAAGAGACTCTACGAGGTTCAGCCAAGCACCCATCTTACAATCATCCTATCTCAGAATTTGGAAACAAAACCTGTTTACCCTGCTTATTAAATTCACTTCCTCAACACATCAGCAATGATAATGGAGACCAGTGTAAACTAAGCTCACATCCCTGGCCAGGAGCAGTAGAACATGCCTCTGTTCCAGGACATGAGGCAATCCATACTCGAGCAATCATGCACTGTATCCAGGTATGCATGTGCCTAAGACTGATCGCACTGACACATCACCATGTGGGAGCTGCCCCAGGTATCAAGAAATGCTGGTGTGCCAAACACATTAGCTCCATTTCTTCTGAGATGCAATTGGTGTAGAGAGATAGCAGAAAAATCAAGATTTTTCCATGTATATCCCACACTTCAAATTGTTCATCTGTGTAATTTAGAAATTTGTCACACACACACACAGAACCCATTACAAAGGTTTGAAGGACTCCATCTCCATTTTTTGACTTATCCCGTATTTGATAAATGAGCAACCAAATATCCAGTGTCATACCCAAATTACATAAAGAACCAGGACCAGAGGGGCGCCTGGGTGGCTCAGTTGGTTAAACGTCTGATTCCCGGTTTCCGCTCAGGTCATGATCTCAGATTGAGATTGAGCCCCGCATTAGGCTCTGTCCTGACAGTGTGGAGCCTGCTTGGGATTCTCTCTCTCTCTCTCTCTCTCTCTCTCTCTCTGACCCTCCCTGGCTTGCTTTTTCTCTTTCTCTCTTTCTTTCTCTCTCTTTGTCAAAAATAAACTTACTTTAAAAAATTAAGAACCAGGACTAGAAAAACTGAGATCTTTGGAGTTCTACCCACATTGTTTCTGTAATAGTGTTCTGCCTTTACAGCAATATGTATTTAGACAGCTCAAACTGTGGTTGAAAATTTATGTCTGCACTGTCTTTTTTCATTCCACGTGAAAGTCATTATTGTCAAAAGAACTACTCAAGTCTTTCACTACTTCTATTTCTGCCACCACGGATCCGTTTTCACCTTCAGCTACAACAGTCATTGGAGAGTTTCTCCACAGGGACTTTCTTCCATGCCAGTGCCAACATCTGACACTGAAAAGGAAGAAAAAAGGCTTTCTGGAGGGAGGCACAGTTAAACAATTTTAGCACCTCTTCAGCAAACTTCAGTGTGAGAATATAGTTGATCCTGTTTTAATAAATTTATTGTACATTTTATGTAAATATATTTTATAAACACATTTATTATGGAAATTATTCACACTATAAAAAATAAAAATCTTAAATGATCATGATACAGAAGAAATCTGTTGTAGAATAAACCTAAAGTGCAAGGGTTCACCTTCCATGCACTTAAATAAAAACACAAATAGAGTTATTTTATGTATTACTTATGTGGCGTTGCCTTTATAATAGGTAATGATGATGATGATGGTTATTTTGAAAGAAACAGAAAATACCACGTAATAATCAGGAATTCTTTTCTTAGAGTGCCTGGCTGGCTCAGTCAGTGGAGCACGTGACTCTTGATCTCACAGTTGTAAGTTCGAGTCCCATGTTGGGTGTAGAGATTACTTAAAAAAAATAAGATACAATCTTTAAAAAAAGGAATTCCTTTCATATTAGCTAACAGATAATAACTGGTCCATAAAGTGTTTCCATCCTCACGGCATTCACATGGTTCTTCAATGGTTCCTAACATTCTTTTGATAAAATTTATGACACTTTCCCCAGAAAAAAATATGTCAACTGTTCGTAAAATAACTTCAGGCTGTTCAAAAGAATGTCCTTCATAAAATGTATCCAAAGATTTCATATGGATCTGAATGCCTGCAGATCCAAAGGTTAAGAACTTCTAACATATATTATCCAAGTTTAGATCAAAATGAATTACCAGGTATTATTATTCTCCCACCATATTATTAATAATAAATTATTATTATAATCAATACTTAAATAATCATTATTAAATAATATTTATTTAATTTATTTAAATTTAATAATTAATATTTAAATATTTAAAATTATTATAATTTAATATTATAAATTAATAAAACCTATAATTTAATAATTATAGTTATATTATAATTTGATAATAATATAATATTATAATTATAATAATTATAATTTAATAATATAAAATAATTATAATTATTATAATTTGAATTAATAATTTAATTATTAATATTATTATTCTCCCACTTTAGTTGATGAGGTGAAAAGATTGGGAATGGTCGACTTATCTAGTGTCAAAAAATCCATCGTAGTCTCTAAGTCTAGTTAAAAACACAACATTGTATTCTAGAAACCATTTCTGAATCAATTATCTATAGAATTCTCTTGCTTGACTACTTTTTGTCCCTTCCGTTTTTTTTTTAAAGTGGGCTCCACGCCCAGTGTGGAGCCCAAAATGGGGCTTGAACTCATGACCCTGAGACCATGACCTGAGCTAAGATCAAGAGTCAGACACTTAAGTGACTGAGCCACTCAGGCTCCCTTGTTCCTTCTTTAATAATCACCATCACACATCTAAGATTTCTCAAGACTTACTACGTGTAGGATTATATACTTTAGGCTTAGTTCACAAAAGTCCTAAGAGGTATTATTATTATTGTTGTTGTTGTTATTACTGTTATTATTATTCCCTCCACTTTACAGGTGAGAAAACTGAGGCCCTAGCAAGGTTTTCTCAGTTGATAAGTGGTAGGGCTAAGATACAAACCCAGGTCTCCCTCACTTAAGAGCCACAGTTCTTAACTATGTTTCAGGCCCTAGTACTAAAAAGGTGATTGGGGAATTTTTACCAAAAATATTTCACCATAACTTGGCTTTGAAGAACACTTACCTCTTCAAACCACCCTATAACAGCTGATTGAAATTATGCAAGTTTTGAAGTACCAGAAAGAAATGACTCATCCTTGATCAGATATGGCAACGATCTGTTTTGAGGTTGGTAAATACAGTCATAGCCAGAGGAGCACAGCATTTGGCTGATGGAGAGGTAGTGGTAGGGAAGGGGGATGGGTATAGTACACATGTTTTAATCCTGCCATCTAAAAAAAAAAAAAAAAAGGCAAAAAAATGTATGTAAAATAAGCCTCCACTTAAAAGCAGAAATGAGTCGACACCATTGACTTAGCTCCTAATAATGCCAGTTACAAGGGAGGACAGCTGTGAACTAGAATCTCTGTTTTTGCATTAGTCTTGGCTAGAGATAGGGCAGGAAAAACGACGCTGGGTTTTGACAAGTTCTGTAAACACATATGTTCAGATAACAATTTACTAGATTTACTTTATATACTTGTATGTTCCCTGGCAGAGACCTTTTGCAATGTGTGGTAGCATCAGTATTCAATAAAAAACACTGCCAATTCTGAAAGATGAGGTTATTTTAATAAATTGCTCAGATTTGGATAATATGAAAATATTTGTAATTATTTCCCCTTAAATAGTTCCCTTATTTTATATATATATGTACATATATATGTATATGTATATGTATGTGTATATGTACATACATATGTATATATGTGTATATGTGTATGTGTACACACATATATATGTACATATATACATAAGTATATGTTATTCATCAACCTATGGAGTTGACTTTGATACTCTCCATGTGTGATAGAGTTTCCATTTCATTACAGAGCAGCTGAGACCAAAATATTCTGAACTCTAAACACTTTTTACAGGCTATCAAGTTGAGAGGATACAGTACAGGTCAGATGTTAAAACATAGCATGTAGTCTGCTCAGCAGAAGGACAGCGATTGCTGCTTATTTCCCCTTAACAGCATACAAATTATGGAAATACAGTTAAATATACTGAAGTTTGAAACAATTAAGAACCAAGTTAAAGATCTGCAAATGTGTGTCAATAAGAGACTCTGACACCAAATATGCAATTTGGACTAAATACTTGATAAGCCTATATTGGAAATACTTGTATTATTGCATCCTCTAGGATTTAAATACACGGGGGGGGGGGGGGGGGCGGGGAGGGACTAAGAAAAATGAACCTGAACTTCATTTAATTTTTGAATCTATAAATAATTCTTTTAAAATGTTACCTCATTTTTACGCAGGTTTGTAATTCCTTGGGACACATGAAATTATAGGTATTTTAATACACCTTTCCAATGGTTACAATAAATGCCTAGTATGTTATGTCAATGGTTCAATCGAAGATGTATCTTCAAAAGAGAACTCTGTAACTGCTATGGGTAAAACCAAGCTTGAGCAGATAATTTCATTACAGAGGCACTGTGCAGACGGGGAAATCTAAGCTGAGTTTTAAAGTTTTAATAACATTATTTTAAAACGACAAGTTGAAATTATGAATTTCCTTAACAATAATGATGTAATTTTACAATAACTGAAATCTTTCACGGGAAAACTGCTTCTTCAGTAATTCACACAGTCCATTACACAGGGAAGTACTCTGATAGGCTGGCCCTCTGTCACCCGCCCCCACCCCGCATTCAAATAGCTCAAGTACGTGACTTCCTTTTCCATTACCAACTTGTCTGCAGTACCATCTGTAAAAACGAACACATACCTTGTGCTGCCAGTTTCTGCTTTTGCACGTCCATTAGTGGGACTGGCTGCAGCTGCTCAAGAAGAAAGCAATGATTGTCTTTGCTTTTATATATATTTCCCCTCCAGTCCTACCATATCAGCGCAAGGCAATACATCGTCTTGAGGAGGAACTGCACTTAATCACCTTCCTCGGACCCAGTTCTCTGTGTGATCTGGAGTTTGTTAATCACACTGTATCACAGACCAAAGCAAGAACTACCTCATCGCATCAAGCACTCTCGAGACGACCCCTCAGTCACTCCTACCAGAAGCAACAGTTAAAATCATTTTGTACTGTAACAGTCTGTACACGGAGTAAGTATCAGGAAACCAATACTGAGGCCTGGAAGCAGCACATCCTAAGACACAAAACTCCTGGCGAGTGAGATTGTATTTCACGAGAGGGGCTTTGAAAATAAAACACAGCATCTAACTTTACTAAGACTTTATTGTCCCCTGCACTCATGCTTATTCTTTTGTTAGCACTATTTTTTCCCTAGACAAACATTATTAAACTGTTCACGATCTTTGCAGAAGTAGCAAATATAGTAAAGAAATTACCCCAAATTAATTTTTAAAGCGATCTGCCTCTAAGAAACAACATTTCTCCCTATTGTGGGAATGATATGAATGAAAAAAAAAAACAAACCACCAGCAATTACTAAGTTCTTAAAAATATTTCAGAAAAAGATTTACAGAGAAGGTGAAATTAAAAGCACACACAAAAGAAAGAAAGAGACCCAAAAAATGATTTAGTCTGTTTCCTGTGCTATTCCACATTTACAAATTTACCCAAAATATATCAAAACTACTCTTTTTCTTAAGAGGTATTTTGCTGTCAGTGTGTAATCAGCTTTGGAACATCAGAATGCCAATTCTACCTTAGCTTCTCATCTACTAAATTCTCTAAAATCATCAAATGGCTCTGCTTTCTCCGCATTTAGGTATAGGAGATAGAATGCTGGATTCCAATTATTTACATATGTAAGTCGCTCCCAGAGGACCAGGGCTATTAAAGAAAGGGCCTATTTTTCTTTTATCAGTGCACATTATCAGTGCACTGCACATAGTAGGGATTTAATTAATAACAGCCGAAGTGAACTGACCTCTATCCGAAGAGAGGATTCTGCTAATTTCAATAAACAGACACTGTGTTAAAATATACATATGTGTATACATATATACATGCTATGATCACCAGGTTATACTTGAAGTGAAGCTTTATTCATGAAATCTGTATGGCAGTCATCATTACAAAAAATAGGACTTGGACTGAAAACAGTTTCCCTTTCATGAAATGCAAAATAAAATGAAAAAGTTATGTACACTTTTTAGACTATATAGTATATGACAGGGGGGCAGGAAAGAAATGGACTTTGCTTAAGCTTCTGAGCAATCCGCAAAACTAGTAGATACGGCATATGTTGATGTGTATATTTGTGTATGGATACACACAAATGAATCCATTGCAACATTTCAGCACTGACGTAGTGAAATGTTGCTAGTTGCTTTAATTTTTATTAAAACAATATCACATTTTATAAAGGGCTAAAATACCAATGACGTTAAATTAAAGAGAAAAAACTGTGAGTTTCCTGGAGAGAGGAGAATAAACATAACTAACTACATGTACAAAAGACTAAAAATGAAATGAAGCAACAGACTAGCTAGGACAGTGTCTTATATGTCAGCCTAATAATTATTGGTTTTAATAGGTGGAGAATAAGATATTAATAACTTGTGATTTGCTTCTATTACTATGTTAGAGTCCTCTTAATTCACGTATGTATAGAGAATACTGAATGCTGTGCTTAACCTATATCAGGAACTCAATGAGCATTCAATTCATCCTTTTGCTCTTAATTTCAGAAGATACTGAGTATCAACAGATATTACATTTTAGAGGATACTGAGTAACAAAATAAGATTTTGGCACATATATACACACATATAATTCAATTATCTATAGCTACATTTTTACTCACATATATATAAAACTTAAGCAAAGAAGCTCATATTTATTTTATTTTTGCAACATGAAGTATGAATAGTGATCCTAAACTCTCACATGTAGGTGACTGTCTTAAAATCTAACCCATCAATTATGAATATCTCTCTATTTTCTGTCTCTCTTCTATTCTTTGTTTTTTTTAATGTGTCCCAAAAGACTTTTAAGGATTTCATTACATAAATAAGTTTGGTGTTGACTTATTTATTTCCATGAGATTCATGAGTCTATCAAAGATACATGTCTCATCTTAAAACGTAAGTGGAAACTGGAGAAGGAATCAGTATGCTTTGGAATTTTCTAGAACATAAAGGAATGTTGGTAGGTCAAGTTCCTTTATGAGTATTACTCATTCTAGCTAGTTTTTTTTTCTTTTCATATAGTGCGATCACATAGATTAATGTTATCATAAAAAATGACAATGGCTATTTAATTCATAGACTATATAGAATGTTGATTCCCATAGATTTATATAGATCAAGACTTAGAAGCCTTTGTACAAGAATTAATTTTTGGTGCTGGCTGTAAATTTACATCCATAAGCAAACATTTGGAATTTGACATTTTTTATTTTATTAAAAATATATATATACACACACATAATACATCCACATGCACACAAACATACATTTAAATTAAGTATATGCACATATGCATGCACATTTCTTTAAAAAAAAGTGGCTTCTAGGTCCTCCAGTTTAAGAATTTAAAAAATTCAGGGGGATAGTATTGTATTTTAAGATGTTTACTTTAAAAAAAACAAAAAGCTATACTTCTTCCTTAAAGGTTATATCTGACTAGAAAATACCTCTGATGAAAAAGTAGGTATAAAAAGTGTAATGACAGAATCAATAAATCAATGAAACTTAAGCCAGCAAGTAGCATTTCACGAAGAATGAATAATTTACATACAATTAAAAACCATTTGCAGATTTTACATGCTCCAAAAATTGTGTACTCCCTGAAGGACAGGTTAAGGAGTGAGATCTGACTTAAATCATCCCTCTTTTTCTATCTATTTTCCAACATTTTATTTCACTAATTGCACATATGTATGTATATACTTAGTGTGCCACATGTATATTTCTTTGGCAAAATAAAAATGGAAATAGTCATCCTCCTTTAAACTCATCCCAAATGAAGGCAATAATTCACAAATAAACAGAACAGACTGATTGGTACCACACTAAAACTCAAAGCAATTCACATTTACCAAAAAAAAAAAAAAAAAAAAAGAGTTAAGAGTAAAGAGAACCTTAAACATAAAAGTCCTAACTTTTAAAGAAGAAGAAAATCACCATTAGCAGAGGTTTGGCTAATTAGCCAATCTAATGCAGGGCTTTTATGTTTGTAGGTTTACAAATTTCAGAAAATGACCAAATTATTCCACTTATACCATTAACTTGACCCCTTCCAGGATTTGACCTTCCTAATAGATCTGTTTTATAAGATATGACATCTTGAACAGCTGTGCTATTCTTTCTTGAACTTGACTTTTTTTTTTAAAAAGCATGAAAATAGACTGATTTACTAAAACATGAGTATTCTTTGGTAACGGTGGGGGAAGGGATGGATCAGACATGGAAAAATAATGTGAGTTCCTGTCCGAGGGAGTCATTTTGAAACTCAGAGAACACTGAAGTATTACAAACATTTGTGGCCAGTTAGATAAATGACATACAGAGAATTTAAAAATAATCACTATGAATTGAGTTCATTAACATAAGGAGATACAATTATTAAAATGGAGAAGAAATTCATTTGAATGTTCTGATCTTCAAACTCCTTACCACTGAGTGGAGGCCCTTATGTGCTCATTGCAAATTGCAGGATGTTCCCAGTCTTGTTAGCAAGGCTCTCTCCAGAATTTTACTTTTTAAAACTAAGTATAAATCAAGATGAAGTTAGGCAATTTCAGGGAAAAAGTTTTCTCAATTTCTTACAGGGCAAATAACTTGAAGGCACATTGGGAATTTTAATCTATGCTAAAAATACCTCGAGATAGATTATATTTAATATGGCAACTAAATAAATAGTTTGATTTAACCGGAATACTGGTCTCACTCAGAATCCTCTTGATAAAAAGAAACACTGGATTTATAGATGAAGTAGGAAGGGGGAACAACACATGTTTAATAATCACAGCTTCTACCCTTACTCAATTCTGTATCAAGTTTAATCTTGCAGAGGTACTTAGGCTTTAGTGTTATTTTTCTACCTTGGCTCCACATGGCATCTTGACTTACTCTGTAAGTTACTTCAGACAAATAATAAATTGTAGCACAGTATTAAAAGCATATATGAAGCTATTCTTAATTTCAATTATATTTTTATTATGTTAACTATCTGTTTATCTGATTGCTGCTTCTGACAGGTCGACCATTGTCTAACACAACCCAAGCACACTGTTACTTTTACAAGAAGTTAAGGCATTTGGAAAAAAAAAAAAATCAGACAACTCTGTTTCCAGTGTCTCGGGGATAATTGTTACCTTTCTCCTTTTCAACTTTAAAAGAAAGCAGTGTCTATTTTGCTCAGGGCAGCTGTTTAAAGCTCCTGCTGTCAGAATCTTTTCAACTTGAGTAGATTTAGGATTATTTAAAAATGATTACTGGATCTTCTATTGCTCTTAGTATTTGATCATCGGAATGTCCATACATGGCACAATAATGAACCCAGGAGATACATATTCACACTCAGCTTTACACACACACACACACACACACACACACACACACATTTTATGTGGGTGATTCTAAATGGTTTATTTTTATTAAAAAAAATTTTAGACAAACCTGTGATGGGGCATGTAATATTGGTAGTCTGAGATATAATAAAATTTAAAAAATATTTGCTCTTCTTCTAGTTCTGAAATTCCGATTTCAAAAAATTCTGAAGACTGTTCAACAGAGGGGCTTCTATAGGCTGATCCATTCTTTGACCTAATTTTGCAATGCAGTATGCTGTTGTAGTGGAATCCCTGAACATTAGCAGAGAAGTTTTGCTCCAATAGTCATAAATTAACAAAAATCATTATTTTGAGAATATATTTTTCAGCTCATATAGCTTATAAATGATTGGACTTGCTTTTATTATTAGATAAATATATAATTTTTAATTTAGCAATACTGGTATAGTTTTCCATTAGAACTATAATTAAAATTCATTTTCGTCCAAGCCATAAACACGGGTTGCCTTTAGCTTCCTTCTAAGTTGATTTAGATTTTCCTTAGCAACCAACACACAGCCTTCTCCACCCCTTTATTTCTTTGAATGTTTATTACCTGTTGAAATCTTCTTGGCTTGCAGAAATAGACAGGAAAGGAAAAAAAAAAAACCCTTATAACCTAAATGCCTGATATTTAATCAATAAAGGAAGGATTTTCTCCCTTAGGAATTCACTGCCTTATAAACTCAGTCTCTTTTCCTCTTTAAGGAACAGAGATGAAAATTCTCTGCTTCCCACAAAATCAAAACCTCGAGTCACTACAACCCACCGAAGAGTGTAAGAAACACGCTCTTACTTAGCGATTATAGGTTCCACATCTATAATTTTTTAATACAATTGCTAATCACCTGCTATTATACATAGATGACAAGACCTCTGAGTCTAAACTCACAGGTCTTCCAAAGTTTCTCAGAGGTATATATTTGTAACATTCATTATATTGGTCCGCTCAGTGATGGAAAATCTACTTTTCTGGAGAGCAGATCTCATTTCTGAAAGAAAACAACATTTCTTCAGAGTAACACTGATGAATAAAATGGCAGAACCACCTTTGGTGGTACCCAAAGGTGACAACATATATGACCAACCAGTATGGCGTGGACAATGACTGACAGGACTCCAGACCAGCACCGGCTCTTGTTCAGGAGCAGACTTCAGGACCCCCCAGGAGGCCAGGTGCTACCCTTTGCTGCTGGGCGGCATAGCTCCCAGGGAGTGCTCAGGAGCGGCTGGGGCATCTGGTGGATTTGGGGCTTCCGGGGGACTTGGGGCTGATGGCTAGTCAATCGGGACTGAACAGGGCTCACCTGTGTCACTTTGAGTAAAAGATGTAACTAGCAAATCACCGGCATGATCTCACTGCTCAAAAACTGGTGCTGATCATTATTCTAAAGCCTGATAACAATGTTCTCTCCAAAGTCAGCAAAACCTGAATAAATTGGCAGCTTCCTCAGGTGGTGGTTTTGAAAGTCTACACTCACTTGGTAATAAGTTCTGGTATGTTTATTTATAAACGTCTTATTACTTTAAATTATCACCTCATGTAAGGAAAGTTCAGTGCCTTTGAAGTGTTTATAATTTTGAGGGGAGGTAAGGTAAATATACATGAAGCAATTAAGAGAATGATGCAAGAAAGCAGACATGTCTAAATCCTAAGATTTTTATGATTCCTCTGCTTTTAAATGCTATAACAAATGAGAAATGTGAAACACACACACACATGCATACTCGCTCACACACACACACACACACACACACACACACACACACACACTCAGCTAAGGAACCCATGCAAGTAGGTGGCAGGACTCAAATGCACTCTCAATCATTACTTGTCACTGTGACTTTTAGTTTCTTTCCATTGCTTGTGTCAGAAAATACAACCCAAACTAGATTAATATGAAGACACATCTGACTCCTACAACTGAAAAACCAGGAAACACTCTGACTTTAGGCACCGTTTAACCAAGATTCAAATGATATCATCAGAGCACAGTTTCTCTCCCTCTGGAATATGTTCCCTTTGTTCTGACTACAATCTCACCCACATATCTTCTCATTAGATGGCAAAATGGTGGTTGGATATCTAGCACCATATACTTGATTGAACAAGTGAGGGCGGGGGGTAATAACACTGAGTCCTCTTTCTTGATAGCTCAACACAATGTCTTCACATAGGACCTTGGTGGCCTAACTCAGGTCATGTCCCTGTCCTACTATGGCCAGATGGGACCATATAGAATGTCTGGATTGGTTTATCAGGTCTATAGTAGTTTCTCTAATGTGAGTTACAAATTACTTGGTGATACTATCAAAATGAAGATTTTTATTTAGTAGGTCTCAGATGGGATCTGAGATTCAGTATTTCTCATAAGCTCCCAGTTCGTGTAACAGAAAACAAAGGCACACACTTAAGTTCTGACTCTGGGGCAAAATCAGCTTCATCTGAACTAGATGAAATGAAAGTGAAGAAGGTATCGATTTTTAAGAGAAAACTAAGGACTGTTATCAGAGGTAAGATATTAAAAAAATCAATACATTTCTACACACACACACACACACACACACACACACACACACACACACAATCTCCTGTATGTATCTGTCCAGCAGAGGGATCCTTTAGTAAGTAAAGCATCTGTGCTGACAGTACCATTGATTACATTTGAGTGGTCCATCCATGCCATCGAGTATTTTTTATGGTTTGAATAATCCTTGAAAGAACCCATTGTTATCTACTCTTCTCATGTCACTCTCTTGGAATAATGGATCCATGTCATTTTCTTCTGTCTACAAAAGCCACACTATGAGGAGGTAGTATAATGGTCACTATACTGCCAAGAGTCTGTTTAGAAGAACTTGGCAAAACCTTATTTTCACAAAAAGCAAGGATGCCCCCGTGACAGGTGTGATGGTCAACTATTTGAGATCCGATCTATCCCATTTCCTTAGTTCACAATGAATATACAGGATATGTTTGGAAGGTTCACAATAAAAGCCCTTGTGGCCAGCTCACATGAGAACTCTCCTGAAGGTTTATCTGTACTCGAAAGACCAATAGAGCTTTTCAGTTGTCACAGTGATGACAAAGGTAGCATCTGATTTTTTTCTGAATGCATGTTCTTCCTATCCAGTGTCAAATATCAAAAAGTATTTAACGAGTCAATAACTTTCCATTGGCACATACGTCAGAAAAATAAATTGTAGACAAAGGTATCATCTTTACCTTCCAGAAAGACTGAATTACTTACATTAACAAGAAGAATGGTTTGCCTTCTTTTGAATGAGGTATCTAAATGGATTGGCAAGAAATGATATGTATTATATATGTATATATATATATATATATGTATTATATATGTATATATACATATAATATATGTATATATATTATATAAAGAAATATATGTATAATAATAATATATATATACATATATATACATACATACACACACCCTTTCGGATCCTATGTCTAGCCTTGGCTCGTATTTACCCCATAAAGATTAGTTACTATCAATTTCAACTTTTGCTTTCTTCACATTCTTAAAGAGTTGGTAAACTCTTTTGTTTGAATTCTACATCACTGGACATGTCTCTAGTTTGTCTGGGTTACAACTGGGGGTCAAAGAGAGCATGAGACTACTTTCCATATTCTTTCTAAGGGAAAGAAAAGCTATGACTTTGATTTTCCCCTATGAACTGAAAGCATCTATAACCTAGCAAGTGAATGTTGAGTGTAGCATAAGAGAATTAAGGCTAAAATACCAAAACATAGCATGCTTTTTCTATCTCAAAGTGAAAGCAAGCCAATGTCATCCAAAAGATGTACAAGTGTTTAAAAAAATGCGTAAGTACAAGACTTACCTACTGCCAAAAGCATGTAAATCTGATGCCAATAAGTCTACATGTGCAGGATTGCATAAAAACCAAGGCCATGGCATACCAGAAGTGATAATCAGTGATAAGTATCTGTTGTCATTTACTTATTTATTATTACTTAATACCATTCATTGAGCATCTGTTCGGTACCCAGCACCATGCTGGGTGATTATGGACCCATAGCTATGGAAGACATGACCTAGGGTCTCAAGTGGCTCACCAACTATCAGGGAAGCCATGTAAGCAAAGACCTGTTAAGTGCTCTAATAAAGCCGTCTATATTTACTAGGTTATTTACTTCAGGAGAAAAAAGCTAATGGCCAATCATTCTGAAGGGTCATGAAAGTGATGCACACAGAATGTCTTCTGCTAAGCCAGTTACATAATAGAAGATCAGTAAATTAGTTTTTTCCTGCCTTCTTTATATATTTATATAAAGGGGTGGGGTGTAAATAACAAATGACCTCCACGGTCTCTTCCATTCTTACTATTATTTCAGTAATAGTTCATTCTTTTTTCCAGATGACCTGGAGGAATCTCATTGGCTTTGAGACTCACATTTCCTCTCTCCCTTTTCTCTTCCTGCCTTCCTTTCTCTCTCTTCCACCTTCCATCCCTTTTTCCCTCTTTGTTTTTTTTCATTTATCATTTTCAGACTACTCGAGTCCCAGGCATTACACACTGGTGATTCTGGGAAAAACTGTATTTTGCAATAAAATAAACACTCCAAGATCATCTTATACAGTTACTAAAACAGGATCTAATATACAGTGACTGGTGATGGACTGATCCAACCTAACGAAACAACTATTCATAATAAAAGTAAGCTAATGTTAATTTCATTCAGGACATTTATTTAAGTACTTCGTAAAATGCACATCACCCTAAGTTTGTCTTTTGTTGCTGTTTGAGGGGAAGGAGCCAAATGGTCTCAATTGCATATGGAGATAGCATTAGATGTGTTTCTTTTGCTACACTTAGACAGTCAACAAAGTGCCTGAGTGTAGGAGTGTGGATGACGAGTACCTTACAGTTTCAGTCATGCATTTTCTACAAACGAGGAATTGGTCTATTTACCCCTGGGGCACGGAGAAGCAGTGAGTCTTTCAGGATGGTGGTGTTGTGATTCTCATTTCCTGGCATAGCACAGTGCTAACTGCAGGAAACTGGGATTTGGGAGCCCCACATTCTAGCACGGTTCTACCTAGCATTATTTTTTTTTTTTCCAATGGAACAAGTTACTTCATTATTCTCTTTTACTATTTTCATCTATTTTAGAAAAGAGGTGTATGATCACTGCACTGCCATTTTTAGTGATGCCAGCAAGATAAATTAGAACACGTGATGTGGATACGAAAGTAAAAGCCACGTTGCAAAGTCAAGGGATTTTAAAGAGCATCGAATGGACAGAAACTGAACTTGTTAAAATGGCAAAGACAAACAGAGCAAAGACACGATGGAGTCATTAGTTTTTCAATTGACCTGTAAGTAATTTTCCATACTATCCCCTCTAGGACAAATGTGGTTAACTATGTCATGTTCTTCAAGTCTTTACAAAGTTTGTTTTAAAAGTAAATCACGGGTAAAACTGATATTTATTTTAATAACGAAAAAAACTGTATTTAAAGAGCATAGCTTTTCCTCATTAGCCACAGGGGACATTTTGTACCCTGTATACGTTATTATTAGCACTTTGCAGCTAACAAGCAACTTTTAAACACCACTCTGCAACAGCTGTAAAACTAAACCTTCCCGTCATTGGTCCTTTCTGCTGAATGTCCAGACATGCAGTGTTATGACATGTAAGAACATCCACCCTGACTTCCTTTCAACTGAGAAAGCTCAAGACGGTAGAAAACGGGGACCGACAAGAATCCACTCCCTGACTGTATACAGTATCTCACTCTCTGATTAGAGCCCATGGCACACTCACGGAGACAGCGACAGCTGTTTTCTGTCTTTTCATTCCCTTCTCCCATTAATGTTATTTCACTTGTGTTATGGGCTGCACTTTAGATCTAAAAAGAAACATTTAGTTTTATTTGAATGTTTAAATGATTAATGACCCTCTAGTGTAGTTGTCTTCTCATAATTGCCACGGAGTAAGCTGCCATTTACTTTCAAAATCCAGACCTATGTGTACTACGGAGAGCAAATGGCATCTCGGCCACTGGCCACTATCGAGAAAGTTCATTTTTTAAATTGCATCAATTCCCCAGAATTCTTTGTGGACCATTTCTTAAATTTTGGGGTCAAAGTCTAGAAACTTCTATTATGGAAAAATCAAGATATTGCCACCCTGTTCACCGGAGGAGGGTAGGCGTGCACCTGAGAAGTAGAAGATAAAAGGAGGGAGAGGCTCAAATCAATAGGAAGGACTGTCTGGATGGGGCGAGACTCCGTGTTCTTCAAAAGGAGGACAATTTTGCATTTCATCTGAGAGCAGGGCACAGCTGTCCACCGAAGGGGAAGGAAGTAGTTATGTGCACCTATCATGTAATCAAGACAAGGTGCCTGTAAGTCACAGCAGGACCATGTGAGTCTTACGCTCTTCTATTTTATACAGCTAAAATCCTCCTATCCCAGGGCGAGTCAGAACAGCAGTCTACATAAAACACAGAACTCCTAAAAAGACTGATGTTTACATTTATAGAATGGAAAAAGATGTGATGTTTGCCTCCCAAGGTTTCAGCAGTCAGTCTAATAATAAGTTTGTATTGCTCTCTCTCTCTCTCTCTTTTTTTTTTTTTTGGAAAATACAAAATACATTAAAGAATAGATTCTAAGGCATTGCTGCAGAGTGTATTTGGCATGACAAACGATAATAGGCAGTAATAGGATAAAGATGCACATTGTCAAACCACAGGGCCTGAGAGTCACCTAGATAGCACTGTCAGTTTGTTGTGTTTCTCTTTTTAAGTCTTCTGGCTAAAATGTTTTCTGACTTTTGTCTTGGCCAATTTTGGGCCACACTGAATGTTAAATAAACTATTATTTAATCAAATACAGGCATATTAGTCTCACTCCTGCTGACAACTTCAATTAGAATATTTTTGCTTTGTTAAAAAAAAACCCTCATGATCTTTAAACTGTTAAGGCCTCTGCACAACATCTGGTAACAATTTTTGATATATCCAACCATCAAACTTGTATCTCCGTGAAGTGGTTTATCCAAGATTTGTTTTAATTAGGCCGCCTTTCTAACTTCACATGGCTTTCAAAAGACAGAATCACTCAGATGTTTTAAGCTGTAAACTTACTGAAAGGTTCAGAGGGTATAATTAGAGATCCACCAAGGTGGACTATTTCTGTTTATTAGCTAGATAGCCAGGTTAATTCAGCTGCCTCTTTGAAAGAATAACAAACTATTTCTAATTTTAGCACATTAAAAAAATGTGTACAAAGCCTAGAGCTCCTCTTTTCTCCACTTGCTGGTGCTCATATCAAAAGCATTTGGGTCTAACTTTTCCTTAAGAACCCACGTTCCAAATGTGTATTTCTTTACTTGGGAAGCCCAGTTCAGTTTTAAAGTCTTCCATTTAAATTAAGCACAGGTTAGAGAAACATATCATTGTGAAGACAAGATCAGAAAAAACAGCACATAGTTGGCCAATAAATATAAAAATAAATCTACTTCTAGATTCGTTTTAAGAAGGCACCTTCCCTCTCTCAACCAGAGCATCAGGTAAGCTGTGTTTCAGTAAGAAATTACACTTACCTTGGATGTTCTTTTTTTTTTTTTTTAATATATTGCCTCTGTATAAACCTTTGGGAGTATAAAAATCTCCACTCATTTATTTGCATCACAGGCACAGATTAAAGGCAAAAGTAATGTGGAAACTTAAACTATTTATTTTATGAGGTAACTATTTAAAAATCCACTGGGAAAATAATGAAAAATGGCCTCATTATCCCTCTTTTTTGGTGAACCAGGCTTCATGCTACCAAAATAGGTCTCCTAGCTCTGTGTGTGTGTTTGTGTGTGCGTGTGTGCGTGTGTGTGTGTGTGTGTGTGTGTGTGTGTGTTGAGGTTGATGGTAGCCCGTGGCTTTTCTCCACAAGTTTTTGATGTTACTCCCTTTGAAGCACCAGCCCAACGTTACAGCTTTGTATTATTATTAAACTTCTCATAAATGCACAGGGTTTTCATCGTGGTTCGCAAAGCCTAAGAATGGGCCCACAGGATTGTTAATATTTTAATCTTTCTGGATAAAACTGACTGGAAAGCAATTGTAGTGAAATTCACTATTTAGTCTACATGATGCAATGCATGTGAATATTTGGAAACACTTGGAGGACTGACTTCAAATGTCATATTTAGATTCACTGGTATTATATAAACAGTCAAATTCTCTGAGGAGATGACACAGTGTAGGCAGCAACAAACATTTTCACCCATTGATTTTCTGAAGGAAAAAAAATACATCTGCTTTTCTATTTTTGCTTGCAGGAATGTGGGAGAAGAGTATGAATACTCACCTAACCTTCCTAACTATAGAGAGTTTTATATTCAAAAATTCTCTAATTCTGCCCATGGCAAGAAAGAGGGGGCTTCACCAATACATATGCAACATATATATTATTTCAAAGTTTTTTTTTTAAATGTTTATTTATTTTTGAGAGAGACAGAGACAGAGTGCAAGCGGGGGAAGGGCAGACAGAGAGGGAGACACAGAATCCTAACCAGGTTCCAGGCTCTAAGCTGTCCGCACAGAGCCCGATGTGGGGCTCAAACTCATGAACCGCGAGATCATGACCTAAGCTGAAGTAGGACGCCCAACCGACGGAGCCACCCAGGCACCCCTCTTCAAAGGGTTTTATTGTAAATCAGAAATATTTTCCTGGTGAACATAGGGCTCCATCTGGGCAGCACGTGTGTGTCCTTTTTGTTTAATATTTAGGTTTCGTAGGGCACCTGGGTGGCTCAGTCAGTTAAGCGTCTGGCTCTTGCTTTCAGCTCAGGGCATGATCTCACGGTTCATGAGTTTGAGCCCTGCATCAGGCTATGTGTTGACAGTGAGGAGCCTGCTTGGGATTCTCCATCTCCCTCCCTCTCTCTGCACCTCCCCTGCTTGCATTCTCTTGTTCTCTCTCTCTCTCTCTCTCTCTCTCTCTCTCTCTCTCAAAACGGGTGAATAAACTTAAAAAAAAATTGGGTTTTGTTGTTTTATTTTTTTTGTATGGGGGTGGTGGTAAATCATACAATGTTGTTCAAATAGCAACAAATTAGTTGCCAACATTTAAAAATTGGGTGATCTCACATAAACATCCATGTTTCTTTCCTAGGTTTCATAGACATTTGCAAAATCTAGTATTACAAGGTTCATTTTTATGTGAGGCAAGACATAGCTAAGGTGGTTGCAGCTGACTCTTTAAGAAGCTGCACTCACCACTTTACCACCTGGCCTCTGAGCCTGGGCATTTCACACAAGCTGCTTGGCTCCCAGAAGCATTTAATTTTGCCATGGTAACTTCTAGTCCTTGGATATTAATTATGCTAGGCTTTTTCTGTCTGAGCTGTCTGTAATCTGGAGGTACTGGAGTCAGCCTGCCTAGGTTCAAATCCTATCTTGACTAGGTAGCTGTGTGATCTCGGACAAGTTGCTTCCACTCACTTCATCCGTGAAAAAGATAATAATGGTATGTACCTGACAGGTTGTTTTGAGGAGTAAAGGGGTTAGTTCAGTGTTTGGATAATGGTACATACTCAATAAATGTTATTATAGTTCCAGTTTCAGACCTTGGTCCTTTCTTCATAATGAAACTCAGCAATCCCATGCATCCTGTACCTGGCTGATAGCACCAATGGGAAAAATATCTAAAATGCATCTCCATGCAGGGTGCCTGGGTGGCTCAGTCGGGTAAGCGTCCACCTTCAGCTCAGGTCATGATCTCATGGTTTGTGAGTTCAAGCCTTGCATCGGGCCCTGTGCTGACAGCTCAGAGCCTGGAGCCTGCTTCGGATTCTGTGTCTCCCTCTCTCTCTGCCCCTCCCCCGCTGGTGCTGTCTCTGTCTCTCAAAAATAAATAAACATTAAAATTAAGAAAAAATTTAAAATGCATCTCTGTGCCTAATATATCTGTATAAATACTTTAACTTGGATAGTTTGGTACCTTTCTAAAATGTACACAATGTCTTCAACAGAGATCTAAAATACGGATGTCACATCTCCTCAGAGCAACTCAACCTACTGCTCTCCTTCTTCCCCCATCCTCACCCCTTTCTCCATTCCCATGGGATCACGTGCCATTCACTTAGACTTTGTACTTGTCAGTCTTTATTTTCTCTGCTGGAGACTGTGCTTTCTTGCCACCATGGCCAGTGTCCTACACACTAACTGCAACAGAGCAGGTGCTCCATATACTCGTTGACTGCATGACGAATGAAGAATGCATCCAACTAATCTAAGTCCTTCCTATCCATTGTTTTTAGGACCAGTTCAACTGGTTCTTCTATCTTCTCTTTCAAGATCCCTCTCTCTCTCTCTCTCTCTCTCTCTCTCTCTCTCATATTCTGCCATTTCATTTTGTTGGTAGTTCTCACATTTATAGTATATCTTTTTCTATAGTGTTTGTTAACATGGCTATTTCTTCCACCAAACCATAAGCTCATAAAGGGTAGAGAACACACTTTTGGGGGTCATTTTCTAAAATGTTTTGCAAATCATCAGCGCTCAATTATTCAACTGAATAATGCTTCATCATTTCAAAACTCAATGACTGTTTAAAGAAAATCCTCATTTATCCACAACTGGTTTCTTCCGTTCCTCATTACTTGGTAGGCTCCACTGTCCTGAACTTGGCACCAGCTTTGATGACTTCGTCCACCAGATCCCGTCTCCCTGGTATCAGTGTTCTTTATCCACTAGAGATCGCTCCCTGCACTCATATCTTTGCCTTTCAGTCCACCAAGAATACCATTTCTAGATTGAATTTCTGAAGACAAAGTTATTTTATAGCTTCCTTGTTCATAGTTTCCATCTTTTCTTAACCCAGCAGGTAAACTCCAAAGTCTATTGTTCCATATTCTTAAGGCTCTTTAGAATCTCAATTAACTTCTATCAATCCTACCTGAACCCTCTGGTCAAACTAGTTTCCTCCAACTTCCCTCAAACAGACCTTGTATAATAAAGCAGGTGGATTTGAAAGAAAACAAACAAACAAATAAACAAAAAAACCCAAACACAGGCCTTGTACATTGCCAGCTCAGTGCATTTTCATATATTGTTCTCTCCCCTCCCCCAACATTCTGAAACCCGTGTAACCTTCCGAGTTCAGCTCAAGACTCCAGACTTTATGAAGCTTTAAATGCTAACTTTGGTTTCTAGCACTTCTTTTAATAAGGAAGCTCCAGGTAACTTGCTTTATTTCTCTCATTCTGTCAAGCCTACCTCATCAGCTAGATGGACATTTTATACTTATTTACCCTTTTCTTTAAGATCCCCAAAACCTCCCTTCAGTGAGTCCTACTGAACTCCTTCTTCCCTACTCTAACCATGCACCTTCAATCATATTCCTCTTTAATTTAGTCCAGACACATGGGAGCCAAATTGCACCAAAATTCCTTCTTCGTTTAAGGAACCAAAAAGAACCAACGAGGAAATCAAGTGTCTGTTACTGTATTCAAATTGTGACGTTTGGAAGGCAAGAAATTATGACTTCCAACTGCTGGGCAAAACTGAGTTCAGTAAAGAATTGAGAAGAATTAAATGGCTCAATTTACAAACTGAAGAGAAGGAGGCTACCAATTTAACCTAAAGACAGTTCTCTTTCAAAACACTGCTTTAACAAAAGGATAAAGTCATGTAAAAAAGAGATGGGAGTTACTATGATACTACATTGTTGTTGTGCTGGCACTACAAATTTAAGAAACTTACCTATAAATATCAATGCATAAGGGTTTTAATATAAAACGCAACCTGCCATTAACCACAATCTTACTCTTGGATACATTGATAAAAGGGTGGATAAAATATATGATGTATATATTTACCATGGTTCTCCCGTTAGGGGAATAAAATTCTATCCTGTTGATTTTTTTTTTCTTTCAAACACTGATTACTTTTAAATTCTGAATTTGGGTAAAAGTAGTATAAAATGGCCAGCAGGCTTGCAACACATTGGATTTTGTGTCAGGTTGGGTATGGATGTGAGGGTTACAGTTTGACATTGCAGCCAAGTCCGTTTTTTTTTTTTTTTTAAATAGACTTCACACAAAATCAAGGATGTGTGTAGTGGGAATGTTCAAAACACTCAGGTAAATGTTTTTCAAGCTATTTTATAATCATCATTTACATAAAAAGCAATGTGCCATGTATAAATTACTGGTGTATGTCTATTACTCTCTGCTTTCCCCGTAAGAAAAGACTTTGTTTCCCATCAGACCAAAAACATGGTTGCTTCCCCCGATCTCACACTTTCACCTGCACCAGCTGCTTCCAATTACCTGCTTCCACCTGCAGGACCCCTCAAGTTGTACTGAGATTGGTTCCTGCTTCAAAAACAACCAGGAAAGTGACCTGGGCCTGAGGCAGAAGGCTGCTTCAGCTAGGAGCAAGAGCCTTGCATCAATTTAGTTTCCTGCTTGTTTTTTCTCCTCTGAAATAGTTGGTTTCCCACTCCTGGCCTGGTTTCTGACCACTTGTTTTTCAGTCCCTGAAATGGGATGGGTGCATCTGTCCTCCCAATTTCAGTGTTCGCCTGCTCCATCCATGACCCTTCTAGAATCCCCAAATGCTAGAACTAATTTATAGATGACGAACACAAGCCTAGAAATGTTACGGGGATTACAAAATTTCATTCTGAGAAAGACAGAATTATAGACTGGATCTCATGTGATTGCTGCTTCATACAGTTCAGCCTAACAGAACGCGAAGTTTCTGAGGTTACCAATTCAGGCTTCCTTTCTACTTTACCCTGACGGATGTCTTCTTATGCTTCACCTCCTCCAGTTTCCCTACGTACTTTCAATGCTTAGCCTTGCTCTGATCTTCAGGATAGCAAATCTCTTGATCTAGAACAGTGTTTCTCCAAGTGTGGTTCACATACCGTTAGCATCAGGCTCATGCGGGAATCCCTGTTGAAAAATGTTTTTGTTTTTGGTTTTTGTCCCACACAAGGCCCACTGAACCAGAATCACTAATTGTGAGGTCCATGAATCTGTATTTTTAACAAGGCCCCCTAGTGATTCTCAGATCAAATTTGACTCATTTCTATCTAGTCTTTTAGCTCCAGTTACACTATGACCTTCTGGATTCTGCTACAAGTTCTTCACCAAACCTATTTACTACACCTTTGTCCCATACTTGCTCCCAGGTATCTTAGTCTTATGAACACTGCAACATAAGACAAAATGAAATTTCCCTGACTTGCTACTGGATTATTTGAAGGTAACGGAATTCCTTGTGTGAGAAAACTATTGAGCAGTTCAGATTTTCTGCCTATATATTGTTCTTGGTTTATTTGATTCTTTTCCACTGACTCCACAAAGCAAGTATTTCTAAGGGATGAACGTTTCCTTTCCGCCTTTAAGAACCTCACAGGCTTGTGAACTTTTCTCTGAAAAACAGAAGTAATGAAAATTATAATAAAATATGCTAAAAGTAATAAAAAATTATGCCCAGGTGTAATATAAGCCAAAACAATTGCCAATCAAACCAAGTTTGGATTCCTACTGAATTAAACCAACCCTTTTAAACTTTATTGAAATCTTAAATAATGACAGATTTCTTTTGGGGAGGGGGGAGTCAAACTTACAATTCTGCTTTAGAAATGATGTGATATTCTTAGAATGTCGTATTGTATATATCTCAGAAGAAACATCAGTAGCATTATTCAAAAATAAGCCAGCAGGTTTAAAAAAAAACACAAGTATTTTAACTGTTGACTTTGGTGATTAAATACTTGGAACAAACAAAACTTATGTTCAATGTCACCTACTATGAAATCACTCTGCAGACATCTGAATTCATTCCTTTACTTCCATAATTGTTGTCAAAGTTAAAATGTATTAAACCTTTGAAAACAGAAACTAAAATGTTTCAACTTTCTAAATCACATAAAAGAGAATACATTTTATGCTTGCTTTGCAAGCCTCTGATGTCTCTTTCCTTTCAAGTACACTAAATTACTGACTTGCCATGAAGACTAACATAAAAGGACCAAGCAAAATACTGTTCACTTACCAAAGAAGATATATAGGCTCGTTATAATAAAGTGCAATTAATTTTCATTTATGTAAGCTAAACAACAACAATACCAGTAAGAACAGCCTTAGCCATGTTCCCAAGTCTTCATTTCAAAAGAGTCCGAACAGAAAGCAGGTTCACAGAATTGCATTAGCGTGTTTTCTTCTTTTCTACCAACCACACCGCTCGTATTGCTTTAGACATTTTCATTATTCTTGTGATGTTTGAGAAATGACAAAATTAGAGAAGAGGAATCTGATAAAGATAAAGCATGGCACAAAAGCCATAGAGATAATTGCCTTCACACATCTAGTGCAGTTTTCATCTCTCCTAATTAGCCTCATTACCATACTTTAAGACAGACTAGCAGTCACTCAAGACCCTGTTCTCTTCTGTCAGAACAAGTGCTGACAGCCAAATGGACAACATATGGAAAAGTACCCTCTTTCCAGCTATTCTTCCATGCACTAGGCCTTTGGCAGAAAACGTGGCCAGAGAAAGTTTCCTAAAATCCATACTCTTAACAGGAGTCTCTAAAGCAGGGGTAGAACAATGTACCTCGAATGGCTCTCTGTACCCCCACCTTGTCACAGTTTGGGGAGATTTGGTCCTACATTCTGAGCGTTCTCTAACAGGAATGCTGGCTGTTTTGGAAAAGCACATGAAGTATATTAGCATACTAATTCTGCTAGACAACTTCGTATTTTGGACCTCTTCATCATTGCACAACTACAACGGAACTCTCACTTTTGGATACGCCGTGGTAATTTATCCTCAACATAACTATGATATCTCCTTCAATTCTTTAGAGACTAAATATAAGACCTTCACTGATCACCTTTTGAAAGTGAGTTTTAAATACTGATTTAAAAAATGTCAAGTAAGTCTTGAGTACAATGTAACTGTCAGTATCGACTCATTTGCTGGAAGGAAAACATTATGGCATATATAAAAGAAAACATTTGGAGACCGGCTGATTTTTTTCTCAGATTTCCGGAAGCCTCACCGTAAACATTCTAACAGGTTATTTCTAACTAAATTACTTCTTATAAAGTACATTTGGATAAGATTTAAAAGGTATGTTCAGCTTATAATATTGGAAAAGGTAATTATGTGAGCACATTAGTCATAATATTTATACAATTAATTTCCTCCATTCTAAGAAATCAAAATGTTTCAGTTACTTTAATTTAAACAATTTAACTATTAAGGACTTCCGAAGATCCCCCTTCTCAGCCCATTTGTTTATATAATCACAGGTATCTTTCTTTTTCCTGATCACTTTTCCAGTTCTTTCAAGATTTTTGCTAGATTTAATTTTGCTTTAGCATTGCAAAACCTATGATGCAATCTCAGTGGCCACAAAATCAGGGAAATGGATTTTCTGCATTTTGCAGTTTGGGGAAACTAACCGTCCGTTCAGCGTGACTGAAAAATACCCCAAAGGCCAATATTTACTAAGCATGGCACACACACAGGAGCCTTGTTAAAAATGCACGACAAATCTCTCATTGCAAACAAATCCAAAGGCTTCAGTGCTTCTGCAACTGTCTGAGTAATGTTGATTCTGACAGCAGAAAGCTGCTTTCTTACCAATCCAGCAGCCAGCTAAAGGTCTGCTGGCCCCATACCAAGATTTCATGATTTCTCGTCTATATTCTTTGCTACATATCCCTCTTGTCACAATCTACCAGAGATGAAGAACGCGGTATTAAGGTGAGGTTTTCTTATATGCCTACTTAATATTCGAAGGAGACTGGTAAACACCAACTTGCTATTTAACTTATCATGCCAATAAAGATACACATAATTAATGCTGGGCTCCCATCACGCTGCTGGAAGAAAAATAATGGTCAAGGCAGCATTCCCAAATAACAGGAAATACTCTGCACTTCACACATAACACTTTAAAACGCATGCTGCTTTCATGTTCAGGTCACAGTAATATGCGATTTAAAACACACACACGCACAGACGCACACACACACACGTGCGTGTGCACACGTGCACAAACACTTGCGAGAGAAAAAAGCGAGGACGTTTCTTGTGTGAAAAAAAGAGCGTATAGGAATGTGATGAACTACACACAGGCACACCGTGTGCAGAGCTCTGAGAAGTCCAATTCCAAAGTTTTCTTACAACAATCTGATCACAAATGTAGTGAGTGATTCTGAAATCTATTTCTTGCACCCACCTATGCTGCCTGGGAAACATCTGTTCTGATCGTGATGTGGAGCCCGAAACCGAATTCCAAACCCACTGTGATGAGATGATCAGCATTCAGAATCCTATGTCTGCAGGAGCTCCTCTGAATGGCCCAGGCCTCACCAGCCATCTGAAATTGCTTTTTGAACATGCTTTTCATTCTTCACGCTATTTAACTTTCAAATGCCTTACATTCCTTTTCCAAAAATTAGATAATACAATTAACCGCCTATGATTTTGTGAGGACCACTTAAACAAAATCACTACTTAATGCTCTGACTCTTTTAAGACTAACTTTGAGCCCTGAACTTGAAGTAACAGGACACATGTTTCTCTTTTGTACCTTTCCGTTTTGTAAGTTTAGGATCTTGTGGCTTGGGAAGATCTGTGTCAGGAACTTCTTTTTTCTCCAGACTTAGGAACTGTAACTCATGTGTCACCCATGCATCCCCAAACACCAATTACACATGAAAAAACAGAACAGGGAAAAGTGGCTGCACACACATGTGCCTCCTTCTTGCTTCCCCCTCAATAAAAACAAATTAACAGCAGAGCCTTGGGACAGATTTTTAGTGTTCGCAACTTACAAAAACTTCATAGATCCATAACACATCCTTTTGGGAACACAGCAAGTTATATATGTTCAAGACCACGACGAAAATCCACAAAACAACAAAGATCACAATCAGAATTCTGGTGACACGTTACTGATGAAATTTTTCCTATTATCCCCGAAGCATACAAAAGCTTGGTGTGAGTGAAACAACTGATGACTATTAGCGTCCAGCGAATTCCTCTCTAGCTTATTCTTTTTCGCACGTTTACTTTAACTTTTATTTACAAGGACTGCATCACGTGATAACTTTGCAGAGAAGTTAAAAACTACATATTGATGTTAATTGGTGTATTTATATGCACCATGCTCTATTTAGGTCAAGGATACTCTACAGGTAAACCCCTGGCACGCTGTTAATTCACAAAGTGATCCTAACTACTTCTGAAAAGCGTAAAATCCAAATTTGATTACATGCACACTTAAGTGTACTCTCATTCACTACTTGTTTCTCACTCATTCCAAAATCATTCTTTTTCCGCCACCTAAACAGTGCATTTTATGTACCAGACATTGTGGTAGGTACATCGTTTTGCATTTTAAGTGACTAAACGGGATCAAAGGAGGAAAAGTGACCTATCTCATGCACTGATGCCACATGTCAAACAAGAATGGGACTGATAAACACATAAAAGAAACAGACAGCAAAAAACGCAGCCACTTTCGCCAATAAACACTAGATCATTTAAGGGAAGTCCCTCCAGAGTTACGGCTTCCTGATTGATGTAATCCTAACCACAGCCTGTGGTCCAAAAATTGCCAATCAATCATGTATACATTACAGGAAAAATTGGGTTAACATGTCTTCATGCTGGTGTTTCAATGATGTTCTGTTCAACCCTGGCACAAGACACCCTTTGCGAAAACGCAGCCTGGTGGTGTATCCTTAGTTTGTTTTCACCTCACCATTTTGTTATGATGTATAGGCAACGAGCCTCCTGTGGCCTTCCTAATCTGAAAATGAGCCAAGAGAAAGAACGTGCTCAGAAGTGTTGAAAGAAAGGCCCATTCTGTGCCCAGGGAACTGCATCTAATACAGGAAATGAACACAAGTTTGCTGTAAGCTGTCCAGCTTCTGAATCAGCTGTTCCCCGCTCAGAACCCTTCTCCCTCCCCCACCCCCACCTCTAAAACCAAGAGCTAAAAGCCAATATTAAAGTTTTGAAAAATGTGTTTTCTTCCTCTTCACCCGTGTTCTCTCAAAGCTGTGTAAATCTAACTTGAATGGTAAGCGGCTTTATTTTAACAAGTGTGAGTTATCAGAGTTCGCATATCAAATTAAACCCAATGAATTCTGGACTTGTTTTAAATTTCAAGCCAGAGGCCCTAACTCCCTGCATTTCACTTGGCGGCTAGCCAGACTTAGTAATAAAGTGCTAAGCAGAAGACAGGAAATACTAGAGAAGTCGAACAATGTTATGACAATGTTTATAACTTTTACAGTCAGGCCTGGTTGCACATCTGCACAACATCAGGCTCTGGTCAGACCCGCAGAGAGGAAACCATTCCTTAGCTGGCAGCGTTTTGCTCCAGCCAGATGTTATCACTTTACTGGTATCTTTTCACCGAACAAACAAAAAAAATATATATGTATATTATATATTATATAATTACATTTCTGAGAAGGAAACGGGGGAGGGGAGGTCTCTTGTTTGGAAGAAACAGTACCTCAAATTAATTCTGTCCCATAATTGATTTCTTCTGATAGATCTAAAACGGGCCTCAGACAATGGCATCTTTCCCTTTGATGTGATAACGTTCAAACTGCTTTTTTTTCATACAGGGGGGAAGAAGCCTTGTTTGATGCCATAGACTGAAATACAAAGGAACTTCCAAGTATCACAGCCTTGGCCTGCTTGGATAAGGCTCAGATGTCTGTAAAATTAGGCAGTCACCTGACAAGTATTTATATAAATGAGATGATATTAGTGGCGTTTCCTTGAGCACAGATGTAACATAAGAATTTATCATTTTAGTTTGAACTGAGGAAACTAATGTCTCTTTTACTTAAATCATTTCAAGAGCCTGACATATAAAATGTCGCATCACCATTAATAATGCTCTAGATAGATCAGTATGGGAATGCATTTGTAACAAACCTAGCCTAACATAAAACCAAACTGAACCAAAAAAGCTCAGCGGTCATTTGGAAATAGGATTAGCAATAATATAACTTCACGTGCCCTTCATCCTCAATTCCTACAACCAAAGTTGGACATAGTCACACATCAATTCAGTGTTCACTGGCCAAAGAGAAGAACAGCATCAACCAAACAAAAATCCCCTCCACAATTTCAGATCTGTTTCTCAATTTCACTAATAGAAATGTCCATATTTGCGTGTGTGTGTGTGTGTGTGTGTGTGTGTGTGTGTGAGAGAGAGAGAGAGAGAGAGAGAGAGAGAGAGAGAGAAAGAAAGAGAGAGAGAGAGAGAGAGAGAGAGAGAGAGGGCATATTTGTGTGGGCATGTTTGGTGTCTCAATGCACCTGTCCTACACCTGCCTTCAGGCAATTTATCACAGGTCTCAGATACACTTGAAAACCAGTTCAAAATGGGAAACACATTGTCAGCTTCGCATCCTGGGAAAGCCACATCAACTTTATCAACAATAACTATGAAAGAAACCCATTAAAATGAACAAGGCTTTCAAAACACCTACAAGGAGCCATGTACCTACTGCAGGGTCAATTATAAGAGTGCCAATTTCCAAAGTACCCAAGCTATAAACAGGCAATGGATTTGGATGAATTTGGCTAGATAATACCTATGAATTGCTGTTTGCACTGGGATAATTTTTCTCGTGGTATATACATTTGGCCCTGCCCACACAAACATACTTGAAGCCTGTGAAGGAGAAAATACTTGAGAGGGAATTTATTCACTTGGCCATTTGACTGGAGTTAAGTTGAAATGGGGGGTTCAATCCAATGGTTCCCAAACTCCTGTTTATTACTGGTATCACCTTGGTTACTTTCAAAAAGCAAATTCCTGGGCTTCATCTCTAGGTCAGGGATTCTATCATGGTATGCTGGAATCGACAGGATATTGGACACTACCTGCCTGCTTTTAAGCCTCCCCACCCCCCAAAATTTGCATTGTGTGTGTATTTACATTTGGCCTGAGATGCACCACACAGCACATCTGCTGGACTGAGCAGTGCTGCTGTGCCAATTATATATTCAATATTTTGAATATGGTGCTGGATAGAGCCATTCAAATTGGCTGGCCTAATTCAAATAGTTTTCTAGTAATGTTTTGAATTATTCCTCTTGTACTACTGTACTTCCATGCTAGGATTGTTTGTCTTTTCAGTTTTTCAAGTTTTTTGGCTTTTATGCAAAGTAAGCACCACTGTGTATAAGTTGTTTTGACATATTTAATTCCACAAGAGAGTTCTAACCACCAATTCTTTCATCAGCATCCACACCACTGCAATGATAGAACGCTCTATTGCTTACTATTTTTCTCAGAGCACAAGATACTGATGGTCGATTAATCTCAATCTGCTGCACTCAACAGTGATATTACTATCACTGTACTTTGATGGATTGAATTATTTGTAAATCCTGTAACACTCCTCATTAATTAACTCTATGGATTAGAAGTTTGCCGAGTTAAATTTCATTTTGTCCTTTTCATGAAATTCACAGAATTAGCTTGAAATACACAATCTTTTCAAATAAGAATTCAACATAACAGGGTAAAGACATTAAAAGATACTGCTTTCTAAAAATTGTTACAACTTATGAAATCTTTCATAACACAAACATGTCACCTTAAAACTCTGTATACTTTAAAAACATATTCCTGGGGCACCTGGGTGGCTCAGTTAAGTGTCTGACTCTTCTTGGCTCAGGTCATGATCTCACGTTTCGTGGGATCGAGTCCCATGTCAGGCTCTGTGTCTGGGATTCTCTCTCTCTGTCCCTCTCTTGCTCTCTCAAAAATAAATAAACTTAAAAAAATATTACCTTTCCCCCAACTTTCATTATAATCCATTACTAGATTATTGGTTGAGATGTAAGTGACGTCTCTGTAGGCTTTAGGCTTCCAGATAGTATGTGGATTTTGTTTTTCTTTTTAAGAAAACTTATATCTCGATCAAATTAAACACCATCATTTGCTCCAAGTTCTTTTGTGTTTTTCAAGGGCTCAAGAATTCATTCTAAGCTTGAATGATGCAAAAGGTCTGTTGGTATTTTCACATTACTTTCTTGTGCATATATAATAAAACATACAATATTCTTTATAGTTGTTCTTACTGCCCAACTCTACAATAGTCTAATTTAATGGGCACAAACTGCAACAAAGGCAAAACAAATTTAAGTGACTATAAAAATGCAATGCCTGCATCCAGCCTTCATTGCACATGAGATGTCTTACAGTGTTCTTCTGTAAGACACTTTGTCCAGGTAACCTGAGAGGTTATGAGTCAGTAACAGGAGGTTCATGTTTTAATATTTAATAGACCTAGCATGTATTACCTAATAATGGAAGCTATTATTTATGAGTGCATGTTAATTTTTTAGCTTATACACATTGTTCCTGTGGTTTCCAAACTTTTTATATCAGTGAAGCCCTTTTTTCAAACTCGCATGGGTGCCTAAGACCTATAATTAGTACAAGTGAAGCTGTTAAGGGAGAAGGTCTGATGGATTCTCGGGGCTCCACTGGGCTTGCACAATTCAGGCAGTTTGGGGAATCCTTGCTGAACACCAATGCATTATTAACACACTTAAATGGGGAAACTGAACTCATTTTCAAGACCCTGAAACAGAGCTGAGAGACAGAATAACATATCTAGTAAGTTTCAAATCTGGCTTTTTTCTTTTGTTCTCCAAGGCCAGAATTCTTTTTTGTAAGCCATATGGCTTCTTTTTGAGAGAGAAAAATACTTTCTTTCACAGTTTGTAATACATGGGCAATGTATTTTTACAAGCAACTGCAAATTTTTCTAGATTAAAAATGAGGCAACCTATGATGAACTTCTGTATATATCCTATTTGATTCCAGCTGACCTGGAATTATATGCTTTAACTTCTCAGGGTATTACTCCATTACTCTGGAAGTTTTACCCCTTCCTTTTTCTTAAAATTTTTATTTCTTTAATTTTTTTTATTTTGTTTTATTTCACAGAGAGAGCATGAGTGAGGGAGAAGGGCAGAAGGAAAGGAGGAGAGGGGAGAGAGGGAGAGAGAGAGAGAGAGAGAGAGAGAGAGAGAGAGAAAGAGAAGAGAATCCTAAGCAGGCTCCATACTCAGTGCAGAGCCTGTTGCAGGGCTTGATCCTATGATCCTGAGATCATGACCCACACCGAAATCAAGAGTTGGATGCTCAACTGACAAAGTCACCCAGGCCACAGTTCCTGTCTTTCTTGATAATTCAGGTTTGATAATGTTTTTGTTCCTAAATTCTTACTCTGATCTGGCACTTGAATTGTACTCTAAATAATTAATTAACCTATAGTATATTGTTAACTTTTAAAGATTTTATTTATTTTTTAAGTAAACTCTACACCCAACATGGGGCTCAAACTTACAACCCCGAGATCAAGAGTCGTATGTTCTACCAACTGAGCTAGCCAGGTACCCCACATATTGTTAACTTTAAAAAATTTGTTAATGTTTATTCATTTTATTTTTTGAAACAGTGAGAGGGAAAGAGAGAGAGAGAGAGAGAGAGAGAGAGAGAGAGAGAAACAGAGCATGAGCAGGGGAGGGGCAGAGAGAGAGGGAGACACAGAATCTGAAGCAGGCTCCAGGCTCTGAGCTGTCAGCACAGAGCCCAACACAGGGCTTGAACTCATGAACTGCGAGATCATGACCTGAGCCAAAGTTGGATGCTTAAACTGACCGAGACACCCAGGCACCCCACATATTGTTAACTTTTAAAAATGAATTCTTTAAATAAAAATTTATAGGATTCAAATCAATGATAGCTAGGGATTAAGAAACAGAACCAAAATATTTTAGAAATGAAGTGAATTTAAAATCTTCTCCCAAACTACTCACTTTGGCTAAGGCCATCTTAAAATTTATACATTGAAGGGGCACCTGCGTGGCTCAGTCAGTTAAGTATTGGATTCTTGATTTCAGCTCAGGTTATGATCTCACGGTCTATGAGTCTGAGCCCTGCCTTGGGCTCTGCTCTGGCAACACAGAGCCTGCTTGGGATTCTCTCTCTCCCTCTCTCTCTCTGCCCCTCCCCTGCTCACACAGTCTCAAAATAAATAAATAAACTTAAGAAAAAAAGATTTACACATTGAAAAATTGTCTGGAGTATTTCTCAGTATATTTAGATGTAAGCAAATCATAAAGAAATAATAAAATACATGGCTCCTCTATTTTCTTTCTCAAGCAAATTCACAGGCACAACATGGGCACACTTTTTCTTTCTTTGATATAATAAAATTCTCATCATTTTAGATCATTTGAGTGTAAATTTATTAAGAAGTTTGCTATGAAAATGACTTTGCAAAATCTTCATTATACAATACATGGACATACATGTTTTTAAGAAGTGTTCTGTTCAAATCAGTGCAATCCAGCATCTAGTAATGAGCAAACTTATTTGCTCATTTAACAAGTGTTTACTGAGGGTTTATGAACTGTCGTATGAGCTGGGGACAGAACAGGGAACAGTTAAGACAAAAATTCTTGCTTTAATTCTAGTGGGGGCAAAAAATGAACCAAATACAGTAGAGAAAGCAGAAATGAATAAAACACTGTTGTCCTAAAAGAGAGAGAGCACAGTGTGTACCTAAATAGTATTTTTTTTTAAATTTTTTTTTTTTAATTTTTTTTTTTTCAACGTTTATTTATTTTTGGGACAGAGAGAGACAGCCTAAATAGTATTAATGCAAAGAAAAGGAAGTGGTTAATTTAGACTGATTAGATAAAATACAGTAGTTGTAAAGGTATAGAACTTAGGTTGATTCAAACTAAAATATAGTTAGCTTTACCTTAAAGATTAAAGAAGAAAACAAAAACAAAACTCGAAGAGTACTGAAGCTGGCCCAAACTCAGTATTTACAAAGATGGGAATGGTGAGCAGTGCTCTGATTGCCCAACAGAAAAGACTTTAGTGATTGCTGAAGCTGGAAGGACTGTGAACTGGAACCCAAAGGAGAAGGTGGGTGAAGAGTGCTGAATGGCTAAGAGCGCTGGTGTGGATTACTCCAAGCAAGGAGAGCAATTCAGGGGCTCTGTGCAGGGTCTAAAGTAATCCTGTTTGTGCATTAGGCATGGACGTTTGTGGGAAGTCTGGATTATGAATTGGAGAAGTAAAAACTGCAGCCTCTTTAGGAAGTCTATGGGGTTCTGATGACTAAGCAATGACAGAGACAACTGAAAGGAGGGGTAAATTCAAGAGAAATCTTGGCACCACATGAGATCACGTGACTTTTAGTTCCTGTTCAGCCCTGATGCTCAGTGAGTGGATGTGAGGAAATGGAAGGGAGACCGTCAAAGACAAGGTTCCCTAGGGGATATGATTTGGTAAGTTAACAGAATGGCTCGCAGAAGGCAGGAGGTTGTGCTCTTGGACTGTTTATAGTGTTCCAAAAATAGACACGCTAGCAAAGCTCAGATTCTGTTCTGTAAATGGTATAAGGCATATTTGAATCTAGATCTCTCTTAAATGAGTATTTAGTTTAATTGAAAGGAAATACAATTAGTGTAGTCTTCTTAATATACACAGTGCACTTCTGTGGGTGTCAGATGTGAGCAGACAGGATTGGATGCTTCATGCTGATGGCCCTTCATTCCCAACAGGCTATGTTTCTAGTCAATAATGTTGCTATCCCTTCAATTCAAATTTTAACAATACACGTGTAGAAAATTACTCAGATGTGACTGAAACCACGAGTAATTACTCATTTACTGCACATTTAGGAACACAGAACTTAGAGCTTAGAGAAGCTGTTTTGAAAGAGCAGAGTATTGATTAATTATGGAAGACATCTATAAAAATTCTATTTTAAATTAAAATTATTCATGGAGAATTGAAAACTTTCACCGTGAAAAAAGACATCCTTTCAAAACTATGTTTAAATTCCATCTTTAAAAGCTAACACCATTAAATTAATTGTGAAGGCTAGCATTTTTAATATATGGAATTGTTCATGCAGGCTTATGCTTTTCCAATCCATATATTAATTGAAGCTAACTGTTCAAAATAAAACCCAGTTTTGGTGTTATCCAATGAGTAGATAAAATTAACTTGTAATTTACGATAAACAAATAGTTAATAAGCTAAGATCCTAAAAAATTCTTAAATACCCATCCATTGCTTTATTTACATTTTACCTTACTGAAATTTTTCTTCATGGTAAAAAAATAAAACTTTAGGGCAATGTAAGGTAAAATACCAACAGATGTGAATTGTGAAAAGGGAAAAGAACCTAACACACTCTGAGTTAGATATATTCTATGAAAACCTAAAAAAGCCTTAAAACCTCACTGTGAATAAAAGCAATTAATTAATTTGTTGATAACTGGTCCTCCAAATGGATTTCAACTCATTTTAACTCTTGGTCAAAAGCAGTACTTTCTCATTAAAGGTGTTGATTCACAGATTAAAAATAAATTTTGCTCACGTCTTCTTAGTTTTAAATTTTAGTTTTTTTTTTTTTTTTTGTAACCAATTCATATTTGATGAGAGCTTGCACTGCACTGTATTTCCCAAAGTTCCAACTGGTGATACATCTAAGTCGGCTCCCTATTCACCTAGGTTTTGAGCCATTCTTCTAAGAGGATCAAGATCAACAACCCCAGAACCACAACAGGGTAAGTGAATTATATAATTTTCTTACCCATAATAATGTTTTTGTAGAATGACAAAGTTAAATGAAAACCAAGTGAGATGATAAAACTATGGTCCCCAAAGACTAGTATATTAGATTGTTGATTTAGTGATCTTTTAAGTGGAACTGCCTGCCTGAATTTCTGAATTGTGAACAGGTGTTTAGGTGTGCAGAATTCTTACTGATTTTAATGGAGTTACACTATGAAATCCCTTTACACTACTTTGATTGTTTCCCATATGTAGAGCATAATCAAATTCAGACCACTGAAGTTATCCACATGTCTCTGAAGCTAGGATTTTGTCAGCATATTGAATTATACAAATGGATAACCATGTCTTTTCTGTAGATCAGCTGAGTAAGTAAAAGTTGTGCAAGAAGGGGGTCAATCATATACAGACTTTTAAAAAAATGATACATGTGTAATACAAAATTTTGTATATAATATACATGTAATATGTATTTCAATAACATAACAGCGAGTTCTTTTCAAGGACATTAGCTACCCATTAATAATTAGATTTTTAATGTTTGTTTGTTTAGAGGACAGTGGGGGCAGAAAGAATGGGAAAAAGAATTCTAAGCAGGGTCTACGCCCAGTGCAGAGTCCAATGGGGGGCCCCATCTCACGACTTTGAGATCAGGACCTGAACTGAAATCAGGAATTGGACACTTAACCGACTGAGCCACCCAGGTGTCCCAATAATTAGATTTTTCTTAATTATTGGAAAGATATTGAGCAAGGAGGGACTCTTGTCTCATTTGCTTACTGAAATATCTCCAGTGCCTAAAACAGTGTCCCATGCATAGGAGGTGTCCAACAAATGTCTTATAAATGAATGAACTGCAAATAACCCATCCTTAAATATAATCACCTGCTCAGTTAAATTTATGATCAGACTGCATATTAACAATATAATTCTATTTTTTTGAAATATTACTATCTTAGTTTATCTAGTACATAAAATCAACAACACACACACACACACACACACACACACACAATCCATACCAGATTCAATATGATTATCTTATTGAAAGTTCAGTGTGAAAAGTCTATCATATGGTTAAGGTTGGTATTTGAACCTTAACTTCAAGTTCTTCTGGACTTAAAACCAAAAATCAGATTTTCTTTTTGTATATAACCCTAGAGTTTGTAAAACTTCAACATTATATATTTCTTTATTTTCATATAATAAAATGCATTGAAATTACATTTACTAGAGCAAGAACATTATTTTACAACAGAATTTTGCTACTAGATTGCAAGAACAACACATTGGTGGCAGGATCGTTAAAGGAGCCACTCATGTGATCTAGAAACTTGAGCTTTTTTCTTAGAGTCAAGCCTTAGAACCAAGTAAAGCCTTACAACCAACACCATGATTATTCACTTTCTACAAGCTTCAAAACTCATTTTACTCAGATAAAGGTCTAAGAAGCAGTTTGGATAATTAATTTTTCTACCACCTGCCCCTCTACCCTCTGAAATCTTTGTAGGATGCATTTATTCAAGCAACACCACCCATTTATCGATCACCTATTATATTCTTCGCCCTGGGCACACACAATGAGTAAGAGACAGTACCCAATATGAATATGTTTATCTTCTGGTTGAAACAAAATTATGTAACAAGTATTTTAAAATGGCCAAATAAGTCTAGCTACAGATGTATCTACAATACAACAGTATTAGCATAGTGGTTAACAGCAGAGTAGTTAATAGCTTTGTCCGAGAGGTTCACTGAATGCTTTATAGTCCCACAAACAGAAGAGTGATAAAGACTGAATAAGTAGTCCTGGCTGAATTCTCTCTGCATGTTATAATATACAAAGAAAAATCTAGGAATTCTAGGTAGTATCAGATCATTCAAAGACTATTGATTATTAACTCCCGATGTTTCAGGAAATGTACCAAAAGCTTTATATGTATGAAGGATAGATGGATGACAAATACATATATACATACATACATAGGTAGATAGGTGATGGGTAGTTCTAGATAGAGCATCAATTATATATTTTGTTAAGGCAATTAATAGTTTGTATTATAATTATTTGTTTACACAGATGCTTTCCCTCTAAAGACCATGAATCCCTTGTGAACACGGTCTTATTCATCTGTGTGTCCCCAGAAACACCTAAGGTTCCTTTCCCATGGTAGGCATTCCATAAAGGTTTCTTGAACTAATGAACACCTAAACCAACAATCTTTGTGGCATCTCTCAAGTCAATTAATATTTTATACCTCAGATTTTCTCAGTCTAGTTGGCCTCTAAGGGCCTTTTGCGTTAAAAAATATGATAAAGTTTTTCCTCAAAGTTCTTTATTAACTGATTTCTACAAACCTCAGCTATAGGAGTAAGAAAGAAATATAGTTGTTTCAAGATATGAATAAAAGCTGCCTGTACATCCTTTATGCTTGAACCTATCCATTCCAGAGTCACAAAATGTTCACTGACTGCCTATAGGTCCAGATCTATTTTATGTTCCTGAATTTTTTTAAATTAGTAATTATTTCAAACACACCAACATAAAAATAACATAATGAAAGCACAATCTAACAGATTCTAACCTTAAAGCAAACAAACAATGTGCACCACAAATAAACCAAAGTCACTATCAATGGAGAAGAAGCTTCCTGTTTACCTGTTTCCAATACTTTTCTGCTTTCTCCTCTCCAAGAAGTAACTACTATCCTACTACTTTCCTATACCAAAAGAGCAAAGCCTACAGCCAGGTGTGAATGAAATTCATAATGAGGGTATTCTGAAGAAACATGATCTCACTCTCAAAACGTCAACAACACCCTGGGTCGTCGCTACCAATCTCCAAGGAACAAGATGGTTCCCAAGCAACTTCGGTGCATGGAGAAGATGGCAGAAAGATCTCTGCAGACAATCTAGCAGCTGCCTGGGTAGAAAAATCATTGTGACCACCATCACCCCTTCATATGAGGGCTTCAACCAGTAGATTGACATAGTGGTCACGAGCTGGGGCTTGCAGCCATTGCTGTTGTGTTGTGACCTTGAGCACGTTCTTTAACCTCTACTGAGCATCAGTCATGTCATCTATAAAATGAAGATGACAAATGTGTTTACCTCACAGAGTTATTCGGATTCAGTGAATTAGTGCATGGAGGATGTTTCCAAGAGTACCTGGCACATAGTTGAGTATACAATTAATGTTTAAAGTCATTAAATTCTAAGACCACAAACAAAATTTTATAAAAGGAAGTGTTATTTCCTCCCATCACCTTCAGAATCCTACCAGAGGCATGTGCCGCCTCAGAAAAGAAAGCACACTTCTGGAAAACACACTAATCATTAGAAATCATGTTCTGTAGTCATCTGACCATATGGATAGTAAAATGTGAAAGGCCAGGAAATCTTGCTTCTAATCTCTGTTCATTTATTCAGTGCCCTTCTTGAGCAGCACCTAGTACACATGAGTCAGTGTAGTGTGCACTAGGGATATGGGGGGATGAAACCATGGAGGACACAACCACCACCAATCCTATTTCAAACACATAATTGCATCAAAATTTGGCTAATGGTAGGATCCTTCGTTTGCTCTCACAAAATGTTTACTCTTTCTTAGCCTCAACCTTCTCATTCATAAAATAAGTGCAGTAGCACTTGCCTTCTCTCCTTCATGTTGCTGTGAGCTTAAATAAAACCGTTTGTATAGCACCCTCTGTGAAAGCCGAGACATCATCTGAAGAAAAGTGTTCATGATATTGACACTTTGGCTTGGTTGCTGAGATACGTTCACTTCGAAATATTCTCAAGTCTTTCCAGGCAGGGAATGAATCGTGGGAGCTCTGTGTTTCAAAGCTTGGGTAGAAACCTATGTGACACCCACAATCTCCCTCATGTGGACTGACCGCATGTGCCTGAAAACAATGCTGGATATAGAAATTACATTTATTATAACCAATTTGAAAACCGAGGAAAAGAAATGCTCATTCTTTTCTGATAAATTTAACTATTTTATCTTTATAGGAAGAGTGAAATGAAAAGTAATGTCTTTTGCCACCCTCCTCATAAATTCTGTCTAAATTCCTAGACACAACAATGACAGAATTCATGTAAATACTCCTAACCTTAAAGGTCAGATTTGGGGACCTCATGGAGTGGTGCAAGGGAGTCTGGCCAGCTGCTGACCACACTCAGTGGATGAAACCAAATATCCATCTCCAGGCTGGCTAGCCTGGAAGCCCTGATTATAGGAACTACCCACTTTGCTAAAAAGGAGTAGGTTATTAAAAGTGTTCCACTGGTTGCAAGCTATCAATTATTCAAAATCATTTAATTGTGAAACAATTTAAAATTTTAAAACCACTTAATAAATTAATACTGTAAAAAAGGGAATATTCCTCAGCCTGAATATTCAGTTTTCCTTATTTCAGAAGTGGCTTCCCTTAGTAGCAACGTAGTACTACTGACAGCTCACAAAGTACATGTTTTAGATTTTGTTCCAAAGCTAATATTTTAATAAAATATATAATATAACAAATATAACATTGAAATAAATTATATCCATCTTTCTATAAATTAGTTTATAGACTGATCTTAAGTACCTTGCTCTCCAATTTGGCGTTTTAAATATTTAAATTGCTTGCACGTGCTCCATACTTTGCCTCGTCTATGTCGTTAGCCTTGACAGCTGTTTATTATAAAAGGCAAAATTACCAAATAGATGTCCTGATATGTTTTTTGTACTTCTGAGTCGGCTAGGTCATTAATTCTCAATTAATAAAACAGTAAAATCCTAGTAATAGACCATAGAATTTCCTACTTTTAATTAAACTTATTCTTGTTTATTTCCCCCATTATATCACCCTATCATATAATCCAAATGCTTTGTCCACCCTGGCGGTCAATTTAACTACAGTGGTATGATTTTCTGGTTTTGACTCCATACAAACTGCTAGGATGTTGGGTCAAATGTTCCATAACCTACTTATCTCTGGTTATTTTTAGATAAAATTTAGCAGAAAAATTCAAAAATTATAATGATGGATTTACATCAGAGCTGCAATATAATTGCACACAACCTATTAGGAACCCATTTGAACTCTGATAGAGTGGTTCATTATTTGTGGATGTCTGACAAGAGCACAATATTCTCAGCAATATTTTATATGATATAAAAGGTTAGATTTGAAAAATTAGCATCACAAATGTCACATTTACTTCCAGCAGGAAATGTGCAACAATATGTGACAATACTGAATAAAATGTTGAAACATGTTTTCCTTTTGTTTTACTTTACTCATTTTTGTAATACAACACTGGTTACTGGAAAATGCCTTACAGCTTTATTCAAAACACATGTTCAAAGATTTGAATGAAAAAACTTTGACTCTCTCTGGAACATCTAACCGATATATCATTTGTGAGCTTTAAGTTTTTTCTTACTGTCAGGAACACTTTTATGTCTTTAAGATTTATTTAAACCAGTTTATTATATAATGAAGCTTGTCAGATCATAGGAACAAAGTCAAACAAGATGTGCTATATCAAAGTATAACATTTAACATATAGATTTAAGTATACATATCAAGTACAATGCAATCAAGCAAAGTTTAATCTGAAAATGCAAATGTTTCAGATTATTAAAGCCACATCTGTCCTTTGAAGCACAATTTGGACTGTTTATCAAAAAGCTATGTGTAATTATTCTCTCCCACCCTAGACTTGGTAACAACAGATTTCTTTTCTTAAGAACTTTTCAATTTCACTTTAGAGCTGGGGTTTTAAAGACTTAACCACCAAAGAATATAAGATCACAAATGGAAAATTAAAAATCTTTACAATGTGTCCTATTATAATTGCAATGGTTTGTTGTTGGTAAATTGGGATAATATTTCAAAAGGCATTTCTCTAGGGTTTAAGAAAAATTCTAAATGCTTTTGGAAATCAATTCAATGTAGTCCTAGCTTCAAAAATGTGGGCTTAAACACATTATTAAAATTTTTCAATATAAAGTTTTATAATACATTTGGCTTTCTCGGCCTTGGCCAACAGAAACCATCAAAAGCAGCAGTTTAGCTGGTAAAGTGTGGCTCTGAACCCTTCAGAGAAACTAGGACAGAACTGTGAGTTCTACGTCCCTGAAATTCTCAATCTCTCCCTCCCTCTCTCTCTCTCTCCATGTGTGTGTGTGTGTGTGTGTGTGTGTGTGTGTGTATATATGATATACATATACATATATACATATATATGGCTCTGTTGTATTCTCTAATATACATCCATTGACCTAATATATACACACATATATATAAAACAGAAAAGATTTGTAACCAATCATCAGTAATATTACTACATCTGAACTTCTGGGAATAAAATGAGTTGTTCCAATGTTATTCTAGAACAGACCTAGTTTCTGTGTGAAGGTATGATCTAGTATTGCACACATAAGAACTGAGTATGACACAGAAGCTTTGGTTACTCATTTACAAAATCTACTTAAAGATGAGAGCTCCATTTATCTTCGATTATAAAGGCTCACATGTATGACAGTCTTGTTACAATAAAGCAATACTTTATAAAATTAATTGGCATCTCTGACACCTATTACGGCAAAGTTTGAAAATTAAATATGTATCCTTAAGCTGAAGAAATAATTGGGAAGTTCACGGCACGCAGGGATGTAGCTCCATTGCTTGTGACTCATTAAAGCCACCTCTACAAACATAGCAGATGTAATCACAGCACACACTGCCCGCGAAAGGTTGAGAACTCAAAACTGCTAAAACTCTAAACTCTATACACTGCCTCCTCGATATTTCGGGCTTAATGTATGAATTATAATCTGGCTTCAGTAATCAACAAGGGAGAGAGGCAAAAGGGTGGCCTGAAGGAGCTTCTGCCTCACCTCTTAGACTTTTTAAAAATGGAGTCAGTAGTACCTCTGTGATCCCACAGGCAAAGGAAACAAGAATGCTTGCTAGAGGACTGTGCTAATTTTCTTCTTAAGAAAATGGGGTCAGTGATGTGACTGAAAGGATAATTCTGTAATACCATAAACACTGCCATCATATAGTAGGAAAAGTAGATTGTTGACAAAGGCCACAGAGGTGAGTGCTTTATTTCCTTTCTCTTAACGTTTGTGAGTTTCAGAATTTTTCTGAAACCTGAATGTAGAGTCTTCAAAATCATGAAAGGGCCGCTAAGGAAACACAGGCTAGTTTCCAAAGAGGAGAAGCAGTATGTTGGAGAGCTTGAGTCCTAGGAAACATCCGAAATCATAAAACCCTCTTAGATACTGGAGCTGCCACAGGCTCAATGGGGTAAGGGGGGAATGGGCCTCAGGAGAGATGGCTGAGGGCTGAATTAACCTGCAGGTTTAGCAGTTACTGCTCTCTTCACTTCCCTTCTATTTTGCAAATGCCCAGAGGCATTTCTGCAGTGGAACATCTTGCAAATTCTAAAAATAAAGTAATAAAGTTTGATTCCTCAACTTTCACAATATTTTGACAGATTCTTCCAACTTTAATTTCCTTTTGGTAATGGTAGTATGATTTGCATTATGTTACATTGCTTCATTTTACCATAAAAAAATTCATCTCTAGAGAACTGCTCTGAAATTATGCACTACTTTCATAGACCTCCCCTCAGAATTGAATAAAAATAATTTTCTCATTGTAATCTTATATCGTAATGGTAAGATCTTACTGTAGACCCGTATTTGAAGCCAGGTTTGAATTTTCTTAAAGAAATTTTGAATGACAGCCCTCTAGCAGGTTCTTATTTCCCCTCCCCAAATCATTTACATAAAAGAAATGACCAGAACTGATTTATTTAAAATCTGGAGAAGTTAAACAAAAACAAAAACAAAAACAAAATCACTGTCAGTGTTACTTGCTTCCCTCATATAGAGAGGTGGGGTCTTTTTTGCGTGCCTGTTGGGGAGGGGTGGGGAGGAGAGCAGCTCAGGCACATGGAGGGAGGATACAGTGGTGAGCACAACGTTTATTAAACCTGTTCTGTGACAGAAAACTGCTCTAGAAAAACACTGCCTTGCTAGGAGATCAGCAGTACAGAGGCTCTACCAGAGAAACCTCTTGAAAGAAAGGAGTTTGGTGGCTTTTTATAAAAATAAACAAAGGAATCCCGCCAATAAATAAATAAATAAATAAATAAATAAATAAATAAATCCCATCAATATTCCTAATGTGCCTTTTGTTACACAAATAAAGCCCATTTACTCGGAACTTTTTTATGATCTGAATTGATCTATGCGTATCAGAGAGTCAAGATAGAGTTAGTGACACTAAAGGGTGTAACAGGAAAGGGGAGAGACGGGAATGTGGTAGCTGGCAGGCTCTAAAGTCACTCAGGGAGGGAAATAAGACCGATGTCCAACAGGATAGGAAAGCGGCCTGAAACACAAAATTTCTTATCACTACTCTCACCTCACTAGGTGAATAAGCCCAAGCTTCCAGCACACCTAAATCTTGTCTGCTACCTAAGCAAGAAGTGTAATCACTTTTCCCCAGGCTGATCAGAGCTGAACTTATTCCTCCAACTGAAGGAAAATCTCTGTAACACTGGGTGCAACGGAGATGGGAGCCAAGCACAGCCCCGCCTTACAAGATGAGAATTACTGACCATCTGCCTCCATGGCGGACACTTTCTAGAACTTTCTTGCCCACAGAAATTCCCACAAAAGATGCTACCACTACCTGCGATCGCACCCTTTGTTGATGAGAAGTGACAAATCAGAGCACTATTTTTATTTCTGAGTTTTAATTTCCAAAATATGAATGCCACAATTATTCATGTAACTGTAACTCATCAAGATCCGCATATATCTTTTTTCAATTCATGTTTTAAAATAGTCAACTTTCAATTATCTTCAAAGGATCAGATGTCCTGCAGTTTATTTCTGACAAATCATCCATTTTATTGTTTCTGACGTTGTTACCAACTCTGCTTAATTAAACGTTTATTTACACAAATGGGATATTTGCTTAATCTAACCCAGGATTTTAGGAGGGAGAAATGCTTTAGGAATAAAAACAATTTCCTTTACGCCTATGAACGACTAGTACATTCTACATGAATTCTGACTCCCAGAACGAAGTGGTGGAGGTCGTGTTAAAGTTGATTAGAAGGACAGGGTGGAAAAAGTAGGCAGTGTTTTCAGACTTTCACGAGACACTTATTAACTATGTGGTTACTGTGTCTGAGTTAGGGAGAATTTTCAGATTAGAGACACTCTCCAATGAACAATAAAACACCCTTGCCAAGGCTAAATAGAAGGGACTTTGAAAAGTTTCTTACATCTAAACAGCACAAAAGTGAACAGTGGAACAGAGTTGCTACCTTGCTAGCCCATGGAGAGGGCATGTATACAGATGTAACAAAGGGATATACATAGTCCATTACTTGTTTGCTTCAAAGTCATCAGATTTTACTTAACATACACACACGCGTGTGCGCATGCTGAACCAAACAAAACTCCCATTTGACAAGATGAAACAGTGTGAAGTGGCCCAAGGTTCTTATTCACAGTTGCATAACAGGCTCCTTGATCTGCAATATGCTTGGCAGCAACAGCAAGAACAGATATTGTGCAAGTTACAAATTAACTAGAACATCATTAACCAGTGCTAAGAAGACAGTGCCTGGTGTTGTCTTCAGTAAATTGGCTATTTGAGGAAAAACTTTCCTAGCTATGCCTTTGCCCATCATGCCCCAGTGAATATGGCCACAATCATATTATCACTTCTCTTCCAAAGAATATCAATCGGTTTAAAAAAAAAAAAAAATCAACCGCTACACCACATCAATGCTACCCACTGGCTATAGACCTAGTTCAGTTCCTTTGAAAGCTTCTGGACAAAATACATTTCTCAATTAATTTCATAAAATACTATTACTGAAACCAGACTGAATATTTCCACGTCCAGCCTTGTAAATGCTTTGGTCACTGATAGCTTGACTATCTCTATGATTGGGAGACAAGGCCAGGATTTTAAAGGACGGTACCTCTTTACTCTTTGTTTCCCTAGCCACAAGAAATATAAACTTCAAGAACTTTTTAAGGACTTCTCATTTATGTATTCTCCTTTTTCTTTTTCTAGTAGCATTATTAGGGTTTCTACTGGCAGAGTGAAACGTTTTATGGGTCACCAATCTTAAATTACATGTGCTACAATGTCCTTTCCAATATTTGACTGAGATGTTTAATGAGAAATAATACCATGCAACAATTAAAATAATTCTATGCAAGATTTGATCGCTACCCAAATCTGAAAACAAGGAATTGTTTACTTATTCTTGTATGGCATTTATTTAAACATTATGATGCATGCTTTTACATATTAAGAATATAATTACACATGTTGATATACAATTCCATAAAAGATGGTTGTTTAATTATAGCCTTGTCTGTGAATGTTATATATCTAATATGGACAAAATAACATGTATTAGTGTGTTATTATAATCAGACATTTGTTTAGTTTCTAAAAAAATAAGTGCTTTATTTTGTCTGGTTAATGTAGTTTTATCTAAAATATTTTAACATTAGCCATTGAAATGGAAGCTCTTTTTATTAATTATGATAGCAATATATACATTATACAAAATGTAAACAAATGCAACCAAATGGGTAATAGGTAGCTACCAAATTAAAGTTAATAACTAACATATCTATGGCTCATATTCTCTGTGCCGAAGATGAGAAAATGCATTAGGTTTTATTACACTGCATTCTGGGGAAGTTCCTTTAATTTTGCATCTTAGATGATTTCACAGATATTAAGGATTCCATTAGATGAAGTTGATCTTCAGCCAGTTTCTAACTTTTCAGAGTTTATTTCTGGGCAGAGAATCTTTGCTTTAAATGTGGGCAGCAGTTGTCTCCATAACCTAATGCTCTGCTTTTAGGATGAACATGAATATCCCACAAAGACTTGGCTGATCTGTGCTATGCCCAGAATGCATTAGTATATTTGTTTGCAGAGCACGAGGCAAGATCACTGGAAGTCAGGTCAGCGCAATGTTTCAATACATATCTTTCTAATCCTCAGAGCTCTAGGGCATGCACTATACACAATCTCCCTTTTAGTTACTGTGGATCTTTCCTTCGTGCTTCTTCAGATATTTAGAGGAGAGGTGAAGAAAAAGCAAAGCATCTTTAATTAAAGCATTCAAAATGATACCTGACCTTTCACTTTTGTTGACCAAATGGTTTATGCTTTTTTCAATCATTGCCATCTATCATCCTTAATTAGCATCTACCCAATAAAACAGCTCACTTCTGAAGTATATTAATTACTGTTTTACGACTTTGGTTCCTATTATCTTAGCTGTACAGCAACAACTATAAAAAGCGTGGCATTTCCCTGCACAAAGGGGCAGTATATGTTACGTGTGATTCATGTAAGTTACATTAATATTTAGAAGAGCGGTCTGGAATAAGCTGCGTGTTCTAACTTCATGCCCTAAGGAGTTGTTTCAATTTTCAGCACTAGAAATAAGTCTTTCTGGGAGAGACTAGGGAGCAAAACTTTCTGCTATGGGAATTTCAAGATCATTCAAGTTATGAGTGGCAAATCCAAACAATAAAGGAAGACACTAGGTTTAGAAGAAATATTCTGTTCTATAAATTTTGTAACCACAGTATGCAGGGGAAACTCCCTTTCATATATTTGTGTATAATACAGAGAACTGAGAGTCATTTCACTGTTAGTTTCTAAGTAAATGACTTTTAATTATTTTCATGATTTGGTCATGTGGCATCCTGTAAATAATAAAATTTTCTGTAGAATTTACTGAAAATTATTCATGATGGATTGTTATGAGTTTAATATTACAAGATGTTACTAAAAAAAAAAAATTCCGGTAGCCTTAGGAAAATAAATATAGCCAGAAAGAAAATAGAAGAGAAGAGAAGACAAGAGAAGGGAAGAAAAGGAAAGGAGGAGGAAATAAGGGAGGGAGGGAGAGAGGAAAGAAGGAAGGAAGGAAAGAAAGAAAAGAAAGAAAGAGGAAGGAGAATAAATTGAAAAATTTTAAATTACTAAAACTTCTCAGAATTCACAAAATGTATGAAAGGAAAAAATTCTTAGAGTCTGATTTATTTCCATCACTACACAATTATAATGATAGAAAGGACCTCAGGTCTGTTTCTTGACTTTGTTTAGGACCATAAATAAATCCACTGAGCCATGAGAACATACTCTGGGACGGATGGATGGAAGGAAAGGATGAAGAGAAGAATTTCTAGAGGAAGGAAATTCACAGCACTTTGCAAAAGCTTTTTCTAATGATAGAGACTATAATAAAACTGGCTTGTGCACTTCTCTCTCTCACACTGCAATTTAAATCTTTCTCTTGTTCCATCATCAGTGAGAAGAGAGAACAGTTCTTTACTGCCTCTTCGAGTAGTGAAAAGTAGCTTTATTTTCGGAGGTCCACTAGTGAGAAGAAGTAACACAGTGTGCAATGGCGTGCTAAACTAATCAGCACCCAGATTTCACTTATCAACATATTATGAGCTATAAAATTATTCCTGCAATTTATATATGGAGACTCAAGGCAAATTTTCAATTTTAAGAAAGGAAAATTTAAAGAAGTAAAAAAAAAAAAATATGGGGGAACAGAGTGTTTTTAAAGCCATGCATGTGGATCTAGTCATTTATTTAAAAGGCTAGAGATAGGAATTCTGTCTGCCCGTACCTTGTAAATGTTGTAGACCATAATGGTGTAGGCTCTGGGCACTAAGAAAACAATAATAATAATGGCTTTCCAGATTCAAAAGGAAATTAAAATTAAGTGTAGAATGAACTTGCTTTCTTCCTGAATTAAATATGGAAAGCTAAAGACAATAACGTTTTACTGCACAACTTTTTAAACTCTAAGTGCATAAAGCAGAGGATTAAGTGAAAAAATCAGGTTCATAAAAAATGCATAAATGGTATTTAAAAGAGTGCCATAACAAAAGCATTATTTTATGAACTTTTCTTGCCATAAAACACAAATTTAGTCATGTACCGGTTATAAAATCAGCATAATTTGAGTAACTTCTAGGGATAACAGCAAGTCTTTTAGAATGTTTTTGGTTTCTGTTCATTATAAAGAAAACACACACACACGTGCATGTACACACACACACACCTTCACATTTTCCTTCCTTGTGAAACTTAGATCACTTTGCTTTTACAATTAGTTGGTACCAACTTGAAATTCTTGGAAACTACCATACGTGCATAAGCACTTTTAATGTACTGCAACAAAAGCATAATAGGGTCCAGGAAATTGGAAAAGAAAGCACTTTGGTCTTAAATAATGCCATGGTAAAGGTAATATACTGAATATGTAATTTTTTTTGAAAAACCCAACCATTTTTCCAAGATTCTGCTATTTCCAGTTTACATTCAGTCACAGTTGTACACTTCAGCAGTGCTAGCTCGATAGTTCTCATCTATTACCAGGAATGTACCTAATAAATAAAGCACTCTGAAATTATTCCATGTAATACTTCATACTGTTAATTACTATTAAAAAATAGCCCCCTATCTCCTATCTGGAAGGAATTCTACATATCCCACTTTCCCCACATTTACTATCAATGATATGCTCTATTTTATAGTATAATGAACTTGAAACATAGTTTGAAAAAAAGAAAAAAAAAGAAAATGACACAAACTTGCACATCTTTAATTATAAAATATGCTTTACCACAAGGGATGGATGTTCAGAAAATATGCAGAAAAATATTTTTATTTGCTTAAGCACAGGAAATATGCATAAACTGTGAACCTGATTCATAAGCAACTACAAAACAAGTGTTGACAATATTGAACTCAAATTGGCACTAGTAATTACCACAATGAAATTTCAGAGAAGGAATTCTTTCCCTCAGAAGCGTGGCCGCTCCCACCACTGAAGTTTGTCCAACTAATCAACCTTCTATTCAATGTATAGCCTGTGGTTCCACTTTTGCCTCAGAGCATCTATTTTTGAAGAGAATCATATTGTAACAAACAAGTAATTCTAATTAAAAATGCTAGGAAGAGCTAGGCAGAAATTTAGTTTCTGCCTAACCAGCAAACAGTAGTTCTTGGTTTATATATACTTTGCAATTCTAGGTCCTCAATATTTGCACAAAACTATGAATTTTCATAAATGTTTGAGCTTCAAAAGGACCAACATGATCAAGCAAAAGAGAGATTCATAAAAATATTGGGAGCTGCAGCTAAAACAAAGATGCCCCTCATTCCCATCCAAAGTCTTAACAAGGAATGAAGAACATTATCCTCTGCTTCTGAAAAGGTCCTCAAAATAAAGTTCAAAAACCATTTATCAAACTTACATGCTTACTTTTGACTGTAGCTAATACTGTAAATAAAATAATTCTTTCACATGCTCACATTTTTCAAAAATACAATTATAGCCATATAAAGAAAAATCATAGCATTAAGTAACTTTAAATTCCATAGTCCCTGTTACAGAAGCAGTAATAAGTTGTGCTGAGTACAGTTTCTTCAATATCCATAGCCTATCATAGGTTAAAAAAGTAAAAAAACACTTGAGTGGATTATGAGAGAGTCGTGACACAGAAATATCAAGATGTTATTTACCATTTCCAGAAATGGTACTGGGGGAAAGATTTTCAAAAATTTGGGGGAAAACATAAAACTTGGAAGATTAATCCAGTTATAAGATATTAAAAAATAAGAACTAAGGAATGTAATCTCTGAGCGTAAAATAATTAGAGATGTTCCAGCAGCTACCAATAGTCTATGGTAATATTCAAATAACCATGCATCATTAGTGCTCTGGGGGGAGTAGGGTTCCTTTATATCTTGCAGAGGCTCCCAGTGTGTGTGTGTGTATGTGTGTGTGTGTGTGTGTGTATAAATATTTATTTTTGAGAGAGAGAGAGAGAGACAGAGTGTGAGCAGGGGAGAGGCAGAGAGAGAGAGAGAGAGAGAGAGAGAGAGAGAGAGAGAGACGCAGAATCCAAAGCAGGCTCCAGGCTCTGAGCTGTCAGCACAGAGCCCAATGCAGGGCTTGAACTCCTAAACTGTGAGATCATGACCTGAGCTGAAGTCAGATGCCTAACTGATTGAGCCACCCAGGTGCCCCAATGTTTTTTTTTTTTTTTTGAGAGAAAGTGAGCGGGGGAGGTGCAGAGAGAGAGAAAGAGAGAAAGAGAGAGAGAGAGAGCGAGAGAGAGAGAGAGAGAGGCAGAGGATCTGAAGCATGTTCCACACTGACAGGACAGAGAGAGATGAGGGGCTCAAATTCATGAACCACGAAATCATGACCTAAGCCGATAACTGGACGTGCAACTGACTGAGCCACCCAGGTGTCCCATAAGCTTCTCTCAACTACTTCTTCACAGTTGATTAGAAACTCTAACAGAAGACTGAGTTCCACCACAGACGTGAATTTCTAACCTCCAATAGGTTCAGTGTTGTAGACACACTGATGCTTCACTAGCTTGGACCCCAAGTTTTAGAACCAGGTCAAATCTTTTGAGTTTAAAATAACCACCCTCCACTCCCAAGGCTCAGAGTTCCATAGTAGGAGAGCTCCACTAGAACATGGCCTCTGTTTTCTATCTCTGTATCCTTTGTCTTTATGTCATAGAGCAAATACTCAGCAGGCAGTAAAATCATACTACTGAGATTGTTTCTTCAATCTACTTTTTTTTACTCACTTAATGTCGTATCATGTCAATAAATATAAAGCGATCTACATTGTCCTCTTCATGTGTTATTTGCATAGTTATCCACAGTGGATTTAGCCAAGTCGATGCTATCCCATGTTTTCCATTGCTTCTAATCTTCCTCCACCCCTCCTTTTTGTCTTTCCTCTTGTCTCCTCTCCTTTCTCTAAGGTGAACAATATGTGATGAGCATCCACACGTTATCTCTTTTGACTAATTACTAGAATTCTTGCTATATTTCTAGCAATGTATGCTGATTTAAAATTCTACTATGTATTATCCAATTGACATCCAGGAAGATATACCAATTTATATCATCAAAGTGCTCTCTAGCCCATACTCATACAATGTGGTAGAAAAAACAGAATTCCATTTTTATTCAAGTATATATTCCTTTTATTAATAACAAGGTTAAAACTCTACGCTTATTTATTGGTCATCCGTATTTCTTATTTTCTTGAATTTGACTCAGTTTTAGTGCCATGTATCCATTTTTGAGGAAAAATGTTTAAAACACATTGTAAATTGAATCATAAAGACTGAAGATATCACATTAGACTAGGAATATTACGTTCCCTTTTGTACTGTTTACATATCTTTGGAGGTGGAACAGTTAGATATTCCACATAAACACAGTCGATGTGTTACAAAATTCTACTTTAAAAATGTCATTCAGGGATGCTCACAGTCCATGAGCCTGAGCCCTGCATCAGGCTCTGTGTTGATAGCATGAAGCCTGGTTGGGATTTTTCTCTCTCTGTCCCTCCCCCACTCATTCTCTCTCTCTCTCTCTTTCTCTCTCTCTCAAAATAAATAAACTTAAAAAAATGTCATTCATCTAACTGCTAAGAAACAACTTTTGAACATGTACTACATAGTGTATAAGGCACTACAAGGCACTGGTGTTTAGGGGGATAAAATAAGTAAGGTACAGTTTCCTGATTTGGGTTTATCTTCTCAAGTTGCCTAGAAAGGCAATTCTAAAAACTTAAGTATGACTCTTGATATAGTTAATAGATTTATTATTTCAAATAATAAATCCTCATCAGTTCAACAACTTCTAAATGAACACTTACCCAAGACAACAGGAAAATTAAACATTGATCTTGCCCTTGTGTAACTTGCAGCCTAGTGCAAGGGGCTCAACAGGACAGACAGAACTCTAATTCAGGTGTGAAATTATTTTTTATATTAAATATAATTTGTTATCAAATTGGTTTCCATACAACACCCAGTGCTCATCCCAACAGGTGCCCTCCTCAATGCCCATCGCCCACTTTCCCCTCTCCTCCACCCCCCATTCAACCCTCAGTTTGTTCTTAGTATTTAAGAGTCTCTTATGGTTTGCCTCCCTCCCTCTCTGTAACTTTTTTTTCCCCCTTCCCCTCTCCCATGGTCTTCTGTTAAGTTTCTCAGGATCCACATAAGAGTGAAAACATATGGTATCTGTTTTTCTCTGTATGACTTATTTCACTTAGCATAATACCCTCCAATTCCATCCACATTGCCACAAATGGCCAGATTTCACTCCTTCTCATTGCCAAGTAGTATTCCATTGTGTATATAAACCATCTCTTTATCCATCTGTCAGTTGATGGACATTTAAGCTCTTTCCATAATTTGGCTATTGTTGAAAGTGCTGTTATAAACCAGGGTGCAAGTGCCCCTATGCATCAGCACTCCTGTAAGGTGGGAAAATACTGAGTTAAAGATTCCTTTGCATTGGAAAGGCTCTGTAAAGGGGATGGTATCCAGCCTGAGCTGACTTAGGAAATGTTTATAATTGAATCCTAAATAAGGAGATGAGTAATGTAAAAGAACCCCACCAAACCTTTTGTCAACTTCCTTAAAGAATTTGATCTTTTGTAAAATCTTCTACCTAAATATATCCCCTTTATATGCATTTATCTATACTTAATGACATCACAAATCAACGATAGCTAATACTGACAATATGACATATATATATATATATATATATATATATATATATATATATATATATATGTATGTATAAGATTTTCTTTGGCACCCATTTATGTCAGTGGAATAAATGGGTGCCAAAGAAAAGCTTCTATATTAACACTCAGTGAACTTGGCACAGATTTTGGTTTTAATAAACTGGACCCGGAAAATAAGCAATGAAAGCATGACATGTATTTCTTAGAAAATCCCCCCCCCCCCCCCCCCGCCAAACATTTTACCACAGCATCAGAAAGCCTTTAGAGTAGCGCTGTGTGCAGAAAAGACTAGGTAACTTTACAGTCCAGAGAGAGTGATGGTTTTTCACTCCCCAACGAAGCAAATGCTCTTAGAATCATCTAAGAGAGGTGGAAGAAGGCAGGGTTCACAAGGGAACAGTTTTATTCATATTTCCCTAATTCGGATTACAAAACATTTGCTTCAATATGCTTTATGTATATGATGCAGTTTAAAGATGTTCAGGAATTTTCTTTTATTCAGACTAAAGATGACCTTGGAAGTAGACAGACCATCATGAGCACAAATCCTAATTCTACATTTAGTAGCATGTGATCTCAGGAAATCTACTTTTCCTTTCTGAGCTGCTTTGGCTAATCTATAGCTTTTAAGAGAAAGATGAAATGAAATACTATACGAAACGCTTAGCAGAGTGCCTAGAATAAAGGAAGCACTCAGTAAGCAGTTGCTATTATTATCAAGAAGTTTACACACAAGAACTCAACATTAAAATGGCTATCAGAGCATCTATATCTTTTATAGAATTTATAGGGGAAAAGGTCAGTTTGTAGATTATGCTCTGATACTGGCTTATATCAATAGGAAGGATGAATATTAAAGGAATGGGAAACCCTGATGCCTTCTTTAGGTGTGTGGAGTTTTTATCTGGGGAGAGATTGATTTTATTTTCTTCCTTTTGTTTATTTCTTTCCCCTTTACCTAATGCTCTGATGTAGGAATACTACATCAAATTGAGAAACAATCTATCTTAATGTGTAACTTTTCACCGTAAGTTGAATGCATGTAAAGGACAAATATATTATGGGAAACAATTTTTACACACATATTCATTTATTAAATCCCTTTCGTTAACAAGTTTTAAAATAGAAAGCCTCCTGAAAAGATTCCTTCCTATTAATGATTATACTTGCATGTGATGAACCTCTTCTGAAGTGCCAATCTAGCATAATTAGTTAACAGGACCTGCCTTTGTGTTATTTTTCCATGCTAATGATTTGATTCAATATGAACACAACATTTATGTGCATGGCAGCCATTAAAATAAGTTGTTGAAATCATTAATATTGGTTAGGAAAAAGGCTTACTACCAAATATTTAAAAATATTTTAGATTACAATTAAATATTAAATGCTATGCTCTTTTTCACTTTTACAAAGAAAAGTATTAGGTTAGATTTATCATCTGCACAATGTTGATATTTGCTTTTTCTTTCCTGTAAATACACTGTTGATAGTTTTTCAATTACCAATCCCCTTTTTCCGAGTACCAAGGGATGTAACAGATTCAGAAAAAGGTGACTGGTAAATAAGGTGTATACATATTTGACGTGTTTGCTCATTTTTAGGTCAGAAAGTTCAAGTTTATAAATAGCTCTTTAGAAGGCTGGCTGCCACTTAGAATTAATGAAACTCAGAAGCAAAGTGCATGACCTAGCCAAGGCGATTCATCCAACATATGGAGTTTAAGTTTCATTTTGTCTCAAAACTTTGTGATGCCAGCAAATGGAGCTCATAACGCTACTTACCAATCCCTCATTTTACCCCAAACAATCCTTTGATCTTAACCAACCTCACCATGGGCCCACCACAGCTCCAATACTGAGTAATCACATTACTTATTTGTCCCTCAAAAATCACAAAGTTTTAGAATATGCTGGAAGTGAAGTGATACTGTTTCATAATTCAAACACTAGAGAGCCTCATCTAAATGGACCAGATCATCCAAAAACTAGGGCATACAAACTATTATGAGAACCCTATTCATTCCAAAATCTGAGCAACTATGTTTATTGTTTAAGGAAGCTCCTGCCTGCTTGTCACAAATACAGAGGGTAACTATTTGCAGAACAGAGACTGACTATGTTTAGAACCACTTTCAGGAACACGCTGGAGATCTGGATAAGTACAACTCCTGAGAAAGTGATCTTTATTTCCCCTACTCTGAGTTTTTCTGAAATGTTTCAGGATAGCTCAAATATCAAACTTTTGACTTAAGCTTTGATTAAGAAAATTCTACTCCAGATAAGGTGCTGTAAGAGGCACTGGGATGGTTCTTGACAGAAAGACACTCCCTGGGAAATCTCAGTACAATTAGGATGAAAGAATAATGACACAAATGAAGAGAATATAGGGCAGGATAGAATAGTTCTTTCATATGTCTCATGTAATACTAAGGAAGTACAGAGGAAGAAAAGAATACTTAAGGTCAAGACTGAGTATAAATCAGGGGTCAGTCAGAATCCCAAACTGATATATTTCACTGGGCCATTTCCCAAATCAGGACATTTGCTTTGCTGTTTGAATAACAGCTTTCCATCAAAACTAACCACTCAACTGAGACAAAAAACAAATGGTTTCGACTGAGGGTAAATATACGTATGTTCAGACATATATAGTACTAGCTCACCACATTTTGATTATGTAGAAGATACAGCCTAGCCTACATATAAAAACTGATTCTACTGAATCATAATTGAACATGCATACAGGTCAATTAGGACTTTGCAAGATCTTCCAGTAATAAATAATGAATTAATTTTTGCATTTTACAAAGCAGTTTACCTTCAATTGCTAAGAATATTTAAAACATTTCAAGCAAGAGCTATGCATTACAATCACGAGCAAGGGCTCCATCTTCTCTGGCAAACTCACATTACTAGGAGAACACACCCCCTCCCAACTTTCAAGTCAAAACTGAATAAACATGGGCCTTTTAGTATTCCTTAAACCCCAACAAAGTTGGGATACATCAATTTAATAGTAGAAGGAAGTCCCTAAGGCAAGGTAACGCCTTTGAATTCATCTGGGCTCCTTTCATCAAAGATCAAATCTAGAAAGAGTATGAAAACAGTTTCAGTTGACCATCAACATGATTCCAGCAGCAAAGGAAATAAGAATATAACTTCAATAGCCAGAATGCATATCCTGCAGGCATTTTAGATAAAAGAATGCCACCTTAGCTGCAACCAAAATGAGTGGAAAGCCATGGGAAAATCCAGAAAGGTTAATGTAATTATTTCCATGAGATCAATATAATTTGTTATATAACTTCCTATCTTTTGTAATATGCAGTTGCAATTTGGCATTTTCATATGAACATTATTTAACTGCCTTGCATTTTGAATGCATATACATTGGTCTTTTACGTAAGCTGGTCTCACCCTCTTCGTGGGCAGGGACTATGTCTTACTCATCCTTATGTACCTGACACATATCCTACCACAGAATAAATACAGTGACTTTCTGTTAGTAAATGAGAAGAACACTATCAAAATAGACATGTGATCATGACTATAAAAGGCAGGAAGTAGGAAACAGTATTGGTACAGTTAGACTAGCACAATGTCCTAGACATCATGTGAGGTCCTTATGCTTTTTATTTAATTCTGTGCAGTCCACGATAAAGAAATAATAATCTGTATTTTACAGATAACATTTAAGCTCAGAGAGGTTAAGTAACTTGCATAAGCTCACACAGTTAGTAAGCGGCAGACTGAATATTTAAATTCAGGTCTGATTCCCAAACCTTTGCAGATACACACTGTAGGCACTGGTGAAAAGGCACTCCTTAACCTCTTTCTAAAATTTTAAGCCATCTAAAGGCACAGGTTGCAAATTTCATACCTATAACTTAACACAGCAAAGAAACTATACTATAATCAGCTTACAGCAGTCTCTAAAATGAGAGACAGGTTTGAAAGCCATCTAACAGACATGAACTGGATTTGCTCGTAATAGGAAACAACTGAGAATTTTCCCGGTTTCAAACACTCGTTCATGGGAAAGTGTGTTTGAGTCATAGTTGCTTTGTAAAATACATGCTTTCCTCCCTTTAATCACTGTAATACTATAACTCTGGAAAAAAAAGAGAATGGGATGGGGTCATCATAAATCGGGTATTTTAGAATTAGTGAAAGCATCTTTTTTCATGAAAATAAACCAACATCAGTGTATCTCAAAACAAGGCCGACTATCTCCCAACTAGAAAACCTAAGCATTTCCCCATCTTTAACACTACTTATAATGCCATATATTTTCATTAGGTTAGGCCTAAAATAAGGCTCAGGTAGAGAAAATATATGTGAACACAGAATCATAATAGGACTACCCCGTATTCATTTGAAATACCTAAAACTGAATATTTAAAGATTCAATGACAGCTAGATTGGCCCACATTTCATACAAATTTTAGTCTTGTGACACTAGCCTGAGAGAAGCCAGTCAAATACACTGTCCCCATAATAGAAGATATATCTGTAGCACAGAGACATTAAAGACATGTCAAATATTGCCCTGAAGGAAGCAAATAGGAACTAGAAGCCAATTTTACTAAATCCCTGTCCCATTTCCCTTCAGGGAAGTATGGCTTCCATGTTTGGAGTTTGTTACTTACTGTGTAACATAAAAGTACTCATCTTGAGAATATTTCAACTACTCAGCTTCAACTAAAATAGCTTTAAAAATTGATTACTTCTCCTAAAACTAACACCTTCTACAATGCCTTCTTCAAACCGTGGCATTTGAGGGAAAATACTATATTAGTTCCCCAATTTTATCTCACTGATAGAGCATGTAAACCTAGAGTAGTGCATGATACATTCCAGGAACACTTTCAGAAATGTTAGCTGAATAAAAAACACCAGCAATAAAAAACAAGTTGTCTGGAGACATCACCTCTAGAACCACGTTTCCTTTTGAGACTATGGAATCTGTAACTTCTTGGAGTAGGCAGGATCCTAAGACGACCCATTGAAACTCCTGGCCCTTGGTGTACATGTAATTTTTCCAGTCATTCAGTATACTGATCTTTGTGGGGCTGTGCAAGGGTTCTGCAGATGTAAGCAAAATGCCAAATCAATCGACCTCATGATAGGAAGATTATCTACAGAGGTCTGACCTAATCATATGAGTCCTATCAACACAGTTTCCTCTGGCTGGTCTCAGAAGAGGAAAACAGGCCTGGAAAGAGCAAACATCCATGGGGCCACAAGGCCAGAAACTGCCCAATAGGAGCTGAGAGCAGTCCCTGGCCAACCGCTAGAAAATGGGGACCTCAGTCCTACATCTGAAAGGAAATGAATTCTGTCAACGACCAGGGAGCTCAGAAGAGGACTCTGAGCCCAGGTGAAAATCACAGCCTTGGCTGACACCCCAATTTCAGCCCAGTGAAGCCCTAAGCAGAGTATCCAGCCATACTGTGCCCAGTCTCCTGAACTACAGAAAATCTAAGGGACTAAACTTGTGGTATCTTAAGCTGCTAAATTTATAATTAGTTACACAGCAGTAGGAAACTAACACGTTCCTTTATTTTTAATGTACCTCATGCTTCCTTAACCATACTATATATAGAAACGTATTTACTATATACTGTCAACCTATCTCTATAGAGCCACTCTGTGGGGGAATGATGGCAACTTCTGCCACAATCCCTGCCAGAATTTACCATGGAGTTGAGGGTAGGAGGCACAGTCACAGGAACTAGCTTAGTGACAACCCAAGTTAAAGCAGGAGTCAGACTTTTTGAGCCGGGACACAATGATTTGGAAACATTATCATGCAAAACCTGGATGAAAAAGAGAGAACAAAGAACCGGAAGACCACGCAGTAGACTACAGGCAATAAATCAAGGGAAAGACGCACAAGATGAGCAGTGGAGATGAAAAAGAAGGAATTAGCCAGGAGATAGTTGAAAGAACACTGGATAAAACTGTCCTCCTCATCACTCAGCTATTTGTTTACATCTACCTTAGAGGGTAATGAAATCGTCACCCTTCATTCATGTGACACGCGTTCCCTGGGTACTGCTTATGGGCTGGGCCCGACTGCAGGAGCCAGAGACAGAGACTGAGGCAAACGCCATGCTTGAAGGAGCTTCCCCCTTGGGGGGAAGCAGAAAGTGAACAAGCTCACAAATAATGTAATTCCAGAAAGCACAACGTTTGTATTACTTATGTCAAAGCCTAGCATTGTTGAGTAAGCAAGACAGATACAGCTGATGAGAGATGTCTGAGAAGGAAAAAGAGAAGAGCCAAGTACAACAGTACAATTCTGAATGTTTGCAAGAGAGACTGGAGAAGAGGCAGTATCAATGAAAGAAGTAGGGAATCTTAAAATAAACCAGATACAAACGTCCCTGTGCCTGTTTCCTCACTGGCAAAATGGGCATAATATGAGTAACTGCCTCATAGGGCTGTAGAATAAATGAGCTAATAATATATGCATGGCGCTTAGAAGGGAGATGCCAATCACTATGCAAGCACAAGCTACTGGTTTTATTATTTGCTCTTTTTTTAGAATTCACTAATGACTGACTACTATCCTTACCACTTTCTCAATCATTGGGAAGGACACACTGTAAAGGAAACAACATTATGTCATTAGTGCACTAAATAAAATTGGAATTAATTTCAGTGATTCACTCAGGCATATCTGCTTAAGAAAATATGCATATATAAGTAAGATACACTTACTAACTTTTTAGTTCTCATTATTTATTATCCTCAATTCACATCTGGGAAGGTTTTCTATGAGAGAAATATAAAATATGAGCCAGATTATACTTTGGAAATTACAAATTACTACACAAATCATTTTAGTTTTTTATATACCTTCTGTACAACTCAGAGATAATAGTGATTTCATTCATCATTCTCTCAACAAATATTTTAAAGAAACTATTAGACATATAATAACAATGTGGGAAACATAATGGCCGCAACATGCCTTTTCCCTATCATAACCCCTACTGCACTTTATTGTAATTATGTGTCTAATTTTTTTAATTTCCAAGATAGACCATAAATTACCTGGTCCACAGGCTCAGACCCCTTTTTACTGCTGCATCCCCAGGGCCAGATGCAATACTCGGGGCACAGGCAGCAGTCAGGGTGCCAGTAAATATTTCTGAATGGATGAATGTCTCTCATTCATAATTAAACAAAGGTAGCAGATTGGGAGATGTTAATGTTAAATCCGAAGTCAAGAAATATGGATCTTTTTCAAAATTTATACTAAGTTGCGTGTGTTTTCTGATAGTTATTAAACATCAGGAAGAGCGGTTCTCAACATGGATGGAGCAGGTGAGAGTGTTCATATTTATGAAAACAGAGGATGGACTAAAAAGGCAGAGAAATATTGCCCTACCACAGAAAGAAATCTTTATAACCCAAGCACACCATGGATTTGATATGAATGACTGATGCTATAAAAGAGCCTGGAGATTTCTTAGGATAAATCTAATAAAGAACAAACCAGCTTATGTAAACTGAAATTTCCAAGTGCAGGTCTCAGTTTCAGTATTCATGAAAACCTATACTACTGTTCTCAGTGTCTACAACATCCTAATTACTCATACACTGAGAAAATCTGGTTCACCATCATAAATTTGCTCAAAATATAAGTGGTGAAAATGACATACACAGTAAAGGAGACTATTCCTAATGGCTATTTTCAGTTCCTGGTAATATCAGCAACAAAGGACACTGTTTAGCACTTTGAACACACTAAGCAGTGGCTCACTACAATCTGACATAATCAGATCATAGTCTATGATAGGATTCCCTAAGGAATAGGGATTGGATTGGATAGGATAGGATTCCCTAAGGTTGGCTGCGACTGGCTAAGTGATTATCAATCGTCACCATTTTTTTTTCTCATAAAAATAATACAAGTTGTAATAGCTGCCATGATTCAATATTTAAATGGAAACAAATGAAAGAACTGCATCTGAATAGAAACACAGAAGGGAAGTGTGAGCAAAGGGAAGTGTGAACAGAGAACCGGAAGCCCTGTCTAAAGCTCAAAAGTATGGCCAATAGCTAGTCTCTTTCCTACTTGCAGGACTAAGGACAAAACACAGAGCTAAAGAAATTTACTGACGGCCATTCTTACAGAAGATTACAGAGCATGATTTTCTCAACTTAAAAAAATATACATTTTATTGTCTTTATGGATGCGTGGAGGAGGGTTGTGGTGATCAATCAGTTATGCCCAGTTTTAGTAGAAGTAAGACACCAAACCAGTAAACTGGCCCTTTTTAAAGAGTTCCCCTTGAATCTTTCAGAAACTAAATTTTTCCTTCTCATCTGAGATGACTTTGGAGAACTCATACCCAAAGGCAGAAAACAAGATATGTAATGACAAAGTAGACACTGGATAATTCAAAATTAAAATAATCTCAGCTCATAAATCGTTGAGGCTTATTAGAGATTAAGGTATGTATGTTTCAATACTTACAAATGTACTCATTAAAAATACTACATACACTTTTTGGTAGGTCACAAGGACTTCAACCTTTTTTATAGTAACAATGTCCTGTCCTCTAAAAGTGTAACTCTGATGATTTTACACTCTCACCCTATCATAATGACACCATTATCTACTGAAAAAATATATGATTTGGTTTGGCCTTCTGATCGTCCATATCCTGCCTTCTCTAAACTCAGATATATACCTAGTCTCAAGAGAATTACATGGTTCACACATCTTCATTTAGAAATAGATGAGATATATGGGGTACTAACAAAATGTTAGCATTTTTCATCACAGCATGTGGGAACATATTTTCCTATTTCATTTTTGTATGGTTGCATTGCCCAGTTATTCCCATCATACAAAACCAAACCTAAAATGCTCGTTGAATCCTATCTCAAGGAGCAACAATCTTTTAAGGGAAAACAAATTAAAGCTTTCCTCCCCTCTGCTTTTTAGAAAAGATCCAGAATTCTTCCCACAGCATTTAATCTTTTCTCATTAAAAAGTTTTATAGCATACCATTGTCTGACAGAATTTGGTTCAACAATCATGTATTTCTTGGTTTACTAATAAAGGGTTGGGTTTTTAAACATTAATTAAAAGGCATACATTTTGTTTTCATTTATTTGTATCAAAAGATCGTGAATTATGATGCTCAAAGGACACATTATATTCTGATTTAAGAGCAAAGCATGGCTTTAGGCAGGAAGAAAAAATGTGCCTCTGACATTTTGAAGAGGACAGAAAATGTTACCAGAAATATACTTTATTAGAATCCCTATTAGTATGAATTCTGCTCCTTTTCAAAAGAGCTCCTTTAAAGTTACAACTTTCTGGGGCACCTGGGTGACTTAGTCAGTTAAGCATCTGACTCTTGGTTTCAGCTCAGGTCATGATCTCACAGTTTATGAGTTCAAGCCCTGTGTCAGGCTCCTCAATGGGGCTCTGTGCTGGCAGTATGGAGCCTGCTTGGGATTCATTCTCTCTCTGCCCCTCCTCCGCTTGTTCTATCTCTAAATAAATAAATAAATAAATAAATAAATAAATGAATGAATGAATGAATAAGTAAATAAATAAATAAAAAACAATTTAAAGTTACAACTTTGTGAAACATACTCAACTTGTATTTTAAAAACATTTTCAAACAACAGGTGCATAACATTTTACCATTCTTTTGTATCTCTAGCAATATTCAAATATGTTTCTTGATACATCTTAAACTTATTTTTTTAAATAAACCATTTCCTATACCATACATCAAAATAAATTGTGCTATTTTATGTCCTTCCATCCTCTGCTACAGAAGAAAAGTTACTGGTCTTCCAATTTCCTCTTTTTACCTAAATATAAGTGTAGATGAAAACAAGAATGAAATAACATCTGGGGAATTTGGCTGATGGCTATCTCTGTATTTCATTCCATTTTGTTTTATCTTATTATTTTTATATAGGTATCAGGGCAAGGTACCCACAGAGGTTCTGTCAAACAACCTTTTTATCTTACCCAGATAAGGAGATTTTACTGAGGCAAGACCGAGTTTGCAGGGAATTCTTAAATGTCTCAATCCTCATAAAATCCAGATATTATAATAAGTAGTAAATCTGTAAAATAACTTTTTGCATCCGTTTTTCCTTAAGGTGAGGATAATTTAAAATATTTTTATTTTAAGAGGACAGAGTATAGCTCATTATGCCATTATATTTATTCAAAATATTTTCAATTACAATCTGCACATTAAAATTCATAAAAAAACCTCAGCTATATACCTGGACATGCATCTAATGGACAAGTTTATGCATGCAAAAATAATTCTTTTTCCTAACAGAGCTAATGAGGAACATCTGACAATGTGGAATTGTAGGGTATAAATACATATTTCCACTAGAAGCTGTAAATTTAGTATAATAATCAGTTTATTTTAGCCTTTTATTTTATGTCCTTTTGGAGTCAAATGACTACCTTTCTGCTGTTAGTTCTCGTATTTGTCTCTTATTACTGTTGCCAACAGTCACAGGTTGATCTGCCCAAGTAATTCCATTGCCCCAGACCACGGAATTAATAGCTTGAAATTGAAACTGTGGTTATATTATTATTATTATTGTTGTTATTATTTGAGAGAGAGAGAGACAGAGAGAGAGAGAGAACGCACGCAAAAGCAGGGAACCAGCAGAGGGAGAGAGAATCTTAAGCAGGCTCTATGCCCAGGGTGGAGGCCAGCATGGGACTCGATCCCACGATCCTGGGATTATGATGCAAGCCCAAAACAAGGGTTGGATGCTCAACTGACTGAGCCACCCAGGTGCCCCAGAAACTGTGATTATCTTCTTAAGAATCTGTCCTTTAATTTAGTATCAAGGACCATCAACATGTTTTTCCAGAGTTTAGGGGTTTGGTTTATTATTTTGTAGACTGGAAAGCAATGGATCTTCTATTCAGATTAAATCCAGGATGGACTACAACTCTTTGGATATAAAATTGATGACATCTTTTGTACTTACAATAATTAAATTCTACCATTCTCGAAGCGTTAAGTATAAAAAGCAACAATAATATACTGGAACAGATATTCTGAATTCTGGCTTTTCAGAAAAAAAATTCAATATTTTATTCAGGATGTCAGTTTATGGTCGCAATCCCCTTCTCCCCTCCAGATAACACTACCTGGGAGGTAACTGAAGCAGACATCTCAGTGTGTTCTGTGTCAGAATTAGACTTCGCCCAAGACGGCTCTGATTCCCTTCGTGTGCAACTATTCCTCACTTACCTCTTGGATGGAGCCTTTTGTCTTTTTCTTTTTTTAGAAAGCTGAATTGCCAAATTTTACCTCCAAATAAGTGAGTTATTTGCATTTATTTATGTGTGATTCAGATTCTAAGATTTTCCATTGGAAAGAGAGTATGTACAGCCTAGAGCCACATTACACTATTAATTTCATTTTGAAGTACTATTGGCTAGCTTTTGTGCTTTAACTTAGCCTGAATAAGACAGTCACAAATGGAAAGGAGTCATGGAAGGCCTGATGATGTCACCCTCCCCAACTGATGAGAACTCAGTGGCACTGAGGTCATTAGAAGCATCATATAATGATAAATATGGAGAAGACAAGTTAACCACCACTGCAGATCTGGCAAGTAAAAATAAAGCCAAACACAAACTAGTTACTTCAAATTTTTAGGATAAACAAAATATGCGGAAAGTAGATACCCTTGGGATATATTTTTTGTGATGTTTCTTTCATAAATAAAATATACCCAAGAGGGTGTAAGGATTATTAGGCATTAAGGGTCTTTTAATTACTTTTTTCTTTTATTTTAGAGGGAGGGAGGGAGGGAGGAAGTGAAGGAGGAAGGGAGGGAGAGGGAGAGAGAGAGAGAGAGAGAGAGAACACAAGCAAAGAGGGGCAGAGGGAGAGAGAGAGAATCCCGTGGGGTTCAAATCCCATGAACCTGGGATCATGACCTGAGCCGAAATCAAGAGTCAGATAGATGCTCAACAGACTGAGCCACCCAGGCACCCCAGGGTCTTTTAATTTCAAACCAGTTCTCACTTGGCTTCTAATATATATATTTAAAGTTCTGAAAAAAAAAAAAACTATTGAGAAGAGAAACAAAAATTTGTGGGAGGAAGGTTAGTCAGGAAATACTTTAGGGATTATGGATTTTAAAGAAAATATTGACCTTAGGTAGAACAGGAGGGGCAAGGGTGGTCTCAGTCGGAGACCTTGCTAAGCAAAGTCTCAGAGGTAAGAGTGTTCATGAAATATGTTTGGAGGGTGTCCAGGACAATAAGTGGATACATTTTTCATGCATTAGTTGGAAAGGCAGATAAATCTGCAGTAAGAACATGACTTTCACTGCTAGAATACCTAAACATTTGGTGAGAAACAGGAGCCACTGAAGTTTTTCGAATATAACAACTGTATTTATTGAGTACCAAGCACCATGCATCATAATGTCCATCATTTTTACTTAATTCCATCAATACTCTATGGATTGGGTGCTATTATCATTCCGTGTCACAGATGAGGAAACTGAGACTTACCAGACAAGATAATTAATTGGTGCTAGGCCACATGATGAGTAAATGGCAGAAACATGATTTGAATCTACGTCTCAATGAAAAGTAAATGAGCAAAACAGTATTGTAAAACGGCGGGGGGGGGGGGGGGGGGGGGAGGGGGGAATGGGCCCAAAGTGTTTTTGATAGATTGGAGGGGTGAGATTTTTTAAAAAAGAGGCTAGTTAAGACTACGAGCTCTTTTGAAGTGCAAAACATTATGCTTGACTTCTAGCCTGCACTCAAATATCTGCTGACCAGAATATTAGAGGTCTAGGACTGATAACATTTTGTCACTTTCCCTTTGAACTTCACGGGTTTTTACCCACATCACCATAATAAACCACCAATCTTTAACTTTCACGGTTAAGATTCTTTTCCAGTTCATTCTTTTCTAGTCTCAAATATTAAAATCTACTATAAGTCACATCATGGTATAAAGCTTTGATTTCTATCAAGAAATCTTTTTAAGAGATTCACCTATTATATAATATTATCATCAATTTATACTGTTAGAAAACATACTGGTACAGATCTTCTAACAATTTGAACATCTGCAATTTCATTTTTCTATATTTAAAGCATACAATTTTCAAAGACATGCTGTAAATGGGTACATATTAAAAGTAATTAAAGATTTAAATAGATGTATGCATTAACTTCGTACAGTGTTACATAGCATAGGATTATTTTATTTTAGTGGAAAATACTGATTTATAAAGGAAACGCTAAATATTTCTGTAGCCAAAATATATTTCACATATCTTTCACAAGATTCTGTCACAGCTCTGAAAAAATATATTCCATCATTTCATTAACAAAGCTTGAACTCATGCTGGGGCATCTCATTCTCAAGCACTAGATTTAACAATGGGACTGTGAACTCCAGTGTCCATGGCAACAGTAGCTAATTCTTCTTTCCAATCATGGTGGCAATTCTCTCCCATGGCTTGAATCAGTTACAAAACAAAATACTCTCAAAGACCTTTCTGAGCCAATAGCCTTGCAGCTAATCTGCTAATAGGAAATAATCTGCAGCTAATACACACATTCCAGGGCGGCAGTGTGTTTTCTTAATACTTTGTTTCGTGGGCCTCTTTCCAAAGAAAGCACAGTAAAGAATAAAAAAACAGACATTCATTAAAAATAGTATTATACTACCTGGCCACTATTAATGCCTAAAACTTGCTGGAACTTGCATTGCAAGAGTTTGTTAAATAGCAAGTCGAGAGGAGGCAATGTAGCAACAAAGAGAATGAAAGCAAATTGTTTATGCCAAGAGGGTAAGAGCTGAGTTAAGAGAAGGCATATTTAAAACAATTGATTTTTAGCAAACATTTACAGTGAACAAATTATTTTTTTTTCAATCTCTACTTGCCACTATTTGTAGAATCTGTCATTGGATGCACTCCAGCAACAAATATCTCAACTGCCTTGTAAAGCCTCTTTTTTTTTTTTTTTTTGGTCCTCACTGTGGAATAATGGAAATGGTTTAGCATTGAAATTAGTTTTTCACCTCAAGGGTCAAAGTTTAACATCTCAAGCAACTATAATGACCTAAAATCATTCTAATTACAGAGAAGAAACAGTCTTCCCCAAACCCTGCTAAAATTGATGAATCAGCTTCTAAAACTCAGTATTGCCTTTTGTTCAGAGGAAGATTGGGATGTTTTTGCTTGAAAGAAAAGCCATGAATAATCATAAAGAAAGATGAAATACCTTTTCAACCCACTCGGAATGGAACTTCCTCCTGCTCAGGGTTGGGATGGCCTGATACAGCAGTGTACCTGCGTCCGTGTTCCAGACCCTGAATTCTACCTGGCTCAAAGAGAACGTGATGACTTCTGCCTTTACGCTGCAACTCTTCATTTGGGAAGAAGACTCCCATTATTTCCCCTTCTACATTTTATAAAAAGGAAGCAAAATGAAATAAACACAAGTAGAGGAGGAACGAAATCTCTAAAGTGAAAGGAATCACAACACCAAAGGGTATCTCCTTCATCCTCTTTAAATCCGTTTTATAATTCTGGTTGCTATGACAACATGATGCAACTCTATATTACCATGACAATCTGACACAACTTTCAAAAAACAGTAAGCACTGTTTTATTCTGTTGTTCAATTGCTCCCAAGGAAACATGCTGTTATTTACTTCTGTGATAAAACTTGTACTATAGTTGTATAGATCTTATGTCAGAAGAAGAAAAGCCAAAATATGGCAGACAATGGAGGAGAAACAATATAGATCTCAGTTAACCACTGATTAAATGGGACCTTTTTTCCTATTAAAGAATGTGAAATTGGAATGTTCTTCATTTGAAAAACGGAAAGGGCTTCTTCACACAAGAGGGTGACCGTTCACGCAAAATAGGGTTGGGTTTACCTTCCCAGCTACTACACATATTTTGCCATCACCTGTGCAATATGAAATGAAAGTCTACGAAAGGGCTACGGGGAAGCCAGAGGATTGGGTGAAACCCAAGTAATGGATTATACACAGCTAACCACACTGTTCAAACAAAACTTGTCGAGTTCAAATTTTTAGTTCAATTGAGCATGGTCTTTCTTGAATTATTAGATATTTTCAAAATGGGAGTACTTGGAGTCCCTCATTTCCTTTCCTGGATGATTATTTCCCATTGTCACTTCACACTTAAGTCTATGATCTGATGTCTTAGAGCCTTCTTCTCACCACCCCACTACCTCATCAATTCCTCCCACTGCTTCTCAGCTCGTGTAATAAATTAACAGCTGTATCTGTTAGGCAACTACAACATGTCAAATCCTGTGTCTGAAAACCCTTATGATAATTATGCAAAAATAGGTGCTATTTCTACTGGATGGAAAATACCACAACTTAGAAAGTCTAAGGAACTCTCAATAACACTCAGGTATTAATTTGCAGAACCACAATTTGAACCCGAGTCTTTGGTCTCCAAAGCCCAACCTCCTCCCAACCAATGGACTGCCTGCTTTTCGAAACAAAGAACATCTTTCCTTTCTTGTATTATGACAATAAATACTAACATCTGTAAATACAACAAGAAGTTATCTATATCTGGATAAGCTTTCTTTCATTTGAAAATGGGTAATATTTTGCTATATCAATGTAGATATTAAAAAGGCAGAAAAATAAATCATTCTAGACAGGAAGAAGGTAAATGTGATTCATATCCCATAACAAGTTTGCATATTTTAAAAAAGATGCAAGCACCTTGCTTTTTCATTCTGAAATATAATGGCTATCATTTACTACTCAATAGTTGGGAGAGAAAAAAAATCTAGTAAGTTAAACTTGGCTATCAGCAATTTTGCTGGTCATTTCAATTTGTATGAAAAATAAGGTAGGGCGAATTTCTCAACATGATAAAGAAAGGATGATTCCAACTACATAACTAAAAGAAACCCTAACAGGGGCACCTGGGTGGCTCAGTCCATTAAGTATCTGACTTCAGTTCAGGTCATGATCTCATAGTTTGTGAGTTCGAGCCCTGTGTTGGGCTCTGTGTTGACAGCTCAGAGCCTGGAGCCTACTTCAGATTCTGTGTCTCCCTTTACCTCTGCCCCTCCTCTTGCTCACGCTCTCGCTCTCTCTCTCTCTCTCTCTCTCTCTCTCAAAAATAAACATTAAAAAAATAAATAAATACATTGAGGAGGGCACCTGTTGGGATGAGCACTGGGTGTTGTATGGAAACCAATTTGACAATAAATTTCATATTAAAAAATAAATAAATAAAAGAAACCCCAACACAACAAGCCCATTGCATTCAAATTTTTCAAAGTGACTCATAGTATACACAGTGAAGTCTCAATAAACATTTGTTGTAACAAGTTTCCTACATTTGTGTCTTGATTACAGATCAAATTTTTTAATATACATTTTATTTTAATATATATTAATATATAATTATATGTTATATAATATATATTAATAACATATATTTTACGTGTATATGAAAATATACATTTAGCCTTATATACACCTGTTACCCCAAATTTAGATACTCCAAGTTCTGACGCTAAACTACTGAATTTCAGCCTCAAAAATACCTTTTAATTTAAGTAGCATTTCATTTAAGTAGTATTTTCATGTGTCCAAAGCGGGGGGGGGGGGGGGGGCGGGGAAATGATGATATAACATTCAAAATGAAGGTAAAAATATCATCTTCACTTTGCTCATGGAATATTTTGTTGAGTGAACACAGAAGTGTAATTCAGTTCTTGTTTGTGTGCCATAGAAAACATCCATTCCCTCCCTCCCTCACTAATCATATTTGCTACTTATAGCAAGTCTAGAGATGATGGCTCCAGTGACCTCAAGTTCTAATTTTTCTGAAAAACAGAGGAAATGACACAGAGGCAAGATAGAGAAAGCGATTAAGGGGAGGGGATAATTCTACCAGTTCTGTTCCAGGAATAACCATGAGACCTGAGGAACAATTCTCCTATTTCATGATGCTCAGTTTCAAAGAAGGGAAGAAGATCTGTTTGCTCAATTGTTGACATTGTATATGACACAAAATATCAGAGGTTAAAATTATTACATGAATAAGCTTCTGTAAAGGCCATCTATTGTAAGCTAAGGTTTTGATTGTGGGCATGTACCAAGGTACATTCTTGTGATAGTAAAATATTATTTGAACGTAAGTTAAATCAATATTTATTGAGTGTTTTTGATGCCAGAGGTACCAAAAAAAAAAAAAAAAAAAAAAGAAAAGAAAAGAAAAGAGCTGTCAAGGAACGAGGAGCCTGGATGAGCTCTATCAATATCTGTGCATATTTCCCATATGAAACCCTACAGGAAATACGGCGATGGTTAAAATCCTGCCCACAAGAAGTTTATAATCTAGCAAGTGGAAGAATTATAAAATTTTATTATAATAAATATGAGTCTGCCAAATGCATTCAGAGGTACAAATGGTCTTAGTGTATAGATGAGAGAGGAGAAAAGATTTTTATCAAGAGCATGTATTACTCTTTTGTCTTTTTCAGTTAATTTTATGATCATAACATGAGCAGGAACAATAATATTCAATGAAAAGATCTTATATTATTGGTGCTATCTCAGCATATGAACATGCTCCATAAAACTGACAATTTGTTAATTCACTGTATCTGCAGTGTCTTCCGGGAAAAATGTCAGATAGTAATGAATGAGTTTGTTGGATATCTAACAGTGGAATTAAGAATTCAACGTCCCTAGGCATGCTTCCATCCTGAGTCTACCTTATACTAGGGTATTTTTAAACCAGCTACAGACAAAGGTTGGCAGATGAAAATTGCTAAGTAAAGCTGATGTTTCTTTGCTCTTTTGAAAGTTAAGACTACTGTTTGAGAAGGCAACTGATCCTAAGACTGAAAGTTACATTGGCTCTCTAGCCCTATTCATTTGTAGAAATAATCTTGAAGTTCAAAATTGAGGATAAGTTCCTCTCTCCACAATGAAGACAAACGTCCAAAGGATAATACAAATCTTCTCAGTCAAAATGGATGGAAGGAAACCCATACACAAAGATCCTACCTTTTTAAATAATAAAACTGACCATGTCCTTGTTCAAATGGTCTTTTTTTTTTTTCTTCCTTTGCAGTTTAGAAGTCCTCAGCGGATTAGAGGCATCAAAAAACAAAGGCACAGGAAAGGGGTAGGGAAGGTCATCTAACAACACTAGTGAGGCAGAAATATTAGATGTTGAGTAAGAAGATCAGAAAACTGTAAGAGACAGACAAAAGAACTCAAGAAACAAATTAGATAGATGTGACTTAGGAAAAGCAATGGATACTGCTACCTTATGTACCAAGGGTCAGTAAGCCAGAGAAGAAATTGCACTTGATTCATGGACTTCAACGAGGCAGTTTACCAAATACTTTAGCAATATCCCCCCCCTCCTCCCCACAAAGTTTTCTGGTCTTTCTTTTCTTCTTTTCAGTTTTAAACTTGGAGAATAAGTTCAGAATTTGGAAAAATTCATTTATATAGAACTTAATAAGCTAGGAAAGCACGATATAATGTAGTAGAAGCCATGACTATGTATCTGGATCCTGTAGGTGTGGGATTTGATGTATCTGTAACAGAAGGTTCATGTTACACAAAGTAAGGAAAATCAAACCTTGCTGAAAACACCAAAGGAACTTCATGCCATGTATTTCTTTGAGGAAATGCCAGAGTTGACAGAACCATGATTCATCATAACACACTTCTTGTCACTAAAAGAAAACACGTATAACCCCAGACAGAAATGACCTAATCCTGGTTGTTTACTGAAGTTGTTATAAGGCAACCCATTTCTATCACAAGTAGTTTCCACCTGGGAGGTGTGGCAGACTTAAGAATAGATTCCCTACATTGGAAATGTTTATTTACCCATTTAACCTACTTACTATGGTATTAAATTAAGCCTTTTGAAAAATGAACAACCTTTAAACCCAAAGAGATGAGAGAAGTTTTCAGAAATCACGTCATATTTTTGGCATTTATTAATATTCTTATGCCTTAAGCAGAACCTGTGATAGAACTATTCCCATTTTTATTTAATAGAACAATAAATTACGGGATGGATAACGAGCTACTTTAGCACAATGGTTATGTAGCTTCAGAGACGACAGACTTCTTCTGGGTTATGTCCTAAACCCTGAAATTATGTTGATAAATGACAAAGGGCAATTGATTCAAATTTATTACAATTTATCAACCAATAAAATTCTTCTTGCTTCTTTATAAAGTGTTTTAAGATGACTGAGCAAAAACCTTCAGGAACTGTAAGGTGCTATGTCAATGATATGTATGTACTACTGACAAATCAATAGGCCCCGCATCTTTAGAAAACAAAACACTTTCTGGCTGTGTTCATAGTGAGACTCAAACATTAAGACTGACCAGGGCCAATATATATCTTGTGTGTTAACACCAGGTTGATCTTTCGTTCCCTTTCCTTTCCTTTGTGCATTCTACCCTCAAGAGGACACATGTTTTCAAAGCTTTTGAAGACAAAATGTTCTAGTTTTTTAAAGTCTAACTAAGATTTTTCAAATTGAGATCTTTTACAGATCGGGCTTTACTTCTAAACAACAACAAAAACTTAAAAGTAATGAGAATGTAAGCAGAAGCCATAATCAAAACCATAAGTTAGGGGTGTCTCCTGAAACACACAGTTTTCTTTAGTAATGGAGTCAGTCTGTCTGAAATGTTTCCATACCATTTCTGGGGGCAGCAGAAATGCTGCTTTAGTGCTCTTGGAGGCTAAAAAAATTTTAATGAACACAGATTAGGAGAAATTATTGAATTCATCTGCTGTGTCTGAGCAATATAATTGATTAGATGGTATAAAGATATTTTTATACAACTAGATGAGTTAGGATATAGTGTGAAGTTATTTGTGATACTGTTATGACATGAAGTGCTCTGGGAAAATGCTGATTTCTTAAGTTACCTAAACAAGTTCAATGCCATCCTTTTGTCATTCCTAAACAGTCGGCGTACAATTCTGCGTAATTAGATTTGCCTCAGTTATCTACATCTACCACTACAAAAGCAAGTAACTAAATGCATGACATGGTATAATACATCCTCACTGAATTCAGTGAGAATCTTCATGCTGAGTAATTGTGCCTTCAAATAGTTTCTAGAGACACAGAAACTTTTTTTTTAAACACCGTTGCCAGTTTATCATTCCATGTGTGGAAAAACACAGATTAGGTGGTCATTCAGCTGACTTGAAGTATAATGACATGATGAACTAGGTTTTAACGCCAACATGGTCCAGTCATGGCATGTGTTCTTCACAGTGACAGAGAATCCCAAATTTCAAGCATATGAACCAAACATACTAGGGATATGTGGATAGGTCTTGTTATAGGGTAATTTCCTTCATTGCTCTTTCTCATGAAGCAGGGAATTGTGGGGGAAGTGAGAGGGTTGGGGGGGGTAGGGGGGCAGGGGTGGGTTGGGTTGGGGAGGAGTTAATGAGCCTGATCACCAGTAACTCCTAATTCTCTCTTTCCCACCTTGGCTTCAGCAATACCCACCAGTTTCTTCAGGCTGTCATCAGAGTTGGGACACTACTCTACAGAAATAGCACTATAATCCCAAACCATATTTTCCTCAGTCTCCTTCTTCTCAGTTTAGGCTTCTTCAGTTTATTCAAGCATTGGTTTATATATCCATTCACTAAACACACAGTTGACTGTCCACGTCCCAGGTGCTATACTGGGTGGCAGAGATGCTGGAAGGAAGAAAGGATTCTGGCCTCAAGGTGTATGCCAGCTGGTGGGGAGATCAACATGCAAATAAACAGATGATGCGGCATAACCTAGGTATCCACAAACGACAGGAGAAGCTTTGAACCCTGACAAATCTCATTTATGCCCATAGTCTCAACTAATATTTAAATACCCCTAATTTCCAAAACAAAAATATCTCCTGGAGCCACATTCTCACCTGCCTGAAGTTTTAAAGTGTGGACCTAACATGTGAAATTCAGAGAGTTCATTAAAAACAAACTGTATCATTAACAGCAGTATGATTTCCACCCTGTCCACAAAGGATGATCCTGTTACTTCTTAGTTCTCTATCTTTGTAAATGGTGTGACTTTTCATACGGTCAGCCAGGGTTGAAATAGGAAGTCTTTTTTTTTAACCCCTTCACACAAGGTAGCTAACTAAACCTTTAGCAACACGAGTCTTTACCAACTTGGCATCTTAAATTCCTCTGAACCATGACTCTTCTCTAAATCTACGCCGCTGTCCTAGTCCAGCTCTTCGCTCGATTTCTAACTGATGTCCTCGTGTCTGGGTGCCGGAATGCGGCCCGTTTCAGTCCTCTATCCTCCCTGCCAGCAACATACGCTTCCCCAAACACAGATCTCATCTTGTGCTGCCCCTGGTTACAATCTGTGGTGATTCACTGTCAAGCAAAGGTTTTCACGTCCACCTTCTTGGCATTATAACGAATACGCATTTAACCATGTGGAAAACAGATTCTCCTACACAGATTAAAAGTGAGCTTAAGCATCTGGAAGAATACAGGGACACCCTTAGGACGTGCTGCAGATCTGAGCCCGTTCTTTCCTTGATAAAACAAAATACAGTCACAAGATCGGGGTGAGATCAAGGAAGTCATGACACTCTTCTCTGAGGCAGCGTTTCAGTTTTCTACAAGCACAGTGATGACAATTGGAGAAAGTCGGTAGAGAACAGAATCCAGCAGCTTAGAGCGGATGAGAATACCCTGGAGACCTAGGCACTAATAAAAGCTTTAACTTCAAAAACTAGAATAATGAAAGGCTTATTACCTCCAATTATCAACTCCCTTCCCCTTATCTCTTTGATGCGGGATCCAGGCAAAACACAAGGGATACGAAGAGAAGAGACGAGTATAGAAGTGTGCACATTTACAAGGCTTTGGCTGTCAAAGCACCTGAAGGCTCTCTGAGACCTCAGCTTCTACAGTATCTATGCAAACAGCGAAATCCAGAGCTGAAATAACATATCTAGAAACAATACACTGCATTTGGCCCACAGTAGATGCTCACCAAACATGTACTATGAGAACTGCCTGAGTGCCATCTGGGCAACTACAACTAGGAACACCAAGAAGCAGTCAGTGAAATGGTTAAAAACAGCAGGTCAGTTAATCATGCTTATAATATTTATAAACACACACACACACGCACATGTACACACCTTTAAAATAGCATCCCATTTATTTAAATTTTATTAGTAAATGTATATTCAGCCTTATTCATGGTGAGGATTTTTTAGATAATTTACTTTCACAAGAAGTCTTCAATATAAATGCCCAGGAGTAATCTGGCTTCCTTACTACATAACTTAGTACTAAAACCCTGACCAATAGTGTTTTTCTCTGTGTGTAAAATATTCTGAGAATGGCACCTAAGATACCACACAAATGCAGGTGAATTACTAGATAATTCAACCTAGCTGTCAAAAAACTGCCATCAAGTTAAAAATGAAAATAAGACACAACAGTCAACTGAAAAAGTTTAAATCGAATCCTGGATTTGGATAAGGCTCTCTTGATTGATTATCTACATCTACATTTTAAGAAAAAGCCCCTTTCAGAATTATTAAAAACTAATCAATAAACACTAGAATACATCAAATATCCTAAAATAGAGCAAAAACCTCCAAACTAAAATTAAAACAAAATTCGGTTTAACTAAAAAATCAGATAGCTGGGCCAGGTTTATTGAAGCTCCCTCAGCTCTAGAAAAAATTTTAATTCATGTTGACAAAATGAATAGGTTAAAATTAACTTTGAAAGAGGCAAAAAAAGAGGTATTCATTTACTAGTAAAGATGCAAGCTTACACACAGTATACATTTTGTCATCATCTTGATTGATTCTGGAGTTATTTCTGGTTTGGTAGAAAAGAATGAACATTTCTTTCTTAACATAGTAATGCTGTAATTTGTACCACCAACTTATTACTGCAACGAAAACCATGTTTTTTCCCTTATTTGGTATTATCAGGAGGGTGGATAAAAATTATCCACCCTTATTATTGTAGACAACAATTTGCATATTTTTCTAAGGGCCTGTGTAAAATCTGCAAGCATTTCATTAAATTCTCCCAGTGAAATCTACATACTTCGTACCCAGCCTCCTCATAATGCTGTTTCCTATCTCAGGCAGGATAACTTCCTTGCATCCTTTTTATACTCTCTCAAATCCCTCTCACTGCTGACTGGTCACCAAATCCTGTGGGTCATCTCCAGTACTCGGCACTTTCTTCAGGTTATTAGGTCTCACCTACACTATTTAAAAAAATGTATTAGTCTGTTTTTGGCCTGTCTTTTGGGAAGAAGGGGACCAGGCTTAATATATTTGAGGACAAAGAGAATGTGAACTAGGCACATGGTCAAGAAACTCTGGAGTGTTTTGGGGACTACCCAAAACAAACATTGTCTACAATTCCTTTTTTTTTTAATCAGTTACTGAATGATATATGGGTGCAACAAGACCAGCAGCTATGATTCTTACTGCCCCAAAAATAAATTTCAGATTATTTCAGAGTATTCAAAACCCCTCTGCTATTAGATTTTAACTTCCTATTAATGTCATTTACTACTTTCATGTTCAAAACCCAATGCACCCAGCTGAGAACTGGCCCTCTTCCCACCATTACACACATTTTTTTTTTTTAAGTGGTGGAATAGGAAGCTTCAATAATCTTGTTAAGGGAAATAATTTTCTTAGCATAGGTCAGGCCACGCGGTTATGAGTGATACTGATAGCACTGAGTCACTTTCCATGAAATTATTATCTGTTAGGCATATTTATTTCTGAAATCCCCCAAAGATTGTTATTTTGAAATGGACAAACCCCTACCCCAAGAATTCATTCTGTAACTAGCTAGTAAATATATATTAAAATTATACTTTAAATAGAATAAAATTGAAATAAAGTAAAAATGAAAACTTATTTAGGTGCAAGAATATTTCTGACTGTGGAGCCACCACAGGGTAATGTTTTCTTCAAAGATACAGCAGCTGTATGGGGAACTTTGGATGCATTTTTGTAAGGCACAAGATATATGCCATCATGTCCAGGGAGACAGCCACATCATTTGTGATTCTGGTAAAAAACATGTCTTACCATATCAAACAAGCCTCTGTAAATAAAAGACAACTCTTTTCAGGATATGTGTAGAATGCTCCTAGGTTACTGTCAATTAGCATTTAGGGATGATTTCAATGAAAGAATTATGCCAAATTAAGCAATGTACAAAAAAGACAATAAAGAAGTGTCTAAGAAATATAAAGCTGTCCACACCATATTTGAAATATAACAAAAACCATGTTTAGGCATGGTTGCTGTTAACATGGTTTCACTTATGGTGTAGACAGGACAGTAAATTATCACACATTCCTATAACAGGACTTGGCCTCACTTTGAAATCATGGTGGTAATATTTTTAATATGCAAGAATTCTTACCTGAGGCCAGGCATATGAAACAGGAAAACACGTGTGCTGAAATTGTTTTAACGTGTGAGACAACCACACACTTCGCCCTTTTCTGAAATTTCAATTGCATGTGCCGTCTACTGGTGTATCTTCTATAATAAATGTTATATATGATTGTGTTATTTGATGGTCTGAATTAAAAAGTCTTTGTCCTGCCCATTTCTTCCTATATGCGCAAACATTCTTCCTTAAAACTTTCTCCTAATCCTTTTAGTTTTTACAAGTAACAAATAATCCAGCTCCTTAGCAGAGGTATGCATTTGGTTCCAATATCTTGCTTTTGGCAAAAACGTAAGTAAGCACTTTTGTTTACCAAAGTTAGGTCTTAAGCTTATGGAGGCAATTTGAAAGATTTTGAAAAACTAGGGCTTACTGACTGAATGCTTGTTTAGACTTAAAAGCTTCCTGACATGGCGGGGGGGGGGGGGGGGGGGGGGGGGGGGGGGCGACATGTGTAAGTGTTTGAAAATGCTTTCCTCCCAAAGTTATATTTCTTAATTAGGAAACTTATATCAAGTGGAAATGAGTAAATTTCAAACTGTAATACCTCTAAAAATCTGTCAGCATTAATCTATTAATCTACAACTTAAAAATGTAGAAAATAAAACATCTGATTCACTATTATTTTTAGGAGTCAAAACAGTTTTGGTCTTTCAGTGAAAACAGTTTATCTTAATTCCAAAAATTTATATGATGCCACTCACAGCTCTCTAAAAAGTTACTGGTAAATTATCCAAAAGGAAATACAAAAGAAACAATGTCAAAAATGCTGCTAATGACCTAAGTGACCGGAAGGTAAAATCTGAAGATCATGAAAGATCTTTCCTTAAGGGAATCCATTTTTAATTATAATTTACAAATTTGTATGGGAAAAAAAAAATTTTAAAGGAAGAAGATGACTTTTCATATACTGGTTATCAAGAGGCCCAGCAAATTAAGTTCTGAGATGATAAAAGAGAATATAGTTTAGTAATTTATTATCAGACGTAATTAAGAATTGAGAATTATCCCTTGAACTGATTTCATGAATCAAATTTCTCTATCACAAGTGGAAATCAAATAGTCTTAATGGAATTCATATCTTACAAAATTATAAAAAGATATATTTATGGAATGGTCTCATTCTTGTTACTATTAAATTGTCTGGCCCATTATATTTAAAGCATTTAGAGACGCTTTGTTCAAATAACTCATTTAATTGGAGGAAAAATTAAATACTGGTTTAGAGACTTACCTAAATAAGATTATCTAAATTCAAAGTAAATGAGTCTGTATCTTTTATACTGTTTGAAAGCAATAATCAATGTTTAAAACTACATTTGGACAATTATAGCTTTCTCTTTTCATCCAATATCTACAATTAATACAGCACAGGTAAGTTTCATTTGTACCCAGAAATTAAGGAGATGTATTTGTAAAATGTGTACAATTAACAACTGTCCTGCTTTAAATCTTACAATTTTTTTTCTTCACGATTACACAAAGCACAAAATTGCAATGATATTTGGTTGATCTCTGTTCTTATCATTGTAAAGTGGGAGGAGAAAAAAGAGAGGTTGATAGTCTAATCCAGTTTTCAAAAATGCTAAAAAAAGGATTCAGGTTAAAAATAAAGATGGCTTAGTTTTGTCTCCCTTACAGTAAGTAGCAGAAACATGAGCTGAAAACCCGTGGAAGCTGTACTCATTTCTATTCACAAAGAACTGTTCTACTGTCTGTCTGCAAATAAATCTCCTCAGTAAATAGCTCCAAGGTTGAGCTACAGAATATTGTATGGATCAAAGAATTCATGTCTTCCTGTGTAAAGTGAACAGGCCGCAAGCCCACTTGTTTGTCTAAAACAATTAGAGCTAGTATGAAAAGGAGGGGGTTGGGACAAATAAGTTACAGCTGATTTTACTCTGCAAAATATTTAAGGGGGGTTTCAAATTAATAACCACCCAGGCCCCCAAACAGCCTAATCTTCGTCAATTGGTGCCAAATTATGCAAGGTGCTGCCAATTCTGGTTGTCTAACAAATCAAGACCAGTGTATGTTACTCCTCGGCTGAAGTCTGATTGATTCTGGTCATTATATGGGCTGATCTCATTTTCACACATGGAATCAATATGTGAGCCAGATGTTCATTTACAGAGAAGCATTGAAAGGACTCATCTACACGCAACTTTATCCCGGACCACAGAGCCCCACAGACCCATCGCCTCTTCTCACCCATACAAGGCTTCACACAGTACAAGACCTATAAAACATTCTGCTAATATTACTGTCAGCTGAATGACTTTTACAGTACTATATAAAGTTGACAGATAATACATGCCAGTCCTAATTTGAGATAGACCTTTTCTGTTGGGACCTCAACCACTGAACAAGCAAACAGATTGAGAAGTAACATTTATTACAACACATAAATCATTTTCTTACAACTACTATAGGTCTGGCCCGAGGGTGAAGCCTCGGCATAGCCTGTGAATCCTAATGCATTGCTTAAGTTACTAAATTGTACTGTCATTCCCCTATTGGTGTGCCGAAAAGAGCTTATCTGGCTTTTCAGAAGAAAGTTCTTATTACAACAATTTTTGTACTTTGTTCCATGAAGAAAAAAAATGCTAATAATTTGTCTTCTTGAAATAAAAAAAAAAGCAAAACAATAGTTTCTCTTGAACAGTAACGACCACCTTAACATATCTATTTAAATGAGACAGGTATGCTTAGTATTTCATGTCACGCACAGATTACTGCATGGTTCAACATAAGAACCAAACCCGGGTTTGCTATAAAGTTATCCAAAGAATTTTCCATTTTAAAGACAAAGCAAGAAGTATCATAGATCACAAATATAATGGAATAGATGACATGAATTCTTTTTAAGAAAAAATAATGTAATATTAAACATTAAACATGGTGGGATATTAATAGAGAATGATCGTACACAGCTTAAAAAAATCCTCCATTTTTTGGTAGAGCTGACTGAAATCAAAGTTCTTCATACCTACTGAAAAATACAGATTTAATATTATCCTGTGCTGATGAATCCAATGTGCACTTCGTGACAATAGTAAATTTCTCTACCACTTTTCCTATAGCACTATTTTGAAAATGCATGGATGACCTAGCATGGAGAGACCCTATTTTGTATCCAGTTGTTTTTTTGTGACTCTTCAACCCTCTTGGCCTCAGTGGGGTCTTCTAATTTCATTTCGTCTGCTCAGTACTGCTTAAGGATGATCTGAAGTATGTCTGTTTTTCATCAGGTAACGACCATTAAATTTTGCTGCATTTCCTGCTAAATCTTGTTGAATGGCACAAGAAACAGAAGCTAGATAACTTTTTCTTGTAACCCTGCCACGGTTTCTGAACCTAGAGCTTTCTAGAATTTGTAGAATTGTAGCTCACTTTCTAGAATTGTAGCTCACTACTGCAGAACTCCGAGGCCAGAGTCATTTGGAAGTGAGACCAAATGCTCTCCAACTCAGGATCTATTTGCCTGGAAGTATTTATGACTGCTCCATGTTTCAGCATACCCTGGAAGGACTGATCACTTGGGTCATTTCTAAAAAAAAGTTTTGAATTGTGAGTTTATGTCTGTGCAGCATTTGGGGCTTTGCCTTTCCTTCTCCTGAACTAAATGAAAATATTGGCCAATCAAATCCTCTCCTTCATGTCTTACAATTCCTCTCAGTGACTCCTTATGCTGAGTTAAAATCCTAGTGTGTTAAGAGCTAGTAATAATTGTTTCAGGGTCAAGTTTTCCTGTATGACAATATCCAAGAAGTGTAATGATGAATGAATCTACAAGATGTTTTCCTGAAAGCCAAACGTTCATCATCTCTTTAAATAGATACAGGGAGTTCCTAACAGAAGAGGGTCCTTTCCAATGAGAAGGCTTATGACAAACCAATCAATCCCAGAAATCATAACAGGCTTCCACTTACTAATGTAATTATCATTTATGAAGAACCTGTTAGGTGCCAGGCATGAAGTTAAGGCTGAGGACAGAGAGATGGGAAAGACATAAATCCCTCTTGTCAAGGGATTTGCTGTCTAGTGTGGGGAAGGGCTCAATAAATAGCACAGGGACCTCATAGTGTTTGTGGCAAATAGCATTAAAACATTTTAGTTTAGGCCAAATATTAGACCAAATAAACTCAATTCCATTTTCATTAGTATTGTCAATTTTACCTCATCTATAATACAGTAAAAATTGTTCCTTCAAGGCTAATTAAAATTCTTGTCATTTTAACAGAGAAGAAAAAAAATGATCAAAATAGAGTTTTCACTAGGGAAATTTAAAAGAAGTTGGTTCCTTTCCAAAAGAAGTGAGCAACCAAAAACATACAAGGAACCTGTTTATGTCCTGGTGAGTTGCACTCAATCTGAGGGATTTTTTGGTTCCTTGTATTCTCTTTTATTCAATACACAGTGCCTCATGGAGTCTTGGGGATCTCTTTTCATCCGTGTTCCAGTCTTCCTTTTCTCTTCAATGCCATGGCCACCACTCTACTGATTGGCCTGTGCTCTCATCAGTAATACTTGCTATTCAAACAGATTTCCAGGGTCCTGCTCCCCTCTCCTGACATCATGGAGGAGTTAATCTTCATGAAACATTACTCTCCTTTGCAAACATCAGTGGCTTTATCCTGACTAATAAAGTTCAATTAATTCAGCCTTGTTAGGCTTTTGCCTCTGTGTCTTTAACCCTGCTTCTTTAAGGTGAAGATTTCCTAGATTCAAAGGAATTCTCCTTTAGGGTCCACACTGTACCCAGTCTATCCAATCTATTCCACTTAGTCTTGGCCATCCTTCAAAGCTCAGGTCAGTCACATTCCCTCATACATATCTGGAAACAAACCTCAATGTGCCACTCCTCTTGCTTTTCCCCTTTAAAGAAACATCGGACCTATATAGCTATATAAAAATAATCACCCAACTTGGCTTGTAACAGGTTTCTCCTTTATGAAGCATTTTTAAGTGGCCAAAGAGGAACCTTTTAGGAGTTCTTAAAACTGTGCAGTTACAGACATTGAACTGATTGATCACTCACACCAGAGCTCAGGTCATCCCTCTATAATTCAGGCTTCACTCCAAAAACTATTAATCTGTTCTTCCTAAGCCATAAATTTTGCACTAGCTATTAATACAACTCAGTTCTTTGGGACTCTGTCTCTTAGGCCCTAAAAAGAATGTTAAACTTCTAACGATGAAACTGTTCCTCAACTGTCAAGTTATTAACAGAGATTTTCATTAAGATTGAAAATCTTTTGCATTGAGTCCTGAATTGTCTTTGACCTTGGCTTTCCCAATGCATTTCACATCTTGAAAGTCAGTCCCTTCCTTTACCTCTTACACAGCTCACTCAACACGTCGATTCAGAATTCAACACAGATGTCATGATGCTTTATTTATCAATATTACATAATTCCTTCTGCCATATTGAAGCACTTAGAGGAAAGCTATCTATCCTGTGTCTCCATTTTGAATGTCAAGGTTATCAGAATTCGTTCCAAAAACAGATGTTATAAAGTCTCATTCAATTGAAGAAATAAATGTAAAGGATTTTAAGAATGTAGTCAAGCAATATTCCATCACTAATGTATACACCTGTCTCAAGGACTAAATACTAGTTTTAGAGTCGTTTGTTTTACCTTCTTTAAAAATTTTCCTTTAAAGTTGTCCTTCATCAGACTACTTGGGTCGTTCTTTTAGGGCACCTGTGTCAGAGAGTATGCATGTCAAGAGTTTAAAAAGCATTATCTCCTGCCAAATCTGACATTGTTGTCTTTCTGGAGGAAGAAAGAAGCCACAGATATGTACCAGCAAAAGCAAGGACTTTGTCTCTTTAAATGTGAATTATTTATGGGGCACCTGGGTGGCGCAGTCGGTTAAGCGTCCGACTTCAGCCAGGTCACGACTCGCGGTCCGTGAGTTCGAGCCCCGCGTCAGGCTCTGGGCTGATGGCTCGGAGCCTGGAGCCTGTTTCCGATTCTGTGTCTCCCTCTCTCTCTGCCCCTCCCCCGTTCATGCTCTGTCTCTCTCTGTCCCCAAAAAAATAAAATAAAACGTTGAAAAAAAAAAAATTAAATGTGAATTATTTGCTAGAATGAAATTTACTAGACATCTATAAGTTTTCTACATTACCCCAATTCTGTTCTACTAGATACTATTCAAATTAAATATATATTGCTGTTCGGAAATCTTTTTCTCTGGAGATAAAACATTATGGACGTATTTGGTTGACCCTTATCTCATCAATCGGGCAGCATGTGTTCTTTCAATTATGTTTAGGACCCTGCAAAAATGCCCAACTCTCCTTGCTGAATATCTGCTTCATTTGTTGTCTTCCCTGCACTGCCTTCTCTGCGTCCAAAGCCTCATTTGTTCTTTCCCTTTCTGTTCTCCAATCTAATAATGATCCCTGGTTGCAGTAAAATACCACGTGTTTTCATGCTGGAAGTGAGACTTTTGGTTCCAATGGCCCTAAATCCTCACAACAGAGAGATGGGACCCAATAAAACCCCTACATATTCCGGCTTTCCCTAAAGGATAACTGACCCTTTAGTTTACATGAAGAAAAGGGGAGTTCAAAGGCTTTTAAAGGGGATTTTTTTTGACTTCCAAAGATATTCAGCCATGGTCAATTTGACTACAACAAATCTAACTTCCATACTGAATCTAAACCACATTTAGAAGTTAAATCACAAAGGCCTCACCATAGAGGCCACTCATTTTTAAAATTTTTTTTAAAGATTATTTTTGACAGAGAGACAGAAAAAGCGAGTGGGGTGGGACAGAGAGAGAGGAAGAGATAGAATTCTAAGCAGGCTCTGCACTGTCAGCATGGAGCCCGATGTGGGGCTTGAACTCACAAACTGTGAGATCATGACCTGAGCTGACACCAAGAGTCCTATGTTTAACCGACTGAGCCACCCAGTATGCCCCAGAAACCACTCTTGGTGTGAGGACAAGTGCATTTTAAAATTTAAAAATGTTCTGTCACATACAAAATTTAACATATCAAACACTCAGTTAAACAAAAGTTCTGTCCTTAGGAAAACTACGACATCAAGTCACTGGTGCCCTTTCTAAACAATGAAAAGAAGTTACCTTCGTTCTCAAAGGTAGCAAGATTTGTGGCCCTCACTGAAAGTGTGTAAGGATTTCCACTTAAAACTTTCTATTTCAGGGGTTTATAAAAGCTATAAAAATTCTCTCCAAGCTGAAACTTGGCAAACAAGAACTCAGCATGAGGACATTTTTTTTTTAAAGCCTAAATTTAAAAACAGTATGTTCATGTACTTTTTTAAGCATAAGAAGAAAAAAGGAGAGAATTTTTGAGGTTTCAGTTGCCTTTTTTAAAAATCTGCATTCCTCAGGAACTAGTTTGTCTTTAAAAATGGAAATTTGCAGACTATAAATTCAAATTTGGCCATGTTTCTTTGAGAATTTGATATAAATTAAAATAATCTAAAATGGACCCTATCATGAAGGGAAGAAATTCATTGTTCTCAGAAGACTTTTTCCAGAAATAACTGTGTATCACCCTTCCCTCCAAACTGGATATGAAAAATAGAGGCATCCCTTTGTTTTCCTGAGCTAAAGAAGCTATTTTTCTCTGAGTGAAAAAGTTCAATGAATCACCATGAAATTTTTGGTCGGAGAATACTATATTTTTTATCTTTGCCTCCACCAAAAATTTATATATATACTTCTATTTTAATTATATTTTAATATATATATTTATTCCCATATCCACCATGGTCTCAGATTTTAGTAAAAATTTCACTCCCCTCAATTTTGTGTGCATATGATAAATTTCATAAATACATGCATGGTAAAGCTTATTGTATACATGCTTATAAAAAATATGACCTTAAATACTGTGCTAATAAAATTGGTCTACTATTCTATTAAGAAATCTCAATATATATGAGAATTTTAATTACTGTTTCATCTCAAAAAATATCTAACTTCTCTATCCCACATATTGCACTGGGGAGTAGGAATGGCACACAAAAAAAGTGAATAGGGCACAGGTCTTGCTTTTAATATGCTCATAATCTACTTGTGGATCTAGACACATAAAATGTAAACACCTCAGATATATATATATAATCTTCTATACAAAGCCCCACTGACTTTTGTTTACAGAAAAGAGTTATTCTCTTTCTTCCATACTTAAGTTTTAGAACACCTCTATTCTGCAACTTTATCACCACAAGCTGATTTAGAGTACTTATAGCACTGAAAACTTTCTCTCATGCCCACAGGGATCCTCTTTCTGAAACACGCCAATCCTGCTAACGCAGGGGTCCTCTGTTGCTCTTCCCAGAATGCACTCTCCTTCCTTTTGAGGTGTCATTCTGCCTTTGGTACTCCGTCACTTGAGTCTGAACTCTAAAACCCAAAGTCCATTTTTCCATGTATGATTTCTCTAATCACCTCTCTTCTCATGGATCTGTCATGTGCCACTCCACAGTTTGATGTCGTCTCTGTGGTCTGAACCAAAGAAGGGCTGCCTTCAGCTCTCAACTGTTGCCCAAGCAACTTGGCTTGGTCTTGCTCCAGTTGTCCAAACCCCAGAGTCTGCAAGGCTCAAACCCTGATACTTTCTCTTTAGAACTGCAATCTGAATGAGTTCTCAACTGCTGCTTACCTCCTACCTGTACTAGTAACTGGCAGGAAATAAATGCTATGAAGAATTTAACTGGATGGTCAGATCAATGTCTGAAGAACTTCAAAACAAGGAAAGGGGGTGAGCAGGTCAAATATAAACCCAAAGAAAAATATTTTGGTGTAAAAATCAGACATAAAATCAGAGTGAAATGTGCTTCAAGGATCTTTACCATAACTATAGGAAGTGTTGTAAGTGTTTAAAATTTGTTTTTATTAGATAAGTGTATACACACACACACACATATAAATATACATATATATTTATATATGATAAGGCCATATATTTAAACTGAAACTCTCCTGCCCTTCTATCTCATGATTTATTCCCAAGCTGTTACTACATTTAATAATTTTTTCTACATAATTATTTTTAAAAATTTTTGCTTAAATTATCATTATATTATACAATGATCCAAGTTTACTATACGGATGCTATTTCTCATTCATACAAATTAGAGGTTAATTTGTAGTAAATTATTACAAACTGCAATTCCAAACACATTCTTCTTGAGCCTTTCAAATAAACACAAGGCATATAAAAAATTGTTTGATAGGCAAAATTACTTCTCAGCATAGGACAGGAAATGGCTGTGGTTACATTAACATTTTCATGTTCAAATGCATGACTTCTACTATCACAAGATTTTTACAGTGTCATGTGTCAATTCCAAAATAAGAAAATGAAATATATTTTGATGTTGTTTTTTAAATGTGTTTCTTGTATGATAAAGACTATTAGCACCTTAGGCGAGAAGAAACCTCCAGAGATGATCAAGTACATAGCTGAGATAATTAAGGTGATATATAAGGGAAATCTGTTGGGGACTCAAGAGAAATGAAGTAATTCTTCAGGCCCATAAAGTAAGTAGAAAAGAGTCAGAGCCGGAATACATAGATATATCTATCTTTATTGTCTAAACTTTTTTTGGTCATTTTTTTTATTATTCTGTGCTGCCTAAATGTCACTAAGATCTTGTAGTCATATCTGTGACACACATCTTATAGAAGCCAAGGAGATCTGATGTTCTCAAACACTAAACTCTTCGAGAGTCATCATCCAAGTAGATTCAGAAATTGAAAGCAGTGACATTAACAAGAAGTTAGAATGAGGTTGCTATTTTATATGAAAAGACTTTAATAAAATTTCCAGATTACTCAATGCATTTTCCCATGACGTATATATGGAATTAACAAGAACTTTTTCCTATGACTTTAAATGTAACTAGTTTGACATGTGGCATTAGTAAAAACAAACAGATTAATATATTTTTACATAAGTGATCTGAATCAGGATACACTGAATTTTTTAATAAACTTTAAGTATTTCATACAGTGTATAAAATCCTATGTTTTATAATTTTAAGATATTCTAAGTACTGCTATATATTCCACCTTGAATGAAGAATTAGTTTTAATAAATAAATGCAAAAGGTCATGTGTCCTAACAGAGGATTATTCTTTCACGTGAACATTAATATGAGGAAATGTCTATTCTGTAGTAATTGTGGACACAAGAAGTTAAAAAACGGAGCAACGGCTTCATCTTTCATAATGCCTTAAACATCTTTATAAAGTAGTAAAACAGAATATATACACCTGTCCATGCTGCCTGTAGTTATCATGTCAATTACTGAAGGCTAACTTTAGCTGAATGGACACCATTAGAGCTTCCCCGTCAGTTAGCATGCATTACTTGTTAGTAAAATCCACGATGGAGTAAAAATCAATTTGGATTCTGAGACCATCATCTTTAACTCAATTTTCTCCAGTTCCCTGAAAATTTTCCAAAATTTTCTCAATGATATTGTATGGGACATATAAACTTGGCAATCATCCTTAAAAAAATTAATCATTAACCTGAATATGCTAGAACACTGCCAAGCCAACACATATACCACTGTTCTCTGAATCTATGCTGACATTCACTAAGTATTACCAAAATGGTATATAAAACGGGGAGAAAAGGAAACACACATGATAAATACCATTTATTATAAATGTGTTAGCAATGTTAAGACAAATTTTGAGGAAAATGATGGTATTTGGCATTTAAAAAATACATGATTACAGAATGAATTTTGCTATAGGTATTGAAATTATTTGAACGTTTTTTGTTCAGATGAATAAATGAATGTAAAATATTAATGGATTTAAAAAATATTTTTATTTTATTATTTTTAAAGGCTTATTTATTTTGACAAAGAGAGAGAGAGAGAGAGAGAGAGAGAGAGAGAAAGAGAGTGCACGTGCAGGAGGGGAAGAAGGAGAGAGAGAGAGAGAGGATGAATGGGAATCCCAAGTAGGCTCAGCCCTGTCAGAGCACAGCCCCAAGCGGGGCTCGAACTCACAAACTTTGAGATCATGACCTGAACTGAAATCAAGAGTCAGATGCTTAACCCACTGAGCCACCCAGGTGCCCCTTAAATATATTTTTATATTTGGCTTTAAATTTCCTATTTTATATAGACTTGTAACCACTACTCCTAAGAAATTTAGGAATATTTTAATCTGATGTCAAATACTGACTGCCAAAAAGATTTTTTTTTTGATAATTTTGTGGAAACTATATTGAAATCTTTGGAAAACTCAAAAACTACACGTTTCCATAAAATTAATTTTGGTTTGGATACAGATGATATGTTAAAAATAAACCAGAAAAACATAAAAACATAAAATATTTAAAGGCGAGCAAAACATACCACCTCAAAATGTGCTTCTTTAACACATTGATTATTTTGAACTGTCATTTTTTTTAATGTTTATTTATTTATTTTGAGATTGAGAGCATGAACAGGGGAGGAGCACAGAGAGAGAGTGAGTGAGAGGTAGAGAGAGAGGGAGAGAGGGAGAAAGGGAGAAAGGGAGAGAGGGAGGGAGGGAGGGAGGGAGGGAGGGAGGGAGGGAGGGAGAGAGAGAGAGAGAGAGAGATTCCCAATCAGGTTCTGTGAAGCCAGTGCGGAGCCTGACATGGGCTTGAACTGATGAACCATGAGATCTTGACCTGAGCCGAAACCAAGAGCTGGACGCTTAACTGGCTGAGCCACCCAGGGGCCCCTGTGCTCGTTATTTTTAAGAAACAGCCAACACAAGAGAAGCTCTGAAAACTGAATAGAAGGTAGCCTTTGTTAAGAGATATTCATAATTATAAGAGAAATCTCTATTTGTAAAGGTGTCTCCAACTCTGTAGTAGGAAGAGAAGGAAGATTAAATCTCTAGAAAATCTCATCAATGGAAAAGACAGGACTTAAACCAGCATAACAACTTTACCCTTGTTTACTGTGCTTTTCCTGGTAACCTCCCATAACTGGCCTCCTGGCCCCCACCCATCATCTTCTTTTAGATGGAGATGGTATTGAAGGTAGTGGCTTGGGCCATTTAGAGTTCTCCTGTATATACTGGAGGCAGACAAGTTCTTAAGCTTCTCTTTGTTTTTCTCCTGTTACTTTGTTATTAAGTCTGAGTCAAGAACCCAGAAAAGTAAAGGAAAAATATGATTTTTTCTCCCTTACAACTTCTGCCCTGAAATTATTTCATAACTCCCTTCCTACTTTTACTCAACTGTTAAAAACTGGGTATCAAAAACTGCAGAAGACACATTAAAGTGCTGGTTTAAGGGAAAAAAGAGGTAAGATTCAAAGTAAAGGCTCTACTTCAGGAAATTAATGATCCTATGTTCTGTATGTTTCAGTTGGAATAAAATGCATGAGGTACCACTTTTTACATAATTGCCTGCTTGAATCCATTTTTCTGATTACCTGTATAATAACTAACTGATCTAAGACCTTCTACTTTACAACAACACAGTGGGTCTCCATCTGGGGTGATTTTACCCCAAATAAACCTTTGGCAATGTCAGGAGCCATTTTGGCTCTCCTAACTGGGGAGGCAGGGCACTACTGGCCTCTAGTGGGTGGAGGCCACACATGCTGCTAACCACCCTACAATGCATCGGACAGCACCCCACCAAAAAGAATCATCTGGCCCAAAATGTCAATAATATCTTTAAATAACAGTGATTGTAGGGATGACACATTTGCTTGTCATTTTCACACACATTTTATCATTTGATTCACACAACAAACTTAGAAGTAGGCAAGGTATGAATAATTATATCCATTCTAGAGTGCAAAGCACTGAGGCTCATCAAGGTTAAACAGTATGAACAAAGTCCTTTGAAACTCAAACTAAAACACAGTTATCTTAATCCCAGTCAACTGTTCTTTTTAATATATGCCACTACAATCACTGATTTGAAACAATTTTATAAATATTTTATAGGGTGTCTGAAAAATTAATAGAATCCTACACTTAAAAATCACAAGTTGAGGAGGAATATTCTATTCATTCTTATTTTCGCAAGGAAAAGGAAATGGTAGAAAAAATCCTTTTCTATAGCCTTTGATATGTGCATTGCTAATCCAGGAAGATAATCTGAGACTTTTGTGCTTTTAAACCAAAATATAGGATCATTTATCTGAATTTAGAAAAGTCACCCTGTTTGTCAAAAACAAGGAAGGAACACTTACTGCTTTGATATTTCCAACAAATTATTTTAAAACGCAAAATCTGCATCTTCCAGTAAGCTTCAAAGTTGAAGTGCCAGGCTGTACTCTTTGGGTTCTTATTATCATTTAGATAGGAATCCTAATTACTTTCTTACTCAAATTGTGTAAAAGCTTCATTTTTAAAAAGGACCCTGAAAGTCTTTGCATAAATACACACCTTCCCTAGAAGAGATTTTAGCAAGAGATTCTTCTCATGCCCACATGAGGAAAGCACATCCAGGTTATCAGCTTGGGGACCCTTCTCTCAAGCAATTTCCATGCAACAGTTGCTATTAAAAGGAAACAGAGTAAAGATGCCAAAGCACGTCAGGGAGGTTCTGAAGAGATAATTAGCAAAACAACATCAAAACAATACAAACTGATGTGAGAAGAAGCTTCCATGATCCAATATACAGAAAACAACGAAGTCAGATAAATGCCATGAATTGGGTGTTATGATATCCTAAAACATTGTATCTTTCTGCATGAAAGGAAACAACTTGAAAACATGTCTGGAATCCTAACTATATTAAAGTTGAAAGCTCAGAATTCTGATTTCCAGACCGCTTTGGAGAGAACAAGAAATGAAAGACCTGACAATCTTTTATCAATTTCAAATCTGTGTCAGTTTGACTTTAGATTCTGCTCTTGACCATGACATAGTGGCCTCCTGGTTGCCCAACTAATTGGCACTCTCACTCACGGCTGATTGGATTTGTTTGAGAACCTTATTTGTGTTAAGCGTGATTATTATTTGATTATGTAGTATGATAGCACACTAAAGATAGCACAACAAAAGATATTATACTAAAGATAGCATAATAAAAACAGATTCTACAGAATTATCAGGTAACCGCTCTGGTCCAGGAAAGGCTTCCAGGCTTGTTCCCACTACCTACAGTGCTGACCCGCTGGGTATGAGGACATTAAAAGTGCAGGGCCAGAGGTCCTAATCCCAAAGTGAAATGTTCCTACAGTACCCAGCACTAGAAATGTTTTGGTAGAAGAGGAGAAACAAGATTTGAAATGTACAGAACCAGAAAATGTGGGAAATACATCAAAATTTTCTGAAAGTTCATATAGGAAAGAAATTCGATGAAGGTGTTACCAAATTGAAAGGGAATCCTAAAAATTTACCTCACATACCAATAAGTTGGAGTTATAGGAAATATCCTACAGTATCATTCATGCAAAACAAAGTTTGATTAGGTAGGCTCAAGCAAAAACTTTCTCTCTCTCGAAAATGTTACAAAATTCTGGTCATGTGATGAGGTGTTCAAAGAACATATAGACAAAAATGTGAGAGAAAGAGATAACTGAGGTGGTCAAGAAGATGACACAAGTACTATGCGTTTTTCCCTAGACTTTCGTGATGTTTATGGTATTTTGTCAGCCTTTTCAATTCTGTAATGTGCTGTGATTTTTCTCATTCTGACCAAGTATTCATTTTTCGCCTAATTGTGTATCCTAATTGAGTATCCATTATTCTGAGTCATTTTTCTAAATAAGGCCCTCCAAATTTATAAGCTTGTTGGTCCCACAAAACCTAGATTCACCCTTGTCAATGCTTATCCCTAAATGGAGAAAATTATTAGGGCCAGTGCATGTACTTGTCATTCAAGTTAAAGAAACTCAATATGGCATAGCTGTTGACCTCTGAAAAAAAATAAAAATCAAGAGGTTGAAAGTGATGGTGATATTTTCCCTGCAGAATGTTCTGCTGACTTCAAAGTAAACAGTCAGGTAGAAATGTAAAATTATTTCCACAACAGCAACAGACACAAATCAAGTAACTGTTCATATTTAGGTATAACGTGTAATGATATGTCAGTCATAAACACTACTGCTCTTTTGTAACCATCACGGTCATGTATATTATTTGCCATTATGCAGCATTTTTCTAAAGGGCAGGAAACATTTCAGTGTACATACTTATATGTGTCCATCAAAACTGTATGATGAAAACTCCATTAAAACTTCTTTGGTGTATTTTTATAGTCATTATTTTAGAGTGATTATTTTTATAGTAATATTTTTCCATTTTCTCTTGCTTATTTTTGTTGTTGTTGTTGTTAAAAGTAGTGTTTTCATGGGCAGTGAACTTGATAGGAAAAAAAAAAAACCCAAAAAACAGATGTGTCATGAAAAATACACCAAATTTCAGTCACAAAAGCACGTATTGCACAAAACTATATGGAAACACATCCTTCAGATGAATAAAGCTTCTTCACAATATTCCTTTGAATGGAAAATTTTAATTAGCTTTGAAATCTATAATGTAAATCTGAAATATGTTGCCTTTAGAAATCACGTTCCAGTTAAGGAGTTGGAAAAAACTAAAATCTAATAAAAAGATACATTTTCAGGGGCGCCTGGGTGGCGCAGTCGTTAAGCGTCCGACTTCAGCCAGGTCACGATCTCGCGGTCCGGGAGTTCGAGCCCCACGTCAGGCTCTGGGCTGATGGCTCAGAGCCTGGAGCCTGTTTCCGATTCTGTGTCTCCCTCTCTCTCTGCCCCTCCCCCGTTCGTGCTCTGTCTCTCTCTGTCCCAAAAATAAATAAACGTTAAAAAAAAAAAGATACATTTTCAAAATAATGTATTTAGTGACTCCAAGTACATTTCAAAACGATCATTGGTTTAAAAAAAAAAACTTAAAAGTTGCACTTCTAAAATATGTATATTTTGTTCTTTGCAACATACTTAAGGACACAACAGATGTGAAGCCAACAAAAAATATTAAAGTATTTGGCCATGAAATCGAATACCCATAAAAATGTTTTCTATCTTATGATGTTAAGTGAAAAAGGCTTTGCTCCATATTGTGCAGACATTTATGCTAAAGTGAAGAGATTTAAAAACTAAACAAATAAAATGAAAGGTGCTATTTGAATTTTGTATTTATTAAAAACACGGATTAAGAAGTGAGGTTCGAGGCACCTGGGTGGCTCAGTCGGTTACGTGTCCGACTTCAGCTCAGGTTCATGGTCTCATGGTTTGTGAGTTCGAGCCTGGTGTTGGGCTCCAGGCTCTGAGCTGTCACCTTGCTTCAGATTCTGTGTCTCCCCCTGTCTCTCTGCCCCTCCCCTGCTCAAACTCTGTCTCTCTCTCTTTCAAAAATAAACATAAAAAGAAAGTGAGGTTTTATGACAACTAAAAGGAAAAAACAAGGGTCAATTATAATGTATATGTTTTTTTCTGAAACTCTAAAATAGTAATTATTAAACACAATAATCTAGAATGTGCTTTCCAAGAAAAATTGCTTATGAAATTCCTAACTACATTTTAGCAGCAATTCATGGCATTTCTAGTTTCCATTTGATTCTATCCACAGTATTGACCCCAGCAAAGAAGGAAACACATATCTAGATTCTAGACATCGATTCATATACATACCTCTTCACTGTCAATGTAATCATGACTGTTTTGCTAATTCATCAACAGGAAATATGGAAACACTTTTAAAAAGCAGCATTAATATATGTCCTGATTGTGATTGGCAGTGTTAATTATAGAGGGTTTTTATCCTGTCAGCAGTTCCAAGACTATTATCCTTAAGTTTCAATTCCAGGAATGCTCTGTATATATGCACACACATACATCTTGTGCCTAGGAGACCAGAAGTAACAGACAAAGGAGGAAAAGTATAGGAAGAAAAACAGAGGACTGGGCATTATCCCAGCTCATCTCAGACCATCGGTCTTCCAGCCCTTCTTCTCACAAGTAACTATAGATTGATTCTTGGTTGAGCCATTTAACATGTTGGATTAATGAGCTACATGATAAGTATAGTCTATTCAGTAGTCAAACTTACTATGTATGCTTTAAAAAACCGAGAATCTAATTTTACCATGAAAATTTTTAAGCTGACATCTAAAATTTTTCTCCATTAGTACTGCTATGAAAAATAACCCCAAGTTTGGAAATAAGACAAAATAAAAAGGAGGTAGCATGTTCTTTCAGTTATACACTAAGGGATTCTTCGCAGGCTCACATAAGGATTACTTAATTATCTAGGAAAATAAACCTGTATTTGACTTTGCTATTTACGATTAATTACAGTCTCAGATTCTGTGAAGTTACATGATAATTTTCTGTCCAAAAGAAATGATAACCCCAAAGGTTAAGTTTCCATTGTCCTGCTGGACAATATTAATTGTTTTTGTTTCTAAGTCAGGATGTCATTCCTAAAGGACTATATAACTCATGTTCCCCGGATTTTCCTTCAAAGTAGCTTTGCCTTCCTACTGGTTCTTTTATTGAGCTAAAAACAATCTTTAACATGAGTTTATTATGTATTTGTACAAGCATGTTTTCAAATTTATTTTTTTGACCTTCAGATTTTTCGACTAGGCAGATTCACCTTCCAGAAATATTTAGGCAAAGGCACTCTTTTTCATTTTTATTTTTTTGGTTCTGGGAGTGAATCTCAAGCAGCTTAAAACTTAGCAATGAAACTTTACCTTCAGTTGCTCTCTGTTTCTTTTTCTTAACCTAACTGTGTGATTTTGTTTTCCTTTCTGGTTCTTGGCCACATTATTGGTTTTGGTTCTGGCATCCACATAGCAAATAAGTTATTTCCTATTGGTAACACCAATGATAGGGAATCCTATGATTGACCATTTGATGATCTTGGGGTTCTATTCTCTGTTGGGTGAGAGACAACAGAAATTGTTTTGTTAGTCTCTTATATTGTTTGTGCAAGAACACATTACATGTCCATGGAGAAGAGAACACAAATTTCAGCTTTCAACCAATGAATTTCATGTTTATTTACTCTTGACTCATGGCTGAGATTGAAGACTTAAAGCTAAAAAGTGCTCTGTGCTTCTGTATTTCTGACAGGGGACTTTTAAATTTAAAATGGTTTTCTATATACAGTATGTCTGGATAAATTATATGATAATGCCTAAGTTAAATTCGTTGTGTTAGGATTGTTTATTCCAAAAGTCCCACATTCCAAGAAAATAAACTGAACTTCTGAAATTTAAATGAACTAGTATTTAAGGGAAAAAATTATAATCCTATGGAATTTGCTAGCTTAGGGCATCTTAAATAAGAATATAAATATAAATAAATATAAATGGATCATTTTGTTTGATAAAACCACTTATCTTTCTCTGATTTTATTGATGGTCATGTATAATCCAAGCTCATGCTTTTTTTTATAAAATTTAGTTTTGTGTCCTCATGAAAAGACTAGTTAATATGAGCTTCCTAAACTTCTTACAAAGGTTCACTGCTAACATTTCTCCAACATTATGTCCAAGACTGTGACAAATATAAAATTATGTGTCTAATCAAAGTGTTTTTATATTAACAATAATTACATTCTGCGGTTTGCCGGTTAACCTAAACATAATTGCATTCATGAGTAATCTTTAGACAGGTAAATTTTTAAGTAAGATAGGGAATTAATAACCCAATCACCAGTTTATCAAAATTATAGCGTTGCTAATGATCTCTGGATCATTATATTCTAAGTATACATTTTTCCCACTTTAAAAAAAGTGTAAATCTATGAGTGTGACTGTAGGTACCTGTGATGGCATGGATGAGATCTGCAAATCCGCTAAAATGATTGTGAATGACATACACATCTTAAATATCTACCTCCTAACTCTGTGAAACAGAAATTACCTCATCTGGTTAAACATTATAGTTAATATGGGTGATTGGGACTTTAAATAAGCAATAGTGGCAGGAAATCCAACTAGGCAAGAAAGTAATAGAATATGGTCTTTGTTTATATCAAGGGGAAACTAGAAAAAATAAAGTAGTTTTCAAAGTGAAGTGTCTGGTTGGTCTATAGTATGAAAAAGCATAGTGGAAGATGAAACTTGCATGCGCAATGTTGTGTAAGAGTTAAGGGAAGAAATGCTATTTGAGCTGGTTTAATAATACCACTAAACAACAAACCTGAAAAAGTTAGTAAAATACATTAAACTCTGATGTCAATAGACTTACACATAAAATATAACAAAAGGGAATCTGGGAATCCTTTTCCACCATATATCGTATTAATGCAAAATTAGATATATTTTTAATCTTTGCTAGAATGATATAGAGCATTTAGTCTGTTCTGAGCAAAGGTTAGAAAAAGGTTACTTTATACCTTCTGTGTAATAAATCCAGAGAGCAGGGATTCTGCTCACCAGAATAAATTTCTACGCTTTGAGCTTTCTTCCGCATGCCCTTAATTCTGAAAGATCTATGGTTTCATAAAATTGTTATTTCTAAGTTTATTTAGAAATTTTATTGTCATTTTGATCAACAGGTAGCCAAGCTATTGTTTTTCATGCACCTTGATCCTATTTTATTCACCGAAATCCTCTCTGATACCTTTTGAATGTACTTTTCTAAGATCAGATCCTAAAGTTTGGGGAGAAGAAAAGATCATACTCAGAGAATTCCAACATGCCAGCAAATATGCAACTTTTACCCTTAACAGAAATAAATAATAAAATGTAAAAGACAGGTAAAGACAGGAAGCTTAATAGTTTAAGATGTTTTGATAAGGTGAATGAGGCATCCAAGAAAACCAATGTTTGACCTACCCTTTTGTTTGGTGTTCCAAGAGGTTGCTTAGAAAGCTGCATCATGCTAAGATTTGGGGCATATGATGGCTGTGCCTCTTTCTAAAGTGATATATAAGCATACATAGTATCTAGAAATCAGTTCCATCTGAAAACCAAACTCTATGCAAACTTTACTTTGAAAGGCCACTGACATACCTCTAAAATTCCGTCTGAATATCCGACATGTTTTTCTAGAGATCAGGGCTTTAATACATGACAAATCCAATTGTGGGGGGTGGGGGCGGCTGCCTAAAAGAGCATCATAATAATGTTACCTGCTGGTCTAAGGAGAAGTCTAGTTAAGTTTCACTAGCACATAAGGAAGCTTTATTTCCAGTTCACTAATGAAGTATCAGAAATGTTACTCAAATCAGTTGTGAACTGTAATGAATTGCTGGCATCAGAAGGTGAAGATTATTGCCAAATTCAAGATACATAAAAGGACCTTCCATTCTCTTTCTAAAATTGTTTTAAGAATGGTCTAGCCTCCATGAAAAGAAAAGAAAAAAAACCAAATATGCACTTACCAGGACCCTTTATATAATATTTTCATAAAAATCCTACGTTCAAAAAATTCCCTGTATTCAAACTTCTTAAAAACTATCCAGAATTGGATTTATTGAATCATACTATGATTAGGTTTTTCTAAATAATCAGATAAGTGTATAAGAATTTATTTTATCTGCCCATATCACATAGTTGTTAAATATGTATGTTAAGAGAAGATTTGCCTTTAAGTAGGTCATTTTACTGTCTATTCTTTAGCAATAACTGGCATCTGCTGACAGACTACTGAATTGTTTCATAAAACAAAGTTCACATAATCCTAACATCTGTTTTGGTTGCATTTTCTTCATATTTCTAAGAACGAAATTAGAAAAGGCACATGCCATTTGTGTTAGTATCAACTCTTCCTCTCAAATACAAATCTGCAGTAAACAATGAATAGAAGGTTCTAAAATAATATAAAGGTGGCATTAAAATTTTGCTTACATTTTTAAAAAATGGTGTACAAATGCAATTAAATTAACTCAGCACCTAATAACCATCCTAATATTGGTCAACAAAATTTGACTACCTCAGACCAGTGATCAAAGTTGAGTCACAGCTTTAACTCACCTTATAATAGTGGTTACAATTCCACTAGAAAATGTAGAATTTTTCTAACTTTTATAAAGATATTACTGTGGTTGCTAATGAATGAATTTATAAGTTCAAACAACCCTGCCCTTTACAAGTTGTTATTTGCCAATAAGTAGAAGATTGTTTGTTAAAGACAAAAATGTATTCAAACCTTTTGGAAAGTATCTGAATCATTTTATCTGAGCATTAAATCTTTCCATTTCATCAGAAATTATATATTAAAGACAATCTTCTGGTTATATTTGTTATATTCTGGATTCAGTGAAATCAGATCAGTTTTTTTCCCTGTGAATACACAGGGTTGTGTACAAACTTTCCCATAAAACATAGAAAGCCTATGATAGAAAACATTATTAACTCAATGCCCTACAAATTGAATTCTTGTACGATTATAATTGACCTCTAAACTCAGATATAGAAGGATTTGTTTACATTATGAAGAGGCCAAGAAAGCAGAATCTATACTATTCCAACAGGCTCACACAGCGTTCCGCATACCAGTGTGAAGTTTATGCTCTTAAAAGCAAGCCACAGAAGATATTTCGTTCTTAAAAACTGGCGATGGTAGGACAGGTAACAGAAAAAAGCAACAGAAACACATTTTTTGGGTTTATAGGTATAATAGTAATAACCATTCAGTCTTATTATCTGATTGATTCCTGAAAACTATAGCTTTCACTTTTGTTAATACCTTAGAAGTATGAGAGAGTGGGTTGAATCAAAGCTTTTAAATGTGAAAAATGATACAACAGCAACAAGTATTCCTTTTATGTTGTCTTCATCATTATTTTCAAAACTCTGATGCAAAACACATGTGCCATGGATTCTGACCCATTATAGTATATATCAATCTCACCTTGCTCAAGATTAAAATGATTTAATAAATATGGCAATGATTTTTAAAATCCAATGATAATTTATTATTTCTATAAATACATAGGAGAGATTGTGATAGTTGACCATTATAAATTGCAATTTACTCCACTTGAGTTTCATAGATGAATACCAACAGTAACATCTGTTTAAGTCATTCATTTATTCAACCAATGTGAGACAACTACTACTTGCCACATTTTACAATTTGTTTTGAGCCTATTACAGTTAATTACAATATATTAGCCCATTTTCTCCTTTACTCTATTTGTTATAGTTCAACTTTATGAATGGAAATTATCTTGTTTTTATGAATGGAAAATGAAATTCAGAAAAGTTAAGCTGCATCCGAAGTTGACTTCAAGCTATCTCTGAGGCTGTCTTTATACCACACTGAATTAGAGTACTGGGAGGGGACAACATTTGTTTGTTCATTCACAACGTGAACTGAACTCTTGCAATGCTCCACCCATTATGCTAAACTCTGGGGTCATAACATAGCCTCAGTCCCTCCCCTCATGGAGCTTACAGTCCCCTTGGAATAACATGGTTGTTGTTAAGGCCTTAGTAGAAGAGGAGAGGTTTCATGATGGTAGGTGAGTGATCAGCTAAGTAAGAAAGGAGAAAATGAAGATGCAACAGATGGAGATGAATAACTGATGGAGTGAGATCTCATAGGAGGCAGGAAAAGCAAGTGCAAATGGTATTATGGTTAAGAAGAATTTTGGATTTTTGAACTGTATCTGGATATAAATATCATACATGTAACACACCAACAGGCAACGTAAGTCCTTTGTTTCTCAAAGGTAATTAAGAGATTGTGAAATGTGGATTAGTGTGAGACTAAGTGAGCTTAGATTTTATGAACTGATATTGTTTTATAAACACATTGGTCAAAGTACTTGAGGGGCGCCTGGGTGGCTCAGTCAGTTGAGTGTCTGACTTTGGCTCAGGTCATGATCTCGCAGTCTGTGAGTTCGAGCCCCACGTCAGGCTCTGTGCTGACAGCTCAGAGCCTAGAGCCTGCTTCGGATTCTGTCTCCCTCTCTCTCTGCCCCTCCCATGCTCATGCTCTGTCTCTCTCTCTCTGTGTCAAAAATAAACATTAAAAAAAAAAAAAACAACAAAAAAACCTCTGTTGCTTCCATTGGTTAAAAAAAAAAGTACTTGATTAATTCAAGATCACTGACACATGATATAGAGATTAATAAAAATTGATTTTCTGGAGTTGTACTCTCGAGTATGGTAGCCATATATGGCTATTTAAATTTTAAATAATTAAAATTAAATATAATTAAAAATTCCATTATTCGATAGCACAAGGGCACATTTCAAGTGTGCAACAGCCATGTGTGACTAGAGGCAATCAAATCTGGGTAGTACAGATTTTTAGAAAATTTGCAACATCACAGTAAGTTCTACTGGAGAATATACATAGAGAGCCCAAAGATACTGATGTGCAGAAGGGTTAATAGCAGTGGAAATCTACATAAAACTTCATTTGTTGACATATCAGATCAAGGGTCAGTATCCAAAATCTACAAAGAACTTATCAAATGCAACATCCCCAAAACAAATAATCCAGTGAAGAAATGGGCAAAAGACATGAATAGACACTTCTCCAAAGAAGACATCCAGATGGCCAACCGACACATGAAAAAGTGCTCAACATCACTCATCATCAGGGAAATACAAATCAAAACCACAATGAGATACCACCTCACACCTGTCAGAATGGTTAACATTAACAACTCAGGCAACAACAGATGTTGGCAAGGATGCAGAGAAAGAGGATCTCTTTGGCATTGTTGGTGGGAATGCAAGCTGGTGCAGCCACTCTGGAAAACAGTATGGAGGTTCCTCCAAAAATTAAAAATAGAACTACCCTACAGTCCAGCAATTGCACTACTAGGTATTTATCCAAGGGATACAGGTGTGCTGTTTAGAAGGGGGACATGCACCCCAATGTTTATAGCAGCACTATCAACAATAGCCAAAGTTTGGAAAGAGCCCAAATGTCTGTTGATGGATGAATGGATAAAGAAGATGTGGTATATATATACAATGGAGTATTATTTGGCAATCAAAAAGAATGAAATCTTGCCATTTGCAACTACATGGATGGAACTATGCTAAGCGAAATTAGTCAGAGAAAGACAAATATCATATGACTTCACTCATATGAGGAATTTAAGATACAAATCAAAATAACATAAGGGAAGGGAAGCAAAAAATAATATGAAAACAGGGAGGGGGACAAAACATAAAAGACTCTTAAATATAGACAACAAACAGGGTGGCTGGAGGAATTGTGGGAGGGGGGATGGGCTAAATGGGTAAAGGGCATTAAGGAATCTATTGAAATCATTGTTGTACCATATGCTAACTTGGATATAAATTAAACAATAAGAAAATTAAAAGATTTTTTATCTTTAAAAAAAATGTCATCTGTTTGGTGTGACTAACAGATACAACTTTAAAAACAGTGACAACTGTCTCTTCACCTAAAATTGTTATGGTGCCACTGACAAAGCACATACAGAGAAATAATGTAGGGCAGAAAACCACTTGAAAAGATTTCAGAACTGGCACTCAGGTCAGAAAACACTAACAGATTAAATCAGGTGAAAGTGGAAACATGTAAAATACTCAAGAGACATCTGGATCACTTAGTTCATACTGGTAATGCTACAATGGGACCTATTTGGGTCTATTTTTCTATAGCCTGAAGATGTTAGAACCAGCAGGTAACACAGAAAAAAAGCACCACTGTTATTATCTTCAAATATTCTGAATCTGTTTCCTTTCTATTTTCTAACAATATACCACTTCTATAATTTAGACAAAGCCAAAAAGTTATAAAGGGGGTTAAAAGACTTAATTCTGAGAGCGGGAAAAAGAAGGGAGAGAGAGAAGATGCCTAAACACTAGAAATCAAAAAAATAATGCAATCGCAATTAAAATTCACAAATTCATGCCTCACATAGGAGAAGGCAATAAACTATGTGCTAAAGACAAAACATTAGTTCTAGTACATTAGAAAAGGATTCCCCAGATTGGCCTGCCTTAAATTATGTGGCAAAGAACCAGACTATTTGTTTCTACTAGCAATAAATTAGCTAGTCACATAAGGATTAATTGCAAAACTGACCCTTGAAACAGTGCCCAGTAGCCCAATTTTGAACAATAACTCAAATTTGGTCTTCTCCCAAGGAATTTTTAGCAAAAAGAATCTGAATGGTTTAATTCATAGGAGAGAGATAACTGGTGTGAAGCTGCCTTTTATAAATTTTTCCAGCTACCTACCAATGCTCCAAAGTATATATATTATGTGTTTCTCCCAAGGGTCCAGTCCCTTTGGGGAATATAAGAAGACTGTGCATTTTGTATCCAAGTATTTCAGGGGATATCAGGTTTCATAATACATTGGGTTCAAGAGTTTGATGAGAAGGTGTTGATTATATAAACAACATAAACAGAGATTTCAACCCTTAGCCATTTTTTTTCATTCTGACTTCAGCCTTCTTATTGATTTTTAGCAGTCACCTAAATCTTTATTCCCTAATGTCCAATATCCCAAGGAAATGTGTTGCTCCCCGTAAGAATGACATCATTTCAGAACACACATCACCATCTATTTTTTAAATATGCAAAATTATATCTAACATACACAGTGAAATAATTTAGCTCTAAATGTGTGTGAGGCTTTGTTCACTATTGAAACCAGAAAAATGGATGTTTTAAGGAGTACACTTTTTCTGGCAATCTAACAAATAATACATTCAAGTTTTCTACATCTTTTCATGCTGAGTTCCTATATAAGAAAATAAGAAAGAAAATTCAGTGACAGGAAAAGAGAATAAAAGAACAGTTATAATTCCCCTCCTTCACCTTGTTTTTAATACACCAATGAGCAATTTATAATAAAATTTAAACTATATGAGGTAAAGGTCCCTTTCACTAACCAATTACACCTTCACTTTGAAAATGGTCCTGAGGAGAAAAGTCAACTTTTAAAAAAATGCAGTTAATAGATGAGGAGATATTTACCTGCCAAACACTCAGGATAATTGAGCATTAATAAAAAGAAGCCTTTCTGGTATTTTATTTCAGCTGACATTACCTTCTCTGAGCTAAGAGAACTGAGATAAACCATTCCCTCCACGTTGAAATCAAGTGGTCACTGTTATCCATTATCCAAGTGTCAGAATCTGACTAAAGCACCCAAAGTTAGAGCTTCCTACTCTTTTACCAGGAAATAAGGACGATTTTGTTTCGAGCCATCTTAGATTTCAATGGATAGGTGAAACTGGAAAATATCAAAGCATAATTAATTACTTGTTGGTATGCCTCAAATAGTTTTAAACTTGCCAGTTCTTACTCATCTCTCTCCATTTAGCACTCAGAAGCAAATATTGTGCGAAAAAAGGTAAATAAATAACCAAATAGGTAACATGAAAGACAGATATGCCCTTTTCTGGGAAAAGTAAAGCTCAAAGCTAACTATTTACTAAACTTTGCAACAAGTTGCAAAGCTGGACAATTCAAGTGACAGTATTTGTTATACTAATCACTTGTATATAACTATAAGCCTAATGCATATCTCTTTATAATAGGAAATAGATTATAACAAATCACTTATGTGTACTGAGCACTTAACCTCACCAGACACTCAATAAAGTGAGTTTATACATACTCTCTATATCTTACAACACTCTGGGAGAGGGTAGAGCATTCACACAGCCAGAAAGTTAGAGTGTCAGGATTATAACCAAGAAAGTCCAACAATTTATGAAAGCAAAGCTGATTTTCATTTTTAAATGATAATAAAGATTAAAATACTCTTGACCTCACTTCAGTGTTCCTATGATACACGGATACGATAATTTCAAGTTCACTGACTATGAATCCAGCTAACATCCTTAGAATGGGTGCTAAAATCCTACAGGGACAAATGATAAAAAATAAACTGCAAACTAACCCAGTGGATAAACAGTGGTATAGGTAATCAATGGGTCTTTAACCACTAGGCACTTTAACTCTTATAGAAGTCATCTAGAGCTTTCATATAACACTACTCAACTGTAGATATGGTATATATAACGTGCGGTATATAAAGGTGATACTGAGTTCTTTATTTAAGGTTCTTGGAGAAGCTATTTCAAAACAAGATTTGAATGAAATTAGAATAGAATCGTATAACAGAGAGCAGTTAAATATAATGAGCACATAGAATGATGCCAGTTAAGAACAGTACCACTGGAGATACTGTGTTAAACCACTGAGAAATCTGTGCTACGTATGGGGTAGGAAGGAGATGATTAAGAACAAGTTGGGGCAGTGACACAAGGAACTAAAAACAAAAAAAGAAATGGATATGAACGTGTGGCATAAGGAAGACCTGTTAGCTGACTGACTCTAAGGCAGGAATGAGAATGAAATACACAACAACTGAAGTTTCTAGCAGGGCAAGTGCAGAAATGGTATACATAAGAGTGAGTATAGCTACAGAGGTCAGGTGGGCAACATGTGAAATCTACGAGTAGACTTTCAAACACCTGTGCCAAGTTTTACCGTGATGTTAAATGAACTTATCTGCGTAAAATTTTAACATAACCATTACATGTATAATACGTAGACCGAAAGTCATACACACACACATTTGCACTGTTAAAACTGCCCCCCTATTTTTTATACTAATTAAAAGTCATGATCTAAAAAATTGGTGAAGAAGAAAGAGTTGTCCTTATTAGTTAGCTTATATGGAAGATAGTAAATGCCCTTACCAGACAGGTGATTTCCACAACTGCTCCATGCAGTAAACATCTACAACTACCTCTCCTGAATAATAGCCAGCTTATTTTGCAGAAAGATTTCATGCCCATTTTGCACCCTTTTCATGTGAGCAAGAGTAGAATCATCAACAAGGTGTTTTTGCAGCATAAAATTTGTATTACTTTACAGAAAGTCTGTGGTGTATTTATTTTTATGCAAACAATATCCATAATGTTGACCAAGGCAACAGCAACTAAGAGGTCAATGCCAAGGAGTCACCTGATAACACTCATTACCAGCATCCAGTAGACCAGCATGAAGAAAGTACAGTTCCTAATATGCACAGCACACATAACAAACAAAAACAAGACATCTAAAATAGCAACTGCCAGGGCAATATAAAGATGTTTCGTGTCCAGGAGATCTGTGAAAAATTAAATCAGCATCGACACTTAAGCGAACATTCAAATCTCTATGAGGGCAAAGGGTAAAGAAAGAGAATAAGGAGAAGCTGGGGTGACTCATCTGGTTCCTATATTTTCCCTCTAACCTGGAAAACTTAATGAAAAAAAAATCCTCCTGCTATCAGTTCTTCAGGCTTTCTCTTTTCAATAGATTTCATAATCTGACTGACCATGTTCTGTCATTAATTATTCCTTGACATCCTGACATCCTATCATCATAATATTCCATCACAGAGAATGGAGTGACGACGTTTATTTTACCTGACTTTGGTTTTTTTAGATATTTTCTAAAGATCATGACACGTATCACCAAGTGTTAACTCTGAGTTTAGCACTGTGCTGGATATTTCAGGGAACATAAAAGGAAGTAAAGACAAAATGTAGCCATGGGAGAACACAGAGTCTGGGAAAAAATGAGGCATGAGAAACCCAGGGAGTTTGTATAGAAAGAGCATTTAACTAGTATGAGGAAGCAAGCTAGTTGTGTGGTCCTCGTAAGTGAGGCAGAGCTCATCAAACTTGGATATATGTGCACATCAATGTGAAAACATGAGTGATATCAAGATAAAGATAGTAACTCCATTAAAAACATAACTCATATATTAGGCACGCCAACTACCCTAAAGAATATGCAAGTTATTTTCATATTAAAACAAACAGGTGCCTAAAGAACTTATTAATTTTATAAATTAACAGAAGATAGTGACTGGAATGAATGATATAGGTGCCCAAGAAATTCAGAGAAGGAGAAGATGCCATAGATTGAAATAATTAAAGAAGATTTCTTTTTTTTTTAAGTATGCTCTGCACCCACCAAAGTGCAGCCTGAACTCATGACCCTGAGATCAAGAGTCGCATGCTTTACCAACTGAACCAGCCATGTGCCCCTAAAGATTAAAAAAAAAAAATTTTTAATGTTTATTTACTTTTGAGAGAGAGAGACAGCATAAGCAGGGGAGGGGCAGAGAGAGAGGGAGACACAGAATCCGAAGCAGGCTCCAGGCTCTGAGCTGTCAGCAGAGAGCCTGACGTGGGGCTGGAAACCAAGAGCCATAAGATCATGACCTGAGCCAAAGTAAGATGCTTAATTGACTGAGCCATCAGGTGCCCCACCCCTACAGATTTTTTAAAAACACTAGACTGACCACTTTCTAATCCATTGCCATTATTAAGCATCCAAAGTAGTCTTGTAACCACAGGTGTCCTAAGTAGGGCCACCCAACTGACAAGCCAATTCAAGAAGCTTTTTGATTATATAGGCCTTGTTGAATCTATTAGCTATGATAGTAGATTTTCAGGAAAGTTCCAGCTCCAGCCATTTCTCAAACAGAGAGACTGAGAACTGAAGGAAAAAAAATCAACAACAACAAAATAAAAACCTGAAAAAAATGTTCAGAGAAAAATCTTAATACATTAGGGGACAATTTTATACATTTCTATGAAGAGGTCAATGGATTAGCAGAAAGGAAGACTTGCAAAGGAAAAACTGAGGAGAGGCTAGATCAAGCAAGGGATTAGAGCAGGTAGGCTGAGAAGGAAGGTGGAGAGCTCCTTTTCTTATCAGGGATGAGATTAAGCTGAAGAAGCACTGTTGGTAAAACAGAAGACATTATTTACAAAGAGTGAGAGAGTTTAGGATAATTGAGAAGGGTAGAAAAAGAGAAGACCCTCTTTGGGAGGAGCATCATAAGCAGTCAAATAAAGACCAACCAAAAGACTGCCAAAAACATAAATGGAGGCCCAGCAGGAGATCATGAAGATTTCCACTGATGCAAAGACTGGAGTTCTGGAAAGATTGAGGAAATCGAACAGCTCAAGGAAAAAGGGGAAGATTGTGGTGGAAGATGGGGGTTTCTGAGTTCCTGGTCTTAAGGGAATGTTGTTGTTAAGTTATAATGAAATCTGAGGTATGGCACATCTGTGAAAAGCTAAAGAGAAAGCATAAAGGTCACTGAACTGAAGAGGTTGAGAAATTCTGAGGAAAAAGTACTGAAGAGTCACCAAGTATACAACATAATCCGGATAATCAGACCCTGGATAATATATATTTGTACCATGATTTTCTTTTGAAAAGAGCTACAATTGGTCCAACATTTCTAAAACAAGTCTATATAATCTAGGTAAGACATGGAATTGAAACTGCACTTCAGTTTCTGGAAGATCCAAAATTTTATATTGGAGCAACACTGGTGAATGCTGGGATAGGAGAGAAAATTCTAGCTTCATAAAACTTTCAGCAGCTTGTTGATAGCTCAAAATGGAAGATTCATAGTCTTAAGCTGTGAGGTGACCTGCTAGGCTGTCCACCACACTTTATAAGTGTAACTTCCACATACCCTCCCCTCCCCCTCATGAACTGAGGTCAGTGGAAAATGAGCCCCAATAATGGAATGTTGCCAATTATTAAAACCTATCTGTAATGCCACATAGTAAGTACCTACGTGAATTTTCTGATTCTGAACATGACCAAATTTTAAGGACCCTCCTTCCTGTCTAACTTGCCTTTTTTTTCCTTGAAAGCCTATTTGTAAACAGACAGTGAATGAGTTAAAATTAGATATTTTAAGTGTTCAAACTGTCAAGACGGTATGATGCTTACACAATTAAGTTAAAACACATAAGGGTTTCCTACAAATTATGCCCCTACTTTTTTTCTTAAATATCAAAAGGACTTACATTCTTTTGTCAATTTAAAAGCAATTTTCAGGGCACCTGGGTGGCTCAGTCAATTGAGTGCCAACTCTTGATTTCGGCTCAGGTCATGATCCCAGGATTGTAGGATCAAGCCCTGCATCAGACTCTGCACTGACAGCACAAAGCCTGCTTGGGAGTCTCTCTGCCCCTCCCCCCCACTCATGCCCTCTCTCTCAAAATAAATAAATAAACTTAAAAAAAAAGATTCTGGGACACCTGGATGGCTCAGTCTTTTAAGCATCTGACTTTGGCTCAGGTCATGATCTCACAGTTCGTGGCTTTGAGCACTGACTGCATGGGGCGCTCTCCTGTCAGCAAAGAGCCCACTTTGGATCCTATATCTTCCTCTCTCTCTGCCCATCCCCTGCTTGCCCTCACTCTCTCTCTCTCTCTCAAAAGTAAATAGACGTTAAAAAAAAGATTATCTCTCTCTCTCTCCTCCTCTGCCTTTCTCCCCCACTTGTGTGCACTAAAAAAATAAAATGAAATAAAAATAAAAGTAATTTTCACTCTAAATTTCCTCTGAACCTGCTGTCTTATCTTTGTCTGCTCAAGCTGCCTTATAAAGCACACTGTATGGCTTAAACAACAGAACTTACATTCTCACAGTTCTGGAGACTACAAGTCCAAAATCAAAGTCCCAGCTGAGCTCAGTTTCTGATGAGGTCTCTTTTCTGGGCTTGTATACAGCTGCCTTTTACTATGTGCAAACTACCTGTCCTTTATATGCACCTGCACAGAAAGCTCTCTGGTGTCTTTTCTTCTAAAGGCACTACTCTCGTTAGACCAGGGCCTCACCCTCATGACCGTAGCTAACCCTAATTACCTCTCCAAAGCCTCATCTCCAAATACCACCAGATTGGAAGTTAGAGCTCCAGCATATGAATTTCAGAGTGACTAAAGCATAACATTCAGTCCGTAAGATATGGTAAAAGATTTCTGACGATGGAAACATTTTCTACATATGCTTACTATCATGTAAAGGGAAAAAGATAATGCCCCAAAACTCAATCCCTTTCTTGCCTTTTTTTTCCCGTTCTTTTTGAAGACCAAGGAACAAGGAAATCAGCAAAAGTGGTTACAGAAAGTGTTAAAGACACAGTGCTAACCGTCTTGGATTGGGTCTGAAGGAGAGAAGTGTGGAGAAATAAGCTGTATTATCTATTCCTTTCGTTTTCAATGATTAGTTCTAATAATTATTTACATAAAACATAAATACTCCTTTTAAAGTTGGAAAGACATTAGGAACTTCTCCTACTGCCTCCCATATAATGAATGTTTTCAGGTGTTAGAAGGTTAAAAAAAAAAGTTAAGAAAATCTAGAGTAAAAAGTTATTCACACATCAGAGCCAAGACTTTTGATGCACATGCTTTGGATATTAGATAAGGTTAGTGCTGCAGCTCACTTTAAATCTTTTTAAAAATTTTTTAAATGTTTTATTTTATATTTGAGAGAGAGAGAGAGAGAGAGCGCACGCGCGCGCGCACACACACACACACACACACACACACACACAAGGGAGCGGGGGAGGGGCAGAGAGATGGAGACAGAGTCTGAAGCAGGCTCCAGGCTCCCAGCTGTCAGCACAGAGCCTGATACGGGGCTTGAACCCATGAGCTGTGAGCTCATGACCTGAGCTGAAGTCGGATGCTCAACCGACTGAGCCACCCAGGCGCCCCTGGCTCACTTTAAATCTTAATTGTTATTAAACATTTGCAGAGTATTACAATCTGGGTAATATTTCAACCCCAAAAGTTTCACATCTCATTTTACAAGTGATGATTACATTGCCCACTATTACACAAATAGATATAGTCAAGGGTTCTACCATTTCACATAACAGAATTTCTTAAAATTGAATTCTAGAAGAATAAAATTAGATGACTCTTACTCAAAATACGGTATTACTGAGCCAACCAAAGTAAAGCACTAAGGTATCTATGCTGAAATCACTTGACTGCGTCCAGGGCCAGGACACAGAAAAAGGCACGTTCATCTAATCCTAAACTTTGGAGACACATTTTAAAAATTACCCTAGGTTACAAAAACAGCATTTCACAGTATTATAAAGTGTCACTGACATAACTTCAAATAACTTCTCACTTTTACCAATATGTGTTTGTGTATGTTCCTATTTTATGATCTCGCTTTCATTATGACATAAAGGTCGGCTTGCATCTGCCTGGCTAATCTGCCAATCTGGTCACAAGCATAATCCAAATAGATAATTTACAAGATTAGAGCCTGCATCCTACTGTAATGTTTAGGAGTTAAGTGAGCGCTTCCTAAATACAGTTGGAGTTTCTTTTCCCTCACATTAGTGAGAAATAGATGTCTTTTTAATGACTTCATCATTTAAAAAATATTAACACAAATCTGAAGGTCAGAATTTTACATTGAGAGGGACTTTCCTTTATAGTCTATTAAAATTAAAGTTATAAATTGCCTTTGGAGAAAAGTCAATTTGTTTTGACACATTAGCAAAAATTTCTACATCACATCGTATCTCATGAATAAAACGCTGTTAACAGAGCAACAGAGGGAGCCCACACCATATCTGAGTCTCTTCCTATCTCCTCCCTCTCATTCGATAAGTGAAGGTGGTTTTAAATTTTCTATTAGATGACTCCTTAAAAGAAAAAAAATCTTATTTTAAAGTGAAGAGAAAAAGCCTGATTTAATTTTAAACAGCGTAACTTCAGATATCTATGATCTTTCACTCATAAGTCGTCACATGTAGTTTTTCTTTTTATAAAGACTTACCCATGAAATGTCTTTGGAAAATGTTCATAGTTATGATTCATTTTGCTTACTATATTTTGTTAAATAAAATGTGTTCGTAGAATTAGACATGTAAATGTTTGAGAATGGGAATTGAATCTTGTTAAACACAGCAGTCAAAATTTGAAAATCAACTCTCGCCTACAGAGGGCTATACAAAAATCGCATTAACAATCTCAAAACCTCAAAAAAGCTAATGAGAAACTCATTTATATAGAAAAAGCCATCTGAGAATAAAAGACTTCTGCCACACAACCCTTAACTGAATCTAAGTAGGTCAACCATGCAAAACGTACTTAAAAACGCATATTTATTTATTATAAAAATGTATCCTCTGATCTCCATGTTTTGGGACTCCAAACTAGCTTTCCTACTAAATAGACACATCTTACGACTTCGCAAAGATTTTTTTTAACATAGGAGAAAAACATATGTAAGGTTAAGATATAATCCCGAAAACCACACTGTTTTAAATTTTTCTTCATTTATTATTTGTTTAAACAAAGGGTCCAGGCTTTGTTGAAACCCGAAGCAATAGGTAACTGAGCCGGATAGATTTCAAGTAACTTAAAAACTGGACAGAAAATCATCCTTGCTTCTAATTTGCTCCTGGTTTAATCTTAGTCACATTTTACAAAGCTAACACTTATCCTCCAGTGTTCTACTAATTGCTTGGTGCTATGTTGACTACTGGGAATGAACCACAAGATACATCACTGTAAACTGCAGGGAGTGCTTCAGTGATCAGGAGGTTAAAAACTCCCCATCAGCAGAAAGGGAGAATTCTTTACTTAACTCAGTGGTACAAATTATTTCCAGGTGGTGATAATTATCACTTGCGGTGTTTGATATTCCGGACTTTGCATCTAAATTTATACTTGACAAGTTAAACTTTTCATCGTGTGCATTTTCCCGTAATCTCTCAAAGGCCAAAGACAAGGATAGACGGATTAGTGATGGGTGAAACCAATTCCACCCAAAATGGCAACACTTAATTACAAGCCTGTTGTTTATAATTAACTGTGTAAATCACTAACTTGAAAGTTTCTTTTCAAAGTGTTTAAAACCAACTCTTTTCCCAGGGGGATTTAATACTGTATATCATTACATAGGTAAGTATTATTTTGTTTGTTCTACGAGCAAGATGTGCAAATGACACACTCTATAAACTGTCTTGCAAAAAACAACTTGGAAAATGTTCATGAGTTGCATTAGCATGGTTGTTTTGTACGTCACAGAATTTAAGGCCATTCTTTGCCACATATAAATATGAAGGCATAAGGAAGACAATGCAATTACCTAAGAGGCCATGAGGAAGTAGTGATTAAGAGCGAAGAGTGAGTTCCAGATTCTGCAAACTTTCAGGAAACAAAATGTAAGTTTCCAAATATTTCTTCTGAGATGCATTCATTTATCTGTGAGAAATACTTAGAACGAGAAAACATTTACTGAGAACATACCATGTGCCAGATACCATATTGTAATTGATTCATTTCTATTTCTAAATACTCAAAAAATGCTGAAAGGCAGGAATCACAACTCCTATTTTGCAGATAACTAATCTGAGATTTAGAAAACGTCAGTAACTTATTCATGGCCACTGGGCTAGTAAGAGGTGATAGATCTACAGTTCAGACCCAGTTCCTCTAAATTCAAGCTTTTTGTTTTTTCAACCAACCCTGACAACACAACATCAAAAAAGGGAAATTATTCACTTGCCGTGAAGATTCGCATCAAAGGAAACCACAAGGAAAAGAAACACAAATGTCCATTCATTAAATTCTAGATGCCTGAAAATATCACATCATGTTAAAAAAGACCCAACCTAAAAGTAGAAACAATCCTCTAGTTCCTGATCTGTTACTGAATTAAGCTAATATTGATGGACACTATTTACTATGCTGTCTCAGATACTAGAAATAGAAGCAAAAGGAAAGAAAGAGCCCTTCCACTGAAAGAGATCCATCAGCAGAGAGATGTCTAGAACATAGTATCATAGGTTCATTGGCAAAGTATCAAGAACTCCAAGGAAAGGTGAGAGGTTCGGGATCAATCTCACCCTAATTTCCAATCTAAAGCTCCAACAAATCTCTGGGCTCAAATTCAGCCTCTTTAGCTTCAATTATCCAATAGCTGCCATCACTTCCAAATCCTTATGTCCAATCCCATCCTCTCCCAGTTTCTCATTTTACTGGATAATTCACTCCATCTCCACGATCCATCATCTAGCATCTAAAAGCCTGCTCCCAGGGATCATGTTTCTCTCACTCCTCAAAGTGTGTGCAGATTACATTTCTGTGGAACGATGGTAGGGTATGGTTTGGCATGAGAAACCTTCAAATGCCACACACCGCCTCCTGATTGTGGTGTGTCTGTTCTATTCTTCAGACCACTAACATGTCTTCGTCCCTTAGAGTTTAGAATTTATAGTCCCACTGTACTTCTCTTGGGTTATGAGCTCCATTATGGAGGAAATACTAACGTCTTTAAGTTTTTGTGCAAACTGGCAAAACTGCATAATGGAAACCCTCATAATCAATATCAATATTCCAAAATACACAAACATCAGAGGCGAAGTAGAATACTAGTGGGAGTATGTATTATTAGTAAAGTAGTAAGTATAATAAATATTAGTAAATACTAAGGGATATAAAACACCAATAATGTTATAAACCTAAGTAAACTCAACCAACCAATTGACGTCTGGTGGTTTTAGGTGTATGGAATGAAAAGGCAGACCTAGGAGCTAGGAGCAGCAACTCTTGATCTGCTGCCGCTGCAGAAGTCACCTCACTAGCTGACTCATCAGTCATCAGTTAACTGCTGAAACAGGGAATCATTAACAATGCCACATACAGTGCCACTTTTTATTTTAATCCGTTCCTATATTCTTCAATTCAATCATTCATTGTAGGTTGAAACACATGATACATTTTTTGCCACTGTTTGAATTCGATACCACGCTGTCCTTCTTACATAAACCCATGCATATAATAAACCCTCTAAAATTTCTGAATGCTTACAATCTTTCCCTTAATCTTTTATCATCGTCTCACCCACACTTAATTTGATACTTCAAGAGATAAAATTTCATTAAATCTTTCTGAAACAGCTACTTTCAAAGTCATAGGAGAACTTTCTTTTCGTTCTTAGATATCACAACTTTATATGCTATTTAATTTGTTTATGGAAATATAATGGTAAGTTCAAATGCCACAAGAGGTTTGGAACAATCCCCACCGACTCCTAGTAAACAGTCATGTCAACAGTAGTATGAAGAGTGTATCCACGTTACATTAGAGAATACGGTCTACTGTCTGAAGGCACTCAGCATGCTTGGACATCAGGTGGTGCATTTTACAGAGTCCAGAGAGCGCTGGATACATGGAGGTGGGTTAAGAGGGTTTCCACTATACTTTCTTACTATCCACCTTTCTTTATCATCATAGGGCAACATTTTCAACTTCACCTCCCACTCAATACACATGAATCCTTTCACTATGAACTATTAAAAACAAAAAGCTGCAACTAACCTTTATTCTGGCATCAACAATTTTCATGGGTTATTGCCAACCCAATAGACCACTTTTACAGTGCCTGACTGGAAAAGTAACTTCTATATGTATACACATGTCCAAAGTTATATATGTAACTTATTTGTGTTCTAGGATGAAAGCTCAACAATTAGAAACATTAAATATGTACACAGGCTAAGCATTCCACCTGAAGATACTACAGTCTCTAGTTCTGACAGTTACATAGGCTGCCTTAAATCTAAAACCCAATCTTTACGAACAGCATTCAATTTCAGGTTCCTTATGTGTAAAACGAGAATGGAATAAGAATCCACTCATCCTTGATACATTTTGTGATTTTGATATGAATTTTTTAAAGGATCACATTCCATTGTTAGATATACTTAACACATTTTAGCCAAAATTTTGGACTGTAACACAATATTTATTAAGTGAGCTGGCAGGTATAAACTGTGCCAGAACCTCTTATATCCACACACAGCAGGACCCAAAACGAGTAGCACTGTACTGAATTACACCAATATGAAAAGTTAGAGGTCAGAGAAGCCACACAGAGCCCAGCAAAAGCCAACAATGCAACTTAATGTCCTTTCCATGTCCAGAACAATTCTCCATGCAGCTTCTGCAAAAGAGATTAATGGTGATAGTAGCAGCAAGCAGAAGAGAAATGCATGCTATGGAAGCCCAGCCAATATTCCATTTGTAATTTGTCACATCTCAGCACAATAAGACTAGCGCAATTTACAATTTACAATGTTGGTAATTTACAATTCAAATGAGTGCCTTGATTTTTCAAAGAATGGACTGTGTACACATCAGTCAGTATGACACAAAAATGCCCGGTCAGGTTCATTTTAAATGTACGTTTTATTTGGTACTGTTAACTAATCACTATCATTACTTTTACTGTTTACGGATACAATATTTATTAGGCAAAATGTAATTTGGAACCCTTTCTTGCACCCAAACCTAATTCATTTCCTGACTTTCCGAAATATTTATATCCTGATTAGACATATTAGGTCTTTAAAGCTGTTATACTGAGATGATTTATTTATTTCTGGGGCAGTGTTAAAAAAACTATTTTCTATGAGGAAGACTGAAAAAGGAAAACACCACACAGAGTCCCTTCTAGGACTTAAAAAAAAAAAAAAAGATGAGAAGATGGGGAAAAGAAGGAAGAAGCCTAATTTAGGGCCAAGGAAAAAGATTTAGGTGCCAGCCACTCCTGAGTTTCCATCTTGGTTTTAGACTCTGACTTCCCACTATGGCCTATTGGATGACTCTTAACTTGGCTTGCATCAATTTACACGTCTGTAAAATGGGGATGATGATACTTACCCACCTCACAGGCATGCTGTGAGAATTAATTAGTGCTTGTGAAATGCTTTGAAGATGAAACAGGCTGTATAAATGCTAACTATTATTATTACGAGAAACCTGTCAAATGCTATAATTAACCAATTTTAAGTCCCACAATACGGCCTACTCTAAAATGATCACAGCTCCAGGAGGAAAAGCACCAGCTTTAGCTTTCTCCTTTCAATTTACTGAACAAGATCCAAGAACAGAATCCACGCCTTTCATTGCGTACTCGCAAAAAGCAAAGAATCCATACTCTCCTTAAGCTTGACTCAGACAATTTCATGAAGCCATCATGGCAGTTTTAAAGCAGATCTGTGTCCTAAGGGACGTGGAAGCCCAGAAGACAGAGAGGAAAAAAAGAAGAGACTTCGGATATTTTCAACACCACCTGAAGCACAACAGGGAAAACAAGCAAGTGGCACTGTTGTCATTCTCTCCATGATCACCCTCACTTGGAAGCAGGAATGTTCACATGGAAAAGATACAGCCTCAAAGCCTCTTGGTACGTCACGCTGAGGTGATAAGGATTAAATTAAGTTTTGCTTCCTGTGGGTTCTGTTGCTTCTGCTGTTGGGTTGTGCGCACCTGCCTCTAATACCCCAGTTTGCTTGTATTTTATTTTTTTCAAGATTAGGAATGACTTAAAAATTGCCAAATCGTTAGCTTTCCAAAGACACCTCAAAATTCCTTTTTAAAAATTTTTTAGCCATCTGTGATTTTTTCTTCTGAACGAACCACGGGTTGTTGTTTTTTTTTTTTTAATGTAAACTATGAGATCTCTGATTTTAGTTTAAGCAAGTTGAGTACAAAGGGAAAAAAAAAAGATTTTACCAAAATAAAGATTTTAAGCATTGAGGCTAACCTTTATGAAACTGAAAAATGATGTCCCCATTTTTTCCTTCATTCAAGATTCACGTTAGCAACTTGTTGAAAGCCCAAAGTCTTTTCTCTTCATGCACCATGAGAAGGTCAAATTGAAATGAACCAAAAATGAAACAATACTTCACTTTAAGACAAGTAAGAATGTAATTTCATTTAGGCTGGATTTTCAAATGACCTTCTCATCAGTTGGTAGATCGTTTACCCATCTTATAAAATCCTCAGGCTTTGCTCTGACAAAAATAATTTCAGGAATGATTTCCCTGAAACCGCTCTAATGATCTATTCTAGATACTCATATCTCTTTCAGCCAGTACTAAAGGTGCCTTTAAGAATGAAACATAAAAATGCACATATCCTAAACAGTTAGACATGGGTTTTTCCCCCAAGTCATTATTTACAATTCATCAAGGCAAGATGAACAAAAATATATCTTAAACATGAAATAAAATCCTCATATCAGGGTATTTAAAGGAAATTTTAGGCCTAAATGAGAAGCAATTCAAATCCCTTAAATATCATTTTGGTGGCTAAAATGATAGAAAAGAAGGAAAGCCTGATGCCGAAGAGGAAAGATCTAGTACCAAACTTCAAATTCAAATTCAGCCCATCACCCGATAGCCAGTTTCCTTCTTTGTGTCTCATTTTCTTCATCAGTAAAATGGGACTAACAGTATCTATCTCATGGGACTGCTGTGAGGATTTAATGAATTTGTACCTAGAGTATTTTCCTGCCACACCCTTAAGAACCCTGTAGTCCTGATGGGTATGATGTGGGATTCCTTTGCAGGTAGAAGTGTCAGAAATGATCTGAGCTCTAATTCATTGGCCTCGCCAGCAGGTGCTATGGACAGCATGCCCCGCATGGGGAAAACATTCTTTTAATGATATCTGAAAATATGAACTACAATTTGTACTATACCATTTTACTCAATAAAAGTAATAAGTATCCAGCAACCTAAGAAAATCCCTTTCATGAGCAGTACTGATTGATACTAACATTGTTATTTATACCAAGATGAACGGAAACACAGCCATTTCCACCTGACCAAGAGGCACCACCAGTACTCAACATCTGTATTAGTTAAAATGCAACACTTTATAAATGTAGTAACTTCATTCTTCAGGCAACTGTAACTTGTGTGGGACTCTTGGTTTTTGCCATCTTTCCAAGATGGTTTTCCATCCTTTCATACATTGTTTAAAGTTCCTACTGTTAAACACAGTCATTTTAAAATGCAGATCACAATACATGATACCTAAATGGCTTATGGATTATCCCTTGAGAGAAGTCTGAGAATTTTTTTTTTTAACAATTGTATTTTGAGAATCCCCCAAGCAAAATCCTCTTTATCAATCTCATTATCATTTGCAGCTCTTACTTGTAGTTTCTGAAGTGGATCCATACGCGTGGCTTGAGAGGATACTTCCTTACAGCGCTTCTCCTGTCTGTCACACTGTCAGAAACTAGCACATGTGGTCAAGCACAAGAAGAAATAACACCTAGATGATCAAATAGTCCAAAATAAAGAAACCCTGAGATTGCTGCTGTCTATGAATCCACATTAGAGTTTCTTCTACTGGTATAAATGTGGTAACCACACGAGTTTTACTTGTCATTTAAGTAGTACTTTGACTGAATGGTCAGAGTTCAATTTCAATAGTTCACTGTGTTGTCTTAAATGTGTCTCTAATTCCTATCTAGATAATCCATATCCCTTCTTGTACTATACCTAAGAGCCTTGAGTATTGCCACTAAAATAGTAGACAGTCACTAAACTATCACAAAATAATGCAATGGTGTCAGTGACTTCATTCTTGAAAATTACTCTATTCTTGAAACTATTTGAAACTAAAGCCAAAATAAAAACAACAAAACAGATCTACACAATAGTTTACACTTGCTAAAAATTATTATATTAAAACTGGGTCATTTTACTATGTATATTTTAGATGAAGATTCAGCCTAGATTTATGAAAAAAATCCAACAATCGAAAGATTTCGCAACAGTCAACTCCACAGCGTATTTTAATTATATTTTATAAATCCACTATTTAAAGTTAGTTTTAGAACAAATGGCTTCACTGTTTTATTTCAAGACAAGATTCAAAGAAGTAAAAATGAATATAAAGTTATATGACTGAAATGCACATATTACAATTCATTTTACCAGTTTGGATTCTTTTATCTCCAGATAGCACAGACTAGAATAAAACCCGTAGACAACATAAAACAGTTTACAATCTGAAAAAGTACGTCCACATACAACAATGGCATGATAGTGCCTTTAATTTATCATCATCTCTGCCTTAAGGAAACAACAAAAAAGCCTTTTCAAATTATTCAAATTGTAAACTTAACCTGGCATTATTCATATTCCAGAGCCTATTTAGAAAATGTCAAGACTGGCAGAAAGCAACTTTCAAAAGAAATAAAATGCCACAAATTTACATACATATATATTATATATGTATTCTTCATTTAATTAAGTACATATCTACACATGCATATATACATATTATTTACAACTCATTTGCAATAATATGTTTTTAACAAGAATCCCACTGCTAGCTATAAAAAATGCAAAACAAACAAAAAACATAAAAACCTTGTACGAATAGATGACTTTCTCTGCTAATCAAATCTGTATTCCAATACACTTAAGTGACACTTGAAGGAGATGCTATTTGTTTTGACTTCAGAAATATAATATGTATATTTGCAAAGTAGTATTTGCTTTATAAGCTACTCAGAAATTGACATATTTTATCCTTTGCATTTCAAGACCAGAAAGCACAAAATGCTCAGTGGATAAAGTAGGGAAAAAATGCTCTTGGCATGTAAGAATATAACATACACACATAGGAGGTTGTTAACGTTTAAGTAAGTTAACATGCGTATAAATTACTTTTAAAAGCATTTTCAGATTGTCTACACTTCTAATTACTTAATACACACAGACACCACAAACTTGGGCAAAGCAGTTTGTCTGCACAACTGTGGCTACTCCGAGCTGAATTAATAACTTCTACTTTGACTGAAATTCGCAAACTTGTACACAGAGGTTCATTCTAGATCCAGGTTGGTGAAAAGAAGGGCAGATGTCCATAAGTAGAGATAAAAGGCAGACAGTAAATAATTCTAAGAAAAAATCTGAATCCCATGTCAACTTTCCCCACAAAGGCCCAGTTCAAATGTTTAAATAGTAAAACTGCCAGGACACTTGTCAACTACATCTGAAGTTTATCACTGACTTTGTAATTTACTAGGAATTAGGCTTTTAACCTAGCATCCAAATTACAGGAAGTTTACTTAATTTTACTTTTTAATTATATTAAGAAATCTATCAAATAGTATAATTCTAGTCTGATAAAATCATTAAAATGCCATTATCAAACAGCAAACACTTACACGATGTTTTTATTGCCCATACTTGGTTAAAATGACATGTAAGCATCACTTTTTTTTAATTAGGGAAGGAAGAGGACAATGGATGATTCCATTCTCTGTCTCTGTCCTTCATCTTCCTTCTCCCTCTCTTTTTATTCTCTGTGCTAAGCTGAAACCATCCAATGATCCTCTTTAGCTTTAGCTAGGCCAGTGAAGCATGGGGTTCAAGCTCATGGCCTGTCCTTTAAACTTGGCTGTGGATTCTTGTCCCTACACTCTGGGATCTTCAGCAAGTGACTTGGTACATTGGTCACCTCACAGCATCACGCAGTGTTAAGTGGTTCTGACAGGAAGCAATCATCACAATAAGCTCCGGGAAAACCAGAACTTCCTTGGGCTGCTCTTCTCTCCCGGGGTTCCCTCCAAAGACATTCTCTACCTCTGGATCTATTCTTGCCCCAGTAAATGCTTCACCCCTGAAGGTACGGCCATTATGCTAGCCATCTCTCCCCCACTCCTTGTAGACTGCACTTACCTGGGTTTTCCTTTTGGGTCCTATGCTCTGCTTGAAACAGCAAATTCATCATCTGAAAACCAGAGACTGCACTGGGGTGTAAACACTAGGAACAAATTTACATGTGGCCACTCTAAGGATCACTTCTATTATAACAGAAAAAAAGTGCTCCTCATAGGCCTAAATATAAAGAAATGGGAGTCCTCAAGTGAGCATTTTAGAAACCAAATCAGTAAGATTCATTTAGAGGACTGAATTTTAGAAACATGCAAACGAAGACACAGAAGGGTGAAGGGAGCCAGTTGGAACATTTGAAAACCTTTACCTCTAACACAAATTCTTTTATCTTCTAACAGGCATATTACTCTCCAGTGGGTCTATAATTAAGGTTTCAGGTATTGGTAAATAACACTATATTCAAATTCATAAAAGAATTCCTAAGGGATGAAAAATATTCCCAGCATAATCTCTGATGTGTCTTGTTCAGAATGCCAGTCTTAATCACATAGACTTCTGATTGCTAACAATTAAAATCCTGATCTCCTTTTTCCCCCTAATAGATGAAAGCCTTTGTGAAGAAGACGTAAAATTCTCCCTGTCATATTACTGACAAGTGGCACTGAGCTGGTAAAGTAGTGTATTAGTACTGATTACACTGATTAATAGTACTGTAAAAATTGGTTCAATGGCATTTTAACATTTTTTAAAGGAACAGAGGAGAAGCATACTGGGCAGAATATATAATTGGTTTATCTCATTCCATCACAAAGAGAAATCTTTGAAATTTATGAGTTAAGGTGGAAGTTGTACTGTTTCTAGCTTTAATCAATAAATTCATTTAAAAATGGAAATGTATAATTGAACATCTCTCTCCACTACCCCTCACTATTGGGAAACTTTAAGCAAAAAATGTTCAAGGCTTAGGACAGACCCTTTTAAATTCAAACACTGTCAATCTTCCTCATGCAAATGAGCTCGTATTCAGCATTATATCATTGTCACAAGTCGATACTGTATTTCCAATAGGACAGATCTTAGAAAATATTATATTGCATATGATGGGAGCATCCATGAACTCTTATAAAAGTTTCAAAACATAAATTAGAAAATGTTCTCATTTACAGGCCATTTTATTCTAGTATCAAACCTAGAAGATCAGTAGAAAAAGGATTCCTTCATGTTCCTTTTCAGAGCAAAAGGACTATACTCCCGGAGCTGTGTGGTTTGCCCAAATTTTTCCAGATAGTTAAGACAGATCCAAGAATCTCAATCAAGTAGACTTTCTACTATAATATCATGTTAAAGATGGCCCTACAGAGTATGATTTAAGAAACACAAAGTATTAAATATAAATTAGAGCTTTACTAGATAAACTCAAGGAAGCCACTTGTTTTGAGCAATGTTTTTCATGTCACTACTATGTATCAACAGTCTAATGGGCAATGTTGATCTCATGAGCCTGAATGAATAAGAAATGTTGCAAAAATCTCTCCTTGCTTTATAAAATATATATACAATCATATGTTTATACGGTAACAAATGATCTGTAGAGCGTTTTAAAAATCTCTAACAGTTGGCTTTTGGAAAGAAAAATAATCAAAAATAGATTTCTAATAATAGCAATAAAAAAAGAGGGGCAGCTATGGGCTTGGCAGCCAAGCATACCAGCACTTAAACCAGACACATGCAGACTCCCATCCTAGCTCAATCACTAACTAGCTGTGGGGCTCTGGATAAGTCACTCAACCTCCCTGAAGTTCAACATATTTATGCCTAAAATGGAGGTAATAATAATCAGTGCCTCAATCACTAAATGAAAATTCACATAAAGTACAGCTCTTTTAACTGCTGTCACCATCATAACTTGGAACTGCTCAATCTAGAAACAGCTGCCTTGCAAAGAAGTGATCTCATTGATACAAAGTCTGGGAAGGATTTGTTAAAGAACATCATGTAAGGAATTCTTGGCATGCGGTGGGAGATGTTCTATTTGACTTCTAGAGCCCTTGATAGTCTTGGAAATCTATAACTATCCCTAAAGGTCTCTTCTGCACCCTAAGTTAAGTTTAACCAACCTTTACTGAACTGCAACCACTATGCCTGAAAACATTAACAAAACCAGTCCTTGTCCTTGAGGGACTTCATTCAATTGGAGGAAAGGGAAACATACACAATTTCCGGCTAACAAGGTATATCAGTGATACAAGCTCTACAAACTCTGAGTTCAGGAAGAGCCTCCTCAAGGCTGAATCCTACACATGTGTACATAGAGGACCTCTATGCCAACCTAAAGACTCCAGACTTAACTCTGCAATCCTGTAAAAGATAAAGACATCTCTCCAGCTTAAGTGTGAAGGATGGATTTCATAAGCACAACACTGGATGCAAAAGGGCCAGTTCACCACGGCAAAACACTTTGTTTCAATATCAGATTATAGAAAAAAAAAATATGTTCAATAAATCATTTTTGTCTTAATTTTCCAAAAAATTTAGGATATTTGGATATTCCATGATTCTATGATAGCTTTATAATAATTGAACCTATCCAAGGCCAATTTCAAAAGAAGAGGACTTGAAGTTTTTCATGGTTTTAAAACTCAAGTTCCCATACCATTCCAGTTCTAAAATGTATGGGTTGTTCTAGAAAAGCCCACAGTTTTGTTCAAGTTGTGATAAACTTAAAATTCTACACTTAGTGTGCAGTCTTTTTTTTCCAGGCTTCTCTAGACCAATGCTTGTGTACTAGATGTGCTTTAGTTCATGTTAAATATACATTAAAATTTTCCATTTTTGCAAAGTAAATGTGACAAATGTATGCTAAAGCCTTTATCAGCAGAGCTGGGCAACTCACATGGATTACACACAGGGTAGTGAGAGTTCAAAGCAGCAAAGCAGATTTTGATTATTATGATGTTTCCAGTAAAATGAATGAAATGATTAGTAGTATAAAATTTTTTCAAAGTGCTTTTGAATAGACTTGTATCTATTTTCTAAAACATCTTAGATAGCATTAAAAACATAATTGAGCAGAATATGATTACATGGAACAAAATTATGTTCAAAGGCAGAAGTAAAATGCATTTAAAAATCTGAGTTGAGGAGAATACATTTGCAACACTTGATTTAGTGCAGCCCTTTTATAGCTGGATTGCTAACACAGCAGAAAAGCAAGCCAGTCCGTCTGCTCTCACCTCCATGCAGGGCCTGCCTTTTTGCAGGTGTGCCTCAAGGACTTCTCCCTCTTACTCTTTGAATCATCTTGCAGACACTAATGAGCATCGCTCTTCAGCTTTAATTATTGGCCCCTGACAAGTCAACATAATAGGAATCAGCTTAACCAAGCAGTGTCCCTAGTGACATGTTCAATTACTCAGGTTGTACTTCTCCAGGAGAGGTCTGAGGGGTTGCTAATTTAACACTGTCAAAAAAATAAACATAGGTATCACTTACGGTTTATCTTTTGACCTTTATGTCACCAAATCTAACAGGATACGCTTCCCCCTGCCCCCCAGAAAGGATCTGCAGATTAAGTGTGCTACGAGGCCTTTCCAAAAAATTAAAGAATCTGTCTGAGGTCCACACTGGTGTATGAAGTTATATAATGTGCTCTATAATCTGAAAATGCTAGAATTTGCTGGGAGAGTTACTTCATCTCTTAAAAAAGAAAAAAAAACATATCCTCTGATGTGCTGTTTGCTACTACCCCTTTATTTTTTTACATCAGGAAAAAAAAACCCCAATATTCCTGCTACCTTTCATGCAGATTAGTTATGAGTATAAAATGAAATGCATATTACACGAAGAATTTTAAGCATTAATTTTCCACAGAAATGTCTAAATATATAATAAAGCAGATAACAGTGGTTTACGGTAATATATCCCTTTCTTAGGGTATGAAAATAAAATAGTATTTTTGATTCAAATGTGCAGCACAGTAAGTCAACTAAATATAACCCACAAACTGCATGTAATTGAGCTGTACCATCACCACTCTTCTTTTAATTTTTGTAATAATTTGGTTGTTATAATCAGCATCCCTATCAGCTCTTATAAAGCTTAAATTCTCCCTTTTACACAACCAGTTGAAGATAACACTATTTGTCAGCATTTTTTTTTTTTTTTCCTTCAAAGCCCTCTTACCTTCGAACTTTAATCCTGGCAATATCCAGAGGGGAAGGTCCATCCAAGAAATGACTAATTAAGTTGACCTAGTACAGTGGTCACAGACCACACCACACCACACTCCCCCCCCCCACCCCAGAATGCTGAATCATAAAAATACACCCCTACCTTTTAGGGAAATGAGGCGTCCTAGAGAATAAGAAGGGCCTTTACAAATGTATTGCCTCTAAGGCAAAAGGAACTGAATGCATGAGTCCTAACAGTAGTGGGACAATTATGACTACATTAAAGAAGTTAAAAATCATACCCAAATTACTTTTTTCCTATTTATCATTATAGTGGAGCAAACAGTCTTTCAAAAAAAGTAACAGTCTTTTATAAAGATTATTGCAACGTCACCTTTATAAGGAACAGGGATTTTGTCTATTTCAACTTGATACTGCAATGCCCAGATCAGCATCTGGCTCACTGGGAGCAAATACTCTAACAAATCTTTGTGAAAATAAATAAGGGATGAATGAAAAAAGAAACGACTCATCTATATTCCTCCTGCTTAACCCACCCAAAATACAGGTATATGTCAATTCTTCAAAAAGTAGTTCATATTTCTTCCTTTCTTAACGCAATAACTTTTGTCAATGTCTATTTGTTTGAGTGTGAGTGTGGGTGGGAAGGTGCAGAGAGAGGGAGAGAGAAGTATCAAGAAGGCTCCACACTGTCAGCGGAGAGCCTGATGTGGGGCTTGATCTCCCGAACTGTGAGATCACGACTGAGCCAAAATCAAGAGTTGGACACTTAACTGACTGAGCCACGCAGGCTAATACACTAACACACTAATACACTAACATGAAGTTTGGGCTGACGTGCTGTTGAAAACCTTTCTAGAACAGAAAGCCATGACTGCTGTTATGTTATTTTGCAATATACTGCTTTCCTCTTTAGGGTGAAGGTAACTTTTGTTAAGTAAATAGCAACAAATTAATAATAAGTACGTAGACAAACATTTAGGAGAGTGTAAATATCACCACATATGAAGTAGCTTTATTTTCAGCTCCAATTGCTTTTCTAGATTAAAATACTATGATGATAGGTTATTACTGATATTCAGAAGCTTTTGTTGGTTTTCTTCATGTTCACAGATGCACACAAGTAAATTCATAATGGAATAAATAAGAACTGAAATTAGAAGACAGAATCTAAATTTCTGATCTCATTATAAATGGGGGGATATTTGGGGTTCACCATCTTCCCCACAAAATTATTCCTTCGATAAACTTATAGGACTCTGATAGCTAAGTATTTGCCAAACTAGATCTCTAAACTTATACACCTTATCAAATGCCTAAAATCTTCAAAATTTACTGTGCAGTACATTTAGAAAACATTTTTAAGTTCAAAGAAGCTATTGTAATATGGTTGAATATTTAACAATATGGGGTATTAATAAATATTTCCATGAGAGTGTCTGTATGTTATTTTGCACTCACTAAACTAGTTCCTCAAAAGCATTCTTAAAGTGAGGCAAAGCAAACAAACACAGGAGAAACAGTAAAACTGGCTCAGCATTCCTAGGCAGGAATGAATAATAGGAGAGGATTTTTCCTTCTCACAAGCCCTCAGAGTAGACTTAAAGCTGGCACCCCACCTGTCTTAAAAGGGAGTTTTTAAAATCACAAGGACAGTCAGACCTCCCAACCCTACCTCGAGCCCACTGACAAACCCAAGGTCCCTGTAGGAGGGCATTTCTGTAGCCCTGAAAACTGAACGGCCCTTCATTTTCAAGTTTTAAACTGAGATTTCTCTACAATTACGTGCAAAAGGAGCTACACGTTATGGCAAATGAAGTTGCAACACCATCGTCAATTAAAGATTCACATCAGTTCAACAGCACATTCCTCAACGTCTGGTTAAATGTGAGATTTATCAATGTAATAATAGAAGCAGAAATAAATTAACAGAGCAGAGGCCGGAAAGAAGAGATAAGTCTTCCAAGGAGATTAGAAATGGAGCAAGTCAACGGAGCTCTGAGATAAGGGTCGGCTGCTCCAGACGGCATGGTTCAGAGAAGGTCCTTAGAGAGGTTTGACTATGAAGAGGGAGGCAGGAGGCCCAGGGGTAGGTGAGGAGAGGGACAAAGGAAGGACCACAGAGACTGAGACCAGGTGGATAATGAGCATGCACGAACCAGGGCAAAGAGGTGAAAATAAATGGTTCTACCTCAAACACTGAGGTATTCTTCTACTTTGCGGCTGATGATGCCTTCCTATCTCTTCCCAAAATATCTTTGGGTGTCTCATTCTCCAAACACCCAAACCCTAGATGCTATTAATGGAGAAAGCGAAAGCAGTGTAACAGACACTTAACAATCACCGACTTTTCACAAGTAAAGCTCTTCCGAATGGAGGATTCCAAATTAACCATTTAGTTAAAATTACACTTGTTTTTTTTTTTTTTTTATTTCCCTCTGCTAATCTTGCTCTTATAACTTCCAGTGAAATACCAAGTAGCATTTCAATCAGAATCTTCATTACCAGGTGACATGTTCCAAATGTAAGGGTATACAGTGTAACTGAAACGTTATTTCAACATTAGCATTTGTCACTATAACATCGAGGGTTCTTCTGCAATTATTAAAAACCCGAAAACAAAACTCAGAGGTGTTCATAACGTTTCCAAAATGTTACCAAGCACTAGTGACCTTTTCCACAGATTTCAAAAATCAGATTTGTCTGGCAAGACACCTCCCCCCATGAAGAGTTGATCCATTCTCTTTAGACAAGAGTATGGGAAGCAGAAGGGTTGATGGGGGACAGGGTATGGACACATAGCATCAGCATATGGTCACGTGGGCAGAGTGTAGACCAGTCTATTTCCACATATGCAAACCAGTAGCCGGCCTACAAATAACACCTTCTGCTAACATGATGCTAAACCCGCCACAGAACTTTAAAGAGTAAGTGTGATTTCAGTATATTGCTAATCTCAAATAGAGACGGTAAAAGATTAACCGTTCAAAGGCAAAACACCCAGCACACTGGCAACCACCAGGTATCAAGGTTCACATTGGCAACTATCCTCACCCCCCAAAGTTTTTAATTTGTCTCTCAAATAATAAGGGCTTTTAAGACGCTACAGGCTGACAAAATATTTTTATAACAAATAAACTGCAGGCTATACTTTTTTTCTGAATGGCTACTTTGATAAACCACGGTATTTTAAATTACCAACCGTTTTTACTGACACATAAATAGCCTATTCGAACTGGCTATGAACTCCTACAAGGCTTCCATACCCAGTTAATAGAATTAACCCCAGATCCCAATGCCTGAGTCAACTGTACAGGTCTTGAAAATCATTGTCCTTTTGGTGAAGGATCGATGTCCTTTATTCAGAGTCCTTCTGATACTAAAGTGCTGCAGTGCTATTGTATCTGTTCGCCTGCCAGTCCATGGGCCTGTGTTCCTCCCAGAACAGACTGCATGTTTGCTAAGCCAAGAAGCACATCCTAGTGTTATATATGCCTTGTATTTTTTCGTCCTTTACACACAAACACCCGTTTGGCAAACCTGGTAACCTAGATTAATTTGGGAAATCTAAGATCTTCAGAAAATTCATTCGTTCTAGTGGCATTTCCTAATTTTTATGATGCTAAGTACACCTACATGCCATATCTCCAAAATTTCCATAATCATAGTCCTGGCATCTTTGACCCTAGTAACTCATATGTCAGCTTTTGCAAAGGACAGGTTTAGTGCTGGAGTTTACTGGTTACTTAAGACCCTATTTCTCGGGGCGCCTGGGTGGCGCAGTCGGTTGAGCGTCCGACTTCAGCCAGGTCACGATCTCACGGTCTGTGAGTTCGAGCCCCGCGTCAGGCTCTGGGCTGATGGCTCAGAGCCTGGAGCCTGTTTCCGATTCTGTGTCTCCCTCTCTCTCTGCCCCTCCCCCGTTCATGCTCTGTCTCTCTCTGTCTCAAAAATAAAAATAAACGTTGAAAAAAAAAAATTAAAAAAAAAAAAAAAAAAAAAGACCCTATTTCTCATCCTCATGTGTCCCAAAGTCACAGAATGCCAAATGACGACCACACTGAAACTTTCTCCTTTTCTTCCCCCAAAATCTAAAAACCTGCATCAAATCCATGATCTTCAAATGGCAAGTGCTATTACAATTCTGTATCCCAACGTCACAGCACATTTCAAGCATCAGAGCTACTGTCTGCCTTTCATCTCAAAGTTGGGAAAATAATATATCTCTAAGGATGTTTTTGTTTTTCAGTGACACTAAAATTCACAAAAGCATTACTTCCAAATCCAAATCCAACATTAATAATTATGGTACAATTAAGAGGTAAGGTTTTCTTAAGACCCAGAAAATCTAATGCTGGAACTCAGGTAATCATATTTTTAATTACTAGGGCAATCCTAAACTCAAGTCACAAAACAAAGGAATAGTTTTGCCCTTATTACTGAAACAAATGAAAAGTTAGTGTTTTACGCTTAAAATCTCTGATACTCTGTAAACTTTAGCCTATGACCAGGGATAACCAGGCACATAATGGTAAACAATATTAGATTAACTTAACAACACAGCATAAATACAGTTGTCACTTACTGTTAACATTGGGAAAGAATGATGAAAAAAGATAAAATCTCCTACTGGCCTTCAATGAAAGCTCTTGAACTTTTAGATTATTATAAATGGAACTCAAACAAAAAAGGAGGGAAAACAATGAACAACAGATCCATGTTTAAACTTAGTTATTCCACCCCTCCCAAACAGAGGGAAAGCCAGACCCCAAATCAGAGCCCAGGCTACTCAAGCACCCTGGCAACAATCTTCCATAGACTCCAAGGTTAAAGACAGGCATAGGGAAACTTATTTCTCGGTATTTCTCAGTGCTGCAAAGCATGTTAGCAATTAGTATGAGAAAACACTCCTGGTATCATAAGATTCATTTTGTGGATTTATGTTCTCCCATTATTGGCCTGTACTTAATCACTGATTTTTTTCATCATCTACTCAGTGGGGTTCTGTACAATTAAGATTTTTCAAATCCGTAATTACAATTATATTTTTGTAACAGTTTTATGACGGATTGCATGTGCTTATAGGGTTATCAAATTATCCTGAATCAAACCTGCCAGATATATGAAAACACTGTGTAAATGACAAAAAACCTCTCTAACTAGAAATACTAAAGAATCTTTGGAATGCTAATGTGGAATACGAAATATCTTTTTTTTCTTTTTTCTTTTTTTTTAGAAAAAGGACAGGGAGGTGAAATTTAAAACCAACTGTTTTTACAAAGACACCCTATCTAGAGATTTCATTTGTAAGGATGATGTTCCTGTCAGAATACCTGTGGTCTTTGGTTGCCCTTAAAGGAGTCTGAGCTTTATGTAACATATGCCCATGTTTTAAAATCTACTAAACACCATAAAATCTCAAGATAAAGCCAGCTGTCTTTTACTCCGTAATGTTAATGCTTCAGCACTGCAAAATATATTAATATTTATGAATGACAAAACCCATTTTGAAATCCTATGAAGATGTTTTTGCCATTTATTCTATCCAGTTTATTAATATGAATACAAATGCCATATTTATTATCATCCATGGTTGGTGTCGGCATATCAATATGTTACCCAGCAGCACTTGAAATATTGATACAAAAATGAGAGTATGTTATTCACTGGTCTTCTAAAATAAGCTTTTAATGTTTTAAATCTAGGCATCCATCTTTGTATTACACTATTATTTGGGTAACACTAAATTCATAAAGTGTCACTTTTGGGGCTATTATAAGGACTAAGTAGGTGTGAGCTCATTCTGATTTATTCCTAGGTCTCAGACACCACAAATATTTTGTATTTATTAGCCTTGAATGTTCAGATGTACAAAACCAAAGTAACTACCATAAGAGCAAAGACATTTCCATCTGGTTTGCTACTAAATACACAGGATCCAGACTAAGGCCTGGCTCTTCACAGGCACTGATATGTGTTTATTGATAGTGTGAATGAACACAGTTTCAATATACCTGAGGCCATATGAGGACATTATTCTTAGGGCAATGCGCGTTTACAAATAAAATTTGACACCAAATCTCCAAACATTAAAAAAGAAAACCCTGCAACTCCTAGAAAATCTTCCAGGTGCATTTTAAATGCACCTTTTCCATGTGTGTACCCTTACGATGAAACTGAGTCATCAAATTGTTGGTTTTAATAATAGCAGTGACGGATAAACTGGCATTTTGTTTTTATATAATTCCTTTAGTAACATCTTATACAAATATACAGTGCCTTGAGTTCTACATGTATGAATGCTGAGACTTCATCTTGACTGTCTGGCGGCGGGGGGGGGGGGGGGGGGGGGCACTAGGAAACTGAGATACTCAAAGAACAAGAATGAGTTATTTATGCTTTAAGAAAATTTAAAGATGACTCTCAGTTCCATTCATCCCCTTTCATGTTACTTCCCATTCATCTTTAAAAAAAAAACAAACAAAATTAGAAAAAGGCTAAAGTCAACACTTAGGCTCAAATCATCTCCCAAAGATGGAGAGAGGATTACTGCAGGCATTCAAAACTCTTTTTTAAAAGGCTACTTTCCCAAATGGGAAGATGAATCAGGAATACACAAGCACTAAAATCAGTGATCAATATCAGGTCTGCCCAAAAAGCAACCCATGAAAAGAATTTTATTTAGAGTCCTCACAACATTAATGAGGCAGAGGAATCTTTGCTGACTAAAGCCAGAAGTTAGCAGAGAAGAGAAACAAAGACTGTTTTCATAAAATCATAACAACCACGTTGCTAAGGTGTAAAGGGGCCGTTTAAATATCTAGGTTACTTTGTGCCTTGAACTATTTTGAACATTCCAGGGAAGTGCTGCTGAATCCATTTTAGGCAAATCCCAAATGCAAAATTATACGCACTGTGAGAAAAGTTAAAAGAAACGTTGACAACCGTGAGTGGGTAAAATAATTTGTACACTGATGCAAACTGCCCGTAGGGCTATAAAATTTACTTTTATCAACTCTAGGCAAAACTTACGGGCCTTTCAGAACCCAGACTGGACAAATGCCCCGAAGTCATATACGTATTTCTCTTTTAAAAATGCTACCTAGCAGACAGCACGGTGGGGGAAAAAAATAACTATTTTCACTCCCCATTTGATGGCTGAAGTATTAAGAACCATCACTTTAGCATAAAAAAGTCTCTGCTGAGTTGGTAACACAGAAAAAAAACCTCAGCTTGCTTTTTGGGAGGTAGAGAAGAAGGGATCTAAACCTATTTGCCATTCTATCATTAATATTCCCTTCCCTCATCATCTCTAGCACATTTACTAAAACGGTAGGTACAAGAGTCACAGCTTTATTTTCATAAAGACTAAAGCAACATTAACATTCATCATGGATTAGTGTTATCATTACTTTGAACCAATACAACCCTTTTGATCTGAAAGCTTCAAAACATTTTATAAAAACTCCGCGGTGCAAGGTGAGACAAGTATATGAACGTTACCTGACACTTTCAAATAACGAGCTATATTCTGGTCATTTGTGCGTGTGCCTTATCTTCCCCTATGAGACTACAAATACCATGAAGGCAAGGGCTGCCTCTGGGCCATTTATATATACAGTCTGTGTATCTGGCGCACACAGCAGGCACTACCTTAGTCTAGGAGGCCATGCGGCTCAATGTTAGGAAACCTATCTAAATGCAGGGCAAGCCACGCTCTCCTCTATCAGCTGTGTCAGAAGAAAGCTGATATTTTGCGAGGTCAACTTCCTTAATCTTTGCTCTCTCAACTTCTTTAATCTTAACCTTCCTTAATCTTGTTGTTGTTTTTTTTTTTCTCAATTGCCGCAGAACTCCGGTAGCCAGAGAGGACGCAATTGCAGGGGAGGGCATAGAAAAAGCAAAAATAAATACAAACTAAGTAACGGAAATAGAATTGTGCCCCTGGTGACTTTAAGGATAGAATGGATTAAAATGCAACTTGCTACAGGGGAGAGGGATAAACATGAGTAATGTCTAAAGATCCATCTACACAGAATGTGTGTCTTTAAGTTACTGGCTCAAATCATGCACAGCTTTCAAACCGAGCAAGAAAAACAATAAGTACCTAGTCTGTTCTGACCACCGTCGGCAACACTACTGAGTATGTACTGTGGTATTAAAAAATATATACACACTTGTCTAAAGGAAAGTTTTCAATCGTTGGTAAAAACACCTGGTTACCAACCTAACCTGAGCTTGCCAAGGAAAGGGAAGCAAGGTCCTTTAATCACGTGCAGATCTCAATCAACAAATCCTGAAGTATTTTTCAAAATTAATTACAAAAAAAAGATGTAGATTTTCATAGTGCTCGCACAAAATGATTCGTAACAAGCTATGACTGCAGCAATGTAGACAAAAAAAAAAAAAGAAAAAGAACACATACACACACGCACATACACACCCACCCACACACACACATAAACACACACACACACACACACACACACACACACACACACACACACAGTAATACAATAACAAAGTCTCCAAGAAGGAAAGTATGAGAAGACATGTATATATATTTGCAGGTAGGTGTAACTCCTGCTCTTAACAAACCATTATGGTTTTTTTAAGTAACTCAATGATATTAAAAATAAAAACCCTAACTCAGCAGAGCCATTTGAAAATACTTTTGTGAAGTAGCGAAATGATCCTCTGTATCTTCAAGCTTTCAACATTCTCTTTATTCTGATTGTTCTGACGGATCAAGAAAATGCTATTTACTTTTGTCACTTTGGGGGGGGGATATTTTTTCATCACTATTTAAAGAAGGTTTCTTATTAAGAAAACTTTTTTAGTTTTGGTATTCAATACAAATCTGCAGCTAGACTTATCAAGAATTACACCCTCTTCTCTTTCTCCAAAAAGAACTGAAACTCAAATTAGTTGGACAGTGTGACTGCCAAAAAAAATGCTTAACCAATGCTGAACTGCCGTTTATATAAGGGGAAGATTTTTTTTTTTGGTTGGATTTTAGGAACGTGATTTATTTTAAACAACTTTCAGGCTAACTGGAAATAGACTGTATTCAGAACTAAACAAAATACTCATTTTTTTTAAGTTTCTAAGTACAAGGCAGTGCACTGATAAGAAAACATACTTCTACTTACAAATAATAGAATATACTCAGTTTAAAAAATTAAAGGAAAAAAGGAGTAGATATTTCAAAGGCGGGAAGGAGCTACATAATGAAACCTACCCTTTAGGACAATACAGATACAAACAATGAAAGGAATGCTTACAGTGTGTATGTGCGTGCGTGTGCGTGTATTTTCTCTCTTTCCATTAGTTTTACAAGATTGCCTAGGATTTACATTAAAGGTTGCTGATCACCTAAGGCAAACAGCATGATCCAATAGATTAAATGAAGAGCAACCAGCCTCAACAGGCAAAACACAAAATGTGGATTCTGTGAATGAAACTCTTGTCTACTGTCCTGACATACTGTACCCACTAGCAATGACTGGATAATTTCAAAAAAGAAAAAAAAAAAGCAAAAATAACCCACCCAATGAATACTTATCACTGAACAGAACTGGGAGTCCTTTAAAGGTAGACAATAAGGCTTTCGGAAGTGAAGGGTGAGGGTGTACTTTGGAAGATTTCACCCCCCCTGCTTTCCCGTTGTCTGCACTGTCTGCACTTTCTTATTCACCGTTCAGGAAAGGCAACTTGACACTGGTTTCTGTAACCAACCTGGTCCTGCAGGATTTCTCACACACCCTGCACAAAAGGCTAACCCTTTACAAAGTACTTATTTCAGATTTACGTCAAGGTTGAGTGAATTGCAACCAGGGAACAGAGCCGAAAACATAATATAAAAGTCTCCTCTGCTAATCACTAAACCAGTGGTTTAGCTGGGCGGGGGGAAAGAATTAAAACTTTGTACTGTTTCATTGCCTCTTATGCAAATGCAAAAGAAAAAAAAAGGAAAAAAAACTCATAGAAATTTAAGGAGAATGATGTACCCTTTGTTCATTAATTTACATGGAAAATCTAAGACTTCAAAGTGACCATACACATTTACTTTAACAATTAAATCTTCTATGAGAGCCAACTGCATGATTTTTAACTTGTATTCACAGGCCCTCCTAAGTCTACCCGCGTTAAGTCCCCTAACTGTCATAACGTTTAAACTCCAGCTGAGGTATTAGGTGTTATGATAACTCATGCAATGATAATGGGTATTTCTGGAGTATATATCTCCTAGGGGAAACCGATGCAATCTTGGGTCTATTTAACACTGCCAGAGGTAAAACATACTCAGGAACCAGTGAATCAGTTACCAACAAATCTCCTGTGTGTTTGCCCCCACTGGAAAAAAAAAAAGTGCACTTTCCTATTCAGTTACATACCCCCTAATGCCCCACAGAATTCTCTAGAGTACTGGAAGCATCCTAAACGTTGTTTGGTTCCTACAGAGAACAGTGTTCAAACTCATTCCTATCACCCCCGTTTATGAACTCAGTTTCCCACATTGCAGAAAGCCCCAGGAGTTTATGTAAATTACACTTAACACTGTGAAGTATAAGAGAAAAATGTCTGTGATTAAATAAGATACTACGAGAGATATTATTTGGATTTACAATGAAGACACACTATGCTTTTCTTGAACTCAACTGTACACACTGAAAAAGATATGCTGTTGTTTTCACAAGTATTTTTTTTAAATCTATAAGAAGTGTGTTTAACACTTTATTTTTTTAGGATGTGGCCACATGGCTGGCTATACCTGTTTGTATTTTTCATATATGCAAAATTATACAATAAATTACCAGTAGGGGAAACAAAAGCAAAAACAAATAAAAAATAGAGCCTGATGACACAAGTCTATTTACACAAAAGTTTGAAGCAAAAATCAATTAGGACTACATCAGTTTATATAGAGAGAAATGACAATTTATTTCGTGTGGCTGAACAATATGGTGACAGATGGGTTTGGAAAGCTTGAAAATAACTCGTGTATGTTTAAACAGCTGATAGTGCCCATTACACATACCGTATGGGCCATCAATTCTTTCTTTCCGGTTTCTGGTATCAAAAAATGCTAAATTCAACCAACCCCCTGACTATGTTGGTACCCCAAGATTTCTATGCATTCTTGTAGCAGATTTGGATGACAGAACATGCTTACCTAGAGCAAGGGGTCAAAATACACAAATTGCTGAGGTAGTTCTGTTTGTCTTGAGGAAGGATATTTCTCTAACTACTGTTCACACTCATGGCATACTTGTTAACATGAATTCCACTGGATGTTAGTTTTATAGGTTTCTAGATAATGGCACATCCCCTTGAATGTTGAGAAGAGGGTAAGATAAACGATAATCAAGCATTTCTTCATACTCTATACAATATAAATACGGGTTTTGAATAAACACCAGGGTTTCTAGAAGACAGCTGGGTGAAAGGATACTTAAGGAAGAATAAAGTTTAGCATGTTATTGCTGCATGGGTAGAAGGGGCCATTCGGTGCACATCAAACTCCTAAATTGGCCTGACATTTTTAAAAAGATCCTCATCTCAACTCACTGCTGAAATTCAGGAGACTTGGGGCCTTTTTTCTGACTTCTGACAGGACAACACTCAGGTTGAAACAAAGACTCCTGCTGACAGAAAGTAGTTACACATCCATAACAACGCTTTGCTGGAAGCGGTGCTGACAGCAACAGGTGTTCTTTTTGAAGCTCAGAAGTCTCTCACAAGTGCTTCTCCCAACACCATCTTTTAACAAGGAGGCTGGCCCGCACGAAGAGTTGAAGGCTATTTCCAAAACCCCAGCTACGTTTTCTGTTGGTAAAGCCCGACAACATACATACCTATCCAAAGAAGGGGATGAAAATGAAGAGCAGTTTGTACCGCAGAGACGCTAATTAGATAAATGCAATATTAGCAGTCTCTTTATTTAATTGCATTGGAAAAAATAACAATTTTTTTTTGTTTTCTTTATTGCAAAACGTACTGGAGTTTCGTGTTCTGATTTTATTTTCCATTTGATGAGCCTGTGCTTTCATATGTTTATTAGTGAGCTCACCAACATTCTACAAAGCAACCACGTTTTAGAGCAAAACAAAAAGAAAAAAAAATCCACCTAATTTTCTCAGCTTCTACAATTTGGTGGAAAATGTAGCTGTCTTTCCCAGGTGCACTGGCTGAGAAAATGATCCTATGAGCAAAAGCAATATAATGTAATCACAGGTTTACTGACTGCACTGACAACTGAAGTAATTCACAATGCCATCTAAAATACATATTTGGTGCAGTAAAAATAACAGCACCAGGAAATGAGAAGCATCATGCTCCATAATTCTGATTTCACCAAAGGGCAACATTTTTTATCACACCAAATTAAAAGAACCAAAAACTTTTACTTGAATCTTCAAGGAAAGGGATTTCTAAATTCATAGATGAGCAATACTTTCTATCTAATCTTGTAGCGCTTCTTTCATGTAAGTTACACCTACACTATGAAACAAAAGTTTGCAATTGCATGGCCAAATGCTATTTTAAAAGGAAACTATACATACCCGTTATAGCATATGTACCTGGCCATCCCATGGCTATACCATCATCAGCACAAATGTGTGCGTGCATGTGTGTGTGTGTGTGTGTGTGTGTGTGTGCGCGCATATCTGCCTATCTTAAAGCCACATAGCCCCTTTGTTTAAGGTCTTAGTGGACGATCAGAAAAGCTGCACGCAACCAATCTACAGACAGGTTGTTTTTGTTAAATCAGTAACATAAAGTCACCAACAAGATTGCCCAAAAGCAGGGTGGTCAAAACTGTGGAAAGAAACTGCACTCCAGCTCCTCCAAGCCTGGAGCAAAGAGAAGAGTTGATCCGTTGCTCAAGGCCAGTTGGCAGAATAGAAAATGGCGGTGATCCAGGTCTGCCGAGTATCAAAACAGCAGAAAGAACCTGGCCAATGAGCTCCAGGCTACATGGCACTAAGGGAGGGGCTGAGCCGAGGTTCCCTAAGCCATGATTTCTGGGTTTTTTTGTTGTTGTTTTTGCATTTTATTCTTTCTTCTTCTTTTAAATAGCCAGCTGGCATTCTTAAGGCCAGAGGAAATGTGGAGAATGGCAGTGCTCCAGAAATCAGAAAACAGTGAGAAGAAACAGAATGTCATCACTTTTGCCACTCATTTTTCAAAATACGGTTGATGACTCTTCACTAAGTAATGGCAATGTGATCCTCTGACGATCTGTAAAAATTTAAGACAACTATGGAAGTTATAATAAAATCTGGGCTAATCACACACTTCCAGTTTGCCCAGGTTTAGTTAGAAATAATTATTTTCAGTAGATAAGCACTGTATAATTAAAACTGGATTAATACCTTTAACTTTATCAAACTGTTCTATGAAAGGAAAGAAAAAAAAAGATGGAAATTGGAGGGAAAATCTGAGAAATTAAGACAATTCCATTGCTTCACCATCTGATGAGGTAAATGTAATAATCACTCCAATACCATATGTATGGTTGCCACATTTGTGGGTCCACTTTTTATCCTAAATTACCCTGCATATCTTACTCCTTTGAGAAAATTTACATTTTTTTCCTAAATATTTCTTAACAACTGTAGCAGTGCCTACCACTGAAAGGAAAGGCTGCATAACACTGTCAAGTCATATGTTATCAGGCATATCCAAGATATACTTGTTCAAAAGACAGAGAGAGAGGGGGGAAAAGAAGATTCACCACATGATGAAAATAAGTGGCTCCAATACATGCCATCAAGGGAGTAACATGTGGACACAGAGGAAAATATAGGCAGAAAACTACAGACATATTTTTTCCACATGTTGGTTCTTCATTTCTACCTTCACTGTCATTCTGACCTAACAAAATGCAGAACACAGTTATTTTTCAAATAATTTGCTGATATTAGAAATAGGAGAGTAATCCTGCATTACATATCCACATTTTCAGGTGCATACCCATTGTCACTTCTAGGAATTTAGCCTAGAAGGCACTGTGAACAAGATATCTTTAAAATCTCTTTTAATGTTTTTATTTATTTTTGAGACAGAGAGAGACAGAGCATGGGTAGGGGAGGGGCAGAGAGAGAAGGAGACACAGAATCCAAAGCAGGCTCCAGGCTCTGATCTGTCAGCACAGAGCCTGACGTGGGGCTCGAACTCATGGACTGTGAGGTCATGAGCTGAGCTGAAGTCGGAAGCTTAACCAACTGAGCCACCCAGGCGCCCCTGCGAACAAGATATCTTTAACAACACTACGTGTAACACCGGTGGAATGGAAACAAGTTGTTCAGTTAAGAATATTTAAAAGACAAAACAAAACAAAAAAACAAAACAAAACAAAAAAACCAAAAACAAAAACACCCAAAACATTTTATACCTCTCAACACCATGACCAAGTCTCCATATATATTTAGAAACCTATTCGAGGTAAATATGAGATACAGGATTTGGAAATAAACACTAGCACAGCAACCTAAAAGTTCTGTGTGGCTTGACAACATAAAGTCTTCCAAATACCTGAAGCAAATAGCCTTGCTGAGAAAGATACCAACCCCCTGGTCACACCTACATATCCTGAGCAGAAAAGGAGAGCCCATGCCAGGCACTTCTTACTACCAATGTGGATCTCTCATGGAATCCTTGGTTCCATTTCTGTCCTCATTGTACAGTCCACAATGTTGATGATTCCCTGTGTGTCCTGCAACTCTCCCAGGATGGTTGTGGAGTAGAGTCAGATAGATCCTTTTTCAGCATTCGTGATGAAGCAGAGACGAGAAGGTAAGGTACAGTGACCTTCTACTTCTAAGAGACTAATGGTTTAATTCCTCTCATGCGAAGAGTTTTAGGCCATCCCCTTTGCAAAGGGAGCTTCTGAGTCCTTACAGAATAACTCAATGTGATAGTTAAAGGAAATAGGAGTGAAAGAACGGATATGAATGGGAAAGAAAGGGGAAGAACGGGAAGGGCATTTATTTACTGAGATGGTGCCATAAGCCATCACTAGCATTAGAATATTTACAGGGCCACCTGGTTTTTGCTCACTTGGGGAGAAAGGAGAGTGCACTTCTCTGACATGCAAATCCAACATGACTAATTCATTAGTCATTTTGCAGTGGTTTGTAACGTATCAATGAGAATACTGTGCTGTTGTTCCTAACTGTGGTCTAAGAGTGAAGGTTACAAAAATAAGTACAATACGTGCTTTTGAGAAAGACATTATTCTGTGTCTGAAGCACAGACCTCGTTGTAGAATCTGGCGAAATCAACTAAATGGGCTTCATCAAGTACCACATCTAAGAACGACAGCCCCTCAACAGGATCTGAAATGCTAATTAATGTGTGTTTGCCAATCACACTGTAAGACCCTCGGGTTCCAGGTTGTTCTAGATTTCTCAATTGGATCTCATGAGTTCCTCTGTAAAGAAATACGACACACTACATTTCAATAACGATAGGGGGGATAAGTTGATATACTAAAGTTTAACAGAAACGTCTTAAGTTCCAGATCTTTAAAAAAAAAACTGCACAAAAAAGCTTAGAAAATATAGTTCAAAACAGTACTTATTTTAGACTACAAAAGGATTGTCTTAAATATCCAAAAAACTGTAAACCTACCTGCAAAAAGCTGAATGCAAAGTTTCCAAATTAAAAAAAAAAAAATAGTTCTAAGAAATGATATACTATGTGTATGATTTCAGGATCTGTCTCATATTTTCCAATGGAAATAAACTAACGAGGTGCCCAAACATCCTTTAATTAGGCCAATGCACTCAAAATCTGTCATTTCAATAACTCAAATGCACCAACAAAACGATATGAACATAAGCAACACTATGGAGAAATTCTAAAGTTTCCACACCAAACTATCTTTAATTTGTTAAACCAGTGAGCTAAATTCACTGAATCTAAGTAAAATTGTTAAGTATATCTAATTTAAGCCAAAAAATCCAAGAGACTGTCATTTCAAAACGTGATTGTTATAAAGTTATTAATGTGATAGTTTAATATTAATTTTTTCATACTGAGTCTTAGAAGTCTGGTAGGTATTTTATATACACAGCACATTTCATTTCAGACTAGGGGCATTTCAAGTGCTCAATGGCCACATATGACTAGTTACTGATGGACTGCGCAGTGCCACTCTAGATGAACTGCTTGTGCACTGCTTCACGACTCTGGTACTTTAGGAATGCTGTGGCTCCTTGGACCAGACCTCCTATTCTATCTCTCCTCATCTAACCAAACTGCGGCTCAGGCATCATCTTCCCCGGTAAGTCTTTGTGGACCTCCCAGGCCAAGACAGCTGCCTATACTGAGCGCTTCTTTGGTCTTACACTTTCTACTTTGCATTAAAAATCATCCTATTAGGCTTCTGTCTCCTCCTAGACTGTGTTCAAGGGCAAAGACTTTATCTTATTCATCGTGTACTTCTTAGCACTTAGCACAGAGCCCAATGCACAATGGGAACTTGCTATATAACCTTTGAACTTAAACTAACTGTGTTATTTGGGGGCAACTTAGTCAACTTCTCTACACCTTACGTTCATTAAAATGGAGTTGCAGATGCTCAGCTTCACAGTGTTCTTCAGAGAATTAACTGAAATAATGTCTATGAAGGTGGCTGGCATAAATCTGGACATGTAGCAGTACTATCTTTTACTGTATTTCCTCCCAGAAGGCAGAAGCCATTTCTTACTGACCCTTGTACTACCGCAACCAAAAGTGACATGCCAGCCATGTTTTATGGAAGAATGACCAATTAATTTGAAAAAAAAAAAAAAATAACAACCCGGTTTGTCCAAATTAATACACATATATTATATATACATGCATATACTTTTATATGCACATGCATATGTGTGATTGATTATATTTCACATTATCCTTAATGCCTAGATGATTCTACATTTTCAAGATTTTAACGAGACACAAATACGGCACAATTATAGACTTTCAGTAATTATATATCAGCATTTTATCACCATAAAAATAGATATCCTCTTTTTCTTCTTCCTAATCTTCCCAAGATTAGATTTTTAGAATGTAACTCACCACAAAAATATTCAAAAATGAACACTGTATTAGAACTATAAATTGTGGGGTTTTTTTAATTTCTAATGAATTTATCTGAAAAGTTGATGTTTAGCATTCTAATTTCCGGCATAAGATAGAAGAAAAAAAAAATTCCGCTAAAATAAAGGCATCAGAAAGGTTTTCCCATAAATGACTACTTTAGGAAAAAAATCTGTAATTAATGGGATCAAAATTTCACATTGCTTCACATCTCTAAACTGATATATAAATTTAATGATTATATAAGTTGAACCATAACAGCAAATGTGCTCCTTTACTCACACACATCAATATAATCCCAATTAAAATACTTTGTAAGATTGCCTACAGTATTTCAGATAGAAATAGCTTCTACTGAAATAGACTTTCCTGCCACTCTGATTTAGCATCTCACTTTCCCTTATCAGCAGATGGTAAGCCAAGTACTATTTAAATCCATATGTCTTCCATAGGCATAGTTCAAATACTGAATAAAAAGATGAACAAATGTTTTAGAGCTAATCAGATTAGCCTCTGAGTAAAAAAAAGAAACAGTGGAGTTTCATTTCCTGCAAAAGACTTACTACATCACCTTTGGACGACTGAAGGAGATATGTTTCTGTAAACCACCCAAACAAAGTAACTGTATAGGACAAGATACAGCAAAAGACTTTCTTGACTGTGATTATGTCTTCACGAATCCTTCCTCTCTGCATGGATTCCAATCCTGAAGGGCCATGAATCTGGTACCAGGGGGAAACCATAGTGCAGGCCCAATTCAATATCCTTAACACTAAGAACAGAGTAATTCAGGAAAACAGGAATTCTAGCTTCCTTTTGCACACAGCTAGACCCTTTCTCTCTCCTCTCCCTCCACCAGTTTCCGAAAGGGTCAAGAAAACAAACAAAAACTCCACTGAAGAACAAAGCTCCTTGCCTCCATAGAGTTCAATTTCACAGATACAACCTGTACCTTTATTCATTTCTTCTAGGCCAGGAGATGAAGATGATGAGGTTGGGTTTGTAGTACAAATAACACATGCATTCCTGGGTCTGCAAAAGCTTTCTCTGAGTTTGTCTCCAGCATGTTAGATGCTGCAGGCTCCAGGAACACTATCGACCAATACCTTTCTGCTCTTTGTATCACCCTTTCCAGGCTGGAAGACTTTGATTCCCAGACTTGGTCATATGATCATTGGGATAAACAATCCCCTTTCACATTTCCTCTTATCTTGCGCCTAGAACTCTATGTTCTAAAAGATTCTCTTCCTTAGAAGGCAGCAGTACAGAAATATGGTGAAACTTTCTTCCCACATTTTAGATCGAACGGTGTTGATCATCATGCTCTATAAATTGGAAGCTGTGCATAAAACTAATTACTTCAACTGAAATCGAATATAGGATTAGTTTTTTAAAAGAATTTACAAAAAAAAATGGATATTGGATTCGTGATTTAACAAAGTAAAGATAAACCTTTCAGGTTTTACTGGAACTCTTTTAAAACCTAGAAACACAGTGGCAGATTACTTCTCTAGATTCCTATATTAAAAAATTCTGTGAGCCTTGAGAAATCTCTGCTTTACCAGAGCCCCCCACTAAAAATTTCAAATTTAAAAATGGTCTAGTAAAGCTCAAATATTTTTAAAATTTGTAGGTGAACCCAAAATTGCTATAATTGATTTTTTCCAGAGTAAGCGACTCACTAAATAATATTATACTAAACAATATTATACTCTTATAGTTATTAGAAAAAACTTGCATGTAAGAAAAAACTCATCTAATCCTGTGCTCCTAAACAGCATTCAAATATTAATCAGTTTGTAATAAACTATGTAGTTTGTATGAACTATGGTAGAAAAATTACAAGCAGCAGCACTGCAGTCTCATGACAAAAGTAAGATACGGTTTTCCAAATTTTTTTATAAGCACACATATCCTCATATTATTCTAGTCAACTAAAAACGTATCGATTCTAGACCTCCTAAAGATGAGGAGTGTAGCAGAGCCGATGAGAAATAGAAATATAAAAATGGCACAGTGCTTCTGTCTCAGGAGGTCACACTCTACGATGAGAGAAAAATTCACAAATGGCTAAATTATTAGACCGGGTATTTGCTGTTTTCCTCCTATCTTTGCTCTGTTGTGCCTCAAACTTGTCCAAATGCCCCCTTGCTTCAGAGGAAAAACCTCAAACACACACACACACACACACACACACACACACACACACACACACACACACACCGCCCCACACATGTACTTCAAAAAGTCTCAATTTCAGCCCCAGGGACTATCATAAAAATCCCACTCATATCATTGCAGGTAAATTCATACATGAAATTTGTAAGTATTAGAAACTACATGGGTACCAACTCCATCTCAGTTGTTTCAAGCTGCCATGTTTCAATACTCATCTGCTTTATTAAAAATAGAACAACTAAGGGGCGCCTGGGTGGCTCAGTCGGTTAAGTGGCCAACTTCAGCTCAGGTTATGATCTTGCAGTCCTTGAGTTCGAGTCCCGGGTCAAGTTCTGTGCTATCATGACAGCTCAGAGCCCGGAGCCTGCTTCAGATCTGTCTCCCTCTCTCTCTGTCTGCTCCACCCCTATTCATGATCTGTCTCTGTCTCTCTCTCAAAAAATAAATAAGCTTAAAAAAAATAAAAAATAGAACAACTGAGACTTTTGACTGATCCTAAATATGGTGCAGTTGATTGTCCTAGAAAGGCAGGACCAATTTGGGCTGGTAATAAAGATGGACGATTAACTAATCTAAACCTGTGAGTTCAAATGTAAACCTCAACTGTATTAGAACTTTACCTATCTCAGAGACTTCTATCCACCTATAGTTGGTTACCTACCACGAAGCAAGTTAGATTCATAAACTCATGATTAGCGTTCATGGTCCTGCAAGTTTGGGAAAAAAAATTTTAAAAAAGAAGTCTAGATATAAAAACCTGAAAGTCTTATATTAAATAATGGAAATTGGTCACTTAAGACAGCTCCTTGACTTTTCAATGATTATGCTGTGTCTATAGAGAGTTTTTGAACTTAACTGCCAAAAGTTCTGTGATCATGACACCACGCACTATGGCTGATTTTTAAAAACACATTTTAATTTGTACTTACTAAAATAAAATGAAATAAAAAACTTACGATTTTTCTTAATATTAAATCAGTCAATAGAGTATCGAAAAGATATAAGTCTCTCTCTCAGATCTAAATTGTTTGCAGGAACTGAAAGCCTTGAAGTTTAGAAGATTTTAATCAGGACTTCCATTAGCCCCCTACCAACATCTCAAAGACTGTAGGAATACTAAGCAAAAGGGAAAGCAATGCTTTTAAAACGACTTAATGTAATACAGTATGAAAATATGTAACAGTTTTAGCCATTAAACAACAGGTGACATACTGCAAGCAAGGATTTCTCTTTTTTCTCAGTGACAAAATAAGACATTAAATAGGACATGAAAATGAGCCCACAGATTAAATCTAAGAGAAATGATTAGTGATTAAAACAGAACATTACATAAAACTAAAATACAATAGTTCTTATATATAATGAATCAATCAAATTGGTATAGTATGTTTGAATGGCATGTTTTTAAATGGTATTCAAGAATATATTTTCATTTCTATTTGAAAGTAATGGCCCTAAGTAGAGTTACTTTAACTTATATTTGAATAAAAGAGTAATTGACATGCATATACTATATACATATTTATATAAACCATACATATTTATTTTTTAAACTTTCTGAAACTTATTCACATTAATTAATGAAATTATTAAATTCTTACTTCAGACTATGATTAAAATACCCAACTCTTCTCTCAAACTTACTCTTTCCTTTAGGTTTTAATAAGACTCTTGAGGCATGCATGTTTCTGCAAATTTCTAAATCCTATCAATTAAAAAAGATTTCCCATGCACAGAGGATCTTAAAATTTAGTCTCATAAACTTTCACTCTGGGGGAGGGGGTGCTCACCCCCTATTCTATCATTTTTAGCTGGAGTAACACAGCTTATCTTATACTTGTATGCTCTTTAGACTTCGGGATTGAATCTTCTTCAAGTTTTCCAAACACCGAAGTTCTTTTTCATTTGTTTATTGCTTGTACCCTAGTAATTCCCTATTTCATCCATCCCCATCTATTCAAACCCCAACCCTTTTCAAGAATCACCTGATAAGTAACTTATTCCATGAAGCCTTCCTTGATGGCTGAATTAAGCAGGGGTCATTTCTTCCTCTAAAATTTCTTAAATACATAAAATAACCACATTTAATTTATTTCACTCAATAGCACTTGACGCTCATTTTCTTATACTATAATCATTTTTTCTGAACACTATCTCACCCAGTGGTTTCCAAATGACTTGAAGAATCAGTGTCCATAGCATGCTCACGTTGTTATGACTCCTAGAATATTTCATACAAACGAGGCTACCAATATAACCTCTATTAAATTAATGTCAAGTAACTTAGAAGTCAACTCCCACATTTCCTATAATTGATGTCATTTCCTGTGATCCATTAGATATTTTCATCTGAATGCCTTGCAAACTTGGTAGGTTTTAAGACTAGTTTTGTTAATTTACACTTACAAAACAGTTCACTCTAGGGTTTTACTAATGACACTACCATTTGGTCAAAAAAATATATATATATATATGTAAAGAATGTGGACTTTAAAGCCAGTATAACGGGCATGATCTAGTCTGACCAACTCACTAACTACCTGGGTGACCTTGGGCAAGTGACTTTAACATCTATGAAACTCTACTTCTCCTATAAAATAAGATCACAGGTGGCATCTATGTCATGGGGTTATCGTGAAGATTCAGTGAGTTACTACAGATAAAGAGCAGGGCTTGACCCACAGTGATTATGAAATGCTAACTATTATTAGACTCCTCTTCCAAACTCTAAGCCTCATGTATCATAACTTCCTTCCTCTTGGTCACCAACACACGTAAACTCTTAGAGATTTTACATCTAGTATATATATGGAAATCATTTCTCATTTTCACAATCCTAGCCTGAACTCTTTGTTACTCATATAGTAATATTAGCCTACTAATTAACCTCTCTCACCATAATTCTGGACATCTACCCATACCCTTCCAGTACCCTATGTAAAATGCCATATTAACATTATCAAAGATTTGATCAAATTATCCTTGGCTGCACATCTCATGATGGTTCTCTATTTCCTTGTGAAATAAAAATTTTTAAATAAGAATTTGAGGAAATTTCCCTAACCTATATGCCAAGTCTTAGCTCCCCAAACTACACTGCACATACCTTCTGGTCAAACTTTTCTATTACCTATATCCTAAAAGTTCCTTAAGCTAACCTCACACTGTTCTAATTACATAGCTTGCTCCATGCTGTCATATTTGCCTGCTGAGAGTCTAGTCTTTTTCTTAAAAACCAGCTCAGAAAACTCTTTATGACAACTTCTTTATTTAGTCACTTAACTGAATGTGATCTGTTCCTCTTTAAACACCCAAAGAGTGCTCTTCTCTCTACTTGCCCCTTTTATGGAAGTCTTATTTATATTATGGTTGTCCATATACCTGTCTTGTTATCTATACATGACTGTATAATACATGAGAGCAGGAATCCTGATGTACTCATAGTCATACCCTTTATAGGGTCTTTTATGGTTTCTGAAACCTAGTAGGTGCTAAATTATTATTTATTGGATGACAAGAAAAGTTAGAGACCAATATGTCAAGGAATGATTCTACAGAATTGTCTTCTATTTTGGATTTCTATTTCTTTCAAGCCTTTTTATATATATTTTTATTTGTTATTTTTTAATGTTTATTTATTTTTGAGAGAGAGACTGTGAGCAGGGAAGGTACAGAGAGAGAGAGGGGAACAGAGGATCAGAAGCGGGCTCTGTACTCACAGCAGAGAGTCCAATTTGGGGCTTGAATTCACAAACCATGAGATCATGACCTGAACTGAAGTCGAACCCTTAAGCGACTGAGTCACCCAAGTGCCCCCTTTTTTTAAATACTTGTTTTTCAGAGTAAGAGAGAGAGAGAGAGAGAGAGATACAGAGAGAGAGGGGGACAGAGTATTTCTTTCAAGTCTTTGGGAGTCTAGGTTAGTTTGGTCTAGTACATGTTGGTTCTTTGAAAATAAATCTTGAACCCAGATGAGTATTAGCACAGTTAAATTTACATACAACCAAATAACGCACTTGAATCTCCCAAACCAAACAAACAAAAGTATGTTTTGTTGAAGTTTCATGAACTAGAATACAGCTAGTCTCTAGTATTATGAAAGGACTTCGCATAGCGCAGTAAGATGCTTGGAAAAGCAAATGAAAAGAGACTGGATTTAGAATGGTTTTCTACACTTCCCTTTAACACCTGATTTTCATTCTTACTTTATAATAAACTATGTAAATTACCTTGAGTAAATTAAAATAAATTCAAATATTTAAAAATACAGTTTGTGTGCCAAATACTTCACTGAGTAGGTATTAGCATCAACTTAATGTGATCACCAAAACATATTAACTTTAAGAATGTTTGGAGACAACTAAATCCCTTGAGATAGTATATACATACCTTATCTGTCTATCTGTCTGTGTGTCTGTCTATCTTTACCTTGTAAGACTCAATTCAGTATACTATACTATCTAAATAATCTTTGAGTACCAAGGCAACTGAGGAATCTATCTTTCAGCTTATGAAAGTGAAACCGATTACCTTATTCTTTGTGAAGTAATTCTAACTGATTACAGTCAAGAAATGATACTATTTTTCTGTTTCCCAAGAGTACATACACATAGCCTGGTAATGTGACTTATACTTGCCAATAAACTCTGGTATTGTGTCATCCCATAGAGGCACCTGATTATACGAAAATCTATTCTAACAATTTTAAGTTGCAAGCAAGATATGATTATTTAGCTACATGGATATTCAATACAACACTATTTATAACAGCAAAAACTGGAAATAACTTAAATGTCCAACCACAAGAAATCAATAATCATCTTTTCTAGTACAACTAGTACAACATATAGTGAAAAACTATGAAGTCAATAAATGTGATGTAGCAGAATATATACTAATATGGAAGAATGTTTACAACTTATTATAAAGCAAAACTGAAGGTTATTTGATAAAAACCTGTAAATCTTTGTTTGCATATATATGTCTATGTGCATAGGTGTGTGTGTGTGTGTGTGTGTGTGTGTGTGTGTGTGTGTCAGAAAAGGATGCACTGAAGTGTTGAATGGCCATTTTCTCATCTCTGCTTATTTATATTTTCCAAAATGCCTACAAAGAACAGATATATTTTAATGGGAAAGAAAAGGCAAGAAATATAATTTAACATTCTTTTCTCTTTTTGTAGGCTTTTCCTAATTTTTTTCTCCATTTCATCCCTAGCCTTACTCTAGAGGCCACCTCCTCTCCTGAAACCCACAGGAATCAAGTGGAAATATGGTCATTTTCATCATGACCACCGATACTTCAAGCAAGTCATATATGAATAATGGGATACCAACTCTGAAGGAGCATAAAAAATCTAAGATAGGTTTATAGTTTTAAGATTTCAGTGGGACACAACTGAATTATTCACATCCATTAAACACAGTTTGAATGATTCACAGCCAATTTTATTTTTATAATTGTAATGAAACAGCTGGGATTAGTCTATTCATGGACCCATAAGAAATTTGCACCCCACCTACTAAAATTAGTTTCTGCATCCAAAATTCTGATTTGAACATCTGACTGTGAACAAAACAGGCATCATTGCTCAATGCCAAGAAAGTGAGGAAATAGACTTTAAGCATATCATATTCTTACCAGAATTATTTTATTTCCATTGTGCATACTTCCCTTTATCATCATTCACAAGCAGCCCCTTTAATAACATGATTCTCTGAAGCAAATTTATTTTGAAAGAATGAGCTTTCTTGTATAAGATAAGCTCAAAGAATATAATTGTTGAAGATTTCAGACTATCTTGTGATAGTGTTTTTTTGTTTTTGTTTTTTTTAGTAACATGGATTCTCAGCCATTAGAGGGAAATCTGATTTGAGAACATGTATATCAAATATTATGTGACATCTCTTTGGACACCAGCAGTACAAAAGCTAAAATACACGATTTTAGTCTGAAAGTTGCCTCAGGTGTCAATTCACTATTTGGAAGTTTAAGGTTTTAGAGAAAATTGACTTGGCCCTAGAATTTGCAATTTCAAAAGATGAGTAACTGTATACTTCAATCTCTATAATTTTCCAAAGGAAACAGTGCACAAGGATTGAATGACTCAGTCAGGGTCACACTGCTAGTTAGTCACAAAGTGAGTCTAGAAGACAAAGCCTCCTTGCCTCCAAAATCCAGTACTCTTTCCACTACATCACAAGGGAAGAGTAAAAAAACTACATAAAATCTAATTTTACCAGAAAATAAAATCCAGTCATGCTTGAATCACAGCTAAAGACAGCCTATTAAAGGTGGGACACACCCACCTCCAAATCCAACTGTAACCTCAATGGCCTAGACATTCTACTAAAGGATATCTAAAATAATTAGGATATATTTTGGAGTATTCAGAACTATTTAAATCACATATGTACTTGAGGCAAGCTCTAAATTTCAGTTTGATCTTACAAACCATCCTATATTATATATATATATTATATTATATATATATTAAGAATATATATAATATAATATATATAAACGTATATAAAAATATAAATACATATATAAATATAATATTATATATATATACACACACACACATACACACACACACACACACACACACACATAAATTATAGCCTAAAATTTTGATAGCCATAGTAACTGGATAATCCGTACACCAAGGATCGCCTATCTAGACAATCCACATTTTAAAAACCTCTAACTTTCTTTTGAATAAGTTATATAACTCAGGATAAATAGATGGATTTTCTTGAATTACCATGGTTGAGGTTATAAATTTGACATTAAGAATAAGGTAAAACAAACATGAGGATCTCCTAAAATATGGGCAGTATTGCTTCCGTTGTACCAGACCTTGCAAAACAGATAGGCTTCTACAAAGTTGTAAGTCTATAAAAGTATTTTCATTTTTTAACGTAGTAGGAAAGAAATTTTTTTAGAAAACAGCAAGTAATTATTTTTAAGTGAATAGCTCTCTCAAATGTAGTATTTGTACATTTTCAAATTCCCATAGATAAGCTTGACTTAAACTGTATATATAAATGACATCATATATGTTTTCCTAAATGTCATTAATTGGTAAGAACAGCCTGAAACTTATTTGTGGCATATAATCAGCACAACCTCAATGCTAATTGAGAAAGTATGCTTGTGCTCCTGTCCTTTTAATATTTTATTAAGATACAATAAAGAAATAATGTTATATCTGACATTCAAAAAAGCCTATGAAGAAAATACTTTCTAATGGGATCAATATAAATATTTCAGCAATAAATAGAAACGAAGATCATTAAATTCCATATTTGGAAGAAAAAATATTAACTTCTTCTCTGCTATATTCCTTTGAAGCCCACATCATTACCCACTGTATCTACTAAACAACCAAGGAAGGTAAAAACTTTAAAACTGGGTTGAGAAATCGTGAAGCCCAGCAGAACATTGTCCAGAACAGAATGAAACAAAGAAAACGAGAGAAATTTCTGCCCTGAAAAAGGCAGGCCTACCTGAGTCTACTGCTTTCACTTAAAACCCATGACTCAAGTCTGCTTAATAAAATGGGTCCTTCCTGAAAACAAATTTCTCTACAAAATAAACTATGCTGCATATGTAAGCATATCATCCCACAGCCCTGGCTATTGGTCATTTGTTATATACCATATTTATGATAAGAAATAGCTCTTACGGATTATCTGCCTTCTCCCTAACTACCTGCATTCATTATTAAATAAGGCATTTACAATTTAAAATTTACTCCTACATTTAATATTTCTAGGATGTTACTCTCTACACCTTATCTATGGATGAATTCATTTTATATTTTTTAAATGACACATTTAGAGGATGGTGATTTGGACACTGAAGACTATTTGTCATCAGGCATGTATTTTCTCATTTAAGTAACTGGAATTGTAAGAAACTATCCTAAGGAAATGATGAAACAAGAAAATAATACACACAAGCACGTGCATCAAAGTTTCTTTATAAGTAAAAATTGGAAGTTGCCTAAATGTGTATCAAGAGAGGATCTATTGAGCACATTATGATATGACTATTTCATAGCAAACATGGAGGCAGTAAGCCAAATACTGTGGTTTGTATTTGTTGTTGGGAAAGATATCCACAGTGTATTGTTAAATAAAAAAAGAGGATTATAACGGAGTGAGACAATGACCAAATACTTGAATAATATATGTTTGTATGCGTATAAAAATAAATTAGAAGCCAATATATGAATAGAAAAGTATTTGGGTTGGAACTTTTGAGCGGTTTCCATTTTCTTTAGTGCTCTGTGTGGTAATACAGATATACTTCTTTTTTGAAAAGCATGTATCACTTGTGTAATTCCAAAAAGCGATTTTTCTGTTTTGCACACAAAACATATAGTGTCTGCTTAGATGGAACAAATCATTCTGAAACTGCAGAAAGTCATGCAAGCATTAACAGACCATGGAGAATCAAAGGAGGCCATGCAATGCTTAAGAGCATGGACTGCAGTCAAACTGCCAGCATCAAAATTGCATCTCTGCCATTGAAAGTGGTGCAACTTCGGGCAAATTAATGAATCCCTCTGCCTCAGTTTCCTCATCAAAATAAAAGGGATAATGATAGCTTCAACCTCAAAAGGGTTTGGTAAGGATGAAAGTTGTTAATCTAATAATAAAACTAATGGAAAGGCAGTAAGCTTTTAATCCTAGAAAATGAAATGCTAAATTACATGGAAATCACGTAACTATAAATACCCATCTACATTAATAAAATTCTTTATTTTTGAATGCTTTCATGTACAAGTGTTGTTGTAAAGTAGTTCCCCCAGGTTTTGTCTTCCTCCTCAAGAATTCACACTGGGCATTAGGACGTATTCTCATGCTAGCCACTACATTACCAATGAAACATCTAAAGTCAAGTCCCCGAGAACAGATTATTTTATGGAACATTTATCTACCAAGACTTTTTTCATGATTTAATGTAAGTCTTGAATACCAAAATATAAACACCATGTCATGCTACAGGCAAATGCAATTCAATACACCATACTGTCATGGATCTTACCATTTTCTTCAAACAAAATACTGTGCTTGTTAAAAATCTATTTTAAAAACCTTTGCTGGTATCCAAATTCTCATAAAGGTTTGACTTTTTTTAAATGTTAGTAAAATTATAAAGTATATCTTGCCTATTAAAAATACATCTATATATCCTTAGCTATTTCTGGTTAATCATGATGTTACAAATAGGTAAATTTCCAGGGTATAAAATGGTTCACCGCTTTCATAATTAATATGCCCACATTAAATCTAAATTGAGAAACTATCTGTTTAAAGAGGAATGTTAACATGCAAAATTATACATGAGAGCTATCTGATCATTCTGACATTAGTAATGATACCAACCACTCAATTTATCACATCACAAAAGTCCTGTATTTATAAAAACAAAAGATTCCTTTGCTTTACTCCTAATCACTAATAACAAAAAAATATATGCCTAAGACCAAGTATTGTGGATTTTTTTCCAAAATAAAGTCATCTTATGGTTCTATTTTATTTATGTCATAGTTAATCACAAACATCTGTAAATGAGAATGTTGCTTCACCGAAATGAAAGAAACAAGTTCTTCAAACTTTCCCAGCGGCAGTATTCTGTGTATCAGGCTTCCTTGAGTTAACTGGTAGAACATTCTAGTAATCAATGTCCTTTGTGTAAATACTTAATGGAAGTTCTCTAAGAGAGTCAAAGAGAAAAGAGAGTAAAGAATATGACAATGGGAACAATATTTACTTTTTTGTTGGGAGCAAATAATACACAAAAATCCAAAACAAAAAAAACTTTCCTGTCATTTTAGGTAATCAGCACTTAGTTCAATCTGTCCATCAAATTGGACTTTGCCAGAAAAATACTAGGTTTGCATCAAGGCTATGTAGCTCATGGCTGACACACTTTTGAATCATTCTCCATCTGTTGCTCCTGAAACTTGGGCCACCTTCTGTATGCTCTTCATTTCCAACATCTAAGAAAGAACATTCAACAATGGGTTCCTTTTGAGGCCCTGTTATCTCCTGACTCATGCAGTCTGTGAGAAAAGGAAACCAAGCAAAAGATAGTTATACAGGAAATAATTAACAGATACTGTGCTGAAGGATACCATTTCACAGTGACTACAAACTCACAGCCCAATTCACTAAAAGATACATCTGCTTCCCCTGCTTTACAAACTTGGGCCAGCAGAACTCTGCCAGACTTCACAAAAAGCCTATGTTACAAAAAAGAAAAAAAATGTGCTCCCAAAAATACTTGAACCAATGGAACTGACTTCTAAAAAAGAAACTGGAATAGAAAATCCCATTGGTCAAGTCAATAAAACCAGACACGTATGCATCAGATTGGTCTTAGTTGTGATCTAATCTGTCAAAAATGAGAGAGAGTAAGTGGAGGAGAGGGGCAGAGAGAGAGAGAGAGAGAGAGAGAGAGAGAGAGAATACCAAGCAGGCTCCAGGCAGAGCCCAATGGGATCGTGACCTGAGCCAAAATCAAGAGCTGAACACTCAACCAACTGAGCCACCCAGGTACCCCAATCATATGCTTTTCTAACCGGTGAACAACAGAAATTCATCTATGCAGAGCAGAAGCACAGAGATATACAAGGATTATTAATCTCTAGATATAGTAAATGGCTTTTAATATTTTATTCAAATATCAACAAATAAAATATCAAAAATTACCAAAAGAGAAAATTTATCAATGTGACCCAAAAGCAACAATTTTACAACCAGTGATTATGGAGATGAACACTTCCCATTTTTCCTGGTACAGTCTGTTCTCTTTGGTATTACAGAGATCTATACGGAAATGTTCAAATGGAGTTAGAACAAATCATATGTACATATGTCACATCACTGCTACCTATATGGATCTGAAAATCTGCTTTTATTTTCAGTAAACATGAATTAAAAAAACAGTATCAGGCTTTTCCCTTGAAATCATCTTTAGTTAAAAAAGTTCCTGCGATCTTCTGTCACTGGTTGTAAAGGCATTCAACGCTGTCACTTGTTTGAACGTCTGTTTGGCTGCCAATGGACCGTCCCCAAAAGAACATTTTTGCATCTCAATAGACTGTCCAGTATCAACAATCTTTAAACTATAAATTTAACACCACTGAAGCAAAGGGGAAATAACATCTACTTTGTGCTGTCTTGGTATCATATTTACAAAACGAACAAACAATCATACTACTTTGCACTTATCTAGAACCCTGCATCTGAGGATCTCAAATGGCTTGACAAACATTAATTAACTAAGCTGCACAGAACTTCTGTGAGGACAGCAGCCATTCTAATCCCAAGAGTGAGATGAACGGAGATCCTGGGAGGCCCTGCCTTTGACAGTCAGTGCCCATCTTGGAACTCAACTCCCAGAACTTGGAACAGATCTCCCAGAGCCCATGGCTCAAGGTCTCTGCGAAAACCAAGTGGTGCGAAACGTACACGTTGAAACGGACAGACTTCCCTAAATAAATTTACACTGGAATCTAGAATCATTTTCCCCCAGACACATGAAGAAAGCAGACTGATAAGTAGGGTGTCTGAACCTACAGAAGACTTAGGAGCCGATAAGGTATCTATCTGACTGCAGACGTTTACCTGGATGTTGATCTGCCACAAACTCTCCCTACAGATTTACCGTCTAAACTCAGTTAGACTTCTGCATTCCATTAAACAAAAAAATGCATTTGATATCGGCAAAATCTTTGTGAAGTTTAATGGCAGGTGTTTTGTTCCTATTACTATGGTTATCAGTTACAAGCCGTAACTTGCTATGTTATAAAATCCAATCTGAAAAGTCAATTATAAGAATAAGATCTGGTATTTCTTATTCAGGAAATCATAGGCCTAATACAGTTACATTTCTATGAGTCTCTCTACAAAATGAATAAATAAATAACTTTGTGTAAATATACATCATAGAAGAAATAGGCCAGAAAAAGGCACACGCCTGTACTGAGTTCTGAGTACACTACACTGTTTAGTTTAAAATGAGAAAGGAACAAGTTGAATATTTAAAAACAATTAACTTTTGCTTTTAGCACAGAAAATTTTAAATATGTTAACCTCTTCACAGAGCCAAATTTTAAGTTTAAATGAAAACATTGCATTTTCAAAACATTTTCAGGAACTTATTCATGTTTATAAGATCCTTCTAGAAGTTTTAAAAGAGTAACAAAGTCTTCATATAAACTTGGACTATTTCTAGCAAAGATTATAAGGCTTTCAGGTTTCTTCCTACTCATAAAAGAAAAAAAAAACGATTTTACAGGAATATTATGTATTTAATACACAACAAAAAACTAATTTTCATAAAGCAATTTAGAAGATAAGGCTTATGTTAACATGCCCCCTGCCATCCTCAAAGCACAATGGTCCACACAGACCACATATACAATTTAAAATGTTTTGTAACAATATCAATTCCATACTGGTAACAGGGAAAAATAAAAGATATTCACCAAATCAAAATATATATAAATGATCTGCTATCGAACACAAAACTAAAAGCCAAATGCTTACCTAACCTACATAAAACAAAACAAAAAGGAAAAAAATGAAGAAAACTAATGAGAAAATATTTTGAAATTTTAGTTCTCCGTGATTCTTATGTCTCCTTCCTCACTTTGAGTACAGCAACATTTCATAACGAAACCAGTTAAAAACATGTATCAGAAAGACCAATATCCTGAAAGCAACATTATAACTACAACCTTTGTGAATTGCCCTAAATTCATTCAGCCTGCTCTTTAAAAATGTTTCCACTATTCACCAGCATAGGGTTGGAACTATTTTTTTAAGTTTATTTATTTTGAGAGAGTGCATGGAAGGGGCAGAGAGAAAGAGAGAGAGAAAGAGAGAGAGAGAGAGAGACAGAATCACAAGTGGGCTCTGCACTGAAAGGGCACTTAAAGTAGAGTCCGAAGCAGGGCTTGAACCCATGAACCATGAGATCATGACCTGAGCTGAAATCAAGAGTCAGCCACTTAACTGACTGAGCCACCCAGGGGCCCCGGAACTATTTTAAATTAACATTCTCTGCTGCACAAATTTATCATATTTAACTCTTGTTATCAATCTATATAGTCATCAAAGTTGCTAGTCAAGTTTTTACTTTTAACATTAGAAACTATATGTATAATGTATTTATAAATATACTTACTTTATTAAGGCTATATTGTATATACTGTTCAACAACAAAAAAAAAACTTTTAAAACCTATTTTCTGTTTTTCAAGTTGCTTACTACTTCTAAATAAACATGCCAGATAGCAAGATAATTTCAAGTTCCATTCTATTTATACGCAAATATGAATACTACATTCTGCAGGTATGCGTTTCCATAGACAACTGTATTTTCATTCAAAACATGTAAACTATTTGCATATTTGTATGGTGTATTTATAAATTTTTACAGGACACCTTCACTAATAACTAGACCTCCACAATTACAAAATTAAAGCGCATTGTTTTAATGATGGCAATACTCTGCTGAGTTTCTCCTTTCTGATAGCAGACAAATGAATTGAGAAGCATGTATTTGCTATAATAACTCAGCAATAGCAATTTCTACCCCCAAGGTAGAATTCTTGTCAAATTCACAACCAGAATGGGCTCTGCTTCTTAACTCTTTTAGATGTCTTAAAAAGCCAATCAGCCCAGATATGTGTATATTAAAAAGTTGTAATTCACTTAATACACTAAATACTTCACAAATTAAATTAGCTACCCTTCCTATTCCAAATATCCAATAAAACTGGTGATTTCCAAAAGCAATATCCAAAGACAATGAAAATATAAATTTTAAAGAGTCAAATTTTACTAAAGTCAAGGAAGAATGATCCAAGTCTTTGTGTGTGTGTGTGTGTGCGTGTGTGTATATATATATATATATATATACATATACATACATATAGATACATATACATACATATAGATACATATATATATATATATATATATATATATATATATATATATATATAAAAATGTAGTAGATGATTGCCTTCAAAAATCATAAATCTTGCGGTTAGGAATTTGATTATCTGTAGAACATGGTGAAGCAATATCTCACCAAAGATTTTGTACCTCAGCAGCTAACGTGGAGGAACTAAAGAGGCAGTTGCGATGATGCAACAGAAACTTGAAGTCAGGGAATTAAGGAAGTGGAGGAATTGAGAAAAACAACTTTACAAAAAGTATTATCATACCCAGTCTGCTCAAAAAATAGACTGCTTTTATGCTCAGGTTTTAGACTTAACCCCATAAAAAATTACTGATCATTCTAAATTCTTCGTGCATACAAATGGTGGCAGAAAAGGAATATTCCAGAAATAATCTAAAAGAGTCAAACAATCTGGTATCCAATGAAGATGTCCCAGATGAAAACCATTTTAAAAAGGGGGAAAAAAAGGGTTGGGGAGGTCTAGTGATATGGATATCAGGCACCCATTACAACACACTCTCCGGATGCAATATGAAATTTAAAAACTTAAGACCTATCATTCCTGCCTTATAACCAGAAACCAAACACCACTCGAGACCAGAAGAGTCCCGGCAAGCTAAGAAAATGATGCACATTTACAACTGCAGCTCCACCATATACATTTATCGGAAAGGAGCTCCCTGAATTGAATGGCCTCTTGAAGGGCACAGGCACTGTTTCTCTTCTTTTTAAAGTTACTTATAATAAACTTGCTCCTTCCTTACAGGAAGAATCCTTTGTTTCTCAGTGTACAAGGGGCACAGGCTCTTCTCCATTCAAGCCCTTCTCTTGGCTCCAGGGCATGAGTGCAGCCAGGAAAGGGAATGGTTTTTACAATTAACTGTACACCTCTAAGGCACATTTCTCCACTCCACTAGAGAAACTTGAGAAGCACAGATAGGCTGGAGAATCTGCAGGAAGTGAGAGCACAGTAGTCAAGTAGACCCCAGAAAGAGAACGTTTTCTCTGCAGAATCCATCCAGAGAGACCTCAGTGGTCTCTGACCTGCAGGTCAAAGCATTGGGCTGGCCGAACTCTTATTTCCTAACTGACTCTTTGGGGAAGGTTAGCTGGTTTCTGATCCTACCTTCTAGGCACGGACAAGCTCCAAAATCATGTAGAAGGCTTTAACCTTTCTCAGCGTCAAGGTGAAATGTCAAAGTGGTGGTGCCTTAGGCCAAAAGCATCACTTACTAAGTGTCCATGAATTTTCAAACTCTAAAATATTTCTTGACACAGCTACATAGCATGAAGAGAGAGATCAAGGAAGGATCTTATCCTTCTCAGAGGTTTTGTGTTTCTGCATGGGACTGTGCCTTTCTTCCTAAAAAAGCCTGATCATATAACAATGCATGTTTCTTTTCTTTGGATGCTCTTCACACACCATTCACACTTAGGTCTCATCCCCCCTCCCCCTTTTTGGTAACCAAACAACAACAAGCATTGTCATTTGTACATAATTATACTGTCAGTTTTAAAAAACATTTCTGTCTTAGCATCTCACCCTGGGCTTTGCATTCCCAGTGATTTAAATCTCCGCTAATTTCCTTGTTAACCACATACAGTGTCATGCCACCTTAAAATTTAAAAGTCATTTACTTATTTTAACGTAACAGATGTGCAATCTTCTGGGATTCCGAACCTCCCTTCTCCAAATGCGGCCTCACTGTTTTGCATAATCACCAGGAATGATTAGCCAACATTCAATCTGAGCTAAGAGCAACGACAAACAAATGCCTGCCCACCACTGTATCAAGTGTGTGAATTGTACACACAAACACACATGAGCTCCTTTCCTCCACTTCGGCCTTGTAGGTATAAATCCCCAGACTGAGACACATCATTTAGTTTTAGCCGGAAAGACTAAATGATACTAAATGTAGAGAATGTGTGTTCTCCCGGTTTTCCTTCAAGATACGTGCATTATTTAAAAATGAAACCTTCCTACCCGTAACAGGGACTGGGATTCATCCTTGGACTTGTTTTCTCCCGATGCAGGATACTGCTGGGTGAGGGGCCCGGACTTCTCTCCGCCAGCTGGCACCCCCTGCAGGAATCCCTTGGTCTCCACAGCCAGGCCATATATAGGTCGTGCCAGATGGGCAGCTTCGACATTGGGGCTATCCCTTAGAGTCTTGGTCTGCTCTTGGGTGCCGGACACAGGCGTCAGAAGCCCCAGGCTTGCCTGAGTATATGACGGGCTGCCTCGCAGGATGTCTGCCCCTCTCCAAGTCATGTTTCGAAGGTCATCGCTTGAACTCTCGGTCCAAACTTTCTCCTTCAGCCCGTCCTTGTCTTCCACCTTCTCCCTCTTCACCACACTCTCAGAAACTGGCTCTCCCATTTTAGAGTCTGGATTGAGCAGACTGTAGACCTTGAGGTCAATTTTGGGCTCCTCCTTAATGGCGGATACGGCATGACCGTCCTCTTCGCCGTTGGCTGTAGTGATGTCCTGTTCTTGGCAATGAACAGTGTTGAAGTGCTCCAGTAGTGACTGAGTATCAGCAGCTGTAAAACTGCACTGACGGCATTTGTAGCAGCTGTGTGCTCTCCTGGAGAAGAAAATAGTCGTTAGAAATCTAGCGTTCGGAAGGGCTTTGAAGAAAAACAGTCTTTAAGCACCTGAATTCTATCTCATGTAATGTAATAAGCAGAGCAAAATTCACCAGTCCCAACACCCAGAAATTGGAATGTAATTCACTGGTATTTTTGTCTTTGTTTTTTTTATTTTTATTTACTTTAATTTTTTAAATGTTTTATTTATTTTTGAGAGAGAGAGAGAGAGAGAGAGCGCGAGCAGGTGGGGGAAGGGTAGAGAGAGAGGGAGCCAGAGGATCCAAAGCCGGCTCCATGCTGACAGCAGTGAGCCTGATGGGGCTCAAACTCAGGAACCTCGAGATCATGACCTGAGCTAAAGTCAGACGCTCAACCAACTGAGCCACCAAGCCACCCCTGTCTTTTGTTGTTGTTGTTGTTGTTGTTTAGTTTAGTATTTATTTATTTTGAGAAAGAGAGAAAAAGGGAGAGCGCCTAGCCCAACAGGGTTCCATCTCACAAACCATGAGATGACTGGAACAGAAATCAAGAGTCAGCCACTTGGGGAGCCTAGGTGGCCCAGTTAGTCAAGCATACAACTTCAGCTCAGGTGATGGGCATAGGTCATGATCTCACGGTTCATGGGTTCGAGCCCCACATCAGGCTCTGTGCTGACAACTTGGAGCCTGGAGCCTGTTTCAGATTCTATGTCTCTCTCTCTCTCTCTCTCTCTCTCTCTCTCTCAGCCCCTCCTGTGTGCTCTCTCTCTCTCTCTAAAAATAAATAAACATTAAAAAAAAAAAAGTAGGACGCTTAACCAACTGAGCCACTTAGGTGCCCCTCACTGGCTTTTTTGATTCTATATAAAGAATGTGACATTCCCTTTTGTTATGTTAACAATTATAGGTATACACACAGGTACACACTGATGTGTACACGCTCTAGCCAATTCACATTGAAAACTTGTTGGTTTGTTTTCTTATTGAAGGACTTGCTTTGTCATTTTACTGTAGTTGGATAATTATCAATTCTACATTTTTAACGATACTTATATATTTTTACACTGATTTCATCAATGGACTTTTCACTTTCTATTTATTTAAACTAAACTGATGTGTTTTCATATAAGTACATCTATATATGCATCTCTAGTGTTAAGTGCTTTATACAGCTTTTATGTGTATTACATTCTACCTGATTACAATGTTTTCTTTCATAAAATTTAAATCAATTTAGACAATGAAATATGGATGACTGAGCTACATAATCTACTAAATAAGATGTATTAGAAGCTCTAGATTTTTAAAAACAAATTCTACGTATCTGTAAGGACTTAGGAACGTTCAACACATTGAGTGTCTTCTAGATGCCATGCAGCATGATAGATGCTGTATGGGTATATTCATTAAAGGAGAATGTGTAAATGTGTGTTTGTGTGTGTGTTTTCTTTCTAAAGGGCATAAAACAAAAGAACTTATTGTTGTATTTCATAGCATCCTCTGCAACTAAAGATGGAACACTGTCATATTAAGACAACTGTTTGATTAACAAAGAACAGAGGCCCTGTACCCAAAAAGGCATACTGGAAAGGTACACAAATGACTTGGATAAGGCACACTTTTTTAACTATAAAAACTTTGTGTGGCTCTTTAAACCCCATGAGAGACACTTGCTACTTCACTGATATCATGTATTGACAACTTAAACTAACAAAGTAAGTTTTGAGAGCTATTACTTAAAGCTACTGAAAAATATGTACTTGTCTATAGACTTATAGATAATCATCACAAAGTACTTTGCCAGGCACTGGGTACACACTGGTGTATACAAGACACATAGTCTTTGTTTACTTGGTGTTTAGAGTCTAGCCAGGAAGGATGGTCTTCCCCTTAGACTATAAAAACATATAAAAAATAATACGTTCTAAGAATGAAAACGATAGGATGGTAATGGGATTGATGGGCTGCATAGGGTAGTCTGGAAGAGAAAACCAAAGGATGAAAAGGAGCTATTCTTGTTGCAGGAAGAGGAAGGACAGAAGCACATCCTAGCAAGTACAAAATACTGAACTGAGGCCACTGCTGCTTTAGAGGAATAAGTAACAGAAAGTATGTCACTCAACAAGCTGGAGGGGTCATCTAGAGATCTGAAGACCATGGTAAGGAGGCAGATATCTTCAGAGGCTAAAGGAAGCAACTGCAAGGTTATAAACACAGAAGTAGCATGGTTAAATGTATGTTTAAGTCACTTTGGGACCTTAACAGTTTCTCATTCCCTTATGAGACCTGTCTGATGGATGAAAATCCAAAAGAATGTTCATACTTTATGGAAGCAAAATTCAGAGGTATTATAACATGTAACAAAATGTCACCCAGTATTTGTTGAGAGTACTTAATGCAATACAAAATGATCTTCTTATTGAAAACTTACATTTGTTGAATAAATATGGATATTTAATTTCCAATTTTTACAGAAGATTGTTTTCTATCTTTTCTACTATTTTTATTGTTTAAGTAGTAAAAATAAAATAAAAGGAAGTATAACAAAGGTAAATAATTCAATGATGAATTGACCATTAAAAATACAATATTAAAATTAACTTTCTCAAGTGAAAGAAGCCTAACCCTTAAGGAGAAGATGTCTGTGACCAGGAGGAAGAATCTTGCCCCTGAGGTCAAGGCCAGAAAAACCCCATAGCAGGATTAAGATCACAAAGGACAAAAGACAAGACTCAAAATCTAGGACTGGGAAACTATGGAAAGTTTAAGTAAAGAACTTTCCTACCAAAACTATATTCAAGTATGTCCAATACTTGATAAAATTCAGATAAAGTTGATAAAATTTTACCAAAGAATTGTTACGTTTACCAGGCTCAATCATACAAAGAAAAATGGATGTATCAGAATGGTTAAAGGTCAAAACATACCCAGGAAATACTCTACTGAAGATATACCACATAATCTACTAAGTCACGAAAAACAAACTTCAGGACGCACGTTCGCAAGCTCTGATCAACCTTCATTTGTAGACAGTTCTAATGAGTTCACCACCCATTACATCAGTAAGTTTATGGTTTCCTTCATGTGGTGGGGTCTCTGCTTGAAACCTGTGAAGGGATCCCTTCCTAAAAATTAAGACTATAAATTGCCACAGCTACGTCTACCAAACCTGGTGTTTTATACAAAACAAAGTACAAAAAGTATTAAAAAAATTCCAAAGTAAAAAAATTCTAAAGAACTATGGTAATGTTATTTAAAGAAATAAAGACAATTAATTCTAGAGCAACAGGAAGGAGAAAGTACCAACACACAATAGAAGAAATACAACTTCCTAGAGCACCATGCAACAAAATACTTTAAAATATTTTAAAACAAAATATTTATTGGAGAAGCAATCAGTCCATGTAAGAGTATACAGACTCTAGAATCTGAATGCATGAGTTTCAATCTTGGCTCTGTATTTTACTCTATGTGTAACTTTAGATAATTTACTAAATTTGCCCCGATGTCTTCATTTGCGAAATGAAAATAATAGTGGCTTTTCATATGGTTCTCAGGAATATTAAGTAAATAACACCCATAGTAGGTAAGTAAATAAGAGTTAACCAGTATAAGTCCTAAAATTAAATAAAGCCCCTCTCTTCTGTGTGAATCTGCATTCTTTACTTTTTTGCAAAGGAGTTTAAACTTACAAACTAGCATTTTGGTATCATCCTTTTCCACTCCTCTATATACCTTAACCGTGACAAACATCATTCTTAAAACCAAGCTAATTTCCTAGAGGAGCCTTTGCTTTAAGACACTAACAGGTGGAATATATTCTATGCCTTTTCTGCTTCACCTGGTGGCGTTCACAGGCCTGAAAGAATGAGGAGTTTAGTAGTCTGCTTAATTGTCAAGCTGTACCCTCTTTTCATTAATAGACCCAGAATCTTAAGACTCTGAATAACAAAGATAGAAAGAATATTACCTGTGTTTTATTAAAGTCTTAGGAGGTGGAGATGCCTTGAATGCATTCATTAAGGTGGTTGAGAATCATAATATAATCTCAGTAATTAAGATTATGTGTTTTCAATATCTACTTATTCTGCAATCTAGAAATGTCCTTCAGTCATACTGTTCCTCCACCAAATAAAGACAGTACATCTAACCCTTACCCAATATCTGACTGGTATGTCCTCAGGCCCTGGGGTCCCTGCCCAGGCAATGAATTCATCACAAAGTATCATCCTCAGAGAGGGTGTCTGGGGCTTCTAGGTTCTCTGATTCCAAGTTCCTGTCCCCAAAGGACAACTCCCTCAGTCCTTGCAGGTCTCAGCAAGAGCTATTCTGATCTGCCCCACAGAGGAGCTCTTGATCTGACTGTTCTGGGCAAAACCTTCCTTGAGGCAGGTGCTGGAGGCTGTCAGGTAAAAAGTAAAAACCAAAAACAGAAACAATAACACACACACACACACACACACACACACCCCAAAACAAAAACAAAGAAAACCAGAAACTGCAGAGATAAGGTCTCAGTGAGAACCAGGTTTTATGGTGAAAATGCACTGGAAAAGGAAGGATATTAAAATAAAGTTGTGATAACAAGATAAGCTCACACACCTTATCTCCTGAAAAGTTCAAAACACTCACACATAGCTGATCTCACATTCCATTGAAGTATAAAGCCCATTTTACAGGTAACTGAACAGGGGAAACAGTGACCTGAACATTTTTGTTTACATCAAGTCAGGAACACAGGGCCTCTCCTTTCCAGGCCAATGTTATATTTTTCTACCCTTAGCTGCCTAAATTTTTAACTTTACACAGAAATAAATGAAATTATTGGTAATATGGAAAATGGAAATATGAGAGGAAGGGACCCTGGTAATCTGACAGCAGAAGACTACACCAATGGTTTACAAAACAGGCTGTGCAGAGCACTGCATTAAGGAGTTTCTTACCAGCATAGTATGCAAGGCACCTCCCCTTGCCCCACTCAATCAGGATTTCCTGGACATAACCTGAGAATCTGAATTTTGAACAAGGTCCCCAGGGGACACCAATACAGGGGCCGGTATCTAAGAGCTACAATAACAGATACATCGCGGTTCTCAACAAATTAATGACAAGGCATCCCCAACCCCCTAACTTTAATGAAACACAGGTAATGTCCTTAAGATTCTGGGTGTAACAACTATTAATGAAAAGAGAGCAAAGTTTGACAATTAAGCAGTAAACTGCTAAACAGGCTCAATCTCTCAGGCCATTGAACACAACTAGGTGAAGCAGAAAAGGCGATTTGCTTCACAGTACTCTAGAGACCTGAAGGAGACTTCTTTCTCCCTGTACTATCAGTCTTAAATACAAGATAGAAAATAGTTTTAAAAGACAACATGGCGCTACTTTCAAAAGCTTAGAGAAATATAAACTTTTTAATAACCTACACTAACCTCTAGATGAGTGTTTCTTAAGCTCTAGCATGCCTAGGAATCACCTGGGAACTTGTGGAAATCCAGATTCTGATTCCGAAGTCTGGGGTGGTACCCAATATTCTGTCTGTATTTCTTATAAAATCCCAAATGATTCTGATGCTGTTAGTCCCCAGACCACATCTTCAACAGCAACAGGGGCACCTGGGTGGCTCAGTCGGTTGAGCATCCTACTTTGGCTCAGGTCATGATCTCATGGTTTGTGGGTTCGAGCCTCACATTGGGCTCTGTGCTGACAGCTCAGAGCCTGGAGCCTTCTTCAGATTCTGTGTCTCCCTCTCTCTCTGCCTTCTCCCGCTCACTCTCTCTCTCAAAAGTAAACAAAACATTAAAAAAACACAAAAGTCACAAAGTCATGATCAGAAATAACTTCAAGATGGGTATTAGTTTGGAATAAAGTCTCAACACTTGGCAGAACATTTTCAAATGAATTCTACATGATTAGCAACATCATCTTCCATCGTAAAGCACATACAATATACTACCCACCTCTGAGAGTCAACAGTAACAGCTTTGGAAGTTAAAACTACAAATATAACATTGTCAAGCATAATTCCCAAACAGTAATTTTTCTTTTTCTTTTTATTTCATTGTTTAGGGATCATCTTTCACTATTTTTAGTGTGAGGTCATTTATATACATTATCTCTCAACATATTCTCATCCCTTCTTCATAAGATGAGAATCTGAAGCACAGGGGAACCTGCATGGCTAGTCAGTTAAATGTCTGAATCTTGATTTCGGTTCAGGCCATGATCTCACGACTCATGAGATTGAGCCCCTCATTGGGCTCTGTGTTGTCAGCTTGGGATCCCTGCTTGCCATTCTCTTTCTCCCTCTCTTTCTGCCCCTCCCCTGCTTGCACACCTTCTCTTTCTCTCAAAATAAATAAATGAACTTTGAAAAATTAAAAAAAAAAGGATCTGAAGCACAGACAAGACAATTCACATAGAATAACATGGAGACGTGACACAGTATTTAGCTCTTGTCCGTGGGTACTCTTTCATGCATGCTGTTTGGTAGTTGATGCAATGTTACTAGCTTATTAAGGAATTAGTTCCTGAAAGATGTGCACATATTCTCTGACATGTGTCATTCTCTCAATAATAGCTGAAAAGACCTTCAACATAATGCCCATAATGCCATGTCCACTAAAAATAAAAACAGATGGGGCGCCTGGGTGGCGCAGTCGGTTAAGCGTCCGACTTCAGCCAGGTCACGGTCTCGCGGTCCATGAGTTCGAGCCCCGCGTCGGGCTCTGGGCTGATGGCTCAGAGCCTGGAGCCTGTTTCCGATTCTGTGTCTCCCTCTCTCTCTGCCCCTCCCCCGTTCATGCTCTGTCTCTCTCTGTCCCAAAAATAAATAAACGTTGAAAAAAAATAAATAAATAAAAACAGATGATTTAACTCCTACTAGAAGAAACATTACTGAAGAATAAAAGTTTAGTCACTATGAAAATACATGAGTTTGGACTCGCCTCTAACCTACAAAATGGATTTAATCTTATCAACATTAATATGAAAACCTCAAACAAGTTCAAGGAATCTTCCTTGCATTTCCCAAGATCCACGTTCTCATCCATGAAGACTTCCTTAATGACTAAACCCGAGTAAATCCAGCATCGCCTGATCTACTCTTAATCTCTGTTTTCTTCTGAAGACTTTTTCCACATTGCCTTTTATTAAAATCTTGTGGATGTCTTACTTTACAGTTATATTGTAAGTGCCTTCAGGTCAAGATCAAAGTTCACACATCTCTGTATCCACCCCCACCCAGAACATCCAAGAGTAAATCCATACTTTAACAAAAGGAATGAACCACTACCACTCTGTGGATGTTGAGGATGCTGGATTCACTAGGTAGAATCATAAAGCAGCAGAGAAATATTGAAAGTGCATAGGTATTTCATAGATGGTATATTCTGAATGGCGTTTTGGAATAAATTCTTCATTATTTAAGAACTCCTAGAACTTCTGGCTACATTAAGCCACACGAACTGAAAAGACAATACAAATATATGCCCTGCATTAATTTGAATTCTATATTCTCCTGCCAAATGGATAGCAAACACTCTCCTCATGCTACCTAAGGAAAAAAAGATGTCATTTTGTAGATCTCCCTAGCACAGGGCTGCTAGATAAAACACACCATGGCAACTTGAATGTCAGTGCAAACAATGAAATACCTTGGTGTAAGTATGCCCCATGCAATATTTGGGATATACTTACACAAAATCTCAGTATGTCTCATGAAATATTTTAGACAGTGAGGACATGAATCAAAGAAATGTATTAAAAAAGCGAAAACATCCCTGCCTCCAGAGAAAACTACTAGCTGCCTAACCAAAGACCAAATTGGACTTAATTCAAACAACAACATTTCTGTGAGAAAAGATGTTTTATTCCTTATCCTACTTAACAGAATTTTCTTATGCTATAAAAATGCATTCATTTCAGATCCATTCATATTTCAGTGGCCTTAGTAGTAGTGTTTCATTCATCAGAAGTTAATATTTTCAAAATTCATAAAGGGCTGAAATTTTCTAGATTTTAGAAAAAGATCAGCTAAAAGATGTAACTCTTTTTTTTTTTTTTTCTTTAGATAGAGCAAGAGTGAGTGTGCAAGTGGGAGGAGGGGCAGAAGGGGAGAGAGAGAATCTTACGCAGGATCCACACTGGGAGTGGAGCCTGATCGGGGCTCAATCCCACGACCCTGGGATCACAACCTGAGTGAGCTGAAATCAAGATTCGGACACTCAATTGACAGTCACCCAGGTGTCTCAAGATGCTACTCTTTTATTATGCTATTCTGATAATACTTCTGTATTTCTATTTTCATAATAAACCAGCCTACGGTATCTGTGAAGTCAGCTAGGAGCAATGCCTTTTCTCCTCTAAATGTAAACTTCCAGAGATTTCTGCCAGTATTTGAAAAGCTCTCCTCTACCAAATAACTGTATTTCTTAGCCACAGTTTTTCTTCAGTGACTAAACAGAGCATTGAAGCAAATGAATAAATCATAAATACTCATCAATTAGACTTCAAAAGGTATTTTTTGGTAATTACAGAATCTGACACCTAAAGACAAGTTACCACAGAAGAAGTAAGTGAAGGTGATTTAATTTAAATATAGATCAATAGATCTGATATCTAATAAAGTTAGCCATTTTTGTAATACAACTTTTGCTGGTACAAAGGCCTCTAACATAGGATACTGGAGATTAATGACACTGGAGAATGAGGGAGCGGAAAGCAGGTGAAGAGAGCATCTGAGAGACAAAGACCAGGAAAAAAAAAAGGAATTACAGGTGAATAACCAGATCAATCAAATTTTAGAAGCTGGAAGTATAATAATATTCAGCTTTAGTGAAGTGCAAAGGAACAGTCTACAAAACATAAGATAAACTGAACTTTGTGTAAGATTCCACTCAACCCACTCATATTTTTAAAGCTGAAATAATCTGATTAGTATTTACTCATTTGTAGTAACTGTTTTGTTTTTTTTTTTAAGGGGGTCTCGGTGATTTCATTTAACTCATGTCATATCTGAAAAACTTCAAGTTATGATTCACTTAACTCACTTCCAAAAAGAAGATATCCCCTACCCAAATATTCAAAATAGGAAGACAAACCTCTCCATAAAATAGAACATGAATAAGAAATGGGAAATGATTTCCATAAACTAACATGAACTAGAAATTATAGCTAAAATTTATTTTATTCCAAGAATTGATCATCATTCTTGTGCAAAAAGTCTTCAGAATCACGAAATATGAAATTCTAATAATGTATACAAACAAAGGTTGTGCCATTTGTGGGTTATTTTCTTGAAGGATATAATATCCTGGGTAATGTTTTGTCTCACAATGGGAATTTTCAGCTTGAACTATTAGGTCCATTTCAAGGTATTACAGGGAACTGATTTATTAGGTACTATTTAAAAGAACATGTCACATAAATATACACAAATCTAAATGTAACCATCATGGCCCTCACCCTTTGAGAAACTCTGTCCTAATGCACTGTATACTTGGCTTTTTCAGATGTGTTGATAATTAAGTGCTTATCATAAAATTTAGCCTTCACTATGCTCTTCTCTGAGCTCTTTTAAGGTAGAAATTGAGCAGTAGCTACATTAATTTAAGCAATTATGGTATCCAGCGTTATTTCCTTCAGCCCAGGTTATATATTTTATGTCTAAAAGATTCAAACACTGTTTGAAATTTTTTAAATGCATTCATAAATCTCCAATTGGACAGATGCTTATCATCACATGCACTACCAAAAAGGATATCAATTTTCACACATTGTAGATAACAAGCAGGTAGACAATGATATTATTAATGCTTTTTAAGTAGTTATTTAATCATAAGGGGAACTGGGCATTCACTCAAATATTTATTGGACTTGTGTATTGATGAAAATTGGTATTTCACTTTATTTAAAAATTTTATGTAATGTTAGTCATACACACATTCTACCTATATATGTGCTTACATAAATACATATACACATTCATATTTAATAATGAATGCTATAAAAACATTTATTTTTGTTATAAAAATGTTATAAAAATACAAGTTAGAACATAATCATAGAATCATAGGATATGATTTTATATAGGTAAATATATTCAATATGCCCTCTGTGTGTGTGGGCATATATACATATACAGAGAAATACAGAGAGATCTGTGTGTGTGTGTGTGTGTGTGTGTGTGTGCATGTATACACATAGAGATGATATAGAAGAAATTATATTTGTGGTATAGTTCCATATATGTACATGAACGTATATGAATATACATGGTATATATGTAAATATACACACAAACATATATATAATGAATATATGTATATGGTTTTGTTTTGCTAGTTTTCAAACTTACATAAAATAGTATCCAGCTACAAATAGTCTTCAATTTGTTTGATTCAGGCAAAATTATGCTTATAAGATTCATATGTCCTGTTCAACTGCCATTTATTCAAATTCACTACTGTGTAACATTCCACTGTATAAAAATCTACAAATTCTTTAATAATATTTAAAAGGTATTATTATCAGTTGGTATTTTTTTCCTGTTCTTGTTTCTGATTTTTGTTTTGGTTGTTCTGCTCTTTCAAAAAATACTACTGTGAACATTTCTGCACAGGTTTCCTACTGTACTGATGAAAGAAATTATCTGAGGAGTAAAATAATGCTTCCATTGGGAACATGAGCATCTGATATTGCCAGAATTTGTCAAATTCACTTTATGCAGTCATATGTACCGACCATTTTACCCTTTGCAATTTTTTCAAGTTTATTTCTCTTGAGAGAGAGCCAGAGTGCACACAAGCAGGGGAAGGGCAGAGAGAAGAAGGAAGGAGAGACAGAATCCCAAGCAGGTTCCGTGCCATCAGCATCCAGTTCAATCTCATGTGGGGCTCAAACTCAGGTACTGTGACCTAAGCTGAGATCAAGAGTCTGATGCTTAACCAACCAACTGCGTCACCCAGCCACCCCACCCTTTATAATTTTTTTTAACACCCATGTTTTCTGAGATAAAGTGACCTAATTGTCTCTCTTGTTACTATTTGCCTTGTGTAACTTCATTTATTCTTACCTTTTTGTTACTGAGACCCAACTTAATTATACTGAGTCAAAGGATATGTTCTGTGTGATATGTTTTTCTGAAATCTGATTTCTTTTTGGCTTAATGTTTGTCCATTTTTCTAAGTATGTTAAATCTGCTGGAAAGGCATGTGAATCCTCTAAATAGTTGGATGCACAATTGATATATTTTAATTAAAACAAGTTTGTTAATTTGCTGCTCTAATCTTTTATATTTTGAAGATTTTTTTCATTCAACCTCTAATAAAAAAAGGTTTCTTAAAATCTATCACTGTGATTGTGGTTTGTCATATTTTCCTTGTAGTTGTTGATCAATTTTTGTTTTACATATAGATTTATTTATAGTTTATATATTTAGAATTGTTCTATCTCCCTCAAGACATGAACATCTTATCACTATGTATTGACTTATCCTTCCTATGCTTTTTATCTTAAAATTGTCTTAAAATTGTCAGACAATTTATCTAAATTGTCTGAGATTAATAAAGCTATCTCCATATTCCTTTGGTTTATATTGCTTATAACTCCATTTATTTTTTTTTGTTACAAACTCTCCATAGCCTTATATTTTGAGTGTATATCTTATAAACAGCTTATATATAGTTGAATTTTCTTTTTTTTAAGTTTATTTATTTTGAGAGAGAGAGAGAGAGAGAGAGAGAGAGAGCGCAAATGGGGGAAGGGCAGAGGGAGAAGGGAAAGAGAGAATCCCAAGCAGGCTGCACACTCAGTGCAGAGCCCAATGCGGGGCTCAATCCCACAAGTGTGAGATCCTGACCTGAACCAAAATCAGGAGTCGGATGCTTAACCAACTGAGGCAGCCACCCATGTGCCCCTTGAATTTTCTTTTTTAATAAGTCTGACAATACCTTTTAAGTGGAAAGTTTAATCTACACAGGTTCATTAAGGTTTTGATAGCTGGTCTTTTCTTTTTTACCATCTTACTTTTGGAATTCTGTTTATCCACTTAAATATTCATCTATTTATGCATTTTTACCTTGTATCCTGTCTTGCCATTTTTTAGAAAATAGATGGAATCTTATTTTGTTGTACCATTCTCTATAGCTTCAGAAGTTATGTACCCGTTTCCTATTCCTTCATTAGTTAACTTTAAAAGTTTCCAAGTATGCACAGCCAAGTCCTAACTCAACTAACTCCAGACAATTCAAGGGCCATAAAGCACCTTACTTCTGATCATACCCCCTACAAATGTTCATACTGTGTTGCCCAACACCTTAGTCTATTTCTTTTTAATTGCATAAATAAGGCAGGCTATGACTGATTTATCCACAGTCCCCTAGTCTTTGCCTATGTGGAAATATTTTGCTTTTTCTTCGAAGGTTGTTTTCACAGGTAGACAATACTAAGTCGACCATTTTTTTTGTGTTTTTTTCCTTCAAAACTTTGAATAGACTTTCTCCCTCTTCTGGTTTCCATTGTTGTTGATGAAGTCTGCTAGAGTAACCTAATTGTCTTTTCTAAGGAGTTGATATGTAGTTTCCCTCTGGAGGCTCTAAGAAGACCTCTGTAGCATTTTAATTATTACCACAATGTGTCTATGACTGAATTTATTTGCTTATGTCCCTGTTTTAGTAGACGCTATGTTTTTTTTTTTGTATCTGTGTGCTTATGTCTTTCATCTTTCAATTAGAAAAAATCTGCCATTATCTCCTCAAATACTACTTGCCTACCTTCCATTCTATATATTCTTTCCTCCTGGAACTCTAATTAGATGCAGGTTAAAACAGCTTATTGTGTTTTTAAAACCCACTATCTACTTTTGATACTTTCCATCCCTATCCACTCTTTTAAATATTCTGGCTAATGTCTTCAGATTTAACTTGCAATGAACTCATTTGCCTTCTATCACTTGCAAATCTGTTACTGAACCTGTCTACATTTTAAGTTTCAATAACTATATTTTCAATTCAAAAAATGCTGTTTGATTCTTTTTTGAGTATTTCTAGTCATTTATAGTCTCATGTAGTTTGATTTGTAAATCTGATTTTCATTATTTAAACACTACTTTTCTATAACTGAAAAACATTATATTTTTATAACTTTTTTATAACTGAAAAATTTACTGTATTTTCATAACTTACAATTTCCCCAGGTATCTAAAAAGCCATTATGACATTTCCTACTTATTTCCCATAGAATGGTTTATATCCCTCTGCATATGGTGAGTTTTTGCAATAATGAGCTCATATAAGATAAGGTTTATCTTATGCCACAGATATCATGGAGGTGAAAATGGAGTATTTCATCTAGACAAATGTGTGCCTACTTCTGACATAAGTCAGCGAAGGCTCTAAATGTGGAATCACTTTAGCTACCTTCAAGGTGCCAGCTTAAAGTAAAACTCAGATTCAGCAGCCTCTCTCTCTCAGTGACTCCAGGCATAGTCTCCTGACCGACTGCTATTTGCCTCAGTGCAACCTCACACTCCATGCTTGCTGTTCACTTATCCCCAGTCTGGGTTTTGTCCAATCTTGGTGAAGGAAAGACGAGAAAAGTTTCAGAAGTTTCCCTTAATTCACAGGAGTCTAGCAAGGCATTGAAAAGTATGTTTCATCTAGTATCATTGTTTTCTAAGGGGACAGTGCTCCTACCGACTCCGGAACGGTAAGTTATAACACTGACAATTTTGATGAGAACGGTGGTCAATTAGAGAAGGGGAATACTGTTTAATCAAGTGATAAATAATAAAAGAAATGGGAGTGTGAGAAACAAATTCATGGGTGGAATACAGAAAGTCAGTCAAATGTGAGCTAGGGGCACCATAAATAAATATGAAATGTTAGGAAAAAAGAACTGATCAAGTTCCAGTTGCTGACTGAATAATGTTTTCAATTCAACTGAGGTTAAACCTGGTTCTTCATGAAAATGCCCACCAAATAGAATCCACACTAAGGATTTCACTCATAGCTCTAAATCAACTCTCCTGCTTCTCAGCTGTAGTTTTTCTTATAGCTACCTGATTTCACATATTTTATAGATCATAGATTGTACTACCTTCTTACTACACTGTAAGTCTTATTTATAAAGCACTCAAAAGCCAAGAATATTCCCTAGTTATACCAGAATTATGGAGAAAGTTTCCCAACATGAATAATATGAATCAACATAAATTTAACCAGAAAAAATATTACTGTGATATGGTAAACTTGTTCTTTTATACTATCTTCAAAATACAGCATGTGGGGAAAATGCGTTGATAGAACAGATTTTCAGCACCCACAGAACTATTCCCTTTCGTATCCCTCAAGCCTCCACTGTTGTTCAACTTTCAGTAGAGTTTCTGAAAGTGTAAGTCTCCACATTTCAATATTTCTATAAGATCTCATAAACAGATCAGAGATAAACTACTCAGCAACCTAAAGGATCCAGGACCACACAAATTACATCAGGTTTTAAGAACAAGTGCAGGAGTATTTTAATGCCCTAGGAACAAGTACTGCTCAGTTTTCTCATCTAATAAAGTGCTGAAAGGCTGACTGACATCCAAAATGCACAAACAGGGGCGCCTGGGTGGCGCAGTCGGTTAAGCGTCCGACTTCAGCCAGGTCACGATCTCGCGGTCCGTGAGTTCGAGCCCCGCGTCGGGCTCTGGGCTGATGGCTCAGAGCCTGGAGCCTGTTTCCGATTCTGTGTCTCCCTCTCTCTCTGCCCCTCCCCTGTTCATGCTCTGTCTCTCTCTGTCCCAAAAATAAATAAACGTTGAAAAAAAAAATTAAAAAGAAAACAAAAAAAACAAAAAAACAAAATGCACAAACAACTGTTATTTGGTGTGGAGCCCTAAATCTTCAGAAGGGTTTGAGACTTTATAATAGTCTCAGATTAAACTGTAACTCACCATGGAGATCTTGGCTTATCCTTAACGACTGTGAAGTCAAAAACTCACAGGCACTTCATTTACTTAAAGATCTACTCACTGAGCACTTATTAGCCATTCTGGCACTGTGCTAAATTGTGTAGACAGAGCAGTGAACAATAAGAGACTAGTCTCTTCCTTCTAGAGCTTATTGTCCTTACTGACTACTAACTAAACTCTGAAATTATTCAGTCATATTTTTATTCATACTTTCATTTCTTGGGAGAATTTTTTTTGTTTAACCAAAGCATACAGAAAGTCTGTTTTTCCAGACAGGTTTTCAAGCAATGGCCTCAGCTTCCTCAAAAAGAGCCACTAATGCAAATGATCTGGTATCCAGATGTGTATGTATGTACATGTGTGTGTATAGTGTGTGTGTGTGTGTGTGTGTGTGTGTGTGGTGTGTGTGTGTGTGTGGTGTGTGTGTGGCTAATTTCCTCATGATTAAAGAAAGTCTCCTCTTTTAAACCCAGACAAGATTACCTAATTTTTACAGCACCTAACAAATGTATATGCACACTAGTAAAGCTCAGAAGGAAGCTAATGTCTGCTAGCCCAGAAATAAATTAGCATGCAGCTAACATCAGAGGAGCCAGAAACACTCACTACAAGTGTGAACACATATTTGATTGCAGGACTGTGTCTTTCCTAGGGCTGACCTTATAAATTAAACAGTGTAAATCTCAAGGAAGTGTTTTCTGAACATTTAGATTCACTGTGAACATTAGGATGCCCTTCAAATTAACATCTAACATTATTAGCCTATTGTTGGACATGAACTGCTTCATTACTGGTGACTGACAAAACACACACGCACTTAAACTAACACACGCTTTCAAAAAGAATGAGAGGAACTGTTTAGAATCTTGGGATGGGAAAAATAAAATGACTAGATTTTTGAACTAGTATACTGAGTCTACATACGGAAAAACACTTAAAAGGAGTAAATAAAGCTCTTTACTTTGATGCGTCTCTAAGCGCTATTGCAAGAAAACACCCACTGAGTGCCAAGTAACATCAGAACATGCTGTATTACCGGGATTGTGCTAAACTAATTCCTAGTCATATAACCAACTCTCAGTGTAAATGTTCCTTCTTCAAAGAGGCATTTCCTCATCTACCATATTGGGCTATGAGGTCATTCTCATCAAACACAGTGGCCTCTACTTCATCTGTCATGACACTCGTACTCACAATGATCTGTGAACGTCTTCCCTACTAAACTGTAAGTTCCCTGTGGGCATTGACTATGTTCATCTTGTTCTCTCCTTTATCATCAATGCCTGGCACAATGCACATTTTTGGAATTAATCAGTTAAGGAATGAATACAGAAATGAAATAAAGATACGTATCCTAAACCCGCCTTTAGAAAACACGAAAGGTGAACTGGGAAGACTAACATTTATACAGAGAATAGGGTCGAAGTGAAAAAAAAAATGAACATATATCCTGTATCTCTGTTTACGAATCTGGAATAGCCGAAGTGGTTTTACCTGCTCTGAGGAGTGAGTGTACAGAAATCCAAAGTCACACCTATGACAATACGCTCGCCTTCAGATTACGGTTTCTTTGCGAAACAAAGGTGTTGCTCAATGTTTTAAAGCCAGAAGGATGTCCAATCTCATTTGAAAAGAAAAATGAGCAACGTGTTCTCAAGCGGATCGTTTTCCAGTTGGAGTAGAGAAGAGAACATGTTACTATGGCACCTTTCATTTGGGAGCTCCTCCATCAAAAATTATGGGATGTGGAGTCACTTAGCAAGGACAAATAAATGGGATTGTGGTAAATGAGTAAACTCATCAGCATTACCGTCATCACTGCAATTTTTAAAACACACTCAGTAAACGGTACAAAACAGGTATGAAGCAGAAGAGTAAATGGTCTGAAACAAGTAACCAAATTAGAATCTGTGGTTACCACATCTATAAATACATAATCTGCAGTTTTATGAACGATCTTTTATGTTCACTCGTCCTGTAACTTCCCCAAGTCACTGCAATCATTCCCAATGATTCTTGGATCAGCCCTGTGGATTCTTCCTATCATTCTGTTAATATCCTCCCCCGCCCCCACCCCGCTATGGCTTACCTGTAGTGTCGGGAAATCTCTTCTTCCACCTGGGTAATGAAATCACATTTGGTACATGAGTGTTCTTTGCTTTCCTTGACAGCTGGCTGCCCATCCGATCCTTGCAGATGATTGGCTTCCTGTTTGACATCTGATGCTTGGGACTCATGCACACTCTCGTAATGGAAGAGGAGCACATCTACATCAGGGGTGGAGAACGAGCACTGGTGGCACTGGTGTTTGACTCTTGAGCTTCCAGCCGCCCCAGGAGACAAGTGCAAAAGCAAGAGTGCACAGTGGGAACAACTACTTTTTCTACATGCAAATGGATAAGTAATTTCTCCAAGGTGCTTTTCTGGGCTGCAAAGGCCTCTGGGACAGAATGGACAGTGTTTAATGGTACACTTATGAATGTTATGGAGCTGCTGATAGTGACGGAGAAGCGGCCCCACTATAATTACATCGGGGCCATGGCTTTTGGAGTATCTAAAGTCGCAGAACTGACAATTGTAGCTGGTCACCATGTTATCCTCTGCTCCCTTGCTGGAGAAATCCTTCTTTTTAGCCCCACTAGAGCCCTTGTCTGCCTTGGTCATTGGCTCCCCTTCTGCACTTTTGGCTAGATCATTCTGATTAATGACAGAGCCCCTGGAAAGCTTATCATTCAATTCTGGATTAAGGCAGCCTGACTGCGCTCCTCCGTGCTGTTTGCCGTAATGTTCTAACAGTTTAAGTGAGCTAGAGGACTCACAGCTGAAGCTACAGAATTTACACCAGTAGTAACTGGTGGCCTCTGTACCATTTTGTCTCGAGGAATCGAGGGGCTTGATGGGCACCGAGTAGCCAACAGGAGTGTCATCTCCTGCCTTGACCGTGATCTTGTCCTGCCACTTTCCCAAGTCTCCAGAATCGCCAGATCGAAGTGCAGGGATGGATTTGTTAGAGTTTTTCTCTGAAGGTTTTGCACCCTCAGAGGAGGGGAGAGAAGCTTTTATTTTGTTCGGGTGAGTCTGAAGAAAATGTTGTTCTAGTTCAGTTGAGGAGTTGCCCATGTAAGTGAAATTGCAGAATTTACAGCGGAAGTACTTGGTGTTTCCTTGGCAATCCGGTGTTTTCCGTCCAATGCCAATGAACGTTCCACCTGAAGTGACCTGGTATGGAAGAGATGGATGTTACTTTAAAGGTGTCATTACTTCAGTGCTCTCTGTAGGAGGGAGGAGGGGCACTGCCAAGTATTCCACATCAAAAAATACAATAGTACTTCTGCTTATTATGAAATCACTTGAATAATCAGCGCCAAAGAAATGCACTCTTCATTTCTCAATAGCTACTCTTTTGAGAGGCTCATTACGCTAAACATTTTTGGCCAAAGCAACAGTCAAAGATAAGTAATACGAGTACTATAACTAATTCAATGGATTTAATATTTAAAAAAAAAAAAAAGCCAAGAGAACAATTTTCATGTAAGTACGTTTTACTACTGCCTCCCTGTAACCACATGCTTGCAGAAGCATCCAAATCACAGGGGATTTCTTTTCCTGAAGTTAAGGGCTGCTGTCAAAACCGGAGGCAGTTGCTTAGAGATTGCTCAATGCAGATGTTCTCCAAGGAAATCCTTGTTCAGTTCCTATAGCGATGAGGCTTTGGGCAAAGACGAAGCCTCCCTTTCGGGTAAAATGAAGGTGCTAACATGACCACACAAAATGGCTGGTAATTAAAAGCCCAAGCAGGCACTATTAGATTAAAAATGAAGTTAAGGCAGTGGACTTGAAGTCTTAGTGAAGAAGGTCTAATGTAAAGAGTTTAAAATGTTTCCCGATCTAGGATAAAGGAAAAGTAGAAAATCTTCCAGGGCCTCATTTGATCAAAGCTCAGTCCCACTGGATCAAGGCTCTGTCTCAGTGGGTCATGGGGATGTTCAAAGGCCAAAACAAAATAATCCCACCATAGAAATGATCACAGCTCTTCTTCCTATCTCAAGTTATAAAACTTACAGCATTAGGGCAATGAAGGCATTCAAAGGCCACTATATATAAAGTCCTTCCTCAGTGGGCACTGCAACAGGCAGCTTAACCAAGCGCCACCACTGAGCAGACAAAACTCCTGGTTTAAAACAGAGTTTTTGTAGAAATCCTCCAAAAAGGAAGAGATCTCCTCTTCTGACTATCGGAGAATTTCTGAATTTTTCTAGCTACCAGATGTAACAGATTAAGCACGTGACATAATCATGTTCTGCCTTCTTCACCAGCTGCTCAAAAATGACATGTGCGATCACTGCTCATATCCAAATCACTCTAGGAGAAAGGTCTCAAGCATCTCAAAATCGTTTAAGAGGTTCTACTTAATATGCAAATAACATTCCCTTAGCACATTGAGAGACACGCTTATACCTCTACTGTACAGGACTCAGACCGTAGTCCATGCTTCGACTTAAAGACAGGTTGTGAGCCTGATCAAATTACCTTGTCCGGCCAAGAGCTGGCTTATCTGGGGCAACCTCCACTTTATTTCCAGTATTAGAGTTCTAGGAAGTGTGCATGAACACAGAAACAGCTCAACCCTTACTATACATTAAGATAATAATTTACAAACATCTCTCACTGCCTGTAACCCAAGGATGACAATGTATCACTTTTGGTGATGTCCACATCCCCCATGGCAAGCACACAGACTTCAGTCTGTCAACAATAGCAGAGCATCATCTGACCAGAGGGAAGAATGGGGCACCCTCCCAGCCAGCAGCCTGGCAATCAGCAGTGCGAGAGATGTCAAAGCCAGACCACAGGAGGATACAGTCTGTTCGCCTTTCTAACTTAGACTTCAGGGACCAGAACAACTAAAATATGCCCTGAGATGTAACGATATTACAAAATCCCTCCATCTATAACCCAGTTCACTGGAGGTGAGGAGAAACCTTAATTTCAGAAACAAAGCATTTAAATGTGATTCCATCAACTCTGGTACTTTGTGCAGGAAATTCAACTTGAATCAAAGGGGGTAAATTGAGAAGTATGCCATTCTCCTCTAATGCGAGTGAAAAAGCCAGTATGCAAAAATTTTCTTGGTTTAGTTACCAGCTTTTAGTTTCAAAGTTGTCGATCTTCCTGATATAAAGTATCTGCAATTTCTGCTTGTAGAAAGGGGTTCCTGAGAAATCATGACACATTATCACTATTTCTTTGATTTTGCAATCTTCAAGTCTCATATGCCATGTCTACACTGGAAGGGCTGAACTTCTATAAAGTCCTAAGAAATCCCAAAACATGGGAATCTGAAGTGCATCAAAATTATTATTAAGCATCACAACGTCCCTTCCAGTATTTGACAACTTTAAAAGTCAGAAAATCCAGGCTAAAAATGACTACTATCAGGTGCATAGACCATGAAAGAAAGGCCATTCAGTAAACAAACAAAACCAAATCTGCCAGTAAAGCATTCTGGCTTAGGACTAATTAACTTGCTATGCAAACCACATTAAATCTTTTAAGTTGGTGGTATTTGTGTGTCTACAAGTTGTGTTTTTTTTTTTTTTTTTTTTACCCAGGGAAAACCAGCTAGCTCCATTACTTAAGATTATTATGTAAGATACTCTTTTGGGGCACCCAGGTGGCTCAGTCGGTTGAGGTCACCATCTCACACTTCGAGGGTTCAAGCCCTGAGTCAGGCTCTATACTGACAGCACGGAGCCTGGAGCCTGTTTTGGATTCTGTGTCTCCCTCTCTCTCTGCCCCTCCTCTGCTCTCTCTCTCTCTCTCTCTCAAAAATAAATAAACATTAAAAAAATTTTTAAGGATCATTATGTAAGATACTCTTCTACAAACCACCTAAGCAGGCAAACAAAAACACAAGGATCTCATTTAATGACAAGAACAATAATAATGACACTGACGTAGGTTATCTATTTGCCTTCTTGGTAAATAGCCACTAAATCATATTAGTTTTTATATTACTTAAAGCTAATATAACATTAGAATTATATATTTTATATAATATAAAAGCTAACTTTGGGAAACATTGTTACTTAGTGTTCTATTCCTCTTCTCTCTCAAAAAGACCTGAAGGCTACACTTGTGGACATTTTTATACTTTCTTTGTAAGAGACGTACATTTAAGTCATGGTCAAATAAACTGATTCATATCATTTAAATGTCATTTTAAAATAAAACATAATTTATTATTTTAGGAGACCATACCTAAGACTACTACTACTGACCATATTCACTGTATTTTCATGACCTCCAAATGTTAACTTAAAATAACTGTTTCCTAGATTAAACAAAAATACACAGCAATAACAGTTATACAAGGCAAGTATTTGCAGCAACAGTGTATTGAATCTTATTGCCAGGAAAGAGCACCACACATTCAGAGAATTATTTCAAACTTTTCAAATGGCTGAACCCAGCAAGGACTAGAAAAAAGGTTACCATTCCCTAGCTAGGACTCTACTAAAAGAGAGATCACAAGCAGAATAAAGAGTGTAAGTTATAATTATAACCCGTTAACCCAGCAGCTCCTTTGACACGGATATCCATATTTTAAAATTTCTATTAAACTGTAAATTCCGTTTGGACCAAAAATTACACCTATTCATTCATGTAATTAGTAGCTATTGAGTACTTAGTTTGTGCCGATCTCTGTAACTGATGATAGAGTACAACAGTGAGCAAGCTAGGCCACCTCTCTGCCTTTAAACTACTGCATTTGAAGATCAAGATTTGTAGATGAAAGTCTTTATTCATTTGTATTCATATTACTTGGATTTGCTTGCTCCCAAGGGAAGTTCTATAACATAAGTCTCTGCAAAGATACATTATTGAACCTCCTGGCACCTCAGTTTCCTCACCTTTCTGGATGTCAATGTACACACCTTGCTATCTTGCAGGATTATTGTGAGGATCAACTGAGAGAATGTACCTGAAACTGATTTGCAAACTGAAGATCAGTACCGTCCAAAAGAACTTTCTGAGATGCTGGAAATGTTCTGCAATCTACCCTGTCTCTACCATGGCCACGGACCACGTGTGGCTACTACACACTTGAAACAGGGCTAGTGCAACCAAAGAACAGATTTAAGTAATTTTTATTAACTTTTCATTAATTTAAATTAACCGAAATTTAAATAGGCACATGTAGCTAGTGAATACCATGTTAGCGCAGTCTACAGTACTAGTCACATGAATGGGATTATTATTTAATAAAATGAACTACCTAATGTAATTGCTCGTGCTAAGCGGATGAAAAGACTACATAGTGGGAAAATGGTGAAGTCATTCCATGACAAATTCATAAACTTGTCAATCGCAGTATCCTTAGCTGTAAATGAAAAGGTAGGATTCTGTTGTTACTAAGCACATGTTTCTGTTTATATTCCTTCTTGGACTGAAGGAATAATATTTTATTCATCTTTGGACGCAAGCAAGGGCTCAATATATCTGGGTTGAATGGAGTCATTATGGGAGATGTGAGCATAGATGGAAATCCCCCCCCCTCCAAAATCCCCTGAGTTACCTGGGATAAAAAAAAAAAGTGATTGTAATTCACACACTTCCCCCCCACCGTTGACTCAACCTGACATATTTGGGCTTCTTCAAAAAACTGAACAAAATGTATCTTTCACCCAAAAACGAATGACTAGGGAGCCATTTGTTTATGAGTTACAGTTTAGAAACAACCAACTTATCTGTGAAGGCATGAAAAAGAACAGATTTGAAGTTACTTTTCACTGAATAAGGACTAGGATGGCTTTTTATTCCATTTTTAAGTTAGTTTTAAAAACTATTCCTTCCATGTAGTATGTTTCATTGGCCTTTGTTTATAATTTATTTACATATGTCTTTTCACAAAACTGTTTCACTGTTGAAGTTAAAAACATAAAAGGCTGGCTTTTTTTCAAAGACTTTAACCTTAATTAATTTATTTCCTTCTAATAATATGGAATAAAAACTGGTAAGAATGATATCTAAGAAAATATGTCAAAGGAAAAGATTTTTTGAAGCCTCAAGAACTCCCAAAATGACACTTCAGCACATGTACTTATTGTCAGCGGAACAAAAAGAGGTGTTTGAACTAAACACAAACTCTTCCTCAGATGTGGTTCACTTTCAAGTACTATAATTGATAGCAACAGAGACAATTAGGAGGGTACTAATTTAAGGGGACTTGAGGTTATGGGCTGTTAGTCAAAAAAGTAAAACCTTCACTTAATAAAAAGCTAAGTTGTTAAAAATCACTGTTCAAATACTGAAGTTACAAAGAGCTTGAAGACATCTGTCAGGGCCGATCTTGGCTGAAAATAGCTATAGTCGGAATGAATGTGTTAATCTACATAGGCAGCATTTCTGCCTTGGAGAGTGCTTCAGAAAGCACCGTGCAGCATGGGGGGGTGCTGCAGTCTCTGGGAGAGACTACATGCTTAAACATTCCAACAACAAATTGAATTAGATGGCGACTCTCTTAGCCCCCCGCTATCACATCCTATTCCTGCTGCTCCTGGTTGTCCCTGCCATAACGCCAATAAACACCCTTCTTAAAAATAAGGAACAAATCCAAACAGTTTTTTGAATTGTAAGAGCCAACCATATTTTTTGTGGGGGGGATAACCAAAACTCAACTTGATTTTTAAGTGTAAAACACGGCATATTTTAAATTATGCACATTTTTGGGACGCCTGGGTGGCTCAGTCCGTTAAGCATCTGACTTCAGCTCAGGTCATGATCTCACGGTTTGAGTTCGAGCCCTGCGTCGGGCTCTGTGCTGACAGCTCAGAGCCTGGGGCTTGCTTCGGATTCTGTGTCTCCCTCTCTCTCTGCCTGTCCCCTGCACTCGCTCTGCCTCAAAAATAAAAAAATAATAATAAAAATTTTAATTAAATTATGCACATTTTTATTATCAGCTTTTGGATTACAGCCATCAAGAGTCCACCCCTACTGGTTTTCCTACATCACTCAGCATAATAAACTGAACTAAGTCTCTATGATTATTTGGTATTTGGGCTGACAGAATACCAATCAATCTTAAAGTCAGTCTCAACAATTTAGAAAAACATTGTCTTACAAGGAAAAATGCCAAACAAAACAGAAAATGTAATGCAGGTGAATTATAAGGCTGGGGGCATTATCCACAGAACTAACCCCTCTCCTGCATCTGACCTACCTGTGCCACCGGCTCTTAATGGAGATAAATAAGAATCGGGTATTTGTGCTAAAGAGCGTCTTAAATGGGAAAACAGAGTGGCGGCACCGTGGAACATCCTTCCTCTAGGGAAGGGTGTTTTGTTGCATGCCTCCTGTGTGCCGAACACAGACGACACACACAGAAGTGACAGGGTCCAAAACCCCACATGTCTGTGGGCTGCTGCAGAGAGTTCACAAGGAAATAAAAAACAAGGACGGTAGAGTGCATGTGCTTCTGCTGGGAGAGGAACCCAGTTCCGTGACAACACAGAGGAAGAGGACCCAAGCAGCAGGGCCAGGTCAGCTTCTGGAAGGAGAAACTGAGCGGGGGACACAGAGTTGCCACTTGAGATGAGCCTCAAAGGCAGTGATTGTGGAAAGGCTCTTCAGGTGCAGGAAACAAAGTGAGTCCAGTGTGAATGGCAGTGAAAAGGTGCAAGCTGTTCTAGGGAAATGTGAAGGGAGACTGGGGGATGAGAGAAGATTTGGAGAATGGTGGAGAGACTGGAGAGTTATATTTAATTATGTGAGTATAATTAAAATGATACACCTTTTCTAGAAAGTAGACCTATACTTCCTACAAAATGTAGGATGATGGATCTCTAAACAGAATTTTTTTTTTTTAATTTTTTTTTTCAACGTTTATTTATTTTTGGGACAGAGAGAGACAGAGCATGAACGGGGGAGGGGCAGGGAGAGAGGGAGACACAGAATCGGAAACAGGCTCCAGGCTCCGAGCCGTCAGCCCAGAGCCCGACGCGGGGCTCGAACTCCCGGACCGCGAGATCGTGACCTGGCTGAAGTCGGACGCTTAACCGACTGCGCCACCCAGGCGCCCCTAAACAGAATTTTTAAAAATTAATTAAAGGAGGGAGGAAGGGAAGGAGGAGAGAAGGCAGAAGGAGGGAGAAAAGAGAGAAAGGAAAAGTAGAGGAGGGATGGAGGAAGGTATGGGGTTGAGGCAAGAGCTGAAGAGAAAGGGAAAGAAGAGAACAGAAGCTATCAGAAAGAGACAAGAAGTAACTAGGAAACCACTAAGAATCTACTAAGTAAACATGAAGGGTGGGGGCCTTAGAAGCATCAGGCGGGGAAGACCAGAGCAAACTACTCCATTGTTTGGGGGGAGATACACATCAGAAAGAAATCCAGGGTAACTGTGGTATTTCCAGCCCCATCAATTTGGAAATGGGAGTACATTAGAAAGGGCGGGGGGCGGGGGGACCATTAGGGAAGGAGCTAACAACTTTAACTTTAGGCAGGTTGACTTTGAGATGCCAGTGCAGCCTCCCATCAGCTGGAAAAGCAGGTCTTAGAACAAACCACTGTTTATTATAAGATCCCCAAATATGTTAGTGGACTCATGAAAGAATTCAGGTGTTCTTCAGGCTGACAGGCTGACATCAGTGAGTCATCTAAGTATTAAAGGGGGGCTGCAAGAGGAGAAGTATTTCTCAAGTCCCTCCCTGTGGCCCCACCCCTCACTTTCAGAATGTAGGGAGACCACAGGGCTCTGAGCTCATTTGGGGTGTGCAGTACATGCACATGAGACACTCTGAAGACACTCTGGTGTCTTCTGTGCCTCACACCCGTTCCTGTACTTACTCGCAAGCAAAGAATAAAACTTTAATTACACAGCAATAGAGAACATAAATGGGAGCTGGATGCATCTCCGTAATATTTAACCTTCATAGATAAACCAACTCCTGGATTGTGCCTAGTAACCAGAAGAGAAGAATACAACTCTCTGGCCGTATATTAAATCACAAATCTCTAAACCAAAGTCTTCCAAATGAGGGGAATATAAAACAAATCTAATACATGGATAAAATGTTGCTTCATTTGGGGATAAAGCATTGCACCCTTGATTGATTAAATCAAAATCTGGCCCTTCCTCGCTCTATCGGAACTAGCTTCTGTAGCAAAAATACCAGTAGAAATGAATCACAGTAATTTAAAAAAAAAAGGCAAATCAGCAACGCTATTTTCTTTTCAATGATTTCAATTATGAGTCTACTAAGTTCCAATAAGGCAGCATTATATTGCATGGACTGGATAAAAGACAATCTCAAAAAAAATCACTGAAGTCCCCAAATTCAATGTGATTCCCAGAGGATGCATCAAAGAGCCCTGGTGTACCAGTCTTGTATCTCCTCCCTTACATGCAGTTGGATTCTCTTCCTTGCTTTTGTTGTTGAAGTCAACTCAGTCTTGTATTTGAGAAGTTCATGTTATAGTGGTTGTGAAGAAGGTTTCGGCAGCCTGTGTACCCTGGCTTACATCCCATTTACCCTACTTACACATCTGTGTGATCTTGGACAGGTTACTTGAATTCCTCTATGCCTACTTTCTCACTTAAAAAAAAAAATGGACATAATAGTGATGTCTACATCAAGGGTTTTTATGGAGATAAGTTAATTAATCCACATAAAGAGCTTAGATCTACATATGCATGAAAGAAACCCTTAATCAACTGTTAGCTATTGTCAGAAGTGAATCCAAAATTGGAAGACAACCCGAAAGATACGTACAATTTTGATTATATGTTATTGATGAGAAAAGTATGAATCAAATTAAAATACAGAAAAATAAATTTTACATCTGACTTCCAATTTAACTAAAGCCACGATCTTCTCTGATATTCTGAAAATTCCTAACACTTACTTCAAACTAAAAGCATATGATGAAGAATTCAAGAGGTCTATGGTCTAATTTAGATTCTCAGAAACAGACTTCATGCAACCCGTCCCTCCAAACTTTCTTGGGGTTGGGCACTACTTATGAATCCGTGTTTCCAAACAGCTCCATGTATGCCATAATTCCAATGACCCAAGAAACAAAATGCACTGACTGACCTGCTGACTTGATATGGTTAGCAGATTTGAGGATAATTTTTTTTTCTTAATTTTTTAAAACATTTTTATTAAGAGTTGAATAATGCTAAATTTGATTCGATGCACTAATAACCACGGATTTCTTCTTCTCAACATTCTGCCTAGAGAGAAATACTGATATTCAAGAAAGCGATACACGTTCTTTAAATGATAGCAAGAAAACTGAAAATCAAGGAGAGATTGACATTCCTCATACTGACTCTCTTGCAACAAAGCCACATGGAGATTTAACCAACATGCAGGTGAAAGGATTAGTGAAGACAGTCAAACTACTCTACCCCCCTCCCTGGGAAGCTACACTATCCAGCTCGGCCATCTTGATGAGGAAAATAACCTGGCAAATGCCAGAACTTTACTTTGCTTCATGGCCCTAGGGTGAGCATATGTTTTATTTTGCACACTTTATTACTTGTTAAAGAGGCACAGACCTGAAAACAAGTATGGGTTCATATGACAAACATTCTGTACTCTATAGACAGTCTGAAGTGATTAAAGTCTCATTCACCAGTTGTTCTAAAGTGCAATTGTCCTCAACTCAGAAAAACAAAGAAACAGAACCTGCTAAGATCTACCACTTCCCTCCTACTCCAGATCAAAGGAAACTCCACGGCAAAAAATAAATATTTGGAAGCAAAATTCAAGAAAAGTCAAAATAAACCAAAATGAGATTAATGTTCTCAGATTTTTTTTTCCCCCAGACCAAGCTGTTAACCCCCTGTTCAAATCAATGTACTGCCATATGTTAAGGGTCTATAAAGCTCATAGAGTTAAATATGTTGAAAACACAAATACAAAGGATGACTTCCTATCTCTAAAATCTGTTCTTCCTGCTTCTAACATGACATATTGTGCAACTCTGATAAAAATATTTACAGAACAGAAATGTAGTGCTCCTAGCTCAGACACAAGACAGTAACTGGTAAGTTAATAGTGAGATTTTTCTATTAACCTTAAAATTTCATTAAAGGCCAAAATAAATTTAATAGCTAGAATCCTGTAGCTCCCTTCTGGGAGTCTTGAATAATGCAGAATAACAGAAAAGGTACACTAATAAGGAAAGGCAACATGTACCTTGTGAGCATTTATAAACTTGGGATAGCTTCAACACTTTCCCGTGGGAAGCACATCTTGACAGGACTCCGACGTTTATAACCTGATCTAAGGACTAAGAGCTCCCCCATAAAGATGACGCAAATGCCCTAATGCACAGCACATTAAGCCCTAATGAAACAGCAAAGTCGATGTTTAACAACTTCGGCCTCCATTCAGCGATGGTTTAAATATAAGCATAATAAAGCAGATTACAAAGAAAGAAGCTGTAATTACTTTTTGAAGAACTCAATCTCTTGTCCTATTATGGTCTATATGTGAGCCTCAAAGGCTGAATACAGGTAGTAAAAATTACAGGAAGGGCTTACCAATCATGTTACATCCATTATTTTAAAAAAATTTAGGCATAACAATTGATAAAACCCAGGTTACATTTAAAAATTAAGAAACTAACATCCCAATCGAGTCAAATAGCTCTAAGCTAGCCATTATATCTTTCCTTGTTTTTCTTGGTAAAGAACTGGCATGCCTTCTGATCTCAGGGCTGGGCATGCTACCTCAACGTACGACATATGATGGGGAGGATCTGAATTCAACACTCAGGGAAGACTGTCCTAGTTTCATGATATGGCCATTTAAAGTGGCCTCCATTACCCAACTGGGGCTCTGTTATCCAACTGGGGCTCCATTATCCAACTGGGGCTCTATCTAACTCTGCAGTATAAAGAAACATTGTTATTTGGTGCTATTTTTAAAGGAATATAGAATTCTTTGACTTCCCTATTTGTAATAAAATTTACACAGAAGTGAATACTTGTCAGTACGAGTATGTCTAAACTTCAATTATTCCCACAAATACATGTCAAATAATCTGAACTTGGAACTGGAAATCTTAACATTTGTTTAAATTATTTCTTTTTCCCAATGGTATATCTTATGTTTGCAATTGAGTCAGTTCAAATTATTTAAAATCATCCGTGTCAAACTATAATACAGATCAAAGCCACAGAGTTCTTATGTCCTGTACTTCTGGCTTTTTTTTTTTTTTTTTTTTGCCTAAAATGTCATAAATCTATCATTAACCACCAACTGTCCTGAATGTTTAAAAAAAAAAAAAGGCCAGTTTAATTGAAAAAGATTAATGAATTGGTCATTCGTTACATTTATTATTAGCTTACATTACAGATTTATATAAATAATTCCTGAAATAGAATGATTACTCGTCTGTAACACTCATATTTACCAACATCTTTTTATCAGAATACACACACAGCCATTAACTTACTACAAATGTCTGACAGAACCGTGTTAAAGAAATTCTACAGTCAGCATTTTATCCTGCACAGCTTTTAGTCCCCACACAGTTCCAGAGCCAAGGAAAGAAGGCCCTCAAACGGCATTTCAGCACACAAACCCTTGCAGGTAAAAAGGGGAATTTCAGATGTGCTTTTATTCGGTTTATGCATACAGGGAAGCCGCTCAATATTTATTTCAGCATAAAAGTACTAATAAGTTACTCATCTTCGGACACATTTCTGCATCAACATCTGGCATGTGCAGAGTCCTCAAGATCAGCATTTGGCCTAAAAGTGTATTTAGTGTTCTATTCCTACGCTGAAAAAAGTTAACTCTCTTTAGACTTGCTTCTAAATCCAATCGTTTCTTTGAAATAATCATCTGCTTTTCCCACAGATTGCTTTTTTCTATTTTTAGCCATATTATTTCTCTGGAAAAAAAAAAATTGATCTTAACAAGATTATCTCCCTGGATGCTATTCCCTACCCTTTCTGTCTTCTTTACTGGGTGCTTCTGCAGCACTTAGTAGACAGCATAGTTTAGGATCAGCTGTTTTATTTCTCCTTCTATTAGTTCAAACTCGGAGAGCTCACACATCTGTTTTATTTCTAACATCACTGCCCAGGAAAAGTGTCCAGCTCATTCTACCCAAACATAAACTTTACTATAAATAACTAAGAACCTAACAAATAACTGTTTGGGGGAAATGGAAGTGTGTTTAAAAATCTGAATTCTTCTAAACCATCGGCCTTTAGTAATCTTCATTTTAGAGCCTTCCTGACAGCCCAGATCAGCTGCCTTCAGAACTTGTCCCCAGAGTGAACAAACTGAAACTCCTGCCGGAAATCCAGGTATTAACATCATATTACTTGCTAATTATAAAACACCAGTTCACATACTGACATTATTCACTTCTAACCCTTTTATCTAAAACACGTATTTGCTTTCCAATCATGGTTTGACAGCAGAGTGTATCTGACATAAGACAGTGAAATGATCTTTAATAAGACAGCAGTTCAAAGCATGCGGCTTTCATGCATAATAACTATGTTGGCTTAATTTGCTGCTCCACAGAAATAATTCTATTTGTGGAAATTCACAAAGTAGGATGGAATTTTTAAGAGAGCTCTACAAAGATGAAACTGGCTTTTTAAGAGTTCTTCCTATCTCCCTTTGAAAGTGATAAGATTGCTGTTCTGACATTTTTAAAGGCTTGGGAAATTTCTCCTCTGATTCTTTTTTACAAGTACTGAAATAAGTTCACTACCTGTTATTTAGAATTCCTTTGCCTGCCTTTCTTAATTGGCACTAGGTCAATAAAGAGGCCTACAGCCAATGTGCTAGAGCTATTGGGTTGATCAAAATGACTGATATTTTAAGGGAATTAGGAGGTCAGATAAGTATGATGTAATTTCATTAGTTCTCTGGTACTTCTTCTGATCATTCCTAAAGAAGGTTAATATTAAACCTAATATGTTTTGAAATCCTCTGGCCGCATAATACAATAAAAAACTACAGATGGTAACAGAAACGAATACACTTTCTCAAGCTGACCATGAGTACTGACTAGGCTAAAATTGCTTAAAATGAAATGAATACATTTCTTTAGCGTCAGTTCTGCCTTTCATTCTATTTGAAATGGTAGATTTTTTTTTTTCCATTTCACATATGCCATAAACTAAAGACAGAAGAGTAGATCAAAAAGGTATGCCAGTTTTAATAAAGGCAGAAATCTAAATTACTGCTAAATGCTTTCATAAATTACTATTTTCCTTAAATGCGGAAAGGAATGCTTTATTGGCCTGCACCAAGGTCATTCTGGTGTCCCTACTACTTACAATCACGTTGACTTCTTTATAATCAATGTAAACTTTTATTTCCAAATTTTCATTTGCAATTAGGTTGCTTTTTCTGGAGTATATCTCTGTAACTGTCCATATGACCCAAACCGAGTCCAATTTGACGCCAGGCCGAGTATAAAATTAAATCCTAATGCAAGACACAGGAAAGATCCTCACTGAAGCAAAGACTACAGCAAAAGATTTCTAATCTAAGATTAGAACAAAGCATATACTACTATCACGTGGAACTATAAAGGTGAGTGCCATTTTTGGGAAGACTGTGAAAACACCAAATTACCACGAAATATTTCTAGAAATATGAGGCCTACCTAATCCCGTGAAAAGGCTTTTCCCAACCTAATAGAGATATTGGGACTATTTTCCATGATAAGAGATTAAAGACCCCTCTGAATACACATTTGGATAAAATGGCTATGGAGTGTGTCCATCCTCCCGCTGAATCTAGCAGGCTACCCCTTTGGTTCTGGGAACTTGATTTTACCATGCGTGCAAGAATTCACACTTCATTACCAGTAACCTTTTCTGTACAAAGAGAGAACAACACAAAGCACAAACCTGTACATCATAGGTCCCATTTAGTAAAACAGGCCTTGAAGAGTTGATGTCCTGCAGCACACCAGAAAGCACGGAACGGTTGACCTTCTGGAAGTCTTTGGAATGGCTGAACTGCACCATGTTATGAAGGGCCAAGATTTTGCTGTCCAGCTCAGCATCCTGCCTGGTGCGGTTATGCAGTCCTAAGTGATACTTTCGGAAGTGCTTAATCAGATCTGTGGGGTCATTGCCATAGTAACCATATCCACAGATATTGCATTTAAAGTCCTGAAGCTCTGGAGACAGAGGTGCCGGGTCTGGGTTGTCATTTACCAGTAAGTCGGTTTTGGATTTATTCAGTCTTACACCCCCATCTGAAGGCACTTGTGGGTTTTTGGAGGCCACTGAAACTGGGCTTGAGCCTTGACAATTGGCTTGACTACTCTGCGCCTGCCCTGTTTCCTCCGTGGCCTTTGGTGACATCTTATGATCTTCCTTCGTCTCCAATGAGTCCCCTGCTGGGGTGCAGGCCGTATCTTGAGGGTCATCTGCCTCTGCTCGTTGAGGAGACTTCAAGGGCTCACAGACTCCCCCCACAGCTGGAGATGAGAAAGCCAACATATTTCTATCTGTCACCTCATCATGTGGATGCGAGGGAAGGTTTCCTCCTTTACTGGGGCTTTCATAATTGAAGCCAGCCTTCTCACTCAGGCTGGAGCTTTTGGGGCCCTTCTTGCTGCTAGAGGATGAATCTTGGCCATGCAAGCGATGTTCCTCCTTATTATTCAGTTCTGCAGCATCACTCTGATCTGTATTTTCTGACATCTGATCTGCAGAAAATTCTTTGTTCTTTCCAGACACCTTGCTTTCTGTACCTATAGGCTCCAGGGTCTGGCCCTCGCCTTCGCTAACAACGTTTCTCAGAGGGGGGTTCTTTTTCCGGACCATATCTGTAAAAATGCAAGGGAAAAGGAAATGCGAGGTTATTTGAAAGTTGCAGAGATGCAACCTAATATAGAACATTTTACTTATTCTTACTTGAGGCTTTTTTAAGGTGCATACAAAAATCTTCCTCTAGGGGAAAAAAAAATGTTTGAAAACTAGCAAAAAAAAAACCCACCTGAGACTAAAGCAAATATTTACATTTAGAATTATTTTTGTCATAGAGTGGCTCATTTGCTATTTTTAAATGGTTTTATGAATACCAAAATATTTATTGTCATTGATAGCTCTATCTTTCCTATTATTCTTGTTTGCCAATGATATTTTTTGCTCACTTTCTTCAGGTACAGTTGATGCTGTATACATGCTTATTTATAAACCTTATATATTATGTATAATAAACACACATGCTATGTTTATGAAATATATATGCATTTATGTTTACAGAATATATATTACACATTTATTTATATGCTATGTATATAAACAACATAAATTGGAACTCAATATGGTTACATACTGTGCCACCAAGCTATAAATGTAATTTCAACCAAAATACCCTCATAGTCAAAAGACAGAAACAGCATGTTATAAACAAAGTGAAAACTGCCCTATTACTTTCAGGAATGGAGGGTAACAAATGTCTCATCTCTGTCCTACCAATAAATTTCTTTAAGCCCCAATTGGAGAGCTTGCCTGAAAGTTAGGAGGAAAACCTGGTCCATATCAGAGTGACCAGGTTGGCTTTTACTAGGACTCTATGTAGCATGATGGGGAAGCTAACTAAGTCCTGGATTCTTAGCACAACCAGGTGGAAACAGTACCAATTTCACCATCAGGAGCACGCTGGAGATGGACTAAAGTAAAATATTAAACTGAATAATATGACGCTGTCACTTTGTAGCTTGGAATGGCCAACTATCAGCACCCTCCCCAAGGTTCACCTTCACATGCTGCCTCAACTGTGCCTTTCAAGTTAGTGCCATCAAGGAGAATGGTCAAAATAAGAATACTGTGACAAATTCCCCTACTGGAGTCTAATGAATCAGAACTTCAGTATGAGGAGATAAGAAATAATTTGTGTGGTGTGTCCATAAAAAAATGCAGCAACTAAGGCTAGTCCAGAACCGAGGTTCATGGCTTATGTCCCCTTAATCTCCCAGCCGAAACACTGCAAATGCCGTCAGTTGTCACCCCAAATGTCCCGTAGGAAAATCCACCTGTGACTGACTAATAAGACAAGTCCTCTTTACTAGCTGACTCTGCCACAGGGGCAGATTTAACAGAGTTAGTTACACCATGATTATCCAACATGTCCTGAGAAAATCCAAATTAATAACACGTTTTAGGCATTCTCATCTGTAATTTCTCACAAGTGCTGAGGAGCTACACTGGCTTTGGACATATATGGATGTACCTTCATTTCTGAAGACCTGGTCAAGCAAATGTGTATAATATGAATCACTGAGCCAAGTTAATGCCCTGGTTGACTATAAAGAATCATTTGCAAGGGGAAAATTCACTTTACAAAAATAATGTCAAAAAATATTAACTGCACTAAAGAAAGTATACTCTTCTTTTTAGTACAACAATAACATGAGCCAACGAATATGCACAGAATCTGTATATGTTCCTCCTGGAACAACAACAACAACAAAAACATTGATAGGATGAAGGGTTGAAGTTTCAAGTACCACTGATGGTCATGAAGCCATGTAAACCTGCCTGGTCAAGGCAGGGAGCAGGGAGTGAGTCTTCACCTTGGTGTCATTATCATTGGGTCTTAAAATAAACTAAGCTAGGTAACCACTGCTTACTAAAAAAAAAAATGGAACACTGGTCAGCTTATTTTTATTTATCTATTTATTTATCTATTTTAAGATTTTTTTCCCAGTAATCTCCCCATCCAACATGGGGCTCAAACACACGATCTCGAGATCAAGAGTTGCACACTCCACTGACTGAGCCAGCCAGGCGCCTCTAACATATTTATTTTTTAATGTTCATGTCTTATTGGTTGATGCCAACACTTTAAGAGACCCCTGGTCCTCTGTCAAAAATGACAGAATTTGGGAACTTGAACCAACACATGGAAGAGTGGAGGGCAATTTTACTGGTAGTCAACAAAAGGAAAACTAAACATGAAAAATAATAATAATAAAAAGGAAGTTTAAGAAACCAGTTATTATTTAAACAAGAATTTGAATTTAAAAAAAATGCTGTTCTTACCATGGCCTAAAGAAAAAGACATCCTAGTTTATAGAGTATCAGCCATTACTACACATACAAATGTAATGATTCGCTATAGCATCTCTTGCCTTTCCCTCCAGAATTTCGTGTTTGTTTTTTCAATTACACATAAAAGTCTTTAGGAACTATTGCAATTTAATCTTTTCTTGGACAAATACTGAACAACCATATCATTTGTATTTTAAGATCATCTTCTTAATGGAAATAAAACCTAACAGTAATGCACCCCAATGAAATAAATAAGGCTACACAGAAAAACAGAAATCTATATGAAAGGCAGGATTCATAAAGAAATGAATATGAAATAACCCAATTCGTTAAGATTTTCTTTCCATTAAAATGAAGAGAAAATGGTTTCTGTCCATATATTAATGTCAAGGTGATTAGAAAAACAGCAACATTTTACAGAGCAAGGACCTAAGATAAAATACTTAACAGTGAATAGATATAAATATGTTAATATGGAAAAATTTCACTTGTTTTGCAAAACAAAAAAAAAATTAGACCTTGTTGATTTATTGTTATCATGAAGAAAAGTAATAGGTCATAGTTTAAAAACTACTGAACCAGCAATTACAGTAACTAAGAGAAAAAATGATTTAATTAAATTTTCATCCTTTCAAATTTCAGTTCCCTCTTCCACCAAGAACAGAACTTTGGAACCCATATGACTCACTGACTCCTCATGCTGAACACAGCCCTTAAAAATATACATCACAAATAATGTTAAACTGCTAAAACTTCAAAGAAGTATCAGAAAGGTCATTTGTGTTTTCTTTTTTGTTGTGGGTGGAAGGGGCATGTTCTTTTTAGTTTCTTCAAAAAGAATAATCCTGGTTAATTTAGTTGACTATACTTTGAAGTAGTTATAGAAAAATAATTTTTTACTGGAATTATATCACCATAACTTTTGAGAATGACATATTATGTAAATATAAGCACATTTGCAATACTTCTAAGTGAAAGAAACTCCCCTAACAAGTCATAAGTTAGATATCGTAAGACTATAGCCACCCTCAAGTTATTATCTTTAAGAGACATAACAGATTGCATGATGTTTTACTGCGTGCCAAGAACTTTTCCAGTTAACATTTTCACTTGAAAAAATAGATCACATACTTGTAAAATCATACCCAGCATTGACTTCATAAGGCATGTGGCTTTAGAGTGCTTTCTACAATTATTAATTCTATTAGTCAACTAGCAGGAGGCTAATGCAATTGTCTTAGAAGACGCTCGGAAGACACAGAAGACATTTTGAGAGCTGATCTGTACATCTGCAAAACAAAACAAAAAAATATTTTCCTTCCTAAATGATGTAAATAGGCTTTAATGTATCACACCTAAAATACATTTATATGCCAGCACCGCACGCTGCTTGAAAGATACCTAATAAATGCATGAGCAAACCTTGAGCAAGATCTTCCCTCCCCTGGGTTTTAATAAAGCAGCAGGAGAAGAAGGAACGTGATATAAAAGATTACAGAAGTCATTTTCACAAAAGACTGTGATGTACGATTTGACCTCTAAAACTCCCGAAGGCTAAGGACCAGAATACTTACCTACGCTGGGGTGGGGATAAATGCTGTTGGTTAGTAAACATGGAGGGGAAATGCTTCTGCAAAAGATATAAAGTGTATCTACTGATATTGTACAGTCACAGCTGAAGACAAGAAGTTGTACCCATTGCCAATGTCTTCCAAACTCATAGTAGCAGTGCACACCAAGTGGCCGAGAAAGGAGTCCCTGCGATGCCATCGAGAACTGAGATCTACGTAAGCCTTCCAAACCAACAGTTACAGAAACATGACACGCTAGAACACATGCCATCTTTTTAGCTATTTTTAGTAATCTTTTATTTTTGCTCTTGATATAGAAGTTCATAAAACCATGATGAACCATCATTATAACATCATCTTTATTATGTAAGTGAAATTATTGAGGCAGATATTATAGTAATGGTCATAAAAAAATTAGAGAAAGAAAGAAAGAAAGAAAGAAAGAAAGAAAGAAAGAAAGAAAAGAAGAGAAAAGAGAAGGAAGGAAGGAAGGAAGGAAGGAAGGAAGGAAGGAAGGAAGGAAGGAAGGAAGGGAGGGAGGGAGGGAGGGAGGGAGGGAGATAACCACATCAAGGAGTGTTCTAGCAACTTTATTTTAAACCTCTTCATTCAACTATGTAGTAATATCCTTCATACTGACTACCAAAAGTAGTTCAAAATGCCAGTTTACAGTAGGCCTGCTATAAACGACCATTTAGATAATGGGGCTAAAGTGAACTGGATAAGGAGGCACTGAAGAATTTAAGAGCTACAAGACTCAAAATTGCTAACTCCTCTCTATTTAATTGTGAGATTAAAAGCTCACCTATGGGCTAGGGAGTAGGTGAGGTGGAAACGGTGAGCATGCCCACTTTCACATCATTCTCCACCTACGCAAATACACGTACACTCCTCCAACAGCGGATATAACATGAATATATATTTTGTGTCAAGATATTTAAGTGGGTTAAAACATGTTTAGCTTCCTAAAAATGTACTATTTGTAGTTTCATCTCTGAGATATAAGACATTCCATTTGCAAAAATCCCTATTTCTATTATTAATTATTTCCTCCTAAATTAAAACAAATCTAAAGGCTTTCTTTGTATTTTTTAAAAAAAATTGTTTTAAATGTTTATTCATTTTTGAGAGATAGAGACAGAGTGCAAGCAGGGGTAGGGCAGAGAGAGTGGGAGACACAGAATCTGAAGCAGTCTCCAGGCTCTAAGCTGTCAGCACAGAGCCCAACGTGGGGCTCGAACTCACAAACCGCGAGATCATGACCTGAGTCGAAGTCAGACACTTAACCGACTGAGCCACCCAGGCGCCCCTTTGTATTTTTTATGAAAAAGAAAATTATTATAAGAAACAATAGGATACTGTACTGTTCCTATGTTATAGTATCAGTGGAAATAATCAGCATTAGAGCTTAAAATATAATTCTGATAACTATCTTATCTCACAATTAAAATTCTTAAATATATAAGAAAAAATTCCTTTTTCTATAGAAGACTGTGACTCATGTTCTCAGAATGGCATCTTCACAGCAAAAGGAATCTGAGTTTTCTATTATTCCTAGAAAATATGAATTAACCATTAATGATTTAGCTTTATTTCATATATATGTGTGTGTGTATATATTTTTGTTTATATATGTGCATATAGAGAATTCTTTGAATTATATTTTTTTCACACATACATTTATGAAATACTTGTTCCAAATAGCCTTGCAATAGGTAATCAAATGAATTATTCAGTCAAAGAAATCCACTACTGCAGTAATTTAAAAAGAGAGCTAACACATCCATCCAATACAGATTAAAACAAGAATTTATTTCCATTAGATGAGAAACTCCTTGAAGGTAAGAGATATAAATTCCTATGCTATTTGTAGCATCTTGACCCTAAACAAAGGAAGGAAGAATGTCCAATTATATGTCCAGTTTCTGAAGTAGATTCGAATCACCGGCTGATGTAATCAAGGGCAGGCCCCTTCACTTCTCTGAGCCTCTGTTCTTACTCATATGAGGGAATTACAATATATGATTGCTAAACTTTGTGCCTCTAAGATTCTATAATGGTTCTGGTTAGTGGCTTAGGCACTGTATTATTACCTTAGAAAAACTCTATCCAATTTCCCTGAAAGACTACAAAATATGAAACCATCAATAATTAAGGATGGCATAAATACCACTGAGGTCTACCATTCACTCAGTTATTCATTTCCTCCAATATTCATGCATTCAATAAATGTATACCCAGCCTAAGTATGTACTAAACATCCAGCAAGATGACTATAATTTTACTATTATTCATGTTAGAGAGAAGGATATCTTTAAAAAGAAAAGGAAAATATTATAAGAAATCCTTATTTCTCAAGAAAAATTAAAGCCTTTGAGTATCTCTTCAAATACCATTTCAACTGAGTGCACTTCCAATTGATTAATTCCTTGGATGGATGGATGGATGGACGGATGGATGGATGGATGGGTGGATGGATAACACCTCAACAAGGCTAAAAAGTTAGAGTACCGAGTCTATATAATTTAACTTCAGTCTCAAATCCTGCTGAGTATGATTCTTATTATAAGTAGCAGTTCTTGTCATCATAACATATAATACCAGATGACATTTTCTTATTGTTTTTCCAGATAATAAAACTTTCAAGTGTTCAAAATCAAAGCTAACACAAAAGGAAAGACGTGATAGTCTTCTTAATATATGCTTCTTCCATGCTTGTTTGGATCAACAACCTAGGAGTACTGGGTTATTAATTACACATTTCATGTAGCTTTTATAAAAAAAAAATTAAAAAGGAAAGAAAAAAAGCAAATTGTTTCTTTTGATCAAAAGTTTCCCACAAAGAATTTAAAGAATTAAGCAAGTGATAGCAAAATAAAAGGAAGGTCAAGTTTGGGGCCTATAGCAAACTAGATAGCTTCCATATGAACGACATATAAAGTTCAGTTTTTAAAGAACATATGTGTTTGCTCATTGGTTTAAAAAAAAACACAAAACCTTGAATCCTGTCTACTCCATATATACAGATCAAAATCAGATTGCTTAAGTGAACTATAAAATGCAAGAGAACACTGTTTATCCAAATCATAAACCCAAGAATTGCTGAAGGAGTTTAAATGTTTTCTATTTCTTCAGATTCTAGGGCAATACTTCAATGGTAGATTGCTCTTTTTTGTAAACTGCTTCAATCTTCATAAACCCAATGTCAGATCCTGTTCTTTGCTATCCATGTCAATTTAATCTGCTCTCTCTGAATTGATTGTTCCTGAATCTTTAAAGGTATTTTCAGATATCTTGAATCCTGCTGAGATTTAAATGTCATCACCTTCAAACAACTCCCATCAAATAAATCTCTTATTAATTCACATGAAATTAATCCAAAAGGATCACTTCTATTAACATATGCTTGGGAGCACAAAGCCCATTAATAGTCATCTGGACACTCGAACCAACCCAAGACTCTCTGAGATAAAATGCACATTATTTAGATATCCTCTTTCAAAGAGTTTTGATGTTAGCCCAAACACATTTTATTAGGCTTTTATTTCATTGAGCTATGCTCTCTATATTTTAAATATCTCATTTCAAATGTACTAGTCTAGGTAAAAGGAGATAGTCTGGTAAGTAAGTAATAAGGTCAGATTTGCCAAAATGAGTTTCCAAATATTCATATACATCTTGGGGAAAGGATTTCATTAACCATTTTACTTTTATAAGAAAATTACAAAACATTTTTTTTTGCTTTTAAAAATTATATGCCAGAAGTCTAATTGAAACTGTAATGTATGTGAAAAAATGAAGCGTGCACCTATTTCACTAAAAAGAGTAACTAAAATAAAGCATGAGTTATCAAAAGGAAAGGGGAATTGATTATTTTTGCTTTCATAACAGGTGAGAGGCAAATGTATTAAAAATTCTGCTTTGAATAAGATCACAATTTCACTAAGCAAATTAAGAAACATTATCATTTGTCTCCTCACACATATGTCATTTTTCCTTTTGTTTTCTTTTCTCTCAAAGGAAAAAAAAAAACAATTAAAATTATATACAATGGTAACTGTTGGTTCCAACAGTCCAATCTGACTTTGCATGTGTGCATGGGGCAGGTGTAACTTCATCCTTCTTTGTTAAACTTAGAACATTTCACCTGGTTGATGGGCAAAAAGCCAAACACAGCACATAAGTTCAAAAAGAATAGCTCGTGGAAAAGTATAAATGCATCTATCTCGGTGGTTATGATATGAATTAACATTTTATTTGCATGTAAATGAGATTTCCATTGATAACAAAAATAATGAACGTCAAGATTTGTAGGAATGCCTTTGACTTTCTTCCCTACATTTGCTGAAGAACATGTTTGTATATTAAGGGTAGTTTAATTTTAATATATCGGTGTTGCTTTGTCTATTTTCCAATCTGTTATTCAATAGAAAAGAAAATCTCAATTATTAACTCAATCCAGCAGTATAACTGGCTAACATCTGTCTCAGTTCTCCCATAAGAAATCTGTGTCAATCATTACAAATCCATTTGGTAAATTAATATGCATATACAGTATAGTGAGTTTAATGAATGCATGCCATTAAGATTCAGTAAGAAAGCTCACTGTCTTCACGGCATAGATAAGCCGAGTGTATTAGGCAAAGTTTTTGTTGTTTTTTTAAGAGTGCCATACTAGATCCAAGATTAAAACAAATATCATGAAGGCATATTGAGAACTTGTACTAGTAACATATACGTAAAGAGAGAAAACATATACGTGTGTTAAACATAAACTTAACACAATGTAATATTCAACATATATGTTATATATAACATGTGTGTTAAATATGTATGTTAAAAAGCCAAAGTGAAGGGAAGTAAGCTTGCACCAGGAAGCCAGTAACTTGGAAACCACGCTGCTCATCTCTAAGGTACCTCAGGAAGCAGCGCAAAAGGCCTCACCTATCTGAGGACCAGGAGTCCAATGAGTAAATAGGAATGGCCAATGGGTAAGGCACAAATACTATGAGGAATCAGCAGCAAATACACACGGGCAATGAAAGGGAATTAGAAGTAAGTTCAGAGTACAACTGTGCATATAAGTTCCAAAAGGCCAGGGATCTTTGTTCTATATGTATTTTTAAAGGTCCGTTTAAATTAATACACATTACTGACGGATGTCTTTTACAATGTATAACGCATACACACTAATGATATTAAATCTGGTTAAATACCATCCCAGTCCATGCTGACTGCTTAACATAACCAACTTGGCATCATTTTCCCTTCTGATAAAAACATATTATATTCACACACACACGCTGGAATTGTTTTTCTCTTTTGTTAAGTATATTGAATGTTTCCAAAGAAAACTGATTTTTAAAAATTTTTGATTGAGAGCAACTTCTGATAGAATAGACTAAACCACTTTTTCCTGACTCCTAGAATGAGAAAAGTTTATGTATGAAAGAAGGAGGAAGTACACACAGATTCCCTCCATAATTGGGATAGGTAACAGGCTTAGAAATTTTCACCTTTTTGAATAAACCATTATTTTAGGACATTCTGCCTATGCTCATCCCAAGTTTAGCTGGGCTCGGTCTAGGATTTTATTATGGTCAGTGTTTAAGCACAAATGATAAGAAATTCAAAAACTTCCCCTACATTCTTCCCATGATATTCGTTGCAAGCAAAGAAATGAATTTTGCAATTCATTTCTTGATCAAGTGAATTTTAGTGGAAACTGTATACATTATATACCCTCTTCGGAGATCCACATTGTACATTAGCAATTACAGGTCCAAAAAGTCCTAGAGGTTGTGGAGTGGTGGAATCTGTTCAATTTGGATTGGAATTTCCCATTTGGCTTTATGTCACATAATGCCATTTACCAACAAAACAAATGGATACAACACAGTGGGAGATGCTAATCTAGATGGTAATTTTCTTCCTTGAAAATTACTGATTTAAAAACATATATAATCTTTTTAAACAAAACAGTATTTCTTCATTAACTTGGCAAGAAAACTAAGATGCTTTGATCTGAAGTGGATCATTTCGAAGGGTTTGTTTTTGTTTCTTTTTTTTTTTCTTTTTTCCCCAGCATGGTTAACAACATTAAAAGAAGATCAGGATCCACTATCATGAAAGATTTAGAATCAGTATTTTATAAGATTGTGTACTGGCAGAGGATTACAGCCGTGATAGAAAACTGAGTGAAGAAAGGCAGAAGATAAGCATCTATGTATAATATTATCTCAGATGTCCAAATTATACATGTATCAAAACAGATGAGTATAAACCCAAGGTTATCTCTAAGCTGAATAGCTTATACAGATATCACTGCATAAAGAAGTCCTATTTTTTTTTTGTTATTACTTGTAATGTTCACTAAAGGAATCCATTCAAAACACTACCACCTTGTATACTAGATTTGAGTCATTCATTTATAATCACTTACATTTTATCTGAACCAAATTTGTTCAGGAACCAAAATATGGCAAAGGGTTTAGTGGAATATGGCATGAAGAAAGGGGTTAGAGAGAGACCCAGGACTGCACTGAGGGACCTATAGTTCATACAGTTACAATTAGTAGTTCTCAATGGCTTACTGATACCTGAGAGACTGTGTCTAGACAAAGTCTTCCTCTCTGGTTATTAATAAATCCCAATCCTCCCAACTTAGCTCAGTCTCCACCTGCAGATTCAGGTGTACCCATAATAAAGGGTGGAAAGTCAAAGCCCAGACCGCCGTCGGTAAGCACGTACCCAGTGTGGACCTGCTCTATGACTGCATCATTTTATGGTATAGCTTAATATCAGTCTGGTTCATGGTTTTAGGTGGTGTAGAAGAAGAGGAATGAAGTATATAGAGCCTTCCTATCTCACTCTTACAAATCCCCGGCTCTAGCTTTATGGGCTTTAGGATTTTGTTTTATTGTTATTGCATCCCCCCACCTGCAAACATTAAAACAAAAGATTAAAAACTAATTAAAATATAAAAATAGGCTAGGTAGATGTTGAAGTAAATCTGAAACAGGGAATTAATTATAAGTTAATTTTAAATACAAAGCTAACATGGTGGTGAGGTCATACTGAGGTCTAAATCTGAGAGGGTGACCACATATCCAGGTTACTCCTGGGCCTCACAACTCCTATTATTACACAGTCACCAAGAAAGAACAGATACATGTGTAGGGCTGTGAAATTAGGGCAAAAATTAGCTCACTCATTAAATATTTTGTATAGGTAATCTAGTCTATCTTCAAATCCAAGTTCAATATAATTTCAAGAGTCCATCTAAACACACACACACACACACACACACACACACACACCCCTTTAGAAAAGATTTTCACTACTTGTACCCCAATTAGTAATTTCTTTTCTCTATCAATCTTGTTGTGGACACCTGTCATAACAGAGTAAAGGAAAAAAAAAATGCACACACACACACACACACACACACACACACATATGTATACATATGTGTGTCCATGTGTGTTTTACAATAGTTTCTTCAAAATTTAATTGAATGTTGAAAGGAATCAAAAGTCAGAGTAGATCTTTTTTTAAGGCTCACAATCATGAGTGTTTATGTATGTTATAAACTGAATTTTTAATGACTAACAAAAATGTATTATGTTATTGTTACTAAGAACCAGGTACTGTTCCAAGACTATATTACCTTATTTGACTTTCATTTTTATTAACAATTCCTTAAGTAAGATAGTATTGTTTTCACATTTTACAGATGAAGGAACTAAGATTTAGAAAAGTCAAATCACTTGCTCAGGTCAAAGACCTAGACATGAAGAGCTAGGTCTGAAAAAGCCAGAAGCCTTGCTAGACCACTTGGTTTCTCATTACATTTCTCAACAACTCTTTAGTGTTTTTACGAACAATAGTTAACCAATGCGTTTGTAAATACAAATGTGATAGCACTTTAAGAGACTTACTAGAGAATACAATTTAAATACCATTTTATAAAGATGGCAATCAAATGTACTTGACTGGTTCTGTAGTTGTGTCAAGTGAATATACAATCTTCAGCATATAAATATAAAATACAAAATATAAATATAAGATATATTTTCAGCATATAAATATAAAATACAAAATATAAATATAAAAATACAGCAACCTTCCTGGACTAGTAGGTTGTCCCGACTTTTGGATTTGCCTCATCACAACTAGTACATGACTAAAGGTAACAAATTATGCTGAGTCCAAATGGATTCACTTCTGCAAAGCCCTCTACAGTTCCCCCAAGCAAAAGTGAGTCTTTTCCACTACCATCGATGGCAATTTATATGTATCTCCTCTTGAGATACATTCCACATCACACTGTAACTATGTATTTATGTTTTCAGCTACCCCACTAGGCTATGAAGTCCTCCAGATGAGAGAATATCTTTATTAACATTATTGTTAGTTAAAAAGATTAATATTTATCCATTCATATATGTGATTATTTTAATCAAAACATTGATACATAATTCATGTATTTAAATATCTATTATCACCAATTCTCAAGCTCGTCCTAAAGGCAACACATCTATGGCCATAACACATTTCCATCATTAAAAATGGCACAGTAACGGGGCGCCTGGGTGGCGCAGTCGGTTAAGCGTCCTACTTCAGCCAGGTCACGATCTCGCAGAGCCCCACGTCAGGCTCTGGGCTGATGGCTCAGAGCCTGGAGCCTGTTTCTGATTCTGTGTCTCCCTCTCTCTCTGCCCCTCCCTCGTTCATGCTCTGTCTCTCTCTGTCCCAAAAAATAAATAAACGTTGAAAAAAAAATTAAAAAAAAATGGCACAGTATGATAATGATTATTGGAGAGAAAAAAAGTAGCATATTGGAGCAAGGGACATACGAGTTTTTCAAAAGCCAAGTGATACTAATATGGCTCTCCCCACTGAGACTTGCCTACTACAGAGTAAGCACTCACAAAAGTTCCAATGGATAGATGCCATGTTAGCATACTTAGAAATTTCTGCATACTCCTTATCTCATCAGGAAGGCCAGAATCTAACTAAAACAGGCTTATGAGAATAAAAGCTAGAATAATGCTCAAGTTATATTATCAACCTAATTAATAACAAACCAAATCAAGACATACAAGGACTCAAGGCATTCATCTGGTCTTTCTTTAAGCTAAAAAAAGACCCACATGTCATAGGTCTGGATCCATGACAATGGATCTATGGTCATACAGCAATAAATGCATAGGTAGTGAGAAATAAGAATTAACCTAATTTTTTAAAACTGTGACTCAGAATTATTTTGACTTGATTTAGGTTCTATATAAGTCTATATAACCTTACACACAATTTGTGGACTGAATTACATACAGGAAGGTTCACTAAAAAAATAAGTGCACTCCATGTAGTATTAATTCCATAATAATGTTTCTGTAATCAGTAAAATGAATCCTTATAAGTTCATATACCTGCATGATTATTTATAATCTGTACATGAATGTCACATGATATTTAAATATTTATTAAGTATATAATAATACAGGTATCCTCTGTTCCCCAAAAATTTGCATTATACCACTTTGTTTTTAGGAAAGACCTACATTACTATGTGTTTTTTTGCTAACCGAAAGAAATCAGGGCCACCTGGGTGGCTCAGTCGGCTAAGCATCAGGCTTTTGACTCGGGCTCAGGTCATGAGTTCGAGCCCTGCATCAGGCTCTCTGCTGTCAGCACAGAGCCTGCTTTGGATCCTCTGTCCCCCTCTCTCTGCCCCTCCCCCGCTTGCGCGCGCGCGCGCGCGCTCTCTCTCTCTCTCTCTCAAAAATAAACAAACATTAAAAAAAGAATAATAAAAGAATAGGCTAAGGTATAAAAGAATACAGAAAAGTCCAAACATTTGGATCAGACTCCTAGCAACTTAAAGCAAAATCAAACCAGAAGTTCAATTTAAAAGTTCAGGTCACACACAAAAAAATAAAAAATAAAAGTTCAATTCACAAGAATGCTCACAGTATCATCATTTGAAATATCAAAACTGGAAACAACCCAAATGTACCTCAATAAATATAAATATAAATATAAATATAAATAAACATAAACATAAACATAAACATAACATAAATGTGTGTATGTATATATATATATACTTGTGGTATATGACTGACTATACAATGGAATGCATGGTCATACAACAGAATAAAAATAAACTATGTACAACAACATGAATGAATCTCGCATACATGATGTTGAGTATGAGATGCCAGACACAAGAGAATGCATGCTTTTAATGCATAGGAGTGCTATACTCTAATGCATGTAAAGTTCAAAAACAAGCAAAGCCAGTCTGAAGCGTCAGGATCAGACAGGAGAATGATTAACTCCTGGGGGAAGGAGGAGAACAGAGAACAGGAAGAGGCACAAAGGTACTGGCAAAGGGGGCTTGTAGAGTACTGGCAACTTCCACTTCCCGACATGAGTTACACAGAGCATTTATTTTGTAATACATACAAAATAAAAAGAACTATAGACATGAGTTGTGCATATTCCAGCTAAAAAAGTTAGTGTATGTGTGCACATATGTGTGATTTTTCAAGGAAACAGCAGGGGCTCTGCAGGAACCATGGGGTAAGAGATTGAGAAGAAATCTTTCAGCTGCTGGAGTCTGATGGGCAACACAAGCAGAGGTGGAAGACTGTCCTTGATTACTCAGGCCAGGCTGCGGGACACAAAGAAGCAAGCGTGCTGAAGGAAGTAACAACGTGGCAGAAGAAAGAATAAAAGAGTAATGGCGAGAGAAGAAAAGAAGTTCTGGAAAAGAGAAATCTGAGAGGGCAAAAGCTTTCTAAAAAGAGCTCAGAGGCAATAATGAGCAAAAAGCAAGAGCCACCCTAGGAAAGGAGAAGGTAAGAGACAAGAAGGTAGAAGAGAGGAGAATTCTGTCACTGATTCTGTGGTGGTGGGACAAAGGCGCAAAGCAGACGCCCATCCGCAGTTACTAAATGGATCATGAGGATACACTGTACCACGTACACCACAACCTGAGTAAAGGCAGAAGGGAACTAACAGTTTTTGAGCACCTGCCACATACAAGCCATTTGCCTTTAGGCCCACATACTTGTCTCTTTAGCCCTCGCTGAAACCCTGCAAGGAATTCATAAGCTTTATTTTACAAATGAGAAAACTAAAACTGGAAAGGGATTAATGTAACCTGCTTACCTTAGAAGACTGAATGAAACAGATGATAAACGGCCCATAAAACAACACTATGGCTTTTTCCTAAATGCTGAGTATCTTTATAAGGCTGAATAAATGCCATGTTTAAATGGAGTGTGGCTGACTGTACCCTCATCTACAGTATTGTTCTCAGCCTACAAAATAAAGGACTCCGTCTCACAGACCAAGTAACGATGGTGCTGCTCATCTTGCATAAAGAAGGTAAGTTAGTAGGTAAAATTCTATCTGTTTTAAACCTTCCACCTGGTTAATATTTCCTTGAGACTTTGGCTTCTATTATCACGTGGCTTCTAAAAATGAATGAACAAGCAGCAGACAAACGTCACCGGGGATGCTTGAAAACATTACTTCTTAAAACCACCTCACATGGCATTTGGAATTTGTTTTGTAGGCACAAGCAGACAGAAACCACAATCACACTTGACCCTACAGAAATCATTCCAGGTTTGTAAGATAGGATGATTTAACACTGTTCCCTGGAGTTCCTTCCTCAAAGAGAACCACGAAGTCCCAGAACACCTGAACAAGCTTCAGGACCTTTGGTTTAAGGAGAATTAGAACTGGTTAACTTGTCCGCCTCTCCCGATGATGTATGCGTTCTGGACGTCAAAGCACGAATGCTGTATACATTCAATGGCCGACTGCAGGAAACAAGCACACGCATGGATGGGAAAAGGTGTTTGTAAAAGAAGCAAGCAGCACAATACCCAGAAGACAGGGACACTGTGCAGTATTGTTTAAAATTAACCCCTTCCTTTATTCTTTGGAACTTTTGGTTTTGCAGCATTTCATAACAGTTTTACTGAGTTTTTCCAAACCAGGTCACTGAAGAGTTCACCTGAACAAACAAAATTGGTACCTGGCAATATTATTATCATCATCATACCTGCAAATAATGCCTTCTTTATTTAGCCCACAGATCAGGGTGCTATTCAAGAAATAAAATGTTATTACTAAAATGACTTCATGAAAAAGTGAACGTATCACAGGAGGAACACACAGTACTTTAAATCTGCTTGTAACATTAAGAATGCCCCCGTTTTAGGGGCACCTGGGTGGCTCAGTCAGTAGAGCGTCTGACTTCGGTTCAGGTCATGATCTCACGGTTTGTGAGTTCAAGCCCCGCATCGGGCTCTGTGCTGACAGCTCAGAGTCTGGAGCCTGCTTCGGATTCTCTGTCTCCCTCTCTCTCTGCCCCTTCCCCACTTGTGCTCTGTCTCTCAAAAATAAATAAAAACATTTAAAAAAATAAAAAAAGAATGCCCCATTTAATGTTGAAATACAACAAATTACGTGAAAAGTGAGACATAATAGAAGTCGCTAAGAAAACTGTAGCCTATTGTTTACCATATTCTGTTGGAGCAAAAAAACATTGTTGATGGTCCCAAAATATGCTTTCTTGACTTATGGAAATAAACATGGAATTCTCCTTCACAAAATGTCATCAATATGGTCCAAATGAGCTAAGAGTTGGCATCTCTGGAATGTAATGCCACATTACAGTATACGCAAGGTGAGAAAAACTACATGAAGTACTTCGAATAGTGTTAGTTAAAAGACAGCAGAATTCAAGAATAGTTTCTCATGACCAAGAATACTGCTTGAAAAAGAACTGCTTTAGGGGTGCCTGGGTGGCTCAGCTGATTAAGCATATGACTCTCGATTTCAGCTCAGGTCGTGATTTCACGGTTTGTGAGTTTGAGCCCCATGTCCGGCTCTGCACTGACCTCGTGAAGCTTGCTTGAGATATTCTCTCTCTCTCTCTCTCTCTCTCTCTCTCCCCCTCCCTCCTCCCTCTGTCTCTGCCCCTATCCCACTCACTCTCTCTCAAAAATAAGTAAACATTAAGAAAAAAGAAAAAGAACTGCTTTAGTGTTCGATTCAATAACTTAAATAAAGTTGGTGATGTTGACGTGTCCCATATCCCCTTGTGGACCCTTCACTTCATCCTCATCAGAAAAATGGCAAGTGATTACCCAAGCAAGCTGCTACCAGAATGTTTTTCCAGAAATCAAAGTCAAGTGTGTATCTGTTGGCATCAGTACCCATTTAGCACTGAATTCTATTTTTCTGTACAACTATCACAAAACTGACCACATGCTATGACAACTAATACTTACAATTAAGAATAAATTACAGTGGACCCCCTTTACTCTCAGGAGATATGTTTTAAGACCCCCCAACTGGTGCCTGAAACCTACGTATACTATGGTTTTTTTTCCTATATAGATCTATCTATCTATGCTTATGATAAAGTTAATTTATAAATTAGGCACCATAACAGAGTAACAATAACTAAGGATAAAACAGAACAATTATAACAATGTACCCTAATAAAAGTTACGTGAATGTGGTTACTCTCTCAAAATATCTTACTGTCTTGTACTCACCCTTCTTGTGACGACGTGAGATGATAAAATGCCTAGATGAGCGGATCCAGTGAGGGGAATGATGCAGGCGCTGTGATGTAGCATTAAGTTACTACTGACCTCCCGACACTATGTCAGAGGGGGATCAATCATCTGTATCCAGACCTCAGTGGATGTGGGTAATGAACCACGGAAAGTGAAACCACAGATAAGGGGGGTGGGGGCACTGTAACATCACATTTATACATTCAACTGTATATTATTTTGCGGGCATCAAGCAAGGTGCTGAGGACACACCTGTGAAGAAGGTAAACAGCAAACCCTCCCTCAGTGAGTTTCCAGTCTAACCAGAGAAAAGAAACACAGGACACAGAGGTGCCTGATCTAGATTTGATATACGAAAGGATTCTGGGGGAAATGACTATAAACTGAAAGAGAGCAAAAGGGCCAGGTGAAGAGGGAGGATTGAGTAATTCAGTGATTCACTGATTCTGCAAGTGAAAGAGTTCATTCTCTTGCAAGAGAGAATGTGGCTTCTTTTGTTTTTTTTTAAGTTTATTTAGAAGGAGAGAGAGAGAGAGAGAGTTCGAGCACACACAAGTGGAGGAGGGGCAGAGAGAGAGGGAGACAGAATCCCAAGCAGGCTCCTCACTGTCAGCAGGAGAAAGGATGTGAGGCTTGAACCCATGAACCATGAGACCTGAGCCGAAACCAAGAGTCTGGTGCTCAACCAGCTGAGCCCCTGGGCTCACCCAGGCACCCCATGAGAGAATGTGGCTTCTTAACTGAAACTGAAACAGGTTCAGTGGTGTTACCAATTTCAGGGGTGTTTGGTTAAAATCACCAACTCTCTGAAACAAAGGATTAAAGCATAAATTTTGTGAAAGATTCCTTATTTTTCTGAAAATATTATATAATTCATTTATCATACATGTTCAAAAAACTTTATGTAAACTCTACATACAAACTTCATACAAACTTTTCATACTACTGTACTATGGATAAAATTTCTACATAATTATGTTATGGGAAAGCCTTATTAAGATAAAAAATAATTTAATATCTAAACTATCTCTGATTTTGATGCAATTTTTTAGTATCTCATAAGATAGTGCCACTAGTATGATAGTTTCTTATCATAAGCAATTAACTATAATCTTAGAAATATAATGATTATATTCTGAATTAACTGATGTTCATTCAGAGATTAATATATTAATGTATATGTGCATATATGTAATTTACTTAAAATGGATCTCTTCCCAAAGCTTAATAGTCTGGCTATGAAACACAAATTGACATATTTGATCCTCAGTAAAGTTCCTATTTACTATACCATGAATATAAAATACACTAATGGTTTCAAAAAACACTCCTGTTAATTAAGTTGGACAATAAAGTACCAAAGCCACATCAAATATATATATAATATGCCTATAGGCAAGGACATTTCATACTAAAATTTTCTAGTCAATTATTTTTATTTCATTTTTTAAAAAAAATTTACTTATTTTGAAAGAGAAAGAGAGAGTCAGAGGGAAAGGGAGAGAAAGAATACCAAGCAGGCTCCACGCTCAGCACAGAGACTGACATGGGGCTCATCTCACAACTGTGAGATCATGACCTGAGCCAAAATCAAAAGTTGGACACTCAACCGACTGAGCCACCCAGGTGCCCCTCTAGTCAATTAATTCATTCATATAGTACGTATTTATTGAGTATGTTTAAAACAATGTGGCCAAATACCAAAAGGAGAAAAAAATTTAAGACAAAATTATTGCTTAAGAAACTAGCTCCCTCCATCAAAGAAATAAGGCTTACAGTACAGTAAATATCTCAGTAACAATACAGGACATAATAGGATTTTGCCCCCAAATCATCAGGGCACACAATAAATTCCCTTGAAGACAAATAGTAAGTCTTAACTATCTGCTATTATTTTTATGAGTATTATTATCATGTCCACTATTTGTTTCACTCATAGTAAAATAATGTAAGGTGGTCAATAACAGTGGAAATATTTAAAGTAGAGGGGAGTGGAGAGGAGCCTGGGGGAGAAAGCGCACAGAAATAAGAATTTCTTTTTTCTTTTCTTCTTAATGTTTATTTATTTTCGGCACAGAGAGAGAGAGAGACAGACCACAAGCGGGGGAGGGGCAGAGACAGAGAGAGACAAGACACAGAATCTGAAACAGGCTCCAGGCTCTGAGCTGTCAGCACAGAGCCCGACGTGGGGCTCCAACTTGTGAACAGCAAGATCACAACCTAAGCTGAAGTCAGACACCCAACCAACTGAGCCACCAGGCATCCGAGAAATTAGAATTTCTGAGGAAAAGAAAGCAGTACTGCAGTAAAGAGGAGAAAGAGAAACAAAGGGTTGCTTTCCAATAGAAACCTATGTCGTGGGACAGGGAAGAATCTGGGTTACTAAAACATGTGGTTGCAAAGGTTAGTAAGATAGACTCTGGGATCCCAACGGATGAGGCTGGAGCACTTGTAGAAAACAGGAACCCACTTGAAGTTTCTAAATAAATTAGGAAAGCTGGACTAGATGTGGTAGGAAATGTACACACACTGAAGAAAGGTAAAAAATGAACAGATATTACATATTTCAAAAAGAATCAAACTGTTTCAACTCTGATCACAAGAGAAAGAAGAATTCTTTTAAAAATCAAAGCTGTCTTGGGGCGCCTGGCTGGCGCAGTCGGTTAAGCGTCTGACTTCAGCCAGGTCGCGATCTCGCGATCCGTGAGTTCGAGCCTCGCGTCGGGCTCTGGGCTGATGGCTCAGAGCCTGGAGCCTGTTTCCGATTCTGTGTCTCCCTCTCTCTCTGCCCCTCCCCCGTTCATGCTCTGTCTCTCTCTGTCCCAAAAATAAATAAACGTTGAAAAAAAAAATTAAAAAAAAAAATCAAAGCTATCTTACCAATTCAGATGAAAAGTGGGGGTTACTGATAGACATTGGTGACACACGAATGAGACTGGATTATTTAGGCATTTATATGTCACTGTCTTTTTCTCTTGTTCGAATTGGGGTTAGGACCAGTAAATTTTTTCTTTATGCTTTAATATTCATATTCCTATGTGGACAGTGTTCTCCTGTGGTCACTCATATTGATAGTTTCATAACCAAATACAGTATCTATAAATGAACAGGTGTTGCTTAGTAAGTAGTTGTTGACTGAACTTACTGAAGTTACTGAAATTTAGCGAATAAGCTGAGTGAAGCTTATTGAAAAGACAAACATTAGTTAACCAACTGAATAACAAAGCTACTTGACACCCATTTATTTCTTGAATGGCCTGCCTGGACTTAGCATTTTATCTTAGCTCTGTTTATCTTGAATCCATTCTAACCCAGAAGTTCTTAGACCCGAAGCATTTTATGAAGTTTTACAAGTAACTTAAAAGCAAGCCTTCCAAAATGATCCTAGATCTTCTTCAACCCTTTGGGAGCTCACTCAGTACTTGGTCAATAGCTCAGTGATATTCCAAGCAGCCCATCCCGATCCATGCAAGCCAGTCAGGAAGACTTCAATAAAAACACCTCTTTGTTTCAAGCCAGATCCATAAGGAAGACTTGGCAGGGGTCAGCTTTAAGTACTAAAGGCTCATCTAAGATTCCACTTCCAGCATGACTTCCTGGTAACTACTCAAGTCTCCCAGTTCCTCCCCATCCAGACGGAATTTGTTTTTAAAGCAGCATCAATCCAAAATCAGACCACTTTAAGGCAGAGATCAGTCCTCTTTGTGCCCATTGAAAACAATCACTCTAAGACTCCGCAGCAGACAGACTGAAGATGTGAGCATAAGAAGGAGAATTTATGTTAAGGCCACGGAGGTACCTTTAGGCACAAGCCAGCACTGCATTTTTAGCCAAAATATCTGCCACTGTTCTCAAGTTTGAAGTAATAGGCCGTGCAGAAAGCTGTGGCAGAGATCTGCTTGTACTTCCAAATTCAACTCCTGGCAAAACTGCCTATTTTTTTCAAGGTTGGATGAGATAATAAAAAGAGAAATGCTCATGCTTATACACACACAGTTACACACACACTCAAAGGATTATGGAAGCGTATAAACCAAAATCAAGAGTGGTTCTCGCCAGGTTTTTATCCTCCTCTTTGAACTTATCTGTATCGTCTTAATTCCTATAGTAAATGCATGCAACTTGTCTACTTTAGTCATTTTACAAAGGGAATGAAAAGGGAAGAGAACACAAAATTAAACGCGGAAGTCTGTAAAAGGCAGTGTGCTGTAATTATTGGTACGTTGCCCACTCCTCCCCCACGAGACAAAAAGCTCCTAGTGGGTAACACACAGAGTGGGTGTATTTAGGTAGAAAGAAGAGGAAAAAGTGAATTTGACTATATTTCTCTTCTTTTCTTTTTTTTTAAATCACTGAACTTTTTGCTTTAAATCAGTCTTTTATAAACAGTTTGTCTACTAAAAGTACAGGGTAAATCAAACAGTGGTGGTGGAATCTGTTGCCTGTTACTTCATGAGGTAAGCACTGGATATAAAAGCGTTGATTTTTTAAAAATTGTTTATTATGTATTTTGAGAGAGAAAGAGAGAGAGAGAGAGAGAGAGAGAGAGAGAGAAACAGAATGTGAGCAGGGGAGGGACAGAGACAGAGGGAAAGACAGAATCCCAAGCAGGCTCCACGTTGTCAGCGCACAGCCTGACATGGGGCTAAATCCCATGAACCATGAGATCATGACCTGAGCAGAAATCGAGTCAGATGCTTAACCCACTGAGCCACCTAAGCATCCCAAAAGCATTGTCTTTTTAACAGAAGAGGAGCCCTTGACTTTTAAAGCAGTCAAGACCCACAAATAGTATCTTACACATTTACAGTACCAGAACTCCTTAATTCCATAGTCTGTCACCAGGGAATGTCTTATACAATGGAAAGATTGAAAAATCTGATTTCAATGTAATTTTATTTGCATCTCATTTAATTATCAACTTTACAATTGCTTTCAAAGAAAAATAATCACCTTTATAAAAGGCATTTTGTAGAAATTTTTCATGACGGATTTTTAATTTGATGTACCTCCCTCTCCTAATACCCAAGTATATTTCTTTATTGGAAAAAGACAGTCTCATTAGTGTAATGATAAAACAATATTATCAGAATTGGAAAAGGTTATCGTCTTTCATGATGGAGAATATGCACTTTTTTTCTAAATCACCGAAGGAAATAAGAGCCTCTCCCCACTCCTCTGATGCTTCCCATCCCTGCCTTTAGGAGTCTTTGCAACAGCAAAATTATGAGCATGAGCGCTAAGCTTTAAAGGAACACAGTCAAGTCCACGATTCAAAGTTAAATCCACCAGTTGGGTAGGTTCCTAGCGGCTAGGAAATCATAGTGCCAACATGAACGTGCACAAGAGACCAAGTCCCTGGTAAAGGCCGTGATATGAATCGTGGATAACAAATCTATCATACAGAAGAACTGCCCACCATACCTGCTCCAGAGTTGAAAGCAATACAACTTTACTTCATTTTCTTGACTTCTAAGGTGCCCACAAATGTTGAAGAATGGAGTCTAATTCTTGACTTCTAAGGTGCCCACAAATGTTGAAGAATGGAGTCTAAGTGGCTCTCAGTGTAAGGTAAACTGATGTCCTGAAACCCAAATCTTAAATATTCAAGGATAACATTCTCATTTATACCCACTCTCCCATATGCACAGGAGGTACACCTCTGAGGTTCAGTCTGACAGTGAGGCTTATTTATTTATCCAGGTCTTCAGGATCAGGCAGTCTCAAGAATTTAATTGTTTAACTAAACTCAATATTACTGCCCGACTTGGAGGGGTGGGGTGCAGTGGGAACAGTCTGGCTTCGTGTGTAGTGAGCTTTCGGTAGAACTTAAAATATTTTTGAAGAAATATGGTAAAGTGATTATCCTTCTGGAACTAGATCCGCGGACACTGTCACATTAACTCACAGCTTGTTAAATAGTGTGCAATCTTTCTATAACATTCTTTGTTATGAGACTAGGATCAGCATATGGGAATTGCTCTTTTCCTGCTACACTGAAGTCATTACTAACTATTCATCTGTGACATGTACTCTTTCTTGTAACCAGGGATTTTAGCTTCACAAAATTTAGAAACTGCCACATTGTTTCTTGGCATCGCTTTCAAATATGACATCATTTACATTTTGGAAAACTCCGTTTTAGCAAGAACACGAGTGGGTGCCAGGTTCAAGATCGCCCAAAAGGGGCAGCAGGGGTCTTTGCAAGGACTAACCACAGTTAATTCTTTCAATCCATACCTTCACATGCCTTTCATCAGAGACACATGGAATTACAATGAGCTCAACCAATACGTTTCAAAACGGGTTATCAAATTACCAGAATACAGAAATGGCTTCCAGTGACTAAAGATCTGTATTGAAACACAACTGTGATGTGGAAATGAAAAGCTCCATATTCAATTTCCTTAATTTTCCAAGTCTGAAGAATGAGCATTTTTAAGTATACATACGCTATTACCAAATACTACATACATACATAATAATTACAAATAAACACAAATATGAGCCTACTGACTCACTGAAGGATACAAAATGCATAGGAAATTATGTCTAAATGATAAAGGAGTTTCAGAGAATTGGTATCATTCAAACCCTCTGCCTCATTTTGGAAATCATTAAATAATTTCTCATTTTGGAAATTATTAAATAATTTCTAGAACTTCCTCCATTTTATGAAAACTTATATAACACACAGAGAAATTCTAGTCATTTCGTCAATACACCCCACAAGCCCCTAATACGGATCTTCTGAATTACTGATCCCAAGAATAATTTCATAGCATACTTGAACACAAAAATTTAGGATTAGTGCTCTTAGTAGGGACCTCTTTTCTATCGAATAAAAAACAATTCTAATGGTTCAATGTAATGTCCCCTAGAAAAAAATGAATGGCATCTCATGTGTCACGGTTAAGAAAATACTTTCACCTTCTAATATGAAAACAAAACTATATTAATTTTAATCATAGTCATTTCTTTAATAGACACATTTTGTAAATAACTATGATCTTCGTTTTTGATTGCTAAAAGCATGCTTACTTCTCGAAAAGGAACAAAAAAGAACACATACAGATACACAAACATACACGCACACACACAGAGCTTGAAAACTTAGGACACATGGTTGCAAATGATGCCTTAGGATCACTGCACCATGGTGTGTAACCTACCGGGGTTATGAAATCATGTGACTATGTATTATTCTCCTGTAGAAAACTGGGTGACCTCAGTAGTAACAAGTCATTCTTATTCACCAAGTGTTTATGATCATGTGGCACATGTCCCATATATGAAAGAAAGATAAATTCTGAAATATCCAGAGAGAATCACAAAATATTATCTGTGAGAGACCACTCCTCTGAGAAAGGATGTCTGATGCATTCTGATGAAGTTACCACAAGCTACCGACAAAGCTACCTTCATTCTGAAGGAGAATTTTGTAAGACTCACTCATTTTAAAGAAGACGAAGAAACTTCATGAAATTACTACAAAAAGTGAGCTATCAGAGGAAATCTCTGGCTGTCAAAAAGTCATGTATTTAAAAAGTCATGTATTAAAATTAACAATGAATATACATGCATTTTAAAATAAAAATGATGGCACAGGTCACTAATGACCCACAAAACTAGGCGCAAACGTACCATGTGAAAAAAATACCTCAACAACATTTCTTTTAAGAACTTTGACAATTAAGAATGGACTTAAGCACCAAAGCTCTTACAACAGAAATCTAAACCTAAGAACGGATGGATTAAGGTATATACATTCTTCCAGGGGAACGACCCTGACCACTCTTCTGGAACAACTAACTGGTGGCAGTCTTCCCCACCACAGGAGACAGCTAGAATTCTACTCTGCGCATCTCCTAAACAGAATTTTTACATTAGAAGATAAAATAAAACCTTAGAAACACCATTTTGAACGGTCTAAGGGGCACTCCCATAGCTAATGATATACAAACATTTGGAAGATTAGAAACGGAACGATTATAATTATTATTATAATAATAAATATTCACACGGCCCTCTGGCAATCACCAAACCTGTTTTACATACAGTATTTGATTTAAACCCCCACAATCTGTTCCCAGGTAGTGTTGCTCACAGCCTATAGATGGAAAAACTGTAAACCAGAGAAGTTACAGACGTACTCTGATTCTGATTTTATTCCAACTAAACCACACCACAGATAAGAAAACATAGCCACAACCTAGTGAGTTTCTAAACACAGCTGGACATAAGCCTATTCCAGACAATCACATGTCCCAGAAGGCACGGGGATGGCTGAAACTTCTGTATTTTAATTTGTACTTTACATATCCAGACAACAAATAAGCTTGGAAAAAGGCCAACATGCTCAAATCATAGAAAAATGCAAAGAACAAACAAAAACCCTACAAAACCAAAAAGGGTAAAAAATATTGTGATGCACGTTTATGACTACTGAAGTACGTACCTTCTAAACTCTAGGAATGGGTGCTCTAGCAATAAGAAAACTGTATAGTGAACTCAGTCTTTATCATTTGTGTGTTAGAGCTAGTGCCCCTCATGCTGTGGCTTCAGTACCTTTGAATTCACAGTGTAACTATTTAGTTAAGAATTTGAGGACAGAACAGGTCTTACTAATAATGGGCTTAGTATTACTGATGTTTTTAATCATAAGATTATAATTTTCTTTTCAACGTATTATCTAAAAAGACTTTATGTGTTAAATCACCTCCTATATTTAAGGATCACCTTTTTTTCAATAAAACGTCTCCAGTTTTACGCTATCTTATGAAATCAACTTACGATATCAACTTAAAAATACTCTCCCTATAGAAAGCAACACTAGAGGTTAATCGGTCACAAGTTAAAAAGAAGGATCTAAATTTCTTTTTTTTTGGGGGGGGGGGTGGAAATTAACCAAGGTGTCAATATAAAAACCCCGTCCCCTACGAGTTCAAATGGCTCCCTCAGATCCAGTTCTACATATCAACTATTTTCTTTACCTTAGTCATACTGGAATCTTGGAGGCAAAAATGAAACAACTGGATCTCTATTACATGAGCCAATAACGTTAAAACCTTTTGCTAAAAGGTTCTTATGGTAAGGAATCTAAGAGCAGCTCTAATACTGATATCTCATGACACGGCCTTAATAATACGGGTTTCCAGAAAAGGAAATTAATACAGAGAATGTAAAAAGCATGGCCTTAAAAAGAACTGATTTAAAAATAAGCTTGATAATGTCGAGAGGGATAGAACTATTTTATACAGATCCACGTAGAGCAACTGTTTCAAGATGTGTTACTTAAAAATATAAAGTCCTCACTCCCAGAACACCAAAACATAGAATTGAAGCCTCCACAAAGGCTTCATGTGCTTATAAAAACTACTAAATTATAACATACATGGGGACTTCGTGCCTATGACTTTCTTAGGTTCATTTTATTCATAGCGTTCTGATTGAGAATGCATAAGACACAATCCTTCCATCTACTCAGGAAGGCGTAAGTATAGTCCAAAGGATCGGATACTGGTGAAGCAGGTCCTTGAAAACAGTGTCTGAGAAAGTATGTGACAGACTGAAAAGCTAATAATACAGTAGTTGCTTAATAAACGCAAAACTAGAACTTCTGCTCTGTCAACTGGCGACTGTCTGCAAGTTGCACACGGATCGCAGGTGAACGGCAAGATTTCAGGAGGGGGAAGTGTGGACAGACCCATCCTGGGAGACGCAGAAGGAAAGGCGATGAGAAGGACAAATCCAAGAGGGGCCAAGACAGTAGGGAGAGTGCGTTCCTGGAGAGAGGGAGAGGGAGGCAGGTCGGGCCGGGCTGGGAGAGGGGCGGGGAGGCGGGCGCCGCAGGCGGACGGTGGGGGGGGCGGCGGGGGGGGGGGGGGACAGGGAGGCGCGCGGCGGCGGCCGGCGGGGGCGCTGGGGGGAGCGGGGCTGCGAGCGCGGGGCGCCCGGCGCGCACCGGCCACACGCAGGGGCGCGCGGGACGAGCGCACTCACCGCTGCCGCGCGGGGCGGCCTGCGACAACACGTACACAGCCGGGTGCGGAGCACGCGTGGCGGCTGCAGCAGGAGGCGGCGTGGAGGTGGGGGGCCGGGGGGGGGGGGCGTTCAGGAGAACGCGAACGCCACGGACACACACACAAGGCTCCTGTCGCCGCAGCTTCAAAGGCCACAGGCGGCAAGCGGCCTCCTTCCAAGACACAGCTCACTCAGACTGCAGCTTCTTGAGCAGTTAAAAGAAAATGGAATCCTACTGCTGTTACTGATCTGCGGTCCTGATTTTTTAGTTCTCCTTAAAATAAAAAGAAAAAAAAAATTTTACTCTTGGTTTTTGCTCCTGTGACTATACTAACCACCAAAATACGCTGGGTCTTTAAAGGTCATTCATAAAAAGAGAAATTCCTTTTATTATTATTATTATTATTAAGCCAACACAAATAAGCTAATATTAAGATGATAAAGGTTTTGTTTTGTTTGTTTGTATGTCTAACCCAAACCGACCCTTCCTTTTAATGTTTTCGCCACACAGGGAAGCCAAGTAAGAATGCCACGCTGTCAAGACCCCATTTGGAGCAGGGGCGGTTGCCCAGGAGTGCAAATAATTTAAGAAACACAAAGCCCCGAGGATTAACACACAGTACCACATCCCCATGTCATTCAACAACTTCCCCCTACAAGAGTTTGCTGATCACAGCCTTTTTACTGTAATGGAGCCAAGAAGAGACAGTTACTTAGACTAATATAGATTTTTTTTTTTAAAAAAACACAAGATTGCAGCTACCTCTGTGGAAAGAACACAAGTTGAACGTGAATTATTACTAAAGCCAGATTTTAAAATGTCCTATATAAAGATGATGGCTTTATTTCTCTGAAAGTGAGCAAAGGAAGATTAGGGCTGAAGAAGAAGACTGAAAGTGCGGTCTCAAGGTCACCTAGTCTTTGAAACCCCTGGAAGATACAACAGCTCCAAACCCAGCTCACAGCAGATGAGAAGGAAAGGAGAAGTGCTTACCAAGCCTTAGCTCTCCAGCCAGACTGCCTGGGTTCAAATCCTGATTCTGTTATTGCTACCTGCTGTATGCTAGGCGACTTCCCTGAGAATTGTGGATGACGGCAATTCCTATCTCAGGTGGAGACAGTACATTTAATTAACGCAGTGTTCAACAGATGTGAACACTTACCATCGTTTGAAGGTGGCCCCTAATGAAGACTAACCTCTGGGGAAGCAGCCTTTCCCCTGTGAACCTCGCTCACCTAGCTCTCACTTCTGTTCAGTGATCGGTGCTGGCTATGCACCCACCAATTCACTTGTTACCACACGTAGCTCATTTCTATGCAAACTGTATCCAGCCTTTGGGCAAAGTTTGCATGCCCTCTGCTCCCTGATTTTCACAAGTGAAAACACTACGAAGGAGAACAACTGACAGATTTAATAATGTGCTCCTTCCCATCATTAAAGGGCACCACACAGGTTCAGCAGACAGGAGACGAGCACAGTGCACATGCCATCCAGCTGGCCAATAGAGGTATCTTCAACAGGGTCCGCTCCTCCTACATACAGTCCGATAAGGAACATTTTAATGGGGCCAAAACATACATTTCCTTCCTCTATTTCTGCATTTAGCAGACATGAGAGCTAGACAGTCATGTCAGGGATTATGAAACTGCAATAAAGAGATTTCTAAGCTACCAAGACTACACCAGAAGAACATGACTACATTTCGCCTACTCACTTTCAACCAAAAGTATGCACCCCTTCAGTTGTGGAAAAGTACAGAGGATTTTAAAATCCCTACTTATTAACCAAAATGTAGTCTTCAATGAAACTCTTTCTACTATCACTTAAACAGTTTGTAAATTTCAGGCAGATGGTACTTTTAAAAATCCAACTATCTCCTTCAAAGGATTTTTTTAAGATGCTGATAGACATAAGGTGACACCAGAAAAGTATGTCTGAAAAATGCAATTAGCTAAGGTTTCTAGCAAGCTTTGGAATGTTTTGTTATTAGGGAAGAAGCAGAGAATTGAGAGTCCTCCAAGTAATGAGTTGTCCTAGAAGTAAAGAAACAGATCCTCTCCTTGATTTCTTCTTCATGTTTCTGTGTCCACACAGATTTGGGAATGCACAATAATAGAAAGCCTTAACAATTTTCCAGAGCTGTTTAAAATAATATTTAAGTGCTTAAGAGATTCATATATTAAATCAAAGGGACTTCCCAGTTCTTAGATAAAAGAAAGTTTTGTTGTTAAAAAAGAAAAAAAAAAACTACAGCGAGAAGGCCAAGGATATGGTCTTTAAAAAAAAAAGAAAAAAGAAAAACGGACACCTGGGTGGCTCAGTCGGTTAAGCATCTGATTTCGGCTCAGGTCATGATCTGAAAGTTCGTGAGTTCAAGCCCCGCGTTGAGCTCTGTGCTGACAGCTCAGAGCCTGAAGCCTGCTTCGGATTTTGTGTCTCCCTCTCTCTTAGCCCCTCCCCCCGCTTATGCTCTGTCTCTCTCTGTCTCCCTCCAAAATAAATACACATTTAAAAAAAAAAAAAAGGAGGTAACAACAACAAAAAAAAAACTTCAAAATTGCTCCTTGGCTTTTAAAATGAAATTAAAAGTAATTACTAAAAATCAAACAATCAAAGAAGTCTCAGGCAAGGTTTCAACATGAGAAATGTCTCAGCACTATTATCACTCTAGTGGACATTTCCCAAGGAGGCATGAAAACGTAAAAGAGCAAAAAGAGGTTCAATAACCTTCACTGCCACAAACCTGGGCACCCCAAAGCACTATTACTTGTGGTTCTGCTCAGCTCCTGACAAACCCCATTCATCAATATCTTTGTTAGATCTTCCGAAGGCAAATCATCCCCCCTTAGCATCCAAGCACTGGACCACTTACATGTAACTTTCACCATGAAGCTAGTTTGTAAGCCACTGTCCTCAAACATCAGGATGCAATATTTAGGCTGACAAATATTCAGCATGTGAAAGTTAAAATTACACACTTCTGGCTCATGACGTTAGAACCTGATGTTATTAACCTTCACGTATTAAGGGCACATCATTTATCTCTTTGCATCTTTGATTACTTTGTAGTACCCCAGATGCAGTATCAGCAAAGCACAAGGCAATGTGGGTTTTCAATTTTCTATAGTTCACAAATGTATTTGGTCCTCCCTTCATCTCAGTTTTAGCAGCACCGTCACACTTGGTTCAATGATGTTAATCAATGAAAGACAGAATTTGAAAGCATATTGCAAAACACAGCACGTGAAAGTTGTAACCAGCAGTTATATACTTTGGGAACAATTTATTAGGGCAAACTTCAAGAAACATCTATTAATTATACAATGATCAGATAATCCTTTACCTCTCTGAAACTCAGCAACCCAATTTCACAATTTGGTCAATTAAAAGTGTCATTCATTCTCTTCTGGCCAAAGTGTCCTTCCCCCATGTGCCAATTTAACGCAACACTTTTGAGAAACCACTGCGTCTAAGGCTTTGTAAAGAGGACAGAAATAAGTTGGGTATCCTCTTAATCTCCTCAGACTTGCAATGCCAAGTAGATTCTGGTATGGGCTACATAGCAAAGCCACAAATAAATGGGAACACACGGCAGGGATGTTTAAGTATAAATGACTATAAATCGGAAGGCTTCAGGAAGAAAAACAAAAGTCAACATCTCAGGAACAGGTAGAATTCATACAGTTAAGGCTGGATGAAAAGTATCTCATAGAGGGAAGAACAGGAATGAAGGTTGGTTTGGGAATGTTCTATGATTAAGTACTAATTTGAGGATAGAACACATGGGATAGTACAAACTGAGAGCAGAGCTTAGAGTCCTGAATGCCAAACTAATGACGTAAACAGGTACATAAACAAGTACCTAATGGTGTCTGAAGACTACTGATCTTGGAACTTAGAAGCCAAGTTAGGTCTGGAGGTGAAGACTCTGGAGTTACTTCATTCAGATCAAAAGGTGAAAACATATAATAACTAAGGAAAAGTGCAGAAACTAAAAGGAAAGTCAAGGACAGACAAAAACAAGTGTAGCAGGGATACAGTGCCCCCAGAAGCCAAGCCAGGAGAGAAACTCAAGAGAAGGGTTGGAAGCATCCAGTTCATTTAAGAGATGCAGTCAGATGGAAAGATCATTGGGCTCAGCTGCCATGAGGCCACTGGTGTCCTCAATACAGCAGTGTCCACAAACGGAGGAAACTGGTAGACTTCCCTGTTGAGAAATGGAGGTCTACATGAAAAGAAAATCCAGATTTGAGATTTTGACATTTTCCCCACTCTAAAGTTCTTTTTATAGCTGGGCAGGTTTATCTTTTATCTGAAAAAGGAGAACAGATTCCATATCTGGCTTAGAAACATTCTAATTAATAAATCTCAAAGTGCAACATTTTGACTTTGTGCCATGCCAAGTACAAGATGGAATCCATCTGGAAATAAATGAAAAGTAGCCTTTTGTTTTGTTTTACCTTATCTTTTTCTACACTTTCAAGAGAGCTATATTCATTATTTGTGGGCTGTTACCTAAAAGCGGTCCAGTGCTTAAACCATACCCTGTGTCTGAGGAGCCACGTATATTAGCTACAGAATTACAACTGGACTTTTGCTAGATTCTAAGAAAAACAACTGCAATTGAGCAGAAAATAAATGTGATGTGGCTACCTTCTATAAAACATCCAGGGCAGTCTTTGTTCACAAGTATGTGCCGTGAGAACAAGTATAGAACAGTTTAAGGAATGTCTGAGTAGAGGTTTACTAAACGTTAGATGATTATATTAGTAAAGCTGTGATTCAGGGTGCGGGTAAAAATTAAATGGAAACTGATTTATCAGGGAAGAAAATCCCTTAATAAGTGAAAAGGAAAAAAAAATACAAAAAATTCATCTTATTTAAACCTTATCTGGATGTGACCTATTTTAAAAGCCAACAAAAAAGTACTTTCTGATAAACAAAGCCCAGAATAAGAGCCATTTAAAATTTATTTTGATCTGCAATGCCAAGAGGACATGGTAAGGTTCCAATCTCTTTAAAGTCAAAGGAGAAGAAGAGAAAAACGAGGGCAAGGTAAGCACTGATGAGTTTCCTATGGTTCCATCAAGTAAACTTCAGGTGTTAAACACTAATTCACAGATTTAAAAAAAAAAATCAACTTCAAACAGAGATAATTTCTGGAGGAAGAGGAGGGCAAAAGTCCTAGATAGCTATGTAATAATGGAAGTTTTCAGCCTTTCTCTGTATCATATGCTCACTATACCAAGAAAGAGATTTTGTGTGAGATGGTCACCATAATCATTAAGATGGTTCCTCAACCTATTTTAGAAGAAACAACTGCCTTTTAATATTAAATATTTCATTACTCTCTGATTTAATTATTTCTAGCTGACTGTGATCATTGTTCATAAGCAAATTTTTTATTTTAAAAGAATACTATTCACAGCAGCCATTTACAAAGGGTTTTCACCTGAAAGAAACAGTGAACCACAACAGCCAAATTTAAATAAAAGACAAGCCTGCCCTCTGGCTAAGACACAAACCCAGACAAATAAAAGGCAGTCCAACAGGTATCTTCACCTGGCAATTCAAGATGAAATGGGTTCAAGTGCAGAACCTGGACCAAACCTGTCATTTCCAGGATCTGATACACCTCCTTCTGCTTTCCAAAGAGCCTCCCAGAACTGTCTTCTGAAAGAGGTTGGGGAATGTCTTGGGTCCAACATTTTTCTGCATGGCATCCACTACGATTTTTTGCAACAGAAATGGATATTAGAGTGTCATCAGAGGTTATAAACCGTAAATTTCAGTGATGAGGGGATCTGCACTAACCTTTAGATTATCTAACTATTAGAAGTGAAAGGTAAGAAGAAACAAGAGATCTGTTGTCTGAGACGACAGAATTTTTCCTGTTTTTCCAACGCAACGGAGTAAATGATTAAAATTAGCTTAACGATAACCAACAAAGAACTGTTAATTGCATTCGTATTGTACAGAAGGGTCATGGATAAAAATGGAACTTGAAAGAAATTCTACAAGAAAAATAAAGGCATTATATATATTCTTTAATATATTTCATTTTTACTACAGTAAACCTGAAATGTATCATTCAAAAGACAAAATTAATAACAAAAGCATTTAACATAAATGAAGTTCTTTATTATTCTTTTGTTAATTTGTTTTGATAAATGCTAAGGAGTTTATTAAAATGCCACGAACGGTTTCTCAACCACGTTTTAACAACTAATTGCACATTTCAGGCCTAATCTCACAGATGCTGTCTATAGTTTTCAACCTGCCAAGGGGCTTATGGCTGTTATGAATAAAGAAAAGTCCAGTTTCTTGGAAGATAAAAAGTCCTTAATTCAAATGGACGATTTTTATTTTTAAAGGTGGTCTCAAACTAGATAAAAGTTGGGAGGTATTTTAAGCTACAGAGAGAAGAATAATACAAACTAACTCCTTAGTAACGACCATTTTAGAACTAATTCTTTACCAACTGAATTTTATATACATGAATCTAAAGAGGCTTCTGTTGTTCAGGTGTCTGAAAGAAATATTAAGCCTCGATTTTCTGCAGTAACTTTTAACTTTCAGGATAACTTCTAGATTAAACATTTGATTCCTGTGTCTTCATAAGGTATTGATAAAGAAATAATATGAAAGTACCAACTGATTTATTCCATGATCAATTCCCCACTGCATATGAATAAATGATATTCTAATTCTATTCTCAAATTCAGTTACAAAAGGAAAAATGAAAAGTAGTGAATTTCAAGTATTAGGCAGACTTCCTCAACAAATCTCAAACCTGTCTAGCATTTTATATATGTATGAAGACAGGGACCAGACACTGATTCTAAGCTCAGTCCTTTATGTAAGTAGCTGTATGATTATGGAAATTCACTTAACTTAATCCTTCGTTTTCTCCTTTGTAAAAATAAGATCCTTCTGTAAAATGGATAGGAGCTCACATCCCTCCTATTACTCAAAATAAAATATGATCCTGTGATCACTCTGAATACTACCTGAATTAAAGAAAAACAAAGAAACAAAATTTGTACTTGAGTCGTAGATTTTAGAGGGACCATTCAAGGGAAGTTCAGTCATTGAGAAGTGTTTCACTAGCCAGCTTTACTTTTCCTCAACAAAAAAAGTGTTAAAAGACTCTCAAGCCTAAATCCACATTTCCATGTATACATGGGAAGCAGAACACTGAACATTCTCGCACATATGAAGAAATATGCCCATGAGCATAGGAGATGAGGAACAGGTCTCAGAGTATAAGCACAGAACTAAAAGAATTCTCACACAGGCTACGCAGTTCACTCTACATCTGACCTCAGATAGGTGATTAAATGTATTCTTCTGTTCATTTTCCTTTGTATATGGCTTTATTGATGTAACCTAAAGAAACAAAACGCATATATTATTGGGCTCAGAAAATGTGCTTATATTTTTACATGATCATGTTTTGTCAAAATAAAAGTTGACCAATTATTTCTACCAAGGTATTTACCCAAATAAACCCCATTTACTCCTACATTAGGAAAAGAAGAAATGATCTATGGAATTTTTCTCTTCCTTGCCAGTATCAAGGCTTTGAATTAAATCCAAAAACACCATCCCAGTTCTTCCAATATATTACAAATGGTAATTTTTAAAATTATTTTTTTCTAAATAACACATTAAACATGACTTAAAATCATCACATTAGCCTAATTCCACAACATGGTCTTGATTACACTGCACCAAAAGTTTTGGCAAAAGTTCACCTGCTATCACAGAAACCAAAGAAAGAGGTGGTTGGTTGAAATGTCTACATTTCTACCAGCAGAGACACCAAAATACTAGGAAATACACTCCACTGCAAGTGGAAATAATGCGCTCTCTGCGAGTAGATTCCACTTTGAAAGAAGAGAGTGGGCGATGTGTTAGGGATACTATCTATTTCTTTGGGGCCCGATGCATTCGTTCCAAACGAAAATATTTTAAAATCGTTTTTAAGATGCATGTGCAGAGCTCTTGTTTCTTTATAGTAGCAGCCTTATTTGTTTTCCACACAACCATAATTTAAGGATGCCAATCATTTTAAGCAAACAGCTTGCAAAAAATAAAATAAAATAAAATAAAATACGGGCAAACCAGAGAAAATCTTCTTTATACTAAAACATCTTTTGCACTAAAATAAGTCAGGTTAAAGTCTCCACTATTTATACAAAGTTAATTTTAACCCTGTGCATTGACAGTATTTGATATTTTCATATTCATTTTGGAGAATTCCACAAGACTATCTTAAATTAATTTCAAAGCTGGTTAAAATACTTTTTTCTTTTCCCTTCCAACAAATTTTTAGACACAAACTGCCTAAGACTCAAATGAGAAAAAAAAACTAAATGTCATGTTATTTTACAGCATTCATAATATTTGCAATTAACCCCAAAGAATAAATATATGATTTTTAAATATCACTCTTTTTTCAAGTAAAAATGAAAACTGTGCAAATGACAGAAGACAGAATTTCTCCGTAGTGATTCTTTAGCAATGACCACAATATCTTATCACAGAAAGGTGTGGCGGGGGAGCTGAAATCACTGTTCTCTCAATTTCTGATGCACCAAAATGAGTTTCTGAAAAGAACACAGAAGGAAAAAAAAAGTATGCAAAATAAAGGCAAGATTAATTTGCACTTAATGAGAAATAATGAGGGTTCTCTAATAAAGAAAAAAACCTAAGAAGATGAAGTTTTTCCTCTCCTTTCTGAAAAGCTTAAAAAAAAAAACTAAACTAAATATTTCAAAATCAATGGACTTCAAGCGATCCAAGAGAATTTGGAAAACAGTTCTCTAAAAACCAATCCAGAACACAGGATGTCAATTTGGAAATAATGGAAGCGTATTTCGCTTTAAAATTCGAAAACTTTTCAAAGACAAAAATTCAAGTTAACATCCCAGTGATTAACTCAGGGACCGCTTAGCCAAGAACAACTTTCGGCACTTAAAACATAAAACTGTCAGTTTCCTCTGCTTGGAGACAAAACATACAAAAAGCAAACATTCACTGCTATATTTTCCTAGACATGAAAGACAGAACTAACTTTTATAAAAGGTAATCACTCTAAATATTTCTACCTATTATTATATTTATGCCATAGCTCCTAAAAATCAGTTACACCATCCAAACCTCAGAACCATCATTAGTAGATGGCTACTATTCTAGTGCACTGCTCCCTAAATCTTGATGGAAACACAATCATCTATTGAACTTCACTAGAGCTCAATGCACAAATACGTTAGGCAGTCTGTGCTCAATGTCGCTGAATGTAAGCTTCTATAAACAAGCAAAACTCTCTACTAAAAATCTCGAAGGTCTGACAACACGATACTTGGCATTGTATTTCTTGCAAATCTAAAGCATACTGATGGTGAGGATGATTTAAGTACCCCCTTCCCTGAACCAGGACACATGCATTTCAAATATTATCTGTGATCAAATGGTCAAATTCATATTTGTCAACTTGGAGTACACAGTTTGGTGGAGGCACTATCACTGTCTTCATCTATTTGCCAGAAATGTGTCACAGTTGGTGCTTCCAGTCATTTCAAAACTATACCACAACTTTATTCTTTTCAATGCATTTCCTCATAGAAATGGAATGGCAAGGGCCTGTTCAATTGCAGACAGCAAAATAATATTATTATTTTATAGTACCCAAGTTTCTCTTCTTAACGTCCCCCCAATATACATATTATAAAGAAATGTAGGTAAAAAACCCTAGAGCTGGCATATTTTTCCACTAAAAGTAAAAATCTCTATTCCCTCTTAAGTTGAAATATTAGATCCCAAAGAAGGAAAAAAAAATGGTAATAACGCACAGCAGAATAATCCAGAGGAAGCATGCTTGGTCTCAGCATAACTTTCTTTAGCATCCTGAAATGAACGACATCATGCTGCCCGTGCTCTCTACTTACTCCTCTGAAAGCCATCCAGAGGATTTTCAAAAAGGAAAAATTCTAGTAGTGCTTTCAAATGCCAAATTAACTTACAGGACTTCTAGTCCTGAAGGAAAACAGCACAGTAGTGCACCAGAAACTAGGGAATGCTTTATGTCATGCAAAGCCGGAACTGATGAGTGTGACCCCAATGGGGTTTATCTAAAATTCCCAAGTACCACAGGCAGAGGTCAAAGTCTCCTATGACAAAAATATATAAATAAAGTCACATATTGCAATAGTTCCTTACTTATGTTAAATGGATTGTATAGTATCTAAATCTCTCTTCTGTTCAGATATAGATATATATGGATATATATAGGTATATATGTATCCATACATATCTTTTTAGACAGAAACGGAACATGACACAAACAAAAAGAAGGAAAACCTACTTACACTCATATCTACCCCCCTATTCTTCCATTTCTATTCATTATTGGTCTCATCTTTAAATGTTTATTATTGCCAATGATATATTGAATTATTCAGGGAGTGGGAAGAGCATGGAAGCACATGCTTAAACATTAACAATGATGTACTGAACTCTTCTGAAGTAAAAATACATAAGTACACCCAAATATGTGTAACACTAAAGAGTTAAATGTCTGACCAAGTGAACACGCAAGCACATATACTTGTACATAAAATGTGTGCATGATGATTTTTACTGTCAGCCTAAAACCTTACAAGTAATGGTTTTCTTACTTGAAGTTTATCAGAAGACAAAGAAAAAGTAAAATGTAAATAATTAGGACACTCTTTCAAGAACATAAATTGCCTTAAGAACAGGACATTTAAAAGCAGGATAAACAGTTATGGGATAGAGAGTTAAATAAACAGTTCACAGAAATTGAGGTCTAGATGACGGTGAGTTTCTTATAGTAATTCACCACATCTTACGTTCAATGGATGTAATACAAATTTGTTGTAAATGCAAAGGAGAAACAACTCTTAGGATCTGTTTATAAGTTACAGAATATAAGGCTTCATATTACTCCTTATTTGGATGCAATTGCTTACACTGGCCACTTGTACTCAGTTATTCTCTAAAACTTACCTAAGTTTGCAGAACAGAGGTGAAAAATTTGCAATCTTTAAATAGAGTATACTTCCAATAATAAGTTAAAGATGATACTAAATATAATCACTTGTGTTTTTCCAATTCATAATTAAGTCGATTTATTAACATAAAAATTCGGCTTCCAGATATAGTAAATACCGATTTTAAAGGACCTCAGAGGTACATCCACTAAGTGTTGATAAAGAATTATTAATAATTCAACAATGAGGCTAACATGGACTGAGAAAAATTAGTAACATGAGCCTTGATTATATATATATATACATAAATGGATTGTACAGTATCTAAGTCTCTCTTCTGTTCATATATATATATACATATACACATATATATGTGTATATATATATATATGTAAAACCAGTCTTAATTCATCAGTTGAATGGTACTTTTAAAAGTTAAAGTGAGATTCCCTTTCAAAAAAATTTAATGGCATCATAAAGTAAAGTTGAAACAAAACCCAAAATCTCTTTCAGGAACTTTTATATGTTCTCAACTACTTAATAGTATTGAGAGAATAACTGGCTGATGTAACTACGTCTACATTTTTCAGAGCTAAAGATGATGCCTGGTTAATGACATCACAGAGAAGTCACAAGTAGAAGTTGGTTTTTAATTTGTTTTACCAATCGTGCTCTCATTTCAGAACCAAAATTATAATTAAATTAACCTTCAAAAAGGTGTTGGGATGCATCAAGTAATTAAAATGGATATTACAAAGGCTAAAATCATGTAAATAAATATGTGATACGTTAAAATTCCATTCAGTGCCTGTAAGGCAAAACATTCTATACGAATGAGAAAACAGATATGTGTATGTACATGTATGCACTAAGTTCACATGAAGGCACAGATTCACAGTCTGCACTTGGGCACAGCTCAGAGAAAAATAAAGCTAAAGCTAGATTACTAATGCCTGACCCCTTTGCACATGAGGTGTATCAGAAAATAGAGAAAATAGATTCCACAAACTAACTTCTGCCCTATATATTTACACTATTTATAGATGTCTCTGATCGCAGACATAATATATACTTCTATAAGGAAAAATTGCAATAGTGTTTCACCTGAATTCACTGAAAGCCATGTCGTAGAATCTAATCAAGAAGCACATGTCATATTAGAAGTATCTGTTGACGAAAGTTTCACAAATTCTATCCAAATTCTACAAGTAAAAAAGCTCTGAGGCTTTGAAATATTTTTCATATATTTTTTCTACAGCTAAAATATATTTAGTGTCAAAATAGCAGTTGTAGTGTATCTATCATCCCATACTGGGTTTATTCTTGGTTATTATAATACTCAATTTAATAATATAATATTAATGTTTTCTAAAGCTTGGAACATATATATTAGATACTGTGAATACATTTATTATTCTTCATAATACTATACTACTTACTATCACAAATGCTAAGTAATTAACACAGAAAGCAATTATAAATGCAAATAGAAGAACTATGCTCCCTTTAAATAAAGGAAAAAAGAAACAGAATATGAACTATGGACACTTGTATATTTCCTTCTAACACTATCTACTATAGGAGACTTAAATAGCTGACAATGAGTCACTGTTTATTCAAATGTTAAATAAACTGAATATATGTTAGCTTCTGACTTAGAAGTTTTTGGAACATTTTCCAGAGCCTATTTTGACTGTGTCAATTACCTAGATACCAAAGTTGTTGTATTGTGTTGCTTGACGAAATAGGACATACAGCAACCCTCAAAACCAGTATTGCAAGCCTGGCAAATAGCATCACATTTAGGTGACGCACAGAATCCATCACCCTAGGGAAAAAAAGCATTGGGTCACAGTACAGAGTCTTTACATTTTCCATATTTCTACATAACGTTTTGGGACAGAAGTATAAACTATAAAGTGCCATCCCATAAAAAGATATATTCAGAAACAGCACTGTCACTTAACTGCTCCTCTCAGCAGAAATGGGAGTGCTAAAAAATTTTTCTTCAAAAGCATTTCTTAACAATGCACCGAAAGGTGGCATTTTGATTTATAGCTTTCCGCATTTTAAAAATTTCCTAGTAAATTCAGAGTAGACAGAAGTACGCTAATGATGGCTTCATTACGGTTAGACTCCATACCCATCTCAAACTTCTAGACTTTATGAAGTAGGTCATGTATCTCCTTAAAAGATTCATGTTAAAAGGGCAGAGTTAATGGTTTCACATTATTAGAATCCACCATCAAGGTGTATCCATGTATTATCAGTCCATGTACATCCATACATAAAACACACCCATAACAGCATGCACATACCAGCAATAATTTAAACACAGTGTAGTCATCATGGATACTTCAAGCACTTGCAGACCTTTACAATGCTAGGCTTCCTCTCACATTAGAGGTATCCTAGTAATAACTACCAAAAAAAATTACATAAAGCAAAATATGTTACCTTAGTTCAAACAATAGTGTAGTTCATTGTACAACAGAAAGTGTCATCCTTAACCGCTCAGGAACCAGATAGTGGTGGATGCTTGGGAGCAGAAGTGGTGCGGAATGGTTTGAGGCAAAACTGAAACATATTGTTTAAGTAAACCTTAAGGGGAGGGGATCATATGCGCAATTGATGGATTTTTTTTTCTATCATCTCCCACAAAGCCTCTCCAACCCCTCCCCACCACTGAACAGTAAACAAACTGCTGATATCAAAGCACTGCTGCTCCAAACACCACCCTCCGCCTTTTTTCCTTCTTGCTACACTTTATTACTGTTCACTCAGTTTTGAAGTAATAAACCAACATTCATTAAATAAAAATGCAATCACAGAGAAACCAGTAACTTTAAATTTATGTTTGAAAACTCTATGAAACATAAAGTAAGACTTACATCGAGACACTCTCACCATGCTGACGTGAACAACTTCTAGCTTCAGTTCCTAAGGTCTTCCCTGACAAATCCGTAAGTAAAGAAGTAGTTACCAGAGAAACAGTGCCCCTGATGTGGACTAAAGTCTTAGCTCTCACAAGAAAAACTGAGAAAGACGTAAGTCAGGTTAAGTCAAAACTGTCAAATGTCTACGCGGAGAGCACTTCAACTTCCCTGAATATGAGGAATGCTTTTTATAAGTGTAAAAAACATAAGAGACATTTTAAGGTATCTCCGTGATACCTAAGTTCAATATGTATTATTTTTAAAATGTGCTCTGTGTAACAACAACAACAACTCTCAACAAAAAAAACTCTTAAAACAAATTTGGGGTTAAAAGCCAAGTCTAAGACAAGTACCCATAAGATTTAAACCTTACGAACGATTCACACCAGAAATGTCGATACTCCGTTCTGCCCCACCAAATGGGGTGGAGGGCCCCACTTCTGGATGGAGTGTCTTTCCCCAAGGAAGGAAAAACTGGCACAAATCTTTTTGCCCTCTGAAAAGATTTTCCTACTTGCCAGCTTCTGAAGTTGCCCTGATGCCAATCAACACCACCAAGATGTCCCTTAACTGGAGAAAGTTCTATTTGCCTGTGTAAGATCAGGAAGAGAGTAAAGGACGAATTTAAAAAAAAAAAAAAAAAAAAAGGAAACTAAAAACACTGTGTGATAAATAGGGTTAAAATATTATCATCTGAAATTGTGAGAATAAAAGAACCACCGGTAGAAACAAACTGAACCTTAAAATTAACGCTTTCAATCTAAAAATATATTTTTGTAAAGTTTCATCTATTTTCCTTCCTCCGCACATAAAAATGATTAATGTCACAATTAAACTTCCACATTTCAGGCTCTTGCTAACAGGTGTAGCATTCTTTATATAAACACATCCATTGACCTGTCGCCATTGATAATCTTAATTAATTCATGTCAATTGAAACAAAAACACATTTTTTTCCAAATAAGAAAGAAATAACGCAACACAAATACCCACTCTCCCCAAAACCCAAAAACTGTTTAAGTTACGGTAACCTGAAATGCACCAGCCATCACAGAGAGCAATTGGAGAAATCCAGCAGTGCTCAGCAGGAAAGATTTTTAATAACAGATTGAAAAACAAGAATAAAAATAACTACATCAACAGAGCCTTTCTTCCTCAGGCCACAAGCCCGTTCTTACTTGAACTTTTTTTTTTTAAAAAAATGGCATTTTGGCCACTAAAACCAATCCAGAACATTATTAAAAGTTAAAAGCTACCAATTACTTCTGTCTGTTCTTTTAAAGCAAAGTTTGGCATTACGTCAGTTGGTTTAAAGAAAACAAGAAAGAGAGAAAGAGTAGGAGAGAAAGTTTCCTGCTTGTATAAACTAAACCACCAGGGAAGGTGTCTAGCCACTTGTAAAGTATTTACTGCAGGTTTTTAAAGAGCTAGAAACGTTTTAAAAATTAAAAGTTTTCTTTCTTATTCTTAATGAAACATGCTTAGGAACAAAAGGCGTACCCTTAGTGTCTTCTTGGGGGTATTTTGATATTATTTGTATTTTAATTACAGCTTTGAATCAGAAAATGATTCCCAATGATGCTTCACATTTGAAGTGCATAGCTAATTTCATCTTTGCTTTTGCTACTTGGATTTGTGCTCTTGGAAAAAACAAAAAACAAAAAACAAAAAAAGGGGGGTGGGGGGGAGTGACAAAAAGTAGACATTTTGCTACTGTAACAGCTACTCCAGCTACCGCGACAAGTCATGCTTCTTCCTGAACTCTTAACAATTCAAATAATTTTCATCCATAGGTCCTTCCCCAAATTCAGCAAAGAGGTCTCTTTAAGCCCAAAGATCTCTTTCTAAACTAAATCTGGTTCTACGTTATGATACCCACCAGAGAACCAAACGAAAGACCAGTGAGTTTGGTTCCCAGGCATCTGAAACGCACAGTAACACAATACTAGAGCTGACCATAGGAGCAGCATTAAAGACATTATTAGTAAAGGTCATATTTATAATTAACCAAATATCCTATACAAATAAACAAATAGCCTACGACCCACTGACACTTGAGGAGAAAATTTTAAAAGTGGTTATTCCCTCTGCAGCACTGTTTGCTACTGAACGGTAGTATAAAACAACAGTTGGCATTTTAGCATATTTACTTTAATCCACTGGTTAAAGCTTGTAGGAGATAAATAATTTTGATGATTATTAAAAAAACTCTGCTTAATTTTTTTCAAGGGGAATCACTGCAAAGAGCATTAGCCTTCTCTATACATGACAATTACAAGGAACTTCAGAGAATTAGATGAGATTTCTACTTGGCAAGGGCTAGAAGTTTCTTCACATTTCACCTAAGGGGACTGTGCAATTCCATAAATTGTAAACCTATTATAGTAAGAAAGAATTCATTACTTTCTGTATGATATCAAAAGACATAGTTATCACGTAAAGTAAAACCAAGTCTAGATATGCTGTCATTAATTTCCCCAAATTTCATTAAATAATAAATAAAGTAGATAAATGAGTAAACAAGACTCAGAATTAGTTATCAATGACATTAGTAGTTATAACCAGCAAAACGGGGAGAGAAAGAAACCTGTTACCTGAAAGCTTGACCAAGGATGAACAACAGACAGCAAGTCCATAAGACCTGCCTGTTTTTATCAAATTGATTGTAACTTGTGAGCTATTTGGGACAGAACTGTCTCAGTTTATAGTTTTCTGTGCCTGCCAAAAACAGATGCAGACTACCACACTAGCTGTCCTGCGGAAACTAAATTAAGCAAAGGCAAATACCAAGTGGAAAGTTGTCAGTCTGTTGAATGAATGGCTTCATTTTACACACCAGAGAATATCTTAATAAGAATATGTTTTAATGTGCACCAGTCACTTTATTTTAAGTGCATCGCTTATTTCAAAAATACTAATTTTCCCTTTAAATCAATTGTAAACACCTGCCCATAACGTTCTTAAAGTCTATTTTTGTTTTCTACACAATAGCATAATGTTATTACATTATTATTTGCTACCAAAAGGGGTAGTGAAAGAAAAATATTTTTCTAGATTATATGCATTATTAAAAAACATTTAAAGTCCAGTTATCAATATTTGTACAGATTTCAAAATCAAAAAAAATTCTAGCTCAAAAACAATTTGCCACAAGTCTTTCTAAAAATTTCAGTAATGTTTATTTACTTCCACAAAGAAGGTAAGAAAACAGTTTATTAAAACTTAACACCCTTTGGCATGTCTTTATAGGAATGTGCAGATTATTAACTGCAAACTGTGTTCTTCCTTTCTTTCTGTCTGTCTCTATACACACACACACACACACACACACACACACGCGCGCGCGCACACACACACACGCACACACTCACCAAATAATAATACCAGTAATAGAAACATCATTGAAATACTAAGATCTTAAAAGCAGCTTTTCCACAGATGCATTCATTTCCCTGTTTTGAAGTTTCTCCTTATGAATGAAGATTCCCTTATGTGTATTACAGGAGGACCTATACTCTGGAAATCAGAGTAAACTCAGGAGGAGTATGTGACTTAAAAGAAAAGTAAAAATAATACTGAAAACGTCGAAGAGGCATGTGTAACTCACTTACGATTAGCACACGATTATGGATTCTAACCTCTTTTCAAGTAAAAATTTTATTAACTCGTTTAGAATATTAATCATCAGAATGCTGAGCTCTAAAATCAACTCAGACCTCACAACTACTATGACATTCTTCTCTTTACTTTTAATGTTACCTTTCACAGACAAAGGACAACATCTAAATAGCAGCAGACCCTTACAGCGTGTAGAATTCAAAGGAGTGACAAACTTTTTTGTAAGGAACTTGCGATGTTCCACCATTTATTTGGAGAGTGTCAGACTCCATTGTTATGTGTGGGAAAAGTATTCTACACACAATATATCCTAACATATAATAGATATATTGGGAAGCTGTAAACATCAACTCGCTCATGGTAAACAATACTCGGCCAACAGTGTATCAATGAAGCTGCGGAATGCCTCGCATTTAGAGAAATCAAGTCATAATGGGGCATTAAAACTTTATCCCCCCGTCAGGAGTTTTATTTTCAGGTTGTTCATATTAAAAAATAATCATCAAACTTTAGCACGTTTGTGGCCCGGTATATTTAACTCAATCTAGAGATGTTTTCATCCAGGGGTATAGCTTTAAAAGGAAGTTATGAAATCTGAGGAGAGATAAGCTCTAAGAACAATATGTTTGACTTAAGATTAAGCATGTCATTAATAAACTTTCACTTAAAGGTAAAAAAAAAAAAAAAATCTTCCAAACGTTGGTATCATTTCCAGACTGTCCTGTCAGCATCACAACTTACAGGAAACGCTTCATCTTCCCATACAAACCCTGTATTTATTCACAGCCCTGGCATACTTGGGGAAAGCAAAAAAAAAAAAAAAAAAAAAAAAGCCCACACCATTTTAGAGCTACTTTGCTTTTTTACATTAAGCGGTGGAATATCTGAGAAAGCGTTCTAAGCAAATGAGCAGCATGTAAGAAACTTCACAGCAGTGAGCTCAGAAACTTTCATTCTCATTTTGTCCACGTCAAGAACTGGCCGCCTGCATTACTTTCCTTTGCTGCCCCTTGCATTTTTAACTCTGGCAGCCTTTTCTAAATGATCAACTTTTCCTAAAACCAGCAGGAAAGTAACATGATGCCAGCAAGATCCATAGGTTTTAACTCAAGAGCTGGTGGGCTTTGAAGTAGTGGTTAGAAGGTTCCTATTTTATTTTTGCTTTGAACAATCATATTTTAGCCAACAACCAGGCCTAGAATTATCATTTCTTTGTAATTTTGTCTCCGGCCCTATCTGTATGTTCTCTCTGTACTTATTTTCCCTCTTGGACCCTTCCCTCTTCACCTGGTGCATTTACAAAGGTTCAATGAATCTACAAAAGTTCAATGAATCGGCCCAACTTCTCTGCGATTTAACTTCTCCGCTAAGCTTCTCACTTCACTTACCTCACTTAAAACTCTAGCCGTGATTTTCCAAAATAGAATAAGGATGAACATTCTATCATAATTTTGATTCATCAATTAAGATCCATCGCTCTTACTCAAAAACTTTCACAGTATCAACTCTGAGGCCTAAAAAGATATGAGGAAGTAAAGCAAGACCTAAAATTTAATCAGCCCAAGATTCCCTCTGAAACCCACCAGTCCTACTCGCCTTCTAACTTAAATTGCTTTAGAGTCTTCGGGCCATAAAACAGTTACTGACCTCCCTGGGGAAAGGGGGAAACACCACCATCTCACACAGGTACTAACAAAAAAGCCTTCCCAGCCACAAAAACAGCTTTGCACTTCAAACAGCTCCCACCTCCGCCTCACCCTCAAATTATTCATGGGGTCCTATAATCCTGGAGTTATTTGAAGGGACAGCGGTGTTTGCCTTGGCCTTTCAAAGATGCGTTTCTCTGGAACCCAAACAGGAACTAGACAGAAGGCGAAGCGCCCGTCCCCTGGATGTCCCACCGCTGTCAGGCACTTAATCACCGTCCAGTGTCCGCTGACCCGCGACACATGGCGCATCATCCGCACCGCAGAGGAAGTCTGCCCCTTCCTCAGCCCCTACGGAAACGCCTGGGCTGAAAGGCCCTGCCACATGGCACCGACAGGGCACAGACCCCTCAGCCGAGCTTCCCTGAGCCGCGCAGAGGCGGGTGCACCAGGGGATGCGACACCCTCCTTCTCCAGCCCAGCTGGGCCTTTAAGGCAAAAAGTTTGAAGCCTGGCTTTACAAACTCTTCAAAGCCAACGCCAGTCCTGTGCTGTTTTCCCACTTTGGGGACCCCACGAAGGCCCCTCTCTGAGACCCTCCCGACCCTCCCAAGTTCGCCCAACTTACTACTCTGCATGCTGGTGCCTAGTCTGCTCCCAGCTTGTCAGGAGCCCCAGAAAACTTGCAGCGGCGGCGGCGGCGGCGGCGGCGGCCCCTCGGGTCCAACCACCTCCAGCTCCTCCGCTGCGCCCGGTAGGAGAGAATTAAAATCAGCCAGAAAGAGACAGCGAGGGGGAGTGGGACTGCGAGGGGGGAGGGGGCACCGGCCTGAAACTTCTTTTTTTGGCAAATGGGGATTTGTTTTTCCTCCTCCCTGGCGGCTGAACTTGACCCTCCTGACTCCAAGGGCTACTGCAGTTTGAAGTCGCTCGTTTCTAAGACTCAGTTGTCTCAGACCCACCAAAAGGAGAAGAGCAAGGGGGGGAAAGAGAGCAGAAGAGAAGAAAGAAAGAAAGAAATCACACGCGCAAAAAGGAAGAAAGAAAATGCATGTGAAACCCGAGAAGCCTGCGCTTGGCTTTCTGCACACTCTCCCTCTGCTTTTTTTTTTTTTTTTTTTTCAAAGAAAGTCACTTTTAATTCCCAGGGCTCCCCGCTCGCGATCGCCCACATTTTGCGCACACACGCGCGGACGCAGCACTCGCGTCGCGGCGCCCCGGGCCCGGCCGAGGGGCGCCCGCGCCCCCCGCCGCCCCCCGCCGCCCCGCGGCCCGCCCGGGCCCCTCCTTACCTGTTGATTAATCGTCAAGAACACCCTCGGCAGCCCGAAAGATGGTGGCGCGGCGGCCAGAGCCATGAACCGTCTTCTGTTGTTTGCAGAGTTGATCTTGGATTATTGGGGGGGAGGGGGGGGGGAGAAAAAGGTCTTTCCTGCCTCCCCCCCTTTCCCTTCCCTCCCCCCCTTTATAAAAAAAAAGAGAGAGAGAGAAAGAGGGAGAGAGAGAAAGAGAAAGGAAATAGAGCAAGGATGTGCCCGGTGCCGGGTGGGAGAGGGGAGGGGGTGTTGTTTTTTGTTTAAAAAAAAAAAAAATAGGAAGGCGAGAGAGCGATCGAGAGGGCGCGGGGTCTGGAGAAACGAGCAGCACCAAAAAGAGGACGCTTGAGATTGCAGTGAGATCGGGTCTTTATCAGAAATGTTATCGCTTGTCAGGACCTCAGTCTCCGCGCATTACGTCAGTTTCAAGACACCAACACTATTAATATCAAAGGAGCCTTCGCGGAGGAAAGCGCCACCCCAGACCGAGCTCCCTTAAAGAGACAGCGCGCGTCCCCGCGCCGCCGCCGCCGCCGCCGCCGCCGCCGCCCCGCCCGGCTCCGAGCACCCGCCGCCGCCGCCGCCCGCCGGGACCGGCCCCGGCCGCGGCGAGCCGGCTGCGCGAGAACTTCGCCCGAGTCGGAGCGCCGCAAATGAGAGCTGCGCGGTGCCGGGACCCGGCTACCTTCCCGCCCCGCCTCTCCCCCCTCCTCCTCCCCCACCCCCATGTGTGAACGTGCGGGCTGGAAACCGAGGAAAAAACCGAAAGCTTTAGGAATAATGTGATAAAGACGAGGACCTACCTGGGGGGGGGGGGGGGGGGGGGGGCAGGTGGGGGCCAGTGCGTGGCGGCCAAACCGATGGTACCAGAACACCCGGAGATGCTATCATGAACAATCAAAAGAACTCTAAAAGTGCTTTTACCTTTTCGGATGTTACTTTCCCTTCTCCCTCCCAATTAAACGACGCAGAAGTGTGTGTGTGTGTGTGTGTGTGTGTGTGTGTGTGTGTGTGTGTGTGTGTGTGTGTGTGTTCGCGGCCCTTCCCCCGCCCCTTTTCTAGGACTGGAAGAAGTCTTAGGACACCTAGTCGGTGGTCAGTGTTTCCCATGCATTTGATGGCGAGAGGGCTGAGGAGAACAACTTGAACTCTATCCTGAGTTGGAGAAGTGCGGACTGAGGTTGCTATGGTTTTCTGAGCTGGGGAGAGGCTAGCAAGCTCAATGGGTGCTTAAAGGGGGTACTACAAAATAGATAAAATGGGAACATTATTCAAATGCTGCAAGATTAATACCTGCTGATCTTTGGGGGTTTAGTAGCAGATAAGGAACTCTGAATTAAAGCATGACATTCTTTTTACTACTTCACATCTCCAAATACTCTCATTGTTAAGTGAAATTCCCTCCACACGAAGTTACTGAATTGAGCGGGGTTTTTTTTTTCCTTCTTTTTCCTTTTTTAACTTCTAAAGATCAACAATGCATAAAAGAGTACCATGACAGGATTCAAAGTATAGTAGGTGTTAAAAACTAAGTAAACATTTCTTGGGCGTTTGGACTTCATTTTCTTCAGTTGGGTGACTTTAAGTGGCATGTTTTTCCTCTAGTGAAAGTCAGTTTAAGCTAATTTTGTGCTAAAAGAAGAAGCATCCTTCCTTCTCCAAACTACAAAATGATTAAAATTAGAACTTTAGAGGTACAATCATGAATCTGTGAAATGAAGATGAAGTAATTTCCTCCAAAATATTTTCCCCTAAATGATTCTTGCATCTCTTAAAAGATGAAAATATATTTTAGAAACATCAGAAGTGAAAAAGCCAATCATAAAAAAAAATTAAACACTTAAGCATGTGCTTTTAGAAACTTCTTTTTCTGTAGTCTTCATTTCTACTTAATATACCTACTCAGGCAAATACGTGATTCCTTTTTGTAGCACTTTTCTTCCAGAATAAAATTCGGTAGTGTGTCCCATACACTCTCTCTGAGTACAAAAGCAATAATTCTTTTGCAATAGAGAAACTAGTCAGGTAAAAGAGTAGTCAAAATACAATTTCACAATGAGGCAAACTATATATTCCCTCAAGGAGTAAGAAGACAATGAGCCTCAGATGCGGAGTTATTCATATGTTATCATCAATTTAAATTAATTTGGGAACAGAGTTAGATTTATGTATAGTCCTGCTTCCAGGGAAAATTAATATCAAAATCTTGAGTAAATCTCATAGTCAGCTACTAATGACCACCTGCATATTTCCACACTAGAGTCATTTAATACTGTCCACCACCAATTTCCACTGTAAAAAATATTCATATATTAAATATAGACCCTTATTTTCTTTTTTAAGTCATAAATTAGCTTACCAAGTTTTATGGAAATATGCACAGCACAGCGAGAGGCATTTTTATTCAGGGAGAAAAAAAGGATCTGAGTGAAACATTCTTTAGCCATGACTAACTAAAAATATGAGATCAAATAAATTTTGAAATAGGCATCTCAATAGTAAAACCGTTTGTACTTAAAGGGTTAATACCACCTAAGACTGCTGGAGCTGGTATCTAACTGATAAAATCTGAGGCGGTGGCATCATAGCAGCAAAGTTAAACAGTACAATATATCACAAGGATTATCCCCTAATCTCCTTTTGCTCCCCAAGATTTAAAGGGCATTTTAAAGGGGGAAGTAATCTTCCTCTCCGTCACCCTCAAATCTAAGGCAATCGTTAAGAGTGTAAATTTACTCACATGAAACAATCATTGATTAAATTGGTTCAAAAAAATTAAATTACATGCCTTTGCAAGCACAAAACCCTTGAGATGGCTGGTGTTTTTCCACCTGTAATAATACAACATTTGACCATTAAGTGTACCCAAAATTATATATTACATAAAAAGTTAAAGCCAATGGTCTGAGGGTGAATTATGTCCTTTAATTGAAAGGATAAAGTTACCCTTCAGGTACTGAAGCCAACAAATTCATGGTCACTTAAAAATCTAATGAATGAAGTTTCACGGACTCAATTCTGCTGAAGCTTGCCTGAGACATGAAGAATCTCTTCATGTTACTTTTTGTATTTCAAGTTAGAGTATAGCAGATCAAAATGCTGTCTGTATCAATCCATTTACATTAGCCACAAAAGTTCTGTAGAGAACTTAATAAAAGCACATCTATTTTTGTGAACTTTTTCAAGCAAATTACTTATTTATTTATGAAATAATTTATGAAGAAAATTTTTACCTCATGCTTTAGATACATTACATATGCTCTTGATTGACACAATATGTTTAAGCTCAAAGGCCCTCGTAGCATTTTTTTAATTCTAGTAGGAATATTTCAAAACAACCAACTAATACATGAGATCATAATTGTTTGACAGTTGTTTTTAATATATAAAATAAGTTATGTATATTGTTTTTCTTCAAATGTTTGTTGATTTGTTTTTATAGTCCTGACATTTGCATGGCACAAACTGAATTAGGGGAAATATTAAAGATTTATTTACATTTATTATCTTCTGCTGTCAAACATATGCAAAGCTCTTAAACCTATTCTCTTCTTTTGCTTTTATTTACAATGTGTTTCTCAACAATGGAGCCTGGATGTGAATATAACAACCTGTGCCTTTATACAATACATCAGAAAATAAAGAAGAAATTAAGAGAAATTTTAAAAAGCAAACAAAAGAAATAACTTCCAACTAAAATAACTTCTTTATAATCTTTCATAAGTCTGTGATTCTGGAATATTCTCTTATGGCTGGACCACTGATGAAACAGTGCCTTGAGCTGTAGTAGGGCTTACTGTTTATTAAAATTACAGAATGCACTTTTTCTGTTTTACTATTTAAACGTCCTTTTCTCCCCTTTTCTTGTAGTTTATTCAGCAGAGATACAAAGAGGGATTAATAGTTAAGCACAAGTGTACTTGTTCTACATTTTCAACCTTTTAGCACATAACTTTAACTTACAGTTCCAGTGCCTGTAATCACAATGATTTTACCTGATGGAACACGTATTTCAGAAATGTAATCCAACTGTTTACCCTAGCACGTCATAAATTGCTATCCCTTTCAGAAACCTCAAAGATTGACAACTGTTGGTCCTAAATACCTACTGCTATAACACATACTATCGAGAAAATATTTATGTATTATTTGCTCTCAAATTAGGACTAAGTCATGTAAAATGGAAGACCATTTTGCCTTCCAGAATATCAAAAACAATTGTTGAAGTAGTCTGCCTTCCTTGTCCTGGCACCTAAAGGAACAGAGCATAGCAAAGATGAAGTTCCCTCAGTCTATTCCTTCTCCCAATCACACACCACTCGAGCGTAAAAGAAAAAAAAAAGACTGTTCTGCACAAATTATGATCATTTTCCAAACTACCTACTGCTGAACACCTCTGGGTGAATTTATGAAAGATAAATTCAGCTTTAAATAGCCTGTATCTGGTATTCAGATTCACACTTAACACTTGCCAAACCTCCCCCCTGCAATATCAAGCAACTGCCTAGTTAAACAGATGGGCCTGCAGCCCACCCTAAAAGCCAACAAACATAGGCTTTATTTAATTAAAAGAGGAAACAAATTTCCGAGGTGTAGACACACACAGGCATGCACACACACATGCACGCACACACACACACACAACATCTCTGCCAAAGGTGCCCCAGAATAATAGTAAGAATTCCTGCTTTTTCAATAGGTTTTATGAATATCCAAACATACACTATCCATTGGATTGAAAGTGTAATGAAATCGATCACTCAGAGCTGTGTGTTCTAACCAAACCACCATGGGAAATAGCAGGACTCACTCCATTCTCTTAAGTAACAGACAGAATTTTCATCTGAATTAACCCAGATCCACCATGTGACTCTGAAGAGTGGGTATTTTCCTAATGTTCTTCACATTTTTACCCTCTGCTCTATTATCTTCCCTTGCTGTACTCTCTCATCCCATCCACTCTCCAAACTACGCAATTAACTCTCAAGTTGCATATAACAAAGCCCAACACTCAATTTTGCCTACTTGTCACACTGAAATATTCCACCAGAAATTCAAATGTGTGAATTTGAATGATATGATATATGTCTAATACCATAATTTAGGAAGAAGAGGCTATAAAGACAAACAACATGGAAGGAGGAAGGAAATAGACAAACCCTATCTCTGTTAAAGGTATGAGTCATCCAGACCAGAAACCTCAGACATTTGACATCTTTGGTAATACCCTCTCCCACAGGCCCCACATCCAATCAGTTACCAAGTCTTCCTATTGTTTATTTTCTAAAGGCTTTTGTAACTCCTACGGCCTTTCTTTCCATCCACGTGGACCCTTCCCAAATTACAAAGTTCTCTCTTCCAATACATCCCATTGAGCTTCCCCTCTTCACTCTCTCTCTCTCTTCATTATTCTAAGGAGCTACCAGATCAGATCATCAAACTTCTGCATTTTCCATTCCTCAGGACAAACATCCCATGACTCCCAACTAACAAAAGAACAGCACCAAAGTGCTATAGGCCATTCAAGTCTTCCTATCATCTAGTTCCAAACACTTTCTGGTCTCATTCTTCACTCTATTCTTCCACACAGGCCCATCTCCTGACCCACCAAGAGAGACATTCCCACATCTGTCTGACACTTCAGAACGTTTTTTTGTTTGTTTGTTTGTTTGTTCTAATACTTACTGGCACCTTGCACTTGGAAGGCCTTGAAGGGCCTTTCATTCCAACTCTCCAGGCAAAATACCGTCCCTTCTAAGATCACACTCAGATTCTGCCTTTCATATGAAGCCTTCCTCAAACTCCATATCAGAATCAGCAACGTAAGAAGTAAGCTTCTATCGGTCTTACTTTCGTCTCTAGCTTGGGATTCATCATAGTGACTTGCATAATGCTGCTTGTTGACTTCGTGTCCCACCCCTACTAAACTGTAAGATTCTTGAGGGCAGAAGACCATCGAATCATAGGTATTCAGTAACATCTGTTCAGTCGAATTTGGAGATTGTAACATCTTTACATTTTACTTAGAAACACACTATTGAGCCCAAGTTTCAAACGTTCCATGTGGCCTTTTCTTCCTCTCTCTCTTCTTTTTTTTCTTTAATACATATGGGCTGATGCACCATGTGCCAGTTGAAGCTTCTGGGTGGTCTTCATCTCCGCAGCATATTTTTGGCAACGTATCAGAGAAGACGTTTGTCCTCCTCTGAAATATTGTCCTCATTATCATTAAGTTTGGGTTCATGATTCCATGTTGCTCTAAAAATAGTGAATTAAATGATCTTTAACTAAATCCTAGGCATTAAACTGTGGGGGTATAGAAAATGAGGTTAAAGCTGAGAAATTTTAGATGGGGAGGGATTATTTGTAGTTTCAGAAGCCATAAGAACATTAATGGTGTTTTTCTCTATATTATTTAACATTAAAATATTAAATCATTTTAGCTTAAATCTATCTATCGATATCTATTAATTTTGCAGATGTTAAATTATCAAAGATGAATGTGCAGGTTCCCACAGGGATCATGTTTCATAATGTATTATGAATCCCACGGAAGTGTGTGTGTGTAAGCATGTGAGCATGTGTGCATACATGTATATGTGTCTAGGAGCATGTGATCATCTGGAACATGAAAACTTTGGTTTAGTTAACATTCCATGTTGGTGTTCAGACAATTGATTTATCCTTGGTTCATCTAGATAACTTGAATGGGCTGGTACTTAGACAAGCATGTAGAAAGACCCTAGACTGTCAGCTTCTGGAAGGAAGCTTCTGTCCACGTTCTCTTTCCGCCATGCAGATATGTAGATGTAGATACACTACATCACCTGGGCCCTCTTGCCATTTGGTTTCTGGAGGGGTTTGACCACTGACATCATCAGGTCAGAGAATGGGAAAAACAGACAGGTTACTTTTTCCCTTGATTCCTCCTGTCCAGGCAGCCTCTCTACCAAGGCTACATGCTTATAGGATTCCAGAAATAAGCTTCCTATCCCTTTGTGATTTTAAGCCTAATGGCAGATGCTTCTGGCTGCTGGTAGACCCTGGATATTTCACTATCTCTTTCTCCCTAACTGTTGACCATGATTTTGTAAATGATCCTTCTTCATTTAAACTCTCTTCCAATTCTTCTTTGAGGGTGCCATGTGTTATCTGCCTAGACTCTGACTGATACAGAAGAACTTGTGATAAAAGCATCTTTGTACCCTAGCGTCTAACATAGTCCTTGTAATATAATTTAATAAAGTTAAACAAATATATATTGAATAACTATCATCTGACAGACACTGTGTTAGGGGTTGGGTACCCCAGAGTAAATGAGCTGGCATGCTCCCCACCTGTGGAATTTATGATCTAATTAAGTGCTTCTTAAACTATCTTGGGTTCTTTCTAAAACTGCAAATGTATAGGCCTCACCTACTGAAGTGCATTTCTGTAGGTGAGGCCTGAGAATGTAATTTTAATAAACATACCACGTAATTCTTGTATTCACCAAGATGTGAGAGAGATCCATCCTTTGGCTCTGGCAAATACTAAATAATCCAATACAAATGTGAAGATACAAAGACCTTCCTGTATGTTACTTCGGTGACGGAGTGAAGGCATGAATTAATGTTAATAATAAGGTAGTTCAGATATGGAAGGTAAGGCCATTTATAGTGGTTTGTAATGCATAGGGCACTGGAGTTACTGCCCGTTCATGGGGTGAGCAAAAGTTGGGGTAGAGGATGCTCTATAAATTGTGCTAATTGTTTTCGATAATCATGCTCTATTGTATTAACTCCCATCCCCTCTCCTTCCTCTCTAGCCCACAGGTACAAATCCACTACAGCAGCCCCAGCTGTGGGGTTTCCCCAGCAGAGCAGAGCCCTGGGCATTTGTTCCAATTTGCACTAGTCTAGACTCTGGAGATAGCTCTGTCTGAAAGAGGAGCACGGACACTCATAGTTCAAAGCTAATTAAGTTCAGTAAGATAAACAAGGTAAGACTCCTGAGAATAAGGGGAATTTCTTGAGCCCCAAGAAATTCACAAGTTCAAGATTGAGAAGATTCATGATACCTGAGACTTACAGCTATTTTATGCAGACTTCCCAAAGATGTAGATAAAGGGCATGACAATAACTACAGATAACCACTACATGATCATTGTGGTTGCTGTTTTACGAAATATTAATGACCTTTTTTCTATTTTTCACTTAAACTAAGTTTCTACGCAGTACTACCTAATTGTTCTCAATCTTCTTTTTTAAAACAGTTTTTAATGTTTATTTACTTTTGAAGCAGAGAGAGTGAGAGAGACAGAATGTGAGCGGGGGAGGGGCAAATAGCGAGGGAGACGCAGAAACTGAAGCAGGCTCCAGACTCTCAGCTATCATCACAGAGCCCCATGTGGGGCTCAAACTCATGAGCCGTGAGATCATGACCTGAGCTGAAGTCAGAGGCCCAACCAACTGAGCCACCCGAGCGCCCCTGTTCTCAATATTCTTTAATGTGTTTTTTATTTTTTTTTATTTTTTATTTTTTTTTTAACGTTTATTTATTTTTGAGACAGAGAGAGAGAGACAGAGCATGAACGGGGGAGGGGCAGAGAGAGAGGGAGACACAGAATCGGAAACAGGCTCCAGGCTCTGAGCCATCAGCCCAGAGCCCGACGCGGGGCTCGAACTCACAGACCGCGAGATCGTGACCTGGCTGAAGTCGGACGCTTAACCGACTGCGCCACCCAGGCGCCCCTAATGTGTTTTTTAAAAAGCAGTCCCGGGCAAGATCCCCAAACTACTCATGTTCAATTATGTAACTCGTCATGCAGAATATCATAGCACAATCCATACACATATATTTACATGTATATTAAACTCTTTAAACAAGGAAATAGAATCAAAACATACCTCCTATTATCTCTCCTAAACACAAAAACACATGAAGAATGCGAATACTGATTCAATTATGCCATGAGTTTCTAGTTACTATATGTTAGATTTGGACAGGTAAAATCTCAAGACCACTTGGGGGTACTTCAAAACAAATTTTATTTTATTTAAAGAGACATACCACTTCATCTTGATATACTAGGTGAATAAAGGCAATTCTACCTTTAGACCATAAAAGTGAAACTGAATGTAAAGTAGCCATCTAGAAACAACCCATTCTGTAGGGTACATCTGAATAACTTGCATAGATTAAAATATGGAATATGTTCTCATGGTACAAGCATTGGTTACAGTTGATAACTCCATGATCTGTCCTACTAGGCAGTATGCACTGCTTAGTAGGATATTACACTGTGACTTAGAATGTCATTAGACAAATTTTAAAATCTTGCTCAATGTTTCATCACATATCCAGCATGATATTCTATTGACAGAGCAGAGGTAAGAGCTTAGGGCCATTCTGCTTTATTAAGATTTTTTATGACTCAACCACAAGCTACTCTAACAAGTACACATTCCTTAACCATATTTTGGGCAATGGGTTTCTTTTCTCATTCAGAATATCATTAGAGAAAAGTTATATAACTTCTACCGAGGTCATTGTAAAATTTAGCCTCTCTGTATGCACTTCAGGTCTCCTGCTTCAAGGATGCCTTAGTAAAGAGTATATGGGAGGAGGAGAAACATCCGCATGGTTATTAACAAGCATCGGCTTTTTATTATAATGTATTTCCCTCCTCTAATTCTACAAGTAAAGAAACAGAAACCTAGACAGTCAAGGACTGCAATGCCCAAGTAAACACCAGAGTAATCACAATGGCTAACACTTACACAGAACTTGCCATGTACCAGACTCTGTTCTAAGTATTTCACATATATGAGTTCATTTAATCCGGACAAATACTCTATGAAGTAGGTATCATTATAATCTCCATCTTATAGATAAGAAACAAAAGTATATGCAATAACATAGCCAAAGTCAAACATGTAGTCAAGTGTAAAATTAAATGGGTCAAGGGGCTAAAGTCTCACTATACCATACTTTTATTTTGGTGGCAGAACTAGGACTCCAATCTATGTTTCTTTTTTAAGTCTATTCTTTTTTTAAAAATTTTTTTGAACGTTTATTTATTTTTGAGACACAGAGAGACAGAGTGCAAGCAGGGGAGGGGCAGAGAGAGAGGGAGACACAGCATCTGAAGCAGGCTCCAGGCTCTGAGCTGTCAGCACAGGGCCCGATGGCCCGATGTGGTGTTCGAACTCATGAGCCGTGAGCTCATGACCTGAGCCTAAATCAGACACTTAACTGACTGAGCCACCCAGGCACCCCTCCAATCTATGGTTTTGACTTGACATTAAACCTTGCAATTCTGAAGTACGTGTGCGTGTTTGCGTGTGTGTCCACTTGTGGTTAACACTTGCTATTTTTTAGCTACCAGCATCCATTCTCTCTTCCCTAGCAATAGCCCACTGGTTTCCCTCTGGAGGAAGACAAGCCCCTGTTCTTAATCCATAACGATGACTCACAGCAAGAAAAGCAAGCATCTGACTCCGGCCTTGCTTATCAGAGCATCACATTCAGGAACCTGACAGAGCTGGAGCCAAGGAGACCTCAGGGGACAAATGGAGAGAAAATCCGGATCTTTTATTCCACCGCACTCAGTCCTGAGAAGCCATGAGGTTGGAGCTCTCGCAGCTGTCTCTCCACCACAGAAAATTTGAGCGGATGCAGAGCAAACAGAGCTTAGGCCTGGAGAGACAGATCCTGGGTTCTGCAATGTTGCTGGGGCCACTGAATAACACCACACCCCAAGTCCGTTGTAATCCCTGCATGCACTAGTTTTCTTTGTTTACGGCTTAATCCGATATGAACTGGTATCAAAGAACTATACTATTATGGAATTTAAAAAATTTATAATTGTAGCCAAATATAAGCAATTCTAACAAATAGACTTTCATGCCTTTCATCCAAATTGGTATTGCACAGATTGATGACCCATCTTACTTGCCAGACTTGGCTCTGTGTAATTTTTAACAATACTCAACATCATATTCACCCTCAGATGGCAAAGACATAGATGTATCAGGAAAGATTTGAAAATGCAGGGATCATATCCAAAAGACAAATTCCAGTAACTGCTGTGAACAACAGCAAGGTGTTTTGAATACCTTGTGCTCCCTTAAGCTCTGGGGTATTGTTTGTTTAAATTAGCGGCTTTAGTTAATAATCTTAAATTACATATGTCCTTTACTTGGCAAATTACTCTTATTGTATTTATAGAAGGCAATACCATTCAAAATGGTACAATACCATTCAAAACTTACTGAAAGAAGAAAGGGAGTAGGTAAAATATTTATCAAAGCACATGGATAACCCTTTGGAATTAGAAAGGTTCCATATGAAGATGACCAAGGAATTCAAACCCACACATGTTTACGTATATTTTGAAATCTAAAGATTATTGGCCGAAGGAGATCTAGGGAGACAGATGCAAATGATCTTTCTGACCTTTCTATTATCAGTTTGAATAGTGATTAAATACTGACCTATTACACTGAGCTTCATTATTACTCACTGCACTCTATGCAACCTGGCTCTGGAGGTTTCTATTTTATGTTTACCTGCAAACACAGCACATGTTAAAACAAGGTTGTTCTGTAACAATGAATAAGACACCAAAGTGTAAGAGATCTTGACTCGGGATGTTATACCAAATTTAAAAATTCTGTTAAATTAGGAAAATATTTGGATTATTGTTACCATCTAATACATATTTTCCAATTTATCCATGAAATACTATTTTTAAAAAATAAAACTGTGGGACAAAGCAAAATAACAACATTATTTTACTCTAGTCTAAATAAAGTTATATAATGTTAGACCTGAAAGTTTCCTCAAAAATCTATTCATGTAACTGTTCTCACTTAAATGCAACAACTGAAAAAATAATAACAGTGATAATAATAATGAAAAAATTGTCTCTGACAGGCAATGTGTTAATTAAGTTCTTTATGTTTATTGTCTCATTTACTCTTAAAACAACTCTTTAAAGGAGACATTGTCATTATTCCCATTTCAGAGACGAGAAAACTGAGGCACAGAGAGAGAATTTACTTGCTCAAGATTACATGGCTGGTGGGTGACAGAACTAAGATGTAAATCCAAGCAGTCTGCCCCCAGTGTTTTCCTGAAATAATAACTAAGTTATTTCATATTATATTTTATACTTAGTGATGATATGTAGTCACTAGGCTAAAAATATCTTTTCACTCACTGAAAATTAGTCAATTATATAAAGACTGTTTACTGAGTGATCTCTTTCTTTTTAGATATAATTTTTCTAAAATAAAGAAATATAATTATTGCAAGTGCTTTTGAATATTATTTAATTGTCTTTAATGGGTTTTCCTTTATTTTTTTTTCTGTTTGGGCCAAAATATCAGAAAATCATATAACCAACAGATTCTTGAATATATGACTATAATGCATATTTGTACAAGTTCTGTAATTAAGATAATTTTGAACCTGGCTTATATTGGCATCCCTCAACTAATTTTGTTGGCTAATGATTATGAAATATATTTTGTGATCCTGTTAAAACTTGAGCCAGACCACGTGCCACACCTGTATACAAAGTCCTCTAATGGCTTTTCACGTCATTCTGCATTACATCCAAAGCCCTCACTGTAACTCAGAAAGAATCCCACCACCAGCCCCAACTTTACCTCTCAATCGATTTCCTATTACCCTCACCTTTGTTCACGCTACTCCAGACACTGGCCTCCTTGATATTCGTCTAATGTGAAAACATATTGCCTCCTCAAGGCCCTTGCACCTTCTGTTCCCTCTGGTATATTTTTCCAATGAGTATCCCCATGGCTCTCTCCCTCACTGCATTCAAATATTTACTTAAAAGTCAGCTCTTCGGTGAGACCTTTCCTGGACACTCACTTTAAAATGTTAAATCCTCCTGCACATTCACATCCTCCCTTCTTGCTCTATTCTTTATCTACCATGCTTATCGATGTATGATATGAGTTTACTTACTTATCTGATTTATCTCTCTCCTTAAGTTGTATATTTCATAGGTGCAGGTTTTCTTGTTTTGTTTCCTGTTGTATACCCTACATTCATAACAGTACCTGCCATATCATAGGTGCTCAATAATTATTTGTTAAATTAACCAGTTTATTAATAGCAGTTGGTTGTATTGAATTATTTTAAGTAAGAGCAATTTCCATTGCAAATTAGAAAATTGAAATGTCATTAACATAAATGTACCTCTCAGTCCACCTACTTTGAATATTTGATTTTATCATTCAGGTTCTTTACTTGGCAGCTTGCTAATGGGGATTTAAATTTTATTTATAAAGCATCCCAATCTAATTCATATCACCATCTGCTGATTTTTTTCAGCTTTCCAGATAAGTTAGTATTCAACTGACACCAACTTAATCTAATCAATTGATTGATGGATTGGATGATGGACTGATTAAGTTTTTCATTAAACAAGTATTTCCTGAACACCTACTAAGAATAAGGCACTGCGATAAGAGCAAAAAACTCAAGACCAACAAGAACCCTTCTGCCATAGAACGTATGATCTTATAGGGAAAAGCCATTGGAGCCAAAAACTGAAGCAGGGGCGGTTATAGGGCTATTAGAGTACTTTGGTAAGAGATTAGGGTAGCACCCAAGGAAGTAGAGAGAAGTGAGCAGACACGAGGGATAATCTGCATGCAGAACTGGTGGTATTTCTGATAGATCGGATGTGAGAAACAAGAGGAAAGGAAGATGCAAAGATGCCTTCCAGTTACTTGAAGAAACGGGGTGATGGTGGTGCCATTTACTGGGATGAAAAAGATGAGGGAAGGAATGTGTTTTAGTGGGGCAAGTGTGACATTCAAGAGGAGATGTGAAGTCTAGAACTTATGGTAAAGAGATCTGGGAAGGAAAGATACAATGCCACTTGTATACTGTCACTTGTCATCAGTATAAAAGTGACATTTCAAGCCATAAAAATAGATCACATTGTTTCTGAAAAAATTATAGAAAAGCTGAGAACCTAGGACTGAGACTAGAGAGGTCAATGAGAGGCAAAGATTTCTTGTCAACCAACAAAGGAGATTGGGAAGGAGCAACTCATGTGAAAGAAGGAAAAGCAGGGCAGGGTTCCAATAACCCAAGAAGAAGGAAAATATTTCAAGAAAGAAGGTAAGCTATGAGGTTGAGTCACCTGAGTTGGATTTTATGGAATTAGGTTGTTGGAGATCTTACCACACTATGTTCCAGTGGAATGATGAGAACTGAAACCATAATGGAGAGAGTTGGGGAAGGAGTCAAATGTGAGGAAAAGGAAGTAATGTGCACACACACACAAAACCCTTTTTAGGGTCTATGGCAGTTAAGGATCTGGAGACTTAGTTACTTGAAAGTATGGGTGAGGCAAGACACCTTGGCAGATGCATGAACATGCCATTGGGAAGGGAAAGATCCTGTGAAAAGGGAGTGTTGATAAAGCAGATATGAGAAGGCACAATATAAGAAGCCAAATATGTAAGATGGTGATGAATGGCATCAGTAACATGCCCTCCTACTTGGATAGACGAGGGCACACTCCCTTCATTGTGTCACAAAAACGACAAAGATGCAGGTGTGAGTGTATGTTTGGTGACAGGAAGCAGAGACGTGTGAGTGCATCAGGCAGAGTCCTCAGTCACAAGCTGACTGGATATTAAGAGGAAAATAAATGTATTACACGTGTGCCTGGTAGCTCAGACAAACTCTGGGAGATTGAGCTGGAAAACCAACTCAAATCTTAGCTTCCAGAAACAACAACCCAACCTATCTTTAGAATTAAACTGATAAAGAAATCACTACTACCACCACTGAGCTCAAAATGTGACATTTGAACAGCTGGCACTTGTGCCCCAGAAACTTGCCCATACAGCCATCACCACTGTATCTGCCACCGAGAAAAAAAGAACATTCCTCCTCACTTCCATCTTGTAGTAATAACTCCTTACTTAGAGTCTGGTGCTGGAGCATCTGATGGTAAAGGCTGTGCCTTAGCTCAAGGGCAGCAAAAAACTCACAAGATTATCTTCTATAAAGGGAGGTTTCTCTTTATGCCTTAGAAAAATTCCTAAAGTGAAGAGTGGCTTCACATGTTGAACAGGTAGAATAAGTATCCCACAAGAACATTCGAGGAAAGACAAAATATACTAGTTTAAAAACATCTTAATAACAAAATCTATTAGGAGCACCTGGGTGGCCCATCAGTTAAGTGTCTGACTTCGGCTCAGGTTATGATCTCACAGTTTGTGGCTTCGAGCCCCACGTCGGGCTCTGTGCTGACAGCTCAGAGCCTGGAACCTGCTTCAGACTCTCTCCCTCTCTCTCTGCCCCTCACATGCTTGCACTCTCTCTCTCTCTCTCAAAAATAAATAAATGATCAACAAGTTTAAAAAAATCTATTAAAAAGATAAAATCTCTTCAAGTTAGAACGATATTATCTCAAAGAATAACACATGATAGTAACATAATTTCAGGGATTATAAATCAGAAAAAAAGAAAATCCTTTGATTATGATACAACAAATACTTAATCACAGTTGCAGATCTTGTAATTCCTGATAGTTAAAATATTTCAAAAAAAAAAGTCATTACAAATTTTAATATTTCACAACTTAGCCATGATCCAAAAAGAATGCTCACCACTGGCATAGCTGTTATTCAGGTGTTCTATGTTCACTTTCAGCTCATTAGGAGCCAAAATTATTACAAATTCCTTTTCCCATTTTTAAAATATTAATACATACTGATTCTAAAAAATTCAAGTGCAATAGAAAGTTTCCACAAAATAATTAAAAACATCTGACACTGCATCAGTGCACTTATACTCAGGTACACACACACACACATACATGCACACACACAATTTTTCATAAATGGTATGTAAGGCATGTTGGTCTGTAGCCCTAAACAAAAGAAGTCAAAGAAGAAACAAATAAATGAAAAAATATTCTGTGCTCATAGATTGGAAGAATTAATATTGTTAAAAATGTCTGCACTATCCAAAGCAATCTACAAATTTAGCATAATCCCTATCAAAATTCCAGTGGCACTTTTTACAGAAATAGAACTACCCTAAAATTTGTATGGAATCATAAAAACCCCAAATAGCCAAAGCAATCTTAAGTTGGAGGTATTGCACTCCCTGATTTCAAGATATATTACAAAGTTACAGTCATTAAAACAACATTGTATTGGCATAAATATAGACAAATAGATCCATGGAACATAATAGAGGGCCCCAAAATTGACATATATATGGTCAATTAATGTATGACAAAGGAGTCAAGAATATACAGAAGAAAAGGACCATCTCTTCAATAAATGGTGTTAGGAAAACTGGACAGCTATGAGCAAAAGAATGAAACTGAACCACTCACACCATACACAAAAATAAGCTCAAAATAACGAACAAACAAACAAACAAACAAACTCAAAATGGATTAAAGACTTGAACCAATGACCTCAAACCATAAAACTCTAGAGGAAAACATAGGCAGTAAGCTCCTTGACATAGGTTTTGGTGATGATTTTTTAAATCTGACACCAAAAGTAAAAGCAACAAAAGCAAAAATAAACGAGTGGGACTCCACCAAACTAAAAAGCTTCTGAACAGCAAAGGAAACCATCAACAAAATGAAAAGGCAACCAACTGAATGGGAGAAAATATTTGCACATCATGTATCTGATAAGGTGTTAATATTCAAACTATGTGAAGAACTCCTACAGACAACTGCAAACACAAACCAACAAATAATCCAATTTAAAAATTGACAGATCTAAATAGACATTTTTCCAAAGAAGACATAGAGACGGCCAAGAGACACATGAAAAGTTGTTCTGCATCATTAATCATCAGTGAAATGCAAATCAAAACCACAATGAGACATCACCTCACACCTCTTAGAATGGCTATTATCAAAAAGACAAGAAGTAACAAGTGTTGGTGAGGATGTGGAGAAGAGAGAACCTTTGTGCGCTGTTGTTGAGAATGTAAGTTGGTGCAGCCGCTATGGAAAGCAGTATGAAGGTTCCTAAAAAATTAAAAATAGAACTATTATATGACCCATCTATTACACTGTTGGTATTTAGCAGAAGAAAGTAGAAGTACTAATTTGAAAAGAGATATGCATCCCTATGTTCACTGCAGCATTATTTACAATTGCCAAGACATGGAAACAACCTAAGTGTCCACTGATGGCTGAATGGATATATAATGGAATACGATTCGGCTATAAGGAATGAAATCTTGCCATTTGTGAAACACGCATGGACCGTGAGGGCATTATACTGAAATAAGTCAGACAGAAAAAAAAGAAAAATATCATATGATCTGTCTTATATGTAAGATCTAAAACAACAACAAGGTACAGAGAACAGATTGATGGTTCCCAAAGGTGGAGGTATGAGGTGGGAGAAATGATGAACTGGTTTTTTTTCTCTTTCTTAGTTTAAATAAGTTGAATTTAAAAATAAATAAACCTGTGAATAGTAAAAGAATAATTTCTTTGTTTTTTTTTTTTTTAATTTTTTTTTTCAACGTTTATTTATTTTTGGAACAGAGAGAGACAGAGCATGAACAGGGGAGGGGCAGAGAGAGAGGGAGACACAGAATCAGAAACAGGCTCCAGTCTCCGAGCCATCAGCCCAGAGCCTGACGCGGGGCTCGAACTCACGGACCGCAAGATCGCGACCTGGCTGAAGTCGGACGCTTAACCGACTGCGCCACCCAGGCGCCCCTTCTTTGTTTTTTTTAAGTAGGCTCCACACCCAGCACAGAGCCCAACATGGGGCTTGAATTCATGACCCTGAGATCAAGAGTTCGAGGGTTAACCAACTGAGCCACGCAGGCACCCTTCCCTTTCATAATTGATAAGATGTTGTCCTCATGTTTCCATTCTATTTACATCATTATTTTCAATGGCTGTGTAAAGTGTCCATCTGTTTTGTTTTAGGATGTTCCCAGTTTTCACAATTGCAAAGAGTGCCATGAACATTCTTGAAAGTAGACCTTTTCACAGCTGGTTATCTCTTTAAGTCAAGTTCTAAGAAATGAGGTTACTGAGATACAGATTATATACATTTTATTTTATTTATTTACTTTTTTGAGAGAGAGAAAGATTGAGAGAGAGAGAGTGAGAAAGTACGTGCATGCAGGAGAGAGGGGTAGAGGGAGAGAGAGAATTTTAAGCAGGCTCCATGCTGCCTGATATAGGGCTCAATCCCATGATCCTGGGATCATGACCTGAGCCAAAATCAAGAGTTCAACGCTACACCAACTGAGCCACCCAGACGCCCATACATTTCACATTCTGATGTGTATTACCCAATCATCTTCAGGAATAAGGCACTGATTATATCTTTACCAGCATGGGCTGAAGTGCCCATGGGAACTAAGACTTTTTTGAAGACACTTGTAGGAAATGGGCAGGGATACATAATTTCACACTTTCTGGGGCATCTCTCCTGGATCCTTCAGGGTTACCAGGGCTCTATAATCAAGTTGGCATTTACTATTCCTCCCAGATTTTCTCTCCTATGAATTTCAGTCAGTGGGGAAATGTAGGAGAACAAAGTATGAAGCCAGCGAGTAGCTTCAGACTTTTCTTGTGTTTATAAGTTTCAAATCAAAGTTCATTGGTTTCTCTTCAGCCTATTTGGTTACCTACACAGATTCCACCTGATAGAAACTCATAAAATGTAGTTCTGTGAAACAGCATCTAATCTCATCTCCTCACTTCACAGCTAAGGAAATGAAAACTCAGAGAAATTTAGTAACTTCTCAAGTTCACACAGTTTCTTAGTTAAAAAAAAAAAAAAGTAACAGAACCAAATTTAGTTCTGGTGCTAGGATATTTTCCCTACCCATTTCTAGGTTAGATTATGTCATATGAGTTCAAGCCATTCTTAGATATGTTAAGCATTTGGAGAAGTAGGTTATCTCCTTCAGGATTTGACTTTTAAGCTATGTATCATGTAGTATAGCTCTACTCCCACAATTTAGCAGATATCTTTTTAAAAGTTAGCAAATTTAAACAAAAATATGAATTAACAAAAGTAGATTTCCTTACAACTCCTCCTAAAACAAATTCTCACAAATGAAATAAATTTAAGTATACCATGAAAACACATGAATAAGTCTTTTAATAAATATTTCTGTAGGGAAAACAATATTATACGACTAGTAATTTTGACCTTTTATATCCTAGGTGTTCTTACTTGAGATAGTGCTACATATAAGATATAGTCAATGATAAATTCTGAAAAAGGAGAATTCGTTTCACTGCTCTTTTTGGTGAATTCTCTTGACCAATTTTTCATTGTTAGTCTTTCCAAATGTTACATTTTGGTGTCTAACTTAGTCAAAGAGTCATACCCCAGTAAGAAAACTTCCTGACTTGAAAGGCTATATATTTAAGGCTGTGTGATCTGATAATGAAAGACCTCATTTTCACATTGTGCCTCCAACTAGTTATAGACAAAAATAAAATAAATGCTTTCCTTTACAGTGGAAACCCTAATTTGGACAAGATCTCCATAAAGCTTTTACATTGTTATCAACATATATGGGGTTTTTGCCTTTTAGGGAATTATACACTTGATCTCCCGTAATACATTTGGTCAAGAAAGTATAATGTATTCGTCCTTTACTTACATAATATAAGTCACTGAAAATCAGGTACCCACTTTAGAAAATATTCGGTCAAATATTATCAACAATTACAATGAATCACTTAATGCTCTCTTGGATATGGTCTTCTTTTCTTCAAAGGGGCAATCCTAATTACAGTGTGCAAAGCCCTAAGAGGGTCTACAAGTTAGCAATGTACACATAAAGTGAAACTTCAAAACTGAAAATGTTCTAACCAAATGCTCCCCATATTTCCTCCACTCCATTTTGGAGTATTACTTAGGGTGGGCTATCCCTTTACTCAATGACCCATATTCCACAGATCCAGATTTCACAAGGCTGACAAGCATATTCAACAACAAAGTGCATTTTTAAGTTATGAGACAAAGCCTCTCAATCACCCGAGGTCAAAACTGTGTATTCATCTTTGATTTATTCTCAACCATATCCCATAAGCACAACGGTCATCAGGGTTTATTGATTTTTTTCCCTTGGTTGTGTTACTTTCATTAGTTTTTCCTTCCCTATGGCCATTTTCGCAGATTACAACCTCCATCTCATACCTAATTGGTTTGCTCCATTGTCTTCCTTCTCTAATCTACATGTATGTATTTATCAAAGAAATATTTTAAAAATCCTTTAGTATAGTTATTCTCCTGTATCAACATCTTCAGTGACTCCATATTGCTTAACTCATAGATGGCGAACAGCATGCATTCTGCGTCTATATCCCCATTACATTCATGCCTACAAGCAGAGAGCTCTTTCAACTGAACCTTGAAAATCCTTCCAGAGTTCATTCATAATCTTTGTCAATACAGATTTTAGGATAACCTCTATAAATCCATTTATCCATCCATCAATCAATAAATCAGATATAACATATGATATTTGTTATCCTAGGGTTTCAGAATGAAGCTTCATCTTCTTGATCTAGATTCAACATGTGCCCTTAAGCTTTCCCCAGCAGACTTTCCATCCCTTTTCCAAGAACTCCTCAGGGGCTCTTTATTCCAAGCATATTATCCCACCAAAAAACCCTTTTCCTTTCCATCTCTGTGAATTTCTCACAACATTCCTTCATTTCAAATGTCATTCCTGATCCTTTCTGACTATCAATATAACTTTAGAAAAAAAAGTCCTATTTCTTTGTGACAACCTTTGTAATCCAGGTTAACACAATGTGAGTGGTTTCTTGCCTAAATCTGTAGTCCTTTTGGTCTATTTGACTCATTTAGTAATTAAACACATGATATTCTTGGTATTTCTTCTTATTTAATCTTACATAATTATTTAATTTTTATTTCTTTCCATCTTGTATCAAGTGGGTTGTAGGTTTGAATTCATATTTTTCCTCCATACCTTATAGTAGCACAGGAGCTCATAAATGCAAGCCAATGTTCTAAGTAATCTTTTCTTCATTCCCAAAGGACGAGAAAATGGTAAAGGAAAATATCAATCACCTAAGAATTATAATATAGTGGAGGGGAAATACAAAGAAAACAAGAAAGCAATAAATAAGGTTTAAAAAATAATAATAAAATGCAAGCTTACATGTTGTGACTAAAGAGTGAGGTCACCATTCTAAAGATAATCTGACCTTTTGGAAACAGAAATCCTATCTGGAGTTTTTAAGCAAGAGTATGATATATACCACAGTGAGAGATGAATTGCACTCTCTTCTTTTCCTTGGAGATATATTATCCAACTAACTGCCTGTGTTCTGTTTAGTTTTTTTTTTTTTTATAAAGCCAAATGAGATCATCCATATTCAGGCTTGTTCAACTCTACTCTCTCAAGTAGCAATCAAACAGCTGTCTTCAGTTGCAACTTTGTGACTCATAATACATTCATCCCAAAATGCCCTTGTACATCTTGTAGACCATATCATCATCATCATAATAATAGTAACACTTAAGCATTGTGTACAGTCTTTTTCATCTTCAAAGCTTCTTTAAATTCTATAATGCAATGAAAACGTGACAAGTTGAAAAAGTATGGAGGGTTTTTATTGTTCTAGGAAAAGGGTGTTAAACAGAGCAGCCCTGATTACAGTGTGCGAACCCCTGAAAGGGTCTACAAGTTGGCAATGCGCACATAAAATGAAACTTCAGAGCTGGAAATTATCAGGTTGAAATTATCTCTCTTTTTAGTGTAAATGGAACAGACATCTTAGCTATTAGAGAAATATCAAGTGATGATGTGGTTCTTTTCTGAGAACTGGTTACTGTCTAAGTATCACATTAAACTGCAACTTATAAAGAAATAAAATGTTTTGTTCATCATTTTAAAAGCCTCTATGCAAGCTTAGGTGTTTAGATACTCATTTGTGAAAATAGTTCTCTATATCCAAGGTAAATTTTTGGTTTTAGTTACCATGTTGTTTTTACCAGTCACCTGAACTGCCTACCACGTTCATTTGTTTGCAGGCTCCTCTTTTTGCAGCTTAAATGACACATTTTTTTCTCCTCCACCGTATCCTTGGAGCTTCTTCATTATTTTAGTTGTTCTTGGCTCTCATTCAAAAAAATCAAAATTGCCCCAAATTTCCTTATTTGGATCCCAGAAGAAAAAAAAAAAAAAAGAAGAAGAAGAAGAAGAAGAAGAGAAAACACTGCTTCCTTTTTGGACCTCAGTATTTTTCTTTGGGAACCAACCGACTATTTACCATCAATTTCTAACATCAACTACCCTGCTTCTCAATTTTCTCTTACAAAAGCTATAAATCGGTCATCATTATGTCTTCACCGGCCAGACCAAAAGAGTTACTAAAAGAGTACCACCTATTTGCTTTATTGAAATTAGTATATAACAAGCATTCTTGCAATCTACCATTTCATGAACCACTGGCTCCCCCGAGTCCCAGGGAGGCAGTGAGGGTGGCAGAGAGAACCAGCTCTGAGAGAGGGTATTTAAGTCACATTGATCTGTAAATACTGGTTGCCAGCCCTGATGCTCCGGCCCAGAGGAAGACTCCCGGGACCCCACTTTTCCTCCCTACTATTTCCTTTTACTTGGGTGGAGGGGGCAGGGGAGAAAACCAAAATACAACTCTTTCCCCTGTGCCATTCTGCATTCATCCAGTTCTGAGACACCCCCTCCCCAGGATCCTTCCTGACCCTCTGTAGATCCTCAGCAGACCCTCAGCAACCTTAATCTAGGTCATGACCCAAGGAAGGGAACCACTGATCTATGACCATTCTTAATTATCTTTCAGAGTCACCATAGAATAGCATATTTTTAATTACTTTCCACAGATATGTTGCTTTATACTTGTTTAATTTATATTGTTATTTATTTCACCATTTCCAGTTCTTTAGGAGTACTTCCATTTTAACATATTTCTTAGTGTTGACAATTTAATTTAATGTTGGCATCCATCTGCAAACTCCATTAATACAGCTGTCCTTATCCAATCTTCAGGAAGCTAAAGGAAAATATACTTGTAATCCCTTTAAATACCTTTATATAACAAAATATACTGTCACTGAGCATGTTCTTTGGATTTTGGTCTCTTTTTATTCCATATAATTTTTTTTTGATGCTTAACTAATTCAGCAAGTGTTATTTGGGAAGGAAAATTAATGCTTTGTTGAAATATGAATGTATTACCTTATGTTTTATTTCATTTAGCATTCTTCCGAGAAATGCTATGTTTTTTTTTTTCTAAAACTAATTTGCTCTTATGTTATTCTGCCGTTTTCCAAGTCTTCAGGCCTTAAGATTTTTTTTTTTCCTGTTCATATTTGTTTGGTTACTTTAATTGTAGAATTATATCTGCAGTAACTCTTCTCATTCTTTAATACCATGAATAAATACTTCACAATGTTGGATATAGGATTCGGGAGTAATACCTAAATACCTAAAGGCTACAGCGGTACATCCAAGTTTTTATTTTTTATTTATTATTTTTTCCTATATGTAGTTCTTATAGGCCTGGATGTGGGAATGGATGGGTCCTGACATGCTTTTGGCATATCTGAATCCTTGTCATTATGAGATGTATTATACATGAGGTTTTCTGTACAGCATTATTTTTTAAAATCCAACTGCATACAATCCAACTTTCCCTAGTGTAATCCTATAAGCACGCCATTATGATGATTAAATCATCTCTCCACAACTTTCCCAAGCAGTGAAATTTATATAATGAATATGTAAAGTCATGTTAGCTAAATCACTTATATTTTGCATATGTTCAAAAATATTCCTTGATGTTATCAGTCCATAGTCAAGTTTATTAAATTCTTATGGTATAGTGAGCAAGATTTGTAACACACAATAGAACAGATTTCTCTTTAATTTCGAAGGAAAACCTTTGCATCTTTCTAACTAATAACTTACTCTTCCTCCATATCTTAAAATTCCCCATTCCCTCTGAAATATGCACCGTGGTACTAGCATTTTTTAAGAGGGTACTCTCTTTTAGAGACCGTTTCTTTTTTTGCACATGGTTTGTTGATTTGAAGATACATTTCAAAGATTTCACCTTTAACTGACATGTGAATTTCCTCAGTTAGGAATCCCAAATTTTATAGGTATGCCACTTGTGAAGAAATATCTTACCCCGTAGGCTGAATTTGAGTAGCTCATGGAAAATGAGAATAAACATGGTTATATTTTTCACATCATCAAATTATTTCCATCCTATTCGGAACTGTAGATGTAGTCAGTCTTCTCTGGTTGGGAATTTTTACTTACTGGGTTATAAAGTTTTAGCACAAAAGGCTGAGAATCGTCAACCAGTTGTTCACTTCTGGATCTTGGAATCTATATTTAACTAAATCACTAAAGAGAAAATGATGCTGAGCTTGTGTAAGTATACAATTTAAACATGTTTCTTTTATAACAACAAATCAGATAAAATGGCAAAATATATATGCATCGTTAAGATGACATAAACGTTGTGCCTATGCCAAAGAAGAAAGTTAAAATAAAGCTTTTTCTGGGATTTATTGTATGATGACATCTGAACACATTTCTTCATGGCAATGAAAACTACTCTATTCAATAAACGTTTTCTAAATATTTAGAGACCGTTTAAGATATTTTGTTTTCCTTTCTTTTGCTTTTTTTGTGGAGGAGCGGGGCTCTCCAAAGAATATTAAATAGTAGTTAGAAATGTTTAGAGTCAAATAATCACTGAATTGAAAGGAATCTAAAAACTTGACCAGTTGCCCAAGCAATGTAGAAATCCCTTTGTTCTATTTGGTCTCTATGTGAACACTCCCAGAGACAGGAAAATGATTGCTTCATAAGATAGGCAGATTCATTTTTGGTATTTCTAATTGAAAGAAACCTCTTCCCTGGTTTCCTGCAACATCCACCAATTGTTCCTGCATACAGACTCTGAATCTTCTCGAGACAATCTATTTATTACCATGTACTTCTAATATCATTGAAAACAACTCTTTGAATCTTTTGGTTTTAAGTCCCTCAATGGTTTGCTACTGGGATTGAAGTGTCCTTCCTCAGCTTTGCCACTCTTGTTCGCACAGGCTTCCATTTGACAATATCCTCCAAATGTCGGTGCCCCCAAATTGGAAACAAGAAGTGTCAAGATGAGCTCTAACGAGTTGCAATGGGAATACTATTTTCCTTCACCTTAAGTTAATAGACTGGATGATGTTGTCACCCTTTTAGCATAGTTGTCATATAACTGTCATACAACATGGAGCGTGCTGGCAATGAAAAACCCCAAGTCCTTTTCACATGGTTCTTGATACATAAATTTTCATGTATCCTAAACTAGTCAATAAAGTTAGCACCTAAAATGCCATCCTACCTTGTGTTAATGTTATGGTTTTTGACAACCATTTCAGGTAACAGTGATTCATCATGAAATTCAGAAATCAGGTTAGTTTGGCAATAGATTTGTGCCTCCACCACCTTATCTGTGGTGTCCCTTTCCACAGGTTCAGTTATCCCCACGCTCTGGAAGCAGATGGTCCTCCCCCTGACTTACTGTCAGAAGCTCAGTAGTCGCCTAATGCTATGTCACAATGCCTACATCCTTCACCTCACTGCATCTTATCACACAGAGAGTTTACTATCTCACATCGTTACAAGAAGGGTAAGTACGGATCAGTAAGATATTATGAGAGAGAGAGAGAGAGAGAGAGAGAAAGAGGGAGAGAGAGAGATAGAGAGAGAGTGACACCACATTCACATAACTTTTATTACAGCATGTTGTTACAGTTGTTCTATTTTATTATTGGTTATTGTTGTTAACCTCTTAGTGTGCCTAATTTATAAATTAAACTTTATAAGAGGTAAGTATGTACAGGAAAAAAAAACATGATATATATATATAGGGTTTGGTATATCTATGGTTTCAGGCATCCACTGGGGGTTCTGAATGTTTCCCCCAGATAAAGGGGGAACTGCTGTATTCATTTTTAAGCAACCCATGATGACGTCTAGTAATTACTGCATTTTTCCCCCTACTTACTTATAAACCATCTATCTGATTACATAATCTTGAATTTGACTGGGGGCTGACAACAAGTTGGCTATCATGTAGTTGATGCAATTTGCTTTCCCCTTTTAGAGAATTGGGATATTTTCACATCTCTAGCCTGGCACCTTTCCTGTTGTCCATTATTTCTTAAAGATTACTGACACTGGTTTCATCATGGCATCTGCAAATTCTTTCAGCACCATGGGATGTTATTCCTAAGAAGACTTGAACTCATTTGAAGTGCTAGGTATTTTTCTACTATCTCCTCATCTATTCTGGAATTCAATTCCCTCTTAACGATGTTTGTTCTAACCTTTCCAGTTTGAAGATCATGCTCCTTGATAGAAAAGTTGGGGGAAAAAAATGAAGTCCAGTAGTTCTGCTTATTCTTTGCTGCCTGTTAACATTACAACATCTTTCCTACGCAGTGAATATAACCCTTCCTTGCTCACATTCTGAAGCCAAATAGTAACATTAACAACACAACAAAAACCTACTTTTATTTTTAGCATTTTGATCATTAATAATGAAAAGTCTTAATAATATTAATTGGTGTCGAGGGATTTCTCCTAAGTTAAGGCAATCGGCAGCTCCCTGAAATAGAAAATCATTGAAAGAGCTAGCATGTGGGACAAACCCATGATGAAATCTAAATTGTATATTGTTTCTTCCAAATGATGTGAGGATCTCTAAAAATGGTTTCCTTCGATATTACTTCTAAAGCTAAAGAAATCAGAAGACTTTATTTTCAAACAGAAGAATAAAACTTGATTCAAAATCAAGTTACGTTTTCCAACTTTACTAGCAAATATGCTCCTTTTTGTGGTTTATACTCTACATGTTTGAAAGTTCCCTCTTCAGAAAATCTTGTGAGGCAGGAAAAATCATATTCCTAAACTTTTTGAAGGCTTTATAATGGCTTAGTGAAAGTTCTATGAAGACAATTATGGACACACAGCCCCGTAAAATACGTGGCCTTCAAATTTAATGATCCAGGGGTAAAGAAGAACGAGTGCTTTGAGGTCCTTAAAAGGCTTTGTAAACTAATAACAGGGCATTTGGGGTTTTCCTTTTTAGTATTTAGGAGCCGATATGTATTGATTGCTTAACATATGGTTAAATAGATTTATTTGCACAGGTTTGCCTATCCTAAATACATGTCAATATGTACACATTTATGTAGTACATTCAGTCTCAGGAAACATTAATTAGCAGCTATGCATGCAAATAGGCACTTGCACTATATCACTTTTTCAACCATACATATAAAAACATTTTGAGTTACACCATAAAAGTGCTAATGTTTCAGAGAAATGTGACTTTATTTTTGTATATAAACATCTGCCAAAACAGTGTATTTTCAGACAAAGTAGTTGAAAAACTTAATTAAAGATAAATTGAAAACACACAACATGTCAGTATATCAAAAACAAGAGTAATATCATTAATACTAATTTCTCAGGTTAAAGAATTTCCGTGAACATCTTCCAAGGGGAAAATCTATACAGATTAAATGCCATTTACTCCACAATTATTACTCTAAAAATGGACAATATGTAGAAATAGGAAGGTGGAATCATGATTCAAAATTAGAAAAAAAATGTTTTTAAGAACACTTTTAAAAATTATCGTAGTGTGACAAAATTAAACAAATAGTAGCATAGTCAGTAGGGATAGGTAGAAGATGGTATTTCTAAACATATAATGAAACACCATCTATAAAATAAAGGGGGGGCTGATAAATTATGGAAAGGCTTATATACATAGTGATGAATATCTTCCTGGGATGTATGTAAGTGGTTATCACCAGACACCAGGAAATACAACTAAACATTCACCAGCAGCCCATGGGATTTAAACCCGTTGCTTGCAAAGACATTCTTCTAGATCAGCCTCCGTCCAAGGAGGCTGTCAACGTGACTTATGTTACCCTTGCTCTTTCACCGCCCTTATGATCCTACCTCTGTGTGGTTTTATTTACTTCTCTTTTTCCTTCTCTGCTTGCCTGCATACTTTCTCCCTACTTGGTCAGGTTGCTGATGCTACACTGGAAGACTTTCATCTATTTTGTTTATCCCAGACAACTGCAGTTGTTAATAAGAAATGATTCTAGTATTAATTCACCTTTTGCAAACCGCTGCCTTTTGGTAACATTCAGTGGAATGGGACTAACTTTAGCATAGACTAGTTTAATTCATTCTGTACCATGGTTACAAACTGGAGGCTAAATCCCAGCTAGCCATCTCACATTTAATGTCACTGGGTACGGGAAAATAAAGAGCATATGAACCAAATATCCTGTGAGGGCAAAGCCTGTATCAACTTTGTTCACCACTTTGCAGTGCTCAGCACATGGAAGGTGTACATAAATAAATGTTGAATGTTCAGTGAGTCTACTGATCAGTAAAAATCTATTACTACCTGGACTATTAATGGCAGCCTAGTCCCACTAACCTAACAAAAATTTATATGAGCTATACGGGAAATTTGATTATTCCTACTGACTTATACACACAGTTTTCTATCTCTTTTATTTCATCAATGACAGTAAAATTACAAGAGTCTTCAAGCAAGAAAAGACCCTGGATGCCATTTTACAGATGAGAAGATTGAGATCTACAATAATTAAGATCTACAATGTAAATTTAAAATTCTAGGGGCTACTGGGTGGCTCAGTCAGTTAAGTGTCCGACTTTGGCTCAGGTCATGATCTCACAGTTCATAGGCTCGAGCCCCGCGTCCGGCTCTGTGCTGACAGCTCAGAGCCTGGAACCTGCTTCGGATTCTGTGTCTCCCTCTCTCTCTGTCTCTCTCTCTCTCAAAAAGGAAGAAACATTTAAAAACATCATAAAATTCTTAAAAACTCAGGTAAATGTAGATATTTGAGTGTTCTTACTATGTGCTAAGCTATAGCAATTAATGAAACCAAAAAACTCCCTTCCCTCGTGGAATTTATATTCTGTCCTTCCTACCAAAGAACTTGATCTATAATGGATGTGCTACATATATGTGAGATAAATGACAATTGCTTAGCTAATTAGTTATGAAGCTGATTTCCATCCAGATCTCTAAAGTGTTAATATTTGTAATTTTTCCAAAGTAGTATGTGGCTTCCCTAATAATCATCCAAACTATAATTTTCTAAATAATTTCAAGGTGAGGTAAGTTACTTTTTAATTATACTTACTTTTTTGGTAATAGTCACAAGGTAAGTATGATCATATAGGGGTGGGAAAGGCTGGATTATTGAGTCTACCGTATCGCAGTTCATTTCTCTCCTCTCTATCACACACACACAAACACACACCCTACATACATACACATACACACGCATATGTGTATATATATATATATATATATATACATACATATATATATACATATATATATGTATGTATGTGTGTGTGTATATAATTCAGTGACTCCACAGACATTGTCAGTCCCATTTTATAGATGAGCAAAATGAGATTGAGAGAAAATGGCATAGCTACTAATAGACATAAATGGATTTTGACCACAGAGCTGCCTGACTCTAAATCCCATCCCAGGCTCACACAACCTACAACTAATCCTGCACGGCCAGCTGATCTGCCAGGAAATTAACCTTCAGAGTATGACTTACGCCCCAGGGGATTTTAGGGCTACTGTGCTACATTGCACCTGGATTCTTCAGGTGCTCATCTTAGGGAATACCACTGAAACCTCATACAGTTTTCAATGCCAGACAGAAAATGAAATACTGGATAAAACCACCAGTATAGACTGCATTTTCAACTCAGGCTCAATAATGATTTCTATTTCACTTATAAAAGTAATATGAGCTAGCTAGCAGAACTCTGTGAATTTGAGTCTTAAGAAATTAATATTCCAGCTTTCGAACTGGAACGATTGCCAAATCTAGCAGACATAAATCTTTCTGGAACCCTGCTGCATTGGAATTTGTTGAACACACTCTCCTAAAACTCCCTTCTCTTAGCTCCTGGATGTCTTCTGGTATCTTCAACTGCTCTTTCTTAGTCTCTTTCTCTCAACCAGTGTTGTTCTCAGGGATTCTGCATCCCTTTACTCTTCTAAGTCAACCTATTTTCCCCATGTGATCATGTTCTCCTATCATGATTTAAATAACCAAAAATAGACTGATGGCTCCCATATCTTTATCTCTACCCCGACCTTTCCTCAGATACCCAACTATATAAATCCAAACTCCCGATGGACATTTCCCTCTGAACTTCCCAGTTCTCTCACAGTTTGCTTTGCTAAAAATCAAAAGTATCATTTCCCATATCTTCCTCTTGTCACCTGTTCCTCACTCTGCATTTGCTTTGTAATGTGTTTCAGCTTACGTGTCTCCGGTCCTTGAATCCAAATGAGATCATTCACATTAATGCCTGTGGCTCACTGCTGTGTTAGCAACTGCAAGACCCCTGCAATGCCTTTTACCCCTTCAGGCCTAGGCTCGATACCTCTCAAAATCTAACCCATTGCCTAGTCTCACTCAGCTTAGATCAGTGCTTCCCAAACTTCAATAGACACATGAATGACCACAGGAACTTGATAAAACCAATTCTGATTCAGCAGGGTTGGGTGGGGTCTGAGATTCAGCTCCCAGGTTCTGCCCATGCTGCTGTCTGCAGACTACACTTTGGAATCATCTTCTCACTGATCTTGTCGCCTCCGTATTTGTCCTCTCAAACAGCCTCCCTTTACATTGGCTCTAGAATGAGCTGGAAAACTAATCAGGTCTGCTGCTTAACATCCTTCTCTCTCAGGCACTGGAGAAAATTCTTGCTTCTTCATATGGTTCACAAGGTCCTCTAAAGAAAGATCTAGCACCCCTCAACCTCTCCGGACACATCCCACAGCATCTCACAGATTTTAATGCACCAATAAAACAAGCCTCATCTTCGGTGACCCTTTCATCAGGAAGCCTCCTGATTACAGTATTCCCCATATGTTCCTGCATATTTCTTTCCATGTGTTTATTTCCCATTTCTGTATCATAAGCTCCTTAAGGTGAAGGGCAATCTCTTGGTCACTTTCAAGATCCACAGTGTCTAGGACAGTGCTTGCATATAATAAATCTTCAGTAATTGTTTGCTGAGTTAAACTGAAAATATTTAAAATTTCCACCTTCCACCTTTAAAAGGGCATAAGCCTCTTGAAGGCAAAATATAAATATGCCATCACGGTTTTAGTGGAAAACTACAGCATAAGCTTGAAGCATTGGACCACTTTCAGAAACAGTGGCAGAGGATGATTTAAGAAATTAATCAGAAAGCAGCTGCTTTTAAGTCTTGTCTTTCTTTGTAGCACATTTTCCTCATGGACATTAGATAAATATGTGAATTTTTCATCTTCTGAAAATATGAAAAAGTATATCACACTCCCTGCCAAAGTGATACTACTTTGATGAACTAACTCATATTCACACATGCCAAATATTGTGAAAAGAGAAGAAGACATAGGAACACGTGGAAAACACACTAGTTAAAGCAAGAGTTCATTCAACGGGATTGAGATACGTATTCGAAAAAGGGCTGAAAAATACAACTTACAGCAACTGCCAGAACACAAATTAATTTTATGAATGTATGAATTTATTAATGGCATTAATTTTCAACTATGTCATCTCATTTTTAATATGCGGGAGTCTTATTTGAAATACATAATACATTCAGCCCAAACGTCTGATGTCAGCTACAATCACAGATGAGGTAAAAAAAAAACAAAGTTTGGGTTTCCTTCTGGCTGTGTTTAGATGACTTACTAAAATGTGCAGGTACCGAGACCCTCCTATTGGTAGGTCTCCGGCTGCACAGTTCACTCCCTGCTTCGGCAACATACCAGGGAAAATTCATGATTGATGACCTGTGGAAAGATTAGAAGAAGGAAAAAAATATGCTACACTTGCTTCTCTACAGGCAGACTGAATTTCCCTTTTCAAAAAATAACTATTTTCTTCTCAGAGCTGTTTGCATGTAGGCAAATTCAGCTGGTTTGAAAAGCTTCTCTCTATGAGAAAACACAAAGGTAAATAGCTTAGTTTATGGAAAAATGACCTTTATTAAGTAGCTGTGATGGCCAATTTTCCCTGTGAGTTAACACATTTCTGGGCTTTTTCAGTTGTTGTAACAAATAGGTGATATTCTTAGCAGAATGATTAAATGTGTCACAAACATAAACCAAACCAGTTTCTACTGAATAGTAGTTTACATTAATTTCTGACTTAAATACGCTTTTTTTTGAGATAGAAAAAAAATACATTATATAATTTGCTCCTACAATTTAAGGATTTAGTGCCTCTAATTTTCTAGGTGAAACAGTCTTTAATTCTCCACACCTGCATTCTTTTGAATGGGTGAGGACCGCCCCCTCCAAAGGATCTTCTCTGGCTTCAAGAAAAAGCTTTTCTTGCCCTTTCCTTCTGTAGATGGCATGTTTTCTTTGAAAGATTCTTACTGCATTGTAAGAGTCAAATAAGCATGTTTGACCCACTCTAAACTTTCACAAAGGAAAAACATGTTCCTAATGACAACCCCTTTAAAATTAGTTGTTCACATGGAGTTTCGATTCTCATACGTGTCAGGATTATGATGTTGTTGAAGGACACTCAGAGTATTTATATTTATTCTGAGCTCTTTGAAAACTGAAAACAATGCTCCTTTCTATCCAAAGGATATTCAAATAAAGTTATACATTGAAAGGGTCCTGGCAAAGCTGGACTTATTGGAAAACATTCTTCGCGGGGTGTTGAAATGGCAACTGCCTGAGGGAGGTTAGGATGTTTGTATGCACTCGTGCTACAGGCAACTTACTTCTAGAATGATCCTCTTCCCTGACATGTGAACTAAGTAACGTTCACCCACCTCACTCCGGTGGAGGAGTTTCATGAAAGCGTCTTTGCCCCTACCTGGTACCTTTTATCCAAGAATATTTATGAAGTGACATTAGGAGACAAAAAAGTGGAGAAAAATGAAACAAGGAAGAAGGAAGAAAAGGATTCTTAGAAAATTATTTGTACTGAGATTTCTATCAGGAGAGTTTAGTAACAACAACAAAAAGAAACTATCCTCAGTCATAAAATTTTGTCTGTAAGTTGCCACTTTTAAGTTACCTAAGATATAGTAAATCAACATTTTAAAAAGTTGAATTGGGAAGGATTAAAAAGCTCTATTTTTTTTTTGCAGAAGGGTTAAATTAAGCCCAACTCAACTCAACATTATTTCCTCTGTGAAAGGACATAAAAAACAAAAGTGAATTCCTAGAAGTATGGAATAGTATCAAATGGCATGAAAGATACAATGAGGTTTGAATGTTTTTCAGGTGCTTTCTCCTAAAGTTACACAACAGAATCAACGTAGAAGTGCACACAGTTTAAAGAAAATATTGCTGACATTGGAGTATTTCCTTTTTAAAGAAACAACTTATAGTCAGGAATGAAAATGTATGGCGATTCTAAAACAGGCCCCAGAATATGCAGTTTTGTGTATGTTTAAATTATTGGGAGTATTACAGTTGTTGAGTGTTCATTTAAAATAGCATTTGCCAAAAAAAAAAAAACAAAAAAAAAAAAAACCACAAATACATAGCATTCGCAATAAATTGCATTTTTCTACATGTAAGGAGAAGGTTATAATGCAAATAAATAAATGTCATATTTAAAAATAATCTGATCCCCTCTGTTCTAAATACAGATCACTCTTCTACCTTCTCCAAAGGCAGTTATTTTCACACACACCCCCACGCCGCCCCCCACCCCCCCCACCCCGCATTTATTTTTTTACTGGGCACTAGAAAGAACAGAGAAAATGAGTTAGTAAGATATTTTCTCCATTGGTTCATATAGGAACATTCAATGTGTTGACACATGTTAGGTGAAATCCTCCCACAAAGGGACACCTTCCCATTAAGACATCGTTGCTCAGTTGCTGGTTTAGGACATTTTCCCGGAAGAGCCAGAAAGACAAATGGAATGATGTGCATAGAGCACTCAGCATCAGGCGCTGCTCGCAACAGGTACTTAGAAAATTTCAGCAATGATGATGAGGGTGGTCATGAGGATGTATGATTGACAATGACAAAATACATGGAGCAGGGAGGAACTCTGGTAGTATATCCTAATTGCAAGCAATATTTACTTCTGTTTTAACGCATAGAAAACATGAGAAATTTATTCTTCAAGAGCTAGTGTCACAGACACATAGGAAGATGTAACAGGTATATTTAGCAATGAATATTTTCAATGTCATGAGGCAAAATTGTCCTTTTAAATCAAATTTATAGAATGCTGTTTTTCGTTTTTCAAGTTAATGGTCCAGTATTTAATCTTGAATTTTAAGGAAAAGAAAAACAACATAAATCCACTGGTAGTGCATCAGAAATGCGTTGACAATGTATTGAAGCAAAAGCTTTCAAGTTGTATGAAGCGGTCAGGGAGAGGTAGGATGTATACTTCAGCAGGAGAGTGTCAGTGTTTTGTTACTAGAACACTAGTCTCTGAAATGTGGGTGTGATCTATTAAGTCGTTACACAAATTAGATTTTAAAATCCTCACACATAGTCTGGCAGGTTAAAAATACTTTTGCCATCCTCAGGAAATCACAACAGTAAAGGCATTCGTGTGCTGGAGGAACTACTGTTTTTAGGGACATTTTCTTTAGATGTTGGAATCAAGTTTTCTAACTCTTTCCTAAGAGCCTTCGTCATGAGGAAAAAAATTAATTGTCAAGCTGTAAAAATGAATGTTTGGGAATTGCTCAGATATAAAACCTAGCAGAGCACACTTGTCCTAGTAACTTTTTAAAATTTGTGATCCATGAGTCCCAGAGGTGAACGCCATTTCTGCTTCTTGGGATGATTCTTAAACACAGAAATGAGACTGCCTGTGATTTGCCAAATGTTTGTTTCCATTTTATTGACCTAAAATGTCATAAGAAAACAATACCCTCACGAGCTGTGTGAAGGAAGAGTAGCGTAGCAGTAATCTGGCTCATAGAAAATTCTGTGTAAATCTGCCTATATTTCAATTATGGCAAAATCAGGTTAAAATAATTCTTCAGTCAAGAATTTTCAATTTTATTTTGCTCTTGCAATTACTTATTTAAAATTCTGGAGAACGATATGGATAAATAAGGTGAAATGGACCCTATTTCTATCCTTTAGGGGAGTGAGAAATAATTTGGCAGTCTTGAGTATTAATCAACATTTATATGTCAGATTAAAAATACAACACTTACTAAAAAATATATACATAAATACACAAATAAGTTTATAAATAAATAATTTGCTTTTCATCTTTAATAAAATCCACACACCTGGTCTTAAGTTACTAAATCAGACTAGTCAGTATGTTTTGGATAAAGTTACTAAGCCAATCCAGAGAACTGCCTCTTCAGAAACCAGGGCGACATCTTTGGTGGAAAATAACTCAAGATACTCTAACAAAACAATAGTCTAGAAAAATGCAGCTATGGCACTAAACTTTGATAAGTTTTTAGATCCAGTTAGGATACTTGCTGAAAAGACTACTCACAAAATAATTTCCTTTATTCCTCCAAAAGTGACCATCTCTTTAAAACGTTTGCACTGCAATGTGACTGCTTTTTAAATGTTGTCAGCTACTTAGAATGATGGGGCGCTCTTTGTTTGTCAGTTCATTAATTTATTTAAGATGTGTGTATGGTCAGATTCATGAAGGTAATAAATCTCTTTTGCAGAGACAGATAATTACTTTAACATGGCACGACACAATAACACAGAACTTAATACAAAGCAAGTTTAAGCATATGCATGATAGGAAACAATAGAATGTAAGTATTAATAGAAAATAAAAAACAGTTCTCAATTACATAATCATTGAAAAGAACACATTTAGAAGTTGAACATTTGATATTTTCCCCCTCTAACAAGCTTGCCTTATTGCTAGATACTTTCCCACATTAAAATTCCACTAATGCCACCGTATTCAGATCTCTAGGGAGCCCTTTCTCTCTTGAAAATATTTTGGGGTTTCACAAAAATCGTTTGCCTGTCTCACTGGATTGAACCTCAAAGACTCCTTTGACGCAAGTGTTATTTTGACCACGTGAACATGGTTTCCATTTTTTAACTAGATTAAAACATGCATGAACAAACTGCTCATTGAACTTTAATGTCGCTTTGTTGCTTTGATGGTTTACAGATTTCTGTTTCATAGATGGATTTCCCCCATACATTCTAAAAGTGAAATGATACATTGTAATTTGAATGATAATTTTGTTTTGATGATTTAATTGATAGCAGACAGAGGGATACGATCCCTGCTTTTCCATTTATGCTTTTTCCCTGGCTGAACAGATGAGACAATTAGGAGTTTCATAAACATCTGTAAATAATTAAGGGATGTTACACTAAACTGTATTTCCTTTACCTTCACCCGGACTTTTCTTGAGGAACTACATGGTAATCCTGGTTCAGAAAAAGAGCACCTTCTTGTCACTCAGATTCCTTGACTTTTTTTTTTTTTTGTCAGTTTAGGTGACGATTAAAGGCAATCTGCCCACGTTAATTTTCATGACGCCAGGGAAAGTCCTCCCACACCCTTTATTATTATCATTCCAACAGTATTTGCATCTACTAACTTCACCTTTAGCATGGCATTCTAGCTGTCTTTTTTTTTTTTAAATTGGGGTTTTCAAAATCATTCCTGTGTTTTTACAAACCTGTTTTCAAAAACATCAGGCAAAATGCTGGAGGAAAAAAAAAAAAATCAGAGCATCGTTTCTAATCTGCTTGCTTGATTCTCCAGCAATACCATATTTTAGAAGAGCTGTTTATCTTTGCATGGACATGTAAAAAAAGGAGAGTGCCAGCTGTTCAAACCTGCTCCACCTCTGTTGCATCCAAGAAGCTATTCATTTCCGTTTATCAGCTATTAAAAAGATTAGATTACATCCCAAATGGACTCTGACTTTCAGGGAAGAGCGTCCTCAACAGATGAAAAAAAAATTAATTCAGCTACCAAAATGTCTCTGTTGGCTTCACTCCTAACAGGACCTTACAGCCTAGTAGAAAGAAAAATTCTATCAGCAAACTGAAAAACAAATCAAAACGCTTTCATTGAGTGCTGTTTGGTTATCCTAACACATACAAGGTCAAAGTTTGAGGAGCTACTATATATTTATTTTGACCTTGACCTGCTGCCTTAAGTTTTCAATGTTGTTTTCTATTTATAGAAAGTTGAAGCCTCGGGAAGTCTTATGGCATTCCCTAGATAAACTGTTTTTCTCCAAGTCCACCTTCTAAAATTCCTCCCTCCACTCTGATCCCCTCAAAGTTTGTATTGTTGGTAGTTGGTTAGACTTTTCCACTGAAAGGTTCAGGAATACTGGAGGGACTTTTTTTTTAATCATTAGGAGTTTTACTGGAGGTAGAAACGGGGTGAAATCTCAAATGTTTTAGTCTCTCGAGAAGTATGGTTTTGAATTTTTACACTTTGTTTGAAGTAGAGTTTCCAAATAGACGGGTGTACAGAAGCAATCAGTTGGAAGAAGCTTCACAAACTGGAGGAACTCATGTATCCAGTCTTCTGGTCGAGAAACATTCCCACACCAACCACAGAGAAGCACCTCTCTGGGCCTCCCTTTTCCCCACCAATGGCGGCAACTTTCCTAAACTTTACTGAACCTTTTCAAAGCACTTAGTGAATTATTATAAATTAACGCCTACATTATACTCACCACCTAGGTCAAGATACTAAACTTTGCTAGCCACCCAGGAGCCCTTCCGTGGGCCCCCACGCTAACTGCGGCCATTCCCTCTTCAACTTCAGTCCTCATTTTTATATAATCATTTCCTTGCTTTTATTTTTATAGTTTTGTCAGCCAAGCATGAATCCCGACACATTATACTTTATGTTTAATCTTGGTAGGTCGGATAGCTCTCAGGCAGGGCATTTTCAAACAATTGTACAGAGTATAACTGATAATATAGTCAATATATTGATTTATATTTATTTGCTATTGCCACACTTCAACCTTTACACGGCCTGCACAAAATCTTGGTATTATGAAGCTTGTAGGAGAAACAAGTTAAAGTGGATTAATCAATGGTCTGGGAAAGAAACAAATCAGTAACCAGTGCTTTAACTCCCCTTCTGCAGAGGCCCAGAAATGGACCAGCTGGGAGCAAAAATTAACTACCTTCACTTAACTGTGTTCTCCCAGCTCTGGGGCAAATGTGTGATTCCTGACAGACAGATTTGCATTCTGCCTGTTTGTACCTTACCTAGAGTATGAATGAACAGAGGACTCCAGTCTCCAGCCCTGACAGTCCCTTTTTCCTTGTAAAGTGCATTTATTCATCACCTCGTTAAAATGAAGAAAATGAACAAAATATAAACAAGTTAGATGAGAGGACAGTAGGGGTGGTCTACTATTAAATTCTAACCTAGAAGAAAAGATTGCCCCAGGAGCAGATAGATGATAAGACTTCATGGCCACTGCAAGTATTTCTTTCCCTTATTATTAGTATTCCATTCAAGTATGGGTCCAAGACCCAGGGATGAGGTGTGTAAGTGGAAATTGAAGAACAAAAAAATTCACACACACACACACACACACACACACACACACACACACACAGGGAGGGAGAGAGAGAGAAAGAAAGAGAGAGAAAAAACAACCCTCCTCATCAAGAGTGCTTGTTGCATACAGTATTTCTTTTGGCAAAGTTTAGACATGTCTTTCTAGTTAACAAATGTATTCTGCTGTCAGCTCCTTTTAAGAATTATACTCCATGCCTCATGCCAAATAACCTCTTTAAATATTAATAAATAACTCAAGGTATCTTAGAGAGTCTGTGCTTGAGGAATTATGCTAATACTTTGAATAGAAATGACAGAGGGAATCCCCCCTTAGATATCTGCTCCCAGAAGGAAGCTTCCTTAAATTCTGCCTCCAAACTGGTGCACTCCCATAAAAGAGGGGATAAAAAGGAAGTCAATTTATTTTATTTCTGTGAGCTATATGGTGCACAGACCTACTGTGAACTCCTCCTAAACTGTGTGGTTTCATTGTCAAGATTCTTCATTGTTAATCCAAACCAGGCCATCCTGATCCTGCCGTGTAACCGACATTACAATATTTGCTGCTTAGATAAACAAGAATAAAGAGTCCTAAGCAAATGGCTAGAAGAACTCACTGAATCTTCTTCTGCTATCTGTGCTCATGTGGTGGGAACTTGAAGGAATCCTTTGATTACTCTTGTTGCCACAGAGTATGCCTTGTGTTTGACGTGCCGCCATCATAAATTGTGTCTATGTGTGTTTTCTTGGCTTTATCCCAGTTGGCTGATTTTATTTTTTGTCAATCTTTTAGAGGCCTTCGATATTCATTCACCAAAGCAAAAATGATTTTTCTCTTGGCTATCTTCAAAATACTACAAATTATCCCTTTGGGAAATCACCCTTCTCACATGGACTTTGTCCAAGAGATACAAACAACTTTAGAGTTGAGATATTCATCAACTCAACTTTGTGACATCAGCAAAGGCTGAGCTAATTTCCAGAGTAATGTCAGGTTAAAGGAGGCTGATCTTAGGAGGTGACCTGTGTCTCAGCCTTTCTCGCAGGGGGAACTTATGACTCCAGCTCTTGGCTTCTTCTAACATAATCTCAAACAAGAGTCTTCTAGCTATACCCACCCTGATCATCTCCAGGAGAATTAAATCTCTAAATTCATTACTATTTAGTTGCATTATTCTTTCTTTATGAAATTAGTATGTTGTTAAAACAAAGCAGATCCCATATGTAAGGGTTTCCAATTTTCTTTTGTTCAGAACTGGGAAGGAGGCCATGGAAAATATCACAAAACACGATTAGAAAATTACTATTTTATAATGCAAAAGGTATATATAATTAGTTAATATTTGAATAATGTGTGTCTGTGTCTATATACCCACATATGCTGTGTATACATATATACATATGCATAAATAATGACACACACAGTCATCATTTGAGCTAATTATGTTCTATGAAGTTGCTGTTAACACTGAATTAGAGCATATTGGAGCATTGTTCCTAGGGGAGATACAGGGTTAGATTCCTGTGAACCTCTGGTCACAAGAGTTTCACCAACTGATCAATACATAACCTTGTGTTATGTGTGTTTCTATTTAAAGACACGTTATTTAATACGTGAAAAGGCAGAACGCTGCCTTGCTTATAACTCAGCTGAGAACATGGATTTCCAGTAACTCAAATTTTTTGTTACTTTCTGCATGTTAGTGAATGACTATAAATTGCTGTGAGTGTTGATTTTGGGGTTGCAGATAATTGTTACTGAATAGGCCAATTTAAAAATATGGGATCCACAAACAATGAGGAACAACTTTATAGTATAGTGGTTATATATCACAATCATATCACGCTCATATTGAAGCACTATAATTGGCTGAATTATCCTTTTTTTTTCTAAGCATTTAGGTGTTTCTAAAATTTAGTATCGTAAATAAAGCTTCAATGAATACATTTGTGCACAAGTGTATGTCTACATTTCAAATTATTTCCTTCAATGAAATTTCTCAGAGTGTCATAGGTATGAAATCAAATGGTAGGATGATTTCACACCATTTGTAATCAACTGTTTAAAGACGTGGCTAAATTTACACTCCCACTAGTAATGGATAAGTTTCATTTTTCCAAAAGGGTGAGGAGCTCTTCATGATCCAGCCCTTGATTATCTCTCTGGAACTTACCTCTGTCATCACCAATAGGATGACCCTATCAGGCAGCTGTACCAAACTACCCCCAGGCTCAACAACATCCCATAAACGCTTGGCCTCCATGTTTGTCTCCTTTATCTTGTATCTAACCCCCTAGTACTACATTTCACATAACAAAGATTTGTTGAAGGAATGAATCAACGAATAATGTCTGAATGAAACGCATGGTTTCTCACCAAATCCCTATTGTGAAAATGAGTGAACATGATGGAGTGACAGTACACGATCAGTGCTGAGGGTCAAGGGTGATGATTGGGTTCTATCTGCTCACTTCCTTTCTCCCTGCTATTCAGTTTAGGGCAGAGTTCAAGATCACAGACCTGGGACTCAACACAGGTTGAAATTCTAGTACAGCCACTTATCAACTCCATGGCTTCGAGTAAGTCATTTTGTTTTTCTGAGCTTCAGTTGCTTCATCTTTAAAATTGGAATTATAACACCTACCTCTAAGTACCATTGTGATGATTAAAGAAAAGAATATGCATAAAATGTTTTACACCCACATAAATTCTCAATATGTACCTGGGCATTAAAAATCACCTCATTCCATTCTGAACTCTGCTGTCAGATTAAACTTTCAAAACCTGTCCCTGTATATTTCATCCCTATGTTCAAAAATGCCTTTCTGGGGGCAACCTGAGTGGCTCAATCGGTTAAGCATTCAACTCTTGATTTCAGCTCAGGTCATGGTCTCACAGTTGGTTTGTGAGTTCGAGCCCCATACTGGGCTCCACGCATTGACAGTGCAGAGAATGGTTGGATTTTCTCTCTCTCTCTCTCCCTCTCTCTCTCTGCTCCTCCCCCACTTGCTCTCTCTCTCTCTCTCTCTAAGTAAATAAATGAACTTGAAAAAATGCCTTTTCATATTCAACTAGTCATGCTGTGTCCCCTTGAACATGTCCTTATTCCTAGGACACTTGAGCCCATCCTCTCTCTTTGTATCTCCCACCAAACTGAATGGGGTGCTTTATGTTCACCTCCCCCTGGTCTTACTCCCTACTGAGAGCTCATGTGTGGTCTCTTCATCATCATATTCTCATCTCCTTGTACAAGGTATGACCAACAATATGCTCACAGTGAATTTCTAATGAGTAAATAAATGGACTCTCCCTTCATTCTCTTTATTACAATCCTTTGAGGCTCATGTCAAGCGCCACTATGATAACTCTATAGGACATTCATCCCAAACTACTCACATCAATATCACACACCTTCCTATAAAACTTTTGGACGTTGACACAGTGGATTCCTCCTTCCTTTGAAGGCCATGGCATTTTATTTATACCCCCATAGGCACCTGGATTTTTTACCTGGAATTATATTTATTGACCTATATCATCTACCTTTCAGAATGTGTATTTTTCCAAGGATGACATCTTATGTTTTAGGAGGTTCTGTCGCTGCCAAGTGCAACATCTTACACATAGTCACTAATTGATATTTGTTCAATTGGATCTATTCAACTGGTTGTAAGTCCTTCTTTAAAACCACAGAGCAATACCCACATAATATCCTGTAGTTAGATATTATTAACTCTCTTTTACAAATTAAGACACAGAGAAAGTCATAAATTGTGTAACGTGGGACTTTTGAGATAAACTAAAAAAGACTTGTCTCTGCAATTTCCACAGTTAAAGGGGAATATATACATGGAAACAGTTCGGGTGCAACTCAATTTCTCATACCCACACTTGTGTTAATATTTACATATTTCATGTTTCCCTCCAACCTTGCTGTTACTTTATTATCCAGACATTTGTGACCTTCTATCTATGTTTCTAAAACCTTAATTTTCAAGATTCTCAATGGTCTGTTTTCTGTGGTCTGAGATAAAGACAGCCAAAACATAATATATGATCTTTATTAACAGCCTTCCTAAACCTACTAAAAATAATACTAGGAATAATCATAGGAATATCTTTTTCTTGTACACTACTTTATAGTGTACATATATCCTATAATTTGATCCTTACAACCACGCGATGAGGCATTTAAGGCAGTGCTATTATCCCTGCTTTGCAGATGAGGAAGCTGAGACAATTACATGAAAGGTTAATTGATACTCAAGGTAATTCACTTGGTAAGTGGCAGAGACATGAGTCAAGTCCAAGTTGTCTAACTTGAATTTCTTTCCATTCTATCCAAGTGTTTCCTAGGAATGCTCAAGAGCAACAGTGAGAAAAAAAGATAAGAAAGAGTGGAGGAAAAGACACAGAAGTATGAAAAGAGTGAGCGGGATCCATTAGATTACTTTAGGGATATTCTGACAAGAATATTCTAAAATTTCTGTGTGTGGAAGGGAAAGCTTAGTTTTGAAAATGATATTCTACACACACCAATGAATACTCTAGAAATTTCATTCATATTTGTGGAAGAAAGCATGCACTCTCAAATCTGCAATCTGAAAAGTAAAATCTGTAAAACCAATATGCAGAATCGATTTGAGTGTCTTATTTAAAGACTCAAAAATACAATAGAACTCAGGGTTACGTTAGTTATTTTTTAAAGGTTACAAACATAAGAAGAAAATAATACAGGCTGCATCTTGCTCAAAATTGTTCTTTATAATTAAATCTTCAAGTTTGGGATAGAATAGAATCCCCATGCCACCGCCCCAGTAAGTGAGTATATCATCTTGCCCTAAAATGAAAATAATATATATATTTTTTAACAGATTATGTTTTGTAAAAATAACTCAAGGGCAAAGAAAATATAGAGATGGTTGAAAAAGATCACCTCCAACGTCACTGCCCTATCACATGAATGTATAAACACATAGAAAGAAGAAAGAAATCCACCCCCCACCTTTTTTTTAAGCAAAAATCAGATCATCCCATACATGCTGTTTTGCCCTGCTTCCCCAGTCCTCTGGCTCTCTCTAGCATCTCTCCGTGAATGAAGCTGAATGTCTGGCACCTGCATTCCTTCAGCTTTTTATATATTGAGTCAAAAACAGTGCAGCCCAAAGGAAACCACATGTGTTGAATCTCTGACATGTGAATTAAACCCAAAGTGGGTTGTTATGAATATGGCTATTTGTTGATGACAAAATTGCTGGGGATTAAATTTAAAAGCACTAAGAAAGCTGATATATATAAACTCTCATGACAGATACTCTGAAATGTCAGTAACAAATTTCCCAGAGAAACAAAAAGGATACTCTCTTAGAATATATTAGGAAAAAAAATACATTTTAATTCCTGTTTTTTTTTCATGTCAAAGGAAACTTAAATGCCACCTAACATGTGTTCTCTCATCACAATGTATGGAACTACCACTTGATTCACTACATACATTAATAAACATAAAGGCTTATCCAATTTGTTTGAAATTTGTGTAGTTTATATGAATTCATTATGCTCAAGAAAACTTTTTTTTTTAGGTTTCTTTTAAAGCTTTAAATATTTTCAGATTACTGTAATAACTCTAGTGACATGCTGAAGAAAGTGAAGAGGAAGACTATGGACCAGAAGAACATTTTTTTTAACGTTTATTTATTTTTGAGAGAGAGAGCATGAGCAGCGGAGGGGCACAGAGAGGGAGACAGGATCTGAAGCGAGCTCTACGCTGACAGCAGTGAGCTCCATGCAGGGCTCAAAGTCACCAACCCTGAGTCATGACCTGAGCCAAAGTCTGGCACTCAATGGACTGAGCCACCCAGGCAACCCCAGGAGAGCATCTTAAAATACCAGCAGGGTTATCAAAAGGCCTTTTGCCTACTACACACGAGGATAAGATAAAATCAAAGTAAGGTCAAGACAGAGTCTCGCAAAGCATTTGAATTAAATTGGGAATTTTAATTATAGTCTGGAAAGCTTCATCAATTCATCATAAAAATAAAGAGAAATTCTAGTTAATTAGTGAATATTCTAAATTAAACTGTTTTAGTGAAATGTAACCATTGCTCTTAAGCATGAGGCATTTTCTAGTATGATATTAAAAAGTATTAAAGGAAGATTACAAAAATATCTTATTCACATAGAAAAGGTATTCATAAAACAAACAACAATAAGAGCAAATAAACAAACAAAATATGCTTAGCTACCAGAAATTTTGCTAAAACAAATGTGAACACAAATGAAAACGAATGTTAAATTAATAAGAGAGATACTTGTTTAACGAAAATTGCTAAAATAATACTTTACCAAAAAGAACTTTGATTTCTTTCTTTTGAAAGGTTAAATTTGAACTTTAAATATTATATTAAATTAAGAGATATGCATATGAAATTGTGTAAATATTTGAGAACAACTTTAAAATAATCACGATTGAAGTAATTGAATTATGATGTGTCCAAATTATCTCCAATTTTCAATTACTAAATGTCTCTGACATTTGTCCCAGCTATTGCTGAACATTTTAACAGATGGGCAATTTTGTCACCCTGAAGAGGAAAGAACAATATCTTCCTTTTTCTTAAGGTCCAATCTTTTAAGGCCAAATTCCTGGATCTCTATGAAGTGACCGGGACGGGGCAAAGCCAACTACAGAAGAAACAGATTCTGAAACTCTTCCCTGAATAAGCTAATATGTGCCTAAGTTATTGGGCCAGGGTCAAAAACTCTGATTCCTGAACAGGAAAATATTCCTTCTTTGTCATATGCAACTGCTCTGTGCCAGAAAAATGACACATATAAAGCAAAATAGGGGGTGCCTGGGTGGCTAAGTCAGTTAAGCATCTGACTTCGACTCAGGTCACGATCTCACGGTTTGGGCGTGAGTTCAAGCCCCGCGTCGGGTCCTGTGCTGACAGCTCTGAGCCTGGAACCTGCTTCGGATTCTGGGTCTCCCTCTTTCTCTTCCTCTCCACCAGTTGCATTCTGTCTCTCTCTGTCTCTCAAAAATAAGTAAAATGTTTAAAAATTAAAAATAAATAAACATTTTAAGACAAATTTGTACTTGGACAATAATGTCACTTTTTCCTTATTCTCTAAGTACCTGCATCTAACCCAATAAGCACATCTGTATTCTACTCTGTTTGGAGGTTAATTATATGCCCATCCCTCCCCCCCCCACCCCACTGGTTAGTTAGCTCTTTAAGGGGAAGGTTTATGCCTTATCATCTTTGTAGTCCTCAGAGCACCCAGTATAATTTCTCCTATACAGCATATACCTGAATTGACCTCTCAGAATTCAACACTGTGGATCAATTTTCTCCTCCAAACTCTCTTTTCTGTAGGCTTCTCTCTTGGTTTTCTTTTTTGACCCAGACTACCCTTTCTCAGTTGCTCCTCTCTTTTTGACCCTTAGGTAGTGGAGTTTCTCAGATCTCTGTCGTGTGATTTCTAGCCTTCTCACTCTATGCACATTCTCGTTAGACAATCTCAGATACTCACATGTCTTCAATTACCATCCATAAAAGCAAATCTGAAATTTATATCTCCAACTCAGACCTCTTTTCTGAGCCCCAGATCATGTTTTCAAATGCTTAGTTGTCATCAACAATTGAGTGTCTCACAGGCACCTTAAAAGCAACATGCTCAAAGTGAGTTCATCTGACTTTCCCTGAATTTGTCTTCCTTGTCCAGCTTCCTCAAAAATCCACCATCCTCCCAGTTTCCCAAGCCAGAAATCTAGGACACTATCTCTATCCTCATATCTAAGGTAATAGCCAGGTCCTACTGAGTCTGTATTCTAATTATCTAGAATCTATCCCATCCCTCAATCTTCACAGCCCCGTCCCTGGTCCAAGCCATTGCTCAGACTCCTGTAATGACTCAGAACAGTCTCTGTATTTCTATGCTTGCCTCCCTTCACATTGTCCTCCACACTCCAAGATTGTTTTTCTCAGAAACTCCCACCAAACACCTTTCTCTGGCTTCCTGTTGGACTTGGAATCAAATATAAAGCCCACATGATTCCTGCCCCATCAACCTCTTGACTAGCTCTTGGAGCCCTCATCTTATGCTCTTCCTCACTTTGCTCTACCTGTTGTATGCTCCACCATCACTCAGGATTCAGGAGGTGGAAGCCTAACTAGTTTCTCATCTGGAATGTTCTGTCTTCTCTCTTTCACTCTTGTGACCTAACATTGACTCTTAATATTTCTTCACTTCTTAGCTTACCTGTGACTTCCTTATGAGAATCTTTCGTCTTTGCCTTTCAGGTCAGGCACACCTATTATAAATGCTCATTTCAATTTTCCCTGGTCTTTTATGACATTCATCACATGCACACTTGTCTCACAGTGGTGACTCTCCCTATATTAGACTGCCAGCTCCATGCAGGCAGAAGCCAACCGGGTCTTCTTCCCGGACACATTCTGGGTGTCCAACACAATGACTGATACATAGTAGGTACTCAGAAAAGTATTTGCAGGACAAATAAAGGAACAAATTCATGAACGGAAGCTGCTCAATAAATGTTTACTGGATGAACAGTTGTGTGTCTAAGTATTCGGCAACTCAGTTTTTAAGTGTATTGCCAATATAGTTTTGGAAGAACCAAGGAAATGATCAGTTACATTTATTCTTATTCTTGTTTCCACAATGGATTAAATGTGACTACTTCAGTAATATTAATTCCAGATTCAATAACATAACTCATATGCTTAAGAGAAAGTGGAATTTTTTAACAAATGCGAGTCTAACTTGCTCATTACTGGTGGACAAATACTAGCAAAGAAGAGATTTACTACTGCAAAAATGGCTTCATTATCTTCAACAGTTCAGATGAAAGAAATCATCTGTTCAGACTTTAGAAGGCACATTAGAAATATATATTTAGTTCTAATATAAATACATTAAGAGGAATTGCTTCAAGTAACTCAGAAAAAAAAAGATCTGGCTTACTTCCTTGCTTTTGCTGAAACATTAAATATTAGAGTTCCAGGGGCGCCTGGGTGGCTCAGTTGGTTGAGCATCCAACTCTTGATTTTGGCTCAGGTCATGATCCCAGGGAAGTGGGATCAAGCCCCATGTCAAGCTCTGTGCTGAGCGTGGAGCCTGCTTAAAATTCTCTTTCTCCCCTGTATCTCTCCCTGACTTGTGCTCTCTCTCTCTCAAATAAAAAATAAACAAATAAATAATTAAATATTAGAGTTCCAGAAAATAGTAGATTTCTATATTTTTATAGTAAATATCCATGTATGTATAAATATAATCTATTACATTTATCAACCCAAAATTCAGTGTGGCACAGAAAAATTATATGAACTGATTTGTCTGTGAATTTTTGCATCTTTATTTTAAAAGGTTAGAATTTAGCTGCTTATTTTAATCAGATAATAAGCATACATGTAACTCTCAAATAATAGAATTCTTATTCAGTAAGAAGACCAGGCTAGCTCATTTAATTCTCGAATGAGAAAAGAGATAATGTGATCAGCCCGTTTTTTAGCAAATAACATTTCTCAACTATTACACAGAATTTTCACACTTTCTGAAATCGTAGAAACTTTTTATTTAAAAATTGTTGAACCTGACTCATCTAAAGTCTAAATATTTATAAGGTAAATAGAAATCAAGCTAAATTTATCTCTTTGGTAGCTAAAGGTCTATATTGGGAAGTGTGCTCTATAATAGGTAAACATCAGAATAGGAAGGTGAGAGTTTAGAGGGTTTTATTGGAAAAAACCACACTTTTAATATTTGTATTTTCCATTTATATTTTCTTCATAGAAGCTTGAAGCACTTAGAATTTGTTTTTGGGTGTGGCCCCTGATTATATTTGGGGACCATTTTTTTTTCTGAGATGAAGAGTAGGGCACACCTTCAAAAAACCTAGAGTCGCAAATAATATCCACACATAAACTTCAAACAAAACAAACAAACAAAAACAGTAAGCCCACCGCCCTCCAACATTATAAAGCCAATTCCTCTTGTGAAAATTGAGCTCTAGCATATTTTTAGAACAATTAAGAACAAAAGATCACGGGGTGCTTGGGTGGCTCAGTTGGTTAAGCGTCTGACTTTGGCTCAGGTGGTTGGGGGGGTTTGAGCCCCAATTCGGGCTCTGTGATGACAGTTCAGAGCCTGGAGTCTGCTTTGGATTCTGTATCTCTCTCTCTCTTTCTCTCTCTCTCTCTCTCTCTCTCTGCCCCTCCTCCACTCGCACTCTGTCTCTCTCTCTTCAAAATAAACATTAAAATAATTGAAAAAAAAAGAACAAAAGATCAGTTCAAAAGGTTTTTTTGGCAGGAAGACTAATACTGGTAGTACTACAAAATGCCAGTTAGTGCAAGGTGGCAGAATTCAGACTTAAAGCCATGCAAATTTCTACAGGGGCAAATTTCTGCTTGAGTGAAATACCAATACTACGACACACGGGCTGATTTTCAGTTATATTTTTATACAACCTATTCAAATAAATACTATTATATATTGAACTAAATTCCTCTTCCTTCCAACCTTAGGTAATAAATCAAGAGAAGCATTTCAGTTCACTTATTGGAAACCATTTCAACTCCTACACACCAACAGATTAGAACAGGTTAAACAGGTATTTTATAGAAGTATTAAAATGATAAAGCCAAATATCAATCAGTTTAACTGCCAAAACCATAATGTAGCTTCACATAAGGATTGGGGAAAGGTGCATTAGTCATGTCAGGAGATGGGGCAGCTTTGTGGGCATGACTCAGAAGGTATTACATGCCTACATCACCATGTACATACAGGTTGTATTTTAGAAGCAAATCTTTCCTTTGATGATCATTTATTTATGTAGCACATTTCCTTTCATAGGCTTTCAAGGGGGAGTTTCTTTCTGAAACAGGGATCACATAATTTGCCTCTGGTGGAAATACGCACTAGCTCTGTGTCAGGAGCCACTGTCTGCCTTCGCTATCTTGTCACTGCCCTCCTAAAAGATCTTAGCTGAGTCATAAAAACAGAGAATTTCATAGGTATAATCCACCTAAGTGGTAATCTGATCCAAATCCCTCATTTTACAGATGAATATGTGAGTACCAGAGAGGCTCAGTGAGTGGATTCAGGCCATTTAAAATGTTTGTTAGCAGTAGGATGCCTGGGTGGCTCAGTCAGTGAGTGTCCAACTCTTGATTTTGCTCAGGTCATGATCCCGGGGTTGTGGGATTGAGCCCCACATCAAGACTCAACCTTGAGCTGAGCATGGAGTCTGTTTAAGATTCTCTCTCTTTCTCTCTCTCTCTCTCTCTCCCCACCTCTGCCCCTCTCCCCTGCTTGTGCTCTCTCTCTCTAAAAAAAAGAAATAATAAAAATAAATAAAAAATAAAGGTTTCATTAGCAGAAACGGAACTTGAGCACTGGTCCTGATTCCCAAAATAGGTCTCTGTCCCTTTAACAGTTGTCTCTAGACTAATTTTCCTGACTTTCATATTTCAAATAGTCATTTTTAAAGTAGACTTGCCAAAATTTATTTTGCCAGAGTAGACATTAAAAACATATCCATTAATCATTTACTACTACTAATTTAATAAAGGTAATGGCATTTTGACACCCCAAAAAAGGGAGTGTTCTAAATTAAATAAATTTGACTTTATGGAAATCTCACTGTAGTCTTTGCTTGTTTTGTTGTAGGCCCGTAAACACTTCATCAGAGATCAGTATTCACACTGACAATTGCGTCCTCATTTGCAAGCTCTCTGTCTCTAATGCACACAAGGAGCAAATTTGCTCATGAGAATAAACTTAAACTCTAAGTTAAAATGATTGTAAAAGTTTCTTCACTTCCTTCTCTTTCTGCTTCTTCAATTTTGATGAGCCCATCTCAGTGATAGTACATTCTTATTTCCAAATGAGAACACCTTTTCTGGTTTAAGCAGTTTTGTGAAAAGTTAGGGTACACCAGGGTAGCCACTAGCCACGTGTAGTTATTAAGCAATTCCAATGTGGCTAGTCCAAATCGAGATGTGCTGAGGATGTAAAATGGATGCCAGATTTCATATAAAACAGGGCATAAGATATGCATAAATAATGTTTATATTGATCACTTGTTGACATAATAATTTGGAGAGATCAGATCAAATGAAATATACTATTAAAATAAATCTTGCCTGTTTGTTTTGACTTTTTAAATGTGGGTACAAGAAAATTTAAAATTACATAGGCAGCTCACATTCCGCTTCTGTTGGACAGCACTTGTCTGTATGGAACAAGTTATGTGGCTACAGTCCTCAGGTTCCCCACCTCCTCCCCCAGCTCCCCATTGCTATCCTCAGAGGTCACACATGGCTTCATCTCATTTCTCACAGAATAGTCAGCCTACCAGCAGAGTGCACATCCCATATTTGGGGAGACGATGGTTCAGGAGGCATTACTCCCAAACTATTTTTCCTCCTTGGTCAATTATTTCTGGTAAGTGTAAATTCTGCCTCTTCTATAAGATCTAAAGCGATAAAGCAGAGAGAAGCACTAGGTTCTCTGAAATTCCATGAGCATCTAAATAAATTCAGGTGCTTATCCATATAGGCTTCTAAAGTAGATTCTGTCTACCCTGTGGAATACAAATAGGGAGCAGTACCACTATCCTGGAAGCCTTTATTACACTGTCCACATTAGTAAACAGAGCACACACGCAGAAACATTCTGAAAAAGCAAATAGAAAAAGAATGTGAATCCAAAAACATTTGGAATGCTTCACAACATTAAATTTCTTTTCTTCCATTTTCCTAAATTAAAGACATTGTCCGTGACAGCAAATTGTGGGGTTTTCCCTGTAATTTGAGAGTGACCACAGAAACTGTTGTTTTCTCTAGATCTTGATAAGCTCAACATTTTTCCAATTAGTGGAACCTACTGACGTTAGTGTATAACAGTAAATTACTTTTTTCTCAACATATAATTCCATTTGGTGGTTGGGTCATAGGCTGTAGTTTTATAGGTAGAATGGCTGGGCTATGGCATCACAGAATTATTCAGCACCGTTTTTGATAATAGCCTTACCCTACCTTCCAGGTGTACTGCAGCTGAATACAAAGTGAGACTGAATGCATTGTTTAAAATGTCTCTGGTGACTCACTTGTCCATGGCTTCTGTCCAGTTAAACTGGTAATCTTCAAGTTGGCAAGGCCATGTTTTTGTATTATTCTCTGAAAGGCTTCATAGACATGGCTGTTGCCATGAGTTTTACATAAGGGGGAAAAAAGTCCGGCCGTCATCATCCCACACCTGGACTACTGTAACAGCCTGTTAGTTGGATTCTCTTCTGTCACATCACAAACTTAGTCCATTTTGTATGTGGCTGCCAGATGAGTTTTCTGCTATGTATCTTTTTCCTCATACCACAACCTACAGCATACCGTAACTTACAAGGACTAGCACATCTGGTACAATCTCTATCTGATATTGGAATCTTTCGTATATAAACTCCTGGCCCATATCCGATCTTAATTCCTATAACTGGAAACTCTTCTTGTCTTAGTCACTCTATGGCCCTGAACGTCTACCTATGAACTTCTACCTTAGTCACTCTATGACCCTGAACTTCTATGTAGAATTTCTACCTCCATGTACCTCTTTCACTTCCCACTACCAGCTTGCCACCATTTCTGTTCATTGGCTATCTACATTCTAGTAATTTTTCAAGGTCTTTCTTTCATGACTCTTCAGTCTCTCAAAGATCTCTTTATTCTCGAAATGAGCTTACTGTTGAAGGACATACACCCTTGACTTCTTCCCTGTTTGTTTCCCATCTGTTAGTCTTTCCTCCCCAGATGGATTGTAAATTCCTTGATATTGCACATCAAACTCAGCAAGGATCTAGACCCATATATAATGTCATGTTTCAAAGCAAGGATGTGTGTTCCTATAAACTTGCTTCTAAAATTCCAACTCTAAAACTTATCTAACTTCTATAAGGTGCAGTTCTGTTGTCTCTAAAATAGTGATAATAGGACCTAACTCATGATTGCTGTTGGGTTACATAGATGTCCATAACAGGTTTCCTAGCTTTCTCCAAGAGAAGTCTTTGATACAGGAGGATGAAGGAAGTGTATGAGAGTGCTGGGTAAGTAGTACGGAATAAAATGAATACACCATAGAGAGGGAAATGGGCATAGAGATAAAAGTAATGGGTGTGGATAACAAATGCAGATAACAAGTTCATTTTGCATAAGGCTAGCTTTCATTATACTTATTTCATTATATTTATTTTAGTGTAGGTCACTGGCATTTAGCACTTTTATGTAGCTCTTAGAAATGTAATACAGGGAGTGGTTATAATATGGAAATCACAAATATACTTGAAAAGGATAAATTTTTAAATGTTTATTCATTTTTTTGAGAGAGAGTGAGAGAGTGAGCAGGGCAGGGACAGACAGAGAGAAAGAGAGAGGGAATCCCAAGGGCTCCACACTGTCAGCTTCAAGCCCGATGTGGGGTTTCATCCCACAAACCCTGAGATCATGACCTGAACCAAAATCAAGAGTCGGATGCTTAACCGACTGAGCCACCCAGGTGCCCCCAAAAGGATAAACTTTTTAAAAAATGATTCCAATGTTTACATAGGCACTTGAGACTGGATAAAACTTTCAGTGGTGATACATAGATTAAACAAGTGCTATACGTCTAACAATTTAGACAGAATGAAGACAACGTGTGCAAAAAAACAGTGTGATACATCAACAGGCAGCTCTAGTGACAAAGACACTGATGTCAAAGTACTAGGAAGATCTTGAAAAAAAAATGCCTCATGGAATATTTGAATGGTGTAAAAGCAGTACTGCTGAGTTAATATCTGCTTTTAAATAGCTTTTTTAATCTGGTCAACAAATAAATATCGGGAAAACCTGGTAATTAGTCCATCATCATCCTAAAATTTTATTAGTTCAAGTAGGTCAAAACACATTGTTCTGTTTTTTTCCTTCATTTCCTTCTTATCATCGTATTATGAAAATGGGGGAATCACCTTGCTGCTTTGCTCATGTGTATATTGGGGCAGGCACGGAAGCTGCTCCCTTCTCTGCACTTTCCTGACAGTGAGTCAAGTCCACTGTATCATCATTATTTGTTTCCTTGCCTGTCTTCCTCCTAGGTTGTGAATGCCTTCAGTGCAGGATCAATTCTGTACCATCTTTCTGTCCTAGACATCTAAGCAAAAGCCTGAGTCGGATACTTCTTCACAGAAAGAGAAAATAAGTGAAATCTTAAAGAAATGGTTCAATAAAAGTAGTACCGTTTTATGAATTTTTGCCTTTATTTCCAAAGTTTGTAGATAGTTGTATAATCTAAAATAAAGCAGAGCTAACTTTTATCATGATCCTTTTCGGTACGTGCTCAGGAACAGTTTGCTGAATCAATAATGAATGCATGAATGTGTGAACAATATCCTTTCTAAGCAACATCACAGATTTTTGATTATAAAACTCACTTTTTTCATATTTTAACATTTGAGAAATCAGGGTGTGTCTCACAGTCTATCTAGAAAGATAGCATTGGCTCATGATTTTTTTTTTTTTTTTTTGAATGAGCTTTGGTAGTTTGTGGCTTTTGTTGTTGTTGCTGCTCCGAGTTTTTATTTATTTATTTATTTATTTATTTATTTATTTATTTATTTATTTTTTTTAAACGTTTATTTATTTTTGGGACAGAGAGAGACAGAGCATGAACGGGGGAGGGGCAGAGAGAGAGGGAGACACAGAATCGGAAACAAGCTCCAGGCTCTGAGCCATCAGCCCAGAGCCCGACGCGGGGCCCGAACCCACGGACCGCGAGATCGTGACCTGGCTGAAGTTGGACGCTTAACCGACTGCGCCACCCAGGCGCCCCCGGAGTTTTTATTTAAATTCTAGTTACTTAATACTGGCTTCAGGAGCAGAATTTAGTGATTTATTATTTACATCCAGCACCCAGTGCTTGTCAACTATTAGCCATTCAAAAGAATGAATCCCCCCATTTGCAACGACACGGATGGAGCTAGAGTTTATTATGCTGAAGTGAAATAAGTCAGTCAGAGAAAGACAAAAACCATATGATTTCACTCATATGTGGAATTTAAGATACAAAACAGATGAACATAGGGGAAGGGGGAAAAAAGAGAGGGAGGCAAACCATAAAAGTCTCTTAACTATCAAGAACAAACTGAGGGTTGCTGGAGGGGAGGTGGGTGGGAGGATGGGCTAAATAGGTGATGGGCATTAAGGAGGGCACTTGTTGGGATGAGCACTGTCTCATAATTTAAGTGGCAACTCCTCTTTTTTTGTCTTTATCACAATAAAAAAGAATTACAAAGAGGTGCCTGCCTACAGAGAGCAAAAGCTATGACTCGTTAATCACTTTCTGTGTATGAGGCACAACAGTCTTGTTCGCTAGATCTTACGATCATTTATGTGACAGATGAACTCCCTGTGGTGTGGACAGGATGAGTAACTTGTCTCACGGTCACAACTGGCACCACATGTTCTACCTTTTGGATGAAAGATTGACTTTTGAGAGACAAGTGAAAAAATGATGAGAAGTTTTGCTTCCATTTCTACAGGTTTACACTATGGTCTAAAATGCATCATGTATAGTCCTTGTTAATCACAGTAACCGAGTTTGTTACAATTCACCTAGAGCACCAATTATACTTCAGTAACTGCTGCAAGTAAGATATTCAAGCAATTAGGGTCACTTGTTAAAAATACAGTAGCATGTACTGTGAGCGTTCCGTAAGATGAGCAAATATTTCTAATAAATTTTAACTTGATAAACAAGTGATGTCTTGCAATATGAGTAGTATGTGACGCTGAACATCGCATGATCACAACTGAGCCAATGGTTCTTCTCTCTTTCTCTCTCCCTCTCTTACTGTGGGATTGTGGGTGATTGTCTCCTATGCCTGGGTGTTCGGTCTTAGGCTGTGGTGTTCGGCAGAAATCAGTGACTTTTCAGAACGTTGGAAGGTGCCCACAACTGGCACTAGTGTATTTGGTCACTTCAAAACACCCATGGACAGTCTTTTGCTTTTCCATACAACAGTAAGCTTAGGAATGCTTTCCTTCCTTCTAGATCAGGCTGCCTGCAGATATAGACACTTTCCTCTGCTGCCTTATTGCCAGTTACATTAAATACAGTATACCACAAGAGTTTAATTATTGTTAATTAAATGTACTCTATTAATACTGTATTCTACTCAACATCCAGGCAAGTGTATGCTATGACCCCCACGCAGAAAAAGATTCCATCGAGCCAAGAGCAGTGATTGTGTTAGTGATAGTGAAAGTCATCCTACACATGGCATCCTCCTCTCCCTTGTCTCCCTCACACCAGCCACGAAGATTTTCAAAGGTAAGTGCAGGTTAATTTGTGTATTTTTCATTATATTTTGTATTTTCTTTATTATTTTGCATTATATTACAGATTGTAATCATTTTTATACAAATACTTTTGGGTTGTGGAATGAATCATCTAAGTTTTCATTATTTCTTATGGAAAAATTTGCTTTGATATACAAGTGCTTTGGATTACAAGCCTGTTTCCAGAATAAGTTATGCTCGAAAACCAAGGTTTTACTATATGTATTTCTAAATTTTATTTTATTTTCATCAGAAAAGTTAAAAAGGACAAATCCCTGCTAGGTACTGGAAAGAAAGACTAGGATAGACATTGCTTGCTGCCCTCATTTAACCCAGTGTTCAAAACAAATCCATTGCTATAAATTCAAACATTAAAGTAATTACAGCATTTCTCACCCATGATATTAACTATAAAGGCTTCCATCAGATGTCCTTTCCCCTCAAACAACAGTAATACATATTAAGTGTACACTTTCAGTTCTCTTACTTGGTTTGAAGCGGATGCCAGACTATTCTGTACTAAAAGAAATGTTCAGGTCTCTTTAGAATGCTTTCTGAATATCTGCATATATACATGTATGTGAGTATTTACACACACACACACACACACACAAACACACATACATGCATATTTTTTTCGTTCAGTAAATATTCATTGACTATTACTACTACAACTAGGCACTGTGGAGGTCTACATACATTCGGTATGAAATAAGATAGCCTGTTGTCTAGTGCAAGGAAAAGACAAATACATTTAAAAACATATAAATTACAGGAAAAGGAAGTAAAAAAGATAGAAAAAAGAAATGGATGCTACATATGAGATATCAGAAACCTGCCCTGTCTGATATTATAAGAACTTGAAAACGTTTGCCCTTTGAATTAAACTGAATTCATGTACAATGACTGATTGTGTTAAGTAAAAGCAAAGCAAAGTAAACCAAGTGGGAGGGTCTTTACGGTGCAATTGAAGAGGTAGGAAACATTTAAAACTTCAGTCAAGATGATCATGAAACAATCCCAGAGAAGGAGGACGTGGCTTCATTTAATAAGCAGAAATAGGATAGGATGGATTGGGAGATAGACAGTGATCAGAAAGGACAAGAAGCATCATGGGCTGGTGTCTGGGGGAAGAAACCGCTGTCGGTTAAGAGGACGTGAGGATTATCGTTTCCCTGCCAAGACTATCCCTGTAGTATAGAGTGAGAAAAATTAAGGCTTCCTTGGGTAAGAGAAACTTCTTTAGTTCATGTAACTCTCTTTGTTTAGCAGTCATCTGAACATCGGCTTTCCCTGAAGCAGTGGTTCTCAGTGGGGGCTGTCTGTTTTCAAAGAGACCTTTGACAATGGCAGGAGACAGTTTTGGTCATCACAAATGAAGCAAAGGGGCTGTTATCGACATCTAGTGAGAAGTCAGAAATGCTGCTAAGTATCCCACAATGCAGTGGACAGCCCCCCCCCCCATAACAAAGAATTATCTGGTCCAAAATGTCAATAGTGTAGAAGTTGAGAAATCTTGCTATACTTCAAGAAGCATTCTCAGCAACAACAACAACAGGGGGAGAAAGAGAGAGATAGAATGAGAGAAACAGCGACAATATGCCATACTTTTAAGATACAACTGTTCCTGGTGAGAGCTCTCTAGGAGGTGAGAGTCCTCCCTGTCTGAGAGTAACAAGAAGGCAGGAACCTCATTCCTATAACTTGAAGAAACTAAATTCTGCCAGCAAGAATGAGTTTGGAAGCAAAATTTCCCCCAGGGCCTACAGAAAATAACTCAGCTTGACTGACATCTGATTTGAGCCTCCTGATACTCTGAGCAGAGAATCCAGCTATACCAGGCCATATTTCTGACCCCCCAAAATAACAGCTAGTAAATACTCATTGTTCATGAGCCACTAAGTTTGTGGTAACTTGTTGCATATTGATAGAAAACTAGTATGATGCATACGGGATCAATACAGTAGTCAGGTCAGTTAGACCACAAGCTCCTTTTGGCAGGAGTCAAGCTTGTGGTGTTCATTGTTATATTTCTCAACTTCCATATAGTGTCAGGAACATAGCAGCCTTCAATAAATATTTGTAGACTCACTCATTTTCCTTGGCTTCATATTTTTTTTCATTGTCAAGGAACATGTTGGAATTTTGTGTACACAAACATAAGTGTATTTATACAATCTGTGAACTTGTTTAATGTGAACCTAATTCAAAGAACTAAATTCATGTTGACTGTGCCTATAAATGTAAGTTTCTCGTCAGGTAAGGTAGGTTCACAACCCTAGAAAGAGTGAATTAAGCATGGCAAAAGTCACTCTGAGAGGAACTGACCAGGTGATCAGGTGGCCTTCAACACATAAGATTATATTTTTGGGTGAATATGACAATTAATGTTATGTATCAACTTGGAGGGGCCATGGGGCCCAACTGTTTGAGCAAACATTATTCTGAAAGTTTTGTAAGAGTGCTTTTGAGATTTACATTAAATGAGATTTATATTAAAATATGTGACCTTTGAGTAAAGCAGATTGCCCTCCATAATGTGGGTGGGTCTCATTTCATCAGTTGAAGTCTTACATAGAACAAAGTTCACCTGTTTTTTTTTAAAGCCTTAATTGAGCACATTAGATTGAAGGACTATTATGAACTTCAGAAGTTTCCATTATTTAAAACTTAAAAAAATTTTTTTTAATGTTTATTTATTTTTGACAGAGAGAGAGAGAGACAGAGTATGAGTGGGGAGGGGCAGAGAGAAAGGGAGACACAGAATCCAAAGCAGGCTCCAGGCTCTGAGCTGTCAGCACAGAGCCCAGCGCGGGACTCGAACTCACAGACCGCAAGATCATGACCTGAGCTGAAGTCGAACGCCCAACCGACTGAGCCACCCAGGCGCCCCCATTATTTAAAACTTTAAAAAAAGAAACCAGATAAAAAAATACATAACCCTTTCCCAAGTACAAACTGTAGTTTCCCTCACATGAAGTTCTAGCACATGCTAATTTACTTCCGTAAAACTTTATTGCAAGTGTGCCATTGTATGTGAGTTGCAAGCGACTTCTTGGTCAGGCTCATTAAGAAAAGTAGGACTTGGAAAGGTGAAAAGAAAGGGGAAGGAGCCCAGAAAGCAGAAGGAAATATAATTCTCTTTTTCCAGTGTATCATAAGGGGAAAGAAATGACAAAACAATGAAGTTCACCTGGCTATTATGAGCATTGTCTAGTGTTGAAAGTGGTTGGGAACTGTGGCAGTTTATGAAGGACAGATGGTATGAGCTTTGGCATTCTGTCATCGTGGGTGGAATAAGGTTATTTAATGCTTTCCTTTGAAGAAAGCGATGGGAAAATCCCAATTCAGTAACATTTAATAGAGTAAATACAAGTGACTGATTTTTTAAAATGTTTATTTAGTTTGAGAGAGAGAGAGAGAGGGTGAACGGGGGAGGGGCAGAGAGAGTGTGGGAGAGAGGGAATCGAAAGCAGGCTCCACACTGTGAATGCAGAGCCGGATGCAGGGCTTGATCTCACGAACTGAACCGTGAGATTGTGATCTTAGCCAAAATCAAGAGTTGGGCACTTAACCAACTGAGCCACCCAGGTGACCCTGATGTTGTTTTTATCTTATTATCCTGGGAAGAACATTGGAGAACAAGATTCAGTCAATAGGACCTAATAACGGATTCCTTAGGTTTAGAGTGTTGAATATATGAATAGAATATAAGAGAATAATAATAGTAATAAACAACATCTCATAGTCGCTGAGGACTTAGTATATGCCAGGCATTGCTCTATACACTTTGGATGTGATTACATACTATTCCTCACAAATAATCAGATACTAGTTTTATAGCCATTTTACAAAATAAACAATTAAGACACAGAGAAGTCAAGTGACCTGTTGAAAACCAACATGTGTGGGTATTGGAGCCAGGGTTTAACACAGGCAATCTAGGTTCTGAGTTCATGCTCTTAATCACTAGCACTCAGTCTCTTACAGTGAAAATTATCTACTAAAAACCAGAAAAAATTCACCAACATATTTTAAAATTGGAGTAGCTTTGTTAAAAAAAAATTGGCTAATCACTAGAAAATCAGGTTAAACTATAGGAAATGTGCAATTTGGAGGTCACAGATAACCAAGCAGCAATAACCTATATGATTCAGTGTGCACCAAACTCACTGTTATTAACCTCAAAAGTGTGAAATTTCGTTGATCTCTTTAATAATATACTTTTATTATTTATTGTGATTAATGATTCAGAAAAGTATCACATATTTTTCCATGATCTTAGCCTTATTAATCCTATTTTTTTGAAAGATAAGCTTTTAACTTCCTGCTTCATAATTTTTCAGAAAATTAATAGCAAATAGTAAGGGAAAATTAATAATATTTATTGTCATCTTGAACTTGGAAATCATTAAAATTTTACTTTAAATAAGTATTTATCTCATTTACTAAGGAAATAATGATGATCTATGAAAAATTATAACTTACTAAAAATTAGTTTATTCTTAACTCTGCTTTAGCAGACCATGAAATTCAGAATAAAGCAGAGAAGTAGCATCTATATAAGAGAATCTTTCTTGGAAATGTATTGAAAAAAATATATATATTTTTTTAGCAGCAAATATAAGGTACCCTCAGTGATATAGTCATCTGTCACATTAAACTTAAACTTTAGGCCTCTGTCACACAGTGGACACTCTACTGGACTTCTAAACTCAAACTTCAGGGTACTTCTTTAATTATTTTTTCTCTTATAAATTGATTACCTGTCTTCTTCCCTCTCCCCAACCTGAAATGTGTCCTTCACAATTTTCTTATCCTTGGAGATATTTCTTCACCTTGCTGCCTATGAAACTCTATGTGAAGTTCTACCCCGTATGTCTCTATGTCACAAATCATTTCCTCATACTTATTTTTTAATTTTTTTTTATCCTTTATTTATTTTTGAGAGAGGGACAGAGAGACAGAGTGTGATCAGGGGAGGAACAGAGGGAGGGGGAGACACAGAATCTGAAGCAGGCTCTAGGCTCTCAGCTGTCAGCACAGAGCCTGAGGCAGGACTCAAACTCATGAAACGCGAGTTCATGACCTAAACCAAAGTCAGACGCTCAATCGACTGAGCCACCCAGGAACCCTGTTAATACCTATTTTTGAGAAATGAACTCTCTCCTTTGAGTTCCTATAGTATTTTATTTGTACCATTGGTGTGATTATCACATTTTCCCTCTCACTTATTTGTGTTCATGTTTCCCCCAATGCTAGTTCCTTCCTCTATACCTCAATCCCATTAATTTCAACTCTTAAACATATAATGCATCTTTCCTCTTTCCTGTGGCCTTGCATTTAGATTCATTGCATTAGGTTAAAACTGAGTTCTTGGCCTATCTATCAGTTAGGATGCTTTCAGCAATGGTAGCAAAACCCCTCACAAGACCTGGTTTAAACAATGAGGATGTTTATCATCTCACAGAAACAGAATTCTAGGGCTAGAACGAGCGTAGGGTAGAAGCTTCATCAGGGCTCAGTGCTATTGCTTTGAATCTAGTTTCTTTCCATCTCTGGACTCTGCAGATTTAGTGATTCAGCTTTGCTCTCATGCCTGTTTCCTTCACATTTGCTCAATAGCTACCACAGGTCCCCATGTCATATCCAGACTCAAAAATGCCCAGAGAACAAACAACAACAACAAAACCCAACAAAACCCAATTTATCCCCTTTGTCTCTTTCTTAGGAGTGAATAAATTTCACTGAGAAGACCACATGTTACCTTATAGGCTTTTCATTTTGTTTTAAATTCAATGGAAAGGGTTGTATTAGAGAACTGATTATAGAGAGTCAGTCACTGAACTGGGTAGACCAGTTAGGAGCTGGTTATCAGTGAAAAATATGTTGTGTTAGGATTAGGAGACAGGCAGTGGAAATTGATTTAAGCAGATGAATTATAAATACATTTCTTGTGTAGAAACAACAGGTACTGATCATTGTTGGTAGGATTATAGGAAAGGGAGGCTTCAGAGCAAGTATCCAGCACAGGCATCTTGGGGAATAGAGGTATCGTTTACTGAGAAGGTTAATATCAGAGAAAGAGCTTTTGGGGGAAAGCAATGTTGAAGATCAAGGCGTTGGTTTTTTAACATGTTACATTAGAAAAATGCAAGTAGATACTTAAAGAAAGTTGGCATTTATATGGGCCTGAAGTTCCAAAGAGAAATACAGCCTAGAAATAGAAAAATTGGAGTTTCTCCCTTAGAGATGATATTCAAAGACACAGAAGTTGAGGACAGTACTTCGGAAGCACATGGAGATTGAGAATAAAGAAGACACATGGCCGAGGCCCATGGAACACCAGATAGAGAAGAAGGAGTTGACAAAGGAAAACAGAAAGGAGCAGCCAGAGAAGTAGGGGGGAAAATCAAGAGTGTATCATGTCAGGAATGGCAAGAGAAGACAGTGCTTCACAGAGGAATTGCTAAGTAGTGGAAGGGAAGGAAGGAAGGAGGGAAGGGGGGAAGGAAGGAAGGAAGGATGGAAGGAAGGAAGGAAGGAAGGAAGGAACGAAGGAACGAAGGAACGAAGGAACGAAGGAACGAAAGGAGGGAGGAAGGGAGGGAGGAAAAAGATAAAAGAGCTCACTCATGGGAATATGCACAGCTAAAAGAACAGATCTCCACTACAATATCTTCGGACTGTCTTCTTTTCTGCCCAACTTGGCACTACCTGAAGCTGTAAAATATTTAGAAACTGATCATTAAATGGGTTTTGAAAGCTCTTTTGTGCCGGTCTGTCTGCTTGCCTTTTATCTGATCTCTGCACCCAGTTCTGTGTTGGAACATGTACTGGTTAGAATGTCCATTATTATCACAAATAATGAATTAGATGACTCATGAAGCCTGTGTCTTCAAAGTCAGACTTCCAGAAGAAAAATAAAAATTTCCATCATCTGAATGTCTGACATTATATGGACAATGCTCAAACCCAAGGAACGAGCCACTAATGACGGGATTTCAGGCACTAGGCACTGAGTAGGGAGGATATTTTAAAGGAAGGTATGAAATCATCTCACATAGACAATTGCTTGTACTGTTTATGGCTTCAATAAATGTAGAGATAAAATAATGCTGATATAACCTATCTTTCCCTAAAAATAGGTTATGCTTTTTGGAATTTCAAAGAATATATCAACTCTACCAATGATGATGAAACTGGGATAGTTTCACATGGATAAATTTGATTAATTTTCAGACTTTGAACGCATTGGCCAAGTTTCCTTCTCATTATCCAACTTCTCTACACCCCTTGCCCCCAACAGGGAGAGGTCAAGTTCCAGGTATTTTACCCCAAGCCCAAGGAAGAGGAGTAACTACACAGACTGATCGACAATGCCAAAGAGGAAGAGTTTTTGCAGTACCTAAGTTGAAGTGTACTTACTGAGTGTGGTCCTCCTGTGGAAATCAGGAACAAAGTACATTTTAGATAGCAAGCCCATGGCTTCAGTGTATGAATGAACTGGAGTTCAAATCTCAGTGCCACTACCTACTCGACGAACTGGCTACTTAACCACTTTAAGCCTCATTCTCCTCACCTGTAAAATGGCAAAAGAAATATTATCAGTGATGACTTGAATATCTGTGAATTATTGTGAATATTGAATGTATTAGCGCATGTAAAGCAGTTAGCATTAAATAAATGCTATTATAACTGCAACTATCATTATTGTTAATGGGTTTGTTATTCCCAAACCTAGGAAGAGCAGTGGGGGATCCTTAGCTGCTCACCTGTGAGACAGTCCCCAGCATTGCTCTTTCTCTCTGATTGTGTTTGCTCCTGACACTAGAAAGGTGGTTTGGGCTCAGTGCTGTTTCCTGCAGGAAGAATTCAACTATAGGTTGGATCTTTTCCTGGGTATTGGCTTTGGGGAAAGAGTGCTGTTTAGCTGGCTTTGATTCAAATCTGTATCAGCCTATCTAGTCAAGACCAAAGGAATTCTAATAATCCAATTTTGATTGCTGAAATTCTTCATGGGGGTTTGAGTGGGTAATGAAGTGTCTGTTGGCTTCCATACCCCTTGGGCTACCGAGAGGTATGGTGACTTACAAAGGAAAACATTCAAAATGCTTACTAGTTCTTGTTTTCCCTCTCTCTATATAAATAATCATCACCTCTTTTCCTAGCAAAATATCCAAGTGTTATTTTTCATTTATCTACCAGATATTTACCACATTTATCTGACCATCAAACTGAAGTCAAGTATGGGATATATATGTTTCAAGTAGACTAATAATCCCATGTAACCAGTCACAGAAAGTCCATTTTGAAAAGAAAATTTGATTCATTTAATTTTCCTGCCGAAAAATTTAATGTTGTATACCATGCTTTTCCAAACTTTTTAAAGCCTGGAATGCCTTTTTTGCTTTCTTCAGTTATTTTACACATACGAGATCATTTGAGACTTACAACAACCCTGTGAAGTACTAGGTTTATTTTCATTCCTACTTTGCTGATGAAGCTGAAGTCTCCAAAATTTAACAGATTTTCCAAGAAAACACATATAATAAATGAGGAAAGTGTCACTTGAACTCATATGACCTTGCTCCAGAGTCAAACTGCTTTCTCCACCAGACTTTTAGGTTTTTGTCTCATAGGAATGGGCGAATCTTAGAAAAAAGATTTAAACTCCTTATTATGGCTTAAAGGGCCCTATGTGACCTGTCCTACCAGGTTTCCGGTCCTCATTACTCCGTCCAAGGCTCCGCAGTTTAGTCACAGTAGCCATCATGCATTTGTTGAATATCCAATGCTCATTCCTACCTAAGGGCTTTAGCACTCAGTTTCAGTTACCAGCTGCTACATTACAAACCATCTTCAAAGTTGGTGGCACAAAATAACTATCCTATTATGTTCATGGACTCTGCCCATCACCGTTCTGTACAGGACACAGCAGTGACAGCTTGTTTATGCCCAATGATGTCTGGGTCTTCGGCTGAAAAGACCCAAAGTCTAGGGTGACCCTGCTACACCTGGCGGCATGTCTATGCACATCTGGTGGTTGATACTGGCTATTGACTGGGGATTCATTTGCGGCTGTTGGCTAGAACACCTGCTTTCCCTCCTTGTGGCTTGGGCTTCCTCAGTGTAGAAACTGGGTAATAAAAGCAAGCATCCCAAGAGAACGTGAGAGAATTACATAGCAATTTTATGACCTAGTCTTGAAAGACACTTAGCGTCACTTCCACCAGACTCCATTGGTTGAGATGGTCACAAAGTTCTGCTCACATTCAAGGAAAGAATGTCACTGGAACGCTGTAAGTAGAGCATATTGGATGGGATATATTGTCTTGGCCATCTTTGGAAAATATAATCTGCCACATACTTGTTCTTTATTCTGTCTGAATAGTTTGTTCTTATGTTCATTGTACTACTGGCTCCTTCCTGTTATTCCAGTCATTTCCTAAGTACAAATATGCCCACCTTTAAATACTGCATCTAATATGGTATCCTTCTTATCTCCCAGTTTTTAAAAAAAATGTTTATTTATTTATTTTGAGAGTGAGAGAGAGAGAGAGAGAGAGAGAGAGAGAGAGTGCACAAACAGGGAAGAGGCAGAGAGAGAAAGGGAGAAAGAGAGAATCCCAAGCAGGCTCCACACCCAGTGTGGAGTCTGATGCGGGGCTCGATCCCACAACCCTGGGATCATAACCTGACCTGAAATCAAGAGTTGGATGCTTAAACAACTGAGCCAACCAGGTACCTCTCATCTCAGCTTTTTAAAATTTTTGTTTAATAGGGGCACCTGGGTGACTCAGTCAGTTAAGTGTCCTGATTTTGGCTCAGGTCACAATCTCACGGGTTGTGAGATCGAGCCCTATATTGAGCTGTGTGCTGACAGCACAGAGCCTGCTTGGGATTCCCTCTTTCCTTCTTTCTGTGCCCCTCCCCAGTTCTCTCTCTCTCTCTCAAAAATAAGTAAACATAAAATTTTAAAAATAAATAAGCAAAATAAAATTCTTGTTTAACATATCACCTATCTTGTCTAATTTTCTTCCTTCTTCCTTCCTTGCTTGCTTTCTTTCTTCCTCAATCTATCATTGATCAATCTATCTATACCTACTTATTTATTCATCTATCTGTTGACCACTATATTGTGAGACACAGGACAAGCAGATAGTTAATAACGTTTGTTCAATAAATTAATGTGTGAGTGAATCTACTGACATGCATCAGATTATCAGATATGGGAAGCGGGTTGGGGAACTAGAGGCATGCAGACCAGCAATAAGACCACTTGAGTGAGGGAGGTGCTGAAAGAAAAGGCTGTAAGGGCTGGTGAAATGGGATGTAAAAACCAAACTCTCCTTGCTTTATGTTTTTTTTTTCTCCTGGCTCCACTCTGACTTTCCAAATTCCCAAATCAGAGTAGTCTGAGAAGGTTTATCAGTCTTTCCAAAGTATGCAGAATGTAAGAAACATGCCATGATACATCATTCCATTGCTTAAACTTGTTAATTCAATCTTCATGTCGCTGAGTGTTCCTTCAACTTATAAATTTTATTGCACTAATTACTCATTCTCAGAAATGCTTTTCCCTCGTTTGATTTGTTCTACTTCATGACTATAGATGATGAAACCAGAGTTTAAGAATGTCATCTCAAATTTTGCCTGACATTTTATCAAGAGCTGAGGTTACTTATGTAATGATCTTCAAACTGCTCTTAATAAATTACTCATGTTTGTGGTATCACTTTAGAGCTAACCAGTAGTTGAAAAAGAAGGCCTGTTACACTCTCACATAGGAAAATTACCTTCCATATTTAATAACTAGGTTCAGATTTCCCTCTAAGTCATTGCCATAGATTAAATCTAAATGCTAAACTCTTAAATTATCTATTTCCAACTCAGACTTCTCTTTTAAAGATAAGATTTATATATCCAATTAGTTACTGGACATTTTCATTTTGATGACTCACCAGAACTTGACATATCTAAAATTTATTTTATCACTGGACTGAAAAATCTCATTCTATATTCATTCTTTTAGTGAATGGACCCTCCATGAGAAGCAGATTTTCCATGAAGCTAACAAAACCTAAGCTTCTAGATCCTGTATTTTCATAAGTTCCTTCTCATGCTCTAATCTTGTATTCTTTTTTGTAATCAGGATATGTCCATTTTCTGTATCAATAAAAGGTAAGCATTCTCTTTTAAGCATATGACACAGTTTTATTATCATGGCCTGGGTTGGCCTTAAAAGAAAACTGGCTTTGCTGAATAACATTTGCCCTAAAGAGAGGTTACATATCATCATTTTAAAATAAAAGTCATCATTTTAATAATACTTTACACCTTTTAACTTTTTTGTTACTAATAAATCCATTGAACAAGTCACTTCTATAGTTACCTCAGTGTCAAAGGTATACATGGAAGTCACATTATTCAAATCTAAGTGTTCCCTAGGTGCTTTACTAACATATTTTAAGGACCTAGGAGAGTGATTGGACACACCATCTTTTAAATTTCTCAGACTATAGTTCTTGTCCTGTCATATGATGTAGAATTTTGTGTTAAAACACAACATTTGTGAGAGGTGCCTGGGTGCCTCAGTCAGTTAAGTGTCTGACTCTTGATCACAGCTCAGGTCATGATCTCATGGTTCATGGGATCGAGCCCCACATCAGGCTCTGTACTGAGTATGGAGCCTGCTTGGGATCCTCTCTCCTTCTCTTTCTGCCCTTCCTCTGCTCCCTCTCTCTCAAAATAAATTTAAAAAATCAACATTAAAAAAAAACCCCACATATGTGAGTGTTTTCTCAGTGATATATTGATTTTACCTGATGTTATTCCTTTTGCTTATTTCTGGATAGAAAAGGGCTTTCCCCTAGTTGAGCTTTACAGTATTCTTGGAGGTTTTCAATCTCACCACAGTTTGGTGTAGGGCTTTAACCTGAATGAACACACCAAATGGCTGCCCTGAAGATACTTGTCAGGGAGTATAATTCTGAAGTCACTACTGGTCAACACTTGGCAAATGGCTTGGCTGGGAGAAATAATATTTCTACAGCAATCCATGAAGGTTTTAAAAAGAAATTCATAAATATCTTCTAAAAGCTATTCTTGGATTATGCCAGAGTATTAGAGAACTGAGTATGTAACACATAACTCACTTTTATTAAGTTGCTTTCTGGTATGTTATTTTTGTCCTAAATTTAGATCATTATTAGAAATACCTCTACAAAAATTCTTACTTGGTTCACTCTAAAGTTGTGCATGAAAACACTGCTCATTAAGTTACACCGAGAATTGTCTAGATTCTCTCCTTCCCTTCTCAAGGTGGTGGAAATTGATAGGTTTCAGAATAATCAGAAAGTTTGGTTTTACTCTTCTCTTCCCAGGGAATGACTATGGTTGAAACATTCTCTCTTATGAACAAAATGGCTGGGGGAGGGCGGGGAGGGGAATCCCATAGATCTATCTATTCTATACTGGTTGTCTTTTTGCACAGCTTTATCTCGGTTTTGGAGGGAGAATGCTCTAGTTCATAACTACTTACCTATTCTTATCCATTCATTCATCCATTTATTCAGGAAATATTTATTGAACCCTCCCTATATGCTTGTCACTCTTCAAGTCATTGAAGATAATAGCGGTAAAAAAAAAAAGTCCCTATACTCATGGATTTTATAGTCTGTCAAAGGATAAGACTGTTCCTGACTTCTTTTATATGAGATATTGATTTAAATCTTAGTGCCAGAACTATCCCAATCACCTTGTTTATCTTATGCATATAATAAACATTGGCTCATAGGAAGCCTGGAGCCAAATTTGTATCCCCATAGATGTTGATTCTGAGTGTGTGGTATCCTTTTTGTGTTCTATTTCATTGCTGGTTCCATTTCTTGCCCCTATCTTTATTTTCCCTTTGCCCAATTTCTAACACTACCTAATAATTTCTTATGTCACTGTGTTACATGCCTTTTTTTTTAAGAGTCTAAAATCTTTCGCAAGAGCAACACTGAGTATAAAACATAACCCACAAATAAATAAAAACGCTTGCCTCTTTACACCCTGCCTCCCTCCCCTACTATTTTACACTCTCTAATCCACCATACCAGAAGCAACATTCTCAAAGGCCACTTCCATCGTATCATAAACTTTCTCATACCTTTGGTGGCCCCCCAAATAGGTCCTTCATAATCTGCCCTTACTGTTACTTTATTTCAGCTGGTTTCCCTCCTGCAGAGTAAGTTCCTACTTTAGGGAATGATTTGTAGATTCCCTGAAGTGATTTACTCTCTCTGGCCTCTGAGACTTTGCTTTTGTGTTTTCTTTGTTTAAAAAGCCCATCTCCTCCACACCCTCTCAGCTGGCCTGTTCCCATTCATCCAGTGTCATCTTCCCTGGGAAGCCTTACCTGTTGCCTCAGGCTTCCTTGTGTGCCCCTCCTTTGGGTTGCCATAGTACCCTCTGCTGACGTCTACCCTGCGCTTATCTCACCATATTATAAGTGTTAATTTGCCTGTTCTTGTCTGTTGCTAGACTGTGACCTTCTTCAGGGAGGGGACTCCCTTTCATCTGCATGTCCTGGGGCCTAGCACAGTGCCCCATAGATAGTACTCAGCCAGGTTTATTGGATGACTCAGCAAAGAAGAGACAGATTTCCAAAGGTTGCCTAGAAAACTGGCTCCCTTTCTTAAGTGGCTCTTACTTCCCTGAAGGTTTCAAATGGCCTTTGGTTTGCTCATACTTTTTAAGTCAGACTGTGGGTGAATCTTGATCTTTTCTAGTCTCACTTCTCAAACTTTGGTTCCAAAAGACAAAAGAGAACCCCCAAAAGAAGGCGGTCACTTCCTTATAAGTTTGCTATTTTCTTTTCTCAGGTTTACTATCTCATTGACTAGCCTTAAGCCTAGCATACGACAGGTGCTCAGTAAGTATTGGTTAAGTGAATATGGGTTAGACAAATGACTCACTGATTGAATGAATGAATGTAGAAGTTTTGTCTACATGGTACAGGCAGCTTTATAGGAAGCTGAACTTATTGTCTTCTGGTGCTGGAAAATCTCTGCTCTACCCCCTCTGTTCTGTACCATCATTAATGATCCATCCTTCTAAGCTAGAAGGGAATAAAGGGAATAAATAAATAAAGGGAATAAAGACTTAGAATAAAGACTGCAAAGATGGTATAATATTGAGTGGCTTTATTCAATAAAATTACAGGACTATTTGGTTTATAAGTACAGGGCAGCTCCCATTAACAGGAGTGCCACTGGGGATGGGAGGGCAGGACCGAGAAATGGGAAGTCTGAAGTAGGACAAACACAGGGTCAGTGGAAAGCAACCACTGAACCAAACTTTGCCTAAAACAAGCTCTGCTAACTCAACACATCACTACTTTCTCTGGTCCTTCCTGCGTCCTTTCTTCCATAAATATTTTCTAAGGACTTGTCATGTGCCAACGACCTGGGAGATGCAAGGGGAAGAAGAGAGAGCAAAATAAACAGCTATTTCTTCATGGAGTTCACAGCCCAGCATGAAAGACTGATAATACAATAAGTTATAACACAAATTGCAAGGAACATTATTTTATTTGTTTATTTATTTTGAGAGAGAGACAGAGACAGCACAAGAGGGGGAGGGACAGGGGGAGAGAGAGAGAGAGAGAGAGAATGAATCCCAAGCAGGCTCTGCCCTGTTAGTGCAGAGCCTGATGCGGGGCTTGAACCCATGAACCATGAGATCATGACCTGAGCTGAAACCAAGAGTTGGACGCTCAACCAACTGAGCCACCTAGTTGCCCCTGAAATGAATGTTATTAAAGAGGGATTTTCAGAAATGTAGGGACCCACTGAAACTATCTAACTTAATTTCCAAACCTTCTTTGATTCCGTGGGTGGCTGTTTCAGGTTTTGTATTCAGGTAGTAGTGGTTTGAAAAAGGGGTCCTTGAAAAAGTTCTTGTGTCTTTGTAGAAGGTTGGAGCTATGTAAACAACTCTTCTAATGTCTGAAATGTGCTGGCTCCCCTACAGTTGCCTCAAGTTCTGTCTAGACCCAACCGTTGTTCATTGATTGAGAGTGTGTCAAAAATTTCTCATGTAATTAAAGTGCCTGGCTTGAACACATCAAAATATTTGATCTCAGGAAATCCCCCAAATACTACATTTCCCTTTTTAGAGGTGAGAATAAGGGCAGGTTTATGTACATATATGAAATAATGGATGAATTATCCATTAATGTTTGAATTATCCTATTAAGTTACCTGAAAACACCATGATCAAAATATAAATAGTGCTCTCAGCATTTATCAAAACAACCAAAAATGTTAAAATTGAACGATCACTTTTGAAAACCTCAACATAATTGAAATAGCTCTTGGAAGCTCAAAGCTTGATAGAAAGGATATTAGTTTAAGGCTTTTCATAAATCAGCTGTGGGTGTGTAAAAACAGGTTTATCAAGATTCTAGCACTGGTCCTTTTTTTGTCTTTGTTGAAAACATAGTCTTGGACAAAGTGATATGCTAGCTGAAGAGTAAGTGTAGATTTCTGGTTATGTTACCAAATTATTATCTTATCAACATCTCTTATAGCTCTTCCTATAAACTATGATATTAAATACAGTATCAACGAAATGGGGCACATCAGAATTTGATCATCTTGTTAACATTATGTTTATAACATAACAGCCAAATTAATTTACCTTAATTAGGTAAATTAAGTCAATTGCTGATATTCCAAAAGGAATAACTAACTAACTAACTAAATGAAGATAAATTTATTTACGTAACATTGCTTGACAAGAAACCTTGCTGTTTGACTACACTTTACGTTTTCAAAGGATGGAATGCTGGAGGGGAGATACAATCCAAGGGCCTGGATTTTGGCACAAAAGAGAACTAATTCCTTACCTACTGCTTGTCATCTATTTTATATGAAGACTTAATAATTAATAAATATTTATGAAACTGAAATTCCACAATGTGAATCGTAAAAAAAGTTGTAGGACAGTTTGCTTACTGTCTAGATGATCAGAGAAGACACATAAAAGCACATGGAAATCTAATGAATAAAACCAAGTGGAAAATGATGAATTCCAACTGAGTAGTATGGTCAATTAGTCTCAGTTGAGTTTAGAGAAAGGAAAAAGAGGAGATTTGGATCTGGCTGCTCAGGATTTGAAGAATAAATAGGTGAAGGAGAGAGCCTTTTGAGCATGAGAGCAGTGCTAGAAATGCTAATATGTTTGAGAAATTGAGAGTAATTAGTTAATCTGGAGCAGATACTTAGGTTTTTATTTTCAAGAGTAATGGGAAAAATGCCAAAAGGGAATTGTAGGTTGATTTTAGGCTAAAAAGAGTAAGCTTCCTTCCCAAATACTAAGAGGTAGCCTCTACTTAGCAGCTAGCCACTGAATAAAATATTGACCTAGCAATCTCAAATCCTGTTTGGAAACATAGGTTATAAACAAGTTATATACATTCATTTATCTGTGAAGATGTATCTAATAGCTTTGATTCTTCAAAAAAAATTTCAATTTCATAAAAAAGTAATGTTGTTGATGTTTACCAAGAACATTATCCTAAGCTCTGTATTACATGCTTTATATACCTTATTTCAACGAAACTTCATATCCAAGATGCATTATCTTACTTTTTTTAATGTTTATCTATATTTGAAAGAGAGAGAGAGACACACACAGAGAGAGAGTGTGAGTGGGGGAGGGGCAGAGAGAGAGAGAGAGGGAGACACAGAATCTGAGGCAGGCTCCAGGCTCTGAGCTGTCAGCACAGAGTCTGACGCAGAGCTCAAACTCACAAGCAGTGAGATCTTGACCTGAGCTGAAGCTGGATGCTCAACCAACTGAGCCACTCGGGTTCCCCTGTCTTACTTAACTCCCCAAACAAAACTGTGACATAGAATCTGTCATCCTCATTTAACAGAGAAAGAAACTGAACATCACTTCTCAAAATCATAGATCAAGGGCTTGGGGCTGGTCAAGCTTGATTCCAAAGCCCAGGTTGGAACCACATCTCTAGCTTCAAATATAGATAACTCTAATGAATCGTGTAGGAAATATATGGCCTCAAACCCAGGCTGATGCTAGACACTATGTCCATACTTCACAATGATCTCTCTTTTGAAATCCATTATACTGAGGTAATATATTGTTATTGTACAAACCATATTTTTATTGTACAAAATGGGTAATCAAATTTCAGAGGATGAAATAAGTAATGATATTCAAAAGACAACAAGTGGGAAATGGAAGTGTTGGGTTTTCAATGTCAGCGGATGGAGTTGGTAGCCTACAATCTGGGAGGTCACCAAGATCGCTGTAGGAAATGTTAAATGATCTGCTTACTCTTTCCCAAACTCCTCTCAGGCCTTGGCATCTATTGGTTCTACATCAGTGGTTAAGAGTAGAAGCCCGGGAATGGAAGATGCGGTTCAGCTTTGCTCCTCTCACAAGGTAACCACAGGAGAATGTTGTTCATTTCTCTGAGTCTCTTAGTCTCAGTTTCTTCTTCTGTAGATTGGGATAATAAAACCTCCTTGGGATCATTGGTGTGAGGATGAAATGTAAAGATGTATAGAAACTATTATGTGCAGTGCCTGGCACAGATTTAATGTTCAATAAATGGTAGTGATTATTAGTCATTTTAGGCACAGCATTGTTCCTAAGAAGAAAGAACTGTTCAAAGCAAACAATGAAATCAGAGTGGATTTCCTGTTCTCTGCCTTTTAAGCTTTTCATCAAAGGCAACACAATGCAGCAGAGTTTCTGAGAACAAGCTCAAGACTGAAGCCTCCTTCTCTGATTAATGCAGTGCTTTGAGCACGAGCAAATAATCTGAAGAAGGTTAAATTCATGCATGGCTTAACTCAAACCAAAGTGGTCAAGGATCTATCTTCACAGGCTCTGTGCAGCTGAAGAATTCTAGGAAATTGGTTAACCTCATAATCTAGCCTAAAACAAATTTGGAGACAAAGTGTCATCAAGAAATAGAAAAAGTTTTGGCCTTGTGGTAACATCATAGCATATAAACTGAAGCATAGAAAATGAAAATTCAGTTTACTTATTTAGGGATTATGCCTTCACTCATTTAACAAGTTCCCTTTCTACCTCTGGGAAAGCATCAGCCTAGCAACAGAATAAGGTGCTTACCTTTTCCCTTCTGTGCACATGTGAACACAGGAGCCCAGGGATAAGGGTGGAGAAGGAAATAGTTCTGCTCTATTCAGACAAGCGATACTAGGTTATACTCCTGTATCACTTTACAGATCATCAAATGCATGCATACATATTATCTCACTCTATTCTCACCCAGCAGAGAAAGAAAATGAGACACAGAGGGTTACATACTTGCTCAAAGGCACACACCATTCCAAATGGCAAAGTCCCTATTAGGAGACTGACCATAAACTCAGGCTCAGCTAATTTTGCATCACACCACAGTGCCTGAGCAGTGACATTCACTAACTTTATGTAGTGCCTGACAGTTTAGAAGTTCTTCGACATACGTAATTCTACTTGATTGTTCACAGTATTTTGAAAGCAGAGAAAGTTTTGTCCTCACTTTGAGAACCAGAAAATAATCTCTGATAGTAAGCCAATCTAAGAATTCAAATTTATGCCTTCAAAATGTCATTTGTTCATTGATCTATTCATCAATTCAACACATACTTACTGAGCATCTCTTATATACCAGGACGTATTAATGGATAAAGAGGGCAGAGTAGAGAATATGACTTTCTGTCTCCATGGAGATCAGATTTTAGTAGAGGAGAAGAACAATAAACAAATGAACCAATAAAAATAAAAGATAATATCAGATGAAAATAAGTAGTATTAAGGTAATAAAAGAAGAGAGTAATAAGGATAGGGAGAGGGATATTTCATATGGAGTAAAGACAAAGAAACTTTCAAGGTGAGACATTAGAATAGAGACCAGAATGAAGTGAGCAGCAAGCCAATATAACAAGGTAAGGGTTTCCAGGAAAGGGAATGCCAAGTTAAAGGCATTCCAGCTTAGTGTGCTAGAAAGCCACAAGAAGGCTAGACAGGAGGTGGCTTAGGCTGAATGCAAGATGTGTGTGGAGTGATAGGCAAAGCACTGGAATGTGTAGGGCTTTGTCATATTGCATCATGACTTCTTCAATGATCTCACTGGGTTGGAAAACACCACACAAGCATTATGGTCATAAGCCCTTGCAAATTTCCTTTCATTACCAACTCATTTTTTTTTTCCTGTCCTTAGTATAATTCTTCCAAGCCATTCTCATTCTTACCAGTTCCTCTCATATCATTGGGGGCCAGCTGAGCAATAGTTTCAATATCACGACTACTTTAATGAGATGTATAGCCATCTCATAAGCAAGAGGTCGTGTGTATTGTATTTTATTTCTGTGGCTATTAGTCATGAGCAAAGAGTTTTCAACAGCAGAGTATGAGGACTTGAGTTGTGACAATCCTGAAGTTTTTCTAAGCTCAGTGAACAACTTGAAGAAAGTAGTATCCATGAAAGTAAAGCCATTTATCAATTCCTGAGGGAAAGTACTGCAGTTATACCATAAATTTATATGGATGCATTGGAAACCCAGGTTTTCATGAGAAATTTCTAGTGACATAAATGTGATTATTGTGCCAATGTGTAGAATCAGGAATCAGAGTATCCAATTTATGAAATAGTACCATAAATTTATCCAGTAAATTTTTAATTAACCTATTACATATTTCTCCTAAGTCTCGTGTGCTCCCCAGTTTGTGTATAGCAAAATGTTGCAGTAATAAAACTTCTCTCCATCAACGAGCCCTGATAGGAACATGTTTACTAATAAAGAGTGAATTGGGTAATGCCAAATAAGTCTCTCAGTATGTTTGCAATATCATCAGTGAGCTTCCAATCTTACTTTCTTAAGAAGCCAGCTATCATTCCAGCTGCATAACTAAGGAACAGTCCAATAGACAATGTTTTGTGACATGAGGTTGAATTGTTTTTAAAAATGGGGAGCTGCTGTAATGAAAGAGGAAAATATTTTTCCAAGACAATTAACATGGATAAATGAGATAAAGATTTGTATTTTAATTGGTTTATGACTTCTTATTCTATCTTATTTAAAACTTTTTTTAATGCTTATTTTTGAGAGAGAGAGAGAGAGAGACAGAGAGAGAGAGACAGAGAGAGAGAATGAGCAGGGGAGGGACAGAGAGAGATGGAGACGCAGAATCCAAACCAGGATCCAGGTCTGAGCTGTCAGCACAGAGCCTGATGCAGGGCTTGAACCCGTGAACTGCGAGATTATAACCTAAGCTGAAATCAGACACTTAACTGACTGAACTCCTAAATATGGCTCTAAATATAGGAAGTGTGGGGACACCTGGTTTTCAGAGTCCCTTCACACACAAAACCACATTTGATTTCAAAGGATCCCTGCCAGACAGGTGCAAGGGGCATTCTCCTCCATTTTAAAAGTGAGATAATTCAGAGATGTTTCCCCCACAATCAGAGGGGCAGATACTTTCCTCTTGATTTAAAGCCTGCTTCCCTCCTGCTACATTAATTTCAGTTAAGCTATTTGGCAACCACTTAAAAGGAGACAAGTAATAGGATAGGAAAAGAATAGTTTGATTATAATAGTAATAACAGCCAAGGTTTATCGAGCACTTAATACATACTGTGACATTTCCATATGCTTGACTTTGGACCTCATTTATGGTGTATCATCACCAAGGTCCTTAAGTAACATGAGAGGCTGTGATAATCAATTAACAAATATATCAAGGGTAAAAAATTTTGTGTCATTGTATTGCTTTTAAAAAATATATTGAGGGGCGCCTGGGTGGCGCAGTCGGTTAAGCGTCCGACTTCAGCCAGGTCACGATCTCACGGTCCGTGAGTTCGAGCCCCGCGTCAGGCTCTGGGCTGATGGCCCGGAGCCTGGAGCCTGTTTCCGATTCTGTGTCTCCCTCTCTCTCTCTGCCCCTCCCCCGTTCATGCTCTGTCTCTCTCTGTCCCAAAAATAAATAAAAACGTTGAAAAAAAAAATTAAAAAAAAAATATATTGAAAGGATTAAAAATACAATTTAAAAGGAATTTTTCTCTAAATGCAAATAGAAACTCTGTTAATAGCTCCACTTGTGGTCTTGTTGAGTGGTCAATTCACCAGCTATCAAGATTTAGCATTAATCATTATTAGAACCATGTTAAACTTTTTCTTACATAAATTTTATGGATACAAACTATACAATTTGATCCAGATGTTTGTTATTTTAGTCCCGTTTATTGATGGCAAGCAAAAGATTCAGTTAATCCAGAGAGCCACCTCAAGGTTGGCTTCCTATTATTCCCTGTGTTGAATTTCTTCTTCATTTTTAGCCATCCAAATTAAATGAGATCTGAGCAGCTGTGATAGGACACATAGGAGAAAAATAGAAATGATGTAAAAGTGAAGGAAGATTGAGAGGAATAGCTATTCCTGATATGAAAGTGAAGCGGGGAGTGGGGGAAATAACATGTTGGCTTAACACTGGTATCTGGAGAACCAATATAAGCTTTCCCTTTCTTCCTAGGCACAGAGCTGGATTATGTTTCTTAGCCTTCCTTGAAGTTAGATGTGGTCATGTAAATGAGGTCACTTCAATGGAATGTGAGTAGAAGTGATACGTGCTACCATGTTCCTTCTGCTTCCTGAAGACTAATGGAGAAGACAATGGCAAGCGTGGAAGCCATGTGTTGAAAATGGAGCATCAGTATTAAATTATCTTCTTGAATGTGCATAAAGCAGAGACACTGTTGACTTAAAACTGCTGCCCAGGACTATTTCATAAGAAAAAGGCAAACTTCTATTTTGTTACCTTACTGATTCTTGGGAGCTTAATATTCTCAGGAGCTTAGTCTATTCTAATGCACATGGTTTATGTTGTTAGTCCAGAGAAAATCAACATAAAAAGCATAGGATGAAGATATGATATTGGAAAGTAGAATATGAAAACATAATTCATAAGAAAGCACAGAAAAATATTAGATGCTTTTAAATCCTTGAAGCGTGCTTGAAGGAAAAGAAAACTAATGATGACAAATCTGAATTCAAATATATAATGGTATGATGTCACTTATATTCTAGATCTACTCTTTGACTAAGTAGACATAAGTCAAATGGCTATACCAATATCTTGGAAACTTTCAATGATTGCAAAAAATGTGATAATAACACTTGGAAGGGAAAATCTAGGAACAGCCCATTTTGCAAATGCTAGAAACTGACTAATCTTCAGTTGCCAAACGTCTCCAATTCTAGTCTATTGGGAAGGATTCTACTTTGCACTGTTACTTCCCTTGGAGGCAATAGACTGCCTTCTCTTCTAAGATAGGGAATTCTCCTAAATTCTACCTGATGACCTTTATATTCCTTCAGTGTCTTATTTAGGGCTTGATACTAGAGACTGGTATTCTTTACATATGCATATTCAAGAATCATTTTTGACACTCTTACAGAGAGTCCTTTCAAATTTATATTTAATTATATATATTTATGTTTGATTTTTACTAATTCTTTGTTTTATAGACATAGCTTCACTACTTAATCCATACAAATGCCTTATGCTGAATTGGCAACCAGAAAATTCAATCCTAGTCATTCATACAAACATAAAGCCCATTCTTAAGAAAAGGGTCACTATAATATTAGCCAGATTTCTGTGGCATATTTCATATCATTGCACTCAATCTAGTATCTTATATGTGTTAAAAGCTGATGAAAGTAAGGAAGAATATGTTTTTTTCAATGGTGGATAAAAACAAGTAATGTGTTAAAATAAAAAGCCAAAAATGTTGCCTCTCTTATGAGAATTATTATAAAACAGTCAGAGAAAATATGTTTGGACATTTCCAATATAGAGTAAAAATACCCCCTAACTCACTGGAGGGAAGAGAAATCCCAGCTTGGTGATACAGGTACCAAAACATAAGAATCAACTACTTGACAACAGAAGCCATGGAAGCAGTTGATAGGAAATATACACAATTGAAGTTAAGTTCTGCCACTCAGATGTGGTAAATCATCCACCTTTAAAACAGAATGCATTCCCACTGGATGTGTCCTCCCTTGTTAAAAAAAATGATGAAAGCTAATCATTTATGCCTTCTGTGAACACACACAAGACAAAACATTAGTGGGGTGCCAGGGTGGCTCAGTCGGTTGGGCATCTGACTTCAGCTTGGGTCATGATCTCGCAGTTCGTGATTTCGAGCCCCATGTCTGGCTCTGTGCTGACAGCTCAGAGCCTGGAGCCTGCTTCAGATTCTGTGTCTCCCCCTCTCTCTGCCCTACTCCTGCTTGTGCTCTGTCTCTCTCTGTCTTTCAAAAATGAATAAACATTAAAAAAAAATTTTAATAAAAAATAAAAAAAGACAAAACATTAGAAAAACACACATACATTGAGAAAAAGAATCAAATTCCATAAAACTCTCACACACACACATCTGCATAAACTTCAGAGTAAGTTATTGCTTCATTCCCCAATCTTTTCAAGGGACCACATAAGATCTAGAGGAGAGTGGTGGTATTGACTTTTTCACATAGGATATCAGTGAAGCTACTGAATTAAAATCAGATAGAGAAAGTCAGTGTGAAGACAAAAGGTTGTAGTAGATAATTTTAAAATAATGCCACTGGTACAAACAAAAGTAATTGAACGAAAACATCAATGTGATACATTACTGAAGTTAGTAGTAATGGTAACTATATCAAAGACTCAACGCCACTGACCTATTTCAGTAACTATTATTGATTAAGCACAATCAAATTCAAAAAATGGGATATAGGAGGAATTGTATCACATATCCATATTAGCTCTAGCTCTATTGAGACCTTTTGATGTATTCATCATGCAGCTTAAAGGGATCTTAAACGGCATATCTAACATGCCTGTGATTAAGGATAAACAATATGAAGTCCAAATATGGAAACTGACGTGTCAGGTCACCACAAGAAGTTCCAAAAAACCGACTGACTGAAAAGTCATCCCTAGTTCAGTGCTCCTCCCTCCATATCTCATCTGCATCTCTTTAGCTCACATCTCAAAGCGGATCAAAGGACTTAAGGATATTTGCATTTTCTTTTCACTGAGGCTATTGCCATTTTCTTTTGGATATTGTCATTTTTAATAAGAATAAAATACTAATGGCTACTGTAAGTATTTGAGACTCTAGCATATAATCTGATAGTCATATAACAACTCTAACTTGCTATGTTATCTTACAATAACCCTATTCTGCAGATAGAAAAATTATAGCTCAGAAGATTAAGTAGCTTGTGCAATGTCACGTGGTGGAGCTAGGATTCAGATACAAGTTTATCTTAATCCAAATTCCATATTTTCTCTACTATCCATCATTACTACTTTTAATCTCTTGGTATTTTTTGAGGCATGTCAAGAAATCCAAAGCAGCACTGATACTTGGAAAGCCTGGCTGATCACTCCAGAATCTACTGTTTAGCCATTCAAACATTGTCCAAAACCGATTCATCTGATCAAGATTATTAGAGATCCTGCTTCTATAATAACCTCCCAGTAAGAACCATTAGCAGCTTCATACACAAGGAAGTGACTAATTAATTTTATTTTAGAAATGATGGTTACACAGTAGTAACCGAGAGAAAGGCTGGTGAAAATTTTATGATCTGGTAAAAGTCTCCGCAGGCTAGTGATTGTACTATCCTAACTGACATAGAGCAGTCAGCCCTGCAGATGGTGTTAAAAGAAAATAACCCTCTGTCTATATGAGATCAAAACACCAAGACTGAATTTAACCCAGATGCTTGGCACTATGTAGACACAACCTATGTCATATCTTCCATTTTCTGTTGGATGCAGCAGAGGAAGGGTGTGACTACACACAGTTGTGAAAGGAATAATATTTTCAGGCAAGCTTGCATTAATGCCTTAAGTGCATTTTTTTTCCTTCCTACTCTGTTTAAATTCCTAAAATGCATCAGACCTCATGAGTTTCAGGCAGACATACTCTGTTAGGAGTTGAAGGAAGATTTGCACATTTCTTTTCTGACATGTGGACAAGCAGACGCTCAATCGCAGGGCTTTGACTGCTCACTGGCTTTCTTTGTCTTCATTCACACATAAGCCTTGCCAATTTCCCACTGAAAATGCCACTGCAGATCCTGAAAACTTTTTGGAAAGAGTCTCATGGCTTTCAATCTCCTCGACAGAAAGAGAAAACTCAGTCTTACTTTAAAAAATAAAAAACATGAAGGCAGTTTTCGTCATCGGTACAAACATCATAAAAGCACTTAGAGATAATGGGTTAAGTGTAACTGAATCAGAAGCACACCAATTTGGCAGTAATCTCATTCACAAAATGTTGGAGTGGTTATAGGTGATGCCAAGTTAAACAGGATGATGGACTCAACACAATACATGTTTGCAACACTAATGGGTCGTCAGTTCAAGGCCACCCACTTCCAGGTGGCGGGAAGTGGGGGCAGCTGCCCCATCTCTGGAGAGTCAGAGGGTCTTCCTGCTCACATGGTCAGATGTCTGAGGCCGTGTAAAAGAGAACGAGAGTCTGCTTGTCTTTGGTGTCTAAGGAGGAAAGGAACATTTACCCCTACACAGAGAGCTGAGATACCTCTCTCATGGCCTCTAGCTCATCTTGGGGTAAGCCAAGGGAGAGATGTGTAGTAGAAGTATCCTGCACTTCTACTTAGTGGGGGTAACTAATAGCTGTGGTCTTAAATGGCAGAATATTGGGAGGAATATTAAAGGGGCAGCCAGACGTTTCAAAGCCATTCGACATCCAGAACCCAGATATTTTCTTTTGCCGCTTTCCAAGTTCCTTTCTGGCTACTACTTTGTATAGCGTGCCGCTTTATGCCAAGACCAGATATTACCTTGTGTGATGTGAAGACTTTCTGATTCGCAGTGTCATCACAGTGATGGCCCCCATGCTTCGAATGCTAGGACACACCTAGTGGCACAGGCAGTAAGTAATTGCACCATAAAGACAGCATTATTTGAATGTCCTCCAGTATTTAAGTTGAAAAGATCACATCTGTAAAGTGACCTTTAAAAATGTAATTTCGATTCTGAGTTAAAATTATAATTTTAAAATAACAACAAATGGGGGGCACCAGGGTGGCTCAGTTGGTTGAGCGATTGACATGATTCAGGTTCAGGTCATGATTTCAGGGTTTGTGAGTTCAAGCTCCACATCAGGCTCACTGCTGTCTGCCTGTCAGCGCAGAGCCAGCTTCGGATCCTCTGTTCGCCTCCCCAACTTGCACTCTCTCAAAACTAAATAGATATTTTAAAAATTAAAATAACAATAAATGTACTAGTTAATGCTAATTAATTAATTCCAACTGGGTAGCTAACACTAGTAATGACTGCTATGTGCCAGACATGCTTCTAGGCACTTTAGATATGTTAGCTTGTTTAATCTTCACAGAAACCCATACCATTTTAGAATTAGAATTTAGAATTTAGAGGAAATCAAGATGCAGAGAGGTAAAGCAAATTGTCTAAGGTCACTCAGTTGGAAAGCAGCAAAGGCATACTTCAAGCCCAGGCAATCTGGCTCCAGAGTGTGTAATATTTTCTGTCTCCAATATAGTATTTAGCACTGAGCTAGATACAGATACTGGAGGACTAGGAAGTATGTATATGAAGCAATAAGACTTTTTTTCTTTTTTAATCAGATGACTGGGAATCATACTTAAAGTTAGAACCATCTCCTACAGATTAGTCACCTTTGGAAGAAATGCATTTAGAATAATGAAGTGTCACTCTTTAAAACATGTGTCACTCCAGTGTTGCCATCATAGCTGGTTTATAAATAAATCATCTGCCCATATTTTAGAGCCTTACTTTATTCCTCACTAGAAAGTGTAACGCCCTTCTTAATCACTGAACGATTCATAAGCCCAGGCTCCAAATGACTCTTGGCCACGTTCAAAACCCAAATCCATCTTCAAAAGTCAAAGATTTGTCATCTTAGGGAATATTCCAAAGAATCTGCTGGGCCATAGGTTCTTAGGGCAGGCCCCCAAGTATTTTTGATTTTTGTTTTTGGCAATTTTTGACTTTGGCAAATTCTTTGCAGTGCAAGTGAACCACTGCATTGTGGCTGCTTGGAAGTGATGGCTCTCACTTGGATGTCTAAGTTCAGGTTTCTTTATGAGTCAAATCATTTGTATAGCTTTATAGTCAAATATCATCTACAAGTATCCCCCAGGGACTTTATACTCTCATGGGGGAGGAAATCTTAAACATAAGAAAGTAATCAGGGAACAATATGTGGCAGATAAGAGTTAAGGGCCAACGTATATGGCATAAGCAAAATGTCCTATGGGATTTCATGATGGTGAAAAAAAAAAATGTAAAAGGCAACCAGTAAGTCAGGAAGGCATCACGAAAGAGGTGGCTCTTGACCTGAGCCTTGAGTGAAGAGGAGAATTGGATCTAATTTTAATCATTGTGCTGAGAACTATGAACATGGTGGATAGACGATAAATATTTGATGACTAACTCTTAATTCCTGACCCTCCCGTGTTTGCTGAAACATTAAGAGAAAGGATGGTTAATGTCCATACCTAACCAGTCTGAAACTACGTTAAATTTCTATTCATTGAAATAAGCAAAGCAGAATAAAAAGCCAAATAATCCTAAGAAAGAGGGAAAACAACGTTCTTAGAAAGTGATTAGGGAAATGTTTGTGTACTTGCTATTTAAAATGTGAGGCATATAGGGGCACCTGGGTGGCTCAGTCAGTTGAGTGTCTGACTCTTGAATTTGGCTCAGGTCATGATCCCAGAGTTGTGGTATTGAGCCCCGCGTTGGGCTCCATACTGAGCATGGAGCCCGCTTAAGATTCTTTATTTTTCTCTTCCTCTCTCTCTCTCTCTCTCTGCCCACCACCCCTTGCTTGCACTCTCTCTCTCTCTCTCAAATTAAAAAAAAAAAAGAATGTAAGCCTTATAGAGGAGGTACAGGACTTAGATGTGTTCCTTACAGTCTGTGTTGTGCTTGAAAATATTTGGTAGATTTGTAATTCTAAAAGGTGCTGTGCGATGCCAGAGACAACTCTTTAAATATCCCATACAAAAAACAGTTATAAATATGCAAGGATGAGAATGATTGCTTCCTTCCAGACAGAACTTAATTATTCAAGTCTTACAAGATACAAGTTAGTTCATAGCAATAGTGGCATAATTCTGTTAACTAGTGATTTCTAAGTTGACACTAATCTAGAAATTCAGAATCTTTCACAATGGTTCCAGTCATGTACCAGTAGACTGAAAATACCACCAACCAAATTGCTCATTCTAATGAGTAAACATCCTTGAGGTTAAGTTGGTTGAATAGTCTGAAAAATTAATTGACTAAGTTTTGAAGATGTTTAAGTTTCTCTTCATTTCTTCAGGTAGGCCTTTCTGTATATAATCAGATTCGGCTATGAAATATAACAGGATGATTAGATCACAAACGTATTTACTTCTTGCTCTTTGCCTCTTCCCATTCTTTCCTACTCTTTTCTTCCTCTCTTTCTTTTTTTCCTCTCCCTCTCTTCTTCTCTCTCACCCTTCACTTTTATCAGGACACCTCTAAGACATAAATGATAAAAAATCATTAATTAGGATATGGGCTATAACTAATCCACTGGCACTAAAACAAGTTTCATCCTAATATAATTCTACTGGTTGGACCAAGTTGAAAGCAGTCTCAAGATTGGTAAATAACCATTCAATATGATGAGTTGCCATGAGGTGACCACAAAAAGGGTGGATGAAAGAACTGTTTAAAGAGACACTCTGTCGGTATGGCATCTTTTGTAATTGCTGGCACACAAGAGCACATGCACCAGCTCAAAATAAAACAGTCAAGAATAAAACACTCCGAAAGAAGGAGAATTTTGAGGAAATAGACCATAGCCATAATTTTAACCTAAAAACTATTCATTAAGTTCCACTCTGTGTGGAATTAGTGATGAGGGGATATAAAGCCTGCAGAGAAGACTTTCAAGTTTCTTGTAATTCAGCCGGATGTATAATGCATGAAGTCATCCTTAATAGGAGACTAGTTAATAAACAACAACTGAATGTTAACTAGGCAGAACATAGGGCTAGGGTGTGCATGGGGACACTTGCATGGGAGACACAATGTGAACATAGATTTAAAAAAAAGATTTTTGTTGGCTTTTTGCAAGCAATATATTATTCTCCCCTTCTAATCTCATTGGAGTCACCAACAGCTTCCCTCCACTGTCCAACAGAAGATAGTCCTGTGTGTGTGTGTGTGTGTGTGTGTGTGTGTGTGTACGCACATGCACGTGTGTGTACGGCAGGGGGTTGTGCATGTGTGTTCTGAGGGAGTCACACAGGGGATCCACATCACCTACAGATGCTGATCCACACTCACTGTTGTCTGTAAAGGTATAGGTGATGTCAGTTAAAGATAGTCCTCCCAGAATTGAGAAAATTAGGCAGGGTGTCACTCATTAAATGTCACCCTTGAGTAGGTGCAATAAAGATGTACGGAGGAAGAAGCAGTCTGTGCCAACAAGTGTTTACTGAGCCCCTGCTTTGCTTTAGGGTGGCTGATCAAAAACATTGTCAACAAAAGTGCACCCTGTGAGTCTTACGGGGAAATACAAGCTTCCTGCAAGTTTGGGGATAAATGCTTGGATGTACTGGGTGTGTTCTTTCATCTCCTCCTTTTTTGCTTTCCTACAGTTCATGCACCTTCAAAGCTACCAAAGTTTGGTCATTACCCCCCTCTAGTTATTCTGCGCAGCTTTACTATCCTCTGGCATAGAAATCAAGAGTGTGGGACTGACTGAGCAGCCCAACCTGCTTCACACCAATGCCCTTTTGTGTGGTTACATCATGCTTTCCTCTACTGAGGCTTGCCTGCAATTATTTCAAGCCACTGTCACTTCCCTGTCTACCCTGCTTGTACTCTGAAGCCTGAGCTAAGGACCAGTGCAGTACCCAAGGGCATCATTTGGAAAACATGGATCCTGGATTTCAGTTGGGATGTGCATATTCTTTGGATAGCTAACGCATCCTCCCTTCATAGAAATAGAACTCCAGGCCAACATTGGAAACCTGTGTACCTTGTAGCTGCATTACTTCAACTTATCAGTCTGGCATGGGGACAGTCACTGAGACCAGGACCAAGTGTTTCAAAGGGGCCAAATTGCTGAGACATTCAGATGTAACATCTACCATTTCTCTGCCTCTTCTTTCCGTAGCAACTGCTTAAGGAAGTTGGAGTAGTTAGCGCAAAGGAAACATTCCAAGTTTAAAAAGTGAGAAAGAGATTGAAAATATTAGAGTGAGCTTTTTAGAAATTCTAATACTGTCCCTGAAACAAAGAAATGTCTGGGAGAGTGCAGATCCCTATGAGGTGCCACCAGAAGGTACTTGAAGTTGGCACTAAAAAATCATGGTGATGGATGAAGTGAAGAGATAATTCTAGCCCTGGGACTTCTGACTAAAGACTTCACCAGGATCCAACTTAAATTATAATTACACAGAGCCTGCATGTTAGTCATAATTCACTAAACATTTTCTATGGGTCTACAGGATTGTTAACAGTTAGTGAATGGAGAGCATACATTATGTGTAAATTGGATCGATGGTAACCTTGGAGAGGCTCATTATGTGGTTTACCTTCTTCTCAATTGTTCTTTTGACCATGAGAAACTGTAAGTTAAAAACATCCTTTTAGAGTACACCCAACCAACTTTTGCTGTTTCTTTCCTGATTGAGTTGACTCTACAAGCACACTCTTGACATTTCAACTGCATTCAGTTATTGTGGTTATTCAATAAATGCTGGTTTGGTAAGATAAATAAGCCAGAAACACACATTATTGGGGTTCAGAGGAGATGCAAATGCTATAGATGCTGAGAGGAGAGCAGCTAATTTTAAACTGGATGGCCAAGAAATCTTCCAGAAGGTAGTGATGGCATTTGACCTGAGCCAGGCAGGATAGGTATCATTTGGACGTGAAAAGAGGAAAAAAATTATTCCAGGTGGTGATACTGCAGGAGCACAGGTGCAGAGTTGGAGTTGTGAGTAAACAAGGGAATTGATCACTAAATGACAGAAATAATGGAGAATGAAGTAGAAAAGGTGTAAGCCAAAAGAATGCTGATGTGTCCAGATTTTAATATGTAGGCAATGAGGAGTCAATGATTTCTAAGCAGATAAGGAACAAGATCAATGTCATGATACAGGAAAATTTTTCTGGAAGCAAATTTCTGTGTTTAGAGAGGGAATATAAATCATAACTTCTCTTGGTAATTGTAAGTCAAAGTTCAATTTTCATACACACATAGTATTGAAACATCACATTGCCTTTGCCATCTTTCTGTATATGCTACTAAAAACTAATCAAATGATCAACAGATGTATGTGTACGTGTATGTAGTCAAATAAACTAGCATTCATCTGAATGTTGCTTTCATACATGAGCATGTGTGGGTGCATACGCTAACCTCTACTGGGAATCATTAAATGCACACTAATATTTATTTAACATAAGTGCCTTCTATGTACCAAATACTATTCTAGAAGCTGGAGACCGGGATAAACAAGATCCCTGCCTTTTAAATGTATAAGCTATCTGGAGGACGACGAACAAATGTAATGACCTGTGAAGAAAGAAACTGTAGTCATGTAAACAAAGTACAACAAAAACATAAAGAAGGTCAACAAGAAACAAAACCTGGGGGGCAATAAAGCAGGGACTTTCTAATAATTAGATGTCCTCAATCTTAATTCCTCATCTGGAACCGACAGAAGAATATTGGTCTGAAGAATCTTGTCAGTGAAAAGACCCCATAGGTAGGAAATCAGCAAGGCCTAGAAAATATGCATTTTCTCTTATTTTTATTCATTTTTGGCTAACATTATAGGTACGCATGTTTACATTCTGCTAATTACTTGTTGCAGGTTGAATCAGGTTGATGCTTTGGTGTTTTCCCAACATTAACAACAGGGAGGAAGTGAAATGAACCAGACTGAAGAGTGTGAAAGGTGAGTGGAGATTCTATGACCTACACAAAGCTTTTCTTGGAGGAATCACTGAAATGATGATGTGTGATCTGAAAGATATTGACAGAAATAGAGACATACGTAGTTGAAATAGTATAAGCCTCTTTTCAGTGAAGTCTACAAATTTTAACTTTAGAAAGCAAAGGACAAAATAACATCGAATTCTCATTTCCTGCTTTCTTTCCATTTCGTTCCTTTCATGGAACATAAAGCTCATATGAAGGTATTTGAAGTTGAAGAGAGCTAGCTTTCATGGAAAGCAGGGTCAGGAGTGCGAGAATAGCTCCATAGAATCTAGGCATACCGAGATTCCAGAAAACCCGTTATCACAAGAATGCCCTTCCAGGGGTTTGTGCCATGAAAAACTATGCCTAGAGTCACCCAAACCGCAAAGGCAGGTGCAAATTGCAGAAGCAAAAAGACTGGTGTAATTCAGGGCTATTTTGAAATTAGTTAATTAAGGAATCCAGCAAACTCATTCTGCAGCTAGTTTCTAAGTGAATAAAAGATTCTTGGACTCGCTGTCATGCAATGAGAGCCTCAAAAGTAGAAAATATATCCATCGCGATGACATTTACTCACATAATTTTGGATTAGAACCAATGCCATATTTACTTTTTCAGCTTTCTTTTATATTTGCTGGCTCATGGGGTTTTTCTCAGCAAAACAGTTTTGTTATGCTTGCTTTTATTCCAGAGCGATCCAGGTCATGTCTTCAACAGATGAGTAAGATTTGCGAATCGGTTATATTGTAGCGCTACTTATATTGCCAAAGTACAAAAATCTGCAAATCACGGAATAGAGTCTTTATTGAATTAGTGCCACAGAATAAAGCACTCATAATGTGTTGATGCAGGAACTATACTGTCAGTGTATACTTAGACTTGTCTAATATTTTTTAAAACAAATGGGAAATGACCTTATTGAATTATTGCTTAAAACGATAGTTTTGCTTGGCTTTTATTTATAAACTGTGATTTCTTTCCAGTGACAGAGATTGGATATTTTCAAACATCCTCTCTTGGGTTCTGGCTGAATTTTAGTAATAGGTAACGTACAAACAATCTGTTTTGTTGCAAAAATCCCTAATCAAAAGTTATTACCCTTTTGATCTCACAATTTGTATTGCAAATACAAATGTTAGACAGATTTAGCCAAAGAGCATAAATCTTCTAACTTAACTTTCTTTTACTATATGTAACTAATTTTGAAGATATAATCTATGCTATATTTTACAGTTAAAGTGCTCAAATAGATTACTAATCTGAATCTTGCTGTCATCTTGAATAAGCCTTTAGTCTAAGGCTTGAAGAGCACTATTCTAAACAGGAATCTTCATGTTAGTGACATTAGTGTGAGCAGCAAAGCCTTTTTTCCTTCTTTCCTTCCTTCCTTCCTTCCTTCCTTCCTTCCTTCCTTCCTTCCTTCCTTCCTCCCTTCTTTCTTTTCTTCTTCTTCTTCTTCTTTTTTTTCCTGCATTAACCCTCATTATAGTTTATGATCCTGGAGCAGGCACAAATCCCTCAGGTGAGAAGACATCACAGAAAAAAGCAAAACCCAGAAATCTGTATAGGGTTAATTTCACTTTCTAATTTTCTGTTCTGATTGCATAGCATACATTCCAGAGTGTAAAATTCTAAGGGGGAAAGTTCTGATGTTTTTTAGAGAAGAGATACTAGGCTACTATTTCTTTTCATCAGCATACTTTTCTAGGAGGCTGCCGTGGAAAAAAAGAGCCCTTCTGCAATGACTCCATCAGAGCCAACTCAAGTGAGAAGAAAAGAAAGGAGAAGAAAGAAAAGACGGGAGGAGGGATAAAGAGAAAAGAACAGAAGTTTGGGGCAGTGAGAACAGATCCTGGTTCTGCTCCACGGACTAAAGTAAAGCATTTCTGCTGTGGCAGCTTCAATTCACCCTCCAGAAACACGCTGCCCCCCACCCCCGTCCCCTCACCTGGTGCTGGGTCAGTGATGTTATGGCTTGCTTAGAAACGATGTTTCTATTTTTCTTAAGAAATTGAAGTCTCTGTCAGCGGAGTAGGTTAAGAATGTTAGCCCTCATATATACGGAGAAATCCAACTAGGAATCCCACCTGACAAGTTTGGCTCAGCACATCTTATGGAATAAGAGAACCCTGTGTCACAGGATTATAGGAAATAAAGCCAGAGTAGATTATCTGATAGTCTTGATTTCAGGTAGATAATCAACCATCTCTTTTAGAAAGAGTGGTGTGTATCTGATCAGTTGTCTTGAGAAATAACATTTGAGAAGCATCTTACGTTCATCTTGAGTTTCTCAGTTGATACCTGCCGACTTGATTACTCTAAAATCATGAGGCATAAATCCTGACCGGCTAGACCCTGGTCTATTTCCTCCAGTTTGGAACTATCCTAATCATCTGCTATGATCCCGAGCAGGCAAGTGACTACAGAGGCTTGGCTTGAACTTCCATGGCAAAATTCTTCAAGAAGTGCCTCGTGAAACCAGAGTTCTGTGGAAATTAATGGATGTCTTGTAAATAGAGGTTATGGGTTCAAGTTATTTTGGAAGTGCTTGGGTTAATCAACAACAAGCAAAGTTCTTCGCTAAATCGAGTTTCTTTCTCACAACTTCCATGTGCATTACTATTTTCTCAGAGGGGGAAAGAGGATGAAGTATCTTTTTTAAGTGAACTTTTTCTCACGAACCATCAAGTTCTCCACACAAAGTTAACTGTAGAGTGCCATTTGAGGTAGTTTCATACTGGTGTTGCTCCTTTTAAACCTATCCATTGAAATCTGTGAGAAACTCATAAATCTTGTGAATTTTCTATGACAGTGTTGTCTGATAGAATTTTCTGCCATGCTTGAAAGGCGTTGTCCAGTATGATAGCCATAGCCACATGGAGCTATTGAACACTTGAATGTGGTTAGTGTTGGCTAAGAAACAGAATTTTTAATTTATTTACTTTTAATTAATTTACATTTAAAGAGCTACATGTGGCTGGTGGCTACTGTCTTAGGCAGCACAGGTCTAGAGTCTGATACATATGAGTCAGAGGAGCGTAAACAGCACATGTGCGTTTCCACGTGTCCCTGAGCCTTGCAGTGATCTGTGGCATTGGGGAGTGTAATTCTCAGTTAATATAAGCATAGAAGCATGAAAATTCAAACTTTTTCAAGCATAGGGTTATTTTCCCATCCAACGTTACTCTGAGTTGTCTTTTTTTTTTTTTTTTTTTAAATAGCAGACCCTGGCATGGGCATTTGTTCCTGCCTGCTTTCCCTCCCCCCACTCTCTCTTTTACAGATATTTTGACCCAGGGAATTGCATAGACATTTAAACCTTTCCATGCAAATCCCGAGCCAGGGACAGCCAGCATCTACCTTGTCTTTTACTACAAAGGACTCCACCCGAGACAAATGTGCCTCTGTGGCTGGGCTCAGCTGCATTCTCTACATAGCTCACCCATTCACCAACTACAGGGCTGTTGCAACATCTACTGTAGCACTCCTCTGTCCCCGAGGCTCTGCACCACTTGGCCCACTACCTCTTCCTGTTAGAGCCTGGGATCACACCGCTTCTGCCGGTTGGCGCCAGATTTAGCTGTTACTTGCAATCAAATGAAAGGAAAACTTGAACACTTAAGAGAACTTTTCCCAGTAAAGAGGACGACACTTCTGTTCCATTTATAAGGGGAAAAAAGGGAGTAGGGGCGGTGTTACGCTTTGGTTCCAAGACCTATAAATGCGGAAGGTGTGAGGAAGAAGACTTTCAAGGAGAATATGTTCCCTCCTCAGCTCAGGCTGTGGTCAAACGACTTAGAAGCTTCACAACTGTTCTTTCTCTTGTTGGCTGATCAGGTTCCAGGACATTGCAAAAGATTTATTTACAATCACCCAAAGAGCCAGAATAGCCTCACCTTCATCTGGGAAATAATAGCTGTTTTGTGCGATTTCATTCAACAACAGTGATTCATTATGTAGCACTAGGCCTTCCCTGATACTTGTAACTGTCAGGCAGATTTCCTATGGCTTGTTCTCACACAATAGACCTATTTTGTCAGATTAAACCCGGAGATGTATAATTATCTACGTGTGTAGATATGAGTGTACTAGCTTATACGTATATAAGGATGCAGATGTATTTATTAACACGTGGTTCTACAGTGATATCATTCTAAAATGTTCCTTGTAGCCATTGTAGGCTTGTAGCCAGTACTCACTTGAGGATCCATCCTCTTGGTCATCTACACGTGACTGACAACGTTCAAGGGCAGTGATGGCTTCAGGTTGAAACATGCAACACTATTCCTCTCCAGGCATAGAGGTGAGTTGCCAGGGGAGAGGAAGACATCTGGTTTTTTTCATAGCTCTGAGAGCCGGGTTAACCAAAGGAACTATTTTGCATATAACTCTTATTATGGAGGTGTTAGCAAAATTACATAAAGGGTTGTTATATCTGATGGTGAGAATTCATCCCATGTTCTCATCTCTCTGTGTCCGTCCCTTTTTGTTATCCTCTGGATCTAAATACGCATCCTGTGAACTGCAGGAAGGGGAAATATCAATGCTTCTCCTCGTGTTCAGGGCTCTGTAGACTCCTCTTAACTAATTACAGGGGTAAGTCTTGGATTTGGTATTTTTAGACAACTTGTATTTTAGAATACATTTCATTTAACCAAAGACAATAAAGTAGGCCACACTTTGATTCCTCAACCTTCTTTTAAGCTAAAATAGAAAAAGTAATATGATATAAAATAAAAATGTAAGATACTGATTCTCCAATCGTCATTTATCAAGAAATTTGTCTCAGTTCAAAGATGTGAAAATGCTTCAATGATGAGATAATGATTTTTTGAAGCAAAATAAGCAATCTATTTTTAAGCAAAAGCCTGTCAGAAAATTCTAAATCACTTTCGAATCACTTGCCTTATACTAATTTGATTCAAACTTTATATGGTACTCAAGGCTTACAACCAAATTTCTAATGACTTACAGATTCCCAGTGGTGCTTAAAAACTCTTAAAAACATTCAACAAATGGTGAATTTAGCTTGTAAAGACATTCTGTGACCTGAATAACATTACTAGTTGAGGACAGTGATTTGTCTAAAATAATTATCTAAATGAGGTCAGATATAAATTAAAAGTCAGAGCCACTATAGATGCAACAAATAAATGTGAACTGGATAATTTTTTTAATGAGTTTGAAACTCGGTATTAGCCTAGACGTATGTTTCCTCCCAAAATCAATTCTAACGATAAAAATAGTCTTCTATTTTCTTCCTGCTTGAATGTCAGCTAATAGCTAAGCTGCTATCAATGAGAAAGATCTTTTTAAGATCTTTTACATTTTTGCTTGTATTCATTCATTTGTTCATTTGTTCAAGCCAATGTACTAAAAAGCAAATCTAGTTACCAAGGAGTCAGTATTAAAGAAACAACAACAACGACAACAACAACAAAGAAACTCAAGAGTGAGCCTAACTGAGAACTCGGTGAGTCAAGAATATAACAGAATGTAACTGACAGCCAGAAGAATTAATGCAATCACAAGTTGTATCCATGATGTTGTCTAGAAAGGAAAGTGCGTAAAATTCCATACATTGATTAGGTCAGGCCTGGAAAATTGAGCTCATTTCTGGGTAGCACATTTTCAGAAGGAGGCTGACAAATCAAATATATTCTCAGAGAGTAACCAGAATATTGAGAGAGAGGAAAATCATGACAAATGCAAATCTGGGTTTTATAACACAGAGAAGAAATGATTGAGGGTCGAGGATTTGTTTGGTTGGGTAAATGTCTTCAAGTATTTTAAAGATTTGCATATATAATGATGATGTTCTCAAAGAAAGTAAAATTAGTATCTAAGATGATAAACTCCATGTATCAATTTCTTTGGATCATAGGAACTTCCTAACAGCACACAGAACAGGGTACAATGGATTGTCATTTACCTAGTGGAATTCTAGGGGAAACTGTATATGAATCCCCTCTGAATTGCAATTACAACATTTTATAAAAGGAAATGAACCTTTAGATGGGACAAGCAATTGGTCTGGCTGTATGGAGACTCTCTTCTTAAACTCTTCAAAGATTTGCTGAGCATCTATTATACACTCATTTCCTTTTCAAGAGAAATTATTTTAGCAAACTGGTTCTAGAAGGGAGAGAAAGTATGTTTGTAAATGGCTTCTGTGTCTGACATCGTAAACCCATGGTATGCTGGGACCTCTGAAAGTTCAGTGACAGAAATCAAAGATGTGTGATCACTGCTTAAGCAAACAGAGATAAATTATGCAGAAGAAAATGCACTTCATTTATTCCAAAGTTCATTGTGCAGATGAAAGAAAGAAGTGGGAGAAAGGAAGAGAGGCACTGGGAAGCCCGGCCTCAGTCACTTTCATTTCTGTTGAGTGACAGGTTATTATCTACATTCGGGGAATTTGCAGGTAGTTTGAAAAACACGTGTCAACTTGGAAGGAGCGTTGTAGGCTCTGCTGACTGTGCTTCCACAATAGCTTTGGCTATCCTGGGTCAGAGACAGCCCAGGGAAGGGAGTTGCCATATTGCAGACAACTTTGAGCCCTGGGCCCTGCATGGCTTCCTCCTTTTTTCATCATTCATACCTGCTACGGCAGGAACATCATAAATGGTTTCCTGTCTGAGTCAAACCTTCATAGGTTCAAGGTTGCTCTGTTTCAGGAACCATGAGTCCCCACCTGTTTTCTTGACTGGGCACCTTGCCACTTTTTAAAAATTCTCATAATTTGATACAGGTGAAAGGCTCAGAGACGGGGCCACTGCATGGCCCTCTCCACTTTTAAAAACTATCTTTATTGAGGTATAATTGGTATAAAAACTGGCACATATTTAATAAATGCAATTTGACAAGTGATTGTGGTGCCATATCTATCTGTCTCTTAACCAGGAGCTCACTTTTCCATTCTCATCTCTCCTTCAGTCTTGGAACACTGTGTTTCCCCTAGTTTTTGGCAGCTTAACATTTAACTTTGACTTTCTCAACTTCTTTCTCTCCAGTAGTAGTATTAAACTGTTTTTTTTTAATGTTTATTTTTATTTTTGAGAGAGAGAGAGAGAGACAGAAAGCAAGGTGGGGAGGAGCAGAAAGAGAGAGGGAGACACAGAATCTGAAGCAGACTCCTGGCTCTGAGCTGTCAGCACAGAGCCCAATGTGGGGCTTGAACTCATGAACTGTGAGATCATGACCTGAGCTGAAGTCAGTCACTTTACTGACTGAGCCACCTAGGTGGCCCATCTCTAGTATTAGTCTTAACCTTAATTCTTTCCCTCTTCCACTGCACCTAGATTCTCTGATCTTCTAGGACTGTCTGTACCTCTTCCTAGAAACAATCAAATATTATCGGTTTTAATTTTCAGGTTTTCAATGTACAACATTTGACCAAAATGCACTGTCATTTCCTAGTATCTGGATTAGTTAAGGCTCAGCTCTAGTGACAACTTACAGTGAAGGTTTGCATTAGGATTTTAGAAAAATATACAATTATTTATTCAATAAGTATTTCATGAATCGACAATGTGCTAAGCTCTATGTTAATTACGAAGAATAGGGTATTGGATAGGGAGAGATCCCTATTCTTAAGGAAAATGTCACATTAGGCTCATTATAGTATGTATGTGAGTGTTTCATTTTTCTCTATCCAATTTAATAAAATTCTTGTGATACTGTATTGCTTTACCTCTGCCTGCACTATACTACCCTCATTTTTCTTTCTTGCTTTCATACACAACTGAACTCCGCCACTTCTTTTCATGTATTGAAGAATGCCTCCCCTTTGACCTTCCCAGTCACTCCAGAAAATGCATTTGAGGTTAAGAAAAGCATCTTAAACTAGAATTTAAATATGGGGGTGTGCGGGTGGTAAATCACACACAAAAAGCGTTTGACAAAGCAATTTATCACGTAATTTTTAAAGACATATATATTTCAAGTGAATTAAATTTACATATTTTCTGACTCATTTCCATTCCATTATCATAAGCTCTTTTTAAAGAGTTGCTGCATTTTTACATTTTCAAAGGATGCATTTGTGTCATCTATGACTTCCTAACCTTTGCTTTCTGGAATTTGACTATCAGAAAAATTCTTTCTTTGTCTAACCTCAATGTGTCTTAGCTGAGATGAAGTACTCAGCCATCTTTTGGAACTATAAGGAAGGGGAAAGGTCAAATCCAGTTGGGTTTCTCCTTGTATGAAAAGCCACACTACCAAGAGGTAGTCTTTTGGTTCTGGGGTTCTCAGTAAAAGTCATCATTTTAGCACCACTTCTGAGCACTTCACATGTATCAAATTGTAAGAATAAAAACTAGCCTAGATGCTTGGTTGGTTAGGATATCACAAATGGACTATCTAGTGACAACACTGGGTACTCCTATGTCATTTTATAACGTATCTATTGATTCATCTCAACATCACGCTCTTACTAATGAACACGACTGCTGACTTGGGTTTTGCAAGTGGTCTGTTAAAACTTGAATCTTCTTGTACTTCATGTAAACGATGTCCATGTTGAAATACGTAAGCGTCATAAGCTATACTTAATTTCAAGGTGGCATTTTATTTTTTTTTAACGTTTATTTATTTTTGAGACAGAGAGAGACAGAGCATGAATGGTGGAAGGGCAGGGAAAGAGGGAGACACAGAATCGGAAGCAGGCTCCAGGCTCTGAGCCATCAGCCCAGAGCCTGACGCGGGGCTCGAACTCACGGACCGCGAGATCGTGACCCAGGTGAAGTCGGACGCTTAACCGACTGAGCCACCCAGGCGCCCCTCAAGGTGGCATTTTAAAACAACTGGACTGAGTTTTTTGAGGAAGGATACCATGTTTTACTGATGTTTGTATCTCCCGAGCAATTGGTTATCCACAGTCACCACAGTACCTGACACAAAGAAGGTATTCAATTTTTTTAAACCCAAGTCAACAGACAAATGATGGCAAATACTAATTTCATTGAATGTTTAGGGTGGGTTAGGTATTGTGCTAAGCTGTGTACATGGACTATTTCACTGATTACTTTCCAAACCCCCATGGTGCAATTATTATTATTACTTTGCCAATGGGGAAGCCAAAGTGTGGAAATGTTGCTCAAGGACACACAGCTATGAAGTAGTTGAGCCAGGACTCAATTCTAGGTTGTCTGACACCAGAGACTAAGCTCAAATAAAGTTGCTATTGTAGTCTCAGAACCAGTTTCATATAAATATAAATATAAATAAAATATAAATATAAATAAAATATAAATATAAATAGAATAATGTACATTTAAAAATAAATCAACCTTGGGTTCTGGAAAGAACCATGACCAGGAGTCAGGGGCTCTTGTGAGTTTTATTTCTTCTGTCTCTTTAACAATGAAATGCCCCTAAGTGAATCACCTTACTGCTTCACCTCGTTCTTCATCAGCAAACCACGTATTGTACAAGCAAGAAAACTCCTCTGGCCTGTAACCTTCCATAATTTATTGGTTCCATGAAAACATGCACAGCTGAAGGTGTTTGCAGGCAAGCAGGCCTTTGGGTTGGGTGCTGAGCCATGACTGGGGACAGAACACAGAGCTGGTGTCTGTTCTTCCTGTTGGTCTTAGTGCTGGGTATGGCTTGTCAGCTGCTGCTTATTTTCCCTGCTCAATCTTTTCTTATCAGAGGCAGAAGGCATAAAGGATGCCATCTGGGATTGCTTGTTTAGATACAGCATGGTGTTAACAAGTTTTTCTCTCTTCTTACTCTTTCTTGTTTATTGCTGGTTGCAAGGAGCAGAGAGACACATGTACAAATGCAGCCATTGCCCAGGCTCTGTGCTTCATCATGAACTTGGGGGCCAAAGGGAATTGGGAGGCACAAGCTGTGAGTAAGCTAGAGGGAAGGCAAGTAGAGTTGGGGCCAGGAGTGGGCACTATTCTGCAGCACTTAGAGGAGCTCGGAACCATGAAAAAAAAATGTATGAGATTTTATTGACACCTTCTCTGGGAGAAACAACAGGAGACTGCATACTCCCTGGAATCTGGAGATTGATAAAAAACATGGCACTTCTTAACCCTGTTAAGAAATTTTATGTTTACAATATAGCGCAGTATTAAGAGCCCGGTCCTAGAGTCACACAGGATTTGAAGCCAAGTTCCTCTACTTGTTAACTAGCAGTGGCTGCTCTGGCCACCCCACTAAGATTCCCTTTACCTAGCCTTGCACTCAGCCCACGTACTGTGAATGTTGGCTGCTAAACTGTGGTCACAACTGCCCCCGTGTACCAGGGAATTGCCCTTGGCCAGAAGGCAAAGAACTCTCCTGGAAAGCAAAGACTGTCAGCCTGGTACAAAAGACCTCCCCTTGCTTCAACGTGGGACCAAATCTATGGTGCACTTTGTGCCTCGGCACTCCCTATGTGGTCAGAGTGAGGACGGACTTCAGCTGAGGCCCCAGTCTGCTCCCAAATAATGACTCCTTCTGGATCTGTTTCAAGGGAGACCAATCTGGGACAATAGGTGAATTTGGGAAGTAACAGCCTCTCTCTGCCTCTGGTCTCCCACCTGTTAAAACGAGATTGATACTATCACCATCTTTAAAATTCTAACTGTTCACAAAGTGCTTGACACAATACCTGGCACATACTGTAGTTATATTAACAGCTACATTATTTGCTGCACAGATTGGGGATTCTGATAATGGGATGCTTTCTCAAACATATGGAAACACCAGAAAGAAGAAGTTTACCTCTCTTACTCCAGAATGAGGGTAATTATTATTATTTGAATATCCTGGTTCCTAATCAAATGAAAACAAACAAACAAACAAACAAATGAACATTCTAAACCAATCACGGGAAAGAGCTTGAGCTCCTGGTGCCCAGTCTCACATCACAAAGTGATGCATCTGTGGGTTGTGGGCTGTTCTGTGTGCATACTAGCTACTGGCAGTCATCTGTATTTGTGCAATGGAAAACATTGCTCTCTTCAGATAGAAAAAAAAAATATGTTCTATATATGTATATATAATAAGTCTCCATACTGCCAGTGTCTAAATTAAGAAATGTAAAAACCAATTCATGTAAGCCAGCAGGCAGAACCAACAGCAGTGCTGGCTGGGAAAAGAGCAGACTTCCCAGACGCGGAGCCTCTAGCGGTGCCTCCCCCATCGTGCTTGTGGGTTCTTTCCAAATTGAACATTGGAAGCTGCATGGCACCTTGAAGCAGATGTTCGTTCAAAATGCAGTTAATTGAGTGAGGGTCCAAGAAATGAGGGTAGCTTTAAAGTGTTGATAGAGCAGTTGAGGAGCCACAGACTGGAAAGCAGGGCTGAGTGCCAGTCAAGAGACCCATAAAGGGAGATTCTGGTGCTGACTGCAAAGCTTCCTTTGCACTTGGTGGCATTGAGGAATCTCACCTACTATTTACCATCTGCTGTTGATAGCTTACCTTGGGCCCTTACTTTCTGGGCAAGGGAAGTTGTCTCCATTTACTCATTTATCCAGTTAGCACACTCCCCGAGAACACCCCAGCTAGTACGTGGAGTGCTCACGACAGAACTACCAGAAAATACACACCATCCCTTGGCTCGTCAATATTGAAAAACAATACTGGTAATTCCCAAGGTGCCCCAAAGATGAGTTGCCATCCCCTAGGGAATTTTGCTAACCTGTAAAAACCTTTTTCTGTGTAGCTGGACTATCAACATCCCAAGGGCAAGAGAGCTGTTTTATTTATTGATGGATCACCTAGCGTGGTGCTTGGCTCAGGTGACACGTGAGTTGATTTCCTAACCCGTTTTCTATTTACGGTTTCTGGAGGAATTCACATAGGCATGTATTATAGTTCAGCCAACATAAGTGCATTTTGCCTTTGTGACTCTGTCTCATCTGTGGCATAGCCAGTACTGCAATGCTGACTTTCAAGAGAGTCTGTCTTAGTTTCCTGGGGCTGCTGTAACAAATCGCCACAGACTGGGGGGCTTGGAACAACAGAAGTGTATTCTCTCACAGTTATGGCGGCCAGAAGTCTCAAATCAAGCTGTTGGCAGGGTTGGCTCCTTCCAGAGGCTCTGAGGAGAATCTGTTCCTGCCTCTCTGCTAGCTTCCAGTCCCTGCCGGCAATCCTTGGCCTATAGTCATATAACTCCCATCTCTGCCTCAGTCTTCACGTGGCCTTCCTCCTCTGTGTGTCTTCTCCCCCTTTCTTCCCTCACAGAGACACCTGTCATTGGATTTAGGGCCCATCCTAACCCAGGACGACTTCATCTCAATATCCTTCACCATTATATCTGCAAAGAACTTTGGTCACATTCACAGGTTGCGGGGGGACAACTCAGTACAGGGTCCAAAAATTCCCAAGTGAATGACTGGGAGTATTAACTCAGTACAGGGTCCTAAAATTCCCAAGTGAGTTACTGGGAGTATTAACTCAGTACAGGGTCCTAAAATTCCCAAGTGAGTTACTGGGAGTGGCAGGCTGTTGCCTAGTAAACCACACACCAAATATCCAGAATTAGGCAAAGACGACTGTGGGGTCAAATGGGACTTGGAATGAATGAGTCACGTACTCTCTGTGAATAAGTATTGAAATCCAGCCCATTGATCCTCCTCTTCTTACCTGGGGCTACAACCAATCCAGTTTTTTAGCCAGATCATCAAGCCTTTCATTCCCACTTTTGTTTCTTCTCCTGGCTTTTGTATTCAAGGGCAAGATGGTAGGCATTTGGGAAGATAGCACCTGATGCTTTCTTTTACTTTTGGAAGTTGAGGAATTCTTAATTCTACTGCTTATGCTCCTCCCTCACACCATTCTCTGATATTACGATCACATTTTTCTTTTCATTTTTCTTTCTTTTTCCATTGAAGCTATTCATAATCTTGTAAGATTAATCAGAACACGAGGCCTCCCTCCTTTACCTCTAACTTGTCCTCTCTTAATCTCAGTTTATTTTAAGCACTTTGCCAGAATGCCTTTTAAGGAGCTACTAGTTCCTTCTTATATGGAAATAGCATTTCAAAAGAGAGCCCCTGTGAGAAAGAAAATAATGGACCTCTCTTTTCCTTTTCTTTGCCTATGCCCCTTATCAAGGATATATACTCCACACTAAAAACTAATGTGTCTGAGATCTCCCATTAAGTTTTTATTGAGAATCCAGTTTGAGTAAACTTATATGTGCATGGGATCTGAGAGGAAAGTGACTCTTCCTTAATGAAACCTGTCTGCTTATTTCCCCAGCAGTCATTGACGGGCAAAACAAAAACTAAAGTAGCAAATCCGAGCCTCAGACCTGGTAGGCGCCCCTGAGGTTGAGCCTCTTCTCCGTTGCTGATCAATTTAACATGTTTCGTGACAGCTGAAGCAACCAGAAAAAATCGCTGGGGAAATTCTGGAGACTGAGTTTCTTCCCAGAGGATTGCTGTCACCACTTGCTCAAGGTTTTATCACCTTAGAAACTCTGCCAGGATCGGACACACCCAGGCCCAAGCTGATGGGTTGTACTTGCCTTCTTGCTTGTCATGAGCAAACTTGATCATTCGAGTAATCTTAACCTCAAGCCTCTTTCTCACTCACTACTTCAAGTCTGGTGGATAAAAGACATGAACCTGATTTTCTTCTCTGTCTAACCAGACTGATCATTGCATCACCTCAGAGCCACTGTCTCCACCTGAGATGTAAAGGACAGGGTATCTTGGTCTTTGCTTTGAAATGCTGATTTAATCAGATCTTCCTGTGATACCTGGTCTCTCACACTCTTCTCAAGACCACCTTGGTTGGTTTTTTGTTTTTTGGTTTTTGGGGTTTTTTTCAGCCATGGGGCACATTGCATCTTCGTTTCTATCTACCTATAAATTCCTGTATTTGAACTGAGCAATAGACCCTAGGAAATGCTTCAGAACGTGAGGTTCAGAACACTTGTTTAAGATCTACTTTTAGCTGAGCATAAATTTTCTCCTTAAAAATGTCCAGAGCTAAGGAGAATGGCATAACAGAGTATTTCATAAATAAATCTCCCCCATATTGTGTTGCTTTCTTGACAATTTGAATTCAGAGTTGCTTCTGAGATTATCAGTTCCACGTGTACACAGACAATAGCCTCTCCTGTTATAAAGACACCACAGGAAAAAGCAAAAAGCAAAAAAGCAAAAAAAAAAAAAAAAAAAAAAAAAAATCATATACTAAGTGATCCTGTGTCTTTACATCAGTGTGTTTGATCACAAATGAAATCTGGAAGGCCAATTAGTACACATTTCTTCAGGGCGCTTGGGAGTACGTAAGAGGAAAGATCATTTATTTTCTAGTTTTCTCTAATCCTTCTGCTGCTTGTTTTCATTAGATATGAAGGCCATTAAGCATTATGTAGCCCAAGCAGATTTTAGACTCACGGTGATGGGCTTCCTTTGGCCCATCAAGAAAACTCTTTCAGAAGTGTGTTTGGAGCCCTTTGACAAACTCTGGGCATCAGAAACTCCTGCTGCTTTTCCTCTCTTCCCTCCCCCTCAGTAATCTCTCCCCTTTACGCCCTCTCTCTTACAGCGAGTTCCCTGTTTTTAGCTGAGTCACAGCAGCTGGCTGGCACCTCCAGGGTCATACTGTACGTAACACAGAATCCTCTCTGTTGGCTACCATGGTGCTTCAAAAGAGGGGCTGTGGCAGCCGCTGCAAAGCATCCTGGGTACTCCAGCCGAGCCCTTCTTTGAAGCCCTGAAGCAAGCGGCTGGCAGGAGCCTGGGATAGCTCAGGGATCCAAAGTTCCTGGCTAACATGGCTTCGCTGAATCCCAGGGCTCCTGCTGCCGCTGGGATGCTGCTCAGAAGCGAGCCCTTAAGAAATTTAGAACAAAATCCAGACGGACAGAAACAGAGTCATATGGCCTCTCAAAGCCAATGGCTGCCAGGAAATAGTCTTAAAACTGCCAGAGCCTTGGCAAAAGGCCTTGAGCTCTGCCAGAGGGGGAATAGTGGGGTAGGAGTGTTGGTCACATTCTCCTTTTCCAGTCAACTGGATTGTGCCTGGGCACAGAAGCGCACATATGGAAGCGTGAAGCAACAATATATCACTTTCTCTCCTGAAAATAAATGCTGGCCTGTTTAAGTAAAAATATACCCTCACCAGGTGGAACAATACAGATTTTCATGGTTAAAAACACAATTCTCCGGCTTTCAAATACTGAAAACTGGATGGCTCTTCCTTTCCAAAAAACCGTTTGGAGGCTGAATATTTTACAGACTATGGATCCTACAGCCCTCAGGTTGATTTATTCTTTCTTCCTAATCCTCCACTTTATGAATCACTATCTGATTCTTGTTCTTTGAAACAGGTTTCTTTCACGAATAATTCATAAAGCAACGATAGTATGCTAATGATGTGACGACAATGACAACGATGATGACGATATCTATGCTACACAGTGTTCTTTCTGTAGCCTGGTGGCAGAAAATTATGGATGATTATTAGCATTTCTTAAATGTACTTTTTTTTTTACACACAACCTTGCATCTCAAAGGAAACATAAATGCAGAAGTAATTGATCCTAAGTGGCAAATTTACATCACTCAAGAAGCCCTGTGTCACATCCAAGGTGTGGCTTGTAGGGATAGTCAAAAGGATTTGCTTTTGGCAGCTCTACCTACCCTTCACACAAACCCTACGTGGTAAAGGAATTTAAAAAGATAAAATGAGATGAGGGTAGTGGCTGCTTTCTGTGGCTTGATATAGACATTAATATAAATCAATAAAGCTAGGTTATTTACTATCATAACCATGGTATATACAGACACAAATTAAAGTAAAGACTAAAAACAAAGAAACAAGACACATCATCTCAAAGTTTTTGCACTTTTCAATTAAAGAGGTTCAGTAAAATACAAGAGACAGGATATTTCACCTCGAAAGCCAAACTTTTTCATTAGGATGGCTTTCTTTGGCTGTCAATGCCTAAGAAAGCCAAAGTTAAGCAAAAGTATCACCTCGAAGACAGAAGAAGAGCAGAGAAAAGAGTGACATTTGAAATGAACCCCTGAGGAGCTATTAGTAATTGCTTTTCTGAGAAGTTAACACCTATAATATGTGACAGAACAGGTTATCTTGGATTCAGCATGTTAAAATGTTTTTATTCTTGGTTAAGCCATTTTTAATAAACAAAATAAATTATAATTGATTTGCTAGAAGCCAGATGATCCATCAGTGCAACAGGTGTAAATAGTTTAGAGAATGTGATCTGTCTGAACTTATTTTAAAATTTGGAACTGTTTTTCATTCCTTATAACAAAATCTATGTTCTTTCAATCATAGAGAACCTGATGGTTGAGGCAGGATTGAAATGAGAAAACAGCACAATTCTCCTATGAAGAATGATATCTGTTGAGAAACAAAATGGAACACTATCTACAGAGAAATAAGTAAATGTGTGCTGTATCAACACCTGTCACATAATCCACAATTAAAGAAGATGACTTAGAAGAACAGTAGTTGTTGATGGAAGGAAACAAAGAGAAATGAACTGTTTAACTAGGATGCAATGAATTACTTAATCTGAGATTATGGTATAGGTGAGAAATCTCAATCATTAGTCTAGAAATGTCGGAAGAGGACAGATCACCAAGAGCTCTTAGTAGAGTATTTGATACAGTTACTCAATTAAAGCTTCATTGTTTAAAGACAGGCTTGCTCCTGATATCTGCAGAACCTAGAACAAATGGTGGTCTCCTGACATGGATCTAAATATTTAAAAGTTTCAGGTTAAGAAATGGTTAAAATAAGTTTGGTCCACATCCCTTAATAAGTATACTTCTCAACAGGGATGTTTGTGTGGCTCAGTTGGTTGAGAGTCTGGCTCTTGATTTCAGCTCAGGTTATGATCCAATGTTCTTGAGATCAAGCCCCATGTCAGGATCTGTGCTGACAGTGCAGAGCCTGCCTGGAACTCTCTCTCTCTTCCGCTCTGTCTGCCCCTGCCCCTCTTGCATGCTGCTCTCTCCTTCTCTCTCTCTCTCTCTCTCTCTCTCTCAAAATAGGTAAATAAGCTTTAAAAAATTTTTTTTAAATATACACCTCTCAATATACAGAAGTCCAGGTTCGAACATAGAATTTTCAAAAGACCTGGAGGCTTGTTAACACCTATAATATGTGATATAAAGAGCTGGCTTGGCTCCTGTCTCACTCTCTCTCTTCCTACCATGAGGATCTTTGTGCCTATGTGTGTAGACACTCCAGCCTGTAGGTCCAATACCTGAACAGCCAATAGCAAACAACAGCATGGCCAACCCATTGGCCTTGGAATATTCATACCAGGGGATGGTCCACACGTAGAAAGATAGACTCAGGGGAGAGGCCCACTGAGTGACCATTTGGGACAGGGAGTTCTGACATGAGTACCCAGAGTGTGCTCTAGAAAGTGGGAACAAGAGCCCTAGGAGGGTATGCCTTCTTTGTTCCACACTGTGGAGGAAAGATACAACTTTAGAGGGTCTAAGGTAGAAGTCTTTCTTACCCAGGTCTAAATAAAATCATTCAACCTACAAACTTCCAGTTATAAAACAAGTAAGTCATGGGGATGTAAAATTAAAATAAAATAAAATAAAATAAAACCACCTAATCTAACTCAGACATACAATAAATATATAACACATAATACATGTAAAACATGACTTCAAGTGGGATGAATTCCAGTATTAGAATCTGTGATTTAATTGCTATTTTAGCAACTGTTTTACTATAAGAATAATAGGAATACAGTTGATTTTGGTTATGGACCTTGTATCCTACAAATTTACTAAACTAAGTTACTAGTTCTAGTAGCTTTTTGTTGTTGTTGTTGTTGTTTTGCTATATTCCTTAGGATTTTTCTACATAGACCTTAATGTCTTCTGAAAATAAAGCCAATTTTAATTCTTTTCTACTTGTCTTATATCACTGGTTAGAACTTCTGATACAATTTAGGTCATTGGTTAGAAACATTTTTTTAATTTTCTATTATAGATGTTACTGCTGCAAATTTCTATTTAAGTATCACATCCTGGAAATTTAATATGTTGTGTTTTCATTTTCATTTCACTTAGTCTAAAATAGTTTCTAATTTCCCTTTTGATTTCTTCTTTGACCAATGGGTCATGCTTCCTTTTCTAGATTTGGTATCATACCTAAAACATCATACAGTGTTATGTTTTACATTTAGGTTTATGATTATTTTGAGTTAGTTTTTTTATAATGTCTGAAGCAGGTGTTGAACTTATCTTTTCTACAAACGGATGCCCAACAATTCCAGTACTGTTTGTTAAAAACACTATCCTTTCTACGCTAAAATTGCCTTTGAACCTCTGTAAAATTGCAGTTAAACTATACTTTTATGGTCTTTTCTGGGCCCACTATTCTGTTCCATTGACCTTTGTGCCTATTCTTTCACCAAAATCACACTGTCTTATTGAAGATTTATAAGTCTTGAAAACAAGGAGCATGAGTTCTCCAACTCTTCCTTCCTTTTCAGGATTTTTTTCTGGGTTATTCTAGTTCCTTCTCTTTTTGTATAAATTTAAAAATGATCTTACTGACATCTAGATAAAATTTTTCTGGAACTTTGATTAGGATAGTGTTGAATAAATCACTGAATTGCCATCTTAACAATACTGTATCTTCCAAACTATGAAACATATACATCTCTCCACTTATGTAGCTCTTTGAACATTTTTTATCAGTGTTTTTTGTAGTTTATAGTATAAAGATTCTGAATATATTCCTTTAGATTTGTATATAGACATTTCAATTTTTTGTGCTATTTTAAATGGTATTCCTAGCTTTGTATAATCTTTCAGTATGGCTCAGCCTGGTTCTCTTTGATGGTTCTTCCTGGCCTGTGGTGGTTTCTTCAGATTTCTGTAGATTTTCAAATTACCTTTCTGTGCAGATCCTTTTTCTTTCCTTTCCTTTCCTTTCTTTTTTCTTTTCTTTCCTTTTCTTTTTCTTTTGTTTTCTTTTCTTTTCATCTTTCTCTATTTCCTTCTTCCTTCCTTCCTTCCTTCCTTCCTTCCTTCCGCTTTTCTTTCTTTCTTTCTTTCTTTCTTTCTTTCTTTCTTTCTTTCTTTCTTTCTTTCTTTCTTTCTTTCTTTTTTTTTCTTGCAGGACGAGAGTGAGCCAGGGAGGAACAGACAGAGAGGGATTCTTAAAGCAGGCTCCTTGCCCAGCACAGAGCCCAGTGCAGGGTCCATCTCATGACCTGACATGAGCCTAAATTAAAGAGTCAGCCACTTAACCACTGAGCCACCCAGGTGCCCTGCGCAGCTCTTTTTTCTTCAGTACCCTGCCTTCCCCAATTTCTCAAATCTGTCTTTTCAACTCAGAGATCCTGCAAGTTCTTTTTGGTTGTCTCTCCTAGTGTTGTAGCCTAGAAACTCCCTCTAGGCAGTAAACTGGGGCCCAGAGCACTCACGTAGGTTGCTTCCCTTCCTGTAGCGATAACCTATTGACCAATGTCTGAAAAATCACTGTTTTATATATTTTCATCCTTTTTGTTATTGTTTAAGGCAGGAGGGTAAATCTAGTCCCTGATACTCCATTGTACCTGGAAACAGAATTCTCCACCACAGCTTTCCACATGAATTAATGTAATGTAATTGTACAGTATAACCTTTCCTCTCTGCCTTGATGGCAGACACACTGAATTTCATTCAATCTTGCATGTATATTAAGGTAACACTCAAAAGGCCCATGGACATAGGCTTTCCTTTGCTCAAAATGCTTTTTCCTCCTATTGTCTGCTGAATTCCTACTCATCCTTCAGATTACAATGTAGTCATTGCTGTTTTCAGCAAAAGCATTCTCTGACTTCCCTAAATTGTCAAATCTTGTTATATACTCTCATAACACACCTTCATAACATTTACCACACTTCTAATTTTACATTTATTATATAACTATTTGACGCGTGTCTGTTTTCTTCTCTAAACTGTAATGAGCATCAGGTCTATGTCTTTCTTTGCCTATCATTTTATCCAAAGTGCCTGGCACATAGTAGGTGGTCATCAAATATTTATGGGATAGAGAAGCCAGTTGACATTATTTCCATATTTGACTTTTGTGAAAATTTCATTCTTTCTTATATTTCCTTTTAGATGGAAGGCACTAGTAATGATAGCTTTTCTCCCATAAAATTAAAATTTTCTGTATCCCACCCAAGCAAAAATAACAAAAGGACAATCGGTCTATCAAAACTGTAACAACATCTACTATTTAGAGACAACTAATTTAAATCTTATTGTTAAATAAACTACTGATAGGAGAATTCTGCAACCAATTAGTGCTCTTAAGCTGCCATTTGCTCATCACAGATGCAATAAAGCACAACTTGGCCCAACCAGGCAAACAGAAACTGACTCATGAGGGATATCAGGTTTCCTCGCTTCCATTTTGTTTTCATCTTTCTAGTTTGGAAACTCATAAAAACCATATGATGAGCTTTCTCATAATGCCCGTGGTAGTTCTATGCTGACTTTTTTTGCCCCCTATAGTTTGAGGTTTTATTTTAGGTCTGTGGTTCTGGTATTGCAAACAAACATCCCAAAGAGATATTCTTGCCTTGGATTTTACAGGCGAGGTCGATGAGAAATCTGATGGCTAATTGCTTTTTATGCAGTGGTTCTATCACCTGCATTTCAAGTCCATTGAAAATGTACCGGTTAATGCCAAAAACTGACATATTTGGTTGGAGGAGTTGTTACTTTTATTGAAATAGTTGTCACAGTATCACTAGATATTTTCTGTAGTTGTAGAAAGAACACAAAATCAACTTTGTTATAACTCAGAATATCCCTCTAAAGTTAGTCATTACTATTTTCCACTTAAATAGAGACATATTTTATTACAATCATCCTCAAATAGAGCAAATGCTTCCAAAGTTAAAAATAAAATTTGAGATCTATTGAGAGATAGATATAAAAGATTTTCCTTTCCTTTGCTTTTGTTTCACTATCTGAAAAAAATCTGAGAAATGATTGCTACTTACCTTTCCAGCAGAAAAAAATTATGAGGATTATTAAAATAATGTATGTAAATTACTTTGCTGTCAGAAGCCCTGCATACCTGTGTAATATATTACACTGCTAAAAACTCACATTAGTAGACTTTAAATTTTATCTTAATGTTCAAATAAGTAATTCCCATATATAGCTCAATGTATTGGCCCTGATTTTTCTTTTTAAGTAGACAGGTGCTGCTTTAATTAATTTGAATGGACACAGACTTAAAATTACCCCTGTGAGAAAGCATTGTTGTTTTAATGTTACTAATATTAAATATCATTAGAAGCTTGTTCTTGGGGTGCCTGGCTGGCTCAGTCAGAAGAGCATGTGACTCTCCATCTCCGGGTCATGACTTGGAGCCCCACGTTGGGTACAGAGATTACTTTTAAAAAATGAAATTAAAAAAAAAAAAAAAGAAGCTTGTTCTGATTTCAATGAGACTTCTACCTGTTTTGAATGCAGTACTCTTATTTATTTAATAATTCTGATCTCCTGATAGATACACAGCATGATTTAACATGATGTTACATGATGTAACAATGTAAAGTGTCTCCGTTTTGGAGTCAAACATATCTGTATTCAAATTCAACCTTTGCCGTACGTTAACTGTGTGACCTAGAGCAACTTCTTGTTTTCTCTGTGGCCTATGTTCTCTCCGTATCAAATGGGTGAAAATCCTGCAGGGTTTCTGAGGATTAGTGGCCTTCATGTAAAACAGTACAAATAGGATGCTCATGGAGTGGGAGCTATCATTTTTACTGAAAATTGTACTATGCATGCAGTAGTGTGATATGGCATTAATAATAAACATTAATTAAGAAAACAAAACCAATGCTTATAGATAAATTGCTGTGCATGGTCACCATCGATTTATAAGCATCGTTTTCTGTAGTTCTCACAAAACTGTAATGGTACTTGATTCCCCATTTTGCAGATATGGAAACTGAGGCTAAGTGAATTAAAATAATTTGCTCTAGGTGGGCCTGGGATTTGAATTTAGATTTGTGGGACTTCCAAGTGTGAGCAACATGCCTTACTTCTGAAACTGAACTGCTTCATCTTTTATTTAAGTTACTTTTTTCAGTAAATGACACAGGGGACTGTCTGTACTTCGGTATCTCTTTTTCTCTTTACCCAGGTTTCCTTTCGTTTATTTGTTTCCTTTTGCATCATTTTAATAGCTTTTGAGGAATGAAGTAATTTTGTGGGTTTGGTTGAATAGGAAATGAAGGACAGCTCTCAAATCTGCTTATGTCCACAAGCATTTTTTTTCTATAATGTTGAACATTTATTCATTACCAAAAGTTATCACCAAAGTTTTAGTGAGGGGCAGTGGAAGTGTTGCCTATATTCCAATAATATCCCCACTGAAAATACATGGTGATTTACAATTTCTGTTGGAAAAGTTGGAGAAATAGCAACGGCTCCATTTTCCTTCTTGAAGTCTCCTTTCTAGTGTTGGAATGTACACATAGTTAGATCACATCTAATATTTATGAACTTCTGCATGTCACTTCTCCTTCTAAAACAGTAATTTATAATTGTCAACCACTTGACAGCTAAGAAGGCTATTGAAGTCTTATAGCCTTGCTCTGGTTTTATTATAAACGACTGAATTGATAAAGAGCACAGGACATAGAAGAGGGCAAATACCACCTGGAATATTCTGTAGAGGGTTCATGATTTATATTCTACGTCTCTTCTCAACACCAGCAAGTTTATAGACTCAATCGTGCTTAAGCAAAAAAAAAAAAAAAAAAAAAGTATCTGAAAGAAGTCATAGGAAGATTGCCTAATTTTAATTGTAACCAATGCAATACAGAAGCATGTCTAAAAAATCAATTTGTTCCCAAAGATTTATTAATAAAAGGAATATCCCTGCCTCTCTGTTTAGTCCTGTCCTTAAGACACAATGAAACATTTAACTCTTTAGATGTTCTTTTCTGGAATTTATTCCTATATTTTTAAGTACTATATTTGTCATATCTTGCTATACAAATTTTGATATTTTTAAATTCCTTTTTGGTAAATGAGAACTTGGATCACTTATACCAACTGTCATCTTACTTCCCATTCTTGTTATTATACTAACAGCAATGTTTTAATTCAGTTAATCTGTGTTTACATCATCATGGCCACGTAAATGTCATTTGTTTCACAGTGATTCAGTTTTTGCACACCTCTTTGTTTTACTAATAGCCTTTAATTGCTTTATATTATTTTCTAGGTCTATTTGTCACAACTACCTATTCAATAATTTTTCAAATACACCATTATAATACAGGATTTTTTTCATGTTCTCCCCCCTGCCACAACATATACCTAATTTTCCCTAAAACCCTCCCTTCCAGCCTCAAAAGGAGAGTACTTGGTCACCTTTTTAAATTTCTAAATAACTTTTTAAGTTAATTTATTTATTTTGACAGAGGCAGAGAGAATGCGAGGGGGAAAGGGCAGAGACAGACCGAGAGAGAGAATTTCAAGCTGGCTCCATAGGACCAGAACAGAGCCCAACTTGGGGCTCAAACCCACAAAACTGTGAGATCATAACCTGAGCCGAAATCCAGAGTTGGATGCTTAACCAACTGAGCCACCAAATGGCTCAGTGGTCACTTTAAATAATTAACCATATGTGGGGCACCTGGGTGGCTCAGTCAGTTAAGTTTCGGACTTCGGCTCAGATCATGATCACCCATCTCATGAGTTCCAGCCCCACATTGGGCTCCATGCTGACAGCTCAGAGCCTGGAGCCTGCTTCAGATTCTGTGTCCCCCTCTCTTTCTTTCCCTCCCCCACTCACACTCTGTCTGTCTCTCTCTCTCAAAAATAAACAAACATTAAAAAAAAATTAACCACGTGTTTGTAAGCTACAGAAGGATGGGGGCAATGTCTATATGGGTTCCCTTTACATTCCCAACACTTAGCATAGCGCTTGGCACATAGCATATTATATAATAAGTACATATTTGCGAAACAAAGGGATAAATAGTGTGGTTTTTATACATATATTTTAAAGAGAGAGGGCAAGCTAAATACCTGATGAGTCATCACAAATCTTTAAATGATCTCAGTATACAACAATTAAGCAGAAAATGTAAAAAAAAAAAAAAAAAAAAAAAAGAGTGGTTTCACAATTTTCTTCTCCTCCCTATTATTGTCAAATAGGTTAACAGCTCTTTGCAGGAGGCTTTGGTCCCCCACTCTGCCTAAATCCAACTCTCTCCTAGTTTTTCAATCTAATTAAAATTCCTTAAAGGCTAATCTAAAATAGTCTCTGAGTAGCAAAATGGCTCATGCAGTATGTTCTATCTTCAACCACAAGTTTCCTTCCCTGACAGTCAGGCGTCTCCTTTCCAGGCTGAAGGAGCCTGGGAAGTACAAAGAGCAGTGAGACGTGGGAAGCAGGGCAAGCGGTCTTTGGCGGATCCACCACTCGTGCTTTTCTGCCCCACGTCATTGACAACTTGGGTTCTTCCAACTCTGCCATTCCCAAAGCAAATATTTTTAACTATCAGTGGCTATAACTCTCGTATGACATTGTAAACTCAGCCAACTCATAAAACATAAATATGGATTTGTCTACATCCTATTGATACAGCGCTTGCAGCATTACACAGAATTCAGGTGCCGAGACTAGATTTAGAGCTTGCCCTTGGAGTGAGACTAGAAGAGGAAAAAGTTTGGCTGAACGCAAAATAAATGTACATGAAACATGGACACGCAGGAGTTGACTTGCCTTCGCTGCGGCCTCCCTGCCCACTCATTATGAATTGACTTCTAACACACCAGATTCTGTTCCTTTTTCTTCCTTTACCTATGGTAGTACAAGGAAGCTGTGTATGAGGAAGCCATGGGGTCCTGGAGTGTCGCTTTACTGTAGAAAAATAAGGCATTTTCCCTGAATCTTAAGTTTCAGATTCTTCCCCTAAGACGCACTGTAATTAAACAGCTTGTGTGCTGCTTCATAAAACATATGGGAAACCATCACTTGTTTTATTTAGGACAGGGTGCTGCTGCAGGGAGGATCTGTCAAGTCTTTGTCTAAGGCTTTAGTTATGAACAGAAATTCATTGGCAAATGTCAGGTGACAGAAGAGAAGGTTAGTCATAAAATCGAATGCAGTGCAAATCTGAGGACATTTAACACGGTAAATATTGTCCCCTGCACGTGAATTATAAAACAACAAAGAATCTCTCAGGACGGAGAAAGGAAGTGTTCTCATTATCTAAGAAAGTTCTGAGAAGGTGGCAAGTGAAATTCTCTAGCACTGAAATTTTCTGTGAGCCAGGAAAATTAAAGATGCTTCCTTTGGTAACTCTTTTTGGCCCCAGATGTCCCTTTAGTCAGTCCCTTTGTCTTTGTCATGTCTCCAGAGGTGCATGAACATGAGTGTAAGTTGAAGCTAAATCCAATTTGGAGCAGAGAAGCAAACTTCAAGGTGCTGTCAGAAATAACCCGTAAACCCTTCCCGATCTCTCAGTAAAACTGGATTTTAGCATTTAGACTTAGTAACAAATACTTTGAAGAGCAGCCAGAGGAGCAGCATTTTTCATATGAAAAACAAAAGAATGTGAAACCCAGGAACCAACTGAACTCTGAGTTGCCATTATTTAAGCTAAGTTCCCCCTGCAATTGTTCCCATTAACAATTTCAGTGAAAGCCTACTTTTCCCCTAGTCTAAATGGACAACATTCACCCATACCGTCAATTAACAAATACACTTGGGTCCCAACACAAACTTTAAGAACTAAAAATGTAGACGGATGTTCAGAATTTAAATTTGTCTTTCTAAAGAAAATACCAGTATCCCAAAGTCTTATTCTAGATGGGAGGCAATGATACTATAAATAGAAATTGAGAGTTAACCATTTGAAAAAGATCTTAATTCTGTTATGAAAGCTCTATTTTTCCCTAATAAAGAAAATATACTTTTATTCATCCTCTTGTTAATAACAAGGCTTTCTGAACATGTAGGATAATGACATATCCTTTATCCCTCCTCCTATTTTAATGTCAATGATGTCTCTTATCACTTAAGAAATTAATTCCTCACAGGCACTGAGCTTGCTCCTCCCTCTGCCCTGGAAATGCTTCACTCAGATCCTTTCACAAGACTCTCCGCGTCCCTTCAAACTGATACACCGATCCCTGTTTCAAATGTTACCTTTCTTAGAGAAATTCCCCTGTACGCTATTCCCATTGCACATCACTTTTTTTCTCCTTATGTTATTTTAATTTACTTTATAACACATACAATGCCTAAAATAACACTAGATATTACAAACTTCACTATTTTCATTTTTAAATTATATTGATTGGCTACTTGATTTATTACTGTCTTCACCCATAAAATATAAAAACTTGACAACTGATTTTTGTTTTGCTCACTGCTGTGTCTACAGTGCTTAGCATACTCCTAGGCACATAGTAGGTACTCAACAAATGTTTGTGGAAAGATGTTTTTGAATGAATACATACCTTACGGAAACAACAAGATAAAGCCCAAATGTTTTACAAGGCATATAACCTCAACTCTAGGCTTCTTTATAACCTTTTGGTCCCAACTCCCAAACATCTACATATGCATCCTATGTTTCAGCCTAATTGAATTACTTGTCATTAACTATACTGTGTAATAACTCTTTGCACATGAGGCTCACTTCTTGTGGAGCACTACCACTCAATTTGAAATGGCATTTACTGTGTGAAAATATTTTCAACTCTTCTGAAGTCTCTCCTTATGTTCTCATAGCACATGATATAACCTTCTATTACAGTATTTATTTGCTATAGTAATTATTTGCCATAGAAGTTTCATGACTTGGAGTGCCTGGTTGGCTCAGTTGGTTAAGCATCTGACTCTTGATTTCAGCTCAGGTCATGATTTCACAGTTCTGTGAGTTCGAGCCCCACATCAGGCTCTGTGCTGATAGCACAGAGCCAGATTAGGATTCTGTCTCCCTCTTTCTCTGCCCCTCCCCTGCTCTGTCTCTCTCTCTCTCTCTCTGTCTCTCAAAAATAAGTAAATAAACTTAAAAAAAATATCTTATTTAAAAAAAGAAAAACTGTCATGACTTTTATACCCCGAGCCTTGCAAAGTGCCTGGTACGTAATTAATAGTCCATACGTGTTTGCTGAATAAGTAAATCCTATAAACTCAACAACAGTCTGATTTCTACTAACAAATAGTAATTTTATAATGTATGATTTCTTTTCAAATTCTATTTTATATTATAAAAATGCTTCAGTCTTTTCTGAGCTAAATAAATATAAATGGTCGAATGAGCAACACAGAATGCTGGTCGCATAACCTAGAGAAGGCTGATAGTTGACATTTAATAATATTCAAATACTTGTAAGGAAAAAAGCCAGGCAACCTTAATATTTCCACTCCAAACCTCCAATGGAGGATAGACTAGGATTTTTGTAAGTGCTTTCTTTAGGTAAGCTTCTTAATAAAACTTGTGGATTAGAGACTTATAAATTGTATTTCTAAGAAAGGGTGTGGAGTCGCATTCCCTGTGAATTGTTAAGGATATATTAGACAGGTGTCTCTTTGAGAGGCACACAGGAACTAAAGGATGTTTTGGCAGCCTATGATTCTATGAGATCAAGTTTCCTAAAACCAACAAATCAGTTTCACAAGAGAAATTACTACAGTTAGGAATATATACACCCATAAGAGTCGGAAAAACTTCATCTTTTTTTTTTTATGTGTACTATTTTATGATGGGTAAAGTTCACATTTACATTTGGGAATCTTTGGGGAAAAAAACAAAAAGTGTTAAAATTATTTTCCTCTAAATGAGGAAAACCAAAATGAAAGTAACATTTCCATGAAGGGTTTAGAGGTCAAGTACTACATGTAGAATTACAATGAACAAGAAATCTCAAATATTTTCTACCAATATTCTTTTAAAACCATTTTTTAATCTATAATCAGGTAGAGTTACAATGAATGCTTATATGACTTGATCCCTTAGATAGCAGAAAAACTCTTCTCTTCAAACTGATTTACATACTCTGGGTTCTTGCAAACCTGAGTAAAGGGACATCTTAAAAATACCATTGAAGCTTACTGTATTTGACAGTGCTATTATATTATTATCTATTTCCTTTAAATATTAAAGATTACTCAATCTGCCTCTGTGAGTATGGGAGAGCAGATGAGAAGCAAATCCCACAAATGAGAACTTTATAAATATGAGTTCTCCCAACTTCTGCCTGCTCTTAATACACTACATAGAACCTATGTGAGGCCAAGCGCCTGGCCCTTCTAAGCACCCAGAGAATGTTAGCTATTCTTATTATTCGTTACCATTATAGAGAATGGCTGATAAGAAAAACCAAAAATCTGTTTCTTTACAGTCCCTCTACTCAGCTTCCCTAAGATGTTGGAATTCTTCCCAGCTTCCCTAAGATGTTGGAATTCTTCCCTTTTATTGATCTTCAGTGCATAGAAAAGAGTTCTCTCAACCTGAGTGGAAATGCCCATGACAGAGTTCCTATGGGGCATGGCCTGTGGGACTTCACAAGAGGAAAAAGGAAACACTCCTGTTCCATGGATCAGAAGGATCTACACTCGCTTTCAGTCATGAGGTGAGAAAGAAAACTTTAAGGAGAGAAACTCACTCTGCAGTGGAGATAAGGCTGAAAAATCAAAGCTATTGAAGATTTTCTCACCCACAAGGTTCAAATCTTTTCCTGGTTCAGAAACATAATTGAAATTTATTTCCTTTCCAAAGCAATGCTTTGGTTTTTAGAGAAACAAAACACCAAAAAGTCTATTTTTAGGGAGAAGAACATGAACATACAGTAAGGAAACATGATTGTCGGATCTGTGTTTGCTTTTGAGAACAACTTAACTTTTCCAATGCTTGTCAAAGTCATAGATTACACTTTAGTCCATGCAGTGTTTTAAAAAGTTACATTCTGGTACCTGAGTTTTCCCATTTCCCATTTCCTTCCCACTTAGTTTGAAAACCAACCTCTACATGGCTCTTTGTAGCTTCACTATATGGACTTCTCAATGTTCACTTATACTTGCAAAATGGATTGAAATTGACCATGAACAGTGCTCTGATATTTTTAAAGGAGAAACAAACAGATAGTGGGATAAGAGACCATTTTGACAGGATACCCCTCTCCACTTTGAACCCACACTTGAAACTTTTATGTGTGTCCATTTCATGTTCTGGTATATTGTACATCAAATATCTTGCAAACTTCATAATGGTTCAGGAAATGATACTTTTCTTCCTTAAATGAAGAGAAGGAAAGAAAGAGAGAAGGAAGGGAGGGAGGAATGAGGGAAGGGAGGAAGTAGGGAAAGAAGGAAGGAAGGAAGGAAGGAAGGAAGGAAGGAAGGAAGGAAGGAAAAAAGGAAAAAAGGAAAAAGAAAGAAAAGAAAAAGAAGGGAAAGAATTGAATCAAGAATATCCTTCCCTGAAAAACATGGGCTTTTTTAAAAAAAATAATCTGCTCATCAAACAACAAATAAACAAACAAAAACCCCAAAACAGAAAGCCAGAGGAAATGTTTGTAACTTCATAATTAAATTTCTGTGCAGTCATATGAAACTTTTAAGTTGCCTTCTGAGATGACAGCCCCGAGAAATCACCCCAAGATTCTAAATAACTTTTGTTCATATGCTCACCTGCTCACCTCCCTGAAGGAAAGAGATTTCACTCCACAAAATATTTTTAGAGGCTTTTTTAAATTAGTTATTAAAAAATATAAGATGTTGACTATTTCTCCATAAGCAAAATATTTTGATGAAACCAAAAACTTCAGATAGTACTTTGAATGCCTTACGTTCCTGCAGCCCAAGTCTGCATATAGGAGTTAGACAGAAACTGTCAGTAGGCACGCCCTCCCTGATGCACCATCATACAAGGAAACCCATCTGCCTTTTTAAAGTTTCCAATTACATTGTTTCAAACTGTTTACTCTTCTCTTACTATTCAGTACTACTCTGCCTGTTTGTCTTGCCTTTGGTTTTAACTTTGATTAGCAGTTTATCTTATTCTGATAGTACTGAACTATCTCTGAAGAATAGTGAGTTGGAAAGATGAGGACTGTAAGGCGTTTGTGCCCTATTGCAGAGATCTGTGGCAACTGTCTCCATCGACAGAGGTTTTGTCTAGTGATTTAAGGTCTTTAGTTCAGCCTTCTTTCTGGGGAAATATGGAGTAGTAACGAAGACGGTAATAATTACGCATCTTCAGGCAGGGTGCTTAGAGAGCCACTGTCTTTTATATCCACGAAATTAGTTCTTGCAGGAATAGGAAAGTCCCAGCCTCCCACTCACTAACACTGTATTCACATGAGAGATTCTACTCCGTCTCCTTGTTATCCTCACGCATCTCTCTTTGCACCAAATTACTGAGGATGATTAACAAACACAGCCATGGAAACTGGACCAACAGCTCTGTAGTCCGCATTTGGAATTGAAGTGGTACGAGAGATGGTGTGTTACACTGGCACTATTAGAAAAACTCGGAATTCTTTGGGGAAGGAAGGAGGCAGAAAGTAGAGAAACTTACATGTTTCATTTCATAAAGTGTAAAGCACAGTAAAATAAAAATTCCCTTCTCTGTCAAGTAAGATAAATAATTTCAAATTCTTTTCATGGAACAAGGTACAGTGTGTTGATTTCACTGCAAAACCATGACATTGTCAAGTTTGCATTAAATGTGAGGAGGCAAAGATAAGTGGATGTGAAAGCATACATTTAGAAACTAGACTTTCATCTGTAAAACTTGATGAAAAACAAACTTACCCAAGGGACATTTGGAAGGTATTCATTAAATGCCATAGAACTCATCCTCAATACATTTAAAGAAAAAAAAATTAAATCAATGTGACTTTAAAACTATCTTTCCCTATAACCCACAAAGGTAGAAAAGTAAGTGAAATCAAGATTCCCTACATCCCCCCATTGTCACTTTGGCAATAATCTGTAATAATTATGCTATTATTTACATGTCCTCTCTGAAATAAAGTCTATCTAAAGAACCCAATATGTCACTCTGGCTCCATGAAAAGCTTTCTAAAATAGAAAACAATGGACATATTGTCAACACTAGAATGCTATTTTAAAATATATAAAAGTATTGGAAAGAGTTCAGAGAACATCAGAAAGAAGGGTTTAACTTTCTGCATGCAAAAAGATTAAAAGAGTATGTATAGCATGGCTGTGCAATAACTAAGTAGGAACATGATAACTGCCTGAAAATCTTTTAGGGGTGTGAACACAAAGAAGCAGGGTCTGGTGGCCTTAAAGAGAAGACTCAGATTCATGAGTCCAGTTTGTCTCTTTCATTTTAATCCTATTGGGAGTGAGAATTTTACAGTGTTACAACATTGAGGTAGGATTTTCCAATCAAAGAAGTTCACAGATTTTTTTTTTTTTTTTTTTTTTTTTTTTTTTTTGTGGAGGGGGGAGTGTATTATTTGGGGACATGTTAAAACTAGATCTGAAAGGAGGAGAAACTACGTACATAATTGCCAGTCACATCTGCAACTAATTAGAGCGATAATTGTGTCGTGTTAATGGTGTAATAAATGTAACTTACACAAATTGTAAGGACCAAGAGAGGGAACCATCCCTGGCTTAGCACACTTTGTAAACTACATTGCAGTTGTTGTGATTTAAAGAATATCACAAATCCATTTAGAGCAACATACTTGGATAAAAAATGAAAGTTCAAAGAGCTTTCGGTCAATTGTAGTCGGACTAAACCTAAACCCTTGAGAAGATCATGATGTCGTTAGCAAGAAATGCAGTGCTATCAAAGTAATAACTCACTTTTAAATAAATCGGTTTCTGTATTCTATTACACACGGTAATATAATTCTATATTCTCCAACATCATATACATGAACTGAAAACATATTATCTTTGTGCTTCTGAGGAGGATGTTCTAACCTGCCAACCAGAGTTTGAGAAATGTTTTCTTCAACATCATCACTTAGCTAAATTAAGTACTTGATACAAAAAGTATAGTTGAATATACAGCTGCAACACAATAACATTTTTTTCCCTTCCTGTGTAATGTGCACAATAGAGGAAAGGGTAACACAATATAGGAAAAATGCAATGTTCAATAACTACAACCTTGCCCATCTATTTTCAGTGTTAACAATGTAAATTTCCTTTCATAGCCATGCCATTATAATGCCAGTGTATTTTTCCTCTTACTCTCACTCAGCATTTTCTTTCACTCTGTGTTAGAAAGTAGAGTAAATCATTTAACTTGTACTTCTTGTACTTCTGTTCTTGAAATAGTTAATATGTATGTAGATTCAAATCTTTCTTTGAAAAGACAATCTTAACTGGCAAAGAATTTACATTGGATAGAATTACTTTTGTCTTAAGACCTTGGCATGACATCTACTAGAAAATCCATGCCAGGGAATGCCAGCCACACCTACCTTTGAGATGGTCTTAAGAAACATACTCATTTATTTCCCACCCCCCACCATGTTTGATAAATCAAAATAAATGATGACTATGTAAAGACATTTTTGTGTCAGGATAGAAAGGTAGAGAGTATCCATTGTCAATGAAATTTTGAAAAATACGGCCAAGATTTCAATACTCTAAAAGTACCATACAGAAAGTTTCTTTTCATCAAAATAGTTCAGATTTAGATTCATAGTGAATTGATTACAGAAGAATTATACAGTATATGTATATTTAATAATTGTTAGTGACAAGAATCTGCATACTTATAGACATGGACTATAAAGTATTACGTAAAATAAAATTTGGCTGGCGGATGGTAGTTCATGGCTGATATTTCTGCAAAATCAAAATTTTTCTCATATTTTATTTTTAATTAAATTGAAATCTGATACATATTATTTGTTCAACAATAAAAATTCTTGTAATAAATACTTCCAAATTAAGAGAAGTGAACTTACTTTTCCTTAAAAAGGATAACTCTTTGGCTTCCAAATCCCACTTTATGGATGCAACATTACCATTTGTCCCTGTTTACATTTAAAAATTTTCTAAGCCTTGCCCACATGCTGCATTCATTTGTGCCCTTTATTTTGCCTTTAATTTCAGAAGATGAAAACTTTAAAAAATGAAACCATGCATAACCCAGCCACACACCGGTGATTCCTCTTTAATCTAGATTTTCTTTTCATTAGCATTTCTGCATATGCAGATCCCTAGGTGGTTTAGTTCACTGCTGACTATTTTACATAGGTAAACACTTATCAACAAATGCCAACAATAGGAATCTAAATGATTTCTGAGTGAGCGGCAAGCCTCCATTGTTAATAAGTAAGTATTGATAGGCTTGCTATCTTTTCCCAGTAGAAAGACAGCTGCTCCTGGGAACGAAAGTGATTCAGACAGAATTGGGCTCAAGTGGAGAACACTTGTGGGTTCTTCAGGTCTGGCTGAGTCCACCCACCCACAACTGTTAGGACATTCCTCTCTTTTATTATTGTTACTCTAACAAGTAGAGAGTTGGAGCTAGACTGCCACGCACGCCACTCGAAAAGAGATCTGCGCACGGAGATGTACAATCGGGTTCTGAAATGGTATCTCCATCTCCTGCTTTCTCTTACCTCTCCTGGCGTCCTCCATTACACCGATTCAAGTTGCCTCTACCTGTAAGCAAGCAGAGGCAGGCAACATCATGCCTTTGGCATCAAGTACAGAAAGAACAAAACAAATTAAAATGCTTTAAAATGTTTTTGAACTTCCATAAAGATTTTAAAGAGTTTGCTTGAAAGATGTAATTTTTAAAGTCTTCTTTTCAGTATTTCTTTTCTTTTTTTTTTTTTTTTTTTTTTTTTTTGGTAAGAGATTGAAAGGAAAGAATAATTCAAGGGAGAAAAATATTCATTTGTTAAACAATTGAGTGCCAAACACAAGCCCCAGGCACTACAGGCGTTATAGATAATGAAGATACAATGACTACAATATCCCTTTTCACTGGCAGAGTCTTCAAGGGCCCTTGGTGCAGGCTGTAAAGGGATTATCTTGTATTTCAGTTGGATTTTTCTGTGTGGTTCTAATGGTTAAAAGTATACCTAGAGATACATTCCATAATTTCACAGGAAATGATCTTATGCCTTTTAAAAAAACATGTTGAGAAGAGACATATTTAGATTTGATATTGACTTTGGGGCAGCACCAATCTATATTCACTTAAAGGAAGGTAAAGCAGTATTAGACATCTATTTGCAATATATACATATACGTATACTCACATAAAAGCACATACATACATACATGTATATTTATATTTCAGCTAAAATCCACTTAACTTTGCTTAGGTTTCAGATCTTAATTACGATATGTTCTTATATAAGATGTGGGTGATAAAGGATATGTTTTTCCATTCCTTTCATTCTCCAGATTCTAAAGAAGCAAAAAACAAAACAACAACGACAACACACACACACACACACACACACACACACAAACCCACCCAAACACCAAAACCCAAGAACAAAAAGACCCTCAAAACCCAAATCTGACAAAATATATAAAAAAGAAAAAAAAAAGAACCAAACCAACCGTGACTGTTTCAAGCCAATGTCTATGAGGATACAATTATTCTTATCCACTGGATGGGAGGTTGAATAGGGCTGAGGAAATCTTCTTCAGCCCCATGCCAGGCAAGGGGGAGAAAGCAGTGGAAGAAGGAGGTCTAGGGACTCCAGTGTAAATTATGTTGCAAGATGTGGATCGATTCACGCATACACTACAAATGTATAGAGTGATCTTGCCCCATCCCTCTAATCTCTCTGCCTTGGTTTCCTCATCTATAAAATGAGTGGGGTCTAGGTAACTAGACTGTGCAACAAATTATATTGAGTACCTACTGATGGTAGGCATTGGCATTTTGAAAAATTTTCACATACATCATTCATTTAATCTTGGTCTTATATTAATCCTGTAAAAAATATTACAAGACTGTTTCACATGAATGAAATAAGAATTTAGCAGGATTTAGGGAGTTTGCTAAAAGTCTAAATGCTCTCTAGATTCTCTTCCAGATTCTAAAAATTGTCTTTACATTTATAATTTTAAGTGAGGCACAGGACCAAAGAGTAATATGTATAGTGACCATGTGGACACTGTTCTCTTCCTACTCTGTTTTCCATCTCTTTCAATGAGGACCAAAAAAGACAATCTGGATTGCTCATTCCCCACTATTTCCTTTCCATTCCCTAACCTCTTCCTTCTACTGCAACATACATGTTAAGTCAAGTCTGGACAATTTTTTTCTGTTAAGGGGCAGTGAGTAAATATTTTAGACTGTGTAGGCCATACAGCTTCTGCTACAAGCACTCAACTCTGCTGTTATAGCATGAAAGCATCCAAAGAAATATAAATAAATGGGAGTGACTATGTTCCAATAAGGCTTCAATTATAAAGACAGGGAGTGGATTGTATCTGGCTTATGAGCCATGGTTTGCCAACCTCTGATATAAATTGATCTTAAAAAATTCCGAAATTCATGTGATATATATATTAAAGATGAAATATTTTAATAACACCCTAAGATCACGTACTTAATATTTGATGTGAGTATATGGTTATCCAATAAATGTATAATATGATCTTTTTTTAAGTTAATTTATTTTTGAGAGAGACAGAGACAGCGTGAGTGGGTGAGGGGCAGAGAGAAAGGGAGACACAGAATCCCAAGCAGGCTCCGCACTGTCAGCACAGAATCCGATGTGGGGCTCGAACTCACACACCGTGAGATCATGACCTGAGCTAAAACCAAGAGTCGGACACATAACTAAGCCAAGCAGGTGTCCCAATTTGTAATATGATCTTATAACAAATTAAAGCACTCCAACATGTTAGGTAGTGTTACCTTTATATTTGTATGTGTGGCTGAAACTGTTCACATTTGTTCACCTCTATCTTAAAAGACTTGTTAAAGCTCTTGAAAGAGACCCGAAAGAAGTTTTTTTATGTGTGGGCATGAGACAGATGGGTCTTCTGTTTGAATATCAGATAGAAATTTGCTTTCTCTTGATTCAATTAGGTCTAGTATCTGCAGTTACAACAAGCAACAAAGGCAAAACATAAAATTAATTACTTAACTCAGTCATTATCAGACAATCAAGGATATGTATTGAATATTGACTATCTTATTTATTAGGTATGATGATTCATATTTTGAAGTTTCTCTTTCCAGTATTATATGGATGTAAAAGTAAACTCCTATTCAAACATGAAGATCCTTAGAATTTGTGTTCTTTGTTAATGATCTGGTAAGTAGAAGATACAGTAAATCAGTCAATAAATGTATTTGAGCAATGATCTTTTCTGCTTTGCAATTTGAATGAGATGTGATATTAATGACTAAATATGAGGTTTTGCACATAGGAGACTCTCAACACATATCATTTCCCCTCTTTACATCATCAAGTTTGCTCACATTACCTCTTGTCAACTAGAGTAAATAACAGTTAAAACTCTAAAGAGATAATGGAGTGACAGGGACCATTTTTAACCTTCCATTTTGAAAAATACTAGAAATTTGGACAAAATAGAAGAAACAACAATTTTCAGATTTTGAAGCACAGGCAGTGCAGGACTTGATCTCTGAAAGAAAGGAAATAAATGAAGTAAAACTTAAAATCATCCTCGACTTCTGATTGGGGTCACATTATGAATTATGGAGCAGGGAGAGGGAATTCTACATACAAAATAGAGGTCTTGCTGAGTTGAGAAGAAGTCTACAAATTGAGAAGTCAGCAAATCTGAACCAGTGGCAAGTTATATGGCACAGTTCTGGGGAGAAGGAAATGATTTTATGAGTTCCATAAATCTCTTGAATACAAATGTGCATATATGTAGAATAGAAATCCATAAAGTTGTACAACATAATGTCTACCATTTTGTGTATGGAATTGTCCTGAGACCTTACAGTGAACTAAGAATCATTCAAGTTCTCATTAGCCAGAATGGAAATCTCTGAAAAATTTCTGAAAAATTTGGTATAAACTGTAGAAGGGCTGGTTCTTGTAGTGAGACTAAAACATCCCAAGAGTAAAGGCTACTTGAGACCCACACAAACAAAGCTTAGAAATTAACCTCAAAAGATCAAATCAAGCTGTGAGTACTTAAGTGTCCACCAGAACAAAGCCAGCAACCATTAAAGCAAAACAACAGGGGCGCCTGGGTGGCTCAGTTGGTTAAGCTTCCAAAGACTTCAGCTCAGGTCTGATCTTGTGGTTCTTGGGTTCCAGCCCTGAGTCAGGCTCTGTGCTGACAGCTCAGAGCCTGGAGCTTGCTTTAGATTCTCTGTCTCCCTCTCTCTGTGTCCCTCCCCCACTTGTGCCCTGTCTCTCTCAAAAATAAGTAAACATTAAAAAAATATTTTTTAAAAAAGGAAAAAAAACAAAATCCAGAAGGATAACAATGTAAGTTCACAGTGCTCAGGATCCAATGAAAGATTACCAGAAAGATTATGTGAGTCTTAACTAGGTAACAAAAGTCAGTCATTGAAAACAGATAGAAAGTAACAGCGAAGAAAGAATTAGCAGACAAAAGCATTAAAAAGCTACTATAAGCCACTATATGTTAACTAACATATTTTTATTTAAATAAAAATTTATTAAAATAAAAATAAATTTTTATTTAAATAAAAAAATTTTTTATTTAAATAAAAACTTTACAAAAATAAATAAATGATGCTATAATAGAAAAAGCTATTGTAATCATATTGTTAAAGGAAAGTAAACATAGTAAAGGAAAATAAACATAGTAAATAGAGATAAGGAGGATAGAAAAATAAAGAGACCTCCTAAGAATGAAAATTACAATAGTTCAAATGAGATATTTACTGAGTAGGTTTAAAATCAGATCAGATGCTGCAAAAATTTTTTCAAGAGCTTAAGATCTAAGAATGAAAACTATCTAAAATAAAACACAGCTAGAAAAAAAAAAAAAAGAACGACTGAAAAAAAGAACTTAGTATCATTAAGCTGTGAGACAACATAAAGAAGTCTAGGGAACAAGTGTGTAATTAGAGTTCCACAAAAAGGGAAGAGCAAAAACAAATTGACAAATTAATGGCTGGATATTTTCAAGACTTGATTAAAATTTAAATTCACAGATTCAAAAATCTCAGTGACCTTAACCATAATAAGTATAAGGAAAACCATGCTAATAATATCATAATCAAATTGCTGCAAGCCAGTGATAAAGAGAGAATTTTATTCTAAGTTGGGAAAAAAGCACATCACATATTTTAGAGAAGAGCAAAATCTTCGAAGAAGGGACTAACACAGGGAGAATTCAACATATTTGCTCATTGTCTGAAGATGTAATGTAGTCTCAGTGTAATGTGCCTGAAGTCTCAGAACTGTAATGTAGTGTAGTCTCAGAGTTGTGCCTGATGATCTGATAGAAAATCCTCTGTACTGCTAGTCTGAGAAGCCAGAAGACAAAATTCTCAATCTGGTCATGGCATCAGAAATGTAAAGATGTAATTCTGGGAAGGACAGATTCCTGGAAGGGTGGCCCAGATAATGTTTGTCATCTCTGTTCAAGTCTCTGCTGATGCCCTGAACCACACCTGTGCAAAGCAGACTTCAAACACCTCAAGTTAGGACAACAGAAATAACTGAGGTATAACTTGCCTCATTAGAGGTGAGGGTGAAGGCTTGCAATTTAAGTGTAATCAACTAAATTGACTGCTAAACAAAAATGTCAATGCTCTTCAGAGGAATATAATAATATACAAATTCTGTGTCTTTATAACATTCACAATGTCTGAGAAACAATACAAAATTATTCTATACACAAAGAACCAGGAAAATGTGAAGTGTACTGAAAGGAAGAGACAATGAACAGAGGCCACATGCAAGGTGAATCAGACATTGGGAGCCATATGATGAGGTCCTGGAGTGATGGTCGGGGGTCCGGAGCCAACGACCAAGAAAGAATTCTTGAAAATATGTCTTTGGTGCAAAAAGGTGATCTTATTAAAGCACTGGGACTGGACCCTAAGGCAGAAAGAGCTCCGCTTGGGTTGTTAAGAATGGCTGGTTTTATACAATGGAGACTGCAAGGTAAAGTCAAAAGGCCTCTAGAGGGACTTTGATATGCTAAAGAGGGCTGCTAAGTTACCTGAGGCCTTGCTATTGTCAAGCTAAGGTTGTTTTCCCTCTAGTAAGGCATTAACTTTAGGACGTTCCTGGAGAAATGTTATATTCTGTTTTTGCCTCAAGTGTTTGTCAATGGGCTGCAGGTTATGAAGACATTTCATTTTACCTGTCATTTCCTTCCTGCCTTTGTTATCCATATCACTATAGAGGGGTGATGTTGGGGGTCCAGGAAACTGAGTCTATAGGTTTCTGGAGATTATGTTATTGATAAAATTGCCTTTCTCTTATAATTTACTAAGATATTTGTAAACTGACAGAGACCCATGTCCTGTATGACTAAGATCTCTATCAGTTAACCATTTGTTTTCTCTCCTTTCCTCTGTCCTTGAGCAACCAGGAGGGCCTGAGGAATATCACATATATCCCACCTTGTAGGGAGGGGGGCACTTTGTCCTCAGCCCGCCCCACACTCCCTCATCACATCCACCCACACTGATCAATTTTGACCCTTAAATCTTCCAGGTTGCTGAAGGTGGAAGGTCTCATCTTCTGTAGGCTTCTTCCTGCTGAGTAGGGGCATAGAGATGTCCCTACCTATGGGTCAACATTGATGAGTTGGAGGAACATATAAAGGGGTTACAAAAGCGGAGGCAGCTCAATCCAAGGTGGACAGTAAGGTGGTATTTCTGGGTCAGGATCATCTATTATCGAGAAGTCATTGCAGTGATGCGGTCTTGGCACCAGGCAGAGATACATGGTAGAAAACAGCAAAATGAGGAATTTAAAACGGCTAATATAACTCTCATTGTTTAAAAAAAAACAGGTCATGATCTCTCAGTTTGTAAGATCAAGCCCCACACTGGGCTCGCTGCTGTCAGCACAGAGTCTGCTTGGGGTCCTCTATTCCCCTCTCTCTTCCCCTCCCCCACTTGCACCTTTTCAAAAATAAATAACATTTAAAAAAAGAAACAGTACCTAGTATCAAAGGTAAATCGTAATCAATTATTTTGTATCAACTTGTTATTTTATACTTTACTATTTAAATTCTTTTAATGATGTTTTACTATTTTTTCAAGTTATTCTCATAGTGATTACTTAATGTATCAGAACCAACTTGACATTAATACTAACTTAATTCCAGTGATGAGAAATGTTATTCCAATGTTCTCTTCCTTCCTTTTTATGTTATTATTGTTATACATATTACATATCTAATGATACATTGCTATAATCATTACTTTCCATAATTTATGTTTTATAAAAATATAAAAGCTAAGAGAAGAAAGGAGGAAGTAGATGTATTTATAGAACTGGTATAGTAACCTTTTACTTACAATTTCTGGTTCTTTTAATTTGTTCCTGCAGATTTGAATTACCATCTGATGTTTATCACCTTCTCTAAAATAGACCTTTCCCCCAACCTTAGGGGTACACAAAGATAAAATGTACCTACTTCTCCAATTTTTTCCCCAGACATAGTGTACCCCACCTTGCTACAAATGGAGGTAGAAGAGATGAGAAGTGCTATCTGAACTACAGTGGGTAAAGGAAGTCATACGTGTCAGGAATTATGGCTACTTCCAACCCAACCCTAGGAACTTGGGGACTAACACCCTTAAGTGACAGCACTGGTCTGGGATACGGGCTTGTATGTGAGACAACTTAGCTATACACAAATCTAAGCAGGGCTTAGGTTCCATCTCCTCTTTCATTCTTGGGTAATCAGAGTTTATGTTTCACTTAGTGCCAGTTTTCCAATTCTAGAGTCACTATCACCAATACCATGTATTTCAAAATTGTTTACTATGCCAGCTATTTTGGCAATCCCTATTAAATAGGAGGCCAGAAATCTGAAGCATGCATTGTTTAAGATACCACAGACAGTAAGTGAGGAACTGTAATTTGAACCAAGTCTAAGACTTCAAAATCTACATATTTTCTAAGGCACCTCTTTCAGCCAATCAAGAAATGGTGATATTATTTGTTTTAATGATGGTCTTTGTGGGCTTGGAGCAGTGTGTTGGGCCTACGGAAAAGCTTTTTTCAATGAAGACATTAAATAAGAAATAACCCTCGAGGCAAAATAAGTTTGAAGCATCTAGTTCATTGTCTATACTGCGGAGGATTCCCGTACGGCTGTGGAGGAAGGAATCCTTGATCTCACAAAGACAAAGAGAGGCCAGTGCTTATCAAATGGCTTACTTTCAAAATACTTTGCAGAATGCTGATGATGGCTGAGTTTTCCATTGATATCAGTTAATGGAGTCTCCAGATTAAAAGACTTTTTTTTTGGTTGTTTTTTTTTTAAGCTAGTGCATGTGCAAAACCCAAAACTTACACATTCATCCTTGAGGCAAGAAGCAGTGATGGTAGCACGGACCAAACAGCATGGGACAGGAACTCAGTAGGACACATGCAAGTGGACCCTCGTGGGACCAAAGCATCTTGGCCATACTTGCTGAAGGTTGCTAGAGTCCCCTTTGTCAAAGAGCTAGAGACCAACATCAGAATCTTGTGCAGCTTCATGTGCCTCTTTCAATTCAGACACATTGACTCCAGCAATTTACTTTCGTCATAGGTAAAAACCTATAGAATGCCCATGTGGAAAAATAAACTCAAATGGTAAAACTCACAGTATTTTTCCATAATGACATAGTGGAAAATGCTATTGGCACACTAATAAAGTTTTTTTCTTTTTTTTGGCGGGGGGGGATTTTTAGGTTTATTTATTTTGAGAGAGAGAGAGATAAGTTGGGGATATAAGTTGGGGAGGGGCAGACTTTATTAGTCATGACCTTGGGATGATGACCCGAGCAGAAATAAAAAGCTGGACATTTAACTGGCTGAGCCACCCAGGAGCCCACTAATAATTTTTTTTTTAATAACTGAAGAAACCAGCTTCTAGACCTTTACCCAGTTTCTTGGGAGTTGTATAAATTGGCACAAACTGATAGTAACACTCAAAATTAATTTGTTACAAGAATGATTTTAAAATACAAAACTGTATTTCAATGTAAGAAAATGAGATATATTGGCCTACTAAAGACAGATCTTGATCAAACCCGGCCCTGGCTTGGGGCACCTGGCTGGCTCAGTCGATATAGCTTATGACTCTTGATCAAACTATCCAAACGATAAATGGCTTGATGGAACGTCACCACGTGTTCCCAAATCGATCACAACCAGACTCCGCTCTTACAGATGCAAAAATTAGGTTATGAAAAACACCAAAAACACCCACTAAACAAACAAAACAAAAAAGCAAACAAAAAACCCCAAATCAGAAACAAAACCTCACACTTGACTTTCACGTTACGTGAACCAGGCTCCTTACTGCTTGGGTGTGTTGTGTGTTTCACAACCATGCTGGCCATAATGTTTTCTCGTCTGGTAGATTTTTTTTTTTCTTGTTCAGAAGTTTGTCTTTTTGGTAGAATATAAAGCAGAGCTGTTCAGATGGCCAGTGCGGTTTCTTTGAAATGTAGCCAAGTGAAGGTTGAGACATGTCCATGCCCTTGTCGGGTGGCTCTTTTAAATCGTTATGCTATATACTTTAAAGATTGAGACTGACAAAATAGCCTCCAGGACTGAGGGTACTTTGTACATAATGTGTCAGATGTCTGGGAGAGGTAGCTGATTGTTTACCTTTGAATTGCTTTCCCTCTGAGGGAAGTGTGTGTTAACATTAGAGCATTCCTTGGGGAGGGGTGCCAAGAGGCAGACATCCTTTAGGATAGCCTTTCCTGCTGAGGGAACAGCATCTCTTTTATATGGCTAGTAAATCTGAGGGTTGATTCTGGAAGGATCATAGTATCACAGATTTAACAAATCAAGTACATGGATTGTTCTCGAACAAGTCAAACCATATGCAAAACTCGTATCACCAGCTTATTCTGCTGTCTTTAAAAGTGGTTCACACTAGTGGCAAATAAATACCCTATGTAAGTACTATAGATGAAGATAGAAGAAAACATCAATTAATAAAACAAGTTATATCACATCAGGACATTTGATGGAGTAAAAGGAAGAGTGAAGAGGAATAGAAATTTGGTTTATAAGCATTCTATTCTCCTAGGGTGATTAAGGAAAGTTTCCCTAGGGGCACCTGGGTGGCTCAGTCAGTTAAGTCTGTGACTTTGGCTCAGGTCATGATCTCATGGTTTGTGAGTTCCAACACCGCATTGGACTCTGTGCTGACAGCTCAGAGCCTAGAGCCTGCTTCAAATTCTGTGCCTCCTTCTCTCTGCCCCTCTCCTGCTCATACTCCGTCTCTCTCTCTCTTTCTCTCTCTTTCAAAAATAAAAAAAAAAAAACATTAAAAAAAAGTTTCCTTAGAGCTTTCCCAGTTTGAAAGTTCCAATCTCAGTAAATTTCGTGTTAGTACTCTTAGCAACTAAGAGACTTTTTTTCCTTCTTCTCCCAGAGTGAATATTTTATACATACTCTGTGTTTAATTAAATTAAATTTTCTGGATTTTTAGGTCACTGAGACCAGTTACATGAAAATCATCTCCTTTGTTTGTTGTATGTGTATAAATCAATTAAACCAATATTTTCATATTAATCTATTCGCATAATTAAGGGGGTTGGCTCCCTGTCAACTATTATCTCCTAGTTGATAATTTTCCTATCATGCTCTAACGTTGAATCTCTCTAAACATATCTAATCTGAAACTACATTAGCTTCATGTGTTAGCAGTATTCTTCACTCTGCTTATGAAATTCCCAAAGTCATTTCGAGCATTTGTATAATGAGGCATAGTATAAATATGTAAAAGCATGAACATGAATGTACTAAGTATAATACCTAGTTACTATTTGCTCCACATTATAAGTTAATTAGATGAAAGTCAGACTCTTATTCCTATCCACATTCATTATTTATTATTTTCTTATCTCCATATAATTCTTTAGAAACAATCCTAGATATTGCTTATTATATCTTAGAAGTCCCTGAGTATCGCAATCTCTGCAAATAATCCCACTTGAGTATTGAAGGAATAAGAATAAGAATAAGAATAAGAATAAGAATAAGAATAAGAATAAGAATAAGAATAAGAATAAGAAAGACAATTTGCTAATAGGGCCACCTATTAGATGTACCCATACTCTTTCTTTTCAGGTTTACTTTTTTTTTTGCCTCAAATGTAAACAAAAAGTCCAATCACTGGCTGAATATCATTGCTACCCAATATTATAATGATAAACCTTATAACCTTCTTAAGTCTAAAAGCAATTTCCACAGGAAAAGACTAGCTGCAACTCCTTTTACAGACTATCTGCACCCGTGCTTATAGCCATCATAACACTTATAATATTATGTTGTCTATGTTGTTGATCTTTGCTTGTTTTCTTATTTTTCCTACCAGACCATAGCTCCTTGAAGCAAGAACTATGTTCTATCGATCCGAGTACTTCAGTGCCTTTTGACTATGTTAGCAGTGCTTGCTCTTAAACATACATTGATGACTGTTTAAGTTCTTAAAGAATATGGCCAAAAATATGAGAAAACTTAAAGTATTGACTTGTGCAGTGTAAAAATCTTTGTTCAAGGGAATAAACGGAAGTATTTAAAAATATCTGGCATTGTTGGAGAGTACCCATTAAGTTACATGGGATAAAGCATTATAAATACTATTTGTGTAAAATGACTTTTTTAACAGATACTCATTCTTATTTTAAATTCCAATTTATGAAATGTTAAATTTCCATGCGTCCTGCATGGACAACTGAGAGACAGAGGGCTTGGGAAATGCTCAGTGAGAGGAAAGGAAATGGTTCTTGGGACAAGTATAACACAACCAAAAAAGCTGATCAGAAAAAAAGGGGGGATTCAGGATGAGGATACTTAAATTTCCTCCATGTCTTCTCATTAGAAAGAAAATCCATAATATTTGTGTTAGGGAATCATGATGATTTTATAAGGGGTGAGTGCTAGACTTATTATTTGTAGACTCATTAGATACGCACAAGTGGGATGATTTTATTATCCCTTAAGTTTTTCTTTATTGTGCTAACTCTAGTCCAGAATCCTGAAATTTCACCCTCGAATGACAGTATTATTCAGAAGGTTTACCTTCAATAATCAACTCTTTAGTGTTTTAAAGTTTTGTTTTATCCCTTTTTGACCCCCACCTCCATACCACTAAGGAAGGCTTGAGAATTATTTTCCCCTCCAGTCCATAGAGACCACTATTCATGTTTTGCTTTTGAAGGGGTTTCTTGGGCTTGGTAAAACAGAAGTTCTTTCCTGGGCTCCCATGAATCATAGGCGGCCCTTCCTTGGTCCCTGCTCACTATAACATGCCCAAAACCTTTGAAATGACAAACATATTTCTGTAACATGTAACTACACAAGACATTTTTTTCCATATGCCTGTTTTCTTTCCATTCTAGACATGTGTTGTCTAAATAATGACACAATACCTTCATGAGGGCTGTATATATTTGGATATGTTGTCAGAGTCTGGATTCCTGCTCTCAGATAGACAGTAAATGAGATTACAAAACAACAATACATAAAAGAATTGTTTTAAATTATTTTATTTGTGTAATGGTAGTAGTGCTTACTGCAAAGAACCACAAGAGTGAAAAATAAGTGGTTGTGTTTGACAATAGTCATGGAAATACCCCGATTAGCTGTTTATTCTTATTAGTGATATTAATATTATTGACATTTTCACTGCCATGGATAATTTAGTGCAGAGATTTTTTTTTAGAAAGAACAGAAATATATATGAAATGTTCCTTTCTTGGGCATTAAATATTATATTTCAGTACTGAGTTTGTGTGCTTGGCTGAGAAACAGATTCTTGTCATTATTATTACTGGACATTAAAACATATATATAAAACATATATTTATAAAACATATATATGTTATCTATATGCCATTCATAAACATATATATGCCATTCATAAACAACAAATACAAATATTTTAGACAGTCAAGCGGATAAATTCGGTCACAAATATTTGCACCACAAAAGGATACAGCTTCATACAAAAAAAAAAAAAAAAAAAAGTAGATGGTGAGTTTCCTGAAATAGTTCACTTCTTGGAGTTTTAAAAGTAGAATTGGATTTATTTTAAAACCGATTAACTTCTCAGGAATGTGTCTTCCTGTAAAGTGAGGCAAATCTGTATATTACCAAGCCACTCGCTTTTACTCAGTTGGCCTATTTAGGTTTAGGGGGAGCAAAGCGATAAATGCTATTGCAGATTTTTTTCAGGGGCTTAAAAGAATGCATTTCTGTAAGGCAGAGTTCAGCAAATGCAAAAGCCATTGGATCTTTAAAGAGAACTTCAAAATCATGTCAAGGCTTCATGAAATTCCATCAAATCAAACATGAAAGTACATTACCTAGAAAAATATTATTTCTTGGTTAGTTGTGTATGGCAGTGCAAGAGATCAGCGAACAGCAAAGATATTTTTCCCCTTTCCGACAGATAGGGAGACAGTAAAGAAAAATGAAAGAGGGTTGCCCGAAGCAGCACCCAAAGCAAGAACTTTTATGTCTCCCTTCATGTCATCCTGGCAGCTGGATTAACTCATCTCTTTCAACACACTGCTGAATAAAACATCCATTGCAGCAATTAAGAAATAACATTGTCAGACTATTATGAGAATGAATACAAATTTCATTGATTATTATTTTCTGTCTCTCATTTGGAGAAAGGAGGGTGAGGAAGGAGCAGGGGCTGATATTGGGAGGTAAAAACAGAATGATCCATGACATTGAAGTGCTATGTCCAGGGCCTCATAAAATTTGAATTGGGGAAAATAAACTTCAGAACATCAGGGAAGCATATTGAATTAATACTAGCAATTGTGCCATTTGGTCAAATAAATGGTAGATGTTAGAGCTGGAGAAGCCTATGATTTATGACCTATAAATCTTTCTACAAAATAGTTCAAGTCCATGTACTTCTCTCCATCTCCATTGCTACCACTTGGTTCAAGCCTTTGTCATCTGTCACATGGATTATTTAGAGCTCAGTCTCCCTGTAGCCACACTTGTCTCTCCCAACATTCTCCTCCCAATTCCCAACTCTTTGACAAATTCTGACGGTACTAACAATACAATCCTTTGTAAACAGTTCATGTGGCCTGTGAGGGTTCAAGCTTGGCTTTCTGTATTGCTTCTTTATCAATGGGCTCTGTGAGTATGTGCTAAGGCAGGTAAAAAACTTCCACATATTCCTCTCATTAGTTATGAATACTTAAATTACAAGTGGCAGAAAGCCCTCCTCAAAGTGGCTTAAAAATAATAATAATAATAATAATAATAATAATAATAATAATGGTGATGATGATAAAAATAGGATTTATTTTTCTAACATTAACAGAAAAGTACCCATACAATCTTCAGGAAGGCTGTCGCATGTCTGAATGATTGTGTCCCCCAAGGTTCATATGTTAAAATCCTAATGCCTCATGTGATAGTATTAGTGTTATGCTAAGTGAAATAAGTCATACAGAGAAAGACAGATACCATATGTTTTCACTCTTATGTGGATCCTGAGAAACTTAACAGAAGACCATGGGGGAGGAGAAGACAAAAAAAAGGTTAGAGAGGGAGGGAGCCAAAACATAAGAGACTCTTAAAAACTGAGAACAAACTGAGGGTTGATGGGGGGTAGAAGGGACAGGAGGGTGGGTAATGGGTATTGAGGAGGGCACCTGTTGGGATGAGCACTGGGTGTTGTATGGAAACCAATTTGACAATAAATTTCATATTAAAAAAAAAAGAGGAATGGTATAAAATAAAAGAAAGGAGGTGGGACCTTTGCAAGGTGTTTAAGTCATGCTGGGGGAGTTCTTTTATAGGATCAGTGCTCATATAAAAGAGACCCCATGGGGTGCCTGGATGGCTCAACTGGTTAAGCATCTGTCTCTTCATTTCATTCAGATCATGATCTCATGGTTTCTGAGTTCGAGTCTCACATCGAGCCCCATGCTGACAGTGCAGAGCCTGGTTGGGATTCTCTCTCTCTCCCTCTCCCTCTGTCCCTCCCCTGCTTGTGCTCTCTCTCTCTCTCTCTCTCTCTCTCTCTGAAAATAAGTAAATAAACTTAAAAAAAAAATTTAAAAAGACCCTATGATGCCCCTTCCACCCAGAAAAGGGACCTCACCTGACCAAGCTGACACCCTGATCTTGGACTTTCAGCCTCCAGAACTGGGAGAAATAAATTTCTGTTGTTTATAAGCCACCCTGTCCATGGTATTTTGTTATAGCAGCCCAAATGTTTGAAAGGAGGTGCAGTTCAAAGAATCAAATCATATCATACCCTCTGTGTCTCCTGGATCTCTCTTGCTTCACATTGGCCCCATTATCAGGTTTCATAGGGTGGCAAAATGGCACATCCTCATACTACAAGCCAAAGAAATAGAAAGGCCTCATTCCAGGAGATTTCACATAGGTTCTGAGATGAGCTCCTCATTGAGCCAACCATATAACTACCTCCTCCCCAATCACTATTGTTAGGGGGCCTTAGAGCACTGATTGACCAGGACAGGGTCACATGTTCCACTACAGAGAAGGTAGGTAAGGATCAAAGGAAACATTGAAGAATCTTTTCAAAATAGTGATTAAACACTGGGAAGGCAAAAACAAGAAAAATATTCTGTTGTAAGAAGGAAAGAAGTCAAGCCATAGACACTAAATATAGATTTCAAGGATTTCTAGCTAAAGAATTCCTATGAAATGATAAAAAGATCATAAGAACCCAACAGGGAAAAGGGAGATACCCTAGAGTAGGGAAATAGCTGATCTGCTACAAGCTTTAGCAAAATTTTTACACTAGCACCAAAAACTAATGGCTTGCTTTAAAGATTCTTACAAAAATTCATCAAATGTTGACAGGGAAGTTATCTATGACTAAACTTAACCAAAGAGGTGAAAGGCCTGTACTCTGAAAACTATAAAACACTGATGAAATTGAAGAGGACACAAAGAAATGGAAAGACATTTCATGCTCATCAGTTGAAAGAAGATGTATTGTTAAAATGTCTATACTACCCAAAGCAATCTACACATTTAATGCAATCCCTATCAAAATACCAACAGCATTTTTCACAGTTCTAGAAAGACAATCCAAAAATTTGTATGGAACCACAAAAGAGCCCTAACAGACAAATAAACCTTGAAAAAGAAAAGCAAAGGTATCACAATTCTGGACTTCAAGTCATATTACAAAACCGTAGTGATGAAAACAGTATAGTACTGGCAGAAAAATAGACACTTAGACCAATGGAACAGAATAGAAAACTCAGAAATGAACCCATAACTATATGGCCAATTAATTTTTGACAAAGCAGGAAAGAATATCTGATGGGGAAAAAATGTATTTTCAACAAATGGTGTTGGGGAAACTGGACAGCAACATGAGAACAAAACTGGACCACTTTCTTCCACTGTACACAAAAGTAAATTCAAAGACCTAAATATGAGACTTGAAACCATAAAAATCCTAGAAGAGAACATAGGCAGTAACCTCTTTGACATTGGCCATAGCAACTTCTTTCTAGATATGTCTCCTGAGGCAAGGGAAACAAAAGCAAAAATAAACCAATGGGACTTCATCAAGACAAAAAGCTTCTGCACAGTGAAGGAAACAATCAACAACACTAAAAGGCAACCTATGAAATTGGAGAAGATATTTGCAAATGACATCTGATAAAGGGTTAGTATCGAAAATCTATAAAGATCTATAAAACCCAATACCCCCCAAATGAATAACCCAATTAAAAATGGGCAGAAGACATGAATAGACATTTTTCTAAAGAAGACATCCAGATGGAAAACAGACACATGAAAAGATGCTCAATATCACTAATCATCAGGAAAATAAAAATCAAAACTACAATGAGATTTCATCTCACACCTGTCAGAATGGCTAAAATCAACAACACAAGAAACAACAGGTGCTGGTGAGGATATGGAGAAAGGAGAACCTTCATGCAGTGTTGGTGGAAATGAAAACTGGTGCAGCCACTCTTGAAAACAGTATGGGATGTTTTTTTAAAGTTAAAAGTAGAATTACCCTATGATCCAAAAATTGCACTACTAGCTATTCACCCAAAGAACACAAAAATACTAATGTAAAGGGATATGTGCACTCTGATGTTTATAGCAACATTATCTACAATAGCCAAATTATGGAAACGCCCAAGTGTCCATCAAACGAAAAATCAATAAAAAAAGATGTGATGTATATATATAATGGAATGTTATTCAGCTACAAAAAGAATGAAATCTTTCCATTTTCAACAATGTGGATGGAGCTAGAAAGTAATATGCTAAGAAAAATGAGTCAGTCAGAGAAAGACAAATACCATATGATTTCACTAATATGTAGAATTTAAGAAACAAAACAAATGAGCAAAGGGGAAAAAAAAGAGAGACAGAGACAAACCAAGAAACAGACTCTTAACATAGAGAACAAACTGACGGTTAACAGAGAGGAAGTGGGTGGGGTGACGGGTGAAATAGTGATGGGGATTAAGGAGTGCACTTGTGATGAGCACCAGGTGTGGTATGGAAGTGTTGAATCAGTATATCGTACAACTGAAGCTAATATCACATTCTATGTTAATTAACTGGAATTTAAACAAAAACTTTAAAAAAAAAGATGTTGCTTGAGAAAAAATGTTGATGAGTATGTGAAGCAATAGGAATTCATTGATGGTGGGATGCAAAATGGTAGAGCCATTTTGGAAGACCATTGGTGGTTTCTTACAAAACTAAACATGTTCTTCCCATATGATCCAGCAATCAATCATGCTCCTTGGTATTTACACAGCGGAGTTAAAAACTTACAGCCACACAAAAAACAAAACAAAACAAAACAAAACAAAAAAACTTGCATGTGGATGTTTATAGTAGCTCTATTTATAACTGCTCAAACTTAGAAACAACCAAGTTGTCCTTTAGTAGATGAATAAATACATAAACTGTAATACATCCAGACAATGGAATATTATTCAGCCCTAAAGATAAATGAGCTATCAAGAGAAGAGACATGGAGAAAACTTAAATGCCTACTATTAAGTGAAAGAAACTAACTCAAAAATGCTACCTAAGGTATGATTTTAACTATATGACACTCTGGAAAAAGCAAAACCATGGAGACAGTGAAAAGATCAGTGGCTGGATCATGGAAGGGAGGACACAGATGAGTAGAGGGAGCACAGGGGATTTTACGGCAAAGAAAATAAGTACTCTCTGTGACACTATATGTAATGACAGATACATGTCATTACACATTTTTCCAAACCCATAGAATGTACTTCACCAAGAGTGAACCCTAATGTAAACTATGGACTTTAGGTGATATAATGTGTCAATGTAGATACATCAGTTATAACAAATGTACCAGTCTGGTGGGGGATGTTGATAAGGGGGAGGCTATACCTGTGTGGGTGTGGGAGGCTTATTGAAAGTCTCTGTATCTTGCTCACAAATTTGCTGTGAACCCACAAAAAATAAAGTCTGAGAAAAATTCGATGAATTTATAATACAAAATATATTTCATTTTGTATAAACTTCAATGGGAAAACAAGTTTCACTTTAAAATCAATTTTGCTTTCAGAAATGCATCTATTCTATAAATTGAGAAGTATCTCTGTAAGAACTAGTTTATAGAAACATTGGTTCTAGAACCTACTAAATCCTGCACTTTCCACTGTGAAATGTCTGTTTTTATTTTTGCTATTGCTTTTCACTGCAAATAATGTGTAAACAAAGTAAATAAATTCAGCTAAATAAGAAAAATAGAAATTACTCACAGGGAAGGCTAATAGTATATTACCTAGGGCACTAGGAGATCAATGAATGGCCATGGTTTAAGATAAATCATCATTCCCATTCTCAGTTAATTCAGCAAAAATTGTTTCATTAATATCAGTGCAAGTGCTTCCTTCATAGTGGTAGTACCACTGCCCTTGGTCAAGACTTTGACCTTTTGCTTAATATGTGACAGTGGAGAGCAATTTGGCCAATCACTGATCCAGGTTGGGTGCTTGCTGAAGGGCAATGCTTCCAGTCTTCTCATGCATTCCTTTGCCCTGAGTCGCTTCTTCATTGGTCTTTGCTAAGATACTTGACTGATATTCCTACTCAGGATTAGTCCTGATAGTTCTAAGTCTTCAGGAATAATGGTGGTCAGTATGGCAATATTAAATATAGCCTTCTATGGAGTATATGTCATACGGAATACTCTGCACTCTTTACATAAATGAGGCAGGTAGATACATGCATACTGTTAGAGAAAGTTACCTATGATCTTATTAAATTATTATTTTTTAATTTTTTCAAAACTTTATTTATTTTTGAGAGAGAGAGATGGAGTGCGAGCAGGGGAGGAACAGAGAAAGAGGGAGACACAGAATCCGAAACAGGCTCCAGGCTCTTAGCTGTCAGCACAGAGCCTGACACGGGACTTGAACTCACGAACCATGAGATCATGACCTGAGCCGAAGTCAGACACTTAACCGACTGAGCCACCCAGGCACCCCTGATCTCATTAAATTAAAGGAGCAAAAAAGCAAGTAAAAAATAGTGTGCATAATATTATTGTATTTGTGTTTCTGGATTCAATATTTCTGGAATACTATATAAAAAATTGTTAACAACAGTTACTTTGAGGGAATACATCTGAGGATGAATTAGAATGAAAGGGGGCATTTACATTTCCATTTATAACCCTCTATGCTCTTTGATTTTTTTAAACTATAACTATGGATATTTTATAATAAAAATGATAATTTTTAATAGATTATGTGCTGTTTACAGTGAATTTATAACATGAATCTGAGGATCCCGAACTGAATTTCTAGTGAAAAAAATGAAAGAAAAATGTCTCTACATGCTCTATTCCGCTTCATTTCTTATCTCCGGAGGGGCAGTCCACCCTGAGATATTCATTGCCTTGTGCTTTAGGCCAATGCCATTAATCTCACCCTCCATGCCTTGTCATAGAATGACACTCATTCCCACACTTCTCTCTAGGCTGCTAACTGGAATCCTTCTCTCCCCACCAGCACACTTCCACCTGACCCCCTCTGGAACTCCTGGCCGCTGCCAAGAAACTGCCCAATCTTCTATTTATTTTATGAACACTTCCTTCATTTGGTTGCATTTGCTGAAACATAGCGATGCATTCAAGATGCTATTTTCACTATTTCCCTCTTAAGTGGAGCTTGATTATTGTCCCATATCTCATATCCCTCAAGGCCTAACGCGCCTGGTGTCCGCCTGCCTCCATACTGCTACTCCCCAATGCTCCTTCCTTCTTGCTTCAAAAGATTTCTTTAAAGTGCGTCCCCATTTACCCCTCCTGTGCCACTCTCGTTCATTGGGCAGTTTCATTAACGTCTAGTTCACAGATTCCTGCAGCACTACTGCTACTATTACTATAACTGGTGATTTGGACATTCACAGTCTCTGACCCACCCATGTCTCTGACCTCCTTAATTAGTGACCTTTTCGTTCTAGTGATCTCAGCCACCCACTCAAGTTGCCCTGCCCTTTTCCTAAGGACATCAAGAACTGAAGCAAATCCAAAAGCTCTGGGTCAAACACCCGACCCTTTGGCCTCCGTTGTTACTCTTTCCATCTCGCTTTCTCCCTCCTGCCTCCTCCAGCGAGTCTTGGACCTCATTGATACCTCCGACCTATGGACTGTGCCATTTTCTCACTCAGCATCATTCTCATGTCTTCATTCTCCAGTTCACACAGTCTAAGTCTGTGATTGTGCATATAACATCTCTTTGCAAATAATCTTGGTTTCCTTTAAACACTCTCCTCTCATCTTGTCTGGAAAACATCCAAGTCTAACTATTTATTTGCTACATCTAACTATCCATGCTCTCATTTCCATAGCAGAGAAGCTAAAAACTGAGGAACAGACCAAAACAAACCACATATCTGTGCTGACTGGGCTCACTTCTGCTCACTTTGTACATGACTGCACTATCTTGAGATCTTATTGATTTAAAGTCCCTTAGTTTCATGTTTCCAATCTGGGGTGACTATTTCGTCCTCCTCTTTTTTGTTAAAGTCTCCAATCTTAGTGCTGATTCATGCTCAGGTGATAACTTTATTGCATATTTCACAGAAGAAAACAGCACTTCCTTATCTTGCCACTATTATTCCACTATTGCTTTTATTCCAGTACTGCTTTTGCATCAGAATCCATACACTCTACATTCTTCTTATGAAAACAAAAGAAATGTCCTTTCTCTTATTAAAAACCTGGACTTCTATCTTTCCTCCCCAAGGAATTTGTTCCAACAATAGTACACTTTCTGTCAGGCACTATCAATGTCTCTAAATGGGCTCATTATATAACTGGCATACAAACATACTTTAATATTATACATCTTAAAAACAAAACAAAAACAATAACTTCCCTTGACCCAATGTGTCCTTTGGCTACTGCCCAATTTTTCTGTAGTGCCTCACAACAGGTGTACTCCAAATAGTTGTCTAAATTTATCATTGCTCTTCTCCCCTTCCAATTCCACTTTAACCAATACAAACTTGGTGGGTTTTCTTTTTCTCACCATTGCACTGACCTCATTATGGTCCCCAGTGGCCTATACTGGCACCACCTAGAGATAACCCACAAGGTGTTTTCGCTGCTGTGGTTCTGTCTGCTATGTTCTGGATTAGTACTAAAACCCCCAGAGCTTCACTTATTCCTGGATTTCTTGGGGCCTATTTGTTTAAAATCGCCCTCATGCTATGAGCTACTCAGAAAATCTCTAGATTAAAAACTGTTCATTGCTGTTGCTTGCAACCAATGAAAGCTAACTTACATAATTATATGCCAATTCCTACAAATGTGCATCTTATTTTGTATTCTCTAGTCTATTCCTTAGATCCATCCATCTACTTTAAAACCAGTTTTAAGCAATTTGTATTATTTTGATACTTAGGGAGCTTTTGTTCACGGGAAAGCAAATGCCCCTTTTAAAAGATTTTCTTCAAAAATTATATTTGCTCTTTTTGCATAGTCTTCCAGACGAACTTAAATTCTCAAGTTCCAAAAAATAATTCCATTGACAATTTGGTTAGGATTTGAAGTAATTTTAAAGTATCTACAAATAAATTTTGGAAACATTGACATATTTACCTAATTAAGTCCTATAATTTATAAACATGGCCCGTGTTTCCATACATTCAGATATTTTTTCATGCTCTTTATTATAATTTCATTTTTTTCCCTTTAGGTTTGGCTTCCATCCATATTTCTGAAGTCTAGTCCCCTGATATTGTGGAGGTCTTGTTGCTATTGTGAATGGGATATTTCCCTACAATTTGGCATACAACAGGGGCTGCTTTACACAGTAGAGAGAAGTTGGATGAGTCTCCAGAGACTCAGGTTGAAGAGAAAGTGAGCATGAAAAGGGTAATTGCCCTGGACCTAAATAAGGGACAGAAAGCTGACTGGTGAGAGGCACCTGGGTGGCTCAGTGGGTTAAGCCTCTGACTCTTGATTTCAGCTCAGGTCATGATCTCCCGATTAGTGAGATCAAGCTCCACATTGAGCTCTATGCTGAAAGTGTGGAGCCTGCTTGGGATACTCTCTCTCTCCTCTCTCTGCCTCTCCAGCTCATTCTCTCTCAAAAATAAATAAATAAATGAAAAAAAAATAAATATTAAAAAATAAAGCTGACTGGAGAAGGACATGCAGAGCTCTTTGCCAGCATCTGGCATACTGGATACTTGGTAGTCTCTTCTCATTGCCCCTAAAATGACTTATTAGGACCGAGAGTCCAAACTTCTATATGTGAATATTGTCATATATCAAATGTTGAAGTCCATAATGAAAATTTAGTCAGGACAGATTGTACTGTAGTTCCTGAATATATTGCGAGCCTGTTGCTATAATTTTGGTGATTTACTACTTGAAGTATGACTGAAGATGTTAACTTTGAGTAATGAAGTGTTATGCGATTTGGGTGTTTTTAGAAATAGTTTTTCTCTCTCCCAGTTAGATCATTTGGAGCAATATAGTGAGTGGCTGCCAAAATAGGGTCATGTAAGACTAAAGGAGTTGAATTTAGCATCAGAGTCTTCCATCTTTGGGTGTTTCCAGATGATGCTTTCACTCAGACATTACCTCTTATCTTGGTACAAAAGACTTCTTTTGCTTTCTATTCTGACTTCAGGGACCACCTTGTCCATATTTTCTTGAAAAGTTTCTCATTTATATTTTCCCCACCCAATTCTGAAGTTTTCCCATAATGTCTGGGACATTGCTCTCTTTGTGGTAACCATTGACTAGACCATAAATTTTCCAAGTACACAGATGGTGTCCTATGCCATTTTATAGCCCCAGTGTCTAACACAGGACCTGATAATCAGAAGGCATACAAGGAGTACATATTGAAAGATATCTTGAGGATTTAAATATATTTGAAATATAGTTTTTTAATGAGGTATATTCCTTTTCGGGTTCAGCAAACATTTATTGATCACTAACGTGTCAGACACTATATTAGGTGCTGCAGATTGAGTGGTAAAGATAGACAAATCTTGCCTTTGAGAAGTTATGTTCTAGTGAAAGCAAAGAATAAAGTCCTGAACAATTACATAAGTTGATTTCAGAAAGAGGAGATGGATGGATCAAGAATAAGGGGCAAGTTCAGGGCCCCAGGTAAAATATAAAAAAATGAAAGAGGATAAAAGTGGGCACAAGGAACCCACTGAGACAGGTGGAAATTAAGATGGATATGGTGGTGTGGAAAAGCAGAGAAAATGATTTAAGGAGGAAGTGGGCAAGTAGGTCACATGCTTCTGCAAAATCAAGTAAGAAGAAAAGAATGATCATTGACTTTGGCAAAATATTGGTCATTGGTTCTACTCACTGTCCTTTGTCATGGTGTGTCAGCTCTGAGGATTCAAATTCCAGACAGACACAATCAGAATGACCTGGACTGGGTGATTTGACCATTCCTCTTGCCTCAGTAGATTGAATTATATTGTTGGAGCCTCATGAGAACTGCACGGATGAAAAAAAAAATGACAGTACCTCCCAAAGAAGGTGGAGCTATGTCAGTAGAAGATGGTTGGCTGTAATGCTACCAGATAAAACAGCAGAAGCCCAACACAATGATAAAGATGAAATTTTTATGGTGAAAAGATGGACTATAACTCTGTTGGAACAATGGAATGATTTCATAAAATATAAGAGTTAAGTCCATACTCCATTACACACACACAAAAATACATTAAGTATCTAAACACTAAAACAATAACAACAGCAATGACAAAACAAAGCCAAAAGCTTGGAAGACTACATTGGAGAATATTTTTATGACTTTCAGATGTTAAAGGCCTTCTTAAGTGATTTTTAAAAGGCTTACATGGGAACAGAGTGATACATTTGAATGGGTAAAATTTTCTAACTCTATAAATTAATAAGTGTGAAAAGTTCGGCAGGGTAATGAGGAGAGCAAGATATTGAAGAACAAGAAATGGTGAATAATGACTTTTCACTTTTTAATCTGTAAACATCCACATTTTTTACAATAAGCATATATTAATGTATCACATATATGTGTATGGTTACGTATAATCATATGTACATATGCACATATAATCATATGTACATATGCACATATATATGTGAATGACACCAAGGGCAACACTTGACCATGTCAGATCTATATGTACCTATATCATCTATGCCATCGATTGTTACTCATGGTATTCTCTTCCCTCCAGGGTTACTTGTGGACTGGGATGCCAGCTACTCACCTTCCCACTTCATTTGTTACTCAGTACCAGGAATGTAATGAATGTTCAATAAATTATAGTGCTTTGTTTTTTAAGTTAAAAGTGTCGGTTCTTTGGTTTGGTTTTAAGAATTTTCTTCTGTAGGTAAACACTACAGACAAATAGATACAAGATGAATATGAAATCTGTCAAATATGCCAGTAGTAATGATACCAGACTTCTTTGGTAAGATTGTAGGTGGAATATGTAGGTTTTTTTCTCTAATTTTATTTCATGAGTTGATGCTCTCAAAATTCCTAGCAACTGCTGTGGCTTTATCAAACATTTACTAACAATTCTTTTGTCCCAAGGGAAACATTTTGCCATCTCTAGTTAGTCCCAAACTGGGCAATATCTTCTATGATATCTGTTTCTCACATCACCCTAACATCTATTCCTACACTTCTTTCAGGCACCTCCACATCCTTGGCCGAGGAGAGGTCCTGATACACTGTTGTTGATGTAAAGTACATCAACTCCTTAACCAAACTGGTCAATCAGAGGCCCTACCTAGAATTTCTATATTTAACAGAGATAACCAGAAACGGAAGGTGGTAGGACCTGAGATGATGGATGGTGACATCTTAGAAAGAAGGTCTGCAGATTCCTATTGCTCGCATCCTCCTCTTCTCAAGTCTTGGCTATATAGCTTTTCTTAATGGCTGAGCTACATCAATGTTCCTCCATTAAATCTCTTTTTTTTTTCTGTCTACTTCATTACTTGAGTATTTTACCACCTGTTTTAATCTCTCTACACTTTTATTTGTGTCACTGTGATTTCTGTATTCATCTGGCTATCCTTTTACCACCAGACCTTTTAGATCCTTTGATATTCTTGTTTTCCATTCTGGGTCAGTTATCCATTTGCACAGTCTTTGTGGTAGCTGAACCCCATCATCTTGAACTCAAGCATACAGCTCTCTGACCACCACCCATTTTAATTTTAGTGTAAGTCTCTGGCACCTTGAATCCAATAACCCCACAAAGACTTTCTGATCTAGCAACTCTATAACTTTTTCATTGTCTTTTATTCCTCCCCCATGATCTCCCCTTCCTTCTTAGATGGCTCAAATCTCCTGATCCAATATTATAAATACTCCCTTGTCATACTCTCAACTTCTTGAACTTCTCCCTCTTAGTCAAAATTTCTGGGGAAAACTCTCAACTTTGATTAAATCTAACCATCCTCCTACCCAATTCTTGAATCCAAACTGTAGAATATGGCTGGAAAAACACAATCCCATTGACTATTCTCACTTTAAATTCATGATTGTCAGTTGCAGAATTCTTGAGACTTATCATGTTATTTAAGCAGTTCATAATGTTACCTGCAACCCTACTATACATTCCTGTAATACAATAACCCTTCTAGTTATATCCAAGACTACTTCACCCTACTCTCTTTTCAAACTCCCTATAGCCTCTCTCTACTTTCCATCATTAGTTGATGGACTTTTCATTATTAGCTGATGAATGAGCTGATGAATTCTTATTTCATGAAGAATTATTTCAAGCTTCTACATGATTCTCCAAGAAAAAAAAATCAAATATACCCACATCTCTCTCCATTTATTTTGCCTCCTTTTTCAACTCTCTGTGCTTATTTTTTTTTTTTTTAATTTAAGGCCAATTCTTGTGCCTTGAATCTCCTCCATTTTTGACTTTTCAAGGATTATGTTCCTGCAGTTACCCTATAGCTAATGCCTCATTGTTTTTTTCCTTTTTTTCGACAACACGCATATAAAAATGTTACACTATCTCCCATCTTGTAAAAATCCTAATTCTTCATCTCTCTCCATTTTTGTGGTCCTTGCAGAGGTAAAACTATTTGAACGGGTTGTCTAAACTCAATATCATTTCACTTGCTTTTCTATCACAATTTATTAAATTTGATCTAGTTAGGCTTTTGTCCTAACTTAAATAGTTCTTCTCAGGGACACTGTTGATAAAGCCAATGTTTCTCCATCCCTGTACTATTGATCTCTCAGCAATAGTTGACACAGTTAACTGAGCCTTCATTCCTGAAACATTTTCTTTGCTTAGATTTTAGCATTTTCAACTTTCATTGCTCTTCATCTCATAGTCCCTCCTTCTCAGCCATATGAGAAGGATCTGGATCTTTCTTATTACTTCAACCTTTAAATGCTGGAGTATTTAAATGCTCAGTCCTTATCTTATCCAGTTCTATGGATTTAAATACCAGAATTTTCAAATTAACTACCCCAGTCCCGACTTGTATATTGAACTACCTAGCCTACATTTTTACGTGGATGTCTACATATCTCTACTTAATATGTACAAAACTGAAGATCTGATTCTCATCCCCAACCTGCTCCCACCATGTTGTAACTCCATCTCAGTAAATGAAAAATCCATTTTTCCAAATATCTCAGACCAAAAATTATCTATTTAACACACATTTATTGAGCACTGACTATGTGTCAGGCACTGTTCTATGTGTTGGAACATATCAGTGAACAAAACAGGTGAAGTCTTTTCCTTTGAAGTACTTATATTTTAGCAGCAATAATAGACTTCATATTTGCCTTCCCCCCCCCCCCCCCGCCCCCCACCCCATGTCATCCTACATCTGAATCCATCAGCAAATCCTTTTGGCTTTCTCTTTCAGGCATGTGTATTCCAACCACTTCTCTAAATTCCATTCTCACCACTGCAACCCAGGCTACCACCATTGCCCAGGTGGACTAATTATTAATCTAACTTGTTTCCTTGCTTTGGCCCTTGTCCTCTACAATGTCATCTCTCTAATCAAAAAAATTCTTTTGAAATAAAAGTTACAAACATTTTTTCTGTTCAAAGCCCTCCTAATTTTTTCATTTCACTCCAAGCAAAATGTAAACTTCTTATCTTGACTTACATGTTCAACATGATCTGCCCTCTGTTTTCTTTCTGAACTTCTCCCCTATTTTTATCGCCCTGGTACATTCTGCATTCTCCACACTGACCTCCTTGCTCATCCCTGGATATGTCAAAAATGTTCTTTTCCCAAGGTCTTTGAACTTCCTTTCATTACTTTTCTTGGAATGCTCCTTCATTTCATTCAGGTCTCTGCCCAAATGTTACCTTATCAAAAATAATTTCCCTGAACCCCTATATAAAACAATACTGACCCACGTCACTCTCTTCCTTATCCTTCTTTACTTTTCTTCATCAACTTATCATCACCTGATATATGGTACAACTATCTGTTAATTACCTATGTTTTAGAATGTGAACCTCACAAGAGCAGGACTCAGTGCATTCCCAGAGCCTGGAGTATTATATGCACATATTTTGTGGTTAATTAATAATTGTCAAAATATTTATTGAACAGCCAGTCAAAGTTGGCTCTTCTTGCTTCCAAAAAAAAAAAAAACTTTAAAATTTTATTTCCTTAGCATTCAAGATTTCCTTTGATGCCCCCAAAAGTCTACTCTTTCTCAGTCTGTTTCTCTGAGCATACATATGAACCCATAGTTATTTTTAAAAATTCTTTATATTTGATTTTCTATAAGGAATTTCAGTTCCTTTGCTCAGCCTTGCCTAACACTAACTCTTACTCAAATGCACCGGATTGAATCTTATGTAACAAAAACACTGCTAAATCTTCCCATACTGTTGAGTAGACACTGCTACCTTCCTTGGACTGCACTTAGGCTATCTATAGTTCATTTAATCATTAGTTTTTCTGAAATCCCTGGAGCTTGTTAATTGTTCTTATTTTTCCTGAATTCTCCCCAAAATGGTGATCCCTCCCTCACTGCTGATCACATCTCTCAGTTCTTCACTTTCTTCCCAGCGAAAATAAATTTTCACTTACATGTCTGAAGGAAATTAAGGTAGAAATTTCTTTTTAAAAAAGAGATAAATACGAGAATAAATTTTTTTTAACATTTATTTATTTTTGAGACAGAGAGAGACAGAGCATGAACAGGGGAGGGGCAGAGAGAGAGGGAGACACAGAATCTGAAACAGGCTCCAGGCTCTGAGCTGTCAGCACAGAGCCCGACGCGGGGCTCGAACTCATGGACCGCGAGATCGTGACCTGAGCCGAAGTCGGACGTTTAACCGACCAAGCCACCCAGACGCCCCTAAATACTAGAGTAATTTTAAACAATTGGAATATTTTTTCCTCCTCTCTTCTGTTTGGACTTTGATACTTCCTCTTTTTGCTGCCTTTTTTTTAAAAGTTAAAACCTTTTGTATACACAAACTGTAGGTTAAATATATAGTAAAGAAAATAGAACTGTATGCTAGTTCAATATAGATATTCTATACACAACTCTGGCAATAGATAGTACTGTAGTGGCATACTAACCCAATCCCCTTCTTGCTGTATATATATATATATATATATATATATATATATACACATATATATATATTTATAGCAGAACACTACACACATATATTCATTCATTTCATTCACTAAATATTTAGTTATACGTTCTTCAGGGTTAGGTGGAAGCCTGAGACCGAGATGAGATTTAACTATTTTATTCCATCCTTGAGGCTCCAATATACATTGTTCCCTTGCAATATACTGCTATCACTTTGATATCTTTTCAAAAGGGATAGGTGATACTAGCTAGAATACCAAAGTATTAGAGCTAGATGGAATCTTGAAGATTATATAGCTCAGTATTTTTATTTAAAGATGATAAAATTAAGTCCCGGAAAGCTTAAGTTACCTGTTTATGATCATATAGACATTTATTGATGCAGCTGAAATCCTAACCCAGGCTTCCTGATTTTATATCAGTTTTATACTAGCCATTATCATTAATCACAGATCTGGAACTGATTCAGGATATTGCCAAAAGAAAATCTGGATGCTTTGAAATGAGATTTGAAAATACCGCATTTGACTTTTTGGGAGAGGTAGAATTGTTTTAGTGCTTAGTAAGATAGTCTATGGTTCGTGTAACAACTCAGCTAGAACTAAACTCACATCTCCAGTTTCTTATTAGGGTAAACGTGTCATGTTAATGTCACTATGAATTTAATAGCGAAATATATTTGAGTTAAAGTAATTTTCTGTTAGCCTGGCTATCTTGTAAGGAGTATTTTAGATTCTTGATTCAATCGCCTCTTTAACGTGGATTGCCTAGAGCTACTGAAAAACTGGTTTAATTCCTTTTTCTAAAGGTCATGTAAACATGTATGCTTAGTGAATTACATGCAAATTCAATTCCCTGAGCTCAGTGCTTCCTAGTTAAGTTCCTTTCCTATTCTTCACATGTAAGCCCACATCTGACAGCAGAATATTGACTTTTGAGCTATGGTAAAAATCACCATAAAACAAAAACATTTGACATCTGCTGCATGAAACAGACTTATAAGGAATCGGGTAGTCAGAAGTGTCCTTTATTAAAATGTTTTTAGTATTATTTTTCTCTCTTTATGAAGTATTTGCATGACTTTTTTTTGTCCCCCTTTTAGAAGAATAGATCTAATTTACCACTTGATATTGAAATAAATAAGGCAGGTTTAGATACAAATGGGGATTAAAAACATGATGTGGTAGAATATTCAATAAAATGCATAAGTACATCATGTTATAGAAAGTTAAAAAAGGTCTACAAAACATTTTTACACATTATGATTCCATTTTTGTTTATGGATATAAAATGAATAGAGGTCAAAACATTAATAATGGTTATCTTTGGAAGGTGAGAGGCTGGTATTTTGTAGTGTTATTCATGCTTTTCTCTATCTTTCTAAATTTACTACAGGGAATATGTATTATTCTTTGACCATAAAAAAGAAATTATTTAAACATAAGACTTAGCTAACCTTTATATTATTGGAAATCTGAAATAATGTCCCAGTATGTACTGTAGAACCAATCTTGTTTCATTTAAAAGCAGAAGAATACTATATATGAATAAAGCCCAAGAAATAACAATTAATGTCTTTTTCAACATCATGACAATTCTGAAAACAAATGGCTATTATAAGCTAAGTTCTAATTGTTATGGTATTTGTTCACTATTTTTGAGCAAAATTTGCGCAATAAAATAAAATGATCTTTATTTTTGATAGAAGGAAAATAAAACATCTTGATTAAAAACTTAAAAGAAACACTTTAAGAAAAGCTGATCCTTAAAAAAAATTCAAATACATCACTAGAATGACGTAAAAAAACTTTTTAAAGCATTTGAAATATCATTGCTCTTAAAAATCAAGAGTTTTAATTTGCTCTGTTATGAACTGACTTATCCATATGACATTTTCTCTCTTTTGGATTATTTCCTTGTGATAAATTCCAGAAAAAAAACAGTTTAAAGAGTATAAACATATTTATGGCTTTTGAAACATAAAGTAATATATATTTTTTTCCTGCGTGCATTGTTCAGTTTAAGCTTGCCAATAGCAAAGATTAAATGAATGCATACTACTTTACAAACATGCACATTCACATGAGGTTATAATGTTACTTTAAAATTTTATTAATTTAATGATATGAAAGGGGAACGTATTTTTTTCAGTTTACATTCTTTTAATAACCAGTGAGTTTCAGCATTTTCCCATATGTTTGTTTACTAATTATCAACTGTCTCTTCATCTTTTTTTCTTTTTTACCATATTAGTGACTTGATGTTTTCTTATGAATTTTTATGAGCTCTTACAAATGAATTAACCCTGTCCTACAAGTATTTTCTTGATGTATTTTTATTTTATACCTTTTTTCTATGATGTAAAATTTTATACTTCTTACAATTGAACTTGCTAATATTATTCTTTGTTACTTTTCCTACTCCTTTAGAATTTAAAGCATTACCATGCTTCCACATAACCATCAAATATGCTTCTTACATTGACTAGTGGAAATACAGATATGGTATGGTTCTGTTTAAATAAATTTTGAAACTATATTCATGATTCCATTTCATTCCTCAAAAGACAGATTCGGGTCCACAATATGCTCATGGGGAGAAAAAGAAGAGATATTACAACAATATTACATATTACATGGTAAAACTTAAGTATTATAGTAGATATTCCTGTTCTTACCCCCAGATTCCCTTCGTATATGTCAAAAACCCCTCGTTTCTCCTCCTCTCCTGTTTTTCTTTTCTTTTTCACCGTCTCTGAAATACTTTCTATTTTCTGAAACAATTCAGTCCTTGCCCCAGTTTTGCTTGCCTAGTCTGAGTTAAGACAACAAAAGCTTTACATTTAAATTAACTTGATTCCTTAAAACTCAGTAAGTAGCTATTACTGCTTTCTCTTGCTCTTAGGATTTTGCCTCTTACCCAATGTAGCTAACCAACAAAAAAAATGGCCATTTCTTAGGGGAAAATTCAACTACTAAGAAAAAGACAATTTTTTCCTTTGACTCTTATACTGATATTTTCATTATAGTATTTTTAAAAATTCAACCTTTTTTTCTCAGCTGTAATTTATTTTTATAAAACTGATGTAGCTAAATGAATTGTCTTTCAAAATGCTAACTGGTTTAGAAATATTTACTAAATACACATTAACTGGTTAACTAATTCATATTTATTGACTAGCTAGACAAGGTCCTAGAAGTCTATTTTTTACAAATTTAGAGAAGGAAAGAAGCATAGAAGTAACTCACTGTAATAAAATACAACCAATCCTGTAATAGAAATAAATTCAAAATGTTATAGGAAACCCTGAAGTTTTATAACAGAAATTGGAGGACATAGGAAAATTCATAAGGTGACACACTGAAGGCAAAGAGAAGTGGGACAAGAAAAGAAAGTGGGCATACATGTCAAGCTACAGGGATAAGCATGGGGAACAACACATGGATTCTCAGTATACCACCTCATTCTTTCAAGAAAGCAAAACTCACTGCACAAATCAAGAAGAATTCCAACTTGAAGTCCTTTCATTATTAGGGATTGTCCCTCCTGAAACTTGGGCAAGGATAATACGCTTCTGTATTAATGTTTAGTTAATAAACTAATACTAAAATTTGATACGACTATCATGATAGTGATGATGCTGGTAGCATGGAGGTAGTTTGGCTTTTCCCCCAAAACAAAACCCACAAAGCAAAATCATTGCTGAGGCATTTCTACAGAGAACAACTAGTGTTTGACCATCAATGTAACTTACACATTTTTGATAGCAACTCTGAGGATTGTATTCTTTTGAATGGTTTTGTTGTAGGCTCCTCGTATCTTATTTTCAATTTAAAAACATTAATAACTGAAACACAACTAGGATTTATATTTCAAAGCATATATTATGATGTGTTTCTCTACTCTAAGTCATGTGGATCAATTAGAGACTTAGAATTTATGAAATATTCTATACTCAGAATAACAAAAAAGGCTGACAAAATATACTGTGTTCTGAAATATTCAGAGGCCCACAGAGTATTTTTTTAGAACACATATTTTTCTCTAGCAAGCACACATAAAAAGACTAAATTTTATTTGGAAATTGGCATAACAAGTTATAAATTATTTTTTGTTTGCAGACATATACATACAGATCTGCATTTGTGATTATTTGGTGAATTTAAGAAAGTACCTACATGGAATCAAAAGTCATACACTTCGTGGAATTGTTCAGGCCTATTCATAAAGACTTATTTCCCTGGACTATCTTTAAAAACATATGTGTATGAGTGTGTCTTTTCTCATACTTCACTTTTCTTATATATTGTGACACAGTAAGGCAATAAAAGAACCAAAGCAAAATGATCTATCTACAAGGAGAAAAAAAACGTAAAAAAGAAAAAAAATAATTTTTAATCATTTTTTTATACAAGCAATTGTTTCCTCATGCTATTATGAGAGAATATTTATTTTCCTTCTCTTTACCTTTTTTTCATTTAAACTCAAAGTGGCCGGCAAAAGACACAGAGCACCAATGGAATAACAAATATAGCTAGTTTACAAAAAGTAAAAATCATTTGTCTAGTGAGTTTGAGAATATGGAAAACAGCCATCCTATTGTCCTCTAATTCATTATGTGGAGTCATGTGCTCTCAGTGGAAGAAAAATGGCTCAAGCAGAGACTTATCGGAAAGATCTAAAATACGATTTTGAAACTCATCTGGAAATGCAGTACGTTTTATGCAACCAAATACAAAGCAATTCATGCATTTATAAATCCATGGAAAGCACAGCAGGTCCAGAAGGCACCAGTTACTAGTGGTGTCTAGACAGGAGAAACTATGACCTCAGTTAGAGCAACCCAATATTTACTTTTCCCTCCCAACACGCAGTGTACCTCATGATCTCAGTATGCAGGGTAACTGAGAGAGGGGCGAAAAACAAATTCTGAAGTCGGCGGCAATCTTCAAACACGGTGAGGGTGCAGACACCCCAGAATTGAGGAAAATTTTCATGAGGAGACCTACTGAGTCTGTACATAAAAATATTTCTGTTGGAAAAGCCATCTTTCCTCTATTCATCATGCGGAAAAGGTGCATATCAAAGTCAATTTACTTCTCCGCCAATGAGTGAATTAACGAATGTTTCATACCGTCAAGGGTCTGATACATCTCTAAATATGTCTCTTGTTAGTGCTGTAGATCTAACGTGTGATTTTTCTCTTGGAATTTCTCATATCATAGGTGAGTGTTCTCAGAAGATCAGGGTATTTTACATTTGACCTAAATTTGACAGTCTGTGGCGGCATCCAACCAAGCAGTTAATCATTTTGATTAAGAAATAATAGTAAATTACCTCTCCCCTCCCTTTTTATTTATCACCTTAAAATCAGGATGCTTGGAGCTATACAGTTTCTGCATAGACTTAAGTGATCTCAAAAACAAATAGGCGTTTTCTAAAACTCCATTTTAATGTGTTTTAGCATCTTAGCACAATTCCAAAGTGTGGCATTTGTTTGCACAAAACACAGTATTGTGGACATCCTCTCTAGCCATGCCGTCCTCTATCACAGGTTCTGCCAAGCCCGCCTTCCTCTGGCTTAAGCCTGGGGCATTTCACGCCAGGACCTGAACTATTTAATAACACAGGGGCTACCTGCAAATTTTGTATATCTCACCAGATTTGTGTAACTCTTTAGGTCACAAACATATACCCCATCATGGTGCTTAAGAGACATTTGAAAAAAAATACAATAATAATAAAAAAAGAGTTAGAGAAACCCCATTCCCTTCCAACTAATCAATGAACCAACCAAATAAACAAAGTGAAATCGATGTTTAGGAATTACTAGCAAGACAATAACTTTATTTCTTTTCACACAAACATCATGTGTATAAGGGAGGGGGGGGGATGCAAAGATATGAATATTTTCCTCATATAAGAGGACAGGAAACTGAGGTGGGATTGTGAGGTCCAAAAGTCAAGCAAGAAAGGGAGAGGAAGCAGTTCTTCCCTGTGGCCAGGCTGGAGAAGGAAATGGTGAGGACGAAACTGGAGAGCCTTGAGGGGTAGCTGTTTTCTCCGAGTATCAATTGATTATATTTGAATATGTACAGCCAAATAATGGCTGAAACACAGCCAAATAATGTTTAGGATGCTCATTGTCTTGTTTGTCTTGGTCCACGATCTCTAAGGCCATTCTTGAATGAAAAGAGGAATAGCTCAACAATTTCCTTTGGATGGTCAGAGCTGTTATCTGGGGTTCGGTTTTGGAAAGCTAGCATGAACAGAAGCTGAAAATATTAGTATGGGGTTGTGGGGGCAAGGAGGGGTACTCTGTGGATTTATAGATCGGGACCACAGGAAGTATTGTTGTCCCCCTGTCTTTCTTCACAACTGATGAGGCCCAGAGGGAAACTGTGATCTCCTGACAGCCAAGCTTCTGTCAAACAGGAATAAAAAATGAGGACATGTGTCCAAGTCACATAACTCACAAAGAGTAAACAGGGCTGTAACATTGACATTTTCTCTGTTTCTCGGGCGAGCACCAGTCAGATCATGAACGGCAGGCAAATCACCCGGCTGTAGTCTCTTTACGTGGTGGGGATAAGAACTACCGATTCTGCCTGACCTCTGCCATTGCACTGCCTCCAATGGGGACTGGTCAGAGGATTTACAATTGAGGCCTAGAAGAATCTGCAGGTGTTTCCACTGATGCCCATTCCCCCAGAGAACAAGTTTGGTGTCTTTATCCCCCCCACACCCCAAACTCAAATGTTCTTTTTTTTATTTTTTATTTTTTTAATGTTTATTTATTTTTGAGAGAGAGAGAGAGGTGGGGCAGGGGCAAAGAGAGAGGGAGACACAGAATCCGAAGCAGGCTCCAGGCTCTGAGCTGTCAGCACAGAGCCCGATGCAGGGCTCAAACCGACGAACTGCTAGATCACGACCTAAGCTGAGGTTCAGCGCTTACCCAACTGAGTCACCCAGGCACCCCTCAAATGTTATTTCTGATCTTATTAAGGGTTACTTGAATAATCTGAACTATATATATATATATATATATATATATATATATATATTTTTTTTTTTTTTTTTTTTCTCAGAATGCATATCTTTGATTTTCTTAGATTTAGGATAAATTAAAGGCTTGGTTTTATAAAGATATTTCAATCCAGCTTTGCCACAGATAAAAATATTCATGTTATGTCTTAATAAATCCTAAGGCTCACAGGAGTGAAGAGCACAGCTTTGAGGTCAGATAAATCATGGCCTAAATCTCAAGTCTCCTTTTTCAGGTAACTGACTTTACTTACCTACCTGAACCTCAAATTTATCTTTTGTAAAATAGATACTAATGCACATAAAAGCATTTAATACAGGGCCTTGTGTATTATATCTTAAAACTTATTTTGTATACTTGTTTACTCTTGTGGGATTTCTGTGTGGTTAGAATGAGGCTGATGTTTTTAAACTGTGTGCTAAGAAAGAGAATGCTGTGGTGTGAGGACTGGGGGTTTGAGGGAGATTGGAGAGTGTTGGAACTATCCAGTGAAGGCAGATTTTATTTAAATTATGCCAGTTATCATGTGGATAAATACAGGCCCAGAGTTGCCAGATTTATTCAATATTCATGTTTTATGCACTGAACAAGTCTTAAAGGAGGTGAGGGTGAGGCATCTGTGGGTGGAGGTTTCCAATTTTAAAATGGAAAGAGAAATCTGGACTCTCATGTGAAATCTTCTAATTAAAATTTTTTTTTACAAAACATGCCAACAGACCACATTTATACATCAGATAGCCAGTTTGTGACTTCTGTAAAAGCCAACCTATCATTCGTTTATTATTCATTTTCAATGCAAAAATGTCAATTCTGCATTTTGTAGCTACTTCAACCCCAACAGCCCACTCTCCGCCCCCTTTCACATCTTCCTTTCTGCTGGTGAACATTAGATACAGCAGATTCTCATGCCTTTGCCTTTTTGCTGGAGCCCTGATGGCACATGTTTATCACTTCAAATCTGAATGATGATCCTGCCTCTGTTGTAGCCAGCACTTAGATTTTCATACCAAGGTTTGGGCACTACTTTGCGGAAGGCAGAAATTCGGGTGTATGTTGTGTACTGCCTCCTGGGTTTTATTTTTTCTGGAATTATTATAGGTATAATTGCCTTGGTTATTTACACAGTGAACTTTACTGATTATTTTCATTATCGCTGAATATTATCTATTTGGATACTTAGTAAAAAGGGACAAGCAAAATGCCTCCAGCTTGCTGGGTTGTGGTTTTCTTTCATTTGGTTGTTACTAAATGTACTGATGGATCTAATTATCCTGATGCCGTCAGTTCTCTATATTATGAGTTTTGTTTATTGTTCTAAGACCTTTATGTTATATCAGCAGATTGTATCCAAACTCTACTGGCATATTATTGTCTCTGAATCAGTTGGGTAGTTATGCCTTGAAAATTTATACCACTTAAAAAAAGAAAAGGAGTCCATATGGTTTTTTCTAGCTCCACTAGCTTTAATTGGATCAAAAATGGAAATGTTTATCATACTCATCTCAGAGGATGATTGATGGCACTCATGTTAATACAGGTTATATTCCATTACAGTAATTCTCTTGCCAAAATAAATCTCTATATAAGAAAAATTATTTTCAGGCCCCAGCATATAACTATACTTCAAGGAATCTCTATTCACTCATCAGGGAAGGAATCAAGGAAGATTTCACATTTGAAGGGGGTCTTGACGGATTAAAGGACTGATAAAATTTGGGCTTTGGAATGGAAGGGAGAAAGGATAGTGTAGGTGGAAGTAACATGTCAAGAAACACATCAAATACAAAAAAAAAAAATCACAACATTAAAAGATTTATAAAAATCTTTTTTGTTTGCTAAGTTCCAGCGTAAGTAAAATGTCCTTTGAGAGACACTCACAGACACTTCCAAGATCCCTACTTCCAGGCAGAATTAATTAGCCCTCCCCCCTGATTAGAGTTTCTATCTCCATATCTTCCTTATAGTACTCCTACCATCCTATAATTGATTACATGCTTGTCTCTAAGCATGTACCAGAGGATAAGCAACTTATATCCTACCTCTCAATTCAAGAATACCAGCAGTAGTATAATTTCAAACTGTATTAAATTTCTGCTCTGTGCCATGCATTGTGCTAAGTAGTTTACATACATCTGTGCTAGATAACCCTTGCTGTTATTCTATGTTATGAAGAGCACTATAGCTTTCTCCATTTCACAAGTGAGGTAAATGAGTACTAATGGGGTCAAGATACTTGCCCTGGGTTCCATTAGTGAGCCACAGAGCTGGGTTGCAATGTAAGCATGTATGACTCCAAAGAACATAATCTTATCCACCGTGGTGCTTTGCTTCCTATTCCTTAGCACAGTGCCTACTACATTCTAAGCACTCTAAGAACCATGAGATGAATAAGGATCAAGAAGTGCACGATAGACAGTATTTCAAGTATATAACAAAGAAGTATGAAAAAACTTGTATGACTTCCATGTGGTTAAAAAAAAAAAATCTGTGCATCAGTGAAGAACCTTCATAGTGTTGGCAAAATAAACAACCTCTTGGAGTTTTCAAAATGGGATTTGCCCTGCATGTGTTTAAAGTAGAAAGTCCTCAGGGCATCTCTGCAAATGTGCATCCGCCCAGACTTGAAAGGCAAGTCCCTTCAACCCTTCTCATGTAGGACCTAGACCTACTACCGAGGCACCACATCCACCTTTCTAAACAATTTCATCAGCAGCATCCCTGGGCCTCATTTAATCTTAAAAACTAAGAAGGAGCCCTTACAACCACTTTCTGGAACACAGCCCAGCTCCCAACAGTGCCTGCTGCAACAGGTCCCTGTGACTTACACACGTGCTCAGGATGGATGACAGCAGGGATCCCAAGCACTGCTGTAGGGGGTGTTGAAGTGAGGAAAGCAGAGGCAGGGTGGGCAGAAGAAACAAGTTAATGGACAAGTTGGGGCCAGACAAAGGTGAGTAGGACACAGCGAGGAAACCACAGCACCGCCAGTAGCAACAGTGGTGGCGGCAGACTAATCTGTTGTAGGTTTTACTGTCAAGAGGGTTTGGCAGAACTTCCATAGCTAGAGGAGGGATTTCAAAGGTGGAGCCAGAACACTAGAGGTCACAATGACCTGTTCCATGAATACAGTCTGAGGCTGTTTCTGCACAGCCTAGCAACTGAGAAGTCGGCTTTGCTTAACAACTTTGAAGCGGGCTCACCAAGCCAATCTATTATATGTTTAGGTGCTCACCGCTGGTAAGTAGGTGAGCGCATGCACTATCTTTTGTAACACAACCATCAGGAATGGGAAAATGAGTCATTCACTTCCTAAATTTGTAACTTATCCATCAAAACGATTACAATGATTGGCAAATTTGCCTAAATGAGCAATCCAGTGGTTTCTGCCTGTTTCTTCTTCTAGTTAAAGATTTTATTTTCCGGGGCACGTGGGTGGTTCAGTCAGTTGAGTGTCTGACTTTGGCTTAGGTCATGATCTCAAGGTTTGTGGGTTTGAACCCCGCATGGGGCTCTGTGCTGACAGTTTGGAACCTGGAACCTGCTTCCCATTCTGTGTCTCCCTCTCTCTCTGCCCCTCCCCTGCTTGTTCTCTCTCTCTCTCTCTCTCTCAAAAATAAATAAACATTAAAAAATTTATATCTTCTTTCCCCATTGTATGTTCTGTACTATTGATAACACCAGGTATACTGTCAAAGCATTGACTGTCTTTTTAACATGTCAATAGATCTTAAGTTCTCCTGAATCAAAATTTCCTAAGAATACATTATAATGGGGTCATATCATGCATTCAACTTAATCTTAATCTTACAACTTATGATGGAATTAAAAATGTATGTATTTACCTACAATTCAACAACACAAAAACAAACAACCTGACTAAAAAGTGGTGGAGAACTCGAAAAGGCATCTCTCCAAAAAAGATATACAAATGACTAGTAAGTACCTAAAAAGATGTTCAATATCACTAATCATTAGGGAAACTCAAATCAAAACCACAATGAAATACCACTTTATACCCCTTAGGATGGCTATTACCAAAGCGGGGGTTGGGAGGGAGGGGAACAGAGAGAAAAAAAAAAAGAGTTGACAAGGATTGGAGAAATTGGAACCCTTGTGTACTGCTGATGGGAAAGTAAAATGCCGCAGCCTCTAGGGAAAACAGAATGGTGGTTCCTTGTGGTACCTGGGTGGCTCAGTCGGTTGAGCATCCAACTCTTGATTTCGACTCAGGTCACTACCCCAAGGTTGTGGGATGGAGCCCCACATCTTCTCTCTCTCTCTCTCTCTCTCTCTCTCTCTCTCTTTCCTTTGCCCCTCTCCCTTGCTCTCTCCTAACAGAAAAAAAGAATACTGCTTCCCTAGCAAATTAAAAATAGAATTACCATATGAGCCAGCAATTGAAAGTGAAAGAAGCCAGTCACAATAAAACAAATACTATAGGATTCCAGAATATGAGGCACCTATAATACTCAAATTCACAGCAAGTAGAATGCTGGTTGCCTGGGAGTGGGGGAGAGGGGTATAGGAGGAGTTATTGCTTAAAGGGCACATAGTTTCAGTTTGGGGAGACAGAAAAACCCTGAAGATGGATGGTGGTGATGGATGTGCAATGATGTGAATGTACTTAATGCCACTGGACTATATGTTTAAAAATGGTCAAAATGGTAAATTTAAGAATGGTTATGTGTATTTTACCACTATTATAAAAAATACATTCATTTTTAAATACTGCACTTAATTTTTTTTTAAGTTTTATTTCTTTATTTTGAGAGAGAGAGAGAAAGAGAGTGAGAGGGTGAGGGGCACAGAGGGAATACTAAGCAGACTCCACACTGGGAGCGCAGAGCCTGACTTGGGGGTCGATCTCATGAACCATGAGATCATGACCTGAGCCAAAATCAAGAGTCGGACGCTCAACCAACTGAGTCACCCAGGTGCCCCAATACCGCACTTTATAGTATACATTACACGTGCACATGTATTGTATAAAGTTGCTTGTATAAACGATACACACTTTATTATACTTCTGTGTAGCGTAAGAGGTTTTAACTGATAATTTTTCTACATGTAATTATTGCTTTTACAAGTTGAATTTCTAACTTACCCATTGTGTAGCATGTAACTCCATTGAATATGCTGTCAAATTTTGAAAAGTTTAGTTATGGCAGAAAGGGGAAACAAAGTAGCCTAGATATATGTCATGGACTAAAACACAGAGCAAACTCTGATAGATAATTGTCCAAATTCCCAAAGGTTTTCTCTGATTCATTAGGTCACTAAGTATGCAAATTTCAAATGACATCTCTATTTCAATTTTGATTGAGTTGCCATAGGTAACTGGGTACCTTTTTTAAAAAAAATAAGAATCATTGGTTAAGGGGCGCCTGGGTGGCTCAGTTGGTTAAGCGTCTGACTCTTGATTTCATCTCAGGTCATGATCTCACGGTTTATCAAATCAAGCCCTGCTTCAGGCTCTGTGGTGAAAACATGAGCCTGTTTGAGATTCTCTCTCTCCCTCTCTCCTGCCCCTCCCCTGCTCGTGCTCGCTCTCTCTCTCTCTTTCTCTCTCTCTCAAAATAAATAAATAAGGATTAAAAAAATCATTGGTTAAGATATGAGCCAAGGACTTTTATTCCTGGAAGAAAACTACGAGGTAAGTCGACTTTATATGAATTCATATTTCTTTAAGTAATTTTGCTGACAAAACACATCAAGATAGATTGCATGTAAATTTTTCATAAGCAATATAACCAGCAGTTTAAAAGGAAAATGCACAAAAGCCATAATAAATTGGAAAATTCAGCTTTTTTATTTTCAAAAATTATGTCAATCGCCTGATCATCTGTTAGTGTAGTCATCCCTTTGTAATACACTGTTGAAAAGTCCACCATTGTCTGCAACCTCATGCCTAAAGCACCCACACACTTTTCTCTTTTCAACATAAGGAATTCATTTTCTACTCATAGTACCTTTTGCTGCAATCACATTCAATTCTGTGGGTCTTGGTGACAAAGTAGCCCTGAGAGCTATTACTGGAAATAGAAATAGGAAACAGTGGGATCTCTGAGCCTGTTAACTTCCTTATTTCAGAATCTTAACAGAGGAGTGCAGAAGGGTCGCTGGGAAAGAAAAGACATGTTTTGAAATGGCTGAAACTTCTTCTCAAGCATAACATCTACTTTGCAGCCACATGAAAAGGCATAATCCCTCTTACCAGGTAAAAACGGTAGAACTCCATCACAAAAAGCCTTATTTCTGGCCCCTTTTAGAGTCAATTAAATTCATTTCTCTGACCATCTAGAACCAGAAGAAAACCTCCCATGTTGAACTCACTGTGTCAGGAAACAAGGGACGGACATCTTGCGTGTCTTTAGTGGCAATGGCAGGTTTTGGCCGTTTAACACGGGGAAAGCTCACGGGCACATCAGGAGCTCTACTCCCCAGAGAAGAACGGCTTATCTTGCCAGTCTTCTCGTATCCTACAGAGAAATTCCTGGAGGTGAATAGGATCTAGCTCTAACCTGAGGCTTAATTATGTGATTGCTGTCGCTCTTTATTCTGTGAAAGATAATCTGGCAGGATATTGGAATGATGTTTGATTCTGTACTGAGAACTGAGATTTCAGTTGATAGCATTATCAGAAAATCTGAAAACCATGCTCCCTGACCTACCTGGAAACCTGATTTTTTTGCCAGTGGGGTGTACGTCAAGGAGCAACTTTTTTTACTTTAAAAGCACCAGAGTTTCAATATGTTCAGAGAGAGGGGAAAGGAAAATAGCTGTATCTCCATCAAGGTTAGCAGTCTCACAATTTTACCGTTAGTTGTTTTATAAAATTTTAACATGCTTAAACTTTTCTCAAACCCACTATGTGAGATCTGTGTTGTGGGCACACGTGGAGACTCCTGTCCCCAACACGGGTTGTCAAGCACCACAATGCCCCCTGCCCCTACACAACTCATCACAAAATATCTAATGTCAATAGGAGGCAGTGAAACCATCACTCCTAGAAGACAGGGAGACTGTTTTGTTCAAACATAATCCCCTTAAACTTTGCATGTGGCTTTGCCATGGTGGGCACTCATTCATTGCTTGTTGAACTTGAATCTTACTGCAACATGCTTTTTTTTATCTCAGAAGCCATCTTCTTAGCAGATTTCACAGAGAAAACTGCTTGATTCAAAACAGTATTGTAGTGAGGGTTCCAAGACATTTTTTTGTTTTTGGTTATTTGTTTTAAAGTAACTTAAGTCATAAGAATTTTAATTCTTGGCCTTCCATGTATCAAATTTAATAGCTAGACATAATTATTTTCATTCTATAGGTGAACACAATGTGTGTTGGCTCATACAAGGTCTGGAAATGTTACAGCCAGGAACATGGCCCATGTTTCATGAGGCCTACTTTTATGATTTATAATACTTTTTTTAAAAAATATTTTAAGAGTTGTATTTTCTCATAGATGGAGAATTCATTTGAAGATATTCTGTGATTCATGATACTGGACAAGGCTCTCTACTCAGCAATGTAAGGAGAAAGTTCCAGTAATTCTAGGCTATGAGTCAGATTCCAACAGGTCACTATTGCTTTCTCTCCCAACTAATGGATAGACAGGATGATTAACTCAGTAATTACTGCAGGCTTGGTGCGATGTAAGAAGCAGGGGGAAAAAAGGGGTGTTCAGTTTCCTCTGTTCAACTCAGCTTACAATCTTGCTGATGACATAGATCAAAAGAACAGATAGGAGACAAGAAGATATTAAGACTTAAACCAGTAGGCACGAATGATTTCACCAAAGATCAGGCAAGTCTCATTGAAGAAGTGAGATTTGACTTAGGCCTTAAAAGAATATAACTTGAAAACATGAAAGGAAACTCATGATAGGATATGAGAATAAGTGTGAGACAATGAGAGAGAACATGGCATGAGTGAAGATAAAGCAGAATATTGATTTGACCAGGTAGATGGGAAGTGGCCAGGGAGTGATAGCAAATGAACTTGCCTGTGTGTAGGCTAAACACCTTAGCCTTCTGGTCATAGTTAGGGCCCAGAACAGTGCCTGATACAGTCTACCATCAATGACAGTTTATTGAGTTCAACTGAAACAAATTAGAAAAGGTTTTTCAAAGTCAAACAGAGGAACTCAGATATGATATGATATGATGAATTAATGAAGGATTCCTGATCACAAAAATGTTATGTTGTAAATGATCATGCTTTGGGAGGTTGAATGATGAAAGAGTGTATCAGTTTTGGATTCAGATGAGCCTGTATGTTTTATAACCATGAGGAAATTGCTAAACTTTTCTTCATTCTCTTTGAAAAAAAAAAAAAGATGTAATTCCCATCTTGCAGGGTTAATGTGAGATTAAATGAAATAACATGTGCCAAATTCCTAACATAGAGTCTTATACATTCTAATTATTTTTACTAACTGGACAATGACATTAATAACTCAATGAAAAGGGGAAGAGACAATCAATAAGGAAGTGAAGGAAGCAAAGAAACAGGACAAGGGCGGTACAGACACACAAGACAGAATCAAAGAAAAAAACAGGATTCAGAAAAAAAAATCATATTTGGCGCATGAAGCAAATATGCCACCCATTTTTTTGTATTCTGATGCAAATGAGAATGGTTTGAAAAACTAATTAGAAAGTATAATTACTGAGGATATCTGACTTTTGGGAAATACCTTTCTATCTTTAAACATAATCACTTATTTGCAATTATTTCCTTTTTTTTTTAACTTTTAATATTTATTTTTGAGGGAGAGAGAGAGACAGAGCATGTGTGGGGGAGGGGCAGAGAGAGAGGGAGACACAGAATCTGAAGCAGGCTCTAGGCCCTGAGCTGTCAGCACAGAGCCCAACACGGGGCTCGAACTCAGGAGCCGTGAGATCATCACCTGAGCTGAAGTCGGAAGCTCAACTGACTGAGCCACCCAGGCACCCCCCAATTACTTTCTTAAATGTCCCTTCAGAGTGTTCTGACTTAGTCAGCAAAGTCTTTATGGGGTTCTCTTAAAAATGAGGAGAATACATTTTCTGGGACAGAAAATAAACATAACTAAAAAAGTAATATTCTGAGTAAAGGGGCACATAGAAAGGTCACTTCTCTGTTTCAACCTCGTGGAATAATTTACAAATTTCAATAGATACCGAGTTTTCTAGTGAATTCTAAGAACATGGATTCATTCTGGCAAATGAGATGTTGAGGATTCCATTCTGAAACCAGCACAAGCCCACTACACAGCTTTAGAAAAACAAGTGTGCATGAAACAAATTTTATATATTAATTTATATTAGAAATGAAGACTTGCTTAGGCTGCTAGTGACAAGGAAAGAAATGCTAGTGTGTCTGATTACAGGAATAGCAGGCAGACTGCAAAAGGTGGGAACATCGTTGCCGAAGCCATTTTAAGTAAGATGTGTCCCACCTTCACTTTCCCAAACAGGAAAAAAAAAAGTAGATAAAGGTGAGTCACTATGTTCATTATGTTCGTTCTGCTAACAAAACAAACAATATGTTTAATTAAAGTGGAGGCTTATATTAACATTTTATTTTTCCTGAAAAATCATTTTGACTTTTGGATTTACTCAGATATCATGAAAGATAAGATATTTGTCCTGAGTCACTTAAGACTCAAAGGAAGCAGAACTGGTCTTTGTTACCAAAAAAAAAAAAAAAAAAAAAAACCAAAAAACAAAAAAACCCAAAAAAAACCAAGGTCAAAGATAAATGATCAATGAGGTCAAACAGCAATCTAAGCCAACAATGTAGACTACATGTGATTCTGCCACAGCCATCCATGAATAATTCCTGAGCAGAATTGTTTTTTTTTTTTTCTGTCTGATAATAAATGCTCCTGACATGAAAACCAAGTGTGGGCCTTCACCCCTTTGGTGACTCTGCTCTGAACGACGGCTATGAAGATGAATATGTTCCCCTCTTGGAGAATTAGTGCCACCTTACACACTTATCCACCGTGACTTTAATCATTAGAGGAAGAAAAGAGATCTGACCATCCTACTGCCTTATTTATAATCCTTCAATAGACCTTCAAAGCTTTGAGGATAAAATCCAAAGACTGGGGTGTGCCAGGGGCAGATCTGACTCCTGTTTACTACTTGGGACCAACTCTCACCTTTTTCCTGGCAAGAAGCCACACCCCCGTGCTCATTAACTACTGAAGATTTTCTGATCTGTGCTCCTGGTTAGGATTTGGGACACCCCTCACTTCTGCATTTGTCCTACAAGTTATGCAGGGGAGTTATGCTTCCAGAAAGTGTTTTCTGACCACCCCCTTTAACTCCACTGGACTTAGTGCTTTCAGCACACGCTCTTCTATCACTTACCTCTTCCAATCAGAGCACTTTGTTTTCCTGCTTTGGCTTACCCTAGCATGTGAACTTTGTGAGAGCAGACGCTTGTTCCCATATCCCTAGCACCCAGCACAGTTTGTGGTAGCTAGCAGATACTGGTAAATAAATGAGGTGAGTGGAACTCAGTTTGATTGCAGTTCCAAATAACACAATCCAGGTTTGGGGAACGTCTGAGGTCAGGAACAGTCCCCAGGTATAACACTAAGTGATCTGCTATAGATCATTTGTAACTATTCAGTTTCTCGGTGTAGCTCCCTTGAAATATATACTATTCAATTTTTTTAATCTTTCGCTCTCTATTTTAAATTCTTCCTCTACACAAGAATCACCAAGAAGGTGCTTGAATTCTAGATACACCAGGAATTTTACATTCTTGGCAAGTACTTCAAGGTTCTTTCTTCCCTTAAAGGAACCAGTTTCTATGAATCTGATAGAAAACCATGCTTCTTTTCTCCTTCTCTTGCTGGAGGCTAGTTAATGAAAGCAGTGTAGCTTTTCTAGGGAATTCTACAAAATTGGTGAAAATAAAATATAATGGAAAATGTCACTGGAATGATATCTACCAGAATTATACCAGGAACATAAATTTCTATTCAGACAGTCCTCTCATTTCAACATGCAAATTGAAAAAAATAAAGGGTTAAAATGAAAATGTCGGTGTGCCCGTGCTCCTCTGGTTTGTGCGACAACTCCTGAGTTACAAGTAGAATCCTACTGCTTTTTGGCTACGTGGCACACAGACGAGCAAGGCATCTTCTCTGATGATGGTTTGATGAAGCAACGTTATTGTTCCTACCAGCGACTTTAGGAAAACATTGCTTCAACTTGACATCTGACAGAGAGCCATGTGTCTTCAGAGTACATATATTCCCTAAATAAGCTCACTATTTGATTCCTAGATAGGTTTGCCTTAACAATAGGACATTGTGTATATAGAATATGTGTGTACATATATGACATTTATGTGTGTGTGCTAGCTATAACTGTATGTGTGCCTGTGTGTGTATACATCGAGCTTCCACGTCTATAACCCATGGCTGCTTCCAAGATTATCCAAAACACATCACGCCATGTTGTCAGGGAGAACTCAACATTCTGTAGTCACATTTTTTCCTGTTTGTACACTCTCACTATATGTTAGTGAGTGGGGTCTATAGCTATCATTTGCCTTCTGGAATTTTTTTTGTCAGAAGTGTTAGCGCTTTTTGTTTCTTCATGCATTTTTTTTCTTTTAATAAAAAAATGTTTAGGTGTGATGTTAGAAGTTACTAAAGAGCGTCCAAAGAGACCACCTTTAATCAACGTGAGAGGGTGAAGTAATGGTGTAAGCTGCTTTTGTCTTGTCTTTTGTGTTATGGCCAGACTGGACTAAATGTCTCTGTTATCAGAGCTTCCTTAAGAAATATTTTTTGGCACAGAGTGCATGGTATACAAGGGTCAGATCTTCCCATGATCATCTGCCTCTGCCATTCCTAAGCTAAACTATGGTCTCTTGAACATGCAGATGCAGAATGCCTCCAATAAAAGAACAGGCATGTCATTGAGAAAGACGGATGGATGAAAGAGCCAAAAATCAGACTTGTATATCCGGGCTCTGCCTCTGCCACGTGAGTCTAAGGGAAAAGGCTTGTTACTACCAAGTTAAAGAATAACTCATAAGGAAACAGGAGAACCAGAGAGTCTCAGACAACCCTGTTTCTTCCAAAAAGATAACTGAATTATTGGCAGTTCTTCTAGAAAAGAACCTCACATTGGAAGGGTAGGAAAAGACTGAATTCTTTATCAAAACTCTGCCAAACTTGAAAAATATGAAATCCTGTTGGAATTTCATTGATTTAAAAACATATTTGAGGGACGCCTGGGTGGCTCCATTGGTTAAGCATTCGACTTCAGCCTCAGGTCATGATCTCATGGTTTGTGAGTTTGAGCCCCATGTCAGGCTCTGTGCTGACAGCTCAGAGCCTGGAGCCTGCTTCGGATTCTGTATCGACTTCTCTCTCTGCCCTTCCCCTGCTCACACTCTCACTCTCTCTCTCTCTCAAAAATAAATAAACATTTAAAAATAGTAAAAAACAAAACATATTTGAATGACTTATTAACAACCAGGTTCATAATTCTCATGAAATGAACTCAGGAGATTCTGAGTATTTTCATGGCAACAGGTTTTTTTTTTTTTTTAATACAGAAAAAATCATTTTCTTTTGTAATCTTCTGAAACCTAATACATAATTTTGGCTGATATTTTCATATAGCCTCTTTCTTTTTCAGTGCTTAAAAATAAGAACTATAGTGATGATAATGCCCTTAAATGCAAAATAGCTTAAAGTTTTAAAATATTTCACAGTATTTTTCTTCAAATTATAAAGGAATTGAAAATATTTATCAGGCTACCAAAAATTTTTTGCCAACATAACTTTGTCTTTGGGATATAGAAAAATGAAATTAGTGAAGATTTTTCTAACCCAGAATAATTTTTCCTTTTGTCTTCCATGCATTCTAGCCAGATGAGTGGGCAATTATTCTGATGGTTGACAATCTGCTGCAAATCTTAGAGAGCAGACAACCCTCTAAAGAAAAAGTAGAAAGAGGAGGAGGAGGAGGAGGAGGAGGAGGAGGAGGAAGAGGAGGAGGAGGAGGAACAGTGAGAAGGAAAAGCCTGGTCAACAGAAATTTGAGATCCCAGTTCAGAGTTCTAGAAAGTGCATGGATTTTAGTAATAAGAAGGGAAAAAAAAATCCTGGCTCTCCTATTTATTAGTGTTGTAATCTTAGGCAAATTGTTGTTTTTGGCTAAGCCTCAGTTTCTCCACTTTTAAAATGGAAGGAAAAACATCTCCCAGAGATGGCCTGATAATTAAATGAGTTATTGCCTCTTAAAAACCCTACCTTTGTGCCTGATAAATGTTGTGGGCTCTCAACCAACATTATTTCCCTTGACCTCCTCTCCGCTTCACAACATGCTTGCTTTCAGACCATACTTATCCTCACCCCCTCTCATTTTTCTGAAACAACCAAAGGAATAAAAGACTACCCTGACTTCTAAGAGTTATGAAATCTGTGGTGCAACAGACACATCCTGTTTCTGTGTGGTGTGTTATTCAGCATTATTGGTAGATCCTCCGCCGCTTCCAAGTTCAGGAGCATTCTTGAATGTTACTCAATAGAAGTACTTTTAGGTAAACCATTTCATTAATCTCAGATACTCCTCCAAAGAGTAATATGTTATCACTGAATTCTGTTGACCCAGTGAAGTCATCTCTAATTTTACTCCTGCTGCCTTTAATTAGGCCGGTCTGAAAAAGCCTGAAAACAGTCAACGCCACCCCTTTTGGCAAAAGGCAAGAAGCAAAACCTTCCACAAGGCATGTTCTGAGATTTGTCCTTTTGTGTCACTAGATTTGACAATCACTTGAGCCTGGAAAGAGAGGGGGGGGGGGAAAAAGGGAGGGGAGAGAAAGAGAGAATCAAGGAGGGGAGAGGAAGGAAGAAGAGAGAAATCATAGAAAGCCTCTCAGTTCTGTGAGTGTTATCAAGTTGTTGACCAAGTCATTTGCCCACATTTGTTGGCAGATGTCTCAGATCTTTGCTCGGTGAGTAGAGGTTGGGAGAAGTACTGTCCTACACAAGCAAACAAACAAACAAGTCTTCACGTCAGCATAGCCTCTGCTTTTGTGACTGGGGCTTTTAAGCACAAAATGTCACTTTTTGGAAAAAGCTAAACATGAATGTAACAGTATTTCCAATCCCATGTGTCTCCCCTCCCTGCCCTGCCTCCAGCAGATAGAGCTTCAGAAATGCAACACCTATCAAATATTTCCTCAGAAATGCCAGATTGCTGGGATTTTAAAGAGTTCTACTTTTTTTTTTTTCTTTTTGACATTTAGACAGATTGAGTTTGAGAGAGGAAGTGACTCTGAGTCCAGACTGCCCCACACCACTGTCAGAGGAAATAACTGAAGTAAAATGAAGTGATAATATACTGTAGAATATTTAACAGAGTGAAAGGCAGAGGAAAGTGGCAATCTGGGAATACACAACTGATCCCCAAAATAGACGCAGTCTCCAGTGCCAGAACAGATGCCAAGTACAGTAGGTCATAAAATGGGAAAATTACCTCTGCCCCATGGGCTGTGTGTTGACATGGGGGAAATGGCTTCCCAATAGTCAGGAGAGCGGGGTCTTTATTCCCAGTTGCAGCTATCGGTTGTCACGGACCCCGCCAACTTTCCTTTCTACTCCGTTCTGTATATTCACCAGTGAGAGCTGGTAAGTAACCACCCTAATGACTGCTACACGTTGGGGGAGGATTAATGACCGAAAAAGTACAACGCTGGGCTCTTATGTCACGTTGTGAATGAAATCAGAGGGTTCTGTGGAGAATATTAGCAATGCTTTTTCCATTCCACAGAGGACTCAAGGTGACTAGGGACATTTCGATTTCTGTCCTAGGGAAAGATATGATAAATAGGGTGGTGAAGGGAAAATACACCCCCTTCTGTGTGTTTCATGAGCTATTTGCCACTTTCTGGGGAAGGGCTAAGAGCGCTTGCATGGTTTCTTAGTATGAGGCAAAGGTTGAAAAATTGGCAAAACCAGACTTGGTCATTTGCTGAAAGCCACAGAGAGAGGAATGAGGCTCCAAGGGGGGCATCTTTTGAAAGTAGAGCACTACCTCATATCCATGGTGGAGCTGAGGAGATTTACATCTGAAGAAGGCCTTGCTTGTCTTTTTGCTGTGTGGATAAAACAGGGCTGTCAGTTTTCCTCACCTCCTGGAAAATTTTCACTGAATCTTTGTACTAAGGCTTTCTAGTCCACATGTGATTTGGTGCTGGCCAGCCATTGAAGGCTGAGGTAATCATGAACAGAAAGAATGAGGAAAAGTTTTTCTCACAGATTTTTTCTTTTTCTTTGTTCCCTCTTTCCCTCTCTCCTTTCTCTATTCCATCATTTCCTTCTATTTTCCAAATTTTCTTTCAAACTCAAAGACACTCTAACATCTTCCATAAGGAAAAAAACTGACTAACTAACAACTAACTAACTAACTAACTAACTAACTAAACAAACCAGGTGAAAGAAAAAGGAGTTTGGGTGGAGAAATGAATAGGGAAAAATGACAAAAAAGAGCCAAAGGAAATCTCGGCAGGAAGTTTCCCCGGGACCACTATGTTATAAGACAATATATATTTAAGAAATCATATATACACTATGGAAAGTTTCCCACTAAAAAAGTTATTATTCCTGAATCCTAAACATAGAAAAATGAAGTGATCTTAAACCCTGGCTGGAGTTTTTCCAGGTGTGTGAATCTATACGGTTTCACTGAAAAGGGAGTAGCTCTTTGTGAAAAATTTAACTCGCTATGATTTGAGGCAGGAAGTAGAATAGGAAGAATGGTTTGCCCAGAATTTCTATTCAAATCTTGTGGTTTTCAGGATAGAAGTTTGTTCAGTCTTGGTAAAAAAGAACTTCTCATTTCAAAGAAGAAAAATTTATAAACTCTTCAGAACATTTCTTCATCAAATAATTCCTTTAAAATGCTAATTTATAAGTTGGAGCTAGTTTTCATTCAGATTCACAGAGATTTAAAAATTTTTAAGGGGGAAATCATACTGGCAAATTAAATTAGACATTTCTCTCACATAAAATGCTTAAAAGGTACTCCACATTTCATATGAACCAGTATATAATTTGAATTATCTTTTCCTACTGGAGCATATTGGTAGGCAAAGGAGGAATTTTCAGTATGCAAACTGAAACAATTGTTTTCATTAACGGTGAAATCAAATTCATTAAAGAAAAGGCAGGAAAACATGGAAAGTAGAAAAAATCTTCCCTCTCACGTAAACACAACTGCTGTTCACACTTTGATGGGGATCCCCTTCTTCTCCCCAGGAATTGGTTCTTCTAAACATCTTTTAGTTGTAACTATACTGCTTGCACAAGTTAATAATGATAATAATGATACCCATAAGTTATTAGCATCCAAGATGTACCAGATACATTATTGACTTTACATTTAATCCTTAAATTAGCCATCCAAAGTAGGAAGAGGAAGAAACCTAACTTCGAACTTGCCCTAGATGACAAAGTAAGTGGCAGAGCTGACCTTGAACTCAGTTTCCTTGTTCTATGCTTATTCCACCTCACTACAGCTGGCTGTTGCATCTGAAAATATTTAACTTTCAATATGGGAAACAAATGACATTGTATCCTCAAGTATTCACCACTCTTAGTAAGTACAGATTTCCCAAAGCTGAGTTGCAGCACAAAATGGCACATGATAGGGCTGTGACGGGCAGTACACATTTGTGACAGTTTAAATTAAAAATCCAAGTTAGCTTTTTTGTTGTTGTTTTTTTGTTTTTTGTTTGTTTGTTTGTTTGTTTGTTTTTTGTTTGTTTTTGCTAACAAAAAGGAGTCTGCCTCTGGTGGAGATATGCCCAGCAGTGAAAACAGACATTATTTACTCTGGAAACTGCATTTACTGCGAACACTTTATCTTACCTATTGTTACGATTTTAATTTTGGTGGAGTTGTAAGGTCCCATCATAGTATTCCCTTGTGCTGTGTTCTTGAATGTTAATTACATGAAAGTAGAACAATTTTCCTACACAAAGGGAAGGGATGGACAAAGAGAGGCTGTCTGACAGCCTCAATTATTCAGTTTCTCTATGATACATAGGACACTATTTGAACCTGTAGCAATTTGCTGGCATGCGGAGTATCAAAAACATATTCAGTGGATGAGAGGAAGAACAGCAATTCCTTCTATTAGATTGGCAATTGACCATCTGCTTCAGAGGGTAGTGCTTAACCTGTAGGCAATCATGGTAAAATAGTCTGATGACGTGTGTCTGACTTTTTATTTTTTCCTGGGTGGGGGTGGGGTGGGATGAAGGTGGTTACGAGTGCAGGCCTGCAGTTGCCTACATCCTATTAGACTCATGGGCACATTCAGTACAGTTTTGACATTTCACCCAAGACCAACCAGGAAAAAGATACTGTGTTCAATATTCAGTTAAGTAAAATCAAATTTAAGCTCTGTCCCTAATAAATCCTTACTTAGCAAGATAAGTTCCAGCGTCAGATGAAATCAGTAGTTTGTCACTAGTGTTCTTCCATTCCTCCAAGACTGTTAATGCCAAAGGATTTATTTTGAAATTTTAATTTATGTATTGTTTCAGGATTTTTGGAAGTTATTCAGTGCTTTTATTAGATATAGTAAAATCCTATGCACTTTTGTAAGAGAAGTATGCTTTTGTCAATTTGACTTCTATCTTTTATATAGCCCAACATGAGGAAACGTAACATTACTGGATAATAAATTTCTAGATGGCTACAGATGAGGGAGTAAGTTCGCTATTTTTTTTTAAATTTTTTTTCAACGTTTATTTATTTTTGAGACAGAGAGAGACAGAGCATGAACAGGGGAGGGGCAGAGAGAGAGGGAGACACAGAATCTGAAACAGGCTCCAGGCTCCGAGCTGTCAGCACAGAGCCCGACGCGGGGCTCGAACTCACGGACCGTGAGATCATGACCTGAGCCGAAGTCGGACGCTTAACTGACCAAGCCACCCAGGCGCCCCTAAGTTCGCTATTTTAAAACAGTAAGTGATCAAGGAGTAATTTATTTGTGTTTGCAAGGTTTTTTTGTTTTGTTTTGTTTTCAGTGGTGGGAATTTGTTTTTTTGACCAACCTGAAAGTTTGTTTTTGTTTTGTTATGTTTTTGTTTTTGTTTTACCGGCAAATAAATATTTGGAGAAAAAAGAAAGCTAGGGCAAAACTTCCACGCTGGTATTACACAGACCTGGGCAGTAACTTACAATGTCGGTAATACTTAGTGCTCGGAATTATAGTAGCTCCTCCTTGGGCTTGGGTATTTCAAAACTCAGAAGAGGAGGGAATTTTAGAGGTGTTGACTTATTCTATCATTTCTCCCACTACCACCACCAAGTGTTACCACCAGCACAAATGCCATAATGACTGTTTTACAAAGTATTCATTAATTATCATTTACTCACTCATTTAGCAAATATTTTTGGGCAACTTACTCTGTGCCAGATACTGTTCTAGGTTCTTGGGGAAGCAACAGTGAATGAAAAGAAAACAAAAGAAAAGAAAACAAAAAACAATTCAAACTATGAAAAAAAAATTCCCTGGTGTTGTGGACCTTTACATGATAGTGAGGCAAACAGGCTACTAAACAGATAATTAATACTCATACAGCATAGTAAATACTGATAAATGCGAAGCAGAAAAAAGTCAATCAGAAAAGGGGACAGAAAATACTGAGAAGGGTGGGTGCTGGAATTTTAGGTACAGTGACATTAAAGACCCCAAGGGAAGAGAGGAAGGAGTAATGTGGCTATCAAAGGGGGAAACAATCTTAACCTGTACTGTCCGAATACAGTGGCTGCTAACCTTGTGTGAATACCATCTTGAACAGGACAGACATGGGGCATTTTCATCACTGAAGAAAGTTCTAGTGGACAGTGCTACTCCCAACAGAAGGAACAGCCAATTCAAAGGCTCAGAAGAAGAGAGAAACAAAAGAAGCAAGGAGGCCAATGAAGGTGTAGCTGATTTATCAGTGGAGGAGGGAAATAAGAGACTTGGTCAGTGAGATAATGAGGGGTTAGGGTGTGCAGAGCCTCTCACTGGTCCTGCATGGACTGTAAGATATTACTCTGAGCAACATGGGCAGCCTTTGGAACATGTTGAATGGAAGAGTGGCATGATCTGAGCTGTGTTATGTCAGGGTCACTATGGCTGCTGTTTTGAGAATTAAGTAAAAGAGGCCAGGAACTCAAGTTAGGAGACCATTACGATTATCCAGGAAGAGATGAGGATGGTTTGGAGTAGAGGGTAGTTGTGATAAGTGGTAGATCCTAGATCTATCTTGGAGTAAGATAGAGGCATGAAAACCACCTGGGGAGCACTTATTGGATGATAATGTAGATTCTAGACCTCCCGCTCCCAGAAATCATGATTTGGTTGAACTGTTACGGGACATATGGATCTCTGTGTATTGGTTCTTCCATGCGGTTTCGGATGCTGGTGTCCCATCTTGTTCCCAACATATACCTGCCCTGCATCCCATGAAACTTTTGAAACAAACTTCGAAAAATTTGAAATACATGAGTTTGGATTCATTTAAAATTAACATTATAACTGATGCACACTAGGTTCTGATAAGACAAGCATTTAGGGAACTAAAACCCTTTAATGTTATTGTGAAGCACGGGATACTTGGTAAGATCTTTGTTTTTGTTTTTGTTTTTGTTTTTTGATACATGTGTGTACATTGTGCAGAATTTAGCTTAAAAAGCACATAGCTGATGCTTAAGCCAAAGCAAGATGCCACTTCCATTTTTTTTTTTCAACATGGCAGCTATAATTTGGCAAACACAGATTATGGATTTCTCTTCTGAAAGTTCTTATTTCTCCATATGAGGTAAACCACCCCCCCCCCAAGATCTATTTTCTCTTTTTCATGAAGAGTACTATCTACAAGTCTCCATGATATGAATTTCATATTCAGCATCACAAGTATTTCTAAAACTTTATGAATGGTGAACAAATATTCACTTTTTAAATACTGAGATTAAAACAAATGTATTCTTAAAAAGAAACTTTTTAATGTTTATTTTTGAGAGAGACAGAGCGTGAGCAGGGGAGGGGCAGCAGAGAGAGGGAGACACAAAATCTGAAGCAGGCTCCAGGATCTGAGCTGGCAGCACAGAGCCCGGAGTGGGGCTTGAATCCACGAACAGGGAGATCATGACCTGAGCTCAAGTCAGACGCCTAACCAACTGAGCCACCCAGGCGCCCCAAAGCAAACATATTTTAATGTGTCATTTTTTCAGATACAAATAAGTTCAGATGAGGATTTTCTTTTCCATTTTTCGTTTTCCCTTCATTGCCTTAGAAGGTAAAATGGGATTCAAATAAAGGAGGCAATTGAAGAAAATGCATTTAAGAGAAGGAATAAGGAAAGATCAATCAAGCTGAAGTAAGTAGTTATAATTTGCCTACAATCTGGCATAACTGTACTTATGATACAACTATGAGAAAAAATGTTTTAAGTATAATTTTCACATATAGCAAGCAGCAAACGAAAAGGAAAAATTAACCTGATATTGCCTTTAGGATTATCCACATATAGGTGGAAGACTATGTGGGCACAAAATATAGGAAAGTGAAAAAGATACTATGGATAGTTAGAGGGGTGAAAATTAAAGATGGCTGAAATTTCCTTCTCAGTGAAATTTCTCTAAAGGTTTATTCTTAGTGATTCGTTCTTTTTTCAAACAACACTTTATACTGCAGGGAGAATAAACTAATTAAGTCACAATGATTTCAATATGAATTAATTTATCAGATCACTTTTCCTCCTGGCAGAAAATCCTGGGAAGGCTTTAAAGTATTTGATATCAGAAGTCTGAAGAGAAAGGCATGGGAACAAAGACAATAAATACATTTTACTATTTTTTTAGGTGCCAATTTGGAGAGTCGTAAGACTCTGCATAGAAATAATTTCTGGAAACCCAGGTTGCTTAGTGGCATTTTTTGAAACACAGACAAGTGGAATTTACTGTTCCACCAATCCCTGTGTCTTTCCTTTGACTTGACCCACAAGGCAGTAAGTAGCTAAGAGCATGGTGATCATTCACAGAGCCAATGGCACTGAGAGATGGCAATGAGAAAATGCTTTCTATTCTATCCATCCCGGCATATTTGGCCAGATAATTTTATAGCAAGAATATGGATGGCAGAGAGACTTGAAAGAGGCAAAGAAATGTAGAGTGTGAGGGCAGGGAAGACTGGAGAATCCATCCTTCTAATTTTTGGTCCCATAGCTCCCCTAATACTACCCTTTGAATCAGTCATCATTAATTTCCATCCTGTCTGCCTATCTGTAATATTCATTCCCTTTCCAATATTTGTTCCCACTAAGAAGTCTTTAAGAGCTGGCTCATGGAAAAATATTTGAGGGCTTTACTGTATTTCTGAGTGATGGAAAGCATTCCTTTCACATATATATAAGTAATATGAGAACAGGTCTTGGGTGGGACTTTGTATAGGAAGCCATGCAAATAGTTAAAAAAAAAAAAAAAAATGAGTGTTTCCCCAGAGGTGAAATGGTAGTCATATTGCTGTGGTAGCAAAAATAAATTTAACATACCAAATAGGAGTTTTCCCCATCTCAGCAAAAAGGTTTGGGTGTGTATATGAGCTATAAAATACCCTATCTTGTGTCTTAGTCTAAATTATTTGTCATGAAATGGCTTGTCTCATAGATTTTGAACTTTCAAAAGTAAAGATAATTTTAGTGCTTGGAATAAAAAAAATATTGGAATGTTTAAAGCATCCTGTGTATGATCCAAGAAAACTATATATCCTAAGTATTTCTCTATAAAGACATTCCACAAAAACTTTGTTACACAATAGTGAAAACAGAATGAAACATTCCATTCCAGGTGATTCAAGGTCAAAGTAACACTAGGTAAAATTTGGGGGCACGTACTCTTTGGAGCACTTCATATGCATTATTTCATTTAATAATCGTCTCAACTTTATGAAGTATGATTGAACCCATTTTTCTACTGAGGAAACTGTAAGAAACCAAGGAAATATTGTAGTCCTGATAATAGGATTAATTTGCCTTGTAGCTTGGCCTCCTGGAGAGGGTTGATGAAGGGCAATCAAAAACATTATTACAAATCTACTCTGGTAGCAGTCTGAGCATCCAGGGGCTCCACCAGTTCTGGCATCGTTACAACTGGGCACACATTTGACCATTTGAGTTGAGTTGCTCTCCTGGGCTCTGGATGATACCACCCACTCCCCACAGATTCCCATCCTCTCCAGTCCCCTGATGCCGCTCTTGTTATAAATGTTTTCTCCTGGAAGCCTCATGGCAGACCACCTTGCTTTGCTTCTTTGCCTCTGGAATTCTTCATTTGTTTTTAACAGATTCTACTGTATCTCCCCAATGTTGGCAGGGGACTCTTTCCTTTGCCCTAAACTGGTTTTCTCCTGAAAATACTGTCCCTGTGGCTTGTGTAGTTGAGGCTCCACTGTCTACAGAACCCTAGGGGTCAAATGTGTGGTTCACACTGTCCTGGGTCCACTGTCCTGGGTCCACCAGGAGGGCTTATCCACCTCCCTCTGAGGCTTATGTCACCGTCTCTACTCCACCTCCTGTCCTCCTCTCTGCTGTCAGCTAACACACTTCTGGTCATTCCCCTATAAATCCATCATTCTGAAACTGACATACATAAAGTTTCTTTTCAAAGTACATTTACTGATGGTAAAGAAAAGGATACATTTAAAGAATGTATTTATAGAGATACAGAGCTGTGACAAAAATCATGGAGTCTGAGACACCCAGACATATAATCAAAAATCTAAGCTCTTTAATAAGCGTTCAAGAGTCTACATCACCTGGTCCGTGCCTACTCGCCACTAAAACATCGCCCTTCACCACTCCATTCCTCATTCTTTATAGCTTAGCTGTGCAGAGCTCCGTGTGGTTAAGAGAGCATTCCGGGCTCTTTCTTACCCCACTTCAAACCGTATTCATGATGTCCCTTTGCCATTCGAATCCCAGACCAATTTATTTTAGGCTAACTCCTAGTCTTAAGACTCAGTTCAATGGTTATTTTTTACAAGACCCTTGACCCCATCAGGTTAGTGGTGGTGGTGGGAAGAGAAATTTAACTCTGTAGCCAGCTCTGTCATGTCGCGGTTTTTACAAGCATCTATTACATGTCTGTCTCCCCCACTGCTCTGTGGGTTTCTTAAGGGGATGAACTATGGTGCAATGGTCTCTCTCCCTGCAGCACATAGTGGGACGCAGAGCAGAGTGAGCACTCGGTGAATGCTCATGGAATGAATGGATACCACCAACGTCTCTAGGGGCTAAGACTCACTTAAAATATCTTCCCTGTCATTATTGCCTGAAAGTTCCTTCATTGTTAGCACAAGGTCCTAAATGTGATTTCAGAGTTGTAATTTTGCATTTCAGAGACAGAAGTGATGCTGTGATTTATTTTTCCAGAGTCAAGACTGCCTTTTACATTTAGGGCTGGGCTGGGTGAGCACATACTTGGAAGTTTTGTTTGCACATTCAATGACATTTCTAAGTGCCCCATTCAAAAAAAATCAAATGCTTTTCAAATCCCAAGCTCTTTCATTTTAAATAACATTCATGGTGGGTGTCCCCTGAGTAAAATAAATGTAAAATCAGTATGTATCAGAGGGAACATTTAAACATTTTAATTGAACTGCTAAGCTAATCAGCTCCATCATCTGATATATGCCCTCTCCATTCTCATTTCCTGAAGCAAAGAGCGAGAAGTGTGCCTTGTTCCAAGATGTGCATTATGTGAGTGCCGCTTAATCAGCACATATAGGTTTTTATCTTCCAATATACTTTCCTTCCTTCTCTTGACTCCACTTGGCCTTTATTCTCCCCATAATTTCTAGAATCTTTGTTAGGCTCCTACTGAGAACTCCAAACATAAAGGGGATATGTTTGGCCTTAAATAAGAAAAGTTCTGTGATCTCAGAGGCATTTGCCATATGGACTCTTACAGAGGCAGACACTGGAATGCTTTCTTAGAAGACTCCGGAATGTTTCCAGAGACGCAGGCATGCAAATTAAAACCCCGGCAAGGGCAGCGCTGATTTACTGTATGCATTTGCCAGAGGCTTTACCAGAATATTTTGCAGTATGAATTGTAAACTTTTTTTAATAGCAAGAACAAGGAAGACATTATGAGCCTTGTTATATAGACAAGAAAGGGTTGGGGGAGGTAAATGGATATGCTTTTAATGTATGCTAATATATGTTCGGTATGCCTCCTTTCATTAATTTTACGGTAAAATTTGGTTACCAAACTAAGTGAAGAGAAAAAGGTTTTCAAGAAAAGAAGAGCATAATTTCAATGAAGAGGAGAAAATGATATTTTTTTGGAGGCCACAGCTCTGTAGAAGGCTATAATTGGCACAATCAGTGTAAAGAGACTAGTCACGCGGTCTGCTCACTTTGCATCTTTGGAGATCTGAGCGTTTGCTGTGTTTTCAATAGGTGCTAAAATGGTGGCATGGCATCACTGGAGTGCCAGGAGGCAGCACTGGCATTTCTACTGGGAGACGGTCTGCAGAAAGAGGCCAAGAGACCAGCAAAGAACCTAGAGATGTTCAAGCAGGTGCTGCAGCTTCCATGTAACTTAGATTTCCAAAGCTACAAGTCTCAGGGAAGTTAATGAATTGTGGTTTTACAGGAGAGTATACATATAAATCATCACCTGGAGGTTCTGAGAATAAACACAAACAGCGAGATGGTTACCAAGGACTTCTTCCCTGCTATCCTTCATGCTACCTCCCAACTCCTCCTAAATGTTAATTCTTTATACCCAGAGCCATCATCTAAATAATTGTTTTCAAAGAGCTATTTGAAGTGATAGATAAGATTTTGCTTATTGCAAGAACCTGAATAGGCTATCCATAAAATAACTCCCCAGTAATATTTGCTGACTGGCAACAATTTAGAGAGAGTACACAAATGGGCATTTGAAAGTTGTTACAAACAACTATGTTTAAAAAAATTTTTTTTTAACATTTGTTTAGTTTTGAGAGACAGAGACAGACCATGAGCAGGGAAGGGGCAGAGAGGGAGACATAGAATCCGAAGCAGGCTTCAGGCTCCGAGCTGACAGCGCAGAGCCCGATGTGGGGCCCGAACCCGAGAACTGTGAGATGATGACCTGAGCTGAAGTTGGAGGTGTAACCAACTGAGCCACCCAGGCCCCCTACACAACTGTCTTTTAAAGTATCCGGTGAGTTGGGGAATCTGTGGGTAGAACCCAGTTTTAAAATCAGAAAGAGAACATTTGCAGAGTTCTTGGAAACAATGCTTTCATTACTTGATATTCTGAACTTGATTTCTTTAATTAAACAATTAGTGCGGCAGAAAAAAATGCCCAGCAAAATTTTAAATGTGTCATAAAAGTGTTTAGTAATATTCAAAATTTGCTGAAGTAGATCTCGTCAATATCCTGAAGGGTATCATAAAATTATTAATTTGGCTTTCGTTTGAGAAAAATCAGAGCTTTTAAAGCTAGTTTTTCACTTTAATTTTCTGAGCAGAAAAAATGTGTGATTAATTAGTAAACAAAACTTCAAGAATAGAATAGATCAGAAACTATTTTTCAAAAAAAATTTAATAATTCCAAAGTAAGAAGTGCACATTTCCCCCCAAAATGTACAGACAACAAAATTAAAAAAAAAATTATGTTCCATGCATTGACAGTTGCCAACCAGGTTGACATATCATTTGTAAAACGCTGCATCAGAGTTACAAGTGTGAATATAGCCTTAAGGAACAAGGACCAACTCTTAATGCCAGAAATACTGATTCTTAGTAGTCTCTTTTTAATACTTAGAATGGTCTTCCTGCAAAATTTGTTCAGAATATTCTATTCTATTACTGCAAGCAATAATGCATTTTTTTCTAACACCTGTCAATTCTTCTATTTCCTAAATCTCCATTATGCTTTAATTCTCTGCTTTTGGCTGATGCATACTTACAGCTGTTGATCATTAAGGTTACAGCTGGCCTGTAATGAAGTAGTCTTTGCAAAAAGAAACATTATTTATGTTTCTTCTCATGTTCCAGTGGACATTAGCTAAAGCAAGTCCAGAAGCAGATAGCCAGCCCTGTCCACGCAGCTGGTGAGCAGCATAGCACACTGGCCTGGAAATCACTCTTTCTGCAGCTAATTTGAGTTTACAAACATTGAATAGGGAATATCATATGTTGTCAACTAGATTCCCCGGGATTTACACATGTGGCAAAACTACTTGTCTGTATAAAACAAAACAAAACAAAACAAAACAAAACAAAACAAGTATTCACGTGTACTTGGAATAAGAACCTTACAAAATTTAGCTACGTAGGTGGTGGTAAATTCTGGTTGCCACGATCTCCCTAGAGTAATGTCAGTGATTTTATGCACAATTGTTTGACAATAGACAGTGGAACAAGTTACCACACCGGTGAAGCAACTCAAATTATACAGATTGAAACAAAGAGGTTCTTTACCTTAAATAAAATGATCACTAGGAGTCCTGAATCAGGATGGGGGAAAAAATTCCATCTCTATCAAAAATTGTTTCCAAAAATGATGCCATTGTTTTGTTACAGGTAAGTCTACAAAAGTCAGAGAACTGACACAATGGTTTTAATAATTAATGCCTTTAATTCGGACTTGTCTGTCACAGAGTAGTAGTCTGCCCATCATCAGCCCAAATACCCAATAAATGCTGAAAGCAGTAGGGGGAGCAAATTAAAATGAATCTACTTCTTAGTGTGTGCCAACAACTAAATAATCTCTTAAAAGAAAAAGAAAGAAAGAAAGAAAGAAAGAAAGAAAGAAAGAAAGAAAGAAAGAAAGAAAGAAAGAAAGAAAGAAAGAAAGAAAAGCATTTCAAGTCTAAGGGCAGGAAACAGTGCCGGTTGGTGAATATTTCCACTTTGAGTTATATTTATGTCATAAAATATTTTATTTGCCACAGTGCAAAGTGTCAGCAATCTTTCCCTTCTATCTGCTTCACCCTGAAAGCCACAATGGCACGGTTTACCTGCTACATGGCCTTGTGATGCTAACAGTTGCAAAGTAAGCTAAGCAAAATAGAAGACAGAAGCAATGACAAACTTTAAAACAGCTAACTCATCTCTGAAAGAATGGGGGGATGCGGGTGGAAAGTAGAACAATCTAAGGACAAAAGAATAAAACTTGCACCTAAAACTATTTTGGAAAAACAGATTCTTCAGGAGAAAAAAAAAAAAAATGGAAGTCTGCAGAATACACCCGAGAACCTGTGACAGCAAAATCTCTTAGACTGTGACATCAGGATTCTTAGCAGAGTTGTGGCTGCTGAGGTCGTTGAACAGAAAGCTCAGCCTGCCTGAATGCAGCCAGCATCCACCAGTGTGTAAGGAACTGGCTTAGGATATGCTGTTACTCAAAGTGGGTCTGTTCTGTTGTGAAAGGCAAAATACTTTCTTAATACTTATTTCAGATACTAAGACATGGTAGGCATGTTAACCCTTGATGTGCTGGACAAAGTCCCGTCTGGAGACTGTATGTTAAAAGCAATAGAAAAATCTGGAACTCCATTTCATGTAAGAAAGCATATGGCTTGAAACTAAATATAGTTTAAACATATGAAGCATATTAAATTAATTATTATAATTTAAGTGATTTGAAAAATGTCTTCAGTTTTTATGGCATATGCTTCTAATGATTCACATTACCTGTAGGTACTTCAAAAGCATGGGGATTCAGATTCTCTTTAGTAATTAGGGGGTCAAATGATATGCTGGCTATATTAGAGAAAAGAACCCTGGGAACGTGGGCCATGTACCAAAATAATAACCTTCAAGACAGATGGGAACCAAGCCTCAAAATGTTCTGTAACTGTACCATTTTGAACACTGCACTTTAATGCTATGAGGAAACAGAAGAGCTGTATCTAAAGAGTTTGATACAATATTTGTAAATGAAGTTAAATAAAATGTCCATTTTGCCCAAGAGTTGCCCCTATCTTTAGCTAAAAGCCCTCTTTTTTACCTCCTAGATTGTTCTTTGTCAGATGTGTTTTCATACACTACTACACATGAAAGTCCTAATCTCAACCAGGTTGGCTGGCTGACTTACTTTCTTCTTCATTCACTCATTCATTCATTCATTCATTTATTCATTTGTTGATTCATTCAATAATTCCACAAATATTTACTGAGCACCCAGAATATATGTTTTAAGCACTGCTTTAGGTACTAAGGAGATGTGGTAAAGAAAAGAAATGAGGTTATTGCCCTCTTGTTTTTTTAATTCCCATTGGCAATCAGACACTTAAAAAAAAAAAAAAGAGAAATTAAGTAACTCCAAATATGGAAAGAAAACCCAGAAAAGAAAACTGATAGAGAGATTGGTAGGAAAGATGTAAGGCTCTTTCATTGGGGCATTTGCAGAAGCCACGCTAAGCAGATGACATTTCATTGAGACATCACTGGTGAAAAGGCAGTGATGGGCCTTCAACTGGAAATGACCTTTGCAAGAAGAACAAGAAAATATGGTGGCTGGGGCACATGGGGAGAAAGGAGAAGAAATGAAGTTGAGTGTTGGGTAGAAGTGAGATCATGTAGAGCCATAGCAGTGGGGAGTCTGTGTTTTATTCAACCTAAAATAACAGCAATAACCATAATAATGCTAATGGCAAGAGGGAACTCATTGAACACTTATTATGTGCTAGGCATTCCTTTAAGCACCACACATAACCTCACCTATTCCTTATCACCACCTCCATCTCCTAATTGGGAAAATGGAGCACAGAGGAATAAAGAAACTTCCCAAAGTCACTCAGCTAGAAAGAAATGGAGCCATTTGCTGGTAAACACCATACCTCTTATATTTAAAATAAACTGTAAACACCCATATGATAATTCTTAATCTTTTAATTTATCTCATGCCCGCCCGCAAATATTTATCACGTGCTTACCTTCCACAAGCCATTATATTCAATACAGCTAGAATGCTATCTTACTCTTTTGTTTATTTGTCTGGACTCCTATCTTAGAGGGACATGCCATGTAGGAGATCACATGGTAAAGTGGGGAAAAGCATTAATCTCAGGAGTTAGTGTTCCAGTTTAACAGGCTGAATAGAGTAGTACTTAAGAGAACAGCTCTGGAGTTAGACTAGTTTTGTGACCTCAGACACATGATTCGATCACTTGAAACATCATCTTTAACTTACTGCTAAAATACAGGTAAGAACATTACCTACCTCATTCAGGTATTTATTAATTCATTTAACAAATATTTATTGAGTATCTGCCACATGCCAGGCACCATTCTTGTCCATAAATGAATTTAAAAACCCCTGCCTTTATGTAGTTTCCATTCTACTAAGACAGGAAGAGCTCAGACATGATTAATGTATGTTAAAATGTGTAGCAAAATATGGGGCGCCTGGGTCAATTAAGTGTCTGACTTCAGCTCAGGTCGAGATCTCGCGGTTTGTAAGTTCGAGTGCTGCATCAGGCTCTGTGCTGGCAGCTCAGAGCCTGGATCTGCTTCCGATTCTGTGACTCCCTCTCTCTGCCCCTCCCCTGCTCGCATTCTGCCTTTCTCTCTCTCTCAAAAATAAATAAACATTAAAAAAAATTTTTTTAATGTGTAGCAAAATATACAGTATGTTAGATACTGTTACATGATATGTAGGAAAAAAAACAGAGCGTTAAGAGTAACAGGAAGAATCGGGGTGGGGAAAATGATGGGGTTTTAGGTGGGGAGCCCAGTTTAGGCATTATCTTCTCAAGGTGACATATGAGGAAAGATCTGTTTAAAATCAGACAAGCCTGGAAGCAGAGACCATGAGTTGAGAGAAGACCTGGGGTATTGGAGAAGGCCAGCGGAAAGGATGATGATACGGGATCTACCAAGGCAGAAAAATAATTGTGGTTTTTCCTCTGAGTAAAATGGACAGCTAACAGAGGGCCAGGAGCAAATGAGTGATATAATCTGACCTGTGTTTTGACAAGATCACTCCGGCTACTGTGAATAGAGGGAATAGAAGCTCTGAGGTCCCTTAGAAAGCTATTGCAATACTCCAGGCGAGACACTCAGTGGCTCGAAGCAGGCTGGTAGAGTGGGGATAGTAAGAGATAGTCATGTTCTGGATAGATTTCAAAAGCGGAAAAGACAGTACTTGCTGAGGGAGCTGATGGATATGAGATGGGAAAGAGAGGGCTCAGGGAAAACTGTAGTCTCAGGTTCCTGTGAGGAATCCACAGGATTCTACGTAGAAAGCATCCAATACAACGCTTTACAGAGTGAGAGCTACAGAACTGATACTTCTCATATAAATTTCAACATGTACATCTTAACTTCTTCATCCAGTCAACGGCCATGGTTCTATCTATCTAATTGGTTTGTGGTCGGGAGCATGGGTATAAATATCAAAGCAGTTTACACAGTTAAGTTCTCATAATAGATGTTCAATAAGGATTTGAGGGAAAAAGTTTACACGTGGCCCCTCATGAACAACAGACGACCACTAACTGTATTTGATACTTACAAATCCTTTAGAGAAATGCCCCCAATGCTGAAATGAGAAGAATTAGAAGCAGTAGGCAGGGACGGCATAAAAATAGGTTCACACATGAGAAAGGGGAAGGCTCTGAGGGAAGGCACTAAGATAAGTCAAGGCAAAGTTCTCTAGAAAAAAACGGGGGAAGGTTAAGGCTGATGGGTAAAACTTTGGAAATCTATTTTGGGGTTAGGGTAAACTAACATGGAATTACAGATGTCTAGTAATAAAGTCATTACTTAGAGAAGAAAGGTTAAATATAAAAATAGCTTTTAGGTAGAGAAGAGTACATTTTAAACTCTCCTATTCAGAAAATATTCTAGATAAATGCAACTAAATAAATTAGGAGGTAGACCTTCTGTTTCGTCTTTTTAAAGGTTATACAACGATGATAAAGGGAATGTTATTTTCTGCCTTTTACACCTTCAGATGGAGATCTTAAACTGGTGTTTTATATACTAGGTAGAGGGAAAGGGCCACTTTTATAAAAACAGAACTATTTTGTTATATGCCTATTACTAAGAATGCTAGTGCAGTGTTGTATAACACATACATTCATGTGAAGTGTCTTTTTTATATTTAAAGTAATATATATGACTTCCATCTATTAGTTCCAGCATTTCACAGAAACATATTAGACAAGTCACTAATTTTTAAAAATGCTAAAGAACTAAGGGAGCAGAAACCACGAAAAGAAGATATAATTTGCAGCGACTAAAATGGTGGCTACCAGAGTGAGGGAGAGATTACTCTAATGTTTAATTATTTAATGATTATTTTGAATTTTTCATCAAATTACCAGCTTTATAATGAAGCTATTGATAGGCCAGAGCTGTTATAAAAATTTTACCTCCACCTGCTAACAAATGGCACTCACCGTTATGAAAACTGCCTGACATTTTCATAATCAGGTGCTTCTGTGGCTTTCTTCTGAAAGGTATTCCCCCTTGGAACTTGCATTTTAATTACTGATTTATTTTTTCTGCCTTCTTTCTGTGTAGTTATTGAGGTACTTGATTGAGCTTTATTTAAATAGGACATATGCATTGTTTCAAACTAGTTTTGCAGAAAATGTGAATATGAATACAGTCACTATGCTATTTATTTGAATCTTAACTACATTAGCAACTATTACCTTCTGTCTTTCATTTAGCTGTTGTACAATAACATAAAGAATATTACATGTGCCTGAATTACTAAAGACTTTTTTCAACTCCGATTTCCACATTATTTGCTCAAAGCTAGCAATGTAAAATTGCCTTTAATGTTTACTGTTCCAACTTTAAAGTTCTTCTTTTTAATCAGAGAAAAATCAAGTTGGTGAAACACAATTATGATTTTCTCCAATTACACTACCTTTAGGCAGTGCTGTCTTTTAGATTTGGAACGTCTTCTGCTGTGGAATATGGAATGTATAGTATTCAAGTGTATGTTTCTAAAATCAACAGATTAGAGATTCATAGAAATACTGTGTAACCCATGTATTAAAACATTTCTAGCACCTAAATGTACTAGGTATATGTTTAAAGTTTCAAAGAGCAATAATTCTGTGTTGAATTAAAGACTTTAGGCAAGTTTGACATTTTGAGGGTGTGTTTTTGAATTATTTGGATAATATTTTAAATGTAAGAAGATATGTCAATTCCCCTTTAAGAATCACCAAAATAGTGTTATTAATTTCTCCTTAAATATTTTTTAAAATAAAAAAAAAGTTACTATTGGCTTGATATTAACGATGGAAAGTTCTAGACGGAGAGGAAAATTATTCAGAAGGTTGAAAGTAATTAGTTAGAAATGAAAATCTTTAGGTCAGCTGTGTCACATCCCAGCTCTCACACAGAAGAGAAAGCTTGTATTCATTTTATTTTAATCCTAATCTTAATTTTCAGGTAGATTAAAATGAAGCTATCTTATTTTTTCCAGAACTAGTGTAATTTTACTTAAAAAAATTAATTTGTCTTCTGTTTAAGAAACCATTTTACGATTTGGAAACTATTGTGACTGACATCAGAAATCCCAGACTATTTTCCTATAAAATTTCAGAGCTTTTTTTTTTTTTAAATGAAAAGCTTAAACTAACTCTTCAAGTCTTTCAATAACATAGACGTTTCCCTCGTTATGAAAAAGAAAATCACATTTTATGTCACAGGCTTATAAATTCTTACTCTTACTACAACATGGCAAACAAAGCTAGATTTTCAATATGAACATGGGTAGTATAGTAGAGTCAGATTTCAGCATAGTGATCCTGAGGTCCTGATGATGCACTTACATTATCGGTGGAGAAATAAGTGTAGGGATCCTGAAGCCATCACTTAAAATTCTTATGTGCATTCTAAACTACACGTATTACCTTTTCCGGAGAACAGCCATGCGGGTATTATTATTCATACATTTAATTAAACAACAAGAAAGAAAAAAGCTATATACTCAGCACTTCTTCCACTGATAGAATTTTTGGCAATGGTATATTTGGCCCTTGCAAAAGTCTAACTTAAGCTGTTTTTTTTTGATTAATAAGAAAACCAAAGTGCACACTGGAAGAGAAGCTTTTAATTACATCAGTAGTTATAGGAGAATAAAACTGGGTCAGGAAATGTTCTAACATTCTGAGTTCAGTTCTGTCTTTTACAGATAGAAGTCACACCAAATCACCTAGCTCTTTCACGTTAGAAAACTGGAAAACAAGTTCAACTTGCTGATAGACAGAGAAGTTCATCTGAGATCAAAATCATAAACTGTGAATTCTACTCTGGCTTCATGTGTAACTTATTCCCAGGCATTGGCCAAGTTACTTAAACCTCAAATGGTTCATCCACAAAATGGGGATTACAATAATCCCTTGCCCCGCGATGATGCACAGAAAACGAAGCCTTGCTCTTAATGCTGTTTGAAGTTCTTCACTAAGCAGTAAGGCATCATTCAGACATGTGTAGAGATTATCATCTGGAAAAAAATAGTATTTGAGAAAAAAAAAATCAAATGCGTCTGTGACCAAATGTGACAACTGTGTTAGAGATTATAGGGGTGATTTTAGCATATACAACATGTACCTTCGTTCTGCCTACTTTGAGCATTATTACAAATAACAGCTTAAGAAAGACGTTATGCAAAATAAAAAATTAAAAGTAAAAGATGAAACAGAGCTGTCTAGAATAGATCAACAGAAAAATCAGGGGGGAGTGCTTTCGTGTTCTAGTAAGAACAATTGTAATAGATGAATTATTTGGGCAGAATTGAAGCAAAGAAAAGGATCTGGGCTCTGTGAGCACTTCTGGTCTAACTTTTAATTATGCAAACCTTTAGACACAGTTTCTAAAAACAGGAAGACATGCAAGCCGAGAACTCCTCCCAAACCCCGCTTGCAGCATAGCTCATCAAACCATTGCTCTGAAAGGTAACAAGGACATTCAGCAGATGCAAGTCTCCTAAGGGCCCAGGTACAGTAAGACTGTACTCGATCAAAACAGCAGCAGCAGCAACTACAACTAGAATAACAATAAAATGAACGCTTTCAGCTTGACTTCCATTTTTAAAAAGACGGTTGTAATAAATTCTAGTCTGGTTCTCCAATCTCTTTTAGAAAGCATTTCAAAGCTTTCTAAATGTAAAAGATTAAAAAAAAATTTTTATGGCTTCCTACAAGGGGATACCAGTTTTTGAAGCTTTCAATACCCTGTCTTAATGCAAATCATTCTAAAGTGCTTTAAAAACAAACAGGAATATTTCATATTACAGAAGCACTCTATCCTGACAATTTAACAGGAGAGAGTATTCAGCAGTAATAAATATATATTTCTTCTTAATATCTTAAATGTACCTATTTTTTCTCCTCTGTTTGGCATGAGGAGAGCCAAGTGCGGAGTGCATGGGGATAATTTTCATTTACAAATACAAAATTGTCCTTCAAGGAGGAATGTGTGTTTTCTTCACCGCTGATAATAAAAGGCATCTGTGCCCTTGCTCATCTGGCAGTTGAAGGGTGCGAAACTGTCACACAAGCGCGTGCGCACACACACACACACACACACACACACACACACACACACCCCTCTGCTCTCATATGTTAAAATCCCATTAGAATAATCATCCAGCACCCATGAAATTTAATGACAAACAGACATTTTATTAAAAAGAAAAATAAACCTTTCCGTGGACATTTTATACTATTAAACTTAAAAGATCCCCACCGATGGAGGGCAGGAGGAGGAGGGATTGCCCAGAGCGCATACATTAGTCAATAAGAAACAGACTGCTTTGAAGTGTTCTGGCTATCACAAGCCAAGTTACTATTAATTATAGGTTGCTTAACCTTTAGACACATAATTTATGTTTATTAAATGTAAAATATATTTTATATCATGATTATACCAAACCCAGGCTAGCTGGTAATTCTTTTTTCTGTATTATGTATATGATGACAATAACTGCTATTACAAAACTTAAAATATTTGTGAGTGAGGATGAGACCCAAAGTATCAACATCTCAGAAACACCTTTGAAAGTAATCCCTAGGAGGTAAAAATGAAGCATTTTAAGATCATTCAGTTCAATCCTACATGATTCCTTTTGTTCACCCGAATTTGACAAAGGTCAGTAGAATTTTTGTTTCCTAGTTTACATAAAACCATACACCCCGATCTCGCCATAATTACAGGTATTAACACAAATAGGAACTTTGCATAGTTTGATATTGCTGACCACAAAGTACTCAAAACTTGGCAAATTAATCCTGTCTACATCCTGAAGCTCTATAATATATAAAATTTGAGGAGACATATCAATTTGCAAAAAAAAATAATTTTTCCTACAAGATTCATGGTGAGTACATGTAAGATTTGTATCTGAAAATGATCTTAAATGTCTTCCTGAACGTTTGCAAAAGAACCCGTATGGAGCATAGACATAGGAATGAAAATTCCTCCAAGAAAATATGATTTTAATATTAAAAATCAGATCTGCATACCAAATAAAACTTTGGCTTGAGTTTACTTTAATCAGAGGTCAGAGGATGAAAAATTATTTAATTTCTGACTGGACAGTTGACTTCTAAATTAGATCATATAAAAAAGATTTTGAATCTGGTACATTTAAAGACACATAATTAAATTAATATTTTAAAAAAGCACAGCATTTTGTTTATTTTTATCATTATTAATTTTTTGACCACTCAATTCATTGAGTGTGATGTGTAAAAGGAAAAACTAAGCCGTCCATCTGTGAGAATTATTCCTGCCATAAGCATGGTAAAATTACCACTGGAAAAGCACAACGCTACCCCACTTCTCACCCCCTTATTTTTATAACATAAATATTCTTGCAGATAACACAATCATTTTAAAGGACACAAATTTTTCTATTTAAAAAAAAGTTAATTTGATACATGCCAGTGCTCACTTATGAATATAATTCAAGTACAGCAATTGCAATTAACTAACATAATTACGGGTTGTACTTCGATTTCAAGAAAGCCAACCACGTTGAAATGTGTGTGTGACTCAAACATTGGTGATAACTCAGCTTCCAGAAGCCACCAGGTTATGCATTTCCCCCAAAGCAATCACATCTGTAGAATCAATATCATTTGTGGCAGTAACAGATAAAATACAGATCACAGGACAAATGTTGTCCACAGGGCTTTGCAGAGGAGAATGTAACTGCCCTGATCTCTGTATAGTTGCCCAGACTAAAGGATCCAGGACAGTAGGCTATGACCTGCCCTTGCAACAAATTTTGCACAGCCTTCTATTTTGTTCAAACTACATTAAGGCATGGTCCCTGCTGGGGACCTAATCTACAACAACTTTTTTGACCTCCTGCTTCTACAGCTTAATTATTTAGGATCAAATAGACAACTAGATACATTAACATTGACCCTAGAAGCCAAACCTGTTACTCTCTTCAAATATTCAATTGACCTTCCAAAGTAAATATTTCCCCCTGACCCCTCTACCACTCATTTTCTCTTAAATTGGTTGCTAATGCTTTGAAAAGTCTCCTGATATTTTGCAAGCAGCTTTAAAGTAAACAATCCCTGACTGTATAATTTTAGCCTTATTGCCCGGCGTGCTGATAGAAACTGAAGCACGAAAGGGGTCCAACAGAATTAGCATATGTTAATCATCCCAACTTTTTTTTTTCTAAAAAGTAAGAGATCTTTGAGGCAGGCTTACAAATCCACAGCTTCTATGTTATAAGAGAGCTTGCTTTGTTTTACACCAAGAGGATTTGCTTTAAAGGAGTGAGGTCAGAGTGTGTGGAGGGTATCAGCACCATAAGCAGAGTAAAGATTCATCTGAACCATAATAATATAGGTCACAGCTATTTCCATGGCACAACCCCACCGGCTACATCACTTAGATCCAGATAATTTTGGAAAAAGAACCAGCAACAAGAAGTGCTTAAGTGGACAGCAAACACATCTTGTCATAACAAGGTACTTTGGGTTCCATTTGCAATCTTTTGGGGTTCACATCACTCAACTATATTGCATACCTTAAAAAAATAATGTAAATGAGCTAAAAGTTGAACAGTTGCTTTGTCTGTTTTTTGTTTTTTTTAAGTTTAGGTGCTGGAGCAAAGAAAAACAAGAATGAACACTGAAAGCCAGCTGAATGACTTTAGTATATAGAAAAAAGAAAACCCAACCATAATTAGGTTTACAACATTAGCGGCCCATTCTAAAAGAATGCCTTTTTTGAAGCAAACACAAACACACCCCATACGAATCCATTCCATTTTCAGTGAATTGAAATGGTGGTAACGGGGAGAGTAATGCATCCACTCCAGTTGTAAACAGACATTTTCCTACATGTGAGTTCATAATCCCTGCTGACATGGATGAGAGCAACACACACACAGGCAGTGATGAGAGAATAGCCCCTTTTGTGTGCTCTCGCTTACATTACTCTAGAGTCCATTTTACAGCTCCAACTAAAAACTGGTGGAAGACGCACCCTGTGGATTGATAATGGAAAAATGAGATTAACCAAGTGAGCAAACAGCCTCACTACTATCTGTGATGTGAGAAGCTAAACAATGCAATGAGAAAAGGATCTTGATTTTACCTTTTCATTCTTTCTTTTTCCTCCATTACCCGCTCTATTTAAGAACCTTTTCATGCTTGTAAAATTCCCTTTCCTGGTTCATGTAAAAAGAGTAATAAAATCATTATAGTTTTCCTTCGCCAAAAGGTACTTTAGAGACTAATCTTAATTTAGATCCAGACACTGCTAAGTCAAATACATCAGTGTTGGGAAAACGAATTAGAAGCGAGGTCATTTTTCTTACTAATTTTTTTAAAAGGTGTTGCAGATTGAAAATGCCTTAGGAATCATTCCTTAATGCTATGGCTACATTACAAAGTCATAATTCTCCCACTTTGACACTTGGGATTTTCAGTGGCTTTATTTTAGGAATCTACATTAGGAATTAATTTTTTACTTACTGGTCCATATCAAGGCTGAGATTCACTTTACTGGAGTGAACAAAAATCAAATTTTCAAAATAATTATGTTCCAAAGATTCTCACTACACAACAGGTAGCCATGGCCCCAAAATAACAACTTATGCTTTTAAAAATATCCTTTACAAAATATTTGTACATAGTTAACATTGTCTTCCTCACAGAAATAAGCAGTCTAAAATGAGTCCATCAACTTGTCCAATTTTTTTGTGCTTTTTGCATCTTTTCCCTTTAAATGAAGCAATATGCTGGTTTATGTTTTGATACTAAGGGAAAAACTGATAATATCTGAAACTGCAGAGTGTGCCCTTCATTCATGGATAAAAAAGAAAATGAAAGCTTCTTTCCATCACTAAAAACCTGGTATTGTATGAACACAAAAATAATAGCATTTAATGAAATGATTTTTTTTTTTTTACTTTTGTATCCATAAGAATCCACAATAGCTAGAAGGCTGAAACGCCAGTCCAAGTTGGGAAACTGAAAGAAAGTATTTCCTAAGGACCAAGCCTGTTATGAAGAAAGAGGACATATTGAAACCAAGATATTGATTTGATCTATTGATTGAATCTCTGGAGATAGTTAGACCCAAGAATGGTTGTTGATATTTTCCTTCCCAAATAACCTACATGTTGAGCAATTCTTCTTTATCTTCTTTTTAAAGAAATGTAAGTTTCCTCAGAGGAATCTCTGAGATTGCTTTCATGCATTTGTAGTCCAGCAGCTACGAGGACCCCACAGAGCCTTCTGATGCAGCATTTTGCAGATTCTTTGTTCATGAACAATTTATTTTACAGTGTAGTAGGACACCCGTTTTGGAGGCACTTGTCATTGCTCTGACTACATGATATGAAAAGTTGCCAAGAGCTCTTTGCTGCTTTTCAGATTGACTTGTCATGAACAAAATATGTGATTAAGTTCCATTTTCTCCATAAGGAACTCTATTTGATTCTCTGCTTGGGAACAGAAAGGGGAAAGTGAAAAGGTGTCAGGTCTTAGTTATTCCTTGCCATTTTAATCCCCAATATCTGGAATTAAATGAACATAATGAATATGTAGATTACATTGGGTAGTGTCACATTTTTAAAGGCACTATTTCAATTTTTAAAGGAGTGTTAGGGTTTCTCTATGGAATGAAGCAATGCAAACCCACTTTCACGGACACATTACTCTCCTTATGATTTAGCAGATAATTTCTAGTTTTCACATTTTCAGCATATAGTAGTTACTTTTTCCGAAGATGGCTGTAGCAGTATTTCCCACACCCACATTCCCTTCTCAGTGCGACTTTAACACTCCTCCCATCAAGAGGTAGACTCAATCTTCTGTTCTTGCAACTGGGTAGGCTTTTGTGACTATTTTGACCAATAGATTATGACAGAAGACACCCTGTGTGACTTTTATGTTGTCACAGAAGTTTTCTGTTGCAATGTAAAATATCCAACTATCCTAAGGCCTCCATGCTGGAAGGACGCCCAAACTAGCACATGCAAAGGGATCCCATGGAAAGGCCCATGAAGAGAGAGATGCCAAGACAATTCTCAGCTACTTCAGCCCCCTCCCCTCCGCTGTTCTAGTTCTAGCCACTGTGTTACTGTAACTGCATAAGAAACTTTGTGTAAAAACTGCCCTGTTCAGGGGTGCCTGGGTGGCTCAGTTGGTTGAGTCTCTGACTTCCGCTCAGGTCATGATCTCACAGTTCGTGGAGCCCGGCAACAGGCTCTATGCTGGCAGCTCAGAGCCTGGAGACTGTTTTAGATTCTGTGTCTTCCTCTCTCTCTCTGCCCCTCCCCAACTCCTGCTCTGTCTCTCTCTCTCAAAATTAAATAAACATCAAAAAAAAAAAAAAAAAACTGCCCTGTTCAAATCCCTGAGCCACAGAAACCATGAGAGATAAGAACATAGTTGTTCTTTTAAGCCACCAATTTCTTTCTTTTTTTTAATGTTTAGTTATTTTTGAGAGTGTGAGAGAGACAGAGTGTAAGTGGGGGAGGGGCAGAGAGAGGGAGACACAGAATCTGAAGCAGACTCCAGGCTTTGAGCTGTCAGCATAGACACTGACATGGGGCTTAAACTCATGAACTGTGAGATCATGATCTGAGCCAAAGTCAGACACTTAAGCAACTGAGCTACCCAGGTGCCCCCAAACCACTAATTTCTTATATGATGAGTTCTATAGAATTAGATAAATGAAATAGTGATAGATACTTTTAGAATTAGATCTTACAATTTTAGGGCACTTTTAAAATCATCTACAGGCACAAAATTTCCTTTTTTACTTTGCAAGTTAGTCTTTATTTTAAAAGAATATTACCATTGGGTAGACCATGCCAATCAGTTAACAAATATTTATTGTACACCTGAGGCAACTTTCTGTCTGCTACTCCACATATGACAACAGAGACTCATTCAAAGTAAGTGCTCTATAAATAATTGCTAAGTTGAATGAGTCTTTCCACAAAATATTTCATTGTAACTAATAAGGTAAAAAGACTTTTCTACAATATATTTCAATATTCATTATCACATGGAAGCAGAGGAAATCAAACATAAATTTACTTTCATCATTGGTGCTTTCGGCTCATAGTGTGAAGTTTTTGGGAGTTGGTTACTTCCATGCTGAGTGTTCCAAGATGCTGATACTAAGACTGAGGTTGCCTAGCATAACTCATCACTTGTCAACCTATGGCCCCAGTCACATTTTTGCTCATAATTTGTTTTTTATTATATGTCCCCAAAAGAAAAAAAAAATCAGATATCCAATCTCATTCAACAAGAATGAATTTAACTGACTGTGGATATATTCCAAAGATATTCGGTGCATTGTTTAGGTTTTCTAGGTTGTTTGAAACTGTTGAAAAATTGCCTAATAAATAGAGCTTTACTGTCCTAAGAATCAAGTCTCATAAGTTTCAAGGTACTATTGAAATCCTTCTATAAAATGCCTCAGCAAATAATTGTCAACTTTCTGACTGATTATCTTAAATATGTGAAGGTGGTTAAGTATTCTGGCCTTGAGTTTAATGACTTTAGTATTACCAAAAATTCCTCTTACAGCACACACTAATTCTCCTTATTATCTTCATCAGCTTCAAGACCCAGGTCCAGTCATACTGGTCCCACGGAGACTTTGGCTTCCCCAGAAGCCTACAGTGACTTGGTAAAAAACCCAGAAGTGGAAGGAATGAACATCCTGTGGGACACTCTGACCAATAATAGGCAGGAGATGAGAAGAAGCTGCACTTTGCCTCTCTTGTCATGTACAACTGCCCATTGAACATGTTTTTTGTGGTGCTATGTCTCAAATAAGCCAAGTAAGCATATGGGTTAGGAACCAAGTGGTGAAATAAGAGATAATTAGCCCTTGTCACTAGCACTGTCGGAGATCCATGTGTGCAATTGATACATTCCATTCCTATAGTTAGGAAGCCAGTTCTTAGGGACGAACTTCAACAAAGGCACACAGTAAAGGTTCTATTGACGTAAAAGTTGAGACTACCAGTTACCATCTGGCCATTTTTACACCTCATCCCAATGAACCAGTGGACAAAGACAGGAGATTCTGTTGGTTGGGAAAATCTATTCTGATTATCATTAAATAATAGGTTTGTTACTACACAATGGGGGCAGAAAAAAATTGTGTCTAGAACTCAGAATATTCACTGGGGACCCTTATTTCCATGCCCAATGACAACAGTGAATGGGTAAGTGAAAGCCCCTGAAAAATGAAGGTTTGCACCACTCCACCTGATAAGCAATCTAGACCAGGTAAAATATTGACTGGGGATGAGGAAATCCAGAAAAGGTAATAAATAAAGGAGGGTGCCAATAAGTATTAGAGTCCCAGGTGCAGCTATAGCAATGAGGGGCAGTGGCTTGGTTGGCTAGTCTTCTTTAAGTCTTTTTAGGAGATTGCTACCAGTCACTACCTTCTTGCTATGTTCTTGCATAACCTATCTTGGGAAGAAGTGAGAGCATCTAGTTCTTATGTGGGATACACATCTAACAAAGGGTGAAAATGCACCTGAATGGCTCAAGTAGTGGATTATATAAAGTAGTGGATTATATCGGATCCACTTCATGGGCCTTTCAATTTTACTTGACATAGCCTGTTTTCTGCGCCTTGGACATTTGATCAATGCAGAACCCTATCATTGCCACCACTGTCTTATCTCCTAAGATTTTCAGCCAAGATTTCCCCTTCCCCCAAGATCTGGGCTTCAACAATATCTCACGGTATCATCCACTGCAACAGGGATTCCTTCTAGCAGTTCCAGAGCTGAAGACCAAAGCAACCAAATCTATGGAGTCTCTGGCTTCCTCAGTGGCTGCCCAGAGAGCTTGGTAAATTCAAGTTGGAAATACAGGACATTTAAAGGCTTTGTAGGACAATTTTTTAAACCAATAGAGACAAGAGGTGGGAGAGAGCCCACAGATAAATTTATCTTTCTCTCCCCTACCAACTGTTGTATGTGTGTCACTGAAAACATCCCACTCTTTTCAGTGACTGAGCAACTGGCTGTTTTTCTTATGAGGCTCTGGTTGGCTCTGTAAGCCTTCCCTCTTTCCCTGCCTCTCTTCTCATTTTCTATCACTCTTTTTGCATAGAGATTTCATCCCCCAATAAAACTAGGTTACCATGCTAAGATGATCACTTGTCTCTGAATAAATTCTAGTCTGTCAATGTCCTTGATATGAGGTACATAGAGGAGATTTGTTGTATCACCTCCCTCATTCTAGACAATATATATCTAGTAATAAAATCTCAAATCATAATAACTATAGTATCTATATCATAATGACCTCTTATGTAGTTTTGGTAAAATAAAATCCCTTATTTTCACAAATGCTAATATATTCCTATTCTTCCTCAATATGCAAATTTGTAACAGTTACATGTCATGTTAAGTTTTATCCACCATTCTAATCTGTTGAGTCTCCTTAGAATTTTATCTTTCAAAAGTTTAGGTTTCTCTCTCAAAACAATGTCAACTAAACATGCAAACAATATGCAAACACACAAGATCATGCTCTTAACCAAGACATTAATAAAACTATTGGACTAGACATTGTTGAATACAGCCTCTTGTGGCATGCCACTATAGGCTAATTACAGATCAATTCTGACTATTGTTAAGCCACACATATTGAATGCAGTGGCTCAATCATTTATGAATCACCTAGGTGAGCTAGTACCTATTTTGTCTTTAAGGATTTTTACTTTATAATGTGCTTCTATGTCACAATCTATATCTTTAAAAAAAGTTTTAGTTAACTTTTTTTTAGATTCAATATGGAGAAGCACTTGAGAATTCATTTATGACTGATGGTATTCTTTTAAAGCCAAATTAATCCCTTTGGAAAACTCGAAGAATGATAAAAATGATCCCAATCAACTTAATGGTACATACCCAATGCCTTAAGATATACATCTCTTGATTCAGTAATGATACTTCTGAAAATTTACCCTAAGGAAATAGTTAGGAATGTCTGCAAAAAACACCTATGTGGATATTTATATGGATGCAAAAGTGAAAGTGATTTCAATATCCAACTGTAGAGCTGTAGCTAAACAAAGTAAGGCAAATCTGGGAGTCGGAATAAAATCTACTCATTAAAAATAGTTCTAATGTAGTGACATTTGAACTATCTAAAAATAGTTCTGTGTAGTGACACATAAAATGTATTTGTATTGAGTGAACAAGCAGCTACATCTTTCTGCTCCCCTTCAGCTAGAATTGGTTGGGTAGAGGCAACAGAAATGTTTAATTGATAGGGGATCAAAGGGCTGTATTCATCATCTTACAGGCTGAGCATGGTATGTTGCTTCTACCAAATGTCCCTTGCCTGCATGAGGGTTGAATCAACTAAACTAGGACACGTTGTATACATTAACACACAACACAAAACAGGCAACTAATACAATAAGAATTAAAAGCAAACCAGAATTATCACTACGGTAATGCTACTAAACATTTTGTGCTTGTTTTCTGAAAGAAATAGCCCAAAATTGGGGAGAATTTTTGCCAATGGATCCAATTGTCTCTAAGGCTTGGAGATGTCTTCTTTCTACTAAGGCATGGAGATTGGAAAGCCTGTGTCTTTTTTTTTATTTTGTTTTTTTAGGTTAGTCATGTGAGAATTTTATAAGGGTACTTTGGGGTTTATATAAAGTTATTGGAAACTAAGACATTAATTATGGTCCTGGGAAGAGTTGTGTTTGGAAAGACCGACCTGTACCAAAAAGCAGTAAAATGACATTTTTAATGCAGTGCCTACAGAATATGTAATGAACTGGAGGGAAGGAAATTTTCACCTAGTCAGAGCATTGTGCTCCTTTCTCTCTCTCTCTCTCTCTCTCTCTCTCTCTCTCTCTCTCTCTCTCACACACACACACACACACAGAAAAGAAACAAAGCACTTTCATAAGTTAATGAGTGTCTTCGTTGAAATAAGTTGCCTTCCTCTAAGAGATCAAGCCTAAGTCACAGTGAACTGAACCCTTTAGGAGAATCACTAGCCCCATTTTCTCTTTTCAACTATATCCCTGTATATACATCTAGCATCCCACAACCTTCCCTCTCTGGATCACCTTTTTCTTGTACTGCTTTCTGACTTTATATCCAGGCATTCTGATTCTGGTACACACCTAAGTAAAATTTGAAAATTGTTCGATTCATTGGTATTAAATTATAGTGACTGATAAAGCTTTGTGATTTTCTAAAATTATTTTTGTATTTTTATTGAGATATTATATATGCATACACACACACAAAGTGCACGAATCAAAAAAGTATGGCTCAATGTTTTTTCTCAAATTGGCCGTGTATACATAATAAGAATTCAAATCAAGAAATAGGACATTACCAGCCTCTAGAAGCAACTCCCTTGTCCACTTCGAGGCATTACCCCACCCCTACAAAGAGTAACCATTTTTCTGACTTCTAACATCAATGACAACTTTGAACTCTTTTTGAACTTTAGACATAGGAAACCATATGCATATCTTTTCATATCTAGCTTCTTTCTTCAACATTACATTTGTGAGATTCACCCATATTGTTGTAATACTCTCAGCTCATCAGTCTCATTGCTGTATTTTCCATTGCAGAGTAAACCACAACTTATTTATCCACTATTCTATTGATACCCATTTAAGTAGTTTTCATTTGGTGCTATTACAAATAGTGCTGTCAGAACTTTTTAGTTATGCGAGCATATGAAAATATTTCTACTGCTTGTACATCTACTAAAGCAATTGTAATATCGAAGGGTAGGCATATACTTAGCTTTAGTAAATATTGAACGGGGAAAAATTCGAGATATTATTTCCTCTGGTATACTAATATTTTAATAAGAGTTAAGAGGGGGCGCCTGGGTGGCGCAGTCGGTTAAGCCTCCGACTTCAGCCAGGTCACGATCTCGCGGTCCGTGAGTTCGAGCCCCGCGTCGGGCTCTGGGCTGATGGCTCAGAGCCTGGAGCCTGTTTCCGATTCTGTGTCTCCCTCTCTCTCTGCCCCTCCCCCGTTCATGCTCTGTCTTTCTCTGTCCCAAAAAAAATAAATAAATGTTGAAAAAAAATTAAAAAAAAAAAAAGAGTTAAGAAATCCTCAGCCATAGGGGTAAATCTCTAATTGTGGAATTAAACTGCCAAGGAGGGATTTTGAGTGTCCAGGAAATCTACATGGGGACCATCTATAGCCTGCTCAGCTTTGCCTATAGTTGTCATGTTGGAACAGGGAAGGATCATAAAAAACAGTTTTGCTAGTTTGTATTAATGAAGATTTTTTTTCCATTCTGAAACCAATTATACAATTCTTAAAAAGCCCTAACCAGACTTGTCACAAGTCTCACAGAGCTGACATTTCTGGTTAAGCTGTTTGTTTGAAATGCATTGTATTTTGTTTGTTTGTTTTCATTTAAGACTTAGCTTTTGTTTAAAATTATAGAAAACTATGTAAGTTAATATAATACTGAAAAAACATTAGTGTTATGGAACCAGAGGTCTCTCTAAGTGACAAAACATTTAGGAAAAAGATTTAACTCCTAGAAAAGTTGCAAAATTGTTTTATAAGGGCTTTATATGGAAATCTTTTTACTCTTGAAATGACTAATTTAAAGATATTTGCTAAACTTGGGTTCTCATTCAGAGAGCAGCTTTATTCAGTAGGAGGTTAAAAATCAAAACACAAGTGGAAAGTAGATATATACACGTGTATTTTTTTTTTAATTTTTTTTTCAACGTTTATTTATTTTTGGGACAGAGAGAGACAGAGCATGAACGGGGGAGGGGCAGAGAGAGAGGGAGACACAGAATCAGAAACAGGCTCCAGGCTCTGAGCCATCCGCCCAGAGCCTGACGCGGGGCTCCAACTCACGGACCGCGAGATCGTGACCTGGCTGAAGTCGGACGCTTAACCGACTGCGCCACCCAGGCGCCCCTACACGTGTATTTTTTACAAGAAGAAAGGGGCTTCTCATGATTGACATTTTGGTGTTAATTTGTTTGTCTCTCTTATATTAAAACTTTGTTACCCTCTGATACATTCAAATTACTCTCAATCTGCCTCCTACAAAAGATTATGAGTTCCCAAAGAGTAAGGAATATCTTAGTTCTTTTTTTATCCAAAGACCTAGCCCAGTAACTGACATAAATCGGGACCTTTATATTTGTTAAATTGAGTCTTTTAGAATAGATTATACATTCAACACTCTGATAATACAATCCTTCATCTGTGGAATACATGCAATTAATCTCTGTTTATTAAAAGGGACAATAATAATCTGTTTATTAAAAGGAACAAGTCCGGGGTGCCTGAGTGGCTCAGTTGGTTGAGTGTCCAACTTCAGCTCAGGTCATGATTTCATGGTTGGTGGGTTTGAGCCCCACACTTTGCCCTGGCAGTGCAGAACCTGCTTTGGATTCTCTGTCTCCCTCTGCCTCTGCCCCTCCCCTACTCGCATTTTCTCTCTCAAAAATAAACAATAAAAAAATCTTTAAAAAGATATATAAAAAGGAACGAGTCTGCATTTTGGTGTTTGATCAGAATTTGCATCCATTAATTTAGGAGCACATACATTCTCTAGGTCTTGTGTTTCTTACATGAAATTGGGACAATAACAGTTATCTCAATGATTGTACAGAAGCAATGTGGTCATATAGATAAAACGTTCAATGATACTAATGTAGATAGCAAAAATCCACTAAAAATGATTTCTCTTTACCTTAAAACATTGGAATATTAGTTGTCAATTTTATCCTAGTCAAAAAAAAAAAAAAAAAAAAAAGAACCTTTTGCAATCAGTGGTCTCAGAGTTCCATGAGAAAGAGAATCTAGGAGTCCCACTTCACATAACTTTGATGATTGCTTACTGAAGCCCTGGCTATCTAGAGGAGGCAATGGGAGAGGCAAGGGACAGATGGCCAGATTAGCAAAGGGCAGTAAAATCTCTAGTTGGCCTCCCACCCTCACTTGCAGAATTAAAGAAGGATCCTAAATAACGCTCTTTTAAAAACATTTTGTAATGTTTATTTATTTTTGAGAGAGAGGGTGGGGTGAGTACAGAGAGAGAGAATCCCAAGCAGGTTCTGAGCCATCAGCGTAGAGCCCAATGAGGCTCGAACTCACCATGACCTGAGCCAAAATCGAGAGTTGAACCCTTAACTAAATGAACCACCCGGGTACCTCCTACATGCTGCTCTTTTGTTTCCTTACTGTAAATGGCAGTGTGGTATAAGATAAAGAATACAGGCTTTGAAGTTTGAGAAATTTAGCATTTACTATGTTGATTCAGTATGAGTAATTGGATTAATTCTTTACACCTCAGTTTCTGTTTGTAAAATGGAGATACTAAGACTCAGGGTAGTTAACATTAAATAAGATGGCAATCCATAAACTCTTAAAATGTCTGTCTCATAATAGATCAAAAAACATTAGTTTTCCTCTTTTATTTTTTCCTTTCTCCCTTTGTGTTTACCAGCTAATGACTCAGAGCCCTCCCAAGGAAAAGACAGTGGAAAGAAAGTGAAAGGTATTGCACTAATTAAATGATTATTACCACCCCCCACCCCCCAAAAAATACCTTACAGTGTTCACTGTATTTTATTGCTATTTATCAGGTCAAGAAAGATGGAAACGCTATGTATCCATGTGTTCTGCCACTTGGCATTCCTTAATTTCCCAGCAAAGTTTGCCTGTTGCTTAAACAGTAACATTTATTCAAGGGTATTGGGAACTTGAAGAAGTGACAACTAACTATTCTTTAAATCTGAATCTTGAGAAGAATATATTTTCATAGTTAATGTTATGTTTCTCCTGTCCCACTACCTTTCTCCTAAAAACATGCCTTGCCCTAAGAAAATGGATGGCAGCTTTTCATTGAAAAACCTTCCTAATATTTTAGAGCTTCTCCCCACAGTTTCTTAATCCTTTAATATTAAAAAAAGGTATAAGTTACAACTTTTGCTAAACTTCCTCGAAGCAAAATCTCTTCAATGCTGCTAGCTGATTTGATATTTACTGGCAGATTATTCCCATGAAAATCATAGATTCAAATATAGGGCACATATATATGTTTCCTGGTCATAATAGCACTTCTTTTTTTTTTTCTTTTTCTTTTTTTTTTTTTTTTTTTGTGGGAAGCGGGGGAAATGTTTTTCTACCATATGGATGGAATTGGAATGGCCATCTTCTCAAAGACCTCACCTCAACTTCCTAGTCACAGTGATGGGCTAGCAGTGGCTCTTAACCAAAACTGGACCAGCAAGAGAACTTGGGATTTTGGCCAAAGGATGCAGGGCTTCTTACTCCCTTTGGAGGGCAAATTTGAGGAATGTAAGTTTGGAAACTTCTGTTTTTCTTTTCTTTTTTCCTTTTGGAAACTTCTCTATTTTCCTTTTTTTTTAGACAAATGTATTGAGATATAATCAAAGTACTTTACACTAACTGCACATATTTCAAGTGTCTACTTTTTTTTTTAATTAACTGCATTATTCTTTATTGGTATAAGTGAATGAGATCATTTGTTGGAAAAGTAGATTAAATTTCTCAGTCCTCTGAAAGGCTGAATTTACTTTGTGGAACTATCCTGACCCTCTACCACCCAATGGGGGCTCAAGTATCTACTTTGATCTGTTTTGAAATATGTATTCACCCGGAAAATCATCAGTATAATCATGATGTTAAACATTTCCTGCCCTACTTTTCAAAAAGAATAATCTGAAATTGGGAGAAATTTTTTGCCTGTGGACCTAACTGTACCTAAGTCCTAGATAGGCCCTGTCTGCATTTTGATCAGATGAACCAATAAATTCTTATGCCTAAATTGGATCAACTCAAGTTACCATCATTTGCTACTAAGAATCATCAATAAATGTTCTGATTACTAGCACATTCAGAAAGCATTTTTGTAGTCATTTCATAAGCAGAACCTAAGTTAATTTTCAAATTCCTATTCATACTAGGTAAATCCTACAAAATTTACCACAAATGTTTACTAATGTTTGAAGAATTAGAAACAATTCAGAAGGTATTTGCTAACCTTTATTTCAGTATAAAAAAAGCCTTAAGAAAGTAACTTAGAAGACTAATCCATATTTGATTTTTCTATTCCTCATCAGTTCTAGTAAACTATTACATCATTTAAAAACTTACTATTCTGGGGGTGCCTGGTGGGTCAGTTGGTTAAGCTTCCTACTTCAGCTCAGCTTATGATCTCCTAGCCCATGAGTTCAAGCCCAGCGTCAGGCTCTGTGCTGACAGCTCAGAGCCTGGATCCTGCTTCGGATTCTGTCTCCCTAGCTCTCTGCCCCTCCCCCACTCATACTCTGTCTGTCTCTCAAAAATACAATAATTAAACAAACAAAACTTACTATTCTAAAAGATGTTGAAAAATATGAATTCTCTAAATTTCTTGTTTCAAGGTGTGATATAACAAATCTTTTTGTAGTCATTGGACACCTGACAAGTACACATCTTTGGCCAGACCACACATATGAAGGGAATGGATATAAGAAATTATAGGAAGCATATTGCTTCATTTCCCAATATTCATATTTCTAAAAGATGGTTATCTTGCTCTGGCTAAGAACTAAATTGGAGGAAATGAAATGAGAGGGAAAACTTTGGTAGAAAGACCTCTTTCTAAAAATATGTCCTCAAATATCTCACCTTAGTCTTTGATAGTCTAAACTTGCTGAAACATCTTTGGAATTAGGATTTTAGATTGAAGAATTATAGTAAATGTGATTTTTAAATAAAGTATATGCTAGGGCAAAAAAGAGCAGTGAATAAAAATTTGAAGGTTCGTAGCAACAATGTTTTCTCTTTAAAAATAATCTTAGTTATTGTAAGAGATTTATTTATACCTAATAGTTACAACATTTGAACTCTTAAATTTTTTGGATGGCTGTTGATGTCTCTTGGGAAAATATACTCTTATTGGTTGAAGTAATATACTTTAAATAAAGAGAATAAGGAATTAGAATCAGAAACAATAATTTAAATTTTCATATAAAATTTAACATGGAAAAACAACTCTCAATTTCACAAAATACCTAGAGCTTAGGTAGTTTTACTTATTGCTTAGTAAATCCTTGAGCCTTACTCAGTCTCCAGGAATAGTTTGTAAAGTCCTACCTTAGATCATCTTCCCTGGAACATACAAACTCCTATTTGCCAAGAAACTAAACAAAAAATAAATGAGAAAATAAGACAGTACATTTCTCATTACTATTTTTCTCTAGGTCTCACCAAATGAAGGCTCTGTGTCCATGGTTGTTTTAATAGTTCTTTAAATATTTCTCCTCATTTATACTAATTGGACCTCACTTCATACAAAGATTAGTAAGTATCATTTGCAAAATGTCTGGCGAACTTACAAACATTTCTAGTGATATGATTTTCCCAGGGTAAATGTAGAAATCTTTAGCAATCCGGTTTGTGTTAGCATTTTGGTCAGAGATCACAACAGGAATCACTCTCTGCATTTCACCCAGCAGACACTCAGAAGTGACTAGAAATGACACTTAGCAAAGAAGTAGGTAATACATGTAAATCAACTACATTGACGATGTATGTCACAAATGTCTGGGGTCTTCCAGATTCCTCTAGCTACGTGTCTCCTATGCCAGATGGATCATGTTTTGTTCATCTCTGAATTTTCGGTGCTGTATACAGAGCAAATGTACTCTTGGTTTGTTGGATGCATGAATAACATCTTTAGTCAGGCTCTCAGGGGCCAAGGTAGAGAATACACTAATTTATACTGAGTAGGGATGGAGGTGTAGAGACAGAGATGAATGTTTGTGGCTGTGCTTGTCTTCTTCTTGAGTTCACATTAGTTAGAACTGAAGTATTGGGTTGGGAGAGGTAATAATTCATTATCTGGAGACTTTTCCAGGCCACACCATTGAAGGGAAGATGGAGAGACACGAAGAAACAGTTATGGAGATGCAACATTGAACATGAAATGGGTGTTGGTCAAGACCCCTGGGGAGAAAAGGGACTCTTCAAAAGATCTCTGTTAGTGTGGGACTGGATTATAATTAGACATTATGAATAAAACAAAATAATAAAGAAAGAAATTAAAAAATAGGGCACATACAGAACTGATCAAGAAGGGATTATCAAGAGACTATTACCCAAATACCCATTTGCAAATGAGCATATTCTCACCCAACACTGTTTTTAGTTATGACTGAATGGAAGCTCTAATTGAATAGTCCTTTGTGGTATCCAAAGTCCAATACAGCAAGTAGTTCTTTTGTATGGGTTCATAAGTTTTCCCAGAATGAATTGTAAAACACTCATGCTTTCCGTGAACAGAGGCAAGCTGGCCTACCCAGTTTCTGGCAAATTTATTAAGCAATACAGACTCCCCACTTAATCTTTTAGTTTAAACAATACACAGTTAACACAAACGAGTGAAGAAACAAACAGAGACACAGGTCAGTCGCCTAAAGAAAGATGTAAAAATAAAGTAAAATAAAATATATTTGAAACACGCTGAATGGGTCAGGGCTAAAGCCCAGTACAAGCTAGGACAAATAAAACCCCATCAATCTGGAAACTTTCTTGGGTTTACAAGAAGTCCCTTCTGATCTCAGACTGTATTTATCTTCTAGATAGAAGAAAGAGGAGCTATAAATCTCTCCATATCAAAGGCCTGTTTAGTAGGAATAAATTGAAAGTGTTTGGCCAATTAGAATGAACTAAATCTCCCCTAGGCAAGCCTACTATTGATATATATTTAGCTTCTGACGTATTTAAAGGTAACTTGGGAAAGGCTGGCTAGCCAAAACTAAAAACATGATAATTCTAAATTTGAGTTACCTTTTAACTCCATCCACCACAGTAATAAAAAGAGTTGTATTTGCTCTATTTCATTTTGCCAACACCAAAAATTAAATTGGAGAAATAAATAAGCTGGACACATTACACAGGGTTAACGTGGTAATGTTGAAAGAGAAGGGAGAACAAGGAGCCAAGAACCAGGTTCCTGTATCAGCTCTGCCAGGCTCTATGTGACTTTGGGCAAATCCTTACCTCCTAAACTTCATAGGCTATTTGCTTTCAAGTAAAAAAATAACAATAGATGTTTTAAAGTTTCTCTGAGATCCCCAAATATCTAAAGGGAGAAAGGAAGATTTATGTATAGATTATTTCAAAAGTGTCTACAGTAATTGTTTCACTTACACATAAAAGGGAAGACCCAGAAGTAAGTTGTCAAGCTATTACTAAAAAAGACCTTTCAACATCAAAAGGCACCGAAAAGCCAGGTAGTCAAGTTGACTTCTGTCGAAACACTTAGTAAATAGTATTGGCTAGTAGTTAGTGGCTCTTTACTGTTCAAAATCTTAATTTAGTCCTCAATAGAATCCTTTGACATAAGTATAATTTTATACTCATTTTTTAGATAAGCAAACTGAAATATAGTTACAGAGTTAGAAAGTTCTAAGAGGCAAACCAGGATTTAACCTCAGGCTGTTCAGACGCCAAAGTCCATATGTTTAAATGCAATTATAACCACTCTCCCCAGATTACTAGTTGTAGAGGTAACATGGTAGGTTTTCTATAAATCTCCAACTTGTGCTTCCAGATACAGAATATACACTATTTGCATATAGGCACTTCCTCAGTATTTCTGCTCTGGAGTTGAATATTATTCCTCTTCCTTTGGTTTGGATGAAAACATTTTTCTTAATTTACTGAGACTATTTGAGAAAAATGAATCATTGATAAACCATGTTAGGCTGTTGAAAGTGCTTGAGTAACTCATTGAATTTCAATATTTTTAGCATCCAAATACTACAGTATAAACTGGGCTAAACATTAGGTGACTTCCATTCAAGACTGGCTTCACCAATTGTCCATTAAGACCTGAGCAGATCATCTCCTTACACTGAATGTTAGTTTCCCAACTGCAAAACAGAGCTTTCCTCAGTAATAGCATGACATGAGGAAGTCAAATGAAAGGAAGAAGGGCTTTGGAGCTAGAGGCACCTGGATGGGAATTTTGTGAGGTTACCTTTCACCCGAGTCTCTGAGTTTCAGGTGTTTTATCTGAAAAATGAGGATGATAATATTAACTCCATAAGGCTTAACTAAATTAGGAAACTTTCGTTACATATAGTGCTTTAATACACAATATGGAACAACAACAACAAAAACAAGAACAAAAAACCAGAAGTGCTTCTGAACATTGTGGTAACATTCTGTCTTGCATATGACGTATTTCCTGTATAAGGTCCCTGGTGCATGTTTTCTTGTTCATTTGTTTCTACTAATGGAAATGGATTTGTGCTGAGATGTTCATTTTCTTTCTCTTGGCCTTTCTTTCTCTTCCCCTTTGTCTCATGGCCCCCTAAAATTCATTATTTTAAAAATACTACTGGCAAAATGTGCTTCCCATTCCACATGAGTACTAACATGTCCTTGACCTTATTTAAAGAAGCATGGAGCTCCAACAACCGATTAGTCATTACACAGAAAAATTAAGAAAATTATACATCTACATAATTGGTAAATTTAAAAAAATGTTTTACAAGTTCACATTTTGTTAAAAATCTCGAACCATATGTAAGTTGTAGAACCAAAACAAACAACCCCTCTCAGTCATGTTAACTGTAATGAACAAATATATACATTACAATTATATGTACCTCATTCTCTTTTCCCCAGATGCTATCTATGAAAAGCCCAGAAATTAATGGTAATTTAAACTATAAAGCTATGTTAACATACTACAAGTGATGGAATATATATTTCCCCTCTATCTTCCTCTAAATTATTCCTTAGTCTATATAAATATTTATAGGTATATTCTCTTTATTTCATCAGATGAGAGATGACTGAAAATTTAAGACCCTTACATGGACAAGATAATATGAAAAATACAAGTAGATGTCTCGGGACTGTTACTCAACTGTCATTAGGCTAGCATGTCATTTACTGTCCAAATGAACAAAACCTGAAACCGGAAATGGACGCTATTAATAATTATACCAGGAAATAGGGATAAGCCAGATCTCTCTCAGACAGATCAAGATGTATGGTTGATGCATCACTCCACCCAAGTTGTGTCAGTTTGACCTCCTTCGAAATACTTTCTATGTATCCAAAATATATCCTGCATTTCATTCCCTTCACAGTCTCTACTACTCCACCATCAAGCTACTTTTTTCTTGCCTGGATTGCTATCATATCCTCATAGCCGTCTTTGTTTACACCTTGCCCTCCTCTCCACCCCACTTCTCAAGCCAGTTTTCCACACAGTGACCAAAGATATCATTTTAAGATGGTGGTTCTCAACTGGGAGAAATTTTGCCTCCCTCAGGACATTCACCAACATATGGAGACAATTGTGACTTACACGTCATGGGAGTTGCTATTAGCATCAAGTGGGTAGAGGCCAGGGATGCTGTAAAGATCCTACAGGTCCATATGTTAGCCCCCTACAACAAAGAATTATCTAGCCTGAAATGCAAATCGTGCCATAATTGAGAAACTCTAATGTAAAGTATAAATCAGATCATATCATGCCTCCAGTCAAAGCTCTCCAACGTACACAAAATGAAACCCAATAACCTTACCACAAAGGACCTTTTCTTATCCTCTAAATGCTCTATCTCTGTGCCCTCTAACTCCCTACAGTCTCCCCCTCATTTCAGGCAAGGTCTTCTCTCCTCAAGTCTAGCTGGATCCCAACTTGGGCCTCTGCCTGAAATGCTCTCCTCCTGGCTCCATCCCATCTTTCAGGTCTCAGCTCAAATGCTATCTTCTTGGACAGTTCTTTCTGGTTACCTTTAGCTGAAGTAGCATGGCCACCTTGAATCCCACCCCCCCCCCCACTCTGTCATATCCCATTCTCATTATCACTCTAGTTCTATTCTCTTCACTGAACTTTTCTAATAGAAATTATTCCATTTATTTATTTCCCTGTTTCTTGCATCCATTTTTCTCCATTATAAGGTAAGCTCTGGAAAAGTTAAGACCTTCTTTTTTCTTTGCTGAATTCCCCATGCCTAGAGCAGGACAGGTCCCGGTAAAGAGCAAGCAAGCAAGCAATGGATATTTGTCACTGGTAAACAACTATAGTAAATCACATTGATAGAGAAAAAAAGGGGGGACTTTGGAAATCAGAGGTAATTTCAACTAGGGATTTGGATTTCCAATTGTAGTGCTAATGTTTAACAATAACGGTATTAAAATTAGTGACAGCAACTATCATTTACCAAGTGTTTATCGTAGGCTAGGCACTATGCTAAACCCTTTAAGTTAATTTTCTCAGTCCTTACAACTCTCCAGCTCATCATCTGTATTCCAGCCTCAATCATGTTGTCATTCCTTGCCATGCCTTGCTTACTATAATCTCTAGACCTTCACACATGCTAAGCTGTCTATCTAGACCACTGTCTTCCTCTGCAACCACCCCCCCCTCCCCCATTGCCATGGAAAGCTCATATGTGACTACTTAGGACAAATTGGATTTAGGATCTGTGTTCCCACAGCACTAGCCTTTACTTCCTTCATAGACAAAAACTCTTTGATTGCAGTCTATCCCCATTGCCTGCTTCATATTTGTGGAATTTATGAGTGTGGTAGAGAATATTGGCTTACTGATGAACAAATTGAACTGCACAAAGTTTAAATCTCCCAGGGTCAAATAGTGTGCACATAACTAGGATTCAATTTCAAGCCAACTGGAACACAGACTCTGAATTTTAATCACTCTTCTATATTAGATATGTGGCTTTGGACAAGTTACCTAACCTCTTGGAATCTTGTTTAGCTCATCTGTAAATTTCTTGGTATGAGTGGGATGGGGAATTGGTGGTAGACCAGATGAAATCTGTAGCTCATTTCAGCTCTAACACTTTTGAGTTCAAGTGCTTGCATAAAAGATGTTTTACAGGTATAAAGTATTTGACAAGTAGACAAATATATTTATTGTTGAATTCTATAGAAGACATTCAACATAGAGACCATGGGCATATGAAACACTTTTCTATATTCACCAACACCCCCACTCCTTAGCCAATTTAAAAAATGACCCATTCCTTCACTTTTTAGGAATTCTCACTCTTATTCTAATAGCAAAAACAGGTAGGCCTGCTCTTTTTCTACAAGAAAATTGCAGTTCTTTGATAGGTTAAGCTCCCCAGCTTCCAACCTCTTTATTTATCCACTCAGGAAACTGGTTTACTGCCTCACAAAACAGCACACCCATACGATTAGCACTTAATTATGGTGGAGTCAGTAGCTGGGCTATAGGCTCAGGTTGATTTAACTCATTCAAAATAAGTCTGGATTTCGTTTGTTTCATTTGGATTGCAAAGTGACAAAATTTTGCACACCATCTACTGCAGATTTCACTTATTCTGAAGGAATATAAATCCTTCATCCATTTTTCTTTTAATGTCAACGTAAAAGAAAGTTACTTGGAATCTAATATCAAATCCTTCCATGTTAAACTTTTTTTTTAGTTGGCAACATACATTTAGACATACATTTAAATGTAAGTATTGCCCTATTTTGCCAATTGGAAAATCACTGTTAAAGATTTATGAAAATAGCTAACTAGTTATGATTTAAATTATAACAGACTTTTCAGGTTCATCTATTTTAGTTTTCACCAACTACTTCCAAGATAAAATGAGCCTTTAAGATGAAATATGAAAGGAATTCCCTTTGTCAGGTGCAGTAGCCAGCCTGGTATTCATCTTCTTGTGTAGTTCCCTCTAAATCATACCAGGTTGGTCTGTGTGACCATGGAATACAGCAGCGATGATGCATGTCACTTCTAAGACTTGGTCGTAAAGGGCCCTGTGGCTTTCTGCTTGCTTTCTCTTTTGCCCTCTTTCTTATATCAGAGGCTCTGGAAGACCCCAGCAGCCAAGTGTTAAAGAGAGACCTTCAACCACCAGTGCTAAGGAACTGAGGCCGCCTGCTGACAGTCATGTGGCTGGAAGTGAACCTGGAATCAGGTCCTTTAGCCGTCGTCAAATCTTTGGATGACTGCGGTCCAGGCCAACACCCTGCCTGGTGCTCTCCCAAGAACCACCCAGCTAAGCTGCTTCTGAATTCCTGATCCACAGAAACTATGAGCTAATAAATGTTTGTTGTTTTTAGCCACTACATATTTGGATAATTTGTTACATGGCAGCAGATATCTAGTACTGCAGGGAAAGAAGTCATTTCATTTCTCATTCATACATTCTTCATGCTTTATTAAAGCTGAGAGGGGTGCCTGGGTGGCTCAGCCGGTTAAGCGTCCGATTTCGGCTCAGGTCATGATCTCACAGTTTGTGAGTTTGAGCCCCTGTGCTGACTGCTCAGAGCCTGGAGCCTGCTTTGGATTCTGTGTCTCCCTCTCTCTCTGCCCCTTCCCCACTCACGCTCTGTCTCTCTCTCAAAAATAAATAAACATTAAAAAAAAAAAAAGCTGAGAGAGACGGAGGTAGAGGGAGAGAGAAACAGAGCTTGCAATGGATGGACTCCATGTAATAATAATAAGTAAAATAAGTCCCCATGAAATTGTATGGGACTTAACAGAACGTTTTATTATTAAAATTTAAGAGGGTATAGAAAAGAGGAAAGGATTCAGGTTAAAAAAACAAAAACAAAAACAAAACAAAACAACTGGAGAATTTAGTTCCAATCAAAAAGGCATACATTATAACAATGGTAGTTGAGACAGGTTTTTTTCAAATGAAAGCTTTTTGGAACCCTGAGGTAGAAAGTCATAGTCAATATGTCCTTTTAGTAGCCTCAGGAAAAACAAAAACAAAAACAAAAACCAGAAGAGAAACTGGAAAAAAAAATTGTGGAAAAGGAATGTAATGGGCCTCCCAACTGAAATTCAATCATATGATTTTTATTAGGGAAGGTGATGGAAAATATTGTTACCTTCTTGCTAATATCAGGAAGAAACTTTCAATATTTTACCACTCAGCATGAGATTTGGTGTTAACTTTTTGGTAGATACTCTTTTTTTTTTTTTTTTTTAAGATTTTATTTTTGAATAATCTCTATACCCAACATGGGACTTGAACTTACAACTCCGAGATCAAGAATCACATGATCCACTGACTGAGCCAGCCAGGCACCCCAGTAGTATTCTTTATCACATTAAAAGCATTCCTTTTTGCTAATAATATTTTTTCATAAATTGGTGTGAAAATCTCATACTGTTCTTAGAGACTGGCAGGTAGGACCCAGCTCTTGCTGTGTGTTTTACAGGGTTTCACTCTGGTCTTCTCCAACTGTGTCCTAACCTATGCATGAATATATTGGCCATATTTCAATTTATACAGTAATATTTCACCCCTCCATAGACCCTCTACATTTCCATTTTGGCAACAAAATATGAGCATTATAAATACATAAAATGACAATGTGAGCATTATAAAGTTATATATTGGTACAAAGTGATATAATATTTCTTCTTAAAAATTCTTTGTATGAAAGAACAGAGCTATAAATGCCAAGAATAAAATAAAAATTAAAATACATAAATGATAAATAGAAAATAAAAATTAAATAAAAATGTAATGTCTTTACTTTCCTTTGTGTAGACCAACAAACAAATTTTGTTTACCCACATAGTATTTCTTAAAAACCTGAATTCAATGTTAACATTTAAAAGTGAGGAAATTTCACATAAGATGTGCATATCAGGGTCATGTTAAGATTTTCAATAACACAGGGCAAACTGTCCCAAATGAAAATAATTGGCTGGTGCCAGAGCTGGTCTATGGAAAAGTACTCCAAATCTTACAGCTTATATATGAAAAACAAACAAACAAATAAACAAGCGAACAAAAACCTTGACAGAGGTTTTTCCAAAATTTAACATATCCCCTAAAAGGTATTTGAATTAACCAATATCAAGTAGTGGAGCTGAAACAAAATCTTATAAACTATCAGTAATAGAAAATAGTCAGTCATGTTAGAGGAAAGCCTAAAATATATTTCTATTCACTGTGGAAAACATAAAATTATTGTCAAATAAAGAGGCAATCAAAATAAAGCAGTAGCTAGAAAAGTAGGACAAATTATTATAGATGTACATCAAACAGTGAATTAACAAAAATATTTTGTTATTTTTCTGGATTTTATAATGTATGGGATATTTGCCAGATTTTTCTCACTTGTAAGTTATTGTGAGTCCTTTGCTCATTCTAACTGAATACTCACTTTTTAACCGTTTTATTTTCATAAGGTTGTATTCTTATTTTTAGAGGCCCCCCAAACTTGGATTCATCCCTACCCAGTATTTTTAAAAATGTTTTTTTAGTGTTTATTTTTGAGACAGAGAGAGGAGGAGGGGCAGAGAGAGAGGAAGACACAGAAGCTGAGGCAGGCTCTAGGCCCTGGGCTGTCAGCACAGAGAGAGCCTGACACAAGCCTCTAATTCATGGACCTCAAGATCATGACCTGAGTCAGATGCTTAACCAACTGAGCCACCCAGACACCCCATCCCTACCAGTTTTTAAATGAAAGAGAGAACACCAAAAAGAATTGTCATAGCTAGATAATTAAAAAAAATACTAGTACTTAAGGGATGTGTTAGAAAAATTAATGAGGCCATAGAACATTTTAGCAAAATAAATCCTCATGATCATTCTAAAAAAGTCACATATTTAGTGAAAGTTGCTTTCATGCACTGTTGTTGGGTACAAAAGTGACAATTTTTTTTTTGTCAAAACATCAACAAAATGGAATATTTACCCTGAAATGTGGAATCCATTTTCAATGGATTCTCCTTAATGGCCATTTTTTAGATGTCCATTATTTTTAAAAATTGGAGATGACATCTGAAAGCAGGCTATGCGATGTGATCATCGTAAGTAGCAGAATAGAATTACTTCCAGGGAATTTAGAAACCATTTTCCCTGCTTTGCCCCATATCAAATCAATGATAAGAAGGAAAAACACAATGAGAATGAGAATGGAGGAAGTAAGACAGAAAGAGAAAATAAAGAGGAAAGATTGATATGGAGGAAGAAAAAAGGAGAGAAATAGGATTGATGGAAGAAATTAAATACCCCATGGTGATTATATACACACACTCTCTCGAATTTAATTTTCACCCAAAATTTTCCAGACTGACCATCTGAATCTGAGTTAAGCACATTGTTCAGTACAGAGGAACCAGAATTCAAAGCCGGGCATATATGCCCACAAGACTTCTATTGTTCTAGACCAACATAGTGCACTTTGCTCCTCTCAGTGCCCAGTGGACTCAACTGTATGTGAAAGAAGACCTCTGGCAAGGCTTCATTTTAAAAGCGTTTCTTGGGGCGCCTGGGTGGTGCAGTCGGTTGGGCGTCCGACTTCAGCCAGGTCACGATCTCGCGGTCCGGGAGTTCGAGCCCCGCGTCGGGCTCTGGGCTGATGGCTCAGAGCCTGGAGCCTGTTTCCGATTCTGTGTCTCCCTCTCTCTCTGCCCCTCCCCCGTTCATGCTCTGTCTCTCTCTGTCCCAAAAATAAATAAAAAAAAAAAAAACGTTGAAAAAAAGCGTTTCTTCTGAAGAATTTTGAGTGAATAAGACATCACTTATGAACCAGGATATGGATAAATAAATCCATAATCATTGCAAAGGAACTCCATGAACCAAATTTTTTTAATATAAAAAAAAATTAATGTTTATTTTTGAGAGACAGAGACACGCAGACAGAGACAGAGGGTGAGTGAGGGAGGGGCAGAGAGAGAGGGAAACACAGAATCTAAAGCAGGATCCAGGCTCTGTGCTGTCAGCACAGAGCCCGACACAGGGTTCGAACTCACGAACTGTGAGATCGTGACCTAAGCCAAAGTCAGATGCTCAACTGATTGAGCCACCCAGACACCCCTCCATGAACCGAATTTTTGAGGAAGGTAGACATGATTGTTGATTACAGTGCAGATTCTGGGCAAAACGCAAGGAGAACAAACTTAACCTCTTGGTACAGTCTTCTGCATTTTGGCCTTCATATAACTAACCCTCACTGTGTTCAGAATCCTTCTCATCTAGAGCAACCAATTGTTTATTTATTTCAGAAGCAAAGATTGTGAAAATGTTTTCTCTTCTGTAGCACAGTGATTAAGAGCATGTTGCACACGAGTGAGGCAAATACGGATCCAGTTCTGCCTTCCCACTTCCTTGCTGTTTAACTTGGATAAGTTCTTAACCTCAACAAGTCAGTCTTCTTATCTCTAAAATATGGATAATTATATGTACTTTAGAGGGGTATTTTGATGAATAAGTGAGAGTCAGAGTCGAGTACTAACTCAATACCTGACACACAATAGCCACTAGTGACGACTACAGAACTTCAATATAATTATAATGAGAAGCAAAATGGACACACAAGATACGCAATTAGTTTCAAAAGAAAACACGGGTCTGATTTTACTTCAAAAATAACTCTGAAATGAAGACCGTTGCCAATGAAGACATGAAACATAGCCGGAGATTTTCAGACAATTTCTCCAATTGCATTTATTATGGATTCCAAGAACCCTTCAAATCAGGAAAGAATGACAGAAGCAAAGACTTCCTTGAAAAGCTGTAGCTACTAGAAAGGAGGTGGGGAAGAATGCATTTGTTTGTAATCCAGCATCTCACTGCGAATTTAGACAAAGGCCTCTGTTTTTCAAAAAAAAAAAAAAAAGATACAAACTCCATCCCAGCTGCCCCAAAGCCAGCCATTCAAATTAGCTAGAGAGCAAATATCAGTTTGTTTTTTGATCACTGCCCAGCTTGGTGTCTTACTCATCACTACATCCATAATATAGGACTATTCTTCTAAGAAAATGGTTCTGTTGTGGGTTTGGCAGTGAGAGCTCCAGTTCGGTTCAACTAAGCTTATTTCTTTTGTTCAAAGGAGAAAAGCTGTTTACAAATAATCTGTGTATAATTAGTTACCTGGTTCTAAAACTGTTTTATTTTTATTTCCTCTTTTCCTTGTGAAGCCATCAGGGAAAGCTGATTACTCCTAAGTCATTATAAGTTAATATGCAGTCTAGGTAGGCTGGGTTTTGAATCTGTCTGTTAGTGCTAGTTAAATACTTAAAACTAATTAGACCATTTTAATGGTAATCATTTATTATATAATGCTTCTTAAGAAAGAGCCTTATAGTTCATGCTGATATATGCTACCGACTACATATCTATAAATCCTAGTTTAATGTTCAAGTTCTGTTAGGCAGGTGTGTAAGGAAAAGGTGATTCCCAAATGAAAGAAAACAACATGGATTCATTTAAAATTATCACTAATAAAATTAAAGTCAGAACTCCTTCAAGGCTCAAGACAAGCTTCAAAACACTAAATACTGAAATGCTTTTCACAGATCTCTGTTATTTCTATGTGTAAATACATGAATTCTTGAGTTAGCGATTAGTCAAATACGTCATTCAGACAGCAAACCTAGCTGTGCAAAGTTTTCACACCGATCTTAAATTTTAAGCCAAAGAATCCACCACCCCTCCAAATCTCAGATGGGCTAACCATGGCTTACAATTCAAGAGCTTCTAAGTACTCATCTAGTTCTAAAGAGACAGCTGATTTTAAAATGAACTTCAGGTTCTCTTTTATGTTCCTTTGAGATAAATAAGACATGAATATCTACTTAAAAAGGAATTTATGATATGGGTATGTATGCAGTCTTCTTTCTTTCCTGTAGGAGCAAATCCATGCTTGCTTAATTTTTTTGTCTTTATTCTTAGCACCATAGTGTTTAGGTTCATTATATGAAATGCAGATACAGATCTTGAGTTTCTCCTGGGAGCTTCAGTACATTATAGAGATCCAAATGAGAACTAAAATGGATTAAGATTTCTTATTGATTATAGTAAACACTCACATACATACATTAAAAAGAATATAAAAAAAAGAACTAAAAAAAAATGTAACCGTCCTTCAATTGACACATTAGAAATAGGACTTTTACCTTACCAGATTCAGGTTCATCCTCCTGAATTTGCATATAGTTCTGTGCAGAGGTGTCTTCAAACCTTATTAATGCATCTAATTAAAGTAATGACAGAGAACTTCCACAGCATCTAATGAAAGAAAACAAAGATTAAATTTAGGTTAATCAGCTTTGAAATGTAAACAAGTACATTCAATCATTAAATGATTCCATTTATTTTTAACAGGTTCTTAGAAGTGAGTCTAATAAATGTCCCACCATTTTTTCTTTGTTTGCCTGAATGTTTATTAGCATCATTAATCCATTAGTAAAAATCCAAAGAGACATTTCATGGCTGGTATAAATCCATTCTAAGTTTTTGATGAATGAAGGCAAGTAGGTAGCCAAGATTTTTCACACAATAAATTCTAAAACAGTTCACGGATGTTTCAAAGTAGGAACTTCTAAGGTATTCTAAAACTGGCACTAATAATAAAGGTTGTCATAAGTTCACCATCCCAGGATGTTAGTTCTCTGCTTTGAGAAGACAGTGTAACTAGCATTCCTGGTAAAAAAAAAATGTCAGCAACGGGTTTCTGAATCTGTTTTTAGCAACCAGAGTCCAAAGCAGAGGGAAATGTTCTTACATTTGGCAGAGTTTGGAGATGAAAGAGCCAATTTCAAGGTTGATGAAGGAAGACGTTGCTCAGCAGGTGTCAAGCAGCCATGATGTAATGGCTCCATACAGTTTTACTAGTAACAAAATTCAGAAACCAGAATCCCTTTGACACCTGGAAAAATCTATTTAACTCTCTGTAATCTTTTAATAATCAGTGGTCTATTTGTTGGTTTGTTCTGTTTGATTTTTGTTAGAATAGATTTGCCCTTCTAATTGAACAGAAGTTAGCATTATCCTATGTGATGTCGATCTACCATGAGTTAACTCAGAAATCCTCACCATTTCTCTTGCCATGACATGTGATGGAAGAAGTATGCATTCCCTGACCAAACTCAAGGTTACTCATTATTTCTGGCATGCTAGCTCTCACTTCACTCATTTCTCTCCTACTCAATAAAACACATTAGTGGGCAAATGATGAAAATAAGTTCATTATTGAAGTAATCAAGAATCCCTTCTAATTTATAAGAAAAGGAAGTTATTTCTAAATTTGGGGATGTTGCTTATTATCATTTATTCATTTGTTCAACAATTATTTTTTATTGTGGAAGAACAGTTAACATGAGATCTACCCTCTTAACAAATTTTAAGTGCACAATACAGTATCATTAGCTATAGGCACACGTTGTACAACAATAGATCGTTAGCATAACTGAACCTTTGTACCCACTGAATAGCAATTCCCTATTTCCCCTCTTCCAGTCCTTGGCAACCACCACTCTACTTTCATCTATTTCTATCTCTATCTATCCGTCTCTCCATCTATCTATCTATCCATCTATCTATCTATCTTTTTCTATATCCATCTACATATCTATCTCTGTTTCTATCTATATCTCTATCTCTATTTCATATATGAAGAATTGTGCAGTGTTTGTCCTTCTGTGATTAGTTTATTTCACTTAGAATAATATCCTCCAGATTCATCCATGTTGTTACACATGGCCAGATTTCCTTTTTTTTAAGGCTGAATAATATTCCAGTGCATGTATATGCCACATATCCTTATGCATTGATTCACTGATAGGCATAGATTATTTCCAAATTTTCACTACTGTAAATAATACTGCAATGAATATTGGAATACAGATATCTTTTCAAGATCCTGATTTCAATTCTTTTGGATAAATATCCACAAGAGCCCCTATTATGTAGCAGGCACCATTCTAGGAAATGGGAACGCTTAGTTATCAGGGAACAAATAACATGTGAAACTTAATAGTGAGGTCATTATCCCAAATTTGTTACAATATCATGGCTGTTCAAATATGTGTTCTTCATACGACAGAGTTTTGTGTTTTTTTTAACACAAATTTAATCTAATCAGTCTCTTGCTTCCAACACTTCAATGGCATCCTTTGCCCTCAAGATAAAACTCCAAAACCTTACAGTGACCATGAAGTCCTACAGCCTGGCCTCTGCTACTTCCCCAGCCCTCTCTTGAATAATACCATCCCCCTTTATGTCAGCGCCACAGTTCTGCCACACTGGCATCCCTTCAGTTCCTGAAATGCATTAATCCTTCCCAAGTCTGTTCTTTGAGCAGAAATCTCTCCTCCTCATTTTTAGTAAACCTGTCCAAATATTTTGTCCTTCAAATCTCAGCTTAAATACAACTCCTACAGGGAAATCTTTCCTGAGTCTCAGACTAAGCTGGATGCCTCCATTACTCATTCTTACAACACCCTGTACTTTTTTGTAGTAGCATTTATCTCAAGTTTAACCAAAGCATATTCGTTTAATTATTTGTTTAAAGTTCATCTCCCCTAAAGGACCTCCCATATTCCCTACTCTCTTCTCAGTGGGCAGCACAGGTCCTATTGAGTATAGGACCTCAATAAGTATTTGGTAAATTATTGCATGAATGAACTATGTAGCATCCTCCAGGTGAATGATTTTCAAGCCCCTTTTAGTCATAGGATCTCTTGTGTTAACTGATGTTTGGGAAAACAAGGCTTAATTCATCCATCAACCTTTATAGTTTTTAAGGCACTGTAAAAAAACATAGTTTTATAACCACTGCCATTAAAAATCATTCCACACAATGGAATGCTATTCATCAATAAAAAGAAACAAATAATGACAGATGTTGCATCATGGATGAATCTCAAAAACATTAGTAGATGAAAGAAGCTGGACAGAAGAGATTGCATAGTTTATGGTTCCATTTATATGACATGTCTAGAAAAAGCAAGTTTCTGGAAACAGAAAGTAGATTAGTGGCTGCCTGGGGGTGGGAATGGAGATTAACTGTAAATGATCATGAGGAATCTTGAGGGGATGAAAATGTTCTAAAACTGATTTATGGTGATGGTTGTACCATTCAGTAAACTGACTAAAAATTATACATTTGAAATAGGTGGTTTGTATAATATGAAAAATGTATCTTAATAAAGTTGCTTTAAAAATGACTATTATAAACTCTAGCTGACTTTCAATTGACTTTTTTTTTAAAAACACAAATGCAATTATCCTTTGTTTCTTTTCTTCCAATTTGGCTTTAAAGAACACGTTAAGCTAGTATTGTTTCCTAATAGTTTCGTGGGGGTTCATTTCATCTAGTGATGGCTAACTTGTAGCAATCATATTTCTCTAAAAGCACTATAAATCTAATCATCTAATAGGTGATTAGATACTGATTGGTTGGCTGATCCCGTCATAACATATTTGCCTTCTCTGAGATAGATCCACTAAATTCTCTTTATGGTAGGAAAACTTTGTGGAAAAGATGAGGCTTGGAATAGGAAAACATTGCCTCTGTGGATAAAGTGGAAAAAACTCTGAAGAAACAAATGGAAAACATCACACTTTCAGGCAATTACAGACTCTTGGCTGAAATTCAGCTTCAGGCTTATCTTGTGGGGAGGAATTTTTAAACACTTCAAAGCCCTACCCAACGTTATAGCTGTCACCTTAATCTACCCCAAAAACATCCATTTCAGAAAGTTAAAGTTTCAGAGTATATTGCTGAAGAATTCTGTAATTAGAGTGAAATATAACAGTGAATGCCTACGGGGATTTTTTTCTCTTTTGATATCATGGCAAAGTCAAGTCAAAGAAAAGTGACTGAAGAACAAGACCTCTTAAAACCACATCGCAGAGCAAAATGGTTCATTCCTGAGCAAGGGTGAGGTAGCCCCAAGAATAAAAACATAAGATCATTTATTACATCAAGTCACACCTACCATTAAAGTCAATGCTGAACATTAAAACAACTTCCAGAAAGAGGGAGGAATATTAGTAGGATGGACTAGAATCCAGGGATTCAAGAATTAGAGGGTCTTGAAAAAAGAAAAAGATCTAAGATTACATTCCAGTTTTAGAATTATTTTCTATGCCTATCTTATGTGTTTGCTGATAGTTTCTTGAGCTCAAAATTATGTTCAGAAGAAAAAGAAAATGTATTATTATATCTTTAATAGTTAAATATTATTGGTAGCGTAATAGCCACTGTTAAATAGCAAAACTTTAATATGTATAAGTTGACAAAACAAGAGAATATATACATGGTTTATTATTTTGATTTTTACTGATATTCCTTCTGTTATTGGTTTCCAATTATACAATACAGCAATTATTTTCACTCTTCCCCCTTTATTTTCCCATTTTATGTCATAATAAATAGAAATTAATTTAAATTACCATGCTGCATCTTCTCTGTGCTGGCTAAGAACACATGTACAACAATAGTTCTATGTAACGCCTTATTTGAGTTAGTAACATGGAATATTCTGATTAGTATTGGAACCATACACTGGATGATGCATTTTAATTTTCAACCCTTTCTTCTGGTATTTAAAGTAGAAATATATCACACTAAAAGCTTATCACATTTTGTGAAGAATTTGCAGAGGCAAAAGTCAAGTGACTGGTCCTTCTTTTCCAACGTGGTCAAGCTCACCCATAAATTGCTACTAATTAGAATCCTTAAAATGACCACAACTTTTTCTAAATCATGGTGAAAATAAAAAATAAAGTCTTCTCTTGCTTTCAAATAATGGAAAGTGTGTGTGTGCGTGTGTGTGTTATAATATTTTTAAGTGTTTTATATTGGAGGGCTTTCATACTGGCTGTAAAGGGGCACATTGTTCTTTACTTTTTTCTGGTTTTCATATGCAGAAAGCAGTAGGGAGATGGCCTTGTTTGCAATTACCTTTCTACGGAGAAGTGTCATTTAGTGTTTTATTTAAGGAAACTGGCTCATCATTAAGTCTGTAAATTTTGCATGGTATCGAACCTCTCTGGACTTCATTTCTTATTTGTAGAATATGAGGATAAACAGTATGGTCTTTACAACCTTTTCCAGTTTTCAAAAAATGCAGTGATCCCTAACAAATGAATGCTCACAGCCATGTAGAGGATGAGCCCTGCCTATCACACTTGATAATGACAGTTGTAGGCCATGCATAAGGGAGCCAGTAGTCATGCAGGTAGTGAGTAATCATAAAGCACCTTCAGGGCACCTGGGTGGCTCAGTCAGTTGGGTGTCTAACTTCTGCTCAGGTTGTGATCTCACGGTTCTTGGGTTCAAGCCCCTGTTGGGTTCTTTGCTGTCAGCATGCAGCCCACTTCGGATCCTTTGTCTCCCTCTCTTTGCCCTATCCTGCTTGCATGGGCTCTCTCAAAAATAAATATTAAAAAATTTTTTTTAAGTATAAGGTGCTTTGGCTAGTATAGATTCTACCAAACCCCAAAAGTATAATGATGTTTATGGTATTCCACAGGTAAATTTTCATTGTTATTGTTAAGCTTTTATCACGTTTTTTTAACTTGTGATTTGCCATGTATGTTTGTGTTTATTTTTATGAGTGTGTGGTATAATATATGAGGATATGCTTACAGGAATATGAAAATATTTAATAATAAGTTTGTTATGGAAGACAGACATATGAAAGAAATGTCATTAAGGTCCACCGGTATGTGTTTTTTTCTGTGAGTGTGTGTGTTTAATAAGTACCTGGTTTTTGCCTGTCTGGTGTCCATCCCTGGAGCATTGGCTCCTCCCCACATTTTTCCATTGACATAGCTCCCCATATCCAGGCCATGTGAATTGATGGGCTTGCCCTCACCCTAGATTCCAGAGGTAAACAGATGATTCAAGCACCCAGGCAGAGTAGTGTATCTCTCTGGCTGCACTAATTTGTTAAGAAACTGGCATATTATGAGCCAGACCAATGTGACTAGATTCTAGGGCTTTGTTGGTGCTAAAAGGAAGGTGGAGTTATGTGATTCTACTAGGATTTGTGAGACGGTTATCTGGAGGACATATCTGTAGCTGCTAATGGCTGCCGTGCCTCATTAAGTAAAAATCTAGAAAGGAAATGTCAACAAAGCAAAAAGCAGAGCCAGGAGAAAAGATAGAGACAGAGACAGAAACAGAGACAGAGATGTCTGAAGACAATATTTGAGCCCCTTGACCCACCAGACGCTTCGTTTCTGTGAGCCATGCATTTCTCTTCCTTAAGCAGTCAGTTTATGCTGACTGGGAGACCCATGATAAAAATGAAACATGTCTGCAGAAGTCATCTCTGTCTAGTTCTTTACTTCCCTTTGTGTGCACCTTTCAGATTTAACTCAGGTGTCATGCTGTCGGAGAAGTCCTTCTGGAACCTGTTAACCTTGAGTTAGCCAAATGCCCTCTCCACTCTGTGGCACTAACCACATCACATTGTCATTTGTTGACATCCGTATTTTCTCCACCTTGTTTTGAGCTCTGTGAGGTCAGGAGGTTCGTTTCTCTCCCTTGTGTCCTCAGAACCTATCAGAAGCAGTCAGCTACTATTTGATAATTGACTAAATATAAGACAATGAATTTATAGCCTTCCATATTTTAAAGTCAGACATGATGAGGGTGCCTGAGTGGCTCAGTCCATTGAGTGAACAGCTCTTGATTTTGGCTCAGGTCATGTTGCCAGGGGCATGGGATCCGGCTCTGTGCTGAGCCTGGAGCCTGCTTAAGATATTCTTTCCCTCTCCCTCTGCCCTCCCCCCCATCATGCCCTTTCTCTCTGTAAATACATCATACATACATACATACATACATAAAGTCAAACATGATGTTCCCTTGCACTCTGGAAGGAAGGAAGGAAGGAAGGAAGGAAGGAAGGAAGGAAGGAGAAAGAAAGAAAGAAAGAAAGAAAGAAAGAAAGAAAGAAAGAAAGAAAGAAAGTCAGACATGTTCCCTTGTAGTCTTCACATCACTATGCCAATATATTTTAAATTTACTTTTACTTTTCATTTTAACCAATTCTCCTATACATTTCTCCCTCAGCGGCCTGCGTCTATCAATCTCTCAATGTGTTTATTTAGTCATTCACCAATATTTTAAATGTCTCCTCTGAGCTAACAACTGCACTAGACAGGAAGAATACAATGTCAAACAAAAGCTCTGTTCTCGAGGACCTTACAGTCAGGGGTGTGAGGCTAAGAACAATTACAGTAAAGTGTGATTTGCTTTAGAACCACATCAAGGAAGGATCCACAGCAGGAGGGGTAGCTGACCTGCTTTTAAGAGGTCACTGGAGGCCTGCTGAATGAAATGACTTTAAGCTAAATGTTGAGGTGTGAGTAGCTATTAACCTGCTCAGGAAGGATCAAGGAGTATCCTAGGCAGACTGACCAGTTTTCCCAATCACAGAGTGATGATGATATTGAGAAGCACTTACCTGAGTTCCAAGGAGTTTCTCTTCCAGAAACAAAAGAGCAGGTTTTAGAGATGTGATTTCAGTTATTACCTATGTGACCTATTCCTTTTCCCATCCTCTTGCCTTATAAAATTTCTCCAATTGTAATTAAGATTCTTTACTTCACTTTATCATTGTGCTAGAAGCACAAGGGTTAATAAAATTAACCAAGAAGAGTTTAATTTGGGCTCTGAAAAGGGTCTTCTATAAGACAAAGCCTTCTGAAAATGATAATAAAATAGCTACTATTTATCAAGAATTACTATGTTTAATCACTGTGGTAAGTGCTTTCCCTGTGATTTAGGAATTATTATCCCCCATTTTCTGGATGAATAAATTGAGGCTCAAGACTGACCCAAATGTCATCCAGCTAATAAGAAGAAATCTGGGGTCTAACTGCAGATTTTGAACCGTGGTACCACCCTAACCCGCTCCCATATCAAACAGTTTGCCCCCTAACATTTGGCTCTGAGATAATACAAGTATTTATGGGGAGGACCATTTGGGAAGAGGGAAAAAGGAAGTGAGGTGATTTTAATCATGGGCCAAAGGACAGAAGCCTTGGGCAATTGCTGTCCTAGGGCCATGGTTCATTAGAAGTAAGCAGTCAAGGGAAGTGATTGCATGAAAAATAAAGAACACATGTTTCCAGAAAGGAAGGGAAGATTAGGGGATAGGCTACTGTCAAGTCAAACTGATTCCATCTATTCAGACAACACATTCAAGAGTAAGACCTATTGGTTTGACTTACAAATGCATGATATTTCCAATATCCATCATCTAATCCAGACATTTCTATTCCCATAGTAGACTATGAGGGTATAATCATTTCTCAGTACTACAGGATGTGTAGTGCTTCTCTAGTTAAGAATCAGATTATTCTGATTAGTCTTTGTGGAAATAGAACAACACATTGATAGAAAGCACAATTTAGATAACTATCTTCCTAACTATAGACTTTTGTATCATTAATGGCCTGATAGTTTGACCTAGCTGATGCCATGTGTTATAAGTAGACAACAGTAAACCCATTTTTCATTTTCACAATTTCATGATAAGTTTACTAGAGTAGGAGAATCAAAGGATTTCATTATAAGTTTACTAGAGTAGGAGAATCAAAGGATATAGTAAAGTTATAGAAAACAAAAAATTTAAGGAATTAAAAATAAAAGGTGTTGACAAGGCTCCATGAATATCATATTTTTCAACACATTACATGCTGCTATTTGTAAAAATACAAAATATAAACAAACTTTAGATATTTCAAGAGCACAAAACTATCTGTCTTGTTGTATAGAACACACAGTATAGTGTTGGGTGGTACTAACTTCAGAGAAATAAGAATGGGAATCACAGATGGCAAGAAATGTCACTATTGCAGGGATGGATTCTGGTGGCAGAATGTTCTCTGATTTTAGGGGCAATAATTTTGGATGTCCTCTTTCAATCCTGAGTCAAACCAACTCTAATTTCAAGTTAAAGATGTTTCAGATATTGATTAGGGAAGAACTAGGTCCTCTTCAAAAGTAACCAATATTAACAAAGTTCATTTATTGCTTATGTAAAGCCCAAATGCCTGCTCCCGATAAGCAAGTGGCTCTCCTACCAGCCATTTCCTGCTTTTGGTTCCACCATCTTCTGCAGGACCAAGGTCATCATGATCATCTGTATTAGGCCAGAGGCAGAAGTGAGAGGGCAGGGAAGGCTCCCCTACTGAAAGTGACACATCGGCAACTTTCTCTACTCTCATGCAAATGGCCCTGCCAGTGGAGCTTGGGAATGTAAATTCTGCTCACCAATTCCGGATGGTGCAGAAGTGGCACACAATTTGGTGAATAAAGTTGTTGGTATTTCCCCCTGGTTTCCCCCATCATCTCACTCACCGTTCCTTTTCTTCCCAGAACGACTCTCTATTAATAGCGAAATCTCTATTAATTTCCCAAGCTTAGTAAAGGTTTATCAAAACCAAAATTTACATGAGATCTATGAGATCAATTGGTGATCCATCAGTAAGTGTAGAGACATTCAAAAAGTTTACTATATATAAATAATCTAGCTAATTCAGACACATAAGATTTTTCTATCTCTTTGGTATTACCTCAATTCTCCTTTTTCAATTTGATAGTAAGGTAAACTTACCTTTAAGTTTTCCTAGTAAGAATTTATCTTTTCTAGATCCCTGAAAAGAAGACTTCCTTTTTAGTATTCACTTGCTAGCTCTTATTTTTAAAAGATAGGGACATGCCTCTGTAGCATGTAACTCTTCCCTTTAATAGTCACATGTAGTGTTAAACTGACCAGAGAAATCGTTTCCTAAAGGAAGTTAGAGTGCAGGGTCAAATGCTATCCTTGCTTATATTGGCTGTCTGGTTCCTGTTGCAATGCTGCTTCTTTCAGACGGGACAGAAGACAATGACAGGGCTCAAAAAATGCCTTTGTGACCAATATGACGATCTTTATTTTATGACCCTCATTGTCCATGATGTACGAACAAGGTTTTTCCAAACACTATAACCACAAAGAAAACATCTAGTTTCTTAACATGCCTTCTCTATTCAACTGACCCTCCACTCCAAAGTCAGAGGAAACCAATTTGCTTGAAGAACCAGACCTGATTTTCAGTGTCTTCCCCAAAGCCAAACATTTCCAGGTTCATAAAATACTCTTTTACCTTAGAGGGTCTGTGCTAGAAGTTATCTCACAGAAACATTTTGAGGAATTTTAATAAACATTCTGTATGCCTCTTAGGAGAGACATTAAAGACCGGGTTTCCCCCATTCCTTTATTAGGATAATTAGCAGGACAGTGGATTGGCCCATCTCCTCTCTTAGTTTTCCTATAGGACATAAGCTGACTTCATCAACTCTTCTAATTTTAATTTTTTTAAATAGATCAAATAGTCCTGGTCCCCCAAATTTGTGATGGAACTGATGCTCAGGATAAAGACAGGAGGAGTTCTTATATGTAAACTTTTGGAAGAAGAAAAGACTATTTTGTCTATATTTAATACTCCAATCTCACTAAGATCACGTATATTGCAAAGTTCATCAAAATCTGTTTTTTGAGACATATACAGATGTTTTAAAAATCTATTTTAAGCTTTTATTTATGTATTTATGTATTAGTTAACTGTAGTATAATTGACAAACAAAATTATATATATGTAAATTATATGATGATTTGATATACATATAAATTGTGAAATGATTACCACAATCAAGTGAACACATCCATCACCTCACAGTTACCTTTTTATTTTATTTTATTTTATTTTTATTATTTTTTTGGTGAAAACACTTAAGATCTACTCTCTTACCAAATTTTAAGTATTATTAACTACACCATTACTAACCATAGTCACCACCCTGTGCATTAGATCCTTAGAACTTATTCATCTTCTAACTGAAAGTGAACCCTTTCACCAAACTGTCCACATTTCCTCCAGCCTCCTAGCTCCTGACAACTACCATTCTCCTCTGTTTTCTATGAATTCAGGTTTTTTTCTTTTTCTTTTTTTAAATTTCACGTGTAAGAGATACTATACAGTATCTGTCTTCTCTGTCTGTTTCTCTGGCTTATTTCACTTAGCATAACGCCCTTCAGTTTCATCCGTCTTGCTGCAAGTGGCAAGGTTCCCTTCTTTTTAATGGATGAATACTGTTCCACTGCATATATACACCACCCTTTTTTTATCCATTCATTCACCGATGGACACTTAGGTTGTTTCTGTATCTTAGTTACTCTGAATAATGCTGCAATGAACAGAGGAGTGCAAGACAGCTCTTTAAGATATTGATTTCTCAATCAATTATTAAATAATTAAATGCTTTTGTTTAGTGAAACTTGCTTTGGATCTACAAAAGCAAATGTTAACCTGATTCAGGTATACCCAAACTAGAGAATATTTAAAGAAAATCCAATTTTCTTATGGCCAAATCATCATAACTAAAGAATAAACAAGATGCCTTTCCCATTTGCTCGAAGGAAGAGGTAATCAGGTTTGGCACTGACCAGTATACAAAAAATTTTGATCCTTGATATTTGTTCTCTCTGAAGATTAAACATTATCTCTATGATTCTCTTCCCCTTACCCAGATTTACTGTCATTCATGTAGAATTCTCCTGCTTTAAGGATGTGGGAGATAAATTTTAGGTCAACCCTGACAGAATTATCTCAATTTCAGATTTAGTCCTACTGAATTATTAAGCTGTCTTGAGAATAAAGCCGAACTTGAATTTTATTTGTTAAGCATCTAGTTCTAAGACTGTAAGTGTTAGCCTTTCCAACAGAATTTTGAATCATTTGAGATGGCTCCTTGTTCTTCAGTAAAGATAGTGTGGCGAGAGTCCTTGTAGCAAGATCAGACATTTCCAGCATTCCCTTTGTTACAGGAAGGGTAGAAGGAAACTTCAGAGGAAAGATAACAGAGAGAAAAGGAAAAGGAGAGGTGACAAGGGATGCTACTCAAAATTGCAAATAAACAAGAATGGGCAATTAGCAAAGCAAGAGTCAGCTATCTGAAGAGAAAAGAAACCCAACTGCTCTTAAAACAGGTAGAAAAGTGTCTTTTTACCCTGGGAGAAAGTGCCCTTCTAATCGGAGAAGAACCACAAAGCTTACTGGGCTACTTTTGAAATCTAAACCTGTTCCTCTCCTCTCCTGGATTCTGGGATTAGTTCTTCTTCTGTGAGAAGAACTATTTGATGCATAACTTGACAATACAATTTGGTGGTTTGGCTAGAACCTGGATGAAACATGTATCAAATGTTTGGTGGCTTCTATTTGCCATGGTTCAGCAGTTTCCATTTTTAAATAGGTATTAATCTTGTTGAAATATTTACTTTATTGTGGTGAGTTGCAATATATCTCTATTCTGCCAATGAGATTCTGTGGTAAGATTAGCTCTGTGTTTTTAATGAAAATGATTCTAGAAGTTTACTTTATGGGTGCTGTCTTATCGTATTCATTCGCATGGAATATAGATAAATACAAATACCATTAACAATGAGAAAACCTCAAAAAAAATCATAGTTCATTATAGATACAGCGCCCAAAGTTTGGGCATGTTAGAACAAAAAGCTTTTATTTTTTTTTTATTTTTTAATGTTTATTTATTTTTGAGAAAGAGAGAGAGAGCACGCGCGCAAGCTAGTAGGGGAGGGACAGAGAGAGAGGGAGACACAGAATCTGAAACACGCTCCAGGCTCTGAGCTGTCAGCACAGAGCCCCACGCAAGGCCTGGACCCATGAATGATGAGATCATGACCTGAGCTGAAGTCAGTCGCCTAACCAACTGAGCCACCCAGGCACCCCAAAACAAAAAGCTTTTAAATGTAAAAGTTCTTAGCCTCTAAATTTTCTATTTTTAAAAATTATTCCCAGAGACTAAATCTAATGGAAGCTATTTTCCCCTCTTCACTCACACATTTCTTTCTTAATCTCCAAAATTTCCCACCTTTGTAATAATGATCATCTTCTATACCAGTGACTCCTGAATTTTGGGATTTTACATAAATACTTTTTAAATAAATAAAAACTGGAGACCAACAATAAGATTGGCAATCTTTTTTCCAAATTCACATATGACAAAAATCATCATAACAATTGTCATCATTTTCTCATAGAACAAAAGACACTTTTACACCAAAAATAAATAAATATTATTTGTATGAAAAGCTTGCTACATCATCCTTACTTTTCACATTCTGTCATTCTTTCAAAGATCAGTACAAACACATGTACTGATCCATCAGAATCTCTCTTTTCTAGCATATGATCACAAAATAATATTACTTTGTTAATATCATTCATGCTGTTTTGTATTTAACTTACTTTGCAATATATTCGAAATGTTCCTGTGTGTTTAAGGACATTCCTTTCAGCAACATCAGTCTCTTACACTCCAGTGTATGTATAAATAGAGAAGCAGTTTCAATTGAATGAATAAACTGCACAAATACAGTGGAGTATCTCCAAATCCTCTCTACAGAAAAGAGGGATATTTCTCTTCTATTTCTTCACAAGAGAAATTATTATAATTATATAGTGCTGTACATAGTGATTAATTTGCTCATGAAGAAGTGAACTTATACAAGAATAAGTGGATAAGTATACCTTGCTAAGGGGGTAGTCCTCTGTTTAAATGGGCTTTTCTCACTTAGGAGAGCTGGACACCCTCATTGAAGGTGGGTCAAGATGGCGGGGGTGGAGGCAGCATTCCTTAGAAATACTTTGAAGGGACATTTAAAGGACAGAATCTTACCATCAACCCTGTGCGGAAGCCATAGAAGGATCCTCCTCACAAGTATAGAATATAGATTTTAGTTTTAGGAACCACAGGAGCAGTAAAATCCAAAGTCTTAAGACACTGACCCACTATTAAATTAATAAAGCTTTCTATCCTATACCTTCACTTCCTCTCCGTACCAACTGGCATGTTTTTTCTCCCTTGCTTTGTGTCTTTTCTCAACTTACGCTTCTTCATTGTTTTGGCTTCCTAAAATCCCATCTTATAATACAACATAATAATAAGGATTGTGGATTACAAAGCGATATAAATCTGAATTTGAATGTAAGCTTTGCAAATGGTTAACTGTTTGGACATACCTCATCTCATTACATGTCAGTTATATGAACTATAAGATAAAATTAAAGTAGTAACTAATTTAAATTTAACGAAATGAGATACTAGGAGTAAAATAGCTGCTCCATTGGAAATGGTTAGTACTGCTGACCAAGTATGCCTAAGGACTATCGTGGTCCTGACTTTACTCATAGCATTATTTGGAAGCTTTGGCTCCCATGCTAACACAATTGTTATCTCCATATTACCCAATTTAAGTTTCCAAGAAAGTGATCTATTGACCTAATAACAAATCTATCTTCCATAGCAGGACAGTTTATAGTTATATGGCTAACCTAGAGATTGGCTGTCTTCAGCCAGTTATGTAGTCTTGTCCTAATGGCTGTGGGAGGGAGGCAGAGGTGCAAATGCAATATGTAGTCTCATAAATTTCCCATTTTAGTAGTCACCTCAGACAGGGCTGTCTCACTTAGAAAGATCTGCGAGTATAACAGATTTTAATTAACATGTTGAGTTCATTCACCAAGAAAAAAACCAGAAGATACTCTATTTTGAAGTAAATGCACTGGTGATCTTATCCTGTGATTAACTATTGGTATAATATTGGGGTTTGAAAGACCCTGGTATCTCACTGGTATTGTTATGATATATAAATATGGTCTGCTAAAACTAAGAAATGTAAACCAACCAAAGTGAACCAAATATACATGTAGTTAAAGGGTTGTGAACCTGTAGACATGTTTAGCCCAGGTTCATTTTGACATATGGGCAGGAAACTTGGTTAGTTTGTTCTTACTGTATCCAAACCCATGATAATGTCCTGCTTTGAAAGACAGAGATATAGAAACAGTATAATTACTGATGGAAAACTAGTGCAGATAAAATAAGAATAACCCAAGCTTTCATTCAAACCTCAAACCATAGGCCCAACCCAAGACTTTTTTTAGGTTCGTATAGGTTCAAATAACTCTGGACTTTGGAAAACATCATTTTCTCAAAGTGACATTTCTTACTTCGTACGCTTAAGAATAAGCAGAGTAAATATAGAATATACAGACAACTTCTGTTCAGAATGTGGGTTCCTGGCTGGGCTTTTGCAATTGCTTGCCAGCTGATGAGCTAGAACAAAGAGAGAATGCAAAGGATGTAGGTAATCCAATTTAACACTTATTATTGACTCCCTTGAAGAGCCCAAAACACTATCAAATGACATGAAGCTTAATCTCAAAAAACAAAAAAAAACCCTATAATTATATAATATCTAATCTACAAGGGCAAGTGTAGATTAAAATCCCCCATATGTATACATCTCCACCTTACTTGTTTTTGTTTTTTACTTTCTGACAAATTTCAGTGGATTTATAATGACAACAGGACTTTCTTTCTAACCCTCTTTTGTTATTTTTTTCTATTTTCTTCCTTTATCTCCCTCTCTTCTATTCCTTCCCTCTCCTCCTTTTTCTTTTCTTTTTCTTTTTCTTTCCTTTCTATGTATTAAGGGCTGAATGCATATAGTCTGATATTAGAGTTACAGGAATATTATAAGACTCTTTTGTTCCTAGCAAGTTTATCACCAGGTACCTGTTTTTCCCCTAAATGGAGGGACTGCAGTAGACAACAACATACACTGTGTCTTTCTAACTGACCTTAGAATGAAATTTCCTTATACCTTTCCTTTTCCCTTCCTCAGAAGTATCTACAAATTTTTGTCATCTAAGCATACTTCCTGAGGAGACCAGATTGAAGATCTATTATTCGTCTGCTTAGCCCCCTCCTTCGCTTAAGAAATAGTTCTTTCCCAATACTCCATGTGGTCCTGATGAGAATTGCTATCTAGACCAAGTGTTGATAGATCCAGACGCAGGCCCAACTAAAAGTTATGTCAAGTTTTTCAAATGAACCTAAAGGAAAAAAGGCAGCCCCTCCCCAGTGGTCACATTCCTGGTAATATGGAGAGACCCAGTCTGAGAATGAAATCAACTATCCACTGAAAGGGGGAGATGAAAGTCATCAAGGGGTCCTGGTGCTATTTGTGCCCCTGCTTCTAACTGTGCCCGAGGCAGAGAGTAAATGCCCAATAATACCACGCTCGACAATTTAGAGTATGAGACATTCATGGGAGAGTGAGCAATAAATCAAGTTGTGACTGAGCAAAGAGTACGCACATCTTTTTTTTTTTTTTTTTTTTTTTTTTAGCTTGATGAATTCAATAGCGTTTCTCTTATCATAATGAAGGTGCCCGGAATAAAAGAAAAATTGAGGGCCAGATAGGTCAAAAGGGTGCTAGGTAGAAGAGAAAAGCTGAGACTTATTGAGATGAAGAGGACTGAATTGTCCTGAGAAGTGTGCCCGTCACAGATTCTCGTAGAAAAGATGGGTGATTTTAAGTGACCTAATATCAGACAGACTTTGGTTCAATTCCAGTTTTGCCTTTTAAGAAGAGACTGACATTGAGCAAGTTACTTGCCCTCTGTATTTCTATTTTTTTGATTTTTAAAATGAGACAAAAATACTACCCCACTTGTGGAGTCAAGGTTTAAAAATGCCACTGTGTACAGCTCTCAGGAGAGCGTGTAGAACATAGTAAATGCTGGGTAAACGGTGGTCAGTGTTGTTGACTGCTTTTCTGAGAGAGCTGTGCAAGAGCAAGCTTCTCCAGTCAGTTTGACTCCTTGTAAAGCAGTAAACAGATAGAGTAGAAGCCCACACGTTCTCCCTCTGGCTGGAGGGGGTAGTAACTGCCAATGAAACCAAACTCCAGGGATGGTGCACAACTAAAGCCATCCAGTGTGAGACAGCAATGGAGAGGTATTGGGAAGACCATGGACCAGAGAGGAAGGGAGATGTTTGAAACTGAGTAATCATGCTTTGATGTGTCATCTCCTCTGGTAACAAGAATTGGGGTGAATATGTTAGAGTGAAGTCTTACAAACTAATGTCCTTCATTTTATGTATTGTAACTTATGTAGGAACACCACCAAGAGTCTGCTTATTAATTCAACAGATTTTCATTGATCCCCCATTATAGGTCAGGCATTGTGCTGGGCACCATGGTGAAAAGAAGAATTCACGATCTTCTGTCCTCACAGGGATTCCAATCAAGTCTGTTTCCTTGGTTCTTCATCATGACAGATACTCATTTCCAGGGAGTTCCCACCCACGATCCCTATACCTATTTTATAATTATTTTTCCCCAAAGAATACAATGTGTATGCTTTACAAGCAAGTGGGTACTGGCTATATTTGTATCATCAGAGAATGAATACAACCGAGAAATCATTATTTTCAATGTGAGTTGTTTTGCTCTATGTTTTTCTTCACCAGCCTTGGTAACAACCTGGCAAATGGTCTGGTGCTTTTATGATGCTGATTTTGATGTCTACTTTTGCTGTCAATTCTTCTGAACACCATGTGACACTGCCACTTATTTTCAGTGGTTTCTGGCACCAAGCTCAGGAATAATTAAATAAAAGCATATCAACCTCCAAAACGCTATTCTTGTATTTCCCTCCCAACACAAGCTTTTGGCTATATGTCAGCACTATTTTTTTTGCCTTTGTTATTCTTTTTTTCAAAAACAGACATGTTCACCATATTTCCAGAATAACCTACTAGAGGAAAGCAGTACACACAGAGGGAGACTGGTAGTTTTTACAGTACATTTGAAATGCTCAAAATGTTATTTTGAACTGGTATCAGAGGGGCCTCCAAATTACTTACAGTATAATTAGAATTTTTACATGACAAAATTGCTGTGGGGAAGAAAGCCACTATTCTGTGATCTCTAATTTGAAGATAAAAAATCGACACACCCTCGTTATAGTCATATGACAAATCAGTAGTGTTGTCAAGGAGAGAATCTCGTCAAGATTTCTAGTCAAATGTGCCATCTACTTCATCATAACGAAACTGAAATATATGAATATAATAATGTTGTCAATTCAATGAATCATTTGCTTCATTATCTTCAAGTTCTACCTCCCGTGACCTACGTAGGCTATTAAGCCAAGATTAAATAATGAGTTACCTACTGAACTTTAGAACAATTTATGCATAAAATAGACTCTGCTTTGCCCCAAACTTACCCATGGCCAGCAAGAGCAAGTGCAGAGAAAGTTGACTTTACACATGCATAGACAAGTTTACACATGTGCAAATACACATGTACACATGAAAAGAAGAGATAAAGAAGCAGATGGCTAAAAGGAATGGCCTTTCAAAGGAATCTACACTGGCTATCACAGTGAAAGTCATCTCCTTTCTCTTTGGAGCATATTCAACTTCTAGAAGAAAAATGACTTGAGAGAGAGAGAAAAGAAAGAAAGAAAAGAACTAATAGGGGCACCTGGGTGGCTCAGTCCATTAAACATCCAACTTTGGCTCAGGACATGATCTCACAGTTCGTGAGTTTGAGCCCCGCTTCAGGCTCCGTGCTGACAGCTCAGAGCTTGAAGCCTGCTTCCGATTCTGTGTCTCCCTCTCTCTCTGCTCCTCTCTGTTCACCCTGTCTCTCTCTCTTTCTCTTTCTCTCTCTCTCTCTCAAAAATAAATCAACATTTTAAAAAAAGTACTAATATTGAAGAGCCAATTCTATTCTAGTACTTGAGCTAGGCTCTTGTTATGTGGATCATCATATTTTAACCTCTCCTATACTTTGTGTTACCTCTTATATTCAGTATGTACATAGGAGTTTACAAAGCTCAAGAAGGCTGGGTAGTTGCTAAAATTCATGAAGCTAGGGAGTAATAACCCAGAATGCACATCTCAATTCTCACGGACTCCAAGGCCTACATTTTTCCTTTTATACCGTATTGTGTACTGATGAGCAATTATTAGGATAAAATTGTAGGGTTCTGTTTTTGTCGTTGAATAGATTGGGGCTGACTTTCAGCTTACATTATGTCTCTAGTAGTTTATCCACAACATGGCATCCAGTAGAAAACTCCTCAAGAATTTGGGGGGGATTTTTTCTTCTCCTCTTCAGTCTTTCCACTGGGGGATAAGTTGTGGGGTTCTTTTTTCATTGATTTTATATTTAAAGTCTACTGTGGAAGCTTTCCCTATACTTTTTATTATTTATCTTTTTATACATTCCCCACTGAGTTTTCAAAATAAAAAATTATTTATAATGATTACTATATAGGAATATAGAAATATAAGCTAGTTTGATGTTTTGATACATTTTTGGGTATCATTTATTCTGGTGCTTCTGCTTATTTTGTTTTACTTTTCCTCCCATCAATCAAACATGAATATCTCTTATTCTATATCCTAGGATGTTTGAATGTGTAAACTTGAGATGTTAGTAAAAACTACAGTAAAAACTCATGATTCTATAGTAAAAACTAATGATTCAGGTAGAATGGGCTAATCAGCTCAAGCTTTACTTAGAGGAGTCAAAAAAATATTATAGGCATCATTCAATTACAGTTTGCTCACTTTCTTGAAGGCTGTATAGGTGAATACAGTTACGTCATTTTGAAATCATTTCATGACTTTTATACGTTTTATCTCTGCAACTGGGTTTACAGAGAGCACACATCCTGGCATGGTTGGGCCAGGGCCAATGGGGTGCTGGAAAGGGAATAGGCTGTGCAGGAATGCTGCCTCCTGGCCATTTCAATCAGATACAAACTGAAATACCCAACGTTTCAGGAAAGACACTGCCTGAGTAAGGCTGTGTGTGTGTCGAGACTTCCCTTCGAACCCTTGCATTCTTTTCTACCATGTGTAGCGTAGGCTATGTTCTTCTATAATTATAAATGTATGTTTCCCATCACCACAAAGACTTCTCATTGCTTGAAGGAAATGCAGCTTCAAAGAGCTTAAATTGTGACGGGCAGGCCCCCTTCTGAGAGCTACCATCGCTTGGGGGCGATTCCTCCTCCAGCTCCTCCATGGTAACACCCTGGCCAGCTCTGCTGGCTGCTTCTCACCACAACTGGCCTGAGGCTTGGTGGTTTTGGCTTTTGAAAAGAGCATCTTTGAATTTTTGATAATGTAAATCTCAATATTGTCTTTTAAAGAGTATTTTTGAAGCATGCTCCTTTACTATCTAGAAGGCAGAAAGGGTTCCAGTCTTTTTTGATTCTAAACTTCGCACACAGAGGATTTTTGAAGAGAATTGGCACTTTGATTAGAGGGTAAACTTCACATGGAGACAGTTTCAGTTTGCAGTTGCTGAGAGTCAAAAGTAAAGTGACGTGCAACAAAAGAAAGGATATAGAAATATAAGTTTAAAATGTGACGATCTAAAAAAACACGTAACATAATTTATGACAGTAGCAGTTTGAGAGGAAAAATATGTGCTATTTTTAACCATCTTTTAAAAAACTCTAACAATTACACTTTTTGAAAGGCTCTCCAAGACAGCAGCTCCCGAGAATGAAATCATGTCAGCCAGTAATTATAACAGGTTACACAACCTTGTGCCAGGCACTGTGCTAAGTTCTTTTCAAAGTTCATCTTATGTAATACTTCCAATCAACTTACAGCATTACTAGTATTATCCCATTTTACACATGAGAAATATGAGGTACATAAAGATCAAGAAATTTGCCCAGAATCACACACCTGGAACACTATGAAAGTAAGTTTGGAAACCAGATCGTGAAACCTCATAACTTGTGCCTGGAACACTTATGTTATGCTCTTATGAACATGGTTTCTTTGGGGATAAATTTCAAGCGACTTTGAAGAGTACAAAACACAAAAGCTTGAATTTCTCCCTACTGATTCTTGGTGGTGCCCGACCTAAAAAATATCCCCACAAGCGTGCTCTCACAGTGACATATCAGAACTTACAATCCTACAGAAAATGAATCTTTCTTAAATGAGAACAATAAAGTAGGTATCATTTAATGAGTGTTCATCATATCCTAAATAGTACACAAAGTGCTTTACAGAAATGTTCTCATTTTAATCCACTCACAACTCCGTCAGAGATTATTACTTCCATTTTGAGTTTGTGGTGATTTGGGCTTAAGAAAATTGTGTAACTTGCTCAGTGGCACACAGTAAGGGGTGGAGCAAGAAATGGAATTGACGCCTGCCGGTTCGATTCCAAATTCCATGCTCTTGAATGTAGCATTCAATTGCCTTCCCACAAAGACAAAAACATGAAAAGGTACATTTACTGAGCATACACAGAGTATCAGATATTCTACTGGGAAGTTCATGTATAGTTTCTTAACCACACCTATTTATTTTATCAGTTTTCATTATATTTGTTTTTCAGATGAAGGCTATTCCTCAATCACCTTATTTTTTTTTTCTACATAAAGCTTGGAGAAGATAAGAGGTAAGTTCCAAAAATCAGAGAGGAAACTTCTCTCTCATTCATTACATAAACTAGTAAAACAGACATGACCTCTGGAACCCACACCCATCCGCAACTATTCTAGCCATGATACTATGAAAAAAGAAAGAAGGAAGGAAGGAAGGAAGGAAGGAAGGAAGGAAGGAAGGAGAGAAAGAAAGAAAAGAGGAAAGAAGAGAAAAGAAGAGAAAAGAAAAGAAAAGAAAAGAAAAGAAAAGAAAAGAAAAGAAAAGAAAAGAAAAGAAAAGAAAAGAGACTTCACAACCTCCTTTGATAATTCATGGAAATTTTCACACATCATACTGCACTGTCAGAAAGGTCATACTGAAACTTTAATGTAAATAATACATACTTCTCTTTTTAAACTTCTAAAAACCACAGCACCTTTCCTTCAATAGTGAGTAGTAGTTGTAATAATAATGGTTTTTTATTATCCCTTTACTGTTCAAAATACCATCTTTCACAGCACAGCTGAAAGGCAGTATTATCTCTTCTGCTTCAGTAATGTGCTTGGTACTGAACTGGTTTTAGCACAAACTGCTTTTATGATCTTATACTATGGCATTGGTTAGGGATGAGAAAGTTTTATTTGCCTCACCACTGAATCTGCAATGTCCAGATAAGTAGAATCGTATTTTATGGCATCAAATGTTTTTTAGACACTCATTCTGATACGCAATTACTGATGACTCTGCTCCTCCAAATTCAAATGCAAGAAGAAATGCAAAGTTATGAAGTATTTTTCCAACTCTGTGTAGCTTTGGGAAGATGGAGGCCATCTCGTGATTTATAGCAAAGGTATCCCTCAAAGTTGCACAGGGGTTTACCATTTACTAAGAACTAAAACACACCAATGACTATGGTGGCCTAGGTTCTAAAAAGGCAAAGGATTATATGGTAGAGATGGAGACATAAAGAATTAATCAAAAAGGACAATAAAATCGGGGAAATCAATCACAACCCTGATGGCAGCTGCCTCCAGATCAAATGAAAGGCTAAAGAATCCAAGCTCCCGCACGTGGGCGTGTTGTTTGAACCAGCTGTCAATGTCAAATAGAGTATCGAGTCATTTTATCTCAGTGATTCACAAGCAGGTCTGGGCCATACCAGTGAGACTGATTGTTCGACGCAGAAAATGAGATAATGAACCTCAAAGCAGCCTGAGATCTAGTTTTGGCTTTACTCTAATCCTGGCTTAGATTCTGGTCTTGCCCTTCCTGAAACGTCGAGGCCAGCATTGTCAAGCACTGCCAAACTCACCCTGGATATAGTGTTGTTTAACTACCATCTGCAGGCTTAAATAGACCCCCTCATCCCATTCACTTCTGGACTTTTTTTTTTTTTTTAACCTGACGCATGCTGGGATTAAGAAACACCATTTGAACACCATCATACATAGTCTTTAGTCACTCCTACTGCCAGGTCAACCTTGACCTTGGAACAGAGGCTTTTCATTTGTTTCTGGGTCTCACTCTCCACCTTTTCATCCAATTCAGGTGATTATATCTGTGTACTTTTTGTGCCTGAGTTTCACATTTAATAACCTTTCCAACTCCCTTCTTGCCCTGCCAGAGCTTAAGAATCCAAGAGATTAGGCCCAGGATGGAGGAAGGAGGATATTCAAGGGTTGACAACTAAAGATTTATTCCATAACTTGTAAGGTTCTGGAATGGAGAAATTGTAGTGATGATAAGCTAAGGGTATCCTTTGCCAAAGCTGCCTGAAAATAATACCCTCTCCTAGCTATCACTCAGTGTGCTTCCCAATGCTATCAGAAGAATGGCAGTGAAGAGTCGTGTACCATTTCTCCATATTAATATATATATCTATAGATACATATAAATATAGATATATCTATAGATATGTATCTATAGATATATCTCCAAACATACTTGCCTCCCTCAGGCTTAACCAAAACCAGAAGATACATTGGCTAGATCATGAGGTTTTTTTTTTTAATGTTTATTATTTGAGGGGGGGGGGTGGGGGAGAGAGAGAGACAGAGTGTGAGCAGGGGAGGGGCAGAGAGAGGGAGACACAGAATCTGAAGCAGGCTCCAGGCTCTGAGCTGTCAGCACAGAGCCGGATGCAGGGCTTGAACCCACGAATGAGAGACCATGACCTGAGCTGAAATCTGATGCTTAACCAGCTGACCCACCCAGGCGCCCCATTAGTCTTTTTTTTTCTAATTAACATTTTAAAAAATCAGAGTTGTGTAGGCACATTATTTAAAGAGTCCACAAATTCCATCCAGCTTATAAAAACAGCAACCCCTGCCTAAGCCTCCTCACTCCCTAGAGGCAACTCTTTTCAGCACCTTGATCTATTTCTTTTGGCCTTAACCTCAGATTTCTAAATCACATGTATATACTACTGCTGTTTAAGCTTGTTATTTTAGGTAGTATCTATTCACTTCCTACTACTGAAAATGAGGATATAGATGTCTTACAACCCCATTTTCTGCATCTTACTCAATTTTCCAGCATTCGATATTCTCTCTGTCATGAAATGGGTTCTTCACTTGGCTTCTGGGACACCATTCTCTCTTGGCTCTTCCTGCCTCCCCAGCAGTTCCTTCTCAGTCCTGTTGATTCTTCCTTGCCTTCCCAACCTGTTAACAGTCACAATTCAGGCCTAGGAACTTCTTCTCTATCTACACTCACTTCCCAGATAATCTCACCAAGCCCCATGGCACTAATTGCCAACAACATGCCTACATCATGATTCTTGTTAGTCCACCAGACAGAAGTTACTGCCTCATTCTTAGGCACTGAATTTTTAAAGTAGCAGTACACTAATTCCAGTAGAATCTAAGGAAAAGGAAATGATATTTTCTTAGTGCTGTTTTTGATTCAAAAGAAGTTGCCATTCTTACCTGCTGACATAGGAATAAATCTGTAGAAAGAAAGTCAAGAAAACTTATGTGCAATTTCCATTAATAGAATCTCTGTCACAGGGAAGGGAGAACCAAAGCCAAGAAGAGCCATCAATAAATTTTTCAGTGTTGCTGAATCAGGCATGGGTAGTCTGAAGGGTGTACTTAGCTCAATTTCTGATTGAGCATTATGGCATTGTGGTTCAATTGGATAAAGCTTAAAGCTTTCCTTTTATAATAATTTTAATTTGTATTTTTTCCCTGATCTTGTGTTCTCTGATTAGCTGTTTTGTCTAATGCCCAAATATTTTTTTCTTCTAACACAAACCTTAATTATTGATGGGAACTTGGTTCATCAGTTATGGTTTTGTGATAGCTGCTTCTTCTGAACAGAAGAAATGGGTAAATGTACATATTTACTACTTCTATTGCACTGACTTCACAAAACTATTATGGATGCCATTAGAATATATTCCCTCAACTTTAGTAACCATCAGTAAGTGACAGGCCAACTGTCTAGACCTTGGGGACAGAAAAGCATCATTACAATTTGGTTCACCATCACAGGCTTTGTAATAACAATGACAAAACAAAAAGATATGGCAGCTAAAAGAATATTTTTAAAAATCAAGGCTGCTTAACCTGAAGAGAGAAGGGAGCAAATGATAACGATGCTTAAATATATCAAACTGAAAGTAACTAGTTTTTTCCCCCTCTGAAAAGACAAAACTTAAAGGAATGTTTAGATTTTAGTAAGAATGTTGGTTGACATATGGAAGAATTTCTTGATTTCAGAGAAGTTGAATACTAACTAACTTATGATCATGGGCGACTGATCTCTAAAGATGTTGAAACAACTTTCTGCATTAAATATACATAGGATTGTATAAAGGCAAAAATTACATCATGTATTATCTTCATGTGTCTCTAATTCTGTGGTAAAAGTAATAGCCACAGTGCATTGAGTCCTTTCTAAAGCTAAGCACTTTATATTTGTTATTTCATTCAGTTCTCAACACAACCCTCTAAGGTTTGTATCACTAGCTTCACTATTTGGACATGGAAATAGATTCAGAGAGATTGAGTAGCTTGCCCAATATATCAAATGACAGAGCTGACCCTGGACAGGTCAGCTTGGTCCCAACATTAAAGTTTTAACCATTAGGCATGTACTGTCACTATGACAGTGGCCACCATACTGAAAAATTTCAGAGTCTAATTTTGAAAGGTAATTTTGTAAGACTGTTTTCACAGTCAAGTCTTTTTCTACCTGATGTTCATGCTCTCCTTCAATTTGTAATTCCAGTTGCTTTTTACAATGCCTAATGTTTATTTTTTACATTCCCATCTTAACTACTAAGTCTAGGACATGGTTGACATTGAATCAACCATTCCAACTCTATCAACATTACATATTAGAAATGTAATTCAGCTAAATACTGAAAGGATAGATGCATCATGGCCAGTTCAACCATTAAGACATAGAAACTGTAGACATAAAGCTCAAAGCCTTTGGTTAAGAATGATCAGTCTATTTCTGATAGTTACACCCCAGGCTTTTCTGACTGTTTCTCTTATTTCCCTGTAGAACATGCTTAAGCCATGACAGCTCAGATTATAAATATTTTTCAGGCAAATGCCTGTGAGCTGCATAAGCAGGGCTGGTCTGAGAAAAATCATAATGTAGGTCAACTTCATCTTTGATCCCCACCCAGGTGTTTTCTCAGCATCCTTGTCCACAGTCAATTTCAAGATTCTATTTCCTTCTTTCCCACCCCATGTCTTAATGCTTGAGACACTTGATACGGCCTCACCTTTCATCCAATACCTCACACATGAGGATCCCCTATTAAGGAAAGCACTCTGGCCCCTACTTTATCCTCACGTCATCCCAAGACTACCTTCTATCTGGGCTCTCATTTTCTTATTGGCTTTACTCTCAGGCAAAGTGGTTTCCTCAATAGATTTCTCACCACCAGCAGGTTCACACTAACATTGTACCTATAGCCTGCTATCCCAGCCAAAAGGAGATACTCTTTCAAAAAGGCTTTATATCAAAGTAATCTAATGTCTGTAGCATGCCCATCACCAATGCACTTCCACTGGTCAGGGTTATTGGAGAACCCTGGGTGGTCAACCCCAGGTCATGTGCATTTCCATAGCAGGGAGTGGGTACAATATTAATTAGATTCACCTAAAATATACAATGTGAGTCTTATAATGCAAATAGATTTCTATTACTAAGAGATAAATTTTGCCATAAGAAAAAATATGTATCAGTTATATTTTGCATATTCTTAGTTATCTTTCTTGCCTTTTGGGGACACTTTTTGGCTTATTTTCCTTTTACTTTGCAGAGTTATAACTTAAACATGATTTTTTAGTCAAGTATAGGTCAATTGTAATAAAAATGAAAGAACAATCTACGGTTCTGATTTGCATATAATCTTCCTTTCTTTTGGGTAATGGGTTTTTTTCTAGAAAGGTCATACCAGATTATGTCTTCTGTTGATAAATCATTCTATTTTATTCATCAATATTCAAATTTCTTATTTCCAGTGCACAACTACATATTTTAAAACATTTGGAAGGCAAAACTGATAATTTCTGTTTAAAACCCATAATTAGTAGATTGAACCAACAACTAAGGTTGCTGATATTTGGTTGTTTTTGACCTACACATCTGGCAATTTCATCCAGTTCAACTTGATACATATTCACTATCAGCCTGGGTATAAAGGTATATTCTTTTCCTGTGCTCCATGTGTTGTGATGTTGTATACATAATATTCATGAAAGTTTCTTTGGTGAAAAGAGTAAGTTGATCAGATTAAATTGATTGTTGGTTTGATGATGAGTCACTTGTTAATCAATTCAGCGATTAGTGCAGATTAGGTGATGAGTAATAGACTTACTGAATAAGCACTATTGTTATTTGATTATTGCAAATAATCAAAATAGGACTTTGTACCAAGGCTTATTTCTCTCTTCTCTCCCTAACAGCAAGATGAGAGCAATCATCTAATAATTTAATCTACTGCTCAGCACTTCATCATTGTAATAATAAAAATTAAATAATTCTATGTACTATATTAAGCAAAGTGGTTTTCTAAAATTTTAGACACAGCTGTTTTCTGTAACTCCTGTGACATATCTATTTAACTCCCATCCAAGGCAGGCTTTCTTAGTGCAACCTTGCAGAAACAAATACTCTCATTTCCTGATGCTCTCAGCTATGGATTTGTGCTGTATGTGAAAGCTGTAACTGACCAGCAGTGGCATCTGCATCCACATTACATGATATCGTGATAAAAAAGAGACAAAACAATGATATGTTTTAAGTAATGCATTATTTCATTAGATTTCCTTCAATGACATTAGTGAATTCAAACTCTACCATTATTCAACAGTATTAAAAATGTCTCAGTGTTCTCTGAATATCTCAGGAGACAGGTTTTACGTATTTCTGACATGCTATGTACATGAAAGGCTAGAGGCATTCTACTACATGAAAGTATGCATAAAGTCTCAATCACAGAACGATAGATTACTTAATAAACTCGAACATTTTCTGAGCCGATAGGTTTCTGTTTGATGTAGGGAAGAGAAATACTTTTTTTAGTGACGTTTTAGGCAATAATGCTACTAATGGAACTCTTCCAAATTTAAGGAAAAAAACAGCATTTGTATTTTGGCCAGATCATATGTAATATAGCATTCACAATACTTTTGCAGACAGAAGTTGTTTCAAACCGTTCTATGGTGGAAGAAAAAAAAAAAAAAAAAATATATATATATATATATATATATATATATTTCTTTAAACCAGCTGCTCTATTATATTAATAGGTGGTTCCATTTTTATGTAAAACCTGAAGTGCTTATATCTTGATGAAATGCAAATGACTCACACCTGCCTCTTCTGAAACTTTCACCCTTTTCTGCTGCAGTCCTTATTAGCACCACGCTTATCCAGAACATACAGGTCAATAAGTGTTGCCATGAAAGACAAGAAAAAAAAGAGCTTTTCATTTTTCAGTGCTTGTCAACACACACAAGTGAGATACCTTCTGGATTTTTTAGAGAAAAGTCTGTGTAGGGCAACTCAAGCTTTGGCATAGGATCATGTTGTTCCTGCCAAATGAGACAATTAATTTATTTGAGTAGAATACATCAACATTGCTAGAGAAAAGTACTTCTATTGGACATGATGATATTTATTTTTATTTTATAAGCACTTATATCACACTTCACTAGGTACCAGGCATTGTTCTAACACCTAACAAATAATAATTCATCCAATACTTATAACCTCCACAAAGTAGGCATTATTTGTATCTCCATTTTATAGACAGAAGAGTTTAGACACTGTAAGGATAAGCAACTTGACCAAAGTAACACGTTAGCAATATCTGCTATGGATAATACTAAGGAAGTACTCCCTTAGCCAAACCATTGAACTTGGTTTTAATTCCTACCTTTTGCTGTCTTGGTCTTAGTCATGAGCCTCAATCCTAACAGCTAGATTTTGGTTGTGTGTGCTTATGTGTGAATCCCTTGGGCCCTGGTTGCTCTTGGACTGAAATTCTTTCTCATCAAGTCCATTGCCACCATCCGTAAAACTGCATTCCTATTCCTGTTCTAGACATGGCTAAAGGCCAGCTACCTGATGGATGCCGAATTTGGTCACTCCAGCCTATCACTTGAACTTTAAAGTACTACCTAGTCCTGGGGATTTACGGTTAGTAACTCCCTATTAGACTCATCTTTGAAGCTCACTTGAACTCTTATTTATTTATTTCTATAGTTTTATGTTTTAAAAACTGAAGTTACTTAGAATCATGTAAATCATACTATAATCATAACATATTTTAACACTTTGTCATATTTGATTGATTACTTAAAAATAAACAAAATATTATATATCAAATTAGAACCCTTTGTACACTTCTCCCTAATTGTATTCTCTTTCCTCCCTACTGAGAATTCACCACTAACTCCAAGTAGATGTGTAATATTGCCATGTATGTATTTTTTTTCTTAAATATAGGTGCATCCACACACACATACAAATCACAGAATTGTTTTAGGTATGTTTTAACTTTAAATAAACAGCATCACACTGTACATACCATTTGACAACTTCCTTATTTTCTAGATTTAATTCTGTTGTGATGCAAGTCTATTTCATTCTTGCTAACTGATGTGTAGTACTCATTATCCAATTTTACCAACATTTACTTACTCATTATAATATTGGTAGGTATTTAACCTATTTCCAAAGTGTCTCTATTAAAAGCCATGTTTGAGTAATAAAAAAACCCTCATATCTATTTGCATATCTGTAAGACATTTTATGTAATCAATTATCTTTAAACTTTTTGCCTTTGTGTCCTTTAAAGAGTTTCTAATACCTTTGAATTTCTTAAACATTTAAATAAACTAAACCTCAGATTCTATCTGGATTTTACCTATTTTTCCATTAATGTCCTCTTTTTTGTGCTAGGATACCATCCAGACTTGCTGATTGCATTTAGTTTTCAAGTCTCCCCAGTTTCCTTCAGCCTAAGACAGTTTCTCGGTCTTTTCTATTTTTCATGACCTTGATAGTATTGAGGAAAAATGGGTAAGTATTCTGTAAAACTCTAATTAAAAATTTTTTTCATGATTAGCTTGGGATTATAGGGTTTTAGAAAGAAGATCACAGTGTGAGATGCCCTCCTCATCATATCAAATCATGGGGTACATATCAAATCATGATATCCTTATGACAATGCTGGTAATATTAATGTTCACCAATTGGTTGAGATAGTTTTTGTCAGGTTTCTCCACTGTAAAGTTGTTATTTTTCCCTTTCTATACTTTATTCTTTTGAATCAAGCACTAAGTCTAATCCACCCTCAATGGGGACAAAATGGATTTAGTTCCATCTACTAAATGAGGGAATATTTATATATATTAAATGGAACTCTTCTTACACATTTCTAAATTGGCATCTAAAGTTGTTCATCTTCAGTTTAAATAGTTGCAAAAGCTGCAGTTTCCAAAATGTCATAATATTGACACCCTCAAATAAAATGGCTAGACCATACTTTAAAAGATAACCCATAGAATCTAAATACCATGGCCAATTGATATCCACTGTTACACATTTTTAGATGTCACATTAAAGAGCTCTTTTTAAACAAATATTTTACATTGTTCTTTTTCTCTTTGAACTCATATTTCCATCCATCCCAACTTCCTTAGAGAAAATTTTAAGTCATCTAATTCTTAAAGTATTTCATTGATACACTTGTCAGTCTAAATGTACTTTTAATTTTTAAAATATCTCTTGTGGTTTTAAGGTTATAATTGTCAAAAAAACGTTATTATGGATTGAGTTTCCCTGCAACTGTTTTTAGTAGACAATGCAGCAACATAAACCTATTATAGATTTAAAGGTAATTACTGAACAAAATGGTAAAATTTGCTACAGGATGCAATGATGTTACTCAGGTACAAAAACCACACTGCTTCTTCATCCAAAGCCTTTGTTTTTTTGCTGTTGTGGTATAATGTTTGATAAAGTCAGGTAAAAATGATTTTAGTATTTCTGTAACATACATTGAATGCACTATTGTCCTTGAAAAATTCCTGAAAAAAAGATGTTTATGAAGAACACACTGTATTTAAAATGATTATATAAATATTATAATTTATTTTGCAAAAAAACCCAAAAAACAGGTATTAGAGTATTTATAGCCATGTTCTAGGAAGTAATAGAAATTTATGGTTAAAAGAAATTTTCACAAAATTATTACAGAACTGTAAATTTTTATAATTCTATGAATTATGCTATTTGAAACTCCCTTTATCTGAAATATAAAATCATGGAGATAAAAACAAATTCCTTTTCACATTACTAATTATATTTGCCAGTTGCAAAAAAAAAGTGGCACCTTCACAAGTCATTTGTGGAAGTACTTAGTATTTGATAGCAAAGTACAGTAATTAAATTCAAAGTCATTACTGTATTTAGCAAAACAAATACTGTGTAAAGAAATGGCTTTGTAATTGATGATAATTTCTAGGAATTAAATATTAATTACATGTTTTACAAGAAAAGTACTTTATAATGTGTACACTAAGATATCTTTTTTTGGCAAGGAAAATAATTTAAAGTAATTTGGTAGTTACCGTTAAAGAATGTTTCATGTATAATGGTAGATACTCACTGAAAAAAACCAGTGAGGTTCAGAACAGTGTGGGGTATGGAATATTTGAAAAAACACAATGGTCCATGAGCCAAATGATCTGAAAGAATGACTAGTTTTGATGAATAAAAAATTATCAAGTAAACAGACAAAACCCTTAACTTTATGTATATAGCAATTAAATAAACACTGAATTTAACTTCATCTTTAGAATTATATTTGTTTTCTTCATGATTTAATTTCTATTTACTAAATTAATAAATAACAAAATAATAAGTCTAATAAATTAGAAATTCTTGTCTTTGGTTTTAAAATACTTTAAAATAAAAGAATAAAGCCTCATTCAAGACTTCATTCATTCATTCATTCAACATATATTTATGTTTTCTTTTTCTTTTTTCAAAAATTTTCTTTAATATTTATTTATTCTTGGGAGAGAGAGAGAGAGAGACAGAGAGAGAGACAGAGTGTGAGCAGGGGAGGGTCAGAGAGAGGGAAACAGAATTCAAAGCAGGCTCCAGGATCTGAGCTGTCAGCACAGAGCCTGACATGGGGCTTGAATCCATGAACCAAGATATCATGACCTGAGCCAAAGTGAAACACTTAACCAACTGAGCCACCCATGTGCCCCAGTATGTTTTGTTTTGTGTTTTCAAGATTTTATCTTCAAGCAATCTCTATAGCCAATGTGGGGCTCGAACACACAACCCTGAAATCAAGAGTCACATGCTCTACTGACTGAGCCAACCAGGTGCCTCCTATTTATATTTTTTGCTCATAGATCCTACAGCTTTGGGGATTGTCATTAAACAAATTAACTCCTAATTACATAAAAATTTAATTATAATTATGATAGTTATCATGAAAAAAGTTGTGCCTTACGAGTGTGTTTAATTGATAAGCAACACAAAGGACCATGTCAAGTCAAACCTTAGATCATCCCCCAAATCCTGAAAAAAATATTCATCTTGGCTCTGGTTTGGAAATAACTTAAGACTGTTTTCAAATTAAATGCCCAACACACATTTTCATTCTTACGTATGTCATCCCTTAAAGTATGTGTTGCTCTATTTAGTAATGTAATTAATATGGTAAAAATAAACCTAAATGTATAATTATTTTTGTACAATTAGGGGAGTTCTCTTTAATTCTCTGAATGTGACTTAATTTTCTGGCTATTTTATACTGCTTTTGGCCGATTTAAATCAGACCAAATTTTTACCAAGCTTCTCATAAGAAAAGGTCCTTATAATCTCTTGAGTTTGTTACTAATGAGAGCATTGTCAGGATTAGGTATTTTCTAGAACTCCTTTGAAAGTCCTCTCATAGAGGGAACATGAAGGAAACCAGGTAGTTCTAGGTACTATCCTCTTGGAAATATCCTTATGAAGTTATGTGGTGGATCACAGGTATATTGTTGCCGGATCTTCTGTCCCCCAGGGAGAAAAAGACATTCCTGAGGGTTTGCTAAAATTGCTCACACATTCTACTTTAATATTTTATTTTATTTTATTTTATTTCTTTTAGGGAAAGAGAGCATGAATAGGGGAGAGGGGCAGAGGAAGACAGAATCTTAGTGCAGAGCACAAAGCAAGGCTCAATCTCATGACGGCGGGGGGGGGGGGGGGGGGGGAGATCATGACCTGAGCCAAAATCAAGTGTCAGATGCTTAACCAATTGAACCACCCAAATGCCCCTAAATTTTATTTTATTTATTTACTTAGGATAGCCCAATTTTTTTTTTAGCGCATTTAAAATAATTTCAAAATAACATGAAAACCTTTAGGAAAGCATGTTCTTCGGAATAAGGTGGAATACATAAAAGATATCCCAAGTTTACTTTAATATTTCAGTGCCAAACTGTGGCTAATTATGAAGTGTATGAAGATGATTTGAACAGATCTTCTGATTATTGTATTAGCCTCATTTATTTTGATGAGCTCTTATGCTACTTAAGTGTAGATTCTATAATGACCAAATTGGATGTGTCCTATATCCATAATGACTGAGATCTCTTGAATGGTTCCACGACAACTAAGGGAGAAAAACCGAAGCACCTTACTTCAAGCAACCCAAGTATGAACTGAGGTGACCTCAGTACCTTAGATTTACATAAAATTCAATTAAAACTCCTATCCCATTTGGAATAGGAAAATAAAACACAGGATTTCTTTGAAATCCTGGGAACTAATGTGACCCAGAATTCCTATTTCCTGTACCCTCTACCCATTGAACTCTCTAATTCAGGCTTATCTCAACTCTTGCTGTTGAGCTCTCCAACTGTCTCTGCATTCACATAGGGATTTGTAGTAGGGGCTTCATGTGTCTCACTTATTACAGAAGGTTGAGATGTTCCATTATACATCCCTATTAAATGGGTTTTTATTTCCAGTGATTCTGGAAGTTTCTCACTGGTCTTATTTTTTATTATTATTATTTTTAATGTTAATTTAAATTCTTAGTTAACATACAATGTAATATTAGTTTTAGGTGTACACTTTTATTTTACTTTTTTTGCAGGGCCCAGTCACTGCCATATACTTTGGCCTTTTCTCTTTCCAACAGTCTTTTATTTTCAAAATACTGACCTTCACCATCACATTTCTGTTCCCCTTTATGTAGAGCAGTTTACTTACCTCTGCTGTTTTGGAATCTATAACCATGCAAAAAAATAAGTTCCTTATCTGAGGAGGAAATAATTTTCCTAAACCTAATACATATTTTCTATGTCTAATTAGAAAAGAAGCTTAGCCCTTAACCCTGTGTATATTATACTATCTAAATGAAGTAAAGATTAAACAAGCTTTCCAACAACACCTAAGAATTCAGCACAAAAATTTTCAAAGTGTGCTGATGACGATAAGATCAGATACGGCCTCTTGACCCATTTTCAACACTGAATATAGATTTATCAAAACTCTGCTTGCCGCATCTAATTATTCAGTTCCATTTTAAGCGTCAATCATAAAGTGAACTTAAACTCCTCAACTAATCATAATCTTATCACCATTTACTGTTGTCGACTCAAACTGATCCATAAAATACAGGTAGCACATTCAACTGTGGGCCCCCAAAAGAAGGAAAGATAATTGCTCATGCTTTCTAGGGTCTCGTCAACTGCCTACAGTTATTTCCAAATAAGTAGAGATACTGTTTTTGGAGTTCTTCTTAGACACAAGTTTTTGGCTTAAAATAGTTAAGGAAACCTTGTCCTTAATCCCTTCCCACTTATATGCCAGATTCCTTGAGCCAAAACTCATAAAAGGACCCTGAGGTTTTCTTAAAGGCATAGAGTGTGGGTTAGGGGTGGTGAGCAATTTTATTTGTTTCTCAGCTCAGAATCTCTGTGAGAAAGTCAGGTTTGACAGGTATTTATATTAGCCAATTATCTCACTTTTGCCCACTTTCTCCATTTTTAATTTATGTGCTTGCCCCAAGTGTAAAACATATGTTATTCTTGGCTGCCAAGGTTCTTCTTCTATTCTTGTGCACTAATTTCTGTGCTTGCTCCACCTTTAGAGTCAAATGTTGAACTAACATCAACTACAAGGGAAGCAAAGCAACCCCTGAACTTTGGCTGTCAGCATAAGTTGAAGAGAGCAGTAATGGGAGCAAGATGTGGTGTGGGGACGCTATTTTTGAGCGCAGAGCCTCACCAGGGATGACTGCTCCCTTCTCTCTGGAGAATAACCCACATTCCCCCAAAGATTCTTTGTATCTTTTGCTTGAGAAGGAAAAGTTCTTAACAATCCAGTGAAAAATAAGTCTTGTGACTTAGGAGTTTTCTAAAGGTGGCCATGCCTTTTTTCCCCTCTCTCCCAATAGGTAATCATGTTGACCCCACAGAGCAAAATATAATATTGAGAGTTTAATAAAGTCAAGATCGCAGATCTTCAAAGGTTAAAGTAAATTTATCCTTTGAAATCTAGGCTCCAAGAAAAAAAAGCATGCTACGACCTTGCCACATAATGGGTACTGTTTATTTTAGCAGTCATCCAAGCTCTCCATACCTTTGGAAGAGAGAAAGCCACGTTCCTTTAAATCTCATATGAAACATTAAAAAACAAACAAGTCTTATTGTCTCAAACAGGCACAGAAGAAAGAACAAATGGAGGGAGCAGGTTTTAATGATTTGAAAATTTAGTTCCATTTTTTTTTAAGCAACTGACTTTGACCTGCTCCAAAGATGGCTTAGTTTAAGCACACTTCTGTGAGTTTACCTTATTTTTACATAAAATTTATCTCTAGTTAGATCAAAACACTTTATATGGCCTTTATAAGTGAACTTACAAAGAACCTTCCATGGGAGGACAATATATATATATTGTCAGTGAAGGAGAAACTTGGAGAAGGTTCATTAACCATTCACACTGTAAGCCTAGGCTAAACCCCTGTTATGATGTCATAGAACTCCCTATTTCATTTCATGCATTATCATTTTTCTTACATTTACTATTATCACGAACTTATCTTAGGCTTTGAGTTTTCCCTTTTTATGAAGTGAATTCCTACTATTCTTGACTTTATTATCATTTTAGAGGTTTAAATACTTCAATTTTTTAATGGATAGATAGATGTGGCTTCATCTAAGAAAAAAGGAGCATTGGGAAAAGTGGACAATATGAACTAGCAAACCAGGAAAAGAGTATCATTAAATATTAATTTCACATTATAAAAATAACTGTTTCTCAACACAAATGATAAGAGAGAGGTAATTCATGGTATTTTAGAAAGCCAATGTTTGAAAAGAGGCATGGCATGAATTTACCACCAGCTTTTACCATGGAGACTCTATATAGCCAATATTTTTCCTTGACAATTCAGAGCTGAAATCTTTGAATACCACTATATAGATACTCTGGTCACTGGTCCTCTAAATATCTAAAAATCAGGTAATCAAAGAAAGCACAATATGATGTCCAAATCAGTTTCAGATCGAAGCCACAGGACCTTTTATTCAATAACTCTTGAGAACTTACTGTATAAAAGACCTTTGCTGCTGGAAGCAAAAATGAATATATTACATTCTCTATACTAAAGAAGGCAAAAAATCTTATAGGTCAGTTAAAACATATACGTGATTATCTATAACAAAATAAGTATTTTTAAGTCCCTAGCATTTGCCAAGAATGTGCTACAGATTTCTGAGGAAAAAGAGATCATTTCAAGTCAGTATGAGAAGAGCAAATTTTAAAGAGTGAGTGACACCTGAGTTGAGATTCAAACATTGTCAAGATTCAGCAGTTGTATTTTGTGTGGGTAATGAGTTGGGGATTTCATGGAATGACCAGAATTACCATATTTCAGAGTTGGGAAACCATGAAAAGCAATGCTGTAGAATGAAAAATACTACAGTTTGAAGTTTGGTGTATTTATAGGCAAATGACAGCATAACACGATTTATGTTAGGTTTGCCAAAGGGAGTCTTCTATTCTATGATGGTTCTTCTACTGTCCTTAACAAAAATCCTTGTAGGTATCCTCATGCTCTATGAATTGAGTTTATTCAGATATCAATCTCATGGGAGTAGACAACCACCCTTCTTCTCTCAGGATTTGAAGCTTATTGGGTGATGGTCTTAGACCCATTCCAATTGCTAACCTCTTGGCATTCTGCTGTAAAATAATGGCAGAATGGGTGAGCAGCCATTATTTTTGACTTGTGGCATATCCATGATATTTTTCTTCTAACTTTTATGATTGAAACTGCTGTGTGTGATTACAAGTTTTTGCTTGGTCTGCTCACCATGCAGGAAGAAACTAATCCTCTGTGGTTCAATAATTTTCTTCATTTGGGCACTACTGCCAACATGTGCATTGAGGTCCCCCATGACCATCAGGTTGTCAGATGGTAGAACAGCTGTGATGAGTTTATCCAGACCTCTGTAGAATTTCTCCCTCACTGGAATGTATAACAGTCAGGATGTTTGCATTGACAAAAGAAATAAATGGTCATTTAAAAAGTGCACACATTGACCAGGCAAGTTGGAGATAAGCAAACACTTAAACACCCAATGCCTGAATAGCCTTTCCTCCAAAGTCTCAGTTCTCCTCAGGACATGTCTGTAATCACTAGGGAGAATTCTTCAAAATAGCTTGTTTCTAATATGATTCCTTAACAGGAGTTCCTCCTCATGTTTTTGCAATTAACAAAAAAGACCAACGGAGAGCCATATTTTCGTGATCAGCCTCCCAGAATCTAAAAGGACTCCACCCTAACTTCCCAGCCATCTTGGAGTGCTTTACTATCAGCTCAAAGGGGGAAAATTAACCCACTTGCACTTCACAAATACACTTATAATTGCAAATAGCAAGTTACCGGGAGTTTGCAGCAGTTTAGCAACCAACCAGTCTGAATACTTCTGCAGACCACACTGGGTTGAGAAGTGAGGCAGGTTTTTACTCTCTGGGGAGAATCCTCAAAATCCCTGGTCCATGTTATGTCCATAAGATAGGCACAGCATCTCAGGAGGATTGGTATTTTGTTCATTAAGGTGTTTATTTTATTTTCTGTCTCTTGGACTGAGCAACAGGACAAAAAACATATGTTAGGGAAATGGAAGACATTTTATAGCTTACAATATTAGGATTAAAAATTACAATATTTATCGTAAAGTAGACTCCAATTACCATTTTACTGGGCAGAATCTTTGCAAGATGTATGCAAACTAGAAAAAGAATTTCGTCTTTAACTCATTATACTTCCATAAGAAGCCACATGGCTGGACTTCGAAGCACAGTTCCACCCTTTTGTATAGTATTGCTTTTATTCATTTATTTGTTTGTTTGTTTTTGTATTTGAATCAGAACAATGTAATGCTATATAAGTAGACTTTATAGTACATACAGATTTCCAAATTTCATTTTTTAATGAAAAAATGTAATCCTAATTGAGGCAAATAGGAAAAACTAGGGACTAAAATTCATTTTTAAAATAAAATAAATGAGCTTTTGTTTTGAAACCTTCCTCTAAAGTGAATTTTCTTAATTTTCTCATTGAGGATATCCCAGATGCTTTTTTATGGCTTATGTCTACAAGGAGATGACTTGGGAAATAAAAAACAAAAGTCCTGACTCGCTGTTGGCTACTAATCTCTCAAGGTTTTACTCTATAGTCCCTTCCTGCGAAGCAAACTTATTAGAGGGTGGTGGGGAATAGGGATGGGGAAAAAGAAGGAACAGAACTTCAACTAAATTATAAATACATTGGGGCGCCTGGGTGGCGCAGTCGGTTAAGCGTCCGACTTCAGCCAGGTCACGATCTCGCGGTCCGTGAGTTCGAGCCCCGCGTCGGGCTCTGGGCTGATGGCTCAGAGCCTGGAGCCTGTTTCCGATTCTGTGTCTCCCTCTCTCTCTGCCCCTCCCCCGTTCATGCTCTGTCTCTCTCTGTCCCAAAATAAATAAACGTTGAAAAAAAAAAATTTAAAAAAAAAAATAAATAAATTATAAATACATTGAAACTTCTTGTTTAAAGTCAAGGAGCTGGTCTTTCCCCCACCTTTTATGAGCAGAGAAAGAGCTTTTCAGATATTCAATGCTCTTAATAGAGCCAGGGGCTTTGAGGAACTCACCCGTGCACTAGACACTCTCATACATCTAGGGGTGTCTTTTGCTTACCCCCATCCTTATTTGTAATGCATTCGTCATCTGCAGGCTGCTATGTTCATGGAATTCTCTTTTTGCATAAGATGCTGATTAGATTATGGGATTTGTATTTCAGTGGTAGGTAAATGTTTTCTGTGAAGGACTAGATGATAAATATTTTGGCTTTGTGGGCCATAGGATATCTGCCACAACTACTCGGCTCTGCCACTGCAACATGAAAGCAGCCATGGGCACCATATAAAGAAGGAGTATGGCTGTGTTCTAATAAAACTTTATTTACAAAAACAGTGTGCCAGATTTGGAGGTATAGTTTGCCAAGCCTGGTTTAGTCTGAGAAAACACGTTCCTCCCATACCCTGCTGCCCCTCAGCTCTCAAGCATACACATATACACATCCTCAGAGGGGCACATATGTGTACTCAACCTTATATAGCTGTGAGCTGCCCAAATCAACAGAGAAAATTATTTCATTACCTAAAATTAGTGTCTACACCAAGTTTTATAAGCGGTTGAGTCGCAATGTCTAGAGTCAGGCAGTTTCTGAACCATGAGGTTCTTTCTGTGCACCAAGAAAGGAAAAAAATAAAATAGGCTATGTGGTGGTGTTGGTAGGAAAGAAAAAGGAATTTTTTTTTCCCTGTGCCCAAGAGAATTGGCACCATTATTTGTTTCTGTCTTAAAACGTCAATATGATTTAGAAATGCATGTTTAATCAAGAAATTCAGTTACCTTAAAAAGGAATTGCTAATGGAGATTCTGTCAGAATCCTCACTCCTATTATTAAATGGGATAGAAGTGTTCCCTTCAGCATTTTTCATACCCTCATTAAATCTTACCATCACTAAACCATCACTAAATCTTACCAAAAACTATTTTTTTTATCTGATTGCTAGATCTTGAATGAGATAATCAAGGTGAACCTTCTACCTTGGCATCTTACTTAATGTTCCCTTCTTATGTTATTTCTTCTACGGAAAACAGCTTTCAAGGATAATAGTTTTCAGTTCTTTGTTCCCTTTTGACTTCAAACATAAAAAAATGTGATGTGTTTAACTGTTATCAACAAATCAGAGGCATATTCTGACTCTGTGGGGCAAAGAGGCTCCAGTGGAAACCACTCTCCTGTCCTCACAAAGGATTAGGCAGGGGGATCTGCCTCAGTCTTGACTCCTATTTGCAACTCTTGCTGTGTTCTTTGGAATTCCACAGGAATTTCTCCACTAGATGTATTTCATATGACTACCTACCTAACTCAGTTATACTTTTGCTATTTTTTTTCTAGACTTTAATTGGAAAGTGATTTTAGAGCTGAAAAAAACTCCATAGCTCATCTAACCCAGTGGTTGTCAAATCTGGTGGAGAATCAATACCATTCATGATCTTTGTTTAAAATGAAAGTTTCCTGGCTCTGAAGAAACTCTGACTAACATGTTCTGGGCAAGCCAAGGGAATCTTTATCTGAGACCTGGTCCCTGTGTGAATCTGAGTCCTCCTCTAGACTGGGGCCATGATTTGGAAATCACCATTTTAGTTGGCCTCCTTGTTTTAGATATGAGAAAGCATATTTTGAGAGGTTAAGTGAATCACCGAAGTTCATTCAGCCTGTAAATGGCAGACCTGGGCTCTGGGTCCATAAATATTGACAGAAGTGCAGCGACCTCTTACTACTGGACCCATGAGAGACTTCCCTTATCAGGAATGGTGATCTTTTACCTGCACTTAACAACCTGCTCAGCACAGCACTCCAGGCAATCAGTACTGATGGAATGAATTGTCATGTAAGATGAAACTTACTTGTTATTTTAAGATAGAACACCAGAGTTGCAGATCCCCCATTTCTGGGGAATCTGCAGGATTCCAGGAAACAGGAACCAGAAAACAGATGGCCTGGTTATTTTACACTTTTATCGGGTGAAAAGAAAAAAATTAAAATTCTATTCTGATATTTTAATTTGTCTCCACCGTGAATTACAATCCTTTGGGAATGAACTTCAACATTTTTGAACCATTATGACTGGGTGGGAGGACAATAGGGCTGCTCTAAAATTAACAGAATAAATTTGTTTACAGTGGCTCTTAGGGGTGAAAGAAGGCAATTCTGGGGCACAGGGTATTTTTGGCGGGATCACTTCTGTGAACATTCAAGTGCACCGTATACATTAAAAACTTCTCATGATCCTTTAGGGGCAGCACCAGACTTTGGTGTAGGGATACAAATACAAATTCTTGAGGCTGGCTGTAGAGTGCCTGTTTTGTAATGTAGATTGCTGCCCTAAAGCAAGAGGGTGGGTGCCTTTTTAGGTTTGTCTACACAGGAGATATTAGCAAAGGACCTACAACTTGCATGAAATCATATGCCAGGATAACGTAGTCCCACGAGTCTGGAATAGGCTGTCCCAAATAAGTAGAGGTAGATTTTAAGTTTATGAAATGCATCTTGTAAAATAAAACAGCTTTTAAAAAGGACCAAATATTCAAATAGAAGCTGCTCCATGGTACACCCAAGCCTCATAGCTGTAATTAGTAGCAATCAGTCTCAAAGCCATAGTTAAGATCCTTAAAACATCCCATTTCCTTCATTTAGGGCAACTTGACTCTCTACATTAAATATGTAAATATGTTTATTCTCAAATCTTCATAAACAAAACACCCAAATGCCTTTTCACCAGGAATCTATCCTAGACTGTATATTCCTTAAGGACAGGCACTGGTCCCTATTTTCTTGAGCAACAGTCCCTGTGCCTGGTCTATACTGGGAGCTCAAATATTTATTGAACAAGTAAATATTTGATGATTGAATAAGTGGCTTCTCATTATTGATTTTTTTTTCAAAAAATATAACTATTGCTCTTTCTGCCAACAGCTTCTGCTTTTCCTTCCCAAATTTACCCTATGGATTCCTAATCCCTTTTATACAGATAGTGATTTATCCATATACCCAGTGACCAATGCATGCAAATGGGCTAAAGTTCTGGCAGATGTTCCATTGGGCCCTCATCATAAAGCACATCTATCCTCTGGATAGAAACAATCCCTTCAGGTTGCTCTTTGCCTCTTTCACATTTATTAGTCTATTAATAGGGAGGAGAGTTCGTGAGGGCGATTAACTAGTGTGCATAGGGGGCTGTGGTCATTTTAAAATATTAGTTTGATTTGCCATTGACTGCCAATTCCTCTCCAGCCCCAGCAGTGTCCTTGAGGAGTCTTTCTGTCCTTCTTAACAACTGCCTTCCTCTGTCTTACAGAGACTGATTTGTATCTGAGGGTCACTGATTTTGACTGGCTGCCAGATCCAGTATGGCTGAATTCATTTTATCATTTCTTAGGGAACCACAGTATTCTTGACTACATATTTAGCAGGCTTATTAGATTAAGGTTTAGGATAATACACTAGAGCAAATAAATGAGTAACTCGGGAAATGCACACATACATTCTAGGTCAAGAACTGCAGATGCCAGGAGTCTGAAAGATGAAGGCCCTTGCCTAGAAATAGTGAATGGATGCTCCTGATATATAAAATGCAGGACAAACATAAAACTCATATTATAAGTAGAATTTTCTGAAGGGTGATCTTAAAAACACAATCTTATAAGCATATCTTTATCTTATCGTTCTTCTCTTTCCTTTCCTTTCTCCCCCTCCTGAAAAATAAAATATTTGCATTCATGGCTCTAAAGATGAATGCTCATTACAGTTTATACTTGTCTGTGGTTTCTTCAGTGATGAATGTACTGAGGGACTCATTGTTTTAACTGTATGTCCATCATTTGATGTTAACTGTATCATAGTGTGTCACGTGAAAATTTACTATCTAGCCTCTTATCTGTGACATTCACAGCAAGTCTAGAATTTGTACTTTGTTAATAGCTTGTCTAAATGTTTAGATTAATTAATGGATTATGACTTTATAATATGGTTCAACCCATCTAGATTACCTGGAATATGTTATCCAAGCACTACTAAAACATTAACGTTGTTAGGGATAATGTGGGGAGAGACGTGGGTCTTGGGTACAGGGCAAAAGATAAAATGCTGGGAGGGTGTAGGAGATAGTGGGCCATTGGTCCTAGTCACTGACTTATCCCAGAATGAAGTCCTGCTGTTACTGCCTATTTCGACACCGTTGTCCCCTGAGACATCACCAACTAACCCACATCACCTCATAAATCCTGAAAAAAGAGAATGGTTTGATGTTTTAAAGATTCCTTTCCTTGGACTAAGGTTTCTTGAACAAAAAATAAAATAAAATAAAATAAAATAAAATAAAATAAAATAAAATACAATAAAATAAAATAAAATAAAATACAATAAAATAAAATACAATAAAATAAACATACATTCATCTATTCAAGTCATTTATCAAATATTTATGAAGGGCCTGCTGCATCCCAAGAACTGTTCTAGACACGTGGGATACACCAGAATATAAAACAGACAAAAATACCCACCCTGTGGATTTTGTACATTTAAAAATATTGGTATGGCCGAGGCGCCTGGGTGGCTCAGTCGATTGAGCGTCCAACTTCAGCTCAGGTCATGATCTCACAGCTTGTGAGTTCGAGCCCCACGTAGGGCTCTTTGCTGACAGCTCAGAGCCTGGAGCCAGCTTTGGATTCTGTGTCTCCCTCTCTCTCTGCCCCTACCTCTCTCACGCTCTGTCTCTGTCTCTGTCTCTAAGATAAATTATCATTAAAAAGTTTTTTTTAATAAAAATAAAAAATCAATAAAAATATTGGTATGGCCACTGATGTTGAATTTTTATTTCAGTCAATCCTGTTATTGCACGGTTCTGTGTAATGAGCCGTAAGTGAAGCACACATTCTTTAAACTCATTACTAAAAATATCTCCTCAATTACTCATGATAATTCCTCAAACCACATGCATGTTGGGCAACCCCTTCTCGAGTTGTAGATCTGATGTAATCTCTCGGGGCCTCTTAGTATGGTGTAAATTTATTTAGCCCTGGGAGGAATAGCTTCTTCAGATCCCAATCAGGGAATCCTCATGAGTGCTGGGGAAGAAAGTGAGCAAAGACAGCTACAGACCTGGCAGCCTGGCAGCAGAGAGGAGGACTTCCAGGAGAGGAAGAAAGGCAGTAACTGGGGGAGCAGGAAGGGCTCCAGATGCCAGCTTGCATTCTATTCACTTTCTGTCTAGGCCCAGACTGGGTGTATAATATTCATGTTCAACCAGTATCTCAGTGCAGATTTCTGTTGAAAGGTATTTCCTGGAGACATTTTTAGGAAGTGTTCCCTTTTTCGTTCTTCTGATTTTTTTTTTTATACCAGTCATTTCTCATATATGTTGTGCTTACACAGAAAGGTCAATAAAGATCCCTGAGAACATGTGAGTCGTTGAGAATGGTGACAATAGCCCTGTTTGCACATTTTGCATTTAGATCATATACAATACAAGCTACGGATGCATGCAAATATTGCATGTAATCACACATAAGCATCTGTATCATCACTTTTCTTCATGCCTGAGTGGGTCACTGAATATAGCTTATTAGGTTAGTAATCTCACTTGAAAAACCCTTTGACTCTGCAGCTTTGCTAGTTTAAAATTTCATTCCTGCAAAGTTTATCTAAAAGAATCTTTTTAAAAAGACAGTCTGATGTGATCCGCAGAAATGTGTTTTTCTTTCTTTTTTTCCCCTCCATTTCTGAAACTGGTTCTTCAGTGTTTTGATAATGTTTAAATATTATAAATGAGTTTACAGGTGTAGTCAAACAGGCCCAAAGGCATTTAGGAAAAAAAACTAAATTAAAAACAAAGAGCAAATCACCCTAATCTCTTTTGTCTTTTAAATGGACCCTTGGCATTGAAAATTACCCTTTCAGATGGAGATGGGAGTGAATGGATATCATTAACGATTTTTATCTTTGGAGACTGAATTTAGGATGTGATTAAGAATCAGGATGTGTCTATCTTCCCTACATCATCTAGGGCTGTATGTTGCCCTTAGCAATGGACATGCTGTTAATCTGTTACTGATTTGTGGCTGTTTTGACTGGAATCTAAACTCATTTCTTTTGTTCCCCTCCACTCCATTATTTTTGGAAATTGAAAAGAAACAGCTAAGTTAGTTTCATTTTTTAAATTCAGTGATAGCCCAGAAGTACAATGTAGCAATTTCCTATTTCCTTTGATGGATGTTAAGTTTGTAGAAGGATTTTTCTCTACATTCTTTTCTATCCCTCCCCCCTCCGCACATAGATATACAACACATGTCTGAATGTTTTATAAGAAAGAAAAAAAAAAAGTTATTTCAAGTCACTATGGATTTGTGAATCATGGTTTATTGCAGTATCTTGGCTTTTTCCTATAAATGATTATATAAAACAGGTATAAAGGACAATTGCCTCCCACTGTCAAAGTATCTGAGAAAATAAATTCTGGAGGAAAAAACTTGCTTGGTGACCAATAAATCGAAGGGAATTGGGTGGGGATAGGAATTTGTAATTCAAGGAAAGAAAGAAGCCAATTAATTATCTCTGTTGAGAATCTTTGTGAATCACAATCTTTTCCAGATTCAGATTTTTTTCCTACAAAGTAGTGGTTCAGATGCCTTTGGTTGCAAGTATAAGAAACCCTAACTCAAAATACTAAACCTTAAGCAATAAGAACATAATACTACAGATAGCTGGAAGGCTTTAAATAGAGAAGCTCAAGGTGAAATACAATCAGTGGCTTCTAATAATCAGAAGAACTCAGGTTTTCATTCCACTATGCCTAGCTTGCCCCCTCAGAGCTGATAGTACCATGTGAATCATCACTAGGATGTTAAGGCAGAATGGGATGGGGCAGATCTGACTCCAGAACTTTCTGGCCGTTTTCATCTTAAGCAAATTCCTTAATCACTTGTAGCTTCAGTTTCTATTATCTGTAAATTGTTGATGTCTTCACTACTGAAGGGTTATTAAACTAATTAGAAAGAATAGGTATACAGTGCCTGAGTTATAATAAATATTCATGAAATAGATATTTTTGTTATTAGTTGAAGAAATAAATTGGTTATAGAAACTAGACGGTGAACTAACTTGCTCCTATTGGGCAACACATTCACAAATCATCTCTCACAGTGGGTCAGTTTTGTGGACTGTCAATCTTGTCTAGTTTACATTTATTTTTCTGTTTCAGTTTTAGACTCTCTATCAGCCAGAATTCAGTCAGGAAGACAAATCCTCTATAAAGACCCGGAAGGGAGGTGTTAGAGAACCAGAGAAAAAGTCATTAACTACTCTACCTGAAACACTGTTTGGACCTTGCAGGGAAATCCAAGAAGCCAAATACATCTGGCCACCTACGCGGGACCAGCATGAAGAGAATCATAAAGATGTGTATGGAAACTGCAGCTTCTGGGAAGCAGTTCCTGCTCTGTAACTACTACTGTCTTCTGGGATCTGAATCCAATTACCTGATGCTGTCAGCTGAGGCCACTATTTGTCAGCAGAATCATCAGTCAGGAAGATGAGCTGGACAGAGAACTGAGTGGGGCAGGGACAGGGCGGACCTGGCCCGCTGCCCCTGCATCTGCCCATCACCAGGGCTCAGGGCATAACCTTCCAAGGGTAACGGCTCCGCCTTACTTCCACCTTCCAAATCTCACACAATCTCCCCTTTCACCAAAAGGTGGTCTATCCCCAAACCATATAAAGACGGGGATTCTGGTACCAACCTACAAGCAATCATTAATGTACAATCAATTGCACGAGCAAGGGTGAAAGAGATGTTTCTGTTTTCTTCACTTTATCATACTCATTTACACCTCTTCACTTGCCCCCAGCACAGTGTGAAAAACAGTGCCTACATCACTGTGGAAGGAATCTACTTTTTGAGAATGTAACTAATTTTTGCCTTAGTTTTTTAAAAACAAATAATTTAAATATAAGCTAGGTATATATATATATATATACACATATTTAAGCTTACTTATTATTTATTTTGAGAGAGAGCAAGTGGGGGAAGAGCAGAGAGAGAGAGGGAGACAGAATCCCATGAGGGACTGGAACTCACGAACCATGAGGTCATGACCTGAGAAAAAGAATTGGATGCTTAACTGACTAAGCTAGCCAGGCGCCCCTATATATACACTTTTAAAATGTAACTAAGTACAAACTAGACTAGATCCCACATTTTAGTGGCTCAGTCTCACTGGTGGTGTGCAGAGACCCTAACACTGTGCATCAGGAGATTTGGGCTTGTGCCATGCCCTTGCCAGCTGAGCTGGTGGACCTTGGTTTTCTCCATGTCAGTGGTTTGCAACCTTCCAGTGAAGGGATAATATCTAAAAAGTTATCAGTTTTCTACATGAGGATATTAATACTCTTTACAACCATTGACTGAGAGATTTCATAACCACTAAAACCTAATTTGGGTCCAGTATTTATCAGATAAATTTATTTTTCAAAAAGCATATCCATGCGTGGGGTGCCTGGCTGGCTCAATTGGTTAAGCCTCTGACTCTTGATTTTGGCTCAGGTCATGATCTCATGGTTCATGAGATCAAGCCCCGCACTGGGTTCTGTGCTGACAGTTCAGAGCCTGCTTGGGATTCTCCTTCTCTTTCTCAATAAATAAACATTAGGGGTGCCTGGGTGGCTCAGTCGGTTGGGCGTCTGACTTCAACTCATGTCATGATCTCACAGCTTGTGAGTTCGAGCCCTGCGTTGGGCTCTGTGCTGACAGTTCAGGGTTTGGAGCCTGCTTCGTATTCTGTGTCTCCCTCTCTCTCTACCCATCCCCTGCTCACACTCTATCTCTCTCTCTCTCTCAAAAATAAATATTTAAAAAAAATTAAAAATAAATAAATAAATACATACATACACGAGTAAATAAACATTTTTAGAAAAGTATATCCATGTATGTATTTAGGGGTAAAAAAAAAAGGTAGAAAAAACTATGCAACATTTCAAAAGTGTCTCCCTCCATTTGGGGGTTTAAAAGCACATAAAATATGCAATATCTACAAACTTCAATCACAGTCTAACTATGATACGAGTTGAAAGCTTTCCTTTTTACGATGCACAGCTCACCGATGAGGAACCATTGACTAGAAGTCCTCATCGTTCCTTCCACCTGCAGGAGGAGTTGGAAATGTTTTGCCTGTTGGGAAGATGACCTTTCTCTGACAAATCCCTGTTCTATTTCTAGCTGCCACATATAGCTGCCACCACCCAGGCTTTCTGTGGCTCATCCCTGTCCACATCCTTGGGTGCAGAACATAACCCATCTAATCCTGCCTTCTTCCTATCGGGAACACAAGGGGAAAATATTTTCTGATTCTCTCTGTGCCCAGATCAAGAAATGTCAGTTTTTCAGCATACTCTGAGAAGTAAAATGGAGGGCTAGAGGTAGATTCAGACATAACAGAAAAGGGATCTGGGACTTGGAAACACACACACAACTTCTGTTTCAGGTCATTTAGAAAGATTTTTGGATTATAAGAGTTGATGGTGGACAGATGTGTCTCCATAGTTCTAAGCTTTAAAAAAGAACCTTAAAACATCTGATGAGAGTTCAGGAAATCCACATCTATCATTATACAAATGGATTTGAAGGAGAATGTTTTCTTTTTTCTTAAGGGAAGGGAATGAATGGGTGAATGAGAAAGCACTTAGTAAGTGCTTTGGAATAAAGGTTCTTCACACAATACACACACTTCATCACTCATTAAAACGCAACCCTGGCATTGAGGAGGGCACTTGTTGGAATGAGCACTGGGTGTTGTATGTAAGCGATGAATCACGGAATCTACCCCAAAACCAAGAGCACTGTATATACTGTATGTTAGCCACCTTGACAATAAATTATATTAAGAAAAATGCAACCCTGGAACTTTCTTTACAGTGTAACTCTGCAATTGCCCATTCAGAACCACACTAGCTTAACTAAGACAATGAGTGGTATATTTTTCCTGATGCAAATTCAAGAGCATATAGCAGGTTCAACTAAAAGATTGTTTTTTCTCTTTCTCTTTCTTTTTTTTCTTTTGTTGTTTGTTTTTGTTTTTTTGTTTTTGGCTGGGTTTCCTGTCCACAATTAGCCAAATAAAAAGGCATAAAGGCTTCTATATTCTTGTCTTATACCAAAACCTAGGAAGGTATATTGGGAGATTTTGCCCACAAGCAATTATTTCAGCAATGAATTTATAAAACTTTAGTCACACAGAACCTGGATGAAAAGCCTCATGTTCTCATCCCAAATTTGCTACTTTTTAGCCACATGAGCTTGGATTTTTATCTCTGAGCTTTCATTTCCTCATTGTCAAATCCCCTTGACAAACCCAATGTGAAGATCTTATAAGGTGATGAATATGCCAGTGCTCTAAGAGCTGAAAACAGCTATACACATACAAGATACTATACATTATTATTTTTATTGGCTGTCTCTTACTGAGCAGTCCAGGGAACCACAATGTTCCAAGAGATTAAGATCTCAACTTTGCATCTCAATGAAAAACAGCACTTCCAGGACTGCAAGGCCCTCCTTCTAACATCTCTCCTAGGGGGAAATGCCTTCTGCTTAATCATCAACATCACCACTTCCTCCACTGAGAGCTATATCTGATGATGAATCACCCTAAAAGTGATCGGATCCTCACCCCTTGCTAGGCTGAGGAAATTGAAGCTGGTCATAACATCTGTCTTCAGATGGGACAAAACCAAAAATTAACGTGCAAAGAAAAATGCACTTTGCTAATATATATTCGGACATTTTATTTTCATTCTTTTCCTATCCAAAGTAGCCTACCCTGTCTTTCTCATTCATTCTCTGTCCTTCCATGTAGTAATAAATAACTATCATTGTTTCAACTGTTCATTCATTCCACAAATGTTTGGTAGGGACCAACAATGTGGTAAGCATGAGTTAGGTCTTCATGCATATGGTAGGTATGATTTCTGTCCTCATAAATATATAGTTCAGAGTTAGGTATAGGCAAGTGTAAGTGTATGACAAGAAGCAGAATCCCTCAGCATAGGTGCATACTTGCACTCAGGAAAGAATATATTTGAAAAACAAACAAACATAAAGAATACTCTACAGCTGATCTCTGTTCACTCCTACAAGGCCGAGAGAACCTAATCCAGCTTTAGGGGATTGACATAGACTTCTTAGAGGTAGTCATATCTAAACTGAATCCTGATAGGATGAGTAGGATTTAGCTTGATGACTCCATCCTTCTCTCCTTGTATTATTGCATCTGTGATCTCATCTCTCTTTTCGATTGTGCTTCCTTCTCTTCTCTCCTCTTCAGCCCTCTAGCTTAGCACTTCTATGAGCTGGATCTACTATCTTCACTTGGCCATGAACAACTGGCATTCTAAACCACTAGGATAATCATAATTTTAAGAGTTAACTCTTTTCAGTATGCTTCAGCTGTAGATTTGAATTGAAATGGTTTGGTTGTATTTGCGTTATAGACCAGAGATTTGGTAATGTTGATGACAGCTACTTAAACAAGCTCTATAATAAGTGACCATAATACCACTTTGTTCTTGCCTCCTATCCTCAATAAAACAGTTCTGAATAACCCTTCTTGGGAGCCTCCATACCAGACATTCCAAGTGTACCCTATTATGGACTTGGAAGAGATCCTTTAGGGTGTTCCAAAAATGTTACCTTGAACTTCATTAAGAATATTTTAACTGTGTTAAGACATGTAATAAAATGACACACATATTTCAATATGCTGATGATATCTACTGTCACATTGATTTGTGCAGCCAGATAAATTTATCTTTGCGAAAACCTCAGAAGAATGTTTATTGTGCTATCCAATGAAGCCACTGTAACTACTTATGTATGTGACGTAGGATTTGCTCAATTCAGTAGAAATGAAGTGTAGCAATATATTGAATTATGATAGTGTTTACCTGGCTATCTGTGACACTAATTTTCAGAATTTTTATTTGTTAGTACATCTTTATTTTAAGTGACTGTGATACATAATAGTTATAAATTTAAACTTACAAGTAGAAAAAAATGTTTTCATACATTGGAGTTCTGTCAAGGATTTTTGGTTTGGAAAATATGTCTTAGTTTTGCTAAATATGTTTTACACTATTGTGATCTAAGCTCTTGTCCTGCTTCATTTCTCATGAACAGTATTAATACCTTAACAGGGTTTGAAGCTTCATCTTATAAACATAATTCAAATAAGAATAAGCTTCATGTGTTAAATCACATGGAGTGGTTTTATCTCTCAGTGCTTCTCAGAGAAACAGCAATATCGTTGTTTTAAGAGTGACACTGATCTCTGATGTTTGGTCCTTTCATTTAAAAAATTATTTACAGGGGCGCCTGGGTGGCTCAGTCAGTTGAGCGGCCGATTTCAGCTCAGGTCATGATCTCGCAGTCTATGGGTTCGAGCCCCACATCGGGCTCTGTGCTGACAGCTCAGAGTCTGGAGCCTGCTCCAGATTCTGTCTCCCTCTCTCTCTGCCCCTCCCCCACTTGCACTCTGTCTCTCAAAAATAAATAAACGTTAAAAAAATTTTTTTTAATTATTTACATATAATGTATATGATACATATTATACGATATATACCTAGGTGGCCATGTAATTGGAAAAATGTAACAATAGCATAATGTTATGTGGAATATGAAAACCTACTCACTTTTAGGCTAATGTGTTCTAATCTGGATGCATATTTTTTGACAATTTATAGAAAAATAATACAACCACGCAACTTAGAAGGTCAACTTTATCTCTGGCAATAAAGTTTAAAGATGGCTTAGGGAAAAAAAAAGGTGTTCTGTGGTTTGATATAAAATCATAAGAGCTGAGATTCTCCCTTTATGTAATGAAGAATAGACGGGTAAGAGATGGAAGGAGAATTGGCTATTTGATGTCATGAAGAGATTAAGAGTTTGTTACATCACAGGAAAAGACTTACTGCATAATTACTCAAGGCAGCTGGCTCTTCCACCTACAAAATTTCCATTTTCCCTTCTTCTTACCTTGTCATCCCAATAATCTTTTATTTTCATGTTTTAGTACTGCTTAGTACCCAGGTCTGATGCTACAACCTGATTTTACTCTTTCAGGCATTAGTTCAAATCACTTTCATCAAAACCAAACCTATTCGATGGCTAAGTCTTTCAGGACTGATACTAATTTTGGTCTTTGATTATGGATAAATACTTTCTCTTTTCATAAACAAAATTTTTGCACTTTAACCCAAAGGTTAAAGTTCATGTGTTAGTCTTAACTTCCACTGTCCTTGATTTCAAAAAGCCAAAGTCAATGACAGCCAACATAACAATTGATCAGGGGAGGGATACTGAGAGTGTACGCAGCCATGTGGCCAGTTCTTGGGTAGATTACTGCCATTTTCTAGAATACATTTTAAAAGTGCTACTTGTTTCTTAATTCTCCTATACATACAAGTCTCAAACGTTCTGCTGTATCCCATTACCATTAATTGGAATCACTCCATTTTGTCTAATAAGCAGAAACAAAATTTTGGTAGTGATGAATGCCAGTATTTATTGACAAGGATAACTATTGTCAGAGAGGAAACAGGGGTCAAATTTTAACTTCAAAGATACTCTCTTGAGCCATATATGAAAACCCCATAATTAACATCATAGTCAATGGGAAAAAACTGAGTTTTTCCTTTAAGATCAGGAAAAAGATGTCCACTCTCACCACTTTTATTCAACACAGTACTGGAAGTCCTAGACACAGCATTCAGACAACAAAAAGAAATGAAAGACATCCAAATTGACAAAGAAGTAAAACTTTCACTATTTGCAGATGACATGATACTATATACATAAAACCATAAAGACCACCACCAGAAAAAAAAAAAAGCTATAACTGCCAAATTAATTCAGTAAGGTCACAGGGTACAAAATCAATATACAGAAATCCATTGCATAGCTATTCACTAAAAGTGAGGTAGCAGAAGAAGAAATTAAGAAAATCATCATGTCTACAATTGCACCAAAAATAACAAAGTACCTAGGAATAAACATAACCAAGGAGGTGAAAGACCTATACCATGAAAACTATAAAATACTGATGAAAGAAATGAAAAGATATTCTATGCTCATGGATTGGAAGAACAAATATCATGAAAATGCCCATACTACTTAAAGCCATCTATACATTTAATGCAACCCCTATCAAAACACCAACAGCATTTTTCACAGAACTGCAACAAATAATCTTAAAATTAAGACCCCAAATAGTCAAAGCAATCTCAAAAAATAAGAACAAGACTGTAAGTATCACAATCCCAGATTTCAAGATACCCTATGAAGCTGTAGTAATCAAAACAGTATGGTACCAGCACAAAAACAGACACACAGATCAACAGAACAGAGAGCCCAGAAATAAACCCGTGATTATATAGTCAATTCATGTTCAACAAAACAGGAAAGAATATCCAGTGGGAAAAAACAATCTCTTCAACAAATGGTGTTAAGAAAACTGGACACCTACATGGGAAAGAATGAAACTGGACCACTTTCTTACACCATACACACACACACACACACACACACACACACACACACACACACACAACTCAAAATGGATTAAGGACCTGTATGTGAGACCTGACCCCCTGAAGGCAGCAATTTCTCTGACATTGGTCATAGCAACTTTTTTCTAAATGTGTATCCTGAGGCAAGGGAAACAAAAGCATAAAATAAATTATTGGGACTACATCAAAAATCTTTTGCACAGTGAAGGAAACAATCAACAAAACTAAACAGCTACCTATGGAATAGGAGAAGATATTTGGAAATGACATATCTGATAAATGGATATCCAAAATATATAAAGAACTTACACAACTCAGCACCTAAAAAGCAAATAATCCAAATAAAAATGGGCTGAAGAAAAAAATGTGCAGAAGACATGAACACACATTTCTCCAAAGAAGACATCCAGATGGCCAACAGACACATGAAAAGATGCCCTCTATCATTAATCATCAAGGAAACACAAATCAAAACCACAATGATATATCACCTCACAACTGTCAAAATGGCTAAAAGAAAAAAATAGAAATAACAAGTGTTGGTGAGGACGTTGAAAAAAAAGGAACCTTCATACACTGTTGGTGGCAATGCAAACTGGTCCAGCCAGTGTGGAAATCAGTATGGAGGTTCCTCAAAAAATTAAAAATAGAATTACCATATGGTCTGCTAATTCCACTACTTTTTATTTACCCAAAGAATAAGGAAACACTAATTTGAAAAGATATATGCACACCTATGTTTATTGCAGCATTATTTATAATAGTGAAATTATGAAAGCAGCCAAAACACCCATCAATAGATGAACAGATAAAGAAGATATGGTATACATATACAAGGAGATATTAGCTATAAAAAAGAATGAAATCTTGCCATTTGCAACAACACGGATAGAAAAAGAGAGTATAATTCTAAGTGAAATAAGTCAGTCAGAGAAAGACAAATACCATATGATTTCATTCATATGTGGAATTTAAGAAATAAAGGAAATGAGCAAAGAAAGAGACAAACCAAAAAAACAGACTCTCAGCTATACAGGACAAACTGAGAGTTACCAAAGGGGAGGTGGATGGGAGGATAGGTGAAATAGGTGATGGGGATTAAGAGTATATTTATCATGATGAGCACTGAATAATGTATAGAATTGTTGAATCACTCTTCTGAAACTAATATAATACTGTATGTTAACTCTACTGGAATTAAAATTTTAAAAAGATATTCTCTTGATATTCATCTATCACAAAGTTGCCATTGGACATTTTGTGAGTTGCCCAATTGTTGGAATATTTTAATTATATGTATTCATATATTTTTCATGCTGTCCCTAACCATCATAATTTAAGAAGTTATTTCTAAAATTGTTATTAAGCACGGTTGGAAAGTGGAGATTCATAAAATGCACTTTGCCCCTCAATAAACCATGAAGCAGATTTTTTTCTTTGTTATCATGTTGTCTCATCAGAAGAAAAAATGTTTTGCTCAGTTCAGCTGTAGGCAATAAACATGCAGATACTTATATCTATAATCTCATTGTTAACTCTGATCCAGGTCAAATGCCACTGACTTTGAAGGAGCCCTTCCTATTTTGTTATGATCTTTTTCCGGCCCTTTGAGGCAAGAAACTTTCTTCTTGGTCAAATTGAGAATCAATTAAAGATCCAAAACACCTTTCTTCTGAAATTAGTGGAATTTAACTGGACTTCCACTGAGAGAAGTCCCATAGTAAACAAGATACTAACCAAACACGATATACAAAATAAAAACATTTAAATTATGTTTGAGTACTATTTCTTGAACTTAATTGACAAGGGATCTATTTTTCTGTTGAATACCGAATAGCATTCCAAAAACTAACGTTCCAAAGAGCACATGCACTTTAGGAAACATCGGCATAATGTACACATAGCATGTGTAGGCAGTGATCACTCAAGGAGTAATCCTAAACCCAAAGATGAGGGCAGAAAAAGCTAAAAGGCTTTCTTTGTGTTGCAGGATAGTTGAATTATCCATTTATAATACAGCAAAAAAAATGGTGTAAATAAAATTGTATTTAAGTAAAACCTGAACATTCTGGCATTTAAACAATCATAAACATACTATTTTTTGTTTCCTATTTTGGGATAGCCACATTGAAATAGCCTACATTATAACATTTAGTGCAAACTCATTCTAATGATACTCCAATGGTTTGCAATTTTTTAAATTGTCTTCTTTTAAGAATGTAATATTCCCAAAGCGCAGCAAAGAAAGGAGAGATGGTATATTACTGTCTTCTATTGTTTATACTGTATTTTTCCCTGGCAGCATGAAGATATTTAAATAATTAAAAAATCCAAGGTTTACTTTAATTCACTTGGCACTGAGATATTTCCCAGTTTGTTGGAATGCAAAAGAAGACAATGATACCAGTGGGCATTCTGTAATACTGTCAAATGCCTATGAATTGAACAGAAAGCTAACTCTATGAGCTAATTAAATAAAATGGCCTAGTGGACACTCTGCAATTCTGAGCTGAGAAGATTTTGATTAATTAGGAGGATGCATACATTAGTGAAATATGAAAAAGTATTTAAGAATCAGAATAAAGTCTGCCTTCCTCCAATATGTTGTGTTTTGCTCTACTTTTGTAAATAAATGAAAATATCTCCTATGTTCCTAGCTCATAGCAAATACTCACTAAACATTAAATATTACCTTTACCATTTATCAGATATTTATTGTATTTTTTGTAATAACAGATAGAACCTGAATGACCATTAAAGAGAAACTGAATTTGTAAGTTTTTGAACCTAATCTTAAACTGATGGAGCCCTGATGCTCTCTTGTTGGTGCCACATAAGATTAATTAAATTATAGTCATTGAGCACTGGGCTTGTGCTTTATGGAAGCAGCTGCCATCGGTTTCTACTGTGTTACCTAGAGCCTTCAAACATGTTGCCTGGCACCGATCTAGCCATGTACAAAAGTTGTTCTCCACGTATCAAAAAGCTGCTCAGAATATCTGGGAATGTCCCATACCGATTTCATATGACATGAATCCTCTGTTCACAGCTTCATTCCATCATTTCCCATGTGATGCCTTCATGTCAAAGAAGTTTAGTTTACTTTTACCAAAGTAAACTAGCAGTCAATATTGATACAAAACCTTCTAACAATGTAATAACTGTTATGAAAGTCAATCAAGGGACCAGAGAGCCTGAGAACATACTCCCTGAGTGACAAGGTGTTCTAACAGAAGGATATTTCAGTATTTAACAATTCATCTCTGTCTCGTTCAGGAAGTTCCCTCCCTGCTGAACGTATTGCTAAAATATCAAGTGAAAAAGTGCAAAGAAAAGATGACCCTTTTCAATAGAAGCAGCTCAGAAACAGGATCAGACATCTGTTGGGAAGTAAGTGAAATGTGTTCTCTACCACTCTGTTTTATATTAATGTGCCCCTCCGAAGCCATTTTATAAATAAGAATGAAATTGTTCCTAGATTCTTCTAGAATATCTGAACCTAACTTTTTTGAAACAAGTCCCATGAAAGGAAATGGGAAAACACCATTCCAATATCAATATATGGGCCCTAAGAGGACAATTCAAATATAAGAAATGTTGTGTGGGGAAGTTAAATATCCTTATATATTTATTAAAAACTGCTTGAATTCAGAAATGAATACTAAAAGAAACAAGGCAGAAAAAAAGCGCTAGACTAGATTTTAAAAAACAATGAAAAAACCCCAAATCTGGATTTTTTTATTATGTCCAATATTTTGTCACTTGCACTATTCTTTGTAACATAAAAAGCTTAAAGCAAATTATTTTCTGAGCTTGTAATAACTTTTTCTGCAGTATGTTTAATATTTACTACTGACTACCCTGGGGGGCGGGGGGGGGGTGGGGGAAGAAGAAGAAGAAAAAGGAGAAGAAGAAGAAGAAGGAGAAGGAGAAGGAGAAGGAGAAGGAGAAGAAGAAGAAGAAGAAGAAGAAGAAGAAGAAGAAGAAGAAGAAGAAGAATCTCCCTGAAATCTCAAATCAGGACAAAAATGAGCTGCTTAAAGAAATTACCCCTGGGGAAGTATTAGAGGCAAATGACCAAAAATTGTGAGATTTTCTAACACTCTAAATAAAGCTATAGGTTAAATAAAAATCTAGATATGGCAGACTGAATCAAGTGGCCTTTTTAAAAAACATAATAACTTCAGCACTGGCCTTGCTAAGTCTGACCTTATCTACTAATCCCCCTAATTGCTTTTTCTCTTTTCTTCTCTGAGAGCAAAAGCTCGAGATGGGTTTCTCTCCAGTTTGGGCTGGAGCTAAACCAGGAAGCTGAGGGATGCAGGAGGATTCTTTGCTGTTTACTAGCTTTTTCTAATGAAGTCTTCGAAAATATCCTTTGTATTCAGATCCCTGGTTAAATATGTACTCGGGGCCAAAGCACCTGCTGCCTGGTTCTCCAATTCACATTACAGCGTTGGAAACAATTCTGTAGCCTTCCTGCTTGCCCTTAAAGTCCTGCTCCAGGTTATTTGCTCTGACTTTGTTTTCTCAGCATGCTTAATAGGACAGGCACAGACGCTATCAACGGCCTTATTTAATCCTTTGCTGATGCTGTGCAATTCCCAAACAAAAAGTATTGTACACAACTTGAAACCGAATTCAATCTGCCCTTCAGTTTGTAAAGGCCTGAAGATTCTGAGATGGAGAGCTGGAGCCAAATTGAGTGTCATATATTATAAGCTACGGGGGAAGGCAAGTCTCTCCATATTCTGGTCTTTGCAGAATTGGTAGGAGAAAATTCAGTTTCTGATTCAGGATCCATTTTCTCCATTCCTTTGTTCCTCTGACCTCTCCAAGCACTTTTGGAGAAGAGAAATGAATAGGAAACGCTGGCACTCTGATCATTTGTGTGTGGACCAGAGGTCATTTTCTGAGTACGAGCTGTTGTTGTTCACTCCCCAGAGACATAGCCAGTGAGATATAGAAAAGCTCTTTCTTCTTGCCAGAAAGATAGCTTTCTTGTACCATCTTCCCTGACAAAAAAAAAAAAAAAAAAAAGGCAGAGCTGGCTGATTCTAATTGTCGAAGACTTGAAAAGCATGAACAGCTATATAGATCCTTGACCTAGATTTATCAACTAACATCTTGCCAATTTATTTATCTATCTATCTAGGTATTTACACACACATTTTTTGAACTATTTGAACTACTTATGAACATCATGAACTTCACCCAAGAACACTTCAGCATGTATTGCCTAAAAATAAGGGCATTCTTCTACATAACCGGATACTCTCAGATCAAAAAAAATTTAAATAGAGACAATATTATTTAATATACATATTTCATATTCAAATTTCCCCAGTATCCCAAATTTTTCTGATTGAGGATCCATTCAAGGATTATGAACTACATTTGACTGCCGTATCTTTTTGTCTCCAACTTATAACATTGAACATTTTTAAGAATCTTGGCAAGGTGGTAGGTAAAACAACTTAGAGTCTGTCCAATTGCTTCCTAAGGATTCGATTAAAGAATTTTCCATGGATACTATGTAAATAATGTACATTTCCCATTATATCATCTTAAGAAGCACATGTTGTCAGTTGTCTCATTATTGATGATGCTAACTTTGGTTACTTGGTTGAAGCCATATCTAGCAGATCTTTCCATTATAGAAGAACCTTTTCTTTCTTTCTTTCTTTCTTTCTTTCTTTCTTTCTTTGTACTTAGTAAGTAATCTGTGGGCCTGGTACTACGAGACCATGTGAATATTGTTTCCTAGCAACAATGTGCTCAATGGTTTCACCATCCATTGATAATGTTTGCCTCAGTTAATTATTAAAATGGTTATTTTTGAATATTGCCTTTCTTCCTACATAGACAAGCTAGTATATTTCTTTAAAAAAAAGGCTATTCTTTCTTCCTTTTCCTTTTCCTAGAGTAGCACTATGGATACGGCAATCATTCTTTATTCAAAAGATTACAATATTGAGTATATATGAAACATACATGACTACATAAAAATATGAATTTTAAACATTAAAATGATCAATTCTGAAATCCACACCTGAGTTCTTTTTTAATTCTTCTAAAATCAGTGGTCACAACCAATATAGAACTCCTAAAATATTTATTGCATACTTGTATAGTTGTGAGGCTTTCAAAACAGACATGCAGAGAAATGAGGTCCTTGTTTCTTGGAACTCAGTACTGATCAGATGGCCAGTTGGTTGTGGGAATTTTCACTTACGGAGAAAACAGAACCAAGCATAGAATTTGGCAATTTGGACCATGATAGTTCCCTGCATTTTCAAGAAAACAAAAGTCTTCCATATTGAGAAGCCGAGTTCTCTGGGAAGATAAAAATCAGAAACTGATTAACTGAAATGAAGACAGAAAAAAATTCAAAGGACGAGCCAACACACTAATAAAAGAAACCCAGAAGCAATCAAAACACATAATTTGACTTATAAGAGTGCTGATGGTGAGCTGTACATTTTTAATAAGAAAACCAGATGTGACATATATTGTCCATGGCCTTCTTTTCTTTCTTGGGCTGCTGCAGTGCAGAGTTCCAAACCCAAACTGCTCTATCAAAATGGCAGTCTTCCTCTGTATAATTTTAGGTAACTCCTCAAGGAGTAAAAAAGGGTGGCTTTCCTCAATTACAGAATTTATACATTTTTCACACTACACTTCACCTGCTTTTAGAGTTCAAATCATTTCCAGAAAAATCTTTCTCTTTTACAAATATTACAAGAGTTCAAAAGTGACATCCTTAGTTATGATATTTTACTTCAACTTTCATTTACCAGAAATTATTCTATCATTTTCTCACTGTGCAATAGTATTTGAGCCATAGGTATTAAATTAAAAAAAAATTAATACCAAAAAAGAAAGAAGAAAGGAAGAAAGTTAGGGAGGGAGGGAGAAAGGGAAAAACATCCTTAGGTCTCAAGGTACCTACCAAGTCAAATTAAAATGACAAAGTCAAACAACTTACGCGGGGTGAGTTCAAGTCATTGCAGTAAAATGCAACGCAGGTGTGATTTCTTCCACTCTAGGGAAATGGTATAAACCGTTTATGAAACTTGCAGAAAGAAAGGATACAAAGTAAGCAAGAGAGCTTAAATATGTACAAGGCAGGCACAGATAGAAGAGTTCTACAGTAGTACATGAGTAAATTCTGAAGAACACTCTAGATAAAAGGTCATGAAAGAAAAAAAACATGAATATAAATCACTAATAATTGAATGGAAACCAACTGGAGGCATTAATAACAAAAAATATAACTTACTGGGTCCATACCATGTACCAGAACATCCCATAGCTGTCTCATTTTTAAAAACAAAAATTGTAATGTTTATTTTATTTTGAGAGAGAGAGAGAGAGAGAGAGAGAGAGAGAGAGAGAGAGAGAATGAGTGGGGGAGGGGCGGAGAGAGGGAGACACAGAATCGGAATCAGGCTCCAGGCTGTCAATACACAGCCCGACGTTGGGCTCAAACTCACAAGCTGTGAGATCGTGACCTGAGCTGAAGTCAGAAGCTTAACCGACTGAGCCACCTAGGTGCCCCACATAGTTATCTCATTTAATCCTCATAGCAGTTCTGCAAGACAGGTGTCATCAGTCCCATTTTACAATCTGGGAAACTGAGGTTCAGAGTCTCATATTTGCTTAATTTTCTAGATGAGGAATGTGTGTCTCACAGAAGATAGTTCCCTCTCTAAGAAACATTCCCTGGTGGATGATGGGAGCTTGCTTCTGACTCCAGCACATCCCCTTGCCTAGCCCAGCTGCATCAACCAAGTTGACAGTATGGGAACACGGCTGATTAGTGGGGTTCAACCCACTAAAGAGATAAGGCTAAGGAGAAGAATGGAATTTCACAGTGTCCACAGCCAAACCATGTAGAGAGCTGGACAGGAATTGCATGGCTACTAGTGTCGTCAGCTGGCTTCCTGAGAAAAAGAAGTCTACTATACCCAGAAATGAGGCCCCAAAACACAATCTTTAACAATTACTTAATTTAGGAATACCATCTTACCAACAGGTACATGATGCAACGTAACGCAGTTCAAATGCAATTAGTACAAATCATGTATGATCAGGTTTCCTTTTGAAAGATGCTTTGACATTGTACATTCTGATTCCTACTTCCTTTCCTGGGCTATAACTGCAGTGTCCTTGTTTAAACAAATAGCAATGAGTGCCATGCATTCAGGGAAATGTTTGCAGTGAATTAGGGTTTAGGATTGTTCTTTGCATTGGTCCCTTTCCAGGAAGCAACTGACTCGTTTCATAATGGAACCATCCTAAAAGGATAAATCAGGGTGACCCACTTGGAGGCTTTCTAAAACAATGGCTACATCTGCATTTCTAAACAGAAAAACAACCCGGAACCTCCCAAATCAGAACCATGCCCAGAAACAAAAATATCTGCCTTAGAAAAAAAGGGTGAGTCCTAGGAGGCATTTTAGTAGGCTGTCACGTCAAGCTGATGATAATTGCTTTTAACTGGCACTCCCACCAAAGCCATATCATTCATTACCCTGTCAGAATAAATCTACCTGCTGTGCCACAGGTTCGATTAAGAAGCCCTTACCCTTTTTGTAACAGCATCTTAACCTGAATTTGTGTACACTCCTTCATACAAAATGGATGCTTTCAGATTACATATGGCTGGGACTGGCTGTTCTTATTGTAAACAGTAGTCTTCAGGAACTTACGCTGGCATCAGGATTGCTTTTTTTCTCCTGCTACAGCAACGTGTCTTCAAGTTAATCCCAGGGGGTTTAGTATCATCGCCCACAGGAGAGATAAGTTATCAAGGACAGCTAGCCCAGTGACTATTGTTTTAGTCATGCTGTCACCATTACCCCAGATTTTTAAAATTATTTCTTTCTTCCCCTTTGGATTTTTAAGACTTCGGAATGTGTCATTTCAAGGCTTCAGGATGCTTTGCTCCACATGGCAATGGAAGTGTTTACTGAGTTTGGGCTGTTTGTGCCCATAAAATGCAGCAGAAATCTGAACTCTGCCTCATTTCCAGAGCATGGCCACCAACTGGCCTCTGCAGGAGTCCATGTGGTTGGAAACAAACACTAAAGTTATTTGGACTTGGAAGCTCCTGGAAAGGGTTTTAACTGTTCCAGAGGGTGGGAGGCTTGTTTGGCAGATAAGGCCACCGGATAAGAGGCTCTCTGATGAAATTCTGTCTGCACCAAGATGTGGGAAGAGAACTAACATCCTCTCTGCCAGGCCTGGCCCATAATAATTGTTACAGGGGGCTACCAGCTCCCACCACATGCTGTGAGCCACGTGCTCTAGAGCCATCTGATGTATTTCTGTAACTGAGGTAGGTACAGTGGTTCCCATTTGTGTCTAGTAAGGGAACAGAGGTTGAGAGGGCGAGGTAAGTTCTCTAAGACCACAAACCTAGTCAGTTGGAAAAGGATTTCAAATTCAGATGACTCTGAATGCAAGTGTTCTTTGTAATATACTATGTAATATACTTTGTAATATACTAGGCTGCGACATGACTGAGTCACCTTTCATAACCCTATCATGCCCAGGAGAAAGTTGAAGGGGAGAAGGGGAGGCTAGTATAGGGAAGAGGTTTTGAAACGTAAGTGGCTGGGAGGAGCAGGATGTGGAGGTGTCCCAGAAGGCCTCCGCGTCATAGGAGCCAGCTCAGACATTCTGCTGTTACGTAGTCAAAGATCCCTGGCAGGTTTTAAGCAGACCGAGGCAGATGCAGAATGGAGAATGGAGCCAAGTGTGAATGAACCGGGGACTCTGTGACCAGCTGGTCAAGCAGAAGGAGAGCCCCAATTAGAAAATGTTGGGAGAGGTGGCAGGAGGGTAGAGCTGAGCAAAGTTTGACATGAAATTGGACGGCAGTGCCGCACAAACCACAAACCCGGACTCCACCTGCGAAGGCACTGACTGGTCAAATGGCCACATAAAAAAACAGCAGAGAAAATACGGTCTTTTGGTTTGAAATTTCCATAAGGATGCTGGTTCTTATAGTCTAGATGGGAACATCTTGTTCTTTAACAAATAACATGGGTCTGAAGATTACTTCTCAAATGAGTGGAAACAGTTTTGGGGAAAAGGCTGTCTGTAGCCAGCTAACAAGGATAGCATATTTATCTAAGAAAGAATGATTGACCTATGGTTCCATCTTGAAGCAAATGAGAACAGTTTGGACACCCAACACTTTCATTCACACAGAGTCATGCTTTGTTTAAGACTTACCATTTTTAGTCATTCTGTGAGCTTTTATTCCTCTGATTTTACTAAGTACCATTATCGAATACTGACATAGAGACTTTTTCTGTGTTGATTTGTTAGTTTTACTATGAAAGCTCCCCATGAGAATGCTTTTGCACCTCTTATAATAAACATTGTGTTTATTAAGTTAGAAAGATACTCTTTTGGTTAAAACTGTGACACATACTGATCATTTTGAGTCACGAAGTAATTGCCTAAAATAGTGAATAAATTTCAGATAAGTACCACCGTAGTTATTTTCTAAGTTGAACACTTCAGTTTTTGATTCACAATACTTTGTTTTTTAAGTTTATTTATTTTGAGAGGAAGAGAGAGCCTGAGCAGGGGAGGGGCAGAGAGAGAATCCCAAGCAGGTACTGCAACATCAGTGCAGAGCCTGACGTGGGGCTCGAGCCCACGAATCACGAGATCATGACTGGAGCTGAAGTCGGATGCTTAACTGACTGAGCCACCCAGGTGCCCCTTGATGAACAATACTTACTGAGCACTTGTTACATGGCAAACTCAGCACAAGAAAATGGGAATACAACAGTGAACACACCAAAGACTTGCCCTCATACGGACTGCCCACTAGAATGGGAGACAGATAGAAAACATTTTAAAACCACTCTAAGTTAGTAGTCACTGCTTTAATTGGAGTGGCTGAGAATGTCTTCTTTAAATAAGGTACCTAAATGGACTGAGGGTGCCAGCCTTAACGAGTGACAAAGAGGAATTCCAGGGATGAAGGATAAGTGCAAAGGTCTTGGGATAAGTATAATTTTGTAGGGAATGAAATGAGAGGGGAGAGGAATGGTAGAAAGTAAGAGCAGAGGTACTCAGGACAGGGTTGTCACAAGAGTAAAACCTTTCCATTTTGCTCTGGATGTGATTGGCAGCTTTTGGAGGGTTGTGAGCTAGGGAGTGACATGATCCAAATTGTGTTTCAGAAGCATCGCTCTGGCTGCTCGTGGTCAACAGATTCGAGTGACACCGAGGACAATCGGATCAGTTTCTGACACTTCGATGAGGCTGACACTCCACTGATTATGTCTCAGGCTAATGTGATACAACTATTTTTCAATATAGAAAAAGCTGCTTGAATACGAGTTAATAACGATAATGCCAAATTACATTTATTGAGCACGTAACTATGTGTCAGACACCATGCTAATTGCTTTCTAGATTTTATCCACTTTTCACAATAACCCAAAGAGGTAGCTACCATTATCTCATATATCTCCATATTAGAATGAGTAAACTGAGGCCCAAAGAAATTAAATATTTACCCATGGTCACAGAGCTAGAGAATGGCACACCTATGAATCAAAGCCAGGCCTGCTTGACATCGAATCCAGTCTAACAGCTATGCTGTCGTATATATAAATGTATTAAAACACCTACAATAACAACAACTAAAAATCCTGAAGTGTTCAGCTATTCCAAAGGACACTTTTAATTGACATATGTCATATTCTTTTGACCATTTGACAGCATATAAACTTAGTAATCTTTGACTATACAGATTTTTGCTCATCAGGTATTAATTAGAGGTGTCGATTTTCCATAGAAAAGAAGTTAACTTGTCAGATGTGGAGAATGCTGAATTTTTTTTTCACTTGGGTTATGTTCGGCATTCCATAGATTTTTGTTCTTCCACTAACTAAATAATTATCAATTTAATGGTAAATGAAGCTTTGAAATGCATAGGCTTCTTAAATACCCATAGAAAAAGAGATTTTCTATTTCTATGTTTTGAACTTTATGTTACAGTTGGCTACAGAAAACAAAAATGATACACCTTACAGAAAGCAAAGCAAAATAAACAAATATATAAATAAGGAGAAACGATGATACAACTCTAAACAAAGATGCTGAATAATGAGAGGTTAAAGCTTCATTCAAAACCTCAAAATTGAGTTTTATATGTGTCTCCAGAGAAATACATTATATGAAGAGTTTAATTCACTATGCAGGGCACAAGATAGTTCTAGCATTCAGTTAGAATAATTTGAAAAAATGGTAGCTGGAGAGGTCGGATTTTCCAAGGGACGTTAACAAGGTAAGGGCAGTAGGTAAGAGCGATTGGAGCACTAGCCCTCCCTGTTCCCTCCTGTCAGGTAGAAACTTCCTTCCTGCCGTCTTGTGGCCATATCTCTGAGCTTAGGCACCTCCACTTCCTCTCTTGGTTCCTCCATGCTAAAGAGTGGTAAAGACTTATCACTGTTGCTGGTAGTTGGACACATCCTTATCCTTTCTGTTTGCCTTAAAGCTGCCTACACCACTGGAAATGATACTTTCATTAAACTCCCTTTAATTCAACCATTTGAGTGGGCTACCCTTTCCCTGACTCATACTCTGGTCTGCTGACTCATATGCCAGCCTTTGTCTTCAACAATCCCAGCCCGTTGTTCCCAAGGTCTAGCCACACTCTCCTTCTTACTGTCCTTTGAATTCATCATCACTTCCATCACTTTGGGTGCCCATATGTGTCCTTTCCTAATTTCAGATTGCTCTTTACTCCCATTTCTACCAAACCCCTATTCATCCTGTAAGAGTGATTCAAGTACCATTTTCTCCACAAAACATTTGACAACTGCCCCCTCACAAGGCCAAACAATCTGTCGTTCTTTAATGGGGTGCATCTATTTCTATTACAGTGTTCCCCAAATGGCATTCAAAATTTTCACAATTTTTATCATATTCTTCCACCACCATGTATGGGTAAGTATGCATAAACCACTTCATGCTCCAGTAACAAAAATGGGACATTTCAGTGGCTTAACAAAACTACTCTGTTTTGGCTCCTATAAACTCCTCTCTGGACCCTAACAGAGAATCCTGGAGGGTCTCACCATGGCAGTTAAATGCATCACCTGGGGCATGCCACATGTCACTTTTGTTCACAACCCACACACCAGAACTAGTTGCATAACCCTGCCTTATGCCAAGAGGCAGTCAAGTAAAGTCCTCCCAGGTGGCAGAAAGGCGAGGTGACCTAGATATACGGGAGAGCACTAGGAGTCCTTGTTACTTATCTAGACTTTGGAGAACTTTTTTTTAATCAACTTTTTTTTTTTTTTACTTAAATGAATGCATTTACTGTTGGTGGGAATGCAAACTGGTACAGCCACTCTGGAAAACAGTGTGGAGGTTCCTCATAAAATTAAAAATAGACCTACCCTATGACCCAGCAGTAGCACTGCTAGGAATTTACCCAAGGGATACAGGAGTACTGATGCATCGGGGCACTTGTACCCCAATGTTTATAGCAGCACTCTCAACAATAGCCAAATTATGGAAAGAGCCTAAATGTCCATCAACTGATGAATGGGTAAAGAAATTGTGGTTCATATACACAATGGAGTACTATGTGGCAATGAGAAAGAACGAAATATGGCCCTTTGTAGCAACGTGGATGGAACTGGAGAGTGTTATGCTAAGTGAAATAAGCCTTACAGAGAAAGACAGATACCATATGTTTTCACTCTTATGTGGATCCTGGGAAACTTAACAGAAACCCATGGGGGAGGGGAAGAAAAAAAAAAAAAAAAAGAGGTTAGAGTGGGAGAGAGCCAAAGCATAAGAGACTCTTAAAAACTGAGAACAAACTGAGGGTTGATGGGGGGTGGGAGGGAGGGGAGGGTAGGTGATGGGCATTGAAGAGGGCATCTTTTGGGATGAGCACTGGGTGTTGTATGGAAACCAATGTGACAATAAATTTCATATGTTAAAAAAATTTTTTAAAAAGTGTAGGCTTCAAAATATGAAAATAAAACTACAAAACTGAAATTTAAAAATAAATAAATAAATAAATAAATAAATAAATAAATAAATAAATGCATTTAAACACGAAACTGCATCTGTTCATGAAAAGCTTCTAATATATAGTTCACAAAATTTATAACCATAGTGAAACAAAATAATAATTGCAAGACTAATAGTCTGCATATTACTTAGGTAGCATCCGTGTACCATCTTTGAGAAGCACAATTCTAATGTTAAAAAGCTAATATTCACTGAGCACCTGGCACTTGGCAACAAGTGTTCTAAGTATTTCGTACATATTCATTCATTTGATTTTCCTAATAACCTACGAGTGGTAAGTGCTCTTTATTATCCCCATTACACAGATGAAGCATGGCAAGTCCAGTAATTTCCCCAAGGTTGTATTGGTAGCAAGTGGGAGAGGCAGAACATGAACCCTGGCAGCCTGATTCCAGGGGATTCATTTCCACTTAATCTCTGTAATCTGTGGGAACAATAGTAGGGCAGTTGCCTCCCTTGTATCCTTACCACTAGCCATACTTCCTGGTACAAATTATGAGCTGAATTCCATTTGCTTGCTGAATGAATGAAGCAGGAATATTCCCCTTCCACATAGTTTCTGAAAAGTAATATACTACTGTTTTTGATTTTTACTGTTAGTAACAGGAAGGAACTTAACAAAAAATAAAAATAAAAATAAATAAAACAAAGGGAAACTTACAGAGTTTCAAATTTCAAAAGTTCCCACCCAAAGTGTTTTCACTAGCAGTGAACCATGAATATTGTCTTATATCTTTTATTTCTTCCTAATTCTACCACTATATCTTATATTTGAGAATCCTGGAAGGCCTCTCTGTACACTTGAGCACTAAGTCCAAACCTATGTTCTGTTTTCCCTTGAAGCTTTTGGGTTTTCTTCCCCCTTCACTTAGGAATTTTAGAGAAAGGCAAAGAACATGTGGCAATAATAATAGTAATGGCTAACATCTATTAAGTGCTTACTGTGTGCTACAGAATTGATCTTTAAAGTCTCTAGTTAGACCAAATAGGATTCACTGACATTTCAAATAATAGTCATCTATTTTTTTCATACAAAAAAAGATATGATGCCGCATTTCATCTGAAAAAAAAGGCGGGGGAGGAGGGATATGCAGAGAAATGAGACATAAAATAGCCAGGAATAGTGTCCATTGTTCAGACTGGAAGCCAAAAGAAAGGGTATTATTGGATATCTGTTGTGGAGGTGGGAGGTGCACATAACAGCCTCAGCTAACAGAATAAAGTGAGAAGTAAGGCAGGAACGAGACATAAAGGAGTTGTAGGCAAAAAAGGGTAAGACAGGGGGATAATGGGAAGGAAATCCCAAGGTCTAAAATGTGTATGCTAAGGAATTCTTTCAACTGAGTAATGTTTAAAAGAGTCTCACGGTAGCCACTAGCAATTGAGCAATACAAAATAAATCTTTCTTTTATCTTAAATAGTAGGATTTGATTCTTCATATGTCTTATGACTTCTGATAAGAAAGATTATGTTTGCATGTAAGCATGTCATAAAGAATTTAAAATGTGCAAGTTTTAACAAGATGTTCAGAAATCTGAAAACAGGAGTTTTAATAGGTGTTTTGCAAGTAATATACTGCAAGCCTATATCATAGAGTTGGAGATAGCACATGAAAATAACAAGGTTTATGAGTGTGAAGCTGAGAAAGCTTGTCTTCAGAGAAACTAGCCAGTGACTGATAACTGGGCATATTTTTTAGCACTCTCAATATGAGTTTCAATAAATTTAAGAATTGAGAATCTCAAGTTACAAAATTATTTTTGGTAAAATTAAGTCCTTTGTGAATTAAGCCAAGTTTTGACTCACACAATAAGAAAATTTCCTTGGCAGCAAAGGGGTGAGGGGTACTGATGGAAGATAATTGTCCATTAAACTTAAGGCCTGAGTGAAGCCCCTTGGAATGTGCATAATTAGGGGCACCTGGGTGGCTCAGTTTGTTAAGCACCCGACTTGATTTTAGCTCAGGTCATGATCTAATGTTTTGTGGGATTGAGCCCAAAGTTGGGCTTCCCCCGATGACAGCAAGGAGCCTGCTTGGGATTCTCTCTCCCTCCCTCTGCCCTTCCTCCACTTGTGCGCATGCGTGCTCTTTCTCTCTCTCTATCTCAAAAATAAACTTTAAATTTTTTTTGAAAAAGAATGTAATAATTAAACTTGTGTTTAAAATCACTGAAACTATTTGCACAGTATGCAATAGCTGATACTGTATTTCTCAGGTTAAAAAATGGCTAAAGTGAAAGCATTATTTAATTTAAAACAAAACACTAAAACTCAGAGAATTTCCAAATCAAAAATATTGTCACAATCATCCACAGATCAAAAACCCAGAAGTATTTTGAAGGGACAAAGTTTAGTGATGGCAAGACAGCCCAGTTAAATTCCTAGAAAGAGTGGGAGGTCCTCTACTTGGTGCCCCTTTTGTCCCACATTTAGAAAATGTTACAAATGTGGTCATTTGCTAGTGGTAAATGGTATGAAGGAATCAGGTGTGACAAAGTAGGTATTTAGGATAGATGGCACTAAAATCTCGTTCTTTCATAATTATTCATGGCCCCAGTATGGAAATCACTGGCTCAATAGAGCAAGTCCATTCTCCAAAATTTCAGGATTTACTCAGGAAACCATAATTCCATCATGGCATTCATTAAAAGGAAGCCACTATATGGATCTTGTCATAACAGTGTCAGAAGAGTTTGCAAACATGAATCAATGAAGCAACCTTGACATTAATAAAAGAGGAAGAAAAGTCCATGGCAGGGTGAGAGGATGTGTATAACTAAAGCCAGGAGTCAGACTGCCTGGTCCATGCTGGGATCTTGGAGGAGAAGTAGCCACAGCTAGAGGTGCCGTCAAAGAGAAGAAAGGGTGACAATATCCTCTTTCTCTCCTCCTTCAGCTCTTCTGAAATGATTTGACAAAATCTATCCTAAAGCCAATTGGCAAAGGAAGCTGGGAAATACAGTTTTTAGAGGTCAAATCCTATGATAGAGAACAAGTCAAAGGAAGGGCAAATGGGCAATCTTTCTCTCCAAAAACATGTTTTTCTTGCTGCATATATTCTGATTATCCTCAAAAAAAAATTTTAAACTAAAACATTTTTTATTGATCTATAATTGAAATAGAACATTGTATTAGGTTCAGGTGTACAACAAAGTGATTTAGTATTTATATATGTATATATTGTAAGATGGTCATCACAGTGAAGCCTAGTTACCATTCCTCACCACACATAATTCTTTGGTATGTGATGGGTACTTTTAAGATATATTCACTTAGCCATTTTCAAACATACAGTACCATATTATTAGCTACAGTAACCATGGTGTACCTTATATTTCCATGGCTTATTTAGTCGATAACTGGAAGTTTGTACCTTTTCACCCCCTTTTACCATTTCGGTGACAGTGGCTTCATATGGAGACAACCTCAATATTATTATGTAAATGAGAATTCTACTGGAAAATGGCGCCAGAACTCAAATGGGAACCATCAAATATCTTCAAAAACTTTCTTTAACATTAAATGTGGAGTAAATCAAGTGTCCTAATGAAAAAGGCTTGCTAAGGCTTAGGGCTGAATGGAGAAGATCAATAGCACTTACGTTCCTAAGAATTTTCTTTAGATTTTTCTACTGTTTTCTGGGAGTTGGAGCAGACATGTAAAAACGAAACTCTTCTAACATGCTGAAAAAAAGCCCCACTATTTAAAAAAAGAATGAGCATGTAAAAATATGTCAAGCATGAAGAATGAGTTTATAAACATTAGTTCATTTAATATTTACAATGAATTTGATGAAAAAGCATTCATAGCCCACTTTATAGATGTTAAAACTGAGTCTTAGAGCTTTAAGTGTCTTACCCAAGGTCACGCATCTGGCAAATGCTAAAGCCAGAATACAAGTCCAAATCTCAAAGACTCTACAAAGTCTATACACTCAACACCTAGCTGTAGTGCTAACACATGAGTGAAAAGATGGTGGATTATTGGATAGAAAAATGTTTTTTTGTTAAAGTGTATGTGACCTGTGTGAGCAGTATCATACTTAACTTTTCATCCTCTGCAACAGCCTCAGGTTCCTTATCTTTTCATGAAGACACTTCCCTTTTTTGTCATAGATATGGAACTTTGTTGGAGGATCCTCAAATTTTATATTTAAAATTATATAGAAAAATCAGTTTTCCCTCAACAAGTAGAACTATGTTGAAAAGGGCTAACAATCCTCTTGCTTGGATCTGTATTACCCACGTAAGAGCCTAGATGTATAAATCAACAGCAGGATTTGGGTACCTATAATCAGACTGAGCCCATAGCTTTCATAGAAAAAACAAAAAAAAACATTGCTTTCTTAATACTTAATGAAGGCTAGTTTAGAATGGTCTCCATGGATATAACAAAAGTAATTACCTCACTAAAAAAACAATTTGGCTAAAAAGTAGGAAAAAAATGAAACATTATTTTCTTCATAATTTGTTAAAACAACATTGTTTTATACTTCAGGAAAGTGAATCTAAATATTACAAGTTCTAAAGGTAAAACCGATACTTCCTAATGGTAATCTTTCTTAAAGTAATTTCTTTTTGGTCATAGACTTTGGCTGAGTATACTGTGGCATATTTTGATGCCCCACAAATGATATCCATACTGAGAATGACATATAAAGGCGACTTCCCATCTCCGTTAAAATTTCCTTTAAAAATTTCAAGTATTTGAAATATCTGAAAAACTGATTTCCTCTCTAGCTACTCAGCTTTTATTACGGTCTTTCCTTTATTATTTAACAAGGTCTCAATTATACTTGTAACATTCCCTACTGTGACATGTAATAGAAAAGCAATTGGCCTTTCATTTTGTCTTTCCCCTCTTTCTTATCATAGTTTTATGGTCACATAATAATTTGAGCTATCACTAAATTGTGTTTTGAATGTACAAACTGATATTTTGCTTACCCCTTCCCTAGAGTTGTTCATGTATATTAGACATCTAAATACTTTTAAAATAAGCCTAATAATTCCTTAAATAAATCAAATTGGAACCAATACAGACAAATCACTAGGAAAATTATGTAGGTGTGGTTCATGTCTAACCTACAGTCATTATGTTAAATCATGATGTCTGGGGCAGCTGGTTGAATTTATATATTTAACATAAATTTTCTAAGTGACACTTCTAATATGCTATGATTTTACTTTTCTGAAGTTCAAGTCTTATTTCATTAGAATGACTCAAATAACCATACTATAAACTTACACAAATTTTCATCAAATTTAAGGTTTATGGAACATGTCACCTAAAAGATGTAAAAGCTGTATTGTTCTCATTTCTTTTGTGTGTGTGTGTGTGCGCCTGCTATTTAAAATCAAAAGTCTTATACTTGATAGAAATGGAGGGTAAAAGAATGGATGTGAACATATTAGAAATCCAAATATGAACAAAATTACTTTGTATTCCACTCAAATGACTGTGGGTCATGTTTTTATTAAACTATTGAGAGAGATAAATTTATTTCAGGATGTGAGTAATCTTTCTGTGAATACAGAATAGTTTATATATTTTCTCTTTAAACTGATATTAATTCAGAGGTTATAGTACCTATATTATTTTCCATATAGTATTTTTACAAGTGATTGAAATTCAACAGGAAAATGAAATTTTTTACTGAGGTATAATTGATGTCACTTTACAGTTTCAGGTATACAACATAATGATTTAATATTTGTATACACTGCAAAACAATAAACAGAGCAAGTCTAGTACCATTTATCACCATACAAAGTTACAAAAAATTTTTTTCTTGTGATGAGAACTTTTACAATTTACCTTCATGGGAACTTTTAAGTGTGCACTACAATATTATTGACTAGAGTTGCCATGCCATATATTACATCCCTGTGACTTATTTATTTTATAATTGGATGTTTGTACCTCTTGACTCCCTTCACCTTTTTTCCTACTGCCCAACCTCCAACCACCATTCTGTTCTCTATAGCTAGGAGTTTTGTTTTTTAGATACCACATCGAAGTGAAATCATATGGTATTTGTCTGACTTACTTCACTTAGCCGAATTCTGTCAAGATCCATCTATGTGCTTGTAAATGGCAAGATTTAATTCTTTTTTTATGGCTGAGTAATTTTCCATTTATATATATATATTTACCACATCTTCTTTATCCATTCATCCGTCAATAGACATTTACCTTGTTTCCATATCTTGGCTATTGTAAATGATGCTACAATGAACATGGAGGTGCATATATCTTTTAGAATTAGTGTTTTTGTTTTCTTTGCATAGATACCTAGCAATGGACTTGTTGGTAGTTCTATCTTTAATTTTTTGAGCCCTCTAGGAACCACCACAGTGGTTGTATGAATTTACATTCCCAGCCACAGTGCACAAAGGTCTCCTTTTCGCCACATCTTCACCAACAGTCGTTATTTCTTGTTATTTTGATAATGGCCATTCTAACAGGTGTGAGATTGTATCTATTGTGACTTTAATTTTGCATTTTTCTGATAATTAGTGATGTTGAGCATCTTTTCATGTACCTTTTGGCCATCTGTATATCTTCTTTGAAAAAAATATCTTTTCCGGTCTTCTGCCCATTTTTAAATTGGCCTGGGATTTTTGTTTGTTTGCTACTTAGCTTATGAGTTCTGTTTATACAGTGGATATTAACCCTTTAGAGGATATACGATTTGCAAATATTTTCTCCCACTTAGGGAGACCCTTTAGGTCTGTTAATATCTGCTCTATATATTTAGATGCTCTTATATTGGGTGTATAAGTACTTATGCACAATGTTATATCCTCTTGTATGATTGACCCCTTTATCATTCTGTAATGCCCCTCTTTACTTTTTATTACAGTCTTTTTTTTTAATTTGGTTTTGCCTGATAAAAGTATTGCTACTCCAGATATTTTTGGTTTCTCTTTGCATGGAACATCTTTTTCTATCCCTTCATTTTCAGTCTGTGTATGTTTCTAAATCTGAAGTGAGTCTCTTGTAGGCCACAAATAGATGGGACTTTTTTTTTTAATCCATTTATCCATTATATGTCTTTTGATTAGAGAATTTAGTCTACTTACATTTAACTATTTATTGATAGGTATATGTTTATTGCCACATAATTAATTGTTTACTGGTTATTTTGCAGTTCCTCTCTTTCTTCTCTTGCAGTATGATGACCTTCTTTAGTGTTACGTTTAGATTCCTTTCTTATTTTCTTTGTGTGTATCTACTATAGGATTTTGCTTTGTGGTTACGATGAGGCTCACAAACAGTATCCTATATATATATAGCAGTCTATTTTAAATTGATAAAAACTGAAATTTGAATTCATTCTAAAACTCTACATTTTTCCTCACTCCCCATGTTTTATGTTTTGTCACATTTTACATATTTTTATTTTGTGTACTCTTTAGTGAATTACTGAGTCTTTTAAAAAATGTTATTTATTTTGAGAGAGAGAGAGAGAGTGTGTGTGTGTGTGTGTGTGTGTGTGTGCGTGCGCAAGCGGGGTGGGGGTGGGGCAGAGGGAGAGAGAGAATCCCACACAGCTCCATGATGTCAACACAGAGCCTAATGCAGAGCCCAATCTCACAAACTGTGAGATCATGACCCGAGGTGAGATCAAGAGTCAGATGCTTAACCACTGAGCCACCCAGATGCCCCTCATCATCATTATTTTTGTTGTTATTTTTTACTTATTATTAATATGCCTTTTGTTATTCCAACTTCCTTCTAAGGATAATGCTTTTAAGTAGAAGGCTCTTAGTAAGCTAAGCACCGTGGTATGTTTGGTTGTGCAATCCTGAAGCTAGAAGTCAGAAGAGATACATTTGTCTGCATAGTACAGGAAAAAAGAGGTAAAGAGAAGACGAGAGTGACCTACATAATATAAAATATGACCACTTGTTATGACTCCAAATCTGTTATAAATTCTACTCAACTTATGAAACATTTCAGAGGAATGAACCTATGGCAGAGACTACTGAGGGGACTGAGTTTTATGTCTGGACTGGATGTAGGATATAGAGACTGAGGGAGCCATGAAAACATAATCCCCTAGAAACGAGAAGAATCATGGAAAATGCCATAGAATATCAGGGTTTTAAAAATATTATGTTATCTAGAGGCCATAAAGGAAAGTATTGCTTACATCTTGTGAGTTTCCAACAGGTGTAAAACTTTGTCTACCTTATCAGCATAGACTCCTTTGTGCTACCTGCATAGAAAGTAGTCAATATGTGTTTGTTATAATTCAAACTATATACTTATTGTAAATTTCAAAAGTAACCAGTAACCATTTCTCCCTTTCTCTTTACTAATTTTCTATACCTGTCAATCTGAGGTATTTCTTCCCCTGTCTCAAGCATGTAATGACATCTTGCCAAATTATCTGGATGAAAAATAAAAAATTCAGTCAACCGTAGATTTATTATATTATAAATTAAAATAATAAGAATGCAGTGGTTTGAAAGTATAAAGTATTTACTGTTATTAATCAATCAACATAGATCCGTATACAATAAAACCTATTTTTAATAATTTGCATCTCAGTGCTTTCCTAGTCCTTTGTCTCCTCTCCTGATGTCAATACTAAAAGGATCAGTCAGGCTGTTCAAATCAGTGGAGATTTAAAGCAATGTAGAAAAATCCATAAAAAGGAAACTAAAAACTCCGTACTCACCCACCTGTGTTTCAGCTGCAAAGCTTCCAAGATGAAAATCAACAGAGAAAAAGAGACAAAGAGATAGAAATGGAAAGAGAAGAAAGATAGTCTATGGAATTGTCCCTTGAATCAGAAATGGAATGCTCCCTGACTCTTTATCAAAGTTCTGCTCCAAAATTATATTGTTCCCTGATGTACTTTTCTTAAATGAATCAGACTACATAATCCTAAATGAAATCAAGCTGGGAAAAATTAAAGATTTTAAAACTTTATCATCTCACTAGAAAACCACTGATCAAGATTAAGCCATTGGTAACTTCTAACCAATATGAAGATTGTTTTACACATTATCTCTGTCAAATCAGTGGGCTTTCTAGTCTGTTAGACCATACATCTCTTCAAAATGAATTAAAATGAAATAATACCACAGGAAAGAATATTAACATTTCAGCAATGCAATTCCTTAACCCAGATGGGAAACCACTTGAGCTTAAAATATAATGAATAAGGAAAAAAAGATGTAAAACTCTGTGCATTTCATTTAATTCCTAACCCAAATTTCCTGATGTGCTTCCTTAGAATGTTTCCAAGTCTCAGGATTTGCTTACGATACATTTTAGTAGAACTATGCGGCCGTCCATTAATCCACGTGCAAATACACAGGTAATAGAGCTGTGAACTCATTTCTTAAAGCTTCTATGTGGAAGAAACAGAACATGCAAGAATATTCTTATTTCCCCTAAAGAATAAAGCTTCCGTTCTCCCAACACAACTGATTTTCTACCTTGTCCTTCAAGTTCTTCAAGAACGTTGATTTCACAAGCTCTTGATCACTTGTTCAAGCGTTCATTCTACCTTGTTGTTTAGAATTCTTTCTTATACACTTTAAATGATCATACCTTAAATTAGCTATTACCCTGTACCCATTCCTTAGGGAGTTAGCAGCTCAGAAGAATCTATTCCAAGATTTATGAATTATCTGCTCATATCTATATCAGTTTTTTGTCCAAAGTGAATGTTAACTTTAAAAATATTGTTTTTGGGGGGGATAATAAGATAATTTTAGACTTTCTTTTTAGACTTACAGAAAGTTGCCAAAGCAGTATGGAAAATTCCCATATACCCTTCACCCAGCTGTTCCTTTTGTTAGTAACTTATATAATCACAGAATACTAATAAAAACTAAGAAATTAACTTTGGTACAAATATAGTAACTGAAGTACAGAATTTGTTTGGATTTGACCAGTTTTTCCACTAATGTTCTTTTCTGTTCTATAATCTAATTTAAGAGTCCACATTACATTTAGTTGTCATGTTACTTATATGCCTCCATTCTTTGCCAGAGTTTCAGTCCTGGCTTTAAAAACCTTGATATATTTGCTGAGTATTGGTCAGTTATTTTGTATAATGTCCTTCAATTTAGATAGGTCTGGGTTGGTCTTGATTATATTGCACTTACTTTCAGGGCACTTACATCAGGGGGTTTATAACTGGTGAGGTTGGTCACTTGGTTAAGGTGATTTCAACCACAGTCTCTATTATAAAGTTACTATTTTACCCTTTGTAAATAGTGCCTTGGGATTGAGAATTTGAGACTGTAAATACTTTGTTTTTGCTTAAATTTTAGCTCACTAATTTTAGCATTTGTCATTGGACCTTGCTTATGGAAATCGGTATTGTAGCTTTTTAAAATTGAAGTATAATTGACACAAAATGTCACATTAGTTTCAGATGGACAACACAGTGATTGAACAAGTTGATACGTTATGCTATGTATGCTCGCCACAAGTGTAACTACCATCTGTCACCATCAGCATGAATGTAATAACCATTGACTACATCCCCTATGCTGTACCTTTTATCCCTGTAACTTACTCATTCCATACATGGATGTGTCTCCCACTCTGTTTCACCCATTTTGCCCATCCCCCCTTACCCTTCTCTCTGCCAACCACCAGTTTATCCTCTGTATTTATGGCTCTGTTTCTGCCTTTTGTTTGTATATTCATTTGTTTTGTCTTTTAGATTCTGCATATAAATGAGATCATACGGTAGTTATCTTTCTCGGTCTGACTTACTTCACTTAGCATAATACCCTCTAGGTCTACTGTGGCATTTTTAATAGTGATTTTCTATTTCCCTCATCCTTTCCATGTCTTTACTTCAAATTCTTCTGAAAGAGAGTATAATCTCTTCTTGTTTGTCTCAGTTTGGACTCTTCATTTTATACTTTGTTATAAACTAATATCAATATTTATATTTTTGCTATAGTTGTTCTTTGTCTGTTGGAAGCACTTTCAGGTTGGCCTCTGTGCCCTTTATACCTTCTTCCTTTGTTCTCCTTCCTTTCTCTCCTCTCCCCTTCCCTCCCTCTCTCCCTTCCTTCTTCTTTCTTTTTTCACTTCCATACTTAATGACACCACGAGATACTCTAGATTTATCCTGTTTTCCCTAGCTCAAATCTGGAATCAACCTGTTCTCCAAGGAACTCTAACTCCTTTTATTTGAGAATGTCATCTCCAAACCAAGACTGTATACTAAATAAGACACTACTAGTGGCTATCACTATTACTTCTAGTCTCTCTCAGTGAATAGAGCTAAATCCAGACTATTGAAATAAATCCATGACTCCGTATTGGGACCTCAATTCTAGTTCAGAAACAAAGGGATCATTCTAGTCTTCGCCCTTTTCTTATGTAACTTTTTTCTCCAAAAGTCAGTGATCTGGTTTTTATTATCAACAATATACTTACTACTTCTTAAACCCTAGGATACATATAAATACAGAATTGCTAGCCCATTCTTCTGTGAGGAACAAATCAAATTTCTAATTTCTAATTAATCCACAGTTCCATTCTTCCTCATCCTCTCACTATAGCTATGATTTTTTTTAAACCATCAGGTTCATTTGTCAGATCTATGTTAATCATTCTGCCTATACCAATGAATTGACATATATGGCTAGTTTTTGTATTTGCGTAAAGTAAAATTCTTTCTTTGTAGTATAGAATTACACAGTGTTTGGGCTAAGTCGTGTTCCTCATGCCCATCCATGTATTGAAGACCTAACACAGTACTTCAGAATATGACTGCATTTGGAGATGAGGCCTTTAAAGAGGTAATTAAGTTAAAATGATGTCATTAGGGTGGGGCTTAATCTGATTTGACTAGTATCATTATAAGAAGAGGAAATGAGGACACGCAGAAAGGCACCAGGGGTGTGTGCAGGGAAAAGACCATGTGAAGACACAGGAAAATGCATCAATCTGCAAGCCAAAGAGGCCTCAGAAGAAAACAAATCTGCTAACACCTTGACCTTGGACCTCTAGCCTTGAGATTGTGAGACACAAATTTCTCTTGTTTAAGGTACCTACCCTGTGGTATTTTGCTACCCACCCCCTCCCCCACAGCAAACTAACATATGTATGGGTTTTGACAAAAGCATAGAGTCATATAGCCAATATTACAGTTCCACACAGAACAAAAGTTCCATGACCTCACGTTTCCCTCATGCTGACTCATTATAGTCAAATCCTCTCTGTACCCCCAAACCCTTGGCAACAAACTATTTTCCATTTCCATAGTTTTTCTTGTTTCCAAGTGTCATATAAGTGGAATCACATATTATGTAGCCTTTTCCCACCTACCCAAATGCACTTAAAATTCACCCACATTCCAGCATAAATCAACAGTTCCTCTTTATTGCTGAGTAATGCTCCATTTTGCAAATGTATTGCCATTAAAAAAGATGCTTATTTATTTGAGAGAGAGTGCACATAAGCAGGAAAGGGGCAGAGAGAGGGAGAGAGAGAATCCCAAGCAGGCTCCACACTGTCAGTGCAGAGCTCAATGTGGGCTCAATCTTATGGAACCGTGAAATTATGAGCTGAGCTGAAATCAAGAGTCTGATGCTCAACTGACTCAGCCACCCAGGCACCATTTTTAAGTCCTTCCACTAGTTGAAGGACATTTTGATTGTTTCCAATGTCTAAAGACTAGAAATAAAGCAGCTATACACATTCACAATTTTTGTGTGTGTGAACATAAATTTTCATTTCCCTTGAGTAGATACCTAGAAGTGGAATTGATGAATTGTGTGCCAAATGGATATTTAACATCTTAAGAAACTGTCAAATTGTTTTTCAAATTGCATACGCAATTTTGTATTTCCACCGATAACATGTGAAAATGCTGCTGTTCTATGTCCTGGTCGGCACTTAATATTAATTTTTCTTTTCTTTCTTTTGGCCATTCTATTAGAGTTATTTGCAGTATTCTTTAATATCCCCTTAATATCTCTGGTGATATTCCCTCTTTTGGTCCTGATATGGTTAATTTGTGTCTTTCCCCTTTTTTCTTGGTCTGGCTAGAGCTTTTAAATTTTATTGATCTTTTCAAAAAATCAGCTTTTGGTTTCACAGATTTTTTTCCCCTGCATTTTTGTTCTGTTTTAATTTCACTGATTTCTACTCTTATGTCTATTACTTCCTTCTGCATGTTTTGGGTTTAGTTGGCTGTTCCCTTTCAAGAATCTTAAGGTAGAAGCTTACATTAATGATTTGAAATCGTTGTTCCTCTCTAAAGAATTGATGTAAATTTCCTTAAGTACTGCTTCAGCTACACCTACAAATTTTGATATGTTGTGCTTTCACTTTCCTTTAGTACAATATATTTTTTCAATTTCCTTTAAGACTTCATCTTTGATTCATGAGTTATTTAAAAGTGTGCTGTTTAATTTCCAAATATTTGAGGATCTACCAACTATTTTTCTGTTGATTTCTAGTTAGGTGTTCCATATCCTTATTGATTGACTATTTACTTGTTATGCTGATTACTAAGAAAAGACAGTTGAAATTTCCAACTCTTGTGGAGTTCTCTATTTTTGCTTTCAATTCCCTGAGTTTTTGCCTCTTATATTTTGATGTTCTGGTATTCATCACCTATACATTGAGCATGTTATGCATTACTGGAGAATTGGCTCATTTTCATTAAGTAACATCCTCTCCTTGTCATAATATTCCTTCTTTTAATGACTATATTTGTCTCATATTAACACAGCTACTCCAACTTTCTTTTGTTTGTTTGTATGGTATTCTTTTCTGCATCCTTTTAATTTAGTCCATTAAAAATGAATTAAAATATAAAAATGTACTAAAGTAGATCTCATGTCAACAAAATTTTGTTGGGTATTGCTTTTTCATCCAGTCCTGACAATTTTTGCCTTTTATGGATGTTTTTAAGGCTACTTAGATTTGTATGATTATAGATATGCTTGGTATTTGTTTTAACTGTTAATTATTTTCCCCCTACTTTTTGGTCAATTGAGTGTTTTTCCATTATTTCACTTTATTATCTCTATTAATTTACTAATTAAATCTCTTTTAAAAATATTTCAATGGTTATCCTAGGGTTTATAATTAAACACCTCTAAGTAATTATAGTCTACCTTCAAATAATATTATATGGCTTTAAATACAATGTATGATCTATGACAATCTATTTCCAGTTCTTCTCTCCCATCCTTTGTGCTACTATTTTCATACAATCAAAATTTACACCTACATAATTTACATATACATAAATAAAAATGCTTTGGTGTTATTTTTGCTTTAGACAGTTATCTTAATTAAAAATAAATAAAATGAGTTTTATTTTACCTTCTTTTGTTTCTCTTCTAGCATTCTCCATTTCACTGTTTAGGTCCAAGTTTCTCTGATAAAATTTTCCTTTAGCCTGAAGAATTTCCTTTTACAGTATTTGGAGAATAGGTCTGCTTGCTATGAATTCCTTCAGGTTTTGTTTACCTAAGAAAAGATTTATTTACTCTTCATCTTGGAATAATTTTTTCTGAATACAGAATTCCAGTTTGGTAGTTCATTTTTCTTTCACCACTTTAAATTTATCATTCAATTGTTTTCTGACCTGGTGTCTGCCCTAATTCTTACTCGTTTCTCACACATTTCTTTTTCCTTTGTCTGCTTTCACTGCCTTCAAGACTGCTCTTTGCTTTTTGTTCCCAACAATTTACATATGATATGCCTAGAGACTTTTTTTTTCTTCTTTTTGGATGTGTGATTTGCTGTCATTAATTTCGGGAAATTCTCTATTAATTCTTCATGTATTTCTTCTGCCTTTTTATTTTTCTCTCCTCTTTCTGGGATTCCAATTACACATATGTTAGGACATTTGATATGATTGCTTTTAGATGTTCTGTTTGTTTGCTTGTTTGTTTTTTCTTCTTCCTCTAAGTCTTTTTTCTTTGTTTCAGTTTGGGTCATTTCTATTGAAGTTCACTTTTCTCCTTCCTTTAATTGTGCAGAGTTTACAGATGAGTCCACTGAAGGTATTCTTCATTTTCATTACCTTTTTTAGCTTTGTTTTCATTTTTCAACATTTCCATTTCATTTATTTTTATAGTTTCCATCTCTCTGCTGAAATTATTCACCTTGTTGTCCACCTTTTACATTAGAGCCTTTAACCTTTTATTTATAGTAATTTAAAATTCCCTGTGAGCTATTTCTAATGAATGTGCCATATCTAAATCTGATTCTGATCTATGCTTTGATTCCTGGAAGTATGTTTTTTCCTTCTGTTTTTGCATGCCGTGTGTATTTATTTTTAAAGAAAGTTGGTCATTCTGTCAAGGACATTAGAGAATAAGGCTGATAGATTTTATTCCTGAAAATGAGGACACATTTCCTTGTTCAAGGTCTTTAGTATATGGGTTTGGGTTAATCTGGGTATGAAAATTGTCATTGCTAGAATTACCCTCACTGCACCTCAGACTTCAAGTTTCTGTAGTGATATTCTGTATAGATAGTGGGAGTTGACTTGCCACACAATATCTATACTGCCTTCGGCTTTAGGTCTTTTTTGCAGTGTGCCTTAGAGAGGATTTCTTTGCATGCTTCTGTTGCTCTTTTTCCTCTCCCAGCAGTAATCACTTGGTATTCAAAATTGGTTAGCATGGTGTTGTATGGTAGTGATAGGGAGGGAAGGAAACATTCTCTTTTTCTGACTAAAGTCACCTTACTCAGGCACCATGTTCCAAGTTTCAGGTTGCGGTCTTCCAGGTGTGCCTGTACCCCATCTCCACATAGTTCTGAGCCCAGTATTTATTCTTGTCCCTCCTCCAGAGTCAGGTTCCTTTTTCTGTACCCTTTTCCTGGTTGTAATGAGTTTTTTCCAGTGCCCTAGGATGAGGTTGTTTGTTGCTCCTCTAACTGAAGAGCAGTCATTTTATTTCCTAAGTGAGGCAGGAAGGAAGACTGTTATGGGGTTTCTTGCCTTTCCTGCAAGACTGCTGTTCTCATCCCCCACTTTTACACCACAATGAAAACTTTCGTAGGTCCCTTTTGATATTTTCTGTGAGCTCCTTATGGGTTGATGGACAAAGAGCCTGCAAGAAGGCATGGCCTCCACCAATTTCTGAAGTATCCAGGGTTTTACACTCTCCACCCAGCCCACATTCAGCCTGTGTGAAATATCTGATTGTATGGACCCCAGGTATATATGTAAGACTTGTCTCTCCTTAGACTCTGGCCTCCTTGTTTGCTCACCACTTCAGCTCTTTGATGGGATTGAAGAGAGCTGTGAATTTGAAGTTAATCTGGCTCTTACTCATTAGAGTTGAGAGTGACACTGCCCCAGCTTATTATATCCCGGAGTAGAACTCCTTTTTTTAAATAATCACACATTAATACACTTCTTCTAGTTGATTTTTCTTTAATTAGAAAAACCACTTACATTTACTTTGAAATCAAAAAGTACATACTGACATTTAAAAAAAATGAAAGAAAAACAGTTATAGATGCTAAAGCTCAGTAATTCTGCACATCTGGGTGAAAACAATCGATTTATTTTGGCTTAACCTGGACTTAAGTGTAATTTAAATATAAAGCAGGGTGAGAGGAGTACTCATAATAGAAGAACTGGAGCTAAGAATGAGACAAGGGTGGTTTTAAGATGAGGATGAGAAGATGTTATTTTGTCACATGAGACCAAGACTAAATTCCCAGTAGCTTCTCAGTCTCTACTGTATGGTCCCTAGTAACATGCAATGGCTAGGGAGAGGCAAGAAATGTTAATATTCCCAAGTACCCTCTCTTTCCTCTTTAGGAGAGTACATTTTCAGACCATTTATTCATTTATGTTTTTTTTTAAAGAACATTTGTTTTCTATCTAGTGACATGTACTATATTTAATGTTGGGAATACATAGTGAATAGAACTTCCTAAGGCAGCTCACAGAATAAAAGGGGAACATAAATATAAGTTATGTGATAAGTGATATAATAGAGTTGTGTGCAATAAGATTTAATATGACCAGAGAGAAGTGACATATTATAATGGGTAAGAGAATGGATGCTGGAGTTAGGCTCTATAGGTTTGACTGTTGGCTCTGTCACTTAAAAATTATATACCTTGAACAAGGTAATTAACTTCCTTGGTATCCTCCCCTTAAAATGGGACTAAAACTAGAATGACCTGATAGAGATGTGAAAACTCAATGTGTTAATATTGGGTTGAACCCTATGAAATTGTCAGAAATCAGCTCTCTTTGATATACAAAAGTGGCATTTTCATATGTTTTGACTTCACGTATTACAAGCACTCAGCACAATGCTAAAACGTGGGGTAGTGCATTTAATTGTGTTCTCTCCCCCCAATCAAATATGTATTCAAGTCTGAACCTCTGATACCTGTGGATGAAACCATATTTAGAAATATGGTCTTTGCAGATGTAATCCAATTAAAACCAGGTCATACTGGATTATCATGGGACCTAAATGCAATGGGTGTTATCTTCACAAAAGAAAAGAGAAGGAGATATGGGTGCAGAGACACAGAAGAGGCACACAGGGAGGAAAGCCATGTGATTGAAGTGATGCATCCGTAAACCTAGGAACACCAATGATTGCTGGCAACCACCAGAAGCTACCAAGAAGCAAGGAAAGAGTCTTGTCTAGAGCCTCAGGGCAAGTATGGCTCTGCTGATACCTTATTGCAAACTCCTAGACTCTAGAAGTATGACAGAATAAATTTCTGTTGCATTAAGCCATCAAATTTGTGGTAATTTGTTTCATCAGCCCTAGGAAACTAGTGCAGGCAGCAACTGCTCAGTAAATGTTATGTACAGTTTATCATTGAAGCACAGAAGGGAAATAATTCATTTTGTCAGAGGAAGAGCTGCTAAAGAAAGACTTCAGTGGTGATCATTCAGGAAGAAGAAGGAAAGGGCAATTCAGATGAGGAAATGTCATAAACAAATGAACGAAGAAATAAATCTCTAGTTGTACAAATTTAGATTGGAATGTGCAAGAGGAATAGAGGAAGGTGATTCTGGACTTGAATGGTCTTTGATGGACTTCTTATGCTATGCTAGGAATATAGTGTCTGTGCCACTGGTAATAAAGTTTCAGAGTCATTTTTTAAATATGAGAGTTATCTAATCTAACTAATATTTTATAAATATAACTCTGACAGCTTCAGAAGGCTATTGAAATTGCCATGGCTTACTTCAGATGATGCATTCCCATAGGAGAACAGGCAAAGAAGAAGAAGACAAGAACTATTTCAGGTGTAGAATTTATATAATCACAGGCTATTTGGAGTGACTTGGAAGACTAAAACTATGATTATTTCCAGATTTCTGGTTCAGTACATGAGCGAAGCAACATTGACAAAGAGATGGAATTCGGCAGAAAGAACTGCTTTAGTGAGAACAGTTAGAGAAAAACTGAAGCTGAGGAAAATGTCCAGGTGAAAATGTCTACATAGTATTTGGACATGTGGAGCTGAATATTGGTGGAGGGGAGACTTTATTAGAGTTACAGACATTAGAGTTATCAAGTTTTAGATAGAAGTTAAAGATGCTGACCCTGGCTGGTTGAACAAAAGCAAAAGAATACGGAGGTTGAGCAGAAAAAGGGGGAGATTATCATGAAGACTAAGAATTAGGAATAAAAATTATAGCCTGAGGACGGGGAGATAATGGAATGGTAGAACTCAAAGGAGAAATTTCAAGGAGAGGATTATGTGAAGTTCTCCAAAGTGGCTATATCAGTCAGGATGGGCTGAATTATGCTGTGGTAACAAACAAATCCAAACTCTTAATGACAACACAACAAAGATTTGTTGCTTCTTCATGAGAAGCATAGAATACTGGGAGAACAGAAATTATCCAAGTTCTTCAGGGTCTGAATTTATGAAGGCTGGATCCTGACACATACTTTAGAATAGGGAGAGACACATACTTTAGTGATCACTAAAATAAGGGAAAGGATGCATGGTGGATGGCTCTTAAAACTTCCATAGGTAGTGACATGTTACTTCTACTCATATTTCATTGACCAACCAAGTCGCATGCTAAATGTCTAAATGGCAAATTTACCAAGAGCTGGCAAAGGACAATTTTACCATAGTCCAAGAAGAAGAAATAGAATATTTTTGAAAAAGTCCTAAGGAAGGGGACTTGAGAGAAAAAAAAAAGATATAAACGAGCTACTCTAGGAAGTAATAAGCACTAGTTATGGGATACAAGCAAATAAGTTGCTGAATAAAATGGTGCGATGAGATAGGAAACATTCACTTCTAGTGGACCAGGGCAATATATATTTGGGATTTTCTTAGACATTTTCAGTGGCTCTGTCAGAGGAAGAAATGAGACAGGAAGTTGGATTGACACGAGGTTATAATTGATCCACAGGGTCTGTGAGGGAAGTAGGTTTGCCTGTGACACAATAATTAACAGAATGACCACAGGTCCTAGTTTTATTGGAGAAAATATAAAAATGTGATGGGACAAACTAGAGATCATGAACTAGAGATCATGATGACATTGGGGTGCAGGTTAAGAGATTGTGGAGGATCAAGAAAGATACACTTTTTTTTTTTTTTTTTTTTTTTTTTTTTTTTTTTTTTTTTGCAGTTTTGGTAGTTTTAGAGGTGGGCTACTGAAGTGCTCTGCCAATGGCAAACAAAGGAATTAAGTTAGAGGAGTTAAAGGAAGTAAAAAAAAATTAATGGCTAGTTTCCTAGAATTTCTTGACTCTCTTTAAGAATTTCCCCTTTGCTCAGACCCTATACTTAGCTTCCTTTTAGAGTTGTGAGGTCAATTGTATCATTAGACTTTAGTGAATATCAACGTACCTCAATGAGCATAGTTCAGCCTTGGGACAAGAGCGATCTGAGTGAATGTCGCCCTAACAACTATTACGGAATTAGCTTGGGCAAGTTAGTTTACTTCTCTGACCTCTTATATAAGAGGTATTATTCATTTATAAGTTATGATTTATTCCACAGATATTAATTATCCACTTAATAATGTATATTTATAGAATGCTTACTATGTGCCAGGCATTCTGCTTAGCCTAAAACAGAGTAAACCTGCAAATACAATTTTGCCTTTTATCATTGAAGGCCCAGTTGAAAAACAACCCTTGGATCTCTGATCACAGTGTGGCAAATAGTCCTTTTTTTTGCTTGCAGAATCTTTATACTTTTAGGCAGCAAAGACCCCAGACTCAAAAGCTCAAGTTTCACTGATCTCAATTAATATTGGAAATTTAATTTTCCTTTATCAGTGTTTGATCTAGAGATGAGTACGTGGCCCAGCTCAGACCAATTAGATATAATAGGTATCAGCTAGAGGGCTTGCAGGAAAAATTTTCCTGATTAAAGGAAAAAGCCAGTGAGAACTGGGCTTCTTTCCTGCCCCCACCCCGATCCTCTTTCTTCTTAGCTGAGGTTCTGTCATGTAAGAACATGATTTAGAGCTATTGAAGCCATTTTGAAACCATAAAAGAAAAGCCAAAAAATTACTAATTGACTTTTCTGATATTATTGAGTGGCTGGACTAAAGATGTACATCCAGATGTCATGCAATGTGAAATAATCAAGTGTCTTTCGTATCTACATCATTGCAAGTTAGATATACTGAAACATACAGTCAAACATGTGAAATGATTCACTCAGTGATAATTAATAGCTCCCTCCTCTGTGTTCCTTCAGTGTCTTATAATTTATTTAGCTACTTTTTAACTTGTCTGCAGCACCGTGTGTGTGTGTGTGTGTGTGTGTGTGTGTGTGTGTGTGTGTATGTGTGTTCTTTGCCAGCTAGACTGTAACCTTTCGCTAACCATTTATTTTTTGCTTGTCTACAACAAAACCAGTTTGTCTCTTAGTTGGGAGTCTCTCCCATCTCATAAAATGACCCCTCATCCACCATTTGGAGCTACAGCTCCAAAACATCAGAATGATTCTTGATTACTCAGTTTCCTCCTCATCCACATCCAATCTATTTGTGAGATCTTGTCAGTTCTATCTATAAAATATGGCTAAAATCTATTTCCACTGTCACCGAGCCCAAACCACCATCATCTCTGGCTTTGGTTATGGGCAATCAACTCCTAATGACTGTTAGGTCTAAGCTATCCCCCTCTGTGAGTCTTTCTCAACAAGGCGGTCAGAGTGACTTCTGAAATTACAAATTAAATCATATAACCTCCTCCTTCTCCTAAAATTTCTCTGGTAGATATCCATTGTATTTTAAATAAAATGCAAAGTCCTTGCCTTGGGAACAAGGCTTTAATATTCTAGTCCCTGACTCCCTCTTTCATTACTACATTCCATATCCTGAGTCACACCAAGCCTCCTTCTTGTTCCTCAAACCACAGAGCTTTTTCCTGTCACAGTGAGCTTGAACTTGCTCTTTCTTATGTCTGAACCACTTTCCCCAGTGGCTCCTCAAATAGCTGTCTCTTCACTACAGAGGTCTCACCTCAAGTGGTACCTTTCCAGAAAGTTGTCCCTTGGTCAGCCCACATAGAATAGGAATCCCCCTATTTATCTTTAGCTTCCTTATTTGCTTTATAACTCTAGATGCAGATGATCTAATATTCAATTATTTGTTTCTTTTTGCTTTTTGCTCTTGTTATTGTTGTGGTTGTTTTTCTGTCTCACCCAATTAGAATATAAAATCCCTGAGGTAAGGGAATTTTCCTGTCTCATTCTTGATAGCATATCCCAGCATTTAAAACTGCATTATCAAATACTAACTGAATGGATAACACTTTGTGTACTCTTTCTCCTTCTTATCCACTCCAGTGCTCAACATACTTCTATTTCATGGCTACTCATTAAATATCTATTTGCTTACGATATATTTAATCAACATTTTACATGCAAAGCTTTGTGTAAGGCACCGAGTATACACCGGTGAAGAAGAAAGAGAATTAGAGTCCTGGTTTCCTTCCAGTTGTGCTGCAAAATATTTAGGGAAATTCTTTCCCTATCCTCTATAAAGTGAAGGACCTTGATTTCTGCTGATTTCCAAGGTGTGAATGTAGTTCAAACCCAGAACAGCCTTAATTTTTATGCCTAAAATGCATGTACTTCCTTTTTTTTCAATGTCAAATGAATCACTACATTTTCAACACTTGATGATCCTTATTATCGTGAAATATTCTGCAATTAACAAAAATATTTAGACAACATTCATTTGTATAATCATAATATAAAGTATTCTCTGTTTGAAAATGAAATCTTGCCTAAGGCTAGTTCTTACCAGGAGTTCTGTGCCTCCACATTACATATGCATTAATAGTTTGTCTGAACTCGACAACAATTTTTAATTTTTCCTTGGCAATGCAAGTATTTCTTTTACATTCATGAATCTCAATGATTTTCTGGTTGCTGATCTCAAGTCCACAGACTCTCATCTCTTTTTAACACTACTTTTTGTTACAAATCCTGTTAACTCCTTACTTTCAAGAGAGTTGTTTGTTTCAACTAAGCACTCTTTTCCAATAAAGATCACTTTCTTCAGAGAAAAGTAGGACTGGATATGGAACAAACAATAGCACTGATTTGTTTTCAAATAATCCAATGACAGAGCTATGACTATAAATAATTATAGAAAACCCAACAAACATACAAAAAAAGGGAAGCAATCTCATTTTATTATCATCTCTCAGATTCAGGATTATCTACAGTTCAGTATATTAAAAAAAACTGACACACTGAATCAAGAGTTTCATCTGTAAATCAATTCAGGGGATTCTTGGAGAGTCAACTTAAGATGTTTTATATATTCAAGGGTGGAGAGATATTTTGGTTATGCATAAATAAAATAAATACAATTATTTATTATATAAAAACAAAAAGAGAACAGATTTATAGAGGAGATTAATAATGAAAAAGTGGTAGAAGTATCCTGTAAAAAAAAAAATCATGACAAGTATCCAAGAAAAAAAATCAGAGCAAGTATCAGGGACACTAGTTGTTCTGAAGATCTGAGAATAATGGGAGAGAATGCTGGAGAGCAACAGATGGAGGCATTAGATCGATACGGTAGTCTGAAAGGTACTAGCGGTCTTTGCAGACAGTGAATAAAAGAGCTTTGAACAATAGGAGGGGAGCTTATGTAGAGGCTGACCAATGTTAGAGGTTAGATAAGTGAATTTGACAATGACATTGATGATGAACAAATTTCAGATAGTTGTAGAGTGTGGCTATTTGGAAAGAATAAAGCAATTACACACTTTCCAAACACATAACTTAAAGTTGTAGGAAAAGTAGCAGAGTAGAATGTTAAGTTGGATTCAATGTGACTTTTATTAGTAAACTCCTATTCATCCTTCAAGAGTCAGCTATGTCATCCCCTTGGAATCTGTTCGTGATAGATTGGTCTGTTGGTCCTGGATATTCAATCATACATCCATCAGAGAATTTGCATCCTTGGATTGCTCATGTGACTTTGGAGTACTTCTCACTGGTGTGGGTGGGGTATATTTCCCTGGCCCATCAATGTTGAGCTTGGCCACTAGATGTAAGCAGCACCTTTATTATTATTTTTTTTATTTTTTTAAGTTTATTTATTTTGAGAAAGAGAGAGAGAGACAATGAGTAGGGGAGGGGCAGAGAGATGGAAAGAAAGAGAATCCCCCAAGTAGTCTCTGCACTGTCAGCACAGAGCCCAATGCAAGGCTCCAACCCACAAAACCATGAGATCCTGACCTGAGCTGAACCAAGAATCGAATGTTTAACACACTGAGACACCCAGGTGCCCCAATTTTTAATTTTTTTTTTAAATTTATTTACTTTGAGAGAGAGAGAGAGAGAATGAGAGCATGTATGCATGCATGCTTGCATGGGGGGAGGGTCATAAAGAAAGGGACAGAAGAATCTCAAACAGGTTCCGCGCTGTCACTGCAGAGCCTGATGTAGGGCTCAGTCTTGTGAACTGTGAGATCATGACCTGAGCCAAGATCAAGAGTTGGATACTTAAACAACTGAGCCACCCAGGCGCCCCATATGTGAGCACATCTTTTTTTTTAATTTTTTTTTCAACGTTTATTTATTTTTGGGACAGAGAGAGACAGAGCATGAACGGGGGAGGGGCAGAGAGAGAGGGAGACACAGAATCGGAAACAGGCTCCAGGCTCCGAGCCATCAGCCCAGAGCCCGACGCGGGGCTCGAACTCACGGACCGCGAGATCATGACCTGGCTGAAGTCGGACGCTTAACAGAATGCGCCACCCAGGCGCCCCTGTGAGCACATCTTTAAACATATGTATATAATTTGGCTTAGCCTCCTGCATGTGTGTGATTTGCCAGAAGAGCACACCTCAGTCATCACTCGTCTTCAGCCAGGTCTAAGATGAAGACACATGGGGCAGATATGACCCTAACAGAAGCCTGGAGTCCAGCCTGGCCCAGACATGGCAAGCCAAGATCAGCTGAACTGTAGTTAACTTGCAGAACTATGAGCATGAAAGCTATTGTTTGCTGTTGTAAGTCACTAAAATTTTTAAATGTTTTGCTATGTAGACAAATTACTTCATCTTTTCAACACTCTCACATATAGAATTTTTGTTCCCTGTAATGTGTTTCTGGGATACTCTGAGTCTATATCCATTACAGTATCACACAATAGTAAACTCTTATATTCAAATATGTGTCTCTTAAAACACTGTAAGCAACCTTATTAGAAGGACCTATCTTTTTGGTGTTTTTTTGTTTCACTACCTTCAAACTAACTGACCATAGCAGACAATTGTGTATCTGCAATACAGCTGCTTTCTACCTGTGAATATTCAGAGGAAAGGACATTAAACATATTGGTAAGACAAATCCAGTCTGAGATGTTTTGAAGTGTCTATATCTTATCCATCACATAGTATTTCATTTCAAACTTTTAAAAAATCTCCATTTTCAAGATAGTAAAAAAAAAAAGAAAACACGGAGTAGAGTTAAATAAACCATGTGGTTTTGAAAAAAAAAATATTTGCATGGCATTCATAAAATCAGTATTGTCTGCTTAAATGCTATGTCAATCCTAACTCATTCTCATTTATTGGAACCTATTAAAAAGCTAACGATTATTCTGGCTCGATTTTGGCATAACATATTTTTATGTAAATTCTATTTAAACATTAGTTCATATGAGCTATTTTTGAATAGATAAAAAACAGTGAAACCTGTTCTCAACTCAGAAGCTTAACTTACCCACACAACCAGGTAGTTGTGGATGTAAATACATGTTAAGATGAAAATGTGGCATTAGTCTATACCGTTTAGGAACCCAATTTTGTATTGAGTCCTGAATGTATGGTTAAAAAAAATTATAATAGAATTTGACTTATAACAAAGTGAATGGACTGAAAGTCACAAAACTCTTAAGCCCCAAATTGTCAAGTACAGTAAATTCCACTTTTAAACAACATGAGTGCGTTAGGCTATCAGAGAGGATTCCTGTTTCGTTACCATTGTAAAATAATGTAATATGCGATCTTCCATGAGGAGGCATATCCCTTCCCTGTGCCAGCCTACATCCAGTGATTGGCTGACGCTGGCATGTAAAACTGGACTCATAGGCTCAAACTGGGGCAATTCTAATTTTTTAAATAATTTTTAATGTTTATTTTTGAGAGAGAGAGAGAGTGCAAGCTAGGAGGGGCAGAGAGAGAGGGAGATGCAGAATCTGAAATAGCCTCAGGTTCTAAGCTGTCAGTACAGAGCCCGATGTGGGGCTTGAACCCATGGACCATGAGATCATGACCTGAGCCAAAGTCAGGCACTCAACCAACTGAGCTACGTAGGTGCTCCAAACTGGGGCCATCTCAGTGTTAGAGGTCCAGTGGAGTCAGTTGGAAATCTCCACTGAACTTGTGTCAGAGCTCAACCTCTCCCTCTGCCTAGTGGTGCTGTCTTCACTCTCCCATAGTTGCTGATCCCAAGTGCACTTCCTAACAAACTTCTCAGTATCTCTTTCCTGAGAACCTGGACTATAATACAAACCATGTCTAATAAATACAACTCAACAACATTCGTGGAAGTGAAATGCATCAACCTTAATTGATCTAGGAGTTAGAAACAGGTCCTCCAGGAGCTCATAGTTCGGATGAAGAAACAGATATGTAAACCCATAGCTATCATATAATGAGACAAGAGATAGAAAACAGACTAATCACTACCTCATTTTTAACTATTACCTGTAGAAGCACTGTCAACTGCTCCATATATTCTCTATACCCCTCACAGTCAAAGCAATATTACAAGTTCTGGCTAATGAAATGAAGGCAGAAATGACACGTTCCAGGTCCAGGCAGAAGCATTTTTGAACCGGAAGTTCATTCCGCACCTCTTTTTCTCTGTTATGGCAAATTAGAAGCCTCACGTTGAGATTTTTACATAATGAGATGGACATAGTCTGATCACTGGAGTCACCAGAACTGCCTCACAGTGGCCTTTACATAGAAGGAACTCTCTGATGTGTAAAGCCTCAAGTTCAGGGGCTTTGATAGTATAGCATAACTGAGCCCATTCTGAATAACATATTGCTGTTTATCTGTACCCATTTGATAAGAAAGATAAGAATTAGAGGAAATTTTCCAGATCTATGATAATTAAACTGAGCACTAAGTAACTGGTAGTTGGTTTCTATGTGGGAAAAAGATTTGGTTTTTCTTTTTTAGAAAGAGGAAAGAGACCAAAGAGCTAATCAGAACTGGTGGGTCAGGAAACAACAAGTTGCCGTGGGTATTTGGAGTTTGAACTCTTAACCAGGCTGGAGGCCTTCCATTTCTCAAACTGTTAAAATGTATGCAGTTTTGGGGTGCAGGCACACTTTTCTGGGAAGAGGTCCATGGAGTGTTTAGAGCACAACCGAGGCGAGATGCAAAGGTAAGGGCTGGGGGGGGAGGGGGAGAGAAAAATGGCTTCAAAGGAGGCCAAGCAGCTGAAATTTATAAGAGACTTCATGAGTCCACTAAAGGAGCTTGGATTTATTTTAATCTAGGCAGTGTATTAAACTGAAGGTAGTACTGCACAATTTATTCCCATCCAGTTCATTTTCTTAATTTACTGATCAGCCCAAAGTAGGAAAAATATCTCCTATGACTCTTAGGACAAAGTCTAATTTTAACTAGGACTCTGAGGATCTCTAAGATCTGGGTCTTGCTAACTTCTACAATTACACTAGTTGGTGCCTGAACCTTGAAGAGGAACTGAGTGAACTTGAATCTTTGCTCTACTAATAGCTGGCTGTACATCACTGTCATCATCTGTAAAATAAGAATAATAACACTACTTACTTGGAAGGCTTATAAAGAAAATTAAATAAATATATAGATGTAAACTATTTGTATTTCAAAAAGTGTTTGACAAGCTCAGAATGTTGAGTGTTTTCTATGCTGATCCCTCCCCCCACCATCCAGTCTCTAGGATAATGCCTATTCATCCTTCAGTTCATACCATGGATGTTACCTATGAAGCATACAGTGGCCTTCCAAAACTAAGTTAGATGACTGCCCATCCCCTTCCACAATACTTTGGACTTTTGAACTGACTGTCCTAAAATTTAATCATATCTTTACTTATGTATATATGTACACAGACTCCGAGAAATGAGACATTACTGAAGAATTTTTAGTAGAGGAATGACATGATATGCATGTATCTAAAGAACCACTCTGGCTGCTGTAAGAAGGATACATTCCCTGAGAGCAAGTCCCTAGACCTGGCACAACCTGTCAGAAAGCACCTGCCAAGGTCGAGGTGAGAGATGATAAAGACTTGGACTGAGATAGCAGCAGTGTAATTGAGATATATGCTTGAATTATGGATATATTTTGAAAGTGAAGCCACAGTTTCTGATGGATTGGTTGTGGTATGTGAGAGAAACAGGAGTCAAAAGCAATTCCAAGTTTTTGTCCTGGGCATCTGGAAGAATGAAGCTACCATCTATTGATATAGGGAAGACTATGGTGGAACAGCTTTTAGGAAAAAGAAAAAGGCCCCCAAAAACAAAAATAAGAGTCTAGTTACAGACTGTTGTATTTGGGACATTTATTAGACATCCAACTGGAGACAATGAGTAGTCAGGTAGATATGTGAGAACAGATTTCAACAGAGAAGTAGCTGGGAGATGTAAATTTGGAAGTTATCACCACAAAGATGATCTTTATTTTAATTTTTTAAGTTTATATATTTAGAGAGAGAGAGAAAGCATGTGCGTGCAAGCAGGGGAGGGGTAGACAGAGAGGGAGAGAGAGAATCCCAAACAAGCTCTGCAATGTCAGCACAGAGCCAAACATGGGGCTCAGTGTCACAAACCATGAGATCATAACCTGAGCTGAGATCAAGAGTCAGTGACTGGGCCACCCAGGCACTCCTGATCCTTAAAGCTTTAATACCAGTTAAGAGTACCAGGACAGTGAGTGTAGGATACAAAAGGACCAAAGCCCAAGCTCTGTAGACCTCTGACATTTAAGTGGTCAAGGAGACAGAGAATGATCCAGACTGTAATAGAGCAATAAGCAAGGGGGTGGGGACAGCATATGGTGGTCTGAAAATCAAGTAAAGAGAATTTTGAGGAAGAGCCTTTTATTTCCCTTTTTTTTTTTTTTTTTCAAAGATGAGATAATTAGGAATGGCCAGTAAAAAGATTAATGATGCCAGAAAGGAAGGTGAGAATGGCTGTGCTGCTTCCCATGGGTAAAGAAGAGGAGACAAAATCTGACACACAAGTGGCATGACTGGATTTGGACAGGGGAATGGAAAGGTCACCTCTAGTGATAACACGGCAAAGCCAAATCTTGGAATGTGAGGCTGGCCGGTGGGAAAGCTGGGATTGAAAGGTTACCTCTTTTCAATCATCAGCCGAGCCTCAGTTTCACAATATATGAAACGAAGATATTAGATTCAGCATATGACTATGATTCTGTAAGTGGGTAATAATTTCAAAAGCTCACACTCAAAAGGACTCAAGAGCTGACTACCAACTCCGCATATTTGATTAGTAGGAAAGAGCTTATAAAGCACAGTTATTACTATTATTATATTCTCAGAAAATGAAAAATGCCCCACGTTTTATCATATTTTGCTAGCATGACATCCCCACAGTTTCTGGCACATTTATGATTTCTATAGGAACAAGTGCAGAAACTGTCTTGGAGATTGACACAGCCCATCTGCTTTAAAATAGCTTGTGTTATAAAATGCCATATTTTCTCTGAACATCCTCTTACACTGAAGCAGATTTTAAAAGTTAGTATTATTAAGAAATGATCTTTTAAAGTATTCACCTATGTAGCACCATAAGAAGCTTTCTTTAAATAAAATTAGTTTGATTGTAGAAAGTTGGTTAGTTCAAATTTTCTCCCCTAATGCAAGATCATTAGCGCTTAGCTAATGATGCATACCTATTTTGCCTTTAATAATGAGCTAAAAAGTTAATTTATAGTAACACAAGAAAATAAAAAGGAATACAACCTTTATTCCAAGAGGATATGCTTTCCAATTCAAAATGCTGGTTTTCCAGACAGAGGCTCTAATTAGGATCTGAAGCAACTAGAGACGAATATAAGGGATTTTCAAAAACTATCATACAGGTAAGTGTCTGAGGGAAAAAATGCAGCTTTAAAATGTAGATTTTTGTAGTTGTTTAAATTTTGATATTCAATGTTTTTAACCTTTCAGGTAAAAGAATCTCATGACTTCCATAAAGCAGATGAACTGTCTGCATTTCAATTTAAAGTAATGATGTGAGCAATTTCACTTCATTACTTCCAGCTCCAATATGTTCATAGCGTCCATGTTAATGCCTACCAGCAAAACATGAAAAGAACAAAGCCTGCTAATTTGTATAATGGGTTTGAGCGAGATAGTAGCTTTCACATCATGGAAGAACACACTAAGTGATTAAAAAAATTTTGGAACACGGAGACATACGGTATGTCAACATCACATGGCACTCTCAAGCAAATACACTGAAGAGAGGCAAAATCCTTTTCATCACACAAAGAGTGTCTTGTCAATATGCAATTACTAGCAGACCCATTCATGTTGCATATTTGCTGTGTCAATAAGTCACATATTTCTGTGTTATTCTCAATACCTTTTCATATGAATGTACTATACGGAAGCACAGTAAAGTTGAAATTTCTAATCTTTCAAAACCAGTTTGTGGTCCTTCTCTAAATAATATCAGTTGAATCAGCTCAGGTGAAATGCGATGAGATGTGTGAAGGGAGCCAAGAAGTCCAGTTGCCCGCAATTGGTAGAGTGGTATATAAATTCATACAATGTAACCTGCTAAGGCATTTTACTAAGTAAGTATTGGGTGGAGTTTTCAGTTACTTCATAGCTTACTACTCAACTGTGCATTCTAGTAGATAAATAAAACATAGATGACTGCCCATGTTACCTTCTGATCTCACTGTGTATTTTTTCCATGAAGATAAGTCAGCTATTTGAATTCATAGTATATTTGTATTTGTTCCTTTCTATCAAAACTATGTTCTCTTTCTTGAGTTGGAAATTGTAGCATGTATTGTAAATTTCTTTAAACAAGATGATTCCAGGTTTGTTGTAGGTAATTTCAGCCATCATCCAAAGCACGCAAGTGTATCTGAACAAAGCAACAACAGTAAGATGATATTTACTAGAAAGTTGGTTCAGGTAAATACTTCTTTCAATAACCTTCATGCTAACTACGTTTCCAAATATTTTCTTTGTTTGAAGAATGGAATAGACATTACTTAAATATTTTGCACATCATATTAAATAAGTTGTGTCTTTAGAAATACACACATGAAGATATAAAAAGAAAAGTTCTGTTTAAGCCCATAGTCTCAAGTTGCATAGTTAAATTAGATTCCATTGTGCATTGCCTATTGAAACAAATAGTGTCCTTTAAAATCCCCTAAATAGCATTTGTTTACCTGGAAACAGGCAGCCTGATAAGTTTCTGGTAGTGGTGTTTCCATATGATGTCTGAACATCTCTATGTAAGTGATAAAATTAGTGAATATGTTAAACTATTTCTCTACTCAACTCATGTAATCACTATTTCATTTTCAGATTCATTCATTCATTTATTCAACCAACATTTACTGAGTGACTATCATTGTCTTGATTAAAAATAGGGAGTGCAACATGGGGTGCCTGGGTGGCTCAGTTGGTTAAGCTTCTGACTCTTGATTTTGGCTAAGGTCACGATCTCATGGTTCACAGGTTCAAGCCCCACATTGGGCTCTGTGCTGACAGCGTGGAGCCTGCTTGGGATTCTCACTCTCGCTCTCTCTCAGCCCCTCCCCTGTTCATGCTCTCTCTCTCTCAGAATAAATACATATTTTTTATTTTTTTTATTTTATTTTATGTTTTAATGTTTATTTATTTTTGAGAGAGAGGAAGAGAGCAAGCAGGGGAGGGGCAGAGGGAGATGGAGACACAGAATCCCGAGCATGCTCCAGGCTCTGAGCTGTCAGCCTGGAGCCAGACGTGGGGCTCAAACCCACATGCTGGGAGATCATGACCTGAGCCGAAGTCAGAGGCTTAATCAACTGAGCCACCCAGGGGGCCCAAGAAATAAACATTTTTTAAAAGGAAATGCAACAAAATAAAGATGGGTCTCAATGGAGTTTACACGAAAGGAGGTAGGAGGAAGACAGCCCAAAGTTTAAATATCAAAGTTACTTATGACTGCAATAGGCATTAACCAAAATACTAAGTTAATGTTTGAGTGGTAAGGAAGAACAACTAACAAAATCACAAACTGTCCTTTTGTGTATACTAACACAGAAAGTTAATGAGTTGTTTGATCAGTGCATTTTAATTTTTGAGTGAGTCCTATAGTATGTACAAGTATTTTTAAACTTTTTAGTATTTATTTATTCTTGAGAGAGAGAGACAGTGTGTGAGTGGGGGAAGGGCAGAGAGAGGGGGAGACACAGAATCCGAAGCAGGCTCCAGGCTCTGAGCTGTCAACACAGAGCCCGACATGGGGCTTGAACCCACGAACCGTGAGATCGTGACCTGAGCTGAGGTCAGACGCCTAACCGACTGAGCCACCCAGCACCCCTGTACAAGTACTTTTAAAGCTAAAATGCACAAAGAGCCTACAATCAACACTAAATAAACATGCAGCTCAGAGAGGGGAAAAACGGGTAAAATACTTGAAAAGACATTTCCCCAAAAGAAGGTACATAGATGATAAATTAGCATATGAAAAGATTTTCAATATTATTTATTAAAAATGCAAATTTAAACAACATACAAATACACCCCTATTAGAATGGCTGAAATCTAAGAAAAAGTGACTGCACCAGTTGGTGGTGAGGAGGTGAGCATCAGAAACTCTCACTCACTGCTGCTGGGAATGCAAAATGGTAGAGTCACTTCGGAAGACAGGCAGCTTTACAAGGTGAACATAATCTTACTATGCAATCTGGTAATTGCAACCCTAGGTATTTATCCAAGTGATTTGAAAACCTCTATCCACATAAAAACCTGAATGTGAATATTTGGAGCAACTTTATTCATAATCACAAAAAAACTGGACAACCAAGATGTCCTGGAATAGGTGAATGGTTAACAAACTTGTGCATCCCAACAATGGAATATTTTTCTGTGATAAACAAGGAATGAGCTATCAAAGTCATTAAAAATATGGATAATCTCAAATATATATTTCTCAGGGAAATAATTCAGTATGAAAGACTGAAAGAAGCCATATGATTCTCTATGATGTTCTGGAAAGGGCAAATTAGAAATATGATACGAAAGATCAGTGGTAGCAAGGCATTCAGCAAGTGGAAAGAAACTTGAATAGTAAAGCACAAGAGACTTTCTTCAAGACAATAAAACCATTCTGTATGATACTGTATCTATTTGTCAAAATCTGTGGAACTTCACAGTACAAACAGTAAACCTTAATGTATGTTAGCAACAATATAAATAAAATGATACTGGATTATAAATTGAAGTATGAAATAAAATTTAAAACATATGTAATTTAGAACTTGGGGGATTCAAAACTAGAATGCAGAATGTGGCAAAATTACTCAACTGTATTATAAATGAATGAAATAATCTCTTTGAAGGGGGAAAAGGTCCTAACCTAATAAACTTCAGAAATGAATGGAGTAAGACTTATGTTGCTAAATTTGCGTCCCAATGGAGTATGAATTTGAAAATTATGAAAACACTACAAATGTATATTGGAATTGAACATTAAGTAGATGGATGGCAGATAGCAGGAGCCAGGTTTTTCTCACAGTTGGGAGTCGGGAGGGAGTTACAGATGCACGAAAGGAGAAGGCTGGAATGATCGATTTGGTGATGGATTAGGGTTGGAGACATCAGTGTGAAATACATGTTTAACTTAATATAGATACAGATGGCTACAAATGAACTATTTGTAAATGTGTGTATATATACAGGTTAATTAATACACACCCATATATTATGTCGCTCTATCAACTGAGAGGGCCTTGTACCAAGAATATCTCAGTAGCCAAGGAGCACACGTATTGCTCAGATCTTAGTTTCTAATACCATTCTCATATAAAAGGAACCAGGGATCCTTGGAGAAATAACAAATTCTAGGACTGACATACAAAATATTCATAATAAGCCTGAAGTATTTGTACTACCAGAAATTAAGAAAGTGCCCCAATTTTTTTCTTTTAATTGATAGAGCTATGTTGAAAGGACACAGCCTCATAAAAGAGTTCTTAATGGCCAAAGCTAGAAAAATTTGAACATATAAATAAAATGATATTGGATTATAAATTGAAGTGTGAAATAAATAACCAACAGTCAATAGCGATATAAGGAAGTCATTGAATAAATAGATAAGAAAGAGAATAGGCAAATATTCCTTGCAGAATAATTCCAAATAATTTATGTAGATACCCCACCCTTAAGAAGGTGGAGGTGGAATATGATTTGCCACCCCTGACACGTGGGTTACAAATAGTAACTTCCTGCCAAAGAGGAAATATGTAAAAGAGGAAACAGAGGAACTTAAAAATGGAGAAATCTGACAAGTACTATCCCAGTTAGATGATCAAGATGAACATGGACAGTGATGTTAGGTTGACAGTATGCTCCTTTGATAGGGTTTAATGAGAATGGCACCTTATCTCTGTGGTTTTCCTCCCCAAATTCCGTAACTCCAGTCTGATTGTAAGGAAAGTATCAGACCAATTCCAAAGCAAGGTGCCTTAAAAATACATGACCAGTACTCCTCAAAACTGTCAAGGTCTTCAAAAACAAAGTCAGTCTGAGTAACTGTCATTGTCAAGAGAACCCTAAGGATATATGACAGATAAACGTGATGTAATATTCTGGAAAGGATCCTGGCACAGAAAAAGGACATTAGGTAAAAACTAAGGAAATTGGGGTAAAGTATAGTCTTCAGTTAACAATAATTAAAAAAAATTTTTTTTTCCACTTTACTTTCAACAGACTCCTCTCTCCCCCTGCCCCTCTCACCACACTTAGGTCCCAAGAACACAAATAGCTGTATAATCACAGATATCACAACCCCCAGGCAATGGAGATTTTTCAGGAAATTGGTTATTCTTCAGAGGATGACTATTAATAATAGTAATAAATAAAACTTCCCTGGCGCCTTTTCAGCTCCGACTGAAAGCTCAGGTCATGATCATGGTTTGTGAGTTCAAGCCCCATGTCGGGCTCTGTGCTGGCAGCTCGGAGCCTGGAGCCTGCTTCAGATTCTGTGTCTCCTCCTCTCTCTGCCCCTCCCCAACTTGTGCTCTGTCTATGTCTCTCAAAAAATAAATAAATGTAAAAAAAATTTTTTTAAACTTCCCTACTTTTCACACAGTGCATACTCAACCTGATTTAATCTTCTCTTGATGGTTCAGAGTCTTTAGGAACAACAATTGTTGAATGATTTACAAGAATAGTTTTAGGGCCCACTATCCTAACTCCAAGGACTTCTAAGGCAGAGGCAGCATCCCTTTCTAAGAAGCATTTACACATAAGCAAAAGTACAACTCTCTCTGAGCACTGAGTGTGCCATCTCATTAGCTTGCCACAGTCTCTTCCATTTGGTTTCACGTTATGATTCCTTCCTACTCTTTGGTTCTGTGTGTAGCTACCTGGCCTTACCTGAGAATTCCTACGATTTTGTATCTTCCTATTGCTCCCCATCTCTATATGCTGCAACCACAGCAGGCACAAAATGTCTCAGACCTTTGGAAGACCCAAGTGGGAACGTTGGGGACTTCTGACCCCACTGTCCTGGAAAGGGCAGCCTCAATACGTTTACATTAGCTGCTTTTTCTTTCTGGAAAGATTTCCTTTAAGATCACCACATGGAGTGGTTCCTGCTCAAATAATTCTTAGGAGAAAGATATTCCTTGATGACTTTATATAAAATAATATCACCTAGTAACGATCTAACCCCTTTCCCTGATTTTTTTAAACCACTTCTTGCCACTGAATTCACACACTTATTCGTTTACTTGTTTATTGTCTGTCTTCTCCATTTGAATGAAATTCAAGTAAGGAAGACACCATGGCTTTCTTGTTCCTTGCTCTAAACCCCATGCTGACAGCAGTGCCCAGTCTGTGAATATTTGTTGAATAAGTGAAGATTTAACTTTCTAGGGCCAGGGTGTTTCTGTATGTTTCTGAAAACTTTTTTGGAAATCTCTTTGTCTTGTCTAATCAACTTCCTCTATCCTCACAGTAGTTATAACTATTGACGAATTAGACTTAAATAAACCCTGATTGAGGGTCTGTGATGGTCTCAGATGAGGAAGTATCCGAACATGGACTTTATGACATCAATCTTGGCCACTTAAGGACTTAAATTTTCTTGGCTGTATTCTGGAGATTTTATGTAAAGTTGCCGAATTGTTATGCTGTGAATACAAGAATAATTAACTATTACTTTAATTTAATCCTGAACAAAACATGCATAGGACAGGAAGCATTCTTGGAAGAAAAAAAATGCAATACATTCCAAAACCAAATCTATGCTATTTAAAAATTTTAAGTATTCTTAAAAAAAAAAAAATCACATACCCATGTCTTTCCTTTTTAGAGAGTGTAATCAAGAGAAGATTAGATTAATATTGACAAATGCCACAAATTTTATTTCCCCAAAGCATTTTCAAATCATGAGTAATATGCTCCTACCTACAAGAATCACAAGATAACAGATTTTTCTTGAGGCCACATTGCCCCTACAAAAATAATTTCAACAGGATAAACTGTCATTCAATTTAGAGTAGTGCAAAATGCATTTCCCTTTGGCAATAAGCAATTTTTTCATTAATAGCCAAGCCGATCATTGTAAAGTTCTTTTATCTTTTTATACAGTAAGTAGTGTGCAGCTCAAGGTAGTATCACAAGGTCAGAGTGAATATAAAACCCATCTTTATTCAAAATACATTAACAAAGACAGTAGGAACATTCTGTGCATAGCCCAACAATGAAACACACAAAAATGTCAGAACTGCTTTAATTATGTGAGAGTACCAATTGTTCTTAACACAAATCAAATGTGTAACAAAAGAAATAAAATTACTTTTAGCTTCTTCACACACCTACTTATCTTACAAAATTTAAATTTTCAGGGGGCTTGAACTCCCAGTTTTATCCTCTCTTCTCCTTTCCTCTCTAGGTTTAAAGACTGTTTTCCTCACCTTTCCTTTTGGAAGGGCCCTCATTTGGCCATTTTCATGAATGTTACTTGATTCTCATGACAGGTGTCACATAAACAATGAATCTTTGCTTAGCTAAATTCCTTCTGGTTGTATTATCTTTTTCCATTTATAATGGAAAAATGACAATAAACAAATCAAAAGTGCCCAGGTACCATACTCTTTTACTTCAGCTGCTCAGTCTCTTTCATGAGGATGAGGTGACCCAGGATGGCACTGTGCCTATTGATTAATCACTTACAGGAGCCATCTTCACATATTCAAATGTATAATGGGGGTGTCATGAAGTCAGTGAATGTTCAAAAGCACACCATCAATAAATTCCATCTCATGCATCAAGGAAAGTAGAAAATGAGAGAGTGGTCATATAGAAATATAAATTAGCACAAAAATATGAAATGCAAAAACTAGGGTTAATATCTAAAGGGGAATCACACTAAAAGAATTAATTGTTATTTAGGATTTGTTGTCCACTGTCACAGAAGTAGTTTACTGTCCACACGAATTTATGCCACACTGTCATGCTAACTGAGAGACAGCTACCCAGGCAGGGACCATGATTAGTAGGTTTTCCCTCCCCTTGAACTTAGGGATGGTCATGTCACTATTTTTCAACAACAGAAGAAAAAATAATAGGGATCTCTTTCAGGTCAGGGGTTTTAAGAAGCAGGTGGACTTTCTGTTCACTGGCTATATACAAACATACATCATTTTATTGTGCTTTGCAGATGCTGTGGGGATTGTTTGTTTGAACAACTTGAAGGTTTGTGGCAACCCTGCATTGAGCAAATCTATTGGAACCATTTCTCCACCAAGATTTTCTCCCTTCATGTCTCTGTGTCACATTTTGGTAATCTTTGCAATATTTCTAACTTTTTCATCATCATTATATTTGTTATAGTGATCTGTGATCAGTGATCTTTGATGTTCCTATTGTAATTGTTTTGAAGCACCATGAACTGCCTCCATTATAAGATGGCAAACTTAATCGTTAAATGTTGTATGTATTTGACTCCTCCTCCTACGTGGCTATTTCCCTCTCTCTCTCCCTCTGCTTAGGCCTCCCTATTCTGTGAGACACAACAATATTGAAATTAGGCCAATTAATAACCCTACAGTGGCCTCTAAGTGTTCAAGTGAAAGGAAGAATGGCCTGTCTCTCACTTTAAATCAAAAGCTAGAAGTGATTAAACTTAGTGAGGAAGGCATGTCAAAAACTGAGACAGCCTGAAAGTGAGACCTCTTGAATCAGCCTGCTAAGCTGTGAATGCAAAAGAAGAGTTCTTGAAGGAGTGCTAATCCAGTGAACACACAAACCATAAGAACGGGAAACAGCTTTATTGCTGATATGGAGAAAGTTTTAGCGGTCTGGATAAAAGATCAAACCAGCCACAACATTCCCTTAAGCCAAACGTTAATCTAGAACAAGGCCCTAACTCTCTTCAGGATGATGGCGGCTGAGAGAGGTGAGGAAGCTGTAGAAGAAAACTGGAAGCTAGTAAATGTTTGTTTATTAGGCTATGACACGAAAGTGCAAGGTGAAGCAGCAAGTATTACAGAAGCTGCAGCAAGTTATTCAGAAGATCTAGCTGAGATAATCAATGAAAGTGGTTACAATAAACAACTTTCAATGTAGACAATACACCCTTATATTAGAAGAAGATGCCACCTGGGCCTTTCATAGCCATAGAGGAGAAGTCAACGCCAGGATTCAAAGCCTCAAAGGACTAGCTGATTCTCTTATTAGGGGCTAATGCAGCTGATGACTTTAACTTGAAGCCAATGCTCATTTACAATTCCAAAAATCCTAGGGCCCTAAAGAATTATGCTAAATCTACTCTTCCTGTGCTCTATAAATGGGAAACAAAACCTGTGTGACAGCACATCTGTTTACAGCATGGTTGAGTGAATATTTTTTTTTTTAATTTTTTTTCAACGTTTTTTATTTATTTATGGGACAGACAGAGACAGAGCATGAACGGGGGAGGGGCAGAGAGAGAGGGAGACACAGAATCGGAAACAGGCTCCAGGCTCCGAGCCGTCAGCCCAGAGCCTGACGCGGGGCTCGAACTCACGGACCGTGAGATTGTGACCTGGCTGAAGTCGGACGCTTAACCGACTGCACCACCCAGGCGCCCCTGGTTGAGTGAATATTTTAAACCCACTGTTGAGACCTGCTGCTCAGGAAAAAAGATTCCTTTCAAAATGTTACTACTCATTTACAATGCATCTGGTTATCCAAGAGCTCTGGTGAAGATGTACAATGAGTTTAATGTAGGTTTCATGCCTGCTAAGGCAACAAACCATTCTGCATCCCATGAATCAAGGAGTAATTTAAATTTTCAAATCTTATTATTTAAAAAATATACTTTATAAGGCTTTAGCTGCCATAGATAGTGACTTCCATAATGAATCGGGCAAAGTAAATCAAAAAACCTTCTGGGAAAGATCATGCTAGATGACATTAAGGACATTTGTGATTCATAAGAAGAAATCAAATATCAACATTAACAGTAGCATGAAAGAAATTGATTCCAACCCTCGTGGATGATTTTGACTTTGGCCAGACTTCAGTGGAAGAAATAACGGGAGATGTGGTAGAAACAGCAAAACTAGAATTGGAAGAGAGGTCTGAAGATGGGACCAAATTGCTGCAATCTTGTGATAAAACCTCAATGGGTGAGGAGTTGCTTCTTAGGATGAGCAAAGAAAATGGTTTCTTAAGGTGGAATCTACTCCTGGGAAAGACTGTGAAGAATGTTGAAATGAAAAGATTTAGATTACATAAATTTCTTCGCTAAAGTAGTGGCAGGGTTTGAGAGGAATGACTTCAATTTTCAAACAAGTTCTACTGTGGGTATAATGCTATTGAACAAAATCACATGCTACAAAGATATCATCCATGATGGAAGAGTCAATTGATGGCAATTTCATTGTTGTCGTATTGTAAGAAATTGCCAGTCACCACAACCTTCAGCCACCACTACCATGATCAGTCAGTAGCCATCCACATCAAAGCAAGACCCTCCACCAGCAAAAAGATTCTGACTCATCGAAAGCTCAGAAGATGAGTAGCAGTTTTTAACAATAAAGTATTTTTAATTAAGATGTGTGCATTTTTATGGTATAATGTTATTGCATACTTTTTAAATTTTTTTTTTCTTTTCAGATGTTTACTTAAATTCTAGTTAGTTGACATACAGTGTAATATTGGTTTCAGGAGTAGAATTCAGTGATTCATCACTTACAATACCCAGTGCTCATTGCAAGTGCCCTCCTTCCCCATCTCCCACCCACCTCCCTCCATCAACCCTCAGTTTGTTCTCTATCATTAAGAGCCTCTCATGGTTTGTTTCTCTCTCTCTCTCTCTCTCTCTCCCCCCCCCCCCACTCCCATATGCTCATCTGTTTTGCTTCTTAAATTTCATATATGAGCAAAATCATATGGCATCTGTCTTCCTCTGACTGACTTATTTTGCTTAGCATAATACACTGTAGCTCCAAACACATCATTGCAAATGGCAAGGATCATTCTTTTTGATGGCTGAGTAATATTCCATTGTATATATATACACCACATCTTCTTTATCCATCCAACAACCAATGGACATTTGGGTTCTCTCCATAGTTTGGCTACTGTTGGTTATGCTGCTATAAACATTGGGATGCATGTACCCCTTCATATCTGTATTTCTGCATCTTTTAGGTAAATACCTAGTAGTGCAATTGCTGGATCATAGAGTAGTTCTATTTTTAACTTTTTGAGGAACCTCCATACTGTTTTCTAGAATAGTGGTACCAGTTTGTGTTCCCATCAACTGTCCAAGAGACTTCCCCTTTCTCTGCATCCTTGCCAGCACCTGTTGTTTCTTGTATTGTTAATTTTAGCCATTATGACAGGTGTGAGGTAGTATCTCATTGTGGTTTTGATTTGTATTTCCCCAAAGAGGAGTGATGTTGAGCCTCTTTTCATGTAGGCCATCTGGATGTCTTCTTTGGAAAAATGCCTATTTATATCTTCTGCCCACTTCTTAACTGGATTATTTGCTTTTTGAGTGTTGAGTTTGATCAGTTCTTTATAGATTTTGGATACTAACCCTTTATCAGATATGTTGTTTGCAAATATCTTCTCCCATTCTGTAGGCTGTCTTTAGTTGTGTTGATTGTTTCCTTTGCTGTGCAGAAGCTTTTTATCTTGATGAAGTCCCAATAGTTCATTTTTGTTTTTGTTTCCCTTAACTCTGGCAACATGTCTAGTAAGAAATTGTTCCAATCGAGGTCAAAGAGGTTGCTGCCTGTGTTCTCCTCTAGGATTTTGATGGTTTCCTGTCTCACACTTAGAGGTCTTTCATTCCCTTTGAATTTATTTTGTGTGTGGTATAAGAAAGTGGTCCAGTTTCATTCTTCTGCATATTGCTGTCTAGTTTTCCCAACATCATTTATTGCAGAGACTTTTTTTCTATTGGATATTTTTCCTGCCTTGTTGAAGATTAGTTGACCATATATATAGTTGTGGGTCTATTTTTGGGTTTCGTATTCTGTTCCATTGATCTATGTGTCTGTTTTTGTGCCAGCACTATACTGTCTTGGTGATTACAGCTTTGCAATATAGCTTGAAGTCTGGAATTGTGATGCCTCCAGCTTTGCTTTTCTCTTTCAGGATTGCTTTGGCTATTCAGGATCTTTTGTGGTTCCATACAAATTTTAGGGTTATTTGTTCTGGCTCTGTGAATAATGCTGGTGGTATTTTGATAGGGATTGCATTAAATGTGTAGATTGCCTTGGGTTGTATAGATATTTTAACAATGTTTGTTCTTCTGGTCTGTAAGCATGGGATGTTTTTCTATTTCTTTGTGTCCTCTTCAATTTCTTTCATGAGTGTTCTATGGTTTTCAGAGTACAGATATTTTACTTCTTTGGTTATGTTTATTCCTCGGTAACTTACAGTTTTGGTGTTATTGTAAATGGAATAGATTCCTTGATTTCTTTTTCTGCTGCTTTTTATGGGTGTATAGAAATGCAACAGATTTCTCTATGTTGATTTTATATCCTGCAATTTTTCTGAATTCATGTATTAGTTCTAGCAATTTTTTTGGTGGAGTCTTTTTGGGTTTTCTACAGAGTATCATACTGAATAGACTACAGTATGGGGTAAAGATAGCTTTTATATGCCCTAGAAAACCAAAAAATTCATTTGACTTGCTTCGTTGTGATATTTGCATTATTGTGACGGTCTAGTACCGAACTTTCAAACATCCCCAAGGTATACCTGTATAAAATATGATAAAGTCCTCAGAGATGATGAAATTAGAACATAGATGGCCCTGAAACCCTCTGATCTACCATGTGAAGAACTCCCAGCCAAACAGGAACACCTTCAGCGGATCAGTACTTGAAGGAAAAATACACTTCTACTGCTTTAAGCCAGAATTTGGAGGTTGGCTTATTACACCTGTTAGTACTAACCTAATGCACTCTTCTTTCTATATAGTTTAGGATTTCATCCCTGGCTCAGATCTCGTCCTTCCTCCTCCTACTATATATCCAGGTCTCTGTTCTTCAAAGGCGAATTACCTGCAAAGTCCAGCCTCTATGGATTTTTCCCTTCCCTGATTTCCCATGTCTTGTCTATGCTGTATAATAATGGTTCGCAAACCTGGAAGGATATTGAAATAACTTTCAGGAATTTTTACAAAAACACTTATGCCCAACTACACCTCATAATTTAGATTCTATGACAGTGCAATCTGGGAATATGCACTTTTAAAAGTTTTCTATATGATGCTGATATATACCCAGAATTGGGAACTACTGGCAGAAAAGAAATGTAAAGGTTTTTATAATTCATTATTTCTGTTCTCAACTTTGGGAGAGTCAAGGATTTTAAATGAATAAATCTCTATTCTTATTCACCCTTTTGCACAAGTACAAAGAGTTGCCTATGTGTGAAGCAGCTTCACCTCAAGTCAACACTTGCAAAAACTCTTGACCACCTGCTTCAGCAAGGCACATTGGGTTAACAAAGGTGAATTTCACACACACTTCATTTTAAGGCAAATCATCTTATACATTCGTTCAAATCTGGTGATGAATAGCAAATACCCAAAACAGAATTTTATTAATTAAAAGGTGGATTGAACTTATTCTCATCTTTTCATGTTTGTCTTCTTCTAGTAAGTAATAACCTCCTTAAAGACAGGATTCTATCTTAAGCTTTCTAATTTAATTTGTGTCTCCCCAGACTTCCCAAGTTTATGGGGACTACTCCTCTCCTCACTTTTAACACAAAGCATCCAGCTTCACACAAAATCCCATCCTTTAATTTCTGGGAGTCTGCCATGTTGTGTTTTGCATTTCCTGGAGAACTCAAATTACCAAGATACTTAACAGTTGAAGGAAGAAACTCCTGTTGGGCATCATAACAGCATTAATTTTCACTCTAGTATATTATGGAGACCTTAATGGAAATGGTTCTTTCTCTTTCCATAATTTAAGGCTGGAGTTCTTAAAGGCAGGTCAGAAGATCAATATTTAAAAGATACCTTACAGTACTATTTTCTTCCTTATAGGCAATGGACTCCCTCCTTCTAGATCCTTTTGCTTCTACTGTCACAACCACAAATGCCAATAAACTTCTCTCTGCCTATTTAACTACAGAAAGAGATATGAGACACTATTTAATGTTGTACACACAGAATGTTCATACATAGTTAAATTCGATTTACATTTATCTTCTTAATGCTAGCAATTTTAGTATTGTTTTGTCTCCAAGCTATTCATATCATAAACTATTTTTTAAATATTGCATAAGACATGTCTTATAGTAAAGATATAGGTTTATTTAATATGTCTGCTAGATACCTACAAGATATGGATTTAATTTTACAAAATATTAGCTTCTTTATTAAATACGAACAGAATCCTGTTCACAAATCTAATCTTTGAATTTCTCTATTGGCCATAACCCATATACAACATATGTATACGCTCTTAGGGACAGTCATAACAAGGTTACATTTACTTTTTATTACCTTCAGGTGGGTTATACGTTTAAAGTTATCCTTAAAATATTAATAATTTGATATTTTAATATCAGAGATTCAATTTTTCTTTGTTCTATGTCCAAATGACTTTCATTCCATACAGAATTTCTTTGGAGTGTCTCCTATGTCCAACCAGCCTTATCCTCATTTTCATCACCTTTATAAGATTCGAGATATTCAAAGCTGCAATGACTGAAATGTAGTTTGAAATTAGGTTAGTTGGTTTCTTATTATAAGTCCCAGGGTTTTCCAAAGTCAAATAATAGTGAAGTTGGCTCCCTTTTCTAAGTTAACATGCAGCCAGAGATTTAATATTTTTTCACAAATAATCCCTTTTTTAGAGAAGATTCCTATTTCACTAAGTAAAAAAAAAAAAAAAAAAAAAAAAAAAAAAAAATTACAGAAAGGCCAAAACAGAAGCCACAAATTTTGCCCAAGATCATGAAAGAAGAGGGTCATTTCTAGGCTTCTGGTTACTGGACGTTTGTCATACCATTTAGTAGGCTATGTTACATAGGCATTGGCATACATAACCCAATTATTTGCAGTTATTCAATTAGGAAATAGACAAGGAGTCTCCCATGACCAGAAACAATATTTTGCCAAGTATCATTTTAAAAAAAATATTTTTTTGGGGCGCCTGGGTGGCGCAGTCGGTTAAGCGTCCGACTTCAGCCAGGTCACGATCTCGCGGTCCGTGAGTTCGAGCCCCGCGTCAGGCTCTGGGCTGACGGCTCAGAGCCTGGAGCCTGTTTCCGATTCTGTGTCTCCCTCTCTCTCTGCCCCTCCCCCGTTCATGCTCTGTCTCTCTCTGTCCCAAAAATAAATAAAAAAAACGTTGAAAAAAAATATATTTTTTTACATTTTATTTATTTTTGAGAGAGAGAGAGAGAGAGAGAGAGAGAGAGAGAGAGCACAAGTGGGGGAGGGGCAGAGAGAGAGGGAGACACAGAATCGGAAACAGGCTCCAGGCTCTGAGCTGTCAGCACAGAGCCCGACGCGGGGCTCGAACTCACAGACCGCGAGATCATGACCTGAGCTGAAGTCGGACGCTTAACCGACTGAGTCACCCAGGTGCCCCTAACTATCGTTTTAAATTTCATCAGCTCCTTTTTTATAATGCAGCCATTTACTGACATGTGTGTGACATTTGGCATATGGCTAAATATTTCTTTTTCCTCATCTCATATTTACTCTGATTGTTGGAGTCAGAATTAATTTTTAATAAAAGGTGTAAAGGACCTGTCACACTGTCAGATTACAAGATTCTCAATACATATTAGTAATTATCTCCTATCCTCACATTCTAAGTACCAATTACACAATTTTATAACCAAAGTGTCTAGATTTTATAACTAAAGTGCAGATCCATTAAAATAGACATTATTTACGTAACTACACCTGTTGGATTTAAGACTTTTTATCACATTTTCTAACAGCTTACTTAACTATTGTTCAGCAATTTATTGCTTTCTCAGACCCTCATCTGACAGTAGAATAGAGAAAACCTCCACTTTGTATTACACCTACAGAAACTTTCTTTTGTGGTTTAAGAATAGCCTGGCATACGGGCTATTTTTAAAGACTCATGTTCGTTGCTATCTGCCCTGGAACATATTAAAAACTTACCTTGGAAGAGAAAGCAACTTAGCAGCTATATCTCATGACTCTAGTAAAGTTTAGTGGTAGTCACACGTTTTAGTGGAAGTGAAAATAATTAAACTCTTCCTCTCAAATGGAGAGACTCATCCTGAACATGCTGCAGTTGATACACATAAAAGCAAAGAATCAATTTCTTCTCAGAAACCTTAAGAATACTTCCAAATGGACAGAGGAAAATATAAAGCTATGAATGAATGTTATAATGAGTCTCATGTCCATCACTGGGTCACCATGAGAATAAGGGGTAGGAGAAACGTTATAAAATTTCAGCTCCTTGTATTGCCCACCCACAAATTTACCTCTTACTGTTGTATGGGGCTATTATACAAAACTCACATTAGCCAATGCATGTGAAAGTTTTGCAAACTGTAAAGTGTTTTCCATATGATTAATTGTTCATAGGACATGGGAAGGTGAAATATGGATAAAAAGACTTTGGTGAGCTTATAAGTGTCTATAACTTTGAGTAAACATACAAAACTCTTTTGAGTAAAGATTCTGAACAAGGTCTCAAGTTTCATTCAGAAATTCAAAGTAAGTTTTAGTCCCAAGTAGTAATTTCAAATAACCTATTCTTCTTTCCTCTGTGCTTAACGCACTCACATGCAGATATGCACACAAAGTTTTTTGCTGTACTTCGGAGTGCAATCAATAACTGCCTTCCTATTCCTTTCTGCTGCCTTTAAAACTTTGCTGGCAGCCAAGTGCTGTTACGGTCAAAGCAATAGGATAGTCCGAATGTTTGCAACAGCACAGTATTTTGTTATGCAATTGAAAGATAAATATGTCTTTATCTTTCCAACTATCCAGCTTTATTTCTGCCAAAGAGTGGTAAAAGTGAAAAGGGAAATATGGTGAAAAGGAAAATGGGTGAAAAATACTGGGGAATGTAGCAGATACAGAAGGTATTGCTTAAGTTACAGATTTTCTAATTTGGAAATTTTATGAAGATAGGTTGGCTGGTGATTTAAGTGACACCTTACAAAGTGGCCATTCCATAGATTAAGGATGACCTTAGTTTTACAGCCTCAGAAATATGATTTTGTCATTGCCACTCTAAGGAATAGACTTCTGGGGACTGATTCATGCTAAGCATAGCTATCAGATTCTAACTAGAATGTCACTGAATTGTCACTGAATTCTTTACAAAGAGTAGTAGGAGTATTTGGATCTGCTTTGCAGTGTTATTTCAGTTTCTCAATGTATTGCTCCCTTCTGGAAGCAAATCTGCAAGAAATATTATATAGAAAGCTACTTGGTGAGCATGGGAAAGAACAAGTGAAGCTCAATTCAGTCCAATTCTGGCTCCTACTCTATTCCAGATACTGCTGAACAGTGGGTATACAAAGATGAATAAGACAAGACTCTACTCTCAGCATTTCAATGAAGCAGGGAACCAAAACATAAACATATTATATCAGCGAGTGTTCTTAGCTAGAAACCAACTGTAACATTTTTATTCAGAATAGCTTATTTAAAAAATCATGAGCTCCTAGAATGAATTGCTAGACAGTGATGTTAGGGCCATATAGCAAGGAATGATGTCCCAAATCACATAGGAGAACCAGTATGATAAGGAAAACATGGCCACCCTCTCTAACCAGAAAATACTACACCTCGCCCGCTCTAGGCTCACTGGCACAGTACAGTGCCACTGCCCCACTCCTCTGCCATTGTGACCCCAGGAGTTTGAGATGCTTTCTGATAGCAATGCTGAGAGAGTTCCTCATGATCCCTGAAACTACTGAGTTAGTGCAACTAGTAGAACCTAGGTCACATGCTTGCACATTATCTCTAAAAGAGCCTGAGTAAGCTAACATAGCACTTTCAGCTTCTATAGGACATTAAACACTCATTTCCTCAATATGTATGCATTTTCTAAGTAGGATAAGAATGTTAAATTCTGGGAAGCCATCAATAATGACCAATGTCTTCTATAATTGACTAATGTCAATATAGTAAGTAAAGTATATGAGTATTAGTATGCTTGGTTTCTAGATGGAGACAGGGCATACTCCTCAAGGAATTGGCAAGATCACTTTCACTGTTATGGCTAAAAACTGTGATAATCTTATACACCAATCTCCATTAAAATCAAGACAGGCAACAGCAAGAACTCACATCAATCTACTGCACATGTAGTTCAAGATGTTCTTACAAGGAATACATTATTCTTTCTATTTTGCTGAGGTAAATTCCCAAATTTGGTCAGATTAGGCCATTGTGCCCATATTTCCAACTGATAAGTAAAAGAAAATGGTGTTAAAGCCAGGCATGTCTGATTGTAATAAGTCTGCTTTTTATAGTATATCAAACGCATCTTAGGATATATTTGGTCTTGGTCATTGCATCCAGAATTGGCCAGAGTCAGGGGCACTGTCTCATGATACTACATACATGAAACAAATTGACAGTTTTGAATGCAAAAGATTACAGATCAAATACTTAGTCAACATGCCCTCTTCTTCAGCCAGTGTCGAAAGCACAGTGACAAAATCTTATAATTCTTTTCTGGACATCATGTAGAAAACCTTTTCTTAACAGCACATTATTTATACATATAAATGCTAACTAGATGGATATTTTCTTTCAAAGCCCATCACATTTCAGTAATCAGATATAACCCAGGCACCTTAATTTAACCCTGGGTGTTTCCCAATTCTCCTCTGACCCACATTTACAAAACTTATCATAGGGCAGGTGTAACTCTTACATGTGGCTAATCTTTTCCATTCATATTGGTTCACAGTACTTTTTGTTCCAGAAAATAAATTTATTTCTAATTCCTACAAGGACACTGCATTTAACCATGTATAAAATTGAGACATGCACAGTTGCATAAATGCCAACAAAACTATACTCTAGAATCAAAGCACATTACTTCTGCCAACAACCAACAAAATCATCTGCCTGTGGAATCTCGGGTCCCCCCTGCCCCATTCCTTCCTCCACTGTTCTTCAGTACCAAAGGTGACTGACCCTTTATGATTACAGTTCTCAGGCTTTCCTTCCCAGTAGCTTCACATAGGTCCTGATGATGGTAGACACTGACAAGAGTTTGAAAGGCAGGAAAGGAGAAGGTGGGGTATTTCTTTCCTGATTCTCTTGGATTTGCATTTTTGTGATTCCCAGACTCTACTAAGATTCTGAAAATAACTCTCTTCCCTTTGTTGCCCCATCTCAAGGAATTTTATTTTCAGATGTTGTTGATCTCTGGACTGCCTCATTGTCCCCTATTTGTCTGACAGATCCTCTATCATCTTTGTAACTAATCTCCGTATTATATACTCTCAATTCATTTTCTTGGTATGGATCCTATTTTCCTAAATGGTCTTTGACTGATAATTATCTCAACAATATTTAAATTGCAAGTGAAAAGAAATATATGAATGTTGAAATAGAAATCAACAAAAAAAATTAAACAATGATGAAATACACGTTGAAAGGTCATATAAGAAAAAAGGACAATTACAAATAACAGAGAATGAATCACTTAAGCCTTGAAATGTCCTGTTTCTGTGCAACTGACAATAATAAGTCTGTGCAACTGACTTTTTCCTCAAGAAAAAGTAATAGGAAAAAACTGAGAATTGGGATGCCTGGGTGGCTCAGTCCGTTAAGCCTCCAACTTTTGATTTCGGCTCAGGTCATGATATCGTAGTTTGTGAGATCAAGCCCCAAGTTGGGCTTTTTAGGATTCTCTCTCTCCCCTCTCTCTCTCTCTCTCTCTGCCCCTCTTTCCTCTCTCTCTCTCTCAAAATAAATTAATAAACTTGAAAAAAACGAGAAACAATGTGTTTGATTGGCTTAAGATCAGTATCATTAATTAAGGAAGAATGTAGGAATGTGAGAATATAAAACCTGATAGAGGAAGAAGTCTTTCTGGTCAACCTACCATCAGGAATCTTATTCCATTCCTCAAGCTCAAGACCCATCCAAGTCTGAAATCATCAAAATGAGTGGCAAAGCAGCAAGAGAGTATGCTGCAGTTGCTGAAGACCTTCCTAACCACTTCCAGAGACACCAAGGAGAGAAGTCACCTGCCTCAATAGATGTGCAATGTAGAATAATCTGGGTTGAGAATGATGCGCAATAATATGTAAATAAGCAATATGGAGGGGCACGTGGGTGGCTAAGTTGGTTAAGCATCTGACTCTTGGTTTCAACTCAGGTCATGATCTCACCATTTGTGAGTTTGAGCCCCTCATCAGGCTCCACACTGACAGTATAAAGCCTGTTTTGGATTCTCTCTTTCCCTCTCTCTCTGCCCCTCCCCCACTTGCATGCGTGCTCTCTCTCTCTCTCTCTCTCTCTCTCTCTCTCTCAATAAATAAATAAACTAAAAAAATTGGCAAGGTGGAGGAGGGTTAGTTTTAAAGACTTGATGGAATGCTCATCTTCAGATTTTATGGAAATGGCTCTAGGGATTGACTGTAACACTGAACTCCTCTTGATGACTTTGGTCTTATAAAATAAAGTACTCACTGAAAAGTACTCTTAAGGTACTTTGCTCTTCTTTTATAGGAAAGTCACAACGAGCAAATAGCTAACAATAAAAAAAATAAAATTCACCTTAAATATTTTTAGCCTGTAAAAAAAAAAGTAAATTGTTCGGGATCTGTGGACTTAACTTTCATGTTAATTACTGTTTAAGAGCAATTTGGAAGCTCTATAACGTGCGAGAATTTGAGAAATATGGACGGCATCAGCCAGCTGTTCAGCATCCATCCTTAGTGGTAACTTGGTCAGTTCACTCCTCCTCTCTGTCAATAGAATAATACCCTTGAAATAATAGTTTAAAATGCATAAAATCCAGCCACACAAAAGGTAAACTTTTAGTTTTTTTTTTTTTTTTTGAAAGTTACAAGCGGTATGAGGATACACACAGGAAACATGTGACCTTTCCCAGATGTGATTCAGGAGAAAGCCAAGAACCATTCCAAATAGTTCTAGAATATCGGGATTCAAGAATGTATCAGGGGAAAAAACACTCAAAACTGGATTGGGATGTTTCCTTCACTAACATCAGTGGCTTAAAGAAATTTCTTTAGAAGAGCAATGGAAATGAATCCTAGATACAAAAAAAAAAAAAAAAACCTATATATTGAAATTCTATATTGAATACTATATAGAGATGGCTTCTTAATCCCGAGACACTTACTTTCTTCATTTAATTCATTTAACTCATTTGTTTCCCTTTAGTGAGACAAGGGCATTTTCTTAATAACTGTATGAAAACAATGATTGTTCAGCTTTAGTTGGCTCTAGCTCAAAAACGTATGAAATTAACGTGACGGAAATTTGCTACAGGCCAATAGACAAACTAAGGTTTTCAAAATAAAACTTATTTCTCATCTCTTTGCTAACACCTCTTTGCCCATGCAACATTGTGCAGTTTTAAAACACACTTCCAGTTTAAATAGCACAATGTATTGAAATGCACTCTATCTTGACTCATGAGTCCATCAGAGCACTATACACAGTGAGTGGGATGGAAGAGGATAATTACCTTTGGGATTGAAACTATTTTGACACTACCTACGTCAGGCAAGAACACTGCCGTTACAGCCACATACTGTAGCTATTGTTAGAAATTCTGACTGTCTGCATTTAGCAACTGGGAATATGAAAACAAACATCGTTCCAACTAAAACAATAGTCAAAGTAACCTTTTCAATTGAATTGTTTCTTGCAATAATGAAACTGTAGTACATGCCACTTGGTTTATTTGCAATCATTTCAGCATGCATTTTTCTCACTGGAGCCACTTTACACATCTTTAATAGAAATCTTTTATTTTTTTTTAAATCAGACTACTTGGCAGTCTTCACAGTTCCCTGGGCCCTTTTATTTATCTTGAATGCCGCATCTATAATTGACACAAGAAAGCAGAAGCTAAGAATATTACCATGAGGACCAGAGGCAAAGGCATCTCATGGATTCAGGTGCAATAGTCTCTCCAGTGTGATGTTACTTTGGGTCCACTGGCTACACCTGACTGGAACACTCTGGACGTTTATCAAAATTCACAGTGATATCCTTATGTTTCCAGGCCAACCTTTCACAAAGACTTGGGTGGTGAGCTTAATAGCAAACTTCACTTAGCTTTGCTGGCATTTGCTATTTTGAGAAAATACTCAAAGGTCCTTCCTGTCATAAAACACTGGATAGAGGAAAGCTAGGAAAAGTCCAACTTTAATTTCATGAATTTGCACTTGCAAAAACACATATCTTCACCAAAATTAAGAAGACGAGAATTTGGCTTCAGGCGAAATTCCACTCCTGAGACAGCAGGATTGAATGCAGATTTCTGCTGTGGGCAAAACCTCACTATTATTTCTAGACAATGGGGCTTTCTGTAGTGAAAATGGTGGCGCTCTGCACATAGAATGGCCATGAGCCAGTTCCCAGTTTTCTCCAGTGGATTTGCCAGATTGGCTAAGGCGGAGAATATTTTCACACAGACTGGTAATATGTCTGATGAAGCTTGGGGGGAATTAATCCAGTTAATTTTTTTTTTTAAGTGGGGGTTTAAAATCTCAGAGAAAAGACATGAAATCACTTCTAATGGGTATAGCAGAGACCTAACTTTATAATCTGCAGGACAACTATCGTCAAATAAGCATTGGTTTAATGTCTTCAGTGTGATATAGATCAGTGCTCCTCTCAGTTTATTGCTCATACAAGTCACCTGAAAGCCTCGTTCAACTGCACATTGTAATTCTGGAGGTCTAGAGTGAGACCTGAGAGCCCACATTTTAACAAGTCTCACCTGATGTTGAGGTTGCTGACCTGCCCACCATGACTTTGAATAAAAAGGATTTAGGTGAACATATGATAATTCACCTAAGCCACTGGCTCACAAATACTCAATGCACTTAGTTAAAAAGCATAATTGACTGAAGAGTAATGTGACTGAAAAAGATACCTACAAACCTAACACGACTCAGCAATAAAAAGGAGTGAACTATTGATATGCACACATTGAACGGATCTCCAGGGACTTAAGCTAAGTGAAACAAACAAACAACGTTCTAAAATGTTACATGGTATGGTTTCATTTACATAACATTTTCAAATAACAAAATTTTAGAAATAGAGTATAAATCAGTGACTTTCAGACATTAAAGATGAGGATAGGGGAACAGGAGAAAGGCAGGTATTGAATTAGAAGCTGAAGGTATGCAGATTAACGAGGAGATCAGTCTAATATAATGGCCCAGCCTTCCAGATGACAAAAGTACACTTCAGACACTTGCCCTGTTAAACAACTGAATTCTCCCTGGGTAATACCCACTTAACTTTATTTCCAGTTCACTGTCCTTTCTACCAGTTAATACAATCTGTGTGATTTGAGATCTATTGCAATGCATTTTCAAATTTCAAATTTTACAAAATTTAAGATGGATGAAAATGTACTCATCTGAAGTATATGTCAATTCTCTAAGTCTAGCAAATATGTTAAATTTGTAAAGGCATATCCTAACCAAGAAGTAATTAGGTTTATAATGTCACATGAAATCCTCCTTAGACAATTATGTCAAGTAACAGTCACTGGCTCCTATCATCTCTTGCAAGGGAGTGTTGTGATAAACTTCCCATCTTATATCCCTCTCTAAGCTGTCCCAAGGGTCAAAATGGCAGACTGTGTTCGTTGCATGAACCACAAATATTTCCCTTCTTGCCTTTAGCAGCACCTCAGTCTGTTCTGGGAGCTATGGGTCCATATCCAGAAGATTAATACAGGCAAGGCAACCTTGTACTGAAGACTTTCCATCTATCTATCCAAATCCCTACTTCCTCACACTGTTCTCTATGAGGTTGATCTCAATGGACAATATTAATGGACTCTTTTGTCATCTGGCTTTGAGTTGGATTTAGCCAATGAGCTACCTGGTGGTCAGACAAGGGGAAATGAGTAAGGCTGGGGTATTTTCTTTTCCAGTTCCTTCCTCATGAAGTCACTGTGTACTGGCTATATCATGTGACCAAAGACTACAACTCCCATCAGTTGTTTCTCACCACACAACTGTCTTTGTCTTCAGTTTCAGTAGCTACTTCCTCCATTTGTCACTTAGGACAAAGAGTGTAGCCCCTTCCTCTTAAAAGCCCCCAGTGAACGTACTATTTCTGTAGTTTCTCAACTCTTTGATGATCTCTTTGTAAATAGTTCTTTTGTTAAATTCTCTTTAAATTACCCATTTTAACTTTTAAATTACCCATGTGTAACTTTTTCCTAAATGATACATAGGAGTTTTTCTGTTTGTTTTTCCTTACCAAATGTTCATTTTCTCAGCCTCCCTTCTAGCTGGGAGTGGTTAGGTGATCTGATTTTCTCCAGTGAAATAATAAGGGGACATCAGATAAAGAATTTCGGGAATGGCTTTATTCCCTGACAAAAGACATAGCAGCTTGGGAATAGTGGCTTGTCCCTTTCTTATTGATTTAGATGTCTGGGGTAAGTACACGATACATGGAGTGACCAATTTGTGACCATGAAACATCAACCTGAGGAAACACCAGCACACAGAGGAAAGTAAATGGGGAGAACAATGTCAATAGTTTGGACTTTGAAGACAATATTGCCGTATACGGACTGCATTTAGGCTTTTTGTAAGGGATGCCGCATGTGCCCTTAAGGATTAAACTTCTATTAATCAGATTTTCTTTGTCTGCAACCAAATCATTCCTAACTGATGGAGTAATCTATCTTTATTGCAAATATGACCTTGCTATTTCTCTGCTTAACATATTCTAGTGGTCATTATCACCCACAGAATAACCTCCTAGCATAGTATCCAATATCCTCATGCTTTTATCCTTGACAGCTTCCCTACCTTGGCATGTTGCACTTTATCTGCTAGACTTCTAATTCTAATACTTGTGGTTCCTCATGGTATGGCATTTCTAGCCTCGGTGTCTTTGTTTGTGTTGAGTCTTCTGCCAACTTTCCTATCTTTTTTCTCTAGCTTATTCATCTTTCAAGAATACAGTGAGCAGAATAGGTCAGCATTTGTTATTGAGTACCAAAATCTACTCAGGATTATTCAAGAAGTGGGATTGATAGAACCAACTTTGGGTAGTTCACAGAAGGCTGTGAGACTAGGCTTAGAAAACAAGCAGGAAGAAGAGAAACTAACAGCCAGAAACAAAATCTAGTGAGAAATGAGTCCAGTGAGCCCTGCTACAGAGTTTCTAAGGAATGGTCACCTCAGCTTATGCAACAGCCTGCGACAGACAATGAAAATTGAGTGTCGCTGTGGCTGCCTTCTAATAATGTAATGAAGACCTCATGTTCCAAGCTTCTTCGCCTCCCCAAATTCCAGTTCCAAATCTAGGGATTTGGCTAAGCATCTGGTTGGCTAAGCCTAAGTCAACCGCTGATTCCCTAACCAAGAAAGTATCTAGTAAGTACACTTGCTTTGGAGGGAGGTCTCAAAACTATATGTCAACAAATTTACCTGCTATAAGAAAAAGTTTCAAAGGATAGATTATCGAAAAGCATTATACACATCCAGTATCATTTCAACAAAATGTGGCTGTATAAATGAATTTAATCAGAATACAGAATAAGTAGTTACCTCCAGACCAATCTTGTACAGAGAAATAGTGAGAAATAAATCTAATTTTCTATTTTCTAATAGCTGCATAAAAAGTATACAGAAAGAGTTAAAATTAATTAAAATATTATTTTGACATTTAATCAACATAAAGTTATTAATGAGATTTTTTACATTATTTTTCAGTATTAAGTCTTTGGAATTTGGCATGTACTTGCTTTTCAGCACATCCCACATGGCTATTAGCCACATTTCAAGTGCTTAGTAGCCACATGTGGCTAGCTGCTATTATGTTGGATAGACTATATCTAGATAAACACAATTAGGAGAGTAACAGTGACATAGATCATCCACTCAGTGAGCAACTGTGAATCATGTACATTTGACTTCAGAATGTCAGGCAGATCTTGCTAATTATTGTTTTGCCCTGGCTTAGAAAGCCCTCTCACATGACGTACTAGGGCACTCAGAGCTATGAGAGATAAAGAAGATGAACAAGGTCAGGGTAACTGAGATGGTGCAAGAGCAGGGTTTCTGGGAGCTTTGTCATTTTAACTGTTGAATTTTTGGTGCTTTGTGACAACTGACCAGTGTGGTCAGAATGCTAAGTTTAAGTTTTGATGCTGTTTGTTTACATTTAGGTTGAGGCCATGGGAACAAAGAAAACCTATTAAAGAGAGACTGTAGAGGCATAAAAGAAGGTCAATGATGAGTCCCTAGGGCACATCAACATTAAAATTAGAGAACAGGAGGATTGAGAATAGTGTTATAATGGTAAAGGAACCAAGAATAACTAGCTTCCCAGAAGCCAAGAGTCACAATTGCAGAATTATTTTCTTCTTGGGAAGCTGACTGAATTTGGAATCACTCCCCAATTTATGTACACGGAGTCCACCAAAAATTCACTATTAGAAAATAACTTTAATTAGGCACTTACAATCACCTATTTGTTCTTGGTCAGTGCTCATTCCCATTTCACACAGAATCTCCTCTGAACCTCTATCATGTCCCTTTAGCCTCCTGCCCACTGCTTCCCTCCTGCCCTATCACTAGCTGATCTTGCCTCCCACTTCAAAGAAAAGAGAAACCTTCAGGCTGGAACCCTGCTCTTCCTCAACATCTTCTTCCCCACACACAAATGATTTCAGCCTATATTTGAAATATTCAACATCCCTTTGTTGTTTGAGTTTGGAAGTGCCTAATAAATAACACTACTGTTCCCCCAAGGCCCAGACCCCACCACACTTTGGACCTAATTGAGAGATAGATACAGAAGTCAGGCAGAGTATAAAAATCATTTCAATTAGTCTTGCACTGTTAGGGAATGTGGCTTAGGACTGTGGCCAATTGGGCTTGAAGTGCCCATCTAACTTTCAAATTAACTTTTTCATCTGTAGTCAAGTTTCTAGAAAACATTTCTACTTTCTCAACACCCATGGACTTCTCAATTCAAGGCAATGTGGCTTCTGATCCAATTATTCTGGAAACACTCTTACAGATGTTCTCAATTCCCTCCACATTGCTCAACCCCAGGGAGACGTGCCAGTCCTTATCTTATTTGACCATTGAAGGTTTCACACTAGTGGCCACTCCTTCCTTTGTGCAATTCCCTTCTAGTTTTTTTCTTCAAACTCTCCTGGCTGCTTTTTCTCAGCTTCCTTGGGCTCCTCTTTCTCCAGCTATCTGGTAAACATTTGCATTTCTTGGGGATTCATTTTCTGCTCTTTTCTATTTTAATCACTTCTTTCTCCACATACTCTCCCTGAGTCATCTAATCCTGAGATTTCAGTCACTATGTGTTACCTTGTCTCCCAGGCTTTAGACCTGTCTGTTCAGAATACATTCTTCAGAGTCACGTTTCTGCAAACCAATTGTGATCATGCTTAAAGCTTTTATTTGGCTCCTTCCTGCAAACATGTCCTACTCCTTATTTTTTCTTGTGGCAGAATGTAAACCAGAGTAAGACTTCCGGCTAATCTCTGCCCCCTCTCTCACTTACTACTAAGAGAGAAGGGGCGATTCACTTAGCTCTCTGCTGAATTTTGACTAAAAAACTGGTCTTGAAAGAGTCAGCACCTTCTGAATCCTCTCCTGACTTTGGAGAAGGTGCATTCTGAGCTGCTATTCTGCCACGTGGTAAGGCACTCGCTCTATGGGAGAGTCTGCAGTTTTGGAGAAAGTTTGGTTTAGGAGAGTACTTAAGACCACAAATCTAAGTTATTTTCTGCAGACTAGCTTTTATCAATGACAAAGAAAACAATTACATTGCCATTTTCCTGACTCCTCTAAATAGATTGATTACTTTGATAGGGAAGCCAAACCTCTATGTTCAAGAAACAAAAACAAAGAGAACTTCATGAGAAATTCTTATTTCCCATTACTCAGGTTTCCAAGTGGAGAAATCTTTACGCATTACCTCCAAACTGTCTCCATATCTTTATTCTCCAGAGAAGGAGCACTGATTCATTTATCTAGTGGGTGAGTTTGGTAGGACAGACTGGAGACGGATGGCCTGGCTCCTTCTGGGACTTGAGGTTCTACATACTTGTAGAGAAGGACATTTCTGGCCTGCTAATTCCCATGCCGAAAGAGGCCTGTCCCTGTGGAAATGGACTGCAATTAGGGGTATAAGTTTACATCACTAGAGTGTTAGCAAATCCATTTAGCCACAGAAGTAACTTTTTTTTCCTTTTAAATAATGTTTCTCAATAGTAAGACTGATATTTTGATATTCATCTGATTCCTCTGTATCTCTCAGTTGGTTCCAAATTTAGTCAGAAAAGGAATGTTGCTTATTGGATCATTTCAAATACCTGAAATTTCTCATATATTTACATTTCTTAACCTGTAGTATGAGATCATCTTCTTATTCCCGCCCCCCCCACCCCCCACCCACCGTGATCTATGACACAGGTTAACAAACAATTCAAAAAACCTGCTGAGCACCTACTAATTTGCCACTAGGCCTGGTTTTAGAGATAGAAAACAAATAAGAGGTGACCCAAGCCTCCCAAAAGTTTACAGCTCTGCAGTGTAAGTTTGTATTTCCAACTACATGTTTGGGATGTAGTTCCATAGTACATTTCTTTAAAAGACTTAAAGTATAAAAGAAAACCCATAAAAAGCAGGACTCATGTTATTATGATCATTGCCATGGCACCTAAATTGATAAAGATGGGTCATCCTTATCCTTATCCTTATCCTTGATAAGCAAGGGCTGGGATGAATTCCAAAGTCATGGGGCCAGGAAAAGATGGAAAAAGGAGGCAGAGAAAATGAAAATAAGATCTCTTTGGTAGAGCACAACATAATCTAGTTAACACCAGAAATAAGATGATAAAAATGCATAGCCACTGGTAAGTGGGTGGTGATGAGAAGTATATAAACATTCATATTCAGTACAGTAACATAATCAACAGAACCATAGCAAGTTTATAGACTGACAAGATGAGACCATCTTGAGTATTTTAGCCTTTCTTCAGGCCATCTTGTAGGCCACAGAAAGATACTGGTCTTCATTTTGCACAGAAAAAAAACCAAAACATTGGAAAGACTAGAAAAGTTGTCATACAAAACAAATAAGTGCTGGTAACTTCGCCTAAGATTTCATCCTACTATTAAAATTTGGCCTCAAATAAAATGGTACTTCTATGATCTAAGGGATTCTAATGTTGTTCACTGAAAACAGTGTGAAACAGTGGGCATGACACGGCTCAAACCTATCTTCGGCTTCATAACCAAACACATCGTAAAGAAAATTCATAGGACCCTGGGCAACATGAACAAGGACTACTGCATTAAGTTAGAGAGTTAATTCTTTTAATTCTCTTTGTACCTCAATTTCACAAATTCTAACTTCACTCATGTAAAAAAAAAAAATCAAAACAGGTGATATGATTTTTTCCTATGTTTTAAAAGTCCCATCTGTCACTAATTACACATTTATTTCATTATGCAGCACTATGAAAATAATTACTTGAGGTTTTTTGTTGACAATTTAGAGTTTAAAGTAAATACTAATTATTTTTGTTATAACTGTGTATTATATTAAATAATTCACTGCTAGACATTTTTTGGGCTCAAATAATTTTATTAGAACCACATAAGACAGCAATTATATAATTAGTGACACATCTGCCAATCTTTTAAGTCTGTGTTATAAAATTTGAAGACTTTTTTTCTTTTTATTTGTCCTTTTTAAGAAGCACAGACAGATATTTCGTGTGTGCATTCCAACATTTTATGATGATGTATGTGGCCTATCCGGTCAGCTGCTCTGCTCAGTCACTCTATCAAAGTAGCAATGATTCTAAGCAATTAACTAATTCTCACAACGATCACGGACTTGAGTTGAAAAAAAAAAAAATGTATCTAGATTACTGCAGTGATTTCTACGTCAAGTAAATTCTTTAAAAAATTAAAATATCTTTCCCAAACTCCAACCAGAAGTTGCTGTGAGTTCCATTTGGAACTTGTGCTAATAATAATATTTTCTGGAATAATAACAACAGGTTTGGATTTAATTAAATATGTTGCTCACTGAAGCATCTGTTTTAAACATTAATGAATGGCAGCTCCTATGGGATATCCAAATGGAAGTGTTTTCACTCCGTAACACTATCCTAAAGTGTGTTTTGGAATTTTCAAATAATTAGTTGGTCTTTGTTTTGAGAGACTTATCCAGAATAAAAAAAGCAACCCTTTCCTCAAATCATACTGATAGATGGAAGCATTTAGGGAGAGACAATCAATCATAGAAGCAGTCTCTGAAAAGCTGTTATGCAATCCACAGTATTAAGAGTCAAGTTTTTCTTCATGTTCACACATAACTCCCATTATCATTCATGAGACTTATTCCCTTATCAAAAAAAGAACACATCCCTTCCCAATTAGGCTAAGCTGCTTTGGGCAGAAAGCCATTAAAAATAGCAGACATGAAGCTCCAAAGAATTACAAGTAACCTTGCAAGAATTGGAAGCCACTTTTGAAATAACTATTATTAACTTGATTTGATTGGAAACATTATATGAATAGAAAATTTCTGAATTCATGGCTTATTCACCACTCAAAGGAAACCATATGAGCCAGACTTATTTGTAAAATGGAACTATTCTTATAAGGATTTATTAAAAATAAGTTGCTAGACCTAAGTTCCATAAAGACAGTGATTAAATATTTCTTACCAACTAATACAGTACAACCCTACTACATTGACCAGGACCAGGCATAATAGGTACATACAGATATTTGTTGAATGAATGACTGGATAAGACTAATTCTTTTTAATTTAGCAAGCACTTATGGAAACCCTACTTGATGCTAGATCCCATTAGGGACTAGGAATACAAAGACTTTGCTTACTAAATATATAGAAAATATAGGAAGAGAGAAACAAAGTGAGAGAGATTCTTCTGTCAAAGGGTGCACAATTTCCTGGATGAAACTAAAACACATTATTGTTTATAGTGTTGTCAGTACAATAATAAAGGAATGCACAGGATGCTATGGGAGCAAAGCACTTATGTGAGGTTATAGGAGGTATGGTACCTGACATCTTAAATAATTTGGTCTGCAAATAAACGCTAAGGTTTTGTGAAAGTTTATATCAATCGGACAATTTTAATTAACAGATAATATAAAATATTCTTAAATATGATCATAATGCCTTGCTTTTGGAAAATACATTTTCAAAAGAATGATGGGGGACTTTACACAATTGACAAAAAAAATCTATTAGATTATTATGAACTCTTTGGGAGCATGATAGGCTGACACTTTGGAGACAGAATAAAGAATGGTTATGCTATAATGCATGTGTGCTTAACCGAGGAAAGCCACAATGGTTATGTATAGATTGCTTCAGACTTGGGAAATATTTATGATTTATCTTTTCTCACAGAAAAGACAATGATGTGTCAAATTTGATCTCAGAGATTTCAAAGTATTGGATGCTGGCCTGATGTTCATAATTTCGGTCAATGGCAGGATGAACCATGCTAGAATCTCTGAGTAGACATTTACTAAGGTATCATGCACTGAGCTCTGACAGATTCCCACAGGGGAACTCAGGGGATTGCTTCTAAACCAATCTAAGGGCTCACATACTTCTAGGTTCACTGTGGGAAAGTGGACCAAGGGTTCCTTGAAGGAAAGATTCATGAGAGAACTCGATCTAATTATCTGTAAGGTCACTACATCTCTGTTGCTTCCCATTCTTCTTCTCAGCAAGGTTCAAGTGTCAACAAGTCTTGTGCTCACTGAGTCGACCTTCCTTATGTCTCCATGATCCCTTTTCTTTTTCTTCCTATCATCTTGAACACTGGGACATCCCTTTAGGCCAAATACTGTTATCCTATTAATCTTTGTATCTCTGGGTCTAACAACAGATTCTGGTACATAATAGATGCTCAGTGAATATCGACTGAATAAGGGAATAAGTCGTATAACATCTATTAACAAAGAAACTGCATGACTTTCTTTGATTCCAAAGCAATATAAGATACCATCTCCATCTCCAAGGATCAATCATCTGCTCTACTCAGGAGACAAGGCCTTTTCATATGCAGCAGTAAAGAACATAAACTTGTCATTTAATCCTCCTAAGAACGATGATGCCATAAAAACAATAACAGTAGCATCTGGAATTTGCTGAGGACTTATCATCCGCCCAGCATCTTAATTGGATTATTTCATTTAATCCTCACAACAATTATGATGTAGATAGTACCCTATCTCCTTTCTATAAATGTAGAAATGTGGACTCAGAGTACTCAAGCAACTTGTCCTCAGTCTCATAGCTGCGCCAAGATCTGGATACAGAGTGTTTCATTCCAGAACCCATACTTTTAACTCTCTGTATTGGAAAAAAGAGGGTCTTTTTTGCTTTGTTACACACACACACACACACACACACACACACACACACACACTCACACAGAGTCTCTATTGGGTAAGCTCCATCAATGGCTATGTTTTATAATTCATGGCACTTCCCCATCTGCCCAGGTTATTGTACCAACAGTAGACACCTGATACAAAAGCAGCCAATGCAGTCTGGCCAGCATCTACTAAAATTGCCTGCTATCAGATCTCTGACCTGTAAGGTGAATATTGATTAATTAAATCAATACAATTCTTTCACTTGGTAATAGACATATGGAAAGAGAATTACTGGTAGGGAAGCCCAAAAATTGAGAACACACTAAGGCAGGCGGACAGCAAAGGCCTGTAGCCAACACGATCAGTGAGTAAGTAGAGCAAAGGGTGAGGTAGCTGGTTGGCACTGCGATTAGAACTGGAAAGACACAGAGAGAAAAGCAAAAACACAGAAAGGCTGACTCGTGTTATTGAAAAACTGCAAGAGGAAGTGTCAACAAGATCCTCCTATAGTAAAATCTATAGATAAATTGAAACCTAGGGCAAGGCTGTATCTCAAAGGATGTTTTGGTCACTGAAGAAATTGTTCCACACTCAAGCCCCAGGAAGATTAGTCTTCCTGTGAGACAAGGTCATACCAGTGTTCTTGGATTTCTATAAAACTAGGATATAAGGGGGCACCTGGGTGGCTCAGTCAGTTAAGTGCCCAACTTAGGCTTAGATCATGATCCCATGGTTGGTGAATTCAAGCCCCACATTGGGCTCTCTGCTGTCAGCACAGAGTCCACTTCGATCCTCTGTCCCCCTTCCTCTCTGCCCATCTCCCCACTCTATCTTAAAAATAAATAAAGATCAAAACAAAACAAAACTTGGATATATGTCTTAGATACTTGTAGTCTTATTATTACCTGTATTAATTTCGTATTGCTACTATAACAAACTATTGCCAATTTAGTGGGTTAAAACAACACAAATTTATTATTTTACAGTCCAAAATGGGTCACAGTGGAGTAAAATCAAAGTGCCAGCAGAGCTGTGTCCATTCCATAGGCTTTAGAGAAAAATCGTTTCCTTGACTTTCCCAGCCCACATTCCTTGGCTTATGGCCCCTTCCTACTTCTTCAAAGTCAGCAGTGTAGCATCTTCAAAACTCTGTGACTCTGACAATGACTCTTATTGTTTTTCTTAATGTTTATTTAATTAGTTTGAGAAAGAGGGAGAGGGAGAGGGACAGAGAGAGGGAGAGAGGGAATCCCAAGCAGGTACTGTGCTGTCAGCAAGGAGCCCAACACAGTGCTTGAACTCATTAACCGTGAGATCATGATCTGAGCCAAAGTCAAGAGTCAGATGCTCAACCGACTAAGCCACCCAGGCACCCTGTGACAATGACTCTTCTGCCTCGTTCTTTTACTTACAAAGACCCTGTGAGTACACTGAGCTCATGCAGAAAATCCAGAGCCACCCCTCCATCTCAAGATCAACTGATTAGCAACCTTACTCCACTTAACTATTCTTTGATTGCCCTAGTCAAGGAGGTAGCCTTAATTTCCCTTTGCTATGCAATATCACACGTTCACAGTTTCTGCTGGTTAGGATGTGAACATCTAAGGAGGGGCCATTATTATGCTTACACACCACCTATCTTAGAATAATCTTGATATCACTTAAGTACTTAAGAAAACTTGAGTAAGTCTCTGCTTTTTGCAACCACAAGATGATATTTTGCCAATCAGAGTAGGGCTCTGTTGCAACTAGACAAAGTCTTGCCGTATAGGATTCCAATTCCATATAATAACTCATGTCATTCTCTTACCTGGTTTGTCTTTTCTTCTTCCTGCTTATTCCTCTCCCACTCTCTTAATTCTCTATTGTGAAAATCTAACTCATTCAGGGCAAATACTATTATGCAAGGCAGTATTAAATAGGCGGTAAATGAGATCAGAAATAGGAACAACATGCTATGGAAGCACAGAAAAACTGTTTATACAGTATAGGATGATCTCAGAAGGTTTCACAAAGGAAGAGAGGTCATTTAAACTAGAAGATGCTGGTGTGCCATCCATGTGGAGAAGACTCATATCAGACAGGGAGTTAATGGTAGAGTCAGGTATTGATCCCAGGTTTTCTGATTTCTACTCCATTGTTCTTCTAAGTGTTTCTGTATCTGTGATGGTTTGGGTATTCTGAGTGGCATCAGCATATATTTGTTGAATGAACAGAGTGAATAAAAGAATAGAAGAATTAAATAAATGGATGAGTGAATGAATAGACTATGATGGAAGACTCAAAGTAGATGTAAAATACAGATTTAAGCAGGTTCATTCTAATAAAAGGTAAGTTAGAGATCTTGATTTGCAGATGATATTCTGCCATGAAATAAATTTCCTATATGTGGGTGTTTTAATTAATCTCTTATGCCCCATCTTTTATTTACATAATAGGGATAATATCAATTGCCTACTAATTTTATTGCATTATTCTAAGTACAAAATGACACTACAAGGGAGTGCTTTTAAAGATGAAAATATGATGGATAAATAGGTTGGTAAGCAGTAAATAGAATATAGAAAAATAGTACATAGGTTTTAGAATGTTTTGTAATTATTAATATTGCTTGAATGATATTTTATATTTACTTTGTCCTTTATGACATTAAAAGCACTTTCACATGCATTCCTTAAATTCATTAAAGATAAATAAAAGCAAATGTGGAAACTAAGAAATATGAAAACATCATTCGTTGCTGTCATAGAAATTGAGGCAGATTCACCAAGGTAGGTGAGGTGTGTTTAAGAGGTAATTCTAAGATCTTTCTTTCAGAAATTTATCATTTATCGTTTACAGAGTTTTTTTAATTTACAGAGTTTTACTATGTCTATTAAGATTTATTATTGTTAACATAATGCCTACTCTGATATCACACAAAATACCAATAGCAACATTTATTAGATACGTTCTAAATGCTAGATACAATGCTAACTGCTGTGTATTAATTAAGTCACATTATCTTTACAAGAATCCTGTGAAGTATGAGCTATTACTACCATTTTATAGATGATCTGTAAGTAGCCAAAATGAGTTGTGAATGAAAGACTCTACTAGAGTACATGCTCCTAACCACATTTCTACTGAGATATAAGGATAGTTATCATTATTAGCATCATTGTCATTATCAACATCACACCATCATGATCACTGTTGTCACAAAAATAAGAATTAATTATAATTAAATTGCCATTCACTGTACACATTTTCTCTCAAATCCTCACAGGTACCTGCAAAAGTTATCTTATTTCATAATTGAGTAGAGATGCAAAGAGTTTAAGCTAATTGTTCAAAGTCTCACAGCCCACAATTAATAGATTCAGGAGCAAACTCAGGTCTATCATTTCAACAGGTCAAAATGCTTCTCAGTGTTCCATGTTGTTTTATTAGTTTCAGCAAATTTGTTTATTAATTTTAGCAAAGAGCATAATGTCAAATCTGTTGGCCATGGATCTGTCAATCTAGCTTTATGACTAATCCAGTGAATTTTGAAATAATTATTTTCTGAATATTTCAGAAATGTACTCAAAACACTTAGAACTTTGTTAAGTGACATATTATTTATTATTATTATTTTTTAGAGAGAGAGCACACAAACAGGGGAAAGGAGCAGAGAGTGGGAGGGAAGGATGGAGGGAGGGAGGAAGGAGGAGAGAGAGAGAGAGAGAGTAAGAGAGAGAGAGAATCTTAAGCAGGCTTCATGCTCAGTGCAAAGCCCAATGCAGGACGCAATCCCATGACCTGGGATCATGACCTGAGCCAACATCAAGATTGAGATGCTTAACCAACTGAGCCATCAAGGCATCTCATTAAGTGATATATTAAAATTAATTGTTGGTGAATAATCATAAAGCATAACCATGTATGTTGATCTAATCAAATGGTGGCCAAGATATTTTGACTTTATGTTCTCATTTTTATTGTTGTTTTCACTAGTTGTAACAGAGGATCTACAACTGACATCAATCAAATTTTCTTTATGTTTTGAAATAGTTGTTAGTGGTAACTCCCTTCCCAGAATTACCATGAAAATCCTTCTTTTCCTTCTTTTACTTTTACATAAATTCATTACTATGTTTATCTTCATGACCTCTAAACTAAAATCATATAAGTGAGAAATACATTACCCTTTTTGTAGTGTAATATCTGTAACAGCTTAATCATAAGGAGGATGGGTTTTGTTGTAAATGAAATTTGAATGTGAATCCTGCTCCACCATTTACTAGTATTAGGCAAACTATTTTATGTTTCTAAGCCCTAATGTCCTCTTTTATAAGATGAACACCATCAAGTTCACAGAATTATTGACACCTCTGAAAAATATGATGGATGTTAAATGTTTAGTACGTACACAATGAGTGGTAAATAGCCTGATCACTAAAATCATTATATGCAAATTCATTTCTTGATCTTTCTTTAGCTTTATTATTCTCTACCTTTCCTGGTATTAAACTGTTCTTCCTTGTTCTTCTCATCTAATGAAATGGCATCAACATCCACCCGAATATTCAGGCCAGAACCTAAATAGTTACTCTTTATAAACCCTCTCTATCCTCTCCTTCTAGATATCTAGATATAATCCATTGCAAATCTTGTAATTCTGTCTCCAAAATGAAACTGATTCCATTTACACATCTCCATTGTCATCACTAAACAAAATACCAGTATTTCAATAAAATTATAAAACATTCAAAGATAATATAAAAACTAGACAGCATGCCTAATTTATGCTATTTTTTATAAATATTCAGAGATCTGCACGGTAATCTCAGTTCTAAGATAGTATTTCAAAATATCAACTTAAAAAGATATGTATATATAAAGTCAAATCTCTGATTTAAATATATTAAACAACAAACATTAGGCACATAAAATCTTGATTATAATATACCCTTTATTTCATCCTACTTAAATGGAACTGTATATCATATTATTTTTAAGTACTTGACCTTAAATAAAGCAAGAGTATTTGACTGAATTGTTTTCAGTAGCTATGCTTTTTGCCTTTAATTATCTATTAAAAGTACATTTAATTACTATAACATAGACTATATCTATATAAAGGTTCAAAATGATTTGTAGGTTTCAATATGGAAGAATCCACAAATCTACCATCTCAAGAAACCAGCCCCAAATGATGATTCATCTTTGATTCCAATCCCCAGTTCTACAATCTTCTTATTTTCAATAAAAATGGAGGGATTAGCTAAGGTACCCATAATATTTTTTTTACTGCTTTTCTTTGTTCCTGACCTCTCACAGATGCTTATTAGCTTGAGCTTATTTATAGATATGAAAATAGAATTCAAATACTTTGAAACAACTACATGGAACTTGTGTGGATACAGGTCTTATAAACAGAGACAGTACTTTGGAACTTCTGACATTGGTCTTTCTGGAAGTTATAAGCCTAGAATAGCTAAGTGGTAAAGAAATGAGAAAAGTTCTGTAACTAGAACAAAGTGATATTATAATAGATTTTGGGAGAAGCTTCATTATATAGAACTCTTCCTAGTAATGGAAGAGTTATGGTTTCCCATCAAATTCCCCCACAAAAAACTTCAAAGAAGTCTTTGTTGATTTAGTTACAATACAGTCTTTATGTGGGATAATCTAGTACAACAAAAGCCTTAAACTAACTGAGTCACTGGAGTGTTTAAACTTCTAGAGGAGACAAAATTACACCTAATTTGGATCCTAAAAGTTGCTGACTGAAATACGGATGGGCTGCCTAAAGACTTGGACTCAGTTTGTTTTGACAAAATGAGTTAGTTTAAAAAAGTGGTAGGAAATAGTAGCAGGACAAAATAGGAAGAGGAATTGAGGAGAAAGAGTTCCTCTAAAAGAGGTGCTGTAAAAATATGTGTGTATGTATATAGGTTTGAACAGTTTAATAAGAGCCATAAAAAAATCAGCGTTATCACCAATAGGACTCAATTTAGTCAGGGTAGAGGAAAAAGGGTTCTGCAGATACAAAAATTATTTGGGTAAGTTTTCCAAATGTTTCTATCTCTCAGAGATTGATACATACCCTCTGGGGAACATGCCAGAATGCTGGTGAGGGTGAAGAGGGATAAAGTAGGAAAATGGACATATCCAAGCTCAGAAAATTCCGTAAATGATTCTTATAACTTCTGATTGCTAATTGTGGTAAATATTTTTCTGAAGTGTCTCTAATAAATCCACTAATCAATCAGTTCAAGGCCTCTCAAACACCATACAAAGTTGAAGGAAACTTGATAACGAGACTCTGATGATATGATTTTACCGCTTAGGGATACACACACTCCCAGTGTTTGGGTGTGGCCCAGTTGTAAGTAAAGCTAATACAATGTGTGATTTATATGAATACATCTTTGCTAAAGAATGTTTTAATTCATCAATTACTTAGGCTGAGCCCTAGGAGAGAGTCCCACCCATTTTAGTAAGATTTGTGGATTTTTACCTTCCTGATTTATAACCACAGATCCAATTAGCTGAAAATGATGTTCACCTTTTCAATCATTGACTTGTCAACATTGTAAGGCAAGTCTTAACAATTAAATATTGTGCAAATGTCTCAGGCATCTAGGGCTGGTGGACCATTAATTCAACATTTATGAGCAAGAAATCAGCCTGACTACAATTGTAATAATGCAGGTGAGATATGGTAATGGCAAGAGTAAAGCTGGTTAGTAAGGGGAGAGTGATGGAAATACTTAAATATTTTGAAAATACAGACAACAGGATTTGCCAATGGTTCAGATGTGGCACGAGAAGAAAATGTTAAGGACGAATCCAAAGGAATTGAAAAGATGAAGGAGGAAGTTTTAGGATTCAGGTGGATCAGGGCCTCACTCTTAGACAAATTTATTGAAAAAAAAAATTTTTTTGAGACAGAGAGAGAGAGATAGCACATGTGAGCAGACAAGCAGGGAAGGGGCAGAGAAAGAGAGGGAAAGAGAGCATCTCAAGCAGGTTCCACACTGAGTGTGGGCCTAGGGCAGTATCTCACAACCCTAGAAATATGACCTGAGCCGAAATCAAGAGGTGGTTGCTTAACCAACTGAGCCACTCGGGCGCCCCCACCTTAGGCAAATTTATTTAAAATGCTTATTAGACATTAAAGTTAGAGATGTCAGACAGATGGCTGGATACAATACCTGGCGTGAAGGGAAGAGGTCTGATTGGATCTATCCAATTCATTTGGAAGTCATCAGATACAGGATGGTGTTTAAAGCCATAAAACTGGATAATGGAGGTCTGATTCTGCTATGGCAACAAAAATATACTAGAACTCAACCTTTCCTCCAATTACAAATAAAAAATTTTGGGAAAAAATGGTACAAATAGCCACCTGAGGACAATAAAATGTACACAAAAGCAGGCGGCATATGGAAAGGTCTCAAAGCTGGAGAAGCAAAACGTACAGAGGTAAACAAAAATAAACAGAGCCAAAGGGATCTGTGTAACAATATTTACTGATCTAACATGAGTGATGTAGTTCCATAAAGAAAGGAAAAAAAGATGGCAGAAAAATAAGTATTTGAAGAACTAATGGCTGAATGCTCCCCAATTCAGTAAAATACATAAATTTACAGATTCAAAAACTTTACCAAATCTCAAACAGTATCAACTCAAAGAAAGCTATGCCTGGATACATCATAATTGAACTGCTGAAAATCAAAGATAAAGAAATGTTGAAAGCAGCTAAGGAAAATTGCCACATTACATACAAGTGCAAAAACTGAAATGACTGTAATCAAGCAGAATCTATTTCAGGAATGCAAGATTATTTCATATTTGAGAATCAATTGGTGTAATTCACCATATCAAGGAAATAAAGGGCAAATAAAATATTTTCAACAGATGTAGAAAAAGTAGTTGACAAAATTTAACATTTATTCATGAATAAACTCTAAGCAAACCAGGAATACCAAGGAAAATTCTCTTATTAAAGAGAAGCTACAAAAAACATACAGCTAATGTCATAGCTAATGGTAAAAAAATTAAATATTTTCCTCCCTCATATCAAGAACAAAGCATAGATGCTCACTTTATCACTTCTAAACAACACTGTACTGGCAGTCCTAGCCAGTACAAGAAAACAAGAAAAGGAAATTCAAATAATAAAGATCAGAAATTAAGAAGTAAAACTTTATCTGTAGATGATATGACTTTTTTAAAGAGAAAATCCCAAGGAATCTTTAAAACCAAAACTAGAACATGTACATGACTATGAAGTTCATAAGACACAATATGCAAAAATAAATTCCATTCTTACATATTTGCAATAAACAACTGAAAAATGAAATTTCAAAACTAATACAATTTATAGCAATGTCAAAAAATACTGTTATGCTGTCTACTTAGCAATAAGGCTAATAAAAAATTCCATGATATTTACATTAAACAAACAAACAAGCAAAAAATATTGCTGGGAGAAATTAAAGATGGCCTAAATAAATGGAAATACATACTGTGCTTATGAATTAGAAGATTCAAAATTAGGATGGCTATGCTTCCAAAACTGGCATGTGGAGTCAATACAATACCAGTCAGAACCCCAGCATGATTTTTTTTTCTAAAAAAAGAAATTACAAAATATTCCAAGATATATATGGAAATCCAAAGGACATAGGATAGTAAAGCCATTTGAGGGGGGAAAAAAGCCACTTGATTTCAAGGCTTATTACAAACCTACCATAATCAGGGCAGTTTGGTAATGACCAAGAGACAGATATATATATCGATTGAATGGAATAGAGTTGAGAAAAACACGTATGTCTATTACATTTTGACACAGTTGCTAAGTCAATGCAATTGTGAAAGGAAAGACTTTTCAACAAATCTTGCTGGATCAACTGGATATCCATATGGAAAAAAGTAAAAATTGACCCTTACCTCACATCATAGGCAAAAACGTACTCTGAATGAACATCAGGCCTAACGTAATGCCTAAACAGATAAAACAAAGACAAAAACATAGGATATAATCTTTGTAAACTTAGCACAGTTAAAGATTTTTTAGATAGAAATAAAAAAAACATTGACCATAAAGAAGAAAATTAATAAATTGGACTTCCTTAAAATTAAAAGCTTTATCCTATGAAAAACGCCAGTAAGAAATTAAAATGCCAGCCACCAAATGGCAAAAAAATTTCACATCATATATATCAGACAAAGGGCTTATTTCATGAGTACACAGGAAACTCTAATACTTCAATAAGAAATCAACAAAACCAAGTGACAAAAAACGCAAATGGGAAAAATATTTTTTAAAGAGATTCACAAAAGAAACTAAGTGAATGGCAAATAAGCACATGAAAGATGTTCAATCTCAGTCACCAGGGAAATACAAATTAAAACCACAATTAGAAACCACTATAACCCATTAGAATAGTTAAAAGAAAAAAAAAGACGATATAAAGCAGGGGTCAGCAAACATTTTTGTATAAAGATCCCAGATATTTTAGGCTTAACTGGCTATATGGTCTTTGCCAAAACTGTTCAACTCAGCAGTCATAGTATGAAAGCAACCATAGATGATAACTAAACAAATGCGCATAGCTTTATTACTTAAAAAAACAAGTGGCAGGGCCCCTGGGTGGCTAGGTCAGTTAAATGTCCCACTTCAGCTCAGGTCATGATTTCACCGTTTGTGGGTTCAAGCCCTGCATCGGGCTCTGTGCTGACAGCTCAGAGCCTGGAGCCTGCTTTGGATTCTGGTTTTCCTTCTCTCTTTGCCCCTCCCCTGCTCATGCTCTGTCTCTCTCAAAAATAAATAAACATTAATTTTTTTTTTTTTTTTTTTAAAAACACAAGTGGCGAACCAGATTTAGATCTCAGGGCATAGGCTGCCTTAATATAATTTCTTCACATAGATGTAAGTAACTGGAACTCTTATACATTCTAATGGGAATATAAAATGGTACTAACATTTTGAAAACAGTTGGGCAGTTTCCTCAAAAATTAAGTATACCTAATCATTCCACTGCTAAGAATTTACTTGAAAGAAATGAAAACACAGGTTCAGACAAAGACTTGTAAACAAATGTTCACAGCAGCCTTATTTGTAATAGCCTCAAACCAGAAACAACCCAAAGGTCTAACAACAGTTAAATGGGTATCAGTTAAATTGTGGCATATCCATACAATGGAATATCACATAGCAGGAAAATGGCAACAAACTATCGGTATACCCAACAATACTGATGAATCCCCAAATCATTATATGGAATAAAAGAAGCCAGTTTAAAAAAAAAAAGAAGTATCTATCATATGATTCCATTTATATAAAATTCTAGAAAATACAGACTAATCTCCAGTGACAGAAATCAAATCAATGGTTACCTGTGGATTGGAGTAAAAGAAAGCAAAGATTACAAAGGGAAATAAAGACATTCATGAGGGGGTATGGAAATGTTTGTAATCTGGATTATAATGGTGCTCATTTCAAAGTGTATACATATGTCAAAACTGATCAAAATCGTACACTTTAAACATATGCAGCTTATTTTATTTCAGTTGAATTACAGAAAAGTTTAAAATAGAAATGGATGAGGTCGCCAAAGGAATCAAGAAGCGCAAAAATCCAAGACTGGTCTCCAGTGTACTCCAATATTTAGACACGGGGAGATGAGGAGCAAGGACCAATGGGGACTGAAAAGGAACAACCAATAAGGTAAGAAGCAGCCTAGCAACGAATGAGGGGTTTGTAATCCAAGGATAGCAAGAGTATCCAGGCAATCAGCTCGGATCAACTGAATTAAATACTGCTGTTAATTCAGGTAAGGACTGAAAATTATCATATGAATTAACAGAAAATCACTGCAGACAATGAAAAGAATAATTCTCAAATAGGGGTGTGGAGGAGTTTTATGGTAAAGGAGAGCAGAAAAATAGGGTGATAGGTGGGAGAATGTGAGTGTCAAGAGAGTTTTAGTTAGTTCACTTACTATTTTTCCAAATAGGAGAAAACATGGCATATTTGCATGTTAATAAAAATGTGGGAGTATGGATAGATATTGAAGTGATATCCACGAGTAGATGAGAGAGGATGAATCTTCTGTATAAGTGGAAGGGATGACCTCAACTATAAGCACAGAGTTCATCCAAAGAGAAGCAGAGCATATTAGAATAGATACAGACAAGTAGATAAATGTGGTGATAGGTATTTGTGGAACAGTGGTTCTCATTAATATTTTACAATATTTATATCTAGTTTCTCCTCTACTCAACACCCTGAGCTTATTATTTAATTGGTTTGGGTTCCAGACTAACTATTGCTCCCTTTTGTTTTTGTTCTTTTGGTATGCAGCAGATTCTAGGTGCATCCCAGATTGAGAACCACTCTAATATAGAAGTCCTTTCATGACTGTTCCTACGCGTTTCAAAAAAATAGGGAAGTAAAGTCTTCAGCTATGAGGAAGTATTGTGGCTACAGGTGATATACAAAACACACAAATCTAATTTCACCTGGACAACTAAGTGATATGAGGCCCCTGGTATAATGAGAGAAAAAAGGAGTAAGGCAGAATTGAATCAGAACAAGTCTTGAGAAAAACAATGAGGGGAAGGGAAGCGAAAGGTCAATGCAGCATCAGTAAGACAAACACAGTAAGGGTAAAAACCAAAGTGGATATTTGACAAAGCTAGGTCTGGAGTTTCTATGGAAGGCTTGGCAAGAATGTGAGGTAGTGGAAGGAGTCAGGGAAACTGGGTTGTTACCCTGGCTTTATCACTTGAGTACTTCCCTGCTAGACTTTAATTTATTATATGAACAGTAAGGATTATAGTTAAATTATACAATATCTAATAAAAGATCTGCCACAGAAAGCTAGGCTGGAGAGGGCTAAAACAGTTTTTTGGGAGTTATACAAGTTTTATGTGCCAGTCTAAGACAAGTGACTTTTTCTTCAAGGGAAGTGACCAGTTGAGGGCATTTGAAGAGAGACTTGCCATGATCAAAATGATGTTTTAAGAGGATTCATCTGGGGGTGGCATAAAGCAAAAGACTGGGATAAGGAAATTACTGTTTATCTAAAAGTGAGGCAATGAGTTTGCAGTAAAGTGGTGGCAGTGGGAATGGAAAGGAAATGATGTCTGCAAGATAAATTTTAGAGTAAAATTCAACCAATTGGATGACTAATTGAATGGAGAGAGCAAAAAGTCAGGGATGACTCAGTTTCACGCTTAGTTGACTGGGCAAATGGTGGCAGAATGAATAAGAATCAGCGATCAGGATGGAAGCTGGGAGGAGGAGCTGAATTTAGACAGAAAGATGATGAATTTGTTTTTTGACACAGATGTGGTTTTGTTAGCTATGGACATGCCACTGAAACACCCACCAGGCAGACAGATATGTGGAGCTGATGGCTAAGCCCAGAAGAAGGCACGACCAGAAGATGAGAATTGATGATTAGACACCAAAGATGTAATTGTTATAGCCATGGGAACAAAGTCTGCCACAGGGGCACACAGACAGAAAAGCTGAGTGAGGAGAAAGCTGTTGTGCCTGGCGTTAACCCTTTGGTTGCTGGAGTGTGGGTTGAAGACTGGCCAGAGGGATTCCAGGGGAGAAGCCGGTGTGGAAATAGGGTACTCAACAAACTCCAGGAAGTGGCTATGTAGCAACTTGATTGTAAATATTTTTTAAGGATGTGAGGGCGATCTGGCTGCAGCATTTGTCACCCCATTGATGGCCAGGGTCCATTCAGCTAATCTGACTGGCTAGGCAGGTGTCTCCTTCCCCCCTCACCACTCCACATGTGTCCCTCCCATAGCTGTGCACTACGTCAAAGAGGACGACCTTCCCTGATGGAGGAGGACTGTTCTTCAGTCAAGGACATACTAGTAGCTGAGCTCCCATGCTAGAACCTCCTAACAAGCTCTCAAGGTCCATCTGTAGGACAACATAGGGTAGTCAAGCTTCCAAGACTCCAGACGCATCCAAATGAGGCACTGAGTGTGGAAGTCTGCTTTTCTTAAAAAAAAAAAAAAAAAAAAAAAAAGGAAATAACTTTTAATAGGTTATTTAGCTATATCTGTTCATGAAGGCCGAATGTCAATCTCAAGTCGAAAGCAAGATCCAGTGGTGGTTTATATCAGGTAAAGGAGAAGCTTCATCTTCCTCTTTGGGCTTTCTACAGTTATGGGCCAAGGCAGCTGGACTAAAGATAGCAGTCATGGACCTGTAATTCAGTACTGGGGTATAGTAAGGATCAAGAATTGGTGTTTCCAACAAGCACCCCAGATGATTCTGAAACATATAGCAGCATATCAGTAACAACTGGGAAAGTTAGTTGGGTGCTGCTTTTACTTGTAAGAGCAGAGCAGAATGAGGATCATGCTTCTGATGCCAATAAAACAACATCTGAATTCAGGTAGACCCATAAGGAGTCTACTTACACAACACAAGCCCCAGTGTCTGGGGCTACCTTACTAGGACCATAAAAGGCATGAGTTTCGCAGTCAATATATCTGATTGGCGGGATCTGGGGAGCCCATTTTTGTGAGATAAACATTATGAGCTGTTGCAAATACAAACCAGGGAGTAGATCAAGCTGCCTTTGTTCCCATGTTAATCTTTTCACCAGTTGGATCCATTAAATTTCCCACAGGCCAGTTTTGCTCTTGTGGGTGGTAAAGGGAGAGAAGCCATTCTGGAGACTGAAACCATACTTATACGTGGTATAATTAAAACACAAATTCAATTTAGGTCCTAAAAAAGGAAAAATATTCTTCATATCTGAAGTGTGCAGATGTACTATAGCTTTATATAGTCTGAGTCAATGTCAGTGGAAATAATAACACTCGGGTGTCACAGAAATAACATTTGCTAAAGGAAAATTGAGCTGGCAGGACTGATCTAATTCTGATAAAAAATACATATATATTGGTTTGAATTTACAGGCTAAGATGGCTACAAACCACTCTGCGATCTGCCATATTTTGCCTAAGTGATAGTTTTCTAACTTAGAGGAGACTCAACCCTGTGACTGAATAGTCTGAATCACTTCGCAGGTCAAAGCTGTGTTGGCAGAACTAGTTGTGCAGTGGAATCCATGGGTTGCATCAGTGTTGCACACTCACAAACATGACCTGAGAATTTAACAGCAGCACATCCCACAATATGTCTAGAAATGCCAATAAAGCCTGTTAGAATCACTTGATAGCACACTTATAAAGGAGTTCGGATTTTCAGCCGGCTGTTCCCAAGGTGCCAATAGCTTATTGGCTCCATCTGAATTAAGTATAATTGCCACCTTCCTGTTGACCCTAGCACTGTTTCCAACCTGCTTATAGAGAAGTGTGCTATGCAATATTAGAAACATAAACCTCTCCGCAGGCAGACAACCAATGGCCTAATCACTTGTTTTTGTTACAAGAATTGAAAGTATGAAGACCTTCTTTCCCCCCCTAACATCTTGGTCTATCTGACAGCTGACAAAAATCAAATTTTGTTCCTTCTGGCGAAAACAAAAATAGAGAAAATGCATTGTAAGAAAGTAGGTTTCAACAGACTTGGACAACTACCCTGGAACCTTGAAATTATGCTAACATGAGGTGGGAGCCCTAGAACTCTGTTACAGGTGAGAGAGTGTGACATTAATATTCTCCTGGAACTGAGAGAATAGAACATAAAATCTTAGGCTCCTTTGCACACTCAGTAGAAAGTAGGTTTCTACAGCAGATCGGATTTCTTAGAGATTTTTGTTCTGGCAATATGTAAACATGATAGAATCTTATAGAGAGAAGGAAATTGAATTAACACCTGTATAAACCTTTACGATCAACACATATCTATAATAAATGGTATTCATTCAGTCAGATGAGAGGCCATCCTAAAAATGGCAAAGTCTGAATAGCATACACCCAGCAAGGTGGGAAAGTATTGCAGGAGAGGCAAATATTTGTCACGTGAACCACCCTTCCCAGACAGCAGACGCCATCAACTAATTATGGCACTCTTTCCCACTGAGCTTGAATGAGCCACAGAATTCTTCTCAACATAGGGTCCAAGAAAGTCACTATTAATCAGCCAGGTTTGGTAAATGAAATGAAACCCTTGTTTTATCTTCAATTTGGTATATTTTATAAATGACCTTTAGGGAATACACTTTCCTAGCACCACCTCATAATTCTTCTCTATGTGGATCTTGCAAAAACAAATTTACGCATTCATTCAACCTGCATTTATTGAGCACCTACTATGCGCTAGGCACTGTACACTTTTGAGGACATGGAAGAAACAAAGCAGGCAAAAATGTCTACCCTGTGAAAGCCTGCATTCTAATGCTATGAAGTTCAGAACATCAGGCCAACTAATATTTAAGTTACGTTAGTTCTTCTAATTTATTGAAGTGGCCACCCATTAACAGAGCTACTCAAGTGAGGAACCAGAAAGTCAGAGCATGCATGAACAATTTTTATTTTATATCCAAATAGAAACTACAACAAAGTTCATCTGACACATGGTTAGTGCACCCTCAGTATTACACAGCGTAAAAATAAAGGATAGCCAACAAGCCCTTCATGTGTTTCATTATGATCAGTATTGTACTTATAGCAAATCGGAGCCTCTCCTGCGGTTGGTCTGTTGGGGGTGGGAGGTGGGGGGTTCGGGGAGTGATGGGGAAGAATACAGAATTACTCCAGATTAAGTTATAAATGGAATTATTCAGATACTCTAACACTTGAAACTTATGACCAGGAAATAAATTTAGGAAATTCATGAATATTTGAATCTTCTAATATATTTTTTTTTATCCTATGAGGTTAAAATATGGCTTAGGTTCCCTCAGTCTCTCTGACCATATAGTACATCTATACCTCAGTGACTCAACACTTCCTCACAGGAAAGCCAGTCTTCCAGTTTCATGCTTTGTAAGCATGCAGTCCAACCCAAGAGGCCCTAATGTATAGGACAGTATACCAGCTAGACAGATTATAACCGTGTAATGGTGCTAAATATTTAAATTTCTGCATAGCCAAGGTTGCACTTGGTCTGGCTTTCATCTTCCTCATATATCACATTGCTGTTTTTAGGTAAGAAATATTTGACAGTTTTATCAAAAAAGGCTGACGGTCCTAAATCAAAATTTTTTAATTTTAATGTAGTTCTACATTCCTTAGGTGGGGGGAGGCGTTAAGGTTTTTTCCAGCATAAAGATATATTCAGAGGGGCGCCTGGATGGCTCAATCGGTTGAGCGGCTGACTTCGGCTCAGGTCATGATCTCATGGTTCCTGAGTTCGAGCCCCTCGTCGGCTCTGGGCTGACAGCTCAGAGTCTGGAGCATGCTTCGGATTCTGTGTCTCCCTCTCTCTGCACCTCCCCCACTCATGCTCTGTCTCTCTGTCTCAGAAATAAATAAACATTAAAAAAACTAAAATTTAAAAAAAAAGACCTATTCAGAGAAAATGCTACTGATGGGTTCATATAGTCAAAATTGTTCCTTTTAAGCTCTGAATGTGTTTGCAAAAGGAATCCCATATAAAGAAAAGTGGTTTCCTTTAGAAAACTAATCCATCTTGTGAGCCAAATGCTTTGAGTTTGGCTAACTTGAAGAAACTTCCTTTGGTTGCAGTCATTTAAATCTGAATTTTTTTATCCCATGGAGTAAAAGATCTCTCTCTAAATTTTCTTTATGAGTAAGTTTATTGTCTAGGATGGGATTTTGTGTATTCCAGGGTAACCACATCCTTACAGAGTGAAAATATTTTTATTTTTTAGCAGCAACATGCTACTTCATCTTTGTTGACATTGTTCTAACATTCCATTTAAAATGCATTATGGAAGAATTTATTTTCTTTTAGTTACACATAACTTGTAGAACTTTGAAAGCAACAAGTTGAGTATTTGGCCAGTATGAAATAAATTTCTGTTTTTAATAATATACCTCACTGGCTTAATAACAAAACATGAAGTGTTGAAAATTGTAGACTAATTAAAAGCTATGTGATCTGATGAACTCTGACATTATATAGAGAGATTACCATCAATAAACTTTCCTTTTTCAGATGGGAATTTAAAATGTTAATGATTATTTTGCTCAATTTATACTTAACGGTTTCTCCATCTGGAATTTCTATGGAAACTGTGGCTACATGAAGAAGGATGTGGCTTGAGTTTCCTGGGAAAAGGCTGGAGAAGAGAGGGTGAGTTGTAGACACAGAGTGATAGGGACACATCCAACAACTCAGAGTTCTGAATAATCTTCACTGGCCTTCCTAGGGTGAATGCTCCAGATCCAGAGGAAGCATTGACCTTCTGGCTTCTCCACTTGAATTCCTTTAATACCACACATCACCTATTCATCTTCATTAACTCCCACATGTGCCCCACAGATCTAGCATCATGCTGGGGACTGAATAAGCATTTGACAAATGGCGGCTATTTTTATTGCATAATCTCCACGTGTATATGGAAGCAAAAAAAAAAAAAAAAAAAAGGAATGGAAAAAGGAAACTTAAGGTTTAAGTCATTGATCTCTGTCACAGTATTTCAGTCCTTAGCCTTTGCCTCTGCCCAACCCTTTTTCAGACAACATCTCACTGTGGTCCATGCATCAAGAACCCCAGGGGGCCAGGATAACTGCATGGAGTCAGGGTAACTCTGGCAGGTGAGACAGCAGAGCAGAGGTAGGAGGTGACCTTGGTTACTGTGTTCACCACCTCAATCCAATTGGAGCTCAATCCAATTGGCAGCCATATGGGCTTTAAAATCATTAATACCAATAAATCTCATTTTTAACTACTCTTTTTTTTTTATTTATTTTTATTTATTTTGAGGGAAACAGAGAGCAAGCAGGGGAGGGGCAGAGAGAGAAGAAGACAGAATCCCAAGCAGGCTCTGTGCCACCAGTACAGGGTCTGATGCAGGACTTGAACTCACAAATGTGAGATCATGACCTGAGCTGAAATTGAGTCAGACCCTTAACTGATTGAGCCACCCAGGCACCCCTAACTACTCTCAAGTTGTTTTTTTTTTCCACTGCCACAAAAAGAGTACAACCACAACTATAATGGTTGACCTTGGTTTTGTTTTTGTTGTTGCTGTTTTTTGTTTTAACATTTACTTATCATTGAGAGACAGCGAGAGACAGAGCATGAGCATGAGAGGGACAGAGAGAGGGGGAGACACAGAATCTGAAGCAGATTCCAGACTCTGAGCTGTCAGCACAGAGCCCAAGTGGGGCTTGAACTCACAAATCATGAGATCATGACCTGAGCCGAAGTGGGACATTTAACCGACTGAGCCACCCAGGCACTCCTGTTTGTTTTTTAAACAACCAGGATTCTTAAAATGCAATCTCTCCTCAGGAGTATTTGTCCAATAAGAATTATCTCGTGATAAATGTAAACTCCATGCTTTTAATTTCTTATTGTGTTTTGGTTATCATTGTTTTTGATAAAACCTGAAGCCAGATCTAGACAAATAAATGAACAAGAAAAAAATAAAACTGTGGGCTAGCATATGATAAAGACAGTCCTGGACTACTTCATAAAGGAATTTCATAATTATGAAGGAATGATCCATTTATGAAGGATATAGTAATACCTAATTAAAATAACAAGTGGTTGGTTCAGCTATTTCAGGTACATTCAACCAGAGTACTGCTTCTATCTGTAGGATTCTGTGTAACTAATGTAACTGCTGAAGGTGTCTTTTCTAGGACAAAAATCCTGAGCATAATAATCACTGATGTCGATACAATTCCATAGAATAACTATGAGGTTTATTTCATTTGACGATTTGTGCACGTGTCAGGTGTGTGTATGTAAATCAACTATTTTTTATCTGCTATTTTTCCTCCCATAGCCATACCACCTGACCACTTCTCAAAGGCAGTCATATGTGGATCACTCTGAACATCATAGGTATTTTCCTTTCTGAATAACATAAGGCTTCCATGAAAGTACAGCACAAGGAAACTTCTAATTTTGAATGATTTATAGAATGTGGTCACTATATATATATAGTATAAATATATATATATTTATACACACACACACACACATATGTATAATCACACACACATGCATAAGTTTCTGTTACAAATTTAGGTCATCTGTAGCCATCTGTCTGTTTTTGTTTTTTATTTTACTTTGCCATCTGTGTCACAAAGTTTATAAAGTTAACACATTTTGCTAATGGATGTGGATATACACCCAAAATGTGGATAAAATTGAATTTTAAAAAATTTTAATACCCTGAAAATGGCCACAAGGAATAAACAATAGCCATGGCCAAAAAAAAATTTTTTAAAGGAAAATTCAAGATATATTCCACTACCTTAGAAGATCTAGAATTTTTGTTTTTAGTTTCAAGTAGCAACAACAACAACAAAAATCAATCCAGAATAACTTCAGCAAAATAAGTTAGTCTTTTTTTTCTTTTTTTTTTTTTTTTCATGGAGAAAACTATTGAGAGACCTTGAAAGGAGTTGATGATTAACCAATCCTTGATGAAGGGGGAGAGGTTCAGGACCTATCTGCCCTGTCCACTACGTTCAGAAGATAGCTCCTTAATGATAACAATGACAGCCATAATAACCTTAAAATCTAAAATCTATTGAATATATATCACACTTTAAATGAATTCCCTTATCTACATTTTATACCAGCTATTTGAGAAAGTTCACATAATTTTTCCTGTTTTCCAAATTAAAAAAACTAAAGATGAGAGGTTAAATAAATCTCCCAAGATTCCACTGCTGGTCAGCGGCAGAGCAAGGCACTGAACTCAACCTGGTATGAGAGCCTGGGTACTTAACTCCAGGATTGACAGTATGGCTCCCCTTCAAACAACTCCTATCTTTTGCTGCTCAGTTTGAAATAACAGAATTTGGAAAAAAAAAAAAAAAACGATGTTCATGGCTCTGCCGTGGATCAAGTACCCACCTTTGTTTCGACCAACTTTCTAAGACAAAGGGTCAAGGGTTAGCATGTGGAAAATGGTGGTCCTTTATGTTCTGGGGGGGTTTGCGAGAGCTAAGCAGTCATGACAGGAAGTGCCTCTAGTATATCACCCTACTGTCCCAATCAAATGTGACTGTTCCCTCCCCAGAAACCAAGCACTTTGTCCCCACCTAGGGCACTCAGTGAACTTTGCTTTTGTAACAGGCTTTCCTATGGCCTCTAGAAAAGTTCTAGACTGCAGCAAGTTTTACTTTTCTCTTATACAACCCCTGCTGAGTCTACCAGGTAATGGCCCACAGTAGATCCTTTGAAAACTATTTGTTGAATGAAAAAAGTCTGACTGGGAGATGAATGTGAAAAATGCTGTACCCTCTCTTACCATAATAGGCGGTCATATCGGCAAAAGCAAATGATGGGAAAAAAAAATATGTGGGGAGTAAAATATAATCTATGCCTCCATTTAAAAATCAACACATGAAAGTAACATTATTTTTAGTTTCAGTTTCATGATTCAGCCTTCCCAGTGTAAATAATTTATAAGAGAAGTGAGACAAATATCAGATTTGTGGGAAATGCAAATTAATTTGGATCTAAAATTAGAAGAAACCTTCCCATGCACCCAGATGACAAGGGGACAAAAAGGGCAAGAGGAATTTGATGAAAACACAGTGGAGAAACCACAGAACCACAGAAGCTAGCAGGCTGATGCCCTTTTGATAAAAGAAATAAGAGTCAAGGGTCCAAGGTGACCAGAGGTTTACACAGAAAGACAAATAACACAGGACAAGAAAACGGATATAAAAGGACACAGAATTTGCAACATATTTGCTTTGCAGATCTGGCTTGAGGCAAAAGTGGGAAACAGGCACAGATTGTATTCAAGCATCCAAATCTTCCATTTTGTGTTCTTTTAGGCTCTCGGGCACTTCCTCCAGCTGTTAGTACCCAAAAGCCTCTGGTCCTGCATTTCCTCTGTTCTTAGTGGAAGATGGGATCAGGTATCTCTCATTCACATGGTAGTGTACATGAGTCAGTCTGGATGTTGCCATTTTTTAATTGTGAAAGTAAAAGTTTAACCTGCATTAAGGGAATTTCAACTGCAACAGGTAGTTGGGCAGATTTAGAAGGGTCAGGATTCCTCACTCAGAAATCACAAAAAGATGGCCCTCCATTGAAGAGAATTCTGTGTAGGGAAGAGGCCTATTCTCAGCTAAGTACTGTTTCTCAGAACAAATACAGTCTCATGGATTACAAGATATTTTGGTCCTGCTCAGACACTAAGTACTGTGTGACCTCGGGTAAATCACTCAACCATTCTGGGCCTAATTATTCTCTTTTTAAGCCTCAGTAATAAAACCAATGCCTGGGGAAATTATAAGAAGTGAATGTATATAATTGCCTAGCTCAGTTCTTGGCACGTAGCAAGTGCCTGTTAAACAGTACTGTTTGTTTTATATATGTTACTGCCGATGCCATTACTGTCCTTAAACTTGGGGAGTGGTCTCCAAAGCGGAATGTCTGCAACTCAGAACGCATGTGAATGTTACTAACTGTTGAGATGCGGGATGAAAACATATGTAGTTACATCAGTGTGTGTGTGTGTGTGTGTGTGTGTGTGTGTGTGTGTACATAAAACCTAATTTTACGAAAAGAAATTAAGCCTTACCCACATTCAAAGTACAGATGGACACTCATGTTTTTAATTGATCTCTCTATTGCTATTCATTTACTTCATAGGAACAAAAAAAAATCACCCTGTGTCTCCTGGGACAAAATGGGGTGCCCACAGTGTGGAAGGATTGATGTGGTATCTGCCTTGTTTGCCCTCTGTGTACTATGATTATTTATGAATTATGGAATGTCATTTTCAAAAAGAACTCATAAAATAAACAAATGCCTTGAAAGAATTCCTACAAAGAAACCATGAATTGAATATGGCATCAAAAACACAGAAGTTTAAGAAAATAAGAAAATGCCAGCACTGGCATGTTCTCTATTCTTTAGATGAACTCCTTGTGTGCCACACTAAGTCATTAAAACAGTAATGGCTGATAAGAAGGCATCAGCAAAAGAAATTGTCTTTTGGAAATCGACATCTATTATCATTAACAATGTACCACTATTAAGTAAAATAAAATTTATCTTAAAATGTTTGTCATCTCTTCAATTTTTCTATTATTCTGAATGTACTTTATAAATATTCAAACATTAGGGGTGTGGTCTTGAAAAATTTTTTAGGATGCAGCACTTTAATGAAAAATGTTTTGAAACCATTTCACTAAGTGCATGAGTTTCTTGCATTTTGGGGAGCTGTAATTTAATGACAGGAAGAAGAAAACAATTTCAGTTGAACCTGGGGAAAATCTTAAATTTTGGTCCTGTTTTGATACTAAATATGAATATTTATTTCAAGGTAAAAGAAATCATTAATGTTTCATTTGATTTTCTTCAATTAGTTATTAGATACTCAAAAAGCAAAATATTTATTATTTACTTCTTCCCCATCTTCTAGAACTCAGTCTTTTATGGCTAGTTCCCAAAAGAGTCACAAGATCATTTAATCTTTCTGCCCACCTCAAGCCAGGCTACTGGGGAAGCGTTCTAGAGCCTAGGAAAAATCCCTGATCTCAAAGCCTGAACTTATCTCTAGAAAACTAAAAGAAAATATAAAGATTAACTTCATAAAATAGTATCAGGACAATAGAGTGATGGGTCTCTCAATATCTCACAACTCCTTGTTTATTCTTAGAAATGTAGCTCTACCAATCGACTGATGGATTGAGTGATCAATCTATATCTAGAGGGATCCTAGCTCATTCCCTTGCAAATATACCTCCAGAGCTATTCAATCCCTCTCCAAGAAAGCTCAGAAGGCTTTGCACAGTTGTGTTTAGTGTCCATGTGCTTCCAAGGAAAGATACTGTTAAATAAAAATAAGATTCACTGGTATTTCTATTATGAGGCATCACTTTTCTTGGTTGAGTAGGATCAAAATTAATATAGTATTCTAGACAAGCTTTCATATTTCCTTGTTCTTCTAGCTGTGGCTTTAAAATTCTCTTAAACCAAACCTAGATTCTTGAAACTCTCTTTAACTGGGTATATTTTTGAAGCAAGAATGCCCTTCCAATTCTGCTCTGTAGTTAACTGACCCCGAGATGGGAATTGGTGCATCATAACTTCTCCCCGTGAGCCTGGGAGTCCCCGTCATTAAAATAAGTATCATAATATCATAATGCTCACATGTTTCTGAGAGAAGTCCAGAATGATTGAACATTTGCCTGGTGCTGCAGAATCCTTGGGTGGAAGGCAGGCAGGACATGCTGCTAATATCACTATCAGTGCCAATTTCCAGATGGAACTCTGGAGCTAAACGGAGTTCACTCCTTTTCAAAATCTGTTCAGTAAGTGCTCCCAGGGCTGGTATGGGCTATGGGGCTCGTTTGTTTTTCCCGGTCACCATGGAGCTGCTAGTTTCAATCACAGAGCATCAGAGCAACTAGGAAAGAAGAGTTAGTGCCAGAACCCACTGGCTGTCTTTGGAGAAGCGGAAGGGCTGAGTAGCAGGAAGCAGTAAACCAAAACCATAGCTGCCAATAAATGACCTAGACACTGTTTTCTTGGCATTTCTGTTTGAGTTCTTCATGGCTAAGCAAATCAAGACAAATTGGGGGGGGGAGGGGTAGTGCTAGGGGAGATGACGTTTTCTCAAGGATGATTAAGGTGACTCTGGTAGCTATATAAAGTGAGTGAAACTCTTTTAAGAAGTGCAATTCTGGCAAAAGAGCAAAGATGGATCAGAGCTTAGAGTCTGAATCATTTAGGTTGTGCAAGTTGCTCCAAGATTGCAACTCTCAGTTGCTTATTTGTAAAATGGGTACAGTAATAGCCACCAAATGCAATTGTTTAATAAAGTATATAAAGTGCAAAGCACAGGACTGGGCACACAGCAAGCCCCTGTGATTGTAGCTTTTGTTATTGTAGCCCTTGCAAATGATAGTATTCAACATTTAAATAAAAATATATAGAAGATAACTTAAGGCTGAGTTTTAAGGCTTTCTCTATATTTCACTGCATCATTGAGGAGACATGACATTTTAGAACAAAAGCTGTATGATATTTAAAAGTATTTAAATTTCTAAGCCTGTGAAATTCCAGCGCTGTCTAATTTTAGTGGCTGCTAAGCTCTATACACCTTGCTTTGCTTGGTTAGAAATCAAATGCTTTCGTGACAATAATCATTTTCACAAACACACTAGATAAAAGGTGATACGTGTGCATTCCCAGGAAATGATTTTTAAAAGCATGATTGATTTAACCCCCCCTGTATTATGAAGTAGACACCACCCCGCCCTAAACTGTATGGTCAGGCTAGCATTAATGATAGAAAATCTCTTGAGCAATATATCAAAATTCATAAAGTTACAGGACAGAAAAGGCACCACAGTAATTTAACCTTAAAAAACTTTGAGCCAAAATGCTTTCTAGCTAGTCTTTCCTCCTGTAGAAACAGCTAGCCTTCTTTGTGGTCATATGCTTCTACTGTTAGTTATTCTCTCTCTCCCAACTAGCCCAGAGCTGCTATCAGTAGTTTATAATCCCATCCTCTCTCGTGGAAACTTTGTCTCAGTGGAACTGAAAGATTACTTTCCTGCTATTTGAAGTTACTGTGTGTCACTGAGGTATGCTGGCCCAGGGACTTAAAAGGGATCCTTTCTTTATCATGGTTAAATGCTTGATAAGCAGAGAAAGGTTTTGACATTCAAACTGGCCCATTCTGGAACCTTTTAAAGGAAATGCTCACTCCAGTCTTTTAATAAAATTCAAATGAAAAGATTCTGGATTTAATAATATGAAACAGAAAAATTATTCCCTTTACCCAGAAATTTCCAGCTGCCTTGTTCAAATACTGATTGAATGGTAGGGGCTGGGGGTGAGGGAGAAGGGGGTGGGGTGAGGGTGACGGTAGGGGCAGGGGGTGAAGGAGAAGGGTGCAACAACATTTCTTTTTTTAAAAAAAATTTTTTTTTCAACGTTTATTTATTTTTGGGACAGAGAGAGACAGAGCATGAACGGGGGAGGGGCAGAGAGAGAGGGAGACACAGAATCGGAAGCAGGCTCCAGGCTCTGAGCCATCAGCCCAGAGCCTGACACGGGGCTCAAACTCACGGACCGCGAGATCGTGACCTGGCTGAAGTCGGACGCTTAACCGACTGCGCCACCCAGGCGCCCCAACAACAACATTTCTTTTATATCTCTGAAAATTCAGGTGCCTCCTTTGATACCTTGGCAGAATAATATGAGCTTTGGTAGCGCAATTCTTGATTCTCTCTACAGTATATACACAGTATAAAGGAAAGTGTCTTTGGGTATAGAACACTGTGAATTCAATGACACTAAGGCAACATGTCTCCTAATGGACTCTGTTCTTTTAATTTCTCTTTCTGCCCCCTCCTTGCCCCCATATATCTGAAGATGGGGAGCAGAGGACCTAGAACTGATAAACTGAGACGTGATGAAGGGAAGGAGGATGGGGTGGCTGATGTTTGATACATCAATTCAATTCACTATTTTATCACCCAGAGAACAGAAATCCAAAATTTCTCAGCAGGCCCAAAAGTTATTCTGTCTCTCTCTTTTTTTTTCTTTTTCCATAAAAGGAATCTAAGAGCCTTTTATAGGAAACCAGCATTTACTGTGTTTCAATGAACTGAACATCTACCTAAATGAATAGTGAGAGAAAAAGCTAATACACCGTAGCCACCCAAATTTCACGTCAACAAATTCCCCCTCGAAGGCACCAGGGCTGTGTAACACAGTAGAATCCCTGCTTAAGTACCAGACTCAGAATGAAATAAGAACAAAGGTAACATTTCTAGGCTACGAAATGTTATTGCTAGGAGACTTAAAAATAATAGTAATAATAAAAGGAATGAGTAATCGAGTCATTAGATGTTCCATAGCTCTGATACTGCAATCCACATGTGTGCGACTGCAACCATTTCTTGCTAATTCTGACCGCTGTGATGTTTCAAAGACCCACTTACTCATTTATCTCCCTCTGTGGCCAAATTACTATCACTTGCAGATCTCTCTCCTTGGTTTTGTTTCGAGTGTTTCAATCATGTCCAGGATGTCCAATATATAAACAGAAGACGAGGGTGTTTGGATCAATGTAGATTAATTATAATCCTGCTTAAGTCTTGCTCATTTTCTTTTTCATTTATTGTAACAAAATGAGACAGTTGGGCACTGACTGCTTGCACGTATATTCTAGTCACTAATGTTTGTGAGTTACAGATATATGGTTTGATTGTCGATTTTAAAAGTAAAGGAGAAAGTCCTTTTGATTTCATTTTAAATTGCATGACTAAAATGAGCTTACCAGCATCTTTATTCCTCTTCCCAATCCTCTTGCTTTCATTGTGAAGACTACAATAAAATAAAAACACAAATGTAAAGAATTATTGGTTTAAATGTTTTTGGTCTGTCTTTCAAGCTATCTTTTGATGTTTGCCTCTAGAACTCCAATGTTGCAGCCACCACGGCTTGAAGTATTTCCCCCACTGCTTGTGCCATTTCAAACATTCTCTTAGTATTAAAACAAATCAGAATCAGGAGGTATCTAATTGTGCTGGTTTTGATTTTGTTAATACAAAGCGAAAGATTAAAATGGAGCAGTAACAGCAAAAACATTTCTTAAAGTGGCAGTCACGGCTAACCATTTAAGGCAAAGACGCTGAAAAACCAAACCTGACAAACTCTAAAAAACAAACAAAAACAAAAACAAATTTTTCTTCTTCAGGAAAGTACAATCACGACAGAGGGTGCTTCATAAACTTTTTACAAAAATGTTACCACTTGGCAAAAGGCCCTCCTGCAAAGGTTTTCAAATAAATCATAACTGTTTTCCCCCTGTGACATTTACAAGTTCACATATTCTAGTTGTCACTTCGGGTGGCAGTTGGCGAGTTTTGCAGTGGTCTGGGTGCTTTCCCAACATGCCCCTTCTCTGGTCTTGTTTGCTCAACTTTTTGCGTGCTTTTCTGATTCTCTAGTTACCTCCAGAGCTATGCTCCAGCTTTTTATAGCTTTTAGAGCTCCATTATCGTCCCGTCTGGAGGGCAATAGTCCTGAATGCCCCCAACCTCCATCCCAAGATCCTTAGCAGAATCTTAAAGTGCACATCATTTGAACCAAAGGGATCTCAAGAGCTTTTCTGACTCTGCTCTTTCAAGTGACACAGCACTTTGTTTTTGCCATGATAATTACTATTCCAGATCTCACATAAGACAACTGCTAGTATGAACAGGTAGAACCTTCCCTGCTCAGTGCTTACCAAAATAAGTCATTAGTAGAAATTATAGCAAAATCTCCACCCTCCCTCATAATCTGAATTTCAAATGTGTTCGGACATTACACTAACCCCCTCCTCTCTAGTGATTACTCTTTTCCCCTGAACACCAGGGGAAGCAGGCCCATTTGCAAAGGTAATGTCTTTCCAAGAATTGCTGAGCCCATGGATTTTTTTACCTGTTGGCAGAAAGTCAAAGGGGAGTGCTTCCTCAATATAATTTTGTGTTCATTTTTCAATGTAAATTGACCGCTGGTAAACTGAATGAAGTCGGATGCACACCCCGGCATGACATAGTCACCTACAAATCTCTGAGGCAAAATTTTCAAGTCCAAAATTGGAACATGTGGTGTCACCACAGAAAATTGAGCATTTGGTCTAGGTGCCATGATTAATAGCGATTATTCATTCAACCATAATTGTATTCATTTAATTAGTGGGAAGAGTAATGTTTACACTGAAATACAAAGAGTAGACAGGAATTGGCCAGACAGGCAAGTGGAAGAGGAACATTTTGAGAAAAAAAGAACAAAAAGTATGAAGACAGAGATATATGAGTGTGTGGCACATTTAGAGAAACTACATGAAGCTCATTATTACATGATTGCAAAGGGCTGTAAGGTGAGTGCCAAGGAAGACACTGGATACATAGGCAGGGGATAGGCCATCAAAGGCTTTGTGCATTGAGCCAATAGAGTTCAAAATTTCATCCAGGAGGAGAGTAGATGAAGGATTTTAAACTGGAGTGGGAGATGCTCAAATTTGTATCTTACAAAAATGGCTGATGGTAGCATAGAAGAATTGATTGGAAAGGGTCAAGGCTGGAAGCAAGAGCCAATGTAAAAGTTAAGGTGACAAATTATGGAGTGCCTCAACTAAGGCTGTGATAGTCGGAATGCAGAGAAAGGGCAGGCAGTTTGGAACAATGTTAGGAAGAGAGAGTTGGCGGAGGTTTGGGGCTAATGAATTATGGGAGATGACAGAAGACACTGCCATAAGTAATGGAGAATACATTGACCCATCCACCTGTGTATCAAATTCATTCCCTCTCATGTACTCCAGGACTTTGCTTCTCTGACTATAAACCTCTCTCTCTCTCCTCAGTTTATCTCCCTTTACTGAAGCATTCCTATCTACATGCAAACATGCAACAATAGCTCTTATCTTTAATTAAAAAAAAAAAAAAAAAAAGCTCTTTCTACTCCTCTTTTTCCCAGAGCAGTGCTTGATTTCTCTCTCTGGTCCCTTTTATAGCCAACTGTCTTGTGTGAGTTGTTCATAACTTTCTCATTTTGTCACCACCCAATCTCCCTTGAACTCACTCCAGACAAGCTTTGGTCCCCAACACTCCACTCAAACTTCTCTTGCCAAGTGTCCAATAAAAATAACTTTGACTCTGTCCCACAGGGCACACCTAAAGACAGTGTAGGCACAATTCAGTGCAGTCTTGCTCAGAGATCTGTAGTATTTATACTCTGGCACCTGTAGCAGTGGTTAAGGACCATCTAGGGTAGGGTGGGGAGATATAAATTCCTAGGCATTCCTGGCTCTGAGAGAGCCAAAGCAGGGTGCTGATACTTGAGGCTAGTCCTTTACAAAGAGAAGTAGGTGCTGGCTGTCAGAAGACAGTACAAAAGCCAATGTTCACAAAAATGGCATAGAGAAGGGAAACCCAAAGTGTGGTCCCCAGACTAGAAGTATCAGAATTGCCTGGAAATTTGTTGGAAATAGAAATTCCCTAATTCCCCAAATTACAAGCCCCTCCAGGTGACTCTAATATACATTACAGTTTGAGAACCACTTCATAAAATCTTTGTGATGAAAACACAACTACATTATCCTTTTTTATAGATGAGGAGAGTCCAGGAGATTTTGACCCCATTATTTTAACACCACAATAGTTTGACTCCACATTTATGAATATAAACTTTTAAATCAAAATTATAACAGGGTTGAATTTTTAATCAAGAACACATTTTCTGCAGCAAATTATATTAAATCAATTTAATTTCTCAATAAATTTTTATACATTACACATAAGTCTACTATTGACTTAAATAAATTAATATCACTGGGATTAATACAATGCACTATGTTTTTATAAAGAAGTTTCAGTTGGTCAACAAAAACTTATTTTGTCTAAATCAAACTTTTATGGTCATAAATTTAGCTAATCCGAAATTTGTTTTGTGGTGATTATTTTTATGAAATCAATTATTTTCCACACCAAATTTTGCAAACCTGCATTTTGTGAATAAGAGTTGATTTCTTCATTTTTAGTTAATAGCATATTTATAATGAGCAGTTTTAAATATTGTCAGTTTCATTTCATGTTGATTAGTTCTACAAGTTATAAATTGTGTAAAATATTCCATGCTTATGCTTGTTTCTCAGCTAATCCATGAGAAAAACCATAAAAAGCTATCATCAAGTATCACAGAATTACCTCATTTTCAAAATTCCTAACCCATCATAAATTATTTAGTGCATGCCAGTTTTCCATAACTTCTTAACCTTGAGATTACCTTAATGTGTATTCCTAATCTCTTCCAGAATGGATCGAGTATATTTTGTCAATGTAGAATGTGAGAAGCTGTGCTCTCAGAGTTCTGCTGGCTTAAAACAATATGGAACTTCAACAAAGAGATTTATTCTTGTCGTTTACTGAATGAAAATAACAAACAGATTTCAAATGTAGAGGAAACAAGGGGATTACCGAATTTTTCCACAACGTATGCACCTAATCTCACGTCTTCTCTCCCTCTCTCTTTCTCTCCCTCCTTCCCTTTCTCTCTCTCTCTCTCCTTCCAGCAAAGAGAATAATGAAGTAAAAATAATAATTAAACCTAAAGCTTATGCAGTGTTCTCCATATACCAGGCATTATTCAAGTCCTCTACATCTATTAATTCATTTAATTTTCTAAATAACCATATGAATTAGGTACAATAAACAACACTTTATTGATGTGAAAATTAAGCCTCAAAGAGATTATATAAAACCCAGATTTCCAATCTAAACAATCTATAAATAAAGACTGTCTTTTAATAGCTACAAATAGAGGGGAAAAAAGCCAGCTGATACATTTTCCAGGGAAGATGGGTCCCTCTCATTCTCTTTCCTCTTTTCCTTTCTGCTCTCAGTCTCTTCTAACCAAGCTTCTTCCTCTTTCCACTCCAGTCAACTTCCTCTATCTCCTTTCCTTCTCACATCTTCCAAACTCCCTCCAGGATGTTCTATCATTTTATAAAATGAGAAGATTTCCCCTCTTTTGGGACTTCTCTAATATATATCTTCAACATATCTTAATCTGTTAAAATAAAAAAATCTACCTCCCTGTTTCCCACTCCCTCTCTCTTTCCCCCTGCAATACAAATGCATATAGGTAAACTCCAATAAAAAAGATAGAAATACATCCTTGGTTAACTCAAAAGAAGAAGGAAATAAGAACAGAAAATACAATAATTTATGTTACAAAAAAGATTCAAAATGATACACAAAAGCAATATGAATATCTCTAATAAATGTAAATGGGCTAAAGATTCCAATGAAAAGGAAAATATTGTCAACTCAGCTCAAAAACACTAGAACAAACTACATGATGTGTATAAGAAGTACACATTAAATAGAGAGACACAAACAGGCTGGAAATAGAGGTAGAAAATGGTATACTATGCAACTAGTAAGAATGAAAGCTTATGTGGCAATAATAATATCAAAAAAGAAACTATTCAAAGCAAAACTACCAGAGATATTAAAGGTAATCTCATAATAATAAAGGATCAATTTATTAGGAAGATAATACAATTCTAAATGTGTATACATCTGATAGAAGGCATTAAATTACATGATGCACAAACTGACATAACAAAAGGGAAAACTATACAAATCCATGACAATACTTGAAGACTTTTGTACTGCTTTTTCAGTAAATGATTTTTAAAAAGTAGACAAAAACCAAAAAATAGATGTTTTTAACATTATCAATCAATCTGACCTAATGATAACTAGCAGAATATACATGTATACATGTATTAGTCACCAACAGAAAACACATCCTGGATCATAAAACATGTCTTATTGAAATTTAAAGGATTAGAATCTTATAGAATAGATTCTTTGGCCAAAATAGAATAAAATTAAAAATCAATAATAACAATATGTTATCAAGAAAATCCCCAAGTGTTTATAATAAGCAATATACAACTGAAGTGGCCCATAGCTTAAAGAAGAAATCACAAGAAGAATTAAAAATACCTTAGCTGAATAACAAAAACACAAAAATTTGTGGAATTAAGCTAAGAAATTTTTAGGGCAAAATTCACCCAGCTTTTATGATAAAAAACCTTTGTAATTAAGAATAGACATGAACATCCTTAATTTGATAGAGCACTTAAAATAACCTAGAGTTAACATTATATTAATGATGAAATATCGAAGACTGTGAACAGTCTGGTCTTTTCACTTATAGCCAACATTTGTTGGCCATAATCAATGTCAGTGCAATGGGGGAAAAAAAAGTGTGGGGTATGGGGAAGACATCCAATTTAAAAAGAGAGAAATATTTTTTTTTTAATTTGTAGAAAACATGGTTGTTTATGTATAATATCCCAAGGAATCAGTAGAATAATAAATGTGACAAGTTCTCAGACAGATGATCTGATTTTAAGTTACCATAAAACTACATTAATCAAGAGAGTGACACAACGAGAGACAAATGCATCATTAATAAAATAGAAAGGAAATTGTGGAAATAGGTCCTTACTTATAGGATCAGCTGATATTTGACAAAGGCACCGAAGTGATTCAACGGAGAAAGAATAATCTTTTCAAAAAGTGGTGTTGAAACAACTGTGGATCCACAAGAAAGAAAAAACATCACCTATCTAATTTGAGAGGACTGAGAGAGCTAAATATAAAAGCTAAGATCCATAGGAAAACATCTTTCTAATAGTAGAGGCAGGCAAAAATTCCTTTCAGAGAACAACAACAAAAAAGCAACAAGAATCACAAAAACAATTAGCTATAACATGTTTTCAGTTGATGGATTCGATTTATGTCTACATAGACTTAAGTTTCTGTTATTCTCCAAAAACAGTTTTTCTTTTATGCTTAATTAGTAGAAACTTGTAGCATCAAATGTTGACTGGGATTTTCTGTATTGTCTAGGAATTATAGTTAAATACCAAAGGTAAGAAAAAAGTCTTTAAGTACCCCGTATACGAAGGTCAGAGAGTTCGGGAGGGCCGTTGCTTCTGAGGACATACTCTTCTGCTCCTGTCCAAGTCAATACTCCAGCAAACACCGAGAAAACTGAAAAAGGGGTGAGCTGTATGAAGGCCAAATGAGCAAGACTCTGAAAGAGTCACTCCTAAAGAACAGAAGCTCCTACAAGGAAGGGCACCGGCATGTTATTCCCTGGCCGAACAGTGAGGATCTTATTCAATGGAGCCCCAGAGCGGAACACAGAGAAGCAGTTCCTGAAGAGCAATCTGAGAAATTAGGAGCATAGCACATCATTGTTCTTAGATCTTCCAGTCCCACAATGGAAAATAGGGAGAGACTCCACATATATTCCCAGAAATTGGGAGATAAACTGAATGTAAAAATTCTTACCTATTTCCTGCCGAGGTTCATTGGCTAGCCCTTTCCAGCTAAGTCTGAAAGGACCATAGTGTAGCATAAGATAAAAATAGAACAAATTGCATACTATTTCAGCACTTCGTGGTCCTCAGAGAGAATAAGAAAGTACCACATTGATTTCTATGGAACTACTTGAAAAGATACTTGTTAAAGGAGTCTCTTCTTTTTTTTTTTTTTTTTAATTTTTTTTTTTTCAACGTTTATTTTTATTTTTGGGAGAGAGAGAGACAGAGCATGAACGGAGGAGGGGCAGAGAGAGAGGGAGACACAGAATCGGAAACAGGCTCCAGGCTCTGAGCCATCAGCCCAGAGCCCGACGCGGGGCTCAAACTCACAGACGGTGAGATCGTGACCTGGCTGAAGTCGGACGCTTAACCGACTGTGCCACCCAGGCGCCCCGAAAGGAGTCTCTTCGAAGAGAAAGAAGGATGAGGTATAAGACCACATTCCCTCCTTTTCTTCAAGTAGGGACACTGTGGGAGGAGAGAAGAATTAAATTAAGCTTGACATTGTTTTAATGAAATATTTTGAAATAAAAAGAACTGAGTATTACTGTATGAGATTGATTTGTACCCAAAATTACAGAGAAAAGTTTAAATGGAGCAGCCAAGCTTTTCTAAGTGTCCAGTATGCAGACAGATATAGGAGAAAATTTAAACCATTTCATATTTACATCCCAATGAGTAGATTCCTCCATAAACCTGTTATACATTTCATTGTCATTTCATGGTAAAATAAAATCACATTGTAATAAACTAAATTTGCTGTTATTTTAATTAGGGGTTAGAGCTATAGGTTTATACTCTTTTGTTATATACTAATTTGGAGTCTCCTCAGACCATCATTGGGCTATCAGTGGGAGTTACACAAATTAGTATTTTTCTGGGGAGACATTTTGACATGGTAGATACTAGGAGTTAGCTGAAAAATTTAGAGATGGTGACCTCTATTCATGTGTGTATCTTTGTAAAGCTCTATGAAACTAACTTTAAAAAGATATTCATTCTCAATAATTATATTTGAGTTCTCCATAAGGAATAATTTAGTTCCATGAAGGTTGGCTTTTTTGATCATTTTCAAATGGAATCTTTTATTTAAACTAAAAATCAATCAAACTCATCATAAATATCGAGACTGATTTTTGAGGCCACAAACCTAACTAGCAATCCTACTACAGTTTTTGAAGACTTGAAATGTACTTTGCATTTCAATACATAAGTGTCTTATGTATATAGAACCAAAATCATAATTAAAGACAAAACTTCAATATTTCATCGATTGTATGATGAATTTTACAATTAAATCTAAAGTTTAAGAAGTTCCCCAAATCTTAAGTGTTATGGACACACTTCAGAAAGTAAGATAGAACAGACCCTTTAGGCAGGTAAGTTGACTTTTCAATTGAGAATAAAAAGTTGATTTTTCCAGGTTCATTGTCAAGTGTAAAATGATTAACAGCTGCAAATTATCATATAAGCCTCTGTTTTATATACATGGATGAAATGAGGACACCTAGATTGTGTCTGTTGTCTGAATTGACAAAATGTGCTTATGAAATCACATTAATAAAATCGTCTAGGTCAGCCTACTACCAAGAGTTTGTTTCTTTAATGGACAGAGACTTAAATGCATCCTCCTTTTTTTTTTTAAGTTTATTTATTTTTGAGAGAGAGACAGAGAAAGAGAGTGGGCGGGACAGAGAGAGAATCCAAGCAGGCTCTGCACTGTCAGCACAGAAACTGATGTGGGGCTCAAACTTGTGAACCATGAGATCATGACCTGAGCCTAAAACAAGAGTGAGAAGCTTAACCCACTGAGCCACCCAGGCATGCCTAAATCAACCCTCTTCTTAGGACGCTTATCAGTATTTGTGGAGAAGCTCTGACCAGAAATTTTCTTTACTAAATGGTTCTATAATTGCTCTCCTACAGTATGTGGTAGCATAATTGATATCTAGAGGAAGTCAAAACTGGCTGAAAACTTTAAAAACTCAATTCAATCATGTGGATCATGTTAGTGTCATGAGGACATAAACTGAGGTATACTTTGGTGAGAGAACAAAGTGCAATCTAGTGTTAACAGTAAACAACTAAGTAGTTATTATTTTTTAAGAATATACATTTTCATACACATACTCAGATTAAAAATGGTTCCCCTCATGCAGTTCCTAGGTAATGTCTGTTTCCCCACTCCCTTTCCTGTCTATTACAGTGCATTAGAAGTTTTCATGCCAGGGTCCATCCTAGAACTGCAGTCTTGAACCTTCTACTTAACACATGGGAGGAAAGTCATGCATCATTGTACACTGAACTAACAGGACAAATGGGTTTGGTCCAATTGGAAGTTTCAAAATCATAACAAGGACAAGAAAGAAGTCCTTGTTGGGAGAGGTAACCTATCTGAAATCACTGTTTTTATGTGGTCTCTCAGCAATGGCCTCATTTTCTATATAGACAGTCAGAAATAAAGAAAGGAGTCCCTTTTAATTCCAAATCCAAACTTTTCCAAGAGGGTGCCTCAATAAAAATTTGAGAGTCCTATACCCTATTAGGAGAGTAAATGTTTGCTTCTGTTGACTGAAAAATAATTTTCCTTTATCAGATGAGGCTGTCAAATATCCAGTCTTAGGAGAAACAAGCCTGGAACTATAAAGAGAAGAAGTAGTGTCTTCCTGGTCATTTAGGTCAGCAGAATTGATCCTGGTAATCAAAGGGATTACAGATGTCCTTTCAAGAACACCCTTACTTGCACATGAAACACATAATCTAACATACACCTGATACACCAGCAATGCCAGGCTAATGACCTATGTTTAGTAGTACTTCAAGCATTCGGTAAATTTTAATCATGGTTATCATTCATATCCTTTGTATAACTTAATATTTGTTCCTCAAACTACTGGAGGTTTAACACTTTCTGTGGGTTTATAGATTGTTTCATCAATGACACTTTTTTCCTGTTTCTATACTTCACCACAGTTCTGAGAAAATAGTAGATCCATGTTCATTTTTCTTTTAGGTAGAATTTCTAAGTTCCAAACATAATAAAGTACATAATTAGGTGTTGAGTTAAAATATTTAAAAGTTCAGTCACCAGTTATGGTATAGCAATTGTCCAAAGGAGATCAACAAATATAAAGCATCACCATTTTTCCTTCTTACATTACAACCTTGCTCAAATAATTAGCATTCATGGTTCATTTTTAAGTACTACAGGGTAGCATCACCCACATTAAAAGTTTTGGAATCCTGAGCCACAATATTCATTGGCATGTGGTTTGAAGAGTAAAAAATGGCTCCATTGATGAAAATCTGTAAAAGTTTAGATATCTATGAAAAATTCTTATAGATATGTTAAAAATGTATCAGGGGAAAATCACTAACCATAAAGTTTTATTCTTTTTAGAATTAAATCAGAAAAATTAGCTAAACGATGTGACAGCAGAACAGTGGTCACATGAGGAACAATTTAGCAGATGCACACACTTCAAAGTTTGTACGTTTTTTTTCTAGTAAGTTTTCCACAAAGAAAATGTCACTTTTTACCTTTCCAAACTGTACTGAAAGAAAGGAGAAATTTCAGGGGAAACCAACGTCTGCTTGTTCATTAACCAGGGTTTAGATTATATTTTATTATATTTTCTTTGTTTTGAATAAAACTTGCTAATCTCTATCAGACAGATGCTACTGAACCTGCTGAGTCATCCTAACAGAGTGAGCTAGGCTTAGGAATCAGACACAATTTATAGGATAAACCACATTCTGCAAATAACTTTTTTAAAGGTGGTTTCCTTAAGAAGAGCAACGTTAATATATTTTTCTTCTTGCAAGAAGGTGGGAAAAGATAATCTACTTCAACAAATATCTATTTCAACAGAAGAAGTCCTGTACTAAGGTCTGGCTTAAAATGCAAATGAAAACATGGTCAGGATACGCACCACAAACCTATTTTATTAGTAGACCAGCAGCTAAGAACGAAACACTTATCACACTCCTGCTAACATCTTATTTTAAAATTTGAGTGTTTTTTTTCCTTCCCACAGAATAATGTGCAGTAATTAAAGCCAGCAAGTCTCTGATTAGTATGAAAATGTTACTCTGTTATTAAATTAAGGGTTATAATGTCTTCTGTGCACCTAGCAGGCTAAAACCTGAAGGATCCTTAAGAGGTTGTTTGTGTGTAGGATAAGGACTTCATCAGTATGAGGACTAGGAGAAGGATGTTAAGAACAGTGGACCTTTCAAAATGGCAAGGACAATTTGCTTACTTGGGAAATTGGCAGGGCATAGTCACTCAGAAAAAAAATTGGCAGATCTGGCAATAACAGCCATGAGACTCAGCATCTGCCTGGCAAGGAAGTTATTCAACCCCATTCTTTATTATTTTATTTAATAATTAAACTAAACACAACCCCTCAATTGCTGGCCCAAAGTTTCCAGCCATTCTCTTAGCCTATCCTCTTGCCATATTATTCATTCCGCTGGCCTTCTGAAACCAGTAAGGAACTAATATGTCCAGGGGTCTTAAATAACCACTGCAAGTCTGTTGAATCTGGCGGTCTGTCCTTTGATCATGTACTGAACACCTTTCAAATACTCATAAAGCAAATATGTCAGAGCAAGCCACTAGGTTAGAAAGAAACTATGCACACTTTTCCCTGTAACAATCAAGTCATTCCCCCATGGCACTTTCATAGCATCATTTACCTTTCCTTGCAGCTCACTTAATAGTATAATTTTACATGTATTTGTATCATTCTTTGCTAAGGGATGGCTATATCGCAATTGCATTGCACAGTCTCCAGCTTATTATAGGTATATAATAATACTATGTTGAATAAATGAATGAATGGATAATCAAGTAGATGATTTTTAGTGCAGAAATGCTCTTCTACTAGATTTTATGGCGGTATGTTCACTTTATCAAAAATAGTATAAAATTTCACTAGCCTAGGATGTACTGGGAATCTCTGCACAACTGAGGCCTTCATTTTTCTTTGCATTATCCTTGACCTAAAAGTTTGCTAAGCAAATTGATTGTATGAGCAAGTTTCCAGGAAATGTAAACAATATTTCACAGAATGTTCAACTTACTAAGGTCAAAATCTTTTCAAATTACTTGGAAGGCATCAAATTGAATTTAAATATTATGCTATTCATCATACTTTAATCTAATTCATAAATCTGTACGTTATTTCCAGATAACCCTTCCACAGCAGTTGCCTCTAGTATTTTTAAGGTAAAGAGAAGTAAAGTTGCATTTCAAGAAGCACGTTTCACTGAATTCAGATGGGCTTTTCTTCAGTTGGTCTGAGTTAGGAAAGTTTTAATGCAGATTTATTTAGATATGTAAAAATAATTCTCAAAGGAAGAGGGAAAAGGACAAATAATCATGGTGGTTGATGTATACAATCTGGGCCATATGGATTCAAATCCTGCATTTTGGGTCTCTATAAAAGACTACATTAAAAATGAACCTAGACCCGGAATGAACTGATCAAGAAATTGTTCTATAGATCAGAGGTGTATTATTCAAAATGTGACCCATCATCTGGAAGCTTTATGGAAATTCATGGGTGCTGTCCCAGATCTCCAGACTCAGAAGTTCTGTGATAGGCTTAGGAATATGTATTTGAAAAAGGTTTCTAAGTGCTAGAGTTTAAACACTGCTTGACTAAAGCATTATTTACCACAGTAGTGTGTCCTTACTTGAAGGATACATACCAACAAACAAAGACTAGAATTTGTTATATTATATACATATATATACACACATATATATTACATATATATGTAATATATATGTGTGTATATATATATATGTAATATCAGTTTCCAGTCTATTTTTATGAATGTTTTATAGTATTTTAATATAGAAGTACATGCATGTAGCATAAAAATAAATATCCATTATAGGATGCCAAATGTTTTTCCATATGAAGTCAAAAAAGTTTGGAAACCCTAGGTCCAGAGAATAGTAAGTAATCAATCTTTTTTAATAAAATCCCTTGTGCCTGCATACACCCTTGTAAGTGGGTTCTGTTCCCAGAAAAGGAAGAGAAGGGAGAAGGAAAAAAAAACAAACAAAAACAAGAAAGTAGCAAGGGTTTAGTACGGATGATTGGGATTTTGTAGCTTTGTCTTTAAAAATAAAATGAAACCTGTTCAAGGAGTACACCTTAAGCACATTCCTCTGAGGAAGATGTTAGAAAGGCTTTAAAAGTCTTGCAGGGAGGAAAGTACCTATTGTCAACCTAAATGGAGTCAGGTGGTTGAGAGCAAATAGAAGATTAGACTCTTTGGAGAAACAAACAGATGAGGAAGTAAATAAGGATTTAGATTCTGCCTAAAGTCTAGATCAATTAGTTTGGGCTGCTGCAGGGGCATTTGACAACTTAAACTACTTGGAGGGAGCCTATAAGCATCAGATGTAGCAGTTGAGGATGAAGACCCTAGTAACAAAGAATCCCATTCCCAGTAACGGTGAAATTGACTTCAGCTGTTGGCATGTAGCTAGAGTAGGACTTGATTTGAAGCCTAAGGAAATGTCTTGAGAGTCTACAGAGTATGATCTTCCCTTTGTTATTTTTTCCCCTGTCTTATATTGTACTCTGCCTTCGATTTAGGAAAAAAATAAATAAAAGGGGACTGTAATTGAATTAAAAACAGTGAGTCCCAAACTGCATAGTTCTTCACGTGAGACCAAAGGAAGATTTGGTTTTGATCTTAGAGTAACCAGATGCCTCCCTTTTAAGATTTCCCTAACTTAACACACACATACCCTCACCCAATCTTAAAAAACAAAACAAAACAAAACAAAAAACTATATGACAAATTTGAGGAGGAGGGAGTGGGTAGAAACAACAAATGCTTCCCTTTTCCAAGTGTGGGAATAGAAATGTTCCCTTCTCTGGTCTAACTGTAAGTTTGTTTGCATTGATTGTGGTAGATCAGGGAGGAAGTCAGAACTTAAAGAGTGCAAAAAGACTAAAAGGTAAGTAAAATTTGGATAATTTTTGGCATATATCAATTTCCATTATTTTGTAAACATGAGAAAAAAATTCTGCCAATCATTGGGACATCGAGAAATAAACATTTTATATCAAAGGAATATTTGACACCCTTTCTGTGAGGTTTTAAGATGGAACTATTCACATGAGTCTTGTCTTCTCTACAGTGAAATATTTGGGGTAATGATTTACAACAGAGACCTTAGTTCTCATGAATGTTTTTCCACGTGCAGTATTACAACCATTATTTTATCTTTTGCAGTTCGTTGTGCTTATTTCAAGATTATATAATAGGGAAATAAATAGCAAACAAACCTTCTTGAACAGCAAAGTGTCCCTGACTTTATATTGTTTATATGACCACCTTATCACTTATCACAAGTTGATCTTAAAGGTTCCAAATAATAAGTCACTCCCAAAAGAAGAGTTATTTTTTAAAAATTAGCCTTCCTATCTTTCATCCCTTTCCCTTGCCATCAGCCAAGGTAACAAACACAAGGCTCCAGCAGTAAGAAAACCTTTTTTGTAAATCTCTAAGAATGCTAGGCCAAAACAAACAAACAAACAAAAAGTAAAATGTGCTCAGAGTTCTAAAGAAACAGAAGCAGACAATACAAAATATATTCGCACCCTTTCTCTTTGTACTCAACGTTTTTGTTTTGTTTTGTTTTGTTTTGTTTTGTTTTCCAGTAAGCATGCTACAAGCCAGGGGCACCACAGTTTTCTTTATTAGCAACTGCCAAAAACTTAATCTTGAAGGCAGAGCTGATCTCTCGTGATTGTGTGTGTTTTCTGAACCAGTGTTTCATGGGTGTGAAATCAGATGAAATACATTTATGAGGTTTTGACCCAGATATTCCATTTTAAGTTTTGCCAAGACATTATATGCTTAGATCCTTTACCATATTTGCTTAAATTAATAAACTGGGGTTAAATACAGATTTGGACATAAAACATGCTATGTTTGTATTCTGTCAAAATGTCACATAAAGCTGAGCTCTGTGTGTATGTATGTTCTTTTCTCCATACAAGAAAAAATTTCATTTGCTAGTTTCCTGAGATCAAGGTTATGCAACTTGAGGTAGAATGGAGTACTTGCCATTTTCCAATAAATTTGATCTGATATTATATTTCACAACCAAGATTCACTCATTGGCCACTTTAAAAGAGTGTTCCAATTTTAAATCTCTTTGACAGAAGCTATCATTAAGATTCAAACTTCAAGATTTTTTTTTAAATGGAGTGATTTCTCGTACACAGAAGTTTCTAATAGTTGCTAGAAAAATTCCAATAGTAGCTTCAGCCATGCATCCTTTATAGTCTTTACCACCATAAGCTATTCCATACTATCAGTCAGGTTTATCCAATGATACAACAGGATGTGTGTCATCTATTCTTTTAGTGGAATTCTTGTTTTTGGAGTCTTGGCATTTTATGTGAGAGTAGACAGTAACTTTGCATATGATGGTCAAATGTTTAGTTTGCAAAATATCACGTTCATATAGTGCAATGCTTACAAATGCTTTAAACTCAACTTTAATTCTCCAAACTTCATAAAATCCTTAGATCTTAAGTATTATTATTAGTCTTCTTATACTGATGCAACATTTGGGCAAGATATTTAGTGTGAGTTTTTAATAAACTGTGACAGAGCAAAATTTCCACAAGCCATGTATAAGCAGATGATTGCAAATCTTCAATTTGGTGACTATAAAAAAATAAACTCTTGTTATATAAAGAACATAAAGCTGAGCAAAGACAGCATTATAGATTAGCACCCTACTCATGAAAACTCTTATCAGTACTGAAGAGGTTTTGGGTAAACCACTTCCTCTCTTCCTCTCTTCTTGGTCTTTATAGAACAGATTAATTAGTTATTTGCTTATTTTCCACTTCATGTTATGATGTACAAATCTGGCCTAATGGTGTCATGTCTTGTGAATATGAATGTAGATGAAAAAGCCAACAGGGAAACAAAATCAGCCCTTCCCAATCCGAGGTCTGCTTTTAACTGCCTGTGCTCCTACCGCCCAGCCTCACCGTGAATCTTTTTCCTCTAGATGGCTCAGGCAAATTTTAGATATTTTCACATAACTAACAGATTCATTTTGAAAAAATAAAAAAATACACATCCACATAAGTAAATAAATAACAAGGACATGAACATCATCAACAAGCAATAAAGAATTTCATATTCTTTATTACCATATGTCATTTCAGAATTTTTCTGTCATTGAACATCACTTAAAAATAGTTACAAATTTTGCCACTGTATAGATGTGTCAAAATTGATTGCACTAATCCCCTATTTTAATATTTAGGTTATTTACAGTGCTCGCTATTGAAATCAACATGCAAAGAACAAACTTATTAGATAACTTGTGGAAATTCCTAATTTCTAATTAAGATAAACTCAACAGAATGGAAATGCTTTAGCATACTATAATATTCTTCCGAAAACCTTATACCAACTAACCCTAACAGTGGTGTCTAGGGGTGTCTATTTACAGTATTAAAAATCAATCAAAAAACAAAACAGCAAAAATAAACATTATTTTACATCATTTCTCTCAGAAGAAAATCATATAAGAAATTTTTTAGATTGGTCTCATTCTGGCTAAGAAGAAAATTTCAGAATCAGACATTCCCATAATATGGGGAAATTGGGAACATGAGGGGGTCATATCTAGGACAGGGAGAGAATACATGGCCTCTGGGTTTAAATAGAAAGACTTCATGGAGTCAACAAAAAGAATTTTGACATTTCCAAAAACAATGGCCTCAACATGAAGAGCTGCTCTTTTCAATAACTACTACTAACTAGCAGGAGAAAAGGTAAAGTTTCCATAAGCCTCCTCCCTGCAAATGTCAAATAAAGATAATGACAGCTAAATGAAAGGTGGCCAATGAGTTGATAGATCGGTATGTAAGTCAAATGTCTGCCATTATGTATTCCCAAGTCTACCACATTTAGGGGTAACTCTACTTTTCAGCTAGCAAGGCTTGTATTTTCATCCCATGTACTATAAAAAAAATCCCAAGGTCACCCTCATTTCTCTGAGAATTCTTAGGGTATTAGAGTTGTCCTTCTTCCTTTTATTTTTTGTTATTATTTTCGCCTTTATCTCAGTGCCTGCAATTTGTCACAGTTTTGTGCCATTTCACCCCATTTATCTGTCCAAAATGATGCAAAAATTAAGTTTTGACCAGATGCTTAGTGTAAAGGAAGAATTAAAGTACAGCTCAATACAAAAAACAGGTTGTTCATATTAATTATAACTGATCTAAATATTCATCCACTAACCTTTACCATTTTTTTCACTGAATGTGAACAGGTGATTTACTGAGATAGATCCGGAGGGATCTGCAAAGTTAGCTGAGATCTGGCAAAATGGAATTCTACCTCCATCAGAGGTGTTTCAGGCACAAGAGGCAATAGCTTGGAGGCAAAGCCAATGACAGGAGCTATATTTGTAGGCAGTGGTAGAGGTAAGAAAATGGGCAAGGAAAGCACCCCAAAATTATGCGCGCCACCCCAAGTACTCAGAATGCATTCTGGGAAGGATAGAGATTTGCCAGAAGGTTTGCAGCAGGACAGGACATGATTAGATTCTTGCATTAAAAAAAAGAAAAAGCACTCTACAGGTAGCATGGAAGATAGTGCTGTCAGATTCTAGAGAATTCATAAGGAAGCTATTGTCATAGCCCCAGCAAACAATAATAATACAATCCTAAAGAAGAACTGCAATAGTGGAGATGTGGAGAACATCTTGAGACACATTTGAGATCATGAGGCCTTGATCTTGTCCTAAAGAAATAATGAAGCATTATTAAAAAAAAATGTCTAAGATTTAGGTTCAGCCCCTTCAGACATAGTTAGCAATTTTCAAGTTCCTTTTGTAAGACAGATTTTTACATTTAAAATATTTATTTAGAAAAATGATCAAGAAAGTGGACTCTTCTTCCTTAGATGTCTGTTGATATGTATGATGAAGTCTGAGAGAATCAAAATAATTCCTTCTGGCTTTTTTTTTTTTTTTTTTTTTTGTAATTTGTGCCCTTTAAACTGAAACCAGATCTAAAAATTTCAAGCTATCGTGTAAGATGGAAAGCATAAAAGCATTTTGCCAAAGCCACCCAAACTACATGTCTTTTGGGAGATCTACCACTAAGCAGGCAAGAGAGAGAAAATCGGAGAGCAATGCTTTTAAGATGAGAGACAAGAAGCAGATCAAACATTTTGGGCTGAGGTTAGTGCTGTCAGCTCCTTTCAATACTTGACTTGCATTAGAAAGATCTGTAGTACAGACTAGAAGGCAGAATCGGGTTCTAAATTTGGAACCCTAGCAGGAAATTATATTATAGTTCTGTGATTAATTTATGCAAAAGTGGAATCATACTGACTCATAGCATAGGCTGGAAACTGAGTCCCTTTGTCTCTCATCTTAACATTAGCCTGCAGATTATCTGAGCCCCTTCTCCAGTGAGTGAGTTTGTGGATCTCACTAAGTCAGATGACACCTTTACATAGACCTTGCCTAAGAACTGGTTCTTTTCTTCAGCTGGTATATGGTTTCCTGCTCTTTATTTAATGTTTCCAAGGTGATGTTTCCAAATGGATGAGACACAGTTTCCTGAGCCTGAATGTGAACAAAATTGGAACTGTGTTAACTAGTCCTATGGGCTCTAGCTAGGGGCCTTAAACACTTAAAATCTTGATCTTGGCTCTCATTGTATTAAATTAACGTCTGTGATTAGCAACCTGAGAACATTGTTGCATTTTGGCTGTCCCTTGAATCCCAGTGTAAATCTATCATTAGAGCTCATAGATTTCAGGCTTTTGATGCAGGGACGGCAACACACAAAAGCTTCTAACAACTACTGGAAAAGTGAAACAGTGGCTCCCAGCCATGGTTCTTTTACATTTCTGCCACGGTAATGTGTTCCACATTGATCTTGCAGTTCTTATCCTCCGAGGGGTATTTGTAGTGCTCCAGAAAGACAGCATCCTGCCACTCAGCTCTTAGTTATCAGAGTTTTATATTGTATATATGTACTTTGAAGACAATCTTCTATATTTATGTAGCACACAAAGATCTTAAGGAGTTGTTCGGAAATTTCTCTTTGCAAACCTTTAACATTTTATGTTCACTCTTTGTGTTTCTCCATTTCCCAATATAGGGGTTTTCTTTGAACCTGTGGAAAGGGTTTTAGTATCTGGTCTCTTGAAAAACATGTTAACAGAGTTTTACTATAAAGAAACACTGTAATTAGATTGCCATTTAAACTTAGTTAGCTAAACCACTCAATACTCTTTTGAAACAAGATGGTATTGTTATTCTACCAGTTTTTATGGGTACATAAAGGTATAGAGAGGGCACATTAGCACATGCTACCACACATCTGGGATTTACCCAGACAGTCTGGAATCCAATGACCTGGTCTGGTACCTGAGACATGAGGAACATCTGGGATGATGATGGTGCCAATGGCGGCCATGTTCAAACCCCCTTTCTTCCACTTTCATTCTTCTTTCTTCTCTTCTCCTGCCAGATCCTTGAGTATCCCATCCCAGCTGGGAGACTAGAGAGTAAGGGTACTACTAAAGGTACCCCAGTAATTGCTTTCATTCTCCATCACTATTCTGGACAGCTTTCTGCAACACTTGAGCACTGACAGCTGCCAAACACATTTGTAGGATACTTCCTGTCTGTTCCTGCTGAAGAATTAGATTCCTTAAAACCTTGAAATTCTGTTTCTCAACAGCTCAAAAAAGTAAAACTAATAAATAGTAACTCTGAGCTGGACGCTGTGTTAAGTAGGTGCTGAGAAGATATAATGAACAAGATATAACTCCTCACATTGACTTTCCTCAACAAACATTTTTACTATCTGTATGACAATCTCTCAGATTTGTGAGATGGAACCATAAAAGGGACAAGTATCCATAGCCGAATGTGCCTGCTCTGAAAGAGGCAGCCTTGCTTGTTCATTAGAATAAACGATGACCAAACAGACTGGAGAAGGCAGGAAGGCCTGAAATATCTTCATGAGGAGAAGCAAAAAGAACTCTGGAGAGAAACAGATCTGGAAATGAGAGGGAGAGTGGGATAGGGGGCAAAGATTAACAAGAGCAGTTTGGGGAAACTTTGGGGACAGAGAAGGAACCACCCTGAGGGAGACTGATGAATACAAAAGGCTTTTTAAGATCTATTGGTGTGCATCACGCAATATAATCCTCTCCTTGGCAAATTTAAAGGGCCACAGTCAAGATTTAAGATTGTCTGCAGTGGTAGGATTTTATTTCTTCTGAATGCTATGCTATGCTATGCTGAGGACTGTTCATAGGGTAACACAATTTTATGGGATTTCCCCTTACTTCTATTTTGCCTTCGAATTGTTTGCTAATTATTTTGAGTGGATTTATTTCTTCTAAATAAGTTTTAAATCACTCAAGCGTTACATGGTGCTAGGCAGATTTCAGTTAGCTGTAATGTCCTGCCCACCATTCCTTTCCCATTATTTTATTTATTTATTTTTGTGGTTCTAGCTCACTTTTTCTGTGAAAATGTCTCTTTTCCCCGTAACATGTGGTTTTGATGGGAATATAAATCAAGATGTCTTGCCACACATGTCTTCTCATCACTACAACCAAGATAGGTTCATGGCCTGTATTTGTGACCAAGATGAACTTAATGTTTCCCTTTTTTTAGAGAATTTTCCTTATTAAGCTTATAATTATGACTTCTTTCCCTGATGCTGTGAGATGGAAATCTTTTTAAAGCTTCTTGCCAGTTTACAACCCTAGATTCTTTCTCAAGGATCTGGGAGCCATCCCTTTGAAGTGTACTCATCAAGGAAGATTGCATCCCCATGTCTCAGTCTTTGTGGTAGGGTAAGAGATTAAATCTGGGGGGAGACTTCTTCCAAGTAATAAATTAACTCCTGTTATAAAGATACAAGAAAGTTTTCTTTTGGGTAAAACCAATTAGTAAATACAATGGCCCACCATCTACTCCTCACCCCACCTCTTAAAAACCTTATTCCCCTTTGTTTCAACAGAGCTGACTTCAGGTTGAACTCTGGCCTCCCTTCCCTATTGCAATAGCCTTAAATAAAGCCTTCCCTGACTGTTTAATTTTGTCCAGTGCCATTTTGACTGACGTTGAGCTCATCAGACATTGTGTTTCCCCTGGGAACTTAGATCCTGAACAAAATAATGCAAGGACACAAATCATGTAGAAATGAGATATCCCAATGGTAGCAACTTGAATACATGTGCTTTGGTTCTTTCTCCCTACATCTCTGGATTTGCCTTCATTCACCCTCCTGCTCCATGTCCTTCCAGTGAGTTCCTTTTTGCTGCCCAGATTTGTTTAGAAACTACGGTCACTGATGAAAGTGAGTTATCTATATTAATCCTCACAAAACTCCTGTTAGGTACAGAGTACGAGTCCAATATTAAAGATGAAGAAATTTGGAGTTTTTTGAAGATGATTATTTTTACAAAGGTCACCAAAATTCTAAAAACACATACTCTTTTCAGAATTATCATTAAATTAAAACTTACAAATATAGAGGCACCTGGGTGGCTCAGTTGTTGAGTGTCTAACTCTTGATTTCGATTCAGGTCATAATCCCAAGATTGTGGAGTCGAGCCGTGCATCGGGCTCCATGCTAAGCCTGGAGAATGCTTGGGATTCTCTCTCTCTCTCTCTCTCTCTCTCTCTCTCTCTCCCTCTGCCTCTGCCCTTCCCTCTCTCTCATTCTCTTCTCTCTCTCCCTCTCAAAAATAAATAAATAAAACTAACAAATATAGACCACATGAGATTACAAACAACAAACTTCTCTCAAATACATAATTTTGCTTTCTTTTGTTTAATAAATATTTCCCTTTTCTTCTCTTTACACTCTTTCATAATTACTTGTATAAAAATTAGTATCTCTCAGAACACCTCTTAGTCTGTCAGTGGGTCATATTTTCTTTCCCTGAAAGTTTTTGTTATAAGCAGAAATGCTTGAGAGAGAGAGAGAGAGAGAGAGAGAGAGACTTAGTTCTGATAATTCATGCATTGGTCAATATCAATTGTTATTTATATTTGGGTGGGGAGGGGAGATTATTACTCAACTCCATGTTTGTCTTACTTTCTACAAGCTCATCTCAATCACTTCCTAATCAAAGAAGTGTCCTTCTTTTTCTTCTAACCCTTTTTGTTCGGCTTTCAAATCCCTATATGACACATTTCCATATTCCAAGTTACACAGCACTAGGACTTTAACAGACATGGATTCTATTCTTTTAGATAGCTCTCTTCATTTCCCCCACATACATTTTCTGTGTCTCATCCATTATTTTTTTATTTTTTGCTAATTTTGTTCCTTTTATCTGAAAATCTATTTCGATGCTCTGTAAGTTGCATTAAGGTTTCCAACAATTAGATCATTCTTTACAGATCTATCTCTTTCTTGAACTTTAATTGTATTCCTGGTCAGCACAATTTATCCATCAATTTTTCTCTAACTGTTACAAGTTCATTAATCTTGTTTCTTTAAGAACTGTGCCATAATGTGGTATCTTTATGGTGAACTGATGAACAAAAAACACAGATAAGAAGCCTTTAATCAGTGATCACTTTTTAGACAGGACTGGGTAATGTGCTATAAAGAAGGTGTTAAATGGATGAATGTCACCCTTTTCCCTTGAAAAGAATAAAGGATATCTAAAAATGTTATAACCTACAATATGCTTTGAGAAGTTTTTTTTTTCATATTTAATAGGATGACAAACAAGAGAATTCTCTTTCACAGGTTAAAGACTCCTGAATTCTCTGACACTTACAGCATCTTCAATACAACCCTGGGTAGTAGCGGTTATTAACTCAATTTTGCCATCCAGGCAGCTCAAGGAAGTTAAGTAACTTGCCCAAGATCAAATAGCTGATACAGAGTTGAGAGCTACATGCAAGTCTGTTACTTAATACCTCCATGTTCTTGCTTCTCCCTGTGGTAGGCAGAATACTGGCCCTCCATAGATGCCCATACCCCAATTCCTAGAACATGTGGCTATGGTAAGTTACACGGTAGAGGGAAATTAAGGTACAAGATGAAATTAAGTTCACAAATCAGCTAACCTTAAAGTGGTGAGATTATCCTGGATTATCCAAGATAGGCTCAATATAGTCATAAGGGTCTTTAAAGGTGGAAGGGGGAGATAGAAGAGTCAGTGTCAAGGTGAAACAACGTGAAAAAAAACTCCACTGGTCATTATTAGCTTTGAAGATGAAAGGGGCTCCGGGGAAAGGAATGTAATGTGGGCACCTCCAGAAACTGGAAAAGGCAAGAAAATGGATTTTCCCTAGAGCCTCCAGAAATCAACACAACCTTTCCATACCCTGATTTATCCCAGTGAGATCCATTTTAGACTTCTGATATCCAGTACTGTGAAATAATAAATTTATGTTGTTTTAAACCACTAAATTGGTGGTAAATGGTTAAAACAGCAAAAGGAAATTAATACGGTACCCAAACTAACAGTTAAAATACTTCAATGGTTTCAGAATTTTTAATCATGGAGATACATAATCTTGATCCCAAAAGTTTCTAACATGTACAGTTTAACCAAAGACCATCCTGAGGCAATAAGGATATTTGAAATAGCTACTATAGCCTTATATCAATGGATTTGCTTTAATTCAACAATATCAATCCCTAAATTTAGTAGTCTTTACTAATTAGAGGTACAATTGTCTTTTAATGCAATATACATTGCCTTCCAGAAAGTTTCTAAAAATCACCAATTTATAGCTAATATAATGAGTGAAGATAATTTTATATATACATATGTATAAAATACACACAAAGAGATTCTGATTTATACAGTAATTATGTGCACTAGGCTATGTGTCTCGAGCAAGTAAAAATATTCGTACATCAGCCTAAAGACCTCCCAGTATACCCCACGTTACACCAGTTATACAATGACCCTAAACATTTAATTTATTAATTCAATAGGAACTCACTGAACACTCACAGTAGATGCTTGGAATATATCAGAGATTCGCTGTATTTCCTAGAAAATTTGTTTTTCTTGAAAATTTAAAAAACTAATATTGTTTAAACCTGTTTAACTTCTAACCCACACAGTATTTCAGGACCCATAATCCTGACACCCCTAAATTCTATTCCACTAGTGAATGCCTGGCACAATGATTTAAAAAAATGTCCTAGAATCAGACATATTTGAGTCCTGGATACCATTACTTTCTAGCTGATATTGGGAAAAGGGTTAAAAACAAATTTCAATTTTCTTTCCTATAAGATAGGAATAAGTTGTAAGGGCAATACATTATATATAAAATATCTGACACTGTGTCTAGTACATATCAGGTATTTAATAATGATCATTATTATACGTCTTTTGTTGTTATTTGTCTATTACTACAGGGCTCTACAAACAAAAGATATAATATATCCTTACTAGATATAGAGGTAATTCTGCCATGATATATATCTTGTAGATTTGTTGCTTACCTGCATCTATAATTATAACATTCCAATTAATTTTGAATGGGTCTTACCAGCTTGTTTGTTTTTACCCTAAATCTAAGCAGTCTGATCATCCCACTCACCGAAGAGTGTCCACGAGCAAATGGGAGGAGTGGGAGGGGGGAGAAAACACACCGTCTTAGAGATATTTAGCAGGAAAGCTTTTCTATCCATTCAAACATCATAGTTAACACCTAACTTTGTCTCAAGTTACATTCACAAATCCAGATAAATATCACCAGTTTTCCAACCAACTCAATAGTAAGGAATATAATTTGGGTATCTGAGCTATTTTCTATAGTTACCACAAAAAAAAAAAAAAAAAAAAAAGCTGCAGCTATTTTTAAAAAATGTTCTAAGATAATTTCTCCAGGTGCCTGGGAAGAGAAAGTTTAAATATCTGACAACTAAATGTCATTAATTAATAAAATAATTAATATAGTTAATTATGTATCTGACACCTAAATCAACACTTCTATTATCTTTCTCCCTCTGGTTTCCTCTATTGATTTCCAAAGAATATTTTTTGTGTGATACTTCAAGAAGTCAGTTTTGTTTTTATGTATATGTTTTTTATTGAGCAAATAATTATTAAAAATGCTTCAATTTCATTGGCAGGACTAAGTATACTTTTTAAAAAACGTTTTAAAAATTAGCCATAGAAATATAAACATGTTTATCATCCTTTGCCTGAGATAATAGCTCCCCATTGGGACCAAATAAATAGCCTGTAATGTTTATTTGATCAATAAACAATTAAACCAGATCCAAAGGTCAACACATATACACATATACAAGCCAGAATCCACGAATGTGTTGCTCTGCCTTGGAACCAGCCATTTAGCCTTGATGCACACACTTCCCAGCTGAAAGTCAGCTCTTTGCATACAAGCCACACACTGCGTTGATCTGAGAAACTGAGCTGGAGTCCCAGCTGACAAGGCGTACCTGCGGTGGCTCAGCCTTTCAACACATCTCCTCCTGACGCTAACCAGGTAGGGAAATGGGTGGGGTGGGCTGGGGCGGGAAGTGAGCCTCCCGTCCCAGGAGTATATCTCCACCTTAACAACATGTGAATGATTTAACACAAATCCACCCAGCACTTTGGAGTAAATCATTTCCATCTTCCACATTACCACTATCAAGCCAAAAATGTGGTATTTGACCATTTTGGACATATTGAAGACACTGATATTTTCAAACAAAAGCTCCCAAGTAAAATGTATAAGACTGACAAAAGAGTGTTTTCATTCAAAATCAAAGTCATTCTTCTCTTTCCTTTTTTATTTTTTCTCCTTCTGTAAAGAAAGGAGACTTTGCACTTGTGCTGTCCAACAGAACTTTCTGTAATGATGGAAATGTTCCATATCTGGGCTATTACAGTAGCCACTAGCTATGTGTGATTAACAAAAATGAAGCTAATATGACTGAAGAACTACATTTAAATTTTACTTAATTGAAATTTAAATAGTCATATATTGTTAGTGGCAACCACATTAGATAGCACAGCTCCAGATATTTGAGACAGCATTTCACATTTTGAAATTTGGAATTAATGACAATTAACCAAATAAATATTCTGGCAAAATAAGATAAAAATTGATGTGAGAAAACAGAAGGGCAAAATCACTATTTTAGCTATAATTTTCAGTGCAAAGTCTAAGGGCTTCTTAAATACAAACTAGTTCTCAGGCAACTGTAATTATTTTGTTCAGGTCAACTGACTATCTTGATTAACCAAAAGTTACTATATACCATGGATTTCCAGTTTGCAAATGATGCTACTCCAAATAATACATGGTTCTCACAAAAATGCCCTCCGGGACTAAAACTAGCAAGAATCAAAATACCATGGATGTACTCATCTGTTCCAAAATGATGGGAATATGAATGCTTCTTCTTGTTATTGTACTCAAAATAACACTCCACCAAAATAATGTAAGAATTTTCTTTTGCTTATTCCCTTCAAAATAACACCCCAAAATAACAAATAGGAAAAGACAAGATGCGCAGACTTTGCCATCAATGAAAATAAAGCCATTAGTTACCCTATCTTAAGAATGTAAAGATACAAAATGTAGGTGGGAGAGAGAGGAGAAATGATAAATGATCTAATGGAGGGCAAGTCAATCATTCCAATAATCCTGCAGGGGGCTACAGAGAGGGAGAGGAGGCTAAGTCAAAGTAGAAGTTTGCTTATTTTTCCCTAAAGAATCCTAGGAAGTCTAAGGAATTAGAGACCACAGGTCTCTGACGGTTGAGTTCAAGCGTCAAGTCTGAGATGGTGAAACAGGACTGTCTAAAAGCCTTAGAAGTTAGACCACAATGCTGTGCACTTAGAGATGTCTCACTCACCTCCATGCAAAACCACAGGATTATGCTCTAGAGCAGTGCTTCTCAAACTGTGGTCTCCAGACCTCAGATCTGGGAACTACAAGGAGTAAACATTCTCCAGCCTCACTGCAGACCTACTGAATCAGAAGCTCTGGAGGTGAGGGCCAGTTATCTGTGGTTTAGCAAGACTTCCAGGTGATTTTGATATATGCTAATGTTTGGAAACCTCGGCTCAATAGTAATTGAACAAGAGAAGCTCTGGCCTCTTGAACCCAGAAACAAGGTTGCCATTTAAATTCAATACTGAAAACAAAAGAATAAAGTGAAAGTACTCAATGACAGACTCCAGCTCCAGGAGAGCAACATTCACACATGCCCTTCAGACAAGGCTGTAGGATCCCCTACTGACTAAACCAACTAGCCCAGAGAAAAATACACAATTAAAAAGTTGTGGGCTACCTGACTGTCCTTTAAGCCCACAGTGCTAACCAATTAGTTTTTAAGTGCCCAATTTGAACATTAAAAGACACTGAACTGAGAAGTTAAATGAGATGAGCAAGAGAGAGGGAGGCAGTAAATGTTAGTTTGTATTAAAAGCCTTTTGGCACTATGTGACTTTTAAAAAATTTTGCATGTGATACTTTACAAAAAATTAAAGGAATTTAAAATATGAATACATAACATTTTCCCAAATGTAAGCAGATCTCTAAGACATGTCTGATAAATGTGTTACTAAAAAGACACCGGAAACACCTCAGAGTTCATAAAACTTATAATCTGGTATATTATTTTTCTATTGCTGCATAAAAAACCAACTCAAAATTTAGCAACTTAAAACAAAAAATAAAATATAGATTTTGTTTTGTTCATGAATCTGCAATTTGGGCAGGGTTCAGTGAAATTAACTTGTTTTTGCTCCAAACAGCATTAGCTGGAAAGGCATGACTTGGGACCAGAAAACCTACTTTCATCCATGAACCACACCCCTGTATAGCATTGTGGTTATGTCCATGAATAAGCATCCCACAAAAAATGGTATCTCTGTGACTTATCCTTGAATGTTGCATAGTGCCAGTTTCTTTGTACTTCACTGGTCGTGTTAGTTGCAAAAGCCTAAGTTCAAGGGAAGGGGCCATGGGGTCCACTTTTAATGATGGAATGAAAAGGCTCTAAAATAGCACATGATACAACAGATGTTGTAGTTATCTCTGGAAAATGCAGTATGCCACAGTCTCCCACTTGGCCACAATTTATAATTTTCCCACACTCACCTCTCTTTCCCAAAGAAACCCCCAGTCTCATCTTAGGGCATTAGGCTTAGGCTAGAGGCCCAATATCTCATGAGCTAAACCAGATCCAAGTGTGGATCAAGCTCCTCAGGCACAACATCCTCAGGCAGAGCTTTTTAATTACCATTCTTCTCACCCCCAAAGCTGCAAATTAAAGAGACAGTTTATCTGCCCTTTTCATACCCAACATACTATGATAGGATCTTCATACTGCATATATGGGTCCTTTGCAATTCTGATATCCGACCAATTATGTGTTGCCAGTTCCTTGATTGGAACTCAGTTCAACTCTTTGGGAGTTATTCTTCATACCTTCTGGCTATACCTTCTGGGTTCTTGATTCTACCTTATGAGTCATATTTTCTTTTCTATAAAAACTTGCTTGTGTTAGCATTCTGCCTATTTACTAAACATAGAAATTTCAAAGACAAAGGTTTCTTTTCATTCTATACTGCCTCTGTGCTTTTCAGACCAAGCCAATATAATTCTTTAAAAAATACTGTGGGTTTCCTATGTATCAATTCATAAAACCCGTATGAGTTAAGTCCTATCTATAAATCCATAAATCTTTTGGAGTTAGTTCCTTCTCTACCTAGTGCTCCCCGGGAGACTTGTGGGACAGGATATTTAAGATTCTTAGAAATCTTAAATTTTACCTTGTTGGTAAAAGGACAGAATTTGTCAATTATACACTTAAGTTCCTTAAGGAGTCTGTTTTCTACCTGAAAGTGTCTATGAGGTGCAATATTTATACATTTCTGAGGTCTTATCAAAGGATTTTATAGTCCTACCCTTGACTGAAACTTGGGCCTGAAGTCCTCCTTAATTTAGAACTTGTTGACTAGAACTTGAACTCATTGACTAAGAAGGTCACATGAGAAAACAGTTTTTCTTCAAACACACCAAGTCCTGAGTTTATGTTCAATGGTTTAGTCTTTAGCTAATTTCTCTTTCCTTACATTTTATCACCAGCAGTGAGATGAAGCCAGGTGACATTTTCTGTATTCTTTTTGGAAATCTTCAGCTGTATCATTGAGTTTCTTTGCTATTTTCCAAGTCACTACAGGCTATCAAATTGCCAGAATTTGTGCCACTACTTGACAAAGGTTATGTAGTGTTAAACTTCTGTTAAACTTCCAATAACATTCTCCTTGGTTTCTTTCAAGCTCTATCAGTCTCCTTTAGGCCACTTCTGCTTCTCTTAACTCTCTCCTCGAGGCTCGTAGGTTCACTCATAACCTGTTGAAGGTCCTTAGCGCTTCTGCCTGCTATTTGGTCTTGAAGCCAAAGCCAAATATTTTAGGTCTTTGTTATAGCAAACACCATACTTCCAGATGCCAAAATCTTTATTTGTCATCTATTGTTACATAACAAACTACTGCAGAATTTACTGGCTTAAAGCACCAACAATTATCTGTTTTGTTCATGAATCTGCAATTTGGATGGGGCCCGTTTCTATGTCACATGGTATCAGCTGAGAAGGCTCAACTGGAGGCTGGAAGATCCAGGTTCAAGATGACTCCTTCACGTGACTGGCAAGTTAGGACTGGCTGTCAGCTGGGAATTCAGATGGGGCAGTGTGATAGACGTAAGTTCATCTACATGTGGGCCTCTCCACAGGCTGATTAGGCTTACTAACAGCATGATGTCTGGTTGTAAGAGCAAGAGTCCCAAGAAAGTAAGATAGAAATTCATGGCATTTGCATGGTAAATCACAAATTGTCACTTAAGTCAGATGCTATTGGTTGAGGCCGACATAGGTTCGGAGAGAGGACATTCAGCTTCTCAACAGAGGAGTGATGAATTCTAAAAGAATGTATGGAATGTACAGCTACAACAATAGCTATATGGCTAACACTATTACAAACTGACCTTCAGAAATGAATATTTGGTAACATAAGCATAAGCAAACCAACATGGACTCTATGAAGAATTTCTACTAGCTTACCCTCTTTTTTAGAGTCTCTAGAGGGAGAATGCAGTATCTAGCTGATGCATAAATTGATTTATGCACTCTTGGATATAGACTTCAACTAGTTTTGAACCACTCTCTAGTGAAAGGCTTCTCTATAAGAAGGAGGTAACAACTAAGTTTTTGGCACTGTGCTCTTAGCAGAGTGCTAGTACAAAGTCAGCATTCATTACATGTCAGGCACTCTTCAATCTCACACACACACACACACACACACACTTTTGCTGCTGTGCCAGCCTACCATTTGGTAATTATGCAGTCTATTCAAGAAATGTTCATTGAGCTCCTTCTACATGCCAACATTATGTAATACAAAAATGAATGAAGTATGGTCCCTCTCTTTTTGATGTCACAGATTAACGGAGGATACACACAGGTAAATAGATAATTGTAATGTGTTTCTAAAGAAGCTTCAATTATACTGTCCATATTATCAGAATCACAAACTAGAATATAGCTTAAAATAAGATTTTCCCCTAACTTGGTAATTAATTTGTATAAAAACTTACATGAGAGCTAAATAAAATGAATTTATTGAAAAAAATGAAATTACATGAAATTATAATTCTCCCAGTAAATAGCGTTGCTATATTTAGCAAATAAAAATACAGGACACTAAAATTTGGATTTTGGATAAACCACGAACAATTTTCTAGTATTAGCATCTCCCCTGCCATTTGGGGGATATACTTATACTAAAATTTATGCACGGTTATCTGAAATTTAAATTCAACTGGATGTTTTGTACTTTTTTGGGCAACCCTACCAGTAACCACAGGTTGTGTGGCCACAACAACATTAACAAAATAAAACCAATAAATAATAAAACAAAAACACCAACAATGTACTCTGGGAATTACAAATTAAAAAAAAAATACTAAAGTTAGAGAGTCCTGCTCATTTTTGTTTGCTAAAAACTGGCTGCATGTGGATTAGAGTAAGGTTAACCCAATCAAAGGACAATTGCCTGAATAAACAAAATTATGTTTAAGGCTGATTAGCTCTAAAGCAACAAACTTACAGACAATGAGTCTGTACAGCTCTTTCTAATCCATACAGCAAAATTAACTATAAGATTTAAGGTCACAAGGCAACAAATAATAGCAAATCCAATCCCAGGCAAGAAGATTATTTGCATTGTTTTCCAAGATCTGGCTCTACTTTCTTCTGCAGCCTCACACACACCATTTGGATCATCAGACTCCATTTCTCTATATTAGAAATAAATGCTAACTGTGGCCTTATCTATTTTTCTAACTCATAAAGTTTGGTCAATACATTAAGTGAAACTATGAAGAAAAAGCAAACAAACAAAAAAAGGCAGGTTAGAAATGTGCCTGGGTGGACTTGAAATCAAACAAACAGAATCTGTCCCTGGTAATCAGAAATACTCCAGACTCAGGAAACAACTGTCTTGCACCTCCACATAAATTGAAGCAGTGGAAATTTGAGCAAATAGTAATTTTCTGGATTTACTACATGACAGGAACATCAGGTGGCTGGCTAAATAATCAAGACGCAGAAAATTAATAAAAATTTCCCCGTAGGCCTCCTCATCACAGAAAGAGGCTGTCCCATTACAATTTCTTTCAAGTCTTCTCAGCTGGGAAATCAGAAAGTCTTATCACAGCCATTGACAATCTGACAACTGTCTGGGATGCAGTGTGAGTCTTCCCACACACGGAAAATGGAAGCTGATTCTTCCATTGGAGGTATTTATGACAGGCATCAAGTCTTACTTGGGATGCTTTTAGTTCCTTTTAAATTAACAACATTTAATTTCTAAAACAAGAAAGTCAGGAATGCAGTGGTCCTAAGTGACTGTGTCTACAGTGAAACCTTAGTAAGGCTTCAATAGGCTCTTAATAAGGAACAACAAAAGTTTATCATTTCATTCAGTCTTTGATCCTTGTCATGTGAGGCTCAATAGAAACTGTGCCTTCTGCAAAAGCAAATCTCTCCAATTGCCAATCTCTTCAATTGCCAATCTCTCCAATTGAAAGAAGAGGTGGGTTATAAATACTACAATACTTATTGCAAAATAAATAAGAGCAAGCAAAAGAGAGAGAGACAGAGATAAAATTTATAACTTTTTGAGATTTCTTCACCTTCTTATTTCAGTATTCTTTTCCAAGGTTCTAGATAACAAATGAAGAGGAAAACAGGAAGAGTCAGAAAACACTGGATTGAAAGACTGGAAGAAGGAAGATGAGGAAAGAGAACTAAGCAGAGTTACAGACCTATTTGGAGGAGTTTAGCAAAGGTCAGACCAGAAACAAGGTACAATTTCTAGGTTATCTAGAATGAGATTTCCACAGAGACAGGGGAAGAAAATCAGCAAAATATTTTGCTTAATGTTATGCAAAGCCTTACTTGCTTACCATTTTTCAAGAGAGTTTTATACTGGTTACCAAAATAAATGAATAGATGCCATATGGATTTTTAGAAGAGGAAGAAGAGAAAATAGCCCAGATAATACAGTCAAATTAGAGAGTGTCATAATATCAAAAGTGTGGGAAATCAAGGCTCCTAACAAAATTATTTATAAATTTAAGAACTACTGGACCAGATCCAGTAAAAACCAGGTAGAAAGGGGCCAGAAAGGAACGTGAATAAATTTAAACTTGCTGATGTGTCCACATTCCATTAAAGCACTTGTGTTCATCTTTTCTCCTCCTTCTGAGGTTATTTTCTTAAGTATTATCACTCAATGTTCCTATTAAATCTCCTTCTGATGTTCCCCCATGGTTTGTAGACTAAAGTCTAATTTCTTCATGTTGTATTCCAAGTTTCCTATAATCTGATCTCAATTTCTAGGCTCTTATTCTATTGTATGTACTCAAGCTCATTTTGGTAGACTACTTTTCTGATTCTTTACCTGTGTTTATTACATTCCATCTACTTGGAATATCCTTCCCTGAGGGAATGGGCTTAAATGTAGGCTCCATTACTTGTTAGCTGGGTGGATTTATACATTATTTTATGTCTCAAAATCTCCTTGGTAAAACACAGCAAATAATAATTTCCACACTAGAAATATTTTGTAAATGTTAAATAAAATAATACATATAAAGAACTCAGCATAAGGTATGCTGTCTAGAAGTTACTGGATAGCTGCTGGCAATAATTCTTTTCTCTTCTCCCATTAAAATCATTTGCATCTTTCATTCAGCTTCATGGAATCTTCCCCAATCTGTGCCTTACTTTCAACTAACATTTCTCTTTTGCTCCTCAATGCCCCATAACATTTTGCATTTGGCTTTTTATGTATGTTCTACATTCAAACTTGTTTTATAATGGGTTTGGGCATATTTGTTTCCCACTAAAATGATAAACTTAATTTTTACTGGGGCAACATCTTACTCATCACAGTGCCTCCATAATAGAATATATATTCTGTTATATATGTTGAGCACGGCACAGTGCTAGCTGCTGGGGAGAAAAGGTCAATTAGACCTCATCCCTGCCCTCAAAAAGCTTCTAGTCTAATGAAGACATTCAGCCTTTTAGATATTCTTCTGTAAATATTTGTTGAATTAAATTGAATCTGCTTTTCCAGTGTGCCATGATTCCAAAGGCTCAGTTTGTTTTACCAAGAAGCACACCCTGGGATGGAGATTGTGTGCAAATGATTTGTAGTGGGAGCACTCTCAAGCGAGAAAAATCTGGATAGGCAGGAGATGAAGCTGGGCAGAGGTGTTTACAGAATTCTAGCCTTAGCGTCATCCCATGGGGAACTTTAGAACAAGAATTGTACCACAAAGATTATCTTGCCTAAATGTAAAGGAACTTGCATATTGTACCCTCTTCAGACCCCAACCATCTGATAAAATTGATTATCAGAGTTGGATGGAGAGTTTCTAAACCTTCCTGGCATTCCCATGCTAGACAGGCCTCCAGAGAAGGATGCGATAATGAGCAAAGCAAGCCATAAAATCATGAGAAGAGAGGGAAACGTAGGGAAGAAATAAGGAGCTGTGGATATGGAAACTAACATAATTTTTGGTGGAAAGGCTACTTTATCAATGATATGGACACTTGGAAGAGAGAGATGTTTTGTTTTGTTTTGTTTTTTTACCTTTCTCCAGTGGAGAGAGAAATGCTTCTAGGAGACAAGACTTTGGATAGTACAAGTAGTTGTAAGTGGTTGAAGTTCCAGAGTGCTTGGAGGCAGAAGGTAATTTATGTCCTAATGGAGGAAAGGGGAAGCTGTTGAATGTATACTAATTGGCTCAGAGCAGAGGAGACACGGAAACACCATATTTTAAATGTGTCACCATATTCTAGGTCTCTTAATAACTGCATGAAGGCAAGAAGTTTCCTGGACTAAAAAGCAGTGTCCTAGTAGGAGGTCTCAATTATTGAGGATTTAGGTATTTTCCCTTCTTGTCTTCTCATTTTGGTATTACTGAAGGTAAAATGCAGCTCCCAGCAGCAAGAGGCTTTGGGGGCTTTCTTCTGGGTTTGCTTGTTTTTATGTTTTTAATATCCATAGGGTTTGGGGTTTATTGAGTGGAACTCCTATTGTAATTCACTAGAGCCTTTCCAGATTCTCAGCATCTAGAGCAGCCAAGAATCTTGTGGTTTTCTCTCAGTTGTCCCATCATGCACTTCTGGGGGACCAACATGATAAAAGGCAAAAAAGCATAAAGGAAAATCCTTACACATCATTTAAAAAAAAAAAAATCAATTACATAAGGACAGGATGAGAAATACATGGCTTGACTGCACTTCCTAGGGAAAAATAAAAGGCCTGGGGCTTTAGACCACAAGTTCAATAAAAGCCATGAGTATAACGCTACTGTTTTAAAAGCTAATGCAAACTTAGGCTGCAATGACAGAAATACCATTTCTAAAGCATGAGAAGTTATAGTTTCAGGGTTTTCTGCCCTCCTCAGGCCACATCTGGCTTATTGTATTCTTGTGATGGAGGAGACTATCCAGAGGAGAAAGTCCTGGATGGTGAGACATCTGGAAACGAAGTCGAATGACTACTAGCTGAATGAACTGGAGATTTTTGCCTTGAAGGGAGGGGACAGAAGTGGGGGGGGGGGCAATAGGAAGAAACAGAGCAATTATCTTCAAATAATTTGGAATGGCATTGGGGAAAATCCAGAAGGTTTTGTTTTTGTTTTTTTTACTGTATCTAATCTAACCTAAAACATCATTGTTCAGAATAAAGGAAAATGGGGCAATGTTATAGAGAGGAAGATTAAGGATTATTGTCAGAAAGACCTATTTAGGAATTATAAATGCCTAACACTGGGCTGGACTTACTCAAAAGTGCTGAGTGTCCTGTTAACTGAAAGTCTTCAAATAAAAGTTGAATAGTGCTATGAAAGGATCGCAACTTGGCAAGGATGTTTCTAGAAGTTTTCTACACCGGGTGATGGTTTGGACTCAGAATCTTTAAGGAATTGAGAGTAGGCTAGAGATTTAAAAGCTGAATATGTTGGGGGTAAAGTGGGAGGAGTTATTAGCTTTCTTCTTGCAATTTGGATTTACTGTACATTATATATTAAATTCAGACTATGGACAATACACAGAAAATTACTTTCGCCCATCAAGAATTGTTTAATATTTGTTGACTTCCTCTTCACAAAAGATTTTTTTGAAAACTTTTTTCTATATATGATTTTATTCTCATTGACTTTTAACAAACCTGCTATTACCATAAAATTTTGAATTTTAGAATTAACTTTTATGCCCCAAATTTTATTACCCAATATAATTTTTCTCTTGGATGAATGTCTAAATTGCATATGAAGTCACAGTATGTCAAAGCCATGGTGTTTTTTATAAAACAACCGACTTTAGCACCATGACTGAATTGATCAATACAGTAAGATCAACCAGTTTGGGCAACCACTCTGACTGAATTTCTTAAACAATCAAATAATCAAATATTTATTTATCATTTACTATGTGTAAGAAACTGTAGGGAGGCCAAGCTAGTGAAGATATGCCTGGGTAAATACTACAACGTAAGAGCATGCAAAAAAAATAAATAAATTCAAACAAAAAGTATCAATACTAGCATGAGACAACAATAAATTTGCAATAGAGCAGTCGAAAATTAATCAGCAAATTGAAGTATGTGTCCAGGAATTTCATGTCCGCCTTTAGTATAGGGTGGTTAGGTAAGACTTTAAAAAGGAAGTGGAAAGGGATACATGCGTTATAGCAGCATTATTTACAATAGCCAGATTATGGAAACAGCCCAAGTGTCCATCCACTGATGAATGGATAAAGAAGGGGTACACACACACACACATATGTACACACACACAGAATGGAATATCATTCAACCATGAAAAAGAATGAGACCTTGTCATTTGCAATGACATGGATGAAGCCAGAGAGTATAACGCTAAGTGAAATAAGTCAGTCAGAGAAAGACAAACACTCATATGTGGAATTTAAGAAACAAAACAAATGAGAAAAGGGAAAATGGGTGTACGTGGGGGAAACCAAGAAACAAACTCTTAATTACAGAGAACAAACTGACGGTTACTAGAGGGGACATGGGTGGGGGAATGGGTGAAATAGGTGATGGGGATTACAGAGTGTACTTGTGATAAGCATCAGGTGATGTATGTAATTCTTGAATCACTATATTGTACACCCAAAACTAATAGAATACTGTAAAAAATAAAATGACATAATATAAAATAATTAAATTGAAAAATAAAATAAAAAGGAAGTAGGGTTTGTGATAGGCTTTAAAAAATACAAGACATCTCGCTTGACGGAAGGAAGGGCATTCCAGGTACAATGGCATGAAAAAATAAAAAAGAACAATGGCAAAAAACCCTTTAAGGCACACTTAAGAAAATATAATGTAATAATTTGCTTAAAGGCAAATATTTGTGGGAGGCATTATGAATGTTGGTTACAAACATGGCTTTGGTTAAGCCCTATTTCTAGGACCATATAACCTTTTGGGAGCTATTCAAATCTGCCTGAGTTTCTACTTCCTTATGTAAAAAATGGACATAATACCCACTTGGTTGTGGCAAGGATAAAATTAGATTGTGTAGCTCAGTACTTGGCAGATTGAAAAGACTCAAAAGTCTTCTATAAGTAGTAATGCTATTGTCTGAATGTTCGTGTGCCAGCCCCCCAAATTCACACATTGAAATCCTAACCCTCCAAAGTGATGTGAAGAGAGGGGGCCTTTGAGAGGTGATTAGGTCGTGAGGCAGAACCTTCATGGATGGGATTAGTGCCCTTATATAAGAGGCTCAAGAGAGCCATCTTGTCCCTTCTGCTGTGTGAGGTTACAGTAAAAAGAGACCATCTAGCAAATGGGCCCTCACCAGGCACCAAATCTGCAGGCATCATGATCTTGAACTTCCCAGCCTCCAGAACTATGAGAAATCAATGTTTGTTCTTCATAGCCACATAGTTTATGGTATTTTTGTTGTAGTAGCCCAAATAGATTAAGACCACTAGTGTTAATACTATATAAGATGAATATGAAATGAAGTCTGAAGAGAAACCTGACCAATGGGTTTGGAGTTGAAGTTATTACCAAAGGGCTCAGAATGAGAGAGGAGAAACAGGATGGTGATAGTTTAGAAAGATGTACCAGACAGCTTTGCATGCAAATGATTGGTGGGATGGACTGGGGTGGGGTGAAAAATGAATTAAAGGCAAAGCAAGTACATAGAAAGATATTGACAAGGTACCTAACTGGTGTTGTAAGTATCTGCATAGCAGGGGCATATGGAGTTAGAAGTCAAAGCAAGAAGACAGTCAAAAGGTAAAAATAGAGATTATCTAGACATGGAAAGAATCAGACTTGTAAATCAAAGTTGATTGTTCAGTTTAAAGCTTGGAAACCAAGAACATTAGCACTAGCAGTAGAAACTATGAAGTTAGGATTAGAGAAAGACTGGGAAAGAGAATGGAGATTTCAGTTTTACGCCTACAAAGCTAGTGATAACATCAAAATGCACTTATGAAAATGACCTTCAAAAACCCATAGATTTTTTTAACCCAGACTTGCCTTAGAATTGAGTGACAGCGGAGAACCAGTTGAACACAGTGATGTGCTCCTTTGTACAATAATATGATTTTTTGTTTTGATCTAAATGGAAACAGTGGGACACATTGGGGAAGAGATGTGCTAGAGATTAAAACTGAAACTACCTCAGTGACAGCAGCTGCATAGGCCTGTGTGCTTCTCTGCAAGGTTACTGACTGTGAGATGTGAAAAATTACATGAAAGAGCCAATTCTGTGTGATTGGTAAAAGAAACCCAAACATTTCTCTGGGATAAGCAACATGGATCACATGGAAAGAGGAGTCCCTTAAATCGTCCAGTTTAAAGAAAAAGAGGTGGTGGAAAGTTTTCTCTGCGCTGAAAGAATTTAAAAAAAAAAAAAAAAGGAAAGAGTTTTAAAAGAAAGGCTCCAGTGGGTATGTTTCTAATTACAATATTATGAACAAATGTTTTATAAATAAAAACAGAGGTTTTTGAAAATGGCCCAAATACTGAGGATGTATATAGTACATGGTAAATGTGGAATTTTTTAAAAATAGAGAATAATTTAACAAGGACATTAATACCTAAGAGGTTATTTTGTTCATATAATTACTTTGAAATTTTATTTACAACACAAAATAGGAACTACTCAAAGTGTTATTTATGGATACTATTATACAAGTATCACTGAAGTTAAGAGAGGTATAGTCTCTCTCTGACAGATCAAAGTTTAACATCTGTCAGTCAAGAAAAAAACATAAAACTTTCCCTGAAAATATGCTATATGGGAGATATTATATCCTAATATTTTTAAATTTTATGCTTCACTTGATTGATAACCTCTAAAGGGGCTGCAAAAAGAAAGATGTTTTTAAATACTGCTTCACAGCCTCCCCTTAAACAAACAGATGAACTGTGAAATTTTGTTTCAAGATTTCATTGGTTATGTATTAAAATATATGTAAGATTATTACCTCTATAGGCAAAGTGGAAAACTTACCGCTATTTCAATAATTATTTTCAAATACTTGGAAGTTTGGTCTTTGTCAGCAAATGGGAAATGATGAATACATTCAGGGCAAAAAGTACTGGAGAGGCAATAATTTATATTACCTGAATGATAAAACTACTGAATTTCAGTTAGCCTGGAACAGGCAATCTTACTCATTCTTCTTTCTCTTGTTTTTGCTTCTTGGACAATACGACTATAAATGCAAAGTTCTGATGACACTGTTCAGGAATCGAATACCCTCTCCATGCTTCATCAAGTTTCCAAAGATGATAGAGAATAAAAAGGGAAACCATAACCAAAATAAGGCAAATATGTTTTTCAAAATGAAACAAGCTCTTCTTTGCTTGTGTAACTTCTAGAAAAGAAGGAAAAGGAAGATTTTTCGAGCACATGTTCCAGCCTGGGAGTACAGTTTCGAAGAATGTTTTTAGATTAAAACCAAAGTAAACAAATAAAATTCAAAGGTAGGGGTGTGTAATCTCACAAAACAATGACATTAGGTCACTCGTGTTTTTAACGTGATACAGCACGATGGGACTTCAGCAATTTTCAAGACAGAAACTCCAAAGCCATGGTAGTAAGTTAGGTGAGCTGCTCAAATCTGGTGAATCAACTTTGAAATTCTCATTGTCAGTGTAAAGTTCAAGGGTAAATTCAAGTCTCGGTGTAAATTCAAGAATTTTCTCTTCTCTACACCTCTTATCCCAACTAACTCTAGGTGACATTAAAAATCAGAGAGAAACAGAGTTTGTTCAGGATTTTATGTTATCAGGCATAGGAGAGGCTTCTCTGTGAGATTGCCAATGTTCACATATACTAGCTCTTACACACCTGCAAAGCAACATGGAAGGTAAGATGAAAAAAGGGCTTCTCATGGCAACTAACCTCTACTCCTGTCATCAGCAAACAGCTTTGTTGTCACAATAGCTTGGGGTACTGCCACAGGAAAATTAGAAGATCTTGCTGGGCAAAGGAAGAAATAAAGGAGACTGGAAAATCTCTAAAAGCACAGAAAACCCAATCCTCTCTTTGGAACAATGCTTCCTGCCTAACAACACCGGATAGGTTAGCATCCTGGTGCTGATGTTGGATCATTGCAGATTTTAATATCTTCAAATCTCATGACAGTTACCAGGAACAGTTTTCATGCAATTCAGAGCCTGCCTGTTTAGAAGATTCCTTACCACCAATATTACTGTTAATGTAGGATAAGGGACTCATGAGGACTACATGGAACACTTTGGACGATTATTCATCTACCAAACAATTAGGTGGCAAAATGGCATATTTTAAATAGGCAAGCAGAACATTTGACCCATCTACAAAGTCAGGTAGAGGTGTCATCAGGAAAAAAAATTGGAACCCTCAGCAATGAACCTGTCCTTGTGGCACTTAGCATTTCTACCTTTGATTCTAATGATCTCTGTACATATTTGTTTTATCTTCCTAGTAAGCAATGTGCTATAATAGAAAACACCCAGAATTATAGTCAGAAAGATTAATGTTTACCTCACTGCTTTGCCACTTCCTAGTTGTGTGTCTTTGTTAAGTTTCTTAACATTTTAATATGCTCATTTGTTAAAAATGAATGGAAATGCCCACCTTGAAGGGTTATTATGAAGAACAGAGATAAGAGAGATCAGCACCGAGAATTGTATCTGATCACAAATTTGTGCCAGATTTAATGCTCCTGATATCTAAGAAAACCAGGGGAAATCCTCCAAATCACCTTTGCTAATGGTATATTTAACTTCCTCATCAAATACCTAACACAGAAGCAGCAGGTCCACATCACCTCAGTATTAACTGCATGTGTCCATCATTGGGACTGGGCAAGAAATGGCCCAAAGAAGCAACGGCAGAAAGGAGGAATGATTCTGAATAAGTAGGACAAACTACTCTCTTCTCAGTCCTATGAAGGCAGTTCTGTAAGCCAGGACTCCTTTTCTTTCCCATGGTCTAGATTATCACTGTCCACTAGAACTGTCCAGATGATGTAAACAGTCTGTATCTGTGCTGTCCAATAGAGGGGCCATCAGCCCCATGTATGTATTCAACCCTTGCAGTGTGGCTAGTATGACTGAGAATTTCTAATTTTATTTAACTTTAAAAAGTTTAAATTTAAAAATCCACATGTAGCTAGAGGCCACTGCATTACACAGTGCAGGTATAAATGTCAGGAACAAACAAAAATATATTAGACAGAGGATAAATACTGATCTGAGCAAACTTGGGTAGCTCAAACAATCTCCTGAGCTGACTTTATCATGTTAAGTCGAAATTTTCAGTGGTGGCCTCTGATGCATCTTTTGGGTGACTTATTTCTGTCTCTGCTGTTATATCTAATTCTAACATATGTATGGCTCAGTTCCCTCTTATTTAAGCCAAGAATTGACTTGCTTAGGTTTCTTAGGACAGTGTTCCCACAAAAATGGGCAGAGATCTCTCCCACTGGCTTTACACTTTCTTTGTAGGCTCCCCAAAAAGGTCTTCTTTCAATTTTTTTACATCATATAAATATCATATATCATATAAATAATATATATACAGACATATACATTATACATTATATATGCATTATTTATATATATACTAACACATTACTATGATACACACATATATATACTAACACATACAATACTACATATTACTACACTACATACTATTATTACTATCACTATGATTAAATTTGCTGTTTTGTTTTTTTTTTTTTTTTTTACAGACTACACTCCTACAAAAGTTGGAGTTTCCCAGACTGAGCCAATCCTAACTGAGTGGCCCCACATAGCATCACATCCCAAAATCCTTTTCTTTCCCCCAATGGGGCAATATGAAACCCAAGCACCCATATCAGAAATGACAGATATTGCTTATTGACTATGGTACCCTTTCCTACTGGGTCTTCATAGAGCCCCTGAATCCTCCTTAACACAACTTTTAAAAAGTAACAGCCAATTTATTGTCTTTGATATATGACATGAGATATATATGGTATGGTATGTGTGTGTGTGTATATGCATGTGTGTGTGTATATATGTGTGTGTGTATATATATGTGTGTGTGTGTGTGTGTGTGTGTATATATATATATATATATATATATATATATATATATATATACTTTTTTTTTAATCCCAGAATGAGTTCCTTGCCATATAAGGTTGAAATCTCCAAGGACTGAGACAGCCTTTTTCCTCATTGTTTAGTAGTCGTGGTTCTGGGAAATAATGGTAAGTCTGACAGTGCTTCTTTCAGGAGGCCCTTTGGGTTTGCACGAATACAAAACTTTTGGCAGCCTGCTCTGGCATGGCAGAACTCCCCACACATATTCGTTAGGACATCCTCTTGGACTTGACCTGACTAAGCAAGAAATCCTAAATATTAACATTGCTGCCAAACACAGGTTGAAAAAGTCACTTGCTGACCCTTAGCTAATGCCTAGATATTTCTTGTTGGCTCATAAGAAGTGAGAATTTTTCTACCATGATCCTGCTTTTTCACTGGGCCATTTTAGAAATGAATTTCAGATGCTACTTGTAGTTCAGAGGCAAGACTCAAAACTGGAGTTGACCTTTTTAGACACTCAAATTGAAAGATGAATTAGATCAATTAACTTCTAGGTATACATGCTAATCTTTTGTATTTTACTTTATTTTTTGCAATCTTTTGTATTTTAGTCAGAGATGGGGATATCACAAAGGACACATGGCTCCCATAAACACTCTGAAGACTCACTGTGCTTCTCTATTCTACAAGAAGGAAGGAGGGAGAGAAAGAGGGACTGAGAAGGAAGAACATAGAAAAACAGAAAAAGATAATAAGACTGATGCTAATGAATGCTTTTTTTCCCCTTCCTTACTACAGTTTTTGAGGATTGTTCCCCAAATCATGAGTTCACAGATTTAGTCATTCATTTTTATTGTTATTTTATCATTCTCTCTTGTTGGTTGTGAATGTTGCACAATTAGCACATTTCTGAAAGCCCAATGGCCATGTCCTCAAGCTTCCTTCCCAGTTCCTGGAATTTACGCTGTAGGACCTCAGCCCTATTTCTGTCTGTGGTTTTGATTCCAGCTCAGATTCTGACTACAGAGACATCCCCTCTCTTTGGCGAATACCTTTTTCTCCTTGTGGTGATGTTTCCAGGCCAGCTTGAGGAGTCATAAAGTGCTGTTAAAACAGTCATCCCTCTTAGTCTGTCCTCGGTAGTCATCACACAGTATTGCTATTGTCCAGGGGTTGGAGGCTGAGGCTAAGGCTGAATCGGAAAGTTGGTTTTAGTATCCCAGCAGGGCCAGGGAAAATAAATCCCTGAGCGAGAATATGGCTTGGCATCAAGCAGCTGGAGAACCGGCCCGTGAACAGGGTCCAGGGGCAGATTATTTGGGTGAGTATGCATGGCTACCAGACATCAGTTTCATTTGACTAATATGTTCTTTTCCATCCAACTGAATGGATTACCACAGTGTCAAATAAATAATGTGTTGCCACATTTGGCCCAACAAGAAAAATACTGGGTATCAATAAGCAAGTGTAAGACCACATGAAAGCCTGACTGTGTTTGAGAAAAACAGGAATAAGCCCTCAGGTATCTTGAAATGCAGACATTTTTCTTGTCAAAATGTTCTAGGAGCCAAATGTGTGGAGCCCCTGCTGCTGTGACAACACTCTGGTCTCTGAAGCTCATCCAACATGGCCACAGACCCAAATGAAACCCTAGGTATTTATGAAGGCCGCCACAAAGGTGGGACAATGCCTCATTACCCAATTCAGAATGCATTCAGTCAACGTTTATTGAATGCCTGCTGGTTGCCAGGCACAGAAGTGGCATCTCAGGGTGGCGAAGAGGATAATCGGGGTTGAGAAGAAATACAAAGCGAACAAGGGACAAACTCCTGGCTCACATTCTAGTGGAAGACACAAACACATATGCGGATGATTCTTGTATCACTCAGCAAAGTGCTATAACAGAAATATCGGCAAACTGCTAAGGAAGCGGGAGATAAGAACAGGTCAGTCCACTGCAAGACAGAGAGTATGGGGAATGTCTTCACGATGTGATGACATTTGGGTTCTGCCTTTACATATGCTATTTTAATGCAACAGTATTCTTGGAATGTATAAAATGTACATTATAAACTATAATAAATCCCCCCAAAACCCTTCTCAGTCTGTAACACAAATTAACATCAATGGCATTTTATAACTGAGTTAAAGGAATAATAAGAAAAATCAGACAGGAATAGTAAACACTGCCCTAAGCATTTTACACATACTGGTTACTTCAATTCTCATGATATTTCTTTGCTCTATGTACTCTCCTTACTTTATGAAGGTATTAATAAGGCACAGAGAAGTTAAATAAATTGTCCAAGGTCAAACACTGTGCTAAATGCTTTAGACCATGTCTGACTTTATTCTCCTAATAATGTTTTTCTGATCTACTATGTACAGTTATTTCAGCATGGGGAGGGTTGTGTGTGTGGATAAGAGACTTAAGGGTCTAAAGCTTAGAGAGATTTAGTCTCCTCTCAGAAACATCTTTCAAATACAAGATGAAGTATGACTGTTGACCCAGTGGTATGGAAATATATGCATAGTGTATTTAAGGCAAATAGAACTATTGTAGACATCAAGGGCTTGAGATTCATCCTTTATAAATGGGCAGCCATTCATAAGAATAACATCACTGGAGTTTTATATATATATTTCAATGTTAAAATTCCTTAATTTAGAATAAAGGAGAGAAGGGTAATAGGAAAGATTGCGTGATGGCTATTGAATTGACATCAGTCAGGTTGGTGGCCATCGACCAAGGGGGATGGATGTGAAAGACATTCTGGAAGTAGAATCAAGAGGATTTAATGACTGGTCTGGTGAGAGATGTATGCTCTGTTGGGAGAAATAAAGGCCCACCCCAGGTCTCTCACTTTGACCCCTACACTGGAATATGCTGGTGCCACCACCCAAAACTGGAAAAGCAGAAAAATTGGTAAGTTTGATGAAAAAAAAAATTGGTTTGGATGCACTGAGTATAAGGTGGGCTACTAATGGGGAAGTATCCATTAGACAACTGAATATACAGTCCAGAATGATCCACTAGCCCATTTTTTTCTCACATGTGAACAACGCATTGCCTAGCATTTGGGGACATTCTTCGGTGGAATAGTAACATCACAGCTGGCATATCTTTATAGGACTGACTTGGTGACAGACACTTCTAACAATCCTGTATTAATCTCTACAACAATCCTAACATGAGGGTACCCTATTATCCCCATTTCAGAGATAAGAACACTGCACCATAGAGAGCATAAATCACTTTTCCAAAGCAGCACAGCCAGAGGAGCACCAGAGACAAAATTCTTCCCTTCTCTCTTTAAGCAGCATTTCCCACGTCTGTGATTTCGGGCTCTTATGGCTAAAATTCCATTTCTCAAAGTCTTTCCACCTATTCTGAGAAAAGGGGAAAGAGGGTTGAAGATTCAAGTGTAGGTGAAGGCCCGCTGCATTATGTATTTCCCTGCCCTTTGGCCTTTATCAAATTTGGTACACATGTTCTTGACTTGAAGATGCTGCAGGACAGTTAATCTGCCTGTACTTTGTTCTCCTTCTCTATAGTATGGGATGATAATAGCCTTTCCTCCCTAAGATGGTTGAGAGCATTAAATGGGTTCATGCATCAAAAATGCTTATTCCTGGCACAGATACATGTTCTAGAAATGTGAACTAAGAGGATGACAAGACAATGAGAACAATGGTGATGATGGCTATCTATTTAGCTTTACACTACTTTCCCCAGTGGTTTTGAGAAGAAATGGCAGGTCAAACCCTACCCTTCTTAGCAGAGAGAGAGAGAGAGAGAGAGTAAAATACTGCTAGTTGTCAAGACTTTGACCGTAGAGGTCTCTGACCTATGCATTTGGGTAAGGTAGGGGAGGTAGTACTATGGTGGCCAATTGAGAAATGAGAGACAAGGGCCTTATGTCAGGGTCCAGACAGTCAGAAAAGCTTATTATCCCTCAGTTAGTCTCGAGTCATACCAAAGGAGATAAAGTGAGTCAGGCCTCATGAGACAGGATTAAAGCTCACAGAAACGCAATGCTCTGGTACTCAGACAGTCCTATTCAGCACCAGCAAGAGACTGGACTAGGTCTTTTAAGAAGAGAGATTCTAGGGGATCAGCCCCAGTGCAGGACAGCCTTTGTTTGGACTTTTAAAACCTAGGAGGGGAAATGCTTGAAACATAAAAGACCAACTTGGACCATCTGGTTCTGTAACAGTCCCCCATCAACACGTCCTCACTTGATGAGACCAATATAATAAATGAGGATAGATGTGTTTCGCTCCTGTCAACAACCATACGAGAGGAAAGATAAGAGAAGCTTTTGAAATCGTAGAGATCTTTTGGCTTTAGCTATTCCAGAGGCAATTAGTTCCATATGGGAAGCAAATCCATGCGGATAGATTTAACTATCAATTCTGTAGCTGCTTATCAAGAGGCAGTATATTTTGTAACACACACACAAAAGCCAGATCCTGTTACCGTGACACCTGCTTTCACCCAGGCTGGACAGCAACGTATTAGTCTTAAGTCTCTGATATTCCATGTGTCAACTCATTTTATGGAAATTAATTAATTATCCCTGGAATCAATATTAATAATGATAAATTACTTTCTAAAATAAGCTAAAGCAGGCTGACGCTACTTGCATGAGACTCTAAAATGTTTAAAACACAATATAATAAGTCCAAACATTTCCTCTTGTGCCACAGTAAAAACTAAGTGATTCACTGAGGAACAGTCTCAGACTTTTCTGTTTTCTGGTGGAACTTACGGGGGCAATCCTCAAGAAAAGACATAATGAGACCACAGATAATTCATTATTCTATGCTACCACAAGCTTTCCCTTATAAGCATCCTGTTCTTACCCATTCATTCTCCCACTTGAGAGAGAAAGAAAAAAATTGGGGCGAGGGAAAAAGATAACAAAATAAGGAAGAACTACAAGGATGGAAAAAGTAAAGGGAAAGAAGTGTTGGGAAAAAAAAGAAGAAACAGAAAAGAACAAGGGGCAAGAGAGAAAATCCAACAACATCCTCCCCCTGAACCCCATTCTTTCCATGCTCTTGAAACTGATTTTCCTTTCATAACTGCACGCTCATATGCGTGGCAAAGAACAACAGGGACAGAAGTGATGGTGACAGGAGTTGATCTTGACAGGTAACATAATTCTTAAAGCCAAGGAACCTCAAGACCCACAGGGTTTGTGAAAATATCCATAGGACGGAACCCATGGCCTTCAAGATTTGGCAAAAAATTCAACCCATTATTCAAACATTTTGTGCTAAGTGAAGTGCAGTGCATTTTGTCAGGCAGTTCCCCCTTAATTTCCAAACCCATGTGTATTTCCAAGGGAATGTGATCCATATGTTTCTAATTCATTTACATTTAAATCATCATAATGCTGTTTTGCTGAGCTATTTGATGTCCAAGAAGACTATGAGGCCTTTTACAAGCCCTTTTAAAGGCTTTCTCCTTTGAACCTGCAAGTCATGGTTTTCCTGTACAGAATGTGAATTAAAATAAAGAAAGGTTATAGCTTCTCTTCAAACTAAACTCCTCTGTATTTAAATGAATAATAATAATGACAACCATTAAAATAATGTGATCTCAGAGGCAACCTTACATATAAATTTAGAAAAATCTATCAGTTGGAAAAAAAAAGTTCCAGATTTTCCAATGCAACAGCCATGAATAGTAATGGTTAGACTCTGCTCTGTTTGCAAATTAAGTTTAAAATATTATTTGCTTTTTTAACCCCCCGATTTCTCTAAAGCCCAACATAATTTCTTTCAGACTCTGAATACATTAGTGGATACTAATTGTAGCTATACTCTAATTCTTTTAAAGAAAGTTTTCTTTAAAAAAATTTTTTTTAACATATATTCATTTTTGAGAGACAGAGACAGAGCATGGAGTTGGAGAGGGACACAGAGAGAAGGAGACACAGAATCTGAGGCAGGCTCCTGGCTCCAAGCTGTCAGTACAGAGCCCGACATGGGGCTTAAACTTACAGACTGAAAGATCATGACCTGAGCTGAGGTCAGACGCTTAACCGGCTGAGCCCCCAGGCACCCCCCTAAAAAAAGTTTCCAATGTCTTTGTGCCAGAATCACTTTAGTCCTCAATAAATTTATGAAGCACTAAAATATTGATTTATTCTTTAAAAAAGAGCAATCACAATATTATCTACCATGTACTAGGCACACTGATGTTAGTGAAACACAGTACTAGATGCTTTACATACACTAACTGATTTAATATTTATAAGACCTCTGCAACTTTGTCATTATTGCTACCCGTTTCATAAACACAGAAAACAGACAAAATTTGGACAAGTTACTTGATTTAAGGACACTTGTTCATATTCACACAGCTAGTAAGCTGAAGAACAAACATCTAGAACACTGAGCAGGGGTGAAGCGGTTAGCAACTACTACTTTTAAAGCTTCCCAAAGGGCCACTCTTAATACATGAGGAGGAGTCTGTAAAATGTAGTATAAACATCTTTCAGGGGTGCCTGGGGGTCTCAATCAGTTAAGCATCTGACTCTCGATTTCCCCTCAAGTCATAATCCCAGCGTCGTGGGTTCGAGCCCCATGTCTGGCTCTGTGCTAAGCAGAGATTCTCTTTCTCCCTCTTTCTGCCCCTCTCCTCCCCTGTAGGTATTTCTCCCTCTCTAAAAGCAAAGAAACAATTCATTTCAACAAACAACAATCTTCTTTCATTTACTCAGTTCCTACTATCTCCCAGCTACTGTGCTAATCACAGTGGAAAACAAAAACAAGCAAACATCATCCTTTTATTCAAAGAGCTCTGAGTCTCACCATCTGAAAAGATGTAATTGTCAATGCAGTGTGATTCTGTCCTGTAATTAGAGACCACAGGTGAACGTGTATGAAATACTGTCTGAAGATGGGGTTCAGGGTTCATTCTAAAGGCCAATAGTATACATAAACCATTTAGGCCTAAGCCTGTCCCACACTCAGTGTTTTTAATAGATATTGGTTCTCTTCTCCTAAGATGTTTGGAATTTATCCTGAAGGCAAGGACCAGGTGTTTTGTTTTCTTGGAAGAGAACCTTGCCAGTTGTGCCAAGAATGGATTCAGAGACACTTATGGTGGAGAGGTCAGCTAGGAGGCTGTTTCAATAATCTATTGATGGATGCAAGGCAGTGGGCTGGGGAGAGTAATTATAGAGATCCTTACATTTCACGTTTCCTAAATCATTTTACAACACTTGGACTATTAAACAATAAGAAAAGCTCATTTTGCAGTATTTGCAGAAAACTCGAATTTCTCTCTCATTTCCCAATGTAATGTCTATGCAACCACAGACATACACATCCGGTCATCTATACTAAACACTAGCTTAATGATCATGTAAGCAGAAAGGCTTCTTTCTAGATAACCATTTCAACACGAGAATGATTTTATACTGGGTTTTGTCTTTCTCCATTGATACTGAGAAACTGGTCTAATGTAATGACTTTTCAAGAGAAAAGGAGAAAATGAAGACCTCCCAAATTAAAATAGTCAAAAATATTTATAAAAATGAAAGTTTTTTTCCCAATTTCCTTAATGATACATCATCAGCAATGCCAGCATTACATACATTGAGTACGTGGTCATTGACTTGACAAGAAGTCCCCAAATCTCTGCCCATCCAAACATCTCCCTTCACTTGCTAGTCTGAATTTCCCTAAAAAGCCTTAACTTACTTTATTTTTAAAAAGGCATTTAGGTCTTGGGGCGCCTGGGTGGCTCAGTCGGTTAAGCGTCCGACTTCGGCTCAGGTCATGATCTCACATGATCTCACAGTTTGTGTGTTCGAGCCCCAAGTCGGGCTCTGTGCTGACAGCTCAGAGCCTGGAGCCTGCTTCATTTGGATTCTGTGTCTCCCTCTCTCTCTGCCCCTCCCCCACTCAAGCTCTGTCTCTCTGTCTCAAAAATAAACAAACATTTTTTTTAAAAAGGTATTTAGCTCTTTTCTTTTATGATTTAGGACTTGGGTTTTGAGGGAAAAAGAGAACTTTGAATAGCTCATTAATACTTGAACCTCAATTATCATTTGTGAGTGACAAAAGATATAACTGAATTAAATACATATAATCCAATGTCTTTTTTTGGAAGTTTATTTATTTTGAGAGAGACAGAGAGCAAGTGAGGGGCAGAGAAAGAGGCAGAGACAGAATCCCAAGCAGGCTTCACACTGTCAGTGCAGAGCCCAACAAGGGGCTCGAACTCACAAACTGTGAGATCATGACCTGAGCTGAAATGAAGACAGAGATCATGACCTGGGCCAAAATCAAGAGTCAGATGCTCAATCGGCTGAGCCACCCACATGCCCATAATCCAACTGTTAAAAACCTCCCTTTCTTCCCCTTTCCAAAGTGTCTAACTTGAAAACATTTAATTTGCTACAATATTTGCATTTGTTCACTTCTCACGATCACCCCTAGTATCACCTTCTCACTTGGACCTTGCCTCTCAGCTTCCATTCTTGCCCTGCTATAAGCTCTTCTCCACAGAGCAGCCAGAACAATCATTTAAAAAAATAAATGATGTCACTTACCTTTCAACAGCATATCATTGCCCCTCATTGTACATACAATAAAAGTAAGTCTTTGCAATCCAGCTCCAGCCCAGCCCCCAATCTCACCTGGTTGGCTTCTCTCCCGCTGATAAGCTCCAGCCACCCAAACCATCCTGCTCATATTGTATCCTTAGGCTTCAATCTCACCTCAGATGTCACCCCCTCAGAGAGACCTCTCACCATTCCAGATAAAGCACTGAGTATGCTGACCCATGAGGAAGGGAAATAAATGAATAATCGTAACTGGAGTGTGTTACACACACACACACACACACACACACACACACACACACGAAGAGAAAAATAGTTTTATGACACATTTGCTTCAGTGAAATATATGTCTCCCACTGGATTGGAATACACAATGCATGTCTTCTGGGTCACAGTCAGATAAGTGACCAAGGTTATAGCCCCTTACAGCATGTCCATAAATTCCATCATGTTGCCTTGGTTTCCTTCATTGCCCTCTCACAACCGGAAATCCAGCTAATTTATGACAAATTGTTTTTTGAGAATGTAAGCACCTTAATATCAGGCCCTCATCTCTCTTATATACTTCCTTAACACCAGCACCTAGAATTGTGCCTGACATAAATCAAATTCTAAAGGAACTTTATGCAAAGAGTATCTGAAAGTTGACTTCAGGGTTCATTTTATGGCCACCTGTCTAGGCCATAGTTGTCAGATATTTGGTGAAATGCCATTCTAGGTGTGGCTATGAATGCAACTTTTAAAATGATATTAACATTTAAATCAGTAGACTCTGAGTAAAGCAGATTACTCTCCATAATATGGGTGAGACTCATCCAATCTGTTGAAGCCTTAGGAGAAAAAAACTAAGGTCCCCCAAGGAAAAAGGACTTCTGCCTTCAGACTGCCTTTGGACACAGGACCACAACATCAATGCTTCTCTGAGTCTCTGTCTGCTACCCTGCCCTTCAGACTACCAGCCCCACAATGGTGTGAGCCAATTCCTTCAAATAAATGTCTCTTACACACACACACACACACACACACACACACACACACACACACACACAATCTTATTGTCCTGAAAGATACTAACACAGATATGTTGAGCACTCATGGCACAGCAGCGTTTACTAACATTCCTCATCAACACTTCTCCCTTTGCCCACAGCTCCCAGTAAGGACAGGAGCTAGGCAAACTCTTCCTTTATGCATACCTGCAAGCTCTCTACCCCATCTTCCTTTCCTGTTCACTTTCTTCTCTTTGCCATCACTTTGCCACTTTTCCTCCTGGCCAGAAGTAACTTCTATAATCTCCTCTCTCATCCTCCAAACTACCCATGTCACCCTAAGAAAACCTTGCAACTCCAGGTCTCTTTGTTGCCTTGATAAATACAATTATTCTGTTGCTTTGACTACTTTTCCTCCGCAAAACTTCCGGTAGATAAAACACTCCCTGTTGTTCCATAAACATACTGGGATGGAAGTAAAATCAGAAGACTATAAGATAACCATAAAACAGGGGTGCCTAGGTGGCTCTATCAGTTGAACATCCAACTTTTGATTTTAGCTCAGGTCATCACCCAAGGGTCATGAGATCAAGCCTTAGTCAGGCTCTGCACTGAGCTTGCTTGAGATTCTCTCTCTCTCTCTCTCTCTTCCTCTCCTCTCCTCAGTCTCTTTCAATAAATAAATAAATAAATAAATAAATAAATAAATAAATAAAATAAATTTAAAAAAAAAGATAACCACAAAACAGACTTGTGCCATTCTGTAATGTCAAATATTTTACACTAAGAATTTTAATTAAAAGTAACTTATGGAGATCATATGATTTTAAAAAGAAAATTTGAGAGATAAATGGAAGTTAAACATAAAAAGTCTTCATTGAAGAGAGGACTCTTCAGTGAGCTAGCATGCTCATCATACCATTTAAATTGGTACCTGATCTGAATGCAATTCTGACGGCTTCATGTGTGACTATAATGGCACCAACAGGACTTTGAGCCTCTTTTGAACAGAGACAGCGTCTTATACAATAATACACAGAGTGTTTCACAATCTGACAAACCTGAGTTAGAAACATGATCTGTCACAACTATTTGCCCTGGTCATGTGGTTTAATCTCACTGGTTCTCAATTGCCTAAAGTGGGAAAAATAAGACATTTATGTGATGCACTTAGCAGTGGATTGGTTCATACGTAGATGGTCAATAATTGCTAGAACCTATCATTGGAGTTATATTTTAATTTCTTCAGCACCTAACAACATGCTAAGCACATAATAAGATGAAATAATTACATATAAAATGAAATGGAGTGAAATTACACTCATGGGGAGACACTTTTCTTTCTCTCTATATATATCACTGTGATCACTGTATAGAGGCTTCCAAATCTCTATGTTCATGCTTTATTATTGGATAGCTCTGCCCTACATACATGACGTTTTTACAGTGTTTCTTTAAAAAGTGTATATAAATAGCAGTCTTGATACAAGTACTATTTTATTCTTAACATTAAATTCATCTATTGCCTTTATTTTGAATTCATGTCATGTCCTAAAAATGTCAGATTTCAAAATTTTGTGCAAACTTGATTCTTTCTACATAGGAATAAATAGTGAATGATTACAGGTACCATTTTTCTTTAAAACAGTTTCAAAACTCATCAAAGCCATATTTGATAAGGGCAGCCAACTTAAATGCAAAAACAAAATAAAAACAAAAACAAGTAGGAAAAGCACCATTTCTCCAAACAAAAAGTCATTAAAAAATATATTAATGAAAATACTCTAGTCTATGAGTAAAGGGCTTTTCAGCTAGGCAAAACTAAAATTAATAATACACTTCTACCCTAAATGAGATTTAAAAATATATTCTAATGTGTTTAGTTGCCATCCTTCTTATCAGAGACAAATAGAAGTTTGAGGTTGGTTTGATCTTGCTATAGAAGTTTCTGTATTTAGTAAAAGGCTCTGGAGACTCTTCCAATCCAGAGATTTTATAGTTCTGTGATTTAGCCACTCCAGGAAATTTCTTAAGTGTTCATTCCTAATATATTTTATGTCTCCAGTTGTGTTTGGTGTTATACAACTCTGACCTCAGTGTTGAAAATTTGGTTTTTTTAAAACACTCAAATTTCTTGACGTTTAAAAAGCAAGAAGAAAAAATAGAAATAAAGAAAAGAATTGCACAAATGTTTCTGAAATTCCATAGGATAATTCCGTTAACTCTAGAGTTACACAAATATATGACAGAATTATGCAAATATATAAAACATCTGTTTACATCACCCCAGAGTTATATAATGCCTTTTGTATGATTTCCCAAAATCATTTCAAGAACTAAAGCTGAAGTGTTAAAATTTAAAGTATGTCCTAAATGACCTTTATTAGATGTTTCAGTGTAAGAAACTTGAAAAACAAACTGGAAGTTTATGAATATTACACATGTAAAGTCTGTGTTATTTATGCATGTTTTCAGTACTTGATTAGGCATCCATATGTCAGCCTGATCCTATGGAAGGTCAAAGTAAACAAAGGGTTTCTGAAGTTAAGTGCTCAAACATATGAGGCTACTGATTTTTCTGGAGTTAGAGAATACTGTTTATTTAGCAAATGGCATCTGATGTACTTGGAAATTTCACACGTCACTAAATATGAATTGGTGCAAATGAATAAAAGAACTTGCAACTAGATTGCAAATTCCAAAGAAATCAAAATTCCTTTGGGAGGCTGATTTTCTAAAAAAGTGACCAGTTTTTCCAGGATTAGAGAAATTAGCACATGATATCAGAAACTGAAAGTGGATTTATTTTTTTCTAGCCCCATGGGAGAAAGAAGATAACATACATTTTGAAAAGTGACCAATGAGTGGCTATTATCCTGTAATAGGATAATTGGATGAACACATTGGTATATAGCAGTCCACATAAGCCCCTAAGATTTGAGTCAATTTTCCCTGGTAGGTATCTTGATATGTGCCTAGTGGTCTACCTGCACCTCTAAACAACAGTGTCCTACTTAGAAGCTCTGTAAGATGGCTCAACATGGAGAATTGAAGTGGGCTGCTACAAACAGAAATCCCACCTATATAGCAAGGTCTGCCGAAGGGATCCTAATCTACATGTGTCTGAAGAACCATGAGCTATCTAAACAGTCAACCATGTGTTCCATTCCTAAGAGAATCTAACAGTCCTCACAGAAGGATCAGTGAACAAGAATCTGGGGACTGATGGTTAGTCTCCTGGAAAACTGAGCTTATCAATCTTGAGTACAGAAGGCAGATCATGATATATATTTTGGGCCTGGGAACTCACCTAAAGTTAGAAGACAAGCGAAGTACTGCTTGGGGTCCATAGTGGGAGATTGATTCAGTATGTTTATTTAGGCTGAAAGTACAATGAATTGTAAAATTTCACTTTTCTCTCTTTATAATAAGGAATATATCTGGTGTTTGTTCCTGGTTCCAGAGCTTCAAAAACCCTTGGAATTTCCAGAGTGATAGGATCATCTTTGTTATATTAGCAAAGTGACACATGGTAGGCCCATAAATGGCTTCAAAATGGGGACTGGTTACCAGAGAGACCAACCATGTAATTAGAAGGTTGAAACTTTGGGCCTCACCAATCTTTGCTCTCCAAGGAGGTGATGGCTGGAGACAGTTTGTTCACATGGCCAATGATTTAATCAATCTTGCATATATAATAAAGACTCTGAACATCAAGGCTTGGAAGAGCTTCCTGGTTGGTGAACATACTATTGTGCTAGGAAGGTAAGTTATTCTGAGTATACAGGGAGAGGGTATGGAGAAAGCATGGAAGGCCAGGACCCTTCTAGACCTTGTCTTCCGTGTATCCTCTATAACAAAAATGCAATCATGAGTATGATGCTTTCAGTGGATACTGACATAGACAACATTTTTGAATATTTTCTATGTGCCAGACACTCTGCCAACCATTTTATGTGCATTTTCTCAACTAATTTTCACAACAGCAGCATCAGGCAACAACTATATTGTCCCAATTTACATAGCAAAAAAACTAAGGCATGGAAATAAGTGTTTGTGAGCTTGAAAGGCTGGGTGAGGCTGGAGTCCAGAGAAGCATGAAGTGCCTTGCAGTTGGTATGAATCTCCTAGTGTTCAGCGGAGAAAGAGTTAAGACCAGAATTAACAGTAATGACAAAGAATTCTAGCAGTGGCAAATGCAGCTGCCATATACATATGTATATTTATAATTTAAAAAACCCAATATGGCTAATCAAATTGAACATGTAAGTCAACAGAATTCAGTCATAAATTTGAAAACAAAACATCAAATAATTTTTAATATGGAGATTTTCTTTGCAAGGACATAGTCTAGATATTTTCCAAAAGAAAACACAACAGAAGACTGCATATGTCCTTAACTGTGCTGTTTCAATCAAATAAGGCTTCTTTGAAACTGAGAACATCAGGAGGGAACTCAAGAGTGGCACAATCCCATTTAAGGGCTTTGGCTAAGTCTTGGTATTTTCAGTCTTTCTGAAGATTCCCACACCTTGTGGACATATGAAAGAGCTTAGTATTTGGCAGGTTTTTATTACTAAATCATAAATATTTTATTTACCCAAACCAGTAAGGAAGGAAGAAATGAGGGGGAATTTGGACATCTTTCTGAGGACATCCTTGCCAAAGGCCCCATTTGCATTGACTTTGCAGAGCACTCAAAAGCACTTTTGTTTTGTTTTAAATCTTTCGTTCTGTTGAAATATAGTCAACAGGTATGCAGCACAGATAAACTCATCTGCCAATATCCGGGTTTAAATCTGAAAAACAAATATGTCAATGAACTTGATCTAGGTAACATCTTTCACACTAGCATCTGCTCTGCTGTTTCCAAAGGCTCCCGAGCAATGGAACCAGTATCAATGCTGTCCTTTATGAAGATAAATCTACTGACCCAACACCATTTTGGGTGTCTGCTTTGAGAATTTCCCTGCAGAAAACTGGTCCTCAATCACCGTGTTGACTAAATCTCAGCATGCCTATGGTAAAAGTTTGTCAGGATGAAATGTATAGGCCATTGCTGGAAAAGAGCAATGTAACTGGTTTATGTAGGGATGGAATCCTTGACTTTGCCCTCAAGATGGCTCTCCCAGATGCCACAGAATCTCTCTTCACCATCCCCATGACTGAAGCACCCCATGAAAGTTGTTAGCCTCTGTTCTTTTCAATCTGTCCTCCATATATCCTCCAGACTTGTTTTTTCTGAAATGAAAACCCATCATGTCACTCTGCTTAAGAACTTTCAATGATTTCTCCATACCTCCAGCAAAGACAGATTAAAATTTAGCTTATGGGTAATTATTACTACTATTATTGAATTAGTTTCTAATATTGAAAAATCAGGAGAGTTTATCTCAATATATGCAGGTTTCGGTCTTTCCTTGTTAAATTGAGATGTCTGAAAATACTGGGCCCTTTTCTGTACCTACACTGGAATGGAGAGGTTGCTATTCTCTTTAAGGTAGGGCACTCACACTGTTGTTCACCATAGTCCACACGGTCTTCTCAAATTTGCACTTGTCAGTTACCACTTACTGCACTGCTTGTTTAATTTTAGAAAGGTGGAGAAATACTCCTCTCCACATTCATCAAGTGGAAAACAGTCATGTGCTGGTAAACAGCAAAAAACAAAAACCAAAAAAAAAAAAGAGAGAGAAAAGAAAATACTTTGATTCATCACATTTGCCAATTTCCATGGTATCAATACTTCCACTGTGCTAGATTTGAAGTAACCAACATAAAACCACTGAACTCAAGGTTAAGAATCAACCATTGCATTTCATAAGAGCTCCAACACATCACTGTAATAAAGACAAAGAAAACTATGTTTCAAAATTAGAAAGCAAAACAACAAAAGAGTGGGGCTTATATCCTACCCTACTATCACTTTATTTGCCTGGCCCCTGCAGACCTCTGGGTGTGCAATTCTTGTGGATGATCAAATCACATTCAAACTTACTTACAATGGCCTACAAAACTCTTTACATTATGATCCCAACCTAAATTTCTAACCCATTTCCTGCCACTACCCACATAACCGAATTAAATAGGCTGTTGGTCCCTATGCATACCAAGAATTCTAATGCATCTCTGTCTTCATGCATGATACTGCCTACACCTGAAATATTATTCTCATCTTCCACACCTATTATGCATTCTCTGTGATGTCTTCTTTAGCAATGCTGGGCAGAATAAAAGACTCCCACCTCTGTTTCTGTATCACTTTGCAATTGGGATTACAAATTGTGTGCTCTCTGAGGGGCCATATAATGTTTATTTGTGCATTCGAAATGCCAAGCATATACAGTAGATGTCAGATAAATGCTTGTTGAAAGCAAGATATAACTGAGGCCTTAAATTAAAGATTTAAGTTTCTTTACAATATATATTCTGTATATTGAATATATTCAATATATATTCTTAAAATATATTTTAAGACCCCAATGCTTATCAATTAAAAAAAAAACTCCTTCATTAGGTCTGTATGTTTTGTCTTTTCTTCTGAAATCACCAGTTTTTAAATTCCACAACCATGGTAAGCTATACACTTCCTTGATTCCTCTGCTGGTTTTCTTTATAAGTTTATTTATTTATTGTGAGAGAGGAACAGAGAGAGAGAGAGAAAGAGAGAGAGAGCCAGCGCAGGGGAAGGGCAGAGAAAAAGGGAGAGAATCCCAAGCAGGCTCTGCACTGTCAATGCTGAGCCTCACTCAGGGCAGGCTCGAACTCACAAACTGGGAGATCATAACCTGAGCGTAAATCAAGGGTCAGATGCTAACCCAACTGAACTACCCAGGCACCCTGCTCTGCTGGTTTTCTATCAGAGTACATGCCACAGGAGTAAGAGAGCATTTATCTCCCTATCTCCAACCAGCCAGTTGTCAACACAATCAAGTAACATATTCTCATAAATGCTACTGTGGACACTTCCTCCTCATACAACTCTTGAGAGATACGAATTCAGCATTAGGCATCCCAGGGACAACACTTTCATTTACATTGAACTGTTGATTCTAAAGCATTGAGTGAAGATAGAATTTAGCTCTATCTTTGACAGCTGTCAAACCTGAATGATGAAGAATAGGCTGAACGGATCAAGTGGAAATAACAGACTTGAGAATTTCTCCCTGGGACACCAGGGTAGCTCAGTTGGTTAAGCATCCAACTTTGGCTCAGTTCATGATTTCACAGTTTGTGAGTTTGAGCCCCAGTTCGGGTAAGCTCAAGCCCCACTTCAAGCTCTGTGCCGACAGTGTGGAGCCTGTGTGGGACTCTCTCTCCTTCTCTCTCTCCCCCTCTGTCTCTCTGCCCCTCATGGGATTTTTTCTCTCTCCCTATCTCTGCCCCTCACTCACTTGTGCTCTCTCTCTCTCTCTCAAAAAAAAAAAAAAGAATTTCTTCCTGTCTTGGGCACCCAGGTGGCTCAGAATCTGATTCTTGCTTTGGCTCAGGTCATGATTTCAGTGTTCACGGGTTTGAGCCCCATGTTGGGCTCTGTGCTGGATTCTCTCTCTCCCTTGCTCTCTGCCTCTCTCCCGCTTACATGTGCATGTATGCTCTTCCCCCGCCCCCAATCTCTCAAAATAAATTTTAAAAAAAGAATTTCTTCCTGTCTCAGCTCCTGTATAGAAAAAAACTAAGCAGCAGCCTAGGTAATATCTCCATCTTACCCATTTTTTACTATTATGTTGCTTAACACACAAATGTTCTAAGTATTTGATTTTGGAACCCCTATATATATTTTAAATTATTGAAGAACTCTGCAGGGATTTTGTTTATGTGGATTATAGTTATCCATAATTATTTGCTGTACCCAAAATTAAAACAGAAAGTTTTAAACACAAGAATCCACAAGCACATGTATTATTAGCCATCAGAAAGATGATGCCATTAAATCTTAGGCAGTCTCTGGAAAACTCCACTGCACAGCTGTGGGAGAGCAAAAAATGAACATCACTCTTAGTATTATTATGAATATCGTTTTGACTTAGATCCCTTAAAAGGATCTTGGGGACTCCTAGGGCCTGGACCATACTTTGTGTATTGCTGGCCTACCTCAAAAGGTGCAAATAAACATGTTTGTTATTTAAATTAATTAGTGATAGCCTAAATTTATAGCCAGCATGTACTGCCAATGTTACATTTACACAACTATCTTTAACGAATCGTGATCAGAGCCTGCTTACTTTTGCAGTTTCATTGTCATAGCACTTGATCAGTTTTGGCTACTAGCCAATAGACTATCAAACAGAAAACCCTAGGACAAGAAAAACTAAGTTACTAAAGGGCAATTATCAGCCTTGTTTGAAATATTTGTTTATAATGATGTACAAGGAGACAGATGGAGAGTAGGGGACCGAGGGATACTTTCGATGGATTCAGTAAAGGCTGAAATTCTATAACTTAACAACCACTGAATCAATAATTCCATCACCGTTTTCAGATTCATACCATTATAAGATGTCTTCCAAATATAGAAAAGAGTCTACATTGGTCTAGTTATAGTATTTATTGGTAAGTTTACAAGTGCTGCATTGGACACAGTCTTGTAACTCTCTTAGATACTTGCAGAATTGCCTTGGTTTACCTTGTTTTTCCACAAGCCAGGTCTGTTTCCCTTTCCATCACAAGCTCATTTTGACAATAAATATGCAAGTAAAGCCATAAGCTACAATAAAGGCTTAAATTACTAAGCATTTTTCTTATGCTATTCAATCTGGGACCTAGAAGAAGGAGAAATCCAATTTTCTTTAGCAAACTGTGTAAATATCCTTCAAACAAGAATCTGAATCTATACACTTCTTAGATACAATAGTCATTGCTTTCTTGCTTCTGCTTTGAATGTTCTTTACCATTTTCGGTCTGTTGCCCATTTCAAGTAGATTAGAGAGGCAAATAAATCATTCCAGTAGAGGACAATCTTGAAATGAAATGTCTGTTAGGGAAATAGCTTTTCCATTTATTAATATTAATTTTTAACTTTACCATATGTTCACTTCATTTTCCACCTCTGAACGTCAGGGCTCATGGTGTGCATGTGTTTTTCTGAATAGTTGAAAGAATGATGTTACCCATCCAGTGGTCAGTTTATAGCCTTCCCATTCCAGTTCTTTATCCTGAGTTTAGCTCAGTCCCAGGTATGGCCACATTCTGGTAAATCCCTTAAGCAAGAAACACTGCAGCCAATTTAAACAAAAGAGAGGGAGGGAGAACTGCTGTGAACGGCAGCTATGCCAATGGGAAAGACGAAATTAACTGTTTGCCAACACTCTGTGGCCTGAGGGTTAACGTAGTATCCAAACAGAACTTATAAAATAAGCCTTAAAACTGAAGCATCACAGAGTAGGGAAAAGAAACCACCAACTGAAAGTGACAAAATGTTTTTCTATTTCAGCACCGGGTTGTATCTTTAGCACGTCAGATAAACGTAAGGTATTAGAAATATATCTCATCTTGTTGATCTTTTGGAAGACCAGATTGATACTAGGCATAGGTTTAGATAAAAGATACTTGTAGATGGATCTATATTTGCATTAAATAAACCCAACAGGGTGACATCCTGCATTCAGGCTAGTTTGCATTTGTTGGTGAACCTAACAGTTGTTGGTAAAGTGAGAACAAGAAAATGTTCAAGACTGTCAAATGAGGGAGAGGGCATCTATCAATTGAGTTTTCATAAATAACTTTGTTGCGTAATCTGTTGTTTTAGGCAAAAAGGAAACTACATAATGTTGTGAGACAGTGAGAAGTTATTCTGGCACTGGCCCTTCATAATCTCCATTCACCCTCCTTCTCCAAAGACTTTCTGTGCAAGTCACAAGCAGCAAAATAGTGTAGTAACTAAAACAAGTACTAGGAATCATAGGTTTTGTCAGCATGACATTCAAGTAGCTTGTTTAAAAGCCCATACATACAAGTACTGCTACATGTACTTAGATTTCACATATATTATGCCATGCTCCTGAGTGTTTGATAAGATTTTTTTAATGTTTTACTTATTTTTGAGAGAGAGAAAGAGACAGAGTATGAGCCAGGGAGGGGCAGAGAGAGAGGGAGACAGAATCCATGAAGCAGGTTCCAGGCTCTGAGCTGTCAACACAGAGCCCAATGCAAGGCTCGAACCCGTGAACCACAACATCATGACCTGAGCTGAAGTCGGACGCTCAACTGACTGAGCCACCCAGGTGCCCCAATACGATTTTTTACTAACAAATAACAATACCAGCTAAATCAATATTTTAGTCTGTCTTTAATGATACTTAATCCTCACACTGACTCTATAAGATAGATGGTTGAGATTTGAACCAAAATATTTCTCTCTCCAAATCCTTCATTCTTTTTACCAAGTACAATGATGTGTAAGCCACTGCCAAATGGATGTAAATACATATGGCCTATTGTCCCCAAGCCTTTCATGTTAGAGTTAATAAGACTCACTCACCCAGGAAGGGGGTGGGGTGTAAGGAAAAGGGGAGAGGAGACTGAACTATGGCTACCTGTGTAAAACAGATTCTGATGCTAACCAACTATTTCAATTTATGGGGCAATAAAGCAAACATTGAACAAACAAACCTTGACTTTCTCTTTGCTGTAAACACCAAATATACTGCTGCCACTATGCCCAATGCTGCTGCCATTATGTTGGATTTCCTTATAAATGTATAGAGCGAAGACCAGAGTCAGATGGAACCACCATTCCATACATGGTAGCCCTAGAAATTGTGGCTTTTACTGTTGATGGGCTGTAAGATGATGCTTCTCCATTTTCTGACAAAGATGACCAAAAACAGAAACAAACAAACAAAACGACAAAACACCATATGAAAAGCTGAGAGATACGCCAATATCTACAACAGGGAAATCTGATGTAAAAGATCTCCAATTACGTGCCTATATAAAGCTATTATTACTATTTGTATTTAGTTAGTGGTCATTTACTACTTGGTTACCAATCTGTCAACAGTTCTTAGTCAAATTGAAAGTCAGGTAGTTGACTATCTTATTCTAAACCATTGAGATGCTAATCAATAAGATAGAGACTCATCTGTGTTATTGTTACATTGCATTTAATTTTAGGGTATGAAATAATTCTTATTTTTCTTCCATGTGGAGGATTAACAACCAATTTAAAGTGATTTCTATAAAGACTCTCATTCAGGCATTCAATGACATTTGGAACTCTTTAAATGGGGTAATGTTAAAACTCATTCAGTTTTCAAATTTTTAAAGCATGAAATTTTATATTAAAATGAAAATTTCTTACTGAGGCCCAATAAGTCAAACTAAGCAATAAGTAAAAGTGGGACTGCTTTGGTGAAATCTGATTGGGAAGGTACTACAAGCCGTTTTCAGTACCAGTTCTCCATCACTACCTCCAACCACTCTTAAGAATAAGGCTTGATGAATTCTTCAAGACTCCTTGCAGCTCAGTTCTCTAAAATGATCAATTACATGATTGATTGAGTCTTTTCTTGAAATTGGAAATCAACTGTTATGTGAGCTGTAACTTTAAAGTGATTAATCTTTATGAGACAACAAGAACACCATGATTCATAAAATCCCATGAGTGTCCACTTCAGGGTAACTAATTTCGAAACTAGGCACTCATTCCACAAATGATGCCATTGCTCAAAATAGTTCTGGAATGTCCATTTTAGTACTGTCCCTTACATGTTCTTTTGGATTCTGTTGATACTGGCAAACCATTGTCTTTTGAAATTGAATTTGATCTTTTAGAATCATCAAAATCGTAACAAGTCAATGGTAGTAAATGGTCTGTAAGAGTAACACTGCTCACTTATTCATCTGTTTTACTAAACTTGGCATGTGACCATAAAGCATTACAATTTTGTTGTGCAGGTTAAAATTTTTTCTTTTTGAAAAGAAAAAAAAATCCAGAAGAGATCAAAAAGCAATACAGTTTGGAATAAGGTTAGGATTTTATAAAGTCACTCTTTTAAATATGACATCTTTTTTGTGAATGTATAAATTCTTGGTGAATAATCCCACTTTTAAATAATCATTTTTCATATAGGCACAATCTACCACTAAAAAACTTGGCAGCTCAGTGTTTCCCATTACAAACCAAAGGAAGTTCTACCAGCTCCTTATTTATTATGAAAGGTACAGTAAAAATAATTGGTCAGTTTCTGTATGGAACACTTATGGCCTTAAAAATCTGCTATTAAAAAAAAGACATTCGATTGGGGAAAAAATCAATTAGAAGTATGAGGAAATGGGAAGGATTTCAGCAAAACCACCTCTGGTTGACTTTTAAAACATTCCTACTCATGTTATTGTAAAATATTATTTAGTAAGAGTTATTTTAAGATAATGATTTTAAAAGGAAATAACACAAAATTTCATAAGATGAGATAATACACAAGTAGTCAACCTGGGAACATCTGATTATATTGGGAGGTCACTTAAGACCCAGTCAAATGTTGAGGAACACCTACACACAAATACGCAGCTCTAACTCAATTAATCCTCAATACAATCTTAGGAGGTGCAAAATATTATCTCCGTATTAAAAATGAGAAGGGGTACCTAGCTGGCTCAGTCAGTAGAGCATGGGACCCTTGATCTTGAGGTCATGAGGTCAAGTCCCATGTTGGGCATAAAGCTTACATTAAAAAAAAAAGTCACTAAAACTGAAAAGGAAAAAAAATCTGGACTCAGAGAAGTAAAATAATTTTCCCCTAGTGTAATTCTGGCAAAACTGTCTTCTGGGTCTAAACCCAAAGCTCTTTCCATTGTACCATTTCAACTCTGTGACTGAAAAGGCCAAGATGCTAAACATCAGCAGTAAAGGAAGATCAGTGGCCATTAGAATTCTGATGGATTAGAATTCAAGATGAGAGGGTCCTCAGGATCTGGTTCCTCAGAGAAGAACTGATGGACATGTGACTTCTTTGGTTTCAGTGCAAGGTATAATCAGTCAATTTATATAACATGAGACAGAGCCAATGATGGAGATAGGGCTCACTTGAGGTGAGCAGAAGGTCTGGTGGGAGAAAATAGGGTGAAATCAGACATGAATACCCTTCAGAGTCTCCCATCTTCTTTCTATAGGTTCCTGTTGTCTCTGAGGGAGTGACACAAAGGATAGGATCCATCACAACTGTTTCCTTATTCCCTGATGACTTGTGAGGATGGAGCAAAGACCTTGAACAAGGGACACAAATCTTCTTCAACCAAACGTCCTCAACTGGCTCATCTCATCTTTGCACACAATTTTACTCTTAAAATGTTGCCTGACAGAAATAGGCCACATCTAGTAATGATTTTGTATGACTCATTAGTCCCAGGGTAGCTCAGCTAAGGACTTGGTAAAAAATAGTTCAGATAAATTAATGAATGCTAAATTCATTATAGGTTACTATAAAACTGATAAGGTATGGGGAAATGCTTTCCCTTTTGATCTTTAAATCACTGAGACAGAGAATAAACTAAGTTTTTAAATGCATCTATGACTTAATCATTGTAATAACCAATGATTAACACTTTTGCAAATGCAGACTCAAAGAGATGAATAATCTTGTCCAGGTTCACAAAGCCAGAGAGCACTGAGAGTAGGATTTAGATATACTCAGTCAGGTTCCTATACCCTTGTTCATTAGTCTCTTTCCTTCTGCTTCAGACAAAAAAAGATTACAACATAAATACACACACACACACACACACACACACACACACATTGGCTGCCAGCATCAGGGGAACAAATCAGGGAACTACATAGGCTATGGGTCTTCTGCTTGAGACAATTTTAAATGCTCAAATTTTCCTCGCGAGTTCAGTATGAAATGGTTGTGTTATTTGGAATCAGTCTAAATACACAAAAAGTACTATCAGAAAATTTTCTACAATAGCATTATCACTAAATGTAATTGAATGCTCTATCACTGTACCTCAAGATACCTCATCCTAACTTAAAAATTCCACTTAAATCACAACCCAAATGAAACTACTTCTCTGTACTGTCATTCTGAGTTTCTAAGGAAAACTTGAAAATGCAATCTCATTACAACAAACTCATCTCTGCAGATTATTTTGTGAATTGGTATACTTTTTTTCTTCAGCAATTTGCACCAATTAAAAATATTATCATGAAAGAAAGAAACCCCATCATCATGCCATATTTTTTATTAGCTTTTGTGCTCAGGAAGTCTGGTTATGAATCAATAAAGGGAGTCCATGGTGATGTTCTACCCCACACTTAATCTCTTTGGATCTTATATTCTCTCTCTTTCTTGATATCCTCTCTCCAGGTTATATGTGGTTCCCCTTCGTGTATAATGTGCGATTTTCTTTCACAGTTCACGTTATTTCTTAAGTATAATCCCTTTTTTTTTTAGTGCTTATTTATTTTTAAGAGAGACAGAGCATGAGTGGGGGAGGGGCAGAGAGAGACAGAGACAGAATCTGAAGTAGGCTCCAGGCTACGAGCTGTTAGCACAGAGACCAAGGTGGGGCTCAAACTCACGAATGGTGAGATCATGACCTGAGCTGAAGTTGGATGCTTAACCAACTGAGCCACTCAGGTGCCCCTGAAGTGTAATTCTTGATTAATACCATTCTTTCTTACCAGAATGAAAGTGCTATCAGGGTGTTGACTCTACTCCTAGCACCTTCTTGCTCAGTAGCTCAATAAGTAAATATTTGTTGATAAATAATAAACCCATTCCATAAGGATATTGTGAATTGAAAAAAAAAAAGTGCCAAAATGAAAGTCTTTTGTAAACTGGAAAAAAAAAATGCTTTATAAATGTAAGCTCTTCTTGATTACTGGTCTTTATCTTTTCAATCAATATTCAAATTAAGGGGAAGTGGTAGTAAGTATACTGTCAAGCTGGCAAGTTCCCCAAAGTTTCTGGGCTTAACAGAGCTGGCAGTTTGCAAATGCTTCATCATCTCTGTGGGGAAGAGGAGAGAAAGAAGTGATTCACCTCTCCTGTTACCCCTGGGGGACAAGCAATTCACATAATTGCTCCTGTAGGAGGAGAGAAAGAGGGAAAAAAAAAAAAAAAAAACAATTCCAAAGGCATGATACTGGCCACACAATATCAACTTCTTTTGGGGATTCCTACAACTACTGCAATTTTTAGGGGAGGCACTCCTGGGCTCTAATATTCAAATTAACTGAGGATATCATTCTATAGAGCAAAAGTTCTGTAGCCTATAATTTATTTTCTGAAACCCATCTACCTAAGCACCCTTGAGAAGAAATAACTTAATTCCATGTCTTCAAGTTAATCTAACTACTAAAGTCACAAAGACTGGCAATAATCACCTTAATCATTCCAGCTAGCATTGTTAACAAAGTAGGGCACAGAGAGCTGCAAACAAATGCATGGCACTCAATCAATCAGAGCTGAGAGGAAGTACTGTACACCTGGGGTAGGTTTAGAAACTGATTGAAAACTGTGTGAGCAGTAAGCCATGAAGATTGTACCTCCCGGGCTCCCACCTCTGCTGAACAGTGTCAACATGCCTAACTTCAGGACAGGCTATTAATTTCGATTAGGGATCTGACTCCTAGTCAAGCAAGGGCAAAGCAGAATAGGAGAGGTCAGATAAGAGGAAGCAAATTCCTGATCTATTTGCACTGGCACCGTGGAGAGGTCATGATTTGGGAGCCAAGTGGGAGATGCCTCTGTGGTCCCCTCGATGAGGGAAATTCCCAGAAAAAGCCAACTCTGAATATGCATATGTGGAGGCAGCATTGTTAATCATCACCTTGCACATAGAAAGGGACCAAACCAGCACAAAGTGCTTATCCTGAAAACAGATGATGTGTCCCTTTTCCCTATCCGGATGCAAATTGCTTCTGCAAAGAGCTGACTTCATTATAAAGAACTGGTATTGCCTGAATTTCAGAGGACAGTCACCAAGGAGCAGTGACCTTCTGTTTGATCTGAATATCAGCTTATCTCAGTGCTGAATAATGCATGTTATATTTATGTTCTAATTTAAATATTGCTTAATATTTAACTTTCTGTTGCCCATTCACTGTGTTAAAATAAGTAATTCCTAAATAATACAGATATCATGTGTTCTGCAAATGCAGTCCTGTTGATGTTGGCTTTCTCAGGAGAAGTAGGTGAACCTCAGTCATTGGAAGACTTGGAATCTGGGACATGTTACTTCATCAACTCTTGATCACCCTTAAAAAGAACTTTGCAGTATATGTTGTGGAGAACGCTGAGGGAATTTCTTTTCTTCAAAACCAGTCTTAGTGTTAAGAAATGAACTAAGTTTTAAGAGGGTTATTTAAAACTTCGATCATGCTAATGGGATTTTTAAAAACCCAATAAAGACGTCATCCTGATTTACTTGCTCTGGCTATTAGTTTATTAAACACTTTATTATTTGTCCCTTTATACACCATATACTGATTCTAAGTGACAGCAAACATCCAAATGAAGAATCGATTAAAAACTTAGTGTTTCTAAATACCCAACATTGGAGCAAAGAAGTTGACAAAAATTCTAAATGATTTAATTACTCTCCCATTTTTTTTCAAAGAGACACTGTGCTTTGATTTTAATATAATATTAGATACTGCATAGATATCTTCAATAGAGTAGCATTTGCACTGAACTTGGAGCCCAAATACATTAGCAAATCCTTTCCCCCGCCCCCCTAAGGGAGGGCATGGGTGATTCATTACTTCTGGATGCCAGTGTACTCATCTGTAAGATAGATGAAGCCATTGGATGAGGTGTTCACCCTCCTTCCTTTCTGCTCCTGTAGTCCTTGGTTCTGATACTAACTGTGGCACTTCTAGTAGATACAGATGGAACCATAGTCCCCATTTCATTGCTCAGAGTCTAAGGGACTAACTCAAGAGCATATACAACCTGAGGAAGCAGCCAGGCGTTGAAGACATGATTGCTAATACCTAATTCAAGATTCCTCTCCAATGAAACAGTGACCTGAAAACCTGATACATTTCAGATTGATGAGTAACAGAGCCTCCACAAGTAACTCAGAAAGATTTAAAACTGCACGATTTCTAATTCTATCATCTTTAAAGATCATAAGGCAGAAATAAAATGAGATTTTAAATTATAGTTGGCAACGTGTTTCAAGTTGAACCTTTTAAAGTCTAAATCATATTTGGACAAAATTACTGACATAAGTAAATTAATAATTCACCTGAAAAATCACAGTGAAACATTATTGAACCGCAAAGACAGCCAGTACCATTCTTGTGTTAAAACACCAAATAATGTATCTCCTTACCCCCAGCACAGATCTTTTTATTTACAAAATTAACTATGGCAATGAGATTTAGAGGTTTAAGATACAGACTGGGGGCGCCTGGGTGGCGCAGTCGGTTAAGCGTCCGACTTCAGCCAGGTCACGATCTCGCGGTCCGTGAGTTTGAGCCCCGTGTCGGGCTCTGGGCTGGTGGCTCAGAGCCTGGAGCCTGTTTCCGATTCTGTGTCTCCCTCTCTCTCTGCCCCTCGCCCGTTCATGCTCTGTCTCTCTCTGTCCCAAAAATAAATAAACGTTGAAAAAAATAATAATAAAAAAAATAAAAAAAAAAAAAGATACAGACTGCTCTACTGTGCTTTAGTAGCACTGTGGCCACAATTATATTTAGAAGCTTTTAAATTAAAAAAATGTTAGAGCCTCATATTTGTCTTTTTAGCTTAATTAGTTGCTAAGTACCATACTGGAGGTCACATTCATGACACAGGCTAGTGGTTGCAAATCAGCCTCTCTAAAGGATTCACAGCAATTCTTTAAATGAGATATCATAAATGCCCCATAACAATGCATTTAATTTCAATTTAATAGAATCACTTTGATATGTTAAATAGCAAAAAAGTGAATCCAGTGCCTACATAAAGGGTTCTAAATTGTCAATTTGGTTCCCCATCTTCTCACTGGCCTGAGAGGGAAAAAAAAAAAACAACACATTGCAGGAACACAAAAAACTAGCATAGCAAGCATTACTATTCTACTTTTGGTAACATAGCTACAAATGTTCTCTCTGAATGAAGGATGATTTATCCAAGGTGAAAAAGAACATAGTTTGTCTAATGAATTTAAAACCTGAAGTAATTTTCTTGTGAAAGCTGAAGCTAAAATCACTGATACCCAAGCCTCACAGGGCTGGCTCACAAGTTTGCCTGAGGGTGGTAATGGTATAGAGAAGGCCAGTGGCAAGGATTTATTTTTCCCTCCCCTATGTACTGCCCAGGGGGAAATGGCAGCACATGAGTTAAATCTCAAGTCCCAAACTGTCACTACTCCCTCTACAACGGCTACTATAACGAATTCTATCGAGCTGTTGGTCCTTGCCCTCAAAGTAGTTTACGGGGTTCTACTTTTCAAAATAATTACTACATATGTGACAGTCCCAGTGCCCGGTAGTTTACATGATCTTAACAACCCCACACTTATTTATTATCAACTCTGTTTTAAAGATGAAGAGGGGCGCCTGGGTGGCTCAGTCGGTTAAGCGTCCGACTTCGGCTCAGGTCATATCTCGCGGTCCGTGAGTTCAAGCCCTGTGTCGGGCTCTGTGCTGACAGCTCGGAGCCTGGAGCCTGTTTCAGATTCTGTGTCTCCCTCTCTCTCTGCCCCTCCCCTGTTCATGCTCTGTCTCTCTCTGTCTCAAAAATAAATAAACGTTAAAAAAAAAATTTAAAGATGAAGAAACTTAGGTCCAGGCTAACAATCCCACAGCTAATAATGTATGGAATCTATATTTGAATGTAAGTCAGTTTGACCCCACCACCTTTTCCACAACCTAGACTGTATCCAAATGGTAGGAAATAATTTCTATAGTCTGCCTCATATCGTCATTCTGTACCTGAATGCTGAGGAGTGTGAAACATAGGTTTACCTCGATTGAGTGTCGTGTTATGCATCCTTATAGATGACACTTAGAGCCATATGTAGAGTCATGATGTGCTTTCTTTCATAAAGGGAAATGAAACCTTTGGGGGAAAGAAAAAAAGAAAGAAACTAACCCCTATGTTGTCATTCTTCCTTTAATGTGCCTGGCAGAGTGTCAGCCTCTCAATGAGCCAAACTTACTGAAAGTAGCTTCTCTTCTCACTGCCTCCACCTCCTCATTTCTCAACTCACTGCAATCTGAACTCTACCCCCACTTGCTGAAGCCATTCTCTAATTGCCAAAACCATCTGGTACATCTTACTTGGCCTCTCTGTAACATTTGGCACTGGCAACCATTCCTGTCTCATGAAACCATTGGTTTCTCCATTGGTTTCTGGCTTTCCTCCTTCCTCTCTGGCTGCCCTTTCTCTGTTTTCCTAATAGGCTCTCTTTATCCATCTACTCCAAAAATGTTACTGGCTCCCGAGTTTCATTTCCTAGACTGTGTATATACTCTATATATTCAACCTGAGTGATATCATCTTAATGCTGATGATTCCTACTGGGAAAACATTCTCCATGGGTCTCATATTCTTTCATGTTCTGTGAAGTAAGGCGCTGATTGTCCTTTGTCTGAAACTACCATCTTAATAGAGAACAACTTTGAAACGTACACATAGTGTCTCCTCCTGAAAAAAAGGCAGCCATGCTTATTGCCTGTTGTGAGGCTGGGGTTCCCTATGATCAGATTTCCACTCCAATAATGCAACCCATGGGGTAATAGGTGACATTTTCGAATCACCCTGTGGAAATGTGAAGTAGTACAAACCACAGTGATACTCTGGTTATTGCTATTGCTGTGAGTAATAAACTGTCGTTCATTTGGATCCAGGAGTTTCATATCTTCTATCACCATCCATGATCCATGAAACTGTGGCAAGCTAACTTGTTAATTTGAAAGTAGAATAAAATATCAGAGCTTTTATAATTCTTAACGCTTTGTACCAGTTAGAGTTAACCAGTTAGGTTAATCAGGTCCTACTCCTAGAGAATGAAGTAGTGTCAACTTCTTCCAAAAGACATGGACTGAATGAGGAAGAGGTGGCCACCTGAAATAAACTAGAGTACTGTTACAAAGGGAGGAAGGGGCAATTAATGCTGGGTAGGCAATTATCAAATGTCTTTTGCACTCCTGAATCTATACCGCTGAGTATACTTGATTTCCAGACCAATATTTGCAATTGTTTCATGGACATCTCCACCTGCCTGTCCCATAGGCACCTGACATGTGGCATGCCTCTCCTTAGTCTCTTCCTTTTTCTGAATTTTCTGTCTTGGAAAAGAGCACCAATGACCGTACAGTCAGCCAACATCCAAATATGAAAGTCATCCTGATTTCTGCATGCCTCCTACCTCTATATCTAAAAAATTACTAACTCCATTTGGTTCTATTTCCAAATAATTTTTTGAATTATCCTCTTTTTTTTTTTTTTTTACATTCTCACCAGGATTTTCTTGATTCAAGCCATAATTGCTCCTCTCCTATGTTACCATAATGTCACCCCAACTGGCATTTCTGCTTTTGATTTTGCCTGTTTCTAAATTATTATACAAATTATTGTTAGTTTTGTTTTGGAAAATAAAAATCTTAACTTGTCTAAAACATATTTAAAGTATTTCCCATGTCATCAGATAAAAATATATCCCCTAATGTGGTCCTTTAAGATTTTCACTGTAGCCACTCTCTACAAAAGTTTTCCAAATATACCCAGCTGTCCCTTCTGTATGGAATGCCCTTCCCTCCAACAAATCTGAGTAATTCCCACTTACCAAGATGCAAGATTGAATTCAAGCTCCAAAGAGCACTTTGTTTTATGATTCCAACAAAGGCTGAGCTAAGGGGCTTCTGTGTTGTACCTTTGCTGTCTGCTGTCTGAGCCTGGAACTTCCAGCATGTGTTTGTACTATACTACATATCAGACTTTCTTTTCTTTCTCTTTCTTCTAGTAGACTGTAAAGTCCTTAATCGTGGGAGTCCATCTTGAACATTCATCCTCCAGAATAGTGGCTAAACTAGAATGGAGACTCATTGTCACTGAATGCTGAGTGAAAAAATTATGTTTTTACTTACAGTGCATTGAGAGTTGGTATTTAGCTTTGCAGCATAGCCATGCTTGTTGTCTACAATGCCTGTATCACACCAGTTGCTAAACATTTGAATTTTTTTAATGTTTATTTATTTTTGAGAGAACGCAAGCAGGGGAGCAGCAGTGGGCAAGAGACATGGAATCCAAAGCAGGATCCAGGCTCTGAGCTGACAGTACAAAGCCCAATGCAGGGCCTGAACTCCCAAACCTTGAGATCATGACCTGCACTGAAGTCGGACACTCAACGGACTGAGCCACCCAGGTACCCCTCAGTTGCTAAACATTTTGAGTGACACTCCTTAGTACATAGATATTATCCCTATACATGTTGTTTGACATGCAGGATTGCTAATCCCATGTATTAACAACTTGTATTAATAGCTTGTTCCAGTGATTGATTCTTGATGATGTCAAACACATTAGGCCTGTGGATGTGTGATTTTAATGCAGTCAGGATGGTGCATGCCTCCTACCTCTACAGCTAAAAAATTACTAACTCCATTTGGTTCTATTTCCAAATAATTTTTTGAATTATCCTCTTTTTTTTTACATTCTCACCAGGATTTTCTTGATTCAAGTCGATTGTTTCGACTACAATGCTCAGCTAGAGTTTACCAAGTGGAATAGTTAACATCTTGCTAGCAGGAGGAATAGAAGTGGTTAATCAGTCTGACCAGTAGGTACACCCAAGGAGCTCAGAAACACCATTATTACTATCTGTCTACTGACCATCACTCATTCCTTTAAGATACCTCTATTAGTTTTAGAATATATTTCTGCTAATTCCATTGATACTCATAATTTAATGATAAAAAACAATTAAGAATAATAATAATAGCTAATATTTAATTGTACCTACTATATGCCAGGCACAGCACTAGACATTTTATATTCAGTATCACTACTGTTTCACTAAATTCCCTTAACATGACTGAGTATTCTCATTATCTGTATTCACCAGTGCATTGGTGTTCTATTGCTGTGTAACAAATTGCCACAAACTTAGCGGCTTAAAACAATACTTACTGTATAAATCAGGACTCTGGGCTGAGTGAGGCTGAGTTCTCTCCTCAGTGTCTCCTAAAGCTGCAACCCAGGTATTAGCATGAACTGTGGTCATCTGAGGCTTAACGTCCTCTTCCAAGCTCATGTCTTTGAAACTGTAGAACTCATGGAGGCCAGCAGGAGAACCAGTCCCACACGTTCAATCTCTCTGATCTCTCTGTCTCTGACTTGTAACTCCATATTTCAAGAGTTAAGGTGATTAGGTCAAGCCCATCTGCATGATTTCACTTTTGATTAACTCAAGGTCAACTGATGATAACCTTAATTACATCTGTAAAATCTCCTTTGTCATGCAATGTAACATAATCATCAGAGTGACTCTTCATTCTATTCACAGGTTCTGTCCACACTCAACAGGAAGAAACTATACAAGGGTAAGGGTCATTGAGGGTCATCTTCTAATTCTGCCTACCACAACTAGTAAGGAACCTTATTAGAGAAATTTTGTTACTCAGACAAGGTCAAACATGTACGAAGTACAGAGCCAGGTATCAAAACAAAACCTTTACTATTCAAAGGTTATGATACTACACACTATAATGTTTTTCTGATCCTGAGGAACCAGAGCTTTAATAATCAAGTTTGAATATTTGAATCTTCACCCCTAAGTTCACTTACTTTTAGAAGAGAATAGTTTCTCATCTTTATTAAAGTCTTTTAAAGATCAATATCAAATTAACTTCATTCTAAACTCAGTTGCTAGAATATTTTCAGAAAAGTATACTTTTTATCAGCTCATTCCTTTTGTAGCTTTCTCTTTCTTGCCACATCAAATTCAAACAGTCTAACCTCACCCTACATTTCCATCTTTATTTCAACTCCCTCCTACCATGCATTTCACTAGCCCCTCCCTGCCACATGCATTATAGCCCAATAGGAGTACATACTGTTTCCTTGGTCTTTGATGTGTTTCCTCCTTCATATCCCTTCTTAAAAATCTCAGCTCCGTCTCTTCCAAGAAAACTTTCCCAATTCTTTCTGCATACATTGATCCTCCCCTTCTAAGAATTCCTATTACATTTAAAGTCAGCAGCACATACATTAGCATTTGATTATTCTCTAATTTTTCATGGATATTTGTTCTATTTTCCTAACTAGTTTTTAGGTTGCTTTGGGCAAAACCATCCTATTCTCCTTTGACAACCTCCACATTCCTGAGAACAGCACAAAAATCGCACTGTAGGCAGTCAATACATATAAGTTGACTGATGGAGTTCTCCCAAGTTGGATTCTTTCTTTTCAACCAAGAAAATTTGCCTAATGTTTAGAAAGCAGCTTTAGCTCATCCAAAGATGCAAACTGTTGTCATTATGCATTCAGTTTGGTTTTGGACATCAGTACCAGGAATCTGTATGGCCACATGCCTTCTCATTCTGGAATAGGCTACTTCTTCCCTGGGGCTAACGGCATCAGCCCAAGCTTACAGAAAAGACTTTTCTGACATTCCATTTACTTGCATGCTGTTCCCACCAATTACTCCCAGAGCTTTATTTTGATTAGGAATAAGAAGACATGATATTTGAGGATTTAGATTTAAGTTTATACACAAAGTTAAAACAGGACATCAAAATTTGTTTGCTTTCTCAACAAAAATATTAGGCAACGTAGTGATACAAGATGCTCAAAAGATGCAAGAAGTATAAAGGAAAAAAAAAGCAGTGAAAACTACTTCTATGCCATGCTGGATTCTGAATTGATTCTAGCTTTCTGGGGAAAAGCTCAGCATTTACAAGAGGGTTCAGGAAATGGTTATACCCAATTTCCATCTATCATTTTTCCTCCACGGAATCTAGAGTTTTGATTTAAGTCATTTGTGATAATGTCAGGGAAAAATACCCTTCCATGTTTTTGAGTAAACACACACAAAATGAAAGACCTCTTTCTGCTGTATTGGCTACGAAGAGAGACAGAACTGTATTGCTGTGGGATTTCTGAACCTTCCTTAAAAAATCTCCCAGTCCTCTTCTCCCACCCTGGCCAGTGAGAACATAGTAGACTAATAAGAAAGAAGAAATAAGTTTATTACTCACCATTCTGTAGGGATTCAGTATTACTCAGAGCTAGAATAATGAAAACAATTTAATATTTTATTGGCTATTTCTATAACCACAAAAGCAGGCAATGCCACACAGTTCTGGACTCGTGTTTAACATCAAGGAGAAGCACATATGCAACCCTTACCTCAAATATCAGGTCTAAACCTTTGACTGGATCCTCTCCAGGCATTTCTTTTGTTTTTTGTTTTACTGGTGAGCATTGTGTGGCTCTTTTATTTCTAAGCTCTTGAACGCTGCTTTCCCCCAAACTAACTGATCTGATGCATCCATTCTAATTATGTGTTTTCATACAGACATTCCAGGCTGCATCTGTGAAAATCAAACGGGAAGATTCTCACTCTGGACCTCTTAGCATAGAAACTGGTGTTGGCCTTGGTTTTGGCCTTGAAGAGATACATAGTGGACAGGGTAATAGCCAACAGAAATTCTTAAGTTTGTAAGGCAACCATCATTCAGCAGACACCGAGCAGGTTGGGTGTCTTATTCCTTCTTTCTGGGCACTCCTTTTACTAAATGAAACAAAACAACTCATAAGGATGTAGACAGTGGGGAACAGAATGAACCTTTATTAAGCGGCTTTTATGTAGCCAGAACTATGAAACTAGCTTTAATTTGGTATTTTGACCTGCCACAAATGTTTGAGGTAGGTATTAATATGAACATTTTAGAGATAAGAAGATTAAGCCTAATGGAAGATTAATAACATAGGTAATAAAGGTTGGTGCCAAAATTCAAACACTGCTCTCTTTCTAACTCCAAAAACTCTTCTGTTTCCACCATTATCACACTGTCCAGTTTTGACCGGCTTACCCCTGTTTTAATGCTGAGCTGAGATGGAAGGAATATCCAGCAAAGCGAAAGCTAGAGTACTATTTTTTAGAGTTAAATAGTCTCAGCATGCTAATGAGCTCCCTTAGTCTAGTGTCAGCAAAATAACACTGTTAGAAAAATTATTCACTAACTCCTCTGTCTGACACAAAGTCCCTTTTTAATTTCCCCCTCACTGAGTTCTGAAAAAAAAAAAAAAAGAGTGCTCAGATACAAGTGTCATTCCTAGTCTTCCCAAGTTTTCATTTTATTTTTTAGCTCTTTTCTATTTCTATTTATTTCTATGACGCCTATCACCATGGTGTCTAAGTATCCAGACAAACACATTAAGCTAAAACAAAACATATGAGAGAATTGAAAAGAAAAACTTCCCAGATCGCTCTCCTCTGGAACTGAGTTCTGTTGATTTAGAGATAGCTGATTGAGTTGTGAAACCCTGGGGCTATGTTGCCAGTGATAGGAATGGGCTTTGGTAGCAATTTGCTATTATTTAGCCATGAAAATGATGATTTACCTACAAGCCATTTTTGGAATACAAGAGAAAATGAAACCAAATACAGTAAAACATAGAAAGTAACCCATTTTGATCTTGTAAATTATTCACCTCTGAGAATAACATCCCAGCACTCCAAGGATACCAGAGTGGAAATAAGGTGCCCAGAAGAGATGTAAGAACTGTGCCTTCTGTTGCTTTTTCTGTTCCTTTTCAGTTTGCTTATCCAAGTCATACCACTATGTATATATAGCTCTGAAAATGAAGAGCCCACACAAAAGTTGTCATTACAGAAATAAATAAACTACTCCAAATGATTGGGCCGTATAATTGTAGTCTATATAACTCTGATGCAAATAGCCATTTTTTTTTAAACTACAGGAGAAGGAAGGTGAAATAATGGCACTGGAACTTGTGGTTAGGTAGAATGAACATTCTATAGACAAAGGAAGTTTGCTATCTAATATTTTACAAATACTTTTCAAGTCTTGTCTTTTAAACGTTTGATACCACCTCCCTTCCTACATGCTTCACCACACATGTATGCAAACACACACACACACATTACCCTTTATTTTCTGGGGATCAGAGTCATCATAATACTGCTTTGGCTGCTTTTTAAAGATGCATCTACATGACCAAGAAAGAAATGATCAGCAGGGGCATCTGGGTGGCTCAGTCAGTCAGGTGTCAGAGTCTTGATTTCAGCTCAGGTCATGATGTCATGGTTGTGATATCCAGAGCCATGTGGGGCTCCACACTGACAGTGTAGAGCCTGCTTGGGATTCTCTCTCTCCCTCTGTCTCTGCCCCTCCCCTGCTCATTCCCTCTCTCTCTCTCTCTCTCTCTCTCTCTCTCTCAAAAATAAAATAAATAAACTTAAAAAAAAAAAAAAGGAATGATCAGCATCCTGATTGACACAAACCTGGTGTTTCTGAACCAAGCGCAATGGAGTAATGATCTTTTTAAACACAAATCTCACTGTGCATTTTCAACAGCTTTTTTTTTGACATCAAAAGCAAAATCTTCAAGGTGGCCTTCTATGTCTTATATGATTTGGCTGTGGCACCATGGCTTCTTCTAGCACCACTCTCTCCAGCTTTCTTCCATCCAGAGCTTGAATAGACCAAGCTCTTCTCAACTCATGCCCTCTGCTTAGAAAGTTCTTCCTTTCTCTCTGAGGTTGCCTTTTAAAACTATTGCGAACATTGTTTATTGACTTTTCTAATTAAAAATGTAATAAATGCTCTTAAATAAAATTTAGAAAATGCTGAAAAGTTTAAACAAAAAGAATGTAAAGATAACAGGTTCACACACAGAGTCAACTGCTCTTAGTATTTGATGTGTTTCTTTCTCCTTATGAACTTATTTCCTAATAAAAAGTGTGACCATCTTGTGTTTTTTCTAATATTTTCTGGTGGGTTGGACATAATTACTTCTTTTTAAGTGCTACTAATAATTCTTTTTGAATTTTTTTAGAACATTTTTCAACAAGTATTTCCTGAATGAGCAAAATCAGATGTAAAGAGTACTGAGTAATTCCTCCCTACATTTCTTTTATTGCCCATCTTATACACTAACTACTCTGTCTCTCAACTTTTTTATATAACCTAAGATTTTATACCTCAATTTTTAATATTTAATATTTATACCATAAGGTTTCTCTTTTGATAATTATTTTTATTCATGTATGAGCTAAGTGTATAAAAAATATCCCGAAACCTATATTTTAACTAATGTTTCCCTAGCTCCTTTATACTTTGACTTCCTTTTTGTTGGGTGTTTTGTTTTGATTCCTTCTGGGTCATCTGAACTACAATATCAAATAACATTTTAAATCAAGCTGCCTAAGTAATATCTAAATTCTTAGCCTCACACAGTTGAAAAAGTCCTTCTGTTTACATTAGAAATAAATTATCTCATTTTGTGTTTCCAATTTTAAAGCACAACTATTCTTCCTCAAATTTATATAACCTTTGCTTTGTGTCTTAGGTATGGAGGTAATGTCCAAAATCAGCTCGAATTCCTTCTCTTCTACTTAATTATTATAGCAAATTTCTCTTATCACGATATTTCAAAAAAGTTTTATCTGAATGCATTTTGATGTGGTTTCTTTTCCTTGATTTCATTTAAAATAAAATGAGATTTGTCAAACTCCATGATTAGGAATTATTTCAGTTCCTGGAAATGTTATTTGGCTATAACTTTTCTTATTGTTACCATTTCAATTGTTCTATTATCTTCCTTAGGGAAACAATCTTTAGGTTGAATCTACCTTTCATGCTATTTGAGCTCACCATTTTTTTTTTCCTATTCTTTTTTCTCTAACTCTCCATTTTTATCATTTTATTCTCTGCTCTTTTGGGAAAATTCTCAAGTTTATTCTCCGCATCACTAATTCATTTTCCACATTGTCAGTTCTGCTCTTTACTGCATCCATTAGGATGTAAATACTGTTACCATATTTTAAGTTTTCTTGATAAACTTCCTTGTATTACTGTATCCCTTTCCTTTGTGGCTTATAACATCTTTATTTCCATCTGTTTTAGATAGGTAGGTAGGTAGGTAGGTAGGTAATAGAGAGATGATAGATAGATAGATAGATAGATAGATAGATATTTCTCTACATTTTCCATAGAAAGATCCTGCTTTCTTAAATCCTATTAGGAGGTTAGTATGTGCAACTGTTGATGTTTAGCAGTCTTGATCTAGTGAAGCTTAGAGCCTCTGCTGCCTCTAACTCTCTGAGCAGATGGAATATATAAAAACTAGAATCACAGATTAGTGCTCCCACTGCTTTTTCTGACTCTTGTTTTTCCTTAAATTCCATGAAGCAATTAGTCATCACCAGTGACACTTGCCCCAAGAGCCCCACCCAACAGATGCACATCCAGTTTATACCTTGTTGTTTTTAAGGAGTTAAAAGTCACCAATTGGATGTAGGAATGGAGGTACTAATTTAAGAGGTGTTATGCTAAGTGCAACAAATCACATAATCACTGTAATGCCAGCCTAAACTTAACAATTAGTTTCCTTCTTTTTTTTTAAAATGTTTATTCATGGGGCGCCTGGGTGGCGCAGTCGGTTAAGCGTCCGACTTCAGCCAGGTCACGATCTCGCGGTCCGTGAGTTCGAGCCCCGCGTCGGGCTCTGGGCTGATGGCTCAGAGCCTGGAGCCTGTTTCCGATTCTGTGTCTCCCTCTCTCTCTGCCCCTCCCCCGTTCATGCTCTGTCTCTCTCTGTCCCAAAAATAAATAAACGTTGAAAAAAAAAAAATTAAAAAAAAAATAAATAAAATGTTTATTCATTTTTGAGAAAGAGAGAGCATGAGCAGGAGAGGGGCAGAGAGAGAGAGAGAGGGACAGAAGATCCAAAGCAGGTTCTGCACTGACAGCAGCAAGCCCAATGTGGGGCCTGAACTCAGGAACCATGCGATCATGACTTGAGCTGAAGTCAGACGCTCAACTGACTAAGCCACCCAGGTGCCCCAACAATTAATTTTTTAATTTTTTTTTCATGTTTTATTTATTTTTGAGAGAAAGAGAGAGACAGACTGTGAGAGGGGGAGGGGCAGAGAGAGAGAGAGAGAGGAAGACACAGAGTCTGAAATAGGCTCCAGGCGCCAACCTGTCAGCACAGAGCCCGACATGGGTCTCAAACTCACGAACTGTGAGATCATGACCTGAGCCGAGGTTGGACGCTCAAACGACTGAGCCATCCAGATGCCCTCAACAATTAGTTTTTTAAACAAGGTTGTATCACAATTGATTTAAAGAGTACATGTAAAGTAACAAAAAAAATATGTTAAAATAGATACAAAAACTTCCATGTTAACCATTTTAAACTTAAAAAAAACTGTTTTTTAAATGTTTGTTTATTTTTGAGCAGACAGAGAGACAGAGAGACAGAGAGGGACAGCACCAGAGGGGGAGGAACAGAGAGAGAGAGAGGGAGAGATACACAGAATCTGAAGCAGGCTCCAGGCTCTGAGTTGTCATCACAGAGCCCAGTTCAGGGCTGGAAGTCAGTGGCCATAAGATCATGACCTGAGCCGAAGTCAGACACTTAACTGACTGAGCCACCCAGGCACCCCCCATTTTAGCTATTTTTAAGTGTAACATCAAATGACATTAATTACATTCAGTGTCGTTTAACCATCACCAGTTTCTATATCCAATTTTTAAAAATCACACCAGAGATTTTATAAACATTAAGCAGTTGCTTCCCATTTCCTTTTCCCCCAAGACCCTAGTAAATTCTAATCTACTTTCTGTCCCTACAATTTTGCCTATTCTAGATATTTCATACAAGTGGCATCATATATACAGTAACTAAAAAAATAATAGAACAGATCAATGAAACCAGGAGCTGCTTTTTTTAAAAAAATCAATAAAATTGATAAACTTACCAAAAAGAAAAGAGAAAGGACCCAATTAAATAAAATCACAAATGAGAGAGGAGAAATAACAACCAACACCACAGAAATACAAAAATTATAAGAGAATATTATAAAAAAAACTACATGCCAACAAAATGGACAACCTGGAAGAAATGGATAGATTCCTAGAAACATATAAAGTACCAAAACTGAAACAGGAAGAAATACAAAATTTGAACAGATCAATAACCAATCAGTAAATGAATCAGTAATCAAACAAACTCCCAACAAAAGTCCAGGACCAGATGGCTTCACAAACAAATTCCACCAAACATTTAAAGAAGAGTTAATACTATTCTTCTCAAACTAGTCCAAAAAATAGAAAAAGAAAGAAAACTTCCAAATTCATTCTATGAGGCCAACATTACCCTGATACCAAAATAAGGTAAAACACCACTAAAAAAAAAAGTAGTACAGGTCAATATCCCTGATGCAAAAATTCTCAGTAAAATACCAACAAACTGAATTCAAAAATACATTAAAAGAATCATTCACCATGATCAAGAGGGATTTATTCCTGGGTTGCAAGAGTGGTTCTATTTTTACAAATCAATCAATATGATACATCACATTAATAAGGAACGGATAAGAACAATATGATTATTTCAATAAATGCAGAAAAAACATTTGACAAAGTACAACATCATTCATGATAAAAACCCTCAACAAAGTAGGTTTAGAGGGAACATACCTCAGCATAATAAAGGCCATTTTGAAAAACCCACAGCTACTATTATCCTAAATGGGGAAAAACAAGAGCTTATTCTTTATGGTCAGGAACAAGACAGAAATGTCCACTCTCATCACTTTTACTCCACATAGTACTGGAAGTCCTAGCCACAGCAATCAGACAGCAATAAGAAATAAAAGGAATCCAAATTGGTAAGGAACAAGTAAAACTTTCACTATTTGTAGATGACATGATACTATATATAGAAAACCTGAAAAACTCCATCAAAAAAACCTGCTAGAACAGATAAACGAATTCAGGAAAGTTTCAGGATACAAAATTAAAGTACAGAAATCATTTGCATTTCTATACACCAATAATGAAGCAACAGAAAGGGAAATTAAGAAAACAATCCCATCTACAATTGCACTAAAAGCAATATGATTCCTAGGGATAAAACTAGCCAAAGAAGTGAAAGGCCTGTACTCTGAAAACTATAAAACTGGTGAAAGAAATTGAAGATGGCATAAAGAAATAGAAAGACATTTCACACTCATGGATTGGAAGAACAAATATTGTTAAAATATTTATACCACTCAAAGCAATCTACACAATCTACATGCAATCCCTATCAAAATACCAACAGCATTTTTCACACAGCTAGAACAAACAATCCTAAAATGTGTATGGAACCACAGAAGACCCAGAATAGCCAAAGCTACCTTTGAAAAGAAAAACAAAGCTGCAGGCATCACAATTCTGGACTTCAAGTTATATTTCAAAGCTGTAGTAATCAAAACAAAATGGTACTGGCACAAAAATAGACACACAGATCAATAGAACAGAATTGAAAACCCAGAAATGAACCCACAATTATATGGTCAATTAATCTTCAACAAAGCAGGAAAGAATATCCAATGGGAAAAAGAATGTATCTTCAACAAATGGTGTTGGGAAAACCAGTCAGCAACATGCCAAAGAATGAAATCGGCCACTTTCTTACACCATACACAAAAATAAAATCAAAATAGGATAAAAACCTAAATGTGAGACCCTGAAACCACAAAAATCCTAGAAGAGAATTCAGGCAGTAACCTCTTTGAGATTGGCTGTAGTGACTTCTTTCTATATATGTCTCTGGAGGCAAGGGAAACAAAAGCAAAAATAAACTATTAGGACTACCTCAAAATAAAAAACATCTACACAGCAAAGGTAATAATCTACAAAACTAAAAGCCAACCTATGGAATGGGAGAAGATATTTGCAAATGATGTATGTGACAAAGGGTTAGTATCCAAAATATATAAAGAATTTATGCAACTCAACAGCCCCCAAGAAATATTACAATTAAAAAATGAACAGAAGATATGAATAGACATTTTTCCAAAGAAGACGTACAGATGGCCAATAGACACATGAAAAGATACTCAACATCACTTATTATCAGGGAGATGTAAACACAATGAGTTACCACTTCACACTTGTCAGAATGGCTAAAGTCAACAACGCAAGAAACAAAAGGCGTTGGCCAGGATGTGAAGAATGGGGAACACTCTTGCAAGGCTGGTGGGAATGCAAACTGGCACAGTCACTCTGGTAAACAGTATGGAGATTCCTCAAAAAGTTAAAAATAGGGGCGCGTGGGTGGCTTAGTCAGTTAAGCGTCCAACTTCAGCTCAGGTCATGATTTCACACTCCGTGAGTTCGAGCCCCGCGTTGGGCTCTGTGCTGACAGCTCGGAGCTTAAAGCCTGCTTTGGATTCTCTGTCTCCTTTTCTCTCTGCCCCTCCCCCTGCTCATGCTCTGTCTCTCTCTGTCTCAAAAATAAATAAAAACATTAAAAAAAATTTTTAAAGTTAAAAATAGAATTACCTTACAATCCAGCAATTGCACTACCAAGTATTTACCCAAAAATACAAAAATACTAATCCAAAGGGATACATGCACCTTGATGTTTATATCAGCATTATCTACAATAGCCAAATTATGGAAATGTGCTTAAGTGTCCATTGATTGATTAATGGATAAAGAAGATGGTATGTGTATATATATGAAATATTACTTAGTCACAAAAAAGAATGAAATCTTGTCATTTGCAACAACATGGATTGAGCTAGAGAGTATTACGCTAAATGAAATAAGTTGATCAAAGAAAGACAAATACCATATGATTTCATATGATTTCCCATATGTGGAATTTAAGAAACTAAACAAATGAGCATAGGGGAAAAAAAAAAGAGAAAGAGAAAAACCAAGAAACAGACTCTTCACTAGAGAGAATTAATGGTTACCAAAGGGAAGGTAGGTTGGGGGATGGGTAAATAGGTGATGGGGATGAAGGAGTGCACTTGTGATTAGCACTACACGATGTATGGAGTTGCTGAATCACTATATTGTATACCTGAATCTAATATTACACTGTATATGGACTGGAATTTAAATCAAAAGTTAAAAGATAAAAACAAGTGAAATCATACAACATTTACCCTTCTGTGTCTGGCTTTTTCTACCTAGCAGAGTATTTTCAAGGTACATCCATATTGTAGTATTGTATTTCATTTTGACATTTTTATAACATTTCATTATAAGGCATTTTATGATATATTTTCATTGTGATAACTATTTGGGATAAATATTATAATAAACTCATTTCAAAGATTGAGAAAGTAAGGGTCAGAGACAGGAGGCATGAAGGATCAGGTCTTCAAACTCCACAAAGCTAATTCTCCCTGCATTTTGTCATTCTCTTTCTCCTCCTTTTCTAGAGAATCTGTGCATACACTATCTCCTCCGTTGGCATGTATTTCCTCTTTGTACACTTTCACTTTGTACATTTATTGCCTATTATGTATTTAAAGAATTTTTTTTACTGTTTATTTTTGAGAGAGAGAGAGACAGCACAGAGCCCTACGCAGGACTCAAACTCACGACCTGCGAGATCATGACCTGAGCCCAAGTAGGATGCTTAACCGACTGAGCCATCCAGCCGCCCCATTCCCTTGTAGATATTTAGTCTGCTGTTACAATTTGTGACTGCTGTGTGACTGGTGGTTTCCTTGGTTATAGTCCAAACATGTAACCAATGTTTTTACAGGAATTAAAAAAAAAACAGTATATATTTTGCTCAATTATCTTTAGAAAGAAAAAAACACAGTAAACAGTACATACTTTGCTCAATTATCTTCAGAAAATCTGATACAGATTGCTTGTAGAAAGACTTTATTTTTTTAAGTTTATTTATTTATTTTGAGAGAGAGAGTACACAAGCTGAGGAGGAACAGAGAAAGAGAGACAGAGAATCCCATGCAGGCTCCACACTCTCAGTGCAGAGCCCGATAAGGGGCTCAAACTCATGAACTGTGAGATCATGTCCCGAGACGAAATCAAGAGTCAAATACTTAACTGACTGAGCCACCTAGACACCCCTGCAGAAAGACCATAAAGAGTCATCATTATTAACTGGTACCAAAATATAAATTTTGAAACATTTTAAAAGGCCATGACAAATATTTAGAAACTGTTCTGGTACTATACATTTCAAGTAAAGTGAGATTCTAAATTTGCAGGAAGAAACAAAAAAAGTATAAGATATTATTATTATGTTATACTATATATTTAAAAATGAAATGTACACACATGAATAGGACTGGGTCATTTGCTTTTAACTTCTCAGGGAAGGGTGACCCCAGTTATTTTTTGAAACCTCACAAGATATTTCTGATTTTAAAATGCCATCTGCTAGCATTCCATTGAAACACCTCCAGATTTCTCAATAATATAATTGTTATAATTTTTAAAAAAGGGCAAAACATAAAAAAGGAAAATCTTAAAATTAAGACTGACAGCAAATATATTGCCATAACTTCTTGGACAAATTATCCTGGATTACATGGTCAGTGGAATGGATTGAAAAATGTAATTGATGAAAACATTTGGACTAGGCCCAATGAGAAACAGAGAATTATGTTGCATCCCACCCCACTGTCTGCTCCCTAGATAAGCAATACATTGCATCTAGCTGGAAACTAGAATGTGTGTGTGTATATATACATACATACATATATATACATATATATGTATATATATGTATGTATGTATGTATATGTCTCCTGAGGCAAGGGAAACAAAAGCAAAAGTAAATTATTGGGACTACATGAAGCTAAAAAGCTTCTGCACAGCAAAGGAAATCATCAACAAAACTAAAAGGCAACCTACAGAATGGGAGAAGATATTTGCAAAAGACATGTCTGATAAAGGGTTAGCACCCAAAACATATAAAGAATTTCTAAAACTCAACACCTAAAAAACAAAAAATCCCATTAAAAAAATGGGTAGAGCACATGAATAGAAATATTTCCAAAGAAGATTGTACAGGTGGCCAACAGACACATAAAAAGATGTTCAGCATCACTAATCATTGGGGGAATGCAAACAAAAACCACAATGAGATATCACCTCACACTTGTCAGAATGGCTAAAGTGAGAAAGACAATAAATAACAAGTGTTTACAAGGATGTGGAGAAAAAGGAACCCTCATGCACTGCTGGTGGGACTATAAATTGGTACAGTCACTGTGGAAAACAGCGTGGCAGATTCTTAAAAAATTCAAAATAGAAGTGCCATATGATCTAATACTGGGTATTTACCCAAAGAAAGCAAAAATACTAAATTGAAAAGATATATACACCCCTATGTTTATTGCAGAATTATTTACAATAGCCAAGATGTGGAAACAACCTAAGTATTATTGATAGTTGAAGGGAAAAAGAAGATGCAGTATGTATATATATAATGGAATATTACGCAGCTATCAAAGAGGATGAGATCTTGCCATTTGTGACAATATGGACGGGCCTATAGGGTATTAGGCTAAGTAAAATAAGTCAGATTGAGAAAGACAAATAACATTATTTCACTCACGTGGAATACGAAAAACAAAACAAACAAACAAAAGGCAGAATCAGATCTGTAAATACAGAAACAAACTGATGGTTGCCAGAGGGAAAGAAGGTGAGGGGATGGGCAAAATACATGAAGGAGAATGAGAGATATAGGTTTTCAATCATGGAATAAATAAGTCATGGGAATAAAAGGTACAACACAGAGTATATAGTCAATGATATTGGAATCATACTGTATGGTGACTGATGGTAGCTACACTTGTGGTGAACATAGCATAACATATAGAGATATCAAATCACTATCTTTCACACCTGAAACTAATGTAACATTGTGTATCAATTATACTCAAATAAAAAACTTAAAAAATAAAATTAGGCTGGTATTACAGTGATTGTGCAAATACATGAACAAATCAATTAATACAAATACCATAAAAAATATCTACGTAATGCTCGTGTACAGGGTACTGGTCACCATGGCTACGAAGATACTTGAGAGACAGTCATTCACCCAATTAAAAGATAATCCCATCTATCATTTTAAAATGAGCGCTTGGGATGTGCCTTCTGATTCTCTTGCAGTAAGAGGTATGCAAAATGATCTATTACATAACTACTCCATATGTGAGCATCCCTTTGAAAGCTATAATGAAAATGGGTGCTACAGCATATATTTTCACCACTCAGAAAGCATGTATCATTAGAGCATAAATAAATCTCCCTATTTCAAAAACTTATTCACAGTCCTAAAAGGTGCTGCTTCCATCTGAATTCCCCATCAAGTCTGAGGGTTACAGCTTTCCCCTGGTGTTATCAAAGCAGCTGGACCTGATGGAATCTGGGGAGCAGTACTCTTGACTTGCTTTATTGGCTCCTCTCCCTCACAATCCAACATCATCCCATTTTCACTTCAGCTTTCATGAAGCAATCTCATTCCCAATGGGAGTGACTGAGATCACCATCCCATTCCCCATAGTTAAACCTATCAACAGTTCCATGATGAATGCACTCCCTGCACAGATACAAAATTGTGATGGCTTCAGACAAAGACCTTAGGAGAAAAGAAAGTCATAGTTAATTCCCCAAACTGTAATAATTTTCATTTGTTGAATATTTTATCTCAGATGAAACATTTTATTTGTCAAAGTCACTTCCTTCCTAGTTTGATAAGTTAATTTAGACTGTGTCAACCCAACTTTGTGTTGAATTAGTATTGTATTTTTTATAGTTATCTACTTGGTTCTAAATATGTAATGAAAGAAGTCTCCTCTATTAAATTCAATTCAGCAAGTATTTGGGGAAGGTCAAATTAGAGAGAATGAAACCATTCTATGAGTGTTAGAGCAGGCTGGAGATAACAGCACCAATCCCTTGACCCTACAGATTTCACGTCTAGGTAGAGAGATATTACTCATATATTTGTATATAAGTAAAATCTTAGGAGAAGTAAGGTTTCCCTTGAATATTCTAATTTTGTAGAATTAGGAAAATCTTGGAGAAAGAAGTGGCATTTATGATTGGTTTCATGGCAAGGTTAGAATATTTATCACTGCCCATTTAATCTAGGTCATCAAGGTCATCAAGGATAATAAAGACTACCTTAGTTACCTGTGTCCCTGGAAGCAATAAAGTTGTTGGTATAGGATCATAGGCATATCCTGAGTGGAAAAAATACTTTGAATTTGTGCTTCTTATTCAGAAGTACGTTCCTAAGTCACAAGGATTTTTATGAGCCATTCCTTACGGTATGCCTTATTTCTTTTACAAAACTGACTCAGGGACTGAGAAGTTGAAACATGATCGAAGTTGGATGATATTGGATAGTGCAACTAAATCGAGTTAGAAGAAATGAGTTTGAATCCCAGCTGTTTATTAGCCAGGTGAATATAAATGAGGTATTTAGTCTCTCTGAACTTCCAGTTCATCTACTGAGATTAGAAATAACAAATCATGGCACTCAAGGTCTGAGAAAGATTACATAAAGTAACATTAAGTCTTTTACAAAGTAGAAATTCAAAATATGCTAGATGAAGTTGAATTTGATTCAGCATGACTCATGTTTCCAAAATAATATTTTATTAATAAATAAATTAATGAAATAATAAATTATTATTAATAAATAATAGCACATATGTATTGACTATTGATTGTGCATCAATGTCAAAAATATTGTATTCCATGAATGGTCTCATTCATCTTCACATCGACAGCAACTCTGAGGAGTAGCAAGAAGAAACTGACACTTTGTGGTATTTATTTGCCTGAGCTGGGAAATAGAAGAGACAGCATTTAAACACCTGTCTGACTCCAGAACTTTTACAGAGAATTGTAATGCAAACTATTTCCTAGTGAAACAAACAATTGCAAACTTCTGACTCTAGTAAGAATATAGCATTTTAATCTGTTTTTTGTTAGGGAAGATGTTTTCACTCCCCCCAAGGATCCTGCTTATCCCTTAAAGCAGAGTTCTGGCTTTCTTTAAAAGAACTGCTGCTCAGGCTTTCACCTCCCATTTCCTTTGTAAGGAAGGCATCTCAGGGAGGCTGAGGAACCGGGATGTAGACCTGGCTTGATATTGCAGCCCCACCTCTTCCACATGATCCCCTACCCAGTGTGCTCTGCCTCTACCTGGGAGGATTGTCATTGCCCTGCTGCTCTGTGACCGGGTAAGTTCTACTCAAGGTGAAAGAGTAAGAAACCAGTATTTGGCCTTGGTTCCAAGCTATCTGAAACAACTGTAATATATTGATCCCTATCAAATTCCATGTATATTTATCAGCTGGTTCAACATCTGGAGGAGACAGAGGCATGATGAGCAATTAGTTTCAAGCCCAACACATGTTGAATCTGGCCAGTTGAGTGAGAATTTTAAACACGACTTAGAAAATGAACGATAGTGAATGAATGAACTTTTTGCATCCAGAATCCACGTTTTGCTCTTTCTGAGGGTATATGTAAACATGGATAAAATGTGGTCTGAGTATAATTAAATTTTATTTTAAAAAATCAAGAGGATGTGAATTTAATGCCTCTTAAGCATGCATGTATTCATGATAGTATAATATCTCTTAAGCATGTGTGTGGAGAGAGAAAGAGAATTTAAGATGAAGAGTCTCTAGAGCCAGTCAAATCCTGATTCCAGCATTGTCGTGTGTCTGACCCTCCAATCTTTAAGTCACTTAGTAACCCAAAGTCTCAGTTTCACATCTATAAAACTGGAATAATAGTACTTCACTACAGAATTGATCTGAGAATCAAATTTGTTGACAAATAACTTACCACAATGTTTAATATACAATAAGGACTCAGTGGTAGTTAGTGCTATTATTATTATTATGCTATCATTATCATCATAATCTAATAAATAAACCTGTCATTTTTTTCCACAGAAAAATGGGAGAAAAAACTAGTTTAAAACTCGGTAAGAGAGCACTGTGTTCAGCATTTTAACAGACATGTTAATAACTTGTTATTCATCAAGCTCATTTAGAATAGGATCAGTAAACCACCACTATTTTTGTCTTAAGTTCTTGCCCAAGATCTTTTCAATCAGAAAAAGGCATAATACTTAAGAGAAATTTATTTTTTGTTTTGTTTTGTCATATTGATAAAGTAACAAATGCCATTTCCAGAAAAAAATTTGGTTTACATTTATGTTCCACTGAATTTTCTTTCTTTCCTCCAGAAACATTTTGATAGTGAATACTGGTTATAACCTTTCTCAATACCCCGTGACCACTATTATTACTGCCCTTTCAACTGTGGCCAATTTCAAATTTAGAATTTAAGTGACAGTCACTACTTTGGCTCCTAATTACTGAAGATGCTGTGCTAAAATTCAGACTTGGTTGCTAGGAAATAAAGTTTTAAGGGAACATTTCTGGTATCTTTTGTGTTTATGTTGACCCTAAAAAGTAATGCGAAGCATGATATATTTCCAGTTGGTCACTAAAATAAAATCCAACCGCAAAAGGAAAGCAATCAGAAACTATTCTCGCATTCAGACGGTATCAGGGGAACCTGTGTTTTTCCCTTTATTTTGTATTAGTATGTCTGAAGCTGCATGGTGAACTGCATAATTGAGAGATTCAGAACTAGGCATTTTAAATAATAATATGTAGCAGTTGTCAAGGTAACTTGGGAAGGGTATTGAGGAATTTTTTTTAACGTAAAAGGAAATAGGAACATTCTCCTTTATTGTTGGTATCAATGTTTGTGCTTTATGCATTGACCTTGCAGAATGCAAAATGTGGTGTATTTATAGTCAGTAACTACAATAAAATCTTTTATCAGACTTCAAAGGGAGCAAAATCTGAAAATGTTCTAGCGATCTATAATACTCTATGAGACTCTTCTATTAGGATGTGTCTCTGTTAAATTTTAGCTGAATTACAAGTGAGGCAGGTAAAAGATATTGTTAGAAGATACTATAGGACTATAAGACAAAATAAGTTGCACGGGAATTTATAGACCTATTAAGCATTGCACAATCAGAGTTTTTATCAAAATCAAAACTTGGACAAAACTTCAAACTATCTGGAAAGACACTAGTGAATACTCCTATATCTATATTTCTTTATATTTTTTAGAAAATGTGCATGCCAGGCTCCCTTCTATGTTCTGTACCTACTTACTTGATCCTCAGAACAATGTTGTGGAGGAGGTCCTATAATTATCCTCACTTTAGGAATGGGGAAACTGAGGGATGGAAAGATTAAATAACTCATTCATCATACAAGATAGAAAGTGCCAGAACTACAATTTGAACCAAGGGTAATTTCTCTTTCAAAGTCTGTACACTTGATACTGTAGTTCCTCTTATTGTGGAAAGGGCTGAGGTCCTTTATTTCCTAAGCATTAGTCTAGTGAAAGTAGAAATATTCTCTAGTCTCTGACCTGTGCCTTCCCTTTGTGAGTGTTGATGGCAGAATGCATGTGCTCCCTGCTGGGGAGTCATGGAAGATGTGCAGTCTTACCACGTTGGTTTCAGAATGTGTTTGGTTTCACCCTTAGGACTTAGAAGAGAAGAACTGAGCTGATTGGGTCTTTGGGGATATTTTTTGTTTTACCAGCTTTAGCAGAGCTGGCTACTACACCTTCAAAAGCATGTCAGACCCACAGGCAGCCTCAGCTTGGGTGTTTTAAAACACTACCACTGACTGAGGGAAGACATGTTTGCTATCTGTGTTGTCTTGGAATAAAACAAGATATTTTGGGGCCAGTGACAAATGTTTTTGTAGAGCATAATACAAAACTGGTATTACTCAAATACTGGCTGGTCTTACTCAAAGAAATTTGGACAATGGAATTAATTGTACACATCAGAGTGAAAATAAAACAGTTCATAAGAAAGAACACAGAAAATAGGACAAATAAAATGCAAATGAATTTAACTAAGACAACTGACTTTGTGAGTTACACTCCTTGTATTCTCTTAAAATAATCGCCCAAGTACTTGGTTTAAAACTGATATAACAAGGTTTTGGTGGATAAACTCTAGCATGCTACCCAGAGGAACTGGAAACTTTGACAGAAATTATTGTAAATATAAAGAGCTTATCCACTCACATTAGTGAGTTTAAATTAAACTATCTGTAGCGTTATCATATACTTAACTCTTTAATCTTTCCTACGTAGGGCTGAAATATTTAAGCACTGGCAAAAAAAAAAAAAAAAAAAAAAAAAAGTCAACTCTCCATGTAAGTAAAAAGGTAGTTTTCAAGGATTTTAACAAAAATATAAATACGAAGATAATTATAAAATTGGGGTCATGAAAGTCTTCATGGTTTGTTCTACAATCAAGGCTTCCAGATTCTATGAAAGTCCTCTGGGCTGGTGTAAGGTCTTCTGCCTGATTTTCTGGAGATCCCAACTGAAGTAAGGATTAAGATGGAGAGGCACAGCTGCAGGCTTTCAAAGAATGGCTGAGGTTGGAAAGAGACAACCGAAACCAAAGGCTGGTTTCTAAAGCAGGTTTGCTTGGTTTCCATCCTCATGGAAGGGATTCCTTCTGATGGGATCTTGCAGCATTTCAAGATTGGGGCCTAAATGAGAATGTGTGTCTGTGTGTACATATGTGCACATGCGTGTGTGTGTGTGAGACAGAGACAGAGAGACAGAAACAGAGATAATGAGAGAGGGGACAGAGAACGCAGAAGAAAGAACCACTCAAACATCATTTTTTCCCTCTGTGAACGACTATTCAGGACAACATGATGACCATTATTTCTCAGACATAGTAAGCGCATTTGACTACATTTTCAAATGTTACCACTTCATGTGACAAGTGTCAAGCATAGGTCAATCAGTGACCCCTGTATATTCCAGAACTTGCACATGACCACAAATGAGGGCCTGAGAATTTTAAGAAAAAATCCATACCTGGGTCTGAGGTTAAACTCCCTTAACAAGCCTCAACAATCTTAACCAGTGCCTACTGCCACACTGGGGCCTGTGGCCCCAGATCAATGGAATGTGTGATAACAAAAGGGTTTTGCCCCTATGCAGGGCTCATTGTAGTGACTGCAAGGCAGGGAGTGGCTGTTGTCTTCCTAAGGAATCTCTCCAATCTGGAGTGAATTTCAGTCATTTACCAAACATGCTCCACATAAATTATTCCAAACCATGTTTACTTACTTGGGTCTAAAATCCTGTAGATGGACAAAGCACACATGGCCACAAAAAGAAAAAAAAATCCTGATTGGAGCCCAGCCCGGTGAACACAACTTTTCCTTCTCCAAGAAGTTAAGTCCAGATTTTAACCCCATGGCATCAGATGTCGCCACACAACAGAATATATTAAATTACCAGACTTTTTTTCTTTTTGGTCAAAGACATGTAAATAAATGATCAGGAGAAGAAAAGCTAATATAAAAAAGAGATTCACAGATGAGTTTATCAAAAACAGAAGAAGAGTTCTATGGTTCTTAAAAATTGCGTCCCAAGCTTATTCTCCTACAAGTTTAAACACAACAACAAGAATGATATCAACTTTTTTTTCTAACCTGACTATAAAATTTTAGGGATTTCCTAGTTGTTGTTTTTTTCCAAACACCTTCTAAGGGAATTGGTAATAGAAAAGCTTCTCTCTCAGGTAATGAGATGCATTTCTACTTGATTCCTCAGCTCATTCAACTTGAGATTTTTAAGGCCATATTACTAACCTACAGGACTGTTGTGAAGAATTAATTAAGCAGCATTTGCAAGATCCTTCAAGATGTTCAACATAAAAGGTGCTAAAGAAGAATCAAATCTGGTATCACATAACAGAGGGGCCTCCAAAGGGAGACTTCCTTCTACTAATTTTTTCCCTTAATTCACACCAAAATTCAGAATTTGGTAAATGCCAAGATATTGTCTGGAAATACTTGGACAATGAAATTCTGATGTTTGTGATCTGAGTTCTTTCTGGCTTGCTGTTGGTATTGTATTCCTATTAGGGCATAAATAACACAGCACCCCAGGACTATAGCATTTCCTTTATAGTTTTTCTCATTGAGGGAATATTTTGGTTCAAGAGCAAACAAACAACCCAAGAACATTACAGCAGTCTGGTTAAAAAAAAAAATCTATCCTCTTGTTCTTCTCTAACAGGAACACTAGCTCATTTTCAGTTTTGACTGTTCTTCCTATTTTCCACATCATCAATGAAAGATGAGTTTCTTTTCTCTTTCATTTGGAAGATGTCTGCAACCATAACCTCTGAAATCCTTCTTGCGAGTCTTCAGGTCTGTTTGGATTATTTACCTTGTTGCACAATTTCCAATCATTTTGGCTCTGTGTTATGCAGCCCAGAATTATTTGTAAGGTCCATCAATGTGTGGTCCTGAGTCACTGAAGCTCCTATTTCCCATTACAGGATTTTAGGAGTGTGCACAGCATGAGGGGTAATGTGCAGGCTAAGGCTGCAACCATCAATAATTCTAGCAAGTTAAATTTGCTAAGGCAGGTGTCAGACCCTACCATGCAAGGAGATATGGCCCCACACGAGCAGAGGGAATGATAGCAGAAGGATTTTTATCCTACCCACTACTCACTGTGGAGAACAGACAGAAATCCTATGTACTTGTCCAAGGAGGCACCACCACACTAAGTTGAGTTTCCATGCTGCCTTTTATCTCTGCCTTTGTCATACAGAAAAGGGAAGTGGCACATAGGTCAATACCAAATAAATAATAAGCATTCAATTGGTGTTTGTGATGATAAGCCATTCAGTCAACAAATCTTGTTGAGCCCCTATTTTGTGCCAGATGCCTTTCTCAAAACAAGAGTACTTCAGTAAGAAAAATAAACAAAGCCCCTCTGCCCTCATGGAACTTACGGTCTTACACAGGGAAAGGATGACAAGTGTCCTCAGAACTCGATAAGCACAACTGGCCAGTTTCAACAATTTAGGCCAAATGCATGGCAACTTCTCAATAATAAAAGTTTGGATGTTTCAGGCTTTGTTCTCCAGACAATAGCTGCAATTCTCCTTAACTTTAGTTGCAGCCTCACTTCTAATAGAGAAGCATCCAAAAACATTTATGTTGAAACTCTGCCCAAGGACGCCTAAAGATAGAAGCTCTAACTGCGTTTGGATTTGAAGTCAATGTAAAGTGAGTCATGGCCTGGTCACATGAAGACCCTCCCCCAGAGCCTGTGCTTCTTCACTCTGTCTTCACAACTCTGTCATCAAGGCCATTCAGCAGGTGACTGCCTTGGCACATTCAGACTTAATGATTACTCCAGTTCTTGTAAACACTTCATCGACTCTTCGGCTAAAGTCAAGATTGATTATGTCATCCATACTCCCTTTATCAGCTGATTCATTTACTCTTTTTAATAAAAGAAACCAATATAGGTGTGTCGAGGAGGATTTATTTTTAGAGACTTCAGTAGATAAGCTCAGAGTCCCCATGTTTCTTCATCCTACAAGTTTGTAAGCAAACTACTGTTTTGTGATGCCTCATTGTATGTCTCACAGATACGTTTGCAGTTTGATACCCTTGTTAACCAACAGCTCCCCAGAAGGTTATGATGCTCAAAGAACTCTGCCCTTCCAGCATCTTCTTACACAACCACTGCATTCAACTTAAAGGGAAAACTTTTATCTTTTTTTTTTAATTTCTGGGGGCCTTTGTGTTTAGCTGAGGCTGCATGTTTTCATGAAAAATAGAATTTTTTCATGAGAAATAGATTCTCAATACTATGGAAAGCCACACTGGCATATTTTGGGATTAATTTCCTAGTAACAATGGATTTAATACAAAACACACTTCTATTGTAGCAAAGAAAGAAGCCAAAGGGAGCAATATGCATTTTGCAGATTCTGCCAAACAAGGCAGTGTTTGTTTATGCTTTAGAGAAAATAAATTAATGTGTTTTGTTTACATTTGCATACATCTTTCTAAAAACACATGCAACACAAAACAGTTGTTGTTGTGTTATTATTAATATTTTTGTTATGGGGCCTTTTCCTGGCAGTCCATATGGCTTCCTCTGCATGGCTTTGCCTTTATACCCTGGAATTAATCTTTTAGCCATTTCTAACTTGCCATGACCTATGTCACCTAGATAAGAACCCTAGAAAGCACTGACTTCTGCTATGGATTAACACTGCCACCATATTTCATGGAGATTTAACGTATCTCTCCCATAAGATATATCCATCAACTGCATCCAATTAAAAAATTGGTGAATTCTTTCTAAAGAGTTACTCAAACTGGGCACATGACTACTTTCAAAGTTTGGAAAATCCAAGTTAACAGTCAACATTCTCATCCCTTTAAAGAATTTTGTCCAATGTGTATATTCAGTCCTAGGTGTTATCCAAAAGGATTTTTTTCTCTATACACCAAAAAGTCCTCTTCCTGATATTTCTTTCCCTTTATAATAGCCCTTATAGTAAAAGATCATGTTTTTGCCCCTATTACTTCCTTAATGTCTTTCCCTCTGTGCAATTCAAATTTGGTCACAAGTATGTGACCCAAACACACAAATTGGTCATTACTTATTTTCTAAAATCCTGTTTAACAGTTTTCTTCCTTTCCCCTTCTTCTTTTCCCATTTCTTTGCTTCCCCACTCTCCAATACACATGTATATATATTTGTGTATATATATATATATATATATATATATATATATATATATATATATATTTACAGGGTTAAGTGTGCATCTGAATTACACAGCTGTATATTTGTGTGTACATCTCTAGCCCTATCCACTAAGAGAGCCAGGAATTAACAATACTTTAGTAGCACTGGTCACACTAAATACCCATATCTTGGTTTCTAAATATTCTTCTCCACAAAAATGAATCTGGGTTCTCTGGGAAATTAATGATTTCAGAGCTAAGGCAGGGAAAGTACAAAATGAACCTGAAACATCCAGCAATCAAAAAGTGAGGAAATGCTCAAAGAATGATGGCAAGATGTCAAAAAGACACAGCAAGAGACTGCCACTGGCCATATCAGGAAGGGGTTGAGCATCAAAATAATAATGAAAATCAAAATAATAATAAAATACAACCAATTAAATTAAGTTGGAATCTATGAGTCCATACTAAGACAAATAAATGCAAGAAAAGCAAAAAATTGTTTCTTAAAATAAAACACCAGCTAATAAGTGTAGAAGAAATTATGGAGGTAGAAAATTGCCATTAAGTAGGCACCATAGTGGCAATTTATTCAGGCAGGTTGGAGGATGGTTGAGGCCAGAATAGTGTGTACTCTCTGAATATCTTCTTACAAAATACTAGTCAATTATAAAGGAGGATGACATTACAATGGGGAAATCTGCCAGATATCACTATGGCCAGATGATCAAACTTAACATCAGCAGAGATGTGGTGGATCAATATTCTGTGCCCCTGATATGATGTACTGGAAAAAAAATCATCTTTCCTGTAGTGTTTCTACCAGGAGAGCATGACCTGAGTCTGATCATGAGGAAACAACTTAAGAAGTTTAAGAATTGTACTCTTTAAGAATCAACCAAGGACATAAAATTGGGAAAGACCATAGAGCTGTTCCAGTTTGGAGAACAAAGAGATATGAGAACAAAATGCAGTGAGTGTTCCTGAATGGGATCCTGCACAAGAAAGGCAGAATTATATAGGGACAATTGCCAAATTTGACTGAATCTGTTGATTAGATGGTAGTATCATATGAGCATTGACTTCCTGATTTGGAGGTTTGTATGATACTTATGTAGTAGAGCATCCTTGACTTTGGGGAAATATGCACTGGAGTTTTTAGAATTATTAGGGCTTTGTGTTTTCAATATACTCTCAAATGGTTCAGAATACCAATGTTACTAAAGATATATACTCTGTGTGTGCATGCGCGCGCACGCGTTTGTGTGTGTGTGTGTGTGTGTGTGTGTGTGTGTGTGTGTGTGTATGTGTGTGTGTGATTGTACTGAGGAGGGAGTGACAGCAACAGAGACAGAGAGAGAGAAAGGTGACGGAGCAAATAATTAAATAATAGCTGGGGAATCTGGGCAAAGAAAATATGGAAACCTTTTCAAATTTCTTATACTCTTCTATAAATTTGAAATTATTAATTTTTCTTTTTTATTGAAGTATAATTAACATACAGTGTTATATTAGTTTCAGTATACAATATGATTCAGCAATTCTATACATTACTCAGTGCCCATCAGGACAAGTGTACTCCTAATCATCATACCTAGTTCACCCATCCCCCCACCTACCTCCCCTGTGCTAACCATCAGTCTGTGCTCTGTATTTAGAAGTCTGTCTCTTTTTTTGGTTTGTTTGTTCTTTTGTTTTGTTTCATAAGTTTCACTTATGAATGAAATTATATGGTATTTGTCTTTCTCTGACTGACTCATTTCACTTAGCATTCTACCATCTAGGTCCATCCATGTTGTTGCAAATGCAACATCTCACTCTTTTTATGGCTGAGTAATATTCCATTGTATATATGTACCACATCTTCTGTATCCATTCATCTATGGATGGACACTGAATCCTTCTTCTATCTTGGCTATTGTATTATTACAATGCTTCAGTAAACATAGGGGTGCATATACCTTTTTGAATTAGTGGTTTCATTTTCTTTGAATAAATATCCAGTAGTGGAATTCCTGGATCATATGATATTTCTATTTTTAATTTTTTGAGAAACCTCCATACTGTTTTCCACAGTGGCTACACCAGTCTTCATTTCCACCAACAGTGCGTGAGGGTTCCTTTTTCTCCACATCCTCACCATCACTTGTTATTTCTTGCATTTTTTATTTTAGCCGTTCTGACAGGTGTAAGGTAAAACAAAGGAACCACTTTCTTATACCAACCACAAAAAATAAACTCAAAATGAATTAAAGACCTAAATGTGAGACTTGAAACCATAAAACTCCTAGAAGAAAACATAGGCAGTAATTTCCTTGAGATCAGCTGTAGAAACATTTTTCTAGATATGTCTCCTTAGGCAATGGAAACAAAAGAAAAATTAAACTATTGAGACTACATCAAAAAAAATATTTTGCACAGAGAAGGAAACCATCAACAAAACAAAAAGACAACCTACTGAATGGGAGAAGATATTTGCAAATGATTATCTGATAAAAGGTTAGTATCCAAAATATGTAAAGAACTTCTACAACTCAATACCAAAAATAATAATAATAATAATAATAATAATAATCTAATTAAAAAGGGGCAGACAAAAAAAAAATGGGCAGAGGACCTGAAGAGACATTTTTCCAAATGGCCAACAAACACATAAAAAGATGCTCAGTGTCACTAATCATCAAGCAAATGCAAATCAAAACCATAATGAGATATAAATTTGAAATTATTTAAAATAAATTATTTTCTTATTTCAGATAATTTTTCAGTTTTATTTATAGTCCTCTTCCCCTGGCCTGTGGTGAAAAATAAGAATGATTCTTGAGAATTCCAATAGATATTCTCTCAAACTGAATGTGTATTTGTAATCCACATTTAATGTAGAAATATCCGAGGAAGCATCTTAACCTTTCCTATATTTCTTTAAGGTTCTCTAGATTTCACTAATTTGGGAATAGGAAACTCAACAGACTTCACCAATTCAATAATAAGATACTCCACACTGAAGTTTTCCCATGGAGGGAGGAAGGGAATATGTCAATTAATAAAAAATGGATATCTAGACACCTTAAGATTTAATAAATAACATGCAGTGTACCAGACCTTTAAATTTAGTATCATTTTTTAAAAAATGAATAACATATCAAAAGAAAAGGGGAAAAGATTACTTTACATGTATATAAATTTTACATTTTTACTCATTGGTGCATTCGCATCTTCTATCACTCTGTCCCTGTAGAGAGGGACAGTGGAGTCTAATATTCTGATTTATCACATCTAGCACCCACTGTGCACTTAATAAATTATTATGTAGTTATATCTTTTCAGCATTCTACTGCAGCGTAAAATGAAAACACATGGACTTTGAGTCAGACAAGATTTCAAATTCTTGCTTTCATCTATTTCTAGATACTTGTTAAGTTGTCTGAATCTCAGTTCCTTGGTAGAGTTGTTGAGAGGATTAAACACATTTCATGAATGATTTGGATGGAGGGCAGTGGCTGGGCCATAATGGACTCAATGGATAGCAGTGATCCTTATTCCTTTTTAACATTATTACCTCTGGTCAAAGATGATAGGCACAATGAACTGGAACAAGTTGAAAATTGTGTAGTATAGAGATCCTGCATATCAAGCAGTTGGCTTTAGGGAAGGAAGAAGAGAGAAAATGTGTGTGCTAACAACAGACAAACTACTCCATTCTATATTCCTTGTTGTTGTTTTTTATCATTGTCACCATCATTATTATCACCATTAATGACATCATTAAGTCATCACTAACATTCATGCCACATTTGCTCTGTATCTGTGACATCTCATGTAGTTTTTATAACAACTCTCTGAGATGGTGCTTACTATTTTCCCTCATTTACAGAGAGATTAAGTAACTTGTTCAAAGTCACCTCGATAGTAACTGGAATTCAAACCTAAACAGTTATACTCCAAAACTGGCCATTTCAGTATATTATACCCCTGAAGGGCTCTTCCTAGTGTGCCCTCCAAGATCCATGAGGAAATAAGAGAACTACATCCATGTCTTGGATCTCATCTTAATTTTCTGGCTTTAAGATTCTTGAGCTCACTGGAGAATGTTTCAACTCAAAGATCAGCAATAGCCTCCCATAAGATAATAAGACTTAATGACTGAAACAGAAGCCTGACAGATGTCTGTGTTATGTCAGGGGTACATTCTAAGCAATGTGCAGCTGGCCATTACATTAAGCTCTACTGGCACTAGCCCTAATATTTAGAAGTAGATTCCAATCTCAAAAAAGTAGAAGTTTTGTCTTCTTTCATCAATACCAGATATGTAATGCATGGTGTCACACAAACAAGGTGGGAGATAAACAGTTGCTGAATGAATGAACTCTTTTGTACCATTTAGTCAGACTTCATATGCCTAGAAGGACTATTTGAAAATTAAATAAACATATATATGAGTAGTGCTTAGAAAACAGTATCCTGGCACACAGTACATAGTCAATAGATGCTGGCTATTATTTTATTATTATTATTATTATTATTATTATTATTATTATTATTTACTGTAAGACTCTAAAGACTTACAAAAACTAACCCATACAGTTTTCTTCAACAAATGCCTTATTTACTTCCAGAGGGTAGTTTCCATCACACTGACGCCTGAAGGATTTGCACCTGTTTGAACGTGTACATCATCATTTCTCCTTTTTACTAAGCATTAATGCCACACCTACTGGGAAAGATCAGTGTTAAGAGAACTACTTCTGCATTCCCCACTCATCTTAGAAAGCTTCTAATCCTCTGGCATGTTTCACAAGTAATTATAAGTAGCTTTATAAGTGATACCAATTCCCTTTCACCCTTGGATTCATGTGGTTTCTTAAGTTTCCATATTTCAAGCCTTGGCTGAGAATTTTTGCCAATTACTTTTTCCTTTTCCCAAAAGGTCTTCATTAATTTCTAATTGTAGACTTTCTTATCTGCACTTTTCTTGTTTAAATAAAATTAGAAATATAAATGCTCAGGAATTTTGCCATTTTATATTCATCATATTGCCATGGCCTTTCTTGTTTGACTTTAAGAATGTATTTTCTTAGAAAATTTCTTCCTCCTTAATAACACTTAACCTAACTTCACTAAAATGTGCTCATTCGGTCCTTGCATCTTTTCTGCACTTATTTTAAATATGTACCTTTTATCCTATTCAGATAAATTTTTTCACTAAGGATAATTTAGAACATTTCTTCATCTAAGACACCTTACATTTTCCTTCATTCATTTTTTTCTTGTTGTTTATTTATTTTTGAGAGAAAGACAGAGCCTGCACAGGGGAGGGACAGACAGGGAGGGAGACACAGAATCTGAAGCAGGTTCCAGGTTCTGAGTTGTCTGCACAGAACCCAATGTGGCACTCAAACTCACTAACCCATGAGAGTGTGACCTGAGCCGAAGTTGGAGGCTCAACTGACTGAGCCACCTAGGCACCCCTTCCTTCATTCATTTTGAGAGGAACTGCAACTATTTTATTTAACCAGAGTACCTATCTCCTAATACATAAATTAAGTTTTTCTACTTTTTGCATGGCTCATATTTCTTCATCTAAAATTTCCACCCTAAAACTTAAAAAGTAATGGATACCTGTTGCAACAAATTAACTACAATGAACATATATTGAGAATAGTTTTTAAAAGACATATGCAATAAAAGAGAATGATAAGCAATGATCTTTACAAACTGCAACAAACAAAATGGTATATGCCTCATGGGGCTATTGTAAGAATGAATTTATACTTTGTCTCTCTCTCTGTCTCTCTCTCTCTCTCTCCTTTTAGAAGTCTAGGTCTATGCATATTCTCCAAAACAGATTCTGCCTGGATGGTCAATCATTCAATTCATTACCTATATATTTACCTTATTTCTTTGCATTCTTACACTTTGTGTAGGCACTGTTGAAAATATCTAAAACACCACAATCTCACAATTTTTGTATCAATTCTTCCCCAAACTTCAATTATGCTAACTTTCCATGCATTAGATTCTACTGGAAATTTAATTCTTTCTTGCATGGATGTATTAGTTTCTAAGATGCAATCTCCTTTTTTTTCAAGTACTTGGAAAGTGCATGGGCCCTAGTCATTATAAACATTGTGACCCACAAACATGATGGTCCATGAGCTCTATGTTCAGAATATTAGAATCTTAATAAATGTCCCGTTTGTATGCTAATTTTGACAGAAACAACCCCCAACACTCATATTTATTTAGTAAGTAAAAAGTAATATTTAGGGTCACCTGGATGGCTCAGTCGGGTAAGTGGCAGACTTCAGCTCAGATCATTATGTCATGATTCATGGGTTCCAAGCCCTGCATCAGGCTCTGTGCTGACAGTTCAGGGCCTGGAGCCTGCTTCAGATTCTGTGTCTCCTTCTCTCTTCTCTCTCTCTCTCTCTCTCTCAAAAATAAACATTAAAAATTTTTTTAAAAAGAGTAATATCAGGGGCGCCTGGGTGGTTCAGTCGGTTAAGCGGCCGACTTCGGCTCGGGTCATGATCTCGCAGTCCATGAGTTCGAGCCCCGCGTTGGGCTCTGTGCTGACAGCTCAGAGCCTGGAGCCTGTTTCAGATTCTGTGTCTCCCTCTCTCTGACCCTCCCCCATTCATGCTCTGTCTCTCTCTGTCTCTCTCTGTCTCAAAAATAAATAAACGTTAAAAATAAATAAATAAATAAATAAATAAAATAATAAAGAGAGTAATATTTAATTATACTTTAGAGTGACAGTAAACAACTATCTGATATAAAGATATTTCCATTCTTTTTGCATCCATGTTGTGGATCATTCATGCAGTTTTACTTTTGATTTTGTTTTTCCATGATGTCCTGAGGTTTTGTAATATATCTCACTCAGACATGGATCTATTTGAAAAATTCATTTTCACACATTGATTCTGGCTTCTATTTCCTCTAAATTTCCAAGAAAAGGAGAAAAAGTAAGAAAAAGAAAGAAGGAAAGCAGGGGAAGGGGGAGAAAGGAAGAAATGAGGGACAGAAGGAAAGAAAGGGGAGAGAAGAAAGGAAGAGAAGTGGGAGAAAAGACAGGAAGGTAGGAGAGGAAGAGAAAAAGACAATAAACTACCATTTTTTAAACGTGTACAAGTGTACTGTGTTCCAGCAATTTTGAATTTTTAAGTACTTTGCCTGCATCATTGAGTTTAATCCTCACTAGGAACTTGTAAGATTTATAGCAGTTATGTTCATTGCCCAAAGTCACACAGCCATTAGGTGGCAAATCTAGAATTCAAGTCCAGGTCTATTGACTTCACGTTAGGTATGTAATCATTTCACTCTTTAATATTTCCTGCAAGGAAATACTAACTTAATCTTTCTCTTTTATCATGTAATTTAGTTCTAAAAGAATGATGATAATCTCCCACTACCTACCAGGAAAAGACCATTGGGAAGGGAAAGGTGGAAGCGGAAGCTGAAGAGGCAGCCAGGGACCGATTCAAGGAGGACATACATGCCATACTAAGGAGTTTGGACTTCATCCTGTAGGTAACGGAGCATCAGTGAAAGATTTGAAGCAGGAGTGACATCGTGAGATTAGAGTCATAGAACAACCTCTCTGGTAGGAAGCCCTATAAAGGGTTGATTATGATGGTACGACCTGGAAACAAGGAGAGTATGGAAAGGCATCTACACTAAGCAACGAGGTGATAACATTCTCACTAAGGCTAATTCAGTGATAATGGAGGAAGAGGGTCAAGTTTGCCAGTATGAGGAATGAAATCAGTAGGGCTCAATGACTTCTTAGATTTAAAGAGAGAAGGAAAATTAGAAATCATCAGTGACTCACCAATCCCCGGCCCGGTAAAGATGAAGGTGCCAACAGCTGAGACAGAGAAATGAGCAAAGACGCAAACTTTTTAGAAACAGTGTTTTCTGTTCTCTCACCTTTGCTCTTTCACTTCTTTCTGCCATTAATTCTGCAGACATATCTCCTCTTCCGGAAATTCTACCAACTGTCCAAAGCCCAGTCCAAATGCTACTTTCCACAAAAGGACTTCCCTTGATTGTATGAGGAAGAAGTGACACTTCCCTCCACTGAACTCCTAGTAAATTGATGGGTACAATTCATTTGGTAAGTAGCACATTCTGCCTTGTGTGAGGGTTGTCTGCATATCTTCCTACAGTTTGCGAAACCCCTTAGAGCTGAAACTACAGCTTTTCTTTGCATTTTTGTATCCTCAATTGATGTATTTGATATATAAATGCATCCAAATAGTTTTAAATCTGAGAAATAAAGCCTGGTGTTAGACATTTTTTGAAGAATATAGCATCTCCCACAAAGCTGGAAGCATCTTGGTAACAGGCAATAGTACTGTACAGCTTTTATGTCTCATAAGCCACAATTCAACTGTAGTACCAGTCTCGATGCTAAGCACCAAGTATGAGCCCTATTAATATTTGTAAAAGCACTTTGATGTAGATGGCACCTCTTCAACTTTTTTTTCTTTATCCAATCCCTGGAGGTATTTATCTTTCAAGGATGGCATCTTAGCAATGAACATGATCTCAGCAGATTTTGTTTATCTAAACTGTAGTCATAGCCTCCTTCACTCAGATACACAGTTATCTTCTTGCCAACCTCCTATAGTCCTTGCATTTGTATAAAGACATTTTAGTACTTTCATTTTTTTCCCATCTTTCATCATATGCTACAGAAAATCCTATCTTCTGCCTAATTTTTTTGAAAAGCTGCTAGCCTGCCAGTTTTGGCAGAGCAAACTAGGAAATAGAGTCTGGCAACAAAAAGGCACCAAGCAGCAGACAAAACTCAAGGTTTGCAAAGAAGTGATGCTCTTCAACCTGTTGTATTGGGTGTGAAATTAGATCCTATCAATGTCACACTCACCCCCAGAGCAAATGTCCCCTTGTGACAACTACATGCTGTGCTTCAAGCCAAATGACAGAATAAAATTTCCAACAATTGTGTTTTTGGAGCAGAATCTCTCCAAAAGTATCAGCATGTTATTGACTGGCCTTCAGCTACTTCCAAAGTGTCTCCGGTAACAAGTGGCCACCACCGGCTTAAAAAGCAGATGCTATGGGATAATTGGAAGTAAAACAAGCATTCACTAGGGTGATGGCAGAAATCTTCCAGGGTATAGCATAACACAACGTAAAACAGAGAAAACAGGCATGAAGTACTCAAATTATAATAAAGGAATATAAAAGACCGTATCTTCTTTTCCTTTCCTTTCCTTCCTTCCTTCCTTCCTTCCTTCCTTCATCCTTCCTTCCTCCCTCCCTCCCTCCCTCCTTTCCTTCCTTCTTTCCCTCCCCCTCAGCCTCACTCATTTACTCCACAGTTGGTTTTATTGAATGCCTGTCAACTCTGTATCAGCCATTGTGTTTAGGACTGAAAATTCAGTGGTGACCAACTCTGAAAAAGATGAGGAAGAAGGTGAAAGCAATTCTATTCCTGTAGAGATCACAAATCCAACAGAACTCAGGGAAAGCCACAGAAAGCTACACCATCCTCAGCTGGGTTCTGCAGCTAGCAGATGGCATCTATTTACACACATCCCTTAGACTTACATCCTTCTATATATACATAAAAAGAATAATCCAAGATAAGGTAACTCCATTTCAGAAAAAGAAGCAAAAGGAAGCAATAAGAGCCTCAATGCCTGTGGCTTTTACCTAAAAACCTGATTTTGCATTTGGAAAGAACTATTCTTTAGAACATTTAGAAAATTGTGACTGCTTCCAAGAGATTTACCCCAAGAGGGTAAATTTCTCTTACAAGAGCTTTAAAAAAGAGATGAATTGACCTTAGAGTGAGCTTCAACCATGGTGGTTCAGTAAAGTAGGAGGCATGGGGAAGAAATTGACCTATTCTACTCGGAAAGGAGATGTGGATATGCAGTATGTATGTAGTGCGTGTAGCGATACCTGATACAAACAGGTATCAGAGAGTCTTGAACAGCATCCTAAGATTATACATTTGTTGGAAAGATAATTCCATAATATGTCAACAGTGATCAAAAGGAAAAAGTGTTGAACATGTTCTTTTAAACAAAGTGAAGCAGGTGTCTCTATTAAAAGACTTTCAGACCCTTTATTTTTTTTTAATGTTTTTAGCATTTATTTATTTTTGAGAGACAGAGAGAGACACAGAGTGTGAGTGGGGGAGGGGCAGAGAGAGAGAGGGAGACACAGAGTCTGAAGCAGGCTCCAGGCTCTGAGCTGTCTGCACAGGGCCTGATGTGGGGCTTGAACTCATGAACCACAAGATCATGACCTGAGCCAAAGTTGGGCGCTCACCCGAGTCACCCAGGCACCCCACTTTCAAACTCTTTAAATGCAATGTTATCATGAACTTCTGCAAGACACGTATGAAGATGTAGTATGTTCTACTCTCAACTGACCATACTTTGAAAATTGATATGAAGCACTACCTATATTTTAAAAATGGCAGTTCAGGGAGGTTAATTAACTCATCCAAAACCACCAGCCAGCTCTTTTGATCCTGGTCTCTTGTTCTTCCCATTGCCTCACAATGGTCACCAAATTGCTAACTCGTTCTCTAATTTTGATGATACCCCCCCCCCCGTCCTGTTTTCATCTCTATGCTTAATCAAAAAAAGAAAACCTAATATTCCCATATTGACCTTAGTTTGAGATGGCCCCAGCTATAAAAGAAAAGAAATTTTACATTTTTTCAGAAGTAGGTTGTTAAAATCTTTGACATAAGTCTCAAATGCATCTGCCCCTGGAGAAAAATGTTAATATAAAACGCTCTATGTCAGACCAATCTAGAGAAGGCCCCCTGTGTCTTTTCACAGCTTTGCTTTGCGAAACTTATTAATGTAAGATGTGTGTGAACACATGTGCACGTGTGTGTGTAGTGCTGGCTTTTCCACTATAAACCCATGTCTGAGATCATTTCCAAGAGCTATAGATTTATTCCACTTATTCCTTCAATCACTTATTCACTTACTAATGCATACAACCAACATTCACTGAGCCCTAACTCTGAGTGCAGAGGGCTTGAACCCCACCTACATACGGGTCCACCGTATCCCTTCCCCGAGTGTGTGTGTTTATGTGATGAGAACTCCAATTGAGAGATTTCTTCCTAGAACTCCAGATCCTGTTTCTACCCACAGTTACTCTGAGCTAATTGCTCAGATATGTTTGCCTTAATGCTGGGATCCGCTCAATCTGTTGTCATTTAGCAAAAGAGTTACCCCACTGGTTTCCCAGAAGCAAATGAAGAGTGCCCTCTCCTCACACAGGGGGAGAGAAATTTGCTACACAGTGCAGAAATAAGTGCAGACAATCAGCACTTAGATACATGTAACTGAGCCATGAAAAATGATAGAGTGCAGAAAATCTAACCAAAAATCTATGCTTGGTAAGGACTGGTTCCGGTATGAAATCTAGACTAGTGAAAACTGGATTGACTGGAAGAACACATCTCCAACTCTTCCCTGACCACTCTACCACATGTTGTTGTCCCATCCCCCATCCTATTACTCTCTCACATCATCTGTTTCTTTTACTGCATGCTATTTCTCATTCTCTGAAATCTTTTTGTTTCTTTTGTTTCTTTTTTCTCTCTTATTCTCCAGAATGTATGCTACTTGAGTGCAAAGATTTTACTTGTCTTATTTCTTGTTTTATCCCCAGAATTTAGAACTTTATTGGCACACAATAGCCAATCAATAATATTTATTGAATGGATGAATGGATGAGTGAATACGTGAAGAAACTAAAGCCTTCTTTTATTCCTCTACCTCATCTTAACATCTATAATAACCTTTATTTTCTTTTTCTTGCCACTTCAAATGCTGAGATATTTAGTTGAAACTAAATAGTCCAAAAGTTACTTCAAATTCCTTTAGAGCAATATTATAAATTCTAAAAATATATATACATTTATCATATGTAATTAAACTTAATTCATTGATCAGTTGAATTGTCTAGTCTGTAAAACTGCCACCAGCCTATTTCAAACACCTGAAGAAAAGTCTTCAATATGAGCAGATACCAAAATTCCAGTATTATATGAGAGCCCTACTTTCATTTTCATCAGAAATCTTCCCAAGCCTAAATTCTTCCAGGCACCAGGCCAGGGGTTCCTTGTGAATTTCTCTAGGTGAACCAATAAACACAGAGACAGCTTGCTGGCTACATCTCTTCACAGAAGATTACTATTTCTAAAAAATTCATCTCTGTAGGCTTTGGTTGCTATTTTATGGATAACCATCAGTTATCTCCATAAAGAACGTGTGCACGTTGTACCCATCTCCACTAGCAAGGAAGAAAGGTCTCTAGAAGTAGTCTCAGCCTTCTCAAGAAGCAGGGACCACTTCCAAAACAATCACCAAGCACAGAGTCTTTGATCACCAGGCACCTGTTCATTTCCTTTCTCCACAGTTACATCAAGTCAGCCACAAAGCCCATTACGAATGCAGTTTTGAGTTTGTCTGGATGAAGTGGATAGTAATTAGTTCCTTTTACATTTGGTAATTTTGTTAACACAACTCAGTAGGTGTCTTGTTAATTTGTTCATTACTAGGTGGATGAAAATGTGCATCTCTTCTGTGAATACCAATTATTCCTAAATGAGGTAATTTCACCAAGACAGTGAAATTTCCTCATTCTTCCCTGGTTTAAGAATATCACTGCCAAGAATGAACAATTCGAAACAAAAAAATCTGTGGGAGGTAAAAACGGTGCTCTTGCTTGGAAAGGGGGGAGGGGTACACCCTATTATTTTGCAAGCTTAAAAGGAAGGAAGCCCATTTTCAGGGTGAATGGGATGTGAGGAGAAAGAGGCCGGACATGCCGGTGATGGCAGTGTTGTTTCAGACTCTGGTGGCGCTGGATCCTCAGCTGCTCTTTGCAGAAACCAAAGGGACTTCTCACTATGGGGATGCAGTAAGAATAGTGGTCATCTCATCATTTCGGGGCAATTTAGTCACGCTCCAGGATTCTCACCACCAGTGACACAGAAAAATCAGTTACAAGATCTTCAAAGAAGCTTGCAAATCCCACTCCTCTCCTGCTCAAAAACATTTCTTCTTTCTCAAGCAAAGCAGTTACGTAAGTCTCAGTCTTCAGATAACTGAATTTTCTGGATGGGGGAGAACCAGATAATGTCATGGCAATATTACCTGTAAGGCCAAGGAGTAGAATAAGTGTATCTCTGGGCTGAACATGGCAGGGAAGGAAAAGAGTCACATTCCCTTAGAACAGAGACTGTTCCTTCTTGTATTTGTATCCCTGTACATAGCATGTTCCTAGAACATAGCAAAGACGCCCCCCTCCCTCATTTCTTCCTAAACAGGTCCTGTCGTGTCCCCCTTGTTCATACACATCCTCTGTATTGAAAGGCCAGAGAAAATTAATGTCTACCCTTTAGTCAACTGATACACAACGCAAAATGATAGGGCTGGGTTGCCCTTCCCTGAGAGCCTCAGTGACTTCTACCTTGCCCTTATTCCCAACCACACAGAACAGTGAGCTTTCAGGACATCTTTGGAGTGACCCACTGGAGAACTGGGGAGATGCAGTGGCCTGGGGAACACACGAGCTGTCTGCTGCTCTGTTTCCCTTCCCCCCACCGGCTGCTCTCAAACAGCTTTCCCTATACCAAATATAGCATTTTCTCTGCTCCCTTCTCCTTAAGCCAATAATCTGAGATACTCTTTGTTCTTGGGGGAGTTAGAGTGGAGTGAAGGGTTATCTCAACATGGTGTTCTTTGTCTTAAGAAGGAGAGAGTATTGTCTTACAGGGCTCTCTCATTTCCTTGATGTTAGAATTATTCTTTGGGCTACCTTCACTCCAGTGAAAGAATAAAAGGTGGACATCGACTGTATATCCTGTTCACTACAGATCACTAAGTGATTACCACAGTATCTGGTATACAGTAGCTGCACAGTGAGTGCTGTTATATATTCATGGTGAATATTAATAGGTGATAGTAGAAACAATAATGAATAATAATTCTTGGATGATCCAAGCATTACCCTAAGTGTTTTACATATCTTACCATATTTAATCCTCAAAATAACTCTAAGAAATAGAAAACATTATCGCATTTATTTTAAGGGGGAGAAAACTGAGACACACTGAAGTGAAGTGTCCAAACGATGTAAGTTGCAGCACAACAAATATCTGTTCCCTCTGCTACCATTAGCTCCCAGAGAAGAGGAATTGTGTCCTACTTGTCTTGGTATCCCCCACAATGTGTAGTGAAGAGTCCTGCATTCAAGCAGTGTGGTGTAGCTGTTTAAGAATTCAGGACTTTGAGTGACACTATCTGCATTCGAACGCTGGCTCCACCACTTGCTGTGTGACATTACTTAACACTTCTAAGTGCCAATTTCCTCCCCTTACAGCAGAGATAACCACAGTACTTCCCTCAGCATTGTGGAAGATTCACACGTAGCACCCGGCCTGCCCTATAGTAGTCATTCCGTAAGTGTCGGCCACAATATCTCAACGGCCAACCCACTGCACGGCACAAGAGAACTCAGTAACTACTTGCTGGGTGCACGAAAGGGTGAGTAAATGAATGAATGAGCACGAAATGCCTGCATTCCCTTCTTTCCTCCCAGCGCCCTAAGCCACTAGCAGAGCTCTGCTCACCATCTCTGGTGCTCACACAGCATGGTTGTCAGCTCGTGGATCCTGCTCGTCTGTTCACACCTTAAAAGCAGTAGAGGGAACATTGAGCAGGAGTGTCTTATTCCACAGGGCACCGCTAAAAGCAGGACTGAGACAATCTGCACTTTTTCAGTCTCAAACCTATGGGGAGGCTCCTTGGCTTAAACAAGGAATGGGGACACATAAGGGGGAAAAGAGTCCAGATTGAACTCTTTACAATGTCATACACCACAGATGTAGGAAATCTGCTGAGCCCAATGAAATGGGGACACCTGAGTAAGAGACGGGCTCTGGGAGACATCAACTCAGTAAGTTTTCCACGCTGGATGGGAGCCAAGTCCATGAGAAATTCTGCTGTCATTTCCTTTCGCAGCCACTGGCAAATGAGTGTGAAATCTGGTGAGCTGAAGAGACAGGCATGGTGGCAGAGATTTAACAGCAGAGTTAAGTAGATGAGACAGAAATATGCTTCAGGACTCTAGAGACCTGAAATATGGAAGACAAAGAGCAGAGGCCAGTCCACCCAGAGACTGGAACACTTAGGAATTGCACTCCTTTCCACAGAGAGAAGGAAGTGAGCAAAGGACGGGAGGATCTGGCTGAGATGGATGCCACGTGATGGCTGCTGGATCCGTTTCTCTTGGGTCCTTTCTTACTTTACCATACTGGAAGCCTGCATCTGGCCCTGAATATAAACACCACTTCTTCAGAGGGGCACATGTAGAATGTAACAAATTAATGCTAACACATCCATTTTACTTCCATGTATTGACGCATTGTTTTTCACTTTGAGTTTTTTAATCCCCAAAAGGGCTGTTTCATCAGACATGGAAGAAGACCATCAACAAAGGAGGATGTCTTTACGACGCTTCTTGGTTGACGCAATAGCCCTGCCAAGACCGCGAGAAGGCTTTCAGACAGATGGGCTCTGAGACAACGTAGTCCCCACCACAGAAGTTGGTTCCCATCCTACACGGCATGTGGTCCTGAGGGGCAGCAGGGGGTGGTCTCTGTGGTAGGTGAGATCTCTTGCAAAACCACCATGTGACACAGTCCTAAAGGAAATCATCTGTGCTTACCAGGATTAGGACGAAACTTCAAGGGAACTTGAATTTCCTTACTGTAGATTTAAAGACCTCCAAAAAGGGAAGTCCAGACTTAGAAACAAAACCAACAAAGCCTACTAAAAATCCATAGTGGCTTCCTTCGATCAGGTAAAACCTCTGGGAGTGCTTGCCATCAAACTTATTTGCCATGATTATTAATGCCTGAACCATATAATATCCCATCAGGAAATTGTGTGTTAATATCCCTAGGTTGTGTAGATGAATAAATTGGTGCATAGGGAAAATGAGTGAGTTTGCCGCAGGCCCTACAGTGAGTCATTGCCAACCCAAGAATTACAACTCTGAGCTCCTGACTTGCAGTCTGAGCTCACACCTCCAGGATCAATCTCCTTAGATCCGCCAGACAATGGCTTCAAAAGCTTTTACAGCAATTAGAGGAGGAACACTGTCTCCTATTAGGACACACCTACCTAGTTTCCTTTTGGACCTTGGCACAGCTGCTGCCAGGGAGCAGGGAGCAGGGAGCAGGAGACATAATTTAGTGCTTGAAGTCTTCCATGTCCAAGCAGACTTCTTAATGGCAGAAACCACACCTTATAAGGAGAAGAGTCTGGGGATGGGAATTCTCCCTGGCATAGCTTGTAAGGAGGAGAGTATGGGTGTGGGGGAGCAAAGAACCAGGCATCTCATTTGTTTGTTCTTGAACTTGAAACTGACATCAACTAAGTTTAACTAGTATTATGCCATAGCATTAAAGTGTTGACCCATGGTTCTGAGAAAACATCTTTTTCTTCCTTGCAATTGTATATCATATATGAAGAAGCACTTAAGGAGATAAAAACAGCATTCTGAGTTTTTAGCTCCAAATGATGCCCACAGCCAGGGATGTAACGTCAATGGCATTCACAGAGGTTTCACGCAACCTAGGTCAGTTAGGTTCTATGGAGGGAGGCAGGGATGATCACAAAGAATATTTCAAATCTAGTATTTGCCTTCACATAGGTCAAAATAAGTGAATGTGAAAAACTCAGCTCTAAAGAAAGAGAGAAGACTATGCTAATGAAGATCCTATAAACACTACCATATAATCGTTTCTTGGCAAGTGGTGGGAATTGGGGTGGGTGGGATGAAAGAAAGCTGGTCTGGAGTTTAAAGGCTAAATCTGGCAAGCTAAATTATTGATACTCTCTTCAGGGAAGAACACATTTGACTTACCATTCCCTCTAACCTGTCAACTGTACTTCCAAGTCAAATGGCAAAAACCCTTTTTTGAGCACCTACTCTTCTGGCAAGGAGTGTCCTAGTTAAGTGTTAGAAGGCAGTTTCCATGGATTTGTATGATTCTTCACAGATCTGTATGAAGACCTCGGGTGGAAAGCCATTCCCAAAGAGAAAGCCTCAGAGCTGGAGTCAGTTGCAGTGGGCAGGCCCTGGTCTTGGAAAGGACTCTTAACCAGTCTGAAGGCAGGGTGGGCCCTTCATAGCAATATGAATCTGCAAGCCTCGCCCTTCCAACAGTCCAGATAGCACTCTAATCTCTGATCATGTCAATTCAAGCACCAGCTAGATGTCAAGGAGGGACACAAACTTCATATCCTACCACAAACGAGGTTGGTTTTGCTTTTGGTTGTTTTCTTTATAAGAAGATCTAACTTACTCTGAGACCCCTGGAAAGCAACTGTCCTCAAGACCATTTTATGCAACTGCCTAGATCTGTCTTGCTTCTGGGATTTTTAAGTAGAACAACCAAATTTAAAAGTTTTATTTCAAAAGGTCTGAACAGTACTTACATAAGCTGAGATGAGGAGTTTTGATTTGGTATTCACTGGGAATGATTTGGGGGAAGAAATACATGACTCAACTCTGGGTACGCCCCAGGACCACATCAGCCTTTGAGCTCTCTGCAGCAGTTGGTGCCTTTCTGCTCCAAGGCCTCAGAACCATCCAGCGAGGCCTCTGCAATAATAGCTGGGCAAAACTTTATCAAAGGAAGAAGCAAAAAGGCCTGACACATGATGCTGCCAGCATTTCAGCAGCCAGGTTAGCTTTGTTCTAATGCCATTCTGTCAGGTTTAACAAGCAGATATTAAGAAAAGTTTATAGAGAATCGAGATGAAAGGTTGTCGGTGGAGATGAGAGCTGCCAGCAAGCACCTCGAATCACAGCTGGGTGTAGACTCTGCCGCAACTGGCTGAGAGAAAAAGAGGTTTGATACGGGAGCAGCTGCTTCCAACCCCTGCGAGAAGCAGGGCTTAATCATCTGGCACCCAAGAGTCTGGAGCTCCACCTGGAGAGAAACAACTGAGAGTTCTGGGTGTGAGCCTCTCATCATCAGATTAGAAACAAGCGATGTATTTGCAGAAATTGGGTCCTTCACTGGTCCTGACCTGGTATGACATTTCGACATTTCGCATGTGGAATTCTTTCACCTGAGCACACAAGGACAACGGGGGCACGAGGCTCCAGAAGGAGATTAGCAATTTCACTTGAGGGCTTGGGGGTAAGGCTGAGAAAGGAGGGGAACTGGAAAATGAAAAAGGCTGGTGGCGCTCCAGGAAAAGGGCATTCTAGAGCAGGGTGATTATGTCCTAGCATGTAGGGCAAGGAATCTGAGCTCTCTTTTATCAATTTTCAGTCATGCTAAATTCTTTCTGAGTCCACATTCCTTTCAACCAAGTGCTCTTTGAAACGTGGAAGAGTCAAGATGCCGCAGAAGGGCTGTGTGTCATCAATACAACAAAGGTCAAGTTTCAACCTCCATGCAATAATGCCGTAACTCACCCATTTGTGCCCTCTTTCCTCTAAGTCCCACTTCTGCGAATTAAAATCAGCCAGAAAACAATTATTATATTAGTTCATTAAAAAAGCTCAGCTTGTTAAAATAATGACTCCTCTTCTAAATGTGTACATGTCACTTCTATTTTAGCCACATAACTTTTTCAATGAAGGCTATTAATGCTTTCTTGTTGAAAAAAAAGGAATTATAAGTAGCAGCTATTCCATCCAAAATCATTAACAAAAACCCCCCTACATATCTGCCAGCAATGATGCAAGAATGTTTGCACTGAGGGAGCGAGCACCTTTTATCTTGAATTATTAATGTACTTTTCTTCTATTGAGGTGAAATTCACGTAACATAAAATTAACCTTTCCAAAGTGAACAATTCTGTGGTACTTAGTGCACTCACAATAATGTGCAACCACCACCTCTACCTGGTTCCAAAAGATCTTTTTAAATATTTTTTTCAAATTTTTATTTATTTATTTTGAGAGAGAGATGGTGGGGGGGGGGGGCGGGCGGTGGGCAGAGAGAGGGAAAGAATCCCAAGGAGGCTCTGCACTGTCAGTTCAAAGGCCAATGCAGGGCTTGAACCTACAAACCGTGAGATCATGACCTGAGCTGAAACTTAACAGTCGGATGCTTAACCCAGGTACCCCTATTCCTAAAGATTTTCAATCACCCTAAAAGGAAACCCTCTACGCACTAAAAATTGTTACTCTCTGTACTTCCTCTCCCACCTGCTTGGAACCAGTGTATTTTAGAAGAGTGTCTGCTCATATGTTCTTTGTTGGGTTAGGGTCTTTCTCAAGATTCAATCACAATTAAGATCTCGGGTCTTGAAACAAGTGCTCTCAAAGTTGATGTCTGCCACCCCAGGAACACACTACATTGTTCCAAGCCACTACAGTCAAGGGCCAAGTTTTGGACAGTCCTTTAAAACAGTTACCATCATTCTTTTGTGTAGGTAGTGGATTTTTTCTTCAAAATCCAATGATAAACCTGAAGTTCGTTTCACCGAGACTGCTTTGAGATCTCCATCTTACAGGTAAAGAACACAGGTAGCTCCCCAGGGTTAAATGCTCTTCCGGCCAGTAGATTTAAATCCGGCCGACAAATTTAAAATCACAAACCCTGAGCTTTGAGTCAAGGCCTCTTATGCTGCTCTGCGACTTTACACGCATACACACCGATTTCCATTATAATGCCCCTATTTTTAGATACACATAACTTTTAAAGAAGTTTCTCTTGGAAAGTGTGAGGGTTTTCAACAGTTATTTTTGTGATTCCTGAGAAGGAAGACCTAGCTTTTTCCAACCTCGGAAATGCCAATTTTTTTTTCTTTTTACATCTGACTCAAACAGCTGAATTGTAACGTGCCCTAATTCCTTCTCATGAGGCTCGTCTTCATTCCAGCAGAGCGGTTTTACTGAATCGAAAAGAAAAAAAAAAAAAAAAACTCATTTAAAAATAATTTTCTCACATGCACAGTGAAAAAAAATTTCTAATAAGGTTCATTTACATTGTTACCTGAGGCCATGGAGAGTGTGCAAAGCACATTGCATAATCCCTCCAGGCGATTAGTAGGTGTATTTTTTTCCCCATAAGTAGAGAAGAGAGCATTTTCAAAGATATCAGGATGCCAAAAGAAAAAAAAATCTTATAAAAATGCTCATAGTGATGCAATGGAGAGTTTTTCCCCTGTCGTCTGTATTTGGGTTTCTATTTTTAAAACTAAATTTAAAAAAAATCACTGCTGCAAATATTATAAAATGTAACAGTACTGATAAGACCTGTTGTATACTGAAAAGTCCTGGGTATATGTATCCTGTGAAAGTACTTCTGAGTTCTCCCCCTTCCCATTTCAACTTAGAGGTTACCAGTAGTATTACTCTTGAAAAAGGATGCCAGAGAATATTCTTTCCAGTGATGAAGAGAGGGCCCTGGTGCTGTGGCTAATTGCGAGTTCATTCATTCAACAATTATTTTTAGCACTTACTCAATTATTCCTTACTTCACAAAAACACTCTGTAGAAAAGCTGTACTTAGTCTTTTCCAAACCAGAAAATACCATTAATACTTTAGCAATCACAAAAAGGGATTCTTTCATGGGTTTGATGATTGATTAATCCATATTGAGGTCCCAGTAGAATTATGGGACTACAGGACTATGCAAAAACTCATTACATTTTAAGTCCAACATTGCAAGTTCTATCCCTATTTACACATATCAGTTTTTAAAATCTTCTTTAACAGAGTCGCCACATGCACCCATAAACCTAACTTCTACTCTAACATCCTGTCTCAATGACCACAGTGGAGTTGTGAGCCAGAGCTGGAAAACAGGCATTGGTCCATCTATTCACAGATCCAGCATGCACTTGTTGGTTGGTAGACCCATAGTACTTTCTTATACCAAAGACAAAATTCTTGTTAGCATTACAGTGATAAAGAAGAAGAGAAAACTGGAATTCAGGGAGACCTACTGAGCATTAAGTATTAACTTAAGTATTAACCCAAATCTCTTCACAAGGTACAATTCAAAAACTACAATACGTGCATCAACTCTTGTGATTTATAATAATCCGAGGGAGGTCACAGATAAGCATTACTAACCTCAGTTTTTCTGAGGAAAGATTTAAATGATCTTCCCCTGCCATAATTCATAGAGCTGGTACAAGGCAGAGCATAAACTTGAATCCAAATCTTCTGAGTGTCAATATTTGTGTTCCTTACCTACATCCTGCTCTCTCACATTTAAAAGATAATGTCAAGTCACTCATTCCATTCATTCCATAAACATTTATTGAGCAGCCATGAACTCAATGTTGTGCTAAGCAACGTGACTCCCCGCGAGGCAAGCGAGACCCAGTCCTTAACTCAAGGCAAATATGTCAAGTACACAAAAACCCAGAGAAGAGCCCCACGATTACCACATAAGAAGCCCAAAATCCAGTGGTGTGGTTTAGCGAAGGGAAAGACCCCAACTCTGAGGAGAACCTCTCAGAGAAAAAGGATCAGATCTGCTGAATCTCTAACGGGCAAGAGAATATAACAGACGAAGGCCACATCAAAAACACAGTGACAGGAAAACAAAGAGCAGATTCAGGGTCAGTGCGAGATGTTTGTTGCCGCTCCAAGTGAATGTCTTGCTCACTGCCGATCTCTAGAACCTCCTCCAACGGCGTCCACTTTCTCCTGAAGCAAAGCAAGGTTGTATCATCTCTAAATCACCCTTTTGAAGTTTCTGCTCCCCTAAATATTAGTATATTTCTCACAGAACTGAGTGCTCACAGTTGAAAAATTTGTTTTTTGTCTTAATGTATTTAAATGGGGTGTGTGGGGGCGCCTGGGTGGCGCAGTCGGTTAAGCGCCCGACCTCAGCCAGGGCACGATCTCGCGGTCCGTGAGTTCGAGCCCCGCGTCAGGCTCTGGGCTGATGGCTCGGAGCCTGGAGCCTGTTTCCGATTCTGTGTCTCCCTCTCTCTCTGCTCCTCCCCCGTTCATGCTCTGTCTCTCTCTGTCCCAAAAATAAATAAACGTTGGAAAAAATAAATAAATAAATAAATAAATAAATAAATAAATAAATGGGGTGTGTGTGAAGTATGGAATCCAGGATCATTCATGTTGTTAACTGATACTAAACATATGAAATGTGCCAAATACATATGGGGGTTTGGCAGGGTAAAGACAGAGACAAGATTATGTTTTCTCCATGTGAGGCGGAGCAGAGTAAGGACAAGACTGCCTGTCTCTTCTCTAGACAGTTTTAGCAGCTGACAGACTACCTTCAAGAATTTATATCATGGGATGATAATAAGTGTACAACTGAACCACAGAGTCGTGTGGTAGCTGCCATATTGCAGTGTATGACACAGCTGCTCGACTATGCCAGGTGTTGATCCTGGAAGGGAAGGGAGAGCTGATCTGGGAACCTTGACTTGGAAGTATGATTTGGGAGTAAGGTGTGGCTTTCAAAACCTGGCAGGAAGCGAAAGGAAAGGAGACAGGGACACACATAGAACCAAGAGGACCTTTCAAAGTCGCTAGTGTGAGTGAAGGCCAGTCCTGAGAGGCGGCAGAAGTCCCCCGGTGATGCAACTGCTCTTTGGTCCATCGTTAGTGCCCTTCATGCAGTCTTCTTTCATCCTTTCTTCCTTCTTTACCCGCTTCCTTCTCTTCTTGTTTGGATGTGATTTTTGTTCACAAAGTAGACAAGTGAGGTCACTGGGCATGGAGCCTTTCTTCAGACAAGAATCCAATTGCAAATACACATATAGCATATTTTTTTAGTTCAAGAAATCCTCTAAAAACTTCATCTCTTTTCCCTTCACTGAAAAAGAGCCAAGCTTTTGCCCAGTGTGTTCATTCAGGATGAACTTCGATGAGATTCCATTAAAAGGGGGCAAGTGTTGCAAATCAACCTGAAAATCAGCATCTCATTGCCATCAGTGTGAGCTGAGGACGAGGAGCTTGTGACAGCAGACGGGATGGCCAAGCTGCCGAAGCACTGATCTGTGAGGTGCAAGACACAGGGATTTTCCTGCAAGTTTCCAGATTGCTGCCTAACCAGACTCCTGCTGGTCATCTGCCATGCCCACTATGAGGTGGCGCACGTAAACACACGGGGCAGAGCCCTGAGAAAATAATAACGTAAGAGTCATTTAGCAAGAAAGCAGCCCTTGTCCAGGACCCTCATGCCTCAGTCATCCATGTCCAGAGAGACAGAGAGAGCAAGGAAGAACATTGCAGGATCATCCAATCCCCCATCACATTCCATGTGGTGAGAGACCCCGAATGGTGTATATTGAGACACCGGAGTCCCTGAGCTAATGTGAAATGTGGCTAGAAATAGCTGAAATTATTATTTTGATAAATAGTACTTCTAAATGTTAAAACTGGAAAGGAATGATTTATTTTAGGTTCTCTTTGGATGTGTGCCCCAATTATGGTCATCATGTTTAATATGATGGTAAGGGGTAGACAGGCACCCAAATCTTTGAAAAGCTTTTTTTTTTTAAATCAGGAAACATATGATTTTCTTGACTCATCTCTATTTTTAAACCCCAAAGTACACATTACCCATTTGCTGCAAAGATGAATCACTGTGGACATTTCATTTTCAATGAAATTTCATGTATCTAAAGACTAGGATTGGTTCATCTGCAAGGATAGCGCAGCGGTCACAAGCAAAATAAATACCCAGATATAAAAAGGGAAGCAAAATGTACATATAAAACTTGAAAGAGAAGTTTTACTGGTCTTTAGAAAAGAAAGAGGAATACAAAAGGAGGAAAAAGAACAAAAGGAAAGGGAAAATAATTTCCTTTTCGGTCTAGACATCAGCAAGTATGCTGAGAACCTATTAAGTATTCAGTATGGCCTTGTTGCCCCAGAGAGAGCTGAGTTCTTATCTTGGCCCTGAGACCTAAAAGTTATGTGACCTTGGGCAAATTACTTCCTCTCACTGAACTGCCCTTGGCCCCTGTGAGACGGGGCAATGATATTGCTTACCCCTTCAATGAGGCTTATCTGAGAACATATTACAAGCTTCATGAGAACAAGGCTTCTTGTCCATTGCTCATTCCTCAGCACCAAGAATCAGAATTGGCACATACTAATTAATAGTGATAACTAATACTCAGCAGATATTTATATGTGCCAGATCCTGTTCTAAATGTTTTATACATTTCAACCCATGTAATCCTCACAACCCATGGGATGGGTGATATTACTGTCCTTATTTATAGGCAAAGAAACTGAAGCACTGACAGATTCAGTAATTTACCAAGGTCACACTAAGCAGATGAGCCAGGATTGGAATGTTGCTTCTCAAGTATTATATAATAAGTAGACACTCAATAAATGTTAATAGAATGAATTGATGAAATGGCATATGGAAAGCACTTGGAAAAGTTCTCAACAGATACTAGTTGACTTTCCTTTTCGCTTTGTCTTCATGTTTGGAAGACAGAAGGCATATTATTAGGCACGATTTTTGCCTCAGAGATCTGCCATCTTGTTGAGGAAATATGAACAAAAAGGACAACTAGAGAATTACATGGGAAAACATTTTAAACTAAATTGTTTGGTATCAGCCAATGATCTCAAATGGCAGCCATTTTGCTACCCCAGAACATTTGGATTGTTACAACAGGGGGAAGAGGGGGCACAGGGTGGGGCAAGGGGTATGCTACTGGCATCTAGTGGATAGAAACCAGAGGTGCAGCTAAACGTCCTTCAAAGCGCAGAACAGGCCCTCTTAACAAAGAATCATCCAGACCAGATATTAACAGTACTGAGATTGAGAAACCCTGGCTTAGTCTACAAGGGCTATAGTCATTCTAAGATTAGAGAGAGAAATGGCCAGAAGCTAGGAGAGTTAGAGCAGACTTCTCGTTGATGTGGTAAGACTTTGTAGGGTAGTATGATTTAAATAGATGTGGAATGGCATGCTGAGGGAGGAAGCAAAACCTCCATTATCTTTCAGCTCTGTTTCTATGCACTAGTAAATATCTACACATAATACATTTCCATTCATATAAATACCAAGATGAACTGGTTAATCCTAGCATTAGTCAGAAAGGTTTGGCCTGTGTTCACACTTAGGAGAACAGTGATCAAAACCAGAAATTACTAGAATTACAAGTAAATGGGTGACACTTCTAAAAACCCAATTAATAAGAAGATACTTCTTTTATTCTTTTTATTCACAGGTTTGACAAGAGGCTTAACTGGGCACAATGTACATACTGATACACGTTTCCTCCCTATTTTGAATAAATTGCTTAGCAAGGGCTCCAGCTGGACTCTGAGATGAGATTTAGACATGCCAGATCATGTGTACTCAACAGGTAGGACTCATCACAACACTCTCCTTCCCTAGGAACCTCTTTGCATGTGTTCCCAAGGATTCTCCTTGAAGACAGCATGTCCTAAAGGAGTTTGACCTGACCATCTTGACCAAGAAACAAAGCTGCAGTCTCTGAAAGGAGACGATGTGAGTTGATGTCCACAATACCTTGCTATCAAATCCAGCCAAAACAAACCCCACGAAATCGCATTATCGATACTAGAAGGAGATATGATACAGAGGTTGAGAGCACAAGCTCTGGGATGCCCGGACTATATTCCAACTCTGCCACTTATTATTTATGTGACCTTGGACAAGTTACTTAACCTTTCTGAGCCCTCATCTATGAAATTTGGTTAACAGTATATAATAATACCATGTAGATTGACAGGAGGGTGAATTACCTAATTGATGTAAAGGACTAATTTATAGTGCTTGACACACGATAAGTACCCAGTAAAGGCAAGCTAATTATTGTTGTCCAGGAAAGAGAGGTATAACAAAGATTAAATTATCTGATTAATAACATTTCTGTAAAATATTTCAGCCTAAACTGTACAGATTGAGCTTTCCTCCAATGAACAGTAACACAAAAGATAATATATGGTTCTTGCTTATCTCACCACTGGTCATTTCTTATCTTTGGTCCATTTGGGGTGTCTCAGAATCCATAAAGGGACTTCTCTGTAAGCTCACGTACTGTATCCCAGGAGGACCTCAAGCAGTTCCTGAAGGCTTCTTTCTGGGTATTAAAATTTCTTGGTAAGTGAATGAATGCAACAGGGCAGTGCTATTAATATGCTATAATATGATCTCATCATATTCACAGATTATTCACAAGAAACTCAGATTATCAATATGATGCATAAAGTCATGGGTTTTTTTTTTTTTTTCAAAAACAAATCTGGAGATAGAAGGTTATGTGCCCAAGGTCATAGTAAATAAGTGATGGAACTGAGATGCAAATCCCCCTGCTTTGGTTCCAAAGACCAGGTTCTTTCCATTGTTCTCTCTAGTCTAGCTGACCATGGACTGAGCTTCCAGAAGTGCCTAATTCTGTTAAGACCTGTATTCTCTCAATTAACAGAATAAAAATGTGTTAATTGTTGTATTCCTAAGCACTAAATGGGTAGAGACTACATCCAAAGTAATCAAATGTGTTATGGAGGATGTTTTGGTTTCATGTGACAGGAACCCTACTCAGACTGGTTCAAGCATAAAAAGGAATGTATGGGCTTATACACATAAAGATCCCAAACACTGAACTTGTATCAGCTGGCACAGCTTGATACAGGTCCTCCAATTATGCAATCATTATTCTGCCTCTCTCTCTCTCTCTACTGCCAATTTCTGCTTTCCTCTATTTTGGCATATCCCTCAGTTTTCACCAAGTGATGTTAAGATTTCTGTTCATACATTCACTCATTTGCCCATTCAAGAAATGTTCAGTAAGTATTAGACATAAAGAGCTACATAATCTCTATAAACAGGTGAAAAAGCATGGTGAAATCACTTTGAAGAAGAAAAGTCTCAGGGGAGGTGATATAGTTGAAGTTCATCACATGAAGGAAGAATTATCCTTCCTCTGGTTTCAGATGGTAGACTGGAGAGAAGTTACAGGAAGATTGAGATCCTGGACCTGTGTCAGCAATTTTACCATCACAAGGCAGAGAGCCTGCCTACGAATGGGCTCAACATAGAGGAAAAGAGAGAACAGAAATGAAGAAAAATCTCCTCATGAAGTCATCTGAGCTACTGAATCCAGTCACATCAAAATCAGATCTACTCTTGGATTTTTCACTAATATGAGATTTTTTTAATCCTCCCTTTTGCTTAAATAGTACATTTGGGTTGACTGGACTGAGTTTTGTACTTATAAATAAAGGAGTACTGAAAAGTACAAGAACCATATGGATCCCAGTTCCTAGAACAATCCCTGGAATATGGTAAGCACTTAATAAATATGAATGGCATGAATGATCAAATGGTTTAACCAACATGAATGTGTAAATGATCAAACAGTCCAAACAGAGCATATACAATATAGCATAGTCTTGGGAAGGTCCCTCCACCACAAGAAACACTCAACCAAATGCTGGGAAAATTGTAAGTCTCAATGTTTTAAAGGGGTCTCAAACATCAATAAGAGATCCATAGTCATTGAATTGTGAGGTCCTTTCCAATCCTCATATCCTACGATTCTGTGTTTTCAGTTCTTATACAGATGAACTCTGGATAGGTTTGGATTTTATACTTTCTAAAGGAGAGTGGCTTGCCCTATTGGAAAAAATATCATTGTCAGATTTATCTCCATTTCATCATACCAATACCTTGATTTAAGAGAGAACTGCCATCAACTAAATAATTGGGTAAGTGATGAAGGACCTGTTACTGACACTCAACAGAGAGTTTTGTCCCCTTTTTGCTTCTCTTTTAATACTTTGATACATGTCATGGGTTTGTCTAAAACATTCCTGCCTGTTATTTGTGCTTTGGGTATTTATATGCAATAAATAGCCTTAAATAGCGAGTGTGTGAATGAGAACTACTGAGACAGATGGGCCTACAGCAAACACATTTGGCCTGTTGCAACATAGAATTTCATCTTTAAGAAACTGCTATATAACTCCTAAGATGTAGTCTACTCCAATACAATCCAGATAAAACAGAAAAAATTGGCAGTGATAGATGATGGAATGATAGTTCATCTATTCAAGATATGACATTTGCACCCATAGGTTTATCTCCCATTTGAGGAATATAATCAGTTCTATCATCATGTTTATCATTTGTCTTACCCTAGTTACCTTCTGTGCACAGGTCTGCTCCCTCACTCACAGGTACATATGAGGTTATCATCCTATATGCAAAGTGGGCTTGAAATGCTCCATAAGCTGCACATGAAAAGGAAAGCAAGTATAGTAACTTGTTCCCTGGATGAAATCTTAACGTTGATGTTGTATTCAATTAATTTGCTGATATTTTTTATTATTATTATGGATTTGGATGCGACAAAAAACTTTGAGATTGCTGTGAATGGATATACGATAGAATTCCTTTATGCAACTCATAGTGATCCCTGTAGTACCTGAGGATCTTGCCATTAATTATTATAGAAAAAAAAGAATTATTTTATAACATTTTTGTTTTATTTTATTTTTGCCCTACATGCAAATTGCCTCACTATATAGTTCCCAGCAGATAACTATATTTTTTCATGGGCAACTGTGGCATTCAGAGTACCTAAGGTTAATAAGACTGAGGATTTGATTTCCTGTATCATTTTCAAACAAACTTGAACCGATCTCTTGGGAGAAAACAAACACCTTATAGGAATCCCCTGTAGTATAGAAGGTGTGAGGCCAGGTCTCTCAAAAGAATGCAGATCTATCAAAGCAGTCAATTAGTACATATCGACTACCTATACCCTTAACAATTCAGCACACAGAAAAGCAAGTTTTAGAGAGAAAAGATGCATATTGGTGAATAAGGAAGCCTTTATGAGTCAGAAGGAAGATGCAAAAATTAAGTAAATCTGTTTTCTGTAGATGGAGCTACTTGTTAACAGCTTCCTCAGAGTACTGAGAACAAAGAGAAATTTTTATAAAAATCTGGGGAGAAAATCATCAGACAAGCACTTTGTTTTGAGTGTTCCCTATGTTCCAGGCTTGTGAGACAGGCTTGTGAGATATGAAGATGATTAAGACATTGTTGTTTCCTAAAGTAAGCTCACAAAGAAGGAATGTAAAATAATACACAAACATATGATCAGCTGATTTGACAATATTAGGCACTATTATCTGAAGGTGACGTACACAGGATCAGGCTTCAGAATGGCTTTGGATTTTTCAAAAGCAACACAGGAGAAAAGCCATTAAAATCCCCAAAATGACGGTGAAAGGCAACATCAGGATCAGTGGCCACACCCGATGTAGAAGGCACCCAGTCCAGATTGTAGCAGGGCAGAAGGCCCCTGGCTAGTACATCCCAGTGCTAATCATAATGTGGTATGGGCATCAACATCAGCACCACCTGGAAACTAGTTCTGAACGAAAGTTCACCAGCCCTTTCCCAGAACGTGCGAATCTTTGAGGCTGGGGCCAAGGAATCTGTGTTGTGATGAGCCCTCCAAGTAATTCTGACTGTGCAAGCCTGAGAACTGCTCTGGGTGATTCTTCTTTAATGAGATAAAATTGTTAGAGCATCTGATGCATGTGAACAACTTATGGAGATAATTAGACAATTGCTAAAGAGGTTGAGGATGAATTAGAGATAAGTACAATGTAAAGGAAATTAAGAAATCAACAAAAAGAAATTCTTAAATCCAGGGAAAACAAAATGTTATACAACAAAGGTTAAGTAACCATGGTTTACTTTGTAATTCCGATGTGAATCACACACATATCCATAATCATGTAAATAGTGAATAATGATACAAACAAAATTAGAATATAACTATGTTGGGGGCGCCTGGGTGGCGCAGTCGGTTAAGCGTCCGACTTCAGCCAGGTCACGATCTCACGGTCCGTGAGTTCGAGCCCCGCGTCAGGCTCTGGGCTGATGGCTCAGAGCCTGGAGCCTGTTTCCGATTCTGTGTCTCCCTCTCTCTCTGCCCCTCGCCCGTTCATGCTCTGTCTCTCTCTGTCCCAAAAATAAATAAACGTTGAAAAAGAAAATTTTAAAAAAGAATATAACTATGTCGGGAGGCAGGGTGGGTAACCAGAAGGGTGCTTATGTGGTGGGAGTTGGGTGGGGGAAAAACATGGAATCTCTATTGTCCATGATGGGAAGTCCATTGATATCACCTGAAATTAAAACAACAATTAAGAGGAATATAGACCCATGTTATTTAGAGAGTTCAAAGTAAATACTAGAAGAATCAGCTGAAGGAGATGAAAATGACTGGCTCTTGGACCGGGGAATAGAGGAGCTGAAGTTTTTTCATAGTAAATCTTGCAAAACAATTTGACTCTTTATAGTTTGCGTATGTTTAACTTGGATAAAAAGTAAAATTAAAACAAACAAAATTAAACATTCCCCTTCCCTCTTGAAAGACACTCTCCCAGTTCTTTGATAATCATGATCTCTTTAAACTCTTACAGCCCTTATATCTCGTGTAGGGTCAATGCATTTATAGACCTACACACATGTTTTCCTAAATAAAACTCCATTAGAACTCAGCCACGGTCATTCTTTTACATGTTATCTATAGATTTCTTTTCATGCTACAACAGTAAACTTAAGTAATTGTGATAGACCGTATAGACTGCAATGCTTAAGATATTTCTCTCTCTCCCTGTATAGAAAAAGTTTGCTAATCCCTAACCTAGTCTACCCATTTAGCACCTAAGACAATACTTGAATTTATGTATTTTGTTTTCTCTACCAGATAGTATTCAATTCTTACAACAAACGCGCTAGGGGGTATCATATTGTTAATGGAACATGGGCTCAGAAAATTTGAGAAAACTGACCAAGGTCAAATAGCTAATGGGTGGTGGAGCCAGATTTCAAGCTGAGCTCTGCCTGAAACCAAAGCTCATATTCTTTCCACTAGCACTGTGGCTGGTGTCTAATCAGCTTTTCATGTTAGCATAGCTTGCTCTTCCTAGATATGAGCTCTATTCGGGGCAAGAACCATGTCTTAATCATCTACATATCCCTTGTGCCTGGAACATAGAAAGCACTCAGAACAAAATTCTTGATTAATTATAATGAAGATGAAGGCAAAAGAACCACTCCTAATTCTCAAAGCAAATTCCATATACTGAACGCAACTGCAGTGATACTGATTGTTCTATTTTCTAGAGGACTAGAATATGCCCTGAGCTGCTTTTTAGTTGAAGCCTCCTGAATAAATAAAACATTATTGTCTGGAAGAAATCACACATGAAGGTATCAATGATGCCCATTCATCTTCTTGTGGTAAAGCTCAGGTTTCCTGTTTTGTGTTTGTCTCGATCTAGACTGGAAGCTCTCGGAGGCAGAGGTTTCATGTTTATATGCCCAGGAAATTCTGGGCACCTGTGTTGTTCCATGAGTAATTGCTAAAAATAAATGAGTAATAATGCATTGTTGGTGTGAGGTTTGCTTCATGTCCCAAAATGTATTCTGAAAACACTGATTATGAACTTTCTTTAACCAACTGAATCTTCCAAAACCAGAAACTTGGTGAGAATTACTCAAGGGAAAATGACATTATTGTTTTGATTGGAGAGTTTCTTATGACTGATATATAACTAGCTATGTACACTGTCAACACTGACTTGAGTAAAAGCAATGCTGTTTTTCTTTAAACTGAATAGGATTATTGAAAAGAAGAATTCATGGCTTGGAAGGAAGCATAGAGTACATCTATTCTCACCATCTACCCCCATTACAACATTTCCTAGCTGCTATCCAGCTTGTATCTGAATACCTTGTCAAAAGACAAATCTCCTACCTGCCCAGGTGATTTATTCTTACTTCACTTCATTTGTTCGGTCACTTGAACATTTTAAAATACCTCTTTGATGTTAGAATAGGTTTAGACTCTGTTATAAGTTATCTGCTTATGTAACAAGGTTGAAAACTGAGTCCTTAAACCTTACATCAATAAAAAACTAATATTTGCCCCTATTGAACTAATCATTAAATCTAAGGCCCTTAAATTTTATTCAAGTAGACTGCATCTAAACCATATTCCTCCCATCCTATATTTATAGGGTTGGTTTTAGGAGCCCACATTCATTGTATTTAAATATATTAATTCCACTTGTTATATTAACTTCAGTTAATTGTTTAATTTTTTTTAAAAAAATTAGATTCTGGACTATAAAGATGATAGACAGTGTTTTTGCTCTTCAGGAACTCAGAATCTAGTGGTAGTGATGGATAATTTAATAATTTTGTTTAAATAACTACTGTAATTGGTATAAATACAAGGTACACTGATAACATATATAAGGGATGCATAAGCTTTTGCTATTGCTATTGTTATTATTGTAGAAATCATTAAGGGAGGAAAATAAAAAGAGAACACTGTGAAGACTCCTCAAAAGAAGTGATATTTAATGTGTGCCTTGAAGGTGAGTAGAAATTACCCAGGCTAAGAACAGATAAAGAGCATTCTAGAATATTCTGTTCAACATATTATCCACTAGCATATGTGACTATTGAGCACAGGAAATTCATCCTGTACAAGTTGAGATGCGTTCTAAGTCTAAATTTTGAAGATTTAGTAACAAAAGAATGTAAACTATCTCATTCATAATTTTTATATCGGTTCTATGTTGAAATCATATTTTGGATATATTTGTAGCAAGGTATATTATTTAAATTAATTTTTAAATTAAGTTTTTAAATCTTTTTTAAAAAAAAATTTTTTTAGCACTTATTCATTTTTTGAGAGACAGAGACCGAACATGAGCGGGGGAGGGGCAGAGAGAGAGGGAGACATAGAATCCAAAGCAGGCTCCAGGCTCTGAGCTTTTAGCACAGAGCCCAACGTGGAGCTCGAACTCACAAACCACAAGATCATGACCTGAGCCGAAGTCGGATGCTCAACCAACTGAGCCACCCAGGCACCCTAAGTTTTTAATTTTTTTAACATACCTACTAGAAAATTTGAAATTACTTATGCAGGTCACATTATATTTCTATTGGACAGTATTGCTCTAAAATGTAAAGAGGCAGAGAGATATAAATAAGAAATTTAGAGAAGTGGGACTTTCTTGATCCTAATTCTGAATTCAGTTATTCACCGAATTTATCAGCCAACTTGGGTGAATATACAGATTATACTTTCAAATATATAATTTAGAAACTTTTTGATACTACAGAGTCTTAATACCTGCCACTGATTACCTTCTTTAGGATTGACTTCAATCTTTCAGATTATGTCAAGTCCACCTCAGTATCCTGTTATTCAATCAATATCTCTCCATATTGCTCACAAAATTTTCTCTCCAAAACAGGAATCACTTCCAACACCTATCAGCCTTTCTGATAAATGATGCCTCAGCATGTTCCACTGTTTCTCAGAAGATCCCTCAGGAGACCAAGGCCCAGATACCCACAGGAATGATCAACTTGGTAGGATGGTCTTAGATTGGTTTCCTTTCCGTCTTTCCTTCCCCACATCAATCAACCCATTCCCCAAATTCATTCTGAGGAATCCCTTCTGAAAAGAAACCAATTACATATAAACCTTTCATCCTGCTCTGCTTTTTGGATTACTCAGGCTAGAATCATTGTTTTGACAAATGGCTCTAGAAAATTAGACATCGGGATAGAATTCAGAAATAGGGTATCAAAAGAAGAAATGGGACTTCACTCCCTCAGCAGATAGCAATAGGGCCTCTTTGATAGTGATCTGTGGCATGCTGTAGCATCAATACTATAAGATGTTCACCAGTGAGGAGGTGTAGAAGGTAAAACACTGGTTTACATGGCAGCATTGGCACTGGAATGGAATGCGTCATAACTGGATTGAAGCTACATTTATGTGCCTGGTCCCTGGGTACATAACTGGAATAAAAATCCTTAACACCTGGCAGCATCCTCAGGATGGTTCCCTGACCTCTGGAGTGGAGCTATTATGATATGAAAAAAACAAGAAGAAAGCTATTTATCAGGTGACTCAAAAGGCTGTCAGGGCTTAAGCATGACCAAGAGCAAGAAAGGCCCAAGGTATCATGGAAATTATCTTGCCACTGAAGACATTTAGCCCAGAAAACTGATGGGCTAGAGGTATATATAGGAGATTAGGATGCTGTACAGAATCTCTGACAGGTCCTAATGCAAGTGTCATGCAGACCCCAAGGATTCTGCCACAAGGCCATACCATCAGCAGTAACGAAATGCTTGCCATTTTAAAGGCAGATCCTAGAATTTTTCTAGACTGTAGTGAGGACTGACCTTTAGCCTCTACATGACTATGTAACTGGAGCTAGTATCAGGGACTGGGTATCACTAGATCTAATGAGTCTTAAGTTCAGGTGGGCACAGCAGGAGTCCATTGCATGATGGAATAGGATATGAGCAGATACAAAAAGCACAAATAAGTTACATAAACAGGTAATCTAGATTCTCATATCACCTACTTGCATTTCAGTGAAACTTGTCTCTTAGTTTAAACCTATAGACTTACGGGTGATTCCCTGAAACTAGCTAATCCAGGAAGAACAAAAACTCAGGTGTGGATCACAGTCTATTAATGCTGAACTAAACCAGACTGTCATTGTACTACAACAATGTCTAGGGTGGCCCTGGATGAATGAAGGGAAATCCTTTCAGCTAGCAGAGTTGCAAGTTGTTTGTTGTCCTCCTTTTATGACAGTAATAGTGGCTTAACATGTACAGAAACATATGAATTTAGGGCAATGACAAATCACTTAGCTAATGTACAAGGGACCTGGAAAGAATACGATTTGATCATTTGTGAGGTAAGGAAATTTGGGGAAAAAAGCATGTGGATGAACCTATGTTAAAGGGCACGTGGAATGAGGATATTTTGTCTTCTGAAAATGACCACTAATGAATGTCCACTATAAAGGAACAGTCAATAACTAGAATACCTGTGGAAGTCATAGGACCTCTCTCTACTTCCACGCCAATGTTAATGCAACCAGTCCATGAACAGAATATCCATGGTGGCAAGAATGGAAGACTATACCGTACCAAAATCCATACCAAAACGAATTTAGGTACTGCTGTTGATGAATGCTCAACAGCTCAACAGCTGCACATTCAATATGGCAGCATCCCTCAAGGAGATTAATAGGCAGTTGGTAGAACACTGATTATACCAGACTCATTCCAGAGGGGATGACAATTAATACTTATTAGAATTTACATGTATTGCTTGTAAGTTTACTTACATTGCAAAGTGACTCTGGCAACATGACTGCCTGAAGGCTTATGGAATACTTGGTTTGCCAAATCAGGATCTCTCATAACATAAGAACAAGGGACTGAAGTCATGCTTACAGTTTACCAGAGCATCCAGAAAGAAGGCAACTTAATAGAAAGATAAACAACCTATAAAAAGTTCAGCTTAAGAGTCACACAACCTGTGAATTTGGGGCAATGTCCCGTAGGATACAGTGTAGGAACCAAAACATCAGGCCACACATTGTGCTGCATCCCAGGAGTGACAAAGTATGGGCATGAGAACCAAGCAGTGGAAGTGGGATTGCTTTCACTCACCTTTACTTCCATGGCTTCACTTGCAGAATGGTTCTATTGGATTCTGTGGGTTCTATTGGTTCTATAGATTCTATTCTTTAGAAGTCCAAATTCCCAGTGGAAATCCTTTTAGTAGAGAATAAAGCAGGGGCTTCATTTAACCTGATCCTTTGAGAACCCTCTGGTCATTTTGGGTTCATCATCTAGGTAGACAGCTGATAAAAAAAAAAAAAGAGCTATTTATGTGGGCAAGATGATTGTCCCTCATTACTATGAGAAGCTAAAGTTGCTGCTATCCATTTGGGACAGGAAAGAGTATGTTCACAACCCAGAGAATTCAATGGTGTGTCCTTATCCATGGTCAGTACCAACCATAAATGGACAACTGCAGCAACTATAAATGAATATAAATAAACTGCTAGCACAAGGAATTATTGAGCCCTTCATTAAATGCATCATTAAATTCAAGATATGAAGGCCAAAAAATTAATATCATACAAGCAATAAAATCAGAGACCAAACAAGGAAAATATATGGATAGTTATATTAAGAAAAAGGTTTTATTTGGGTAGAAACCCTCCCCCAAATTAGACAAGAACAGTTATCAGTAAAAAATATATCTTAGGAGAGTCGTCGAAATTTTCCCATCTCAACTCTGAAAAGAGGCAATGTTTTAAAGCTGTATGTGAAATTTGATGTCCCCAATCCCTGCAGCTTCTGGGATTAGCCATTCCTTTAACACCCAAAAACATGACTAGGGCTCCCATCAATCATATGGCAAGAAGACCAATGTGATCTTTCAAATTTCTGAGAATTTCATGTAGGTATAAACAGAAAGCTGACAGCTTACATCTCTCTAACCTCTCCTTCCAAACTTTGCTCCCTAACTAATCTCCCTTTTCTGTTTTGAGTCCTTTCTTTGCCATCCTCTTTTCTGTCCCATACCCCAAATTTTGTGGATAAATTTTTGCTTTCATTTCTTAAAAAGTCTGCATTATCACAACACTAAGCTGTTAGTGAAAAACTTTTATTCAAGGTTTAAAAATGTCTCTGGGTGGCTCAGTCGGTTAAGCGTCTGACGTCAGCCATGTCATGATCTCACAGTTCATGAGTTCAAGCCTTGCATAGGGCTCTGTGCTGTCAGTGTGGAGCCCACTTTGGATCCTCTTCCTGCTCTCTCTCTGCCCCTCCCCCCCCAAAAAATAAGGAAACATTTTTTTTTAAACGTCCAATTGGGGGCACCTGGGTGGCTCAGTCGGTTAAGCGGCCGACTTCGGCTCAGGTCATGATCTCGCGGTCCGTGGGTTCAAGCCCCGCGTCGGGCTCTGTGCTAACAGCTGGGAGACTGGGGCCTGTTTCGGATTCTGCGTCTCCCTCTCTCTCTGACCCTCCCCCGTTCATGCTCTGTCTCTGTCTCAAAAATAAATAAACGTTAAAAAAATTAAAAAAAAAAAAGTCCAATTGTAGTTCAGTGCAGTATAGATGAGAAAAGGACTTCTTAAAAGTGTTTTGGTCACTCAGCAAGAAAAACCATTGGTGGTGACCATTCACTTAGGCTCCAGCTTGCTGCCACTTTGCTAATTTTTCCAGGTGAGCCATTTTTCCAAATAAGATCTAGTAATCATCCAAAGAACATTATCCTAAGAAGATGACAATAGTTCACAGCAAATACTTACATAGTCTTACACCTACTCACCTTCTTACATGTTTGCCATTAGTGTGAAAAGGACTAAAGAGGACTAGAATTGACCCAGTTAAGCCCAGTCTAAAGCAGAGATCACACCCAACTTGCAGATGAACTGCATGCCTAGCCCAGATTAGCCCGAGTCAGTTGATACCCAGCTGACCGACAGGGCTGTGAACAATAGTAATAAATGCTTGATATCTTAAGCCAATGAGTTTGGGGGGTAGTTTGCTATACTATTAGAACTAACTGACAGAATTGGTAGCTTTTTCTCAATGTGAAACCTAGGGCACAGAGGACAGAATGGCATGGGTCCTGAAGTAGATCATGCTGGGTATTTTAAAGAAACAATAAGAAGGCCAGAGTAAATACAGCAGAGAGAATGAGGGAGAGATTCACAGGAAACGGATTAGAGAAGCAGTGGTTAGAGGAGGCAATGAGGGCCGTATAGGCCTTGCAAAGACTTTGACTTTTACTCTAAGTAAGATTGGAAACAATTGGAACGATCTGAGCTGAAGAAAGACATAATCTGAATTATTTTTAACCACTGTTCTGATTTCTGGTTTGAGAATAAAGGGGCAAGTATAGAGGTGGCATAGCAGTAAAGAAGCTGTTGCAAATATCCAAGTAAGCAATGATGATGGCGTGGACTAAACTTCCCAAGTAGTGGGGAAAATTGTGAAATATAAAAATATCAGATGTCATTTGTGACGGAGAAAAAAGAGGATTTTCTAATAGATTGAATATGAGACGGATGAGGAAGAGTGGAGTTCAGGATTAACATCAAGAATTTGGGCAGGAACAACTAGAGAAGCTGAGGTGGCATTTTCTGAAATGTAGGAAAGTGCAAAGGAATAGGTCTGGAGACTAGTGTATCTTGAGATACTTGTAACTTCTATCATGAATTGGTTTTAAAGATTTATTCCCACATGGGACTGAGTCCCATTTGGATAAGCAGCCTAACTGAGATAAATATCTGAGTTGCTCGGATTAAATGTTGATTTCAGCTGACCATTTTTCTGTCTTTTAAGGATACTAAAACGAGTTATCACGGGCCAGTTTATAAAATTTAGAGAATATTCCTCAAAGCATTCAGGGGAATATAAGACTATATTTCCAGTCTATCATTTGTAACTTTGTCGTCTGTTCCTTATGTCTCCCTGATTCCATGGATGGTCTTCTGGCTTCATGTTATTGGCATTAAAACACACGGACACGTGAGTCTCTACAGCAGGGCTTCACTTTGTCCATGCTCAACAGATTCACTTTCCAACAGTGGCAACCAAATTAATCCACAATAGAATTTATGTATTTGGAAGGAAGGACCTAACTAATCTATGTTGAGCTTTTCAATTAGAGTGTTGAATGTTCAATTTCTAGTAACTCCTGTTAAAATTCATTTTCAAAATATTTTCTCATGTTGTAAGATTCTTGGGGAGTTGAACTTTTCTATAGGATAAGGGGAACTATCACTAATTCCTCCCAATCTCCCCAAACATATCTAACTGACATCCTGATGACTGTTTTTTTTTTTATGATTCTATTGTTTCCCTTACAGAGTATAGTTGGTTTGTATTTCTAGTTTCACTTGATGCTTTTATTAAAAGCAAAGTCAGTCTGAAACAAGGAGTCCGTGAAAAATTAATTTAATCTGAACAGGCTGAAAGAAGCTCGTTTCTAACAGTTGTGGAAAGCACATTTAAAACATACTGGAATTTTTACAAAGCTTATGTGTACTTTAATGAAAAAAGAAAACCCAAATCCAGACTTTCATTTATATGTATAATCCACTTGAGATAGAAGGAAAAATGTCAAGTAGTCAAATTATACATTCTACAAGTAGAAACAGAAATAAAAAACATTAGCAGGGTCTTGATAGACAATATAGTAAAAAGTTGATTTATGTAGTACGAGGGATAAAGTGAAGGGTGCCAGAGGGGAACACAAGCAAAGAAAATAAAATACTATTGATGCAAAGGAAACAACAGCACATTCACACACACAAGACAGGTAAAAAACACAGGCCCGGGAGAAAAGGAAAAATAGTCTTATTGATAAGAATTCTGTAAGAGACCCAAAATATAGTCAACCTGCAAGTAAGTGAGAAACTTTAATTAAACTCAAGTTTAAGAGTGGACATTTAATTTCAGTTCGTTGTTTTAATTTCTTGCTAATCAAGTCAAAGGACTTTTCCTATTTGGGAGGCTCTTTCAAGAAAAAGAAAATCCTTGATTGAAACTGAACAAGTAGGAAAAGAGGATTAGATATTAAAAATAAATAGCTAAAGGTGAAAACAGAAGAAGCTAAACAATAAAGCAGGCTGCAGCATAATCAAACATATCAGTCAGCAGTATTTGTGATTAAGGAAAGATTAAAAATGTTTTTCCAAACCTTCCCTTAAGTTGTCTTTACTATTAACCATTAGGGGCAATGATCAAAATAGACTTTAAATAAAAAATATTCTTCTAAATGTGCACACCTACTTTGTATGTCTGCTTATTGTTGAAATTTGCATAAGAAAGTAAACCTCGTATGCTCAGAATAATTAACGACATATTTTTTGGCAGACTTATTCAAATGCATTTAACACTCTTGTAAAAGGCTGAAGATCTCAGCCAAGTTTAATCAACTCTGGTTGATTTTAAAAGGATTCACCTAAGCTTATCTCAGATTCTCAGAGTCCAAAATATAAATTCAATAAATATAGACTCTAGGTTAACCAGTTAACAAAAACAGAAAGAGACAAAGGAGATGCTACATGGACAAACCACTTTTGGTACTCGAAGAGACAGTTAAGGGTTATACCACCATTGTAAGAAAACACATGCTAAGTAGAAAAGGAAAGATCTCAAGGATGATTGTAGAGTAAGATGATGAATGGAAAGGCTAACACTTAATCTTGGTCTTTAGGATTGAATAATGTAAATACTAGGCAGTTCCTAATTAACTCATGAAATGAATATGGAAAAGATGTGGCTATGGAATTATCACACTCAGCACCCCAAAGATTAGGTGTAATGTATTTACAGATGGAGAAACTGAGACATGGCAAGCAAAAGGTTGCAAAAAGTACATTGGGTTGGTGATCCCTTGAAGAAACAAACTCTGGCAACACAGAGAACCTCAGCTTCAAGAACTGTTCACCACGTCCTTGACAATCTGCCATTTCCTTTAGGCCTCTGGAGTTGGGTGCGCATTCTATCCCCGGGAAGTACACTGAGGCATTTGCTTCAAAATATATTAAATCCCTAAACTGAAGATATTAAATGTGACTTTCACTTCCCCCCACCACTCTTTTGCCCTCCAGCTGTGGATATGCTATACTTTTACAAGCATTATATTTCATATTTATGTGGGTTTCTTAAGTGCCTGGTATCCATCTTTTATTATTCATCTTATCTCCTATTGACAACATTAACTCTGAATTGGAAAGCCTGGGGAAGAAACGCTCTAACAGCAATTTAGTTCGGTCTCTTAGTACTTATTCCTCATTAATTTATTATTAATAATATTTATTTAATGTTTTTAGTTAAATGACCAATTAAGACAAATGAAAATTTGTATTCTAAAAGACCTTAGACATAGCTATTCTGGGACCATTGAATCTAAGAATGAAGAAGAAAGAAAGGTTAACTTAGAAAACAATAAAAAGGATCATTTTTGCTATCTTCAGTTTCAATTTTGGGATCCACAAATGCATGATAGAGCTGTTCTTGTTTGCTTTTCTTTTTTAAACTACAGTAGCTCCCTAAATCCCCCTGGAAGTGGAGACCATCAGTACCAAGAAATATCAACTGGACCATTTCCAAACCAAGTGTTATTATTACTCAAAGAGGTAACACTTCAGTTACCAATCTGGCAAGAAATGAGCTGTCCTATGTCACCTCCTCCACTTAAGAGATTGTGAATTAAGCTCTGAAATAAAGAGGCAGAGGAAGCAGGAACAAACCGCAACTAGAACAGTACTTAATTACCCACTAGATTTATTTTTTTTTCAATATATGAAGTTTATTGTCAAATTGGTTTCCATACAACACCCAGTGCTCATCCCAAAAGGTGCCCTCCTCAATACCCATCACCCACCCTCCCCTCCCTCCCACCCCCCATCAACCCTGTGTGTTCTCAGTTTTTAAGAGTCTCTTATGCTTTGGCTCTCTCCCACTCTAACCTCGTTTTTTTTTTTTTTTTTTTTTTTTCTTTCCTTCCCCTCCCCCATGGGTTTCTGTTAAGTTTCTCAGGATCCACATAAGAGTGAAAACATATGGTATCTGTCTTTCTCTGTATGGCTTATTTCACTTAGCATTAACACTCTCTAGTTCCATCCATGTTGCTACAAAGGGCCATATCTCATTCTTCCTCATTGCCATGTAGTACTCCACTGTGTATATAAACCACAATTTCTTTATCCATTCATCAGTTGATGGACATTTAGGCTCTTTCCATAATTTGGCTATTGTTGAGAGTGCTGCTATAAACATTGGGGTACAAGTGCCCCTATGCATCAGTACTCCTGTATCCCTTGGGTAAATTCCCAGCAGTGCTATTCCTGGGTCATAGGGTAGGTCTATTTTTCATTTTCTGAGCAACCTCCACACTGTTTTCCAGAGCGGCTGCACCAATTTGCATTCCCACCAACAGTGCAAGAGGGTTCCCGTTTCTCCACATCTTCTCCAGCATCTATAGTCTCCTGATTTGTTCATTTTGGCCACTCTGACTGGCGTGAGGTGATATCTGAGTGTGGTTTTGCTTTGTATTTCCCTGATGAGGAGCGACGTTGAGCATCTTTTCATGTGCCTGTTGGCCATCCGGATGTCTTCTTTAGAGAAGTGTCTATTCATGTTTTCTGCCCATTTCTTCACTGGGTTATTTGTTTTTTGAGTGTGGATTTTGGTGAGCTCTTTATAGATTTTGGATACTAGCCCTTTGTCCGATATGTCATTTGCAAATATCTTTTCCCATTCTGTTGGTTGCCTTTTAGTTTTGTTGGTTGTTTCCTTTGCTGTGCAGAAGTTTTTTGTCTTCATAAGGTCCCAGTAGTTCATTTTTGCTTTTAATTCCCTTGCCTTTGGGGATGTGTCAAGTAAGAAATTGCTACGGCTGAGGTCAGAGAGGTCTTTTCCTGCTTTCTCCTCTAGGGTTTTGATGGTTTCCTGTCTCACATTCAGGTCCTTTATCCATTTTGAGTTTATTTTTGTGAATGGTGTGAGAAAGTGGTCTAGTTTCAATCTTCTGCATGTTGCTGTCCAGTTCTCCCAGCACCATTTGTTAAAGAGACTGTCTTTTTTCCATCTTTCCTGCTTTGGCAAAGATTAGTTGGCCATAATTACCCACTAGATTTAGAGAGAGAACACCATAGCACAGATCTAGCTCATGTGCACAAACCAAAGCTTTCTTCAAGGAGAAATTTCCCCGCAACTAACAATGCCCCTCACGCTTGCTGCTCCCAGACATGAAGTTCCTGCGTCTGGCACTCTTCTCTGGCAAGCAGCAGCTGCAAAGCCTTTTTACTTGCCCTGTTGCTTTGCAGCTTGATAGTCATCATGACCCCAAGCTAAGCATCAACTACATGTTATTCTAACAGAGACCATGCCAAGTGCATGGAAAGAAACAGAGCCAAATATTCACATATTAAAAAAGCAAACATTAAAACATGAAAAACTTCCATGGTTCAGAGGATCATGTCTTTGGGGAATACTTCCTAGAAATGGCATGCCTTCAAACTGCACTACGAATAATCGGAGATTGGTTGAAGGCTGGTTTTATCATCATCCATTCACCATTTATCGTATCAATGGCATTTACAAACTAGGTACCCAGGAAGGAAACTAGGCAGCAGACCTCCTATACAAGACATTCACATTTCACTTTTCCTTCTTCATTATTAAGAAGGATATTATTTTTCTGGCTGGTTGATTTAAAGAAATGTTTTCTCTAGGTAAATCTCTCACCTATTAAATCCCAGTGGCACTTTGCATCTGAGAGCACATCTGATCAGCTTACAGATTCCTACCTCTCTGCTAAATACAGCCAAAAAATAAGAACAAAGAAAAGCAAGAATGAAATTGTAACTAAAAATATTTGGAGTAATCCTCAAAATACTACAAGTTGCCAGCAACTACTGGCTGGTGTATTGATTAACAGCTTGAAGTAAACAGGGGACAGTTAATGCTGTAACAAACCGATGGGGTTTATTACGCCAATAATTCTGTAAAACTACTAAGTTCAAGAACCTATTGCTGAAATAAACCATATTCTTTAGCACATACCAGCAGTGATATTTATATACATACATATATATTTCCCTTCTTAAATAAATTGCTTGTGTAGGAAATTGATCATTTATATTTGCCCAGTCAGAAAACACGGCACGTAAGGAAAGGTTTATCACTAGATGATGTGATCTTGCAAACTTTACAAGTCCTTTTTTTTCCCTTTAATCTTTTCACCTCCCTCTCAGGAACAAATGCCAGAAGAACTGAGATGCAAAACAGCTCAGCACAGTACTGGAAAAGATAGTGCTAATCAGAGAGCACTGACTTGAACCAGGCCTTAGAAGGAGAAGGTATTAAGGACTAATGAATTAATCTGTTAAGCCTCTGTGTCAGCTGGGGGGGAAAAAAAAGAAAGAAAGAAAAGAAAAGTGCTCTTTAGTAGAGTGCCCTTAATAGGATATACTGGGAACTGAACTCGGGAGGCAGTGCAGATGAAGAACGGCTCTTGAAGTGGTAGAAAACAGAGGGAAGCATAGTCAGAACTGCAAGTAGCTTTCACCATTGTGTGAATAGAGGCTGTTTGCATATTCAAGGGAGAAGTATATAGTAATTGACCATTTTTGCTACATGTACTGCGAAATCTGGAAAGCAAAAGTAATGCTTAACTTTTAGTTACTCCCAAGTAGTAAAAGCAACCCTCCTTGCCTCTCAGGCTGCTGTATCTCTTCTCTCCCTAAGGTTTGAGCAATGAAGTGCCTTGTGTAGGCTCAGCTTTACCTGTGTTCAATGACTGCCCCTGTCTGACTTTCAACCATTTACCGGGCACTTTCTAGGCTCCTGTCTCTATTCTTTGCTCTAGCTCTGAAAGGTAAGGATCTTCACCTCCTCCCACCCCTGTTCTACAAATTAAGTTAACTTGAACCTATCACACAGTTGGTAGAATATAGAGATTGGCTTTAAACCTACATCCAAGGGCACCTGGGTGGCTCATTTGGTTGAGCAGCCGATTCTTGATTTGGGCTCAGGTCATGATCCCACGGTTCATGGGATGGAGCCCTGTGTTGGGCTGTGTGCTCTCTCCCTCTCTCTCTGCCCCTTTTCCATACACTCTCTGTCTCTCAAAATAAATAAACTTTAAAAATTAATTAATTAATTAAAATAAAATAATACAATAAAATAAACCTAAGTCCAAACTCTATGCACTTTTCATGATGACTCACTGGCACTCAATGCTTCCCTGAAGAAGGATGTGTCAACGTCCCCAAACACATTGCCGTGGACCAGCAACAAATTATACTAGCTGCCACCTTGCCCCTGGTTGGGTGCCTGTGTAGGATAACTGAATTTCTGCCTCTTTTACATGTTATAGTTCTATCAGTTATGGAAAATTGGGCCTCTGCCTTGGTCATTGTTCCTATAACCTCCAGAGCATCCCAGATATATTTTCTCTATACCACTGCCTTCCATTTTTACCTATCCATGAACTACAACTATCATCAAGGGGAGTACTGATTATTTGTTTATTCAACTTGAAGGGACTCTACTAAGTCCAAAGCCAAACAGTTGATATAGTGATAAAGTGAGAGTATAAATTTAGGTCCCCTGACTCCAAATTCCAAGCTTTCAGTTACCATGCTACATTGCCTTCTCATGTCTCCTCTTAGGGACTGGAAATTATAAATTGTAACGTAGCGACTAGGAACCCTTTTGCCTAACCACCTGAGTATTTCAAATTGTTGAGTTTCAGTCACTTTCTGAGATTTGCGGTCACCTCCTAGAACCTAGAGCCCTATGGCCAAGTGTGTGCCAGGATTTTAGCTCACTGATACCCTATTCATGGTGCAGTATGCTTCTAGATGGCAGACTAAGGTATCTTCAGGTGAAACTGAGCCCCAGGGCTCTGTCCCATCAAACATGCAAACCATGGTCTCTTCCACTACATGAAGTTTTGTCTGAATATACCCAGATCATTCCTAATATACAGGATTTCTCGCTCCTCACATCCCTCGTTCCCACTTGCAAAAGAGGGGGGTTAGGACAGTTCTAATGAAAGTGGTGAGCTGGCTCTGTCCCCCACAGTTCACAGAGAAATGAGGAATGGATCTGTTCATCTCCCTCCTCAGCCCAGGCTCTCCTCCTGCCCACATCCAAAGCACAGAGCCCTTCCTCCTGGAATGCCTGCACATATAAGCTGACCCTTGAACAACAAGGAGATTAGGGGTACCAACCCACTTTCCCACAGTTGAAAATTCACATACAACTTTTGACTCACAAAAACTTAACTACTAATAGCCTATTGTTGACCAGAAGTCTTATTCATAACATGAACAGTCAATTAACCCAGATTTTCTATGTTAGATGTATATTAGAGAAAAAAAAATGTTAAGAAAATCATACAGAAGAAAAATACATTTATGGTATTGTACTGTATCTATCACAAAAAATCCACATGTAAGTGGACCCTCACAGTTCAAGCCTGGGTTGTTCAAGGGTTGTTTTAGACAGTAACCTTCCTTAGGGCCAGGCCAAAAACCTTCCCATTCGCACTTCTAGCTCTCCAGCTCAGAATTAGTGTCCAACAAATTCCTATGAGAGACAGAAAGTAAGGCATAAGGACAATAGGAAATAGGGGCAAAACAAACAGCATGCACAAAGGCTATGTATGATGTCCATAGCTTTTAGAATCAGCTTCTTATAGCAGCCATGTAAATCATGCCCTTCCAAAACCCAGCATAGACCTAACTCCAAGTATTCAGAGGGCAAGGGAAAGAGAAAGGAAAGGATGAGATTTTGATTATCTTTAATCAAAAAGGTCTATTATGCAATCTCTCTCTTTAAAAACTTGCAAAGACATCAGCCAGGACTAAACTATATACTAAAAGTATATACTAAAGTATACTCCCCAGCCAGGCCTTGCCCAACGCACTTAAATGACTTAGTCTTTTTCCAATCATCCTCTTGCTTCTGCATATTCCTTTCCATGTCTCTTTTGACTTCTCTCTATGTAGCGTCTAGATTAGTGCCATGGCAGCTTTTCTTACACGGTACATAAAATTCCTGAATAGATCAACAGACATAAGAGCTCCACCAACTGAACCGTATGTTGACTTATTATTTTAGAGAGTCCTAATTTTCAGGTTTGGCTTTCAGCCAGCATCATTTCTTATCATTTAAGTTGAAAGGTTCTCTTCTCCAGAACATCCACATTTAATAAATAATGATCTATAAACCAACACTTGAAAGCAAGTATTAGAGTTCTCTACTTAAGCAACTATAAGAGGAAACTACATATAAGGTTAAAAATAGAAAATTATCATCCTTCCCATCCTCTATCTTCTGAGCAGAACTCAGAGGGACTTGGTAGTTGGTGAAGAGGAACTGTGGGAAAGAATGTATATGATTCTAAGGAAGGGCACTGGTTTCAGTAAACTGATAAGTGTGAATTCTGGTGAGCCAAGAATTATCTAGACAATTCTTTAGGGATGTAGATATCCAGGCACTTCCATTATGAGATTCTAACTTAGTAGGCCTGGGGCTGGGCCTTGAAACCTGCCTTTAAAAAATATTTCCAAGCAACTCTGATTGTAGTCAGAGGACCATACTTTGATAATCACCAGAGAGGGTGTTCTAACGCAGTTTTTATCAGCTTTAATCTTTCTAAGAATTTCCTCCAGAGAGCTCACTAAAACACAAAACTCCAAGACAATCTGATTCCACAAATCTGGACATACAAGAACTGGCTTTTTGAACAAGATCTACAGACCACGCTTTTTAGAATAGCCCTAATATAGCACACTGGTTTTCACTTTTGGCTGTAGAATGGAATCACCAAGAACGTTTAAAAAAAAAAAGGGAAAAAGAAGATTGATGCCTGAATACTACCCAAAAGTTACTCTAATTAAATTGGTCTGTAACCTGGGCACTCCAGATTTAAAAAAACAAAAAATTCCCAAGGGATTTTAATGTGAAACACATGAATATCTCTCACACAGCAGGTATTTATTCAGTATCTTCTTTCTGTACTGGTCATGCAGGCTAGCTACTATAACAAACAATGCAAAAATGTTAGTGTCCTAACCCATAAAAAGTTATTTTTTGCTTATACAAAGCCCAATGTGGATGTCCCTACTGAGATGGCTTTCCTGGAAGCTTTCCTCAAGCAGTGACTCAGAGAGACCCAGGTATCCCCCATCTTGTGGTTCTGCCATCTTGTGGTTCCAGGGTCATTCCGCATCATCAGGCTGACACACAGGAAGAAGAAAGAGTGGGAAAGATGTTTCATATTCTAAACCATCTCAGTCACTCCATTGGCCTGAGTAGTCACAAATTGATCTAACTGCAAAAGAAAATGAAGAAAGTGAAGTGGCACTGGATACTAGTGAGCAGTAATAGCTTCTGTCTAGCTGGCTACGTATCAGGCATTATGCTAAAAATGGGAGAGGGGATTCAGAAAGAATATAAGCCCTGGTGTTGAAATGTAAGGTTTTTTACAGCAGTGAGCTTCGTTGATCAATGCAGTAAGTGCTGAATAAATCTCATATCAGCTTTGCTTCTAGAAACTGAGAGGTTATCACTCTTAACCTCCTTTTGACCCAAAATATTCCAATTAAAGGATCATGTGGGAAAAGTCCATTTACACGGAATAACTCGGGTGGCTGACATATGACATTGTTAGATCTACTGTAGCACATGTTATACAGTCTTGAGCTAGAACCCTGATTTCCAGATCAGTAAAACAGAAATAATGATTTCTATCTTTCAAGATTGTTTTGAAACTAGAAGAAAGAGGTTGGCAGAGTCTTGAAAAATGTGTACTATTCTTATATTCTTATATGTTATATTCTTACATATTCTTATAGCATACTGATGAATTTGTATAGCTGCTTTGTGGGTTTCCTCTAATGAGACTTCCAGTCCTCGAGAGTATAGACCATAGCTCACAATTTGTTAATATGACTCAGAGTACCTGGGAAGTGATGGATGCAGAAAAGTTCCTTGATAAGTATTTGTTGAACTGAGGTTCACTAGGGGTGAGTCTGGGAGCCTGAAGCTGGCAGCTCTCTCAAAATTTTCTGGGAGAATTGTTCCTAACATTGGCACATCTATGATGAGAAACACTATAAACATCCCCAAGGAACTAATATGATAAAGTGAAACTTTTACAAAATTAGAGCGGTTAAATTTCATGAAACTGCCTTCCCTTAATCATCTCAAACTGCTCTAGGATTCATACCTCCCCATTGGTTCTAATCAGCCCTTCCCTCTCAACACTGAACAATTATCAACAGAAAGGGATCTCCAATTGCAGATTCAAACATCACAACAGCCTGTTCTACAGATGAAGATCTACACTCAAAAAGGATAAGTAAGTTGCCCAGGTTTAGGTGTCTAGAAGTGGTAGAATCAAGATTCAAATCCAGTTGCCCTACTTCCAAATCTCAGACTGGAGATGCATCTAGCCACTAACAGTGAACAAAAACTAGCAGAAGTATGCCAGGATAAAAATGGTACATCGGCCTGAAATGTCAGTTAAAGCATTTAGACACTTTTATATATAAGGAAACACAAATATATGAAATGCAAATTTTCCATAATATATGACTACAAAGAATTTTTTAATTTGTGGCGGTCTGCTTCAGATTTTGCCACTAGGCCCCGGGGGCCACTCACGTTTGCTTCTCAGGAAACATGCAAGAAGCACTGCCCTTCTCATGCCATTAAAGGGCCACTGAAATGCCAAATAGAGCCCATTATTTGAGCCCATTACTGGAAATCTGTCTGCAAAACTCTGTTCAGATGCAATAATGATTCAGGCAGGTCAGACTTCCCAGAAATGAAGAAAAGTGCTGAAAATAAATAGGAGACAATAAATCTCTTAATGGTGCAAAGGGGAAAAATAAAGCAAATTATGTTTTATCTGGCAGACATATCATGGCCATGTTTTTTTTTTTGTAATCCTCATTTTTCCTTTCTGTAAAAAGCAGTTCGTTCAAAATTGAAGAAAATTTAGATTACAGTTTATAACACAGTGTCCCAGTTGCGCTTAACTCAGGATGCAGAGATTAGCCATTTGCAGAAAACAGTGGGCCAGTGACCACTCCGGGAATTTATTTGTGAGTTCATGGATGTAAACTGTGTGAATTATTAATGGTATAAAGGAATCTGAGTTACACCTTTTCTCTGAGAGCTCTGGAGGAAATACCCACAAAGGAAGCAATAGCAAAGAGCAAAAATGTTTCATTTTTTTTTATATATCTAATTTTAAGTTTAGTCCAATGTTCAATGCAAAGTTCTAGTAAGGCTGGGTTGAGATGGACAGCTTGCCCTAACAGCTAATGAGAGTCTCTACCACCCCTGACTCAATCCAAATTTTGCAATCTGACCATTCTTGGGTTGTCTCCATGATACTGGAAATGAAAGAAAAAATAATACATATGCTTGAAAGAATATCTAAAGAAAAAAAAATGAAGAATAAAGGACCTCACATGTGATATTTTTTAATAAAGACTGACCTTATCCACTCTTAAGTGACACTATTCATGTCCTGAAATGGGATGAATCCAATAGCCAAGTCCTCCTCCTAAATGGTGTGAGGACTGAGATGAGGTAAAGCAGTGGAGAAAGAAAAACCTCATGAAAGAAGGAATTCAGGGCACAGATCTGGATCCTAAGAGGAGAGATGGGCAAAATTCGTTTAGGGGCACTTACATTCCATTTCCCACTTTTGCTCTATCCTCTGGTTTTGAGTCAGACAAAAAAAAAAGGAATTAGTCAAGAAATTAAAGAAGGTGTTCATCAAAGTGTATGTGCGACTCAGCATAATCAGGATTGCTTTGGGGTCCAGGGCCATGAGATGCCACAGAATTCATGAGCAGCAAAAGGAACATTCTCTCCCTGACTCCACCCTCAAATTGTCAAACTCTACAGCTCAGCTTTGAGACATTCAGGTTCTAGAACAGTGATCTGCAGAGAGTGGCTGTGTCTGAAGGAGCAGCATGTTTCCAGAGAAGACAGCTGCTAATGCAATGATTAGACCCTTTGGCAAGCAGGCCCACAATGGAGAATTAATGGACTGGTTCCTGAACCCAACTGAAAAGCCTTTGAAGATTAGGAAAAACCACTGAGGGAACTTTTGAGAATTGGTGATAATAATGAGCATGTGTGTATTATTTTGTAGTTTACAAATTATTTTCACATATCTCATTTGTTTCTAACATTGATCCTAACAGGTAGAGATGACAAGCATTATTAGTATCTTTGTTTTGCAGATGAGAAAACTGAGTCTCAGAGTTTAAGTGACCTGCCCAAGGTCATTCATCTGTTAAGTATCAAGGTTAGGAATTCAAAAACAGGACTTCTGGCTCTAAATTCTGTGCTTTTTCCACTGGAACATATTACCAGTTGTGAGTTGTGGCAGTTCAGTTAACCAGTCCTTACAAAAAAAATTTTAACAAAGATGACTTAACATGAGGGAGCTCAGAGGAATTTAGCACTGGGTCTAAGGGGAAACGAAGTTGCCGCAATCATTAAGACTGACTAGAACTTGAATCCAGATGAGGAGAAAGATGCTATCTCAGGACTCCTATGGCCTGCTCAGTGACAGTCCAGGAAGCACTATCAAGACTACGTGACTAAGTGAGGGGTGGATGGCAAGAGGCTGAACCACCTTCCGAGCAGAGCAAAAGGAAGGAATATGTTGCTGAGGCAAATAGGAAATCTCCTAATTCAGAATGCAGGATATCTTTGTGCTTCCCTTTGGGTGATGAAGTTCCTGGGTACAAAGAGTGTACAGGGTGAGATTACATTCTCTTCCCGAATAAAGACATTAACAAATCATCTTGGCAAAGTGCCTGACCTTGACCACTGTGTCCATTACATCTTTACTTATACTCACAGATGCTATAAAAATGAAGGGTAGGATTTAAAAATATGCCTAGAATAAATATAAAGCTAATGATTTAAGAAATGATAATTTAGAGCAGGGGATGGCAAACATTTTCTAGAAAGGGCCAGACAGTAAATACTTTCAGCTTTGTGGGCCATATGGTCTTTATCACAACTACTCAACTCTGCAACTGGTAGCAGGAAAGCAGCCACAGATAATATGCAGACAAATGAGTGTGGCTACGTTCCAATAAAACTTTATTTGCAAAAACAGGTGGCAAGGGTGGACTGGACCCAAGAGCCTTAATCTGCCAACTACAAAGTTAGAGAAAAATCTACCTGAAGATCTCTTTATTCTCATTTCTATTCCTGAATGAAGTTGGACCATGGGAAGGGGTAGAATACATCACATTAGCTAGTTGCTATCAATTTTGTATAAAATTAACATTGTATTGACTACCACCATTAGAAATACATTTTTGTACTTGCTAATAAATTATTATCGAGGACACCGTTTTTCACTATTCCCTATGAAATGCTCTATGCAAGACTTTCTGACAGTGTTTGGTATTAGAATACAATTTTTTTCTACCACAAGCTTCTGTGTTTCTTCTATCAGAGGAGTCACATATTTATCACACATCCCTCTTCATCCTCACTAGAAAGGTTTGAATATACTTTTATGCTGAATCCAACAGTTTTATGACTTTTACGGTTGGCACACTATTCTCATTTCTACCCTCAAACATGCACACACACACACACACACACACACACACACGCACATGTAATTATTTCTATTGCATTATGGTCCTTTTTTAAAAAGTCCACCTCAAATTTTTGTAAAAGAGAAATCAAGTTCAAATAAGCACGTTATTACAGAGAAATACTTCAATGCCAAATAAAGAGATAGAACCGACTGGAAAACATAAACCAAATTTTTCACCCAACTTGACAAATTGAACCCTGTCAGAAGAACTAAAAAGAAATAAGTTTATTTTAAAGAAGAGGAATACAGTGGAAAAAACTCCCATATTTTCTAAACATTTCAAATTTCAAGTAATTAAAAAGTATAGTATTGGCTCTGCAATACACAAAAGATTAATAGAATGGACAAAGGAGTTTGGGAACAAATGCAAAAATGAATAGAAACTTGGTTATGACAGAGAAAGTGACTGATTTCCCATGTGGGGAAAAATTAGCTTCCTACCTTATTCGATACATATAATTAATCCCAAATATATTAAAAACTACATGTGAAAAGTGAAAATAAAAGTCTTAAGTTTATAAAAAATGATATATGTTTATAGCATCAGAATAGGAAATATATTATAAAAGCACAAATCACAAAGGAAAATACTGACAGTGACCCCATTAATATCTCAAACTTTTCTCCATCAAAAATACAGTAAATGAGAGAAATCACAGAATAGAAGATTAAAGGAAGAGATTTGCAGCTCATTATCAAATAAAAGATTAGTACTCAGAAAATATTAAGAAATTCTACAAAGCAATAAAATAAAGAAATAAACAAACAAATCAGTCAACTCAATGGGGGGGAGGCAAAGGATATACAATTCATCGAAAAGAAAAAGGAATGAACATTAAATGTAAGAAATTAGTCTCAATCTCACTATTAATCAGAAAAACATAAAACAGATATCATTTGTATTGAAAACAATTTTAAAGACATAACACCAAGTTTTGTCAAGATAATGAGGAATAGGGATGCATAGATTGATAGTGGAGGTATATATTGATGCAAATACTGTATGTTTAGAAATCCCTAGCAGTTTGGAAATCTCTAGCAAAGTGGAAACTATATAGATATCCAATGTTCAAAAATTTCACCTATAGGTCAACCCTAGAGCAATGGTTCTCAAATTGTGGCCCTAACACCAGCACCAATATTAACTGGAAATTTGTTAAAAATCCAAATTTTTGGATTCACCTACACCTGTTGAATCGGGAACTCTGGGGGTAAGGCCCGAACATCTGTGTTGTCACCACCACCTTAGCTAGTTCTAATGCACACTAGTGTATGAAAGTCCCCACATCTGTGCTCCTGAAGACAAATGCAAAGAAAGTCCATTAAAGCACTACATGTAATCACAAAAATGTATAACTTACCCAATGGTCCTCTGAGGGAAATGAATAAGTAAACTCTGATTTATTCTTTCTATAGAATGTTTTACAACTATTAGGATGAATGAAGTAGTTCTGTATATCGCTATGAATAAAACTCAAAAACAAAGTTGAATGAAAAAAATCAAGTGTCAGAAGATTTCATAGTATGATTGTCCTCATGTAAATTTTTCAAACTCAAAAAAAAGACAGATATGTTATTTACATCTTTAATCATTTATTGTGAAGTAACAAAATATGCAAGAATGCCATGCCAACATCAAGAGGACAGTTGTTTCTGGAAGGGAAATGGGAGAGATTAATGAGGCAGGGAGAATAACAATATCTAAAATATTTCTATTTCTTATGAAAATTCTGAAAAGAAAATGGTAAAATGATAATATAATTTAAAATTGCGTCAAGCATAGGTGCTTCCTGTATTATATATTGTGCTTTTTGTATTTTTGAAACATTTTCCAATTTTTACAAATATTTTTAAAAATAATAGCCCAGTGTGTTGGGGGGAGGGTTACTGTGACATAGGCAAGTGTTTTCTTAGATGCTACCAGTGCCTCGTTTTATGCATCTCATGGATCTTAAATATCAACAGAGAAACTTATCTCAAACCCCAATTCCACAGCTCATAGAAATTGTAAATAAAAAGACAGATGCAGTTTATTCAGTTTTCATTTCTTTCCCTTTTTTGTTCCTTCATGGAAAATCTCAATTACATATAAATTCAGATATGTATCTCAAGATTCAAGATAGATGTGTTTCTAAATGGCTTACTTTAGAAACATAAACATACCAACTATGGACTTAGATGTAACAGATACAATGAAAAGTGATAATTAAAATAGGTAAAAGAACTTTAAACTCTGTTGTGTGGAGTGCAAGGACCCCAGCTCATATACAGAACCCCAGTCAATTGTCTTGTTGTTCTAAAGACATTCAATAGAAGTGAAGACTTCCACATACTGCTATTTGTAGGATACTACCCATGAAATAGATGGTTTTCCATACAGGAAGCTCAATTCAAAGACTCCAAGTCAACCAACCTCCTCAAAAAAGAATCACAAATTTAGTTTTTGTCAAATCAGTTTTATTGTGATATCATATAGTGAAATTCACCAACTTTATGTGTAAAATTTTATGAGTTTTGACTGTTCCATATGGTAATACGACCACTACCATAATAAAAATATAGAACATTTCCATCACCCCCAAATTTTCCTCAAATTCCTTTGCAGTCAAATTTCTCCTCCAGTCCCTAGATCCTGGCAACTTTTAACTGCTTTTGTCACTAGAGTTTTGCCTTTTCAAAAATTTCCTGTCAATGGAATTTCACGGCCCCACTTCTTTCACTTAACATAGTGCTATTAAGATTCATCACTGTTATTCTTTTTATTTCTGAGGAGTATCCCACTGTACGGATACACAATTTAAACACAATTTAAAAGGTTTTAGTCTTAACATATGAACGGATCAGCTAACACTTAAGAAAAGACTCCCACATTAAAAAAGGAACCACGGTGAATAAAGGAGGGGACATAGAGGAAATAACTCAGGGGACAAGGAAAAAAAAAACTTCAAAAGGATTTTAATTAATAGTATCAGAGATAGGAGACTTTTTTTCTAACACAAGAAGAGACTACTATGAGAAATGAACAATTCAGAAAGAAACAGCTCTTGAAAATACCATTGAAAATGAAAAATACCATTAAAAATTGAAAAGCAAAAAGTTGGGGCGCCTGGGTGGCGCAGTCGGTTAAGCATCCGACTTCAGCCAGGTCACGATCTCGCGGTCCGTGAGTTCGAGCCCCGCGTCAGGCTCTGGGCTGATGGCTCAGAGCCTGGAGCCTGTTTCCGATTCTGTGTCTCCCTCTCTCTCTGCCCCTCCCCCATTCATGCTCTGTCTCTCTCTGTCCCAAAAAAATAAATAAACGTTGAAAAAAAATTAAAAAAAAAAAAAAGAAAAGCAAAAAGTAGATGAAGTGAAAAAAAATTTCCAAAATTTCAGATAAAATGAAAATCTAGGGGAAAATGAGTTTAAGGAATAATGGAAGAGGTCTAATATCCAATTAATATGAATTCCAAGACAATGTGAAAAAACAAAGGAAAATTATCACAGGAAAATTACATAGAAATGTCACAAAATTGAGGAATGCAAATGTCTAGACTAAAAAGAGACTTATTTGGATGCCCAGCACAATGAATGAAAAACACCTATACCATTGCCCATCACTATGAAATATCAGCACACTGAGGCTAAAAGAGCATACCTGAGAAGCTTCCAAAAAAGAAAGATTCAGATATAATACAAAGGGTCAAGAATATGAAGGCCATCATTGGTAATGCTGCCTTCAAAAGCCAGAGAGAAATGGAAATTATTAACCAAGCAGTTTAGGCCAACCAAGCCATCAGCCAATCGCAGATTAGAATGAATAAATACAAGTAAACAGAAAATTATTCAAACATGTTCTCTTTTTTGGTAAGCCTATGAAGGAATGTCCTTTAGCAATGAAATAAAGGGAAAGAAGGAAGTATGAATCCAAGAAAGAGAAAGTAAAAATCCATTGCAGAAGAATCAGAACCAAATTCTCAGGGTAAAGCCATAAAAGAGAAACAGTCCAGGCTGGAGATGGAAGATTAAGGAGTCTGGAAGAGAAGACCCTAGTAAAAAGGGGAATTTGATAGAACAATTGATATGATGAACATTTGAAAATAATCAAAATGTGTGTCTAGCAAATTATGCAAGTAAAAAAAAAAATTGACCCAATTAGAAACTCCAAGAAAAACAAATGTTTTATAAGAAAAAGATGAAATCATGATACACTATTTGGCTCAGCAGTCAACAATATTTACAAATCCTGATGATACAATCACCAATTTTTATTTAACTAAAAACAGATATACAACCACATTAGGGGGTACAAAACTAAAATGTCATCTATCGTCAGAAAATCAATATTACGCAAAATAGACAAATCAAGACATCAAGCTATATAAATCAAGGCTTCTAAGTGCCTTCTGGTTACCTGATCCCCAAACTCTCCCATTTCTGATTCATTTCTCACAAAGTCACCTGACTAACTTTCATAAAACATTACTTGGGATTTTGTTACATTCTTGCTCAAACATCTTCAGTGGCTTCACTTTGTCTAGTGAACAAAACTCAACCTCTATGATGGTTTATTTTATGTGTCAACTAGACTAGGCCACAGGCTGCCTAAATATCTGGCTAAATATTAGTTCTAGGTATATCTGTCAGGATGTTTCCAGAAGACATTAGCAATTTAATCTATAGACTAAGTAAAGCAAATTGCTTTCCCCTATATGGTTGGGCATCATCCAATACATCAAGGGCCTGAAAAGAACAAAAAGGCAGAGAGAGCCAGCAGGACTCCAGCCCATATGACATCTCATCGTCTCCTATCATAATGAACGTCTGGTTTACTTGCAGATTATGAGTTTTCTAACTAGGGAGATAATACTTGATTTGTCTGTGTTCTGTAGGTGCCTCGTATGTAACAGATACTCAATAAATTGGGAAGTAAATGAATCACAACGTGCGCATTCAATGCACTCTGCAAAGATCTGGTCACTAGCAGTTTCTGCATCGGAGAAGATTTTCATACGAACTTTCTATTCTTAGGTATCGTACTGATTAGGATTACTAAAGGGGATAGTCCTGATGACAACAGTGAACAAAGCAGGGAAATAGAGGATTCTGAGGAAGAGAGCACTTTGAACCAGAGATGTGTGGACCCAGAAGCATTTTGAGATTGGCATCATGTCTTGAACTAGTTTTCAAAGGAATCAGACTTGGCCAAACCCAAAGAGAATTTTGCCAAGCACTTTTCCCCTTAATTTTTAAACCCATGTGTATTTTAAGGGAAATTCAATCCATATGTTTCTGATTCATTTACACTTAACTCATCAAAATGTTTTGTAAGAGTTATTTGATGTCCCAGTCTTTTGAGCTTTTGTGAAGAAAAGCTTTCTCCCCTTAGAAATAGAGACCTTTCAGCAAGTCACACACACACACACACACACACACACACACACACACACACGCACACAATCCCCAAAAGGTTCGAAGTCCCTTCAAACCTCAAGGCCCACAAGGTTCCAGTGGTTTTTCACTGAACCTGATGTGACTTCCATCTTTGTGTAAAACTGAGAGCTTTTGTTGAAGAGTCACAAAGTTGCATAAAGATGTAGGTCTAACCAGCAAAACTACATAACAAAGATATTTAAAATCCCAGAATGAGAGAGGAGACGTGTCAAGGTTGGTGAAAAGATGAAAGGAAGCTGTAAGTCAAACAGCAAAAACAGAGACAAAAAGAGTAAAGGATCAATTCTCTGTGTACAGAAGTTCAAAGATGAGGTAGGAAGAGAGGAAAATTTGTGCACATATATCACAGAGCACATATATCAGAGCCTTCGGAATCCTGTGTTAGAAAACCAAATGCCTTGGCCATTTGGGAAGTGATCATGAGAATGTGTTACTAATTATTTGGATGAGACTATTTACTGAACCGATAATAGTTCTTGCTATGGACCCTGCCGGTTTGCCCGCCTTACTTCTACCGCCAAAGTTGGTGCGTATTGCATGCATATTGCAATAAGTCCTTCATTTTTCCTTTTGCATATTCACTGCTGGAGTCCCATGGATGTATTCTCAAAAACGCCATGTTCCACGGTGTCAAAGAGAAGTGGATATTTATAAACACAGATAACCAGAAATTGGGGCAGGTCACTAGAGCTGTATATTTTGATCTTATAATACATGACACTGTTGCCAGTGAAATAAAGCCAAGCGGTACAGTATCTTAGATCTCAAGTATTTCCTTTGTAGAACAGCCTACCTAAGAAGCCATAAATATGATAAAACTCAGGAAAACAATAAGGCATCCTGCAAGAACAAGGCAGAATGAGGGTACTCTGATTGAGTGTTTAATGTGAACAGCAATCAGGATGGGCCTTAGCTTTAAGGAGTGTTGATTTTAAAATGCCCAGAGAAAACTTGAGAATAATTTCCTGGGTTCACATTCTCAAAGGAAAGAAGGCCCATGGGGGATAAGTGAAAGAGTCTTAAAAAAAGAGAAAAATCGTGGCAACATAATCACTTATGTTTTCAAGTGGAAGTGAATTAAGGTGGAGACATCTAAAGAAAACAGTGTTGTTGTTTTTTTTTCTGGTTTTCTTTAGTGAGTTTAGAAATTATTTTTTTTTAAAGGTTAGGAGTGATGGGAACAGGAGCTTATAAATAGAGTGGCTTAGACAGGGAAGAATAAAGAAGTCCCATACTTGCAAAAACACCCTTATGAAAATATGTTAACAGCTATCCTGCAGCGTGGGGGACAAGGGAATAGGGAACACTCCTATCTGGGAGCAAATCAGGTAATGTTATCTGATGACAGTCAGAAAATAGAATTATTTAATCCCATTATCTGCCCTATAAATTTGTTTGTATTCCCCAACTAGAATGTGACTTCTTGATAACACGGGTAATCGCTGTTCACTCCCCTGGATCCAAAGCAACTAACATAGTGCCTGGCGTCTAATTCATGTTTAGAAAATATTTTTGGAATAAGAAGGTGACAAGTTTAATTAAGAGAATGCTTAAACATGATGGTATCCAGCTCTGCTCCAGCACTAGCTCTCTCCAAATACAGGTAATCTTCATCCAGCAACGTAAAGACCATTCTACCCGCCCCACCCCCTAAAACCAACAGGACTAAGTCTTTAGTCCGTTTGCCTGTTGTCATTTTGGAGGGAATCTATCACAAACCTTATCTAGTTACTGCACCTTCTTTCCTTCCAGCCCCAATTCCCTGAAGTGGTTGGACCATTCGTCCCCCCAGCCTTGACTACTCCTACATCATTGTTGAGCACACTTCTCCATAACCACTTCTTACTTCCCATCTTGAATTATATCCCGGTCCAGAAATGAATCACAGTTATGCAGCCACCACTGGGATATGTCTCATAATTGTCTACCCCTCCCTAATGCCACCTCTTCTAAGAGGGTCAGGTTCTGCTTCCTGTTTATTACCAGATACTGTTGCCCCAGTTCTCCCAGCATGCTGTAATCCTGACTGCCTCACAAGAGCCCATGCTGGAAGATGCCTATGAGGCAATGCTCTACAGTGCAGTAGTCATACAGCTGCTCTCTAGGGGAAAGTTGCCTCCTGACCCAGAAAACTTACATCCAGGGCCATTAGGAAAGGGAATGGGCAGTGTGCAATAGGTCAGGCCAGATTCACTTATTTTTTGTCCTTTTATAATTAGGGATACCAGAAGGATCACATGGACAAATCTTGACTTAAGCAAGGCATTCAGAATTACAAAACTTTAGAATCAGCTGAGACCTTATAGAGGCAATGTTCAACATTCAGTTAGCCGTGAGCTCCACTGAGAAGCTGATGGAAGCCAGGAACCCTGTTTGCACAAGTTTATCATGCAATTTCAGAGGCAGCCATGTAATACATATTAAGAACCTTGCTTTAGTAGTCAAGGACCCTAACTGTAACCCTCTGCAGGTGATGAAAAAGAAAGCATGTTGGAGTAGATGGCATCTAAATTGCATTCAAATACTAAGATCTTAGGACTCTAATAAAATAGTAATAATAATAAATACATTTGTTAATGCCTGCCATACGCCAGCTTCTATCCTAAGTACTTTATCTACACTGCTCTATTTAATTCTCAAAACAACCCTATGAATTTAGCATTACTAGAATCTCCCAATGAGATGATAATACAGATAAGGAAATGGGAGCCTTAGAAAGGTTAAGTTATATATCCAGAGGCACACAGTATGTGTTAGAGGTAAGATCAAAACATGGATTTGTCTGTTTCTCTGTCAGGCTAGGCAAGGTTATGACTTCCCAATTCCCAGTAGCTTAAAATTACAGAGATGGCTTTGCCCTTACATTAGATGTGCATTGCACCTCAGCAGGAGGGCTCTGCTTTTCTTGATCACTCAGGGTCCCAGCTAACATAGCAACCAAAATTTCCGATGTTGCCCGTCACTTTACATGAAAGAAAATGGAGATCTGAGGGTCTTAGGCAGCAATTCAAATGCTATAGCCCGGAAGTAACAGAATCTCTTCTGCTCACATCTCATTGGCCAGAAGGAGTCACATGTGCAAATGCAAAGGAAGCAGGAATTGGAATCTTACTGTGTACCCAGGAGATGGAATCCTGAAAATACTTGGCATGTGTGAAAATGTCTACCTGACTTCCAAAGCCCATGTATTAACAATGAATTCTATATACCTTCAACCTAAGGAATGAAATATTAAGCAGAGAGGTGTATTTAGCTATGTTTTTCCATAATCATGATATAATCACAGAACAGGGAATAATCCATGCCAAATGTCATTCCTCACCATCTGGTTCTGTGCACCTCAAGTTTTATGTTATGATCTAACTGGAATGTTGGAATTACACTAAATTCCATATACCTGCCCATGATCTGTCTTTAAAATGCAATGTATTAGAATATATATTTTATTTTTAAGTAAAGAAGCAATTTTAGACATAACCAAATTTGAATTCTAATTTCTTCTGATCCTTGCTTTTATTTTCTGGGGAAAACTTTTAAACAAGCAAAACATTTGCTGTGCTACCAAAACGTGCATTAAACCAATGTTGTCGATTTCCTCTTTTATTTCCAAAATCATTCTATTCTGGGAACTTAAAGTAATAGAAATAATTCCCTGATTTTTATGTCTTCAAATGACTTTGTATGGGGCTTTATAGTTTGCAAAACACAGGCACTTCTCACATCAGTGATTTCATTTGATCAGTCTTTCATACAGGCATTATCTTCTCTATAGTTCTCCAGGAAGCCCCAACAGTTTTTAAAAAAAGACGAAGACGAAGACAAGAAGGAAAAGAAGGAAAAAAGAAGATAGAAGGAAGAAGGAAGAAGGCAGAAGGCAGAAGAAGAAGAAGAAGAAGAAGAAGAAGAAGAAGAAGAAGAAGAAGAAAGAAAGAGAGGGAGGAAGAAAGAAAGAAAAGAAAGAAAGAAAGAAAGAAAGAAAGAAAGAAAGAAAGAAGCAGCAGCAACAGCAGCAGCTAAACTAGCCTAAGGCTGATACAGCTGGAAAGGGGTGTTTGGACTGGGATTCAACCCCTCTCAACTGATCCCACAGTCTGTGCTCCTTCCTGTCACACCTCCCAAATCTTTGCGACAATTATCTTTTACTGCTGATAAAATCGCCATGGCCCATCCTCTCTTTCTTGCAAGGATATCTGAGACAAAGAGTCCCTTATCCCAAAATGACTCTGACCTATGAGTCTCCCACAGAATAAGATTCACAAAGTTTTGAGGGGAAAATTGCAAAATTAACATCCATAAGAACATCCCTAGTCAGAGAAGTTTTCATTAGCCAGCAATAATGAAATAAGTAAAGCCCTGAACAGGAATATGATGGGAGAACTAAAATTTATATTATACCTATTATGAGCCAAGCACTTTAATATTCTTTGTGTTAATAATGGCTGATATTTATGGAGGGCCTTCTCTGGAAAAGTTGCAGGGCTAAGAACTATCCATGAAATATTCTATTTTATCCTCACAACAACCCCATGACATGCATATGATGAGAGTGTTGGAGACTGACAGCCAACATCATACACAGTTGACAAGCACCTAAGCTGGGATTTGAGCATAAAACGTTAAGCTCAAAGGCTTGCCGTTTGGGGATTTAGTGACCGCAGCAAGCCTGGTACTTGGAAATCATTATTTTCATTTCAGGAATATAGGGACAATAGCAGAGAAAGGTTAAGTAACTCTTTAAAAGCTGCACAGCCAACAAGTGGCAAAATGAGAGTAAGCTCAGGATAATGTCATATCAAAGGCTAGTTTCACGAGGTGCTGGGAAAGCAAGGGTCTTTGAAGAACTCTGTGCCTTTTAACGAAGGGGCTCTCAGCAAAGAGAAAACCACAGAGATAGTCACCAGAGGATGTAGCACAGTACCAGAATTACATTTTTACTCTGGCTGTCCATCTTACTGATGCACACATGCTGTTAATCTTTGAGCTTGATGGTAGTAGGAATTCCTGCTGGGTCCTGGATGCCTTTGAGGCACTTTCCATTAGAGACTCAACGTGACATTGTTCCACTGAGGAAGGCTCCAAGTGTTTGCAACTTTTCTTGCATATTGTTCTTTTTCTCGAGGTTTGTTTGAGGCATTAATCTTCCAGCACTCCTTTAGACATCCTCAGACACTAGGGTCACCACAGGGCTAATATTCCCATCCATAAAGACAATGTGCATCCCACATTTTTAATATTAAGTGTGTCACCTTTGAAGGAACGTTCTGCCTATAGTTGTGCTTCCCTGTGCCTTTCATTTCACATTAGATGAAGTGAATGAAGGCAGTAAGTCATTACTTGAGGACATTCATAGTAATCATCTTTCTTAATAACTGATGAACTGTTTAGCAAGAGTGTTGAAACATTTTTCTGCCTTAAAACTACAATCTAAAGTGTTATGATGCTGCCCAAATCTCCCTCTTAGAAATGAACATAATCAGGAGATCATGCTCTTATAGTAACATGCAGTTGCAGAAACACAGCAAATAAAATCGGTGTCCCATCAGGCTCACATGACAGAAAGATGTGTAGAGCTATCTCATGGCCCACAGAACTGGGCAAAGAGTAACAGCAGACAAACAACTCTGCTGCTTGGCTTACATCTTTGAGGAGGGAAAGGAAGGAAGTAGAACCAAGGATTGATTAAGAAAGAATAAAAAATCACAATCATAAAAGTTGAGATGCTGTTTCCAGAACTAAAGTACTGAATTTAGGGGCCTCTTACCTTAGTGATTTAACATGTATTTAGGGGCCAATTTCTCATCACCCAAAGATTCAACCCATATAAATGTCCCCTCTTAAAAAACAAATGGTATGAACAACAGTAGCCAAAGCAGCCTCTCATGGCTCCCTGCCTCTTCTTCCTGCTACTCAAGGAGCTTCTCTCTGCTGATCTCCTCCAGACCAAGAGAAGAAAGAAGTGATGTTGGTCTTCTGCTCCCTCCCCTGATCTGTTGGCCATGTCACTGAGGATCATTACCCCCAACTATGGATCTATAACTAAAAGATTAGAAATAAAGCAGAGTAATTATTTACTCAGGCTTCGTGTTCAAAGATATTGACAAAACAACCATCCCAGTTGTAGAATTACCTAAACATCTCCTCCAGATTGGAATATAGCCACTGCTATTCCAACTCACCCAAGTGCCCTATTCCTGAAGTTCAAACTTAGACCTTTCCTCAGGATCCTTAGGTGTTTCCACCTTCTAGTAACTAAATTATTAATGCCTCCATTTGGGAGAGAAAGTGATGACTCCAGGACCCCAATGTAGCCTGTGCTCAATATCAGTTACTAGCATATTTGCTTAGATTTTTTTGTGTGAACTGTGACCTGAGTGTCACTGATGTCCCATGATGCATTAAACATGTATTATACAGAAGAGCTTGAGGGAATCCATTAAGTTTCTGAATCCTGGGGTTAACAAAAGCAAACAGTTTCTTTACTAGAGAACATCTTGGAGCTTTGAATATTCTACTGGGTGTTATGAATCTTCAGGAAGGATGCAGAATAGACAGAATTTCCCCACGTTATTTGAAAACAATACCTTTTTTTTTTTTTTCCCAAGAAACACTTAACACATGCACTCAGTCATTCAACAAACAGTTACTGGGTGCCTGTTGTATTCTCCTCAGCACTATGCATACAACAGTGATAAAACCTGCTAAAGTCTGCATTCTTTGTGTACTTTGTGGAGCATACAGTCTAGCAAAAAAGGTAGATAACAAACAGTATATAGAATATAACTGCTATGAAACTGTTATAAAGCAGAGTAAGGCAATATTTATAACACAGCAGTAGTTTGTAAGCATTCAGTTGGCAGTAAGATCAACTTGAGGGGATGTAGCCAGAATTATTTTTAATGAAATAATTAGAATGGAATGGGATGAAATGGAGTCAAATTGGAATGGAATAGGATATACTGGAGTGCATCTCCCATAGTACACACAGGTATTGTTTTATGAATTTTTGTTGCATTCAACTGTATACATCATATGGAGTCATGATACAAAATGTATTTCTTACTGTGGGTAACAGGCAAATGAGTTTGAAACCTCTGGAATAAAAGAACAAAGAATGACAGATGAGTCTTATTTTAGACACAGTGGCTGGAGAAAGCCTTTCTGAGGAGATGTCATTTGCACAAAGACCTAGACCTTAGTGAAATGAGAGAATGTAGTGTTCCAGCCCAAGCTAATGTCAGTTGCAAAGTCACTGTGCTAGAAGCATGCTTGCAGGTTTGAGAGTCCCATGAAGCTGGAATTGAGTGAGCACACAGAAGAGTAAAGGAAATGGATCACAGAGAAAGCCAGGAACCAGAGCATGAAGGCCTTTGTGGATATGGGAACAACTTTAGAATCACATCTGGGCAAGACATGATCTGACTGAAGTTATAAGTGGAACCACCCAGGCTCATGGGAAGACTGACCACAGATGGACAAGAGTAAAATGTGTAAGACCCATGTGTTAGAGGTATTGTTGCTCCCATCTCATAAGTCACAGGTATTCCCTAAAACCTGATTTGGGAATCTCTGCCAAGATCAATTCCTTAGCACTTGGGTATCTCCCCCAGGGGTGACTGAATGGCAAGAGGAATTGTAGGACAAGGTGAAGGAAAAGTATTCCTACCAGACAATAACTCAGGAGAATCTGTACTAGAAAGATCCTGAGGCTTCCAACCATGCAGTAAACTCAAATCCCCCACCCCACCCTCCTGCTATCAATATAAAGAGAGAATTTTCCATGTGCCCACCTTCCAGCCATGTCTTGATTCCTTCAGACTTGTTTGCAGTGTTCTTTTTAACCTATTCCTTCCAGGTAAAAATTCTGGAGGAGGTGGGGGCATGATGAATCTCCATGGCAATGTGGCAGTAACAGATATTGCTGACGTGGACCTGATGCTCAGGTTTTATATGAGATAGTGCTAATTCCCCAGGTGACTTTTAGAGACTTTTGTTCTACTCATCTATGCAAAAATACAGTATCTGGCATTGCTGAATATGAAAACCTAAATTTAGAACCATTTCGAATTTGCCTCTGATTCCAGGAAGAATGCCAGAGCAAGCAAGAAAGAAATAAAGGGAACTAGAGACATAGGATAAGAAGTTAAGAAAGAAAGAAAGAAAGAAAGAAAGAAAGAAAGAAAGAAAGAAAGAAAGAAAGAAAGGGAGAGAGAGAGAGAGAGAGAGAGAAAGAAAGAGAAAGAAAGAAAGAAAGAAAGAAAGAAAGAAAGAAAGAAAGAGAGAGAGAGAGAAAGAAGAGAAAAAAAAGAAAAGGAACTTGTCTAACTTGATAAAATGCATCAACCAATTTCCATTTGTTTTTCTAAAAGTGAAGTGCATAGCAGCTCGATGAGGCATTTAAATCTGCAAGGGGTAAGTGAATATTCATGAAGTTTATTTTCCTGAAAGGTCTGTGTTTTAACTGTGCAGTGCAAGCAGTCAAACAGAATCATTTAAAAATCAGGTTTGAAAATCTGGGTTCCCTTCCAAGGGTTCAGTCTAGTGGGAATTTTTACTTCTGAGATACTGAGGAAGGCACTGGCAAACACAGACTGCTAGGAAAGTGAAGATAATATCTGCTGTTCCATAAACAAAGCAGTCGCTGTATTGCAGGTAATTTAGCTGTTTGATGCAGGTGAGCACCGCATGCTGTGTGCTACCATTCCCCTGTTGGGTACCATCTAAACTGTTCCATGCGTGAACATTGCTGCTGTATTAAATTGCCCATCAGACCAGGGGGAGTGGGAGAAGCCTCATGTTCACGATAGGAAACGTTCAGAGAAGTAGTGGCATCAAGCTTGAATAGGAGTAAAAACAGGGAGAAGAAAAAAGAGTAGCGGAAAGAGCTAAGGTAAAAAAGAGTTTTAGAACAGCAGGGAGAGTCACAGAAGAGAAGAAGGGAGTGGGAAAGTCCACTCAGTAGATCTACACAGAGATCAAAGTCTCCCAGTCTGATATAAATGAGCGTTCTAGAGTTCTGTAACTACACAGAGTAGCATCAATCACAGGGGGGTCTCTGCCATCACTACTGTGTGCAGCTGCCTTCGTGAAACCAGCTAAGCAAAGATCCTGGAACACAAGTCCAGGGTAAAGAACTGAAGGACAGAAGCTGCAGGGTGAGGCTTCCAGGAGGGCAGGAAATCCAAGGCAAGGATGAGTATTTCCACCAATAGTTCCCATCTTGTGGATGGGATAGGATGGGATGGGGTGCGCAGAGATTGGAGGTGGCTTAAACAAAACTGTGGAGATTAGTATCTTTAGCACTTGTTATCCTGGGCTCTCACTTAACATCCTGCCAATGCTAAGTTGGGAGAAAGTTTATAGAGACAACACAGACTGTGACTACCTCAATGAGTAACCTTGGACAGAATATTCCGATCTTCACCTTACCTTCTGAATAATGGGAGTATCAAGGGTGCTTTATATTCCAAATATTAGTGAGGATTAAGAAGACAATATGCATGAGGGGCTTAGCATAGCAGTGGTGCACACTAAGTACTCAATGAACATTCATTTGCTGCCATTATGAAGACAATTCTTAACCGATAGCTAAGATGTAGTCTGACAAAGCCATAAGAAAACATTTTTACCCCAGAGTTGAGAGAAAATGCTGTTTGGTTGGGTTTGGGGGACAGGAAATTTCCCTGGTGCCTTCTCAATGCTTCACGCATATGTGTGTTCAAATAAAGAACAAACATTTATAGCATGTCTATTTTGATCAAGGAACTGTGCTAGGCATCAGGAGGAAAAAAAGATAATATGATAATATGACCCCTTCTCTGAAATAAAAAATCTTAAAAAGGAAATCAAATTAATGAGAATATGAAACATATAGCAAATTTCTATCTGGAGAAGAACTAAAAATGTGTTTTATAATTTAAACTTTAAGGTTTAACATAGCAGGCCTTTTTTGGCCCATTTTCTTATTTTTGAAGTGATTTCTTAAACAAGAAAATTCTACTTTCTCATTCTGGTGTTTGATTGTATAGAAAAAATATGGATCTCCTTAAATGTCTGGTACAAAATGATTATTTCCTTCCTTTAAAGATAATAGTATTTTGGAGACATTCTATGTTGACTTTGAATACAAGCACAGATTCCACATAGAGTCTACTATGGTTCTTGTGAGATAAGTGTAGGAGACTATGTGACTAACAAAGCAAATTCTGAAAAATGAGAGGTTTTATGGCCAAGGCTGAAAAAAATTTTAATGAAAAATTAATCTTCAGAAGACAAGTGTTCGTGAGAATTTGAAATAGTTTGAGTTGTTACCTATATGACATTATCCTTACCTATGGCCTGATTCTCTTCCTCTACTCTATTTATGTGTTTTCTGTCATTACCTTACTCAAGTATATACCCCTTGTTGCCCTGGTGACAAAGGATCCTTCTAAAAAAGCCCTTATTGATGGAGGTTAAGAGATTAACCTTGTAACTTGACCTCTCACACAAAAGTTTGACCTGACATTCAATATCAAAATTAAATATGGAAAAATTAAGAGAAACAACTAAGGCTTTCAAAATTATATTTAACACTCAAAATATTTTTGATATCACAAAGTGGCATCTGAAATTATTCATGGCTAAGCCTTTTACTTGGGGAGAAAATAAATCTCATGGCCTCCCTCTTTCTATTCACTGGATTTGAAAACTTTAATGTGATGGGGAAAGAAAGAAGAAGCAAAAAGCCAAATTAGTCAATTAAACTTTATCCCACTTATTTTTTAAAAAATGTATTGGAAAAGAAAATTAAAATGTCTTAAAGATTTTTGATTGATTATAATTACGAATAATGTCACTTTTCCATTATACATGGAAAGCATTTTTCAAAAATGAATGATAAATAATAAAAGTTAAGGTCATTACAATTTGCCTTATTAATTATTCTTCAAGTTAGAATAAAAGGATAAATATGGCCAGTATTTTCATCAAAAATATTCATATTTCTCATTTAAATATTTTCTCAATTCCTATATTATAAGCATTGGCTCCTCAAACTCTTGAGTATTAAAATGTCAGTGATTTGAATTTACTTGTGTAAAAAAAGTATGAGTGAGGATTCTATATTTTAAAATATGGTTTCATTGCTTTTCAATGTCTTCTACAAAAGACCAATATCCTGACAAAGGCAAATTTTTGGAAATTTACTGTAAAGAATAATATTTATTTAAATAAACATAATTACTAGTAAGTAATACCACCAAAATATGAACCTCTGTTAAAAATAAAACTTATTGGGGCGCCTGGGTGGCGCAGTCGGTTAAGCGTCCGACTTCAGCCAGGTCACGATCTCCCGGTTCGTGAGTTCGAGCCCCGCGTCGGGCTCTGGGCTGATGGCTCAGAGCCTGGAGCCTGTTTCCGATTCTGTGTCTCCCTCTCTCTCTGCCCCTCCCCCGTTCATGCTCTGTCTCTCTCTGTCCCAAAAATAAATAAACGTTGGAAAAAAAAAAATTTTAAAAAAAATAAATAAATAAATAAAAAAATAAATAAAACTTATTCAGGGGCGCCTGGGTGGCGCAGTCGGTTAAGCGTCCGACTTCAGCCAGGTCACGATCTCGCGGTCCGTGAGTTCGAGCCCCGCGTCAGGCTCTGGGCTGATGGCTCAGAGCCTGGAGCCTGTTTCCGATTCTGTGTCTCCCTCTCTCTCTGCCCCTCCCCCGTTCATGCTCTGTCTCTCTCTGTCCCAAAAATAAATAAACGTTGAAAAAAAAAATTTTTTTTTAAATAAAAAAATAAAAATAAAACTTATTCATACAAACAAAATTCTTTAAAACCACTCAGAAATAGGTATGCTTATCCACAACATATTTATAAAGCATTTCTCACATATTATTTGTTACTGTAATCCTGTGTGGTAAGTTGATTTAATCAACATTTTAAAGATGAAAAAATGAAACTTCAAGCAAGCAAGTTGCTTAAGGTTTCACAAACAATAGTTGCATAGCTATGACTTAAAATAGGTTCTTACATTTTGTTAAAAAGAAACAACAAATCCAAAATGGAGTCACTTGTGCTAAGTCCACATCATCAAACCAAGGCTTAATATCTACCTACTGTAGTTTCAAACTTCTCCAGGAATGTAATATTAACCAGTCATTTTGGCATTTTCTGGTCCACACCAGTGAGGTAATCTGCCCCATAGACTCTTCCATCCCCAAAGGAAGATACAGTAACCCACTCCTTCCTTATCTCTTCCCCCATCTGCCCATGGAAGACTTCCATTTTGTACAACCACTGGAGCTCCTATTTGCTAGATGGGATGCTGGCCAATTCATGAATCACTGAATAAAACCAATTAGATTTTTAAATTTACTCAGTTGAAATTTTGTTTTTTAACAACCCCAAGCCCAAAATTATTTCACCTATATCACAACAAATTCCTTGTCAATTGTAGTACTGTTTCTGCTCAAAATATTAGTAGAATTTTGCTCTTGGAATTACCTTTGGAGACCATTTAGGAATCACAGAGGAAAATCAATTTCAATACAATTACAGTTTCAACTTAGCTCTGATCAGTTAAAAAAAAAAAAAAAAAAGTGGCCAGATGACCATATCATTCCCCCAAATCAAAGCCACTCTCAAATTATGAAATTCTGCCATCCATAGGATGTTCAAAAGAATATAGTTTGGTCTTAGCAAAAAAACAAAAATAAAAACATAAAAACTTGAAATTCCAGAACTGTTTCAATCAATGCAGGATGTTTGAAATGAGTATATAGACTCTGATAATTGATACATTTGAGTTGTTTGGAACCTTTTTGTTTCTTCAGTGAGAATAAATAACCCTCTATAATTTTGTCTGCTTTCTTTGTATTTTTACTGTAATGTATAAGACAGTAGGGCAAGAATAGATCTTGTTCAAGCAAATTCTACAGGAGTGCTACTTTCTTGTTCTGACCCCTCTAGGAACTGGAACTCTGAAAAATAAAAGTCAGTTAAGTACACTTGATTGCAGTATCTTTTCCTAACAATATTTGAGACGCTTTTGAACCAGATCTCTAAAAAAGAGAGTAGGCAAGATAAATTAAGAATAACTGAAACTAAAATGACAGAACTGGATTGTTAGTTTAAGCATAAGTATATATAGTAAACTACAATTATGATACAACTTTCACTACAAAGTTCACCTGATCTTAATCCCACTCTATTTTCCGATTAGAGAATTGATTATATTCAGATTACTTTCCTTTAATTCATGTTTCTTTTTCACTGTCTGGGATCCATGCTAGCTCAAGAGCTAAAATATTAAAGCAAAGAATTTGAGATCTTTCTGTATCCACTTATTTAAAGATAAATTGTTAGCATAGGAGAACTCACTGCCTGAATTTCTATAGTTCTAGCTTACATTTTCTGTTTCAATTTATGATTAGCAAAGCAAAATGAGAGCATAAAATGCTCAACACTTTCTGACCCATCCTAGTCAGTACCCTGCAAATACTTTATTCCGGGTATGGAAGAATCTCCTAGGGATCCAGTTAAAAATTCAGCTTTCTGGCCCCACCCACAGAGATCCTGCTACAATGGGTTTAGAGTCAGGCCTAGGGATTTACATTTTAGTAGGCATTCCCCAGCCAACGCAGGCAGTCCCTACACCACCCCTTAAAAGATAACAAATATATGTGGAATTTAAGAAACAAAACAAAGGAGCATAGGGAAAAACAGAGAGAGAGGCAAACAAAGAAACAGACCCTTAATTATAGAGAACAAACTGGGGGGAAGTTACTCGAGAAGGGGGTGGGGGGGGGAATAGGTGATGGGGATTAAGGACAGCACTTGTCATGATGAGCACCAAGTGTTGTCTGTAACTGATGAATCACTGAATTGTACACGTGAAACTAATATTACACTGAATGTTAACTAACTGAAATTTAAATAAAAACTTAAAAAAATATATATCTAGGGGCTCCTGGGTGGTTCAGTTGGTTGAGCATCCGACTCTTGATTTTGGCTCATGACATGATCTCAGGATCTTGAGATCAAGCCCTGCATCAGGCTCTGTGCTGAGCACGGAGCCTGCTTAAGATTCTGCCACTCCTCTCCCCAACTCACACTCTCTCTCCAAAAAAAACCAAAAACAAAAACAAAAACATCCACGAATATAAACTACTTACAGTGGGTTAATAAGCAAAATCTAATCAACTCCCCTTGTTTTTTGTCAGGACTGGAGAAGTTCCTAGAAAATGCAACCCAAAAGTCCTTTCCCAAACAATTTTTGACTTTCTGTATCACACAATTAACTACTATGTCCCAGTTGCCCAAACCTGAGATTTTGCTGTGCTGCACTCTACTGATTTTTGAACAAAAATATTTTAGACCAGTCTATTTCTGATTATTAACAAATTTTATATTAATTAAAGGCCTCTGAGAGGTTTCTATGATGTTTTCTTTGTAAACATCTTTGAAAAGTTTGTCACTGTCCACAGTTTACCATAGTGGTGGAGGATTCAACAGTTATTCTTTGTCTGGAGACAGGCATATGGTGCTTTCACTGTCTCTTATGGTTTGGTAAAAGCATGTATATATACCTGACAGATTAAGAGAAATGTTAGAAAAACTGAATTTTAGGCACAAGAATGTTACCGAATATGGCTTCACAGGTTTTAATAAAGAAGTCATTATCACATACTACATTATTTCCCTATTATAAAGTGAAGGTCATTGGACAATTGACTTGGAGACTTAACCTCTGAAAATCATTTATCTGATACTATGGGCAACTAAGTAAGATGCTCTTTGGACTTGCTACTCTCTTTTCTGTTCATTACTGGGGTTAATTAAAGCTTGGACCTTCCTCTAACCTCAAACATAACTGGCTGAAACAATTAATAAGTATACTGTTTTCTTTGATTTTTTAGACTGTCCGTGTTTGGTAAAAGCAGGGTACAGAGGACAAAGAAATCACGCATGAGAACTACCTGTGGGCCTTTCCATCTTGTGCAAGCCTCAAGTAAAGAATTTCTACACACTAAAGACAATGTATCATCACTGAAGGTCAAGTGCTTATTCCAACAAACTGCCCCTTTGGGGACACTCACGCTGCCTCACATTCTAGAGACTTGTCTTTCAGTGTCTTGGCCATCACTAGAAGGAAGGCCTCTCAAGAATGTGGGTTTGGTGTGGTACTGTGTGGGAGCTGGATTTTGGCTGTGTTCCCTGATTGCAGTAAAAGTGAAAACATTTGAAGGTCCATGCAAAGAAGAATAAACTCCAAACCATGCAACATAAACCCCATTGTTCTTATGATTATGATTAAAAGCCCAGCACGACACAGCTTCACATTCTTGTCAGCAAGTTTAATAATTCCCTATGCAACATTCACTTTAAAACATTAAATTCAAAAAAACAGATTCATGTTTATTTTTGAGAGAAAGAGAGACAGAGTGTAAGCAGGGGAGGGGCAGAGAGCGAGGGAGACACAGAATCCAAAGCAGGCTCCAGGCTCTGAGCTGTCAGCATGGAGCCTGACGCAGGGCTCAAACCCACAAACCATGAGATCATGACCTGAGCCTAAGTCAGATGCTTAACCAACTGAGCCCCCAGGTGCCCCTCAAAACAAAGATTCAAAAGACTTCCCTGTATATAATGTTGAGCCTCAATCCCAGATGAAACATACACACACATACACACAGAATCTATGAGAATTCTGTACTTTCTGTTCCACTTTTTCATAAAGTTAAAACTTCTCTAAAACTCTACTAAAAACTGCTTTAAAAATCCACTACTGAATTGACATGATACTTACAAATATGCTAAACTGTATCTTGAAATTTTCTTGACTATGAATTACATTTTCTCATCTGGATAGAAATGCTGCTCTTGAATCAAAATCTGCCAGGAAAAAGCACTGCAAAAGCCTGTAGTCATTTAAATAAAGTAGGTCTTCGGGGCACCTGCGTGGCTCAGTTGGTTAAGCGGCCAACTTCAGCTCAGGTCATGATCTCGCAGTCCGTGAGTTCGCGCCCCACGTCGGGCTCTGTGCTGACAGCTCAGAGTCTGGAGCCTGTTTCAGATTCTATGTCTCCCTCTCTCTCTGACCCTCCCCTGTTCATGCTCTGTCTCTCTCTGTCTCAAAAATAAATAAATGTTTAAATAAATAAATAAATAAATAAATAAATAAATAAATAAAGTAGGTCTTCATTGGGTTGACAACTGCTATAAAAATGAAAGAATGGAAACAAAAAGGGGAAGGGAAATTCTGATTTACTTCATTCCCAAGCACATGGAAGGATACAGAATAAGATACTTAAACATGAGAGCATCATTAAACTAAGAAGTCTGTCAGAAAACCGACATGTCAAGCATGTGATACAATTTCTCTACAGCTTCTAGAAATTCTGGCCAAAAAAAAAAAAAAAAAAAAAATCATGAGTGGCGACCTGGAAAAGTTTGAAGTATCTATATAAAGTATAAAGCACAGATAAATACCAGTGGCAGAAAGCCAGGAGTCTATTACTCGTGGAGATACTTTGAGATATTAGTTGAGGAAAAGATAAGTAATACAATGTTGATTTATTCATTCACCTGTCAAATGTTTACTAAGCACCTGTTATTTAAGGCAGTGGTTCTCAAATTTTGCTGTGCATTAGAATCACCTGGGGAGCCTTAAAAAATTCTGATGGACAACTCACATCCCATACTAGCTAAATCAGGATACCTGGGGATGAGAGTCAGGCATTAGCATTTTTTTTTTACAGATCATCACGTGATTCCAAAATGCCTCTAAGGTGGACAGTACTTATCCACTCCAAAAAAGGACATTGTGCATAGTTCTTTCTCTCAAGGAACTTGAAACCTAGGCAAGGAGATCGGTCATGTGCACAAGCAAATGTAAAGTGAAATGCAACACCATCTCATTTTGAGGTTGGCTCAACATGGTATCATTTCTCCGACCAAGCAGCTCTGTGACTCCACAGAGCCCTGTGGGGAATATATGTGTTATGATGCAGTCATTTCTGGGAGCCTCATTTCCAGAAAGAGGCAGACAAACTGGAAAGGGCTCAAAGAAGAGTAACAAAGTGATTATAGGCCTAGGGGGATGGACTTATGGGGAAAGATGAAAAGAACTAAATATGTAAAACCTGACTAAGTGACAATTAAAGGGGGGTCATGATAACAGTGCGCTAATACCTGAAGGGTGCAAACATCAAGGAAAGAAGTGAATTACTTTGGATAATGCAAAAGGTGTTAGCTAAGAGTAATAGGATGTATTATGAAAGAGAAAATGAAGGCACTGTGTCGGGTAATCTCTGCTGACTGAGCAAGCTACCGGGCCACGGAGCCAGGTTCCGAAAGAGAGGAAGCAGCCACATCGCTCAAGTTCCCATAAAACAAGTTTGGACAAAGACTTAGGAAATTGCTCTCAGATTATTAAGAGCAATTTTCTATGACCTGGACAGTGGCAAGAGGTGGGGAAGAATGAAGAGAGGAGAGAGCAGAATTCAAAGCTTTTTCAACTCTAATAACAGAACGACACTATAACAAGTTCAGAAACAAAACAGAAATCAGGAAGAATCTTTTTCTTTAAATGTGATTGCGAATGAGGTTGATCCATTGACTGTTATTAATGCATTCATTATAAACTCAGGAATTGCATTTTGAGACATGCTGTGTATGTTTTATGTGATATTTTATCAGCTTTTTCATTTCATTTTAACACAAATATATGTATCACATGTATCACATGTATTACATGTATCACAGGCTTCTTCAAAGACATTTAAGTATAGAAATTTCTGCTATAGTTTTATAACATTCTTAAACTGGGACATCTTGTTCCCTTAAACCAAGGACACTACACTTCCTTTTATATGCAGTACTCCTAAATGCTACAAAATTGGGGATGATCATAACAGCTACTATTTTCAGAGCATTTTCTATGTGCCAGACACTGTGTTACAATCATTTCCAACATCATCTAATCTAAATTAATGATCACCACAACTCCGGGTAGGCACTAATGTTTTCCCATTATTTATATAAAAAGATAATTTTTAAGGAGGTTAAGAAATATATTCAAGGTCACATACATAGTAATGGTGTCATGGAATGAACACCTAATCCAATGTGGCTTCAGAGCCCACAGACTCTCTCTCCTATTTGTATGGAGTGCTATTAAACAACACAAAACTGAAAACCAAATAAAAATTGTTGTCATCCTACAAATCCCCCCCTCATAAACCTTATCCATAATACCAGAATAATAATACTGAATACAAAGGGATAATACTTTTTTCGTGTTATTGTGATGAGTAAATAAGATAATTTTTAAAACATAGTTGGCACAGACTGGCACTCAGTAAGTTCTTAAGAAATGATAGCTTAAAAAAATAAAACAAATTAAAACTTAAGATCCACAAATCATTCATTTGGACACCATTTCTCCACGTGCCTCTTATATAAATCTAGACATGATCTTTTTCTCTGCCCCCTTCTCCCTGAGTTTGTTCCATAGTGATAAGTTAACTTTCACTAGGCTGTCATGTCTTAGGAGTTGTGCCTTGAAGTTGAAAAGAATAATGAACTCATAGAGTAGGATGGTGGTTTCCAGGAGGTGGGAGGTAGGGGAGACGGAGAGATGTTGGTCACAGTGTAGAGACTTCCAGTAGTAAGACGAATGAGTTCTGGGGAGGTGATGTACAGCATGGTGAGTACAGTTACTAGTACTGTATTATATGCTTGAAAGTTGCTAAGAGAGCAAATCTTAAATGTCCTCAGTACACACACACACACACACACACACACACACACACGCACACAAATAGCATTATGTGAGGTGATGGGTGTGCTAACTGACCTTACTGTGGTAATCATTTCACAATATATACCTATATCAAGTCATCATGCTATGTATCTCACATTTACAGTGCTATTTATGCCAATTATATTTCAATAAAGTTGAAAAAAACCAGGTGAAAAGGCATTGTCTAAATAATTCACTCATCTAAAAAATACTTATCAAGCACCTATTATAAGCAAGGAGCTATAATGGTGAGGAGGCAAGTGATGGCCAGACCTCCTGGAGCTTACATTCAAGCAGAGAAGACCCCGTAAACAACAAACTAACAAAGACGAGATAACCAAACATCAGCATAATATTATAAACTAAACAACGTGACATTATACATGGTATGGAGAGTGGTGAGGAGGGAGTTGCGGTTAGAGAGGGTGATCAGAGAAGTGTTCTTTAAAGAAATAATTGTTGAGGCACCTGGGCGTTCCAGTAGGTTAAACGTCTGACTCTTGATTTCAGTTCAGGTCATGATCTCATGGTTTGTGAGATGGAGCCTTGTGTCGGGCTCTGCACTGACAGCGTGGAACCTGCTTGGGATTCTCTCTCTCCCTCTCCCTGCCCCTCCCCAACTCATGCAGGCACAGGCTCATGCTCTCGCTCTCTCTCTCTCTCTCTCTCTCTCTCTCTCTCTCTGTCTCTCTCTCAAAATAAATAAATAAGCATTGAAAAAATAATTGTTAAGCTGATATGTAAGAAACAAGAAGCCAGAGGCACACAAAGCCTAGGAAACAACTTTCAGATAGAGGTTATCAGCAACTGCCAAGTTCCTGCAGCAGGAAAGAGTTTAGAATGTTCTCGAAACTCAAAAAGGCTATGAAACACAGTGAGTGAGGATGAAGATGGCACGAAATGAAGTCAGAATATGCCAGACTGTGGTCATGTCATGCAGGATTTTCTAGCTCATGGTAAGGAAGTGGGCTGGATTCTGAGCATGTTTGAAACCTTACAGCCCTAAAGACTTTTAAGTAAGGCAGTGATATGCTCTGCTTAATATTTTTTACAAGTTTAGCATATGTCAGGATTATAGACCCTGTCCTGTGCTGCAGGGCCGTGATGATGGGGGAATTGAGAAAATGGAAGAAGAGAAGAGTATTTCTAATTTTATAGCTTCTATATTCATTTGTTGACTCTTTTTTTGATTGTTAAATAATTGTTGGTTTGTCATCTGTTGTGCCTTCCCCACACAGAGAAGACTGGGAGTTGGAACATCAGATAAGAAGTATTGATCTGGACTCACATGGCAGGAGCGGCTAGAAGGAGAGGTGGATAAACATAAGATCTGCTCTGGAGGAAGTACTGAAAGGAGTGGCAGATGGGCTGAATATAGGAACCAGGAAAAGAAAGGTGCTGCCCAGGTTTCCAGCTTTATTTTTGGAGGTAGTATTTACTGAGATGCGCAAAGGGGGAGGACCAGGTTGGGGATAGATTGGTGCTTCATTTTAGGCAGGTTAATTCTGAAATGCCCTGAGGCATCTAAGTGATGGTGCCAAGAGCAGCTGGAGAGATGAATATGCATGAGAGGGAGGTCTGGGAAGCAGACACCAATTCGGGGATTCGTGTATTAACTATGTTTTTCTTATTTTCTGTATTCTTGATGCTGTGCCATCTGAAGCCTCAGTGCCCCTCTCAGGGCTCAGGAATTCCTACGGATGGCAAAGTCTCCCTAAGAGCGTGCCTTTCATAGGCAAACCAGCTAATCCAGAGCTCACACCCCACCCACCTCCTTTATCAGGCTCTCACTATCAAACCAGCACTCCCCTGTCCTAACCAGCCCACTGCCAGGCACCAGACAAGGAAGGGCCATCCCCCCAGCCAGAGCTCACCTCAGCTATTTCCGCTATCCCATCCTAAACCTGCTTCGCTTGCTGACACCGCCTCACCCTCCTTCCTATGAAAACCACAGGAAAGGCTCCTGTGCATGCTTTCCCCTTGCCCTTTCTGCTTCCTAGCAGACCCTGGTGCTTCCCCATGTGGCCCTGTGAAACATGGCAGGCCTTCCTCTTGGGAGCTATGAGTAACAAACCACCGTTCAATGACATTTGTCTCCTGATCTGTTGGCCTCACCGTACCTGAATAAAAACAAAGTGATATTAGGTACATTTTATAAAGTATTTAAAGCTTTTAGGGTGATGGACATGACTTAAGGACAGAGTGTAAATAAAGAAGAGGACACAGAAGGACCTTTGAGGAGCCCAAAGGAATAAATATCCGCACATTTTGATTTCAAGCTGTGTGGCAATGGAGTGGAAGAATTACTTTCAAGCTTTCTCGGCACCTCACAAATCATGCCACACAAGCCACTGCCTACTCTGTAGAAGGGTAAGGCTGATCCTGTTTCAGAATGAGTAATCTTCACTAAGCCCACAAGCATAGCTGAGTTATCTTACCAGAGAAACAACGTGAAGTTAAAAGCCATCTATAGGAAGGCATACCCATTAGGCAGAACTCTTGAGATATAAAGCAACCACCTCAGCATGCCCATAAGAAGGAAAAACATGTAAGGAAAACTCCTACAGTGATAGGCATCTGTGGTCTGTATTGTCAAAATATCAGGCATCCAAACAAATGCTGACCTATGTCCCCAAAGCAGGTCCCGTGTTCAGTCCCAACACAGAGTTCTCACAGGGTCTGGTATGAAATGAACAAGAGACGGCATGTTTTCAGTGAAACACTGGATTCACTCTTGTAATCTGAGATTATGACCTTTCCTTTTCTGGTATTTATATGGCCTTCCTTTCATGAAATGATGGCAAAAGGAAGTACAGCTTGTTACTTTTTTCAACCTGATAAAAGTAAGGTTGTCAAATTTTTTATTGGACTATGAATTTAAGAACTTGGGGTCTACTAATCTAAAAGATGAAAATATCCAGATGTTTGAAAAATTCCCATCATTTATAACCATCCAGATCACCACTTTCCATTTTCATACTGACTGGAGTCACAGGGACATAGCTTGAGTGAGATTTCCCAATCCCACCTGTGATACAGAGTTTCCATTCTGACAGGTTGGCCATGAGTGAGGAAACTCTTATCACAGTGTTGGAGAGAATGAGTAGACATTGTGAGCTAAAGTCTATGTTTTTTCAGATACTGACAAGTAAGGACAAAGGTTCAACAGTGACTAATGAACAAAATGTTAAGGTGGAGACAGGACCTAATTGTTTAAAAGCAGTCACTCGAGGCATGTAGCTGCATTCACTTTGAAACCAAATCAAGATACCAATGATGTCCCAGTGAAATATTTATTTGTTCATTTAAACAACAACAAAAAGCCCTCAATGCTTAATCAAGGGCCACCACTTACTGCCTCTACTCTAAAGAGCTACTATAAAGAAGTATAAAGAAGTATAGGATCAAATTACAGGATCAAATTTCTGGGCATGTTCTTCAATAAGTAGGTCAAGACTCAAAATGTTTGGATAGAACAGTTTAGGAGAAGCTGGTCCTGAGGAGGTGACTAAGAGGGGGAGGAGGGCGACAGCCAAAGCACAATAAGTGATGAATTATACAATAATTAAGCCATTCCTTCCTCTTCCTATTGGGGTTAAGATATTAAACTATTCATCTAGCACTGGGCATCTGATCAGATGAAGAGCAGTGAGAGAAAAAAAAAAACTTACACTGTTTTCCACAGAGTCAGGGATGCAAGGCTTGAGAAGTTGCTCCAGGATACCCTGCAGTCACTTCCACGGTGACCTACAGGGATTACACTGAACCAAGTCTATCACAGTGGAAGGGAAGACATCTACCCCTGGGCTGTCCATGTCTGATTTTCCTAACATCTTCACAAAGCAGAACAGAGAATGCAGACAGAGCTACCAGAGGGTCTGCACATTCTGTATAAAGAAAGAAAAGTGACCTCACTTCCTGACCCCGTTGGGGCTTTCACTCAATTGTAGCAGCAACAAAACATTGACATCATACCAAAGAAAAAAAGTTAAATATTTTGTTTATGTAAATATAAGCATATTTGTAACGGCATGCATGAATCATGTTTTCGTACGTGTGTGTATACATATTTAGAAAGGGGCCTGGGGAGAAGGGAAAACATAATCTCATTAGAAATTCAGAGTAAGAATTATTCTTTTCTGTTACAAGAAATAAAAGGTTCATGCAAAAAGTGGTCTGTAAAATGAATGTCCTTCAGCCTGAAGACAACAGTTTACCATACAATTCTGAAGATACCTTGCTTACCTATCGTAAAATTCAAATGAGAAACATTTAACTTTTAATGCTATGAAAATCAGGTTGTTTGATCCCATCCTATATTTTAAGCAAATTTTCATAGAGAAGAGAAACTCACTAAATGGGGTTTTGCCCCCAGATCTCAATCCTAATTGAATCTTTCTTCAATTCTGAATCATCTCTCTTTCTGGTCAGACTTCCTCTCTCTCTCACTGACCCATACCTTACATAATCTCAAGTGCCACACTGGGGACAGAAAGAAAGAAGTCACAATCGGTTTGCATTATTTCCCAGAGAGTTCTAAAGCTCTGGTCGTGGAATGTGGATCTGCTAAAGAAAAGAAAAAGGAGTTGTCCCAGCCCCTATTTGAGCAGGTGGAAAACACGTAATTAAAGTGCAGAATTCAAATTAAAACTGAAATCTCTATCAGGCACTCTGCTAATTTAGAAGTCCAACAAGCAGAATACCAGCAAATGAAAGAACAAACAAAAGTAACTGCTCTCTCTCCTGGCAAACTGCTGAAAGCCCACAGGATTTATGATGACCAATTAAGGGTGTGGTAGCCTGGGAGAACAGAAGCAATAGTCTTTGTTACATGAAGATGGAAAGGAACATCACAAAAACACCCAGTTTTAGAGCTCTCATTCTCTCCCAGCAAAAACAACTTGTGCATGCATTTAAACATGTACCTGTATATCTGAAAGCCTTCAGGTCTCTGATCTTAGAAGTAAAACTAAAAATAAAAAAGAGAGGGCCTATCAGCATATTGGATGACAAAGCAGGAATTCATTATGGTAACATGTAGAAAATAAAAACCTGAATGAAATTGTGGTTCTCAAAGAGATAAATGTTATTCTTCCTCGTTAACTGTGACAAAATAAGTTCTACAGAAGTAATTGAGAAGTCCAAAGAGACCTTAAGAGTTGTTAGTCATTGAAACAAGTTTCAATAGCAAATCACTTAGAGAATGTTCTGCTATGTAGAATCTGTAACAATTAGACTCATCCCATCTCATTCCTCATCTTAAATCTGCCTAAAATATTCTAAACTAGCTAGATCTGATTATTTTAGAAAGTACTGGAGCCCTAAAGACTTCCCCTGTTCTGTATCATCAGGAAATGCATGACTCCATTCTCCCACCTCTTAAAACATGAGGGTACCACTGAGGCACCTGGGTGGCTCAGTCGGTTAAGCGCCTGACTTCGGCTCAGGTCATGATCTCAAGGTTCACGAATTCGAGCCCCGCATGGGGCTCTGTGCTGACAGCTCAGAGCCTGGAGCCTGCTTCATCCTCTCCCTGCTCATTCTCTCCCCTGCTCATTCTCTCTCTCTCTCTCTCTCTCCCCCTCAAAAATAAGTAAGATTATAATAATAAAACAAAACAAAACATGAGGATACCACCAACATCCCTACTGAAGCACGTACACTTTCTGTCCCATGTACAGGTTTCCCCAAGCAGCTCTGAGGCATGATCAGCTGCTGAAGCTCCATAGGCTGATCAGCTGAAGGGCTCTGCTGCTTAGGAGCAGCCACTCCTAGTTATGGGCGCTGCCTCGCTGGAAAGTGACACGTAGAGAGCAAAGAAGAGAGACTCCTTTATCCACTGAACAAAAATGGAAACTTACAGCAGAGCGGGGAGAGATTGGCAAGCGGACAAAAAAATAAATAACACCCAATTTAAAACAACAAAAACACGTGCACCTAAAGAATAAACCTCTTAACACCTTAATAATAGCAACACTTATCAGCACACTCAACAATGTGCTGGACACCACATGAAGCATTTTGTTGGCATCAACTAATCGAATCCTCTAAACCACCCTACGAAAACCGAAGCTTCAAATATGACAATGACAAAGGCACTTGAACCTAACGTATCTAGATTCCATCCTAGTCAGTTCCAAGTTGTAGGACTCTAAACGAATTACATTTTTTCTCAGTTTTAACTCACTCACCCTCAGAAAGGGGCTCTAGCCCTTCGAAAAGACAACCATAGGAGAATTTATTTTACCTCCAAAATACATCCTAAATATCTCCACTTTTCACCATCTGCTCAGCCACAACCCAGGTTGAAGGGCAGAGCCAGGTTTGGTAGAACCTGAGGCTTGTTGAATTTGAGAGGGGCCATATTTAAAGAGCTACACATACAAAATTAAGTTAAAGAAGAATATTATTTTTTTTAATAAGGAAAAGAAAATCACACACACGTGCGCATTTTTTAAGCTGAAAAATACTACAAAGTTTATTTAAAAACCTGGAAAAACGACATACTATCTTTATTAGTTGAGATGTTCACACATCGCTATAATTTTAACTACACAAATGGCTGCATACTCTTTGATCACCTCTTCATACGACAACAGTTTTATAAAACAGTTTTTGGTGAAGACAATAGATAATTCAGTCTTTCTTCCAACAAGGTGAGGATAGCTGCTGAGAGCTAAGCAGTTTTATGTCAGCATCACCGCGTGTTATTGTAGCTCTATGTACATGTTTCAGACTTTTGTCAAATTTTTATGGTTTCTTCTGTAGATGAGCTCTAAAAGTTCAGAGCATTTCAAGTTTTCTATATATTTAGTGACTCATCTTAAATACTCTTAGAATCAGCAAAACTCATTATGCAGTTTGTTGATGTTCTCATTGGGAATGGTATAGCATTCGTTTTATGTTCTCTTCCTTTTATCAAAACAGCAAGAAATTTACATCTTTTCCCAATAAGCCCACGTGATTCACTCCTCTTCATTAACTGGGTTATCAAACAATCAGTGAACTATCAATTACTTCTACTCAAAATTTATCTCTTAATGGATTAATGAAATTTGAAAATTTGAGGGTTACACAATTTGTTTCTACATGTCAGAATAATTTCTAGGGATTTTGTGGTTCATCTTTATCACTTTTGTTTCTTATTATTAGTTTTTAATCTGTATTTCTTTGGTTCCCCAATAAACGTAAAGATTATCAAAGAAGCATGCTTCATTTGTAAGATGGGACCATTCCAAAACACCTTTCCAAATTGTAGTTAAAATGACATATGCCCAACTCAACTTCCCCTTGACAAGATCCTAAAAATGCCTATAGCCACTCTAATATCACCCCATCCAAGTGAAAATACGGTGGACAGAAGGTCAGAATGGAAAGACACAGTTGTCTCAACAGTTAATAGCTAAAATGTCTTATTTTGACTAATATCACCAGACACACGATGTCACAAATTGCTCAGGCTCTTCCCCAGCCTAAGAAGTAGCTTTTGAAGCAAGGGGCCCTGAAGATAAAGCTTCATTAGCTCCAAGGTGAATACACGCAAGCCACCACCACTTCTCAGGGAGGCTACTTTAGTAGCTTCCTAACTGGTCTCTATGCATTCACCCTTATCCACCCACAATCCATTTCCATGTGGCAATCTGGGAGATTTTCTAAAATGTAAATTAATTCATGTCACTCTCTTGCTTAAAACCTTTCAGTGGCTTCCCTTTGCATACATAATAAAGGCCAACTCCTCATCACCAAATACTTGCCCTGCAATGTAGATGCTGCATAGCTCACAGACCCAATCCACACCTCCTCCCCATTACTCACATGATGGCGTTACACTGGCTTTGTTCCCACAGTTAGGTGCCCCACAATCACAGTGAAAACTATGCATGAATGTTTCATAAACTGTGAAGTGCTATATCCATATTAACTATTATTACTATCAAAGTCAGGAGTGGAATGCATGTGCTTAGGATGGTTGAGGAGGAAAGTTTTCAGATTTTGATTCTTGTCAAAGACAGTCCCATTTTTCTCTTTCCTTCTCCTATAAACACTATTCTGAACCTCCACAAATGGAACTGATACAAATACAGGTCCAAGTCTTACAGCCATATAGCAAGTCGCCATATGTGTGCATATGGTGCCCATGTATACATACAATATGTATCAGCAAATGGCAAGGGTATTTAGCTATAGTAGCTTGCCTACATTACAGATATTTTATCAAATTACAGTCTACATTTAGAAACCTAGCTAGTAATTAAAACACAACGTATGGCACAGTGTTGCTTAAATTAAAATAGCAATGAAAAGTTTTAAGATTTTAGTCAATGATTTCTAGCAATCCTCCTTTATCAGAATGAGTCAGTGTTTTTCAACATTGTCTAGCAGTAATGTGGCTGCCCTCCCCAGGTCAGAGATGAAAAGACTGAAGAATAAAGAGCTGATTCAGGTCATGTGTAGTCAATAGAGCAGCCAAAAAAAGGTCTTGTTATTCCAGGTCTTGAGAGTGTTTCTTCCCTCACCACACTGGATTTATTTCCTGGATACAGCAACATCAAGCGTTTTTCAGCAACATAAAACAACTCAAAGACACACATGAAAATTTGGTGACCAGATGAATATAAAGAGAATTGATAAAAAGAAGAGGAAAACGCTGCAGAAGACCACACAGTCAGGAGACTGTTATAACAGGTCTGTTATCTGCCTAAAGATGAAGGCCACGGGGCTCACAGGACACCACTGACATGAAGTTTGGAAACATCCATAATAACTCTCATATATTATACATGACAGACTTATCATCTTTCAAATGTGGTTTGTGCAATATTAAAGCACTTTTCATTGTCTATTCTTTTTCCCGTTGCTCAAATGTCCACTGATACGCTCCTACCACCTCTTGGTTGATCCATATTCCACTCACCCTCTAACACAACCTCAAATCCTTTTCCTTCATGCTCTGCCCCCATACTTCTATACAATATCATTATCCAGAAATGTCTATAGGTCTGAAAACATGATTTTGTGTTATAATGTATACATTTCTCATGTGCCTAAGACTTTTTATGCCCACAAGATTGCAGACCCCACTAGAATGGAGACTTAAAATTCTCCATAATATCTATGCTTCAGCTTAGCATATACAAGGCAGTCATTAGATATTAATTTATTTATCCCCTTAGCAAAATTACTCTCCACCTCTACATTTTTATTTTCTAACTTTAGACATCATTTGATTCCACTGCAGTGCCTGGAGTCAGATCACAAGGTTTAGCATCTTAGGCCCATCATTTACTGACTTTGCTACCCTAGACAAGTAACTTTACTTTTGTGGGCCCCAATTTTCTCAACTACAAAAAGAATGATCATAAGAGTAGTTATGTTACAAGTTTACTGTCAGGATTAAACGACTGTGCTCAGCATAGGATCTGACACACTAGTTGTCGATAAATAACGTCTGCTATTACTAGTATTATGTTTATCATTACTATCTGTTCTTCATTCTAAACATTTATTATCCATGCTCATATGTACTCTACCAATTAAATGCATCATTCTTACTGTAGTCACACATATTTATCTGCAAATTTGCATATTTTGCCACTTTATTCTTACTAAAATTACTTCTTGTATCTCATATCTCCCTATAGTCTCATGTACTTTCTTCTTGTAGGACATATTTTAGACATTAGCTCTCAAAAAGTTATGGGGCAGAGATCTCTGTATGTACCTGTGACCCTGTCAACGGATCCATGAGGTCAGAAGTATTTCCATAAAAACACTAAAAATTATTTGCCATTTTCACTCTACTCTGTCAGTGGGATCTTCCAGGAGCTACATGGCATGAGAAGAAGATACAAGAATCTGTCTCTTATTAAGCCAGATATTAAAGAGAGATGGAAAAATGTATAATAATGCTATTCTTCTCATTTTTTGAAAATATATTATTTTCATAAAAAGTATGTTACATTTATGTTAGCATACAGCTTTTAAACTTATTGTTAAGTGAATTGATAAATACTATTTTTAATTTCTCCTTTTAAATATTCATACTGTAAATATTGATAAATACAAGCCACATATACAAAAGCTCTTTGGGGCTCTCAAAAATTTTCAAGAGAGTAAAAGGGTCCCAAAGACCAAAAAGTGTGGGAAGCATTGTTTTAAAAGTTCCTTAAAGGGGCGCCTGGGTGGCTCAGTCGGTTAAGCGTCCGACTTCAGCTCAGGTCACGATCTCATGTTCCGTGAGTTCGAGCCCCGCGTCGGGCTCTGGGCTGATGGCTCAGAGCCTGGAGCCTGTTTCCGATTCTGTGTCTCCCTCTCTCTCTGCCCCTCCCCCGCTCATGCTCTGTCTCTCTCTGTCTCAGAAAAAAAATAAATAAACGTTAAAAAAAAAAAAAGTTCCTTAAAGCAGTGATTTTGGTGAATTTCAGTAGTAAATTTTGTCTTCAGCTTCTATTTTTATGAAAGTGTCTTTACTGCACCCTCATTCTTGAATAATAGTTTTGCTAAGTATACAGATGAATGGTTCTTAAGTTACTTCCTTTCAACTCTTTGGGAACATTACTCCATTATTCCATTATGCAGAACTGCTTCTACTAGAAGCAGCTGAGAAAGACACTGTCACTCCACTTACTGTTTCAGTTTAATTGTTCTTTCTCTCTGGGTGCTTTTAAGGTTTTTTTGTCTTTGATGTTCTGCAATTGCACAACAATGTGTGAATTTCTTTTTGTTTATCCTGTTTAGGCTGCATTACTCTTCCAAAATCTGAGAATTCACATGTTTTTTTCATCAGGTCTGGAAAATTCGCATCCAACTATCTCTCTTTACATATCACCTCTTTTCCATTCTCTGTGTCAGACCTTTTCATTCTAACCTTGGTTCTAATATGCTACCTGTAATAGTTGAGTTTTATTTTATCATTCTCTCAACAGTGTTTTACATATTTAGAGTTTTTCCTTTTCCATTTTTCCTTGTTCTTTCTTAATACATTTCTATTGACTGGTAACTTCTGCATCCTTTATGTCTTTAATTATTATAAAGTTATTGCATGTAACATTTTATGTGATATTCTACATGTATACTCCGTATCTGAAAAAATTCAAGTATCTCAAGGTTCTAAATCTATTGTCTGTTAGTCCTAGAACTTTAAGTCAAAGTGGCTTCCTCAGACATGCAAGGATTTTTTATTAGGAGCTCATTTCTTAGTCTTATTTGTAGGAGTCCTTTAGTCCTTCATTGAGAACTGGGGAAACTTTTCTGCAGAGAAGATTTTCTCCTGCAGATAGCCAGAGGATGCAACTAAACTGGGTCAGCTTCAGGCCCCCTGAGTATCTCAATTCATTGTGGGAGATCCGCGCTCCCTCACTATTGATTATGATACCTGGAATTTCACCATCAAAACACTATACCTCAGGATTGTGAAGCCATGTATATTTTTAGTAAGTCTGTTAAAATGCAAATACCTCTGGCAGGGATAGTTCCCTTGAGTTATGAGATGCTTTCTATAAAAGGACCAGTTGGCAGGTTAATAAGAACAATGTCCTGTAAGACTGCTTAGAGCTGGTTTTCAGAGGACTTTTCTTATAATAGTAGAAAGATCTTTATACCTCCATAGGATAATGCTAACAAATTAATTTTACCTCATGTGCAACTCCAATCCAGAGACAGTGGTTGTCTGGAGTATTATATTGAGAAGGAGTCTGTTGCCTTCTGGGGCCCAGCAAAAACAAGTGTCATAAAAACTTGGTAATATAACAATAGCACTGCCTATATGTCAGGTGCTGCTCTAATTGCTTTGCATGCATTCATTAACTACATCTACACAACAATCTTATTAGCAGGTGTTGTTATTTTACACTTACAGTCGAGGAAATGGGCACTAGTTAAATAACTTGCCTGAAGTCACACAGACAGCAAATGATAGAACTAAGTGATAAACACGGAAAGCCTAGCTTCAAGGCATAATCATTAAGCAATAATGCCCTATAAATTGAGCAGATAAAGAGAGGGAAAAGGACAAAGTAACTTTTCTCTTCTCTGTGCCTATGATGGTGCATAGCCAGGACTTTCAAGGGCTTTACCTTCAGATATCATGAGAAATGGATTCAGTTTCTTACCCTATCTGCTGCTCTCTGCTAGTCCAAATCTAGACCAGAAATAAAATGCTCTTCAGATGACAGATGTCAGTTAGGACAGGAAGCCCCCAGGGCATGACTCCCAATGGATTCATGAGTGGCTAAAACTGAGGTCAGAGCCCTGAAGCTCAGGTCATTTGCTGGTGCTACCTGCCCTTAACATTTAAAAACTTATCACACAGCTAAGAATTGTGTGGTACACAGCAATCTGTATTGGGTGGTTCTTGGGCAAACGTTTTAAGTATCCTTCATCCAGAATCCAAGGTTAAAACAGCATCAGATCTTCAAATAGAACATTAAAAATATATGTATTTGTCACATTTTTGGTTTATAAGTATGCCTATTCCTCCGGACTAAGTCCTCAAGACTGAGTCTATGGCACATTCTTTTCTGTACTCCAGCCTGAAAAGCTGTTGGTTCTCAATTATTGTGCATGAAGTAAATGAATGGGTGGATGGATTATGTTCAGTCTAGAACCAGAGAATAGTATATATAAATGCACCATTTTGATATTCATATCCTAAGCTGCCAGTGGAGTTATCAGCTACTTTCGGTTCTTAAACTACAAACAGTAAGGAGAGATACATTCACATACATACACCCACACACATACACACACTCAGTTTGATTTGGCTTAACAAAGTTACTAAAATACATCCCACTGGCTAAGAGGAAGAGGAAACTGCAGGGACAAGATAGCTCTCCTATAAATTTTTCTCCATTTCAGAAGTATTTACATTTCCAATTTATATTTAATATTGGGAAATATAAAACAAACAATTTCTATTTTTAAAAAGTATAAGTACGTGGAGGGACTTATCTATCTTGTTTTAATTTTGTAAAGAACTTGCTATCATCAAGGCACACACACAAAAATTTACAAATGGATAAATACACATCTCTGGTTTCCTAGGACCACAAAAAGCAACCACGTGTTCCTCTGATGTTTCGCATTATGTCTTTAGGGCCATATGTGATGTGTTTCCCACACTTACAGTACCTTTATATGTCTCTTTTAAAGTTACTTATAAGGTATTTTTCTATCTGTAGCATACATATTTATATCTCCTAACACCCACTTATATCATTTATTCATAAATGCACTGAATAATAAATTGGCACGTATTTTGTTTTCCTCATTTTTACAGCGCATATATTCGCCTTTGGCAGAAGTTTGCAATTATGGGTCCTCAAAGGTATAAACTATGGAAAAACTATATGTATATGTATGTATATAGTTTTTTCCATTCTTATGTCACTTGAAGATACATAACAAAATTCAATTATCCAATCACAAGCAAATTAGTGACCTTTATAACAATTGTCCAGACAGCTAATGAAAATTTTAGTTCATTAAAAAATGAAAATATTCTTGAAAGTACTAAGTTATTTTCTGCCTTCTAAAATCAACTCTAGAAAACATAATTAATCCTTTGTTGTTAACTTTAGGATGAAAATTTCTTATTCTCTAATTTTACAGGATACCTATGACTGAGTTTACTCACTCAACAAATGTCTAATGGTTATCTATTGTGTTCAATGAGCAAAGTTAGACTCTGTTCTGCAAACATTATAATAAAAAAAGTTATCTTACAATCTGGTGGGGAATAGAGCCTTATCTTCCTGGTTACTTACAATATGAATGCAACAGATCATACATTAAAGAAAAAAATTTTTAAAAGAGGTGATATTTCACCATTTCACTTATTTCTCAAGAAATTAAAAAAACATTCCAGTAGGTAGAAAAGAAGGCAGAGACATCCTAGGCAGGGAAAACAGCATATGGCAAGGATAAGTTTGAAGGGATGACAAGAGGGAGAGAAAACAAGGGGAAAGATCATAAAGATGCAATATGAATGCTGGCTAATATCATGAATTTGGAACCAGAACAACTTCATTTATAATCCCAATTATTCCCACTTTCTTAACTTCATCCCTGAGTAGGTTTTACCCTTTCTGAGTCTGTTCATTCATCTGCAGTTGTTGTAAGAATTAAATAAGATAACTAATGTGAAATATATAGCCAAGGTCCTGGAACCCAATAAAGAATACTTGAAGTTAACGGTTACTGATTTATTGTTCCTGTTGCTGTTACTAGAAATGGCCCATCTCTGTGTCTCAAGGATAGGTTTCTAATGGCCACAGCCCAAAGGGCATGCTCTGCTTCCTCAGGCAGCATGCTTGCCTCAATGGATCCTTGCCTCATGCCTCAGCTTTTTCCAGCCTTGTCTACCTACTGCCACTACAATAGGGCCCATTAGTAATACTTGAATATTGCTGATTTCTTACCTTGATCAAATATTCTCCTTCTATTTTGTCACAGCTCTACTTTCCAAGAAAGAGGGCTCAAATTAGGAAAAACCTATCTGTGTTTCAACTGACTCAATGTTCCTACCCTTCTAGAATATTTCTATGCACTTTATAGGTGTTTTTACTGAAATGATGTCTTAGACAGAGAATTGTATGTAATGGTAAGAATTTCAGATACAAAAGCAGGCCTGAGGGAGAAATTGCCACACAGACACTTCCAGACCCTTCTAACGAAGTATGAATAGGTGGTTTCCTCTACCAACATGAAAAGCCATTTCTGCACAGAGCACCGCAGTTGAGATACAGTTTTGCATTCCATGCATTTCCAGTTACGTGGGTAGAAGATTTCATGGCACCATCCAGTTTATTCTTAGCATGTGTAGGTCATGCGTTATTCAGCATGATGAGACATCTATTTGAATAATAAGGTTAAGATTTTTTTTTAAGGCTATGGCTAACGAAGCTGTAAATATTATTCAAAAGACAGAGCAGATGAAGCCATGAATCTTCATAAGACACAACCAATAAAGTCAAGAAATTTTTATAAGGGAGTTAAGAGGAACCAAACTGGTTCCTCCAATCCGGGAAACTCCAAATCTCACTGTACCTGAAGGCCTTGGAGGGCCCAGATGTTGCCAACTCATCATTCCTACAGAACCAGTGGGTGTCTTATCTGGCAACATTTTATTCTTCAGTAGCAATATTTCTAAACAACCTAGGAGTTTTCTCGGATCAGATAAGTGAAGTTACAAGTGTCCATAAATAAGAACTTCTTAATTTGATTATGGGTCTTGCTTTGGAGGAAGAAAGAGATGCAGTGGAATGATCCTCAGCCCGGGTTGTTAAAATTATTCAGCTGCAGGTTACTTAACTTAGCAGCTCCTTACCCCCCACAACTTCTCCACAATAAGACTGGGCAGCCAGAGAGTATGGCTGAGTAATAACATGACAGGTGTGGCAGGCTGTCTCTAGGTGCTTTGATAAAAATACGTTTGTGCTAAAGACACTATTCATTATAAGCAACACAAGGGTGTGGTGTTTCAATGTTTCCATGTTTAGCAAGTATAAGCTGAAACTATTAAGTGCTTTGAAACCAAGCCAGAAAGCAGACAGACTGGAAAAAAAAAAAAAAAGAGCTAGGCTACACCTCTCTTTACATACATCCTTCTTCTGATCTAGAGTTACAGCAAAATATCTTCAACTACTCTTACCATTGCCACATTATCATCTTAACATGTAAACCCTAAGCAAAAATAAATATTAAATTTGATAACCTCTGCTTCAAAGGGAAAGTGTGATATTAATGTAGAAGAAACAAACTATTAACACAAGTGAAACTAAATCTGCCCAGAAACCTTTATTTTAGAAAGGTTGGTATTCAAATTTTGATTCCTCATGTTGAAACAGATGGGCATAGCAGGAATAATTCTTACTGTATATCACTTAAAAATACACCATTTATATGAAGGATGTATGTTTTTAAAGTCCCAGTAAAATGCCTTTACTCTTCTTTTCCCACATGTCTGTGAACATTTCAACCACTTCTTTGGTCTCAACTATCACCCCAAGGTGAATTACTTCTATATCCACATTTCCTCTTCCTCTTGCTTTAGTTTAACAAGGTTTCTGCCTCCTGGTTCTGCCAGCTGTGTCTCTCACATTAACCGCAAGCTCAAGCTGGTTGAAATGATTCATCCCCTTATCCAATAATGCAGCAAAACTTCTGGGCTTCTAATTGTTCTGGTTGAAATCTCCATGTCTGTTGTCACAGAGACTCAAAATTGCAAAGTCTCCTTTTTTCTTTCTTTTCTCCTGTTTTCTACAGCAGGGTCTCTTTGACCTCTGCACTACTGACACTTTGAGCTTGAAAATTCATTGTTGCGGGAGAGCGAGGCTAGAACCGTCCTGTGCATTGTACAATTTTTGGCAGTATCCCCAGCCTCTCTCCACTACTTGCCAGTAACAGTGCCCACTCCCCAAGCTGTAACAACCAAAAATGTCTCCAGACTGTGAAATACCCCCTGGGAGAAGGGAAGCTAAATCACTCCCCCTCCACCAGCCAATTAGTTGCCCTGTAGCCAATTAGTTCTATTTGTTCTCTTATAGTTCCACATGTCACTCCTTTCTGTCTCATCCCTGTGCCAAGCCCTCACATGGACAATCAGAGTGTGTGCTGTCTTTTTAGAGTAATTTTTTGAAATTTACTTGACAGTGTAGCAAGCCTTGTCAAAGTCAACAACCAACAACCAATACAGGGGAAATGAAAATTTTATAAAAGAAATCTGAGAAATGTTTCTGGTCATTCCAAAAAGGTTGGGGTTTGAGGGGCTTCAATGTTTTGAAAGTCATGTATTAGAGTAGAAAGGACCAGATAAGAAGCTATCACGTAACTATTTAGACAATCTTAAATTGTAGTGTTCTGAACCAGAACATTGGGTTATAGTGAAGAATGTAAGTATGTACAATGAAAAGAAAATAAGTTTTGGGTATTAGGTAGACTTGGTGTGAATCTTATCTTTGTTAATTTAATATTGGGACATAAGTATATCTAATTCTGCAGACTTGTTCTGGACTCGAATAATTAATTGTTATTGTTTCTATATTACACCTTTTACTGGAATAGAGTTGAGATCATTACAAATGTGAAATACCTAGCACATAGCAGTTGCTCACTAAATGTAAGCTGATAGTAACATGAATACTTCATACTGACGCTGCTGTAATAGCTGTAAGATGAAATTATGGGTGATACTGTAAAGAATCCCATTGAAATAAAGACGATAGCCCTCATGAAGTATTTAGCACTTTCATGGGAAAAAGAGAGGCAAGAATAGATCTGGAGTCAAATGATAGATGATCCTAGGTGCTTACACCACTATAAAGTAATGGTAATAATACAGTGACTTTGAAATTGATGATCAAAAGTTTATTGGAATCCCATAGATTTTAACTGATATATTAGCTATTATAAAAATAAGATTAAAATATTTATATTAGATCAGTGAGAATCATCCTGAATTACCTTTCTACATGCCACAAAGACACAGCAGGAAGGACTTCTTGAGAGAAGCAGAAGTCACCAACTAGAGTGTGGTGTCACTGAAACCAAGGGAAGAGACACCTCTAATGGAGCAAATAGTCAAGAGGATCAAGTGGTGCTGACTGATCGAATAAGCAAAGAATTAAAATTAAAATAAAAAAGTCAGATGGTGATGGTGGACACCAGACTTCAGTGTGCTGAGGAGAGAATAGAAGCAGTATAAAGATGACAGGTATAGATCAGACTCTAATGAGTTTGGTAGTGAAAGATACAGGGGAGGTGAAAGGTACCGTAGAATTGAGGAAGGTTTTCCTAAAAGGTAAGAAAGAAAGACTAGATCACATTTAAATACTAACGGGAGGAAGTTAGCTGAAGTTACCAGGAGAGGAGGCGTGCAATAGAATACAGTTCCTGAAGAGGTGAAAGGGTGCGTGACAAGGAAGGTAAAAGGGTTAGACTTAGATGGCAGAATGAAGGGGGTAGACTCATCTTCCATAGCAGCAGGTAGGAAGGAGGAAGAGATGGCTCCCTGGGCACGGAGGCAGTCACAGGAAGTTGAAGATGCATTTCACTCATAAAGAAGTTATTATTTCATCCATCCCTCTGACCCTCTTACAAATTAGATGGTATTTTTTTTCTTTTACCTATTTTTCATTTGGAAGAAGAGAGGAACAAAAGTGACCAATGGTTAAATAACTTTGGTTCTTACACTTTGAGGTATTCTTTTGATAACCCATGGTTCTTTTTTAAATCCATGAACACACACACATACACACACACACACGCGCGCGCGCGCACACAAACACAGACGAATATGTACGCAGAACAATGTCCAAGCTGTGCTCTGACTCATTAGTGTTGTCTTGAATTGGTTAAGATTTCTATGTAAGTTACAAATCAGTGTAGGATCCACTCAAATAACACATGATTGTAGAGTTGAAGCGTTGAAGTAAATGGCTCATGCAAAGATCTGGAACTTCATCACAATGCAGTGTATTGGAGAATCACTTGCTAAGAGCGTGGCCATCACTGTACAGTTTTCTGGGTAAAACAAAGGTACCTGATACTGTACCTTGGCGAAGCTGCCTTACCTGCCTTTGTCACTGCCCAGGTGTTTCCCATGCCTGTGGCACACTCAGGAGGTGGAGGAGCCTGCCAGACCAGTTGCAAAGTGCAGAACATGCCTCAGGGCCTCCATTCACAATCCAATTTGCCTTCAGTGACTGTGCCCAGCCTTAGCACCGCAAGGCTGACCTTTCGACACAGGTAAGTTCAGCAACAATCACTTGGCTGCAGTCATCGATTCTGCCTAGTGCCAGAAATTCTGCAGTCTCTTGGGCGGCAGCCACTTGGCAGCAGTTTTCAGGAGATCTGCTCTGGCACAGAATATGTGTGTGTGTGTGTGTGTGTGTGTGTGTGTGTGTGTGTGTGTGTTCTCCACAGTTCATGTGGGATGCTTGCTGAAAGAAAGAATGAGGAAAGATATAGAGAGTTTGAATAGAAACAGTGCCTCTCTTCTCTCTCTGCCATTGTCACAGCACCCTACCTATGCTTGACTTCAACAGCAGTTTGTAACCACAGGGAAATGGGAGGAGGGAGAAGAAAAGGCAGAAAGAAGGGACAATGCAAAAACACAGAGGCAAGGAAGGGCAGCAAATGAGAGGCTGAGTTAAAACATCCTCCCGGAATGTGCCTTTGGGTGAAATGCCATTTCACCTCTCCCGCGTCTACTGTTTTCCAATTCAAACTTTGGACTCACTGAGTTGGATACAAAGAGACCTCTATTATTTTTTTGTTTTAATTTTCAAACCTTCCATATGTATGATATTTGCATTCCTATAATAAATGTCTCTATATCGATGCAATAGCAAGCGCTCTTCGTGGCACTTTTTACTCAGATCTACACAACACAAAGATAATTCCTTGGTTACTATTACCAGGGGGACAGATAACTGGATATGAGGGCCAAAAATATTCCCTTGTCAGATGTCCACTTAACACTGAGCTGGGAAAGAAACAGAGGCAAATGCTGCTAACACTCAAAGGCATCTCCTTTGTAAAGATGTTCCTTTCTCGTATAATTTCCAAATTGGTTTTATAGTAAAGAGAAAGTCTACTTAACTAATATGACTTTCTTTGTGAAAGCAAGCTCCTCTGTTCTTCTTCTTCTTCTTCTTCTTATTATTATTATTATTATTATTATACTATACCTGGAAATTATTTCAAGAGAGAAGTGAATCAAGGTAACTATCCCAGCCCAACATCAGAGGACCCCTTACTCCAACCTGGACTGGAAAAGAATTCAAAGTAACATCTATTGATATTCTTAGTGCAATACCTGGTACAGAGTAAATGCTCACTAAATGGTAGCCATTTTTTATCCAGTTAGGAAAAAAGGCCAACTGGTATGAAACAAAGCCAAAGGTGTGTGCATATGGAAATATGCAGAGGGAAAAAGGAAAAGCCAATGGCTACTTGTAAGTAAGGAAAGATTTTAAAAAACACTAATGAAGTGATGAAAATGGAATCCAAATTCCAAGGAATTAAAGAGCAGTCAACAACAAATGTAAGGTGAGAAAATGGAGTCAAGCGTAGACTACTTTTGAGTATGCCAGTACAAAGACATTAACAGACATTAACATATAATTTGATTACACACTCATATCATCAGGGCATAGAGTCTACAATATGACCAAACGATTACCCTTCAGAATACAACACTTATCCTTAAATCCACTAACCCTTTTACTTCCACAAACACTTCCCTCTATATGCATACATAAAAGTGTTTATTTATTAATGACATACAGACACATTTGGTAGATAGATGAAAGTTGGAAACTCCAGAACAAGTAACCATCATATGAAGTCTCAAAAAGCACATGCTTTTTGCAACCCCTTGTTTTGTTTACTGCCAACAATATCTCAAAGATAGCTTGCTATTTTTTGGAGACCACTCCTCTTTCAAAGTTATCATGGTGGAATATGAATGTTCCGTTCACAAGTGGCCACCACTTCAGCTCAATAGTTTACAACTTGTTTAAATAGCCTTCTATCTTCAATTCTTTGAATAGGCTCCTGCTTAGCCAAGTTCCTTTGGGATAACTTCTGGCTCTGACCCAAGTCTTTAGTGTTGATAACCTGCCTTGCTACTCAGCACTCAGCAAAATTCACAGATTAGGCTAGGAGAACTGTTCAAGAAGCTGGATGTGATTCAGGTCATGCATTGTCCCTCATCTCTCCATTTACCATGGGGCTGAATTTTAGTTGCTTTTTTTTTCTTTACAATTTCCCTATGCAACTGATCTCCAAATTTCACTTGTGAACAGTGAATTTCAAGGCCGTCTAGGTATCTGTTCATATTTGCTTGACCTCCCACAGGAATGTTCCCCTTATGCTTACATATTTCTTTATCCACTACTTTGTTATTAACTTTCAACCTGACCTCCTTTTATTTTCTTCTTCTTCTAGTTCCATAATTTATCTAAATTTCTGTCTATGGGGTGGGGAGTGAAGTTTTGTATGCAGTAGGATTTACTTTTTAGTTATAATTTTTTATCATAAAAACAAAACACATTACAAAAGAAAAATAGAACAATAACCACCAAATACATAATTACATATATTTCCTTCAGGCTTGTTTCCTTGTACATAATTTTTTTTACTTGGTTTCAAATCTTTTTTAAACAAACACACATATAATTAACATATATTTATAATAATAGTATGTACATAGTTTTCTATAAATTTTTCACTTAACATTAGGACATAAGCATTTTTCATGCTGTTAAATAGACCCCATAAGTATGAGTTTAATAGCCATGTAACATACTATAATATAAACTACCTTACTGTTGGACATTTAATTTATTTCCAATTACTTACTAGTATAAATAATGCTGCTATGCATATACTAGTGGACAGAGCTTTTCGTCCTGTATTTTTGACTATGTCCTTAAGATAATATTCCAGCAATAGAATTAGTTAGAAACACATATTTTCAAACTTCCTTTGAGAAGTTGTGTCATCTTGCTACCTTTATGTGAAGATAGCAGTTTTATTATATCCTCACAAGCATAGAATAAATTAGTTTCTTTTTTAATGAATTAATTTCTAATGCTAGTTTAATATATGAATATAGTACTTCATGGTTGTTTCAGATAAACTTACCAATCTGATGCATTTCAAACTTCTTCCATGTTATTTCTTCACATTACAAACATATTTAGAATGTTTACCTTAATTGAGTAAAGTACTAATTAATGTCAAGGAAAAAAGATAAACCCAAATAAAGTTTTGCTACTTTATTAAAATTTTTTAACATGTAAAGATACCGACTTGCTTATCATCTACCAATAGAACAGGGATCCTGTTATTCATATGTTCTCTTCCACCTGGCTACTACCAAGCATAAAACTCCATTAGGTCACCATTTCACATTTAAATAACTTGACTAATTAAAGCATTATCAGTTAGAAATGATCGATGTGGTATGTTTAGTATAAAGACACTATAAAATCCAATACCTCTAAGTCTGCCATAATGTTTTATTATATGGAGCACCTCATGAGATGGACCGGATCTCTTAATTTTTCTTCAGGTATTTAAAGGTGATTAAATCACATAAATGTGATCTTTAAAATTGTGGCTATTCATTAACCCTTCCAATGGTTGCTCACGTGCTAAGCAAAATGGCCTCAATAGCCTTCATGCTGTTATTTGTAACCTCACAACAGTAACTGAATCAATATACGAAACCCATTTCCTGGGTCTTCCTGTATATCTTACCCCTCTTGGAAAGATGGGCTTAGTGGCTTATTGACCTAATAGAAGAATGTTGGGGAGGTTTCCATAAAAGTATCAAAGATGCTATGCAAACTTATCAGGTACACGAACTAACCTGTTGAATTTCCTTAAATTGTGTCACAGATGTTTCAGGAGAGAAGTCAAAGTTCTATTTTGCCCGTAACATTGACAAATTTATAAGAATATGCTGGTGATGCTTATTGGTTCATTTCAAACTTCTTCCATGTTATTTTTTCGCATTACAAACATATTTGGAATGTTTACCTTAATTGAGTAAAGTACTAGTTAATGTCAAAGAAAAAAGATAAACACAAAGTTTTGCTGAATTATGAAAGGTACAAATAATTGACAAAGCTATGACTATAGGTCAAAGGTTGTTTCAGCATGAGATAAAGAGGGTCCAAAAAATGTACACCCCATGTTTTGTGCAAGAGAGACTACAAAATCATTTCTTTTCAGCTTTTCATAGATATTTTTCTTTTTGTAGCTAACATTATACTTCTTTTTTTTTTTTTTTAATTTTTTTTTCAACGTTTATTTATTTTTGGGACAGAGAGAGACAGAGCATGAACGGGGGAGGGGCAGAGAGAGAGGGAGACACAGAATCGGAAACAGGCTCCAGGCTCTGAGCCATCAGCCCAGAGCCCGACGCAGGGCTCGAACTCACGGACCGCGAGATCGTGACCTGGCTGAAGTCGGACGCTTAACAGACTGCGCCACCCAGGCGCCCCTAACATTATACTTCTTAATGCTACTCCATGACCAGCAAATTCAGTCAAACTTTTTTTTTACTGATTGGTCTTTTGTGACAAGATTTTGAAGTTTGGCAAAATAATAAATCTATAAATCGTAAACAAGGATAGACTTCTAAGTAATAATTAGCTCCAGAACAGCTATGAAATCTTATCCTTAAATAAATGCACCTGGATCTTATGAGTGCTTTACCCACAAGGTATAACCAGGGGTTCAGCTATGCTTTTTTGTGTGGCAATTTCTCCAGAGGACATTTTCATCTTTGTCTATTTTTTGGTCCAATTCCTAAGTACAGTAATAGAGATTCTCTGAAGATGTGTAGAGACAAAGAAAAGACTATCACAAGACTAAAGTGTTTTGTATCTACTCACTATCTGTGGTGTTTCACAGAAATATAAAGGCCCTAGGAAGCTAAAAAACAAAACAAAACAAACTATTAATTCCCTTGCATCTAGACATGATCCTACTTAAATCGTTCCAGAAAGATTTATCCTATTCTCCAGGGGAGTGAATTTCACACTGTATTTTCACAGGACCCTCACATAAGTAACAAGATGGATTTACAAAGACTGCTTGGTGGTTATGAAATCTCTCACATTTCTTAAAGTTGACTCATTCTAGGAAAACAATTTGAATGAATTCATTGACATCACCACTTTGAAGCACGTACACAATTTGAATGACAACTACAGTTTAAAATTCCTGTAGTTTCCAAAAAGAAGTAAACGCTTTTTCTGAACTCATTCAACCTGATTTGTTTATACATATGTGAGTCCCCAGTTCAGCGAGTGCACTGTTCGCAGTCCCAGTTAAGCATGCTCCGCTTCTCATGAAAGCCTGAAGCCATTTTCTTTTTACTCCTTGGGGAGGACAAGATTTCTTGACAACACATACACTTATCAAATGGTTCTCTTGACCACCTGGTCTGATACCAGACACTCTTCCAGACCCTCTCCTCTTTTGCTGGTCAGTGTTAAATAAAGAATGTATACCTCTTTCCTGGTGTTTCGTTCTCTAGAAAAAAGATTTGCTACAGCAATGCATAGATAAACAGAATTCTTATTCTCAATGTAGCTGAAATGAGCATTCTGACCTTGTCATTATCTCTGCCATATTTATGAGTAGTGTGTTTTGTTCTCCAGGAAGTCATTGGTTTTAGACAAGGACTAGGAATAGAAGAGCAAATACAGGAAACATTGTCATAGGCTTTTGTTGGCCAGTTTACTTCTACAGCAAAGCTGTCATCTAATATTTTAAAGTACTCAACACATTTTCACAAATGGACTAGTGCATGAAATGAGAAGAGGTGAAATCACTAACTTTGTGAAGAGTGCCAGGTCAGTTGATAACATTCCTTGGTGGTCAGGAAAGGGAATTCTCTAAAAGAGTTCCTTTTCTTGGTAAAAAGATTTAGTTATTATATGCATATTCATTATATTCTCAAATCTTAGTAACAGAGCCAAGGATATCCCCATTTAACAGCTATAAACTGAAACACAAAAAGATAGTACCTCATATCCCAAAGAAAGCCATCAGAAGGAACACATGGACCATGATTTCTTATTTTGCAACTCACTAGATTATTTTCCTTCCCATATGGCTGGCTTGGTTGCTATCCAAATGATGCAGGATCTTTTACCTAAAAAACAGCATTTTCCAATTAACCAAATACATAATAGAGAGAAGAGATTCTTTTGAGGAGTCAAGGACTGATCTCTCCTGGAGGCAAGCTACTGGATTTGATGGACCAGAGGCCAAATGGGTAATGACAAATTCCAGGTTTTCATGTTTTGGTTCCTTGAGTGCCTGAAAGCATATGGAATGAGATTCTTTTCTGAGACACTGCAGTGATGACAGAGAACAGAAGTGTTCAAACTCACAGGATTTAAGGAATTAAATGTATAGGGAGCTTTGGGGAAGACAATGGTAGAAAAAAAGAAAGAAATGTAAAATCTGTCAGAAAATATCCTCAACTTCTACTATACAATTTTCTCTATAAGAAAAACAGTCTTCACTCAAAAAAGCTGATTTCATGGAAAAGGGTAACCGGCATGTAGCACCAATAAAGGAAAATTTATAAAAAAAGTAAAGAAAAATGGAGGAGTAAATTAAGAGAAATACAAAAACAAGGTGTTCAAAGAAGTTTATGGGTTTCTAAGTAGACAGATATGAGTGTACATCACCTCTTGGTTTTCTGTGTATAAATTTTGGACAAATAAATTAATTTTCATTAGTCTCCTTCTGCCCAATGTGAAAATTAGGTATTTGAGGAGACAATGTGAGGTAAGTGTTGACGATCACTTAGCACAGTGCTTACCACATAGTGCCCAACAAACATTAACTTTTTTAGGATGTGAGTCTAATCTACAAGCTCCTTTAATGGAACATAGCTTATATTCTTATTTAATGAAACATAGTTTATATAGCTGAAATATAAAATACACCAAGAAAGATAAGACAAGTTAGTATAATAAGTTGATGCCAGGTTCTAGTTCTTGCACTATAAGCCTCAAAACATAGGCAACATATTTATTTTAAGTAAGAACACATCTTTGGATATAATTCAGGACATTTTACAGGATATTCTTCACTTATATTACTGTAGCTATAGGAATGTACTTCCTTCAAAGATATTCTGTGAAAAGTATTCAGACTAATTCATTCATTTAAAAACTGAGAGATAACATAAATAAGAGTAGTTAGAATTAGTCAGTTCTCAGTTCAGAACTACACTGCCCAACAGAGTGTGGGTCAACCACCTCTAGATTACTCAATATTTTTTTTCAGGATAAGACAAAAAACCCTTTTTATTACCTAAAATCTATTTAGTTGAGGGTTTTCTTTAAAATGTTTAACATTCCATGCTATGAAATACCCATATCAGTGCACTGAATGCAGTTGATGGGTCACTGCTTTGCAACGTAGGGTATGACATTATTTGAGGAAGGATGAGTTATCTGGTGTTACAGTAAAAATCTAAGCAGCAGCCCTTGAAAGTGAAAGGTCAACACCACGAATTGTTTGGTTACTCTTGAAAAGAAATCTCAGCAATTCAGTTTGCTCAGTAAATCAGTGTTAGTTGATTATGTGAAAGCTCTTGTTCCCATGGACCCATCTAAGAACCTACAGTTGGTCTTAGTTACTCTTAAAATTGCTAAACTAATAAACTATGGTTATTCCTCACAAAGAGATACCTGGTGTATTAATAGGAATCATTTATACATATCAGATATTTTAAAAGTATTTTATAATAGGAAATTGAATGGAAACCAATTTGACAATAAATTTCATATATTAAAAAAAAAAAGGAAATTGATATGAAAAATAGTTAAGTATTCTTACTGCTCTTTCAGCTTTCTATGACTGCTCGAAAAGAATTGCCCAAAGGATATCAGAGCACAGCTCCATTCTGAAGACACATCCTTCCACCTAGTTTTCCCTAGTAGTTGTTTCTACCCATTGATATATTAGTTCTAGGGTAACTCACCAAACATTAACTGGCCAGAAGCCTATTCACCTAAAATCATTGGGTTGAATAAAAAATTTGCTAACTTTTCTGTATCTTTATAATAATTGTTAATCTCTGATAGAGCAAATTTGCTTCTAAAAGGATAAAGTAGGTAAATTTTTTTTCTAATCTTTCCACTAATGCAAATAACAATCATAGAACATTATATATGAAAATAATATAAGAAAACAGTGAAAGAAAAAAGAAAACAGACTGGCTAGGGACTTTGAAATTACATAGTGGTGAGCTCCCTGAACTTTTTTTTTTTTTTTTTTTTTTTTTGCTTCATATATTCCAGATTTGGAACTTAAGACAGTGACAATCTAGAAACACCAACAATTTCAGATGGAAGAGAAGAGAAGAGGAGTCCCAACAAAGCCTGTTATATCCGGCCAAAGAACCAGGAAGGGGCAGCCTAGAAAATAACAAAACTTTTAGACTATAATCATTTTACTTTTGCCAAACACCATAGGGGAAAAAAAAAAAAAAAACAAACTATGGCCACAACCCCAACCCAAGCCAGCAAAGCCCTCGCAGAGATTTACACTTCCATTCCAACTTGAGAGTAAGAAGGCACCCCAGCTCTTTTCCACTGGAATGGTGCCAGAGAAGGAGTAAGCAGAATCAGAACTTTCACTACCACCCAGTGGTAATGAGGCCACTGGCACCCCCAGATCTATCAGTGGAAACCATGCAGCAAGCAACAACAAATCACTCTTACCCCTGCCAGACAAGGAGTTAATGGAGGTCTAGCATAGAGCTGGAACTTTCAATTCCTTTTAGTAGTATCTAGAAGACTCTCCCTCCCTGCTCAAGTGTTAATGAATGTCAGTGGGGAACCTGATCTCTACCCTTGCATATCATGAAAGAGGTGGCATCTCCTCTCCCTTCCCCTGCTGGAGGGGTGTGTCAGAATGAGCCAGTTAATATCGAAGGTTTAAATAAGATTCAGTCTCACATAACACAGTATCTGAAACTTGGGTTTCAGCCTAAGATTACAAATCAACAATCAGGAGTGTATCAACTGGAATTTAAAAAAATAATAAAAAAATAAATAAAAAAGACAATCAATAGATGCCAACACTGAGATGACAGGGATGTTAGAATTATCTGAAAAAGTTTTATAAAGCATCCATCATAAAAATGCTTCAATGCACAAGTATGAATATACACTTGAAACAAATAAAAAACAGAAAGTCTCAGTAAAGACGTAGCTGATTTAAAAGGAACCAAAGAGAACTTTAAGAATTGAAAAATACAAGAACCAAAATAAAAAAACTGAATAGATAAACTCAAGGGGAGGATGGAAGAGACAAAGGAAATAATCATTGAATTGGAACACAGAACAACAGAAATTACCCAATCTGAAAAAAAAAAAAAGAGAGCGAGAGAGAAAATAGAATGAAAAAAATTAACAGAGTCTCAAGGAACTGCTTTAACATTCACATCCTCAGAGTCCCAGAAAAAAAGGAGAAGGAGGGTGTGGGGCTAAAAAAAGTACTCAAAGAAATAACGACTAAAACTTCCCCAAATTTGGCAAAAGACATAAATCTACAGATTCAAGAAATTAGTAAATATTAACAGGATAAATCCCAACAAATTCACATCAAGGCACATCATAGTCAAATTTATGAAAACTAAAAAAGAATAAATCTTAAATGTGTTGAGAGAGAAATACCTTACTAATAATGGGGGGGATGCTAACAATAATATATTTCTCCTCAGAAACCATGGAAATGAAAAGGAAATCACCAAAATTATTTTCAACTGCTGAATTAAAAGAACTGTCATCCCAGAATCCTATATATAGTGAAATATCTACTATAGAAGATACTTTCTTTAAAAAACAAAAACAGGGGCGCCTGGGTGGCGCAGTCGGTTAAGCGTCCGACTTCAGCCAGGTCACGATCTCGCGGTCCGTGAGTTCGAGCCCCGCGTCGGGCTCTGGGCTGATGGCTCAGAGCCTGGAGCCTGTTTCCGATTCTGTGTCTCCCTCTCTCTCTGCCCCTCCCCCGTTCATGCTCTGTCTCTCTCTGTCCCAAAAATAAATAAACGTTGAAAAAAATTAAAAAAACAAAAACAAAAACAAAAACCTGTAACTATAATATGACCCAGCAACTATACTCCTTAGCATTTATCCCAGAGAAATGAAACTTACGTCCACATAAAAACCTGTACACAAATTTCATAGCAGCTTTATTTGTAATAGCCAAAAATTAGAAACAACCCAGATATTCTTCAATGGGTGAATAGTTAAACTGTAGTAGGTCCGTATCATGGAATACTACACAGCAATAAAAAAGGAATAAAGTATTTATACACACAACAACCTCTATGTATCTCCTGAGAAGTGTACTGAGTGAAACAGGCCAATCTCACAAGGTTACAGACTATATACAATTTATAATTTGAAAACATATATATACAAACAGACAACAGATTAATGGTTGCCAGGAGTTCAGGAGAGGGTGGGAGTTGGTGGGTAGAGGTGAGTGGATGTGGCTATAAAAGAGCAACATGACAGACCTTTGTGGGGATAAAAATGTTCTTTACCTTGACTGTATCAATATAAATATCAATATCTTGGTTGTGATAATGTACTATAGTTTTGCAAGAAGTTACCATTGAGAGAAACTAGATAAGGTTACATGAGAACTCACTGAATTATTTCTTTTAAATACATGTGGATCATCTAAAAATAGCTTAATATTTAAAAACTAAATCTGATTGGACAAGACTCATTCTTCTTCAAATGACTTTTCTTGACCTTTCCTTATACATTTTACAGTAGCAATTCCATGACATTTCATGCAAGGGCTTGGAAGACAGAAGTTGTGGATAAATACTAGTCAGAATTGGGGGGGGGGGGGAGGAAGGAGCCAAGTGATAACTACAGTTGACTGGTTTTCTGGTTTTCTGGGGATATATGGGCCAATTCTTTGGGGACTCCCCTAAATAACTGAGAAATGCTCTGATTATGGACTCTCTGGACTAGTAAGGGCTCCTTTGATCATTAAAAGTAAGTATTTTTTTTAATGTTTATTTATTTGAGAGAGAGAGAGAGAGAGTGAGTGCAGGTGAGGGGCAGAGGGAGAATGAGAGAATCCCAAGCAGGCTCCATGGTCGGCACAAAGCCCAACAAAGGGCTTGATCCCATGACTATGAGATCACGACCTGAGCTGAAATCAAGAGTTGGCCATTTAACCAATGGAGCCACCCAGGAGTCCCAAGTGTGACTGTATTTTAAAACCATAGGCTAGTAAAAATTAAAACATCCATGTTTTAACTATTCCAAGACTCTGACCAGCAGATTCATCTACCTAGCTAAACAAATGAAATTCTTCAAGGAGAATATTTTCCCAGGAAAGGATAATATAAATTCTCCATGGTGCAGATTAACAATTTCATTATTATCCCCGCAAGCATTCACCAGTTCTTCTCTGTGTGTGGTATAAAACCAGGTACTGTACAAAAGAAGTAAAGAAAAGGAGTTGCTGCCTTTGAGAACTTACATAGAAAACCAGAAAATATGCACATGAAGAGATACAGGAAAGAAATAATCAGGCCAAAACACTGAACTGCGTTCTCACATGCACAAAGCACTACCAAAGTGACCAATGGCCCATTAAACTGTACTCCCTGCCTCTCCATGTTCAACTTGGTCTTAGTTCCTTCCTTTCCTATATGAGCCAGCCAAGCCTCACACCGATTTCCATAGCATATCTGTAGCGGTAAGGAGTAGTCATTGTCCACATGACAATGGTTTACTAAGAGCTTACTGTGCATCATAGTCCATGGTAATATTAGGTTCGTAAAGAATAAAACATGGCCGTAGCTCTCAAGCCTCAGTGTGGAGCAGTCATGTCAACAAATAATGCAAATCAGAGTAATTGGTGCAACAGTACACATCTGGACAGGGTTTAGTAGAGGCATAAAAAGGAGAAAGCACAATTCTGCCACATAAGAAGCGACCAATTTATGGGCACTATCATCTGTACTTATGTCAGCCTCTTTCCTTGAAGTAGTAAAGCAAAATGTCATCATTGGTTTGACACCAGAATATCTGCCTATCTGCCAGGGAGATTATGAAGTCCTAATGTGTAAGCTACAAGGGGGCTAAGATATGCCAATTGCCATATATTTATCTGTAATGTTATGAAAACCCCATGGCTTTTTTGCCCCTCATTTCCTTCATATGTAAAACAAGAGAATGTACTGGGCTCTAAAACAAAAAAACATCCAACCTGGAATTCTTTGCTTAATCACCATCTAGTATTTGTAAAAGGCAATCAAACCAATCCCAACTTCTCCACTTTTTAGCTATGTGAACTTGGGCAAGTCACTATTTCTCTATGTCTCAGTTTCCTCATCTGTAAAGTGGCCATTATCATAAGACATCTCATAGGATTGTCAAGAAGGTACAATGAGTTCATATATGTAGAGTGCTTAGAAGAGAGCCTAGCACATACTGCTGTATGAATATTACCTATTACTATTATTATTGTTTTTAAATTATTTTAGATTTCCAATGATACTTAAGTATTTCATCTACATGACTGAGATACTTGATTGTAAATATACAACTATTTGCATATTCTATCCAAAAGTCACCCTTAGGAATTCATAAATTAATAAATTAATTAGTCAGATTTTGCCAAAAGCATACTTCTAAAAAATAAAGCATGTTCTGGGGCACCTGGGTGGTTCAGTCAGTAAGCATGTGACTCTTGGTATCTGCTCAGGTCATAATCTCACTGCTCATGGGATGGAGCCCTGTGTAGGGCTCCACGCTGACGGCATGAGCCTGCTTGGGATTCTCTCTCCCTCTCTCCCTCTCACCCTGCCTCCACCCCACTTGTGCATGCCTGCACATGTGCTCGCTCTCTCTCTCTCTCTCAAAATAAATAAACATTAAAAAAATAAAAAAAGGTTCTTTGGATTTTTTTAACATTTTTATTCATTTTTGAGAGACAGAGGGAGACAGAGCATGAGCGGGGGAGGGGCAGAGAAAGAGGGAGACATAGAATCCGAAGCAGGCTCCATGCTCTGAGCTGTCAGCACAGAGCCCAATGCTAGGCTTGAACCCGTGAACCACGAAATCAAGACCTGAGCCAGTTGGACACTTAACCGACTGCATCCCCCAGATGCCCCTAAAGCAGGTTCTTTGGGAAGCCACATAACTTATAGGATGTTACTACATTATTCAATCATATATAAAATAATTCCCTCCTGACGACAAAAAAAAGGCATGCATACTTCAAAAGCTCTGTAAACTTCAAAATGACCTGAACACCTAACTTAGAATCTACCAGGTCCTTACTATTCAAGTATCACTGGCAGACCAGAAGCACCGGCACTTGATCCAGTAAGTCTTATTTGGAGCCCAAGATTCCACATTTGTGCAAGTTTCAAATGCTGCCAATCTGGTCCACAAACAATACTTTGAACAGCAAGACACTAAGCTATGGCAATCAGAAACAGACTTCAAAATAACTGAAATGATTGAATTAGTTGTGCCAAAGTCCCTGTAATTGATCAAATCTGGAAAATGTCTTAATCAACACATCATACAATCACAATTACGTCTATAAAGTATTTCAGAACTTCTGTGGGACTCTTAACATGAGTACATGTATAAACACAAGAGGTTCCATATTGGCAGACATGTTGCCTCTAATTTAATTATAAAATAAAATTTTCACAGTTACAGAGATGAGTTGACATAGACTTCGTAAGTGAGCACACATGACAAGAGAAATATCCCCTGATTTTCATTTGTACAACTCTGGGAAGGTCTTTATTTAAAGACATACTACAATCATTCTGAAAATGGGATTTCAATCAAAGTATAATATTAAGTGTGACTGTGGTATAGCTTCTGCTTTTTACAATCCTAGTTGAGTTTGTGTTTCCCTAAGAATGGTGTGGATCTAACCCTCATCTCTGTACCTGTGAGAAGAGTGTTAGTTGTACAGTGTCTAAAGATTTACGTTTAAATTATATGTATATGGTCAAAAAGATTTAGGATCAAAATTATATGTATCTGGTCAAAACAGTGGCCTAATTCCCAGCAGCTTCATCAACATAGTGCTAGGGGGCCCTACTCTTTGGGAGGACTTGAATTAGAATTCAGACCTTTTCTTAAAACAAATGGAAATAGAATTTTGTTGAAGTGAAGACACAGTGTAATGTGTAAAAGGAGGGTTGAGGAAGATGCGGAAAGCAAGCTATTTGATGGCTGCAGCTCTTAACCAGCTTGAGAAGAAAACCGAAGAGTGAGCTACTTGCTACAAAAGATGCAGCAAAGTCCCTGCCCCCCACGCTGCTGAGCATAGGCGATGCTTGAATAAACCCCCCTCTTAACCTTGGAAGATGTATGACTTTGGGATTTCAGAGGTTTCCAAAAATACACGAAATGCAGAAAACACTTCCCTCCTTTGCCAAAACACGTCGGCCCTTTGTTTACATTACATTTTCCCCTTCTATATGTTGGAAATAATAAGACCCCTCATAGCATAGATAAGACTGAACATAGGGTAAGGCAAGTGGGAGGCAGCTCAGTCCATTCTGTCTTGAAATCTTCTTTCACACCTCTCTCCGAAATGTAAATATGGCCTCGGTCCAGCTTTCCCAGTCCGAATGACTTTGGCTGAGGGCGGTTGGTATGGAAGTCATTTCCCTTCTAGGTGCAGTAGCTGCTTTCCACAGACTCAACAAAGACACGAAATATCATTAACATCTGATTCTGAAAAGGTTGACAACCACTTCTTTGTTTTACCCAGCAGTCTGGGGAAAGCTGCTGCACATTACTCTATCATGAGCAAAATTATACCTATTAGGCTCTGATATGAGTATTGGAATATTTCTCTCATTTGTGCACAGCACTGAAGCTTGAATATGCCTATTGTTTTCACAGTATCCATTACATATTTTAAATGGCATGGAATGATCATATATGTAAACATTACTTCAGCTGAGGCTGAGTGATGCTTGGCAAGGCAAGAGAGGCTGTCTGATCTCCTTGGGCCTTGGCTTCAAGGCAAAGGGTGCCAAGGGACTTTGGGGGGAGGGCTGATGGTTATGGAAAGGAGTGAGATGGATTGACCAATGGGTGCTGTTACATTAAAGAGGTCTGGATCCCTTCCTTTGACACACACAAAAAGCTGCAGGCCTCCAACTAGCTCCTCTATTTTGTGGCATACAGGAGGAGGATGAAAAGCTTGCCTGAGGGTCTGAAATAGCAAGAAGGAAGAGTAGAAGAAAGGGGAGACGGCTTACTGGTTGCAGCTTCAGGATTCATGAATAAGGAGGGGGGGAAAATGCCTCCAAATTTAAAAGCACTTCTAAAATAGCCATTAATAATCACATTCTTCAAGATAAAAGCAAGAATCTTAAACTGTTTTTTTAAGCACTGATGTTTTTCTTTCAGTCTTCAGAATAGGAAATGGAATTAGCCTGAAAACATGAAATCAACTGATTAAGAATTCCTGAAACTTCCCAGGGTCATGAGAGGCACTGGATGGCACTTTCCACACTGTAGTAAACCTTGTGAGCAGAAACATTTCTGCACGCAGGATGTTGATGCTTGTAGCAACCTGTAATCTTAATCATTTACAGAGCTGAGTGTGAGACTTCACCCCCAGATCTAAGCCTTGCAACCCTGGACTCAAGTTGGAATGTTTACTGATATTTTTCTAAGAAACACTCTCAAAATCATCCTGGCATTTTACTCACCATTAGTCTACATTTAGAGTACATTTACCCCCCTTTTTAGATTAGACTTGGATTTTCCTGATAACCAGGAACATAAACACAAAGAATAAGGAATATGTCCTTATTTGAAGAATTTGGGCCATATAGAGAGACGAAAAATTTCCTCTAGGCCAAATGTACACCAAAATGTTTATTGTGCTAAATAATTCTATTTCCTTGATAGATGGCTCACACTCACTTTTAGTCTGAAAACCTGGCCTTAGGCAACCTTACAGTAACAAAATAATGGCTGTTTACTGCTTCAGAAAAGAGTAAAATTGCTTCTTACTCTACTGAAGTTACTCTATAGTAAATCAAGTCAACAGATACATTTTTTAGCGCCCACCCTATGTTGGCCATGCAACACTAAGAAAAAACAAGACACATAAGAGAATGGTCTTATCTCCAACTAATCTTGAGTTTCTAACCAGCAAAGTCAAACTGAAGCAAAAGGTTTAAATGATGAGCAAAAGTCAGATCGAAACAAGACGAGATTCACTGGCAAATGAGTAATACAGACAATAGATGCCACTGGACAGCAGAGGCAAAAGAGATCCCATCATGGGGTCAGGGGAGGCTTTATCAAGGAAATGAGACTTGCCCACCAACGTAATCGTTGGCTACTTATCAGAATTAAAAGATTAGCCAAAGGTAGTAATGTTTTCCAAAACAATACTTTAAATAGTTTTCTTTCAGTCTGTCTGGCTTCTTTCCCTGTTAAGATTTTTTTAAATGCCCATTCTGCTTGTCAGTAAGCTGTCTCTTTTTAAAAACATGAGACATCTTAATGATCGATCAATCCAGTGACATTGAAAAAGATAGGCTATAGCACTAGCCATTTGGGGAAACTCAGCTAGCTGTGCTGTCTCCTGCCTAGTATGTTGAAATGAGGAGACAAGCTGTCCTCACTACAACCAAACACACTACCCCATGCACATTGGCACCACCACCCTTCCAGGTTCCAGGCCCTTCAGGCTTTATCTTGACAGAATTACATGCCTACTCACCCCTATCCACAAACACACACACACACACACACACACACACACACACACACACACACTGCATAATCTTGCTCAAGAAATATTCTAGCTAGTGCCCTTAAGTATAAATAGATATGTTTTCTTCTATTAGTAGAAGAGGGGTTCTATTTCTCTTCTTTTTTTAATGCAGACATTACTGAGTGTATACAAGAGTCCAATGGGTAAGCACCATACTTTCCAATGAGGTTATGGTTTTATTAGTCCCAAATAAAGGGCTATTGCACAGTAATGCTACAATTAGCTCACATCACCCAAAGGACAATGGTGGCAGTGTTTCCCAAGAACTGATGAGGATTCCAGGTGTTCTGAACTGGGGTGATTATTCTCCCAACTCTAGCGACTAGTCAAGTTGCTGTTTTAAGTCCCAAGTGCAAAGAATTTGTTGGTAATGTCCAAGGCAGGGCAACATCTAAATTATTTGGATAATGTTTTGCAAAGAAAAGAACTGCAATTTATTAGCTCTTAACAGGTGTGAAACAAAACAGTTCAAAATAAACGATTTGTTATTCAACCCAATGTGCCTTAAACTGGAAGGACTGTATAAAAATCTACTGCAATTCAGAGGAAATAACCCAAGGAGTTTGTAAATCTTCGCGAGCTCTTAAGCAATCTAGTCACATTTAGTAGCTCATAACACTGACTGATCTCTTTTCCATGAAATGAAATCTGAGCTAAATTCCATTAACACCTCTCCCCTAAGTCGACATTTCTCCTGCTCCTTGGCTCTTCTCTCTTCGGACCTCCTTCTCAAACTTCAGGTAGGAGAAGCACGACCTGAGGAGCAGAGATGGTTCAAGATTCAACTTGGAACAGGATTCTTGCCCAACTTTGTCCCAATAAACAAACTGCTTTCACAAGTCCAGTTAATTCACTTCTTTGTCCCTCTGGATTAAAGGGTCACTTAGATCCCTTGTAACGCTAATATTATGTGTCTCCATACTTCTCTGAAAAGTAATCTTTCTCCTCTCCTCAACCTTTCCCTCACTCTTCTTGGACTCGCCAGACATCGGAATGGAGCAATCTTACATCTCGTTTCTTGTACCTGGGAAGCCAAACTGGACTCTCTTCAGTGTCCCACCTTAATTAGGTGCTTAAGCCTGAAATAAAATGCATGGATTCAGAAGGCCAAGCAGTACCAAAATTCTAAACTCACCCAGCTTGGCCTACCCAATTAGTATATAAAAGAGCAATAATTAAAGATAAAGTGTAGCTTGTAATGTTTTAAACTGACTAAAGAGGAAAAGCATGTGAACTTTTGAAGACAAGTTGTAACAAGGGTTTCATATATTACATTAGAATCAAGTAGAGTCTCGTGTATTCAGCAGCCAGTAGTTATACACCAGAAAAGAAGTTAGAACCCAAGCCCTGAAATGCAGAACATGCGTACATGCTTAGTTTATTTTCTCAGATTAAATGTCCAGCCCTAAAGTGATGCAATCATAATTGACATTTTCATAACAATCCAGACACAGTACCTTCTGCACGTTGGATAATATACAGTTATTTGATACCATGGGTAATAAAATTGTATTTTAAATACCATAGATGCCAAGGAAAAAGAAAGCTTCCACTAAAAATAAACCTCAATCAGAAGAAAAAAAAAAACACTAATTTTTTTCCCCAAAAAGCTCTCATGTTTTAAGCCCAGTGAAGGGATGACAAGATACTTTCTTATCTATTTACAATGCAAGTTTCTATTTGCCTTATATTGATTTAGGTACAAACTTTGTAGAATGCTCTGTATATAATCAAAGAAGGCACATACACACATAAAAAGCTACAGATGGTTACCCATCCCACAAGATATGGAAAAGGAAAAGACAGTGGTCTCATAGACAGAGAAAGAAGAGGAGAAAAAAACCAGCAATAACATCTTTTGCTTCAAATTCTAATACGTATTAAGCACCTTCATTGAATGTTTGTAGAATTCAGATTCAAAGGCAAAGGCATGCAACAATTTATCCCTGCAAGATCATCACAGTTTATGAAATATTCTTCACTTGATGATCAAAGCACTGATGAACAGCAGTCTTCTCCCCACTTAAAAGATGAATGGAGGGCTCAGGTAGCCTAGCAATCCCTCAGACTTCTATGACTAGTCAATGATGCAGCTACCCTGACCTTCCAACTCCCGGTCCAATGTCCTTTCCACCACACCTTGCTATTCCCATAAAAATGAAAAATGCATTCCAGGATTCCCAGTCTCTCCCACTACAGCAGCTCATTAGAAGATCTTAAAGAGCTGGGCACTTCCCCCCCGCCATGCCATTTTACTTCTCACATGTCCAGAGCCTGTCACGGGTCTGCTTTGTAGGAGTAATTGCTCAGTGGCAATTTGGAAGATGGAAAGTATTTTCGGAGCTCTACTCTAGGCAAGTTCAAGTTCCCCTTGAAGCCCATTTCCCAAAATGAGGGTTAAGTAATACATAGCTCTTACTTCTTTTTTGTCTAATAGGATGCCACTGCCACTCTCCAGAAACAAAACAAACTAACAAATCTAAGTCCACACGAGATGTGGAATTCTGGCTTTCTTTGCTTACTGTTTGTATTTTTCTTCCCTATTATTTGTGCAACCACTAATGACACACAAAAAATTAGCCACTTCTCGAAGAACCCCAAATATCTTCAGGTATAGTCGATTTATGCAAACCAACCTCTAACCTGTTAACTCGTGCCTTGCACCTGCACCCCCATTCCATCACTAAAAAAAAAAAAAAAAAAAAAAAAGGTTCCCCTTCTCTTACTACCCACCTACCATCAAATCTACCAAATCAGAAACCTTGGTCACACCTGAGGCCTCCTTCAGCCTCCTTCCCCAACCTCCGCCCCATCTAATCAGCTTCCAGGGTTTTGTTTTGTATAGTTCTTTGACAATTCTCCTTCACAAATTTTATTTATTTAGCCCTTCCTCTCCATCTCTGCACTGGTAATGAACCTCCATGAATTTCCCATGTTCACACAATGGGCCTTCTGAGCAAAGAACATGTTTAAATAGCAGACAGCTTAGAAAGCTCGAGACAGTATATCCCTCTGGAGAGATTTAGAGATGCATCTTTTCAGAGACATTTATTTACATCCCAGGGTTATAAACCTAGAGATGCCTTGCCCCTTTCACATAGAAGAGACTGGCTTACATGCCAGGTAATAAATAATCTCTCTCTCTGGAGGAAAGATGGGAAGCTATGCTAGTGATCCTGTAAAAGATCAGAGTGTACTAAAATTTGGGGTCTTCTCCTGGGGCACACCCCATTTACACACATAGGTAACACCCTACCCTTATGGAGTCACCCTGTGAGGACTGGGGCACAGGGACTGACACTGCTTGCTGTTCTAGCTGCTGTTTTTGCTGTAGGTAACAAAGCATCTGTCTCTAACTTCAAGGTTTATGTCTTCTGCCAGTATTTGTATGTTCAACTGTGGCAGACTAACTTGTTAGCTCACAAGTAGGATGAGGTTTAGACTCTTCCCAGTTTTCTACATAATACCTTCTGTGAGTGCCTTAGCTTAGCTCAGAACCTACCTCTCACCTGTGTTTCTTTCAATTCTCCTCAGTCGTCTTCCAATTTCATTCTCCTTCCCTTGCTGAAAATGTCTGCCTTTCAGTCATCAGAGTGATCATCTAAAACGTAACTGTAACGCTGACCCTTCCCAGCTTAAAGCCTTTTAGAGGATCACTTCCTTTTGCCAAAGAGATTAAACTTCCTAGCGTGGCCCTGCACAGTGTGAGCCCATCCTGCCATGTCTCCAAATCCTGAGTGTTCTCTGACATGTGCACCAGTGCTATCCCCTACTCCCTTACTCCTCTCTGCCTGGAATGCCCTCTACCACCTGCTTCCCCAACCCATCCCCCTTTCTACGTGATGAACACCTACTCACTATTTCAACACCCAACTCAAATACTACCTCCTCTGGGAAGCCTTCCTAAACTCCCCAGGATGTAGGCGTCTCTCTGCTCTCAGCTCATCTAGAACACTGCTATTTGGTTCATGTGACACACTGATTAATATTCTCTGTTCACAGTTTTGTCCGATCCACTGGATTGTTGAAACATTGAATTTCCCCTGTAATACAGAATATACATTCAGTTAACATTTGTTGAACAAATGAATGAACAGAAGAAGAAACGCTGAAATGTTTTCAAAGGTCTTAGTTCTCATCTATTTTTCATCTACATGAGCCCTCCGCCCATTCTTGTGATGATTTCCAACGAAGCCACACATGTTATCTTCGCAGGCTCTGTCGACACATGGAGAAGAATGACAAGCAAGGCTATTGTGCTCTTCATTACAAAGTGCATTTCACATTACATACTTTTGCCACCACTTCAACCACAGGCATCCCTCTAGCCCCAAACCGAAAGTGGCCTCGGAGATTTGGAAAACAGCAAACTGAATAACAGCTAACTTAGATAACTGAGTCATGTTTGAAATAGTTAAGGCTTTTGTTTATTAACATTTTATGTATAAAGACTTAATGACTCCCTCTTCCACTCAGTGGAGGAAATAAAGCTGTTTCACCCAGAAGTTCAGTCCATTCATCCAGCCCTCAGATCTAAAAGGCCAGTGAGTTTGATGAACCTGATTCTCAAGCTGGAAGATCAGCCTGTTTGGCTTTGTTGCTGGCTGCCAAAGGAAGAATAATTTCACTGGAAAAAGGATGAGCGAGGAGGCCACCAATCATGAAGGCAAAAACAGAGCAAAGACTGAAAAACTTAAAATAGGAGAAGGAGAATATCAGGTAACATTTTCATTGGGACTGAAACTTTAATTGGGAGGGTAAGTGTTCATTACAGACTTTGTCCCTGGAATACTTTGGCTAAGAGATTCCAATGAGTGTTAAAATCATTACCAAATGGCCTCAATCTAAACAAACACCCACCTTTTCCATTTCACACTGAGATGAAATTACTTTGCTGTGTACTACTGAAAAAAAAAAAGGGTTGTCAGTTTCTCCTCTCCCAGAGGGATTGTGAAAGCTTTCTCTTTTGTCCGTATCCCTCTGCTTTTCAAATTTAGATGTTAGTCTTCTGAAAAAGTTTTCTATCAAGCACTCAGGCTAGTGCCTGACTTAAGTGACACCAGCATTTCTGTCCAGTGCAAAGCTGATTTTCCATATGAGCACACACAGGGCCATACCATCTGAGCAGAGGAGGCTCTGACAAGCACCTAACCTGGGGGAAACGCAAGCCCACAGCTTTTTATAAACAAGACTCATCACGGAGCAGAAGCCAGTTTAGCTGGAGGGAACAAAGCAGCAAGAATTGACAAAAAGGATGATACCCCAAATTCAAGAAAGGAGTGGTTTCATTGGGGAAAATGTCTGTCCTCTATTTTCAATTATTCTAGTTGCCTGGCTCATTCCTAATTGACAGATCAGGAAATGCAAAGGCTTTCTCCAGTCAGTCAGTCAAGTTCATTAGCATGCAGGGACCCGAGGCTTTGTGTCTAGAGCAACTTTTTATTACAAAGAAGATAAAAATGATGTATTGTATATTATATTCCATCAGCAGAGATCATGAAGATCATAATACATGAAATACAACCTTGCCTTGCCCCACCTATCAATAGATAGATTATGCCAATGCGGTTCCAGGGCTTCAACTTGTCTTCCTTTTGATTTTTTTTTTCAAGAAATGCACATAATGAAACCTGTAAAGCAAATCACTCAAAAGAGTGTTGGAAACAAATTAAAATGAGTAGTGTTTAAATAATTAACACCTGCCAAATGAGGAAAAGAGGCCTTATTGCTGATATTAAATCACATCCTTTAACGTCTCAAACAGATGACAGTAAGTAATTCCAAACAGTCAAGACAGGAAGCTAATTTTTAGTTCTTGGAAAGTTGAATGAGTTTCAATAAAGTTGACCAAAGAAGAAAAAAAAAAAAAAAGACTCATTTTGGTTTAGTTAATTCTACTGCATAAAACTGGGCTTGCATTAAAACTTTTCTTTGGTTTAATACACTATAAATGAACAGCTTTAAGTCATGGTTTAAAATATATTCATTATTCAGTAAGCTAATGATGTATGTTCCACCTGGTTGCCGTGGAATCTTGTAAGTAAAAATTGAGGGTAGTGTCTTGTTACTGAGAAAAAATATTAGTCTTGCCAAGTTTCCAGTCAATAAATATAACTCACAATAGTGCTGCCAGATAGGCAAATAAGGATGCCCCTTGCCTGCCCACCCACCAGCAGGAGAAAACCCAAAAGAGGAGTATTATCCTAGTCTGGACCAAAACTGAAAATTTTACAAGCACTAAGCAAATAATCCTTAACTCTATTAATGCATGAAGAAGAAAAAGGCAAACTACAGCTGGGTTTAAAGAGTAACTAATGAAAACTCCAGCAGTTCTATGCATTCCTATCTCACTTGGGGTTTTATATACAGTCATTGAAATAGACTTGAGGACGGTCTTCATGGCCAAAGGCTCCCGTCCAACTCGGTCCCCCAGGCTGCAAGAGTTGAGAACTACAGTGAAGTCCTCAGCTCGGAATTCCACCACTTTGTCCCATCCTGTCTACAAACTAAGTAACAGTAGGATTGTCTGTGGTCGTGTTTCATTTCTTATTGTTTTGTGGAGGGTGGCAGTTGAGGAAAATAAGAGATGGTGATGACACTAGCTCCCCTTCACATTAATGTTACCATTCATTTTAATTGGACTTAGTGTTGCAACCACCTTCCTATAAATTAACAAGTTTCTCTCATATGCTTCATATTAAAACACATTTGGAAAGTACTCTGAACCTTAAATGGTCCATTTTGGGTATCTCAGCTGTTTAACTGGGCTTTTTTCCCCAAAAAAACTATACAGGGACATTATCTCCAACAAGAACTACCTGCTTCTAAAATACTTTAGCCTTATTAGAATCAGGACAATGACAACCATTATGATATGAGAAGCAATAAACCTGTTCTGCTGAATGTCTTTCAAACACAGCTTCATTATTAGAACATCTTTTGCAAAAAGTTACCATCTGATCTAATAGCATGCTCCCCAGAAAATGAGTTAGCACTGGCTATCATATGATCAGAAGTCATTGGTAATCCAATTACTTGGGGGGGGAAAATATGATGTCAGCTCCCTACTGTTTATTTTTTATTTCTTCTTTTGTAAAACTAAAACTCTTCAAATAATTACATTTTAACCATTTAGAGATTGTATCCCTGGTAGGTAGACCATAGAGCCTAAGGAAATGCTTCCAGCCAAAGGCTCCTCATTGACCACAGAGTCTGAAGAGTTTATTTATCTCCTCAAAAAACCCAAGCGTGCCTTTTTTTCCCCTATGAGGACAGGTTCACGAACACTATACAAATTGCTAGTACCACCTACTGGCAAAAAAACAGAACCAACCTAATAACTCTTACTCAAGTGTAGGCAAGAAATGATACCCAAAGACAGGACTTCTCGATGTTTGGTCAAATCCAAGGCCATCTAATCCCACAGAAAACAAGTCTTTAAAATATAATTCTCTCTTTATAAAAGGATTTTACATCCCTGATATAGGAGGATCCATTATTATTCCTATAATATAGATGAAAAGTGATGTGAACTACTCAAGTTAAAATAATAAGTCAGAAAGGGCTTTCAAGCTACCCTTCATATTCATTTACCTTTAATAAATGTATCATTATTCATTATACACTGTAAACCAGTGCCCATGGTTGAACCTGAAATTTTGCTTTGGGATCTGTGGACATATCAAAAAGCACAAGGTAGTTGAAGTTATGAAATGCTTTTTCTTTTCCATTTTCACCCCAAAATTCACAAATTACATAATGTCTGCAATGACTTAGTTTTCTCATGTGTAAAGTGGGTATCATTACGTCTTCATAATCCACATAGAAGTTACAAGGTTACAATCACAAACTTGGAAATGGAAAAATAAATCTAAGAAAGAAGGATGAGGAAGAGGGGGAGAGAAGGAAAGGAGGAGGAAGGGGAGGGAAGGAGATGAAAAGGAAAGAAAGCAAACAGAAAGAGAAGGAGGAAGAGAGAAAGGAAGAGCAGGGAGGGTGGAGAGAGGAAAGGAGAAGAGAGGAGAACCCTCCTCCCATTCAAAGCATTACACTGCACTTGAACACTATGCTTCAGCAAATTAGAAATGTTGGTAATTTGGATTAACTGAAACTAATTAAAACTAGCATGAGGGTCATTCTCATATTGATATAATTTCAGTTTCTAACATAATGCTGTAATTTACAAGTTTCATGTTTGTGATTCCAAGGATGACAAGCTCTAGAGTGGACAGTATGAAATGAGATGCCATCCCACTTAATTTATCGTATTGCTGACTAATTATTCCATGAGAGTTAGTCTTGCCAGTCTGCTCTTTTAGAGGGCAGAGAACTGGCATTGTTACAGCCTTCTGTTAGCCTCAAGAAAGTCTAAGACAAGTTCAGTCACGGAGTGGAGACCCACTATTTTTGCTTAATTAATAGCTTCAGATGAGTTGCTTCTTTTTTTATGTTGTTTTTAATTTTTAATTTTTGAGAGAGTGCAAGCAGGGGAGGGGCAGAGCAAGGGAGACAGAGGATCTGAAGTGGGCTCCGTGCTGAGAGCGGCAAGCCCAATGTGGGGCTTGAACTCACGAACCATGAGATCATGACCTGAGCCATGCACTCAACTGAATGAGCCACCCAGGTGCCCCAGATGAGTGGCTTCTTCCACACTGCTGCTTTTCTTATGTTCAACCCTCATAATTCCATCTTTTCCTCGTCATTCCATTCCAGGCTAACTCACAGTGTAACACATTAGTTAAAGCTTTGGAATTACATAGATTGGATTCAAGTCTCCATGTTGCCTTGTGACTTACAGAAATTCCTTCATCCTTACATTGAACAAATATTTATTATGTACCTACTATGAACAAGCAGTGCTCCAGGAAAATTCAGTGAAAAGAAAGATAAAATGCTGCCCTTATGGAACTCACATACTAGTATGTCCCAATCAACATCAAAAACAAAAATGAGTTTTAAAAGAATGCAATCTGGGTAATTCACTTAGCTCAGTGCTTAAAACATAGCAAATGGTCAATCAATGTCAGTTCAAAAATTATGTCACCAAGAATGACAGCTACAACAGAGAAGCTCTGTCTCTTCCCCCATCCCTCTCTGAACAGCACCAAGAGTTATATAACTATGACCTTCATTGGAAGTGATGGAGTCAGCCATATGACCAAAAGAACCACTGCAGCTGGTCAGTTCAAACAAAAGTCCCAGCCTGGGGCATAATACACCATCAAACCATCAAATATCAACCACAGGTCTTACCATCAAGCATATAGTCACACAAGTTTTTTTCAGGTAACTATCCACTGAAAAGATATAGTGGGAGAGAATACAGCATAAGGGAATCAGCCAAGTATATTTAGGCTTCATGACCTGAGCCAAATTTTGTACTTTCCTTGAAAGGTGGATTTTAAACATACCAGTTGCATACCATTTTCTGTTCACTTTGCCTCAAATGTTCTCCCCAGATATCTGCTTGCCTTTCTCCTACACTGCTGAAATGTCCGCTCATCTTGGAGAACTTCTCTGCTCAACTATCTCAAATAGCAGTCCCTCATGCCGTCATTCTCTCTCCCCTTATCACCTCTTATTTATCTTCATGGCATGTCATGCCACATGGCATTATAGGTTTGTTTATTCGTTTGCAGCTTGCCTCTCCACTCCAGAATATTAGCAAGGATTCTGCCTTTTTGATTATTACTAAAACCCCTAGCACCTAGAACAGATCTTGATCCAAACAAAGTGCTGCTCTGCTAATAATTGTTTAAAAAGTGAATAAATACATTTAAAATTGCCTACAATTTCACTGGGATCTTGGATCTAGTGAATTCCACCCACTAGATGTTATAGTGGTTAGAAGAGTGCCTTGACCTCAAATTACAGATGTCTGTCTGAATCCCAGCTTTTGGAATGTTTGTCTAACATTCCAAATGGTAGGCAATAAACACTAGTATATCAAATATTGCTCTTGGATTTTTTGTTGTTGTTGTTGAGTTTCTTATACTGGAGAGACCTATAGTCCCCAACACTTTAAGGAAGGAACACTAAAAATGACAAGGAAGCCTGTTTATTCCTATGTTCTCCAAACCAGTGTTTCTCAAACTTTAGCCTGCTTCAAAACCATCTGAAAGGCTTATGAAAATGCAGATGGTTGGGCCCCACCCCCAGAGTCTCCAGGTTCAGCAGTCTAGAGCTAGGGCCACGTCTATGAATTTGCATTTCTAACAAGTTGCCCAGTGATGCAGCTGCTGCTGGTCAAGGACTCCTTTTTGAGATGCACAGCTGATTTCACAATGCAAAAAGCGAAGCAAAAAATCTCTGCTATAGCCCTTTACACTTTCATCCTAACTTTGCCTCAGTTGACCCTATAAGAAAAGCAATGATTGCATTTACTCCCTGATTTAACAAACTTGAAAGTTACGTCCTGGGAGTGTGAGCAAGTTTTGTGTTTTAATTCCATAATGAAATCTAGGCTTTAGCATCATTAACCAATCTGCTTCATAATGAAAATTAATTATTATGGTCATTAGACTAAATGGCTTCTGTCATCTGCAAAAACATAATTGGTACAGAAAATTGTTTCACAAGTATGAAATAATCAATCAGCAAAGGCTCGCGGTACCCATGATTTTTTTTTTTTCTCTACTAGTTTCCAATGGGCCGGCCCAGAAGTCACTTAAGAACAGGAAGGGGTTGGGGGGATAACATGGGTTACTCTGACAAGAAGTGGGAGATATGTGGCCTATACATTCTAAGTGTGCTTTTCATAATTCCAGGAGAAAGACAAAACTGTAGGGAGACTAAGGTTGGGCTAGGGAAAAGTACTTTCTCCCTAAGGCACATTCTCCAAAATGACACCCTTGAAACAGATTTACAGTAATATGGTAACATGATAGTGGGAAAGATGGTGGTAAAAAAGTAATGGAGGAAGCAATGGGAAATAGGCATAAATGAAATATCAGAAGTGAAACCATGAGATGCTTTGAGGAGAAAGTCACAGGAAACACCTATTTTATGGACTCACCAGTGTATGTCCCACCTCCTCTACACATGCTACTAACTTTGCTTCATCTGATGACTACATCTCTCAGGGGAGGTGGTCATCAAGCCTGAGGAACTGCCAGAGGAACCTTGCTTGGCAATCCAAGTCCTTCAAAGGTTCAAACCGCTTTTTCATTTTTATTGGTTTTTAAAACTTCACATACTTGGAACTAGGCTCTCTCTCTAAGGGTATTTCCCTGTCTGTCTGAATACACAAATCTACAAAGTCATCCAGCAAATATTTATTTAATATCTACTTCCTCAGGGTGCAAGGTTTAAAAAGCATCTATTGGTAATTGGCTAGGGGAAAGGAACAAGGTTATGAAAGAAATAGAAACCTTGTTCTCTACTCTTAAGAGTTCAAAATCTGGTTGGAGAGGCAAAAATAAACAAACGGAATTACATGGGAACAATACAAATTAACATATCTCCCAGTAAGAATACAAAAGCAATTTAATTAGAGAGGAAAATTTTCCTTATGGATTAGCATGAGGCAATATCAAATGCAGACTCAGATGCATCTGTGGGTATAGATAAATATTCCTATGAATGAGAGGCTGATTTTGACCCCAATATATGCACAAAAACAAATGGATGTTGACATGTGCGAAGACGACTGGGATCATTTAAGCTGATAAATAAATTACTAAATTAAGCTGCCTCAATCAAGCATTGTTTGTAGGAATACGATACTACCAAAGTTTATCATGTTTGCTTTGAAGAAAAGTTCTTCATGCAAAAATGCGGCTAATTGTACATTGTTCTAAATAATATCAGATGTAGAAGGTAGCAATTTAGGGAAGATTGCTCCTAAGATAACAATATTGAACAAACATATAATAATAACGGCCTATCATGAATTCAAAAATAAGGTCAGCTATTCTACGTAGGCGCCCATACTCCCCTACCTCCGGGCTAAGCAGGATGTAATGAACCAGGGCAAACTGAGCCATGCGTTTTCCATTTTGAGCCTACTTCTTGCCCTGACTGCAGTGTAAGCATTTGACTGTTTTTATTGCTTCATCAGTACCAACCAGAAAAGGACTTGAACACAGAGAGCCTGTGAACATGCGAAGTCTAACAGTCTTCATTAAAATGAAGGAACCGAGGCATCCATCTATCTCAGTGGGAGTTAGTTGCTTACATATATCTGAGGGATTTGGCTGAGTACAACATTTTTTTCCAATCCCCATTGTTTATAACAAGTCTTTTATCATCTTGAAGTCTGAATTAACATTTCTGTCTCTACCAGCTTAGTTGTTTTTCCATTTGGCAAACTCTAGGTTTTTCCTGTTGTCTTCCCTTTGGGGCATGAATTAGCATAGTTGTGCAATGTTTATTGTTTGTTATTCCTTTATTTTTTGATGTCATCCTTGAAGATGTCAAATCCTCTTCCCTGAGTTGTACTGGAAAAGCCAAAGATTTCCATGAAGGGGGAGTTTGGGAAGATGGAATATTTGATAGAAGCCTGAGGCTTGATTGGTGAAGCTGTTTTGTTTTAAGCACATGCAGCAAGCTGTTCTCTTAAGGGCTATTTCAGGAGACTCCCCCACAAACCCTGTCCCACCACACACACACACACACACACACACACACACACACACACACACCATTGTTCTGACTACAGAGTTAGTGCAGCAATTGCAGATAAGGGACTTCCACTTTATGGAAGCAGTAAGCCATACAGCTAGAAGTTCCATCTTTGGAGTGAAATTATCTCCTAGTTTTAAATCCCAGCACTGTCCCTTACCAGCTGTAACCTTGGACCTCTTATTCAACCACTCAGAACCTGAGTTTTTGCTTCTATGAAATAAGGGGAAAAATACCACCCAGGAATACTGTGAGGAATAAATAGTATATATAAAATGTTTAGCAGAATACCTGCTAAGCATACCACTAAGATACACAAATATCAGTAATTAGAGCTTTTTAATAATTATGATAAAAGCTTAGGAATCAGTAACAATTTTTGATGATCAAGGGGTAAATTATTCTGTCTGTAGATTGTTCAGTAGCCAGATTCCTTATCCCCACAACCCTCATTTCTCTATTCATACAAACCATCTCATTTCTTATTCTGACAACCTCCCCTAGACTGTCAAAGGGACAGGAAGTAAAATCATTTCAGTACTATCTCATAGCTCTAATACAGGTGTATTGGGAAAGCAGTTGAATTAAAAAATGGGACATTAGCTATTAAAGATTCAATTATCTCTATTCTTCCTTCCCCCACTTGAGGAAAGTCAGCAATAAGGGGGAAAAAGGCATTGCACTAAAGTGCTTTAGGAATGTCTTGGGGAAAATAAATATGCAATCTAAATGCAAGGTATCATTATATTATTATCACACTGCATTCATTTAATAAGAGATTAAAGTGTTCCGGTTCACAGCAACTAAACTTGCTTCAAACTTTCCCATGGTTTCTTTGATATTCTTTATATGAAGGAGGCTCCCATTTAGGTCAATTGCTGCAATATGTTGGTTTTTAACTAAGCCCCTTTTGGAGATTGGAAGTACCCTTAATCCAATCATAAAATTAACTGCTCACTTGTTTTCTCAGATTCATTTCTTCCCAAGCTAAAGCAACCTCACCTCATCATATTAGGTTAATAACAACTAGGATATAACTGCAGCCCCTTACTCCACTATATTCTAGGGTACATTCCCTGACCCCTCCCTTCTGGAACTCTAAGAGGAAAGAGAGCTTGGGCAATCCCAGGGATGTTGAAAGTTCTGAAAAATCTGCCTGGCAGCATCTGTGTTATAGGTTGGCTTCTCCAAAAGCAGACAGTAAAGTAGTTTGGAGTGCAGAATTTTTATCAGAGATCACACTTGGGGAGGGAAGGCGACAAAACAGGATGGAGCAAAGGAGGAAATCGAATTATGTGGTAGATCCCACAAAGCCTCAGTCAACCTAGCAGGGAGCTCTCAAGCAGATATTTTGCCATCATAACATCTCCCACAGCATGAAATGCCTAGATCTTTACATATCTGTCATGCTTAGTCATTCCACGTGACTGAGGACTGAGGCAACAAGTCCTTCCTTAAAGGAGATCTGGGTCCCGCATCCACTTGCTCCTCCCCTCAACACAGCTCTCCTTCCCCCAATGTATAAGATGTAAAAGAAGAGGAATGTACAGATGGATGGCCACATTTTCATCACGATCCAAGATTGAGTCATTTCTAGTTAAATATTCTGCCACTAGGAAGAAAAAAAGGACTATATAAGAGTAGAGATAAAGAAACAATGCTATTCTTGGCATCATCATTATCCACCTTCCTTCTAAACTTATTCCTTTTCTGTTAATACTTACATTACTGAACAGATACCACCTTCTACCCAGTAGTCCAAGGTGGAAATATAGGGGACATCCTTGACTCTTTCCTTCTCCATCACCCCACATTCCATCAGTTGGAATTCCTACAAAATCTATCTTCTCCTACCCTCATCCTGTCATCTCTTCATCTGCTAACACAATCTAAGATCAGGTCTTATTGCCTCTCATTACACCTATACATCCTTCAAAATTCATCAAGGGCTTCCCCCTTCTGGGAAGATGTCCCTAATTTCAACCTGTGCAGGTCTCTAGAAGCTCTTGCCATTTCTTATACAATTGTTGATTTATTTGCCCACCTCTTTACTGGACTTTAGCTCATGGAGAATAGAGACAACATCTTATTTGAATTTGTATCCCAGCATCTAACATGGCGACTCATACTCAAAAAGATCCTAAATATGTGTGTGTTGATGTATCTACTGCCATCTGTTTTATGAGGAGCACTGTGCTACCTCAGGATGTGGGGCCACAAAGAAACAGCCTCTGCCCTCCAGGAGATTAAATTCAATCATACCAAAGGAGAGAAGGTAAGGAAAGCAAGTATCAAGGCACTAGAAAGGATATCAAAATAGAACAAGACCAACAACAAAAATACATTTGAAAATGAGGCAACTGGGAGAGAAACATATTAGAGCAGAGTAAAGAGGATATAGAAGGGAAAGAAATGCTATAAAGACTTACTTCCCAAACTACTGACTGAGTGATGGAAAACAAATGTGGAAGAAAGCCAGAGGAAGGAATGGCCTACGCTAGCCATATTTAAAGTGACCAGAGACCAGAGTAAGTGAGGGAGCAAATAAGTTAATCAATTACCTTATGTTAAATAAAAATTTAAATGACCAGAAAGCATGAATCAATCCTTTGCAAATTTTGACATCACCCCTTATTTTAGCTTCTACTAAGTATGGCAGGCTTGGAAAATAAATATCTACTATTTAAAATTTAGCAAAAACCTAGTCACACAGTTCAATTTCACATTTCATGAGGTAAGATCATAAGGTATAATATATGATTTTATTATATAGAAGCAACAACAGAAGAAGGCCCCTGCCCTGCAAACGCTGACAGTCTTATGTTTAACAAAATGAAAATCATACAACTCGTTAAGAAGAAAATGAAATGGGCTCTGTCTCCTTGCTGATATGAGACACACACAAAATGGGCCAGGAAATGCAGTATCATATTTTACACCAGATTGCGATGTCTTACATCTTGTTCATCTCCATAACCCCACATCAACTCAGAGGCAGGCACAGAATAGTGAAACCAAGTGATGAAAGCCTCTTAGGAGAGACAAACCCTAAGGTGACATGTAAAAATGGAAAACACAAGGAGAGGAAATCTGTTTCATTCCTAGGAGATACGTGGGATATGAATTATCATTATCAATAGTATTGAAGCTATAGAAGGGATGCAAAAATAGCTTGAAATATTTAAACAAAAAAGAACTTATTAGGATATTCTATTCCTTCTTCATATTCCTTATTTCTTCTCCATTTCCTCTAGTATATTTTCCCTTCTCAATTCCTAATTGTTAGACCTTACTAAGTTCTCAGTCCTTAGCGCTCTTGTCTCTCATGACAACCTAAAATTACTTTAAAAATAATCCTAAAACTCTTCAGTTTGCTGCAGTGTAGCTTTTCCAAAAACCTCAGAATTTCAGATTCAGTCTATTCATTTGAAAGTTACATCTGGTGATTATCTTTTTTTTTTTTTTTTTTTAATTTTTTTTTTTTTCAACGTTTATTTATTTTGGGGACAGAGAGAGACAGAGCATGAACGGGGGAGGGACAGAGGGAGGGAGACACAGAATCGGAAACAGGCTCCAGGCTCTGAGCCATCAGCCCAGAGCCTGATGCGGGGCTCGAACTCCCGGACTGCGAGATCGTGACCTGGCTGAAGTCGGACGCTTAACCGACTGCGCCACCCAGGCGCCCCTGGTGATTATCTTTTAAACTCATTTCTCCCTTTTTGTTTCCGCTACCACGATCGAATTCAGACTGATCTCCCCTCTTCCATGGATTACTACAATAGCTACCCAAGTCTGGGCCGTGCTACAAGCTGCAGCTCCATCCCTGTGCTCAAGTGCTCCCTTTTTAGGACGCCCCCTGCTCAAATGCTCTTGTTCTTCACCCTAGACTCCAAACTTGGACCCCAGACTCCCAATTCCTCACAGGTAATCAAGAGCTTCCATTATCTGGCTCTACCTACTACCCCACATTGTTAGTTGCTCCTGAAACAAAGCCTTCATCACAACCAGCTCACCAGGTCTCCGTCCATCCAGTGGCTTTGAAGTACACAGAGCATACTACGAGTGCTGTGAATAGTACTACTGAAGCTTAAATATGTTGGGTACTTCGATCAAGGATATGTTGTGGGAAGGGAAAAGGGGAGATTCAAACTCAAGCTTTTCTCACTCCAAAGCTGCCCTCATTGGTTCTTGAATTTCTGTGCACCAAGAAGCTGGTGCTCTTAACCACTCTACCCTTTTTAATCAACTAAAAAAGTATAAATTGCGAACAGAAACAAAGAAGTCTAGCTCCATTAATAACCACATTAGCCAAGACTTACACATGGTACAATTTTCAAAGACAAGTACATATTTAAAGATTGATGTCTCACTTAAATATATATGCTAAAAATAGATGAAAGTATATTTAACTCATCTTAGCTCCTTGATATAAAACAAAAAAAAAATGTATGAATCAAAGGCTTCTGTGAAATCAGAGAATATTTCTATGAGCTAATTAGACTTTGAAAAAGTAGCTCCTACGAGAAAAAACTAAATAGGTATATAATTCCACATTTGTCTTCCTCGCAAAGACAATGAGCTAGAGTTGGGTCTCTCTTTCGTGCAAATATATGTACTTATGAGTTTCTGTCAGTTTCATTCTCTCCTTCTACTAAAATCAAAGCATATGTACAGCAGTTTCTCCTTTCTTGGTAGTGTTGAAGTCCCCGGAGCAGGGATCTATCCAAAGCCTGTAATACTCTGTTTGTCAGAGGTTGCAAAGTGGTGGCCTGAAGAGTCAATCTGGCCTGCACGTGTGCAGTCCTTTCCTTTAACTGAATTAGTCTCCAACATTGAAAATTCAAGATATTTCACATGAAAATCCAAATTTCTAGACTTGCAAAATACAGAGATCTGGGAACACTGGGCACATATCCCTCCTAAATCACTAGCCACTCCCTCTAGATGGCGGGTGGGCTCCAGAACTCGACAGTCCCATTCAGCTGGTCCTTTACTCAGGGCTCCTGTCTTGTCTTGTAGGCATTTCATTCCACATCGTCGGGTTTTAAAAGTGACGAGAGTCTGGGGGCTCCTGGGTGACTCAGTCGGTTAAGCGTCCGACTCTTGGTTTTGGCTCAGTTCATGATCTCATGGTTGGTGAGTTTGAGCCCCACCTCCAGCTCTGCACTGACAGCGTGAAGCCCGTTTGGGATTCTCTCTCTCCCTCAATCTCTCTGCCTCTCCCTCATTATCGCTGTCTCTCAAAATAAATAAATAAGCTTAAAAAAAAAAGGCGACCAGAGTCTGGAAAAGCATTTGCAGAGAGGGAGAGCACAATGAAGAATGTAGGAAGAACAGAAATAGAAAACCAGAACATAATTCCAGGGTTTCTTGTTTTGTCTTTTGTTGTGTTTGAAATTATTCACTAGAATGCTTTTTTGTAAAGATGAAAAGTGCATCGCAGTTCCTCCTGCACTTCCTGCTCCCTTTTGTGTCTCATCTACTACTCATAAAATATACTTAAAAAAAAAAAGAAGAAGAAGAAAACTAAAGAGATAAGACAGCCCTTTCTAATACCTTTTTCTCACAATTCCTACCCCTGCTGCCCTCGCCCAATCCTCAGTTTGAGACACAATTATAGTTATAAGGTGATCAAATCATAGGATATTTAGAAAAGTCTGATATTTTAATAGTAACTTACAGAAATAAAAGAAAATGACACAATAATTTGAGGAAAAAACTAGATTATAGGCATGAAAAGTGACAATGACAAAATGGTAACCAAACAGAACGCTGAGGATTGAGGCAGGGAATATTCTTAAAACTAAATCAAGCAACAGAGTCAAGATCTTTAGTTTTAATGGTATCTTTGGGAAAGATATTTTATTCTATATGTATACTTTTAAAAAAGCAGGCTCAGCAATTTTCAGGGGTTATTATGTCATTCTTTTCTATGTTGCTGAATAAAAGTAACCTGGGATTAAGTAGCAATTCATGATTTAAGGAACAGATAGAATTCATTGAACATTTTATAAGAGCATTTCTAGTGGCTTCTCACCTCTGAGGAGCTAGTTTCAATTTATACACTGTAATTAATCAGATAGCCAGAGCCAGAGAGAATTCATCAAAGCAAATGGAAACTTATTTTTGGGTAATTAGCTACTCCAGTGATTGATCAGTTAGTTACTTCTTTATTTTTTTCCGTTCACTGCCATTCCAACTATATATTTTTATCTTATTATCTAAGAATCTCCAAGTGGAAAATGCCTAATAATTTCTCAAGCCCTGCTTCGGTGTCACTGAAGAAGATAATAGGAGAAAAGCTCTTTGCAACATTGGTTTTCCAAACTTTGTATGTGGACTCCTTTTGAAATACTGGAATTCTATCCTGAATTTCCCATGGAAGTGGCTCTGTCTGAAAATATAAGGATAGAACAGCAGAAAAAGTAATGAATCACAGACTTATGAGATAATCAGGATATTAAAGAAAAAAGTGGGCTTTCTGGCTTGAGGTTAGGACAATCCATTCAAAATCTTCTGGAGAAGAACAAAGAAGAAACTTACTAATTTGAAAATTATTGCCATTCTTTTTTTTTTTTCCAGAGCTACCACCAATTCATTAATGTGCCTTTTGAAAATCTCTTAAATTTTTCATTTGGCAAACAGATTTTCTTTATTGCTTCATACTGATGGGGGGTAAGGGGGAGTGATGTCTTCTTGTGTATAAAGTAAACCATATGAATGTGTAAATTTAGACAAATGGGAAAATAAATGGATGGTTATTATGCAAATAGCAAAAGCCAAATGGATATGTGAAATGTCCTACACCACAGTGGCGCCTTCTCAAAGAAATGTTCTCTTTGCTCTTGCCTTTGAGCTCCTCAACCCGTAAGAACCAAAATCAACTCAAGAGATCTAGCATTCAACCTTTAGCTTATATTTATTTCCCCCTTCTTCTTAGTCTTAAGTAGACTGGACAGTCTTCTCATATATGGGCATATATAGGGAAGATAAAAGAATTAAGAAACAGAATTTTGCCATAAAATGAATGAACTGAGTTTGTGTGGTTCTTTCAAGTGCACCAAACAAACATAAAACCAGTAGTAGAAAAGTACTTGCACCTTTTGATAATGTTTATGCTCAGCCCTTCCTGGCATGCAAAATACTTATCAGCTATGGAATCATGTTCTTTGAAAAGAAGAGGTTCTTAAAAGGTAGGATGGAGAGGCGCCTGGGTGGCTCAGTAGGTTAAGTGTCCGACTTCGGCTCAGGTCCCATGATCTCATGGCTGGTGAGTTCGAGCCCCGCGTCAGGCTCTGTGCTGACAGCTCAGAGCCTGGAGTCTGCTTTGGATTCTGTGTCTCCTTCTCTCTGCTCCTCCCCCACTCATGTGCTCGCGTGCTCTCTCTCTCTCTCTCTCAAAAATAAACATTTAAAAAAGTTAAAAAGGGGCGCCTGGGTGGCACAGTCGGATGAGCGTCCGGCTTCAGCCAGGTCACGATCTCGCGGTCCGCGAGTTCGAGCCCCGCGTCGGGCTCTGGGCTGATGGCTCAGAGCCTGGAGCCTGTTTCCGATTCTGTGTCTCCCTCTCTCTCTGCCCCTCCCCCGTTCATGCTCTGTCTCTCTCTGTCCCAAAAATAAATAAACGTTGAAAAAAAAAATAAAAAAAAAAAATAAAAAAGTTAAAAAAAGGAAAAAGGTAAGTTGGAGTAATACTTTTCAACAGACATATTTTGCAGTGAGCAGATTCTCCAGGGATGGTAACCACTAAGTTTAAATTCCAAAAATTTGAAAGTTTCCAAAACGCTCATGCCCTTTTTAAATTGTAAATTAACCTGCCCTCTCCTTTCATGACCACCTTGTCAAGTGAGAGCTGCTCAGGCTGTTGGCATGTACATTCCAATGAGACCCCTTCGAGCCTGTGGGCCTAGGAACCTGCATTTCTTCCTCTTTCTCCTTAAACCATACAAGTCTTGCTTCTTAGCCTTGAGCCCACTGAAACTGTGCTACTGATGACCATTAGTGACCTGTTAATAACCAAATCCAGAAGACTTTCCCCAGTTATCATTATTGTATGTCAAGTATCTCCACTCCAAAGCATTGGTCTCACCTATCTTTCAGGCCCTCTGGTAAGATCTGAGGTTTCAATATATCAATACATATTACAGTATATTGCAACATATGTTATTATTTGGAATCAATCCCCCCCCCCCCCCGACCATTAGATTAACTTTTTCCAAACTCAACTACCTGTCACTTAAACAATAAATGGTTTTTGTAACTAATGGGTACTTTTGACAATCCTCTACACCAAGATAGGTGAAGTCTGAACCTCAGGCTCAAGACACTCCCAAGGTCTTCTTTGTTTTCCCTCTTCTGTCCCCTATGCCCAAGCTTTAGAAGTTTCACATCTCTTCTCCCAAGCACATCAATAAAAGGGAAATCAGAGGCTAAGACCTACGCTGACATTTGGATCTGTGGTCTCTGACCCAAACCATTCAACCAACTTCTTGTGTGAGTTAACTTTAGGGCTTTTGTGGAGCTAAAAGACACCCCAAATGTCCCCTGAACCCTCACATACTCATCAGAACATGTGACAAAATTATACGTCCAAATGCTTGGCAACCAGCCAAAGAAATGGGCATAATCAGCTATCATCTGCCGTTACAGCTTTCGGCTGTGGGCAATCAGGAGTTAGGATGAAATGTATCATCCAGGGAATAGGAGGAGAGACAAAGACTAAAATTCTTAAAAATGCCTATGCCACTCTTCAAGGTATCTTGTTTGACCCTTCAGATTTACTCCTGTTTTCTCCAGCCTGTTCTGTGCTAAAAGGCTGACTAGCATGGATCACACAAATGGGGCTCCAGTGTTCCCGTTTTCTGGTTAGCTTTGATTAAGGGGACCCTTTCCAGGAAATCAGGAAAGGGAAAAAAAGTAAAGTTGGCCCATTATTCTTCCAGCTCCCTCCCTACAAAGTTGCTTGGATGGATGCCTCCCTCAACACCACAGAAATTTAGGTGGACTTCAGCAATTGTCTCCTTCTGGATTCTAGTGACCCTTGCCTTCCTTACCCTTCAGGCCTGGTGTTGACAGAGCTTCCGCTGCTAACCCGGAGTTCCTGCATTTCCCTTATGGCTCTCCTATACTGCACCCACATCTTTCTAATTAGTTCTCACAGAAATAAAACTCTAAGTTATCCTAATTTTAGCATGCCTTCTATTTTCATCTGGAAACCTGACATTGCCAAAAAAATAATCTACAGAGTTTTTGAAAAATACATATTCTAGGCCTCAACTGAATCAGAACCTTTAGAGATGAAGCGTGGGAAACCATTTCAACAAGTTCTTTAGTTGATTTTTAGAGTGTTTGTGAAGCCTTGGTTTAAAGCAGAGATGGGCAAACAATGCCCCACAGTCCAAATCCAATTTGCCCCTGTTTTGACACTGCCTGCAAGCTAATAATCATTTTTACATTTTTTAAATAGTTTTTAAAAATCTAAATAATTTGATGATGTGAAAATTGTATGAAATTCTGTCCATAAATAAAGTTTCATTGGAACACAGCCATGTTCATTTGTTTACATTTGGCTGTGGCTACTTTGGTACTGGAAAGGCAGAGTTAGGTAGTCGCAACAGAGATCATGTGGCCCACAAAGCCTAAAATACTTACTGTCTGGCTCTTTGCAGAAAATGTTTATAGACTCCTGGAAGGATATATTCTCATTCTTGATCTCCTCCTAAAACAACTCCCTATTATCTGTTTGGACTAAAGAGCAAGATAATTTCCCAAGTCATATAGGGCACTGATTATGCAAAGTAATGCTGTCCTGTGCATTTGGAATGACAATTCCAGCCTTTATGTGGTTGTGGATGTATTTATTCCTAGTTACATGAGTATACATGGTATTTTAAGTATCTGAACCAGAGCTAACAAACACTACAATTTTTTGCTTCTAAGCATCCAGATTTAGAATCTCAGCTCTGTTACTTATTTGTTGTGGAACTTTGGGAAGCTATTGTTCTTACATTTATATAATTTAAGACCTTCCCCCTACATAGTTTTGAGAAATAAAAGAGAACATTTTACGAAAAAGTTATTAGACAACCCATAGCTATTATTAGATAATCCACAGCTACTCATTCCTCTCCTCTACCTTCATCCTACCTTGTGGGGAATAAGTTTAGGAATTCCCTGAGCTTGCACCAATGGGTTAATAAGGCTTAAGACGAAAGCACCCGAGAATAGGTAAACAGGGCAAAAGCACCCCCAGCGAAAGCACTGAAAGGAGAAAGTTGCTTCCACAGGACGAAAGCATCCAAGAACAGGTAAACAGGATGACAGACCACCGCAGCAGCAGCAGCGGGGTGAAAGTGCCCAGAGCTAATTAACAAAAGAAAGGTGCCTTATTGACCCTGAGGTAGCATGTTCTATCTGTCTTATCCCCTAGGCAAGTTAAGATAAACAGACACAGCACCTGGTGCCTACCATAAACAGCCATCTGCTGGGGGCACCGGGATTCTGTTTTGTATTGATTCAAACCCCTAACACCACACATCTTCGAAATCCCCCTTTCTAGCACACACGAGTTAATGATCACTGCTTCACTGTCTCTTTCTGCACATCTATCACGTTTGTAAGCCTTCTGATCCTAATAAACGCGAAGCAAGGACCCTTACTTGGGGCTCTTGTCTCCTCCTGGACATTAGCCTCTCTTGTATTTAATTATGGGCCCACTCTCTTGCTGGACAAGACAGAACTCCAGACTTAAAGTCTATGACAATACCTCACTAACACTTTTGTACCTTTACGCACGAAAAAGTCACGGGACAAGAACATACCCTTCACTGAGGACATTCTCCAATGAACTGAAAGCTTCCAGCTTATTTGGGAAGGCAAAACAGGCCTCAGAAATGCACTGAAGAGCAAATGAGCATCACAGAGGTTTTTATCTTGTCTAACACAATAGCCCACACCCTGTGGGCACTCCATAAACAGTAACTGAATTGGATTTTATTATGCTGTTAGACCACATCCAATTCCTTTGCTGCCTCCATCATCAGAAAAGCTGGCTTAAAGTCTATGGAAATAAACAATTTACCCATTGGTCCATGCTTTGAAAGTAAAACTCGCATGTAGCAGTTGAGACATTATACTCTGATAGATTCTACCCTTGGGCTCTGCTTTAAAAGTGTAACTTTAGTTTCTCTTTTATCAGTATACAAAAGTTTTCCAAGAAACATGAAGACTTTAAAGACTTGCCACACAGCATACATCATGTTATAGAATCGCCACGGTACTATCAATTGAAATTGGCTTAAAGACAAATGAAGCCTTGCCACAACCTAAGAACGGAAGATTGGAAACAAGAGGCAAATCTATCACTTAATTCTACTTTTCCACGTATGTTAAAAAATGAGAACCTGTATATGTAGTTCCAGAATTGTAAAATACCTTGGAGAGGACTTCTTCAAAGGGTTTTCACACTGGAGCCCTGGGGGTCTTTGACAATAACTTAGGAGACAGGGAGAGCCAAATTGGATGGATCCCTTCAATCCCAGCTACTTCTTCCACCACAGAAACTTTGTTTTTGTCTGTTTTGTATATTGGAGTTCTGCATCAGATTTACCTTAAAAAGTCAGTCTCGCCAGTTAAAAAAAAATGTTTGAAATCTAGTGACTTATCTCTCTTACGCTGTAGATCAGAGATCCATAACTTCTTTTCTGCAAAGAGCCAGATAGTAAATATCGTAGGCTTTGCTTGCCATACAGTCTCTGTCACAGCTACTCAACTTGACCATTATAGGTGACAGCAACCATAAACAGTATGTAAACTTATGAGGGTAGCTATGTTCCAATAAAACTTTATTTACAAAAGCAAGTGGCAGGCTAGATCTGGCCTGTAGGCCATAGTTTGTTTACTCCATTGCAGATGATAAAAATAAGTTCTGAGTAAATCAAAATGATGAACCCAAATCACTAACCAGGTAGTGACAGCTAGGAGATCAGGATTCTTTCCACTACATTGTTAGTAGATCAGGAAAAACGAAAATGTCTAAGATCTCTTTTGAAAAGTAATGGAACCTATCAAGAAAGGTCCTATTCGATAAATATTTCACAAATGCCAAGCCTGTGGCTAGTACCGCACCCTGCCATAATCCAAATCAATACTTTTCTTATAATTTGCCTATCACTATACCCAAAAAATAATGCCTCAAGGTGAAAAAGAAAATGTGTAATGTTCGTATAATCTGAGTCATTTAGTTTTACCAATGTTGTTTGGTAAAAGGATATATCGCTTAATTAACGATGGGTTTGATCTGCCTACCTACAGCATCTAATATGTTGTAAATAAAAATTTATTTAATGTCTGCAACTCAGTGAATAGATCATGACGTGGTCATTCAAGCGTGAAGCACTCCCTAAATGGGGATGAGTTGCTCTCTGTATTCCTCTCCATCTTAGTACACATCTGGCTGTGAGGTCAATGTAACAGACCCTGACTACTAGCATTAAGGTACTGCTGCTAACAAAAGAGAGGCTCCTCATCCAGTTATTGAAGTCCCATTCATGAAGTCTCAATGCAGGAGATTTAGCTGCTGCTCTTGAGACCCTTGTCTCTTTAGCTGTTATCTAAACACAGGGAAAGAGAAGACTCAGAGAGCAACAGCAATTAATGCAATTCTGTCATCGATGCATTCTGACACTCCTTTTTTATCCCTAAATCCAGTAGTATTTTCACCTTTTCCACATCATGAGATTCAGTTTCTTGTTACATCCTTCTCTTTCACAGGTTAGTAAAAACCTAACTAGAAGGAGCAGTAAATTCAATCAGAGCATATGGGAAATACCATATACCCTGGTAATTCACAGAACATACGAGGCAATGAGGAACAGAAGAAACTAAAATTGCTATTATGTACATCTATTCTTATGACAGTTGTAATGAAAATGGAAAATAGTTTTAGCATAGCATTCCAGTTAAATCTCAAGATGGTTGTGTTGTGGTTTTCCCTAGCTGATCTGCCTACAGACAATAGATACCTGAGATTTCTTTAGAAAATAATTATGGTGATTCACAACTCCGAATGTCCATGAAACATACATCAGAGTTTTCAAACAATTTAAAGGGACAGTTCTTTTTTAAAAAACTTTTTTTAATGTTTATTTCTGAAGGAGAGAGAGAGAGACAGAGTGTGACTGGGAGGAGGGGCAGAGAGAGGGGGAGACACAGAGTCCGAAGCAGGCGCCAGACTCCGAACTGTCAGCACAGAGCCCGATGCAGGGCTCAATCCCAAGAAACGTGAGATCACGATCTGTGCCAAGGTCAGCCACTTAACTGACTGAGACACTCAGGCACCCCTAACGGGACAGCTCTTATGAGAGGATTCACCTCACCTTAAGCCATGAAAACTAGGATTACCTCCTATCTCTCTAGCCAAAAACCACAGAAAAATATTTCCAAAAGAAAATTGAGCATTTGGTCACTTGCATTCTGCTTACTCTTTAGAAAGATGGGATCTTAAAGCTAGAAAGGATCTGAAAAGTTTCCCACTCAAATACCTTGATCTTATTCCTAAGGAAATGAGATTCAGGAAGATTAGTAAGTATTTTCCAATATCTCATTGGTTGGCAGCAAATTCAGGTCTAGTACCCAGGTTCTAATCCCCATTTGGAAGTTCTACCTGCTACACCATTTGGCTTTTTTCCATTCCAATCATATTTAAATGGTTATAGTCTTAGAATCTTTTTTTAAAATGTCTTTTGCTTTTAAAACAAAGCAATCCATAAATACATCTCAGCTACTTTCACAGATAAAAGATTGGCAAACAAAAACCTGGTGAAAATCGTTCAAGATTATTCAAGGAGTTTACAGTATAGACAGAAAAGGCAGTTTTCATTTGTTTTCGTTTTCATTTTTTCCTTGTTTTTAATTTTCCATCTACATCTTGGGCCAAGCTATCACCTATCCTCAAGGAAGTGGTTGCTGGTTTCCATGAAGTTGTTTATGCTTAGCTCACGACTACGAACATAGGTAAATCACCAGTGCTTTCCCTCGCTAGCCTTTCCAACCCACTCCAGCAGATTGGTGTTAACTCTCATACATTCAAAGCTCTGCTGCTTTTAATGTCCTTTTTAGTGCAGGCCTTCTTAAAAATTCTGCTTCCCATGAAACCTAATTAGACGCTCTTCATTATCACATTTCCACATTCTCTCCTCTTTGCTATAGCCCTTTGTTAGCACCTAGTTGGTGCCTCATTACTTATCTCTGCCCACCCTCCCCCTCACTGCAGTTAGTTGGCTTCTGGAAAAAAAAAAGTACCATACACAAACACTCGTGGAAACACTGAATGGTCTAATCAGGCAACCAGAGAAAAGCATGGCTAGAGGGAGAGTGAGCTAAAGCAGGGTCCCATTTCAACTGAACAAATATAGAAGATTTCTTTACTCCCTAGAAATTGAAGATCCTAAATTATTAATCCCCATCCTCCTGCCTATTGTGTTTGGTTTTTGAGTTTTGTTTTAATGAGGCATAAAACCTGTGTGGCCTCTTCAACTGCCAAACCCAATATTTTGTTTTTAATGAAAAGGTGCTCTGGCTTCCAGAGAGAAATTGAGTCACACTCAGAAGTTAGTTAACTCATGAGACAGGTTGTTGAGATAGTGGTCATAGCAAGAGCAATGGAATGAGTGTAAGCACTACTGAGTGAAATTACTTTAAAAACATTCAGTGCTTATTATGTGAAAAGTACTCTCTTCATACCCAGTGCTGGTGAGGATTTGGAGTAACTAAATTCTCATATCCTGCTGGTCGGAGGGAAAGTGGTAAAGCCACTATGGAATATGGTTTAGCAGTTTCCCATACAGTTAAGCATAACACTTACCACATGAACCAGGAATATCATTCCTAGTTATTTACACAAGTGAAATAGAAACTTGTAATCATACACAAACTTGTACACAAATGTTTATAGGAACTTTATTCTTAGTTTCCAAAAACTAGAAACAACCCAATGTCCTTCAGCAGGAAAACGGAGAAGCAAACCATGCTACATCCACACAGTGGAATACTACTCACCAATCAAAAGGAACAAACTAGCAACACATGCAATAACATAGGTGAATCCCAGATGAATTATGCTAAGTAAAAGAAACCAGACTCAAAAGGCTATATACCAAATGATTCTGTTTACATGACATTCTGAAAAAGGCAAAATTAAAGGGACACAGAATGGATCCGTGATTACCAGTGGCCAGAGGCTGGATGTTGGAGAAGAGGCTGACTATAAAGGACCACAGAAGAATAGTCGGGGGAGGGGTTAGAAGCATTCTATTTCTTGATGTGGTGGTGATTAAATGCCACATATGTGTCCAAACTCATAAAACTACATGCCAAAAAGGGTAAATTTTACTGTAAAGTATACCTTAAAAAACAAAAAGCTCTGTCTTTGACACTAACAAAAAGCACTATCTCGTTCCTCATATGTTAAAAAATTCATTTGGATGGGAGCCTGGTAGGCTCTGTCAGTGGACCATGCGACTCTTGATCTCAGAGTTGTGAGTTACAGCCCCATGTTGGGTGTGGAGATTACTTAAAAATAAAACCTTAAAAAAGATCCATTTGGAAAGACAGAAAATTTTCCAAAAAAGATAGATAAGGATGTTTTGAAAGCTATCCAAATTCCCAAATCAACAGCAGACCTAATTTTAACATCATTTAGGACTTGTGTTAAAAGTTGTCCTTTCAGTACAAGAACATAGTGAAAATACATGTGCACATACTGAGCAGCCACCAGGTTTGGGTTTGGAGCCACAGGTGGTCACCAGTGCATAGACAGAGGTGCAGAGGAGTTCAGAAGCAAAACAGGCCAAATAATAGTAGTTAATATTCAGCAAGCCCCTGCTATCTGCCAGGTAGGTGCTTTACATTTCTTACCTCATATAATCCTCTCTTCAATGCTGTGAGTAGGTATTATTCACCTTCATAGTGTAGATAAGGAAGAGAGGCCCAAAGAGGTCAGTCCCCTGGATCACATGGTAAATGATGGAACTAGGATCACTGTGGATTGTGAGTTGGGATGTTTGAAAAAAGGGGAAATTCAGTCCTTCAAAGGTGCCTTCAAAGGTGTGACTAAGGTTCACAGGTATGTCCATATGTGGAGTAAGAGGGAAAATAAGTAAACCAGCTCAACTGGAACAGGAGGTTTTCCTTAAGAAAATAATAGAAGATACCATCAGGAACTTAGGGAAAGAGTAACTTAACAGAGGACACTAAATGGCAGACTGATAAACTTGAAATTTGTTCTGTGGTTCCTTGACCTCACACCATTGGAGATGTCTGAAGAAACAGCAGCCAGTCTGAACAGCTAACTTGAAGACTGGAGTGAAATAATCTTTGCAGAAGATAAGCCAGACAAAGATAAGTGTCAAAGACAGAAGATAAGCCAGACAATGGTATCAGGGATGCCACCTGGGCTCCCTGGTGGCAGAGAGAAACTTCTATGCCATAGGTGTGGTAATAGGTGCTTTCCATGTATCATCTCACTTCGAGTCCACCTCAGCCCCTGGGGTAGGATCTATTATTCCCATTTACCAGTGGGACGATAGAGGCTGAAAGAGGGTCAATGATTTGCATTAAAGTTCACTGCTGGGCAGAGGCTGATCCGAGACTGAAGCCTAAGTGGACACGACACATATTCACAAGGCCAAGAGCCCTTGGAGGTGAGCAAACCCATCAGGGACATTCCTAGTAGTTCGGGGCACTTAAGTAATGTTTCCTAAAATGGAAGGAAGGATCTTAATAGATAATGTGACAGAGGAATTGGCAGTATTTCCTAACTAGTTGGATATGACGGACAGGAAAAATCCAACGTATCCAAAAGGCCTGGGATATTTGAGGTCTTAATAACAGAAATATGCACTGGAATGCCATATAAATATCCCTTAACAGAACCTGAAACTCATGAACAAATCATTTAAGTACTGTATTTCTACTGATTTTATAAATGTGGAATAGCCTCACCTCTGTACCCATAGTTTCCACTTACTTCTCTTCCCCATCCCCAGCGCCTCTTGACTCCCTAAACAAGAATGCTAAGAAAAAGCAAATCCCCTTTAGACAAATAAGCTTTTCCATCTGCAGACTAGTGTGCAGAGAGAAGGAATGTACAAGGCCAAGTCAGCTGCCCAAGTCCTCAGATGCAAAATCATTAGACTAGAAAAGGTTGACTTTTATGATTTTTTCTAGAGTCTCTAGTTTCCCCCTGACTTCAGGAAATTAGAGTCTGCTGTTAATAAGCTTAATAAAGAAATACCCTTGGAAGTCATTCAAATACCAAAGAAATGAAAAAATTCAGAAATAATTATGTGTTTGGTTTTTTGTTTTTTTTGTTTTTTTTTTTTTAACTTTGGTCACACATTTGTTCAACAGCAATTTACTGAACATTTACTAGGGACCAGGCAATCTGCTTGTGTTAGGAATACAAAAATAGTTTACCAATCTAGCCATCACAGAGCATAGAGTTTGGTTATCAAGAAGATTGCTAACAAAACCTTTGAAAAACCAAAATCTAAGTCTTCTAGAATCCTAGCATATCCTTTATATTAGAGGTCAGTTTGTTAATGATGATGCCTAAGCTTTCAATTTTACTTCTGGCACTCCAGCATTTTGCTAAGAATATTTGCTATTGTTTTCATGTGCTCTTTACTCTCAAGGAGGTGGAAAACGAATGTGGTACCATGACATATACGTGGTAGTCAGGAAAGCAGGCCACTCAGGTCCCCTGCTGTGGGGAATGTAATTGACTGACCTGTCCCAGCTGCTAGGCTCTGAAAGCAGCCACCACGTTCATGCTGAGACCATGCTTCCCACAGGCTACTCCACAGGCTGAGCCCTTTAGGTCTGCTAACACAGACCCCATCCTGTGAGGTAGAGGACCCCTCTACGGGAGAGTCTGGCTCAAGGGGTTCCCCTCATCCTCAATGCAAACCTTCTTATAACTGGGCTGCAGTCTGAGACTCTTCCTACCCACCTTTCTCTCTGCCTTCCCTCCCTCCTTCCCAGGGGGCAGACCTGCATGGTGCCCTGAAGGTCCTCCCACCTCCTCCAGCTCCTCACCTGCCCTTTTCCCCTCGCACCCTTTTCTCCAGTCTCCTGTCTGTCTAATCCTGTCTTGGTGTCTGCTTCTCAGAGGACTCAAACAAAACACGCATAATTGATAATTTTCAAACTTGCCTTCCACAATAAACTCTTCTCATTAACACTCCTTAAAGGTATGCCCTTAAAATTCTAAGTACCTATTGACAGCATCTTGCTATTTTATTGCTTTCTAAGTATTTTTGAGGTAGTTTCAAGAATAAATGCTTTGTTTTGGTGCTATGCAATATAAAAAAGAAGAAAGAGGAAAGAAAGAAAGAAAGAAAGAAAGAAAGAAAGAAAGAAAGAAAGAAAGAAAGAAAGAAAGAAAGAAAGAAGAAAGGAAAGAAAGAAAAGAAAAGAAAAGAAAAGAAAAGAAAAGAAAAGAAAAGAAAAGAAAAAAGAAAACAACCCTATTTTAGTTCATTCAGAGAAAATCTTATTCCTTGGGTTCTGGTCCAAAACAGAGTTGAGGGGCACTGTGGTTAGTGGGCGGCTATGGGCCGTGACCTCACGCTCTCCTATACTGCTTCTTCTTCTTACTAATCATGACAGACAAACCACTTAACCCCTCTGAGACTGTTTCCTCTCTAATGTGGAGATAATAATATCCTCCTTGCTGACTTCAAAAGACTGTTTTAAGGATCAAATGATTTAATCATGTGAAAGTGCCTTGCAAACTAGAGCACTATACAAAACCAAGATATTATAATTATTGTCTTCTAATATTAATGCCAACCAACTTTCTTCATATTTCCTGAGGGACAAACACTGGATGCAAAACATACACATGTTAACAGCAGAGTGGGAAAAGTTAGAACATGGTGAGAGCACTGCATATGGAGTTACGTGAGCCAATCTCATAGCATTAAATTAGGCTACAAAGCTATAAACCAAAAGCTCTCCTAAAATTACCTTAACTCCTATTGATGAAAGTGAATATAAGATGCCAGTTTAAGTGGAAAAAATGAAAAAAAATTCAAGTTTAAGATGATTTCCAAAACCACTGTGATTTGGATGAACCTAGGAACCAAATATAACCCTTCCAACCTACTTGACTTTGGATAGTAATAATAAATCTCACCACACCAGTGACTTGAGGTTTTCCTTGGTTTGGTTATAAATCACTTTCTATAGTAATAAAAGAAGAAAATTATTCTCAAGAGTCCATGGGTGTATGTGAATATATGTCTGTTTTCACCCCCAATACTGTGGTTGAATTCAGGTGTTTCCTGCAATGAGGAAGTTGGCATAAAAAAGGAAAAAGCAAAAACAAAAAAATAAAAAAATGAAAACAGGAAAAAGCACAAACCTACAGGGATATAGGTTGATATTTTGTGTGAGTATAAACCGTTATAAACTTTATAGAACGAAAACCTATGAGAAATTTCTTTATAATGCTCTTAATCCTGAAAGCAGTAGCTTCCATTTAAATTACAAATCTTCAATCAAAACCAAACTTCAGAGGGGCGCCTGGGTGGCGCAGTCGGTTAAGCGTCCGACTTCAGCCAGGTCACGATCTCGCGGTCCGTGAGTTCGAGCCCCGCGTCGGGCTCTGGGCTGATGGCTCAGAGCCTGGAGCCTGTTTCCGATTCTGTGTCTCCCTCTCTCTCTGCCCCTCCCCCGTTCATGCTCTGTCTCTCTCTGTCCCAAAAATAAAAAAAAAAAAAATAAAAAAAATAAAAAAAACGTTGGAAAAAAAAAAAAAACCAAACTTCAGAAAAATTCCCCTTTTCCTGGTTAACTGAAATATAAACAGATATCCTACAGGAGAAGGAGGCTGACTTTTTTGTTGACTGCCTTGAAATGAAGGCAAGAGGTGCTTGAGACTGTGCTAAAGTAACCATTTCCTTCCCTCGGTGTTTGCTCTGGGTTTCCTGTTTCATTACCTATCCCAAGCAAGTCTCTCTACATAAGAAATGTACAAGGTGTACTCTCATCCATTAAATAGAAACACCATGCAACATCATCGGATATGAGAAACAAATTGATTTCTCCTTGTTTTCTTTTCTTTTCTAAATCTTCTACCAACAAAGGGGCACCTGTAACACAACAATCTAAGGTGGGCTTCCTCACTCTGGATGGAGGCAAAATGGAACCTCTTGCTCCATCCACCACATTTATGACATTTTTGAGAAAATCATAAAAAAAAATTAGCCCAGTCCCTTGAGACAGCATGATATTACCTTGATGGATTGATTGATTGATCGGTGATAGCTGAAGCTGACGTGAAGGAGTGATAGTTATTCCTCAACTGTCTGAAATCTAGACAAGTCAGTCCTTGGAAACTCTGCTCGAATATAACCTCCCAACCACCAACCAACTCCCTTTAAACATACTCTACCTAAACACCAGAACACTCATCTCAAACACCACAGGCATATATAATCAGTCTATAAAATCAACATAAAAGAACCGAAGAGGTCTAGGAGTTTCTACTCATAGAATGTTCTGGAACAAGAATAAAAAGAGGACCAAAGGTCATTAAAGGTCACATTTTTTTTTTATCCAAAATTCATTCTTCAAGGGAGAGCCAGTTTTCATCAGCTTTTTCAGGCTTCCATATCCTAGATCACCCCCATGTGCCCATCCAAACAAAGCTTTTAAATAAATACAAACAAATGCATTCTTAGCGGGGTTGCACTTCTAAATTAAACACTATGACTTGCTTATGTGCATGCAAATAAAATGTCATGCTCATCAGGGGAGCATACTTTGGCATCAAGTAGAATATGGTAAATGGCACATAATCTGATTGAGAGAAAACATCTCTATGCCTGAGGAGAGTCAATTTGGCTGGAATTGCTTGTGATAGAATCAACGTGTCAGACACCACAGGCAGAGAAAACCTTTCACATGCGATGACACACAGAACCTTCTCTACTACCAAAGTCAGACCTGCCCGTGTTTTCATCCATTCGTTCATCCATCAAATATATTCTGAGCACCTACTACAAACCAGGCACTATTAAAGATACAACATCAACATAATAAAACACTGTTCCTGCCTTCTGGGAGTTAAAAGTCTGGTCAGAACTTCACAATCTATGTAAAGAAGCAACTAAAAGCAAAAATGCTCACAATGCATGGGAATGTACATAGCACAAAGCCTACCAAATAGTAGGTGCTCAATAAATGATAAGTGAATAAGGTCTTGAATAATTATTAAAAGAGGAACATGAATCTCCTGAGATATACAAAGCTTAGAATCATTCCTAGTACATAATAGATACCTAATAAATATTTATTGATTGAGTAAATAAAATAATAAATGCTATGAACACATTAGAAGAAAAATGACCTAACCTAAGCAATGACTTCCCTATGAAAGTGACATTTAAGCTAGATGAACAAAGTGTGAAGAAAATTCTAGGCAGGGAGAATAATAGTAGCTAGCCAGTTAGACAATGTATTGATTCACATGAGCTGAAGTATTAACTTCTGAAACTGGTTGCGCTTACTTCATGCCGCTGATTTATGACTGCCTGATGCTCTGAATCATGGCCATTTAGCTAGTTTCATTGAAGCCAAGAAGAGGATCCAAGACTGCACCTTGAAGTATGGTGATAATCAATAAGCCTGTGACACCTTCCTTACAGTGAAGATCCATTTGTAAATGGTGAAATTCAGGGTATATCAAAGGGAATAGGACTGTGAATTTTCTAGAAAAAAGCCCACTAACTCACCAAAGAGGAAGAAGGTGGAATACGTGGACAATAAAAGGTAGAAAAGAACTGAAGAAAGATACCTATTTTGAGTGGTTCTGTGAACAGTATAGAAAACCAGAAAAAAAAATTGAGTCACCAATACTAAACAAAAACATTTAACAGCATAAAATCATTTTACAGCACTTCAAATACTTCAATTCAAGAATATGCTGTCAAGAAAGCTCTTCAAAAAGAAAATTGGTTTCATAAAAATGAATGCTCAGATTTTCCAAGGGCATATTTAACTTGGAATAGAAACAAGGCTGTAGAACCAGATATTTCTTGGGATTGTACGGGATAGATGTTGTAAGAGAGGGATATGCAATATATGGCCAGGGAAGGCTTCTCTGCAAGCAAAGTTTTAGTCTATTACATGTGACTACTATATTTGCTGAGAATTTATCTCTGGGGATTTTTATTATATATAAATATATAATGGAACCAAATGGAAAAGTTCAATTCAATTTTCCAAAATTTGCTTTACAGACAACCATTCAGGTAAGCATTTATTACTCCCCAATATTAAATTTGCTCTGTTTCTCTTCTCAAAGGAGTAGCAATTCTCAGTAGATGTTTCAGCTACGTGATGTTTTGACATGTTAAATTAGTTCCTAGGTCACACAACTTTCCATCCCTCAGTGACATACTTTCCTCACAATGACCAAGTCTCTGACAGATTAACTAATGAAATAGGGACTGTACACTCTGCTTGCCTTAATTCAAAAGAAACAGTGCTCACTTAGACATATTTTTCTTATACTTCCTGTTTACCAAGCAATTTGAAGAGGATATTGGTCTTTGTGGTATCAGCTCATGTATGTTAATGGAATCTGTTTCCTTTTGTGCTGCCTCACCATGACTATTCCACTTCACAAGCATTAACTCCATAGTCAAAAGAGAAAACATAACAAAAACAATCTCAAAACCACTATCGTTAGTAACAAGTAGTTTTCCTAGTTTCCATACTATTAAAAAAAAAAAATAAAATGATGGAAAGAAAATAATCTGTTACATTTATTTTCTGCTTTACAGTTTAAAATAATTTCTCCATCACTATCTCTTTCAACCTTCATTAAATACCCCCAAGCAGGTGCTGCAGGTTAAAATAAAAATCATAAAAATACTGTTTAATTTCTGTTTCCAAGAAGATGGATATACTTTTAGTACTTCTCCCAGTAAGAAGAGTTAAAAGCCCTGGGCATTATATATATATATAAAACAAACATGAAAGATTTTGTAAAGCAGAAGGAATAAAGCAGACCAGCCAGGGACCTCAGAACACAAGGAAGTGGTGAATTCCTTGGGTTTTTACTTTTCCTCATATACCCAAGACTTAGAGCTGAAGAGGTTTTCAATGTGGAAATAACAAAAGATTCAGGAAAAAAAATCAAAAACTTGTTCCCTCTAGACAAAGGGAAATTCCAGTAAGACAGAAAACTTTTAGACAATAACCTTTCTATTCTACCCAAACACTTCAAAAAAAAAAAAAAAAAAAAGTGGTCCCACCTCCACCCATGGCAACAAAGGTCAAGGAGGAAGCCTAGATTTCTACCCTCACATGGCTGTAACAAGGCACCCCATTGCTCACAACCACCCTCTTGCCAAGGTGTATGACAGAGGGCAGAATAGGGGGCTAGGGATTTCATCCCCATTAGATCCCTGTCAAAGTGTCAATAAAAACCAAGTGGAGAGTTTGGACTTCCAACCTCCCTAGGGAGCAATGACAGATTGAGAGAGAGAGAGAGAGAGAGAGAGAGAGAACGAAAATTAGCAATCTCAAGAATGAAAAAAAAGGCACTAACTGCAAAATCTGCATACAACAAAAGGATAATAAGGGAGTACTACAAATTCTACACACCTAAATGTGACAACTTAGATAAAATTGACCAACTCTTTGAAAAACACAAATGACCACACCTCATCCATATGAAATAATATAAAATCACCCTATACCTACCAAGGAAATTAAATTCATAATTTAAAGTTTCCAAAAAAGAAATCAATTCCAGAAGCTTTCACTGAAATATGTGCCAAATATTAAAGCAGACTTAAAACACAATGAAATCCCTTCCAGAAAACAGAACAGAACACTTCTCAATTCATTTTGCAAAGCTAATATTATCCTGATATCAAAATCAGTGAAAGATAATAAAAATATTCCTAATGAAAACAGATGTAAAAATTCAGAACAAAATATTAGCAAATGGAGAACTTAGCAACTTATAAAAAGAGTTATATACCATGACCAAGTACAATTTATTCCAAGATACAAGGCTATTTCAATATTTGAAAAACAATCAATACCATCCACTATATATTGGCTAAAGGGGAAAAATTACATGATCATATCATATGATGCAGAAAAGGCCTTTGATAAAATTCAACATTGGATCATGACAAAAACTCTCAGAAAAATAAGACTGGGGAGCAATTCCTCAATCTGATAAAGTGCATCTACAAAAATGCTTACAGCTAACATCATACTTAATAGTAGCATTCTGAATGTCTCCCCCTAAGATAAAGAACAAGCCAAGAATGGCTGCTTTCACTGCTTTTATTCAATATATTGCTGTTGGTTCTAACCAATATAATAAGAAAAGAAAATGCAGAGTAATCAGAAGAGAAAAATAAACCTGCCCCTACTTGCAAATCGCATCATTATCTACATAGAAAACCACAATAAATCTACCTAAAAAAACCTCATATAAACCAATAAGTAACTTCAGCAAGGTAGCAAGATACAAGATAAACATAAAAACATTCATTTTATATATATATACTAGCAACAAAGACATGAAAACTGAAAATAAAAATATACTTATAATCACTTAAAAATTAAATTCTTAGTTATAAATCTAACAAAGCATGTATAGAACTTATATGCTAAAAGTGATAAAATGCTAATGAAATAAACTAAGGAAGATCTAAATAAATGAAGATACAACAATATGAATGCATTAGAAGACAACACAGTAAAGATGTAATTCTCCCTAAAAGACAATATAGGTTTGATAAAATTCCTCCTAATATATCAGCAAGATATTTTGTAGATATGGACAAGATTATTCTAAAATTATGTGGAAAAGCAAAGAAAACAGAACTGTTAAATTAAAAAAAAAATAAAAACATAGTGTGATGTAACCATCTACCCAGTATCAAAACCTATTATAAAGAAAGAATAATCGAGCCTGTGATATTATCAATGGGATACATAGTTCAGTGGACAGAATATGTAACTCAAAAATAGATCCATACAAATATGCCCAAGTGATTTTTGACAAAGGTGTAAAAGCAACTTACTAAGGAAAAACCTTTTCAGCAAATGGCATCAGAACAGTTAAATATCCATAGCCAAAAAAAAAAAAAAAAAAGGAAAAGAAACTCAAAGTAAGTCTAACACTTTATAAATTAATTCAGAATGGATAATAAATATAAGTATAAAATGTAAAACTATGAAACTTTTAGAAAAAAAAATACAGGAGAAAATCTTCAGGATCTGAGGCTAGGGAAAAATGTTCTTAGACTCGACAATTAAAGCATAAATCATGAAAGGAAACATTCATATAAACTAGGTTTTATCAAAATTTAAACTTTTGCCCATAAGGAAATGAAAAGATAAGCCACAAACTGAGAAAGGACCAAAATGGAGACTAGAAAAAGAACTCCCAAAACTCAAAGTAAATAAACAATCCAATTAGAAAATGGGCAAAAGATATGAAGAGATATGTTACTAAAGAAAATACACAGATGTCATATAGCACATAAAATGACACCTGACATCATGGCACATTAAGGAAGCGATAATTAAAACAACAAAGAAATATCACTACATACTTATTAGAATGGTTAAAATAAAAAATAGTGAGAACACCAGATGCTGGGAAGTATGAGGAGAGACTAGATCATTTATATGTTGCTGGCATGGATATAAAATGATACATCCACTTTGGAAAATAATTTGGCAGTTTCTTAAATACTAAACGTGCCACTATCGTATGACAGCAGTAACACTCTTGAGCATCTGTCCCGAAGAAAAGATGATTTATATTCACTCAAAATTCTACACACTAATGTTTATATCAATTCCATTCACAATAGCTCCAAACTGGAAACAATCCATATGCCCTTCAATGGACAAATAGCTAAACTCTAGTATATTCATATTGTGGAATACCAGTCAGGAATAAAAAACAATAAAGTATTTACACACATAGGAATCTGGACAAACCTCCAGAGGATTATACTCAATGAAAAAAGCCAACGCCAAAAGCTTATATTCGCTGTGATTCCATTTATATATCATTCTTGAAATGACACATTATAGAAATGAACAGATTTATGGTCACAAGGAAGTAAAGAAGTAAGTAGGGTGGGAGGGATGTGGTTGTTGCTATAAAAGGGCAACATGAGGGATCTTTGTGGTGATGGAAATGTTTTCCTCTTGGCTGCTGCTGTCAATATCCTCGTTGTAATTTGGTACTACAGTGTTGTGAGATATTACCTTTGAGGGAACTGTGTAAACAACACATGGGATTTTATCTTATTTCTTATAAGATGTGAATTTATAATTATCTCAAAATTTTAAAGTTTAATTAGAAAATGACCCACACATCTCTCAAGCAGAGGTAACAGAAGTACAAATAAACATACCATAAATATGTACAATCATTGACACAGAGATGAAATTCCTTGCACAGAACAGTAGCACTATGGGAGTCACCAAGTTTTTCCAAAGGAGCTGAAATCTGGACTGAATCTTGAAAGATGGGAGTGGTTTATCAGCTTTCCTTTAATCCTTGCAATCTTATGGGACAGATGTTATTATATCTCCTTACGAGAGGTTCAGAAATGTTCTATCAATAGCTCAATGTAACACAGTTTCCAATTGCAAGTTTATTCTCTGTCCATTTCTACCATAAGGTTTAATTTTCAAAATACAACCTAATAGGACCAAAATGCCAGAGAAGTAATAAATTACAAAATATATTTTTTAGGGGCGCCTGGGTGGCTCAGTCAGTTGAGCGTCCGACTTCGGCTCAGGTTATAATCTCATGATTCGTGGGTTCGAGCCCCACGTCAGGCTCTGTGCTGACAGACTGCACAGAGACTGGAGCCTGCTTTGGATTCTGTGTCTCCTCTCTCTGCCCCTCCCCCAATCGCACTATATCTCACTCTCAAAAATAAATAAATGTACTAAAATATTTAAAAATATATATATACATATATAATTTTTTTTTCTTTTTTTTAAACAATCGGGACCCCTGGGTGGCTCAGTTGGTTAAGCCTGACTCTTGATTTTGGTTCAGGTCATAATCTCACGGTTCATGGGACTGTACTGACAGCACAAACCTGCTTGGGATTCTGTCTCCCTCTCTCTCTCTCTCTCTCTCTCTCTCTCTCTCTCTGCCTCTCAAAAATAAATAAACTCCCCCCCACCAAAGAAGGGCATTCATCTATTCAAGCAGTTAGTTAGGTACTGAAAATATTCCTGATATAGGTTAGGCGTGTAGATATGTGCTAATGATGAGATATAAATCATATGCCTCAGAAAGGAAAAAGGGAACCATTCAACATCCACTGTGTCTTAATTTTTTTAATGTTTATTTTGAGAGAGACACAGAGAGAGAGAGAGAGAGGGCATGAGCAGGGGAGGAGCAGAGAGAGAGGGAGACAAAGAATCTGAAACAGGCTCCAGGATCTGAGCTGTCAGACCAAACCAACAAACACGGCTCAAACCAACAAATGCAAGATCGTGACCTGAGCCAGTCAGACGCTCAACAGACTGAGCCACCCAGGCACTCCAGCATCCACTATGTTTTATAGCCAGTGGTTCTGAAACTACTTCTTGGCTGCATGCTATTTCTTACACAAGAAACTCCCATTTGTAATATCTCTTAATGTGTGCAGTGATTTTAGGGGTGGTGAGAAATAGACAAGAAGACAAATTCAGGATCATGTAAGAAAAGTAGAAGCACATGTGTAGTTTATAGAAATTTTTCCAAATAATTTAAAGAGTCCTTTCAACGGGGAATTTTGACCTTTCCCACAGAATATAAAGCACTATGCAGACCATTTCACATTCTTCATAACAATTTTATTAGTCTATTAAAGGATTTCTCAACATCAGCCTTTTTGATACTTTGGGCCAAATAACTCCTTGTAATGGGGCCTGTCCTGCACATTATATTTAGCAGCATCCTTGGCCTCTACCCACTAGATGTGAGTAGTATCCCCACCTTGAGTTGGGATAATCAAAATATCTTCAGGCATTACCAAATGTCCCTTGGGGGTTGCAAAATTGCTCCCCTGTGAGAACCACTGATCTAGTAGTGTTACTGCCATTTTGTAAATGAGAACTGATGTTTAGAGAAGTTCAACAGGCTGCTGAAATTATACAATGATTAATGGGTGGAACCAAGAACAGAACATAGATCTCCTTGATTCTAAAGGAATCTGATTTTCTTCCACTACACCTAGCTTCCATAAAGAGCTCACTTGCTTATAAAGAGTTCATGAAAGACACAGCCATAATCCAGCATTACAAAATAAGGTGACTGGGGCTCTCATTAAGGAGAGACCAGAAGCCTATAAGAACCTAAAGGATGAAACAATTATTTCTGCCTGGAGTAGACAAAGAAGACTAAGTATGGTCATTTTCTAGTGTTGCAGAACAAAATTAGCAGCTAAAAACACAAATTTATTACCACACATATTCTTAGGTCAGCAGTCCAGGTACAGATTAGCCAGGTGCTGAGGGTCTCACCAGGCTGAAATCAAGGTGTTTTCCAAAGTTATGGTTTCATGTGTGAATTGGAATCCTCCTCCAAGCTCACTGCTACTGGCAAAATTCATTTCATTGCGACTGTGTAACCAAGGTCCTTATTTTCTTGCTGGCTGTCAGACAGGGACCACTCTTAACTCCTAAAGGCCACTCTCAGTTTCTTCTCATATGGACCGCTCATCTCAAAAGGCAACGACCTATTTCTTCAAGAACTGTTGGAGATTCTACTGCTGCTTTTTGTCTCTTATAAATAGGGCTCACCTGGTTAGGTCAGTCCCACCCAGGATATTTTCCCTTCTGATCTACTCATAGTCAACTGATTAGTTGACCTTAATTATGTCTGTAAAATCCTTTCCCCATATATCACCACATAATTATGAAAAAGAAATTCTATCATATTTGCAAGTCACATCAACACTCAAGAGGAGGGGATACAAGGGCATGGATCAATGGGAGGTTATCTTAGAATCCTGCATAAACATGTTTCCTTCCTGGCCAGCCATGGTAGTGCCTGATTTGGTATATGCCTGGTTGCCCCCACAAACACCTCCCAGTCCTTTTATGTGATGGCTCCATCCTGCTTATATTATTTGCACATTATTGTTACCTCCCAGATCCTGGGCAAAACTATTGCATACTTGAATCTTCCTTTAAAAACTTGGCTCTTCTCAGGCGCTTGGGTGGCTCAGTCAATCATTTGACTCTCGATTTTGGCTCACGGTTCATAAGTTTGAGCCCCACATCGGGCTCTGTGCTGACAGTACAGAGCCTGCTTGGGACTCTCCCTCTGCCTGTCCTCTGCTCACTCGCTCTCGCTCTCTCTCCCCCCCTCAAAAAATAAACTAAAAATAAACAAAAACTTGCCTTTTCTCTAAATTTTTCCTCTACCCTTATGCATGTAATAATTCCTGTGTATTCTGAGCCCTGACATTTAAACAAATAGTTATAATGTTAGGCAATTTTGCATGAGTCATCTTAATTCACATGTGATCTTATGTAATGATAACCTCATAAAATATGTCTTATCCCCACTTTTTTAAATAAGAAAAATTAGTATCAGAGTGACTAAGCAGCTTTCTCAATGTCCCACAGCTCTGTTCAAGGATATGACAGAGACAAACTCATGTGTCTCCAATTTCACACTCTTTCTGGTGTGAACTTTCACTTTATGGAGGCCAATGGAAGAGAAGTGACTGAGAATTTATACTTCTTTTGCCCTGCATCTATTCAGCACTTCTCACCTCAATTATCATCACTATCTAAATAACTCCCGTTTTGGCTCTTTTTCTAATTGATACTTTTATTCAAAATCTCATCTTCTCAATCTTCCCAAATCTTTTAGAGCAGGAACCATGCTCCTGTGTGGTCTCAAGGGTGCCTGCTCAGCCTTGCCCAAATGACAGCCCTTGAAAATTACTGGCATACATGACAAATGAATTTTCTTATCACCCAACTAAATACCACCATTCAGAAAAGATCTATAAACTGAAGAGAGGAAAGAAATGTGTGCACAAAACATTCTTTCCACTGTGCCTGCTTTCCCCATACTTCTTTCCCTGGCTTGTACCCTACAAGAAGCTGTACATCAGTTCTGCTCCACTTCCACTACCTGCAGACGAGAGATGGAACTTCATGCTCCAATATCTCTTAATAATATTTCATTAAATCACAATAATCTAGGTTTCCAATGGCATTTCTATACAAGAACCTTTCCTATGCCCAACACAGACTCAGATATATAGATAAACCTATATCAAGATCTAGTGTTGAGTTGTAGGGAAAGGGAGGAGCAGATTTAAAATCATATATTGATTTAACAGATATTCTTTGAACAGTGATTATGTGCCACTCTGCTAGGTACTGGAATTATTCCCTGCTCTGAGAGTTTACAGTCAGCAGGTGATGTCAACAAGAAAATAGAAATTGGAATTCACATGAGAAATCCTTTGCAGAAACTGGTGCAGGAAAGAAAGCAGCTTAAAGATTTCATCATGGCAGGGCGTCTGAGTGGCTCAGTCAGCTGAACAACCGACTCTTGATTTCAGCTCAGGTCATGATGCCAGGATCATGGGTTTGAGCCCCACGTGTGCCTCCATGCTGAGCATGGAGCATGCTTAACATTCTCTCTCTCTCTCTCTCTCTCTCTCTCTCTCTCTCTCTCTCTTCCTCCCTCCCTCCCTCTCTCCCTCTCTTCCCCATTAGCACTCTCTCACTCTTTCTAACATAAAAAAAATAAAAATAATAAAAATGATTTCATCATGGCCACAAAATGGAGGGTTGGAGTGGGGTGAGCCTATGTCAGGAAGGAAATCAGGAAACTGTAGTGATTATCAAGTAAGAGAAGAGGAAAAAGTAGTGCTAGACACATGTGAGCAACTTTAGGATTCAGTAGTCATGGTCATCATTAGATATAGAAATGAAGATGAGGGAAAGAAATGGATTAAGAATGACACGAGGGCTCTGGCACAGTCACCTGAGTAGACATTGATGCCATTAACTGAGTTGGGAAAACCAAGAGAAAAGGCAGATTTTGGAGCTCAGAAGTTTAATGTTCAACATATTGCATTTCAAGAGCTGATTCTGAGTTACTGCTGGCATGTAACCCAAGATGATGGTGATAACAGCACACGACTCTTTCTTTTTCCTTGTTAGGTATTCCAGGACAGACTTTATAACCAGGATGCTATCTCCCCAACTAACAAAGCCCATTTGCCTAGCTGTTTAATATGACTTAACTTTAAATGTACTTGGGTTCAGAGGCGCCTGGGTGGCTCAGTTGGTTGAGCGTCCAACTTTGGCTCAGGTCATGATCTCGTGGTCTGTGAGTTCGAGCCCCGCATTGGGCTCTATGCTGACAGTTCAGAGCCTGGAGCTGCTTCGGATTCTGTGTCTCCCTCTCTCTCTGCCCCTCCCCGACGCATGCTCTGTCTCTCTCTGTCTCAGAAATAAATAAACATTAAAAAAATTGTTTTAAATGTACTTGGGTTCAAAAGACCTTACCTCTCAACCAAAATGTGAAATCAAAGCACTGCATAAGTTAACTGTGTCTGTCTGCACAGATGTTGCACCTACCACATCAAAGGCATTTTGCACTTGCCATAAGGGATGGCTTCGTGACCTTGGAAATAAATTTGAAGTGTATGGGCTCCCTGAAACCAGAGAGTTGACGGAATATGACTTGAATTATGATAATGCATTATAGTCACCATGGGGGAAAGCCAGTGCAAATTGTTGAATTTGACTGTTTTTAACAAAAGAAATGAGACCTATAACCAAAATTATTAGATGACCATTTTCAAATCCTCAAATAAGAAACAACAGATAGATGGATAGGTAGTTAGGTAGGTAGGTAGGTAGATAGACAGATAGACAGATAGATAAACAGAGATAGTAAACATATAGATATATATAGATAAACAGGTCTACAAAAATGTTCACTCAGACCATAACATTTTTACTAGCTTTCCTTACATTTATCAATATCAGCTTCACTTCTTTATCATATCCACACTTTCTTGCTGGAATAATGGTTGTGAAAAGTGCTTAGAACACTGTAATGCACTGAATCAAACTAAGTTTACTTATAACATTAACACAAGACCACATCTACTTGTTGGTAGCCAAAATAACATATTTTTTAAAAGAGCCTTTCTTCTTCCAAATATAATATTAAGTTAACCATGTACAATGTTCAATTTTGCTTTTCTTTCTGCAAGAGTTTTGGGGAGCTAAGAAATGCATTCAAACAGCAAGTGAATAACCCCATTCAGTCATGAAAATGACCAAAAAGATCCCATTGTCTAAACAGAAATTAGATCCATTCTTCTAACCATCTTGTAAGAACTATTTGGAAATTTACATGACGTCTTGGTATGGAATAACCCTGTGAATATATCTTCACTCTGATCAAATTGTAGTTTTAAACCCTATATAACTTTTTAATAACAGACAATATTTATGTAGACTGTACCATTTGATAGATACCATGCCAAACATTTATATGCATTACCTTGTTTAATCCCTAAAATTCTATAATAGATATTAATTTCATTTCCTAGATGGGGCACATAGAAGCTGAGTCTAAGGTCACACAGCTAGCAAGAAAACAAAAAAAGCCACAAATTTAGCCCAGGTTTGCCTAACTCCAAAGGCTTGCTCTCAACCACATTATTGCCACCTTGGTTTGTTGTTGTCTGGAATAGATATGCAATTAATCAAAATACATAAATTTGCTTACTGTGTGTATGCTTATGTGTGTGACTGTGTATACCTAATTTGTGGTAACTCTGAATATAACATTTAATAAATGATATTTATATATTTTGTATTTCAATATCTAATGTTTAATAAATGATATTCTAATAAAGATGAAATATATCTATATTTTCCATCAGATTGAGAGGATTCTACAATTTAATTGGTTAAAAACTTTAAAAAGTGTAACTTTAGAAAGATTCGTTGATTCACTATACACAGAACCCACTATCAGAGTCAATACAAACATGTACAAAAGTCAAAAATGTAAACAAAACACTGAAGCCACTATATTTGCTTCCACAGTAATATCAGCTGTTCTTTAGAGAGTGTTTAGATATATGAAGATTGATATTTACTAAAACTTTCCCCATATTATCATTTCTAATGAGTCCCTAATAAAGAAGGTATTATTATCCCCATCTATCTATCTATAGATAAGCAAAGCTAGGCTGAGTACAATTAGGTAGGTTGCATAATGTCACTCAGCCAATAAGAAATGGCCCTAGCACTTAAAGGTAGAGATTTCTGATTCCATGGGCTTGTGCCCATGAAACCTGATGCCACAGTATGACCCCCAAAAACATTTTATAAAGCTCAGGTACTTCCCCAAGATGTTGTTGAAAAGCCTAGGTAGCTGAAAGTCCATTTTATGCCTTCCATGTGTTAGCAACACTATAAAAGTTAAATTCATCGACATCTGTAATATAAGAACTAATGGGATCAGTATTCTTTGAAAATTATGCTTTTTTTCCAAATGTCACCTTATGTTCCACACATATTTTCAAAAATGAATGCTCAGGTTTTAAAGAGGGACTAAACAAAATTGACAATGTAATTTTATACAGGTACCAAAAAACACATTCTCTTACCTTATGGGTTACTCTACCAGTCAGGCCGTGATAATAATTTACTATTCTGGAATACAGTTATTCTTCCAATTTTGACATAACTGCCATGTTATTTCACTCACATATTCCTCTGTCTATCCCAGTAGCCAGGGGCCATTTTTCATGCCGTTCATTTGCATCAGAAATTATAGGTTTTGATACCACTGCCACAGCCTGTGTTTTAACTTTGAAATATATTGTAGCTAAACCTCTAATGTGGCTAATCTAGTTCATGATTCAATATGACTGCAGTTATGGTTCCCTGAAAGGGCTGCTGCTGACAAAAATACCGCCCTGTGCTTGTGCTGAGGAACTCCACAGGCTCAGCTCCCTCAGCTCAGGTTGAAAGATTTCCCTTAGTAAATAGTCGTCTGAGGCTCTTCCTATCCCAATCACCAATTTATTGTATGACCTTGGCACTGTTGAGCCTCCTCTCCAGGCGCTCTACCTCTCTCTCTCACCATAAATTAGAAAGGCACAAACATGGTTTTCTTAATTTCTTTCTCCCTTCTACCATTCAGACTCCCACAGACGTGAAGAGATCTTTCCCTGGAGCCATCTCACCAGCTCCAGCTCAGGACCAGGGTTTTCCTCTGGTACTCACAGAGCACATCTCAGTCATCCAAGAGGACAGGGAATAAGCGGAAACTGCCCACAGTGGGAGGAGTCATATGCTGGGAAGTTGGAAGGACCTTGAAATCATTGGTCTACTGCTCATTTTTCAGAGGCACCAAGAGCTCATCTGAGCTGCTCAAGGTCACCCAATGTGTCCCCAACTAGTCAATTCATGAGTTCCTTCATTCACCAAACATCTAAGCACCCGGTATGTCCTAGACCCTACATAGGATGCTGGGAGTCTAGAGATGAGTGAGACACGGTCGGCCCTGGAGAGAACACAATCTGGTAGGGAAGTTAGGTGAACAAAGAAGTGCAATCAAGAGGAAGTATAGCCATACAACCTGGTTGGTCCAGAAAAGTCCCAATTTATCCCTGTTCTAGTTTAATTGTCAGCAGTAGCCCTTTCACTCTCAAAAGTGTCTCTGGATGATTGGATGATAAATTAAACCAGCACTTCAGTTGTTGGTGATTAAGAGAGAAGGACATGAAGTGAAGTCACAAAGAAGAAGATACTGCTTTGGTTCATTCGCTAATAAACCTTACTAATGTTGTTCCATGGAGGCAAATGATCCAGTCTCTGCAAGGTAATACTATAGTGCCACTTTACAAACGAAAAAAACAGACAATCTCGGAACTATATGACTTGCCATGCAAGCAGTGAATGGCAGAGTCAGAACTAAAACCCAGGTCTGCCTTGCCTCAAAATGTCACCTTTTCCACTACAGGTCACCGCTTACCCTGTTTTATTCCACTCCTCAAGGGGAAAAAAATTTGTTAAAAACTCCTGAAGAACAATCATAATAGGGCTCAACAGGTACTAGTAATGAATTAAGGCATTTGTGGAGAAACAGAAGCATGAGACACAGACCTGCTCCCAAGAGTTGTAAGCTCTTTGGGCAAATAAAGCATGCACACACACACACACACACACACACACACATGCATGAACACACACACAAATGTACTAACCACATGGAACAGAAAGTGTGAGTACAACATAGCAGACTCTAAGTGCCACAGGACTCCAAGGCAGAGGAGACCAATATGGTGGTCAGGGAAGGTCATCATAGAGGCAGGTTTTAACTCACAAATGAAAAGGAGGAGGGTTCCACATAGCCAAACTCTGGGGTAGAATACTCCTTAAAAGGCCCTGCCACAGTCAAATCCAGGAAGGAAAAATTAGATATGGAGAGCGAATGGAATGGAGATGATGTAGTTAAAATGTCACAGAATGATGGTCAGGAGAAGTGGGGGTAGCAAATCACTTACCCCTTGGATCTTAAGTTCCTCATCGGGAAAATGGGAAATGGGAATAAATTTGCCTACCTTACTAGGTGTTCAGAAGAACTGAAGGAGCTGAGGTATCAGAATCACTTTAGCATAGGAGATGCTCATGGATTCATTTGACAAATTGTAGCTCTTATTATTACCTTATGATGTTGGCAGCCATCTCACCAACTTCCAGTGCCTTGTTGATGCTGTAGGTAAAATGAAAATAGCCTCAAAGGGTACACTTTAGTCAAGAAATATCCAGCAACTCACAATTAACATGATTCATCACATCAGTAAAAGAAAGGACAAGAACTCTATGATCCTCTCAATAGATGCAGAGAACACATTTGACAAAATACAGCATCCTTTCTTGATAAAAACCCTCAGAAAAGTAGGGATAGAAGGATCATACCTGGAGATCATAAAAGCCATATATGAATGACCCAACACTAAGATCCTCAATGGGGAAAAACTGAGAGCTTTCCTCCTAAGGTCAGGAACACTCTTGCCACTGTTATTAAACATAGTATTGGAAGTCTTAGCTTCTGCAATCAGACAACACAAAAAAATAAAAGGCATCCAAATCGGCCAGGAGGAGGTCAAACTTTCACTCTTCACAGATGACATGATACTCTATACGGAAAACCCAAAAGATTCCACCAAAAAACTGCTAGAACTGATTCATGAATTCAGCAAAGTTGCAGGATATAAAATCAATGCACAGAAATCGGTTGCACTCCTATTCACCAACAATGAAGCAACAGAAAGAGAAATCAAGGAATTGATCCCATTTATAATTACACCAAAACCCATAAAATACCTAGGAATAAATCTAACCAAAGGGGTGAAAAATCTATACACTGAAAACTATAAAAAGCTTATGAAAGAAATTGAAGAAGACACAAAAAAATGGAAAAAGATTCCCTGCTCCTGAATAGGAAGAATGTATATTGTTAAAATGTCAATACTACCCAAAGCAATCTACATATTCAATGCAATCCCTATCAAAATAACACCAGCATTCTTCACAGAGCTAGAACAAACAATCCTAAAATTTGTCTGGAACCAGGAAAGACCCTAAATAGCCAAAGCAATCTTGAAAAAGAAAAACCAAAGCAGGAGGCATCACAATCCCGGACTTCAAGACATATTACAAAGTTATAATCATCAAGACAATATGGTACTGGCACAAGAACAGACAATGGCAGAACTCAGATCAATGGCACAGAATAGAGAACCCAGAAATGGACCCACAAACATATGGCCAACTAATCTTTGACAAAGCAGGAAAGAATACCCAATGGAATAAAGACAGTCTCTTCAGCAAGTGGTGCTGGGAAAACTGGACAGCGACATGCAGAAGAATGAGCCTGGACCACTTTCTTACACGATACACAAAAATAAACTCAAAATGGATGAAAGACCTCAATTTAAGACAGGAAGCCATCAAAATCCTCGAGGAGAAAGCAGGCAAAAAAGTCTTTGATCTTGGCCACAGCAACTTCTTACTCAACACATCTCCAGAGGCAAGGGAAACAAAAGCAAAAATGAACTACTGGGACCTCATCAAAATAAAAAGCTTCTGCACAGCAAAGGAAACAATCAGCAAAACTAAAGGGCAACCGACGGAATGGGAGAAGATATTTGCAAATGACATATCAGATAAAGGGTTAGTATCCAAAATCTATAAAGAACTAATCAAACTCTACACCCAAAAAAACAAATAATCCAGTGAAGAAATGGGCAAAAGACATGAATATCCACTTCTCCAAAGAAGACATCCAGATGGCCAACCAACATATGAAAAAATGCTCAACATCAGTCATCATCAGGGAAATACAAATCAAAACCACAATGAGATACCACCTCACACCTGTCAGAATGGCTAACATTAACAACTCAGGCAACAACAGATGTTGGCGAGGATGAGGAGAAAGAGGATCTCTTTTGCATTGTTGGTGGGAATGCAAGCTGGTGCAGCCACTCTGGAAAACAATATGGAGGTTCCTCAAAAAACTAAAAATAGAACTACCCTAGGACCCAGCAATTGCACTACTAGGTATTTATCCAAAGGATACAGGTGTGCCGTTTGAAAGGGACATAAGCACCCCAATGTTTATAGCAGCACTTTCAACAATAGCCAAAGTATGGAAAGAGCCCAAATGTGCATCAATGGATGAACGGATAAAGAAGATGTGGTGTATATATACAATGGAGTATTACTCGACAATTAAAAAGAATAAAATCTTTCCATTTGCAACTACATGGATGGAACTGGAGGGTATTATGCTAAGTGAAATTAGTGAAAGACAAATATCATATGACTTCACTCATATGAGGACTTTAAGAGACAAAACAGATGAACATAAGGGAAGGGAAACAAAAATAATATAAAAACAGGGAGGGGGACAAAACATAAGAGACTCTTAAATATGGAGAACAAACAGAGGGTTACTGGAGGGGTTGTGGAGAGGGAGGATGGGCTAAATGGGTAAGGGGCACTAAGGAATCTATTCCTGAAATCATTGTTGCACTATATGCTAACTAACTTGGATGTAAATTTAAAAAATAAAAATTTAAAAAAAAAAGAAATATCCAGCAACTCTTGAAAACTCTGCAGTCTTCCGGGGACAAAAAGTCACAGCCTTTTCCCACCAGATGTCAACACCTCAGAACTCGGGGTAACTGGGCTACAGCCTCTGGTATTTACTCCAGTGTGCAAATCAAACATCATTTTCTCAGTGTACCATTATATAAAAAGGTTCGAGAAGCACTGCATGAAAGACCAAAGCAAGGCAACAAAGCTTTATGCAAGACTGGTGGGTGCTTATTTGCACACGTAGGTCTCTATTAGGTATCTGCATTTTAAAGGAAGGAAATAAGGATTTATTAAGCACTTACTTCTTCTCAGACACACTTAATTTTATCTTTTTTTCCACTCCTCAGAGTGTTCACAGAAATACTGTAAGCAGCATCCCATGGATTTGCTTCTATCTGAAATCCCGAAGATGCATTTCCATTTTGATTTGAGAAAATTACAGCCAATAACTACCCTCCCTTTACATTTTCTGTTTCTTCCTCTCCCTATTCTGTAGAGCAGAAGTTATTAACTTTGGCTACACATTAAAATTATCTGGATGGCTTTCTAAAAATTCTGGCATCAGGGTGCCACTCCAAAATTTTTATTGTAACCTTTGGGATTTTCGTGTAGGCATCGGTGTTTTCCAAAAGTCTGACCTACCTCCCGGATGGTTCCAGTGTACAGCCAGGGTTGGAATCTCTGAAAGAGGATTCTACAACCTTCTAGAGTGTGCACAATCAATTCCTCCAATTTAAAACCACATTCAAAGGCTGATTATTTGAGACTGGTCAATACCTGTTTCACAACTGAAGGAACACTTGAACAGAGATGCCACTTCACAACATAAGGAGATATAGCAGCTACCATTTAAATCCCCTGGGAATTTTTTAATCTATATCTATTCCTCCCCCACCCCCAACACACACACCATTACAAATGCAGGAGTATGCAGTATGGCCACAGCTCACATGCCTCTAAGTAATAATGTCTTGATTTATAGTTTGTACAAATTGCAATAAATGGCATTTTCTGTTATGTGGGAGGGTAATAGATTGTTCTGGAGTGAATACAAGTCCATAATTCATTCAAGGGCTATGCTGATGCTATAAACTAAAGACTAAAGCTCACAATTTCAGCAGTTAATCCATGGTAGTTTAATGCTGAGAATGAGTTTTGGGGTGGTATTCAATTTGGTGACCATCTATTATTTTAGGTGAAGCATAATTAACTTGACAAATAGAAGAAGAAGCAAGAGAAATGTTTTCAGGGACTTCTCTCCCTTCTCCTATCTTCTTAACCTCTTGCTGCATCTCCATGTTGCTCTCCAGGATGGTCATATCCTGCTTCAGTGCAGACTAGGAATAAGGAGTGGTTGTTTTAGGGACGACTGGCACCGTGTGGTTTCCATTGCTGAGCCATGGGTTAGGGAGAACAGGCTAGAAACTTGTATTTGCCACATTCCATCAGATCATCGGCCTAGCAGAAGTGCAGTAGAACTGAGTGACCAAAAGTTAAAGCTGCTAGGGAAAGGAAAGACTCTTTCTTAGGCTGTGGTTTCCCTCACTCCCACAATATCCTTTTTCTCTCCGCTTATCTTTTTTTGGCCTTCTGTGTCACAGGTAGATATCCTCTCTCTTCCAGAAACTGTACCAGTCTTCTCACCAGCAGGGTTGAAGGACAACCAAAGCAGATGAAGCCCTTGGACAAGGATCCTGGAAGCTAACTTCATTCACTTGGAATCCATTAACTAAAATTAAGTCTTTTAAAAACAGACAATTCCCACCACACAGTTTTAGAGAAAATGTAGCTACTCACGGGCCCCAGCAAATGTCTGTGACTTCACTGGACTAAAAGTTTCTCAGTGACCAGCTCTTCTAACTTTTCTGTTTAAGATATAGCCAAACAGGTGATATTGGTTCAACTAACATTCAGAGTCCAGACCTTTACAAAGCAGCTTTGCAGAAAGAACACAGGGGCAGTTGGGTGGCTCAGTTGGTTAAGTGTTCAACTCTTGATTTTGGCTCAAGTCATGATCTCACAGTTCATGGGGTTGAGTGTTATATTACTGTCAGCTCAGAGCCTGCTTGGGATTCTTTCTCTCCCTCCCTCTTGGTCCCTCCCCAGCTCATGCTCTCCCAAAATAAAACAAAAAATTTTTTTTCAATTTTTTTTTATGTCTATTTACTTTCGAGACAGGGAGAGACAAAGCATGAGCAGAGGAGGGTAGAGAGAGAGAGACACACACACAGAATCCGAAGAAGGCTCCGGCTCTGAGCTGTCAGCACAGAGCCTGGTGCGGGGCTTGAACTCACAAGCTGTGAGATCATGACCTGAGCTGAAGTCGGATACCCAACCAACTGAGCCACCCAGATGCCCCTAAAATTTTTTTTTTAATTAAAAAATAATAAATAAGGGTGCCTGGGTGGCTCAGTAGCTTAAGTGTTCAACTTCAGCTCAAGTCATGATTTCACAGTTCATGGATTCAACCCCGATGTCGGGCTCTGAGCTGACAGCTTTGTGCCTGGAGCCTGTTTCAGACTGACTCTCTCTCTCTCTCTCTCTCTCTCTCTCTCTGCCTCCCTCTCTCTCTCTCTCTCTCTCTCTGCTCCTCTCCTGCTTGTGTGCTCTGTCTCTCTCTCTCCCTCAAAAATAAATAAATAAACATTTCTACATAAATAAATAAATAAATAAATAGGCATGATATAATCAGGACTAAGTCTACATTCAAAAATCCATAATGCCCTAGACATATTTTTCTCAGATTACATACACCAATTAAAAAATTAAATTAAACTATGCAATTGAAGAGACATTACATAATGATAAAAGTGTTAATTCACCAAAAAGATGTAACAATTCTAAATGTGTATGCATATAACAACAAAACTTCAAAATACACGAAGCAAAAACTGACAGAACTCAAAGGAGAAATAGACAAGTCCCAGGTATACCTGGAGACTTAAACACTGCTCTCTCTGTAGTAAGCAAAACTAGAAGGAAGAAAATCAGCATGGATAGCAACTGAATTACACCATTAATCAAGTAGATCTAGTTGTATACAGAGCTCCACCTAAAAGCAGCAGATAATCTATCCAAAAAACATATTGAAAAAACAGACATTTTTTTCCAAGTTCACATGGAACATTTATGAAGATAGAAAACACTCTGGGCCAAAAACAAACCTTAACAAACTTAAATGAATTGGAGCCATACAAAGTATGTCCTCAGATCATAACTGAATTAAACTAGAAATTAATTATAGAACTACAAGAAAGTCACCATAAACTTGGAAATAAAAACTAAATTTCTAAGCAACCCATGGGTCAAAAAAGGAGACTAAAGGAAAATTAGAAAAATATTAGGAAATATTTTGAACTGAGCAAAAATGCAAATACAACATATCATCATTTGTGTGATGTGCTAAAGCAGTGCTTAGAAATGTGTAGCATTAAAATCTTATGTTACAAAAGAATAAAGATCATAAGTAAAAAATCCAAGCTTCCACCTTAAAACAATTGAAAGCAAAGAATAAGGGAATTAATGAAAGTAACAGCATACCAATGGAACTGAAAACAGAAAGCCAATTGAGAAAATAAATGAAACTAAGAACTGGCCATTTAAAAGATCAATAAGATTGGTAAACCTCTACCAAGACTGACAAAGAAAAAGAGAGAGGTCACAAGTCACCAAAATCAGGAGGAAGCTAAAGAACTACAGTTATGTTGGTGTCTCCCACCAAGCCCAAACTCCATAAGCCACTGAGCTTTCCAACTACATGTTAACCATCAGATTTGGCTACAGGGAAGAGTAGCTGTGTGGTAAGTAGGCTTTGCTTTTTGGTGGAAAGCCCCGAGACGTCTAAATGTGGAGTGGCCAGGCCTTACCTTACAGACCTAGATAAGGAGAGGTTGCGAAGATGCCGGTGCTGTCAAGAAATTAGACCAAATATCCTCTTTTAAAAAATAATTGCAAAGTTCTAAAGGACATAATCACAAACTTCCAATAGTAAGTCATGACTAGGTCCGAATCAGCTTATGATGTATTTCTTTGGGGAAAATTGAAGAACGAGAGTTAGAAAAATGGGAAAGAAGAGAGAAAACTCATTTTGAAGCACTAGTACAGTTTCTGGAAAGCAGAGCTGAATGGAATTCTATAGTCAAAATAATCAAGACTGACAGATAACCCAATTGGGAGGGGAAAAAATGGGCAGAAGACTTGAACAAACACTTCACAAAAAATTCAAATGGTGAATAAATACAGGAAGGAGCATTCAACCTCATTACTCATCAGGGAAAAGCAAATTAAAACCACAAAGAGATACCACTACACACCCCCAGAATTTCTAAAATGAGGAAAGCAAATTTCAAATGTCAACAAAGATGTAAAGTAACCAAAATTCTCATCACTCTAGTGCAGAGTATACATAAGTATAACCACTTTGGAGACATATTTGATATTATCAACTAAAGCTGACACATGCATATCCTGTGATTCAGCAATCTCCTCCCCAGGGATATATATTCTAAAGCAATATGTTTGTATGTTCACCGAAATACAGGTACTAGAATGCTCCTAGTGGCTCTACCCATAACAGCCCTGTATTAGTTTACTATTGCTGCTGTAACAAATTACCACAAACCTCATGGGTTACACCCCAACACGCTATCTTACCATCCTGCAGGTCAGGATTCCACATGTGTCCTAGGGCTAAAATCAAGATGTCAGCATAGCTACATTCCCTCTGGAGGAGCTAAGTGTGAATCTGTCCCTTTGCCTTTTCTAGCTCCTAGAGGCCACCTGCCATCCTTATGTTGTATCTTCAAAATGCATCCCTCCAACCTTTGTTTCCATCATAACATCTCCTCTCTGACTTTGACTGTCCTGCCTCTCTCTTATAAGGAGTCTTTCAATTACATTGGACCTACATGGATAATACCTCTTGCCATGTCAGGTTACCATGTAAGGTAACATATTCATAAGGATTAGGATGTGGACATCTTGGCAACCATTATTCTGTCTACCAAAAACACCTATTCAACTTCCTAGCTACTAAAGAATGGATAATTGTGGTTTATTCATATACTGGAACACTCTATGTCAGTAAGAATGAAATTTCTCAATGACTTGCAGTATTATAAATGAATCTCATGAACATAATATTGAGTGAAAGAAGGCAGAAACAGATGACATGAGTCTAGGTGTAATAAATACAGAAAGAGGCAAAATTAGTGTATGACAGAAGTCAGGACAGTGGTTACTCAGGAGGTGGGAGTCTGTGACTGGACAGGAATATGAGGAACACTTGGGGATGTTGATGATCCTTTGTGTCTTGATCTGGGAGCTAGTTCATGGATGTGCCCAGTCTGTGAAACCTCCATCGAACTATACCCCTAAAGTACCTGTGCATTTTTCTGTTGTATATTTTACTTCAACGAAAAGTGTAACTTTTTTATTGACAAAGAGGAAGGATAGGGTCCTGTGAGCCTAAGTAGCCCCCAAACTTTTACAACTTGATGCAGTAGGAAAAGTTAAATCTTTAGCATGGGATAGGTAAGACCTAGACTCACAACTCTTTTACTAATTCTCTGCTATTCTATAAACTAATCTTTTTTAGTCTTCCTCTAGAAAATGGAGATAGTAACACTTCCTGCCTCACTAGATATGTAACATATATAAAGTAAACTATGTGAAAACAAATTGAACATAACAAGAGCTGAATAAATACTTACTCCCCTCAGTTTTGCTCTTAAGTCCATCTTTCAACAGAGCAAATACACCACAGAAAAAAAACAAAAAACCAACCATTTCAATATCTCTATTTTTCTTTTCATTTTCACTGCCATGATTAAAGTTATTTGTCCAGAATTGTATGAGAAGTTACTCCATACCTGTAAAATTGGGAAAGTAGTAGTTTTCTTTATAAAAACTGCCTATTTCCATATAAAACTTATGAAAATTCATTTACAAAATTGAGCTACGTGAGATCATGAAAGCATCAAGCATCACTTCCACTAGCTATAACATCTGTAGGAAAATTTTGAGGGGAAAGGTAGAAATACAGCCACTCCAGACTTCTATCTACAAAGCAAACACAGCCTAGGGCATTACACATCTATCCTTGCGACTAGGAGGAATATCTAGAGAGCAAACCAAACTTACACTTCAATAGGCACCTCTAGTCCTCACTGCCCTGCAGCAGGGCACAAAGCACAAAGATAAAAATAAACACAGGTGAAAAGTGGGTTTCCCTTGAAATATAAGAACATGGCATGTTTGAGATCAGAACTGAGATCTGGAGTCTCAGAGACTGCATAAAGAGTTTTGGGCACTTGGAATTACTGAGCTTGGTCAAGGTCACTCAGACCCACACACAGTTTGGTTTACAGTCCTCTTCCGAGGGGATTTTAAGTCATGGTTTACATTTCTCATTCCTAGCCAGAGCATTTTATTTGTAGTGCTTGGTTCTTTATCTGTATTTTTTCACCTCCAATTTTATTGCCACGGGTATTATTTCAACATCATTTAATTTTTGATCCAGACTTGACCTACTTTTCCCACCCTATTTTGCACCCCCCACTCTTCTTAGCTCCCCAAATTTCCCGACTCTATCTCTCCCTGAATGCCTTTCCACTCCTACTCCTCCACGCTGGGCTGAGTCCTCCCGAGGGCTGCTCGGTCAGCACCTCACTGGGATGCTTGCCTGACTCCTTGAGTCTATACCATTTCATCACACCTTCAGGGAAACCTGAACCACTGCATTTATCACACACACTCTTTTTGTTTATCTGTCTCATGCTCTAGACAGTGCTCTCCTTCAGAACAACAGCTGTATTATTCACTCCTGCTTCCAAGTGTCTCGTTTAGAAAGTATTCCAGAAACGTTTGTTGAATGAATGAATGTCTATCTGGTAGTCACCAGCTAGAGGAAGCAGCTGAGGCTCTCTTGGGTTTCTCTGTATCTTTAGGTCAGCAGTCTCTTGTTACAACTGTCATGAAATTTCATGTTAACATAATGGTGCTTTATTTACCCAAAGAACTATTACCACGAACTGTTATTAGCCCTTTGTTTTTACTTCTCTCTCCCCTCAATCAGAGCACATTCCTTATTCTAGAACAATCTCCATGATATATTTAGACCTCTCCTATCTATCAAATCAGCGACTTTAAACCAAGTATAAAAAAACTGCTCGTAAGCCTTTCAGGTAACTGGTGAAGCAATACTGCTTTATCCTTATCTTAAAGTCGAACAAAAATCACTTCCCCACAGACCTGAGTGATCATTTGGTTCTGTGTGTACAGAGATTTTTAATAGAAAAAGCTGAAGAGCTGTGAATGGTAGCCAGCCATTATGTGTAAATAGATTTTTCAGTTTGTGGTGGTGGTTCTTCTTGTTCTCTTCATTTTATTAGAAGAAAAATCTAAATTTCAAAACTGGAAGTTATTCTACTCAACGGTATACAAGCTCAACTGAATTTCATAGGAAAGACAAGACTTTGTGTCAAACATGAGGTCCAATTGGAAAAATAAAAGCAAATGAGACGTCTCCCCCAGCAGAGCTGATGTAAACTGCAGCAGGGTGTAAATCAGTGCTTGAAAGGACAGTATGAAAGCAGTAATCACTTTTTTTCCAGAGAACAGCAGAGTAGTGATAAGGCCAGTCTTGCTCCCATTGGAACTGAACCCAGGCAGTCTGGTTCCAACGCTTCTGCTGCCTCTCAGGAAAACAAGAGCAGTCCAAATGATCTTTACTAAGAGCCTGTAAGAACAGACACAGACCACTCTTTTCATAAATTTAGCAATCACAGGAAAAGAGAGAGATAGGGAAGTTGCATGAAACAAAGTGGGGCCAAGGAAAAGTCTTTTTAGGGAAGGAGAGTTTTGAGCCTGGTTTTAACTTGACAGGAAAGAACTAAGGAAAGATTAAGATATGAGGCAGCGAGTGGCAGGTGGCAGAAAGTCCCTCACCCCCACCAGAAGGCTATCATGCGTGGAATTCAGAAGAGGGATAGACAGACTCCACTTTTCAAGGCTATGAGACTCTGAAACAAGGAAGAGGAATGAGCAGAAAATGGATGAAGATAAAAATAAATTTTGAGTCAGAGAGAAGGGAAGTTGAGAGTTCACCGTATATGGCTTCAAGGATCTCTGTGAATAGGAGGTAATTTCATCTGCTGAGAGGGAGGGAAGTAAAGGGCTGAGGTTTGAACAGTGTAAATAAGGACTCAGAACACCTGATCTGAGGAACAATTTGTGAAGGTAAGAGAGATACGAATGAGGCTTGCTGAAATTCACTCAAGGCCGCAATGCGAGAGCAATCACACTTGTGCTTTGGTGAGCAAGGCCCTGAGAAAAAGGAGTTTGAGGCTTGACCCTTTTTCTTTTCCATAATTGCTGCTTGATACGACAGAGTTTATTAAAGCTCTCTTGCTTCATTTCCCCTATAAAACAAGTTAATAATCCTTGCCCCCTTCCTACCCCATAGGACTTTAACAAGCATTAATTAATATCTTCAAAGTTGTACCAAATGCCTTGGGAAAGCACTACACAAGGACTTTTTTCATCACTTTTATTATTCTTGCAATTGCATTTCCCCACCCTCTGTTTAGAAGTGAGTCAAAATACAATCTCAATAACTTCCTGCACTTGCTTCCAAAATTTGTGTGCTAACCCCACCTGAAATCAGCCATTGAAGCATCAGATGCAAAAAAAGAACAAAATCTAAAATGTTGTCCAGATGCTATGAAACCAAAAAAATAATTACTTGAAGTTAAGCCACATCAAAATTTATAGTCTTTATAGAGTTCATTGAGATCTATTCAATACAATGAATGCAAGCTAAGGATTTCAAACTGGCCCTTCCCTCAAAAGAAAAACCATAGCCCTAGTGAAAAATACAACATGATAATGAACATCTTAATGCTCAATGTAGCAATGGCTCAATTCTAAGGCATCCATCATTCCACATACTTTTTCTATCTTCTTTTACTGATACAATCCCAATTCTTTCCTTCATTTTGTTATTCAACAAATTTATGCTGATCATTTGTATGTGCAGGCACTGTGTTAGGCCTGAGAATATGCTAGCATCCACCTTGCCACACACACACACATTTCCCCTTTTGGATAATGGTTCTCTCATTCTCTAAAATACTATAGTTCCTTTACTTTCATTTATTTTTGATTAAAGCATAGATAAAATAAAGCTGAAATTCTATACCATCTCCACATTGACTGGGTTGACATTATTTATCGGTATTAAGACATAAAGAGTACAGAGCAGTATCTCTGATATCAATAACTTGCTGACCTTCATCCAAATGACTGCTTTCAAGTGCTAATTAGCCCATGGGTATCATGGGCTATGAAATCACTTGTATGAAACATCAGAACTCCATTTTGGGGTAAAGGTTACTTTTCCAAGTTCATTTCTGATAACAGCAGCTACTTGTTACAGGATGTGGTTTCTATGGTGATGTGGAAGCAGTGAAAATTTTTACTTTACATAAAGTTTTGTCCAAGTTTGCTCCTTTGAACTTAACTTGAGACACTATGTGGTCTAGCTGATTCCCATGATACAGGGTTGAGTTTTAAGTCAGTAGAGTTTCTTCAGAATCTATAAAACAAACTTATCTTTTATTCTTTGACATTATCTGACAACCCCCATCGAGGCTATAGTTGGCTGAATGTAGGGACTGGGGTGGGGGAGACAAAAAGGGAGTCCTGGTACAAGAAACAAAAGGAATTTCTCAAAGCTGAAGTCATAGCATTGTCAATACAGTATGTCTAGTCCACAGATTTAACATGGCCTATGAATTAGGTTTTGTAGGGTAGGGCCTGCCTTGAACCCCCAAAACAATGTGGAGAGAACTCAAAATTCTTGTGGCCATTCCATAACTGGAAACATCTAGAAGCCTGCATGTGTGGCTATGTGGCATGCTCACAATTCCTTTGACAATTCCCCAAATTTGTATCATCTAAAACTATCAAAAACCCAGTATTTTCTGTGTCTTACATATCAATCATTGTGTTGCTATGTTTAGAACAATTCTACAATAACTTTAACCCTGATGGAAATCAAGTTCAGATTTTTTCCCAAAAGGTCCCACAAAATAAAATTATCACCAGTGTCCAGCAATTTTGCCCCAATAAATGATAGTAAAAGTGAGGCCAAAGCGAGAGGTCAGAAACGTGCAAATATGAGAACAAATCCAAGAAACCCAGGAAGCAAAGCCAATTATATACCCAACACAGTTTATATATGGAGAAGGCAAGGACTTCCCATGTCCAAATTGTGGCAGACTATTTTCCTATGGCAATAACAGTATGCTTTCCAATCTCCCATTCCATATGCTTTCTTAGAACTTTGCCATTCTCCCATCAACAGGTGAAGTCTATGCCCCATCCCCTTGAGCCCAGGCAGGTCCTTGTGACCACCTTGACCAAAAGAGTATATCAGAAATGACACTGTATGACTTCTGAGACTAGGTCATACAAATGTCATACACATCCACCTTGTGTTCTCAGTATGCTCATTCTTAGAACCCAGACACCACATTCTAAGGAAGCCTAAGCAGATCCACATTGGGAAGAACTGAGTTGCTCGCCCATATCCTTAGTTGCCTCCCATATATTTTATATATTACATTCCCCATTCCATTCTAATGACCTATTGGTCTCTTTGCTTTAATTATCATTGCTTTATAAAATGTTTTAAAACCTGTAAAGGCAAGTGCCACACAAGCTTCCTTGTCAAATTATATTAGCTAGTTTTAGCACTTCAGTGTCCAGATCAACTGTCGAAAATATTATAATTATATACATGCATATATGCAGGTAAATACATACAGTGTTAGTTTCCCAGAGCTGCTGAACCAAACTTTTATCTTTTTGGAGAACACAAGTCAATCCAGAACATGTATATGTACACACACACACACACGCTTTCTAGAAATGTTGCTACCTAAGCGATGAGAATCTCAACTTTTTTTCTAAATGATTAATCAACTTTCCCCAAACAATAAAATAATTAAGTAACTTCTCTCCCTCTCATTATGGTTATCTGCTTTACCACATATTAAGTTTTCATATATTCTATAGTTTGGATTTGAATACTACATTACAATCTATTTTTCTATCTACCTGTCCAAATACCAGATTGCTTTACTTATTACACTTTTATAATGTTTTATTAACTTTCAGAATAAATATCCTCATTACCCTTGTTTTTCAAAATCACATTAGCTATACTTACCTGTTTATTATTCCAGGTAATTTCAGAGACATTTTCTTAAGTTTCACCAAAAATTAGGATTATATTAAAATTGCACTAAATGAATAACCTAGGGAAGGTATAAATTCTCATTTAACATGAAAAATAACTGTCTAGACAGGTAAAGCTGAGCAGATAGGCCTGAGATTTTAGTTCTCTTTAGACACTGGAAACCTACCTCCCATCTCCTGCCCCAGACTCTTGTTGGATTAACTGGTGGCACTGACCGCTCCTGTCTGCAGTTCATTCAGGTTCCAGGGAGCCTACAGGGCAAGTACTTTATCCTTCGCCTTTGTGAGTCCCATCCACAGTGTACCAAAGTTCCCTTTTCTCTACAACCTCGCCAGCATTTTGTTATCTGTTATTTTTTTAATAATAGCCATCTTAACAGGTATGATAGCTCACTGTGGTTTTTATTGATGCTTCCTTGTTGACTCGTGATGTTGAGCACCTTTTCAAATACCTGTTAGCCATTTGTAGGTCTTCTTTGGAGAAATGTTTATTCAGGTCCTTTGACAGATGAGTTGTAGGAGTCCCTCATATATTTTGGATATTAACCCCTTATCAGATATATGGTTTGCAAATATTTCATCCCATTCTGTAGGTTAAATTCCCATTGTGTTGTTTCCTTTGCTTTTGTCTGATGTAATCCCACTTGTTCATTTTTACTTTTGTTGCCTATGCTTTTAGTGTCATACCTGAAAAATTATTTCCAAGACCAATGTCAAGGAGCTTTTTCCCTAAAGTTTTACAGTTTCAGGTCTCGCCTTCAAGTCTTTAATCCATTTTCAGTTGATTTTTGTTCAATGTGAAACAAGAGTCCAATTTTATTATTTTGCATATGGATAATTCCATCTTCCCGACATCATTAATTGAAGAGACTGTCCTTTCCTCCTTGTGTATTCTTGCTGCCCTCATTGAAAATTAGTTGATAGTATATATGTGGGTTTATTTCTGGGTTCTCTAGTCTGTTCCATTGATATGTCTGTTTTTATGTTAATACCATACTGTTTTGATTACTATAGCTTTGTAATATGGTTTGAAAGCAGGAATTGTGACACCTCCAGCTTTGATCTTCTTGCTAAAGATTGCTTCAGCAATGTGGAATCTTTTGTGACTCCATGTGAATTTTAGGATTTTTACAATGCTTTTCCATTTCTGTGAAATATCCATGGCATCCTTTCTTAACCATATGATGACACAGGATTGCTGTTACAAATGCCAAGCACTTGTCACTTCTCCCTTCCTGCCACTGCTAAAAAAAAAAAAAAAAGTTTAAAAAGAAATCAGTATCCTATCAGCTTCCAGACCATTCCACCCCCTCTTTCAGTTTCCTTATCACAGAAATGGACCTAATGAGTTGTTTGTTTTCTCTCCTGCCTACACACTGAACTGGACAACTGATCACCCCAGACAAGACATTTTTCTTTTCCATCTCTTTCTTCTGCCTTCCTCTTCTCCTTTGTTCTTTTGATTTAGAGCTCTATGATGCTTAATGAACAATACACTTCCCAGCAGCCATAAAGCAAGAAAAATTCAGTTAGGATTATAATCACAACTTCAATTATTTACACTTGTTAGAAAATATTGCCACTGGGTTCTCAGAGTTATTTACTTTGGTGTTTTCTTCTATTTCGAAGTGCTAAAATATTAGCTCTATTCATTACCAACTGATTGTTTTTAACATGATTCTTCCCCTCCCCTCACCCTGTCTGAAATCCAATTTACAGCCTGCTAAAGGCCTCATAAGTTTTTTATGGATTATTTCCTGGGGTCACATTAATCTGGCTCCTTGTTACTTCACACTAATTTCACTTTGCCACAGTAAAGTAACGAGATTCGATCTCTTAGGAATTAATCCATAGAGACCTCTTAATGAGGCAAAGCCAAAACGGAGCGCATCTACTGTATTTAATTCCCCCAAGCACAGTGGAGAAGAAGGAAGAGGTCGTCCTGCCCTTCTGTGCAGTGTAACCTGGGGCCCCAGTCTGAAAAGAGATCAGGGCAGGAGCAGAAGGAAGCGGAGAAGACACATAGGGAGAGCAGCCGGAAGCTGGGTATGGTGCCAGGCTCAGTGCTTCCCCTGCCTCCGGTTTCCTAGAACCAGGACTATGTGCTCGCTTGGGCAGCACATATACTAGAACCAGGACCACTGTGCGTGGGGATGCAGGAAGAGCAAAAAGAAACATCAAAGGAGCTAGATGGGAGGGGAACAATTTTTCTTTGTGTTTACCAAGCATATGTTGACACACAGGACATCTCTCCTCCAGCCTGCTTGCTCCCTGAATGCACTGTTTGCTCCCTTTATTGGTGCTTGTTTTCAGAGAATGTCCTAGTGTTGAGAAGACTTAAAGATTTGTCCCCCTCTTCTCTTGTGCAGGATAACTAGGGTCATTAAGATGTCCTTTCCCAAGAAGCAAAAACAACAGATTCTTGCGAAGTTTTGCAAAGAGTTGAAGTGAAAAACTTAACATGTATTTGAGAGGAAAACAAACAATTCTCTCAAGTTGTAAACTCAGGATAAGAATAACCTGGATACAGTTCTAATTTTTATGGAGAGTTGATACAGAAAATAGAGTAAGCATTTAAAGAGAATATGTGTTAAGAAAATATGGAGAAAATACATGTAAAGCCCCTAGCACAGTGGCCTGATATGAAAAGGAATACATAAAGGGTGGCTGTTATTACTTACATTACTATTATAATCTCTAAGCAAATTTTCATCGTTTAGCAACAATTGGCCACTGGAAACACACTTAGGAATGTGCTTCATAAAGCACATTCATTTGGATTACTTTATTGAATTTTTACACCCAGCAGGTAAAAAGAGCAGGTAGTATTGTCCTTGTTTCTCAGATAAGGAAACAGGCTATTGAGGTTAAGTAACCCATGGTAATCAGTAGCCCAGAGATAGGACTAGCATGCTTCTCTGAGATCCTTCCTATCTCTTCTCTTCCTAAGTACCTTTGAGCAAATGTAAGGGGTTTCCATCTGGGAAAACCTGCATTTTTCCTGCCGTGTCAGAGACAGAAGGGGCAGTGGATGTAAAGTCTGTCTATTCCGAGTTGAAGTATCAGCAAATTCCCTTGGCCAAAAAAATAAATGTCACATGCTCCAACTTGTTTTATCAGTGATAGCACTGACACAATTCATTGATGTTTGTCTATCTTATGCCTGGATCCAACTTTATAACTGGAAGAGCAAAAAAGGTGGGTTATGTACTGAAACCCTTTTCTCCCCCTCAAAAAAAGCGCCAACCTATAAAATATCAGTGAAAACAAGGCATCACTTGGGAAGCAGACTCTGTTAGATGGTGGAGAAAATTGCAAATTGCCGAATCTTGACATTAACATGAAGCCAGCATTCAAGCTAGGAAGACTGCGTTACTCCAACTGTTATCTCAGAAGATAATTTCATTTTGTGGAGACATTAAAAGGGGAAGATATAATTTTGAGGGTTTATGAAAGAGATTGTTAAATTGTGGGCTATGGATATGATCAAAATCTATCAGGAATTCAAATCATTGTGTAAGAAAAAAGTTAGAGACTGACTAATATGATAGCAAATTTAAAAGTCATTATAATGATGATGGTGTTCATATGTAGTATAATCAAGGGCAGCTTTGAGTAATGATAATCCAATGACTTGTTCTACACCAATAAATCCACTCACATCACTCAGATAAAATTTAGGCCAAGCCTGAATTGTAAAACTACAGTCTGTAAAGTTCCCAGTTCTCCTCAGTTCACTCATCAGTTCTCCCCAAAAGATTTTAATAGCAAATCATTCATTAATCACTCTTTAAAGTGTTGGATGCATTACATGATATACTTTCATCTCTCTTTCATTTAGACATAGTTGCCAATTTACCTTTGGAACTAAAATTAATTTAAAGACTCAAATTCAGTGATTGGGAATTGTTCCTGGCATTTGAATTTGTGTGGTAAAGTGATGGGGGAAAAAAAGTGATGGGGAAAAAAATCAAGAATTGATATGTTTTCCTAGCATTGAATATTTCAAACTAAAACAAACACCTCTCCAAGAAGATTTCAATGCAAAAAATTCCTTCATCTGAAAGGAGTTCCCCATTTGTTAGAGAGAGAGAAAGCACTGGAATTTTGGCATGACCAATTGTCCCACAAATTTATCCAAACTACAGTAGGAGCTAGTTTTCAATGTGGAGTCTCTGGGACAGAGAAAAGCAATCAAAAATTGAAAATGGATAGTGTCTACTCATGGGAAAAGAAATGTAAATAGTATAAGTTTAGAAAAAAATTCAGCCTCATTAGTCATCAAAGAATAAAAATCAAAATAAGTTTTTATTTCCAACTATCAAATTATTATGCATTTTTAAAAAATGGATAATTGTCCAGATTCCTTTCACAGCAAAGGATTCAAGGCTTACTAAAGAAATCAGAATGAAGATCCAGGATCTAGAACAATGACGTGGACCCTCAACTGAACTGACTGGAAATAAAGGGTCAGAAAGGTAAGCCAAATTAGAATCTGGGGAGAAAAATCTAAATTCAAATACCAAGAAAAAGATGGTGAAGAGAGCAGTAGATCTTGGCAGGGCCAGAGGTAGGGATCAGAGTTAGAGCATAGAGCCAGGAGTTTGTGAAAACACAGTTCTGATACAAATAGACCTGAAAATCAGTGAACAAAGTTCTATTCCTGGGCAAGAAGGAGTAACAAGAACTGAATTTAACCTCTCACCTTAAACAATTAAAATTCCAATAAAATATGTGAAACAATAGTTTTGGACAACTGGCATTATAGGACAGTAATGTCTGGGAGAAGGGAAATCAATACCTACAAGTGCTTAACACCCGGGTAGCACTTCCTGACCACAGCATAGAGATTGAGGACCCAAACAGAGCTTAACAGTCTCCCTGAAATGAGTAGATAGAGTTCTGGATTCAAAGAGCCCAAGGTGGATAAAATTTTGGAGCAGAGTACTACAGAGGAGAAATCTTTACTGGAAAAGCTCTGGATATATTCAGAGGGTTACTGTGGAATCTTTAGGTAACTACTGATTAGCACATACATGTGAGAAAACTACAAAGGCCAAAGAAAGAACCATCGGAAAGAAGCAGGCAAAACAATCCTCAAGGAAAATACAGGGTGAAGAGGAGTTGCTACCCTCACCAAACAGGGTACAAAGAACTCCCATCACACAAGGTATTGAACAGGGTCCTCAGAAGAATATTGGCTCAGGAGTAGGACCAAATTAACCCTAGACTAAAGGCTGTTATAGATTTCCCTTAACAAAACTGCCAATAAGTAACTGTGTCCTAGAAAAAAAGTCCAAAATTATTTAAATAAAAAACCTAACAACTACACAATATAAAATTGACAATATCTACAATGAATCAAAAATTATCACACATGCAAAGAGAGGAAAATATGGCTCATAATGAGGATAAATGTCAATCAGTAGCAACAGACCCAGAAATGACACAAATGATAGAATTAGTAAAAGGAAACTAATCAGCCATAGTAAATATACTTCATATATTAAAAAAAAAAGTAGAGAAAAGTCTATTTAAGATGAGATGATGTGGAAAGTATGAAAAGATACAAATCAGACTTGTAGGAATGAAAACATAGTGTCGAAATGAAAAATAACCCTGGGTAGGATTACCAACAGATTAGACACAGCAGAAGTAGTAGATGCAAGACAGAGCAACAGAACTCTACAAAATGAAACACAGAAAGGATACCACGGCAAAAAAGGAATAAACAGAGAATTGGTGAGCTGTGAGACAACATCAAATGAACTAATGTGTTCATAATTGAAGTCTCGGAAGAAGGAGGAGACAACAAAAATATCTGAAGAAATAATAGCTCAATTTGATGAAACTGTAAACCCAGAGATTGAAGAACCTGAGTAAACTCAAACAAAAGAAATGCAGAAAGAACTGCGTCAACACAAATGATAACTGAATCTCTGAAAACCGTTATCAAAGAGAAAACCATAAATGCATAAAGTTACATAAAAAGGAAGAAAACCAAAAATAACAAGACTTCTCATGACAAACAATGCAACCCAGAAAACAATGCGGATGTGTCTTTAAAATATGGGGGGGGGGGGGGGGACTGCCAACCCAGAATTATATAATCAGTGAAACTATCTTTAAAATGAAAGAGAAATAAAGAGGGAAAAAGGAAAGAGAGAAAGAGACTAGACACAACCAAACATGTCCTCTGTCATAAGAAGGAGAGACAAAGGAATGGATAAGTGAAAATGCAAGGAAAAGGCGCCCAATCATATAAATGGTTCAGGAAAAGACCTCCCTGAAGAGGTGACATTCAAAAAGTCCTGAGGGCGGCAGTCATGAGAATATCTGAGTGAAAAGAAATTCAGGCAGAGAGAACAGAAGTGCAAAAGCCCTAGGCAGAAGTGTGCTTGGTGTGTTCAAAGAAAAAAAAAAGGATGCCAGTGTGGTTATATCAGAGGGAAGGGGAGAATAAATAACAAAAGGTGAAAGTGGTAGAACAGGGGTGCGCAAAGAGAAACCATTTACGAAGCAGTTGCCACTGTGCAGTGGAGAAACGATGGGCTTAAAAAGCAGGCCAGCAGATGTGGTAGGTAGAATAACAGCCACCCCAAAATATCACATCCCAATCCCAGGAACTTGAAGTATGTGACATGTCACCTTACCTGACAAAAGTGGTGACCTGCAAATGTGATTAAGTTAAAGACCTTGAGGTGGAAAGATTATCCTGGATTATCTACATGGATCCAGTCTAACCACATGGGTCCTTAAAAACAGAGACCCTTTCCCAGCTGTGGGCAGAGGAAGGTGGCACTGTGGAAGCACAGTCACAGAGATGCAACATTGCTCCTTTGAAGACGAAGAAGGATTATGAGCTACAGAACACAGACGGCCTCCAAAAGCTGCAAAGACCAAGGGAGAGGTTTCTCCCTAAGAGCTTCCAGAAAGGAACACAGCCCTGCCAAACAGCCTGATTTTAGCCCACTGAGACCCACGGCAGACTTGTGACCTAGTAAATTTGTGTTGGTGTAAGCCACCAAGTCTATGGTAACTAGGTATGGGAGCAATAGAAAATTAAGTTAGTAGGGAGGAAGGTAGAAATGTCACTCTGGCTGCAGTGGAAAAGAACTGACTAGGAACCAGAAGGGGGAAACCGAAGGCAGAAAAGCAGCAACAATCAACGTCATGTTTTCTGTGTCCAGAGTTCAGCTCTCGCATTTGGCCCTTATTTAAAAAGAGTTATATTAATGTACCAGTCATAAAAAGAGAAATTTTCACCATCCTTTTACATTTAGAAGAACAAAACATGCTTATCAAAAGGTGGTATGTGTTGAAAGTCCAGCCAGAAAAGAGACCAACCAGCCAGGCTGACTGAAGGAAAGTGATTATAGGAATAACCACTGTATTTAGGATCCCATCAAAATAACTTTAGTAACACCACACAAAAGTCACTAGAGATGATTTCTGCTTAGGCAGAAATCTCAAATCACTCCCCACCGAAGCATCTCCAGTGGTTTTTGCCGCGCGCCCATCTGGGGGTAGCACGAGGCAAGGCATGTGAAGTAGGCATCCATCACTAGGGCGGGCTGTCATCTACAGATACTCTTTTTGCTCAATTGGGAGGATTGTCAAGACCACCCCTTGAGTCCCAGCCTCCATGTTTCCAGAACCCTGAAGTCACTCCTAATAATCTTAGTGAGATCAGTCAATATTCTTTATGCCCACATGGATGAAAGTCATGGCATAACAGTCATTTCATTGAGCCTAACGTGTCTCTACAGATTTTCAGCATCTGGCCTGCATCTGGGCCCCCTCAGGAGGGTGTCGCTGATCACTAGAATTCTTTTCCTCTTGGAGCCGCCTTCACTAGCCCATAAACTTCCAATGTCTCCAGTTCTTGTTCTTCTTTTGTGGAAACAGATTTATTTTTCTGTGGAAGCAAGATACTGAGAGGATTTAGGAAAAGGTTCCTCCTCATTTACAAATAGGACATATAGGACATAACCAAAGCAGCAGAGGACATGGGTTTATGCCATAAATAATCAATCAGTGCCTCCTTTTAGAGAAAGCAGGGTCACAGACAACAATAACTGATGCCAAATTTTGAGCACTACTATGCACCAAGTACTGTGTGTAGCACTCTACATATGGTAGAGGATTTAATCCCAACAATCCCACTTTGAAGAAGGTATCGTTATCTCCACTTTAAAGACGAAGAAACTGACCTGAAAAGCTTAGACAACTTGCCAGAGTTCTCATAGCTAATATATAGCAAAGTGAGGATTCAAACCCAGGTCTGTCTGACTCCACTAGGCTGAAGCACTCTGGCAGTTACTGAAGAGAACTCCAGGATCCCCTGACATCTCTGTGTCATGTTCAAGCACTGGAATGCCAGGTTGAAACACGTACAGCCTATAATGGAACTCAGATGCCTTATGTAACAACTGCTGCCTCCAACAGTCTCATCGAGAAAAGTATCAACACATTTTTGTTCCTGGAGCTATGGGTTACAATGAGACCAAATTATCTAGAAATAAAGAAGAACCCAGATTTTCTTGGAGAGTTTCATTTTCAACTGCACTGGCACATTTGTATTTCTATAAACCTGGCTGTTTCCTCTCATATATCCACACCTCCTGTGAACCCAACCTTTTGGTCCGTGCAGCCAGTGATCCTTACCCTTTGAGTCACTTCTAGTGATGTAAAATCCACCCAGATCACTATCAGTAACTTAAGCACTAATCCTACCAGTAGAAAATATAAGTCAAGAATGAGTGATTTGGTGGAGGACAAACTTGGGTTCAAATCCCAGCTGTGTCACTAACAAGCCCTACACCTGTGGGTAAGTCACAGCTTTCCACACCTCAGTTTTCCCATTTGTAAAACAAGGATAGCAACATTTCAGAGTTGTAATAAGGATAATGAGGTAATGTGAATAAATCTCTTAGCACAGTGGCACATAGTAAGCAGTCAACAAATGTTAGCTATTAGTCCTATTGCCACATAGCTCAGGACACAAGTGGCAATTAAAACCAAGGACAAACAATGCAGACCAAAGCAATGAGCCCTTCACTCGCTATGACTCCAGAGAGATCTTAGCAGCGTGTGTGCCTCAGAACTGAGCTGAAGCTGGGCAACAAAAAGAGGAAGGCACAACGTCAGCACATCTAACATGTGTCCATACATCCCCAGGTGTTGTACTCCATCCAACTAGTCATGGCCTGTCACACTAGGCTCCTCTCCTGCCCCTGTTCCCCTACTCCATTTCAGTGGTCCCTCCAGTGGGAGCATAAGGAGATGGTCCATGAAGATGATTCAGTGAGGTGAGAAAAGAAAATATTAGGATTTCCATTTATTATTTCATGGTCAGTTAAATTTATATTTAATATATTTTAAAATACAGTAATCTACATGAATATTTGTATTGAATCTAAAAATATACAGACAAAATATTTGGGATACATGCTCAAGTTTTCTTTTAACTAACAGGGAGTGAAATCTGAAAAAACTTGAAAATTAAGAGTTCTGTCCAGTTCTTAAAGGGATACAAAGTTATAAGCACAAGTGCCTTATAGGTAGGCTATGCAGGTAGCCTGTGTCTACCTGCAGGCCGTGCAGATAGGTGAAATCCAGGGGCTAAAGGGTGCAGTAAAGAAAGTACAAAAGTAGACAGCTCCCGTCCTGCCTTCTTCACACCAGTTTGAACATCTGTAATTACTTTTTTTAATAATATCTGCTGAGCAAGACAAGATGGCAGGCATCATTTGGCCCAAAAGGTCCAGGTGGGAAAGCTCTACCTCACTGCTAGCAGCTGAACACTCGATGGTCCCTACTGAAGTGTTCCTTCTAGAAGTCAGCTCAGAGCCCTAACTCAGGTCCTCAAGGTAGCTTGGACTGGGACTGGGACTCAAAATTCCTGGATTCAAATCCTAGCTCTGCTCTTTACTCATGTGACACGTCACTGGGTAAGTCATTTAACCTGAGATACAGTTTCTTCATCTCTTTGTGGAATAATAATACATATCTCAAAGGGTCACTGTGAACTCTAAGTGAGGTGATATATGCCCAAGGGCTTCAATGATTTCAATCACAATTGAATCTAAACCATTCATCTCTGTGGCAGCTTAGTTGAGAACAGTGATGCTTTATGGATTAACACTAGTCAATTGTCTGCTATGTGGAAGAGGAAGCAGAAGTGCTTCATGTCATCCTGGATGGGAAAATCCAATAAAAGGAAGAATTTATGGAACAGAACTAAAATCTGCACTGCCTTTTCAAATCATGGATTCACCATCACAGACATTGTTTAAGATGAGGCTGTATGTCTAGAGATTTTGTAAACCAGACTCATTTTGAGTGAGAAGTCTATAGTATACAACTTTCACCTTACCTTCACACACCAAAACTTTATCATTCTCACCCAAATAAAATGAGAATCAGTAAAAGAGCAATGCAATGGCCAGTAATTTTAGGCCCTCTGGCAGGTCAAGAGGAAGAATACAGATACTTGCATACAGAGGTACCTTTCGATATCCTGCAAATTAGACAGCTCCCTAATTCATCCACATGAGACCTGAACTGCCTCCTGAAGTTCCCTCAAATTCCTGCCATGCAGAGTTAGTTGTTCAACAGTTCACTTAGCTTGCTGTCCAAGACCACTGGACTCATCCCTACCTACAGAGATGTCATTCTGGAAAGACACTGAAGAGGAATAGATCGTATTAGTATCAAAACTATAAGCAATTCATTCACAAATATTTTCTCTCCAGCCCAAACCTTGCCTTTGAGGGTCAGACCCAAGAGTCCACCTATAATTGAACATCTAACGCCAATACTTCCTAAAATAAACTTACCATCCTCCCCTCTTCCCCACCTTCTAGCATTCCATCTCTGTGAATGGCACCACTATTCAGTTATTTTCCCATTCAGAAGCCTGGAGTCATCTTTGTTCCCACTTCTTCCCTTCCTCCCCATATCCTGTCATTTTTACATTCTGAGAACCTCTTGAATATATCTACTCCATTTTCCTCTCTTCCACCACCCAGTATATTAGACCAAGCACCTATTGTCTGTTGCCAGGACTATTACAGTACTCCCCAATGGTCTTCTTCACCCACTCTTGCCTCTCCCGTTGTTTACTATATGGACTTCCCATTACCCCAAAAACAAAACTTCAAAATGAGCTACGAGGTGCTGCAGAGTCTGATTCTAACTCACTGATCAGCCCATCTTCGTCCTGCTCCTTCTTTCCCTTCATTCCAACCAGACTAACTCTTTCAGTTTCTCACACTTTCATGCTTCTATCCATCACAGGGTCTTCTCCCATGCCCTTCCCTCTGCCAGAAAGACTCTTCCCTCCTTGATATGTCTTGTTGGGTTTTACTCGCCCTTCAGATCACTGCTTAGGCATTCTTTCCTCAAGGAAATCTTCTGTTACCTCTATGACCAACTCAAATTGGCCTATGTTAGGCTCTTAAGGCATCATGTAGCGCTTGTCAGATATGAAGTTGTATATTTGTGTATGACTATTTTCATTGTCGTGTCTTTCCCTAGTAAACTATAAAATACACAAAGGCAGAAACTGGCATTTTTTTTCACCACCAGGTTCCAGAATGTTCAAGAGTGGCCTGGAATATAATAGGTCCTTGAGATAAATAGATAGACCGACCAATAATGATGAGTGAAACTAGTAATAAATGCCATATATTCTTGTGCAAGTGACTTCATCTCTCCAGTTCTGATTTTAACTCTGTTAAAATTTGGGATTAACAGGGGGAGCCAATGAGAAATGAACACAAAAAGGAATTAGAACTGCCTGGAACTGCCAACTACTCAAATTCTGTAGTTCCAAAATGCAAAAACTAATAATAATAATAATAAACATTTAATTTGAGAGAGAGAGTGGGGAGGGAGGGGAGAGGGGCAGAAGCAGAGAGAGAGAGAATCCTAGGCAGACTCCACGCTCAGCACGGAGCCTGACATGGTGCTTGATCCTACCACCCTGGGATCATGATCAAGCCAAAATCAAGAGTCAGATGCTCCACTGACTGAGCCACCCAAGCACCCACAAAATACGAAAAACTTTTAATTCTAATGAAATAAAATATCCACAAAGAAAGCTGTGCTCATGCTGAGCTCACAAATACATGCTTTCTTCCCCCATAAATAGAACCAACAGATGCTATCTGCAAGGCCCACAGCACATCTGTGCGGATAAAGCAGCAGCACTTGAAGTGTCCTGGGAAACAAGTGATTTACATGTTTGCTCTCTGATGTGCACACCCTCACACGTTGTTTCCAGAGAGCCCTGAAATGGTCACATTCAGAGAATCGAGGCTGTGGTTTGGGATGTATTCTTCAAGTTCACCTTCAGTCAATGTGTTTGAGAAATATTCATGTGAAAAACAATTTTAAAGAAAGAATTGCTGGCTGGAGGGCTTCTTCCCTCCCCGACACCCTCCCTTTCTCAAGCTTTCACATTTAAGTGTTGTCAAGTTATCATGCACTAACTAATCAAAACAAAGGGAATATGAGAAATGTCTAAAAGTTTTATGCCAAGTATGAAAACTGCCTGAAGGATGTGGTGGCACCAGCCATTCAAAAGACTCAACTTCTTACTGACAAAATAAGACTTTGATGTGCTTTCAGTGTTTTCTTCTGAGGATATCAAAATCTTTTTCTTTTTTTAGGTATTTAAAAAGGTTACCTGGTAAGGAGTTCTCTTAAGTAAGGTGGACAAACAGGCATATAATAGGCATGTAATGTACTTTTTTTAAAACAAGACAGTAGCTGACACAAATTGAAAGTGATTTCTTTATTCCCACAAGAGACAATGCTAAGAGGTGGGAATGGGAATTATTTGCTCTGGGAGCCCTGGCCACAGAACAGTTTAATCTAATTTGCATATGAGACTGGGAGTTCCTGGAATTGCATTCCCTTGTGGCCCTTACACTCCCACCCCTATTTCCACCAATGACTACGTGCTGCTTTTTATGGTAACTGAACATGAAGCTTAGAAAAAGCAGCAAAGTTCAGCTAATCACATAGAAAACCCACCAAATATACTATAAAATGGTGCCATCTTCAAGAACCTTCGGAAGTTACTGAAATAAACACGGAATACTGTATCTACTGACAGCTAAGCCAAAAAAGAAAAAAGTTAATGTTTCCTACTCAATATATTTTCTCCTTTCAAAATTCAGACAACTTCGCCCTGCCACACCCAATGACTTGTGACTGGTTCCAAACAGTGACACCAGCTGATGAAAGATGACATTCTTGCAACTCTTTCCCTCAAAGGACTCATGGTGAGATGGCCCTTCTCCAGTAGACTATATGCTTCATCATCTGTGTCCATCTTTCTGTCCCTGGAGAGGCAAGTTCCAAAGGGAAATCATCTTTCCGAGGCAGTTCTGGATCAAACCTTGGGAATTAAAACCAGGATGTGCAGATCAGCCTGGACTGCTGGCTACCCCCTCGGAAGCTGAGTCACTGACCTGGCGGTTCATTTAATCGCTTGGAAAGTGGTTACACTGAACAGGACATGTAGTGATTAGTAATTCAGACTGGTCTCAGAGCTTCGTGTTTTTCACTGTGAGACGCCAACTGCAGCCTCTCTCTTGGAGTCAACAGGAAGTTAAGAATGTCAAGCCAAATTTGACACCACTTGACGTAACCAGGGATAGACTTCAGCCCTTCTTTCTCAACCCAATAACACAGAGATTTTGAAAGCGAGTCCTTCTAGCTAAACATGTCAACCAAGTACCTGGGCAGAATAAAGAATTAAGAATTGAAGAAAATCCATTCTGATAACTCAGATTTAACCCTTTACTCTTACCTGGCTTCCATTTATTTAAAAAAGTGAATTTTAAAAAATTATTTAATTCTCAGATACAGGGCTGAAGATGGTATGAATGAAAAGAAATAATATTTATTAAATAAGCTATTCCTCATACCAATCAGAAAAAGACTGTGACGAGGCAAACACAAACTCTATTTTCCTGATTGTTTTTTTCATCATGCTGCATCATGGAATATCCTAAACCAGGCACAGTAAGACATGGCCACTAGTCAAAGTGAAACAAACAGATTTTTATGAAACATTTCCTATTTCTGGTTACAACTCCTGGTGCAATGACTGGTTCATGTTCAGCTATTTCCAACTTGTGGTACTAGCAAGGAGACATAAAATTTGATCATTTCACATGGTATATTTGGTAAAGGAAACTAATGTGGTTGTCTTTAAACTCACCCCTATTTTTGCTCTATTTTCTGTCTTTCCTCTCCAATTCATCCTATACCTGGTCCCCAGAGTACTCTTCCTGAAATATAGCTTCTGTGCATTTATTCATTTGAAATTGCTTGGACCCTGACTGCATGTCAATGGTCACTTAGCTGAGTGCAGAAAAGAGAAGACAAACATGATGGTCTTGTACTTGCAGAGTTTATGGCCAGTGATATGTCTCTAGTCAAAAGTCTTCTGGTTCTCTCTGGGAGTGTGAGATCCAGTTTGAACTTTAACTTGATATTCTTAAACTCCTAAATTTAGCCTTCACCAGAAGTATCTTCTCTTAAAGTGCCCACTGTCAAGCTCACACTTTTGATTCTCCATCTCTTAGCCTCAAGGGTCCCTTCCTTTGCATACCCAAATTACCTTAAAACCTAACTCACTGACTTTAACAAAACCATTTCTGATCTCCCCAGTCTTTCCCCCTTCTTACGTTCCAATAGCCCATTTTATCTTTACCAATTTTTCAGCTCGACACTATCCCACATAGCCTGTCCCACAAAAAATTCAGCTGTAAATGCATAAATACAATACATAGATACAAACATACATACATACATACCTACGTGTTAAGGAAAAGGGAGCTGGATTTGGGACATTCATCCTATACTGAAATGTGGGCCAAGTGCTCCATCGGTGTCATGAAACTGGGATTTTTATTTCACAAGAAAAAGGTCGGGGGGGGGGGGGGGCGGCTGTGTCCCAAGCCATTTTATTAGAAGGAAAATAAATTTCTCATGTAATCCGGATAGTATGATCTTTAGAACAAAATTAATTCTTACCAGAGGAAGCTTTGCTTATATCAAATTCTTCATGAGAAAACAGTAACTCCCTGAAATAGAAGCCCTGGCTCTTTCCCCACATCCCTCTGCAAGGTCCCAGAGTTTCTCCTTCCTGCTCCTCCACCCTAAGCCTCCACTACTCGCACCTCGACATCACCCCAAGGAGACATCAGACATAGCACCTCCCCCTTTCTTAGAGTCAAAAAAGGTTGAGTGGAAGGAAAGTCTACCAAGGGGCTTCCTTTTTGGTAAGGACAATGGAGTATCCTCAGGAAGGAGGACATCAAAATGTGGAAGAATCAAACAGGGAAAGTCTCCTGGTGCAAAGGAAAGTGGGGGTAGGAGTGTCCATGTGGAAAACCCTTGAAAAACCTAGGCAATATGGCCCCATCAATTCATGTGGAACAAAGAATTAAGCTGTCTAGGGACCCGGTTCCTGATTCTCCCATCTCGTCCTCATGATCTAGGACGCTGAGGAAGTTAGTTACCCAAACTTTTCAGTAAAAAAGAAAAAAGAAAGAAAAAAGACCAACAGTCACAAGTGTGGCTTAAACCACCAAGGGCTATCCCTGTACATCGCTGCTCATTATAAATCACTGGAAAAGACATCCCTGATGGTGACTAGGAGTCTAGGAAATTGCAAAGCTGAATGCCACCCTGCTCCCCAGCCCCACTCCCGACTTCCACCAACTCCAGCAGATATCCTGAGGGCTGAGGTACACATACACAGGTTCCAACAGTGGAGGAGCAAAGACTTCCTTTGATTGTGGAAAACTAGGATATTTAAAAAGAAGCCTTCCTTTGACTATTTCTGTGTCTCTCCACTTGACCACTGATGTTTCAATCACAATGTAAACAGTTCCATCTGATGAATAATCTTCAGTCTTATGAATTACTGTGTCAAAATAGTTTCTTAAAATATGTCCTGAATAAGTGTCACTTTGGAAGAAGTACTCATGAGCAGCTACTCTATCCAAGCCATATTTCTTTTTTTTTAATTTTTTAATATTTATTTATTTTTGAGAGAGAGAGAGCGCACAAGCAGGGGAAGGGCAAAGAGAGAGGGAGACACAGACTCTAAAGCAGACTCCAGGCTCTGAGCTGTCAGCACAGAGCCCAACACAGGGCTCAAACTCATGAACCTGGATCATGACCCGAGCCGAAGTCGGACACCAAACTAACTTAGTCACCCAGGCACCCCCCCTTCCCCCAGCTATATTTCTACCTATAGATCATAGAGGCCAGCCTGACCTTGCAATAATTTTAATTTCTTCTTTCTAGGATCCCCACAACTTTGAAGCCAAGTGTCATTCAACTTGGTACACAAACCAAACAGTATCAAGCATGTGGTATATCAATAGTTACAGCCTTTGTCAGGTATGCCTGCCATAGTCATTTAATATATGTGCCAGGATTCACTAGGTCCTTAATCACTTTCTTTATCTGTAAAACAAATAATAATACATACCCACAACCATACCGTTCTAAGGATAAAATGAGCTAGTATGACCGTATGTATTTAGACCAGGCATTAGAAATTTTTCTGTTAAAAAAACAATGTATTTTAAGCTTTACAGGTCATACAGTCTCTGTCTGTATTCACCTCTGTCACTGTTGAGCAAAATTAGGCACAGACCAATGACTGTGGCTGTGTTCCAATAAAACTTTATTTACGAAAGAGGTGGTGAGCTGGGTATGGCCCACAGACAGTAGTTTGATGGCCCCAGACTTAAAGGATAAGCGTTCAATACATTTATTATTCTCACACGTGTTATCCCAATCAATAATGACAGTTCTGCATTTTCTCACTTTGCTTATCTTTTCTAGTAATATCTATAACTGAATTCCAAATACCTCGACTTACCTATTATCACTGTGGCCACTGATGAAGACAGGAAAAGTAGGAGGATTTTTATCTTGCTTATACATGCATATCATCTAGTGGCAGAAAAGTGTCATTGCAAGATTTTTTTTTTTTCAAACGTCCCTGACCTTGTTCTAGCACATCCCTGGTAAGAAGGCAGCTTCCACAGTCTGCCCACAGTGGGCATCTGCAACTAAACTACCAAGACCAGTTTGATCCACCTGGTTTCAAGGACCTTTCCAATGGTCCTTTGATGGGGGTTCTTATAACTCAAGGTTTTATGTAGACAACACAAAGCGTTCACTGAGGTGGGGGGGGTGGGGAGTGAACCTATTTAAGAAATAAACTATTATTTATTAATCAATTAACTATGTTACATGTTGTGTGTTTAATGATACTAACAAATACTTCAGAAAAACAATACAGTATACATATGTTTTCATCTTAGAATTAGCCTTCACTAAAGTATGAATGAACCCTTAGCATGAAGTAGAGGCAACTCTTTGAATCCAGGTCAGAGTTTACTCTTACATCCTTGGTCTATAGAATCTAGTGATCACCTTCTATGCCTCACACTTGTCTGCATGCCATGCTGACCCATACCACTCTTGCTACTGCCACTTATCACTGTCAATAGTACTAACCATTGAGAATTCTCAGTCTCTCTTTCTACAACCATGCAGAGGCTAGAACTTGAATAGATAACGTTTTCACAAAAGCCAGCATGCTAGAAATCTGGCTCTTCGTTTTAAATATTTTCTGCAGAGATTTTTTTCAATTTTTTAATGTTTATTTATTTTTGAGAGAAACAGAGTACGAGCAGGGGAGGGGCAGAGAGAGTGGAAGACACAGAATCTGAAGCAGGTTCCAGGCTCTGAGCTGTCAGCACAGAGCCCGAGGCAGGGCTCGAACCCACAAACTGTGAAATCATGATCTGAGCCGAAGTTGGACACTTAACCAACTGAGCCACCCAGGCATGCCTAAATGCCATTTTTAATAGAAAAAAAAAAAATTGTCCAGCTCTATATTTCCTTGATGTGTCTCCCTCATTAAACAAAAGTCTTTTATGGACATTTTGGGGGGGTTACTTTATAAAAAGAACTCTGACCTGTAATAATCTGATTTTTTTTCTTCCCATGGAATCAGTAAGAAATCATTGGGTTTATATCCCATTAGCAAGTTCATATCCCAGCAGTGGGCATGGCTGAGGGATGAAGTTGGGATGCTTTGTCAGTATTGTCATAGAGACAGCCTCTTGTTTCTGCAACCCACCTCACCCCCAGATGGCTGTCTATTCCTCTTCTTCCTGAGAGTCTTAAGTATGGTTTCTCAAACCTTCTCTTAGCACCAGCACCACCACCACAACCAAAGCAGCTGGCTAGCCTTTGGACTTGCTTCCCTATCTTTCTTCTGATACTCTCACTTCCCGAACATCTGAGCTCTTTTCCCTTCATTCCTATTGCCTTGACTTAGAAGGATCTCCCTCCTCTGCTTTTGAGGAAATTCTCAACTCCATTCTACATTTCCAAACAAAAATCCCAGTTTTGTTTCTCCCAGATCTTGAAGCTGACCAAAAAAACTGGATTGAATTGGCCACTGAACTATTTGGACTCTCTTTGTGATTTTTGGCTACTTGCTCTTCCTGGTAGTTTACACTGACATGTCATATTTTCCACAGTGGTCATGTAACATGCCCATTCTTCCTTACTCCTACCTTGGGGCTCACCCAGCTAAGTTTTAGGATGCTTTTGGGATTTATGTATAAACAGAGGTTTGGGCATTAAAATAACCCAGACAAAACTCTTACAAGGCCATAATTCTGCCTCTGGCTACGATAGAAATTGGCTAAGAGATCACTGGACATCTATTTGCTCATAAAATATTAGGAGGTTGGACTCAATGAGCAATCAAGTCCCTCTCAGCTGAAATAATCTATCATTCTAGATGTACATTACATTATTTTGAAAGAAGCCACCAGGGTTCTAATTACAACCCACTCATCCTCATTTAAGGTAAAGTTGGGAAATAGGACTTTGCAATATCTGGTTCTGTCAACCTTCTACCCTCTGTTACCAATATCTTGAAACTATAAAGTTCTTACTCTCATTATTTGGGTTGGAATAAATTCTTCACTTTTGGCATTGTTTACCATTTCTTTCATACATACCCTTAGCATTGAAAGATCATCCAACATGGATTTGAAATTGTCCAGTTACAAATCCTGGACCTGATTCCGGTTGGGGTCTTCCCTCCCACATCAAACTCCTCAGGGCCCACACCCAGGGGGTGCCTGGATTCAGCATGGACTTCATTGCCCTCCATCTTACAAAGGATCTGGGGATCCTTCTGATGCTATATAGCTTTCCTTCAATTTCAGAATTTCTGTTTCCAAGTTCTACAAGAAAGAGATATTTTTGAATATTTATTTGTGGCATATATCCTGCTTATGCCAGCAGATGCGTCAAAGATACCGCAACTAAAATAGGATTTTTATAGAAAAACAGAATTTAGGGCCTTAATTAATTGCTGACATCATATGTACTCCCTTAGAAAACTAGCTATTCAAAAACGACTCTGCTCCCTTCTAGCATAATTTACCCCCTACCCCTTCATTCTTATTAAGGACATATGTACAGAAACAGGATCTGTGCCTGGTCAGACTTCTTCCATGCCAGCCGCTCATTCCCCAACTGATGTTCTAGCCCTCCCTTTTTCACATCACAATTGGGTATTGTTCATGAGTACACTCTTCCAGGAACAGATTGTGACTTTAGGTGGTGCAAGAACAAGGCATCAGAAGCAAATGAACTCTTAGTTAGACAAGACTGGGACCTTACCACAAATGTCCTCAACAAGACACAAGGGAAAAAATAAACACAAACAGAAATAAAAATAACAGAATAAAAGGAGAGGGGAAATGATTTTAAAGAAAATTTGGAGCCAAGTGTTTTTCAAAGACATGTCAGCTATTTTATAGGATGTACACAAATTTTCCAAATTTTCATTCTCAATACAGAATCTACAAGGGAGACCCTTATAGATTCAGCCTAAATTTTTAGGTTTATTCCTCTATGTTTCCTATACATGCAACCTGTGTTCCAATAAAACAACCATTTTACTACTTTCTATTCCTAAATATATTTGTATACCATTACTTGTATTAATCTCACCACCTGAACGCCTATTCTCAGCCATAAAGAAAATCCATGCATTCTTCAAGGCCTTTCTCAAATATCACCCTCCTCACCAAGTCTTATGATATAAAGTAAGGATAATGAGCAGGCCATGGAGAGATCAGATTAGATGTTGCAGATGGACTCTGCCTAGTAATTTTTTTGGTGGTTTTAATTTTGGAAGCAGAGACAAAGAGGACTTCAGAATTAACCCATAGAGACAAAGCCTATCAGAGAACTTTCTAGAACTGTATTGTTCCTTGATGGTGATTTAGTTAACTACTTCCTAAAAATCATTTATTTTATATTGTATGTCCAAAATCATGCACTTCTCATAATCGTCATTATGATGGTCTTAGAGTATGTATCAGGAAGAATGCCAGGTACAATGGCAAACACAAATACATGAAATAAAAACTAAAGGAAACTACAAAGAGAAAATAAAGTATCTCAACTGGCAGGGCTACATTTTATTCACACTTCCCATGTTCAGGCAGTCTGTTAAGCACTTTACATAATACCTAATACAATGAGCCTTCACTAAAAACAAAAACAACTTAAAAAAAAAAAAAAAGCCCTATGAGGCTTACAGAACCTACGGAATATCTTCACTTCTAACAGGGAAAGGGGTTCTGGAACTTGCTCAAGGTTCCACAGTTAGTGTGTGAAATCCTAGGTCAATCCAATTCTAGACCCTAAATTCTTAGCTCCTCCTCCTCATTGGGCTTCTCCATCACATCCCAGAAGCAGGCCAGCTATGGTCTCATCCCACCCAGCATGTTCCCTCAATCTTTGTACACCCAGAGTTAGCTGCAAATTCATGAATTTGGGTCAGCCATGAGTCAAGAGTGCTTTAGAAACACTGGTCCAACAGATAAAGCTCTAAAGACAGTTGGGAGCCTTCAAGTTCCTTCCCCGTTCCCACTCCCACCATGTTCCCTCATTTCAGCCAAACATTTACTTCTCACCTACATAAACTACACGTGTTCCTCTCATTGCCTGAAAAGCTTCGTGGAGAACAGCTTCTGTATATTTCCTCTGTAAGCCTTTCTGTCTTGCCAGGCACAATTTCTTCTTCTGAATATATCTGAAACATCCTTTTATACAAGCCCCTTTTAGCTTTACCAGTTCACAGAACTTTAATTTCTTGTTCACATTTCATGTCTCCCACTACCCTGGGAACTCTTCAAAACCTAAGCACTCTGTCTTATGTATCCCAGCTCATCAATGCTTAATAACATGCACTGGATAAATGAACACATTAAAAGATGGATGTTTTACATATATACAAACATATATCTGTTCAGAACTCTGAGTGTCAGAAAAAAGCTTGATGTGTCAATTCAATGCATAATTTTTAGAAATTTGTTATCTGCATTTATTTAACAGGTTTTTTTAAAATACATTTCTCAAAAAATGAGATAAATTCAAGTATCTCTGCTCTCCTATTTGAGAAACATGGCTCTCATCACTCTCATGGGAGACACAATCAGAAATGAAAAGTGGAGAAGCAGTTGAATAAACATGTATTGAATTGAACTGTATGTAATTGAACTGAATTACACTGAAAGGCAGTCTTAGCTTCCACCCATGGAGATCAGAGAGCTATTTGGGTGGAAAGTCTACCCAGAGAAAAGAGAAGGGCTGCCTGTGGGATCAAGAGCTCTGGGTCAGGACTTCTGGACCCTGGCTGCACATTACCATCACCTGGGGAGCTCTAAGAAAATTTGGATACATGGTTTCCACCCTTAGGGCATCTAATTTAATAGGACTGAAGTGGGGGCTTGGCATCAGTATTTTTTAAAGCTCCCTAGATGTTTTTAATGTGCAACCAGCCCTGAGATGACTCCTTGGAAGCAAAGTGGTGTAATTTCTGTGTCTCGCTGGAGGGGGAGAGGAGGAATAGAAATTTGGTGTCTGGTCCTGGGTCCGCTTGCATCTCATTTCAGACTCTGTGAGGCAAGATTCTACACCTTCCAACAATCAGCGCAGCCGGAAAGCTTGCCTGCATCCGTAACCTCCAGAACTTGTGTGATGAGAGGGAAGGAGGGAGGGTCCCTTACAAGCATATCAGATCCACCCTGTGGTACAATAAGTCAGCATTTTGATGGTGATTTGGCTCCTATCAAGCAGCTCTTTTCTGCTTTTGTTGTACACGGTTGACGCCAGGTAAAAAGATCCCAAAGAAAACACTTGGGAAATGCTGTGATACGGCCACAGCTGTGCCTCCATAGGAAAAAAACTGCCTGAGGCTTCCCCCTTTTCTGTAAGGCTTCTTCAGCACTTTGTTTTCCTGTTTGGAAACAAATGAAACTGAAAAGTTTCAAGATGCTTTGCTACAATTACACAATCTTTTCCCCTTCTCTCTCATCCACAGCCTGCAAAACAGCAGCCCCTAATCTTCCCGCCAGAGCCACTGGACCTTTCCCAGAAGGTCATTCTCTCCCTAAAGCTGCCGCTTCACAGCAAACTCAAAAACCACTTGGCTTCCCTGCTTAAGTGTTGTGTTTTTCTGCTGTGTTTCCAAAAGGCTCTTGGAGATTTCATGTTTGTATTTTCCCTTTTCCTGGCTTCATGTTCTCCTATGTAAATGAAGAAAGCTCTTCCAGTAGGGAAGAACAACACAGTTGGAGAGTTTGCTGATTTCATACACATTTGCTCTCATTTAAAGTAACTTTGCATATAGCAGCATTCTGTACTGCTTAACGGAAATCCAGAACAATTTAAGAAAAAGCCTTTTAAAAATCAATTCCAATAAAAGACAAAGCAAATTAAAATGGAGCCATACAAATTCATCTGAGAAATAAATACTGTAGCCATATTGCTGAATGTTATTAAATTTTATTTATTTCAGCCTTTTGTTTTTCAGTCATTAAATATGCAACATTTCCCCTGCTAAATCTTTTTTCATATAGACACTTCAGATTTGACAACTGCTTCCTTTTTTTATGATTATGTTTATACATTTACCTTTCAGTACTACCTGCAGCCCATACCACCTCCCCTCAAATTAGAAAAGGAAAAACAAAATCAAATGGTGAATATCAGGAAAGCCATAGCCAGAGATTTCCTATTGGTTCTGTCTTTTCCAGGGCCAAGACTAGGTGAAGGGAGTGAAGCAGTAAAGGTGCCCCTGTAAATTTTGTGCCCAAGTCTAGTTTTGGTCCTCCCTGAAAGACTAGGAACCAGTCATAGAAATTGACACAGCAAAGCGCTCCAGGAGTAGATGTAATCAGACTCTTTACATTGGGGAATTGAGAGCTCTGAGTCTGGGTATTCCTGCGTATTGGCAATGGAACTAGGCCAAACAAAAAGGTTAGTATGATTAACTTCTCAGGGATCTTGGAGGCCCTTGAAAACTCCATTTGAGTCTGCAGATTGTGTCTAGAAGAAAAGCAAGGTCATGTGACTTAGGAGGTGTCGTCTGAACAAAACCAAAACTCAGCCCAGAATGCTGCACTACCCTGCCTGCCTTAGGAATCAAACTCATTCAGTTCAATTCAACAAGGTATTTGCTGATTCCCTCCCAGGGTCTAACATTGTGCTTAGTGCTATGGTACAACTACGAATAAGACAGCCTTAACCCTGTTCCTACAGACTGCCCTGCCTGGTGAAAAAGGTCAAAACAGGTTAAAAAAAATTAAAAAGCAATGATAAGAGCGCTGCAATAAGAGTAGTAAAAGAAGAGCCTCAGCACAGAGGGAAGGGCTCCTGATCCTGAGAAGACCCTCCTCCAAGTGATGCCACAGAAAAGGAGGAATTGGTATATGCAGGACCCCACTTTCATGCATAAACTAAGATTCTAAAAGTCTGACAATGTGTGTGTGGCTAAGGCCTCCTGCAAAGCACAACTTGAAAACATACCTCAGACCGTCTGCATTGTGCAAATACTGCCTGCCATCTCCACACCCCTGTCAGTAGGACATGTGCTTTGAGTTGTTTTAACAGTAGTAATTATGGCTCACACTCAGCTATCTACACCCTCTAGTCTGGTTCCGTTGGTGACCAGGGACGAACATTTGTTAAACAGCTGGACAAAGGCAAGGGTGCCAAGTCTTATAACAAAACAATTTACCTCTATTGAAAGCTAAAGCCTACTGAAATTGAACCTTTATTCTTAATTTCATTATCAACTGTATGGCAGCTAATTCCATCCCATCAGTGACTTCAGTATGAAGACTCTGAAGCAATTTATTTAAGATTCACTGTTGGGGTCATGAACTGTGTAAGTAGTTGGGGAAGGACGGTTGAGGGAAGATCTTTTACTCAATTCCTACCTTTGTCCATGAATACTAAGTTCCCAGGACTCTGTGGATTTAGAAGATAAGGCTAAGCTCACTGATATGAACCAGTTTAACCTACAAGCAAAATGACTCTAAAATGTTTGACTCTCTTTCCACAAATTGTATCTTCAAAGAATGAAACCTGGGCCACTCGTTTCCTGAACTCTGTAGACCATGAAGTAGACAGACCTGTTGGGGGAACACTCATTCCCATTCCTGATGTTTGCTTTCAGCCGGAGGGTGATCAATGGCACTATTCTCCTGGTACCTCTCTACCCCCTCACTCCCTTCCCTCTTCCTTGACTGGCAGTGGAGCTGAGCTCTGTCATGTCCTCTTGAGAGCAAGCTGTCAGAAGGGAACACATGTCCTCTGCTCCTGGAGAATGAGGCCAGGGCCCCAGGCCAGTTGGAAGCATCAACCTGGCCACTGCAGGGGTTCTCTGTGAGGAAGCCATAGACACAGGCCCCCGTTTTCACTTTCAGTTTCATTTGCCATAAGAGTGACATTCTGGTCTCTCAATTGGTTCAGACCTTGAGCAGAGAAGACTTTGCTATTTACAGTCCTCTGCCCTGTGACCCAACAATTCTCCTTTCGTGTCTAATTGTTTAGCCTGAGTCAACCAGATAACCAATCTAGCAACATCACAATGAAATGCTAGAGCTGGAAACAATTTCCAGAAGCCTTTGAAACCAATTTTTTGCCTTTCAACACAATAGGGTAACATACAATAGAACTAACTGAGCACTTAACATGCCTTATCTCTTGTACACCTTTCAACAGCCAATAAGTAAGTACTACCATTAGCCCATTTTACAGATGAGGGAAGTTTTCAAAATTTGCCCAGTTTACTAGTATGGAATCAGATTTTAAAGTCAGATCTCTTTAAATGCAGAGGCCTCTGGATTAACCTAGATGATAATACTTACCATCCCTACAAACGGATGGCCACGTTCTACTTAAAGATCAAACAAAACAGTTGATTCAAGGAACATTAGAAAGTAAAGTTCACAACAACATATTTGAAGATACAGAGTGTCTTGCCTAGCATATGCATGACACCAGAACCCTGAGACTTGTCAGCACAAAGCATTGTTCCAGCCATTAGTGCAGAAAAAAACACAAGCTCTGCTGGGCAGATTGACTAGGAAAATGTGGTGCTTCTATCAGAAGTTTGTAGTTTTAAGATTCCCTTGTGTTTTAGTGGCACCAACACACAAAGGGAATTAAGCCATTTTGATCTCCAATAATGAGAAACATGGCTGACGTTCAGACCTGAAACTATTTAACGCAAGTTAATCCTTGAAACAAATCTGGAATGAAATGAGGGAGAAAAAAAATCTTATTATGGTAGACATCAACTAATGGGTTGCATTTCTTTCTTCTCAATTAGAAATGGCAGAGGGGTTTTAATTATTTTTCCTTAGCAAGCACATCAAAACATATCTACACAAAAACACAGCAAATATGTTATAAACTTATTTAAGCCAAAGAGCTCGTCAACACTGTTTGCAATTATGAAATCATTTGGGGATATGGTATTTTTTTGGAAAGAATTGTTTTTCTCTTAGATGCAAACCACATCACAGTCCATCAGGCATAAATCTATTATTGTATCTTCAAGAGCAAAAATGGAAATTGAGCAACAAAGGCGCCACTGATAAATGCAACTAGCCCCCCAGAATCATTGAGATGATCTCATTAGGTAGGAGAGATAACAGGGAATGTCAGGGTTGCAAAATGCTCTCTTGGGGGAAAATATCCAAAATTCCAAAGAGGAATTTGGGGGAACTTTAGTCCCCCATATCCTAAGTTATCATACATTAAAGGAAAAGGAGGCTTTTTCTTTGGTGAGCAGTGGAGGGCACAGTAGAGATGGAACCCAGAAATGAAACGCACTTGATGAAAGCACAGCTCCAGGAGTCAGGCAGCCTGCATCTCCGTTCTGGGCTCTGCCACTTACTACCTGTATAACTCTAACCTATTTGTGGCTTAGTTTCTGTATTTAAAACAGGGGATAAGAATAGGACCTGTTCTTATTTCTATGTTTGCTGTTTGCTGTAAGCATTAAATGACAGAATAAATGTAAAGTGTATAAAATGTACTCTGTGGACATTTATTAATATTATTATCACCTTAATTATCATTCTGTCAGTTATCAGTGGAAATACATGATAGAATATTAGACTTCCATCATAATCTAGAAGTGGTGCAGAGTCAGGCCAAAGGGTCAGAATTGGGAGTTTATGGATTCAAAATCCAGAGTCAAGAAACCCAAAACAAGGACAAAATGAGTTAGGAACCCAAAAGGCAGTATGAGTAATGAAGAAAAATCCAAGGATGACAATTTTAGGGATGGTGCCAATAGATGAATTACTTTGTTTCCAGATTAACTTTGTCACAGCAGAGACACCCTACCAAATCAGACATTCTTCCTCTGTCATCTTCATCTAATCAATCCCCTCCCTTACCTTATTCTGGGTCCAGAAGCCACTATCTTAAATAAGTACAGAGAGCATGGACCCAGTCATAACGGATTGGGATTCAGCACCAAGTCCCCAGTTTTTGAGAGGTGTGGGATGGAGTGGTTATTAGACAAGGTCCAACACTGGGGCAAAAGGCAAATATTTTCTCCCAAAGACATAAATTCCCAGAGTCTTAATCCAAGATGGTAGCCGTTGCCGAACCAACAGTAAGTTTACTTTTATGTTGATAACTTGAGGATTCTTAAATGTTCCCTACTTGCATACTTCTCCAAATGATGATCTTATCTGGGGATTATCATTTTAAAAAGTCAATTCTAAGGCTCCATATGAATCAGAATCCTTGGGAGATGAGGTCTAGGACTGTAAAATGCTCCCCAGGAGATCCTTATGTACACTGAACTTTGAGGGTAACTAGACTAAAGGCTCAGCCAGCCTAGGGCACTGGACCCCAACTGGAACAACAAGAGATATAAAACAACAGGGAGTCAGTCACATCTCGTTTGCGTGATCTGATCCTCCAAACTCCCCCAGTGCAACCTTTATTGAATATAAAAGTCGCAACCATTCACCATCCAGCGAAGGTTATCAAAAACTGTGGGAACCAAAAAATAACTAAATGACATAATTTTGCTTCCCTCATTGAAGAACAAAAATCTCAATGTGGTGGTGTATTAGAATCGATTGGGGTGACTGTCAAACTCTGAAGGCGTGTCCTCCACCATTATCTAAGGGCTACAGAACAAGACAAAAGAACTGGAAGATGCAATCCCAACCTTGGGGTAGTTGCTGCAGAGTTAGAAAACTGATACAAACAGTAAGCACTCAGTGGGTATTTGCTGAAGTGAATTGACTAGGAGCTGTCTGTAAGAACTTGAAAGGTTTGCAAGTGGAGTAAGAAGTAAGTCAAAGGAATTAGCATTTATTGAGTACTCACATACCAAACTAGGTGTGAATACCAGACAAGATTCTTTTACTCTCTTATTGCCATGTCTGCCGCCCTCTTCTGAAGGCAACAGCCACACATGCAGTTTCTAATGAGGTACACCTATGGCATATTCTTAAAATATGACATTCTACCATGTAATTCTTGGCCCTTGGGCACAACAGGGCACCTGAGAAAAGGACAGACAAGCTACCTCCTGCCCAATGGCCTATAAGGTCACTGCTTCAAACATTCTACCCTTAAAGTAGCAATTAACCAATCTACTCACATTGCCTTGGAAATGCATACTAGCAACGTGAGCTTCTCCTGTAAACTTTATTTTGACCCCACATTATTAGACATTCTCTTCCCCATTTTAATCATGAGCAAAAGTAGAACTAAGCAAGAATAAATGATATTCCACGTTAGATCTCTGTGATGTCAAAGCTTACACTTGTACAGACAATTGACCTAGAAACTCTAAAATGAATATTACAAAAAAAGAAAATCAATAAAAAGGAAAAATTCTCTCACAACTGAAGCTGTCAAAGTAAGCCATTGCAGGATCAGTGGAATTTCTACCCAAAGGTTGAATAACCTCTGTTTGAGGAGGCCAATCTGGGAAGGAAAAGCTGGACAAGATGGATTCTACAATCTCTTCCAACCTAAGATATAATAATTTATTGGCAAACAGCTGGGCACCACATTAAGTTAATTCCTTTTTTGTCTTGGCAAAAGTAAAATGTATTCTTGCAGAAACTTCTATTGGCAGTGTGGTTGCCTTGTAAAAGTAGAAAAGAAACTGGGAAAACTGTTTTTTTTCCTTCTCAGGATTTTCAGACATGGCTTATGGTAGAATAGGATTAAAGGGATATGCAAAGTATAGCACAGTGGTTAAAAACACTAGTAAAAGTGGGTTTGAATCCTGGCTCTGCTCTTACGAGTTGTGTGAGTTGGGACATGTTGTTTAACCTTTCAGAAATGCAGTTTCCTCGTTCAAAACAACTCACCTCATTAGGTTATTGAGAGAATAAAATAATGCATGTAAAGTGCTTACCACAGACCATATGTCAAACTGTCAATAAATGGTAACCATTAAACAATATAGAGTACAGTTGGTTGATGGAACATTCATGTGTTTTTGAGCTGCTGTGTTACCCTGGTACTTGACTTGGAAGCTTCTGAAAATTCCTAGCAGGAGGAGGAATGCATGAAATAATGTCCAATATGTGAGGAAGAGAAAACTTGTTTTTTATAGGACACAGAGACAGGGCTTTGGATTCCCACAGACCTGGTTTTTCTTCCCTGCTCAGTATCAGAAAGATCTTGAATAAATGATTTGGACCCCCTATACTTCAATGACCTAACAGGGATATATAATTAGGATGCTTTTGGCTGCAAGTAACTGAATGCCTGAGTACAACTGACTCAAACAATTGTGGCTTATTTTGCTAATACACCATGTGGTCCAGAAATAGTTCCAGAGTTGATTCTGTAACTCAACTATTCAGATACTAAGTTGGTTTCTCTGCAATTGTCTTGGTTCCCCACTCATGATCTCAAGATGGCTACAATGGTTCCAGGAATTATATTCTCACATAAAAATGCCCAAAGCTGGAAGGAGCTGAGAAGCACTTCCTCTTGTGCAACAGCTTTGCCTTTTCACCAAGGGGAAAATCTTACCAAGAAGCCCCCAGCAGATGTCTCCTCAGGTCCTACTGGCCAGAACTGGGTCACATGTCCACCTCTAAACCAAGAGGTATCATGACACTGGTAGGACATGATACTATGATTGAATCACTCATCGCCCATGGCCACCACACATCTGAACAAACCAGAGTTTTGTTAGTAAGGAGTACTGTAGAGGGCAGATAGGCAAACAGTAGTGACTGCTCCTTTTATCTTCCAAGCATGTTGTAAAGCTCAAACAATACTATAATGTATCTAGCACGTGGCAAGTGCTCAATACATATTTGTTCCTCCTTAGTAATTAAAAGATCTAAACTCCATAATACTCTCAGGTTAAACTGTCCCCAAACTGGAAGTATTGACTTGTATAGATATATTAGGAATAACTATTTAATATACAAAAAATGTCTTTTCTTTAAAAAGATTCAATATCATATTCACGGAAATGTTAGGTCTCCACTGCAGTTAAGTTGTATCTTAGTAAACGCTAAGTAAACAAAATATACATAATCAATATTTTGACACATCTCTACAGCTTCCAATACACTGCATTAATGTATCATCATAGTCCTCATCATTTACTGAGGGTTTATTGATACCTACAGAAATCATACTTGTGGGATAGGAAAGTGATGTCATACAAAATCATTCAGTTCAAAAGTTTATAGGACTAAAATGGAGTGTGGACATTCATGTGTAGCAACAGGTATGAATATCAGATTGGCCAAAGCAGGGCTTTGAGACACCCCTTACTGTACTTTTCTTTGCTGATGACGCTTTACATGGTGTTTAATACTCTGATTTCTCTTCAGATTGCATAAATCTTTCGCCTTTTACAAAGCGTTTAAATACTGCAAAGCTTTCCATGTGTCCATGCCTTGTATAGTTCCCTCTACCCTTTATAAAGCTTGTTCCCATCTTGTGAAATCCAACTCCATTCTTTTCTTCCCTGCAAAGACTTCCTGGACTTCCCCCACTCCAGGGGCAATTATTTCTTCATATGGTCTCTCAAAGCTACACCTCTTTTGTCCCACTTGACACTGTAATGATTTACTCATTACAGTGTTCTTGGGGGTGAAGAACTGGGCTATATTCACACTGATAGTCCCAGTGCCTAGTGCATTATTCAGCATATATCAAAATAGCACAGGCGCCTGGGTGGCTCAGTCGGTTGGGCATCCGACTTCAGCTCTGGTCATGATCTCACAGCTCATGAGCTCGAGCCCCACATCGGGCTCTGTGCTGACAGCTTGGAGCCTGGAGCCTGCTTCGGATTCTGTGTCTCCCTCTCTCTCTGCCCCTAACCCACTCACATTCTGTCTCCGTCTCTCTCAAAAATAAATAAACATTTAGAAAATAAATAAAACAAAATAAAATAGCACAGGCAATAAATCTTTACTGAATGAGTGCTTTCAATGTTTTGTGCACCTACTATGTGTCAGGCACTTGTAAGAGAAGCTTTAGATATATCTTGAGTCTGCCGACAATCTAACGAATGAAAAGAATGAATCTCAGGGAGATTAAGTGATTTACTCAAACTGAAGCAGTTTACTGAGGCACAATCTCCATTTGAAACTATTTCTGTCCTTCTCCAAAGCCTGGATATTCTCCAATATGTTACGAAGGCTTCATGGAAGCTTCATGACTGGAGCAATGTCAACATTAGCCAAAAGTACCATTTATATGTTTACTTTGACTTCTCTTGTTTTCTTTTTTACAATATACAACTAGAAGTCATACCCTTCATTTATTAGAAAGAAAAAAATAACCAAAGCAAACATATTATTATTTTCATTTCCTTCTTCTAGACAAACTCAGTCCTACAGTGCTATAATGAAAAGCTTAAGTAAATGTGTGATTATTCTATAAATAAACTATCTCAAGCTGGTATTAATGCAGAGTAAAGCTTGGTCACCTACTGCTGGGGTTTTAGAGTGATAATCACATCTCTTTTCCCACAAGTGAAGAGTAGAAATATGAGTCAAATGAAAGATAAAAATATTTGTTTCCGTTAAAACTAAATTTGAAAACAGAACTTGGCACCACACCAGACGCCCTTTAGGGCTCAGTGCACACACCCTCAGCTGCCGTGTGTGTTGACTGCTGAACATCTCATAGATGACCGCCCAAGAGTTGTCCTCAGCTGATGGGATCACTTCACCTGAGAAGTTACAAGTCCATCACTCCCTCTCTCCACCCCACCCCAACCCTCTTGTCTCAAGGAGAAGCAACTTTGCTGTGGTTTCTATGTGCTGGGCCCTCTCCCTGTGATATAGGTGAACCTGACCTGAGGCCATATCTTGCCTTGCTCAGCTCCTTCCCTTTCCCTATTCTGCTTCTCCCCTCCCTTACGTGTTTTCCTGAACACTCTCTCAATAAACCACATTTACTTAAATCCCTGCCTCCAGCTCTTCTGCTAGTGAACCCCACCAAAGACACTTTGCTTAGATTCGAGGCCACAATTAGGCTTTCTAATTCCACCACCCATACAGAAACCCTGAATTTAACTTTATCACCACCACCCCGGTCACAGGAACAGCCGGATACCAGCAAGGATGCACTGAAATGGCTTCTACAGAGAAAAGGAGGCCAGAAAGAGACCCAAAATGCTTTTCCTGTACTTTTCCCTCCCAGGAAAGCAAAGTAAAAGTTCTCTTCTAACTAGCACTAACCTATACAGAGCCTTTGTATGACATTGGAGAAGACATATTTCAGTTGGTAGAGCCCACACCAGTGTAGACATGGCTTGGTCAACTGAGAACAGCTCAATTTCAGTTGCTCTCAGCCTCTTGTCCTGGCTCCTTTGTATAGGACCAACCCGCACAGTGGCGATGAAGGCCTTACCCTATAGAAACATGACTGGGAAAAAGATCCCCTCCTCACCACCCATACTGAAGGGACTAAAAGCAACCAATGGACAAATATCTAACCCTGGGGTTCAATCCTGGATGGCCTGTGTATTATCATCACCTTGGGCAAACTGCTTCCCCTCTCTTTGGCTTCATTTTTCTCATCTTTAATGTAGGGATAATAAAAGCACACTCCTCATATGGTTGTGGTGAAGATGACGTAAGTTAATGCATGCAAGGTATCTAGAGTAACTTCTGATACATAAAAAGCTCTAAATATATGTGAGATAGATGACATTACTTGTCATAACTGCACATGAGAAACTATAAAGAGTGCACCCCATTTGATTTGGGGACAAAAATCAGAAAAAATGCCACCCTCTGGAATTAAGCAAGTGAAAGAACTTATGGTAAAAGACACTGCCTATCAGAAAAATAGCCCTATCTTAAGGAGATGTTTTGGAAGCTGTCTGCAAATGAGAAAAGGCAGATTCTCAAACCTCTACCTAGGAAATCCAATTACCAACCATGGCAAAACACCTAAGGAATGTGCTCAGAAGAGCATAATTGGGACCTAATAATTATTCAAGTTATGATCATCTCGATGATGCTGTGATGTACCTAGCAAGTAGCACAACTCAATAATATTGTCTTGTGGTTGATGTAGAAAGGGTATTGGTTAATAACAGTTTATGTTTTTCAAGTATTGTCTGGGGTGAAAAATAATTACATTGGGTGGACACAAGTATCCTCATCACTGGGAAATTATATTCTATGACAAAGGTGAAATAATTCACAAAGCTGTAATACAACTTAAGCAGTACATTACTACTCTAGAACAGTAGTCCTTAAAGTGGACCTTCAGACCACAGCATCAGCATCTCCTGGAAATCTGTTAGAAATGCAAATTCTCAGGGCACCTGGGTAGCTCAGTTGGTTAAACATCTGACTTTATCTCAGGGCATGATCTCACAGCTCATGAGTTTAAGCCCTGCATCGGGCTCTGTGCTGACAGCTCAGAGCCTGAAGCCTGCTTCTGATTCTGTGTCTCCCTCTCTCTGTCCCTCCCCGGTTTGCCCATGCGCGCTCTCTCTCTCTCCCTCTCTCTATCTCAAAAACAAACGTTAAAAAAATTTTTTAAAGAAAAAAAATGCAAATTATTGGGCTCCTCTCCTGACCTACTAAATCAGAAACTCTGGGGATAAGACCCAGAGACATACGTTTTATAAGCCTGCTAGGTGATTCTAAGACACACTAAAGTTTAAGAACCATAGTGTAGACCGTGCATACCTCTGTGCTCTCATTCAGGGCTCATAAGCAACCTGGAGATGATGGATTGATTTGACAGGCTAGTGTTTAAGAGGAATCTACTTACTATATGTAGTTGCTTAAATAATTGGCATTCTGGCACACCATAATTTCTTGAAATTTTTATTACTGTGCAACAAATTCCAAGAGCTTGACAACCATAAATGTACTGACAAGCTTCCTTCTCAACCTACTAAATCTCCTGATGGCATCTTTCTCTATTCAGACCCTTAGCCATGGTGATCCTCTCTGTTGAAATAAAAAATTAAAAAATCAACTAAGGGAACACACATAAAGACAAAAAGGTGTACATCTCACTGCCATTTCCACCATCCACACATACATATCCATCCCTCAGAAGAAATTTTATAAGGCTCTGACCGAGAAGAACCAAAACTAAGTATCCCTTATGCCTGAGTTCCAAACTCACAGGACACAATAAATTCAACGGGAAAGGATTCAGCTGGACTAAAAACATGCCCATGATCCAACACTGAAACTACACTTAAACTGGACATAAATAAGTCTTCCCTAAATTAGAATGAGATCTATACAGTGCTTCTCTTCCAAGTGAAAGTCTAAAGCATGCACGTGTATGTGCATGTGTGTGTAACAAGATACAATTTCAGGGGAGCAATATCCTTTCCTAATATACCAGTTAAGAACAGTCTCTGGATCATCACAATAACAAATAAATAAATAACTTCTAAGTATTCCAATAAATAAATCAGTAGCTTCTTTGTATGCCATTTTTACTGATGAGAAGGAAATGGGGGAGAGTGGCAGAGGATGTCGAAAAAGCACTATTTTAGCTAACTCTGTTGCATCACATGGGCTTACTTCCCTTTGAACTGTGTTTTAATCAAAGCAGGTTGATTTCCACTTCGTGGAAATGTTTCATTTCAAGCCACTGGAGTTTTATGAGTTTTTCTACCACATTTTACTGGAGCCTTGTAAATCTTATGAAATTCTGGAATGTCTAGACCATAAAAACCTGTCATTTGAACATGTTTTCTATAGAGATGTTTCTCCTCTATGCAGACTCACATGGAAGAAAAAAAAAAAAAAAACTTTAAGATATGTCCCATAGTACCTGAGTTAAAAGATCACCTTTTCAGTTGACTGGAATTTCACCTGTCACAGAAAAACCTTTTTAGAACCATCTAAAAGACTGAATGAAACCATTCCTAATAATCATGATTTTAGAAGTTTATTACCTTTACCCTGTATGCCTCTTGAATTCAATCCTGTTAAAGACACATAGTACCAAATGTACATCTTATGAGAACTCTAAAGCCAATGACAGGCTGCTGTCATGAATGAACATTCATCGCCATTATCAAAGGAGGTAAGTGTGCCAGTAACTAAGAACCAGCTTCCAAGATTGCTGCAAAGAGCCCCCTCCCAAATACAAACACATACTGCAACAAGGGAAAAGTGTTCTACAACTTTAATGAAATAGTATCCACTCCTGAATGCTGCTAAATGAATCACTCCTTGCTCATGACTTTTATTGATTTGGTCTCAGAGTAAACAGAAACAAATTAGCATTATTTTCTACTTGTTTGTCTAAAACATTGAGGACTGCTAATCATGCACGAGAGTTTCTGTACTGTGATCCCTAAAGCTATTTGCGTCAAATCCCTCAGTCACCTACGTAAACAGTTTCAATGCATGGGCAAACACTGATGGATGAATCCAAATATTTATTTCATGCTAATTTTATGAATTCTATGTGAAACCACTGTTTTATCCTAAATATGAAGAGAAAGGTGCTAACATTGCTTTCACCTCCTTCAGATGGTTGGTGTCTGGGTTTAGAGAAGCCCTTTATATGAGGAACTACTTCTCTTCCGGGAGAGCAAGGAGTAATTGAAACCCTGCGAATGAGGCAGTTATCAGGAAGGATTTATATCAGATAAGAGTGGACCAGAATGTCCAGGTTAAGATAACCAGAAAGTTGTTTTAGTCTCTAAGGAAACAACCTTATGGGGCACGTGGGTAGCTCAGTCTGCTAACCGTCCAACTCTTGGGTTCAGCTCAAGTCATGATCTCACAGTGCAGGGATCGAGCCCCACATCAGGATCTGCAGGGTCAGTGCACAGCCTGCTTGGGATTCTCTGTCTCCCTCTCTCTCTGGCCCTCCCCAGCTCACACTGTCTCTGTCTCTCTCAAAATAAATAAATAAACTTAAAAAGAAAAAAAAAGAACGAACGAAAGAAAGAAACAACCTTACACATAGGACACTTGTGAGTCCCCATCCTGGGAATAGGTGTGAAATGCCTGAAAATAAACATGTTAATTGAGTTATCTCTCAACTGAGATACACAGTTAGTGCCATGTGATTTCCAGATCCCTCTTCATTCCACTAAGGATGTTGCCCATCGATGTGGAATCAGAAGACCTAAGTTTATTCGTTTTCTCTCATTTAACTTGCTCTGTGACTTTAAATCATTTACTGCTTCTCTGAGCTCAGTTTCTCCATTTGAACTAAAAGATGGTTGGCAGTTTTTAAGGTATTAGTCAACTAACTGAACCGCTCACTGGATGTCCTCTCTTATCCCTTTAAGCCAATGAGCAAAAGCTCTGGAGTGACATTTGATCCTGGAGGGACACAATGAATTGCTCCATGATGAACATAAAAATTGTTAATCTCATAATTCTTATAAATCTACCCCATAAATAATATACAATCTGCATGCAATAATAACATTACATGTCATCTGTATGGCACAGTCCATCAAATTTTATATGTTGTATCATCCTTACAGCCACTCATTGTAGTATTATACCACATGAGGAAAACAAGTTCAGAAAAGTTATGAAACTTGCTCAAGATCACAGGAAGTCACACACTACAATTCCTCTGATCCTTGCTATATGAAAACAAAAGGAAGGGGGAATAGAAATTAAGAAGTGCTTAATCTTAAGTCTAGAGAGACAAGGTCATAACTCTTAAAGAAAATACACGTCTAGGGGCGCCTGGGTGGCTCAGCCGGTTGAGCATCCGACTTCAGCTCAGGTCATGATCTCTCGGTCTGGGAGTTCGAGCCCCACATGGGGTTCTGTGCTGATAGCTCAGAGCCTGGAGCCTGCTTCAGATTCTGTGTCTCCCTCTCTCTGCCCCTCCCCAACTCATGCTGTCTCTCTCTCTCTCTCTCTCTCTCTCTGTCAAAAATAAATAAACTTAAAAAAAAAAAGATATATGTCTACTTAACACCATATGCAATATGAGCCCAAAAATGCATGTTACATTTTGATTAAAGAGAGAGTCTCAGATAAATCAGTGATCTTGAACTCACAATTCTCCAGAAGTTTCACCTATTTTTACCTATACATAAATACAGTCTAACTCTCAAAAAAGTATTGTGGAGGGGTGCGTGGGTGGCTCAGTCGGTTGAGCGTCCGACTTCAGCTCAGGTCATGATCTTGCGCTCCGTGATTTCGAGCCCCACATCGGGCTCTGTGCAGACAGCTCAGAGCCTGGAGCTGCTTCGGATTCTGTGTCTCCCTCTTTCTCTGTCCCTTCCCCGCTCATGCTCTGTCTCTGTCTCTCAAAAATGAATACACTTAAAAAAAGTTAAAAGAAAAAAAGTATTGTGGAATATTGGGGAAAAAATATTCTGGAGTTGTGAGATCCAGCTTGACATTACCACCCTGCTACTTACTAGTCATGTCTCACTTAGTGCCATTTCCCAATCTGTTAAATGGAAATAATAATGTTGCAGGCAAAAGCACTTGCAAACTATATCTTCTATTATAAATATTGGTGATTATTATTAATAATGGTAAACAATAATAAAATGTATGGGGTAATAATATAATAATAACTTCTTTTAACATATATTTATCTGTCATCAAAGCACATATAAAATAAATTAGATTAACTTAAATGAAGGAGGGGGAAAGGAAAAGAACCATGTAGGAACTAGAAAAGGTCCAAATTATGAAGTACATTTAGAAAAATTAACTTATCATTTTTTTTTTTTTAATTTTTTTTTCAACGTTTATTTATTTTTGGGACAGAGAGAGACAGAGCATGAACGGGGGAGGGGCAGAGAGAGAGGGAGACACAGAATCGGAAACAGGCTCTAGGCTCTGAGCCATCAGCCCAGAGCCTGACGCAGGGCTCGAACTCACGGACCGCGAGATCGTGACCTGGCTGAAGTCGGACGCTTAACCGACTGCGCCACCCAGGCGCCCCTTAACTTATCATTTTTAAATACTACTTTAAGTCTGGAAACTGCAGAAGAATTACTTACTCAACTTTTAAGAAATCAAAATTAATGAAATTCTATTGAACACTTTTAAATGTATGGCCCCCCCAGGTGCACAAAATAACCCTAAAATGGATATTTGGGCCTGGAGTAAAAAACGCATCTTGGCATACTAAAATAAATAAAGCATCCTTAATATAGTATTAAACTAAGTTATAAAACACACAGGAAACAATGAGGTTACTAAAGCAGCTCCTCTAACTGCTAAAGAAGCCTTTTTGTAATGCATGACCTAGAGTCATTACAGGCCCAAAGTAAGGTGTGTGCCAAGGTAGGTGTCAGAAAGGAACCACTGGCACTCCATCGTTTTTAAAAAATTTAAGAAATGTCTGGCCCAAAGTGAAATCATCTCTGCCACCCTTCAGTTCATGACACAGAGCTCTTAAAACCCTTATAAACAGGGGTGCTAGGAGAACCTTTTGTTCTAACATTTCATTTTTGACCCCAGGTCCTGGGGCAGACCTTCTAAATCTCTTGTGATTTCCTCGGTGATAGTTGTGGCTTTTGTCCTAATGAGGTGACTCTTGCTAGGCTCCTGGATGCGGGCTGGTCACCAGAAAGACCAAGCTCTGATTAGGAACTTGAGCTTTCAGCCCCAGCCCCATTCTTCAGAGAGGGGTGAGGAGCTGGAAATGCCTACACAAGGAAGCCTCCATGAAAATCCCAATAGCACGGGGGTTCGAGGAGCTTCTGACTGGTGAACATATCCAGGTACTGGGAGGATGGCCCACCCCATCTTCATAGGATAGAAGTTCCTGGGCTGAGAACCCTTCCAGATCTCACCCTATGAATCTCTTCATCTGGCTGTTCATCTGTGTTCTTTATTATACAATAAACTGATACACGGAAGGAAAGTGTTTCTGTGACTTTGGTAGCGAATAATCAAATTAAAGCGGGGGGCGGGTCATGGGAACCTCCAATTTGCAGCTAAGTAGGACAGCTGTTGTGGGTAACCTGGGGCTCTGCTGCAATAGTCCCCTCTTATCCACAGGGGCTAAGTCCCAAGAACTCCAGTGGGTGCCTGAAACTGGGGATACTACAGAGCCCTATATATACAGTGTTTTTTCCTACACATACATACCTACTATAAAGTTTAATTTATAAATTAGGCATAGTGAGAGATTAACAATAATAACGAATAATAAAATAAAACAAGTGTACTAATACACAGGCATACCGCAACAATTCTGCAGGCTCAGTTCCAGACTACCACAATAAAGCAAATACCGCAATGAGGCAAGTCAAATGAATTTTTTGGTTTCCCAGTCCGTATGAAAGTTATGTTTACACTATTTTATAGTCTATTAAGTGTGCAATCGCATTAGGTCTTTTAAAAATGTGTTTGGGGGGCGCCTGGGTGGCTCAGCTCGGTCAGTTGAGCGTCCAACTCTTGATTTCAGCTCAGGTCATGACCCCAGGGTCGTGCACTAAGCATGGCGCCTGCTTAAGACTCTCTCTCTATCTCTCTCTCTCTCTCTCCCTCTCTCTCCCCCCTCTCCCCTGCTCACACTCTCTCTCTCTCTGTTTAAAATTTTTTTAAAAAAAAGTTGTGTTTTTACATACCTTAATTTAAAAATATTACTCAAAACGCTAACAATCATCTGGGCTTTCTGCTAGGCACATTCACGGATCACAGACCACCACAGCAAATATAACAATAACGAAATAGTTCAAAATGTTGCGAGAATTACCCAAATGCAACACGGAGGACAGGAAGTGACCAAACACCCTTGGGAAGCCGGGGCCAGGACACGTGCGCCATAGCGGGTGGCCGCACACCTCCCACTGGGAAAGAACGCGCTGTGCTCTCCGCAAAGTGCAACAAAGCTCGGCACGCCCGTCCCGCAACAGGAGCTGTGTGGCCGTGGTGGCTCTGCTCTCTTTCAAACCCTCTTTCTGTCCCGTACTCACTTTCCTCGCGCCGCGCCGGGGTGGGGTGATAAAAACGCCAAGAAGACGAGATGAAGGGAGGGGAACGCGGCGTGCGTCGTGACGTAACGTCAGCCTGCAATTGACCTTCTGAGGATTCATCGCAAGGAGGGCCCTCTGCTTCCTGGCCTCGAAAGAGGCGGGCAACTGAAAGTGCCGAAATGGAAACCACTGTCGTGGCGATTGGCATCGGAAGTGGGGCGCAGTTTTGTGTGACTGAGCCTTTACCTGCGGGGTCTGTGCTAACTCCAGTTGGTGTCCGAATGGAACAGACTTGTAGGACGCCCACTTGGCATCGGATAGAATTGCCTGGTGTGGGGGAAATCCCTCCCTATCTGGTGGCAGAAGGACTTCTGTCTCTTCTTCACCATTTTATTCCACATCTGAAGCTGAAATTTGTTTCCAAGTTGGACCAAACAGAAAGAGAGAGAGGATGAGAGGGAGAGAGAGGGGGAATATTCTCTGTAGAACATTCGCAAGTGACATCTTTAGTTATAAATGAGGACATCCTCTTATATGTATATGGTTCTGGTTACCATAATTTCCCAGCCTGAATATAAGACCTGCATTGCCTCTTGGCCCCAAAATCTAATCAGACTTGTACAAAGTGATGTTTGGATTCCTGGATCTGGCTGCCCTCTGCCAAAATACAATAGGGCATCCTCACCTAAATGGCCTCCTTCGGGATACAGAGACCAAGCAATTCAACTGGTAACTACACAAACTAATTAATACTTAGAGAAGAATATCTGCCAGATGCATTATTATACCTTAGAAAGGACAATAGTAAAGGAACCACAGTAATCAAAAAGCTTTCACTGTATCACCAGGAAATAGTGTCGCCAGCACATAAGGGCCTACCACGAACTTAGTTCTCAGATAAACTTGGGCGAATAGCCAATTACTACTACCTGCTGGCCGTGTTATCTTAAACCTCTCAGAGCTTCAGTATTCACACCAAAGATTAATAACACCCATTTCTGAGATAATACAGATAAAGTCCTTTTTTGTAACAAAGACTGGTATTTTAAAAAAAGATCTGTTGTTTGGTATTATTATTAATGTGCTCTTTCTATATAATCTCCTAAGTATTCTTGCAAAAAATTGTTTATAAGAAGCGATTAGATGAAGTAGCCCTAATGAATTGCAAAAGTAACTTTACAATAATAACCTTTTCATGTTTTATAAGACTAGTCAAAAGAAAAATACTCTACAAAGAGATTGATTATTTTACTTCTTAAAAAACACTGATAATTTAAATTGCTCTCCCTGGGGCGCCTCGGTGGCTCAGTCAGTTAAGCGTCTGACTTCAGCTCAGGTCATGATCTCACAGTCTGTGAGTTCAAGCCCCGTGTCGGGCTCTGTGCTGACAGCTCAGAGCCTGGAGACTGCTTCAGATTCTGTGTCTCCCTCTCTCTCTGCCCCTCCCCTGCTCATACTCTGTCTCTCTCTGTCTAAAAAATAAATAAAAGCATTAAAAAATGTTTAAAAAATTATAAAAAAAATAAATTGCTCTCCCACCTCCCATTTTCTACTAAGTAAATCCATGTGGACACAAGTAAGCACTAAAATGCCAGTGGTTTGATATAATTTTGGTATCCAATCCCATCACACATTTCTCAGCCCTTGAGATCTCTGGTATACTACATTTCCATAAAATGAGACAGGAAACATGGCATCCCGAGAAACTTGGTGTCATATGCATACACATGGGCATTTCTAGTGCAAGCAGTGTCTTTTTAAATAAGTCTTAAATTTGAACAGAGCTCACCGGATATGATGATGCCAAGACTTCACCAGTTTGCCTCTGAATGTCAAAATAAGATTTCCAAATCAGGTAAGACACAAACTGCATTTTCCCCCACCGGTATTCGTCCCGTGGTTGATTTCCTCAGGGCAATAGAAAGGGCTTAATCCGCTGACATTCACTATACCAGCTAGAACCAGACAATGGGGTCTCTTATTTCCTTCTAAGCGTCATTTAGAAAGTATAGAAGAGGATTCTAAGCTCCACACCAAAACAAACAAAAACAAAATGAAACAAAAAACAAAAGAGTACCATAACTGGAATTAAAGCTTACGTGTTTCAAGAACACCACTGTGAGAGTTCAGGTTAAAAGCAAAGTGTTCACTTGTTTAGAAAATATTTACTGAGCATCTAGTGTATAAATATCAGACTCTAGTCCCCACACTCGGAACATAGTGATGCATGAGATAGACAGTAAGTTATTAAATAGCTTCTTGGTTGGAGCACTGGGCCTTGTGAATTAGCTGCTGCATGATCAGATTGGGCCAGGGAGGCACATGATGGCAGTGGTAAAGCGTGGATTTTGGAGTCCCTATATTGTAACCTTGGCCAAGTTGCTTAATGTCTCTGAGTTTGAGTGTCCTGTGTTGTAAAATCAGAATACCAAGCATGCCTGCCTTAGAGGGCTATTGTGAGGGCCAGCTGGTTCAAGCTGTTGAAAGTCCTGCCTAGAACATAGATGGCACTCAACAAAAAGCAATTTCTTCCATTCCCTCGTTCAAGCCCAAATATTCTCAGTGGATAGTGGAAACACATAAAGATAAAACATTGATGTAATAAGGTTGGTTTGTCTCTGAAATCAAAGTGGGAATCACCTTAGATCAGGTACTATTTATGTTTGAGTCTTCCATTAGCAATGTGGGAGAATGCAAAAAAAGAGTAGCACACTGCCTCCTTGTATCATTCTTTATTTTAATCAATGATGCTTTCAGAAGTTTAAAGTAGAACCAAGAAAATCACAAAACTCTGAGATACCTGAATCTAAAAACGCTCACCAAAAAAACAAACTTCCATCATCTTCTACTGGAGACCCACATGAGAACTGGGATACCACTTTCTTCTCACCAACATTTCTCGGCTTTGAAAATAAAGCTCAAACACTTTGCCTCCATTCAGCTCAGCAAAGGTAGCAGCTTAGACATAAAAGTGCAAACACTGCAAAGGGAAAAAAAAAAAAAAAACCCACCCGTGGCTGCCTGCCAGCTCTTGGCCAATCAGTCCTCACAAGGAAGGTTGCGTCAGAGGCTTCCAGCCTGCTGGAGCCTCTGCAGCTGCCTGCAACGCAAGCTTGGACCACCCAGGCCGCAGTGGACTGGCATCTGGAGAAACACACAAACAATGGAGAACGTTAGAGCCCTGCATTTCCGAGCCAGAGATCCTGTCACTAGGCTAAGCCTGGTCTTTGAGAAAGTCCTAGGCAAAGAAGAAATCTAGTATATGCTAAATGGCTCTGCTAGTAAATCACTGTCACGGGTCAGCAGCATAACCCCCAGGACGGAAAAGATTTTTTTTTCCACTGGAAAATCACCCGTATTCGTGTTCAACTGGTATTGGGCTCTCACCCAGTGTAATTAACATCTTACCTGTGGGTGGCTGGTAGAATTGCTTTACACCTCTCTCATCATCCCAGCCCCAATACTTCCTGAAATGCTTTATACAAACAGATAGGAGGTGATGTTTCTAAAGATAGACTATTTGGTAGAGGGCTCTCTGGTAGCCCCTCCATTCCACTCTCAGCAAATTTATTTTTCTAATTTAATGTCAGGAAGCAGGTCTACATCACTCATAGGTTTGCTCAAATGCAAGCCATGCCAACTTGTTATAATTACAGTGAGATACAATAGCGGACGTGGGGGACGCCTAATTAAAGAGTTGGACCTTGAATCCCGGTTGGAAAGCCAAGTATGTGGCCTTCTATCAGATCTGAATGGAAACTCTGCTCCACCGATGATGGATGTCTCTGGGAAATACACATTCTCCTTGCACCCAAAGATACTTGGAAAGGCGTAGGAGAGAAGCATCCTGCTAAGATTAAAATTGAAACTAAAACCTGGAGCAAAGCACTGATCCCAAACTAGACACTTGGACTTAATTGGTCCGGATGCGGCCCAAGCATCAAGACTGCCTTTATTCACCAGATGATGCTAATGGCAGCCAAGGTTGAGAAACCCTACAAAGATTCCTTAGATAATACTTACCATTTTAATGGAAAATTTAACCAGGAAGTCAGTGTATCACAGCATAGTAATTTACTAGATCTCTCAGAACAAAACATAGCCATAATTTACTACATTGCACCATAATGTTGACTTTGTCTCCCAAACTAGACTGGAGGCTTCAGGAGGGTGCTTTATCTCCAGCTCCTAGGAGAGATCTCTAGACATGCAAAATGTAATAGAAGCATTTGCTTAATCATTGGACAGATGCTCAGAAAATATCACAATGTGTTTAAGCAGAAAGACTCAGACTTTATAGAAACATGTTTTCTACAATCCTCTAAAGCATTTATTTTCAAATTCTAGTGTCCATGAGAATCTTATTAAATATGTAGGTTCCTAATCCTCCCCTAGAACCTAGTGTCAGACCAAGAAAATTCAGTTCATTTCAGCAATAACTTCCTATGAATTCCTCCAGTGCCTAGTACAACCCAGGAATGAAACAACCAAATGGCACGACCTGTACATCTGAGATGATAATCCACAGCCAGCTAAATACAGGTAAAAAAAGGGCTTCTTTCATCTAAGTTCTTGAAGCCAAAGCTAGATCAGAGGTTAATGGTACCAAGGACATAAACGAGTTGTGTAGGTCATGACAACGCAACACACAGAGAAAGCTTCTCTTGCTGATTTAAGATAAATAGTGGAGAGTCTGTGGACTGAATATTTTGGATGCTGTGTGGGATCCTTGGCAGTCAGAGGCAGTGTTTCTGGCTGAGAGCTATACTTTCTACGCAGTGAAGGGAATCCAGATGAGTTCCCTTCTAGGGTGCATTGTGGAGCTCTAATTGAGGCTGCATTTCTTGTTGTCTTGAGACTCTGCAAGAGCCAAATTTCAGGAAAATCAAGAAAGCAAGTAATCTTATCTTATCAGAAGAGATGGGGCAAAATACACTGTGGCCTAAAGTTCCAGTATCATTGCAAAACAGAAAGGTTCTTGCTTACAGTATGACCCAGGATTTTAAAAGTTTTACCTTCTTCCGAGTCACCAGCTTAGAACTTAACGATGCCTTTATAAGGACTCCATTCAAATCCTGGTCTATCTATATATTTGCTGTGTGACCTTGGGTGAGTTACTTAACCTCTCTGAATCTCAGTTTACTCATTTTTATCACAGGGAAACTACTGGCTACCTCATAGTGTTATTGTGAGGATGAAATATTATGTACCAAGTACGGTGTTGATGCATGTTAGCTGATAATAATTATTATCATTACTATTATTTTTCTTCCTTGCCTCCCTCTGGTTCTAGGCAAAGTGAAGTGCTTCATGTCCAGTTGTCCAGATACAATCCCTTCGCTTATCCTCTATTGTTTTATTTGAAGCTCTCATCTATTTTCTCTATCCTTCTTTGTACAGAGGACCACCCAGAATCAGCCCAGATGAAAGCTTTAGGTTAGCTTCTGTAACAAATAAACCCCTACATTTTAACAGCTTAACACCTTAAAAGCTGATTTCTCATATAACAGTCCAAAGCTGGTGTTACTGATGGGTCGGGAGTTTTACTCAATGATTGGTAATTAGAGGACCTGCTCCCTCCATCGGTAGTTCACCATCCCCAAGGCCTCTCAGGGGATTCTGCCCCCAACTGCAGACAGGGAAATGGGGAAAGAAGAATTTCAGCCTGTATCTTAAAAGCCCTACGCAGAAGTGAGTCCCCTCCCTGCCAGTCTGGTTCCGTGGATGAGAGGTATCATGTGGCCACAGCAGAAGGGGAGTAGAAAACAGTCACTGGCTGAGCAGTTTCCCCCCAGCAACAGCTCCATATCATGCAAGAACACAAACTTTTGGTGAATTATTATCCATCTCCACCAAAAAGCTTTTATGTAATATGCACAAAGGTGAGGCCTGGACACCTGCACTGACAGGAACGTTAGAGATCTCCTGCAGTGCACTACAAACACAGACATGCGTCAAACACCCCGGAATGGTCAGCCAGCCAGTGTGAGACCACTGTGAGAAATGTCTGTTAGAGAAGTTTTCCTTCCGTGGTCCTAGTTGAGCCATCTGTTGTAGCACAGAAGAAATGTATGCATGTACTTCATCAGACATCAAATGAAATAAATGTAGCTGACTATATAGTTCTTTTTTCCCAGTAAATGTCCATAGCTCTTCAAATGTTCTTAATATACCATGGTTTTCAGACTCTTCACCATCATGTCTTCTTGTCTCCACTGCAAGCGCATCATTTGTCATGGTCCCTAAAGTATTTGACCCCTGAGAGATGAATACAATATTCCAGACACATGACTGGATACCCCATATGGAATCATCTTCTCTAAATTATACTAACCAGACTCGGTTCTTCCTTCACCTTTGGTTTCTTCTTTCTCCTACATTTTAATTCCTCTAGTCACACTTCCTTAACCAATGGATATCTTTAGCTTCAATTTGTCTGTTCCCTTTGTCTTTTATATTCCTGCCAGTCACTTTCTGGCCCATCCCCAAATTAGCATTCTTGCATCAAACATGCAAGGGCTGTTCAGAAAGTACATTTACAAGGTGTTTTTCTGAAACTGATTTTAAGAGATGGCAACTAATCCCTGCAAGTATTTAAACAGCAGCTGATTGCTACTTTTCCTGCATAATCCAATAGGTTCACACGTTTGTTATACCACAAGACTGACTTTTTCTATGCCAGCTGAGTAAATTGCAGGGTCCTTGGTTATTAAATCAACTTCATATCACATCAGTGAACACAAACTTTATTGAGTTCCAGGCTTGTTGCAAATAATGTCTCCAAGAGACAGAATGAATTTTGCTTGAAACTGGGGCACGGTGACTTTTCCACGTCTTCGAGTATTGATTTGTTCAGTGATTTGCCCTCTGTGTATTTGCGGGTCCTCGGATTACACCGCTGTGCTTCCCTGCTGCTCCACTTGCTCTCCAGGACTGGGCATGTCGTTCTGATACACTTTCAATTAAAAATGTTCTTGCCATAAATTTAAACAAGTTGACCATGAAATTCTGCAGCAGAAACCGCTTTTTTTTTTTCATAAAAAAATGGAAACACATGTTTATAAAAGAACATTTAATGACATGGAAAAATATTCAAGATATATTGGTAGAGGAAAAAAAAGCAGATTTCTAAAATACAAACACAATATGAATCCATATTTGAAAAACAGAATATAGTGTGTGTGTGTGTGTGTGTGTGTGTGTGTGTGTGTGTGTGTGCATATGCTTGCACAGGAAAATTCTAGAAGGATATTCACCAAAGTATTAGCAGATATTCTTTGGGTGGCGAGTTTTCTAAAGATAATTTCTTTTTCCTTAGCTATATTTGTGATATCTTCTATAATGACATTTTTTTATATTCAGAATCCACATCACTATCTCTCTTCTTGTGTGCCATTGGTGCCTAAAGACACATTGTTTTGGACTGAACGTTTGTGTCCCCCACCCCCAAATTTATATGTTGAAGCCCCAACCCCCCAGTGTGGCTGTATTTGTAGTAAGGCCTTTACAGAGATAATTAAGGTGAAATGAAATCTTAAGCATGGCACCCTGATCTGATAGGATTAGTGTCCTTTAACAGAGACAGGAAAGAGTACTTTCTCCCTCCTTCTCCTTCTTCCTCTCCCACTCTCTTTCCCCTTCCTCCTTCTATCATATGAGAACACAGCAAGAAGGTGGCTGGCTCCAAGCAAGGGGGAAAGTCCTCACCAGACACCAAATCCACAGGCACTTTGGTCTTGGACTTCCCAGCGTCCACAACTGTGAGAAAACAAATTTCAGCTATTTAAGCCATACAGCATTTTGTTATGGCAGCCTGAGCTACTGATACGAACGTCATGGTGCAACCAATTCATTTTCATCCTCACACATAAATATTTAACTTCATAGCTAATTTCTTAAGCAATCACAGCACTTTGATATTCCTCACCCATTGTTATCAAGATGTGAAAGAAGCAATACTCTTCCACACACACAAGTGAATTCCAAATGTTCCTGAACTACTTTTCTTTCCAAGCCTTTTGATTCTTCTCTATAGCCAGCTGATGACTCTTCGGGGTCCTAGCGGTTCATACATGGTCAGTCAAGAATTCAAGAGAAAAGGGATTTAGCAAGCATAGACAGAACTGATGACAAGGGAGGATGGGGCTGGCAGGAGAGATTTTTTGTTGTGTAACTAACTGCTGGTAGAGGTAGAAATCAAAAAGGCAGGTGGAAATAAAGAAAGGAGTGCAGAAGGGTCTTGAGTACATCTGAATTTATGAAACCCAAAGATATTTGCTATAGGCCCAGAATGTAAATTCAAATTAAATTAAGCTCAATCACTCAAAGCAAAACCTCCTCCTACATGATCTCTCATTGACCTCAAAGGTAGAATTAGGCTACAGCAAAGAGGTCACGAGATGTGCCTGAAGCTGTGCTTAGAGTCAACAGAGTAGAATTAAAGTTCTGAAATCCTGGAGCTTGTGACCCCAGAGGACAGAGTGGACAGTCTCCCCCACCCCAATCCCTCTGAAGGCTCGTTGTAAGGAGCGTCACTGGGTGTGTTCCCCAGTCCAAGGACTCCAGATGTATCTGTGGAAACAAAGCTTGCTACAGAGCATACCTCCCCCCTGCCTCCCTCCCTCCCTCCCATTTCAGGAACACATTTCAAAATGCCACTTTATTAGCAGCTAAACAAAAACACCTCTTCGACAGGGATGAGGGAGCATGGCGTAAACATGTCACCCCCACCTATTGTTCTGCGGAGTTGAAATTCTCCTATGACTGATTATAAAAGGCAGTTATAGAGGAAACTGTTTGAGTCTGCAGAATTAAAAACAAACAGTGAGGCATTCAATGACGAACAGATCTGATGGATTAAAATGCACCGAAGAAAGACATCTCAGGCGATGCCTGAATAGGCCAAGTCAGAACGAGAGGAAATTCGGCCTGCAATTTCCAATCAAGAGAAAACTGGCAAAGCAACAGAATTTGAGGCTCCCTCAGATTTACACTTTATCTGCTAATTAGCATTAACATGCGCGGTAGAGGTATCTCACCAGCTTGTGGCACAATAAAAAACGAAATGTGTTATCACCACAGAATGTGTAATTACTTTAAGCGCTGGCTGAAAATTGCAGGGTACTTCATTTCAGAATTTGTATATATTTATTGTTAGAGATAAACTTGTTGAAGTATATCTAATCTAATTTTATGTTATAATTCCTGTTTAAGATAATTTTAGTGTCAGCAAGCCAAGGACTGAAGTAAATACTGCCATAAATTGTAATACATTAAAATACCAGAGCATTACATCCATTCGGCCGTGACTTGATTCGCTTATTGTTTAAAGACAAAAAAAAAAAAAAAAAAATCTCAGATTACATCAAAACTAGAAATATACCCTGTGGAGTGGCTTCTTTCTACCCATGTCAGGTCAGGCAGTCGATGGAGTCTGCCAACTTGAGACTCCCCTGTCTCAGCTCCTTGGAAATGTGAATCACTGTTAAAAGAATTGTAGATTTCCGTTTCCCTTACGTAGAATTTATTATTTTTGTAAGATCTCTTTAAATTGCCCTGTACCTCCCCACAAGGGAAATGCATTAGGACAGATTATTTGGCTTTAAATCATAACTAGGTTAATATTTGTTTTAAGTTTGAGTTAAGACCTAGTTTAAATTCCTCCTTAAATTGTTAAACAAGACAATTTGGGGCTATGAAAAGGAAACTATAGCATGTTTTTCAGTAATACGATATTATGGCAGAGGCTACCAAATCATGCAAAAGCAATTTCTTATTTTCCTACTAAATAGAGGATTATAGCTAAAGCATTGCCTGCATACAGACTGTTCATTTTTGAGCAGCATTCTGTCGAGCCTGCTATACTTGGAAAGACATGGAGATAACACTGCCTCCGAGAAGGGAATGCTGCATCTAACACTATTTCTGTTCAAGAACCAGCAATTTCTCTGCCTTTTTACGCCCTTGTTTCTCCAGGAGAAGAAAAAAAAGGGGAGAACAGAGAGGTGGGGAGCTATATATACAAGGTTGTATTGTTCACACAGTCAATGCTTTTATTCATATAGTTTGTATTTATAAGATATAAAAAAAAAAAAACCTTTGCAAATTTTCTCTTGGTCGTCTACCTGCCATTCCCTTGAGGGAGGCACTGAATTTAAGGATCCCATGGGATATATCTTACTATGACTCTTTCAGAAAGAGCCCTAGAATTTTAATGTCAGCCTACTAATGGTCTCCCTGTTGTGTGAAACATGGCGGGAGCTAATGAGGCCTTGAATGACTCAACCCATCTCATAGCACTGATGTATTTATTGGTTCTCCAAGAGCCTTTCTACATGTTGCAATAACTAAAGCATATAGATTGGAAGTTCTTGAAACTGAAATTCTCTGCCTGGGAGGCAACTTCTGGCATATTCAAAACACAACTGGATTTTCCTTTTTATGGCTGCCTTTTAACTTGGGAAATTGATATTTTATATTTAATGATTCCTAGTGATAGCTTTGTACCAAGCTCAGCATATTAAACATGGGCCAGTATGTAAACAAAATCCAAGCTGCCCTGTGTTGTAATGGGAATGGACAGAATTGAGGTATTCCTTGGGGCCAAGGGAACAGGGGTAGGGCCAGAAGCAGCAATTCACATGGTTCTTCCCTAGTGGCCAAAAGCACTGAATGGAAGTGTTGTCCCTGTGCTCTGGAAAGGACCGGTTAACTATTTATAAGATGCTGCCTCCAGGCACCTGGGTGGCTCAGTCCTTAAGCATCTGACTTCAGCTCAGTCATGATCTCATGACTGAGTTCAAGTCCCACATGAGGTTAGCTTGAGCCCCACTTCAGGTGAGCATGAGCCCCACTCTGGGCAAAAAAACCATAAGCCCCACTTCTCTTCTCTCTCTGTCTCTCTGTCTCTCTCTCTCTGTCTCCCTCTGCCCCACCTGGGATTCTCTCTCATTCTCTACCGATTCTCTCTCTCTCTCACTCACTTGCACCCTCTCTCTCTCAAAAAAAAAAAAAAATGGTGCTGTCTCCAATTCCTTCTATGGTTTTCAGAAGGTTGGGGAAGGAGGGGACCTTTCTTCCCAGGCCTCATTCATTGCCTATTGTGCACCTGCTACCAGATCCCCTTCCCTTGAAGCAGCCATCCTCATTTCTGAAGATGTTTCATCTCCAAAGACTTGTGATTCCCCCTCTACTCTGACTGCATGTGGAAAGTATTTTGGAATCTTGCCAAATGAAAGCAACTAAAGACAATCGGAAGTTACAATTGTCCATACCATGTGAAAATGAACTCTCTCCCCCAACCAACAGCTTTGACAAGGTGTTAACTTGAGTGTGTTGACCTGATGCTGATACATAATTTTAAGGCCTTTTCTAGGTATGCATTCAGATGAAAAATTATTTCCAAAGTAAGACTTTCCCTGTGTGCAAGGGACGTGGCACAATTTTACAAGAAGCAGCATGAACCATTTGCAGTAACTAGTGCTTTTTTCATCCAGAATCTCACCTTCTATCTTGCACCCATGGCATGGCCTAGAAGCCTAACACCGAGCCTGTCTTAGCCAACCCAACATTAGTCTACAAAGCAGAACTAAAAAGACCAGGCAAATTCTGCCATCGGACACCTGCAGGCTTCCCTGCGACCACCCATTCTACAGACTCTCTAATGTAAACACCCACATGGCTTTTCTTCCCATTCATCCAAAGCAATGTCCACATTTTCATTTTCACTGCTAACTTTATTTATAATATTCTATTAGAGCAATTTGTAATAATTTGAAAAGTTACTTAAAATCCTTTCTGTAGGCCCTTCAAAGAATTCCATAAAGAAGCCTGACCCGACCCACTACACAAAGGTCAAACTTGAAGTTCAGTGATTTAGCAGTAAGGAAACAGAGGGCACACTCAAATAGGAAATTTAAGGAGAGTTTTTATAAAGGGACAAGACACAAAGGTGCAGGAAGAATCAATGTGAAGCCCACTATCTTAGCTATCAAACACTAAGAGCTATTGCCATCCTTGGACGTTTCCATGCACTCATCCAGAGCTATAGGAAAGTATATACACAGGAACTGTGGCCTGTGTATAGAGAAACAAGACTCTTGGTAGAGAGTCTTTGGTAGAGAAACAAGACTCTAACAACCCAGTAGGGAAGTGGCCAGAGAATTAACTTCCTGACCACACTCTTCTTCTGCCCTCTTCTCTCTTGCTACTGCCTCCATTGGCCAAATGCAAGTAAAAGTCAGAGGGCAGGGGAACCTTGTTGACGCCATTGATACAGGTCAGCCCTCCAGGGCACAGACCAAGTTGATCTGGAAGGGCAAACAGAGACTACCCAGACAAGTGGGTTACTCAGGTCATTTAACTTATCAAGAAATGCTTGATCTAAAACAGGCTTCTCATGAGTTCCTTTACTACTATAAAGCCCACCAGTAAAACAAATTTGTTACCACTTTCCACTTCTTATGGATTTTCATAATAGTCCTCAGAGACCAACAACTACTGTTAACTACCGTTGTCACCAACATCTTAAGAGAAACACACATTCCTGTTTTACATATGTCCAAACATGCCAAGTGGTCTTTAACTACCTTTTATCAAGAACTAGTTTTACAGGCTCTTAATTATTTCCTAATTATTTATATTTTCCTTTATGACAGTGCCTTGTTAACCACACATTAAAAGTTCTGAATCTTTGTGATTTCAGACATAATTAATTTTATCATCCTATGGATTTATTAATGGGACTTATTTTCTCACTTTCTCTCTCTTCTATTTCTTTCCTGCTTTGTTTGTAAGATCTCCTTTCCCCTACATTGATCCTTTGCTATATGATTAACTAACTCCCCCATCCTCTCCCTTTCCCTGGCAACCTAGGTTAGATCTATCATAGACCATGTTTTTCTACTCTTAATATTCCTTTAGTGGCTTTACTGAGAAGATATTTCTGCAATCGAAGCATCAACATGTCTCCTCTGCTGCGTCGTTAGCTTAGTCTTTAGGCTAAGATTCAGGAATATGCTATTGATTCTATCTGTAATTTTTAGCCTCATGTTGTATATGTTGAGCAACCTCACTCAAACTCACCTGAATCTGCTCTTTGGCCTATATTTCTACATTTGAAGGGTTAATATTCTTAGTGACTTAAAGTAATTCTGATTTCCTCACTGGCAATCCTTTATTCAATAAAATGGATAATTTAAGTTGCAATAATACACTTTTTTTTTTCTATAGTACATGATAAAACTATTTTAAGTTTAGGTGAAAAAGAATGTGACCAATAACTATTTTAATTTTCTCTAGAATTGGACTTGGTACAAAAACAAAAATAAAAACCATTATGACAACCAGTGTGGTAGGAAAGTGGGAAAAGTCTGGCTTTGGAGTCACATAGCCCTAGGCTTGAGACCCCACTCTTTGGCTAGTACTGATCACCTTTCTTTACTATAACCTTATTGTAAGAATACCCCTTGGTGGGAAATTTTTCTGTTTATTGTATAGGATAATGAGGGTGAAATGTCTGAGATGGAATACCTAACAGAGATCAGTAACTTCTTCCTCTAGCTCCTTCTCCCTGTCTCTTATGCCCCATGTTATTTTTAGTGGACATCCGCTCCAGACCAAGTCCTCTGCCAGGTGTTTCCCATCCTTTGCCTTCTATGCAGTTCTAGCCCTTTCTTTTACTATCTCTATTTGTTCTTACTTGTCTTTTTCCCTCTCATGCCTGTCAGAGCTGAGTAAGTTGAAGACCTGTAGGCCAGTCAACTAATGTAAACATGTGAATCAAGCAGGAATAAGATAAGAGTGAGTGATAAAGATTGTGGAAAACTAGGGAATGTTTGTTCTGTCTACAAACCCTCAAAACACAATACACAGACACTATTTGCCAAGCAAAACACATCAGCAGGTTGGATTTGACTTTGGAGCAGCCATTTTGTGTACTGGCCCTCCAAAGGGGCCCATAGATGGTCACCGTTCCCAAATCTCAGGTATCTCCGTGCTGCTGACACCTGAGCTAAAGTTGTAATTATGAGCAGCCTTCTGATAAAACTCTTTTCTGAAAGCATTCACACATGATATATAAGAAATCATGGACCACTTTGCAGATATACAGATGTAATAATCAAGGTTTATATGCCTTTTTGCCTTCACCAAAAAAGCTGTAGTTATAGCCAAAGATTTTCCCAGATACATATAACTGTATTTTCGAAAGTTGAGGAAGCAAGCTGAATCTCTCAAGAAGCAGACCCACACCAGACGGCTATTTAGTGTCCATTCCAAGTACCTCTATAGGATGTCAACATAGCTGTGACAACAATTCCATGAGGTAAGAATTGCAATTATTATTATGTCTCTTTCACCTGGGATCCAAAAGTTCTGACCTGGGTTCATGATCAAATTTTTCATAAGCAGGTCTTGCACAGTGCCTGGCAGTGGTAATCATACTAATTAAATCTGAGTAAATAAAGTCAAAGAATCATTAGAGATCTCCCTCCAAAGGAGACATCGGGTTCTTGGATAAATGGATTTAGAGTGTGGTCACTAGAAACAGGTCAGTTTCTTGCTCAGAGATTCAGTGCACTCTGGAATGTCAGGAAATGATGTCAGGCTCTATAAGCAACATCTATAATCACAAACCCAGAGCCAGACTCTCACATGTGTGCCATGTGGAAAGGAATGTGGATCCTACACCTGTGCTGTTTGCTTTTTTTTCAGGCAAATATGCAAACTGATAACAAGACCATCTGCTTCTTCATCCTCAGATATAAAAGATGGCTACACATGCAGAGAACTAATCATTTTACTCCCTCTTAACTGCCTGTATGATTTCATAAATATCTTTATTCAGTTCATTTTAATAACTATTGCTTTAGAATTTTCTGATTCTCAGCTTTGTTGATATATTCTTAACTTCCCAAGAATGAAAAACTATCAAGTTTCTTCAATTACCATATCAGCAACAACAAAACTGCTTTCTTAGAATTGAAATCCAAATTTCTATCTTTCCAGCCTGATGCTTTCCAGGAATTATGGGGCCTAATATTTGAAAGTTGCATATGAAAACAGATGAAAAAAAAGGATGAATTGAGGATTTCTGACAAAGTAATAGAAACCCGAGAGAGAAAACCTTGCTGCTACCTCAGCTCGCTTCACTTTTTCACTTGGGTTTTTCCTGTTTGTGATGGCTCCAATTCTAGCTACAATTCCTGGGACCCTAAGTCAATATGGCTGCAGCTATCAGCACAGCTGATGTCTCTGACCTTCTGCTTATCCCCAGCCAGTCATGGTATAAGAAATCCCCTTTCCTATTAGTTTCAGCAAGACTATCTTGGACTCTTTCAAAAGGGGCTCTTAGCAGGAAACCAAGAGTAAAGAAAACAAATAGAAAAGTATAGACCTCAAAACATTTGCAGAGCCCATGAGTATTATCCCAAAGTAAGCCTGTTATAGACAAGTGCAGCTAGTGCAGCAGATAAGATCCCAACACCACCTGTAGTTTTTCCCCATCGCCACCCTATCTCTCAGAGTCTGAGATGCAGAAAAGAAATAGTGTACTGGAATCCTGTAAACTACCCAGCCACGTTAGCTGTGGCTGGGTTTTGGTTAAGCCAGGTTAAGAGATTTTATGTTTTCCTTTGCCTTTTTTCACTTAGTTTCCAAGGCCATACTACATAGAAAATAAATGTAAACTTACCTTTGTTAAAATAAAAGAGAAAGGAGTTCTTGATACAGAAAACAGGAGCATAGGAACTGTCTAGAATGGTGGTCTCCAGAATGGATCCATTCACCTTAGGGGGTGATGCACTAAGAAAACATTAGAACATGTATGTTTATTTTATCTTTTTCTTTTAAAATATGTGTTAGCTTTTACATAAGTAATCCAGTGGAATATGTATATAATGTTTAAATAAATGTGCAAGTGTCTGTTTGAAGATCCCTGCCCACAAAGAATACTGTAATGGCAGCTTCCATGGCAACTCAGGATCTGGGAAAAATCGGGTGGGGCTAGAGCAGATCAGAAGTGAAAACCCAGGCAGGAATGAGCCAAAACACCTGATAGACTGATCAATTCCTTTCTGGTGTTTCCCGTATACCACAGTTTTGGCTTTCTGTATAATATCGTGTTAAGTGACCAGACTTTGCAGCCAAACAGACCCCCCTCTGCTTTCTGTATAAATTTGGGCAAGTTCCACAACTTTTTGCACTTCAATTTTGTGTCTGTAAAATGGGATTCTTGGTACTTACATCATATGGGTTATTGTAAAGATTAAATGATATTATGTATAGAAAATACTTCACGTATTGCTTAAAATGTAGTGATCTCTCAATAAACAGGGGCTATTATTACTTCTACTGTTCCTTGCATTAAAGCCCCCAAACCCATGGATCTAGGCAAGGGGAATTCCAAAATTTTGGCTTGAGATTTACAGGGTATTAATTTCTTACTTCCTAAATAAGAGTAGGGGACTAGCCAGGGACATCTCTGCCTTCACATGAATTAACTATCTAACCCCTATGAGTTAAGTAATATTTTTGTTGAACTTATGACAACACTAAGACACAAAGAAGTTGAGTAGTACCTTTCAGAAGGGTAGATAGGTGCTTTGTGATGGAGCTGGGATCTGAACCCAGGCAATCCAGCTTGAGAGACTTGTCTACCTGCAGACTAAGGCTTTCTCAACCTTGGTACTATTGCTATTTAGGGCTTGCTAATTCTTTGTTGCGGGGTGGGGGGGTAGGTTGTAGGATGTTTAGCAGCACCCCTGCCCTCTGCCCACTTGATGCCATTAGCACCCCCTCCTTAGTCGTGACAATCAAAAACGTCTTCACACGCTGCCAAATGTCCCCTTGGAGGAAAAATCACCCCTGGTTGATCTCCGTGCACCACACCAACTAACCCTTTTATTATTCTAAAGATTATTCTGTTAACTGAGAGTTAGGCAATATTTTACTCATTTTACTCACCACAAAACTAAGGCACAAAGTTCATTCTTGTTCTTAACCATGACTCTACAGAATTGCTTGGGGAGTTTTTAGTCTAATTCCCAGACTTCATTCAAAGTTACTTGGATCTGGATCTCTGGGGCAGTTACAGAAGGGGGAGGGAGGAGACCCAGGCACCCGTGTTTTTTTTGTTTTTTTTTTTGTTTTTTTTTAACATTTATTTATTTTTGAGACAGAGAGAGAGGCACCCGTGTTTTTAAAGCCACCCCCGCCCCAGCCGATTCTAGTGAGCAGCCAATGTTTAGGAACAAAGCTCTAGTCATTCTTTTAAGAATCAACTCACAGAAGTATTTATTTGCTATGTAATTAGGAATCTAACTCTCTAATTACAGTACACCTGTACTGTGCCCTTTTTCCTTGAATCCTCTCCTTAAAACGCTCCTACTCTGGGTCTCCCTCTCCAGTCACCTAGCTTGAACATTTCCTTTCTCCACCACACACCCCTCCCATGCATACGCTTCCCTGTTTTTTTCACGATGATCCTTCTGAAATGCTCTGCCCTTGTTTTTTCGTCCCCAGACTCTACCACTATCACCCTTCCTCTGACTTCAGCTGAAGTCAGCTTAGACATCATCCTTTTTGGAAAACAGCTTTGATTTACCCACTGACTTTCGTCTTCTATATCACTCTAAAAAGCCCTAGGACAGCCCATATCCATATTATGTTGTCATCTTTGATATTTCTCAGTCTCTCCTCAACCTCCTTGCTTCTACCATCAAAGCTCCCAGATGGATCTCCAAAAGGGCTAGATCCATATCCTTTGTCTCTGAACCCCCAGCACTTACCTGCCTCTCATATCTTACAAACAGCTTAATGAAGGTTTGCTGAGTGAGTGAATGAGTTACCTTCATCTTCTTCCCAGTCTTCACCAATCCGTGTGGATTACCGATCCACCCTTTTGCTGGTTTCTCCCTGCGCATTTCATCCCTGCCAAACCTTCTTCCTAGTTCTGAGCCATCTGTTCACTGGTAAGAGTGGCGGCTGACCTGTTTTCACTCCATAGGACTCAGGAGCAGAGCCAGGCAGCTGTGGCTGGAACTCATCTCTGGCTTTGAAACCTAAATGAAGCTATCATCGGCAAGCTCCAAGTTGTGGTGAGCCTTGTTCATGCCCCGAATCATCTCCTGTCTTCACCACAGTTCCGGGCTTGCACATTATAATACAAGAGTGTTAGTGAAACTGCCATGTTCTCTCTGTACTCCATAACCGAGGGCAACCCAATTTGTTTCCTATAATGAAGCTGTGCCACCTACCTATTGGCTTTACTCTGTAGAAAAGTAATTTCCTTCTGCAAGATCCTTATCATTCAGAGGATTTTTTAAAATGCACTAGTAATGTGTGGGAAAACACTCAACCCAAGTATTTTTCTTCTTGTAATCCATTCTTAGGGCAAAGTGCAGCATGTAGAACATCTGTGCAAAGGAGGAACTCACCCATATGAAGAAACTCCTTGTAAGTTCTGAAGCCAGGGATGGTGTAGGGGACCTAGTCACGTCAGTCGAGTGGACAGCAAGTGCCATCTCCCAGACTCCCCTCCACTGCTAGTCTGACCATGGCGCCTGACCAGATGACTCTAAAACTGGACAAGGATTGATCCAAACTAACGTGGGGCTCTGAGGATGGCTGATTCCTAAATCTTGCTTGGTTAGGAACCCCTCACAAACCTGTTTCTAGAATAGTCCTCCTCAACCTCTAATGTTCACAAATCTTGATAAGGGGTCCCTGAGTTCATAACACTTCAATCCTCAAAAAATAGTGATTTCTCCCCATGTGGAGAAAAACTGTACTTCAGACTTATCAAGTATCATGTTGATCATAATCTGTTCATATTCTTTAACAGATATGTTATAAAGAAATCAGAACTAAAATTACCACTTATCACCAAAGGTAGAATTATTCTAGCTAACATTTTTGGTGCAATTTATAATTCTAATAATGCTTGTTTCATTGGTCACCCGTTGGACTAAAGAAGAGACTTTTGTCAAAAGGAAGTGATGAAGTTAGTGACTTTTAAATAAGGTAACATTTACAAGAAAGAACAAAAGATTCAATCATGAATAAAACCCTTCAAGTTTTTTTACTGTTTAAATGGAAACTATTCTGTGAAGATTAGATAAACAAATGCTTTAGTAAAATCAACAATGAGTAATATATCAAATGAATGTTTCTTCACTTTGTAGAGAAGTCACAAAAGCTGCTCTATCAGATAACTGCGAAATTCATCCCCGACTCTTCCCAAAGTTAATAAACTATAAGCTGCTAGGTATTTCAAAACTATAAACTAAGGAACCAAAGTGACTATTTCTATCTTTTATGTATTTGTTCCTTGGGCTCCCTTCTTCTCTAACGCATGATTGTTTCGGTCATCTTGAACACATTTCAATGTTTTTTTTTTTAACCCACAGAGATAACTAGCTACTTTTGTAGAGATTTGTTCAAGAATAAACATTAGCTGGCATTGCAATACTGCTCTTATAGTATATTATGCATACTACTACTTGCCAGAATAAAGTTTCAGTTTTACACGTACATTTATAGATATACACATATGTGTGTCTATATACAGACAAGTAGAATTTTATATAGAGAGACTCTGTGTATATGAAAATGAGACCTTTATTTGATTGTGTAATGTGCCAAAATATTAAAATTAGATAATTCAGCCAAGTTCTTCATGGTTTTGCTTGAAAAATCCCTTTTAAAATTCATGCAAAGTTGATTCACTTTCTTGAGACTCTCAAAAGAATCATGGATCCGTCTCAGTTTCACAACTAGTCTATTTGATCCTTAAGAATAGAGGAAGAAAAAGAATGAAGAGGAGGAGGAGGGAGAGAGAGGTGGAGGAGAGAATTGGGGCAGGGAAGGGAGGAAAATGAGCCACAGAAGGAAAAAGAAGTAGCAACTAATCAGTGTAAATTTACAGTAGAAGGAAATTACTTCTTAACAGTTATGATTCTTTTTTTTTTTTTTTTGAGAGAGAGAGACAGAGAAAGAGAGTGTAAGTGGGGGAGAGGGGCAGAAGGAGAGAGAGAGAGAGAGACAGAGACAGAGAGAGAGAGAGAGGGAGAGAGAGAGAGAATCTTAAGAAGGCACCACCCTGGGATCATGATCTGAGCTGAAATCCAGAGTCGGTCGTTCAACTGACAGAGGCACCCAGGTGCAACTTATTCTCCTCTTTGATCAGAGAAGTGGGGATCAGATTTTTCTGGTTCCCTAAAATTCTCCCAACTTCCTAACACAAACCTTATCTGAAGGAACTAATATAAGTCATGAAAATGAGACTAGATGGATTAAATCCCTAGAAAACGCACTCATTCTGCCGGCATATCACCCATTGAAAACTTCCCTGGTCCCTGCTGCTCCTCGTTCCTCTCCAAACTTTTGTCATATACCTTCACCTGGTTTATGATGTTCCATCTTAGCAGATATAAACTGTTTATATATATGTTACTCCAATGGGACTAAAGATAACAGTCCTACAGGTAAAAATCTGGGTCAGGCCAGCTTTATAAAAAAACTTAAGACAGTATCTGCCTCCTTGCAGGAGCTAAATGTATGCCTACTGCATTAAGAAATTAATATTGGAAGAAACCTGGAAATGCAGCTGACGTCCATGTCTTCAGATGGCATGATTTATTGCCAACATCCATTGCCATCAGCAGCTGAGTTCTGGACACTGAAAGGCGAGCCAAGGATTGGTCATCGTTTCAATGCTGACTAACACATTTTCAGAACAGTTGAGACTGTCCTATTATTTAATCACAATGTCCTTCCTCATTCTAGTATCTCCATAAATTTGATTTCACCTGCCCCAAATAAATTACAGCAGGAAAGAGCGTTGTCATGAGATCAGCCACTAGAATAAAAAAAACTATTGTGCTACAAGAGAGCGCAATGTACAGAGAGCATTCATCTACTCACTCATTCATTCCATTGGATTTTCTTCTATTCACTCATTTCTTTATTTCTTCATTTCTTTTTCTAATAATCAGATACACAGAATTGCATTAATCTTAATCTTCAGTTCACACATGCCATCATCCTTGTTTCATGCAAGACTCTATTTCATCTTCTTTTATTATTGGTTTATTCTAACCATACACAAATTCCCTTGATCCCAACACCCAACTACAGAACTAGACCATGAATAATAACTTACATTTAAGTATCCTCTCCCTATTTTATTCCCCTTCTCTCCCGTGTGAGGAAATCACTATCCAGAATTTATTATCCTTACTTTTTTTTTTAGTTTTATCTCAACTTACGTATCCTAAATGATACCTTAATTGTTATCTATTCAAAAAGTACTTCCGTTAATGTTTCCATGTCATAAAATAGCAATGATTTTGTTTTATAGAGATACTTAGAAGCTTTGGTCAATGTACACATGGCCATGGGCATGGTTCAGCAACCTCTGGGTGAAGGTTCCAGGCCTAGGGAGTACAAAACCACTCTGCACTTTGGCTGGTCCCTTGTCCCTATGCGGCAGCTTCATGTGTCCAGGAGCATGGTGGGACCAGCCTCTCTCACAGAAAGGACACTTCCCTCTGCTCTGTCATTGGCTGGTCCTTTCAGATGGATGACTTTTTTTTTTAAGTTTATTTATTTAAGTAATTTCTACACCCAATGTGGGGCTTGAACTCATGACCCTGATATCAAGAGTCACCTGCTCTTCTGACTGAGCCAGCCAGATACTCCTCAGGTAGATGAGTGTTAATGAGAGCTAAATAAACAGATTTGCCATGCAAATGCCTGGTCCATAATATCATACTCAGTCACTTTTACTTCCTTCCCTGTTCCCTTTTTTATATTATTGCTCTAGAAAGATGCTCCATGTGTGCTAGTATTTAACCTTACAACTTAAGGTAACTCATCATCCACAAAAGCAGAAGTGTTTCAGATGATATAAACAAATGCTTAAAGAAGGAATAATCCACTGTGGAGCTGTTGGTGATACCACACCACACTCTTCATCCTGTTTCTTTTCTTCTTGGATGCTGTCAGCTCAGTCCTGGCCAGGCTTCAGTGCCCATCTCAGGCTCCAATGGCTCAGGTCCCTGTTCTGTCTTGTCTCTCCTCCTGTCTGTGGTTCTACTTGAATAAACAGTACCTGAGAGTTGTAGCAAGAGTCAAGAAATGATTGGAGTCCAAACCATTTGAACAGAATTGTACTCCCCTGTATTTGTATCTCACTTTACACCTTTTCAGTGTCTTTCATAAACAGTACTTATTTGAATTTCACCAAAGTCTTTGTGACACGTGGATAGGTAAAATGTAAGCATCTTATAGAAGACGACCCTGAAGCCCAGAGCAGTGAAGACATTTGACCAAGGTCGCCCAGTGACAAGAATAGGTGGGATCTAGATTTACCAACGCCTATAGAAACACTTTCCTTCTACCCACCTCTTCTCTACCTGCCCCAGGCCCACACCCACAAACCAGTGATGGTCATCAACCTACAGCCTTCTCAGGGAGGACTGGAACTGTACCTTCCTTGTTCAGCTATTGTTCTCATAACATCTACAAGAGAAATGCTATGAGGCAAAACAATCCTTGAATAACTGTCTCGGTTTATTTGCAATTTCAGTCCTGGCTCTTTTACATTGCATTATATAAAGGCATCTTAAAGACACACTGCTGAGTTTATTTTTAAATGTCTTTATAGACACTTTCTTTAAAATAGAACACTTCCTTACGTCGTCCTTAACTGTGTCAGTCTTCCCATCGTCACCTTTATTATTTGAAAGCCCTTCGTCAAAGTGATGTTAATAAACAGTCCTGAGAGACAGTTTAGAGCCATCTATTCCTCTAGAATCAAAGGAAATCAAATTTATTCTATTAATCCAGCCTGTGGGGGTTAATGGAGTCCCTTCATTCATCTTATCACAACTAGAAAGACTCACGGTGCCCCCATGCACAGATAACAAAACCACTTTCTCAGCTTCACCTCAGACCTGATCCCTCTTCCCACCACTGTCATTTTTTGGTTCATAGAGCCTTTCACCAAGAACAGTCCTCCTTGATTATTCTCCGTAATTCATAACTAATCACTGGCACTGTACAAAGGAATGAAATATAAAGATTCATTGGAAAACATGGGATATTATGTACCATTATATTTCTGTACCTTGAACATCATCAACTTTCTGGATTGATTTCATTTGGGTTTCCATTTTTAATACTAGCATTGCATGTACAGGCGGCATAAAAATCTGTTGTTAAATGCAGCCTTAATCTGCACTCGCTAAACGCACAACCCACCCACAGCTGACTCAATCTAGGGCACTACCTAGGCCCACTGACATTCGGCTATCCTTCTGGCCTCCTCGGGTTGTGGAAGCCCCCACAAGGCACCTGCACGCTCCTAGATTCCCCAGGGCTCCAGGCTCCCGTGGGCCTGAGTAAATGGGGCAGGCGGGCGTGCCAAGCAGCCGGTTTTTATTCAGGCATTTGCCAGAAGGGAAATTGCTAAAATGTTTTAGGACCCCCTCAGGAGAATAAAAATGTCACACTGCCTTTAGCTTTTATCCCTCAGCTAAAAATCAATGTTTTCTAAAAGAGAGAAGCTTTTAATACTCTTGTAAGGGTTTTGCTTCAGATCCAGCTTATATTAATTAAGCACATACTTTTGGCAAGTGTTTTAAATAACTTCATTCCCATAACAATCAGGTATCAACCATCTTCACCTTACATTTGTGGAAACTGAGCCTGAGGGACTAAATGGCCCCTGAAGGTCACACAGCCTCAGGGGCAGAAGTGAAATTTGCACTTGGTTCCTGGAATTCTCTGTTTGATGTCCCATTTTATGTCACTGTGTCTCACCATATTCTGATCATACATCTCCAGCAGGAGAGAGTTTAGGCTAAATGAAATACGCTATGGCTGAGTCCTACATAGAACTGTCATGATTCACTTACTCATTCTTTCAGCAAATATTAATTGAGAAACTACTGTGCACCAGGCACTCCTTTAGGTGCCAAAGATATAGCGGAGATCAACACAGACACACTTCCTGCCCTCGAAGAGTCTGACGCCTACTGTGGGTCACAGACCACAAACAAGATATGAGAAGTAAAATGCAGAGCATGTTAGTGAGCAGTAAGTACTAAGGAGAAAACATAAAACATAAATTTGGGAAGTGAGATATGAAAGCCCATAGGTTGGTAGGGGTGGAAATTTTCAGCAGCATGGACAGGGAAGGCCTCCCAGAGAAAATAACTTTTTGAAATACTTTTTGGCATCTCAGTTACATTCAATTATTTCATTGGTATTTGCCTTTCAGGATTGTTGTAAGGAATCCCATAATTTCATTTCTGGGAGATACGTTGTAAGAATCAACCTGATAAGATTGATCAACTGTTCTATTATTTGCATATTAATTTTGCCCCAGCTGGTGACTTATGACATATCCAAGGACCAAAAACTATGGCTGTGCTTTGGACAGTTCTTGGCCATTGCAGAGAATGCAGAGTAGATAAGCATGAGTCTATGAATCAACCTTTCTACAGTCATACTCTGATGGCCCTGTTACCAACTTTCAGCATGTTACACAACTTTTTGGTGCATTAGAAAAGTCTGTAAAATAGAGACATTATCAGTACTCACCACATAGGACTGCTATGAGGGTTACGTGAGAGCAATCTTGGACAAGTCTGCACTCAGATGGGGGTGTGGTATGTCACTTACACACCTCATGTACATATACAAGTGTTAATTAGTGTGAGAGACATTACTCGTGATGACATATTCACCAGAAATAAAGAAGTAAAGATACCCATACGATCTTTTTTTTTTATTAAAGAACACTGATGTGAGTATGGATCTGGTGTGGCAAATATCCAGCACTAAGGAAATGTTTTTAATTTAAGGTGTGAATATAAAATAAAAAAGCAGAGTTTCTTTAAAAAGAATTTTGAAGGCAATTCCATAAGTATCTTGAAGCATAACTGACCTCAGATCAAGATGTTGAAAAATAACATGCATTGGGACACAGGTATTGTGTTGAGATGATTATTTTTCATTTGTAAAAAAAAAAAAAAGGCAAACCCATCAGTGGTAGGGACTGCATATGACCATCATCTGTGTATCCCTGGTCACCAGAGCAGACCCAGGAAGTGCCTGATGACAGCCAGTATCTGAGCATGGCAAGCCCACTCTTAGCTGTAGGTCTGTGGTTTCAGGCTCTGTTCCAGATTGCCCCAGGGCTTCACACGGATGCCTGGGGACTGTAACCGGACAGTTACAGGACCCTGAAAGCAGTCCTCCAGCATCCTGCCTGTGCTCCGACTACCCCTGCACCCCTACTTTCATTGATCTTATATACTGGATCCCAGGGCAGAATTTGTTATTTTTTTCCTTAAATCCCACTGCTTAAAAAAAAAAAAAAAAAAGTTTGAAATGTCTGAAAGCCATTATTTTATAACTAGCACATGGTTTTCATACTAGCATGCTTTCAGTACCCAACCCAGTACCTGGTCCACGATAGCTATTCCATGACTATTTGCTAAGTGACTGGATTACACTGGAAAACTAGGATAAACACACAAATGTAGCTAATGCAGAAATCAGCTCCATCCAATCTGAACCAGTACAAGCAGCTCTGGATTTAAATATTGTGCCAAAATAGACAAGATGGGTAAGGATAAGGATTTAGTAGATTTCGTTTACTTTTTAAATTACTGAATCCACTCCGAATTTTAAGATGAGAGCAGCAATGTAACAGCAGATGAACAGAGAATTAGTTAAAAGAGGAGAGAGAAATACAGACTCTGAATTCTGTCAAATCTAGCCTGAACTTCCCTATTAGCTGTGTGACATTGAACAAATGACTTAATCTTGCTAAGCCTCAGTCCAGTTGTAAAATGGGGATATTAACAGTATCTATTTTCTTGAGGTATTGTGCAGAAAAAAATAAGATACTCCACAGAAAGTTCCTAGTACAGTTTGAGGCACATAGAGAGCATTCAGTAAATGTTAGCTGCATACACACACACACACACACACACACACACACACACACAGATACATATACACACACATACTGTATGTGTATATACACACACACTATACATATATATGCTATGTATGTACACATTAAGTGGATATATGTGTATTTATATATGATTATTAAAATTTTGAGGCTGAGACATAAAAACAAATACACATGCTATATATATCTGCACTAAATGGATATACATAAACATATATATGTTTATTACAATTTTTAAACTAAGATATAAAAAAATCATATAATCCTGTGATTTTAGCATGTATTTATTAGCAGCAGAACCCCTCATTCAAATACATGGAAAAATCCCAAAGTATGGGTCCTCTGGCTAAATCAAGAGGTTAGAAAGACCATTTTCCCTCATCCACACGCATGTGCATATAACCACACATGCATGCGCTCACACATGCACACACATACGTACATGTATGCATGCACACACACATATACATATACACACTATGCCAACCCAACAAGCATCCTATGTCTTAATTTCTCTTACTATCACCCAACAAGACTCTAAGACTCTTTGGAAAAGATTGATAAAGTCTAACTCTCAGGGCACCTGAGTGGCTCAGTCAGTTAAGTGTCTGACTTCTGCTCAGGTCATGATCACATGGTTCAGGAGTTCAAGCCCCACATTAGGCTCTCTGCTGTCAGCACAGAGCCCTCTTTAGCTCCTTTGTCTGTCTGTCTCTCTCTCTCTCTCTCTCTCTCTCTCTCTCTCTCTCTCTCTCTCTCCCCCTCTCTCTGCCCCTCCCCTGCTTGCACTCTCTTTCTCAAAAATAAACTTTAAAAAAAATAACCTTATTTTTAAAAAGTAATAAAAATAGGGGCGCCTGGGTGGCGCAGTCGGTTAAGCGTCCGACTTCAGCCAGGTCACGATCTCGCGGTCCGTGAGTTCGAGCCCCGCGTCAGGCTCTGGGCTGATGGCTCAGAGCCTGGAGCCTGTTTCCGATTCTGTGTCTCCCTCTCTCTCTGACCCTCCCCCGTTCATGCTCTGTCTCTCTCTGTCCCAAAAATAAATAAACGTTGAAAAAAAAAAAAGTAAAAAAAAAAAAAAAGTAATAAAAATAAAGTCTAATTCTCTCATACGTCAACAGCATAAACAGACCCAGAAAAATGAAGGTCTGATGTCAATGGAATATCCAAAAATAACAGCCAGTATTTCTTGAGTACTAACTCGGCATCAGGTACCATGCTGAGCAGCTTACCTACATGACCATAATCTTTTCAACAGCTTTGTGAATTAAGGATTGTTATCATTACCATTACACACACACACACACACACACACACACACACACACACACACAGATTAAATAAACTGACCAAAGTCTTAATGCTAGTAAATGTAAAAGCCTGGATTTAGGTCAGGTTTGTATGATTCCAAAGCCTTAGCTCTATTATCTTCTGGAAACCTGATTCCCCATTTCATCAACTTTAGTCCTACCCTCATATTGTCCCAGAGCCTCTAGCTGATGTACTTCTTTTCATTTCAGAATATGAAACTCCATCTCTGATTCATAAAAGACTCAAGGCACATTTTCCATAGGTCTAATGTCCCCAACAGAGAATTTAAGTTGTATCTACCACAACAGCATCATTGGAGTCAACTTAATCCGCCTATGTTAAGCATGATGTTTAAAAAATTGTTTTTGGAGAAAACGAAGTGACAAGAGGGTTGCCTGAAGTTTTTAGCTTTCTCCTGGCCATTTTGGTTTTGTTCCAGAACAGCTCACTCTCTAAGAACCAACAGCACATTCCCCCAACTTGTAGAGAGGACTTCTGTGATCAAATCTGCAGTGAGTGGCCCCAGCAGTCTTGAAGATGGAGTCATCTGGTTGATTTCTGTGCGTGTTCCCTTTCTGTGAGCCCCAATAAAATAGGCATTTGCTACCATACTTAAAATTCATTACTGATCATGGAAGCCAACAAAGGCATAAGTTGATTTTAAAGCAAGAGTACCACTGTGATATTGGGTTTTCCTGAATGAATAACACTGTTGGCAATAGATCTCCTTGACTCTTTGTGTTTCATAACTCTTGCAGGCAGCTATGACAACTAATCATTTCAGTCATTCATTTATTAAGAATTTTAAGCACTTACTCTGTGCCAGGCACGAACAAGAAATAGAATATTAACTTTTTAAATAAAAATATTTTTATTACTTTAGTGTCTTCCAGGGTCCAGGTACTATGCTAAGTGCTTTTCAGACATTGTTTCATTTAACTCTCAAAACAGGGAGCTTGGAAATGTTATTACCCCTGGTTTACAGATGAGGAAACAGAGAATTATCAAATTAAGTTATTTTCTCCTAATCCCACAATGATGCAGTAACAGAGCTGGGAAACTTTGAGTTGGAATGGGATTTTTGGTGTTTACTGAATGACCTCAGTGACATAGGCCTCTTTAGGATTGTTGCTTTTGTTTGTTTTGTTTCTGTTTCTGGTTTGTTTTTTTTTTTGGGGGGGGGGACGGTTGAGATATAGTTAGAGATTTTGTCCTCCAAGAAGCTTTCAGTTTAATTTTGTAGAGTACTGGTTCTCAAGTGGGGAAATTTGCCTCCAAAGACCTTCAGCAATGTCTAAGACCACTTTTTATTTTCACAGTTGGGTTGGGGGAGATGTTGATTGCATCTGGTAGGTTGAATCCAGAGATGCTATTAAACATCCTACAATACAAAGGCCATCCCCACACAACAAATATTTGCCTGGTGCAAAATGTCAGTAGTGCTAACATTAAGAAATTTTAGATAAGATAAGACAACTTAGATGAGACAACTCATGAAAAACTAAAATCAATCCATAATGTACAATTATATTAAGGCACTGAGAGGAATCAAAAGGCTGGATTATGGAAAATGGTTCAAAGAGGAAAGCTTTAGAGAAAAAGATCTAGAATACAAGCTTCGTCTTTGGACCAACCTCTATTTAATTCCAAGTCTGCCCTTAACAAATCACATAACTGTGGCAGAGTCTCAATGTCCTCATCTTTAAATGGAAATAAAAATACTGATGTTACAGTAATATTATAATAATTGACACAAAGCCTACGTTGTCCCTATTACCCCAAAAGTGGTAGCCATTCTGAAAGATTTCACTTTTTTAAGTTACAGATGATGTCAAACTGCCTAAAACAATTGGACTGGGTTTAAAATAATGTGGTTATTTCAATGATGTTAATACTGTAACATGTCACTACATCATCTCCCCGGCTGGTTGTTGCACAAACCATCACATTCCTGGACATGACCAGAAAAGGAGTTAAGATTCCTGCTCTCTCACCAATGCTTTTGGCTCCTTCATGTTCTTGGTAAATAATTTCTATACACTGGATGTTTGTGTCCCTCCACCCCAGATTCATTTGTTAAAACCTAATTCTCAGCGGGATAATATTTGGATGTAGGGGGTGATTAGGTCATGAGGATGGAGCCCTCATCAATGGCATTAGCGCCCTTATTAGAGATGTGACAGTGCTCCCTGACCTACTTTCACCATGTGAGAATATAGTGAGAGGACAGCCCTCTGTGAACCAGGAAGCAGGCCTTCCCCAGACACTGAACGTGCCGGGGTCTTGATCTCTGACTTTCCACCTCCAGAGCTGTAAGAAATAAACACCTGCTATTTGTAAACCACCCAGCCATTCAGGGATTCTATCACAGCCCATGTAGAACAAGACACTAACTTCTCTATTTTAGGCCACTACACAATTCCTGAGGTGAACAATTCCAAGTATCCTCAGTGATTTAAAAAGTCAGTAACATACTGACAATTTTAATGGGCACACTGAAAGCTGACACATTTTTATGAAAACAATCTGTTCCTACCTGTCCTTCTCCTTTCTACCCTTTCCCTGAACCCATATGTGGTGCAGCATGTCCTTATACAAGCCAGGGGTCAAACTGCCCAACCGCCTCTAACAAGAAGATTTGTATCTTTAGAGGATCCACGAGAGTGAACCTGAAGCCAACAAGGATGAGCACAGAACTCTGGACAGATTCGGGCCCACATCAGTCTGAGTCCAAAGAGTGGGATGGGACCAGGTTCTGGGGCTCAGGATGGGGTTTAGGGGACCTAAAGTTCTGGCAGAAGCCAACAGGGTGATTACGCTAAGCCTCACTGGGGCCCAACAGGTCAACAGTCAACATTTCTTTTTCTGAGAACCTTGAAATAGTCCCACTTTCCTGAGGAAAAAAGAACTGCAATGTCTGGGAACTGCTTATGAATAACTTTGGAAATAGTCCCCCTAGGTCAGTCTAGTCTGACCACGCTCTCTGCTCATCCATAGATGGTGGCTGGCCCTTGATAAAGCAGTGGACGGGTTTCCATCACTCTCAGATGCCCACACACATGGCTCGGCAGGGCCTTGCTTCACCATAGCCTTGTACCGCCTCATCCATCACCAACATAGAACCTGCTTGGGCCAGGCTTCACACACAAGGCCCTACTCCTCTGCCCAGGCCTCTGCCCACTTGGCTTGAAGCACGTTTGGTCCCTTTGTATAAAACGCTTTCTGAGACTTGCCATTTCTATGTGCTACAACATTTCTATCATATCAAAAGTGGGTTTTGCCTCTCTTTCCATTGAAAAGGAAAATTTCCTACGTTACAAGTGCTCCTGACACAACCTCATTCTCTCATTGTCTACAGTGAAAAGAACAGTAAAATCAGAGAAGCAAGTTTCTCTCTAGGAATGAATGAGCTTGACCACATTACAACAGTTTTCTCCGTGAAGTGTAGAAAAATGTACCTACCTCAGAGGGTGGCTCTGAAGATTAACTAAAGCAGTGAAATAATATTTTTCAAGTTCCTTGCCTAATGTCTGGCGCTTTGAAGGCATTCAATAAACAGTGGCTGCAGTTGCTATTATTAGGATCATTATTGTGGTTGTTCAGTTTCCTTATCTGTAAAAGTGCATGTTCAATCATTCAATCAACACCAAACTACGCTCCAGCAATACAGTGACAAACAAGACAGACAAGGTTCTTGCTGTCATGGAAACTTCTTCCGACAGCAGAGACACAGACAATGATCAGGTGAATGAACGACATAATTTTAGAGAACGGGAATTGCTATGAAGAAAAACACAGCAGTGAATCGGAGAATGGCTGGTTGAAAGTGGGAAACTACTGTAAATTCTATAATCAGAGGCAGGTTTCCCTTACAACAACAACAAAAAACCTTTGTACTGAAAAGTGAAGAGCAAGAAGGATCAGCCAAAGAAAGAATGGGGGGCAGAGCGTTCCAGGCAGAGATAACAGCAAGCTCAAAGTTCCTGCAGTAAGAACACACTTGAAGAGTTAGAGACAGGAAAGAATGTGAGTGCGACTGCAGAACAGTGAGGAAGGGGGAGAGTGGCTGAGATAAAGTCAGAGGAGCAGGAGAGAAGTCCTACAGACTAGGCTAGTAGACCATGGCAAGGAACTTGGATTTTATTCCAAGTGCAGTGGAAAGCCATAGGGAGTGTTTAAGTAGGGAAGTGATGAGCTTTGAATCGCAATTTTAAAAGATAATTCAGGGGAGCATGGGTGGCTCAGTCGGTTGGGCATCCGACTTCGGCTCAGGTCATGATCTCACTGTTCGTGAGTTCGAGCCCCGCATCGGGCTCTGTGCTGACAGCTCGGAGCCTGAAGGCTGCTTCAGATGCTGTGTCTCCCTCTCTCTCTGCTCCTCCCCTGTTTGCACTCTGTCTCTGTCTCTCTCAAAAATAAATAAACATTAAGAAAAATTTAAAAAAAAAAGGTAGTTCAAGCTTTAGACTCCACCAGAAGAGGGCAAAAGTGAAAGTGAAGAAGCACCATTAGAAAGCTAATAATGCAGTAACCAAGGTTGAGATGATATGGCCTGCAACACAAACGCTTCTCTCCTTCTCCAGGCTTCTCTGAAGAATAAGTGAGAGAACATAAATGCACCTGGGACAATCCCTTGCACAGAGAGGATGCTAACTATAAATATTTTCATTCTCTTCTTTCACCTCCGTTCTATAGCAGAGACTCTAAATCCACAAAGAACTCTAAGAGGCAGACATAATGCATGGAACTGTGAATGCCAGAGACTTGAATCCTCATCAACTGAATGTTGATACAACAACATTATAATAAGGCCGAGCAAATGCCAATTTAAGCCTGGTACATATTGCCTTGTGTTGCCATTTTGTGAGAAGTCCAAAAACTATTATGCTTGAACATTGTAAACTCGTTTTTTAAAAAAAGGAGCAGAGGGACCATAATGTGTTTTGAATTCACAATCTAGGATCACCATTCTCCTCCGGTCCAAAGAGAAGATTAAAAAATTTCCAATTTAAAACCAGACCAGATCTGTCTTGCAATTAATGCTGAAGGCACAATCCGGCTGTCTTGAATTAAAGCTGCATGCTTTGCTGCTATCAGCTAATGGATACTATAAAGGGTTTGTTGTAAAATAAGTGCAAGGAATACATGTTAATTGTAATTCAGATGAGGGATAAGACGGGTGAGTGGTGCTGGTGGAGCTCTGGATTAGAGCACTCGCGAGGAGTCAGGAAACAGAAGGCGACATCACGTAACACTTCAGGATCTGGGTTCTGAAGAATGACTCCTGGGAGTGAATCCGTCCTTCCCTCGGTATTCTCAGGTGTGTGCGACCTTGGCGGGGAGTCTCTTCATCTCCCTAAACACCAGTCTCTTCATCTGTGGACTATGAAAAATAATAATACCTCTCTCATCAGCCTGTGGTAAAAATTACACATGATCATCTATTTAAAGTGTTTAGCATGATGTTCGCATAAGGTTTAAAGAAATACCAGCTATCTTTACTACCCTCCAGTACCCTGAGGCTCAGCTGAAGGAATTGGAAATGTTTATTCAGGAATTGGGAAGGCTGAGCGTGTAATTTAGATTTTTACGATGGAAAGGGCCATGATGTGTTGAATCCTCAAGGGCTAAGATGCTAGGCCAAGGGTTTATATTTTACAGAGAGAAAAAAAAAATGCAGCCCCCAACATTCAGAAGCTGGCCTGGCACTCCCAGCCAGGCCTTGTGAGCCTCCTATTAGGAGACCATATCTCACCACCTCACAAAATACCAACCTAAGACAATGTTGCTCTGAGACTATGATGAAATGACACAAAGCAAAGCCACCTGATAAGTTTGTCCAAACACAGACACAAGCAAAGCCACTGTGCCGTGTGAAAATACCAAACACCTCCTCTCTCCCCAAATGAATGCCTGCTATGTGGTCACCAATTACAGCTTTATACTCAGGCTGGTTCCACTCCCTGCAGATAAGCTTAATTGAGACACACAACCATAGAATTGCCTCTGCTTTCTGACGGTATCTAATCTAGAGCAAACCCTTCCCTGCATCACCAGCCCAAAGCCCAAATTCTAGAACAGGTTCTTTCTAATGCCTTCTTTATGAAACATCCTATACTTGCTATACGATGTATGTTCTTCTCCACTGCAATGGATAACAAATCCAACTTGTTTGACCACGGGTGTTTTCCCAGGGACCTTCAGCTGAACTGCATGAATCCTTAAGCAACTCTGTAAAGCATGTATCTCTATTCGACAGCAGAGGAAACTGAGGTTCAAAGCAATTAAGTAACTTGCCCAAGACCCTCCACATAGCAAATAACAGCAATAGACTGGAGGAAGTCAGGTCTGTCCCAGAGCAAAGCCCAGGATTCTAAACGCCTAGTTTCATCCTGGTCTTCAAAGGTGACCACGCTTTGGGTACAGTCCAATGGATGACTGAACAAGAAAAAATTGTCAAGAAACCACAGGACTGATTCCATGGGGACTTCTTAATAGGAAAAGGGGGCCATAAGTGTTGGAAGGGGGAACTATTTTTCCCACCAATGGAAGATTATTCTTTTTAATTAAAATATATTAAGATGATATAAAGAAGGTAGAGGCAGAGACATTCTGACTTTAGAAAAGGTCAAGCAGGGGGACCTGGGTGGCTCAGTTGGATAAGTGTCCAACTTCAGCTCAGGTCATGATGTCTTGGTTTGTGAGCTTGAGCTTTGGTTTGTGAGCTCTATGCTGACAACTCAGAACCTGGAGCCTGCTTTGGATTCTGTGTCTTCCTCACTCCCTTCTCCCCACTGCATCTGTCTCAAAAATAAACAAACATTCAAAAAATTTAGAAGAGGTCAAGCAACTGAGAAGGACAGGTTGGGGGAGAGAGGACACTGTCAACACTCTACAACTCTGTTCTGTTATTGATTCAGAAATAATGGTCTATAACTGAATGGTACTTATATTGGGAATGAAGATATGGAAAGCGTTATGAGTGATATTATCCTCTAAATGATTGGAGGTATTTCACATAAACAAGAAATCATTATTTTTACATTTCAAATTTATCTTAGTAATTGGATGATATAAGATTTGGTTTAATTATTTTCAGGCAGAAAGGGAAAAACTGGCAAGTGAACATTTAATGGAGAAAATATATAGCTTGCACAATTTAAAAATAAAATCTAACAGTTTGCATGCTTAGCACCTTTCACGCAAGAATTTCAGAGCGTGTTGCAAAAATGAATTACACCACCATTCCTTCCCCCCACCATCCCTGAAGATGCTTTCTTTTACAACTGTAAGGAAAAGCTCATGAAAGCATGACAAATCTTGCATGCCCAGAGATGTAGGGGTATGCTCTGAGTTGAAAGGAAGGCTTGGGTTGATCTTTTAAACAGGAGCCCACTCACATACATCAGCCAGTCTCCAGAGAAGCAAACCCCCTCCTTTTGGACCTGCTCTCCTCCCCTCTCCCTATGCCTGCCTGAGTCACTTCATCCCCTTCTGTCCTCCTGTCGGACCCCACGTCTTCTTTCCCTCAACTCAGGAAGTCAGTCTTTCAGTTATATCTGGTTTCCTTTGAATAGTCCCCTGAGAAATGATGGGGAAGGAGAAGTTTAAGAGGGGAGGTAGGCTTTGACAATCACGTCTCTGGAGAGGGCACCTACAAGATAGTCAGACTTTCATGTGACCACATAGGCTTCACCTTAGCGGTCAAGGAAAACTTCATTTAGAAGGTGATGTTTGAGCAAAGATTTGAAAGAAGTGAGGAAGCAAGTGAAGGAAAGAAATATTCCTAGGTAGATGGAATACAGGAATAAAGGTCTTGAGCCAGGAGGATATCCAGAGTGCTGGGCTGTGGCTGACCAGGAGAGAGTAGGGGCAGAAAAGTAGCATGCAGAGAGCTCAATGTGGAACAGGAGTGGACAGTTTGGGTAAGGTCTTGTGGGTCACTATAAGGACCTTGGCCTTTCTTTTGCATCAGATGCAGAGCCACTGGAGTTTTTTTTGAACAAGAATAACATCATCTTAAAATTTAAAGGAATCTGAGTGGTGTTTTCTTTTTTTTTTTTTTAAGTTTATTTATTTTTGAGAGAGAGAGAGAGCAGGCGCAGGGGAGGGACAGAGAGAGAGAGGGAAAGAGAGAATCCCAAGCAAGCTCCACACTGTCAGTTCAGAGACCAACGCAAGGCTTGAACCCATGAACCGTGAGATCATGACCGGAGCCGAAATCAAGAGCTGGATGCTTAACCGACTGAGCCATCCAGGTGCGCCTAAATGGTATTTTTAAGCAGAGACTAAAGGGAGGCAAAAGTGGAAGTGGAGAGTTCACTTAGAAGTTTATTGCAACAGGGGCGCCTGGGTGGCGCAGTCGGTTAGGCGTCCGACTTCAGCCAGGTCACGATCTCGCGGTCCGTGAGTTCGAGCCCCGCGTCGGGCTCTGGGCTGATGGCTCAGAGCCTGGAGCCTGTTTCCGATTCTGTGTCTCCCTCTCTCTCTGCCCCTCCCCCGTTCATGCTCTGTCTCTCTCTGTCCCAAAAATAAATAAACGTTGAAAAAAAAAATTTAAAAAAAGAAGTTTATTGCAACAATGTCTATAAAAGATGATCATGGCCTGGACCATCACCTTCAGAGGGGAAGGCGGAAAAAGTATCAAGAGTCTCAATATATTTTGAAGGAAGAGTCAATGATATTTGCTGACAGAATGGATATGGGGCATGAGAGTTAAAGATGACTCCAAGCATTTTGGCCTGAGCAACTGGGGGGATGGAACTGTCATTGGTCAAGATCGAAGACCCTGAAGGTGGAGCACTTTGGGGAGGAGGGATCAGAAGTGCACTTGTAGGGATGTTCCACTTGAGGTGTCTATTAGACATCCAAGAAGAGATGCCCAGGAGTCTTTTGGACATACAATTCTGGAGCTCATAAACAGGTTGGAGTTGCAAATATAAATTTAAGTGCTGTCAGTATATTGGCAATACATGGAGTCATAAAATTAAACGAGAGCACCAAGAGTGTGGGTGCAGGGAAGTTAAGAGAGCCACGAGCTAAGCCCGCTAGATGTTGGGGACATGCAGAGGAATCTGCAAAGGAAACAGGAGGACATCAAACGTGATGACATCAAAAGACCTGGAATATGAGTATCCTGGAAGCCAAGTGAAAAAAAACAGTTTCAAGGAGAACGAAGTGATCACTGTGTCCAACATTTCTGATGGGACAAGCGTAGCCACTGAAAGTTGACCGATGGATTTAGCAATGTGGCAACATTGAGGAAAACAGTTTATTTGACATGATGAAGGCTTTTTTCAGAGAAATAACTGTATATTTATATGCTGGGGATGGTAACCTAGGAGAGCAGAGAAATTATTGATATGAGAAAGAGAATTGCAGAGGCAATATCCTTGAGTAGTTGGAGGAAATAGAATTCAGCACACACATGGAGTGGCTGTCCTTAGATAGGAGCATGGACATTTCCTCTGTGTAGTAACAGGAGAATGTTAGTAAAGGGAGAATGGATCACAACAGGTGCTGGGAGGCAAGTGAATGTGGTCGTGTCTGTGGGAAGTTACCTTTTGCTTCTGTGTTTTCAGTGACAAAGCCATCTCCGGTGACATAGAGGTATTAGAGGTTTTAAAAGAAAAGAAAAGGTATAAAATAGTTGTCAGAACAGCAGGATGAATAAATGAAGAAATGTGGTATGATTTCTGGGAAGCATTAGATATTCACATAAGGTTCGTGGCCACTATGTTCATGTGTGTATTTTCCAGCCACATCAATGCATGGGTACAGGCATAGAATTGGCAGAGTTCTATTTAAGCAAGTTTGGGGTTTTGCCACATCAGTATAAGGAAGAGGGGCAAGAGAATTGAGAGGGAGAGCAAGGTAATGGTTGTAATGACTGTACTGTTTTGGTTGAGAAGGGAGGCATGTGATTAGAAGGGAGGGTGAGGGAAAAGGTGACAGGATGGATGGGTTGTAGAATGAATTGGGCGGGGGGGGGGGGGGGGGGGAGGAGATTAGGAGGGAGGGAAACGGAAAAGGTAGGAGGCTCAATAGGTTGCAGATCCCAGAGAGTTCAAGGGGTGATGGTGTCAGGCTGTTAGAGGAACCAAGTTCAATAGATGAAGAAAGGGGGTCAGATGGTGGGGTCATTGAAATTGAAATTATGGGTGGGTCGCATGATGTCTAGTATAACCCTGGGAAGGAGGGGTTGGGGTAGTGGGTTAGGAAAATCAGTGTAGATGAAATCACTGGAGGGAAGGAGTTCAAGGAATAGAGGAACCAGGATATTGGAAGTACCGTTTAGATATTGAAACAAGAGAGGATGGAGAGGTTCCTGGGTAGCTCAGTCAGTTAAGTACCTGACCGGCTCAGGTCATGATCTCACCATTCACGAGTTCAAGTCCCACACTGGGCTCTGTGCTGACAGCTCAGAGCCTGGAGCCTACTTCTAATTCTGTGTCTCCTCTCTCTGCCCCTCCCTGGTTCATGCTCTGTCTCTTTCTCTCTGAAAAAGAAACATTTTTTTTAATTTTAAATAAATAAATACATAAATACATAAATAAAACAAGGGAGGATGGGATGCCTGGGTGGCTCAGTCAGTTAAGCATCTGACTTTGTCCCAGGTTGTGATCTTGCAGTTGTGAGTTTGAGCCCCACATCAGGCTGTTGCCTGTCAGCACAGAGCCCGCTTCAGATCATCCGTCCCCATCTCTCTCTGTCCCTCCCCTGCTCTATCTCTCCCTCTCAAAAATAAATAAACATTTTTTTAAATAATACAAGGGAGGATGAAGAAAGTAGAACATGACAGTGAGCCAGGGTGAAAGTCTTCAACAGGTGGACAGGAGTGATCTGAGGGGTCTACAGAAGACTGCAACAAAGAGGGCGGTGGCTGGGGTTGTCTAATGACAAGAGAGTCAAAGCTGCAGGGTTTTAGGCAAGAGGGAGGGAGAATGAATGGCCTGGAAATGGAAATGGTGAACTAGGAAGACACCCAAATGCACCCAGTGTGCAAGGGGTGAGGGAGGAGCAGAGCTTCCAGTAGGGGAGGCTGCAGGGAGAGTAGTGTGTTCCAGGAAGCCCAGATTTAGATTAGTCCAGTGCACACACGTGCATGCACACTTGTACATACACCTCACACATACAAATACACACATACAAGGAAACATACAGATGGGTGTATCCACATGTGTGGATACTATAGTATGCGAAATATACCTCAATAAATATGTTTTTTTTTTTTTAAGGAAACATCTAGAGATCTTTAAGAACAAGGAAAGCATACCCATTTTAGGAGAGGTCAAAAAAGTCTCCTTAAGAAAGTATCTGATGGAGATACCTGAATATGAAGAAAATCTCTTAAATTTTTAGCATGTAATAATGTTACATTTCCCTCCTTTGAATTCACAGTGCTCTCTCTGAATTTCATTCATGGTCCTTCCATCATACTTTACTCATCTGAGTATTTGTCCTAAATTGTCTACAAGATTGTAAGGCCCCTGAGGGCCTGGAGAATGTGTCCCTCAGTTTGATAACTTCCATATGATGTAGCACCATACCTAGCTCACTAGAGACCTAAATAAATACTTCTTTAAATGTGTTGAATTAAAAATAGATTAATCAGTTAAAAAAATAAATGTGCTGAATTAATTTAAATATTTATTACTTCAGAGTATCAAGGTAGCACCTACTATATTCATATAAAAAGTAAATCAGGGGAGCCTGGGTGGCTCAGTCGGTTAAGTGGCTGACTTTGGCTCAGGTCATGATCTCATGGTTTGTGAGTTCAGGCCCCGGCATCAGGCTCTGCACTGACAGCCTGGAGGCTGCTTCAGATTCTGTGTCTCCCCTCTCTCTCTGCCCTACCCTCCCTCAAGCTCTCTGTCTCTCAAAAAAAAAAAAAAAAAAAAAACTGAATAAACATTTTTTAAAAAGTAAATCAAACATAGAGTTTTTTATCAACTATCATTAACCAATAATCATCTCCAAGTCAGAGAGTGAGAAAGAAATGGTAAAGATAAATATTGAAAATGTGTCCAATAGGCAACTTTTAGAATTACATGGTGAAAAAAAACTAGAATGTAATTGCCAAGAAAGCTATTTAAAGCAGAAATATGAGATTAAAAACGCCAAAGGTGTAAACAACTTTAATCTGCTAATTTATTACACATGTCTCTTAGAGCCAAGTTTTATTTTAAGATTAGATCTTGGATATTTTCACTGTGTTGCCGCAAATGAAACTAACATTTTCTAAACTCAGATGCTATGCATTTTTCATCTTTGAGATGTCACTTCATCTCTTTTCAAACCAAGTTCATTTGTATAACTTAAGCATTGTATATAGAGAGAGACTCTTTTTTTTAAGTCTAAAAGGCACTATAACAATGCTTACGAGTGTCTGCATCCCATCAACAGACTACACTAAGGAACAGGCTGGCTACAGAAGTAAGAGTTACTTTTTTATTATTAGAACGGCAAACACGGCTTTAACTAATAGAGATGATTCAGGGCCACTTGCTGAGGAAAATCATCCTTTCGTATGTGAAGGTGTGAAAGTGTGTTATGGATCCCATATTACACACTGGACCCAATTACCTGCAACCCTTTCCTCTCTTCCAACTCACTTTCTACTTGGGGTTCTATACGTATCTAATTCTGCCTGCTAACTTAATCCTCTAGCTGTATAAGGGAGCAGCCACAATAAAAAATCAAGGTCCAATCGGTTATTTAGGAAATGATTCACTACCAAAGGTAGTGGCTTCTGAATACGTCTACGTTCTCAAACTTTCCAGCAAGGCTTTGCTACCTCTATTCTTAAGAAACACTTCTCCAATTACAGCACCATGAAATGTGACCTTTCTCTCCAGCTGGCACTGAGGGTTAGCCATAATCATTAAAAAGTACAGGTGTGCTGACAATTCAAGCCAACTCAACAGTGGCATGGTATGAGACTGGGTGGATGAGAAGGGAAATTTACAGGAAGGCTTGCACAAAATTGAATCCTTAATACAATCTTAATAATGTGAGCTCCTTAAGCCAAATATTTGGCCTCCTCACCTCCCCCATGAAATGTGATTGACTGAGAGCTTATATAAAACTGCAGTTTAGGGATATTGTAAGTTTTTAATGCATGAAGTACAAGTATTTGCTGCCGGTATGACTTGTCCAACTTGACTCTGCCTTGTCTCCTTCAGCATTTTGTTGCCAAAGAGATGGAGGGGTGGGGGGCACTGGCCAGTGACTGTTAACCACTGGAGAAGCTACAAATTGTCAAAAAGCACAGAACGAGGACCAGCGATGGGAAGCAGAAGGTGGATTTCTCTTCCTCCTGTGGAAGGACTTCATTAGAGGTGCTAAAAGAACAATAGACATTCTTGGGAAGCTTTCCATCACAGGAGGTGCTCAAGAAACAAAGAGTGTTAAGGCACCTTGGGTGGCTTAGCCTAGATGACCTGAAAGACCTCTTCAAGCTCCAAAGTTATATTCCAGATCCCCAGGCAAGACACCATTATGGTCTGATAGTGTCATCCTTCCTCTCACCTCCGAGCCCTTGGACATCCCATTCCCTCTACCTGGGCACACTTCCACCTCATTACCCATTCAAATATGAGCTTCGAAATTTCTTCCTTCTTCCTTTACTTCTTCCTGGGAAGCCTTTGCTGTCCCAACAAATTTGGTTCAGGATATCCTTCTTCTAGGGCACTCTGGCCTCCCCTATCATTACACTCATTCCACATGACTGGAATTCTTGAAGGGTAGGGAACATGTCTTTGTCGCAACTGCATGCCCTTCACCGCACAAGGCCTGCAGAAGAGCCAGTTCTCAATGGATATATGTTAAATGACTAAATTGCTTTGCTACTGAAAACACTGGTGTGTCTTCTCCAGAAATCCATTGTCCCTGGAAATATTTAACCAGAGATATTTTACCTTGCTTAGTCATACTATCTCATGGGTCTCAAGTCCTTTTCTTACCCAACAAGTGCCCATAAGAGAACATTGGAACCATTCATGTGCTGTAGGATATCATATCACAAAGGGGTCTTCAGGTTAAAACAGTTAATTAATACTTGCTAAGGGCTGCACATACTTTAAAAGCCGCTTAAAAAGTGAGAGAGAAAAACTGTATGGCCACCATCTATATGACTCAAATTCTAATTTTGGGTGGGGTGACATGAATTCTCATTAAGAATCCTGATGATGCCAGTCCCAGGGAGAACCTTGCCAGGGTCAGTCCCTATAAACATATTGATGTTCCAATCCTATTAGAAAACACTCTAAATGGCTGCAATATACAAGACATCTTGCTCAGCTACTTCCTGCAACTGCCTACCAGGGCTAATGGGCATGAATCAGAAGCTGTGATGAGTGTGTGGACATCAATCTAAAATGCCTAATTAAAAGATGATAGTCCAAACCACTTTACCACATGATGTGAAACCCATCCATTAACTTACTGATTCAAGAGGGAAAAAACAAACGCAATATTGAATAGCGTAAGTGACTACATAACCGTCAAATCTACAATTTCATCACTTCCCATCTACTGTCGTTTGTTTCAACTACGACTTTTGCATGACAGTTGTGTGAAAACTGCTTCAGTCATTTGAAACCCAGGAAGTATAGGTTGTTGAGAAGAATCAGACGACCTATGCCACTTATCCCCTTCATCATGACCAAAGATGAGAAATGTCCACAGTTAACAATCGAATGGCCGGCCTCCAGCCATCTCCCCACTTCCTGATGAATCTGAGACCTTGTACTGTCCTCAGTCTTCCTGCTCAACCACAATATTCCATACCTTTACCCTCTAACCTCTTCAACACCCCTCATTAAAAAAGATGCTACCCTCATTCTTACCTGACTGTTGCTTACCTAGACCAATGTTTCTCAAACTTCAATGTACTTGGGAATCACCTGGAGATTTTGTAAAATGCAGATTCTAATTTGGTAGGTCCGAGGTGGGCCTGAGATTCTTGTCTTAGTAAGAGCTATCAGAAATTGCTGATGCTGCTGGTCCATGAACAATGCTCTAAGATAGCCAGGACTACTGCCAAGGACTCAGCATAGGATCTATCAATCTGAGCAGCTTTAGTGAGTCTGCAAATTCCTAAAATTTTTAGCAAATGTCTGTGTGTGTGTGTGTGTGTGTGTGTGTGTGTGTATGCAATTTTCTGGGGAGAGGGTCTATGACTCCCATCAGAGTCTCAAAGGACCCTGTGCAACAGCTAAGAACAATTGGCCAAAGCTCCCACTATTCTATTCCAAGCTATGCAATGTCTCCTTCTATTCTTCCCCAACTGTCACCAGCCGCTCTTGAAGTGTTTGTCTGGCAATCCCACAGTAGCTGGTTTTCGATGCCCAGATTTACATTACTCAAGGTGCCTGATATGCTGGTCATATTAATTTTAAGGAACACCACTAACAACAGAAAAAAGATTTGCAATTAGTGACTCAGATACATGGAGGGTTAAAATTGCATGACGTTAGGCAAAGCAAAGAATTCAGTTTGAATTCTAGCTCAATATCAACTGGATTCTATGACCTTACACAGATTAGTTAGCTTCTCTAAGCTTTGATGTTCTCTCCCTGTAATAAGATCTACCTATAGGCCTTTTGTGAAGATAAAATAATAGGGACAAACTTTCTGGCATATAGCACTCACACAATTAATTAGTTACCCATTCCCTTCCTCTTTATCATAAATGAAGAGGAAGGATAAATTAAGAACTAAATTATTGGGGCGCCTGGGTGGCCAGTCAGTTGAGGATCAGACTTCGGCTCAGGTCATGATTTCACCGTTTGTGGATTCAAGCCCCGTGTTGAGCTCTGTGCTGACAGCTCAGAGCCTGGAGCCTGCTTTGGATTCTGTCTCCCTCTCTCTCTGCCCCTCCCCCCACTCACAGTCTTTCTTTCTCTCAAAAATAAACATGAAAAAATTAAAAATAAAACTAAATTATTAATAAACAATTTAAAACTAAGATCTAATAAGTTAATATCACAATAAAGGAAGTGTTCTTCTAGACTTGGGTTCTGAGCAATAAGAAAAAGTATCTATTTTTAAAATAAGTTTAGGTAGCAGGCACCTGGGTGGCTCAGTCGGTTAAGCATCCAACTCTTGATTTCGGCTCAGGTCATAATCTCACGGATCCTGAGATCAAGCCCTGAGTGAGATGAATCCCTGCTGGTAGCACAGTGCTCACTTGGGATTCTCTCTCTCCCTCTCTCCTGCTTTTCTCTCTCTCAAAATAAATAAAACAATTTTTTAAATTTAGGTAGTTTTTCTCTAGGACCTAAAATAAACTGGAACTGAAAATTTTGGAGGAATTTTTAAGGGAAAATAAGGAATTCTCACACCACATTTCAACCTTTTTTGGTTTAAGGAAATTGGGTTAGAAAATGCCTGCTAACTGAGAACTCATAGCAAATATGTATCCAATTTTAATACAACACTATGAAACTGTTCTGGAAAGTTAAAACTAGTTATTAACAGAGTCTGGGTGGGAAAAATATTCTCTAGGGGTGAAATGATTTCTCATGTGAAGACTCAGGCCTAGGGACTCTTGATCATAAGCCTTTCCAATATTACATAATAAAAACACCATCAGTTCCTTATCAACCAACTACTCGGTCCTCACTGGCACATTTTCATTGAACCTCAATGCAGTTAATCACTGTAAAAATAATGTTCAACATCCCCCATTTCACGCTCAGTGTGATGTTACACCTTTACTTGTTTGTCCCAGAAAGTTAAACATTTAAAATATTTAATGGCCCCAACACAAGCTTTTAAGGGCATATTTATTATTCTATCGCATTCTATTTTTAAAAAACTACTGAAGAATTTGAAAGAAAAGCTATCTCTTCGGACCAATTTGTCAAATAATGAGAGTTCAAAGCTCTAGTTATCTCTTATTCTAAAATACTCTGTTATCCCTCAAGGACAAATTGTTCCATTTCTGATAAGGTCCTTGTCCAATCCAAATTATAAGCAAAGGAAGTCTTGGGGGAGAAATGTGTTTACTTATTTTTCCACGTAACATCTTCAAAGAAACTTTAAGGAAGAAAGAACTCCTAAGGATATCTTCCAACAGTAAAAAATTCAGGAAGACATTTTCCTCATCCTCCTAAAACAATCTTTATCTCCAAGGAAATTGAACCAATACTCAAGATCTTACTTCTCAATGTTTTTCCAAAAGAGTTGTCCGTATTCATCTAATATAAATATCATCTGTGGAGTCATTCTTTATACCCCCAAGATTCACATTAAAGCTAGTTTAAAAATAATTTGCCATTTACATATGTTTTCACTAGATTGAAAGTCAAAAGCTCTTCAACCCTTGCCATTCCGGCAACAAAAGACAGAAGAACCACATTATCTTAGGGGTTTTATTTAGCAAGATAGAGCGCTGGGCTTCTGAAAGAGATACGTTTCTCGTGGTGAAGGGTTAAAAGAGGACACAAACCACCCTCTGGAAGTCATTAAGTTACAAAGCCCCAAGAAGATAAAAGTTTCCATTTTCTAAAATGTAAATCAAAAACATATTCATTAGTATTGCAAAACAAACATGCAAATCTTCACCACTTGAAAAGCTCGGCTAAATATGTACAAGGGCTAAACCCAAAAATACATCTGGTCCTCGGTTACAGAACTTGCTTTTTTGGTTTTATCTAAAGAGTTTGTCTGTCTTCCATGGTTGGCTTCTTGGATTATTGCAATTCATAATAAGCCTTTTAGCTAAGGATGAAATAAACAAAGATAAAGTCTATGTCCTAGTTTTAAATGGTCCAGATGGGATGATTTTTCCATATGTTTAGCACACCAACTGTTTATTAATCATTGCTAGCAGAGCTTAGAGGATTACTGGGTTTATTGCCTGGGCAAGAGCTGAAATTTACAGTTTGTATAATCTCTGCACACCTTTTTAATATTCCATCCTTTCTGGACTATCCTTTGTGCCTAATTCAGGTTGGGTGTGTGTCCAAATCCGTGTGTGTGTGTGTGTGTGTGTGTGTGTGTGTGTGTCACTGTGTGTGACATATTATAGGGTACAGAATCTCAGCCAACTGATCAAGAGGACGTTTCTGTGCCCAAATTTGGATACAATATCAGCCTCAAGGAATGTGTTACATCATAACAATGACAATGTGGGTAAAACTGGCAATACTTGACTCACTACCCTTTATAGTGATTTACTTAGTGTCTGGCAATCTGTTTTTCATATGATGTTTGTTTCTCATAAACAGTTTCAACATGGGAGAGTATGGTGTCAAGATAACAGTCATATCATTCGTCATTGCAGAACATCTATGGGGCTTGCCAAAAAAACAAGATTCTTTTATCTTGGGCTTCTTACAAGTGCTTGCACTCTGGTGATTGTTTCTCCTCAACATGTTAGATTGTGTCTTGAAACTTGACCATCACTGCCTTGGTTAAGTTGTCATTTCAATTTATCATAAGTGAAATGAAGTCTACAAAAGGGTCAGCAGTTGGGACAGTGGAGGAAAACATTACACGAGAGAGGAGGTGATCCCCAGACAAGGTGCAGCCACTGAAAGAGGAGAACCCCAAGCAGTGAGTTAGTGTAGCAACAAAGTCACCCTGATTATTTCCTGAAGTTTTTTTTTTTTTTTAGTCGATATGGTCTTAGATAAAGTATGTTACTTCTATAATCATAAGGGTACCAAGCTCTTAAGCATATTTTTAGTTGTAAAATACTTAAAACAACAATTTGGGAGGAAAAAGGAGAAACCTCTGTCTTTTTATATCATGATCATAAAGCCACCCTGTCAATCTGAGGGAATTCTGACAGAAGGCTTCCATATTTGGAACACCCCCTAAAACTTGGAAGGAGAAAAAAGGGGGGAGATATTCTTTAAAATTTCTTTTAATAGAATTGGTTAAGACAGTTAATGTAGAAGATGTTCTATTAATCATGTATGCTTTTTATAGTATTTTTACATGGGTTTTGAGATGTGGTTTTATATCTTCGACAAATAGAAAAATGGAAGGCCTCCATAAAGCATAAGAATAGACAGCTGTGGGCACAGAAAAGTGAATATTCAGTCATTCAAAAAGGCTTTGAAATCACTCTGCTGGAGTCTTGTGTACGATAATTAAACTCTGAGCAAATATCTTTTATGGTATCCTGCCCTATGCTGTGGGTGCATAACATTTGCCCTATGAAAGAAAGAATGTGTTCTCAAGAACCAGCATTTTTCAAACGAATTACCTAAAGGAGTAGCACTTAACTTATGTCCATGAATGGAAATGATCTAACTTGCACTTGGAATGTCAATTCCATGACCCAGACAATGGTCAGATATTCTGGGAAATCTACACCAAAGAATCTCCTTCTGAATCTACTTTGTAGTTTGTGTGGCCAGGAAAGCCACTCCATTTAAAACAGGCAAGTTGGTACCTCAGCCTCCTCTACGGTGATAAACTAAGCCCATTTTCCTACTCAAAGAAAAAAAAAGGGGGGGGGGGCAATATGACTAACCAAGGGAGGAAAATATTTCTTTCAGGGATCTGGTGCATGCAGAGAAAATCTAGTCCACTACCTTACAAACTTTTGGCCTCATTGCTCCTCAACATTGCCATGTCAGTTGATTATTCTCGTTCTCTCATTTTCCTTCTGTTCGCCTGCCCCTCCCTAACCTCAGTCCTAGCTCAGGTCCTTTCTGCTCCATGAGACCTCTTCCACCGCCAAAGTCCATCCTGCTGTCTCCCTTCCCTGGACCACGAAGGCTCAGTCTGGCTGACTATACTGTACATACAGATACCTTATCACATGCTGCCTTGTGTCATTCATAATAGTTTCATGTCTCTTTTCTGCTTTCTTTACTTGACCATGTGCTCCTGGATGACAAAGTGTTTTTCTAAAACATACTAATAATTGAAGCATTGAGCATATACCATAGGCCAGGCACAACGTTCCCTTAGTTATGTCATTAACTCCAGAATATAGATTCCATGAAAACACACCTGCTTTGCCCACACAGTGCTGGTAAAATGAACAGGTTCTACAATTCTCTGAGCTCCAGTACCTAGATCAACACTTACTGCCCAATTTTGAGAATTCAAATGCAATATAGAAAGCCTGAAATCCATAGACATTTTAGAGGGTCACAGTAAATGGCTGGAAAAATTATTCCAGTGGAATGAAAATATTTTCTCATCTCAACACTGGCTCACCGGTCTCGTTGGTTCACTTTGTGTTACTTAAGTGAACTTTGGTGACACTTCATTATTTCATTGTGATGTTCCATGGCTATGCCCATGAGTTTCAGTCCTTTGTTAGAACTTCCTGGCAGAACTGTCTAGAATGCAAAGTTTCCCAGTGTCATTTTTGTCTTTTGAAAATACCTGACTAGATTACACCATTTAATAAGAGTTATTTTCATTTTTCCACATGTTCAGTAGTTCGGTTAAATTGGATAAGAAAAGAATGTTCCCCAAACCATTTCCACAGCTTTGCACCTAACTTCTAGATTCCTACTCCTTTAGTCTTGAAAGAATCTTTATCCCCCTGTAGCAAGGAAAGAGTAGCCCATTGGAAACTGTCAAGCTGCATCCTGACAGGCAAAATGAAAAGAACACTGAGTCTCAAAGCCCCTTTGAACTAAAATGGAAGTTAGAGGTCTGGATGATTCAGACTGTATATCTACATTGGTAAGATTAGCTACGTAAACCCCACCCAGCTCTGTACTTGATTTTCAGAATAGTGAAAGCCATGGATGCCAACTGAAATGAGAAATTATAAAGCCAACCTTGGCCCAGTTGGGAGATCTATTTTATCCTACCACATTTTTACATTTGCATACATGGCACCCTTCAAAGCCAGGAGTTTATATTTTCCCACCAAGGCTCAGCATGTGTGAAAAATGCTTTCCAAGAAACGAAGACTGGCTAAGATACAGATGCAAATGTGAATTTGTGGGCAAGAAAATGCAGTTTAACCTGGGCTATATCTTTGCTCCATACCTTGGATGAGTTTGGAAATAACCCAAGCCTCCTTCCGACAAGCACCTTGAACTTCAAAACTCAAAAAAAAAAAAAAAAAAAAAGGCACAAGGAGAGAATCACTGGGAAAACAAATGCATTTCTCAAAAAACACTATTTAACTTGGGAAAAAAGGGGGGGATTCAGCAAGAGATAAGCATGCTCAAGGCTGGGAATTATTTGCTAGTTCGTTCTTTCTATGAAAAGGATTATCTCTGTGGCCACAAATAAATTCCAAAGCCTCTGGTTCCATGAGAGCATTTTTCCCTTGCAAAAGGAGCAGTACTAGAATTCTACTTTACTGATTTACAACTCTAAAAGGACTCTCATTGTAAAGGTTTAGACCGAGGGTCTTGTGCTTAAAGGGTTGATCAGATTTACCTATTGCTTTCTTTCTCCACCACCCTAAAGAAGAAGGTTTTCTGTAGGTTGTCAAATATAGATACAGGTTTAGGTCTTGGGAGCTATACACTTAGGGTACATATCAGAACCAGAGGAAGTAGTTTCCATGGGCTAGCACCATGGAGGAAGTTGGGCAAGCTTGAGAGTCCTGCTCTCTTAGACTTCATCTTTCCAGGACCTTGACCCGCATTATGTCACCCCTGAACAACTTTAGATGATTTATGCTCAGTGGCACTGGCTCTTTCATTTTGTGTTTTGGGAAACAAAAGAAAAAAGATGTCCAAGAGAGATTACTTAGAGATTTGAAATTTTATTTAATGCATGATTATTTGCCTACATATGGCCTAGGCCTGTTTGGCATAAACTGCCAAGTATCTTAAATAGTTCCCAGGAAACTCCCAGCTTCAGCTCCACTGCCACGACTTTTCTGTACCATTTTAATTGTTCCAATAAGATGCTGCTAGTGAACAGCCAAGCACTGATAAACCAGTAATTTGCCAATCTGGATGTTAAAACCAAACAAGCAGTACAGAGATGTTCTCTATTCAAAGAAGAATGTTTTTCCAGTGGTCATTTTGTTTTTAACTCTTTCGCAGATAACATTTTATTTTGCATCAGTTTCAATTGCCAAACAAGAAAAATGACAAAAGTAGGCCATTGGAGAGTGGCATTGTGCCCCCGCACAGGGTCCTAAGGAGAAAACAAACTTTGCTGTGGTGTGGTACAGTGCCAATTCACGAAGGAGAAGCCAAAATCCTAAACGATGCCTGAGCTCATAAAACTGTTCTTTCCCTTATCAAGATGAGGTTTTAGGCTCTCAGATTTCAAGGGTTTGCTTTGATTTTTACTTTTCTTAGACCAGCACATGTAGCTCTCACATGTTTTGCCTTGGGCATTAATTAATATGGGCAACGAACACCTCACGTAGGACAAAGCAAAATCAATTAACAAATAGGAGCTATTAGCTGCTCATTATATATGAGGTTCTAGTCTAGATGCTCAAAGAACACAAAAGAACAGGCAATGTGGCTACATTTTGAGTTGCTATAGGGCTAACTGAAGAACAGAGATGAGAGATAATAACAATAAAATACATGTTAAGTGCCAAAATAGAGTCAGATAAACCAGTATTTGAGGACCTGGAGAAGGGTGTGGGTCATTTAAGAAAGTTGAGATTTGAGCTGAACCCAAGAGAGAGGAAAATTCAAGGTAGGGGAAAAGAGAAGATAGAGATTCACAGCAACAGGTAAAAATGTAAAAGAAAATTCTTGCTGAATCTGGCACTGTAATAATTAGAGTTTTTACATATTTTTTTCTTTTTTCTAAACCTGCTTGAAAACTATTTACATATGTATGCCCCTGAAGAAGGAATAGCCTTCAGGTCAATCAATACATTTGAAATTGACCACGTAAACAATTTTGCAGATACCAATGGGGACTGTGAGAACACCAATGTGAAAACGAGACAGATTAATAATGAAGAATAGTAATAGGAAGAAGTATAGCACCTGTGCTATACATTTGCTCTGAAATCTACATTCTTTCAGAACCTTGTGAAGAGTAAAACGCAGCATTCCTCATTCCTGTGAACAAAACTTCTGAAGGGTTCTTCGAAGACTGAGCCTGTGGCATCCAGTTGTGCATACCTAGCGCCTAGTAAATATTCTAGGTTTATAGTAGGGGCTCAGTTCAGTTAAACTGAACTGTTTGGTTTAACCTGGTCATTTCAAGCTGATCAAAATGTAGACATTCATGAGCTATAACTTCTTCAGTATTAATTGGTATGCAGTAATCCATGCCTAGAATAACCTTAGAAAGTATTTCCTTACAATGTTACTCTTTTCATCTCTGTTTTTGCCCATCACTATAAACAAGAATTTCTGGTTCAATCCATCTATGCCATCTCTGGACACAGAGAAAGGGGTCAGGATTTGCATAATTCCCATTCTCCTGCTCCTTCAATTGTTTCGTAAATTATTGTGTAAAAATGAGCAGAGTCCATGGGTCAGGGTGAAGCACATCTCCGCTTGATGACACTGATCTTTTAAAAACCTTACTGGGGCACCTGGGTAGTTCAGTTGGTTAAATGTCCAACTCTTGATTTCAGCTTAGGTTTCTGTGCTGACACCATGGAGCCTGCTTAGGATTCTCTCTCTCTCCCTCTTTTTCTGCCCCTCCCCAGCGTGTGCATGTACACATGCTCTCCCCGCCCCCCTCAAAATAAATAAATAAACATTAAAAAAAAATCTTAGTCATGAATTAGGGGTGTGATCTCATGGTGGCACTACCTGAAAGAGGGTATACATGCAAATGAGTCCCAACTTGTCTCTCAAAGCAATAACAATTCACAATAGAAATTATACAATGTTCCGAGGAGTAACTGAGCCAGTCAGAAATTAAAAGAACTATGTGTACACAACATAATGAGCAGATTTATTAGGGGAAAAGACAGATTTATTAAGGGGACACACACAGCTGAAGAGGGAACTATTGATCCAGCAAAGAAACTATGGAAAAGGTTGCCCAACACAGTTTCATGGCTTCACATTGACTTCTGGACAGCCTCCTTGATCTCCCAAAGACATAAACTATTGCAAGTCTGCTTTTGGCTGCTCAAGTCTTTTCTTTCTTCAAAGAACTTATAGATCCCAATATAAATAAAGATACTACATTTGCTACCAGTTGAAATGTAGGTCCTGTCAATGATAAGGTGGTCAAAAGCAAAGCAGAAACTCATCTTAGGTCATCACTAGCCCTGTACTCATGTGACCACTGTGAATTTTTATCTGGGTCATTAATGAACGCATCCATGATTCATGACCATTATATTTTACTTTCCTGGCACATACATAAGCCTGGCATTATTCAATTTCCTATCCTCCAAATCTTTATTGAGCAACATCCATGTATAGTACCAGAGCAGTAACTCCATCCTAGGTCCTATGGATACAATCATGAATATGCCTTTGTCACTCTCCTCAAGATGCTCATTATGATAGACCCAATCAAATCAAAGGTGATCCTCATGGCTGTGAACTTATAATTGAAGATAGAAAATGTTAGCTTCACACACAAACGGATGCAGAAACAACATAGCAAATGACGGCAATTTGAGTGGCTTAATGTCAGAGAAGGTTAGCCTTTGGGACCACCTAGGAGTGTGATTATCTTGTGAGAATGGTGGATACAGAGAAGCCTAGAGGGGAACAAAAACTTGGGCAAGGAGGTATTGAGACAGACGTACTCCCTCTGGGTCCTGTTTAGCCTTCAATGACTTTCCCACAGGTGTTATTCTGCTGCCACTGGAAGAATCACTTGGGAGACAGCCAGCAGGAATGTTCATCTTTGTCTTTGCAAACCACACCCAAACCCACAGTGAGAGAACTCCCAGGAAGAGGTGCCAACCTCCGACACAAAGGATCACACAGCAGATACAGAAAGAAGACGCGGGAGAAAGAGGAAAAGTCTGGGCAGACAGACAGGGCCAGGGCACACTTTAACAGAGGGAGTAATGCCTAGTCCACAGCTTCATGGAGGGACTGCCATCAAAGATTAAACCATTCCTCATTTGCCCTAAGAGATAGAAGGAACACTTCAGCAACCGACCCTGTCACAGATCATGTTGAACCTCATTTAAACTAAAAACACATTTGTATGGCTTTACAGTTGTCCAAGATCACCAGATCTTCCAAAGACATATTTGGCCTTCAAATACAGTTGGAGCTCAGCCAAGAAAAAAAAAAGGGGTGGGAGCTTCCTCAACTCTCTTGTTGTCCCCTTTATCCCTACTTTACCCCTAGCTGGGAAGAATATAAGATCTTACCTTAGCCAATGGACCTAGAATTCTCCTTCAAACTTAAATGGAGATCAAGCATTTGGTTCCTTCAAATCTTCAGGTTATTCCTTTCATTTGCTGCTGCTGGCTTTTAAGCCTGGGGTTTCTGAGCCAGCCCTGTTGTTTATGATCAGTTTAGATGCCTGCTTGGCTATCATGAAAGAAGGCACTCAAGTTCTCAAGAGCACTTCCACTGGGCCTCCCGGTTATTTCTCTTCTACATGGCTCTGTAGGAAAAGATGGCAGTTGCCTTCCCAAACTTCTGATATGACTTCCTCTCTATTACTATAAATATAAATATGTAAATATGTAATATAAATATAAATACGTAAATATGTATGTGATATATTTATGTATATATATATATGTATATATATGTGTGTGTGTGTATATATATATATATATATATATATATATATATCACCATATCTCTTCTATATTACTCTCTCCTCCACCTCTGCGTGTCCTGAGCCTCCTTAATCTCTTAAGGGCTCCTCCTTATTACCATAAGTTTCTCAGAGCTGGCAAAGAGCATTTGCTCTCCGTTTAGGGCTTGTTGATTTGTTAACTCTATCAGGGTACTGATTCAATACTTCAATTACTTTATGTAAGTCCACCTGCTGGATACTGTGACATAGAAAGAAAAATTGATCATCTATAGCCTCCTGCTTTTAAAGAATGAGCAGACTGGTGGAAATACCTAAAAGTAAGTATAAAATGAGATGCTACCATAATTTGCAAGTTGCTTTGTGCTTTTATAACATTTCCTCATTTATTATTTTGTTTAATCCTTAGAAAAATGCGACAAGACATTATCAAGAGAGAGCCCTGAAGTTCAGTGCCATCCAGTGACTTTCCTGAGGTCACTCAACAGTAAGGGGGCAGCAACCCAACTTGAATCCAGTAATCCCAACCCTGAGCCTTTCATTCTTCGCAAGCAAGATGAGGTAAAAACAAAACAAAATGAAACAAAACAAAACAAAACAAAAGAGAAGAAGGTGCTATTGGAATTCAGATGAGGAAACACCATGAAAAACCAGGATGTTCTCAAAACCACATCACAGATGAGTTTCTCCCGCAGGCAACTGGGCTGCAGTGTCTCCAATAACTAGTTTATCAAACAGTTGCTGCAAGTTCAGCCAGCAGCGTCCTTCCCTGGAGCTGCTTCTCTGTCACACAGAAGAGGCTGTTGTGGTCTCCCTATTGTCCTCAGTCACTCTGGAACATCAAGTTTATCTTTATAATTGCAAAGACAGTAAGGTTGCCAGATTCCTATATTGAACAACAAAAGGACAGTTAATTATCAGATTTTTAGCAGGAGACTGAGACGAAAGGAGAGGTTCAAAGGCCTCAGGCTGATTTAGCCATCTCTAAACCAGGACATTGCAACATCAGAACTTTCATAACTTCAGTCATTTTTTTCATTCAATAAATATCATTAAGCTCCTACTTCATGCAAGCCATTGTGCCAAGTGCTGGGATTACAAAATTGAACTAGTTAATGGTGTAAGGCACATGCATCCAACATGTGTGCCTACTTTTGTATTACATGTTACACACCCGAGTCAGTTTGCATTTCTGAACAATGGGAGAAGCCATTGACAAGCCATTTCAGTTGAATAAAACTCTATGATAGCTTTCTGCCAGGCTGAGTCCTGTCGTCCACTCAATAGTCTTTTATAACCAAATTCCCCAAGGAAAATGTTGTCCTCAGATATTTCCTGCTGATGCACTTTGGGAATTCCTGTTTTGATGGACTTCAAGCCCTTTGGGTCTTCCTGGGGAAGTAGTGACAACTATGTCAGATCTGTCCCTCTGACCTTCTTAGAGGTATGGCAATCACTCATCTGAAAATCAAACCAAAACACAGCATAGCGTCCCAACACAACTGCCGATAGTAAAGTCGAAAAGCCAATATTTCTGGCTCTTCCTCCCTCTGCCAGGAAACAAGGGCCTCCCACCAAGCAGGAGGGGAAGACAGAACTCCTTTTCCAGTCTAACATTTTCCATCATGCAGGTGAAAACTTACCTGGTCTTCAAGTCCCAGCAATTGGGCTATGGAAAAAGTGGGTTCGTTATTCATAGCAACCCAGCTTTTCTGTGATTTCCTCCTCCTCCTCCTCCTCCTCGCCTTCTTCTTCCTCCTCCTCTTTCTCCTCCTCTTCCTCTCCCTCTTTGGCATTTCAGTTTCTTCATTGCTCAAGATGCAAAAGGAATTAACACGAAACAAACCAACAAAAACGTCTTCTCAGAACTCCGCGTGAAGATTAAAAATTTCTCAGTAATGAGCATCACTTTCACTGAGTTCACACAAAGGCTCTCAGGTCTCTGAGTCAGACCTGCTCTGTCCTAAAATGGGAAGAAGCATTTTCAACCAAGATGCTCTGAATGGCCTGAGGAGGGAAACTGGGAAGATCTTCACTGAAGAAGCTCTTGTATTCAGAGAGGAAAAAGAAACAAAGTAACGATGTGATTTTGGATAGACTACTTGACCTATCTGGGTGCTCATTTCTTCAAGTTCCAAATAATATTTAGATGTATCTAAAATTACCATGCCAATAACGACTAGGGAACTATTCATTCTGATAAATGCCAAGAAGACAAGCATGGTGGAAAGGGTTTCATGAAAATTCAATTCTCAGGGCAGGAAAAAAAAAATTTTTTAAGGCAGGAAAAATTTATCCAAGGAAGCCAACGAGACATTCAAATCACAAATGGTTGAACCCTGGGAAAACACCAAAAGGTTGTTTCCAAAGGTACGTTTCTCAAAATTAGAATCTTCTGACACACTTTTTCCAAAAAGTGTTCTCCATGGTTTAATAAGGTTGGGATACTCAACAAACCATAGCTGCTCTCGGACATTCCCAAAGAACGCTAAGACTAAGCAAAGACTAAGAAAGGTCCCATCTTAACCTGTTTAACTGCTTTGAAACTTCCCTTTGAAAAATGTATTTGACCACAGATACTGGGCTTTTTAAAAAGCATTTGTTAACATTTCATTGGTGGGAAACACTGCAGAAGAGGAAAAAAAAATCCCCCTTCAGAGAAGAATGGCTTCCCAAAACTGAGCTGACTTCCTCAGCATGTAACTGGCTTACGGGTACAGCAATGTCGTTATTATATGTCTGTCTAGAGTCTGCCAGACTGAAGTAATGGCTAATGCATTTTTCCTTCCATAATTGGCATTCTAAGCCTTGGCACCTGGTCCTTAATCTGAATCACAAGACCCCCACCTCACTCCAATAAAGTAGCCTTACTGAAACCACTCCTCCTGTTTGCACACATTCAGCCCCCAGACTTTTAAAAATATCCTTCCATGCCTATAGCTCCGCCCCAGAGACTGGTCACCACTTCTCCAACTGTATTTCATAGAAACCAGTATTCGTCCAGAACACATTAGCCCCGCTTCAGATAGGGAGGCAGTCAATAAAAACATAACTGCCTGGAAGTCAGCAGCCATTTGAAGGTGCCGTTGTTTGAAAGACAGCTAATAGGACATGCAGCTGGCTAGGAAGGAATTCGAATGGGAAATTGGGCTGAAAAACAAATTGGAGGTGCCTCCCTCCTGCCCTGGAAATGAGCCCAGTAAAATCCCATGAAGGTGGTCAGGGCAGTCCGATAGACTTGATAAAAACTGTCGCAGGGCCTGAGGGGTACATCAGACGTCACTCTGGATGGGTAACTCGCCGAGGTTCCAGCCTGTTCCCACATCAGCACACTGACATCTTGCCCAGTTTACCACCAGAAGAAAAAACAATACACTTTGTATTTCCATGGCCTGGTATAGTTTTAAAGCTCTTCCCTTGTGGTTTCTCATTGTATCTTAGCCCTGCAACTTTTAAGAAGTCATTTTCCTCACTGAGTGTTAGTGTTTCTCATCTACAGGATGAGAACAGTGGGGCACGCCATACCTAGGATGCCTTCTAGCTCATTCATTTGCTCATTCAACACAAAGATTAGCTGAGCATTCTCTCAGTGTCAGGCAGGGTGCTGGAGGGGGTGGGGCGGCACTTTGTAGCCAGTGCAAGATGCAGGTGGTTGGGGAGGTGAATTAACCAACGAACACAGTATCACCAGATCAGAATCATTTTAATTTTTTTTTAATGTTTATTTATTTTTGAGAGAGAGAGAGACAGAGCATGGACACAGAACCCGAAGCAGGCTCCAGGCTCTGAGCTGTCAGCACAGAGCCCGACACCGGGCTGGAACCCACAAACTGTGAGATCATGACCTGAGCCGAAGTTGGACGCTTAACCGACTGAGCCACCCAGGCGCCCCACAGAATCATTTTAAATAAAACAAAGAGGGACTTTTAAGAGGAGAGAATCTGGGTGGCTCGGTTGTTAAACATCTGTCTTTGGCTCAGGTCACTATTTCACTGTTCATGAGTTCAAGCCCTGCTTCAGGGGAGCCTTGCCCCTCTCTCTCTCTCTGTCTCTCTCTCTCTCCCCCCCACCCCAGCTCATTTGCACCCTCTCTCTCTCTCTCTAAAAAAGTAAATAAATAGATAAATAGAATAAGAGGAAATAAGAAAGATATCCGTAACTCCACAATGCTTCCAATACTCAAAGATAGTATACGGATTGGGAATCTAAACCTCCCCTAAACCTTGCCGAGATATTAAGCTAGGGGGCCTTCAGCCTTGCAGCTAGCTCAGGCTCCTGGGTCCCAAGCTGTCACTTTCCCCTTCAGGGCAGGCAGATAAGCTGCTGCTTGTAGCCCAGCAGGGAGCATGTACAGTTTCTGAAACCGCGCAGCTGTTAAGCACTGTGATTTAGAGGGGATAAAAAAGAGCAGGGAGAAAGGAAAGGGAAAAACAAGAAAAAGTTAAGAAAGAAAATTGCCGAGCCTCCCTCCCCCTGAAACACACACACACACACACACACACACACTCAAAAAACAAAAAACAAACAAACAAACAAACAAACAAACCCTCTTCCATCTACAATTCAGCTTGGCCTGACAGCCAGATTGAAAATCTAGGGCAGAACACAGGGGACCTCCCACCAAGAACTGTAGCTGATTATTCCATTCTACATTTTAAAAAAGAAAAGGCGGGGCGGGCGGAGGGTACTCCTCCGAAGTGCAAATGAGGATTGCGTTGCAGTAGAGCACGACAGGCCACCATCTCTGAGCAACGGGGATTTTGTTCTCTGTGTGGAGACGTGGTCTGACAAGACAAGTTCACTGCAGTTCACGTCACCGTTGAACACAGGGGCCCAGGAGGCTCACATCTGGGACTCACTGTGCACGCTTTATCACCGTTACAGCTGGGGGTAATAATTAGTAATAATAATAGATAATATTTACATAGTCCGTTTCAACTAAAGATCCCAAGGCATGTGACAATACCTACACATTTAGGTGTGCGTAGCCCCCCGCCCCCCAACAACCTGCTAAGGGATGGCTTTCCCGAGGCTGCGATGCAGATGAAATGCAGCAAATAATCGCCAGGCACTCCCATGCGGCAGCCGCTCAGGACAGAAAGCTACCGGAGTGAAATTTAAATATTAATTTAGAGGGCTTTTTTTTTCTTTTTTTTTTTTTTTTTTTAAGCAAGCGTTCAGTCCTTAGGGGAAAGCACAGAGAACGGTGAATGCATGTCATTATACATTTGTCCAAACCCATACAATGAATGAGAAACACCAAGAGGGAACTCTCAGGTAAACTATGGACTTTGGGACATGAGGACGCGTCGATGTAGTTTCGTCGGTTGTAACCAAAGTACCACTCTGATGTGAGATACTTATAGTGGGGAACACTGCATGTGGGGCACAGGGTATACAAGAACTCTGTACATTCAGTGCAAGTTTGCTGTGAACCTAAAAATGCTCTAAAAAAAAAAAATAAATAAAGTCTAGTGAAAACAAGAAAAGCAACGAGGCATAGAGCTTCTTCGTGACAAGCTAGAGCTGGTTCAATAGAACTCAGATGCATTCTGCTTGAATCCCAAAATCAGTTCAGAAACTTTTTCTGAGGAGACAGATTCTGAGATTCAAGTGTGGGTTGCTGGTTGGGAGGTGAGCCCTGGAATCACCCCCCTCCGGAGCTGGAAACTTTTGCAGGCAAGGAAGAAGCATAAAGGGGGCTTTGCATAATCAGTTAGTACCTGGAGCTCAATCCCTCCAGGGAACACTGGGAGAGAGTAGGAGTTCCCACACTGAGTTATCCTGAGGAGCAAGGAAGCTTATGGCTTTTATCCATCTAAACTTTATCCTTCAGTGATTGAGGTGACTTCAAGGCATCCACTCAATAGAACTTCCGATTTGCCCCAGAGACCCTGAGAGCACTTCACAGCCAGGAAAAAAAGTCCTGAAGCAGAGAGCCACTGGTGGCCCAGTGAGCAGAGGTGCACAGGTGAATGACAAGGAGGTGTGGACAGGACACCAAGTGCATCCCCTACTGTTCCAGCCCCACAAGAATCACCTCGTCCCCGACTCCAGCTAATGAATTGGGCAGAGGGACTGTCAGTGAAGAAGAATGTTCAGACCCCTGCTGACTTTTAGAGAAGGAAAAAGTAACATCTAAAACTGTAGGTGACAAAATATCCATAATCACATACTGCCATGCCTATCCAAAAGAGGTGGTAAATTATTTGTTTTAGTAATTAACAGAACCCTCTGGTAAATAATTAATCTCATTCTGTGACTAGAGCAGGGCTTGGCAACACTGCACATGGAAATTCTCACTGTGAAAATATCTGGATGTGTTTAAAGCATTTCAGATTTCTAGAAGATATGTGAGCCGCCATGGTGGCACATAAGGAGATTGGTCTCACGATGTCCCCTTAAAACAACCGTTTCCTTCAAGGGGGTAAGCAGTAATATAAAACATATTGTTTTGTGCTGTGAAGTTTTAAAAAACTGTGTTAACCACAATAATACTGAGGCTTTTCCCTTCATTAATATTCTAGTTAAATATATGCCAGTCACAGGCTGCCCCACCTTATGATGTCCTGGGACAACTTTTTAACAAAATTTTTTACATTGTCTGCTCCGTTGATTGTGTGTTGGGCATGAAAAAATAAAGAAAGGTTTTTTGTTACTAAGAAACACAATAAAAGGGATTTTTAAAGATTCTTCTATTTATAATATACATTTGAGGTATTAACATCCTCCTCATGAAGAAGCCATTTGATATTAAAGATAAGATCCCAGGTCGAAAGTGAGAAGGTAAAAGGTGATATAAACTGGCCAACAAGCTCTTCCATTCAAAAATGACTTTTTCCATCCCTCTATCTCCCGTTTCCCCACCCACCTCACTCCAAACCCACCAAACTGACGCATGTTGACAGATGAAATATTGACAGACCGAGGAGATGTGAAAAACAAATGCTGTTTAAGAGATGGTGGCTGATGTTAAGTAGCCTAGAGGAAGAGAAACCCTTGGAAATTAACATGGAACTTGACCCTTCTTTTTTTTTTTTAATTTTTTAATGTTTGTTTATTTTTTGAGAGAGAAAGAGAGCAAGCAGGGGAGGGGCAGGGAGGGAGAGAAAGAGAGAATCCCAAGCAGGCACTGTGCTGCCAGCGCAGAGCCCGACACAGGGCTCGGGCCCATGAACCATGAGATCATGACCTGAGCTGAAATCAAGAGCCGGATGGATGCTCAACCAACTGAGCCACCCAGGTGCCTCACGAACTTGACTCTTCTTAACGCCAATTTGACACATCTGGGTTTCTGAACTATGGTTTGTACCAATGCAGAAATCCCCAGTAAAGATCCACATTTCAATAGGTTTAGCTGTTTTGTGTCCTCTTTTCACCAATTTGATTGAATCATTTCCGGCTTTGGTAAAGAACACTGCTCCCACTTAAAAGATTTAAATTTAAATTAAGGTATTGTTTTTTGGTTTTGGTTTCCCAACTGTGGAGGCCAAGGATCCAATAGAAAATAAACAACCTTATCAGAGCCTGTCTTACAAAATGAAGTTTAAAAGGAGACAATAAACATCATACCTGTGTTATGTTTCTGTTTAAAGCCGCAGTAGGCACCACTCCTTGCTTCTTTATCTTCCTCAACAGTATTAAGCGGGTGCCTACCACTGTGGGCAAGCAGCATGTGTAGTCCTTTTGTCCTGGGGCCAGTCACTTCCTCCATTTCAGAATCATGGTCTTAGAGTAAATATTTTAATTGTTCATTCATTCATAGATGCAATAGTTGTTTATTGGGCACCCACTAGAGACCAAGCATGGCTCATAGCATGAACAAGACAAAGTCTCCACCTTCATGGAGTTCACATGTTGGTGGCTCAGATCTTACAGGAACACCTCCTCTAGACACCTGGCTGATGTGGGTCCTCCTTTCATACTGGAGTGAAGAGGTATCCTGGACACTCACAAACTCTTTCCCACCTGTCTCCAGGCCATTCTGCACCAACTCTGCCATTTCTGCCCTTCCCAGTCATACCCATGTCCTCCTGGCTCTCGCCATTTGCTTACTCTGGATCCCAACACTGGATGTCTCAGACCCAGGGGAATCTCTGGTCTCCCGGGGACACTCTCTTGGGAATGGGCAACCCACACAAAAGCCTCAAATCTTTCCCACAGCCCCTCTCCATTGGGTTTAAAGGAGATTTTGAAGTTGTACCTGGATTCAAATGCAAACCCAGCTGCTTTTCCAGCTGTATCCTCTGGGGAAAGTCACTTAACTCCATTGTGCTTACTTTCTTCTTCAAAAAAGAATAATACCAACCTCATAGGTATGTTGTGAAAATTAAAGAAGATAACCTTTGTATGTATTCAGCACAGTCCCAATCACTTAGAATCCTCTGTAAATGATGCTATTATTAACATGTAAATTACAGAAAGAGGTCAGTTCACGTGTATTGACTGGCCCCTCAACCTAGATAAATAATTTTCACAATATTATAGAAGACATTTTTGTCTTCTATATATCAATAGATATATAGCTCTCACCATGGGTGCTGGCCACAAGAGATATTTACTCACTTACTATTTGTCAAATATCAATTGTTAAGTTTAAACTTTTGTGCCTTGACTGGACTTTAAGATCTACATGTACAAAGTATGTGTTCTGTGCCAGATATTGTGTAAACACATTACACCCATCACATCACTTAAATCACATAAATCATGATTATCCTTGTTTTACAGAGGAACAAACTGAGACTCAGATTCAGAAACTCGCCCAAGCCAGTTCTATGACTAGAAGTGGCACAGCCAGAATTTTAGCCCAGAGCTGCTTGACTTCCTAGCAAAAGGTCTAACTAAGTACAGTGAAATTGCAAATTCACATTCCTTAGCTCATGATCTGAGCAAGTTCCACCCAAAAGAATGGATATCAAGAGAAGTTTCAATAGTAGCCTAAATCTATATGACTCAATTTGAAGGAAATTGAGCTGAATTAGAAAAAATGAGGCTTTGACCAGAAGAAAGTTCTACTTAAAATTGAAAGACAATAGGGGCGCCTGGGTGGCTCAGTCAGTTGAGCGTCCGACTTTGGCTCCTAATGTCGCAGTTCATGAGTTTGAGCCCTGCGTCAGGCTCTGTGCTGATAGCTCAGAGCCTGAAGCCTGCTTTGGATTCTGTGTCCCCCTTTCTCTGCCCCTTCCCTGCTCATGCTCTGTCCCTCTCTGTCTCTCAAAGATGAATAAATGTTAAAAAAATTTTTTTTCTTTTTTTTTTTAATTGAAAGGCAATAGTTTCAGATTTTTTCAGACCACAATTCTTTAGGATCTTTGTTTATGATACAGCTAAGGGTAGAAGGAGCTGGTAGATGTGAGCCGCTGTTTAAAATGATATTTAGGGGCACCTGGGTGGTTCAGTAGGTTAACTATCTCACTCTTGATCTCAGCTCAGGTCTTGGTCTCACAGTTGTGAGTTTAAGACCCATGTTGGGCTCTGCGCTTGGCATGAAGCCTACTTAAAAAAAATTTAGGGGTGCCTGGGTGGCGCAGTCGGTTGAGCCTCTGACTTCAGCCAGGTCACGATCTCGCGGTCCGTGAGTTCGAGCCCCGCGTCAGGCTCTGGGCTGATGGCTCGGAGCCTGGAGCCTGTTTCCGATTCTGTGTCTCCCTCTCTCTCTGCCCCTCCCCCGTTCATGCTCTGTCTCTCTCTGTCCCAAAAATAAATAAAATAAAATAAAATAAAAATTTAAAAAGATATCTAGTTGTTCTTCAATAAACTCCCAGCATATATGACAGGATTTTGCAGCAGGCCAATGTTTTTCTCTTCTGCAGGCTGCCCACTAGATGCGAATTAAATGACCTAGACTCAAATACTTTGGAGAGAGAATAGGATCATGAAGAACCACAAATTCATTTCATACTATCAAAGGCCACATCTGTTCCCACTAAAAAGCAGGCCAGGCAAGTAACAAAAGGTAGAGTTGTTCTCCTGGATGATAATATCTTGTCTAGCCTCCAGAAAGCTCCCCTCTACCCTGATTCTGTGGAGTCTCTTGGACTCTGACTCTTACCCTTTGACCTAACCAGTCCCCTTTTCTGGAATTCACCCCATTATTTGCCATCACCCTAAGTATTAGACTCTAATCTTCTGCTAAATTATTTTTCAGATTTCACCTTTCTTCTACAGCAACTTCCTGGCACCAACTCCTCCTAATTAATGATCTCTGTTTATGGGTTTTATTTTGTTACTCACTGGCCTTTGCATGACTTTGGCATGGCTGGCTTCCCATTGTGTTTTAAGACACCATCTGTGACCTCAGGTCCAGAGTCAAGCTGGATCATCTCTTTAGCTGAAGGTAAAGAAATATGAGAAATGTTTGAAGGAACTGAGATGTACTACATGAAGAAAAGAACCAAGGAGCCCATATCAAATGCCTTCACATAATCAAAGGGTTGCTAAATGAAAGAAATTCTAGATTTATTCTGTAGCTCCAGACAGGAAATTAGAACAAATGAAAAGACTGCTTTTTGCTCAAAATTAAGAATTTTCTAGCAATTACTGTGTCCAAAAATGGAATAAGCTGCTCTTATAAGTAACGTTTTCCTATAACTGAAGATATTCAAGCACAAGTTCAATAACCACTTCTTGGGAATGTTGGAGAAGAGATTCACAAATCAAATAAAAGCTAGCCTAAGTACAGCTAAAGCCCTTCGACCTTTGCAATACCATCATATGAGATACTTTAATTATTTTTTTTTCAACCAATGGATAAAAGCACAGCTCTCAATAAGCCCCTCTGGTGGTGTAACATTTCTTGAGTTCTCTTTTATTCTTTCTATGAAGTGAGTTCAGAATGCTGTTAGCCCCACACATTTCTAAGACAGATGCTGTTGTGAAATGAGTAGAAACTCACATTTCTCTCCCAAACACAATGCTTTCAGTGTCACTTTCAAGATGAAGCAAGGGAGTCCTACAAGGGCTCCCTATTAGAATCTCAGGAGAAAGCTCTGAGTATCAAAAACTGAATCCTAGCTACTATGGAAGAACACAGTTTGTTTGTTGCCTGTTTCTCATCTCCGATGGAAAATGTTTTTGATTTCAAGTTACAATCATTTAAAATGTCAAAACTTTCTTCACAGCATATAACCTGAGGCTATATTCAGAAACCAAATGAAATTCCATGGAAACCACTTACACCGCTCAGTGGATTGCGAAACCTCTTTTAACTGTTCCTTGCTGAAGAAATTTAGAACACAAGTAGAGCGACGCTCTCTTAGGTCAGTCACTGAACTTTACTGCCTCTACTCCAACTGAAACATGAAAGGGGGCCCCCGCGGCATTCCAACACCTCTACCTTAAGATGCTTTAAATGATTCTTCAAGCTGTAAATTGAGATATTTCATGGAAAAGGTTTTTACCACTGTAAAGTGTCTCCTTAAAGAACTACTCCACTTCCATTTGATGGAATACTACACAGCCATTAGACATTATGTTCATAAAGAGTTTATAATAGCATGGAACAATACTAATGTCACTTTTGTCAAGTAGAAAAAAAAGCAACTACATACAGTCAACTAATGAACAAAAGCCACTTATTAGAGACTGTAGTCTTCTGGTCAGGATGCTGCCAAAAGTCCTATCCTTCATCCCCTGTGCTCTAAATGTACAAAATCATTGATAAAATATAATAAAGGAAAACCAAAAGATATAGGTGGTTCAACCATAAGTACGTTCATGGACGACTGATGGGACAGAAATGCAAAATCTAGACAGGACTGAAATCTCAGGACCGGTGGGCTCTGGGTTCAATCGTGGCAGCAACAGCTAGGTATGTGTCTCACTCAGAATACAGGGAGATGGGGTCACAAGCCAGGATCACTGCTTCAAGGTAGAGTGGCTTCTATCAGCCTCTTCACTCCAGAAGAAGCACAAAAATAAAAATAGCTCAGCCCAACCTCTGCAGCAAGTGCCTCTCAACAGACATTGAGTTCAGGAAGGCAAGTGGAACCAGGCACCAACTCAAGCTACCCTCTCTCTGTGATGGATCCACAAGATCCCAGTATCACCCTGTATTATTAGGCTCTTAGGGCTGCCATAACAAAGTATCACAAACCACAAACAAACAAGTGAATGAAAATAGAAACCGATTCTGTATACAGAGAACAAAAACTGGTTGTTGCTAGAGGGAAAGGGGATGGGGGGTGGGAAAAATAGGTGTAGGGGATTAAGAAATACAGACTACCAGTTATAAAATAAATAAGTCACAGGGATGAAAAGTACAACATAAGGAATGCAGTCAATAATGTTGTAATAACATAGCATGATGACCACACTTACCGTGGTAAGCATTGCATAATGTGTAGAATTCTCAAATCACTATGCTGTATGCCTGAAACTAATGTAACATTGAATGCCAACTATACTTCAATAATAAAAAAATTTTTTAAGTATCACAAATCTGGGGCATCTGGGTGGCCTAGTCAGTTAAGCATACGACTCTTGATTTTGGCCCGGGTCATGATCTCATGGTTGATGGGCTCAAGCCCTGCATTGGGTTCTCTGCTGTCAGCTCAGAGCCCACTTCAGATCCTCTGTCCCCCTCTCTCTCTACCCTTCCCCTGCTCGTGCTCACTCTTTCTCTAAAATAAATAAACAAACATTAAAAAATAATTTTAAGGTATCACAAACCAGATGGCTTAAAACAACAGAAATTTATTCTCTCACAGTTCTGGAGGCCAAATATCCAAACTCAACATGTCAACAGGGCCATGCTCCCTCTGAAGGCTCTAGGGAAGAATGTGTCCTTACCTTGTCCTGCTTCTGGTGTCTGCGGGTGTTCCTTGGCTTATGCCAGCATAACTCCAATTTCTACCTCCATCGTCATATAATTGCCACAGAGTGTGGCTCTGTGTCCAAATCTCCTTCTCCTTTCTCTAATAAAGATATCAGCCACTACGTTAAGGCCCATCCTAACCCAAGATGATTTTAGCTTACCTCAATTACACCTGTAAAAACCCTATTTCCAAACAAGGTTACATTCATAGGTACCAGGGTTAGAATTTCAACATATCTTCCTGGGGGACACAGTTCTACCCACAATATACCCTGAGGCAAGAATCCCTACAGTTGGCTTTCCTGGGCCTGGCTCTGACTTGGAGACCCAGAGAGTTAGATGAAGGATCTCCAAAACCATTAGAGAAAAACAAACAAAATTAAAACCCCTCCACTCAAAGTGAGTATAGAAATAAAAATTTCAAATGCATGGGGAAACAAACCAAAAAAAGAAAAAAAGCCAAAGTATAAACAACTTGAACACAAATTTACCCTGATTTGAAACTTATTTTATAAAAATATCAGATGAAGTCTTTTAAATTAAGTACATTAAGGAGGATAAATGAAGTTGTCATGTCCATTACAAAGTACAAGGAATTAATAAGCAAGCAGAAGTCAAACAAGAACAAGAGGCTATGAAAAATTGTCAATTAAGTCTGAAAAATACATTATGGTTATTGAAATTAAAATGCCACAACAGGATAAATTCTGGACTGTTCCCAGTTGAGGAGAGAATTCATTATTTCAAAGATAGTCACCCTGAGATGAGGAAGTCACCCTGAATATGACACAGAAAGACAAAATTACTTTAAAAATTAGGACAGCTGGGGCACCTGGGTGGCTCAGTCAGTTAAGGTGCCTGACTCTTGATCTCAGGGTCCTGAGTTCAAGCCCTGCAATGAGCTGCACGCTGGGCCTTAAAAAATAATAAACAAACAAACAAATAAAAATTACACAGCTAAGAAATATGGAAAGAGAATGAGAGTCTCTGGTATTTAACAAGTGGGAATCTACAAAGTACAGAATGGAGGAACTGACAAAGAAGCAATATCCAAAATGATACTTGCTGACCACTTCAAAGTGAAAGAGAGATGTGAGTTCTCAGAGAACAATGCCTTCTGATGAATAAAAATAAGCCCATATTGGTAGGAAATGGAGGATAAAGAAATAACCTCAAAAGGGGCCAGAGAGAAGACACAGATTACACAAAAATGACCAAGAAGTAGTCCTCGACAGGATTTCTAAGCCACAGCCATGGATGGCAAAAGACAGGGCGGTGGTACCTACAAAGTGTCAAGGGAAAGTATGTATCAATCTAGAATTTTATACCCAGTTAATCACTCATTCTACTGTGATAGCAAAATAAATATTTTTCTAACCATAAAAAACCAAGAATGCATATGCCCCACAGATACTCTCTAAAACAACTACCAAAGAATGCATTTTAACAAAGAGAAAGATGAACCCATAGGAAGAACACGAAAAAAAGAAACAACAAAAAAAGAATGAACACACGTAAAAAGATGTATTAATATCGATAAGTGAAATTAACTATTGGCTGTAACCATATTATTACTGACTGTAAACAATAACAAAACAATACCAATAATTGGTGTAAATCAAAAGGGGGTAAAACTACAACTTGAAGCAATTATAGCAGGAAGGTAAGATGTTCAATGAGTAGTTACACTGTGCTAGGATTCTGAGAAGAAAGCAGAAATGCCAAAGAAACTTAGAATCACTGAGTATACATGGAAAAAAGACTGGAAAGAAATACAATAAAATGTTAACAATGGCTGTCTCAGAAAATAATAGTCTTTTTTCTTTCCTTCTCATTCTCTGCTGTATTAAATTTTCTAAAACAAATATATAGTCCTTTCATGAAGAGAAAATGTATCCTCCTCTATAAAATCATTTCACATCACCTCTTTTGTCCTCCCCTAGTCCTGAAAGGATGCCCATGCCTCAAAGGTAGAAATGACAGTGTTGGTAATACTATCTCTGCGTGGTCAAATGGTATCTAGAACTTTGTCAAGATAATCTGACCATTTTACACTGTTGGACGAGTGTCTTGGTTAGCTCAGGCTGCCATTATGAAATACTATAGACTAGGTGGCTTAAACAAGAGACATTTATTTTTCACAATCTAGAGCCTGGGAAGTCTCAAATCAAGGAGTCAGATGATTTGGTTTCTGGAAAGTCCTCTCTGGTTTGCAGACAGCCTTCTCTTTATGTACTCACATAGCCTTTCCTTGGTGCATGCACATGGGCAGAGAGAAAACTTTTTCTTCTTAAAAGGCACCAATCCTATCAGATTTAAACCCCATCCTTATGACCTCCTAAAAACTCTATCTCCAAATGCAATTACATTGGGAGTTAGGGGCTCAGCATATGAATTATGAGGGGACACAATCTAGTCCATAGCAACTGATATCCTGGAGATTTGCCAAACCCCAATCACTCAATATCTCCCCAAGAACCTATACAGAAAACCCTCACTTATTCAAAATAACTGCCCTAAATCCACCCTGGACTGAAGGAATGTTGCAGCCTTCTTTTTAAAATAAATAAAATGCAGTTTTATAGCATTCAAGTACAATTCTAACCTAAACCAAAAAACAAACTTGGCAAGAGGTAGCACTGGCAGTCCTGATAGGAATGAATTCAATAGGAGCTTCCCTGGCAGGCGACTCTGTACTACACAAACATAAATGCCGTGTATGTCAAGTAGTTATAATTCTTGAATGGACAATAAAATACAGTATTCCAATGTTACATCTGATATAGCAAGTCTATTCATAGGAAGAATATTTAGGCAGAAGATCTGGTCAGCAGAGGTCTGAAGAGGGTGAGGGACACAGAGCAATTTGTATAGATATGCTGTGAAAGAACATTCCAAGCAGAAGGAATCCAAGGAGTAAAATCTCTGCTTGGCATGTTTGAGACAGAGCCAGGAACCCTGTGTGGTTGGAATGAAGCACTCAAGGGAGATGGTATGAGAAGGAAGATAGGGCCAGGTCCTGTAGGATTCTCAAGACTTTTAAAGGATTTGGGCTTTTACTCTGAGTGCAGTGAGGAGCCACTGAGGAGGGACAGGATCTGACCTAGAGTTTCACTCTTTGTGCCTGGAATAGTCTCTACCAGGCAGAATGGAAGCAGAGAGACCAGGTGAGGGACTCTGCAGTAATCCAGGGGCAAGTGGTGGTAGCTTATCCATGGGCATAATAAATGAAGGTTGAAAAGTGGCTGGATTCTGGATATATTCTGAAGCTGAGGTAAGGGATTCATTGATAATTACCTATGGGCTATGAGAGAAAGAGACCTAATTATACACTTGATTTTTCCACCAACCACCTCACCCCTCCAGGACATGACTAGTGTTCATAGACACCTTCTTCATCCCCAGACCACACTCTAGGAAAAGGCAGCCTGTCTATGGACTTCTAGGATTCAGAGCGTGGCTGCCCCTCTTCCAGTCCTGACTGAGGAAAGAGCCAAAGACAGACTTGGGGGGAAAAAAAGCCTTGAAGAGGTACAAACTTTGACTTGAGGAACACCATCTGCTGAATATCAGGACAGGCATTAAAAGTCGTCCCCATCCCTTCGATTGCTTTTTTTTTTTTTTAATTGTTTTTTAAATTTTTTTCAACGTTTATTCATTTTTGGGACAGAGAGAGACAGAGCATGAACGGGGGAGGGGCAGAGAGAGAGGGAGACACAGAATCGGAAACAGGCTCCAGGCTCCGAGCCATCAGCCCAGAGCCCGACGCGGGGCTCGAACTCACGGACCGCGAGATCGTGACCTGAGCTGAAGTCGGACGCCCAACCGACTGCGCCACCCAGGCGCCCCCCTTCGATTGCTTTATTCAAACCCACAGAGGTTCTGCAAGGGACCTGCTATCCACAGTGCCCTGCATAATCTGTTCCTCTCCCCATCTCCTCTCCCTGCATGATAATAAAATATTTGCCAAGAGGAAGGAGAGAATTACGTACCAAAATTCAATATACTCTTTGAAAACTTTATCCCTCCCTATTTGTCCTCTGAAGGAAGGCACTGCACACATCTGCCTTACCAAGTCTATTCATAGGCAGTAATTGTCATTATTAAAACACACACACACACACACACACACACACACACACACACACACACACTGGCTCCATTCCTATCTAGTTTGTGCCTCACAGTTTCTTTTTCAGTAATAAACAACCTGGTTAACTGAGGAAGGGAATCTTTTACTACAACCCCTAACCAGACCTCAGTAGTTTAAACCCTCCTGAAGAAGAAAAAAATCACACCATCATGTTGTATCTTTCTCATATGAAAACGTCTTCTAAAATGGATTGACCAGCCAAACAGTTTAATATTTCAGGGGGAAAAAAGACAAAGAGCCATTCTAGATAAGGGGGAGGGGACAGTACTGACTATAGGCTGTTGGCAGGCTGCCATTCTGTACACATTTTTACATTTTTGAACAGTACTTACCCAATGTTCTCCTAAATCCCATTAAATGAAAACTTTCTCTAATTTTAAAATTAAATTTCCTGTATTTCCTGATGGGCTTCCAAGTTCTTCTTTTTCCCTCCTCCCCTCTGAATCCCATGGTATTTCTACAAGAGGAGAGGTATTAGCCTCCTGGACCTACTCCAGTTGGCATAATTGCCCTCAGCCTCACTTTACCCCCTTGGGATTTTCCATTGGGCATAGATTGTTTCCTTACTTCCTGTCCTGATGTAGTGCAAGTCCTGCCCTAAAGCTGTGGCTTATACCTCTGACCAGTCCCCTCGCCACAGGGGGGCATGCTTCATTTACTCTTCAAGAATCTAAACATTGGACTCCAAACTTCTTTAATTACTTACCCCAAACGTAAGTAGATTTAGAGCACTCAACTTCAACATGTTCATATTTACTTATAAAGCTATGTCCTTGCACTACTATACAAATAAGCTGCAGAATTTTTAAAAATCTAACAAAAGCAGGAATTAAAGAAATATTTTAATACTGTATATTTTAATAATGAAACAAAATAACTGAATTATTATTAATAATATTTTACTACAAGCAGAAAGACTAAGTGTCTGGCATTACTTTTGCAAATCTTAGGGGGGTACCAGAATTCAAGGACATGTTTTTCAGATCTCTGTATTTGGGTACTTAATTTTGTGGGCATTCAGAACTGACATGGATGCCTACCACAGATATACATATCCCCGTGGAAAAAAAACACATCACTGGCTTTACTTATGGAGCCATGTTTATTTATTAAGTATTGTTATGCAAAAGTTTTGGTTGAAATTCAGCTAAGTGTCTATCTTCCCTTATGCCACTTATTTTCATTTGTATACTAATTGGAAAATGCTTTATTTTTGTTTCACAAGTGGGATACAAACCCACTGTAACTCTAAAAACCCACTGGACATTTGAACAGGTTAGAAAACTCTGATTGAGTTTTTTAATACACAGATATAAAAGTTTTTGTAGACATAACATGTATCATTTTGGGAGACAAAAGCACACACTCACAATATAGTTTCAAAATTGCATCTTTAAAATTATTTTCTACAGAAAGATTTTATTTTGAAAAAAACCTATTTCTTACTTATTTTTAAAATATCACATTATGTGAAGAGACAGATTAGATATATTTTCAAAAATATCTTTAGGTAGCATTGTAAGGAGGACTATTTGATCTCAACCCGAAATACTTGTGACTTCATAAAAGAAATTAAAATTAGCGACTTTAAGTTTGAGAACTCAAAAAATTTGGAATAGGATCATTGTTGAAACTCTGAGCAGTGCAAAAGATGGTCACTCCCCACCTCAATACAAAATGATAAATTTCTACTGTGTGGTATTCGTCAAGGTTTTCCAGAGAAACAGAACCAATAAAGTATATTTAAAGAGAGATTTATTTTAGGGAATTGGCTCATGTCATTGTGAGGGTTGGCAAGTTCAAAATTCATAGAACAGGCCAGCAGTCTGGACATTCAGATAAGAGTTGATGTTGCAGTGTTGAGTCCAAATTCTCTAGGCCATCAGGCTAGAAACTCATGCAGGTGTCTATGCTGCAGTCTTGAGGAGAATTCCTTCTTTGGAAAACATCAGCCTTTATTCTTAAGGTCCTCTACTGATCGGATAAAGCTCACCCACATTATGGAGGGCAATCTGCTTTATTCAAAGTCTCCTGATTTAAATATTGATCACATCTACAAAATTACCCCCATAGCAACATCTAACCTGGTGTTTGACCAAACAATGCAGCACCATAGCCTAGCCCAACATTGATACATAAAATTAATCATCACGTGTGTAAACGTCCTTTTTTAAGTAAATGCGTGTGTGTACATACACTTTTATAAAATTAAACACTTTGATTAACTTAGCATTCCAATGCATTCTGTGACAATACGCTGGGAGCAGATAAGCCAGCATTGTCAGCTTTCTGCATCGGGGAGTTCCCGGTCTCACTTGGGCACTGAGACCACAGTGTCAACCCATGTACTAAATGCAAGGAATGCTTACCTCCCTTTTTAATTTTTAGATTAAAACATGTAAACAAAAATTGAAATATTTTATGACCATGTGTCCATCTGGAATCCTTCAGTCTAAAGCATTAGGAAGCTATGAGGAAGAACATCTCAGGGCAATGATTTCAAATGTTAAAACACTAAAACAACACTTAAAAAGGTGTTACTAATGCATATTTCTAGGCGAAACTGCTGAAATTGTGACTCAGTGGAACTGGGGTACAACCCAGGGATCGGTGTTCTTAACCATCACCCCAGGGACTCTGAGATAAGTGTTTGTTGTAGGCATCACCATCAGCCTGGGTGATCACAGACCAAGAACTGGGCAAGTGCTGGCTCAGTGCCCACTACGGACCAGGAACTATGCCAAAAAATGATGCATTCCTTCCTCTCCAAAGGTGTGGGATGGGACTAGTCTCAAAGAATTAAGTTTTCTAGATTCTTGTCATTTCTTTTAATGTTTATTTATTTTTGAGAGAGAGAGAAAGTGAGAGCCAGAGCACGCAAGCGAGTGGGGGAGGAGCAGAGAGAGAGGGGGACAAAGGATTCAAAGCAGGCTCTACACTGACAGCAGACAGCCTGATGCAGGCCTCAGACTCACGAACTGTGAGACTATGACCCGATCCAAAGTCGGACACTTAACCGACTGAGCCACCCAGGTGCCCCTAGATTCTTGTCTTTTTAAAAGTACAAGCCCTGGGGCACCTGGGTTAAGCATCCGACTTTGGCTCAGGTCATGATCTAATGGTTCATGAGTTCAAGCAGGCCCCCCCCCCCCCATCAGGCTCTGTGCTGACAGCTCAGAGCCTGGACCCTGCTTCAGAGTCTGTGACTCCCTTCTCCCTGCCCCTTTCCCGCTCACACTCTGTCTCTGTCTCTCAAAAAATAAATAAATGCTAAAAAAAAAAATTGTTTTAAGTACAAGCCATTATTATGAAAACCAGTAAATAATCTTTTGTCTGTGAGTCTATAAGGAGGCAATTGTTCAATAAAAATGTTTTGTGCTACCACACCCTTAGATGGCAGGTTGGAGAAAGTGCCCTGACTGAGGGCAGAAAACCTGACTTCCAGGTACAGTTCTGCCACAAACAATACAACCTGAAGCAAGTTATTAAATCTTCTTATGACTTGGCTTCTCTAAATATAAAGTGAGGGGGTTGGACTAGATGATTTGTATAGTCTCTTCCAGATCAAACATTGTAGGATTCTGCCTGCACCTGGGAAATCAGCATAGCTCTTTCTTCTTAACAAAAGCAAGATGCATTTTCAAATAATCAAAAAAAGATAGATATCTTCAGTTGAAATTTGTAGGCTTCCTTCATTCACTCAATTACATTTCGTCTGGTTGATATAAAATGAACCAGGCTAGTGATGCAGGTCTGGCTTGTTTCAATAGGGCCCCTGTTCTCCAGAGATTGACCGTGTCTCAACCAAGTAGAAGAAGAATAAAGTGGAAAAGTAAAACAACCCAAGACCAATCGAATTCGTGAGCCTGAGGCGCATGCAGTTTGTTCTTGGTCTGCCCCATGCCAAAACAAATGAATTTTATCAAACTCATGGAAGAAAAATAATCACCCAAACTATTGTTTAACATCCTAGAAGAAAAGCAAGCCACCTCATACATTATATTTATTTTTAATAAAAATAATCATCTTTCACTAATGAGTTCATTTTTACCATTATGCACATGCATTTGAACCTTTCTGCTACTATTTGCTTGAGAATATAAGATGCTCAGTATAGACAAGGGTTCATCGGCCAGTCTTTGCATTCAGAGCCACAGCCCAGAGTGTAATTGTAAAGTGAGCGATTTGTCTCCAACACCTCTCTGCTTTGCACCACACTCCAATAAAAATTATTACTTTTAAAATACACACAACATGTGTGATTAGTCTTTTAGACTGGCACTTTCACATACTTCCTTTCATTTGGTCCTCACAACCACCCTGTGAGGTAAACTGAGGAGATATCTCCATTTTACAGATGAGAAAACTAAGTTGCAGAGAAGTGAAGTAACTTATCTAAAGTTGCATAGCAAAACATAGCAATTGGTGACTTGCATTCAGGTCTCCTGACTCTAAGAAGGAATTAATAGGGTCCCATGATTATTGTGCCCCTGGCTGACGACTGCACACATCTATCCCCTCCAGCATTTCTCCTGGTGTGAAACCTTGCCTCCACATCCAGACTCACTTCTTTGTCCCTTTCTTTAGGGGCCTTCTTTCTGGTGCCAGATAACTAATAAGTGAACCCTTACTAAAATGTGCATGGATGCCACTGAGTTTGTATTCTTCTAGATAACATAGAAATTATCTGATAAGAGATGTCTGAAGGCAGCGACTTCACTCAAAGACTATATTCTAATGGTGGTGAACTACCAAGCCAGTCAGGAGCTGGAAATATTTTGCAGATTTTGGATCAAGAGCTCCTACTACTGTTTGAGTCATAGTCACAAAGGTCCATGGCTTGCCCTAAAGTTCTCTCATGAAGGCAGACCTATCAAGAAAACTCCCATACAGATAACATCCCACACTACTCAAATCCCAGTTGAATGTAAGTCAACAATTATTGAGCACTGACTACTTATAGGCAATGGCTTACATGATATTGAAAGTCAAGTAGCTAAAGAGTAAAATCCTTGATCAGCTACCAGGGAGACCACAAAGAGAGATGATTAACTACAGGCCTCAAGGGAGAGGCCACTGCTGGAGAAGAAATAAGTAGCATTAGCATTAAGCAGAGAAAACTAGAAGAAGAAGTCTCCTTTCAACAGAATTGACTTGATAAAGCTCTTGTTCTCAAAACACCAACTTTGAGCAATGGTAGGCCAAGAGACTGAGAATTAACTGATGGTAGTAATAAAGATCCCAACACAAAAAGTGAACCTGATCTAAATATCATAATATATGTAGAAGATGGTCTGTGGAATTTGGACACTAAAGAAATCTAGACTTGGAAAAGGACGGACCCAACTCTGATGAGTAGATATTACCTGGCTTCTATAGTTCAGAGTCTAAGACCTAAAAAGACATGAATAGACACTTCACAAAGAGAATGTCAAAATAGCCAACATATGTAAGAAAAGGTGCTCAGCTTTATCAGTCATCAGGGAGAAGAAAAGCTAATTAAGACCACAGTAAGATACCACAACATACTCCCCAAATGGTTAATCTGTAATAGACGACTGATCATACCAAGGATTAGCAAGAATGTGGAGCAACTGGGAGTGGGAATTGGTACATCCACTTGGGAACAAGTGTTGTAGAATCTACTAGAGCTAAATATATACAATGATCCTTGACCCAGCATCTCTCTCCTGGATGTAGCCTCTGCACAAATAAGTGTTTATGACCACTAAAGCACATCCATGTGTAAGGATTTTCACAGCTGCTTTATTTTTAAGAGTCAAAGCTCAGAAACAATCCAAATGCCATAAAAAGTAGAAAATATAAATAAATTGAGGTATATTTATACAATGGAATACTACTTAGGAATAAAAAGTAACAAACCCCATGGATGAATGAAGCAACATAGATTAATTTCATAGACATAATGTTGAGTGAAAAATGTCAGACACAAATGAGTGTATACTATACAATCCTATCATATGAAGTTCAGAATAGGTAAAACTAATGTATAGTGATAAAAGTTGGGATAGGGGATGCCTGAGGTGGGTAAGGAGGGTTACTAACTGACTGGGAGGGGTCCAAGGGAGACTTTTTAGATTTTCATCATTTGGATGGTGGGGGGTGGGGAGAGAGAGAGAGAGAGAGAGAGAATGATGCATAGAATTAATCAGCAGAGAAGGTGAAAATGGATGGGGAACATTCCAAACAATGAACACAGCATAAGTAAAGATGTGGAGATGAAAATATATATGGGGAACATAGGTGGCTCAGTCAGGTGAGCACCCAACTCTTGATTTTGGCTGAGGTCATGATCTCACGGTTCAAAGGACCAAGCCCCCGTCAGACTCCACGCTAACAGTACAGAGCCTGCTTGGGATTCTCTCTCCCCTCTCTCTCTCTGCCCCTTCCCCTGCTCATGCTTTCTCTCTCTCAAAATAAATAAATAAACATTTTTTAAAAAGAAAATATAAATGGCTTCCTGTAAGGGAAAGAAATATAATTTGTTGTGATCAAAGTGTGCATTGTGAGGTCAATCAAAGAGATGCAGGAAAGAGAAAATGTGGATTACAGACAGACATGATGGGTCTTGAACACTATGGTTGGATAGTTTGGACTCAGACTATGCAGCTAGGAGTTCGCTCATGCAGAGAGCATGGAGTAAAGACAGGGAATACATGTAGACAAGTATGAGAAAAACCAGCTAGTTCAAACCAAAAATGTCTTCTGTCTCTGAACTCAGACAGGACCCAGAAGTCGGCCCTGAAGCAGCTACAATCTTCTTACCCATCCCATCTTTCCATGGACAAGTGCTAAATGCACCCATAAGCCAGTTTTCTGGGAGCATTGAGTCTGTCTCTAAAAGTGGTATCTTTGGTTCCAACATATGCCCAAGATTCTGGCCCTAAAGAAATGACCCACCAAATACAAAATTAGCCTCATGGGGTTAACATCAAACCTGGTCGAAGCCTCAGTTCCCAGCACTCTCATTAACTATGTCTCCACAGAGAAAAATGAACAAAGATTCAGCCCAAATGCTAGAGTTGTTTACACTGAGAAAAAAAGACTTTGTTGAGATTTTGCTACTCCAATGAATTTTGAGCAATTTCTCTTATTCATAGTATACTGTATCCAGACTTTTGGCACATAGTAATTACCATGCTCTTTAATACATGTTTTATTTAAAAAAAATTCAGAGGTAGCAATTTTCTAACATTGGCCAATAAGTCTTTCTTCATAGAAAAAATATGGATTTCCAGCTTTAATAAAGCTCTGAAAATTATTTACTGATATTTTTGGTGACAAAGTTATAATAGTAATTTGTTATCATATAGTCCCTTTCATACCAACATAGTTAAAACTTGCAATATTACTGTGGTATAAATTATGCTCATTTATGAAATATAGATGCTTTTACATGAAATATGCCATGGTAACTGTCCATTGAAAACATACATGACATGAAGCTAAGGTTCTGAGAGTTGAAGTCCTGATGCACGATCACACAGCTATTAAAAAAAGACCTTGGATTTCGACCCCAGATTTTCCAATGCTGGCCTGACTCATTCCAAAGACAGCTCCCACAGGCTATCAGTGGTGCGGCCAGTGATATTAGTTAACAATGCCTGAGACCAAATTACAAGCCACAAAAGTGGTCTTTCATCTCCCTCCTCCTCTGGGCTCCCTTTCTCCACGCTTCCAGGTACCAGAGCTGGTTCTGTCTAGTACCATCCAAAGCCATAGGGAGATCTCATTAGAGCCCCAACCTCACTCAGTCCTCAGGGACGGCAGGACTGGGGGAGTGTCTGGGTACTCAGGTGAGTGGAAGATAGAGCCAGGGACACATAATGGGGCAACGAGTTGTTTGAAGTCTGTACCTTCTTCTCCAATGTAGTAATACTTTACTGGGCTTTGACCTCATCCTATGAATAACTCCATGGTAGAACACATCACCCTATCACTCGACCATCTTCTCCAAAAGACAATTCCCTTCCAAAAGCAGTTGAGAAGAAACAAACAAAATAAAACTCTGACTTACGGCATTTCTCCTTTCCAGCTGCTTCTTTCTTCTCAGTTATTCACCCTCCAGTTAAGAAATACAATGGCAGTTGTCCATGATACATGAGTTTACATTCCATGGGATCCTACTTTATATTCTCTTTAGAAGGCGTGTGGCACAAAGAACACACAGCTTAATGACCCAGAACCACTAAATCAGCAAAGAAAAAGGGAGAGGAGGCAAGAGATGGAGTTGAACAGGGAACGAGGTGGCAGAGACAGCCAGGGAAGAGACAGCAAATGGGAAAATATCAGTTCTGCTGAGGCTGACACTGTCTTCATCCTGATGCACAAATACACAGGACTTCATATTCTGCCAAGTAACCCACTCACACTAAGAATATTAGTGAATAATATAAATTATACTGCAGAATTCATGGGAGGGGGGCAGGGAGCGATGTAGGGGTGAAGAGTTTATATCATGTACCCCAAAGCCCACAGCTTCATACATTCAACATGCCACCTTTCCTAAGTTTCTGTGCTATACCACACTATAGATGTCTTTTCTGGTCCCAGAACCTTTACCACAAGATATGTTTCCTCCCTTCTAGAGCAATCTGGCTTTACCAATATGGTATACATCATAAGACACGAACACGTAGCAAAGAGTCCTCTAGCACAAAGATCTACCCTCCCTAGAAGGTCATAGGAGATTATACATAGGACTTTTTCCCCCCATAACTGATAGACAATAGCTTAAGCAATTAGGAAAGGGGGACAGAAACTGGCATTTTTAAGGGCTTCTTATGCACTGGCAACGTGCTGGAGTCTTTCCGTATGTCTTGCCCGAGAGCAACACTTAACATCCTTACTTACATTCAGTGAAATGGACACAACAAAGGCAAGAGATTATTCATGTTCTCATGACCCAAGTGGCATTTCCATCTCCGCCCCTCTGTGAGATGTGGAATGTGCCTAAAATGAGAAAGTAAGTAGCACTAATTTAACGGAGAGTGTTAACATGACAGAGATATGAGGAATGCACCATGAGGTCCAGCCAACTCAGGCCATCTTCTGAGGCTTCAAGATAATTTGGGACAGGCTTCCAATAAGATGTAAAATATTGAGAAGGGAAAAAAAATAAAGGGCGGGGAGCTGGGCAGGAAGGAGATGCCATATCAGAATCTCTCATTTTCCAATGCTAAACAAGGTTTTATTATTGGCTCCAAATGTCAACTAATTCCTTCCACTTAAAGAAATTCTATAACTTGCCTGTGACCGTCCTCCACGTCGACATTTGGCAGAGCCCGGGAAACACTGTAGTGTTGGCCGCGTGGGCGGGAGCTGGGACTCCAGGACCACAGACAGAATGACCTAATTTGCAGAAGGCTTTGGTGGACGGGAATAAAGACTGGTTCTCTGAAAGCTGGGATGGCAAGTTCAGCCTCGGAGAGTAAAGGTTATTTTATCAGGAAATAAATCAGAGGCCTGTACCGTGACCACTTTTTTCCAGGCACATCTTGGTGATGAGGAGGGTGTGTGTTCAGACCACAGGAATCTCAAAACCACCCAACCGCCCCATCGGCTCCCTGGGACACATCAGGCTGGTGAAAGCCCCAGAAAATAGCATGCTTGAGTTTTGGCTTTGTGTCTTTCAGAGTGTGCGTGGTTTCTTTCATTGGCGTTTGTATTGGGGCTTGTTTGTTTGTTTGGACAGTCTCCTTTGGGGGTTCGTGGTTGCTGTCCTTCCCTCTGTGTGAAGTGGCTGACAAGAAACCTAGTGTCTGCTTCAGCCCCTCTGGCCGGCTGCCAGGCTTGGGGTGCCGGCTGGCGCTTCTGCTGGCCTGGCTCAAAAATACATTCCAGTGGGCACCAGGAAAGCGAGGAGGGGCGGACTTCAGGGCAGGGAGCAAGGCAGGAGTCTACCAACCTGTTACGCAGTCCCAAGGGGAGAAGCAAGTGTCTGTCGTAGAGATGTCCGTTGACAGCAAAAACACCAAGGCTGAAGAAAGCAGGCGGAGGCAGGGGACGCCACGCTCGGGCTGGCAGTCGGCACGCCCTTTTCGATACCAGAAACACATGGTCCTTTGGCAGTGAGCGGAAAGTAGAGTTTGGGGTCCTAGTGGACATCTGTGAAAGGACAAAAGGGTGGAATAGAATTGCCAAGGCAGTTGGACATCATCCCTCGTTGTGGCCTGGAGGTGCGTCCTGCCCCAAAACCTGAAATAAACTCGAACACCCCACCTTCAGGGAAGGTGGAGTTATTTTTAAAAACGCAGGCTTTTGCTTTGAAGCTATTTCCAAAGCCTAAGATATAATTTAGTTTTGAAGGGGGGAAAGCGACGAGAAAGAAAAAGAAGTAAAAACAGTTATAAAAAAACAAAAAACACAAAAATAAAGTCCTAGAATTAAATTTTGCAACCGAAACATAGGCCTGTGGGTCCCTCATCAATCACGGCTCTGTGTTGCTGTTTTGGTGATTTGGTGATTCAGATTTCTGAATTTTATTTTGAATAGTATAATTTTCAGATTAAGATTTTAAAAGGAGTACAGACTCAAAGGGAAAGAAAAAAAAAAAAAAGGAAACTGCTCCTTACCACTTCTTCATGCAGCTGAGGGCGTGGACAGATGTGCCTGAAGGAATGTTTTTTCAAATTTTCCACTATTCCCCTGCCCCTTGCTTTCTCGGTGCTCTGGAAGTTTGCCTTGCTCAGAGGGCCTCGCCTGTCTGCCTATCATCAGAGACAACCTCAGGTCAGTGCTTCAATTATCCACTCTCTTTTTAGAGATGTAACTCAGGTATAAAATGTGTTTGGGGCTCAAACTCAGCAGATAACATCTCAAACCAGTGGTTAAATCTCTAACATGTTTTTAAGGGCAAACATTTTTAACTTATTTTCTGATCCCAAAGTGCAAATAAACAGAAGGCCCTCCACTGAAATTATCCATAGCAAGCCCCAGAGCTGGCAGGCCCTGACTAATTGCATCCTGAGAAGGCGGAACATACAACAATGCAATTTTTACTTTTTTTTTAAGTTTGTTTATTTATTTTTGAGAGACAGAGCACCAGCGGGGGAGGGCAGAGAGGGAGGGAGAGAGAGAATCCTAAGCAGACTCTGTGCTGTCAGCACAGAGACCAACACAGGGCTTGACCCCATGAACTGTGAGATCATGACCTGAGCCTGAAACCAAGAGTCAGACACTGAAAGGACTAAGCCACCCAGGCACCCCTAATGCTACTTCTTAAATGGGACATCCTTTGTAGGGAAACACTGAACAAGCAGAGAAGGGGTTCTGGGGAGGAAGCAGGGGACTATTTTGAAAATTTCTTACAGTTTCAAGAAGACACCCGAAAGGAGAAGGAAACCCAATTTCTTCTTCATTCTTCCTTCCCTAAAACTTGTATAAGGTATTACTGTATTCAGGTCTAGAGCTGTCCGATTTTTTTAATGTTTATTTATTTATTTGTGTGTGTGTGTGTGTGTGTGTGTGTGTGTGTATGAGAGAGAGAGAGAGAGACAGACAGACAGACAGAAAGCAAATGGGGGAGGGACAGAGAGAGAGGGAGACACAGAATCCAAAGCAGGCTCCAGGCTCTGAGCTATCAGCACAGAGCCCGATGCAAGGCTTGAACTCACAAATCACAAGATCATGACCTAAACTGAAATTGGATGCTTCACTGACTGAGGCACTCAGGCGCCCTGAGAGCTCTCTGATATTTAAGAAAACAGGATTTGATACCACAATCATTCACAGCCAGTACGTTGAGCATTTTTTAAAATATTTATTTACTTGGGGGAGACAGAGTGACAGAGTGAAAGCAGGGAAGGGGCAGAGAGAGAGGGAGACACAGAATCTGAAGCAGGCTCCAGGGCCAATGCAGGGCTCCAACCCACCAAGTGAGGGATCATGATCTGGGCTGAAGTTGGACGCTTAACCGACTGAGCCACCCAGGCACCCCACATGGAGCAGTTTTTTGCTGGGGTTACGGTGACTTAAAGATAAAAGCCATGGCCAGTTGCTTCACAGGGTCAAGTTGAGGACAGGAAACAAATAAAAAGAAAAATAAAAGGATCTGGTGGTATCAACCACACACTAAATACACTGGCAATAAGTGCCCTGGCACAGGGAGGTGGAAAGAATAGAAATGGTCTCAAAGTCCAGGTTTGCTAAATGAGGTTGCTAGCAGGAGCTTTGGAGCCGAACATCTAGGCTTTTAACGTGACCCCATCTTGGAAAATCTCCTGAAGCGTTCTGTGCCCTGGTTTCCTCAGCTGTAAGATGAGGTTAAATATAATACTGGGCTCGGTGGGCGCAGAAAGAACTTGGAGCAGTGCCTGGCACCCAAGAAGTGCTAAATGTGTAAACTGGTATATTATTATAAGGGAGCGGCTGATATTGGAGAAACCTCAAAGGAGGGACCAGAGGTGAAAGGCCCAGTGGCTGAACTGCTTTGCTCCTTTATTTTTCCCTCCTGAGTCCTCAATTATCCCCAACCTGTTGTTCAAGGTTCCTCAAAGAGCATGGGCAGAGTTCCCACCTCACAAGTGTAGGTCTTGTCAGGTGCCTGAGGAGGAGAGGAAAGGACAGCTGGAGACAAGGCTTGCCTGCCTCCGTCTTGTCCTCCTCCCACTGTTTGACCCTCCTCCCTCTGTCTCGCCCTCCTGGATTCAGACCTACAAGAGGAGGGTAAGGAAGCTCACCAAACACCCTAGCTTTGCTGCTCCCCAGTTTCCAAGTGCTATACACACTAGTCCAGATTCTTTTGGGTGCAAGTAGCAAAACTGAAACTCAAACCAGCTTTTGCAGGAGAAGGGAGTTGTTGGAGGATGCCCAGTAGTCCCCACACATGAAGCTTGGGAAAGGCAGGGACAGGAGCAGCTCCGGGGTCCCCAGAGCCTCAACCCGTCAGGCTTTTCTTCACGTCTTGTTTCTACTTCTCTCTGCTTGTTGGCTTTGCCTCTTCCATCTGGCTTGCTCAGGAGGCAGGAAGCAGGGCCACTGGCAGCTTCGGGCTCACATAGAGAAAAGGCCCTTATTCTTTTAGTTTTGAGCTGAAAAAAGTCCCAGAGAATGACTCTGGTTGGGCTCGGGTCACATGGCCACCCCCAGCTAATCCCTGTGGCAGGAAGTGGGGTTGAGAGACTGCGATTGGCTTCTCTGGAACAATTTCCGTGGCCAGGTACCCGGATTCCAAGAAGAATACGCCAGCTCCCATCACAGTCAGACACGCTGCGCTCAGGGCAGGTGGAAGCCACTCCCCCCCTACCGAGGCGCTGCTGTCTACAGAGGGGATCCTGGAGGGCAAGCACACGGGATCCTCAATGTTCAGAGCAGCATCGTGGAGACAGTACTTTTATAGATGACATTTGGCAGACCTGGATAAAATGGCTGTTACCTGCCTTCACAGATTCTTCATCGCCCATCTTTCACCATAAATCAATCCTGTCTTTTTATTTCATAAAGGCAAAATGCATTGGTGTGGGGATACCACCCCACACAATTCCAAAAGCCTCCATTCACTTTACATTCTGGAAGTTAGAATATAAAGTCCGTGGTATTGCCTGGCGATCTCTCAGTGCCTCTTTGTGGTAGATTCTCAACAAATGCTTGCTGCTTGAACGTATGAATGAATGATTACAATGTAATTTTCTTTCCCAGATGCAACAGTGCGATTATAGACAGATCAATTGTACACCTATGTTAAAATACGAGTTCTTTTGCTTTAGCCTAAGGCAAGTCATTTCATCTGCGTATACCCCAGTTTCCTCATTTTTAAGATCCAAATATAACACCTCCTTCAGAAGATTGTCCTAAGAGTTAAACAAGATAACATATATGACAGTGAATATGTATTTTTACAGTGCTCTTTCCCTACTAACTTTATTCTCTTTGTTTCTGTCTTCCCCAGCACCCCAATCCTTTGAGAGAAAAAGGTACAATTTTAATACTAAAAGAGGAATTTTAAATAATTTAGTTCAGTGTTCTCATATACAAATCACTGACTCCTCATGGGCTGAGGAATATATTTTCAGGGGCCTTTGAGCACTATGAGAAATGTTAAGTTTTGTTTGCTTTCCTTTCAAGAATAATGGTAAAATTAACATAAGCATATTCTGGATAAATTGGATGATCATCTTAAAAGCAAATACTGCCACCAACCTCCTGATGGCACTTAGAATTTTTTGGTGACAAATAATTGTGTATATAGGCTGGACCTAAGGGTTTTTTTTCCCAAATCTCATAGCAGTTAGATAGATAGACAGATAGACATTTATCCAAACACACAGACCATTTGTTGAATGTCTACCTTGTGCCAACCTCTCTCACTTACACATTAACTCAGTCCTTTCCACAACACTACCGGTAGGTAGATTGCCCAGCTGCAGATGTATGAGGAAACTGAGGCTCAGAGAGTTTAAGTGACAAGCCCAGGGTTTCAAAGCCAAAGAGTGGGGAGTCAGGACAAACCTCACCACAACTGCTATCAGAAACTCTTTCTCTCCCACTGCATGGGGTCAGCTCTGCACCCCTGCAAGAGCCCCGCGGCTATCGCTCTTGCCAAAAGTCTTTTTCTCAGCCTTTCAAAAATCACATCTAACATAAAGAAGAAACTTCCAGCAAAGAAAAAAGAGAAAAACAGCTGTGTGTGTATGTGTGTGTATATCTCCCTACTGGATGGATGGATGGATGGATGGATGGATGGATGGATGGATGGGAAACTCAGAAACATTTTCTCTGCCAGACTCTATTTCCCACCATTTAGGTTACTTTCTACTTTTCTCTCTAGGACACCTAATTCAGTCACAAATGTCTTGAATTATCTATTTGAGTTAAAACTACAAAAATGCAGAAACTTATAAGAACTGGTACCTTCTTAGCAGACAAGTACTTTTTAAAAAATGCTTCAGAAAGTTAGCAATTATTACCTCCCTTGGTACAGAACAAGGCATTTTCAAAGAAAACTAGCATTTCCTAACATCATACAGTTTAGCACCATAGCTGTTTCATCCTTCCATTGAGGGCTGCAAAACAGAACCTGTTATCCCCAGATACTCTTATCCCCTTAGTTTCAAACAAGAAAACTCAGAATAAATAACCTTCACTAAATTGGATATCTAATATTTGACAAAGGCAGGATTTAAACTGGTTCTTCCTGTCTGTAGAGTTCATGCCCTTCCTTTCCTTCTATTTTCTTTCTTTTTTTCCCCTTTCTATTCTGTTCTTTCTTTTTTTGTACGTGTGGTAAAAACAAACAAACAAACAAAAACCCTTCACCTTGAGATCTACTCTCTTAACAAAGTTTTCAGTGCACAATCCACCATTGAACAACTCCCCATTGCTTTCTCCCCTCAACTTCTGGTAACCACCAACCTACTCTCTATTTCTACGAGTTTGATTATTTCAGATACTTCATATAAGTGGGCCCATGCTATATTTATCCTTCTGTGACTGGCTTATTTCACTTAGTATAATGATCTCCATGTTAATCCATGTTGCTGGTTAAGACAAGCTTTCCTTCTTTTTTAAGGCTGAATAATACCCCCAGTGTATGAATTTACCACATTTTCTTTATCTATTCATCTGTTGATGGACATTTAAGTTGTTTCCACCTCTTAGCTATTGTGACTAATGCTACAGACAACATGGGAGGGCAGATATCACTTTGAGATCCTGATTCCACTTCATTCAGATATATACCCAGGATTGCTACATCACCTGGTAGTTATATTTTTTTTTAATTCTTTGAGGAACCTCCATACTGTTTTCCATAGTGGTGGCCCCATTTTACATTCCCACTAATTGTATACATTCCGTTTTAATACCAAAGTTGTTTTTTGTCTGAGCTGCCATTTTGTCTATAGAACTTATATAAAGTTCAGTCCTTTCACAAGGACCACTAAACAAGTTGACAATTCACATGGCAGCACATGCTACAGGTGAAATTCGTATTCTCAGGGAACTTTTATGTTGGAAAAAGATGGACAAATTGATTTTTGAATATTTCCCTAGAGCACAATATGGGGGAAAGACAGCGGATCAGATCAGCTTGTAGAAGTTAAATTCTTGCTTTAGAAAAAGCACAATTTGGAAAGTCCTGGTCCAACTTGCCTGTTTCCATACCTCCCTTCTTCCCAACCTTCAACTTTTGATATTCTTCAACGTGTACTCTGGGGTCCAACAACCATTTGTGTTTCCCCAAACACCCCATGCTGATCTATGATTCTATGCCTTTCTTTACTCCGTTAACTGTGCCCAGAACAAGTTTTCCACACACCACACAACCTATATTCCCTTGTCCACCTGGAAAACTTCCAGAAAACTCAAGGAGATGAGTCTGGAACTTTCGAGACCCCCTGCTACTCCCATTGCAGTCATGCCTCCCTCTATACTATTTCTAAGCCTTGCATATATTGTGTAGAGCTAATTATGATGTCCTATAATTATTTGTTACACATTTGTCCACTCTGCTGGACTGTGGGTTATACGAGCACAGATGCAGAATTTACTTATTTTTATATACCCCTAGTGTATAGTGTAAGTGCCTGACTTAAGCTTTTTGATTGCTGAGGCATCCATTTCAAAGATATTCATTTCAAAGAAACTTACTGCCAGCTATACCACACAGCTAGTAGCAAATCAACTAGGTAAAGGAACAGGCTACCTCCACACATGAATTCCCCTTTTAGAATGCCCTGGAGAAACCTAGGTAACTGACCACTTGACTGACCTGGTTTCTCTCTCTCCACTCCCTTAATTCCTACTCTTATGTTTCCAATTCTCCAATAAAGAAAGAACCTGCTAAACCCTAGACACCCCCCACTCAGACAGCTAATAAAGGCAGAGCCTCAGGTCTACATATTCTCTCTCTATCCATGACCATGCTTGTGTGGCGCTTGGGCATGCCATGTACCCTCCAGAACCTGTGAATAATAAATCTTGTTCTGCAAAATTCCCTGAAGGTTGTTGCTGAGGTGTGTCCTGCAATCATATAATAAGAACCATAAGGGCTGCTCCAGCCACAACATTGGCAAAATGGGGCTTGTCACAAGTAATACAGGCCCAAGTGAGTGCCCCCAGTCGTTCCCAGCCAATAGCATCGCTGTTGATACAACATCTTCACACAGTGCCAGATCACAATGATGTTTAACACATGACAGTAGATTAAATCAAACTGAAATGACTGCAAAACAACTGAGAATGTGTAAACCTGCGACTTTCAAGACTTAAGATCCTTATAGCTTCCTTCTCATTTCTTTGGTTCCAGTGTTTGTCTCCTATGTACACCTATGTATATTCTGGAGAGCTTCCCTCTGAGTATGTTGTCCTTGCAAGTAGTCCTTCCTTTCCAGTTCTGTTCTTTTGTTCAACAAGCATTGATTCAGCGCCTATTGTGTGCCAGACCCTGTGCTAGAGCTACAGATAGAAAGGCAGATGAGCCAAAGAACTGACAATATAGCAAAGTTTCTAAGACATGTTCAGAAAAGAAAAAAATCTTGAAACACAGTACAAAGGGGTCATCACCATGTAAGAAAAACAACAACGTTCCTTAAGAGGTCAGAGAAGAGAAAGAGCATTCGGAGTGAAGCATCAGGGAACACTCTCCAGAGGAAAGGATGTTTGAGCAAGACCATGATGGGAAGGTTTCAAAAGCATATATACATTCTCCAAATTCCCCCCTTAAGGGGCACCTGGGTCCGGGTGGCTCAGTCAGTTAGGCATTAGCCAAAGCCAACTTCTGCTCAGGTCATGATCTCACAGCTCCTGAGTTCGAGCCCCACATCAGGCTCTGTGCTGACAGCTCGGAGCCTGGAGCCTGCTTCAGATTCTGTGTCTCCCTCTCTCTCTGTCCCTCCCCTGCTCACACTCTGTTTCTCTCTCTCACTCAAAAATAAATAAACATTAAAAAAAATTAATGTCTTTGTAAATAAATAAATAAATAAATCCATCCTCCCCTTAAAACAAGATATTTGCCAGCCATTCTTTACAAGTAAAATTGCCCTTACTTCAAGGAGTTTTTCACCACAGTATTGTTAACTTTTTTTCCCCATGTCTTCATCATCTATCTTGAAGTCTTGGAAGACGTTTTCTGCCAACTTTGACAGATCTGTGTAAACAAGCTATGAGGACCCTGAGAACAAAGAAATACCATTATTGTGCTGCTATTATTATTGTTGTTGTGATTAATGATTTTATAATAACACTGCCAGAGAACATAGTCATAATGAACTAAACCTAGAAACAAATGTTTAGGAAAAAACAAAAAAGGTTTGTTTGTTTTTTATCACATTCAAGGAAGGTACAGGAACAATGGAGGCTCAAGCCTGCTGAATGGGAGAGACGATGTCATTGGATAGTAAGAAACATGAAAACTCTGTGGTTATGGTGATGTTTATATCTTCTATATTTAAAAAAGGGGGGAGATCATTAATAAAGTAAGTTGCTATGCTGAGTGACTGAAGTCTCCATGCTCCAATGAATTTCATGAGGAAACCAAGAGAACACTTGAGTGAATGCTACTGGGATTTCTGAGAAAACAGAGTGGAGCCAAATCACCAGAAATTTGGTAAATGTTGTGTTTTTCATAAAGTGAGCATTAGAAGGCTTAGCCAAAGCCATGTCCACCAAGCACAATTCAGATCTACTTTAGTGTGTCCTATCAGGAAGGTATGTTGAATGAGAGTCTTCTAGAAAAGAACTCATTGTAAGGGAAGAAGGAGTTGGGCTGACCAGCTTGGCCCAGTCAAAATGATCTGATTACTGGAGGGAATGAATAAATGTCAGGCATGAACGTGTCACTTAGACTTGGCAGAAAACGGGCAATCTCATATATTTGTGGAGCGTGAATAGGTACCACTACCAGTTTGGACTCTATCTTCCCTATGGAAGAAGAAGCAGGGTGCAAGGAAAAAGTAGGACTGCAAGATGGCTCTGTGTTTTGTTTTGTTGTTATAAATCCACTTTCTGAGCTTGAACTGCATGCCAGTCCAAAGATAAGAATTAGAATTCTGAATGCTGGAGGGAATTAAGAAGGGCTAGTTGTGGGGCACCTGAGTGGCTCAGTTGGTTAAGCGTCCGACTTCAGTTCAGGTCATGATCTCACAGCTCCCAAGTTCAAGCCCCGCATCGGGCTCTGTGCTGACAGCTCAGAGCCTGGAGCCTGCTTCGGAATCTGTGTCTCCCTGTCTCTCTGCCCCTCCTCCACTTGCATCTGTGTCTCTATCTCACAAATAAACATTAAAAGAAAAAGAAGAAGGGCTAGTTGTTCTGGCTTCTAAATTTGTAAAGAATGGCAAAAATAATCTGGTGAAATTAATCTGTTTCTTATGCTTGTTCTAGATGTGTTTATTTTTCATCGTTTCTCTTCTGATAGGAGAATGCCCCAACTCTACATTTGTAGTTTCTCTCAAAAGCCCAGCACTGAGCAGACATCTTGCTAACTGTTTCAGCCTGCTGTGCTGAGGGGCATGAGCAACTGAGTTGTAGAAGGAGTTGTTTTGCTCCTTTTTGGAAACCAGGACCATCTAGAAGTCTGTTCTCCCTCCTTCCCTTGTCCTGGAGAGAACAGAAACTCTGTCATGCTCAAGTGGGACTGATGTTTCTCAGATACACCTTAATGTTATGTGTGTTGTGTTTCTTTAAATCCAATACCTTTAAGTGAATACAGAGAGAAGGTGCTAGCATCTGAACTTTGCCTATGGGATTAGACTTAATGATCTTTGAGATTCTTTCCAGTTCTGCAGTTTGTTTATCTTGGGAGTCGTATAACTTCCAATGAGATATAGAGTAATTGAAGAAGGATTCAAAAGAACGAAGAACGTGGGCCTTATCAGTAAGTAATGCGCAAGCAAATGGTTGAGCTTTTTTTGAGTTTCTTAGAATGAATGAAAAGTCTTTAAATTATGCCTACCCTTTGACATGGCAACACCACTTCCACAAATATGTTCTATGGAAATATTTAAGAGTGGTGGAGTGTTTTCCAGAAGCACCAAGCAATTCTCCAAGTCTCAGCAAATACTAACCAGATAACCTACAAATTGAATTTTGACACTACCTACCTGCAGTCAGCATCAGATTTCACAGCTTAAAGGGCTTAGTCCCACAAGACTGTCCCCACCCGCACTTCAGATGCCAATCAGGAGTCCAGGTTTTTACCTCTGTTTCTGACCAACTGGCTATAAATCAGGGATCCCCATGCCCCACTCCTCTGATTCGATTAATTTGCCAAAGCAGCTCACACAACTCAGGAAAAACAGTTTATTTATTAGATTACCAGTTTGTTACAAAAGATATTATAAAGGATACAGGTGAAGAGCCAAATGAAAAGGTACATAGGGGCAAGGTCCCAAAGGGTCTGGAGTACAGGAGTCTCTATTCCTCTGGAACTAGGGTGTTCTACCCCCGGCACATGAATCCACTCACTAACCCAAATGCTCATTAAATACCATTGTTCAAGAGTTTTATAGAGTTTCATCTGGAGCCCCACCCCCCACCTTACCCTTTCCAGGGGTTAATGGGCAGGACTAAAAATTCCAATCTTCTCATCACTTTGTCTTCCTCCAGACCAGCCCCATCATAAAGCTATGTAGGATCCCCACCCTATGTCACTTAATTAGCATATACTCAGGTACACCCTGAAGGACTCCTTATGAATGATGAAACATACTCCGGTCACTCAGGAATGTGTAAGCGTTTTAGGAGTCCCATGCCAGAAACCAGGGACAAAGACCAAATATATTCCTTATTATGCCACAAATATATTCAAAGAGTTTAGCAGTGAAATGTTTATATGACGTTTTTTAAAATAACTTTTAAAAGCAAAATAATATTTAAATGCCTAACAGTGGGGGGGGGAGGTTCTCTAAACTGTGGCACATGTGCACGCTAGAACACCACGCAGTCACCGAAAACGAAGTACTATCGTATATTTATCAAAGTGAAAGAGAAGATTATAACAGCAGTATGACAGTATGATCCTATGTCTGCAGCAGACCACATACCTACTGGAAAAATTCTTGATGGAACTATACCAAAGAATAAATAATTATACACTATTACCTCTGATGATGGAGTAAAATATGACTTCCATTTTCATCTCTTTATACTCCTTTTCTAAATTTCGACAGTGAGAAAAAATTTGTATTGCAAAGAAAAGTTTAAAGGACCTAAGTATGTATTAATACATGTATTAATTTTTGTGTTAATTTTTGTGTTACCAAATGCCCTTTATTCACCAATCCTTGTGGATACCTAAATTTCTCTCTAAAATTCTTCATTGATTGCTTTCCTAGTAATATATGAGCAAAAGGAGCCTAGTACAGCAATTTAAAATCAACAAAAAGGTTGAAAAACTTATTTAAAGTCACATAATGAATTCAAAACAGCCAGCCAGGACTTGTAACCTCAGATTCTTAAAGCTGAACTCAAAAAAATAGATGCTGTTTTATTAGTCCTGACTTCTGGTCATTGTTAATTGGGGGCTGAAAGGTACCTTGGTGTAGTAGTTTAAAGGAAACATTGGCCACAATGCTCTGCAGCTGCTCCCGTCAAGGAGAATAGTCTATTTCCCCACCCTCCAATCTGGGCTGGTGTGTGACTCGATCGTGCCAGTTCTCTCCCTAGGCCTCCAAAGACCTTGCAGTTTCCACTCTTTTAGAACCTTTGACCACCGCATGAGTCAGCCTGGGCTAGCCTGCTGGAGAATGCGTGAACCCGTGAAGAAAGGCTCCAGTCATCCCATCGTCCAGGCGTGGCCATCATAAACCAATTGGCCCCAGCTGCCCTACCAGCTGACCGCAGACACATGAGCAAACCCAGCTCAGGTCAGCAAAGCCCAGTCCCAACCATCAAAACCACCCAGAGGAGTTCAGTCCCAAATGCCAACCCACCAAACTCTGAGTTAAATAAATGTTTGTCGTTTTAAACCACAAGGCTTTGGGGTGGTTTGTCATGCAGCAAAAGCTAACTGCTACATCTTGGCTCATTTACTCCTCGTTCTTCAAATGAGGAAACCAAGGAGGTGAACAAAGTACCCCACTTAGAATCACACTGTAAATCACAAACCGGGAGAAGGACCCCATTCTCTTGGCTGCCATACCTGTGTCCAAGCCACTGAGTGTTTCAGAGAGGAAAGGGTCAACAGAGTTCACATACACAGACAGAATTAAAATCTTGGCAAGACAAATACGGCAAATGGGCTTCAGGTCACCGTGGGCTCCATGTCGTCTTGCCAGCTCAACAGTTTGGCTGCAGGAGAAAGGCAAAATTACCACGTTGTGCTCTTCCCTGCTGTCATCCCAGTCAATCCCAGACACTCATAGACCACCTGGGAACTATGCCCTCAGAGACCTCAGAAGTGTCCACTCTCTTCTCTTCCCTTCTTTTCTTTTCCCTCCCTCCCTCCTCCTTCTCCTCCTCCTCCTCCTCCTCCTCCTCCTCCTCCTCCTCCTCCTCCTCCTCTTCCTTCCCTTTTTCTTCTTCAATCTCTCTCTCAGAGAGCTAAAGAAGCGTGTCTGACCAACATACCCCCATGTCTTCCCCTGACCTCACCCACCTCCTACATGCCCAGAAGGGGGTCACGATGACAGAAAAACTCATCATAATCACAACCTAACCCAAGCTTAAGCATTGCCCTACAACTAATCATAAGAGGCTGCACTTCAAAGTGTTTAGCCCAGACATTAGCCAATTAATTAAGCCTTGCAGGCACCTCATATGTGAATTAGGCCTCATTATTCACCAGTTACAAACCAGGAAAACAAAACCAGAGTGAGTGGCGGCTATACCCAAGGTCTTGGAGGCTGGAGGAGAAGCCTGGTGCTCCTGGCCCCGTGGCAGAGGCTGGGCACAGACCACTAAGCCACAGCTCTCCCCCTGGTGTGGGCCCAGAGGCCGGTGCCAAGGGGCGGCTCAAACTTTTCCTTTTCCATTAGCCACAGGTGTGTTTTACCACAGCCTAACTAGCAGCTACTATTTATTCTCTGGGATTTTCTAAAAATGTGCTTTTGCAGACCTTCAAGCCAAAGCCATTCCCAGCATCCCTCTTTATTAAATTGAGCCACAGAAATGTATTGAAAATCATGAGCATTTTGAAACATACTGAGTCCTTTATGGCTGAAATAATCTAATAGACAAGCTGTTGTTAATTTACAACCTTAATTTTCAGACACACTTCTTGAGTCAAAAGTACTTCCTGCTCTGTAATTCCTGTAGGGATACAGGTGGCCTAGCACTAAGTACACATCTACTGTACATTAAAATGTATTTCTTACTTAACTTAAACATTTCTGAAATCTCAAGTTTATGTCTAGACTATTTTAATCAGCTAAATGTCATAATAAGCCATATGTTGGTCTTGATCGGTTACATATACCAGCCCTACTCATAAAGTATCAAAAGGTGTTTTTAAAGAGAAGTCTGTGTTTGTTTTACCAAGAAAATGGTGCTTTCAGTCTATCATATCAGGCATGTTGGCAGGCATGTTGGCAGGCAGAAAAGGACCTTACGTAACTGGTAGAAAAAAAGGGAGTTTTCTCCCTCTTTTCCCTCCATGTACTATTCCATCAATAGCACTTTGAAACTTCAGAGTTTTGAAGCAATAAGCTTGCATTGATCTAAAATGTCACTTGATCACTATCCACAAAATATCAACACTTAGAGAAAGCAGGTTGGTGTCGAGCAGGTATTTTTGTTGCTGCTGTTCTCATTTTTACAGGGGTTCTCCCCTGTCAGCTCATTCCCATCTGAGTTGGCCTGTACCTCTCAACCCCAAAAAAGCCATCAAGCCATCCACCCAAATATAGGGATGGGGGAAAGTAATAGCATTGCTGACTAAATAGATATCCAAAGAGTTGTGGAGCACCTGTCATGGCTCAGGTGTTGTGTTACAGCCACAGTGATGAACATGAGAATCCTGGTGCCTGCGTTCATGGAGCCTGCAGTTTTATTGGGGGAAAGATATGAAACAAATAACTCCACAAATAATCATAGAAATACATTTTCGTAAGTGCTCTGGAGAGGGAGTACCTGATACTATAGAAGTTCATTCCAAGGACAAAACTGGCATTCAAGGACAAGGAAGGTTCACCCAAGCAGTAATGTTAGCCATTGACCTTAGGGATTGGTAGGAATTGATCAGATAGAAGGTGGGTGTGCAGCTGGTAAAATGAGAATTACATAGGAAGGGAGGGAGGGAGAAAGAGAAGGCGAGAAGGAGAAGGTAAGAGGAGGCAAGGGGATGAGGCGAGAAAGGATAGGGAGGAGAAGAGAAAGGAAGGGAAAGAAAAGGGAGATAATTAATTTGAAAACTGTTACCTTCATATTTTTATGACAAGTGAGGAAGCTTCAAAAAGTATCTCAAGTAACTTTGTTTTCAATTCCAAAGAAAAAGCACTCATTAATCAAATTGGAAAATAAAAGCTTTCTTATCAGCCTAAAAAGGATTCTTAACTTTAGAGAAACACACACACAGACACACACACAGACATACACACAATGATATTTAAAGGGAAACAAGCAAATTAGGTTTTAATGTTGGCACTTGATAAAATTTTATGAACTGTAGATTATGAATAAGAGTTCTTGCATGTAGACTATTCTGGAGATGAAAATAGCCATAAAGCTTGTTCTTACCAAGCTTGGACAGAGTTTGTTTCCCATGATACCACACAACCACATAATTAATTGCTCTTGGTTCACATAATCAGATGAGTAGGAAATACCTTTTTTATGATAATACTTAAAAATGATGATGTTTTCTCTGGGCATCTCAGTGTATTTTCTGGAATAAGCAATTGGAATGAGCAACTGTTGAGGGGGAAAGAACGTGGAAATTCCATTTGTGCCTCTCCCTTGAGTCTGGAAACTGCATTATGCTCTGCGAGTACTGAATCAGGATCTACACTCTTGAGCCTCTCCAGGCTCTGGGTTAGTCTGGGTGCTGGGAACCAACTATTATAATAGCTGGGAACCAACTATTCCTGGTTCTTCTTCTAGAAAGATTGTATGATTATACTCCTCCACCTTGAAATGAGGCTTGGCCATATGACTTACTTTATCCAATGAAATATTAACAGAAGTGATGCAAGTCACTTTCAGGTGGACACTCTTCACCCCTTTGTCTTCACCTACTACAGCAATCTTGTAAGTACTTATCAAGAAGGAGCTCTGTCATTCTAAAGTTCCGAGTGATTATCGAGCACCGTGCTGGCCTTCATTGCACATGTAGCATGAAAAATACAACATATTCCATTGAGCTACTGAGATTGAGGGGTGGTTTGTAACTTCATATACCCTCCCTCACCCATCCTAGGTCCATAAGGATTGATGTTAGGATCCCTTTTTTCATATATGCCTTGCTACCCTCTCTTGTACTGCTCTCTCAGTCAAAATGATCAGTCTACCTCCTATGTAAATGCATTTGGAAATTAAGGAAGTGCCAAACGTATAATCATTGCAACTCAAAAATTGGGGCTTCCAAACTAGCTCCTAGAATATGGTCAACCCATGGTGACTGGCATATCCTCTGCTCTGGACCTTTGCCAGAGAAGAGTACAGACTGTGTTCCCTCCACCTGAAGCTATAGACAGGAGTGATTAAAAGTACACATTCTAGAAACAATCTGTGTGGGCTCAATTCCTGGTCCTGCCATTTATCTTCTTTAACCTGGAGTATATAATTTATCCTCTCTCTGCCTCAACTTCTTCCTTTGTAAAATGAGAGTTCTTCATAGTGCTTGTGTCTTCATTAAGTTTATTGAAAGAATCAAAGGAGATGGTGCAGAGAAACCAGGAACAGTGCCTAGTAAGTGCTGAATAGCTTTGGGTATTTTCACACTAAGAGGTAGGGCAGGGCTATGAACCCACACCTTAGCACCATTTCATGCTATCCATTTTACACTCAACCATATATACCTCTTAACTGGTAAAGAGCAAGACTACATAGAACAGTTGGACAATTTTAAATGTTTTTTAAATACCAGCCAGTGTTAAAAGCTATTCCTTAAAAAGGAAGGCAATAATAATAGTAATAACTTCACCACTGTCACAGCAAAATGACTCGCCTGTGCCTTCTCATCTTTGCCATCACAGCATATCACATAGACCATTATGTGGTTCACATACTCTTTTTCGCAGCCACTGTAAGGTGTTCATGCATTCTTGAACTCATTAGAGTGCCCGAAAGCCAAGTTGCTTCCCAAATCTTCCCCAATTGCTTTCACCAGAATTTCTAGAATAATCTCACCCTGCTACAACTATGACCACATCCTCCACCTCCAACAAACTCCTGTCTTCTAAGTGAGTTGTGTTTATATACAAGGCCAGCGGTATTGGGTGCCGCCTGAGGACAGACTGCACTGGGAGAAGGGAAGGAAGCAAGAAGAACCAGAAGCCAAGTGTGAGCATGTAGCCAGGAAGTTAAGAAAGGCAGACACTCTCTGATCAGGTCTCTGAAAGAACTACCTGGGTAAAGAGAAGGCACTGTGATCCCCTTTCCAATTATTTGAGACTGAAATAAAGATTTTTATTGTTAGTCAGCATTAGATATCAAATGTGTTATTTTTTCTGGATGCAACACCATGCTTGGACTGCTCACACAGAGAACACCTACTATATAGGAGCTAGGCATACATTGAGGCTTCTGCAAACCTCTCTCTCTCTCCCTAGGTGCCCCTTTGGTGTTTTCCTTTCATCCTGACACCCCATAAATTTTTTAAATACCTCTCATTTCTAATATACCTTTGTACCTTAGTCTACTCAGGCTGTTTAACAAAGCACCAGAGACTGGGGTGGGGCTTAAATAACATTCATTTTCTCATAGTTCTGGAGGCTAAGATTCCAAGATCAAGGTGCCCACCAATTGGTTCCTAGTGAGAGATCTCTTCCTGGCTTATAGACATCCACCTTCTCACTGTGTCCTCACATGGCAATGAGAGTGATATCTCTTTCTCCTCTATCTTCCTCTTCTTATAAGGCCACTAATCCCACAATGAGGATCCTACCCTCATGATCTCATTTAACACTAATTCTTTCTCAAAGGCCCCATTTCCAAATGCCATCATATTTGGGGTTAGGGCTTCAACATGTGACACAAAAATTCAGTCTATAACCTCTATGAGGACAGATAGCCTAAATTGTGAGCTAACTCTAACTTTCAAGATTTGGGAAGTCCATTTTGTTCTACTCAATTTATTTTACTTTTAATTCTTCAGGAAGTACCTACTAATTATGCAAAAGACACCATGCTAGAAACCGAAGGGAAATACTAAGAAGACACAATCTTTGAGCTCCAAGGGCTTCATGGTCCAGTTGAAAATAGAAAAGTTGCAGCGCCTGGGTGGCTCAGTTGGTTAAGCGTCCTACTCTTGGTTTCAGCTCAAGTCATGATCTCACAGTTTGTGAGATCGAGTACTGAGTTGGGCTCTGTTCTGAAAGCACAGACCCTGCTTGAGATTCTCTCTCTCCCTCTCTCTTTGCCCCTCCCTCCACCCCTCTCTCAAAATATAAGTACATAAACATTAAAAAAAAAGAAAATAGAGAAACGTGCAGTATAAACATGAAAAATACCAAAATATATTTTTAATTAAAAGGAAGTCTATTTCAGTAACAAAGTTGTGAAACAAAAGAGTGCTAGGGGAGAGTCAGGGGAGGCAGAATAACATGATGGGTGAGAACTCAGATTCTAAAATCAGATGGAAATGGATTCACATCTTGACTCTGCCATCTCCCTGTTATAATGATCTTGAGAAAATTAAATAGCCACTCAAACCTTATTCCTGTATCTGTAAAGTGGTGCTGATAACATTACCTACCTCATAGGCTTGCTATGGTAATGCCTGCAAAATTCTTAGCCCAGTGACTAGCCTGGAGTAATCACTCAATAACCATTGATTTAAAAAGAAGTGTGGGTGGAAGAACCATTTCCACATGGGATCTAGAGAAAGAGAGAATACTTCCCAGAGGATGATAGAATTTTCTCTGAATGTGAAGTCCTGGGATTGCGAGGGGAATTCAGAGCTGTGAGAGGTAGAGGTAAGAGGCTGGGAAGCACATGAGTTTGGGGAAATGTAAGTAGACATGTCTGGGTGGAATACAGGTATGGTTAGGGAGACATGGAAAGATAGACTAGAAAAGTAGGTTGAGCTTGGACACCAGGTGTCCTTAAAAGTCAGACCAAGAAGTTTGGGTTTTGTCCCACATTCTACCTTATCCAGTAAAATGGGGCACCTTGTCTTCAGTTCTTATAAAAAATGTTTTAACTCAAAGTACATTTTCCTAATAAACCCAGAGACAATCATGAAAAAAACATCTGTTTTTCCCTTCAGAGTGTTCAAGAGCAAATCCCAGTTTGATTTTATATTCAGAAGCTTGTTCAGCCCTAATGTAAAAAATACATAATGGGACTCAAGTGGTACATAAAACTATTTCAAAGAAATTTTAATTAAAAACAATGTTTAATGAAGCTCCTTCTTAACCCTAAAGACACCAAAGGTAAGTGAATTCTTGGGCTTTTTCCCACTTCCTTTTTCTAAGATACAGGCTTTTCTAAGACAGTAAATATGAATATCATGCTAATTTAATCTAATTGGTAAGGTCATTCAGAGTGGGTGAAACCTCTGAATTATTCAATATGTTTAAAGTTATCTTAATACTTTTCAGAACAATACAAATCATAGATTAACAAGGTGTTTGCCAGGTAGACATCTTAATGAACAGATAATCACTGGTAATTTTGCCTTAATGAGTTCTACGTAAATGTATTCTGTTAAAATGGGAACAAATGGGAAAAGATCTTTTTCCCTTTAAATACAATCATGCAACCAATTAGTCAGTATTAGGCACAAAAATGAATGAGAGAGACTCCCTGCCTTCTGGTAGCTCACCGTCTAATGTAGGCCAATGATGGCAATAAGCTTCAGGATGCTACAATAGAAGTAAAATCAGAGTCCGGTCAAAGCACCTAACGGCCAGTCCCCTTGGTTCTTTGTATTATTGCTTTTTTAAATAAACCCAAATTTTAACAATGGCAGAGGGTGATGCTACCATTCCATCTCACAAAGATTTAATTCCACTCTCATCAACTCCAAACCAGTGGATTCCAAACACCTTACACTCCGCACACATCAAACTCATCTTCTTCTCAAATGTTATCAGTAGACACACTGTGTTTGCTCCCAACTTATTTCTTTGCTCTTTTCTTACTTGAAACCTCAACTTTGAAATTTGGGGGGAAACTAAATGTCTGTTTACAGGTCATGAGGTTGACAGCTTCTTGATGATGAGGTTTGCAGCTTGAGTCTTCTTTAATTCTCTAGACCCTCGGACAAGTTAATAGAAAGTGAGAAAGAAAGGAAATGAGTGAGTGAATGAGTGAATGAATGAGTGAATATGTGAATGAGTGTTTGAGTAAGTGAATGCTTTAGGGAAAAAGGGCTTTGTCCAGAGAAGAGTCATTTAGTTGAGGAAATGTCATATAATAAGAATCATAACCATAAGAGATAATCATCGAGTACTCACCATGTGTTATGTTTTATTCTGAGCCCTGTGTGTTTGCTCATTTAATCTTCATTATACAAACGATTGTCTTTATTTTACAAATAAGAAAAATGGGCACAGAGAGGTTACATAACATCAGGAGCTGGACCATATGTGAGAGTTCTTCACTTGGGTACATGACCCCATAGGGGTTTTAGGGAAACTGCACCTAAATTTGTATGTTAATTTTTATATATTTTTCTGAGAATGATCATACTTTATTTTGTATATTTTTCTGAAGAGAAGAATAATATCTTATTTTGTGTATTTTTTCAGGGGAGAAGGATCATACTGTGACATGCCCTCTCCCAAAATGTTAAGATACTTTACACATTTCAGTCTCAACTTAGATATTAATGTTTGAGGAATGAAGTAGTCACTGCACTAAATTAATTTTAAATCTAGCACTGATATTTATTTATTTATTTATTTATTTATTTAAGCATTAATATTTTAAAATAAGGATTTCTTATACTCCAACTCAATTTCCTCCAGGTTTTCTCTTAAAAATAAATGAACGAGCAAAAAGATCCTTAGAGAAACAAATTCCACCAAACTTCCCTAAATGTCCCATCTGACATTTCCATGAGAGAGAAGAACCAATAACAAAATCAGGAAAGCTCGACAGTGACCATCTGTTTGCCATCCCGGCAGCATTTTCTCAGGTGTCCTTCAAGTCTTGGACACCCACCTGCCTGGAAACTGTCTCCCTCCTTGCTGCCCTAGCTTTCCTTCTGTCTCTGATTGTTCCTCTGTCTCCTTTGCTGGCTTCTCTTTGAACGGTGGGGAGTCCCCACATCTCATCCTTTCACCCTCTGATGGCTCTTTTCTCATATTTTGTCAGAGCTCTCATCCAGGCTCATCACTTCGGCACAAACCTCTCACCAAAAAATTCCCCAATCTTTGAAGGTCACTCATGACCTTTAACTAAAGGTTGGTTACACGCTTTCAACTGCACCCCAGACATTTCCAATGGACATCCTAGCCCCATCTCAAATTCAACATATCTGAAACGGAACTCAGCATCTCCCCCATTAGACAAACTCACTTTATTGTCTTCTGGTTTGAAATCGTTTGTGTTTAAAATCAAGAAGATACTCAGTGGTTTTTCTCTCTCATTTCCCTATATCCAAGATCTATTTTTTACATTTGCCTCATCTGCTCCTTCTTTTCAATTCCTCCCACATCCACCCTAGCCCAGAACTTCCTCATGGCTTCTTCTTCCCAAATAGCTCTAGTCCCTTGGATTTGCAGGTCATTTTCTCCTTGCTAGTATGCCCTATGCGTCCTTTGGGACTCAAGTCCCATCTCTTCTATAAAGCTTTCTCTAAGAACTCTGCAATGCCACTTTCCTCCATGAAGTGAACAAATTACTTATCTGACACTATAAAAACTCAACAGTTTAGAAAATAATGGGATAACCTCGTATGACCCCTTATTTCACAGATGGGGAAACTGAACTAAAAAAAAATGTTCAGTGACTTGCCCAAGGTCATACCAATACCACTGATCTATCACAGAGAAGTTCTGGAACCAAGTACTCTACTCCTAGCTCAGGTTACAGTCTCCAAAACCAGGCTCTCAGCTACTTGGAGGGTGAAAGTATGCCTTTGACTTCTTTGCAGCCTCCTAAATGTCCAGCACAGAATTCCGTGCATAGTAAATGCTCAATTAATGAAAATAATATGGAAGGGGAGAGAGAGAGAAAGAGCGAGATTAAAAATGGGAGAGAGGATGAGAGAGAACAAAGAATGTCCAGCTAACCTGCAAAGCTAAGAAATCCACACAGATCCCCGGCTGCCTGAGCAGCCAGGACCCACTGCCCACACTAGCACTACCCTAAGAAGAGGAAAGCCAGCATCTGGATCACACCTGGAGACCACAGGAACACCATGTTCCAGCCACTAAGTTGCTGCCTGCCTTGACCCAGCACTGAGAGACTTTCCCAAACCTCTAGCTTGCTATGTGGTTGGTGACTCAAAACTGTTCCTGTTGTCCGAAGTATCATTTGTAAAGTGCTTTCTTGGAAGAGAAAATGTTTGGGACAGCTGGAAGGGGAGCTCCCTGTGCTAGAGCCACAAGGAGACTTGTTGTGTGCTGTGTGAGAACAGAGGCTTCTTATTCTCCTCCTTCTTCCCCTGGGCTGTGTTTATTTAAAGTTCCCACCACCACCGTGGGGGTGCATGCCCAGGACTTCAGGCTAGGCCCTTGGAACCACCAGGGAGCAGGCCCAGTACTTAGTTGCAGGGACCGCAGTAGTCATGAGCCCGGGCCTCAGGGCCCAGGACTCAGGGAGCGTGGCCAGGACAGTGGGAGGCGTTGGGAAAGAGTTATTACTGTGTCTTTGGCAATCCTGTAATTATTGTTTGTTCTTATGATTTCTGTCTCTATTGCCATTTCTCTTGGTAAATCTGTTCCCACTTGTGTCTTCTACCCAAAGACCTTAAAAAAAAATAGATTAGATAGCTGGGTTGACTCCTCAAAGAAGCTTAGGAGATTTGAGGGGTTTGTTTTCCAGCAGTAGCTCTGGAGAGGGCTGAAGAGAAGACAGATGCCTCTAGGGAAGGCTTGCATTCATCAGCAAGACAAAGACAACAGGTGGGCTGCCCCACCCTACCTTCTGCTCCTTTCGCTCAGCTAGTAGCACCCAGTGGATTTACTAGCACAGATATCCTACAGACAAAGAGATATCCAAATGCACTTGGAATCCTCCCCCGCTACCTTCTACACACTAACTTCTGCTCAATCAAAAAATGAGGAGGAGGACAGAATGGGGCCCAGAGCCTTATTCCTCCCAGCAAAAGGGCCCAAGAATTCTACCTCAAACATCCTAGGCCAAAGGGTAAACCAACAAAGATGTCCGTGACTTACAAGAAGAAGCCAGACTATTCTTTCCCTGTCAGAGTCTTATGCATATACACAAATCACAGCGTAAATTTATCAAATCCTCACCTGGTTTCCGTCTTGGGGCACCTTTGTTTGCCAGCGGCAAACATTATTGAGGCTGGGTTTTACTTTAATCTTTCCTTTTTTCTGTTCCCCCAGAGAATCTCCAAAGGCAAGCAGGATTAAAGCTTTTTAAGAGTTAGGAAAATTGCCTTAATAATGACCATAGTGTGCTTTAAGAGTAGGAAGAGAGAAAGAAGCATAGTTAGATCTACAAAGATGATATGATTCCACAGCGGTGAGCAGATATTCAGTTACATCCATGTTCTGCCTCAGCTCTTCCTCGCCAATTTAAAGCAAAATTCTATTTTTCAGTTCTTACCCTACCAGTGGCTGGTAAGACATTGGGTATTTACAAAAAGAGGAGGACTCTCATTAAAGATAATTACTAGGTATTTGCAAACTTAGCACTGATTTTATTTTTCCTATTGAGACTTAATATAACAAATATATCCTTACAAATAGCTTTTTTTTTTTAAGCTGAGTTCTTTCCTTGAAATAAAGTCCTAGGGTCAATATTTCTGGGTCAAGGAGTAGGAATGTTTTTATGGTTCCTGATACATATATGTAGAGAGAGGTCTCCTTACACTGCTTTCTGAAAGAGTTGTACCGAAGAACAATACCACCAACCCCATCTGAGCTTATTCATTTTTCTAGCAGGTCACCAGCACTGGCCATTACCAGTTGATATTAAATGGTATCTCAGCTGCAAGGTATTATTTTATAGCCTTGTCTAATATCTAATGGAAACAGATTCCCCACCTTACCCGATCTTCTTGCTCAAAGCTGTCTCTGGCTGTATGTACCATTATTTTTCCAGATTAGTTTTTGGGAAAAGTTTGGTAAATTCTAGGGCAAGAATCCTAGAATTATTTTTATTGGAATTGTGTATCTATACATTAAAATTAAGATCCATGAATTAACTTTAAAAATAAACATATAGAAACATTTTGTGTTTCCATTCAAAAACAACATCCATTTATTCTGCTGATTTTTTTCCTACCACTCCCCCTATCATGTCGACATGATAAGCCATGTTGACAGCTATAAGGCTGTAACCGAGAAAGTCTGTGCTCTCCAATACATGTGCTTCTCCTCTCCTTTCTGGACTTTTCCAGGAAGACTACACACCCAGTGTCCTTGCAGCTATGAACAGTGGAATATAGGAGAAAAGTGTGCCCCACAGGCTGACCTCTAACCCACTCACTTCCCTCCTCTCCCAGCCAGAGCAGAGGATTGGGGATGGACATCAGAAACCCTGGAAGTTGGCAGAAAAACTGACTAGAAGCCCAGTTCCCTAATCACCATGGAAAGGACCAACCTCCCAATACTCTGTTGGATCAAGATATGGAGGAAATAAAATTTTTATTGTGTCAACCCATTGAGATTTGGAGATTGTTTGGTACAGCAAGTAACTTACTCTGAGACAACTGAGAGACTTCCTACCTTCCAAGCTGAAGACTCAAATTTAATTAAAGACTGTATTAGTCAGGGTTCTCCTGAGAAACAAAACCAATAGGACATATACAAAGAGAATGAGATTTAAGGAATTGGCTCACACAACTGTGGGGCTGACAAAGCCAAAATCTGTAAGGCAGGCCAGCAAGGTGGAAATTGAGGTAAAAATTGATACTGCAGTCTTGAGGCAGAACTTTTCCTTCTCAATCTTTGCTCCAAGGCTTTCAACTAATTGAATGAGGCCCATCCAATTAGAGAGTAATCTTTGTTTTACTCAAAGTCTATTGATTATAAATGTTAATCATATCTAAAAAGCACTTGCACAGCAATTTCTAGACTGGCTAAACAACCAGGCAAATAACTTCTTATTTGACTGAATAAGTAGATGTTATAACCAAGCCAAGTTGGCATATGAAATTAGCCATCATAGGAGCCAAAGCAGTAATATTTTTTAAAAAAAAGAAAGAAAAGAAAGAAAGAAAGAAAGAAAGAAAGAAAGAAAGAAAGAAAGAATTAAAGAAAAGAAAGGAAAAGAAAAGAAAAGAAAAGCAAGGAAAAGAAAGAAAAAAGAAAAGAAAAGAAAAGAAAAGAAAAGAAAAGAAAAGAAAAGAAAAGAAAAGAAAAGAAATTAGAGGCATCACAGTGTAATAAAAACAATATGGAGTTTGCATGTAGGCAGACCTATTTGAGCCACAAGTTCTTATAATTGGCATGTCCTCCATGCTCTTGTCTGTAAAATAGGGATAATATAATACATGGCAAGTTTGTGGCAAAAATGAAAGGACACCAGGTATGTAAAGCTCACAGCACAATGCTGGTCACATGAGAGCAATGGTTTCCTTCCCCTCCATTCAAAGGGAAGTGGCACCCTGTCTTTCAACAGTTGCCTCAGGATAGCTGTGCTGCTTAGTCCTCCACGGCCCATTCTTCAGAGGTGATTCACTGGAATTTCCAACCACTTAGTACACTTAGTCCATTTTGGCTACTAAAGCTATTTCATTATAACATGGAGAATCACAACAATTCAAGAGCAGGAAATCTATTTCCAGGTACAAAAATTACCAGGGACAGTAAAATTAATGAGATCTTTAACTTGACCAGCTTACCAAAAATGTATGTAATTCATTTCAAAAGTCCACTCTGTTTTATCCACTTTCCACCTGAATTAGATTCCTAGGACCTCCATAACAAAGTACCACAGACTGGCTGGCTTAAATCACAGAAATTCATTTTCTCACAATTCTGGAAACTAGAAGTCTGAGTCAAGGTTGGTTTCTTCTGAGGCCCCCAGCTTGTGGATGGTCGTCTCTCCCTGTGTCTTCACATAGTCCCTATCTGTGTGTGGCTGTCCTCTGATATCTTCTCAGGAGAAGACCAGTTGTGGTCTCCTCATTTTAATTCAATGACAGTTTTTAAAGACCCTCTCAAAATATAGTCACATTCTGGGAGTCTAGGGGTTAAGATGTCAACATATAATTTGGGGGTACGTAATTCAGCCCATAACACCACCTAACTTACCCACTACCTCCCCACCAACCACCCTCAGTGATACACATAAACTACTCAAACTGTTCTTACCCCATTGCCACACACACACACACACACACACACACACACACACACACTCTGTGATCAATGTTCCACATCACAAAATCAGAGCACAGACTTTGGCCTTGGAACTGAGCCATCTAGGGATTGAATTAGTGACCTTGTTAGCAGGATTTGCTAACTACCTACAAATGGAAAGGTACCATATTGCAAAATAATCACAATGGGTCAGGGTATTTCTCCTAGCCCACTTATCTAGGGATGCCAAGCATATTGCATTTTACTAGAAATAACCAATACCTAAATTAAATGGTCCGGAGTACATGAACTATATCAATAATGAACATGCATTTTCAATGAAAGAATCATAAGCATTTAATTATCCCAAAAAGAAAAAGAAAAAGCATCCCAAGACTCTGTGAACAAAGAGACAGACACCACTCTGCATTTTGAACAGGTTTCTAAATCAAAAAGGGCAGTAAATCATGTTACTTATCATTTAAAAATAACTAGGTTTTAAGAAATGAAATTAGACAAGTGATTAATGCGTCAACTTCAGCCAGAGTTCCTTTGATAGTTGGAAGAAAATAAAAGCCAGCCAAGAAATAAACATTTCAAATTCAGGTGCTTTGCAATCTGTGCTCCAAATGTTTCCCCTAAGCTTGTGAAGAGGTGGCTTGCTCTGCATACACAGCAGCCAGATTGCTGGCTCAAGTCAATTATCTTCAAAATAAGAACATTGGCACAAAAGAGAAGCTATAGTTGAAATGGTCAAAAGTCCACTTGAGAGAAACAGTCTTGATAGGCAAAGGGCAGGGGCGGAGGCAATGCCACTGGCTACAGGAGAGGGGGCTGTCAAGGTGCTCTTGAGAGATGTTTGGGTTTTTTACCTATAAATTTCCATTTATATTGGGAATCTAAAGATGGGTAGAGTCTTCTGTATTGAATTGAAAGATTCCCATGATAGAGTTAAAAAAAAAATGTAGGTAACAGGATATTGTGCTCGAGGAGAGACAGAGTTCATTGCAGGTTAGAGCACACACTGTAGGAACCCCACTATTAAGTTCAAATCCCAGCTCTGCCCCTCACTAACCATGTGACCTTGGGCACTTTCACTCTGCATGCCTCTGTAGTTTGTCCATCTACAAAGTGGAAATAATGTAAACAGTACCTACCTCATTGGGCTGTTACAAGAATTGAGTTAACACATAGAGTACAAAGAATAGTGATTCTATAGAATTATATAGTAAGTGCTATAGAAGTATAAAATCTCATTATCGTATGGTTTTTTTAATGTTGTAAAATAAGCTGAAAATAAAACTTATTTTAATAGTAATGTGTGTATTCCCAGGCCAGGGCAAGCATGAGACAATGACATAGAACAGAATTCATCTCAGGAACAAAATTTAAGGGACACCAAAAAATTCAGTAACTAACACAGATAATATTTCAATGTAATGTTTGAAAAATCAAAGTAATGCAAAAAAATCCATGAGGAACAAAACACCAACATTTTAAATAAAGAAAAGATCAATATTGTTTGTTTGTTTGTTTTGCCTCAGACTTCAGTATAGTTAGGCATGGGGTACATTCATTTATATTATGGTAAAGTATTTGAAAGGTTATACCCCAAACTTTGATTTGTGGAGTAAGAAATTATGTGGAATTTCATTTTTTAAATATTTTTGTATGTTTTTCTTTTTTCTTTTTTAATTTTATTTTAGAGAACAGGTGAGCACATGTGAATGGGGGAGAGGGGCAGAGGGAGGTAGGGAGAAGGAAAGAGAGGCAGACAGAAAGAGAAAGAAAGACAGACAGAGAGAGAGAATCTTAAGCAGGATCCACACTCAGCACACAGCCCAATCCGAGACTCAATCCCATGACCCCAGGATCATGACCTGAGCAGAAATCAAGAGTCAGAAGCTCAACCAGCTAAGCCACCCAGGCACCTCAGATATTTTTGTGTATTTTTATTTTTCTACCATGAAAACATATATAATAAAATAAGTGAGGATTTCCAAAGTTTCTTTCTTAATGAAACCTTGAAAGGAAAACACAGGATAAAGCTCAAGTACCTCTAGGCAGTGGACTAATAAAAAGGAATGAGGCCACACAGCCCACAGAGAATCCTCTGGCAAACCATCTCCCTGCACTGCAGAACTCGCTACTTTGTTCTTTAAATCTACAAAAGGCAACAAGAAAGAAGAAATTGGGAATATAAGAAATAAGAGTAAAATTCACTTAACCTTTCTGGGCCTCATTTTCCCCCTGTGTAAAAGGAAGGAATTAGTGGAAACCCCTCCAGCAGCATTGCTTTACTATCGAACCAGTGTCTCCCCTGGTGACACTCCCCTGGAGTGAAGATTCTTCCATTGTCCTGTTTCCAAGGGAAACCCAGGCCTTGGACTTGCTGTCCTGCTCTGTCTCACCAATCCCCGAAGCCAGAGGGCCCTGCAGCGCCCTTGTTGTGAACTGTTGGCAGAGGCGAGGCTGGACACATGCTTCCAGATGCAAAGACCTGGTGATGGATCTTGGTTCCATCCATACCCCAGGTGCCAGAGTTTGAAATTCTTCCTGAACCTTCTGATTCTATTCCCTCATCAGTAAATGGGAAGTAATAATACTCATATCACAGGGTAGCCATGAAGGTCAAATGAGAGAACATATCAATACATGGTGGGCCCTCAATAAAAGTAATTTCCTCTTTGCCTTTCCCCATGGGTCAAATCTGTTAAAATATTTCAATTCAAAGGCTCTTTGCTATTAGAAGGAAGTAGTGGCGTATCCATACCCAGAAGCAAGCGAGATTTCGAGACTTTGCTTTGCAGAACGGTTGTGTAAAAGATTTCCCTCCTGATCACATTTCTTTTGAACAAATGTTAAAATTCTTTGACATTTAATGAACACACTGATGATCTGAGAAGGTGACCCAGGAGCCTGCTGGTAACAGAAGGTGGGCAGTGATTAATAATTTGCTGTGCTTAATCCCTAAAGCAGATCAATAGAATTGAGATAGTCAAAAGTTGATAGTAATGTCTTTTTTTTTTCCTTGTTGGACCATTTCCAGGGAAGAGAAGACACAATGCTTTCCTAATATAGGTTAACCTTCAAGAAAAATGTATAAATTGAAATAACACCAGAAAAATGGAATGGGACCATGGGTTATGAAACAGTATAGAAGTTCTTTTCAAAGACCATCAATATATCACAACATACTGAAAACAAAGTTAAGCATAAACCAGTAATCTCTCCACATATAAACAGTCCATTTCCTCTCAATTTTCTTGTTCCTTTTTAAGAGTATATATTTTTTAATTTTAATAATATCTATGAAGTTCTTCAACAAAAATTAAAGGCAAAAATGTTGCATAATCAATCCCTCTGTGTAGGTAGCCCTTGCTGAGATTTGAACAATAAAATAAAGCAATGCTTCCACATGGTAAGAATATTAAACATAGAAAGATAGAAAAGTAAAACAGGTGTTTACCCGCAACCACACTCCAAGCTCATCTAGTTTTTTACCCCCAAAGTAAGTCTGCTTCAGAGTTTCTTGCAGAGCTTTACAGAAAAAATTGTCAATGCATATACCAGCCTTATGTAGCTTTCCAAATTACACATAAGACAATATACTATTCGTAAGATTATCTATCTTTTCCATGTATGTTATGGGTGAATTATGTCCCCTAAAACTCCTATGTTGAAGCCCCAACTCCTAGTACCTCAGAATGTGACTGTATTTGGAGGGTCACCAGAGTGGTTCAGTCAGTTAAGTATCCGACTCCAATTCAGGTCATGATCTCACAGTTCGTGGTCTCAAGCCCCACATCGGGCTCTGTGCTGACAGCTCAGATCCTGGAGCTTCCTTCGGATTCTCTCTGTCTCTCTGTCTCTCTCTCTCTCTCTGCCCTTCCCCTGCTCGCACTGTGTGTGTCTGTCTCTCTTTCTCTCACAATAAATAGACATAAAAAAAACCACGCACACAAAAAACTTTTTAAAAAGAGAGAGAGAGAAAAAAAAAAAGAATGTGACTGTATTTGGAGGTAATGGCCTTTAAAGACGTAATTAAGGTAAAAAGAGGCCTTAGTGTTGCCCCTAATCCAATGTGACTGCTGTCCTTATCAGAAGAGAGAATTAAGATGTGCGAAGGACACCAGGGGCACACACGCACAGGGATACCATGTGAAGAGGCAGCCAAAGGGTGGCCATCTGCAAGTAAAGGAGAGGTCTCTAGGACTTCCAGGCTCCAGAACTGTGAGGACATTGATTTCTGTTGTTTCCACCCCCCAGTGTGCAGTATCTTGTTACAGCAGCCTTAACAAACGAATAGAACGTATCGGTATATGTTTGTGATATGTCCATATCAGTGCTCCCACATCCACATTCCATCAAATCATCACGATTTCTTTAAACCCTGCCCTATTGGTTGACATTTACATCGACTCCAGGCTTTTGACTAACTCACACCAAAGCTGCAGTGAATATCCTTGCACTCTCTTGGCATAATTTTGTAAGCATATCTATAAAGCAAATTTCCAGAAGTTGATTTGCTGGCTCAGTGTATAAATGCACACATACTTAATTTTAATACTTACTGTCAAATTGCCTTTCAAAAGTTTCCTCTTCCACCCAAGGTGTGTACAGATGTCATTTTCCCCAAACTCTTGCCAACAATAGATGTATCAATATATCAAGCTTTCAAATTTTTATCATTCCAATGGCTAAAAATTAGTGTATCATTCCGGTTTGTATCTATGAACAGCCTGAGCATCTTAGAGCTCAGACTCAGAGGCCAGCTACTGAGCTTGAATTCTGGTGCTGCCATTCCCGAGCTGTGTGACCCTGGCAAAGTTGCCTAGCCTGTCTACACATCAGGTTCCTCTTCTGCCAAATAAGGTAATAATAGAACCTACATCGCCATAGAGGTCTTAAAAGTATATGATGAGTGAAGAGATGCCAAATGCTTAGAACAACATTTAGGATACAATAATCTCCAAATTAATTATCATTAATGTTGTTAAAAACATAATAGTGCCTGTGTACTCATTATTTGTATTACTGTTTCTGTGAATGCCCTGTGTTATGGACTGAATGTTTGTGTCTCCCCAGAATTCATATGTTGAAGCATTAATCCTGAGTGTGGCTGAATTTGAGCTGAGGCCTCTAAAGGAATAATTAAGGTTACATGAGGTCATAAGGGTGGAGCCCTGGTCCAACAGGATTAGTGTCTTTATAAGAGAGACTAGAAAGATGGCTCTCTCTCTCTCCCTGCACTCATGCAAAGAAGAGGTAGAAAGAACACACAGCAAGACGTGTAGCCACCCGCAAGCCAAGAGAAGAGGCCTCAGAATTAAACCACCCCTGCAGGCACCTTGACCCTGGACTTCCCAGCCTCCTGAACTATGAGCAATAAATTTCTGCTGTTTAAGCCAAGAGGTCTGTGGTGGTTTGTTACGGCAGCCCTAGCAAATGATTATATCCTATTTGCATCTTTTATTCCCTTTCTATCCAACTAGTTTTTTTCTTATTGATTTCTATGAGTTCCCTGACCCCTGCCACGTTCACTGGATTTATAAGGATAGACGTGCTGATTACAGGGTGCTGATGGTGCATGGTATTGGCTTCCATGTGGATCTCCCAACCAGGAGCTGAGCTGGATGTAGCAGAGAAGGACCTACAACCACTGTAGACAGAACGGGAATTGGGAAGACCTTGAGGTAACATTTCAAGGCTAACCAGTCTAGATTTCAGGAGGCGTGTTGTAAGTTCTGGTCCTCAACACCAGCACAAGTATGACATTCCACAATCTCCTCCAAAGACTAAGAACAAGAACCAGGGAACCTTCCCTTGACTTTGGATTTTCTTATACATCTCCTCTATTAAAAATATGGAGGGTATCAGTTACTTCCCACCCTTGTTCATTTCCACATCAACGTCTTGGTATTGAAATGTACTTTTTTTCAAATTTAAATCCAAAATGGTAATTTAATGCAGAGCAATTATAAGTAACAGATGCTGGAAGGTTTGCACTTTTTTGCTTCCACAAGAAATATACACATTGGATCCAACTTTTTGGATATGATATCCAAACTAAGTTAGAGGCTGGAAATGAGAGATTGCTAAATTTAAACCCAAGTATATTAGCTTTAGAATTGGAAAGTATGGGGAAATTGGGAAACCAGACACATAAAAACTGCACTCCATTTGACGGACAGCCCCACTTGACTGGCACACTGGACTCCAAAGGTAAGACAATGGGGCATCATGGTAGAGGCGTAAACTTCAGAATTCAAGGGCCGTGGATCTGAAACGCAGGCTTCACTCACCATATGATCTTGACCAGGGTAACTTACTCTCTAAGATTCAGTTTCCTCAGCTACAACATAAGAATAATGTTACCTACCTTACCGAGTTGTAATAAGTCAGGGACTGGAAAGTGCTCAGCTCCATGCGTGACATGTGCTAAGAGTTCTGCAAATGACTTAATACCTCTAAGGCTTTCAGTATCTGAACACTTTACTTCTAAGTTTTTCGTGATCCAGCCAATCCAGTTCCAACCAATCAACTGTGAAATGCTTACTGAGTTCTAAGTGCCCTACCCATAGCAGGAGTAAACGAGAAAAAGAAGACCTTCAAAAAACATCCAGCCTCCCTAAAGAAGTCAAATGTGTACATATGAAATAGTGAACAATACAAGGCAGGGAAAAGCAAGTAAGTCAGACCATTCAGTGCCACTGGAGCCCGAGCCTGGAAGTGTTTGGGTGGAGTAGGAAAGAGAGTACTTTCAAATGGTCAAAGTGGAAGTCAGTCAGCAGTTCAGCATTGCAAAGAGCTAACCGTGGCCAGCCACTCGTTGACCATCTTCATGACCACAAAGCAGGGCTCCTTCCTCAGAGAGGGCATCCCAGGCACAGAGTGTAGCATTGCCCACTCAGCCCAGGTAAGTCCCTCAAGTTTTCTCTTGCTTGTGGCCTTGAGAGAGGGGGGTAGAAATTCCTTTTCTCTGAAGTACTTCATTGATAGATTTCCTGTGGCATTACTGTATGGTGTCATTCACTGTTCCTATGCATGTCTCCCTGACTAGTGATAAGTCTCACAGGGACAAGGAAGCTGCTTTCTTTTCTTTGACACCACCCCCCCCACCCCCCGCCATAGCCAGGAGTCCTGGGCTCTCAGTAACTGTCACCTCTATGACCAATGACTAAAATAAAAACATGAATGAATGGAGTTCATATATTCTCCTGTATCTTTCTCTCTCTCTCTTTTTTAAGGTTATTTATTTACTTGAGAGAGAGAGCACCGAAGAGGGGCAGAGAGAGAGACACAGAGAGAGAGAATCCCAGGAAAGTTCCACACTCTCAGCATGGAACCTGATGTGGGGCTCTAAGCCACAAAACTGCAAGATCATGACCCAAACCAAAATCCAGAGTCAGATGCTTAACCAATGACTGAGTCAACTCAAGTGCCCCCTTTTTCATGTATCTTATGTCAAAGAGCAGGACAGGTAGAAACAGACAAAATGAGAAGTGAGGAAATACAAACCAAAAACCAGCTCATGAGAAATGTGGACAGTGCTGACCAGGAATCTTTACAATGAGATTTCTATCACATCCTATATTCTTCATTTACTCCATGGTTCTAGTTCCTGGCAATGAAGTTGCAAGAAGCAAAAGAGTATTCAGTTAAAAAAAAAAATGGAATTACGTTTTCAAAGGAAGTGGCAGAAGGCAGGAAGGGTGTTTTGGGTATCATTGCTACACAACAAGATGCCCCAAAACTTAGTGGTTTAAAATAGCAGTGTCTTCTCCCTCACATTTCTGTGGGTTGACTGGCCACGTTTGGGCCCATCTAGTTTGGGGGTTTCTGTGTGGATGCACCCAAAGGACAGCTGGGCCTGGGGTCATCTGACGGCTCACCAGGGCTACCTCTCTGAGACGGCTCCTTCACACAGATGCCTTCCTCCCTGGTCTCCCCACATGGGTTTCTCACGACCTGGTGGTCACAGAGGAGTCTCCCAGTGTTCATGGCAGCTGGCCTCTGAGAGTGGAGGCTACCAGGACATGAAAAGGGCTATGGAAATGCCAGGGTCACTTCCACCACATTCTACTGGTCAAAGCATTAATGGGGCTCAAGGGAGTATAGAAATGGACTCCACTTGTGATCAGGAGTAGCAAGCTCACATTTTAGAAGAACATGCAGAATGAAGATATGCCTGCAATCAATTTTGGAAAATACAATCGGCCACTGTTTACTGTTGTCCTCACTGATGCTGCTATCATTGTTCTTAAGAACCCCTGCTTGGCCAAACTAATGTGAGAAAATGCAGAAAACTCCTCAGGCCCCAAATCCCATTTCCAGGGTGTTTGATGGCTAAATTGCAGTGAGACACAGATGTTCCCTGAGACAAAGCTTCTCCCATGGGCTCTTGGTGCTCCTAACCAAGCCCTTCAGTAGCTGATGAAGTTCCTCTGTGTATATTAGACAGAGGTACTCTTTCTTCCAGGTAGATTCTTGTAGGAGAGGAGAACTTTTCCCTTTTTCCCTTCTATTTTCCTTGACTGGTCTAGTATTAAGTTGACATAAGACAGATTAATAGGAGAAAAACAAATTTCATATATGCAGGAGCCCCAAAGACAGTCAGGCAATTGACACTTATATGCCATCCTGAGCCCAGGAGAAAGGGGCAGAGGTTTGAGGTGCCAAAGGGGAGGAAGATAATTCATAGGAAGATGAGAAGAGCAAATGTTTGATAGACAAATGTTTGCAGTGCCATGAAGATAAGTCTTTATGGTAAAAAGTTACTTTGGCATTAGCTCTCTCCTGGTGCAGTTCCCGTATCTAAATTCCTTCAAGACAGTTAAGCTCCTTGCATGCTTTTTTTTTTTTTTTTGGTCGTTTTATGGTTTTATTAACACAAATACAAAGTGCACATAAGCTGTCTGTTCGTTTTCCTTGCTGCGCAGCCTGGCATTGGGATTGGTGACTCTGAGGGCCAGCTGGGCTGCTCGTTCCACAACAGCTTTGCGGTTCCTGGAGGAGACACTGTGAGCACTGTCTACACAGTAAGATCTGTTGCACGTCAGCAGTACTTCAAGCTCCTCGACCTTGTGGACTAGGAACTTTTCGGAAGCCACTGGGCAGCATGTGCTTTGTTTTCTTGTTGCTCCTGTAACCAACGTTGGGCATCAAGATCTGGCCCTTGAATCTTCTTCGTGCCCTATTGTCAGTGCCTCTGGGTTTCCACCAGTTGCACTTAATTTTGACATAGCGGTCTGACTGGTGCCAGATGAGCTTCTTGGTCCTGTTTCTAACGATCTTGGGCTTCACCAGAGGTCTGAGGTCAGCCATGATATGCCCAGTGATGGAGAGCTGCTGCCTCCGCAGGAGTGCTGAGGAAGCCCTTGCTTGCTTGTCATCTCATTCATTCCCACGTGACCTATGAGGCGGGCACTAACAGTAATAATATCAAAAACAACAGCAAATAGTCATGCAGCACTTACTATGTGCCAGGCACTACTGGGGAAGGAAGGTAAACAGCTCTTCCTGAGTCTGTTGGGCCTGAACTGTCTTCAGCTCAAAAGAATCCACATGCCAAAGGGGCATACTTTGGGGTCGTGTATTCTGCTTCCCCTAGATGCACAGCTTGGGAAGGCAATACAAACTGCCACAGCTGGCAGCCTGCTTTGGACACACCCACAAGTACTTGCAGCTTCAAGGCCTTCTGGGAAAAACGGATAACTGAGTGAATGAATGAGCAAGAAATATCTTGCTTTCTTTTCAAGATGGCAGCCTGTGGAGTAGCTATGGAAGAGCAACAGGGCAACTGGATCAGAAGAAAGGATCCCCAAAGGCACTCAGCTCCCGCATGGGCAGCTGAAATCCGTGCCTTGAGGTGACAGTGAGGAGGAGTGACGAAGCATTTGCAGCTGAACAGAATGCAATTCTATACAGCCAGGAAACTGGAGCTGGTGGCAACTAGCTAATCTAGGAAAATAAAAGTAGAAGGGACCATGTTATTTATAACCTTAGTGAGGCAACACGGCCAAAAAAATATTGTCTAAAGTATTACCAAAGAACATAATTTTTCAGATACATAGTTACTTTTTCAGAAACATATAACTCACTAGGGTGATTTTAAAACACTGCCCTTTGCAGCCATAAATTACCATTTGTGGGTGTTTGACTTATCTGTCCGCTTATTAAATCAGGTTTCCCCCCCACACTTCTTGCCGCAAGTTACAGCTATCAGTTTATGATTAAACTTTGGCAGGGTGTTAGCTCTGTCTCTGTGGTGGCTCAGAAAACTAACCAGCTGCAAGTAGAAATTTTTAGATTACATGCCTTTAAAATTCCTTTTCATATAAACAAAAATTAATTATATATATATATGTATATGTGTGTGTGTATATATATAAATATATATGTGTGTGTGTGTATATATATATATATATATATATATATATATATATATGTATGTATATGTATATCCCCCTGCTCCAGTTATCAAAAACTTGGGTGACCATTCATTCAAAATGCCACAGCAGCCTCTATTCAGGCTCTTCCACAGCCACTATGGTCTCCAGCCCCCCAAAAAAGAATAACTTAAGCAGAAAAATGTGCTTTCCATAGAATCCATGGAGTATCAGTTTGCATCAGGTGAAGCAAAACCAGAATCCCCCAAGCCTCATGGATTTGGAAATCTACCAAGTCACTTCACTCTACCCACCCAGTACTTCTAGGTATGTAAAAATGTAAATATTTTATTTTATAGTTTATATGGGGTGTTTTATAGAGCAGAGAAATCAGAACACCCCTAACGTGACACCATAAACCCACCATGCTCTAATATCGCGCGGCTGTATTCCTCTCGTTTATTCCCCTTATCAGTGATTAAGGGCAGCTCCTACATGCTTGAAAGCTTTTGACATTCCTCACAGAAGATGCTGGAGAAAACTGGGTCGTTAGAGTAAGTGTGTGAAAGTGCAAAACAAGCTTGAGAGCCCTCCCTCTCCTAAACTTGTAAACTTCACCTCGAGAAGTTCACACAGAGTTGAGTGCAGGCACCTCGCATGCTCACAGCACTGTGTTGTTGTTACCCTAAGAAAAGCACTAGCTGAAAGGCATCGCGTGCCAGGCAAGGTCCTACACGCTCTCTGTCTCGTTGATTCTTACACAACCTATGCGGTAGGCACTAACAATAATAATATCCACGATAATAACAAATAGCCATGCAGTGTTTACTATGTGCCAGGCACTGTTCTAAGTGCCCCTTGTGAATCAACCAATGTAATACTTACAACAACCTGGCAAAGGGAGGTATACTAATAGTTTTCACCATTTGACAAGGAAATTGAGGCACAGGGAGCTAAAATAACTTGCCAAAGTTCATATAGATAGCAAGTGATGGAGTCTGATTCTGACATCAGGGCTCTTAACTATTATTCTACCCATTTCACAGATGAGGAAAGTAAGGCACAGGGAGACAATGTGACCTATGTTCCCAGACCGGGTCAATGATCAAATGGGATTCAGCACCAAGTATGCCTGGCTCCAGAGCCCAAGTCTTGTTGTGACCGACAAATTGACAGAGCAACCCAACTTCCTGTTAGCTGGCCAGTGACTCGCTGGGTTTTGCTCGCTCTTCGTCTCAGCCCCACCTACCCTGGCAGTAGTACCGAGCACCAGTCCAGGAAAGAACAGCTTTAAGCGAGGGTGCAATGCAGAGATGCCCGTTATATGATTTCAAACCCCTCCCTACACTTAAGGAGTCATCCTCTCGAATTTCAGCTCGGTCTCTGGCAAATGTAAAACTTTATGCTCCATCAATAATCTGTATCGCAAATGCCTTTACCAGACTTTTCCTCAGAGAGGGAAGAGAAAAGTAAGGCTTTTGAGGAGGGAGGAGAAGAAAAGAAGGTAGCTTCAGACCTACGGGGTGCCCCAGCCTGAGGCTAATCTATGTCCACCTCTGGGATTCACAGGTATATAAACATACTTAATGAGCTACAGCAGGGGCGGTGGAGTGGGGGGGGGGGGGGGGGGGAGGGCTGGGCTGCCAGCAGGACATTTGCATAAGGGACTGAGAAGCCTCCTGGGAGAGCTCTCACCCTAACTGGGAAGAGGGTCAGCAAAGAAGCTTGGATCAGTGACAAAGCCTTAGTCATAGGGAAACAGATGTAGTTCTGAGTGAAGCTCTGGTGATTCTGTCATATTTGTCTCCATTCTGTATCTTAGAGAGGGGTGCTTGTGGGGAGATATTAGGAACAGCCTTATTTAAGTGGCGGTCAGACAACAGGAGCTGGTTTGCTGCTCATGGAACATGGCAATTGATCCCCAGAGACTTCAGTTCATCGGTTCTATTATTGGGCAAGAGAGGCTACCCAGATTGGCAGTTAGTGAGGTGAGAATGATGGCATCCCATGATGTGGGGACCCTGTCCTGAGGAAGCACCCAGCACAGTGAAATGGGGTGGAGTAGAGTAACTAGAGCCAATAAAACCCACTTGTAGGGTGTTCTCCACATTGCCCAGCCCATTAGAAGAGATCTGTGTGCCACAGTCTGCTGGACACAAGTAAGAAGACAAAGAAAAGAACCATGGGAAATTCTCACCCTGTCATAGCCCATTCCAATCTTTCAATTACTCATTCATTCATTCATTCATTCATCCGGCAAGTTTTTACTAAGCACCTATTATATCTGACACAGATAAGGAGGGCACAGCTATTTACAAAACAGCCATGTCTCCAGACACATCCCTCCATGCTCCCTCTCACTCCCTGCCTTTAGCCGTATTAGCTGTCTTTCAGGTCTTTCCTTCACTTGGACTCCATATTCACCATTCTTGCTGCTTAGAACACGTCATCCAATGATCACGTGGTTGGCCTCCCTTTGTCCTTAGTCTCTAGTTAGAAACTACCTGCTTGGAGAAGACTTTCTGGCTACGCTAGTAAGTGGGTCCCTGTTATTCCCTGTCACATCACGTATCACAGATGTGTAAGTACATAAGAATGTATGCAAGAACGTGGTTGTGTATTTCCCTGTTTTTTCATCCCCTAGAATGGAAATTCTACTTCATCCCCCATGTTAGCTCAGTGCCTGGCAGACAGAAGAAAATCTACAAATATTTGTAGAACAAATGTTATTGGGTGGACCCCATTTTATACAGTCACACAATGGTAAATGGCTGAACTGAGGATTCAAAATGCGGACACACCGATGACATGTTGTGAGCAGGTCCATCCTATCACATCACCTCAAGAACCTCGCAGTTAAGTCGCAAAAGAGACACACACATAGTATGTAGCATCATATGACTCATGCTACAATAAAGGTCCATCGAAAGTGCTGTGAAAACACAGAAGACAGTCTGATTAATTTGGCGAGGGAATAATGAAAAGCTTCCAAAGGGATGACATCTGAACAGAACTTTGAAGGAGGAGTGGGGCTGCAGAGGTGCAAGATGGCATGGTAGAATCCTTCATCTTACCCCCATCACTAAGTGTGGCTTATTCTGGGCAGCACGCAAAGTTTCTTCATTCATTCATTCAATAGGACTCGAATGGCACTGAGCAAAACAACATGGTCCCTGCCTTCTGAGGGAAATGGATAAATGAGGATGGTTAGCCTCAAGGGTTCATGGACAAAATGTTGGCAAGGAATCAGAAGCCAGATCATGGACAGCACACCGAGGAAAATCAAGGTGTCCCTGTTTACAAATGGTTTACAACATGTGAGTGATGCCATCTGAGATCACCAGCCATCAGTCTGCCTGCCTGCTGCCCACAGATACTTGAAAGAGCCCAGCAAAGATCATCTGCCCTTGCCTAATCCAGAGGAACCACCCAGATAACCTACAGAAACATGAACTAAATAAAAGGTTTGTTGTTTTAAGCCACTAAGTTTTGGGCATGGTTTGTTGCTAAGTAAAAGCTAAATGATCAGTATATGGTGGTACAGTGCTAGACACTTTTGGGGAGGCACGAAAAAAAAGAGAAGACCTTGCCTTTGCTTACTTGGGTCCATCTTATAGTCACATATTTACAGCCGTTTCCTTATAGGAACATATATACATATATAAATATGAGATGGGATGGACACAAATGAGCTCTCCAGAGAGGCACCAATGTCTGCTTTGACAGTGTGCAGGACAATAAGATGAACTTTGCTTGGGGGAGGGGAGAGCCTGGGATCAGAGTGTAGAGACACAGGTACAAGGTCATCAGGGGGAATGACAGCCTCCAGGTGGTGAGAAAATCCTGCTTAAAAACCCAGGAAGTGGGAAAATAGTAAGTAATCTGGGATGCTCAGCTTGAACATTTCTCGATTCCAGCCTCCGTCTCTCCTTCAGTCAATCTTCCCTCCCCCAGTAAACTGCTTCAGGAGGTATGAGTTTAGACCTCACTTCTTCCAGGAAGCCTCTGCTATGGACTGAATTGTACACCCCCCAAAATGTCTATGTTGAAGTCCTAAGCTGAAACGTGATGGCATTTTGATATAGGGCTTTTAGGAGCTAGTAAGGTTTAGATGAGATCATGAGGATGGGGCCTTCATGTTGGGATTAGTGCCCATATAAGAAGAGACACCAGAGAGCTTCTCTCTCTCTCTCTCTCTCTCGATCTCTCTCTCTCTGCCACGTGAGGACACAGTGAAAAGGCAGCCCTCTACAAGCCAGATAGAAGGCTCTCACCAGAAACCTAATTGGCCAGCACCTTTATCTGGGACTTCCGGCTTCCAGAACTATGAGAAAATACATCCCTTTGTCTAATCCACCCAGCTCTAGTATTTTATTAGGCAGCCCAAGCTGACTAAGACACCTTCTTGACATGCTCACCTCCACATCTGTGCTCGGCTCTCTCCTCTGTATTTCCTCCCTGAAAGCACTTCCCACATGCATTGTGACTATCTTCCCTTGTCTGTATCTCCCATTAGACTATTTTCTCTAAGAGGGAAGGGACATTGTCCACTTCTTATATCTGCTTTCTTATCTCTAGTGCCTAGCACAGGGGCACATTGTAAGTGCTCAGTAGATGTTTGCTGAATATGTGTTCCAAATGTGTCCTACTATATGGCATCCCAAAGAATACATGAAAATATAATATTAGCTAATTCAAGATTTGGCTGCAGAAATAACTCATACTCCTGCCCTTCTGCAAAATTTGCTATTTCTCTGTTATTCCAATTAAAAGAATTGATTTGGGGGCATCTAACTTTGTTGTTTATAAAGACAATATATAGCTTGCAACCTAAGCCAAATCACTGATGGAATATTTTGTCTGATGATCCAGAACAGCCTGATCTCTGAATATTCCAGGTGGTTTTCTGCATCCTTTATAAATATTCCCTATTTATTCATTTGTGTATACAAATTTCACAGAACACTCCCAGGGTGTCTGCTTCTGGAATATTCACTAACCTTTATATCAAGCTTCCTCAGTCCCCTACTTTTTTTTTTTTCTGACTAAGAAACTGAAACCCGGAGTCCCTGGGTGTCTCAGTCAGTTAAGCATCTGACTCTTAATTTCGGCTCAGTTCATAATCTCATGGTCATGAGATTGAGTCCTGGATCGGGCTCTGCTCTGACAGTGCAGAGCCTGCTTGGAATTCTCTCTCTCCATCTCTCTCTGCCCCTCCCCACTCCAAAATAAAGAAACTTAAAAAAAAAAAGAAAAAAAGAAACTGAGACTCAATAAGGCTAAATGACTTGCCCAAGATCATCAGATAGCAAGAGAGAAAAGGCTAGAACCCATGTCATCTACTTACATGTCTAGAATTTGTTGGGATTTTTAAAATGGGAAATATACAGAATTCAGAGAGCCCTTGATCTAAAATATAGGACACATGTATCTTCCTGTTATAATGGCTAAATATATAAAACATAAATATTTAGAAGTTTCTATATAAGAAAGGGAAGAAGGGAAGTCCAGTATTTATTACCAGCAGCTCTCCATCTACATTGAAGTATGTTCTTAAAAAAGATAGAAACTGAGTGTCAATGTCCATTCTCTAACATCTTACTGATGTCAGCACATGACAATTAGGGCTGTACCAAAAGGATGCCACCATGCTGTTGTGATCTTTTCTCTCTACACTGGTATAAGATCAGTGACTAGATCAGCCAAAATGTCAGAACAAGGCAGCCTGTCCCTAATATTCCTGGCAGCAACAATGTTCCTGGCTTTCCTGTCTTCATAGAGCTGGGTTCATTGCCAAGCACTTCTATCAGATAGGGTGAGGAGACTTCTTCTTAGTCAGATGCCTCCCTCCCTCCTCCAGCTGCCTCTCTTGTGTCCTTCTTGTCACAGTAAGTGCCAGGAAGCAGCTTTCTTATGTGAGGACTCACAGTCGTAAGACATTCATCCTTTGTTCAATTCAGCCAATAGTTATTACTGCTTGAGTCTTGTGGACTAGATTATCCAATTTTGGTCAGATTTGAGAAGCAAAGCATACAGATGACCAAAAATACTATGAAACAAATTGAGACTAAGTGGTCGAATAAAATGATGCATGGTCAACCACCAGCACATGGTCTGGCATGTTTTCAACATGCACACCCAACTCTGTCATAGCCTCACCTCTTTGTCTACACTGTCTCGTCATTGGTGATCTCATCCAGGTCTGGGCTCTAAATGACCCCAATATCTCCACGCCTCCCAAATTTACAGTCTAGCCCTGACCTCCCCTCTGAGCTATGGAGTCATATATGGAACTGCCTACCTGATGAGATCTTGGCTTGTATCTCTAGCAGGCAACCCCAACCTCCGCATTTCCAAAAGAAAGCTCATGATTTCCTGCTCTGCTTCCAAAATCTGCCCCTCCTCCATCTCAGTAAAAGGAAGTAGCATCCATCCAAAAACCCAAGAGACATCCCCAATCACTCCCTTTCTCTTCCCCTCCCTGCCCTTTCCATATACACATCCAATTTGTCACGTAGACCCATAGGCACATTCTCCAAAATGCCAAGAGTTGGATAATTTATATCCACCTCTCTGGTTACTCTTCTATCCAGACCACCATTATCTTTTCCCTGGACTACAATAAAATAGCAGAATGGGTCTCCCTGCTCCCATTCTTGCCTTCCCATGATCCACTCTCCACAAAGCAGCCAGAGTAATATTTTAAAACAAAACTCAGATCATCTCACTCCCTTGTGTGAAAAATCCCAGTGGCTTCCCTGCACCTAAAATACAGTTCAAGCTTCTCGTTCTGCCTCTGTGTCTATCTAAGCTCCTACACTGACCAGTTGTCAACTACTCTGTCCCAGCCACTTGCCTGCTTTCTCACTAGCCCTAGCCTCTGTCTTGGTCTCCTTTCTGTCTTTCCCTTTTGCAATGTAATGTAACCACTTTATTGTCTTTAAAAAAATGTTGAGGATTATATCTACTATATTTATCTACTTATATCTATGTATTAGAACTTCAAGAAGATTTTAAAACATTTTATTAATGATTTAAACTAACAGTAATGAGGCCATTACATGTTAAATATATAAGATATATTTTATGAAAAACAACTATGTTTTTCAAAACAAACAAAAAAATTAGTGATGAGTGACATTGTTTTACATGTTTACAAATCTCTTACCTGTCTGACTAAAGAACAGACAACTACATTTTCCTATCTGCTTCTGCATTTAATCTGTTGTAATGTCACACTTAATACAGCATGAAAGAGTGAGACATGAGACATTAAAACCATGAGAGAATGAGACATCCTGACCCCCTTGAAAAGATCTCAGGAACTCTTGAGTGGTCTTGGGACCATACTTTGAGAGCTATTGCTCTAGCAACACAAACTGCCTATAATTTATTACACATACAGTGCTTTTGTTCACAAGGCTGAGAGTTCCATTCCCACCCCATCCTTCACTGGTAGACTATACCTTTTCTCATAGGACCCAAATAATGCTTCTTCCAGGTTAAGTTAGATGTTCTTCCTCTGGTTTCTGGTAGCACTTTTTTTTCTCACACTGGCTCTTATTCTCACCACATTCACAGTGCCCTGTCACACTGGATTTAAATCTCTGTCTAGGAGTCGTTCAACCCTCCACACTGTGAGCTACCTGAGGATGAAAACCATGTTCTATCCATCTCTGTGGCCCCATATAAATAGTATGCTATAAATGCTTATTGAATTTTAAAGTAAATGAATGCCTTCCTCTGGCAATATGAGCACCAGCATCAGAGAAGAGAAAACAGGGAGTTAGGTGCACAGCACCTATTATACACTTTGCTTCCACCCGGACCAGTCCCAAAGACCCTTACCACTCTGCCCAACCTTCAGGATTTCTGATTTTGGAGAGTGCTAAGTAGTCAGTAAGCAGAATAAATGCTTGCAGCCCCTTAGAAGCTTGAGTCTCCAGGTCTTTCCAGATGCACTGTTGTGTTCTCTGGATTACATATGAGGGTCAGAGTCCTCAGAATACAACACATATTTATGTCCTCCATTTGCCTTGCAGCCCTGGCTTAAAGGAACAAGAAGAGAAATATGGAAATCCAATGATGAAGAATTAGCTACATGTCTATAGCTGGAATTTGCATAAGGTCTCACCTCATACAATTTTTTAGAGAACATCAATGAGCTTCACCAGCAATCCTGTTGAGTTGCTCCCAGACAAATGTGGAAAAGAAAGATATGGCAATTGCTTTGATCCAATCATTTATATTTAGGGCTGTATTTATCAGGTTGAGTGACTGGACTTCTCCCTACCAAAGGGCAGCTCAGCTGATTGAACTGCATGTCTCAGAATCCACTGTCAGGTCTATAAGAAAGAGAAGACCCAGCCATGTCAGTCCTCACAAAAATAATATACCTATCTGTACTTGTCCATTGTCCATAAAAACACTGAATGGGATACACACAAACATAAATTATATTACAGGTGTAAAAGTGTGGGCAGAGGAGCAATGCCAGCTATGGCAGCCATGAGACTAAGACCTCTAACTACAGGAACCATAACTGACCAAGGGATACAGCTCTGAAATCCATTGTTGCATCTGTGGTCAGGCCACACTTCCCATGGGCTGCTTCCCGTCAAGGACATCAAAGCCAACATATTTCTGGGGGCTGACTGTCAAAGACTCACCAACAACCTTGCTAGGCTCTCCTAAGGCTGCACAGAAGTCTGTAACATTTTAACCCATTTTAACCCAACCTTCCCTCCCTCTCTCCCTCACTTGGAGTCTGACTTGCAACATGGTCTGCTAACTCTCCCCAGGTTTTCCAGCTCCCTCCCCATTTTCTCTAACAGGCATCTCTCCTAAGAGAATTCCTACACATTTAATCCTGTCTTGGCATCAGCTTCTTGGGGAATCTGGACTAACATACCAGGCAACATCAGATACCATATTCATGAAAGAGCACCAAACTGGGAAGTAGGAGACCCAGATCATTGTCCTAGCTCTGTCTTTTCCTAGTTGTGTCATTTCCTCACTTGCCAAATGAATTTGCTGGATATCTCAATTGATGACTTCAACATCTTGGATTCCATAGCTCCCGTCCAGCCATTTATGACCACAGGGTTCCTAGCATCCCAGCATGGTGATATCTCAGATGAAGAGTCACATTTCCATACACTGTCCTTGATCAAGAGAGAACTAGGAGGTGGCCAAGCCCTCAGCAAGTAGTGTTGGGGGTGTCTTTGGGCTGGGCCCTCCTAGAGAGCCAAGTGAGTGCAACATACATTTTGTAGTTCAAATTGCTGAGTGACTAGCTCACCTTGAAACTAGAGCATCGGTATGCTACCCAACTTGAGGAGATTCTACTCCCCTCAGGAAGAGATAAGATCTGCCCCTTTCTGAGCCCCTAGGACCCTGTGTCAGACCTTTCTCCAAGCACTTAGCACATGGACCTCACAAAGACCTTGGGGTAGGCCAGCTATAAGTTAAAATCATCAGTGTAACAACGAAAGGTTATATCATTTAGGACTAGTATGGCCACCTGTGAGAAGAAAGCCCAAATTAACAGTGGCTTCAACACTCTAGGTTTTGTCCTCACACACAAAAAATAGGACTGATGGGGAAGTCCAGGTCCTAGAGTCCAAGGTATATGGACACCGGGGCGGGGGTCAGGGGTGGGGTGGCGGGCATGATGGTACTATGTCCTGGGAGAAGTGGGAAAGAATTTGAGGGGAAAGAAGTTAACAGAAAGATGCAGGGCACTGCACAGATCCCTTGCCCTCATTCACTACCCTGCTCAAGAGTATTTCAGAATTTGGAGCCCTTACATCAACATGGCTGTAACACACAAATGCATAGATGAGCATCTCCTCCAGATTGATGTTAAGGGATGCAAAACTCTTACATCTCTTGCTGGGCCAGTTTAGCTTTATTCCCTTCTAAGTGATGCTTGTTAATAAGTTGGCATTCATCTTGCTCTTGTGAGTTTATTTTATCACAGACTCTCTGAGGGGGGAAAAAAAACATTGCAACTTACCACAGTAAAGTAAATATCACAAGATAAATGACAATGTTGGAATGGAAACCACTTAGGGCCTCCGAACGGTCAGTTGCAAACAGTTTCTAGACTATTAGCTGTTAAAGGTTATGCCTTATGTCATCCAAAAGGGTTTTCCCCTAGATTTATAACATGGTCTCGAGGAAGATTTATTGCCATCTTAATTTTTCCCCCATTTTAACTTTGTGAACCGTCAGCCTGGAATTCCTTCTAAGTTATTTAAGAATGAGGAGTCACTGGTTTTTTTAAGAAATGCTTGTGGTACATTTTCTGCGATGTTAGTATCCCTATTATGAATCAGCTTATAATGCCCTTGAGTAGGAAGCAAACCGTCCTCCATTTCCCTCTCCAGTTTCACTCTGTAACATTTTTCAGCCTGCTCTCTGTCCCAGGAAACTGACCTATAAAGTCGCAGAAAAAGCTCTCTTGCCTTTGGCTTCCAGGTGGGGATAGACACAGGGAGAACTGGCCAGATGTTGAAGAGAGGGAGGACTTGGCCCTGAGGCATTTATTCCCCCCAAATCCCTCCTCTGTGCTCCATGGCTGGCTGTACTCTGGACGCAAAGTTGCAGCTCCTGCCAGGGAGACCTCTCCTCACAACTCTGTCTCCAAGCTCCAGTAACCACTCCCTCCCTCTTGTATCATTTGTTCACAGATTTCCATTTTCTCTCTCAAGGCAGGTTATAACCCCCACCCCACTGATTTTGGACTTGGTCATTTGGCTTGCTTTGGTCAATGGCACGTAAGCAGCTGCGACCCTCTCTTCAGAGCAGAAGCATTTTGTGCACTCTTGCCTTGTTTGGTTCTGCCCTTCTTATTCTGCCCTCCATCATGAGAACAGCATGTCTCAGTAAGAGACTAACATAGGCCTGGGTTCTCCAATGCAAGCGAATGTGTAGCTAAGCCCACTTGAGTGCAACTGAGTGCAGCTGAGCCCAGGAGAGTCAAGCAGAAACACAGCCAGCTCACAGCCCTCAGGTAATAAGCACAAGAAAGGCATATTTGTTGCCATAAGCCACTAAGATATTGAGGTTGTCCGTTGTCACAGCAAAAAATCAACTGATATGCTCTCGCTGGCCTTTGGAGTCTCGAGGCATTACTGGCACCTGCTGCTACTAGGTTCGGACATTGCTATAGCCCTTGTGGTATCCCCAGCCCTTCCTAAGCCTTTATAAATAGCTCCTTTCTTAAAGACTCCTCAATTTACCCAATATGATTATGTCATCTGTTTCTTGCTGAGACCCTGACTGATACATGCCCTCTTTAGAGCGGAGAAGAAACCACAAAGAGGTCTGATACAGGGTCATGTCTACCAAATTCTAAGAATAAATGATAATAAGGAGAAAAAGAAGGGTGGGAGGGAGGAAGAAGAGAAGCAGGAGGAACAAAGAAAAAGGGAGGAGGGAAAGGAAAAGAAGAGGAAGAAGAGAAATAATGGAGAAGGAGGAAGGAGCAATGACTGAGGGTTTACTCTGTATTAGACACTGTGCTGAGAGCTTACAGATGACCTCAGATAGATCCAGAAACCATGGGTTCTGTGAAAGAAGCTCCACTGAACTGCCAGGATGAGCCTCTTGGCATGCTGGGACTCTCCACCCCAGTGCAAAAGAAAGCGAATCCTGGGGCTCTCCTCCGAGTCAGGAATTTATATACAAGTTCCCATTGTCTCCTGTGACTTTATTTCTGCTTCAAATTGTCCTCACCGAAGTGACAGTTGAAAAGAGGCCTCCACCTTGAACCCCCCATCACATGCTGTCCACGCACCATCAGCTCTGCAGCATGAGAAATGGCCACTTACAACGATCACCACATTACCTACGGTGCTGCGGACTCCACTGTTGGATAGCGCCAATCCTCAATTCCTTTCGGTTTCACATCCTTGCCTGCAAAGGCTTCCAGTCGCTAGTACATCTGCCAAACTCCTTCGCCTTCAAAATGCAACCCCCGCCTCTCTTGAGAAGTCTTGGCTGAGCTGGGCTGAACGGATGGTTGACTCTAAACACTGTACCGCTCAAGCTCCTAGGCTGAGTCCCAGCCTTGAGACTGGCCAGCTGTGTGGCCATAGGTGAGTCACTTCACTCCTCTGTGGCTCAGTTTCCTCATCTGCTTGATTCAGTTTAAATACTGACGACTAAGCCAAAGAACATCACAGCCCTCTGGACCCAATAACACAACAATGCATACCTCACAGGGTTGTTTTAAGAAATAAATGTGCTACCCTCTGTGGAGAGCTCAGAACAGAGCTGGTGAGTGGTGAGTGTCACTGAAATGTGTGCTATTATTTGCAGTTACCTTAGCTTCTAAAAACTGTGCTAATTAGCTCTGTCTTTCCAGATAGACTTGAATGAAGTCCTAGAGGGAGGGATTCTGTGTGTCTTACTCATCTTCATATCCCTAGCTCCTTGCTTGGTACGGAGTAGGTTTCTGGGAAATATCTCACGTCTGCTAGTTGTTTTGAGCCTCACTCAGCCTCTCCCGCTGCCCCACACTTGGGCTGGCTCCACCAGCCTCTTGGGGAAACAGAACATGTCAGACCCCTTTGAGGTATGACAGACCATGCTGATCTGATGACAGCTAACCCACCCAGGCACAGTCTTCCCTTCTGGAGACAAATCATCACCCTGCTACTTTAGCAGCTCCTGGGTGGATCACGTTTGCCGTGGTCCTGCAGAGGCCAGGAACAAAACACATTAGAGTGCACCAGGACAGATGAGGACAGTGGCAAGCAAGCAGATGTGTGCCTGACTGAAGAAGGTAGCTCCTGCTCACCTCCAGCTCATCACTGCCAGAAATGTCTCCTGGTCTGATGGTGCCAAATCCTCTGAGGTTCCAAGAGAAGCCACGTGCTTATGGGCCATCTCCTGATGTTTAAATACTTGTGACAAGGTCCAAAGGTTTAAAAGGATTTTGGAGATCAAATAACACACATCTAGAAAAAAATATATAAATATGTGAGATGATAGATGTGTTCATTAACTAGATGGAGGGAATCCTTTTACCATATATATGAATATCAAATCACCACAATGTATGCTTTAAATGTCTTACAATTATATTTGTCAATTATACTTCAGTAAAGTTGGAAAAAAATAACACACATCTGCACCAGTTAGCAATTTATGATTTAATGGCAGTAGCTACCAACCAGCCCTAGGTACAATCTGAGTCCACAGCACCTACTTCATAGCACAGGACCCGACCTCAGGTCCAGAGATAACAGTTTGATAAGCTAGTTCTGAAAATAGCTTGGTTCTGCACTCAAGGTGCTTATTCTGTTCTGTGGCATATAGCCCCTCCCAGAAAACCCCAATGATTTTATTTACCTTTGTTCACAGCCCCATTTTTCTCTCACTCTTTATTTTGCTAAGTATTTACTGAGCAACTACTATGTCCTAGATTTTAGAAACTAGGGATGTAGCACTGTACATGACAGATGATATCTTCCCTCAGAGAGCTTACACTTCCAAATATTAGTGTCTAATTCCTGATTTTTAAATGTTGATAACTCAATAAAAAAGATTAAAAGCACTCTATGAACCCAATATATTTGTTCAAATCTACAATCTCAAAAATATTTCCTGAAATCTTAATACATGAAAAAGGTGGGAAGATCGATTTTTCCATGGAAGATATAATCATAAACATCCTGGAGCTTCTCACGATAGGGTAGCATAAAAACCCACGAAAAGGGTTATAGAAACAAAATAGGTTTTGCTTTGTTTAATCCAATATTTCCCATTTACTTCTCTAAGGAACTCTTCTTCCCTTGAATGCCAGTTAATTTTTGATGCATATCAAATCATCCCTGAAGTGACGTTTTTATTTTCTTAATTTTAATTTTAGTATATTTTTTTAAGAACTCTTTTTTCATTTTATTTATTTTAGAGAGAGAGAGTGAGAGGGGAGAGGGGCAGAGGGAGAGAAAGAGAATCTTAAGCAAGCTCTGTGCTCAGCACAGAGCCCAAAGAGGGGCTCAATTCCATGACCCTGGGACCATGACCTGAGCCAAAATCAAGAGTCAGATGTTCAACCAACTGAGACATCCTAGTGCCCCGAAGTGACATTAAAAAAAAATTTTTTTTTAATGTTTACTTATTTTTGAGAGACAGTGAGAGAAAGAGTGCAAGGTGGGCAGGGGCAGAGAGAGAAAGAGACACAGAATCTAAAGCAGGATCCAGGCTCTGAGCAAGAGTTCAGCACAGAGCCTGATGCAGGGCTTAAACCCACGAACCGTGAGATCATGACCTGAGCTGAAGTCAGATGCTTACCTGACTGAGCCACCCAGGCGCCCCACCAAAGTGACATTTTAGACAAATATTTATGTATTTATTTTGAGAGAAAGAAAGAGGGAGATGGGGGCAGGGAGAGAGAGGGAGAGAGAGAATCCCAAGCAGCCCTGCCTTGTCAGCACAGGGCCAGATGCAGGGCTTGAGCTAACCAACCGCAAGATCATGACCTGAGCCAAAATCAAGAGTCAGACCCATCCAGGCATCCCCTGAAGCATCATTTTTAAATAATAACAATTGATTTGGCTGGAGATTCTGCACATCAATAATTTGGGTAGGCCTACATGGATGGTTCCCATCTCACTTGAGTTTGTTCATGGGCCTGTGGTTACCTGCCAGGTGGGCAGGTGGCTGGTTGATCTAGGCTGGCCTCAGTGGGAACAACTTTTCTTTCCTCCATGTGATCTCTCATCTCCTAAGAAGCTAGTGCCAGTGACTGGACAGGGTTCCATAGAGCACATGGAAGCGTGACAGGCCTCTTGAGACATAAGCTCAAGACTGGGACAGTATCACTTCTTCTGCATTCTAGGGACCACAAAGCGAAGCAGAAGGCCGGTCGGTGCAAGCTCAAAGCAGGGAAAAATACATTTCATCTCTTGATGGCAGAAGCTGCAAAGTCACATTGCAAAGGACATGATACAGGGAGGAGTAAAGAATTATGGCCGTGTTTACCCTCTACTATATCACACCATACGTGTAAACGGGTCTTGGCATTTTGTGGAGCCCATATTGGGAAACCCTCATCTAACTCATTTTCAAATGAAGTTTTGATATATAACTATTCTGCTTGGGGCCAGTAGTTTTCAACCACACCCAATAACAGCTTAAATATTCTTCCACCCTATCTGCTCTAAAACACATGTGAAATAACCCTGTGCACAAAAGAAATATATAATCCTCAATTCTTTTCTGTTGGAAAACACTTTGGTCTGGCTGATAGCATTCCAAATAAGCAGACGTATAACTAAGGGAAGATGCAGTGAAGAAACATAAGAGCTTATTTTCACCTTGTGCTTATTTAAAAAAAAAATTAATGGAACACAGCTCAGGTTCGTTATTATATCATTTCTCTCAATGGTTTTATCCAAATTTAATATATGATCTGAAAATCGAGGAAAGTATAACTCTGACTCAGGAGGAAGGGAAACGATATAACATGTACTGACTGCTGGATATGTACAGCCATATGTCTATAATCTCCCTTGATCCTCAACAACTGTGAGAGTAAGATACTATTGCCTTCATTTTACCAATGAGGAGTCAAGGTCATGGAGACTAGGTAACCCCACAGTGACACAGCTCCTAATCTCACTACTGCATACTCCTGCCCCAGTACAGACCACAAGGCACCAGCCATGCACGTGCCATGTCCCAGGCCACAACTGTCCTCGGGGTGGTAAGCCTCACGGATACCTGCTAGCTGCCTGTGGTCAACCATACTGATACTCAAAAGCATCTGATGCTCTTCTTGGAGGACTATTTATTTCCTTGCCCCACTGGCAGCAGCCTTGGCCATGGGAATTGATTTTTGCCAGACAAACATGAGCAGAAGAGATGTGTGACACTTCCAAGCAGAAAAGTCAGCTTAGAGTTCACCGTGCTCTGCTTCTCTTACATTACAAACAACACAACTCTCAAGGTCGAGGCTGTGCCATCAGCCTGGGTCATGGGGTGATGCCAACCACAATGAACATGCAGCATGACTGCAAGATAAACCGCTAGCTCATAGGTCACCAAGCTGGGGTCACTCGTCACTATGGCATGACCTAGCCTATTCAGGCCTCTGAAACTCCAATGGGCAGATCATCGCCTGACATGGGACAGTATCACTGACATTTGTGATGTTTTTAAATGTCTGATAAATCGTAGAGCGGGCCGAAGGTCTGCATTCAGGTTGAGTTGGGTTGGAATCCTGACCTTGCCATCCTTGCCCTGTGCCATTTTGGCAAGCGGTGTAGCCTTTCTTAGCCTTCATTCGCCCATGTCATACAAATGAGAGTAATAAAGCCTGCCACGTGTATATTTGAGGTGAAGTCTAAGTGAGATAACAGAGGTAGAGGCCCTTGCTCTGTCTCTGGTACTCCATAAACATCCCCTCAACCTTGCTCCATCTCTAAATGCAACCCCAACACACAAACATGTGTGTGCACGCCCTGGTTCTCACAGCACCTCCCCATCCTGGTGAGCACTTTCTTCCCGGCATATCCTAATGACCAGTGCACAGACCATCCCCATCTTCCTCTCACCTGTGTGCTTTCTCTCAGGTAGGCTCTCTCTTTCCTAGCACTTCGCAGACCCCTGCACGCACACCCAGACACTCATCTTCCTTCTGACACCTTCCCTTTCTCCCTCCTCCGGCAACAACTGTCTTACTTAAGAGCCTCGACCTCCTTCCCTGCATCTGTAATCATCAGTGAAATGCTGAGCACAGCTGGATTTTCAAAGCCAATGGTTAATTGCAGGGAGCTGAGGGTGACCCAACGGCAGTTTCAAGTATTTGGAGTGTGAAATAATGAAGACGCTGGTGAGCAGACGGCCTGAAAATCAGCGTATGACCCCCCCTGAACAACTTCCAAGGGCTCTGATGAAAACGCCTCTCCCCAGCTGGTAAGGCTTGTGCTTGAGCTGGGAGGCAGACGAGAGCCAGAAACCACCCGGGAGAGATGCGCGGCAGGAGAGTACATCCTCAGCCCTGCAGACTTTGATAACGTCCCAGTTACCATGGCAGCTGGGCTCAGAAAGGATTACACAGGAACTAAGCAGCAAAATCTTTAATGAGGTGGTGACCTTAAGGCCTAGGTGTCCCCCAGCCACAACAGTGATCTCTTGACCCCCATCACTGTTAATGGGCGACCCTCACTAATAAATACCCTCACACAAAGAACAGGCCTGTGACCACGTCATAGATGACGAGGGAAGCCATGTCATTACCTCGGCTCAGTACTCTCAAACCCATGAGGACAGTCAGTCTGTGTACGCCATCATGTATCTTTCTTTGCCCAGTCCATGATCCAGATGACAGTGGGTACGTAAATACCCAAGAAACCACTCTACAGGCCGTCATGTGGTCCCATGGGTTTGTACACACACATGGAATTTCCTGGAAATTTTAGAATTTCAACTTCTAAAATAAAGCATTTTTTTTTAAGTATTCACTTTGTGCCAGCACTGGGGACAAAGCAATGAAAAACTCTAGGTCCCTGTTTTCAAGGGGTTTATAGTCAGAGGGGGAGAAACACAAACCAACCAGCAATTTTAATAGTGAGGTAAGGCCTGGGTGTTGGGAGAGTGGAGAGGCAAAAAGTGCTGATCATGAGATAGAATCAACATACCAGGAACCTCCTACCAGAGGACACTTGCACCTGCTGCCCCTCTGTCTGGAACATTCTTCCCATTCCTGTGTACGGGCTTCCCACTGTTGCTTTACCAACTCCTAGAAGGGCCACCTATATGCCCATCCTCACATCATTGCAACGTCTTACTTTGGTCATAATATCTCCTACTACTGACTCTGACCTTTTTATCTCCCTCTTATAAGCATCCTTGTGATGCCTTGGGCCCACTAAGAGAATCCAAAGTAATTTGCCCATTGCAAATCTTTAATATAATCACACCTGCAAAGTCCCTTTATCATGTAAGGAAATAGTCACAGATTGCAGAAATTAGGATGTAGACATATCTGGGGGGCCATTATTAGGTATTTAGCAACCCTCAGGACTCCTGTCCTTAAATTCTTTGCTTAGACACTACTTATTTCTCAGGACTTCTTGGCCAATGTAGCATAAAATACAGGTACACCACCGATTCGTCTGGCATTCCCAGTCTTCCCCACCTTGTTTTGTTTTTCTCCACTTCTTATATCCCCATCTGAAGTACTATTATTTGCTCATTTCTTTATTTTCGCCCCTCACTTCCCCCCAACCAGATTGTAAGTTCCATGAAGGTGGACACTGGACTGGCTTTATGTTACCAGAGCCTAGAACAGTGCCTGGCAGTTAAGAACATAACCTACAGATGTAATGGCATTGGTGAGAAGTCAGCCAGGCAAAGTGGTTGTAGAGCAAAAAAGGGGGTGGGGAGGGTTCCAGGCAGAGGAAACATGAACATGCAAGAAACACAGTTCCAGAAACTGAGATTCAGTATCACTCTGAGGTTGGACACTTTTGGTTACCCAACCACCATCCATTTCTCCACTCCCCTTCTACTCGAAGCCCAATTTTGAGCACATGAACACCACTCACGTACACACACACCCAATGCAACTCAACCCAACACTGACCCTATGCTTTGTCTTTATCACACAGGCCCTGACCCCTGGAGGCTGCATTTCCCAGGTTCCCACATCAACCACTGCTTTGACCAATGGGAGGTCCTGGTAGGGGATAGGAAGTGTTATGGACTGAAGTGTTTCCCATCAAAATTCAGATATTGAAGCCCTAACACCCAGTGTGATTGTATCCGGAGACAGAGCCTTTAAAAAGGTGATTAAAGGGGCGCCTGGGTGGCGCAGTCGGTTGAGCGTCCGACTTCAGCCAGGTCACGATCTCGCGGTCCGTGAGTTCGAGCCCCGCGTCAGGCTCTGGGCTGATGGCTCAGAGCCTGGAGCCTGTTTCCGATTCTGTGTCTCCCTCTCTCTCTGCCCCTCCCCTGTTCATGCTCTGTCTCTCTCTGTCCCAAAAATAAATAAATGTTGATAAAAAGGTGATTAAGGTTAACTGAGATCAAAAGTGCAGGACTTTAATTTGAAAGAACTGGTGATCTCATAGGAGGAAGAGACACCAAGAGTGCTCTCTCTCTCTCTCTCTCTCTCTCTCTCTCTCTCTCTCCATGCACAGGGGAAAGGCCAGGTGATCTTGGACATCCAGCCTCCGGGACTGTGAGAAATAAATGTCTGTTGTTTAAGCTACCCAGTCTGTGGTATTCTGTTATGGCAGCCTGAGCTAACCAAAACAGGAAAGAAGGAGAAAGAAAAATCCAGAATATTTCTCTCTCTCATTCTCTGACTTAGGCAGCTCTGTCTCATCAATGACTTCTGCAGGGAAGGCCTACATGATCCCTGCCTCTGCCAGGTGACCAAGGCCCCATTTGTGGCCTTTGTCTCTACACCTATGCCTTTCTGTTTGCTAATCTGACAGCCACATCAACGCCTGTTGTCTTCTCAGCCCCCCTTTACCTGGCTAATTCCCTGCATTCAATCCCTTCTGTTGTGAGCACTCACAGAGTTACTATTTTCCTGATTGGACCCTGCTTGCTACCTCCTATGGTGCAGAAGGTGTGCCTGAGGGAAGCGGCACAAGATGCTGAAGGGTATCTCAGGGGCCAGTTCTCAAAGTTCCTTGCCTACCAAATTGCAGGGGGGCAAAGTCAGAGTTCAAAGTGGGGCATATCCAGAGGGCAGTAGGGAGTTGACAGAACATCTTCAGCAGTGGGAGGGTTATTTTGAGGGCTCCATTTCAGAAAGATCATGTCATAAAAGGCATCTACCTGCACCACCTAGAGAATTATTCTGTGGGGCTTACATTTTCCATATGGTTTCTCTATTGGTGCAGAGACACTACCTAAGACTTGCCTTCCAGAAGGAATGGTAGTAGGAAGGGGAAAAGAGACAACAAAGTGAACGGAGGGAAGAGGTGGCCCACCTACCCTCTCTGGATCGAGACTCTATCTAAACCACCATTTACATGGTGGGGTGAGCCACAGAAACCACGATGGCCCCACACTCACCCTCCTTCCCCTTACAAACCCCAGACTTTTGTTCTTCTAAGGCAAGTAGGCGCTGAGAAAATGCAAGCCAGAAACACCCCAGTCAGCACTTTAAATACAGAATTTATCTGTTCCAAATAAGGGTGTCATATGGGTGATGCAGCGAGTGCCAGCTGGTAACTGTAACTCAAAAGGCCAGCATCTTGGTCTGCACAATCAATCACATACAGCAAGAGGAGGCCTATTTGTTCTTTGTCATTCTTCAGCAAACTTCTCTCTCTCTCTCCCTCTCTCTCTCACTTGGTTTGCTTTTCTTCCTTTCTTCCCTCTTCCCTTTCATTCTTTTTTCTTTTTAAAATATTCTTGGAAACCCTTTTCTGCCAATCACTGTCAGCGGCTACTCAGGCCTGGGTAAAGCAAGAGCAGATGCACAGTGAAATGCACAGACTTGGAAATGAGCTATGGAGGGAGTGTGGGAGGGAGGATTCCTCTCATGAGAGAGAGCAGATAAAACACTAGACGTTAATACAGCCTAAGACAGGTTGTAATCTAATAAGAATCATTCTTCAGGTGCACAGACTGGCAGAAAACCGAATTGAACGCTTCATCACACAGAGCCGATTTAAGTAATATTAAAAATGTTATTCTCCCATGAGAAGGGTGCTGAGAGTTATATACATGGTGGTAATATATTTAAGGCAGAGGTGGAAAAGACAAAGTCTCCAACAGGGGCACGGAAGCTAAATGGAAACAATGTCAGCACTCAAGATACGTCTCCTGTCCTGAAAAGTCTGGAATCATCAGAGACACTCTTATGACAGGTGTCCTTGATTATCCAGGTCAGAGGGTCCAGCTGGGGCAGTCAGGTGAAGGGAAACAGGTTTTAAGGACACTAGCCTATTTTAGAAGTCAGTTAAGGTTTCTAGTGTTTAAGAAAAGTGATGGATTTCAGGGAAAGGCTCATAGAAAAGTCAGGAGATCTAGATCTCTCCTGGCCCCTCTCACTCAACATCGACCTGCATGAATCTGTGTTGGTGCACACAAGCCATCCTCTGTCATCTCCATGACCTGCACAGAGCCACCCACACACAGAAATTTCAGTAGAGCCTATAGCTAGGAGGCAGTGTGGGGTGTCCCATCAACCTCATGTTTAGACTCTTGCTGTCCATCTCCAAACATTCAAATGACATATTGTGCACTTGAGATGCACTCACAGGACTAATTTTATAACCTGTTTTAGCATTTCATCATTTTCCAATACAGTGGAGATGATTGGGACCTCTCCTCAACATTGAGATGTCCTTGGTATCAATGGCCTGATAAATTCTTTATCAATAAAGCCAGTATTCCCAATCCTCCAAGAAGTAGATAAACACTGACTTCTTTGAAACTTGATGTAAAGAGTCTCAGTTGGGTCTTCTTAAGAATGTATGCATGGTGGGGAAGGGGCCAGTTCTTCGTCCCAGAAAAAAATACAACAATTGAATCCCAAAGGAAAGAACATTAGGAAAGAATAGAAATGATCCTTTTTTAAGGCCCCAGATTTTTTTAATGTTTATTTTAGATAGAAAAAGAGAGAGAGAGAGAGAGAGAGAGAGAAAGAGAGAGAGAGCACGCACGAGCAGGGGAAGAATAGAGAGGAAGACAGAGAATCCCAAGCAGACTCTGTACTGTAAGCACAGAGGCCAAAGTGGGGCTTGATCTCACGAACCGTGTGATCATGACCTGAGCCAAGATCAAGAGTTGGATGCTTAACCAACTGAGCCACCCAGGTGTCCCAATCCCCCAGAATTTCTATGACAATTTGCTAGACATCAACTCTACGATCTCTCGGTTTCTCCCTGGAATGCTCCTGCCTCTCATTCTGTCTGGAATATGCCTCCAGCCTCTCTTCACCTGGCCCAACCCTGCTTGTCTTTCTAACATCAGCCCCAAGAAATCCCTTCCTCCAGGATGGCTTCCCAACCTTTCACAATGGCAGGCTCTATGTGATACCATCTTGTGGCCTCCTGTAGTTCCCTTCCATGGCTCTAATCACAACTGTAAGTCATTCATTGTTTACGTGATTATTTAATACCTATCTCCCGCTCCAAACTGTAAACTCCATGAAGGCAGTGTGGTGGCCCTAAAAATTTGCCACTCAGGTCTCCTGCTGCCCAGGGCGGGGCCTGGGTGTAAGTGACAACTGGTGCCAGCTGCTGTGCCCTTAACCCACCAAAGTGATGTGCTAAGTCCTTGCTTCCCATAGGCTATTCCCAGCCACTAACCTAGGATAAGCACTGAATGCAGATCATTCCTGCCAGATGTGGGGCTCCTCCCACAGGCCAAAACTTTCTTAGAACAGGGCTGCTGTCTGAGACTCTCGCTACCTATGTTCCTCCCTACTCTCTCTCCTTCGCGGGGCCATCTGAAGGTTCTCTCTGCCTCCCTCCGCCCCAGGTCCCTCTGCTTTTTCTCCCAAAGGGCATCTGCTTCCCTGAGGACCCAGAGGACTCAGGCTGATGTGGGCAGTAATTCCCACTTATTCCCCACTGCTTCTCCTGGGCCTGTCACAAGGCCTTGTGTGTAAGAGGTACTCAATTAATATGCATAAAATGAATATATGCTTGCAGACATGCAAGAGTGTGGATGAAGCAGAGCAAATCTAACTCAACTTCTGGAATATCAACTCCAAGAACATACCCTACAGAATCAGTATCAATGCCCCATTCCTCAGAGCCTTTGTATTTTAAGTAACCATGCCAATGGCTGAAGGAAAAACTGTTCTCAACACTGCAACATCAGTATCAACATGGCTACTTTCTTTATTTTTTTTATTTTTTTTAATGTTTATTTATTTTTGGGACAGAGAGAGACAGAGCATGAACGGGGGAGGGGCAGAGAGAGAGGGAAACACAGAATCGGAAACAGGCTCCAGGCTCTGAGCCATCAGCCCAGAGCCCGACACGGGGCTCGAACTCACGGACCGCGAGATCGTGACCTGGCTGAAGTCGGATGCTTAACCGACTGCGCCACCCAGGCGCCCCATCAACATGGCTACTTTTTATGGAGTACCTTGTACATGTAAGGCATTGGCTATATAATTTATAAGCATTAATTAATTGAATTCTCACAATAGCTGTATGAGGTTAATCTTACTCCATTCTAAGATGAGGATATTGAAGCTTAGTAAGTCAGGACAGTTTAAGTTTTGCTGTGGTGACAAAAAACCCTAAGTCTTGGTGGCTTAAAACTATTGTATGTAAATAGGAGTTTTGCACCTCCTTCTAACCTTTCAAAGAAAGTCAAAACAACCTTTGAACAGCGCCAGATGCTAAGTGTGACCTTGACATGTAGAGCTGGTGAGGCCCTGCCTCTTGGACCTCACACCACCCAGGAACATCTATGACTTATTTACTTGCTGGAGTTAAGCTTCGGGAACCTTAGGTCCCAGCAGCAGGTCTGCTCTGACATTTGCAGCTCTCACCAGGTCTGGCCAACCCAAGTCAGTTGGCTTTCCAAGCACAATGCAAAGCCTACTCACTAACCAGTCTTGTCACTGATGAAAGCTGGGACGGTCCCCTTTCGAAGACACAGCACTTTATTATTTTCAGTCTTCACATTATTGCTGTGACTGTGTCCAGAATCCCCAGCTCTGGGCTGCTCGTCTCGGCCAGGCAACTAGAAAAGAGTCTATTTTTGTCTCCTTCTTTTTCCTTAATAAACATTAAAATCTCCCAGTCTTCCCAACAATTTTTAGAATGACTGCTTACCCCAAGTGGCCAAGAAAATGTGAATGAGCTTCCCTTTTGGTAGTTCACTTAGACAAATGCCAAGATGGGCAAACTACAAAACCAACAGATTCTCTTTTTATCACATCCAAGGTATAAAAGTAAACCCTAGTATTAAATAAGCTCATTCAAACGATGCCTAACACTCCCAACCTCCCAACCCCCAGGGCCACTTTGGGAGGTTCTAGTTCGCCCTCAGGCTTGACCACCACCACGACTGGGTGAAAGAGTGAGACATCTTGCTCCACCTCTGCACGTGCTCAGTAAAACTGAAAGTGGCAGATGACATCACAACCATCTAGGCAGGAATCCACTTTGCTTCCAGGATAGGTCTCCACCGAGAGGCAACCTCGATATGGGCCACTCAGGGGACATTAGAAAGCAGCTAGCGAAAGGAAGAAGAGAGCCCCTGTTTGCACATGTCCTGCACGTCCCTGACAGACTGCAGCCTAGGACTCACAGCTTCGATGCTGCCAGAGCTCTCTGGCCCTGAAGCCACATCTGGTTTCCTGATTCAAGCCTCTCCTTTGTCAAAACAGGTTCTCTCCCGGCAGGGTCTCCACTTGAGTCCCTCTAATATTTCGTAAGCCTAATTGGAGACCGGGGTCTGAGAAGCCTCAGCTATTCTTGAAAGTCAGGGAGTCCCAGGGAGGGAGACCTTGGTCTCATTCCTAGGACCTGCCAGTTGTGTTGGCCAGAGTCCTACATCCAGCTAGTTGTGATCTGAGCCAATCCCATAACCAATTTCAGTACCTCAGTTTCCCCACCCATAAAACTTAGCTCTGGGACTTGGGAGCCTTAATGAGCATTGGCCTTTCCTGGATAAATTAACCAGGTGCCGGAAACATCTGTGGCTAGAGGCAGAGTCTGCTGTATAAACAGAATATAGTATTCGTATACACAAGACTGTAGCTAAAGCTCAAATACCAACTAAGCTTGACTTCATCCTAAGTCCTATTCAGTTAGTATCTTGGGAAAAGTCAATCTCTTCTCTGGACTAACATTATATTTGAAGAACTCACCTTCTCATTTACCTTGCTCTATTCTTCTCAGGGCAAAGGGTTTTCCGTAAAAGGTGAATAATCAACAATTCTTATAGCACTTAAATCCTAACAATGTTCCAAAAATAAATACCCGAGAAGAATATATGCTTCACATGGACACGGGCAGTATCTGTCTTATTCACAAACATGTAAGTACTGATCCACAGAGGATACTAAAAAAGAGCTTATTGAACAGATGAATAAATGAACAGATAATAGCCTTAGAAAAATGCTATATGGTTGCGTAAGTTTCAAACTGCCTTTATGGCATCTCCTTCCATGCTACTCTTAGTTTATAACTCTATCAGAGCACAAAATACAAAGCCACTTGATAAACCAGGTAAGACTCAAAAGAGTCAACTTCACAGGCAGTAGCAGATCTGGAAACAAAACCGAGGTCTCCAAATACCCAAGTCAGTCTTATCTTTACAACTCACTGTTTTCCTCACTGTCTAAAGTAAGTCAGAAAACTACAGCCCATGGGCCAAATACAGACCTTCGCCAGAGTCTTATAAATAAAGTTTTAGTGGAACACAAGCCACACCCATTTACTTACATACTGTCTGTGGCTGTTTTTCCACTGGAACAGCAGAGCAGAATACTTGCTAGAGACCTTATGATCCACAAAGCCGTAAGTATTTACCATGTGGCTCTTTGTAGAAAAAAGTTTGCTGACCCCAGCTCTTTAGCCACACTCCCTGGAATCCCATAACCGTCCAGGAGCTACTGCTAGAGACAAGGGCTTGTTGGTCATTGTTTGGGTAACATAGTCTACACAACCACCAGCTTGCTACTTTGAGTGCAGAAAATTTTACACACGTCACCTTATTAAATTCTCCTCACAATCATATAAGGTGGACATTATTATACACACATGGTATGCTAATGGAATTAGGCTGAACCATATAAAATTGCCATTTATTGTAGGTCAAATCCTAGAAATTTCTATTTTAAAGATATGAAAATATCGACACAGTTAAGTGAAGGTACTCAGATGCTACCCAGCTGTAGCTGTAGGGCAGCCACTGCTGCTTAAAACTTTATACTTCGCTTTAGGTATTAAAGGTTGTGCAAATCTTGAGGAACCCAATTTAATGCTGTTAAAGCAAACTTTTCCCGAGGTTATGTGGTCAGGAAAGTTTTTGGGGTTCTTCCCCACCCCAAGTAGCACTTATAAATATCCCACAAAACTAGTCTTCCTTGGGACCCATTTGGGAAACACTCCAGTCCCTCCATCCCCACCTGAGAGGTTGCAACACTTCACAGGCACTGCAGTCCCCCGTTTCCCTGACTGCCACCATCTCCTGTCCCCTCCAAACGGCCACACAACTGCTCTGGGCATGCCCAATTTGAGACTCACTGTACCTTGCTCCACGGGCAAATGAAACTCCATTTTCGCTAAAATAACCTGAATAGTCCATGCTGCTGCTGCAGGCTAATTCCATTTACAGGAATAATGAAACTCCATCCTTACATGGCACTGGATGTTCATTTAATACACGTTAAGCATCCCATACCTCCCATTTGTAATGCAAATAAACTGCGTCTCCCATCAGAACTGCTCACTCTCCCTCTAAGTCAAAGTTCTTAGGATTTATGTGCCGAATCAGTCACAGGCTCTTTTCCAATAGTAGTATCCAAAATCTGAGGCTGCCTTTTTTTTTCTTTTTTTTTTTTAAGTCCAGGTCAATTAAGCAATGTGCTTGGCTGTTTTCCCTCCCCGCACCGCCCCCCTCCCCCCTTTAAAGAGAATAATTGCTAGTATATGTAAAGTTTACAGCCAGGGCCTCATTTATTACAAATTTTCTCCAGGAATAATATTTAAGTCCACAACTTGTCATAAGCATCCTCCTCTAGCCCCTCCTAAAATATTAACTTGGTAGGGAGGTTAGAAATCTATCATAACCAATGACAGACATCCATGCACAAAAATAGCAAGTCTCAAGTTTAATATTTTATTGCCATATTTTGAAACAACTGGTTAGGCAGCTGCTACTGTTATCTTCCAATTATTTCTCATTTTTCCAGTTTTAAATGCAAGCTGTAACAAATTAAATCTAAATTTCTATATGCTTCTTAAAAAAAAGCATTTCAGAAAACACTACCAAAAAAAAATTGAAGTAGAGAGGAAGAAAGGGAATATTGGCAGTAAGAAAGAGAACTCTATTTTTAATGTCTCCAATGATTTGTTTCGATTGCCTCCAGGTATGCGGATATGGCTTCCCCCAGGCGGTCCATGCAGCCTCTACTCTGAATCTCAGGCTGAGATCTTGCAGTTTGCTAAAAATGCATTTCTCCCTGCCAATTTTGTAAAGGTGCTCAAGAAACCCCTTCCCTGAATGCCGAACATTTTGCATGCTCTGGTCTAACACTACCAATGGTGCTCAATGCACAAGAAACTTCTCCAAAGATTAAATGGGTCCTACTTTGGAGATATCAGTTCAAACAGAATTGCATGTGATTTCGATTGAATACAAAGGCAGAGAACAGTGTGGTGATTTTATTCCAACATCAATATACTTTTCGCCATAAATTACAGGTCTTGTGTTTAACAATTACATTTTTGCTAAAGAAGAAATAGTAACAATACATATTTGAACCTTTTCTTTTTTTCCTTTTTAAAAAATCCGGCTCCTTGACCCTAGTTAGGGGAAGCTGAGGGTGAAGGTAGGAGGCAGATTGTCACAATTCCTCTCCATCCTGCTGCTGAGATTCAACACAGATTTCATGTCACTAAGGCTTTGTTCGGTGCAACGCTGTGAAGTGGCTCACTCTTGCTGTCCCTTCTGTTGTAGCACATGACACCGCGGCTTGCAGGTGGCTGCTGCAATCACAGTTGGGTAAACAAAGCCCCGCTATTGTATCAGGCTCCCTGCACACCTGGTCTGCACTGCTGGGAGCCAGAGACTCCCTCTCACCCCCCACCGCCCCGGCATGGCACACAAGCCCCTGGACCTGTGGCTCCATCCAGCCTTTGCTTCCTCCTCGGCAAGCCTGGGTTCTTTTGGCTCTGTTGGAATTCCTTTCCTTCTCCACGACCTATTACTCCTAATTTCTAATAAAAGTGGTCACTTGATTGCGATGTCTTCCCAAAATCATCTCTGGCAACTTAAACAACAAAAACAGAAAAACAAAAGATTCCCGGGCCTTATTTCACGATCTAACTTTTCAAAAACTCTCCAGGCATTAATGACACAGAGCCAGATCCAGGAACCACTATTCCAGAACAAACCAGCAAGCACCCGAATCACCCAGGGTGGCTGTTAAAGCGCAGGTTGTGAGGCACCAACCAAGAAGCTCCTAATTCGGTGTGTCTGGGTCGAGGCCAGAGAATCTGCATTTCCAACAAGCTCAGGGTGATTCTACCCCAGGGGCCACACTTAGAGAACCACTGCCCTTGGGTTAAGACCCTTGAGGGTCAGGGCTTAGTGCACTTTCATTCACAGTATTGAACACAGTATTTGGCACATTTATCTGCTGAATGAACACCCTTTCGAAAGTGTTAAGTTTATGATTCTTTCATCCCACAACAATTCTCCATTTGCAGAGCTAAAACCCAGTTGCGAGTTCGACACAGAGACTCAAAAGTGCTAAACCAACAGGGTAAGTGGCACTCAGTTCTCTTTAAGGAAAAATGCCACTCTTACTGGTTGGCTGGTAGGTTGGTTGACTTTTCTCCTGAAAGGTAATGAGAGGCAAGCATCTAGTACTAGAAAACATCAGGAGAAAATCATCTTTTTGTCCAAGTGCACTTTAAATCGGGAGCAATGATTTACTGCTAACACTGAATTTATTCAGAATCTTTGGAGGATTTGCATGGCCAAGCTCTAATCACTTTCAGAAGAGCGCCCCACGGTTGCCACAGTCCGTTGAAACAAGATGAGAGATTGTCATCTGAGATTTGCCACATCAGGGCTTCGTCAAAAAACAAAATCAACACCTTTCCTTTCTTCCTCCCCTACCAGAGATGATTTCTGAATTTCTGTACATTTGTGAATTCACAGAAGCATGAACAGGATGACGTGAACATCACAGATGGAAATGTCTTTGTTCCTAACAAATTGCTCTTGCTTCCCTCCTTCTCTAAGTTTGGGAGCGGGAGGGAATGGACTCTACACAGCATTCTATCTCAAGTTTAGAAGGCAGAGGCAAAGGTGAGTTATACTTTTCCAAAGTGTTCTGTTAAGAGTAGCTGTTAAAAACACATACACACACACACCCTCAACTATTTTTTTTTTTTTTTTGCAATGCTGCTTTGTACTTTAATAAAACTGACATCTGCATCTCTAAAGAAGTAACTTTACTGTCAAAAGAATCTAGCTTAGTTTCACTTGCCTGAAATGTTTTCATCTCGGACCAAATTTAGAATACCCCACCACCTGCTGACACCACCAATCTCCAGCAAAGAAGCAAAAACTCACCTCTTCCATCCACTTCCCAGATGGAACAGTCAAGATGACCCAGATATCCAAGAGGTTTTTAATTAGCCCTTAACTCCTTGTTCCTTCTTGAGAATGTGCAACCTTTGTGCTCCAAATGTTGTAGAAAACACACCTCAACTCCATGGTGTCATCAGAGAGCATCTCCCTACCAGAAAGATTCAGTGTACACTGGGCGGCATTTGAGCTCCTTAAGAAATGCTGACGGGGGTTGCAGGGTGAGCAAAAATGGGTATAAGAAATCCTAAAGTTATAAACTTCCAGTTATGAGTCATGGGGATGTAATGTGCAGCGGGGTGGCTATCGTTCAGACTATATTGCATATTCCAAAGATGCTGAAGAGTGGATCTTCAAAGTCTTCATCACAAGAAAAAGATTCTGTTAACTAGACTTACTGTGGTGATCGTTTTGCAACACATACAAATATCAAATCAAGAAAGAAAAAATACTGACACATAGAATAACACTAAAAAGGAGTCAACAATCTAGGCTATTTTGGAAACAATACTGAAAGCTCTTGGAGCCTGTTTCCACATCTCTGGATGGGAGGTTTGTGGTGGCCGTGACATCAGGCTAGGTGCCCTCCTGCTCTAAAATTCTATTAATGTATTTGCCAAGTTACTTTTATTCTCCTGTTACCTCTTAAGGTTGTGTCTTCTCAAATCGGTTAGGCCTAATAGCAAACAAGCCTTGGCATATACATGACTTGGGTTAGGTATTTTTGAGGTTGAAAGCAACAGAAACCAACTCTAAGGTGCTGAAGAAACAAAAAGGCAGTGTTAGTAAGAAGATTCAAATATGCTTTTTGAGACCCAAGGGCAGGAATGCAAACAGGGACAGAAAGGGACTGCAAACAGAAAACCCAAGTGTTATGGACATGGAAGCATGCTTTCATTTTTGCTCCTCTCGGCTTCTTCCCCTACACTCTGCTCTGCTACTCAGCCTTAAAACACAAATGGTTACAAGAGGTTAGATATGCTCTACTCGAGAAATGAGCCTGAATGGACACTGGAACCCCTGATTCTCATTGTCTTGTACATAATCAGAAAGGGTTCAATTACAAACATGGACACTGGGAGCCTATAAACTTAGGGGGTGTGGTGAATTACCACAGTAGAGGGTGAAACAGTTCCCTGAAAGTGGTGAGGGGAGGGAGGGGAGTGGTTCACCACAGAGGGGAACCCATGTTGAAATGAGAACTACTTTCCTTGAGCTGTGTTGAGAAGGCAAGTTGTGCCAAGCACTTGCCACCTAGGAGCTGGTCTGCTTTAGTCAGTCACCTTTTCGGTTTGGTTTTATCATCTTTAGGCAGGAATTATATTGTTTCTCAGTCCCTTAGTATTTTCAGATTCTCAGTACCAAGCACATTGGCTTCATAATGCGTCCTCCTTTCCCATGCTAAATGAGAAAATATACAAGTACTTTGTGGACTGTAAAATAATATATTAATGTAAGAGATCATCCTTAAAAGCTATTTCAAATGCACTGTAATTAGTCTATTCACTTTCTTCAAGTATCTGAGTCTTTTGCCTCCATAATAAAGGTCCCCCTCGGCAAATATGGACTAAACACCAAAACAATACCACCCGTCCATTAAGACCAGACTAGATATTCTACGTAGGCAGCACATGCATTTTGTATTTCTTTGGCCCATTGCCTCCTGAGAGTGCGTTTCTGTTATAGTACAGTGGGCTAGAAGTGGAAATCATCAGCTGCAATTCCTCTCTGTATCTCATTAGAGGTCTAGTTTCCCCTTAATGCACATGAAGACCTTTCATTACCAATAATGGGAGCTGCACGCATCAAAGAGAAAAATAGACCCTCACCATTGTAATGTAGGAGATGAGGTTACAGGGACACTTGCCTGCCTGATTGGAGGATTATAACATTCAGAGATACATGATCAGATCAAGGAAAAATTAAAATCTTTGTGACTATTTTAAAAAATAAAATGCAATTTAAAAACCTCAAACTGGAGAAGGGCAAGAATCAAAACTAACAAATCACAGGCAGATTGAATCTAGGAATGAGTTAAGCAAGTGAAAGCCAAATGACAAGATAAACAAAGGTGGGGAAAGATTACTCAGGGGATCTGACAAAATAAGAGCTGTTTCCAATACATACAAAGTAAAACATTGGCAACAGAGACTACAGTCCAAGAAGAAAAGGCAAGGACCATTTACCATCAGAAGCGGTAAACACTGCTGAAAAGTTAAACAAATCCTTTGCCTCCATGTTCACAAAGGAAGATGGAAGGTGCCAGAAATGGCTGTGCCCTGGAAAGGGGTCAATGAAAAAAAATATTACTGAAGGAAATAGAAGTGACACCTGAGTTTATGTCTTGCGGTTGACACAAATGCCAGAAGCAATATTTTCCTATTGCAATCAACTAAACTTTAAATAGGGAGAAACAGGCCACCCTGTATTGTTACGAGTCTGATGAACAAGTGCTAGAGTCCTTCACTTTTGTCCAAATGTAGAAACAGTAATTTGGGGATTAAAAGAAGAGAACATCATTTTTACCTTTTTTTATAGTGTAACACCAGTGGATGAGAATTTTCTTATAGTTGTTTTTTTTTTTTTTTTTTTTTTCCTGAAGGAGAAGATACACTTAGAAAGAAAACTAAGTATGTATCTGCAACCTACTGAAAAGGGCTTCCAGCAAGCCCTACTGTAAGGATGGATTCAGTACCCTATCTACTATCCCCAATTCACGAATGTTCCAGGAGATACTTAAATTAGTAAGACTCTGAGGCTACATCCTATCTTTAGGAGACTGCTTGCCATCAATTCAATCAAAGAATTGAAAATGGGTTGCCTAACCCACAGTTGTAAGAAAATCCAAATGATATTATCAGTCGTACTGAATCAAATTGTGACGCTAATAAACTGATCATGTGACAGCAGATGCGAGGGCTTAACAGCCTCTGAGAATAAGAATACAGGTAATCAAAGAATTGTCTAGGACAGCTCAAACCCCTATGGATTGGCCCAAACTCCCCAAACTGGTAGCGGTGGCTCTTGGAAACCATTTCTGCTTGCAGGATTTTTATCCCTAAAATCACTACTGAACTTTTGGTACAGCCATTATGTATGTATTCTACTGTAAGGCCAACCAGGCTTTTTTTTTTCTACGTAAAAAGAAAGCTCAAGTCAACGGGTATCAGGCCACAGCTGTCTGCTCCAGCAAACTGTAATTTCCTGGTAGCTCTGGCTCCCCAGTCTCTCCCTCCCTGTCTCAAGAATCTGGAATATCCCTGTTCCAATCCATGCAAAGAGGTTCAGATTCTAATTTGGAAGTCACCACACAGTAAGCCACTTCTAACTTTCCCACTGCGCAGTCTTAGACTATGGGATGCAGAAACCACCCACTGCTTTTCTCTCATCTTTGTAAACATTAATTTAAGAGGCTCAGGATCTTCATTCTTCCCCTACTTATCTACTAACCACTGTCACAACAGAAGGAATCCTCTGTTGAGAAGGACCAAAGCACTGTCCAAGGCACTGACGACTTGATCATGTTTTCTACAGATGGGCGCTTGAGTCATTTGCTAAAATAAGCCCTACAACCATCTGGCTTGACCCCAGTTTAGTATTTTCTCTTTAAACACCCTTGCCCCATTTCTATGATAGATCACAGAAAAAGACGCCCAATGAGATTAAGGGAAAAAATTAATAAATGGTATACATCTAATATGAATGAGAAAATGTTTGTTATAAAATGGAGTTTAAAATTCAAATAATTCTCTCACAACACTCCAACATCCACTCCAGCATTCAATGCCAGTATGGTTTGAAAGTGAAGGTTTCAATTAGGTTTTCCTAAGACTGTGTTACAAAAACACAGTGTGAACAACATAGAAACATTTTAGAAAACATTAAAATTTGAAATTAAAAAAAATAATAATTAAATTAACATTAGATAACCACATCCGTATTTCCAAGCTTCCAAAAACGGAGGAAAAGTTTATTTTCGTTTACCTCGGTATTTTAAAAAACAAGGTATCTGGGGTAGGCTAAAGACTCATTCTCTCAGGTATTTTCAATTAAAAATAGTCCTATATCTACTTGAACCTTACAAAGCATTATCAATGATTATGGGGTCAAATTCAGGTATATTTTACTTTTCTGATTTGTCACATTTAATTTTCCATTAGATTAACATGCTAGCTTTTTCTGTCTTTTTGTTCTTGGGTAAGTGAATGATTTATTAGACCCGGTACTCAGTTTATGAGCTTTTCTCATTTCAACGTGAAGAAACTGCAAATATTTATAGAAGATGAACCATACGTATTTGTTCCTGAAAAATGTCAGAATATAGCACTCAAATCAAATGCCGAACAGAAGCTCTTCCTTAACACTACATACTGTGCAGATTTAATTTCCATTGACATGTTTCCCTAAACAGTTTTTCCCACTACAGTAATTCCTAACCCGAAAACTACTGAAATCTTCCATTAAGTGTGTTACTCTGAGTTATGTGTTACTCTCAGTTATGTGTATCGAAATAATCATATGGAATGTAAGAAATAACCACACCTTTAAAGAATATAATTGAATCCTGTTACATTAATCTTACACCATGTAATTAAGTTTATGTTTGAAAGGACTTTCCTTTTAGTTTGCTCTTTGATACTTCAAGGGTGCTTTGTTTAACTCACAATAGAATTCCAAATCTGGGCAACTTGAATGCAAGGAAATAAACCAACAGAGTATACAATCCACAAGGACAGAGACCAGGACCAGTTTTGTTTATCAATACCTCTCCTCTATCTAATATGACCACACTCAAGTACAGGTTGACTCCAATCAGGCAGCAGCATGGGTAGGAGTGCAAACTGCTTGAAGGTAATTTGGCAATACAGTTAAAAAGCCTTAGAATTTTACATAATCTTTGACCAGCAGGTCCACTTCTAGGAATTTATCCTAGAAAAATTAATTCATGTGAGCAAGTACCTGAATTCTAGAATGTTCAAGGGCCACAGCTTTTTAAAAGCAAGGGCCTGCTAACAACCCAACATCCCAGAGAACTTGAGAGTACATCCGTCATCACAGTCCATACTGAGCCTCCACTACGTACCAACCACTGAACATTCTGTGCACTTCACCCGAATCTTCGGTAAATTTCTTCAATATTCACACCCGCCCACAGGGCAATATGCCTGTCCCCTTTTCACATCTTGTTTGGATGAGGAAAGTGAAGCACATGGAGGTTAAGCAACTTGTTTAAGTACACCCCAGAGGGAAAAAGGTCAGGTTTCCATCCAGCTGCCTGCTCCCAGAGCCTCAGCAGTACCTCCAGAACAATGCTGCCAGGGGAAAAAAAAAAAAAAAAAAAAGACTTCTCAACTCTCCTTATCCCTAACCCGTTCTCTCTGATCATCTTCCTATGCGCCATGTCTTCAAGATGAAAATCACTAAATAGAGTCTCACAGGCACACTTCCACCAGTTGTACCCCTCACGGATTTTGGTGTTACACACAGCAGGATTTCTGATTATCTTTCAAATCTGAGATTAAAAGCTCCCCTCCCCCCATGGAGTACTGTTCTTCCAATTCTTCTTTCCCCACTTATAAAACACCATGTCAGCAGAATTATACTTCATGGTATGGAAAGATAAACATGAAGTCCTAAACAAAAAATAAATACACAGAATGAATTTCTTTTTCATACAAAATACGGTTCCTTTGGTGATTTTTTTTCCCCTTAATTCTAGTGGCCAATTAATGACCTGGCATTAATGGTACTGGCAGACCATCACCTGTGGAAACGAAACGACAGACCAATAAGAAGCACGCCCAGCAGTTTGAGGCTTGGGGATGAGGGCTGCCTGGGCAAGCACACAAGGCCTGGCCTTCCAGGGGCACCAATTTGGTAGAATGAAGCACAAGAATTCACAGTGTGCCAGGGCCTCTGGGTCAGGAGTTGGGACAAGCAGTACCGGACTCTATGTTGAAATGTGGCACCTCAGAGGTAGTAGAAAAGGTGACGGAGCCTGCAGGTCTGAGCCTGATGAAGCTTCTGATCAAATCTGTTTTATCTTTTGGAGACAAACAGCATAAGCAAAACAAAAATAAAAGGCTAGATATGTCTAAAATCAAATGAGCAGGCAGTCAAGGTTGTTTTATTATTTTATTATTAGCTGGAAAGACTTCAATATGCAAGTGTATTTCTTCCAAGAAGTGCCCCAATGTGATCTCAAGAGTCCACGTTAACTCCTTTTCTGGAAACTTCCTTTTCTCAGTTGTTGTATTCCTGAAGAGCCTGGGCCATGAAGAGTTTGCCTAAATTTTGGGCAGTGAACTCCTTGATGTTCTGGCAGTAAGTGTTAATCTGGCCTGTGCATTTGGGAAAGTGAGAAAGAGAGTCACAATGTTCCATAAATTATAATGACCTAAAACACTAGTCAAGCAAGAAAATCAGAATGCAGGATCATCAGAGTTTTGTTTTGTTTTGTTCTGAATCAAGAGTTTATAAGAATCAATTCCATTTGTCCATATCCTTATAATGAAGAATGTAAGTTCTTTTGAAAATAGGCTATCTTCCACTCCTGGTTGCACGGAGAATGAAGAAAAACAGCAGTTAAGTACATATTAGCTATCAATCAAAAGGTACTGACAATGTTGATCAGACGCACGTTGTACTAAGACAAGTGAGAAAACAGCACTGGCTCTCCTTAGCCAGGCACAAAAGAGATCCAGATACCAAATCACAGAACTGCAAATTAAATGGACCTACCTGACCCAGATATGAACAAGTACAGTAGTTTTCAGTCTGTGCTCTGGAAATACTAAGGGTTTCTTCCTCTTCTAACCCAAGATAGAGCAGAAGCAGAGAGCCCATGTGAAGAAAGAAATACATCACTGCTCTTTAAGTCTTAGAATTAATGATCTAATCTAATGCAACATTTGTGCAATGTGTTTTGAAAATATAATAAATACAACTCTGCTTGAATTGGACCTTAAGTAAGGAAAACGTGTCCCAGTTTCCCAAATTTAACTTATATGTATTCTAGAAAATCTTAAGGAATTTGGAATTTTCCCCCCACACTGAAAATGTACCAACAGAATTAATAAATTGTGGAAGATCGTCTTTTGAGTAGGATTCTTACTCAAATACATCTCTCACAGGCAACTAGCTGATCGAATCAAACAGTATTTAACAGCATTTACACAGAAATCAGGTTATCATGGCTAAATAAGAGCACAATCAAGTCCTAGCAAAGGACACAAGACTCCACCAACCACTGAAAGGCAGTGTTAAATGGTAAGTACATCCACACAAAGTACATCCAGAATTGCATTCATGTTGCTACAACAGCAGTCAAAGTTAAGGGAAATCCTTTTCAATTCAAACACCCACAAACAGACATGGGCTCAGTGCTGGACTGGAACATGAAAAGTAAGCAGCTCGAGTTAAATGATCTTCTGCATTATGAGAAGGTAAACATTTTTTTTCTTGGTTTCTATGAAAGATGACTCAAATAAAACCTTTCCACTTTAGAAAGTTTATAATGCCATCTCAAAAAATGCTTAAACAAGGAGTGAAGTGCAGAAAGAAACTTAGAAATAACAAAGACTGACATGTTCATAAGTTTCAGAGAGTATATGTGCTAGATTCAAATTCATCATTCAACCATTTTAAATACACTAGCTCTTATGATGTATTTTTCTGTTTATAGATCTTGTCTCCTGCTTCCTAAGGAAGAGAGAAGAGTAGCCATGTTTTGCACCAGCTGACAGTACCTGCAATGAGCAGAGAATCCATCCTGGCTGGCGGCTGGGGTGGCTTGAAGAGCTTGGACAGATCCTCCTCAGGCAGTGGGGGCTCCCCTCGACTCTGGCGCTGCATGTTCTCCTGCTGGCGACGCTGCTGATACTAAAATTCAGAGGAGAAATTATTTGGTTATTTGTCCCTACCTGAGGAGAAAAAGAGACCCGTTGTCAATTACGCGATCAGCAAAACTCCATTGCTCTGAATTCAAACTTCAGTTTTAAAAATGGTAACCCATGGTAACTCCTGCTTCTAAGAAGCTAACGAATATGGCAATAAAGAAAATGCCTTTGTTGGAAACTCAAGTGTCGCTCTGAGAGTCTATAATGATATGCAAAAAGCAAACTGGTTATGCAGGAAACTGGGGGCTTAAAAGATAAAGAAGTTCATAATTGGTGAGTGAATAATTGGGGAGTGATTTTACCATTTATGACAATAGGGTAAATGACGGCGTTACAAGTAACATTTATCTTAACTGTAGTAAGTAAAGGAATCAACTATCACATTGGGGAATTTTTTCAACTTTACCCCTACTGACCAAAACAACAATAATGCTGATGATGTTAATACTGTAACATCATCACTGCTATTATTACAGTAGTAAGCACTACTGATCAGCTGTGCTTTTAGCCCTATAGCTAAGAATGAATATTAGCTTAGATAACGCTTCAGAAACTTTCCAAACGAAGATTCCTGTGATTCTCTGAAGAGAAGGTGAAGATACATCGAAAGGTATGGCTTAACTACAAACTCACAGAGCAAATTATAATCAAGAGGTAACACTTGTGGGTTGCTTACAACAGCAGAGGGAAAATATCCCACACGTAGCCCTTAAAATGTCAGGTAATGAAAACCAAGGTGGGCCAGGCCAGTAAAAAGTTTAGGTCGTTGGATTCTTAAAAAGGGGGAGTACCTTCCTTTGCAAAGATTTCTATACTCATTAGGGGATTTGAGAGAAGTCAGACAAATCTAAAAAGGGTTATGAATGGTGGTGGTGGTACAAATAAGCATCAAGTGCAAAGTTTTAAGACATATTAGAATTGTAAAAAATATCTGTAAGACTGGTTTCCAGAATCAACGGTCTCACAATTTGATACTCCAGGCTGCAACCTTCACCTACAGGAAGCAGCAGCAGGAGGACAGAATCATGCTAGGTCTTTTCTGCTGTCGTCGTCCCCTGCTACCCTTTATAAGTGTTTCACCATCGCCATTTTTACTACCCATCATCTTTTCTTTTAAAAGGTATATACTTTATAGATTTGTATGTGTTTTTAAAATTCTAAGTACAATAGAAACAAAGTACTTAAATTTCACTATATATGAACAACTGATATTAAAAAAAAGTTTGAGTGTAATATTCTCAGAACCCCTTAGTTATACTTGTGCTGAGAATTACACAGTTAACAACACCGAGTTTCAAGTGCATTTTAATGAAAACACAGTAGTCACATACAAACACTTTCACAGATGAACATTCTGGAATCAACTTATCTATGAATCAAGTGCTATAAGAACTCCTCAGAACAATACAGTCCTAAAAACAATATTCCAGGAACTGTGAGAATCATGTGGCCTTCAAGCAACAGTAATAAAGGAAAGGCTAAATGGCCATAGCAGTGTGTATGTGCATGTGAGAATATTCAGGTAGTTCTAGGGTTTTTATCTGTATTATACTATCTATTTCACAGTGGTTGGTCTATTATTTCCTATCAAAATTGCTTGCTCTTAATCACAATTGCTCAGTTTTTCAAATGAACTGAAGATTGCTAACTATGCTGCAATGAGCCACTACCAAACCAATTATAGTTAGTAAAGAAATGAGCTGTGACACTCCAGAATCTCTTCTGCCTCTGATTTTCTCGATAAATGTATCTCTTATTTGCATAACACTGTCATCACAATCTGAGCTTAATACACCAGCATTATTTAAGACAGGTATTTTAAAGTACAACTTAGAAATAATATGTGAGGAACATACTATATAAAGAATAACCCTTTTAAATATGATATAGTTACCAGCTAATAGTCAATGCGTTATCAAATATAATTTCGATAGTTTTGAATATAACTCTTACAGCACCATACTTAGGAATGAATTCCATGTCTGTTGAATTTTTCCATAACACCAACCTGATGTTTCTGCTGCTGCTGTTTACTCGTGTTCCTCATGTATGTGTTATATTTAACTATATCTTGGCTCATTTCATCCACTCTGTCCATCAGCAACTGTAGATTCTTCCCCAAATGATTGCTGAAATGTAAAGTAAATATACTGGCATGTCATACTTTAAAGTTATAGCTCTGCCACTGCTCTAAACACTTCTGAGATATTAAACTGCGCTGCTATTTGCTAAAAGAATGAGAGCACACATACACATAACAAGGGTCCAGGAAAGAATGTGAATCAGCTTGTTATTAAACTTTTCATATTGAACTCACACTGTAACCACCAGAGCACCTGAAATAGCTCAGTTTCTTACTGTCAGAGCATACATATATCAGAGTAGAAGCTGTTAAACATATCTAGCAGGAGATCTATAATGTTTATTTCCTGAACAACCAAGTTTAACCTAAGCTCAGCACTCCTGCACCTTTTCCCTTAGCACCACCCCCTTCCCAACTGTGTTCCAGAGCATTTAAATCAGGACGCATGGAAAGGAAGAACCATGCAAACACACTAAGACTTCTGGTACATGATTTCTCTATCCAGCAGGTTCTAAAAGAACAGCATTTATTCTGTAAAGCTACATGAGGAAAGAAAGAGGGCTCCTTTCCCCTTGCCCTCCCTAGAATGTGTAGTACAGTCATTCACACTTCTTTTCCTCTCCAGAAATTTCTACTGCAGCTAATTTACCAAAATCATCTTAGAAAATGATGCTCATGATTTGTAAAATGACCACCATATTCATTGATTTCTGCCTGCAACTAACTCCTACCATGGTAAAGCCTACTACTGCATACACATACTCTAAAAATAACTAGTTAACAAACAGTATTCACTCATTCATTTCAAACAAGTATTTACTAAGCATCTATTATGTTCCGACTTCAGTGTTAGCAAATAGAGACAATGATGAATGAGACATTCACGGTCTCTATCTTCACTGAGCCTACAAATGATTAGGTGTGGGGAAGCGGGGAAGGGAAGGTAGAGACACTTTGGATAGTACGGTTGCACTATCCCTTTGAGGAGATGACAGGCTGAAAGCAAACGATCAGAAGGAATCAGCCAAACAAAAGTCTTCCTGGAGAAGACAGCATCAGTGCTGAATGCCTGTGATGCACAAGAACGAGGCCAACAAAAAGAGGAGGTCTCAGCCGTGGCTGGAACACAGAGGTCAGACAAGCCCACACGGGAAGTGATCAGCTGCACCACAAAACACTAATGACAGTTAAAGTGAATGAGACCCCTCAACACCAATTAAATGATGCCCTTGAGTTGAGTTGTTCATGTTTGTGATGTATTTTGCCTTAAATCTTAAAATGACCACTCTGGCTGCTATGCAGAGAACAGACTGGAGGGTACAAACCAGGAGATTAGTTAAAGAGTCTATTGTGGTGTGTTGACAAAGATGTAGAGAAACTGGAACACCCATAGACTGTGGTGGAAAGGTAAAGTGGTACAGCTGCTATGGGAAACAGTTTGGTGGTTCCTCAAAAAGTTAAAAGTTACCATATGACCCAGCAATTCCACTCATAGGTATATTTATTCAAGAGAACTAAAAACATAAGCTCACACAGAAGACTGTGCACGTATGTTAATAGTTGTATTATTCATAAAAGCCAAAAGGTGGGAAAAAAACCAAATGTCTATCAAAACATGAATGGATAAGTTGTGGTATGTCCATACAATGGAATACTATTGAGCCATAAAATGAATGAAGTCCAGATACATGCATAAACCTTAAAAACAATATACCATGTAAAAGAACCTAGATACAAAAGGCCTCTCGCTATATGGTTCCATTTACATGAAATGTACAGAATAAAGAAATCCATAGAGACAGAAAATAATGAGTGGCTGCCAGAGCATGGGAAAAGGAGGGGTGACATGACTGCTTAATGGATACTATTTGGGGTGATGAAAATGATTTGGAATTAGTAGTAAATGTTTGCACAACATGGCGAATATAGCAAAAGCCATGATATATTGAATTCTTTTTACCAAGTTTTGGCTCTTTCCTAAATGAAAGAACACAGAACTGGTGTGTGTGTGTGTGTGTGTGTGTGTGTGTGTGTAAATAAATTTACCTTCTAATCCCAGGTCTGGAACTACCTACATAACCTTAGCCCAGTTGACCTAATGACGCTTTTTCAAAACATTCAAATGTTTTGCTTTTTTGAAAAGTGTTTTTATCAAATTAAATTTTATTTCATATTTATCTTCGCCCATTTTAATTTCGTGAATCATTTTTAATTTTAAAATATTTCTTATTCTTTGGAAACAAGATAAGTATTTGTTTCTGTTTTCTTCTAATTAGTTAACAGCTTGATTCTAAGTCACCTCTAATTAAATGTCTAGGCCAATGGTCAAGGTGAGTAATTAATTCATTTTTTCCTCCGAGTACTTAGTCCACATCCACTGATTATACAGTCACACAGTGTTCCAAATACAGTCAAGATTAAAATTTAACAATACTCTGTCATCTAAATGTACTCTTTCAATACACACTATTGAGTACATACATATTTTGCCAGTCACCCTGTCAGATGCTGTGTATTGAACTGTAAAAGACATTGTTGCTCTCCACCCATCCTAGTGAGAAGACAGGAATGTAAACAGATAAACACAACACAGGGATGTAACAGAAGCATACAAGATAGTCTGGTAGGAGGAGAGGAGACTTTCCAGATAATGTGACAATTGAATTTTGAATTTCTGAAGAGGAGTTGGAGACAAGGAAGGCAGGAAGGGACATTGAAGATACTGGGCACAGGCAACATGTTCAGACACTCTGGCATGAAAAGCATGATGCCTTTGAAGAACTGCACTGAGGGCGAGATTGGGAAAAGAGAGCAGTGAAACTAAGAGGCAGACAAGGGTCACAGCACAGTCTTGGAAGCAAGGACTGTACGTTTGGATTCTATTCTAAGGCCAATGGGGAACCAGCCAGAAAGTTAAGCAAAGGAGTAATACGAGAGTACAATTTGCATTTAGCAAGATTACTACAATGAAAGAGGAATAGGAAGTTTTGCAGGAAGTTAAGAGACTGTGAAAGTAATCAGGAATAGAAATAATGAGGCCCTGGCCTAAGGTAGCAAAAGACGCAGAGATAAAATGAAATCACCCCAGGAGTGCACAAAGGGGAAGACAGACCCTGAAGAACACTGAAATTTAGGGTTGAGCAAAGAAGGCTCACTGTGGAGAATGAGAAGTAACCTAGAACAGTTGTAGTTTCAGAGGCTCCAAAGAAAGTATTTCAGGAAGAAGGGGACATCAACATACAAAATACTTAAGTGTCCACAATCTCCAGTAATACAGTGATGAAGTCCTCTGTGACTTCAGTGACAGCCCTGACAACAAAGAACAGATGGAACACTAAGTAGGACTATAAAAACAAGTGAGTATGAAGCAACAGGTGAAAGGAAATGGATAATACTGGTATGACGTCAAAAAGCATTCTTTTTGTAATTTTGTTTCTTAAGATAATGGAGACCTAGGGGCGCCTGGGTGGCTCAGTCGGTTAAGCGTCCAACTTCAGCTCAGGTCATGATCTCACAGTTTGTGGGTTCCAGCCCGGAGTCGGGCTCTGTGCTGACAGCTCAGAGACTGGAGCCTGCTTCAGATTCTGCATCTCCCTCTCTGTCTGTCCCTGCCCCGCTCATACTCTCTGTCTTTCAAAAATGAATAAATGTTATTAAAAAAAAAAAAAGATGATGGAGACTTAAACAAGTTTAAATGTCCTTTTTAGGAGATGTATGTTCAAATATTTAGAGGTTAAAAGTCATGCCAGCAATTCTTTATTTAAAAAAATTTTTTTAATGTTTATTTTTTTTGAGAGAGACAGAGTGTGAGCAAGGGAGGGGCAGAGAGAGAGAGGGAGACACAGAATCTGAAGCAGACTCCAGGCTCTGAGCTGTGAGCACAGAGTCTGACGTGGGGCTCAAACCCACAAGCTGTGAGATCATGGCCTGAGCCACAGTCTGACGCTCAGCTGACTGAGCCACCCAGGTGCCCTGCCAGCAATTCTTTCAAATCGTTCAGGAAAACAAAAAAAACAAAAAACAAACAACAAGCCATGCATTTATGTACAGAGATAAAAAGAGAGCAGGTGCAAATGTGGGAGGATATACCACTGGTAAATCCAGGTGAAAAGTTTACATGTGTTCATCAGATTTAACTCTTTCCATTTTTCTGAGGACTTGAACATTGTCAATTTTTTTTTTAATGGGAAAAACAAGTCAATAAATAAACAAATAACAGAAAACAACACACAGAGCAACTGAAGAATGGAGTCAGATCCCCAGAAGGCAGGAGGGACAGGGATGGGAGAGCCCTCAGGAAGAGGGCACTGACCCTTCCATTTTCACCAATGAAAGAACTGAGGCCCAAAGAGCTAGAACAAATACAAGAAATGCTACAATCAACTATGCAAATAGTTGTTTAAAAAAAAAAGTCATTTATACGCTAAGTGCAAAAGGAATTCAGAGAAGAGAAAGATCACCACAAACCCTATTAACTGGGTGATGGCGGGAAGGGTAATGACACTGGAGAAAACCATAAGGGAGAGTTATTGCCATATGAAGAGAGATCTATTATTTGTTCCCACACCTTAAATCTTGAAGAATGACTACACTGATTCGAGCAATTCTACTGGAATAAACTCGCCCTCTCTACCCCAACAGGTCTTTAATATAAAGCACTAATGTTACGTATTGTTAAGTATATGTAATTCGTGAAAGAACACAAGCACAGATCTGTGGCCTCTAAACATTTCATATCATTTATATTACTACAATGTTCTTCAGAAATATATCCAATAAGAAATACTCAAAAGTCTGCACAACAGGTCTTGAAGGGCAAAAGGAATTAAAATAATATCTAACTATTTCACAGATAACATTCACAGGAAATCAGGTCCATTACCAAGAGCAACTGTACAGGGATTTCTTCAGTACCAGTTCAACTAGAATACTGAACCAGGGAGGTATTATTAGGAAATTCAATAATATAGCCTTTTCTTTTATTGTCAAGGTAAACAAAGAACTGAAAACAGCTCACTTAAACAGATGTGAACCAACACATGCAGAGATATGCTGTAGTCTGCTCTGGCTGTAGTATCAATTTATCTTTATCCTTAATGTATAATGCCCACCTTCGTTTACTTTTTTAAAGAGGAAATAACATAATTACTTTTTCAAGTGTGAAAAGCTGAAGGCTTGTGTAACACATTTTTAAAAATTAATGAAGGCTGTTATGAGGCAGCCATTACCAGAACTTCCATCCAATAAAATTAAAATTAAAAATTAGAATTGTTTTAAATGAAAGGAAATGCAGTATGCTTTATTCACAGCCTAGAACCAATTATCAGGTAAACCAAAGAAGTGGTATCCACATATGGGTTGTGAAAAGCAAGACCACGCAAAATGTTTGAGGAGCTGCTAGAGCATGATTTCTGATGTGGTTTCTTAGAAAAAATTTCATGGCGACTGACCTGATTATCATCAGCATGCTATTAATGTTAGAAATTAAAATCTGAGGGGCGCCTGGGTGGCTCAGTCGGTTAAGCGTCCGACTTCAGCTCAGGTCATGATCTCGTGGTTCATGATTTCGAGCCCCGCATCAGGCTCTGTGCTAATAGCTAGGAGCCTGGAGCCTGCTTTGGATTCTGAGTCTCCTTCTCTGTCTGCCCCTCCCCTGCTCATGCTCTGTCTCTCTCTGTCTCAAAAATAAAGACATTAAAAAAAAAAAAAAAAGAAATTAAAATTTGAGATGTACAAAGGTTATAGTTCAGTCTGTTAAAACAGTATTATCAGTTTGGGTGAATATAACCGTCCATTAGTACAGGTACTGCTCAGGGTTGCTTCATTTTTTTCCCTTCCAACAGGAACATAAATTTACCTTTTAAATAATTTCACATTTAAAGAAAAGGACCCCTCTCTCTATTTCACATAAAATACAGAAGATAAAACTATAATAAAATATTTGTCTAGAACTTAGTTGCTATGGCAAACTGGGAGCATTTTCTTGGCTATTATAAATGCTGTTCTGGATAAACAGGCATTACAGACCAACTCACTGGTAATGTTAAAGCACAAAAGGGCTATATTTGTTTTGTATGCTCAATAAGCTTGAGAAAGGGTGAAGGCATAAATTATATGAGCAAACGCTTTCACATAATAAATTTAAAATTATTGTGTAACTACATATATACTTAATGTATCAAATTGTAACCTTGCATGCTAAAGAATGTTCTTGGCGCAATGCTTTAAATACAGGTGTGCTGAATGTGTTTGTAAAAGTAATAAAGAAAAGTATGACCTTCTAAGAGAGACAAATTAAAGGACTATTTTGAATATATGTTTGCAGTCCACAGTAACTCTTTAGTGCCAAATTAGCCTTGTAAGCTGGTTGTACACTCCGTTTACCACGCAGTTTCCATCTCCTTCCTCTGTACAGGCTTTCTAGTGGCCTCTATGATGGATTCATCCAATAGAAGTGGCCATTCAACCACAGTCCTATCCATTCCAGGGCATGGAGAATACTGGGCTCTCTGGTCCTCCCGGGTTTACCCCACTCGTCTTATAACAAAGAAGTACAAGGTCTGTATGTTCTTTTGCGCAAGCTTCTACCAGGGGTTACAGAAATACGACAAAATAACTGAGCTTCGGTTCCAAACTGTGTGCTTAAGAAAACACACTTTGTGGTCATTCAACAAATACATACTGATTGAGTACCTACTCGGCCTATTTAATTTCTACAGGTCTGCTGCTAGCACCCTCCCACCACAAAACAACCCCAACATCAAGCTTAAAGGGCATTTAAGAGGAGCTACATAGATGATTCCGCTTATATTTCTGTTAAGAGCAATAAATGATAGGAAAAGAAACATTAATTCCATAAAAGAAATAATGTGTTTGGAACACCTCAGTGAGTACTTTACCAACACAATAAATACCTAGCAACTAGATAGCTAAAGGAGTCACAATGGAGGAGATGATGTCACCACTGTCTAGGACAGCAAAAGCCAGGGTCATGTTTGGAAAATTCTAATTTTAGTTGAAAATCCACACTGGAAATTCACTACTAATACAGTCTGTATCTGAACAAGGGCAAGTGCCACCAGTAAAACAAATAAGCATTTTTGTTTTCCTCCTGAGTATTATTAAATATCCAGACATAATACCATAAGCCTCTAAGGACAGTGTACAATAAATAAAGCTAAGCCCCAGAAGAAACAAACAGACAAACAAACTCCTCTCCCATGAGCATTTACCATATCAAAGTAAAAATGATACAGCAAAGGCATCAAAGCATTCTTATAATAGGAATTATTAGTATTCAAACACTTTCATTTGATCAGTTTGGCCTTTTTCCTGGGATCTTAGCAGGGCTGGATAAATACTACATGTTGTTATGTCTTAATTTTTTTCTTGATTCATGGATTAAATTCTGAGTGAAAGAATCTTCTGCAGAAAGTGATAAAAAGGGACTTTTCATGAGACAGGGCCACTTACCTGCTAGCAAGACTGAGCAATTCATGTTTATCTGCTACAGCTGACTTCTTCTCAAGCTCCCACATTAGGACGTTGATCAGATGTGAATTTTTAATTACAATCGGCACTTCTTCAAACATGTGCTCAAAGGTGATATTTCCCTTTTTCAATCTGTGAAGCATGTTAAAAATACTTTAATCTGGTGGTCAGAAGTAAGTGTTAAATTGACTATTTCATACATTTTCCCTAATTACAGGCCCTCTCCAGGATCTCTGTTTCATTAGCACTCTTTTAAAAAAGGAGAGAAACAAGTTTCAGAGTCCAGCATAAGTCGAATGATTTGAATAACACTGAAAACGATCCAAGTTTGAGTTATAAAGCTCAGAAAACAAGATTCATGGCAAAATAAACTATTTTTTCTCCGTAATCAAGTATCTTCAAAATTTCATTGATACTAAAATGTAAATGCCATGGGAAGTAAAGCTATATAATCTATATCTAAAACATTTCCCTAGAAAAGGGAAATACTCTAGTAGCTGGAAAGTTCATTTTAAAAGCCTACTGAACAACTAAATTCACCACTAGCAGAACACTCACAGGATATCCTATATACAATGGTTCAGAACACAGCAAAAATGCCATTTCTCATAATTTAGTTATAACCACCACTCCCAGGAATTGTTCATGAGTTAGCTTTTAACATTTTTTGCCTTAATTTCTTTAGAAGTATTAGGAAACCAGCAAAAAAAAAAAAAAACTACCTGTGCTAAATGAAGTTAAAGCTACTAACTTTAATAAGAAATCAAAATTCCCATAATTAACAGGAAATGAAAGAATTCTGAATTTTTTTTAATTTTAATGTGAATATTCCAATGCCATATGTAAGATCATAAAACAGCTGTACTAATTAATTCTGTTCATACCATCAACCATAAAATTTCCAAAAACCCACATTCCTTATGGATACCTTAAACTGTTTGTATCTTCCCCACCCCCAACCCCCAGCCCCCAGCCCCACAAAACAGGAGTTCACAAAGTAAGACCTACATCTCACAGTCCTCCTGACACAGAGCTCATACTCTGACAGCCACCGGTCACTCATCTAACCTCCCTTTATTAATCATTTATTTCCTCAAATCCAGTAGCTAATTAATTCCCACTCCAAATGAATTCACCCATAGTGAGAACAGACGAGACATTCCATACAGAACAGTTTAAACATGGAAAGGGAGAGATCAAGTGGCACTCGGCCATGCAAAAGACATCTCCCGTCCACACGGCAGAAGCATTACCACGCCACCACCACCACGGATTCAATAAATGTGGCAAACTAAAACCTTAAAAGAAAAAACAGCCAATGCTTTACCATATGCCTCACAGGCCCCCAAACACTTACGCTTCAGGAGAAAAATCCTTCTCTTTACAAACTTCCATCAGTTTAGGAGTCAGTCGGTATGCTTTCAGCGAGAGGGACCCTTGGGCAGTTTTTATGGGATCTCAAATAAGGAAAAGAGAAAGAAATTTACTAGAAATTTTGTTACTACCAGTGCTTGAATGACACTGGTTCTAGGCACATTGTCACTTACCATACAATCTTTGCAAAATGAAGATCAAAATAAATGATCAGAACGCATCATGAAGCAGATTGGAACCAGCAAATAGTTAAGTGAAAATGTAGGAACCCTATCGTCCTACTTGTAATTGGGAGAGGAACTTCCTCCCTGAAGTAAAAATAAAGGATTCAAAACGAAGCGATTCTCGTATCTATTCCTCAGCTTGAACAAGTATTCTTGATGAAAAGTAAACATCTCATATGTTCTATACCTTACATTCATCCCCTATGACAAGAAAAATACTAATGAATATTAAATATGAAAATACACTGCATGCACTTGTGCAGTTCGGTCGACTAATTTAAATGAATAACCTGCAAACGAAATGTATCCATCCTAAGAATCACTGCCCAAGTTTAGTAAAACAGATTCTAAAAACAAAACAACAAAAAAGTGCTATCACAAAAGTGTCTTTTTAGTTTCAGAGGAACTAATTTTGTCAAAAACTAGCTGCTTAAATACTCCCTGAGTAAGGGAGCTTAGCACTTGCTGCATGATAACGGCTCCGGCACGCCAATATTCGCCTAAAACCTGTGTTAACATTCATGTTGTCTGAAACTTAACACAGTGAAACTTTTAGCAATAGGTGATAAAATGAAAACCAAAATAGATTGAAACAAGTGGAAAATTCATCAAGGTCTGATGATGCAATGTTTCCAGCCAATATAAGTACACTTTAACAACTTGTTCTTTACTGTAATCCAATTGTTAACATACTGAAACAATTTTGGGGCAGCTCATAAGATTGATCGTATTCATTAGTATTTTTTCTGACAGATACTCAGGACGTTACATTTACTTCTCAGCTGGAAACTATATGCAAGTCTGCCAGATATGGCAAACTGTGAGTGTTTGGGGAGGGGGAAGGCTATAAAGCTGTTAAATTGCCTACAGTTCTGATACAGCACAGAACATCTGGTCTGGAGAGCTTGAGGAAACACCATTAAATAGGCCGAAAAGAAAAAAATCTTTGTGCTAAGAAACAGTCCAGGTTTTGTACGCTGCTGTCAGAGGTATAAAAAAAAACTTGGCACACTGTGTTAGGATTGGTCAGTCACGTACAGAGCCAGACACTCTAGCAATTGGGGTTTGTTAGACATCTGGTCGAGTTCCACCAGCCCCTTCAAATGAGGGAGGGGAGACGGAGGAATAAAAATGAAGCAGCTACTCCAGCATTCCAAAATGTACACATCAGGGCTCTGATAGCAAGAAAAATAAACAGAGAGAAGGAAACCCTGTCTAGACTTAGCTGCTGCTGAGCCTGCTGCAGAAACAGGGTTGGTATTTACTTGAGAAGGCCTGCCAGGCTGCTCTTAGAGGCAAAAAGACAGAAAGCAAAAATAGTAGTAATAACATTAAGGGAAGAAAAGAATAATAAAGGAAACTCCTACTAACCGTAAATGAGAACGACAGATTCCTCAATGGCATGCTGGTAACTGAACTGAGAATCCAGGAGTGCTCGGGTGACGAACGAGCCATAGTATGTGGACTGATACCAGCCCACGTGGAGATGATCGATGTTGACATGGCGAAGGCTGCGCATCATTTCCATCTGATATTGGACTAGACGATATAGAGAGGAGGGGGTAAAAGAAAATCTATTTAATGACGCCATAAATATTAAAAACAAGCCTTTTTGGAAATGAGTTGTTACACAACAACTTATTAGCTACAGGGAACAGGTTTCCAGATTTAAAATTCATTCAGTTCACATATAAAGAAAATGAATTTAAGCTTTCAAATCATTTCAAATCCCCGAAGCTTTCTTTTTTTCATTGATGAAATAACATGTTGTAGAAAAGTTACTAAAATCACAATAATAATGCCTTGTTCTAAAAATGAAATTATTAAATGTGGTTTCCACTCCCTTCTCAAAACTCTTAAAAATAGTCAATGTTTAAGAAAACAATTTGTGTATTTGCTATACTGGTTGGTTTTAAGAAATTTCATTTGAATTAGTAAGTGAGAATAGTTATCAATGTCTTCTTCAACACAGATTTTAGAACTGTGAAGTTAAGATCATCAGGAAAATGAATGGGGAAACAATTAACTACCACATTATTTAAATACGAACAGAATACAAGCTGTAGCTGATTTAAAATATAAGAATTCATTTTTGCCTTCATTTGGTGCCCCCTGCTGCATATGCTAAATTTTAAAAAGAACTCTTTTCTTGTGTGTTCTTTTGTGTTAACTAATAGATATTAATTTTTCATTAGAGTTATAAGTTAATCACCATGTGTAGAATGAAAAGGTTGAAAGACTTTTACTCCCTTCAAATTAATAACTATAATGTGCATTATTAACTTAAAGCAGTATTAGAAAAATAGGTGCAAACTGAGAATATAATAAATAAAAGATTAAAACCTTTAAAAGCAATGTAGCCCAAAAATGAGTAGCAAATAGGTAATACAGGAGAAAATTTTATAGTCAACCTACCATCCAGGCTATTTCTATTATAATGAATGCACAACTATGTGGAATAAATATATTTGCTTAACTCAGAATCTAATCATTTCATTTTTAAAACTCTTAATCAGATTTTAGCAAATGTAAAGTTATATGTTTGTCATTTCCTTGGTTATAGCACTATGGTTTTATAAAGCAAACAGGATTCAGGATCATAAAATACAAAAGAACCTTCCTCAGATGGGCACAATCTTACTTTTCAACATTTGTTACTAGGCAAAGAAATTACAAATCTGCTTAATTTCAAGGAAAGTTCTATTTCTCATGATAAAATATGGCTGTCAACTTGTAATTATTCAAGAATTATGTTTTTTAGTTTTTCTTTTTACATACAATATGATGGCCTCAAGAAGAAGTATGAGATAAATATGACAATCTTATATCAATTTATCTTTTATCTTAAATTTTTGTATCTCTGGCACATAACAGACTTCCTTCCCAGCTAGTTGAACAGATTCATATCAAACACATAAATACGGCATAGAATTACTGCTATGGTCTCTCTCTGCTTTAAAATTCCCTCTTTTAAATTAAAATCACTAACTTGGCAAATGAGATTTAATCACAGTTAAAAGTTCTAATATCACAAACAAAATAGGAGCCAGACTAAATTTACCATTCATTTTAAAGGGACAAGGAGAAGATGGGGAGAGACTAACAAGCAATTGACAATTGTCAACACATGACTGGATAGGATGATTTCTTTAAGTCAGTACTTCCAAAATATCAGTCAATGTACAATTTAGCTACAATATAAGGAGAAATTAGATTCAATTGGCAACAGTAGAAAAAAAGAAAAGACTTGGAATCTTGAGATCTAGGTTCTCATACCAGTGCTTCGATTTTTCCCATGGGGAGTCCTGCCATCCAGGTAATGACTTTTTTCTGATGCTTAACTTTCCCATCTCCAGAAAGATCTAAGAGCTCATCACAGTGAAAATGTTGTGACTCCACATTGTTCACTGAATATGCTAATTATAAGTAATAATTTTTCCATAGACTAAAGCATAGCCTCCAGCATGCATTAATACTTAAAAATGAATTTCTCTGAAAAGCAGTCTGTAATCTTACTAAGTCTCTCCCCAAATAGCCTGAATACAATAGCTTTTATAATAGTATTTTCAGGATGCAGGGGGTAAAAACAAACAAACAAACAAAAAACCTCTATGAACAGTAGCAAGCCTCCAAATTCCTTCTTCATCCGGAATCTTACCTACTTTAAGCCCCTTGGACAAAAATGAAAATAAGTGTTCCTTTTAGCTAGGAAGAGACTGAGGAATAGGCGGCTTGTAGCCCTACAGAGTTAACACTGCTCCAATGTATTTAATTCTGAGAACTGAGAAGTGGAGAGACAGCTTCTATGCTGGTAGAACTTGGGGCAGGGGGAGAGAGAGTTGGTGAGTGAGGAGACCACTTCCACTTTGCCATTCTATAGCTTAGAAAATCATGACACACAAGATTTTGCAAAGCTCTAATAAAAACTTATTTTTTTACAAGTATTTATTTATTTTGAGACTGAGAAAGAGTGCACACATTGAAGGGGCAGAGAGAAAGGGAGAGAGAATCACAAGCTGACTTCGCACCATCAGCGTGGATCCCAATGAGGGGCTCAAACTCACGAACCCTGAGATCATGACCTGGACCAAAATCAAGAGTTGTATACTTAATCAACTGAGCCACCCAGGCGCCCCTAATAAAAACGTATTTTTAAAATCATAAGCGTTTTCACATGACCTAAATATGGCAAATAAATATTAAAATGTAAGGGGTATGAACAAGACAGGTAAGTTGATAAAACTGCTGTTCAAAATCTACAAGGCACCGGAATTTCACTATTATACAAAAAATACATTCTGGGCCTATTCTGTGTGAAATTTCTGGATAGTCTCTATTTGGGTTTGGACTTACTACCTCAACTTTAAAAATTAAAAACCACAACTTAAAGAATGTCCTCCTGGAGGCGTCACACCCAGAAAGAAAGATCTAAAAGGACTGCGAGGGATCCGTGAAAAGATGAGCACAGGGGTGGAGCTGGGGCTTCCAAGCAAAGCTGGGTACACTGAGGCCTAGTCCTCACCAGGACTACTCACATGAGCCTGCAGTACACAAAGAGGTACATTGGATTCAACAGAAAGAATGTTTAAGTGACATTTTTTCTATTATATACAAGCTGAGGAACAAGAAAAAACTCACAGCCAGCCAAGTGAATTGCTTTCTCTGCAGACTTTTAGATCTGTGTCCTCCCTCTAATGTTGACACAGACGCGTGACTCTTATCTCCCTTCACCCACGCAGTGTTTCCTTTCCTCTTCCTCCCACCCACATTTTCAAAAAGCACAAAACCAAACCCTGCAGAAGTACCCTGGTAAACTTAAGTAGGGATAAGAAATGCAAGCAGACCGTCCTTTAAATGGTCTCAAAACCATGCTCCTGGCAGCTACCACCACTCAACTGATCTGAGCTGCCACACCAGCTCACACCTTTCACCCCTCTGGACTACGAAAGACACGAGGGAAAAAATCGTGAAAAGGTGACGTGCGAGGGAATTCTACACAGGAAATAAAGAATGGTCCCGGCAGATGCTAACCTTCCAGGTGAATGCCATTGTTGCTTTTGTGGCTATGCTAGTTTCTCTAGGGAGTCATAACAAGGTGGGTGCTTAAGGCACACGCAAGAGACCCAATGTAGCTACAACACAAAGGTAACAGGGAAGGGGAGGAAGCTCATGCTTTCGGGAAGTGGCTGTGATGATGCCTTGTTCCAGCCCACAGACTCTGGGTGAGTGGGAGGTAGAACTATGTTTGCCTTCTTATGCCCAGCTGGACTCACTTTACTGGGCTGGAGTTTTAACAGGAGAGCATACAAGATGTGCCCAGGCAGAGATAAAGTTCACTCCTATTTAAGGAGTGCCTCACACCTCAGAACAAAGAGAATCACAACAGAAGAAACAAAAGGAAAAAAAGAGAAGGAAAAGAAAAAAAATAAGGCTCCTTGATACCACAAACTCCTTACTGCAGAGTTAATGCAGGTCAATGAAATTGACATTTAAAGGCATCTTTGCAGAATTGGTCCAGGGTTAGGCACGCTCTCACTTTTGTTCTAAAATTCTCTTATTTAACAGAAAGAAGCCCAAATAGCAATTTGATCCAATGATACTCACTTCTGAGTTAATATAACCAAATATTCCTCGGGTAGTTCCCAAAGATGAATAGAAAGAGGAAAACTGTTTTGGAGGGGGGCAGGGGACGACTATTTTTAAATCACGGTAATATCCAACAGAAAGCTCAGAATTGTATACTGAAAAGTTTAAGAAAGAACTTTTTAAGCATTCTTAGCTTAAAAAGCAAACACTTTACAGAATGAGGAGATACAGAGCACAGCAAATGAATTTCAAAAACAAACTGACAGCTACCATTAAGCCAACTCCCATTACTAATACAAAAGCTATACATAAAATGCAGTTGAGGTAGTGCTACAAAATTTGGAAGGATTATCAAAATGAGCTGAAGTTTTATAGTCTCTTCAATCTTTTTTTTTTTTAACATTTATTTATTTTTGAGACAGAGAGAGACAGAGTATGAACGGGGGAGGGTCAGAGAGAGGGAGACACAGAATCTGACACAGGCTCCAGGCTCTGAGCTGTCAGCACAGAGCCCGACATGGGGCTCGAACTCACGGACCGCGAGATCATGACCTGAGCCGAAGTCGGCCGCTTAACTGACTGAGCCACCCAGGCGCCCCGTAGTCTCTTCAATCTTTACAATTGTCTTAATTGGTTAAGCCTCTCCCAAGCAAAGGAGAGCCTGGTTTACAATACTGAATAACTGTTCAAAGTCTGGCACCAGGATATTCATATTCACTTTTTCCAGATATCCTCTTTGCAAAACAGTCGATTTTAAATTGCCGGGGGCTAAAACTATCTTAACTGAGGCAGGCTGCCCAATAACTATTCCTTTCAAAAATCCACCACATTTGTTAAGCTTTCTCTTGTTTTTATCTCCAAGTATGAAAACACTGAAAATAATGTTGTTTTATATTTAAATGCTATATCTGGAGTTATGCCGGCAAACAACAAACAAGCTTGAGATATGAGTTCTCCTGAAGATCACTGAGAAGGACAATGAATGGATTAGAAGCTTTTTAGTTCAGTAGAATAAGTAGCCAGCATTCTTTCCCCTTCAATTCCTCACCCTTGTCTTTAAAATCATCTTTTTTATTTTATTATTTGAAGTGAACCCTATTAAAAGATAACCTCTCGGTGAAAAACAAGAACAAAGAACTACCACAGTTGGCTAGTTGGGATGACTGAAAGCAGAAAGTTAAATCTGTAGGTAGCATAGTTTAATGTCTGTCAGATTAAGGGGAAAAAAAGTGTTTTATAGATGTCTTATTAACTTTGAAACGACAAAATAACCTAATTTAAACTTTAGAAATTAAAGACAACTTAATGGACGTACTGTCTCATTTAGTGACTTAATACTATATCGAATGAATCCAAATTATTTTAAAATATATTGTCAGAGAACTATATTAAAAATATCCATATATATAGGCTGGAGGGAACGGGCAGAGCTAAACCCCAGGAGAGAAACTAGCACTTAGTGAGCACTTATTATGTCAGACTTCCCACTAAGTGGTCCACATATGTTCTCTGACCATATTCCTCACAGGAACTCTAATGAGCTAATCACCATTACTGAAATCCTCTTAGAAAAACTATAAAGTGGCAGGACTCAATCCGACTTCAGACTCTGCGACTCCAAAGCCCAGGCAACCACCCACTTACAGAATTTCATCTCTTCTTATTCATAAAGTGTAAATTATTTCTGAGCCAATAAAGCACAACACACAAAACACAACAGAAATACTCAATTTCTAGGTTTTGAGAAAACACAGTTCATACATGTCTGACCACTAAATCAACCAATAATTTAGCAATACCAGTAAGATGTTAAGTGATAAAACTACCTTCAAAAGTTTTTAAATGTCAAAGCCTGTAGTTATCACAAATACGTAATCAAACTTCTAAAAACACTGCATTCTATGTCACTATTTGAAACTTATGCCAATGCTACTTTGTAACTAAGAGGTGGCTTGGATCAAAGATGACTCACACAGCACAAGTAGGGGGACACAGACCAGATGCAGCACATGCTCTTGGCAGCAAAGAAAACTACTAAGCTCAATCAAGAGATACAAATGGCTTTAAAGCAAGCAAGCAAACAAAAGCCCACAACTCTGAGCAGAGCTCAATGATTTCAACAAACATGACAGGGAAGTGGAACACATCAAAACTTCCTATCTGTTTTAGCATGAGGGCTAAAAGAAAATAATTATAAGCCTCTTTCCCAGCAGGACCATGGGACACCAGTAAGCACCGACAAGCTATGAACTCTGAAGGTATTTACCTCAGTATTTAATAAGACCAACTACTCTGTGCTTTCCTCTGCATATCAGACTTTCTGCCAAGCTGCACATACGTTGCAGGAAGTGTTCGAAGCCAGTAGCAGATGCAGACTGCTACTTTTAAGACTTTTAAGAAAATAATTATAAGCCTCTTTCCCAGCAGGACCATGGGACACCAGTAAGCACCGACAAGCTATGAACTCTGAAGGTATTTACCTCAGTATTTAATAAGACCAACTACTCTGTGCTTTCCTCTGCATATCAGACTTTCTGCCAAGCTGCACATACGTTGCAGGAAGTGTTCGAAGCCAGTAGCAGATGCAGATTTAAGCAAACAGAATGTGCATTTGAAAAAAGACTTAAATAAGAGTCGACTTTGGGTGGAGAGAACTATGGGGTACATGTGTCTTAAAACTTCCATATTCTCTTCACCCAAGTCTGTATCATATATTAATTCTTTTTTTTTTTTTTTTTTCAGTTAAAACATCTGTTATTAAGGCCACCCCTGTGAATGCTTAAGGATTTTGGTAACAGTTCGTTTTTCACATTAAGTGCCTGATATATATTCTACTCTACTTAAAAACTAATCTGTTTTATTTGTAAAAGAAATAAGAAAAATACTGCCTTTCTTTATAATCTTACAGAAATGTTTTTTTAAATAGTTCATTTGCCTTGGGTGGTTTAATTTCTTCTTTAGAGTATTTATGAATTCTGACCAATAATTCCTTCTAAATGCCAACCTGAAGATAAGGGAAGTGGGGGGGGGGTGACTCTTTTAAAACTAGTAAGAGCTCTGAAAATTAGGGGAAATCAGGTTTTTTGAGGTTTTAATATGTCTCAAAAAGTCTTTTATGAAATAAACTGGACTCTTTACAGAAAATAACATGTACATCCTGTAACAATTTCATATAGTTACCCTCCTAACCAAATCATGAAACACAGCCAAGAGATCCTATTTCTTTGAGGTTATGAGAATTTATATATATACATATATATATATATATATACACACATATATACATATACATGCATATATACACATACACATATGCATGCAAATATATATATACACATACACACACACGTAGGCATGGAAATATATATATGCATGCCCTTGGTCATGAAAACACATGCAGGTAAGCAGGTAATAGAGAGCACAAGTTCACTGTATGTCATCTAAGATCTATTTATACAAAGTGAATTCACCTCGACAGGACCAAAGGCTATAGACCTTCTCATCCATCACCATGAAGAATTCTCTCTTGAAGAACAGCCTATTGGCCAATGCTAACTCTTCTACAATTAAGATCATGATATGTTAGAAGATCAAAGGAGATTTAGAAAATCATGTATTTCATTCTAGGTTACAGGCTTTTTCATAAGGACAGGGAACACCTCTGTCATATTTACAGCAATACATCAGGCACTACTTTAATGCCAGCCCAAAGTTAAGTCCTCAACGTATTCAGGGAAAAAAAATGGAATATTTCAAAAACATGATTGCTGTTAATGTACTAGAAAGGTCACAATTATTAGGAAATTATATATATATCTTACTATGGATCACAAAGGACAGGAAGTAGCCTGCTTTAAAACACAAAAAATCATCAGTAAATCGGGACTAGGCAAAGTATAAATTAGAATATAGAAAGAAGAAATTGCAGGTGAGGCAGAGACCTGAACAAAATAAAGCAAGCCATAGATATTTTTATTAAAATACACAAATTTGGCTCTGAGAATCCTGACAATCAAAGCAACAAGGCAAACATGGTTATTTATATTATCCAAAGGGAGAAAAACATCAGATCTCATAGTAGGTTAAGACTTTCTCTAGTACTTAACCCTAATATAAAGTTTTCATGTAAGGTTTCAAAGCAAAATTCCTATGTAATTTTTTGAGAAACAGGAGACATTTCCATAATAGAATAATCACACTTGGTTTACCTTTCCTATAAATCTACATTTTTAAGGTAAAACAAAGAAAGAATGGCCTCATGAGTGTTTTTTATAACACACAAAATAGTCTGTACAAGTTATCAAAAAAAAGAAGGGCTGCCAAAATGAATTAAAAAGTTCATCCCCTATCAATTCAAACTCCGGTTGTTCAAAAATTAGAATGAGATGCATTAGCAGTAAGCAGTAAATATTCAAAATAGAGAACAAATTTGGGGAGGTACTATTTGCAGTGTACAAACAAAACTGTTCGTTCTGAAACCATTTTCTGAGAACCACCTGTGCTGGGAGCCTCAACAAGTTATAGTGACACCATCTTCTAAAAAGTGGCCTCTTCAATATGGCTGCCCAACAAGTTGGTGGTAGTTAATACATTCATCTCTCTGAGCTTTAATTTCCCCAGCTGGAAAATGGTGATTTCCACTTCCAACCATATGATGATGGCAATTTAAAAAATTTACCTTCCATCCACATGGCTCTGTGCTTACTGAGCATTTTCAGGGGAAAGGCCCATAGATTCTACACACTATAAAGGGATACACTGCCTTTATCCATCCTGCCCTCAAACCCTACTACTTGCATGTTTCCTCCCTATATGGGGCACTTTGAGTCATCTTCCACACTCAACTCACAGTCATCTATCTACGTTCTGAACTGGTCTCAAATTTATTTTCCCCAAGGCATTTAGAATGCTTCTAAAAAATCTCTAAATGGCATGGGAAAATGCTCATGAGATGCTACTAAAAAAAGCAGATATATAAAACTATAAACCATATAAATGCCAATATGTAAACAACCTGGGTTGCTCCCTCTCTGTAAGGAGAAAGACTAGAAAGAAATATGCTAAAATGGTAATGGCAATAGTTCTCCAGGGAGTGATACTGTGTATGACTTGTTTTCTTACCTATGCTTGCCCTTGTTTTCCATGATTTTTGGCAGAAGAATTGTGCAATAAATATAATCTTAAAGAAGTGTGTACATACATATCAATAGAATGTTCTACTGATACTAACTTGCCAGCATTTGCCATGGTCACCAAATAACCTAGATACCAGCACTCCTGGGAGCAGGGAACAGAACAGGGTACCAGGCTATCAGAATCTGAAGTAGCCAATCTGGTCTGAATACCATCTGCTATAGACTGATTATGACCCACCCCAATTCTTATGTTAAAGCCCTAACCCCAAATGTTACGGTATTTAGAGATGAGGCCTTTGGAAAGTAATTAGATTCAGTTGAGGCCATGAGAGTAGGGTCTTCACGATGAGATTAGTGCCCTTTAGACACCACATAAGAAGAGATATCGCAGAGCCTGCTCCTATGTGCTCACGCGCACTCTCACTCTTTCTCTCTCTCCATCCACAGGCAGTACTGAGTACTTTGGGCCATGTAAAGACACAGTGAAAAGTGCCAACCCTGCTGGCACCTTAATCTTGGACTTCTAGTCTCCAAAACTGTGAGAAATAAATTCCTGTTGTTTAAACCACCCAGTCTACTGTGTTTTGTTACGGCAGCCCAAGCCAAGATACCATCTTCATCACGTTATTAGTTGTGTAATCTACAGCAAAATTATTTTGGCCTAGGTCTCCTCTGTTATAAAATGAGAAGAAAAACACTACCTACTTCAGAAAGTATTAAAAGAGGATTAAATGAACTCATTTACAGCAAGAGCTCTGTGTACTAAATAATCTCAAGAAAAACTCAACAGGTCTTTACCGTCACCTGTTCTTCAGAAATGCAATTTAGAATCCAGAAGTCACGTATGGCATTTATCTCGATCAATGTCCAAGTTTTTGGAAAACTGGATTTGATTAACTTGGTCACCAAGTGTTGTATAAACTCTCCGTGCCCATCTCCATATGGGAGTAGGGGGGAATCAGAACAGAGAAGGGGATTAGAGGTTGTATGACTACAAAAAAGAAAGTCTATGAATCTGTAACATCCATTTCATGAAACCGAATTCTTCTGTCCAAATATGAATATGATCAAAAACCAATCTAGCATGAAAAAGGATGACAAAATAAAAAAAAATACTTCTTACATACTATAACTATAAGCTAATTATATTCAGTACGATAAAGAACAGATTCAATAAAGAAAGAGACAAGCTACAGAAATTAGATTTCAAGAAAAGGTAATCTTGGGTGTCCTATTATTACTATGCATGTAACACTATAATTGCATTGTACTACAGAAGTTTCTTTCTCCTGATTCCATTTATAACTCTCCCAAAGAAAGGAAATCAACTCCCTGTCCCCTCCCAACGGGTGACTTTAAAAACAACACTGAGGATGAGGGTCGGGATGGGGAGGAGTGAGCAGTAATGCCAGCTTATATGGAGACTAGATAAAGGTCACTGGGAAAACTGCCACCCCAAAGGAAAATAGCTGAATTCAATCAGATACAGCGAACAGCTTTACAACACGCCCCTACTGGATCCACTCTAGCAGCCTCATCTGTCCAAAGACAGTTTCCTTTACCTTCAAACATCAGGACAAGTTAGATGAGAAAATAGTATTAAAGATGCTGTAAGAAGAAAGTCAAAGAGACACGATCTTTCAAGAATAACTATAAACTAAAGACGGGACAGCTGGCAAGAATGGCAAATGACCAGACTTAAAGGAAAGGTTAGGAAGGGAAAATAATTTCCTATATATTACTTAAAACAGAGAAACAGAAGTACTTATAACCATACTGTCCATTCACCCCCTTTTTTGTCCCCCGCCTCTTACCCTACTTGCTCTGCTTTGTCCAAACTTATTTTTATAGGATAAGGAATACAGAGTTCTATGCTGAGAAAATCATCAAGCAGAAATCCTTATAGCAGCCACAATAAATCTGAGGTTTAGAAAACCTGTGGCTTGTTTTTAACAAGGCCATGTTACCTTTCCCCTTAAAGTCTCCTTATCCCAAAACCACATGCATCTGCACTTTTGGGCAGAGACGGTCTAAAGCCTTCACCAAATTCTCAAAGGGGATCAAGAGGGAAAAGAGAGTAACAAGTACTGAGACGCAGTAGAGAACAAGCCAATGTGGTCCCATTTAGGGATTCATTCCTCTGTATGTATATGGGGAGAGGGGAGAGGGGAGGGGGAAAGGAGGAGAGACAAGGTGTGAAGCAATAATCAATTCACTTCAGGGATAGCCAAAGAGTAGCAGGACAGCACTGAGATCACTAAAGGTAACAACACTATCAGGAAGAGTAAGAATGACAGGCCCAAGGACCAGCGAGGAAAGCCCAGCTTTCACTAAGATACACAACAGAATGTCACTCTTACCCTATCCTACCAAGACCAGGAAGTCGGTCATGAGGAAAGCTGGATGCAGGCTTCACCTAAACTACTCTGTGTCCAAGACTAGTAATCCCCAAAGCGGGTAGGAGAAAACATATGCCCTTATCCACAAGGTGATAATGAATGGGGATTGTAAGCTAAGACTGTTGTAAAGGCAAGGAGGGAGTTGTGATTCTAATAGAGAGAGATCCCTTCTCTATTTGAGAAGAATACACATTTTGGGGAAAGGCTGGTCTTTACCAAAAATATAAAAATACACTTAGCACAAGTCGCATTCTGCTATGTTACAAATGCACCTTGGAGGTACACAGCTCTAAAGACACAGAGTAACACCATCCTCAAGCAACTCAGTAACCCTGTTATCTTTTACAGTTTTTACAGAGATCTCTAGAAGCCATTACTGAGACATGTCTAATCAGCTGTCACTATGTAATCTGAAGCTCCTAAAGATGTGTTCCTATGGACAGCCTCTTGGATTAGAAAGAAAGATGAAATACCATGTGTAGGGGGGGAGTAAAAAGTCATTGAAAGGCAAGAAAATTACTACAGAAAGATACTAGAAGGCTACAAAGCAGACCAAATAATTCTCTTCTGCCATTGGCAGGAAGGATCCTGCCAGATGTCTGAAATAGAATTAACCTCTGTGGGCTACACTGATAGAAATAAACTGCCTAACTATATATAAATAAATATCTAGGGAAGCATAAATAACTATCTAGGGAAGGGCTATCTTTGTTTTACTTTCCCTGAACTTATTTCAGATTATTTCTCCCACCTCATAAAAAAAAAAAAAAAAAAAAAAAAAAAAAAAAAAAAGGTTGTCCCTCACAGCAATGTCCATAGATACTGAGCCAGCAGCTTATGCCAAGGCTTTTGAAATTGTGCCAAAAGCAAACCAAACAGTATCTGCTTTAAAAGCTGAGTTTAATCAGAGTATTTGCAATGTTTGAAAGCATTTTCAAACCAGGTAGCATCACCTTAACAACAACAACAACAACAACAACAACAAACTCTCCTTTATCCCCAAAGGATGTATGTATTTCCCCCCACCTCACAGAGAAGATTACAATACTCTGTTAGATAAAGGCATTACAAATGGCTTACAGATGCTTCCTCCTCATATTTTGGGGGAGAAAAATCTTAAACCGTGAATTCATGCATTCATTCTTTCACATAGTCACACAATTTATTCCAATCTATAATATGCCAGACTTTTAGGTGCTGTCCAGCACTGGGAGAGGAAGACAGAAAGAGGTTCTTGCAGCTGACATTCTAGTGGAGAAGAGCAGGTAAGACACACAGGATGACAGTCGGCGTTCCTGAGCATACACAAATGCTGAAATGATCCCTAAAGGAAGAATCTGGGCAATCCTATACAGTTCTCTGCATTTTTTAAATGAACAAACTATCTCTGTTAATAACAACCAGGAAATCAAGTTTGGGAGTCAAAGACCTGACTTCCTACCTTGCCAAAGAATGCAGTGCAAAAGAATAGTCACTGGCTGAGAAAACAGGAGACCTGAATTGCTATTTTGGCTCTGCCATTAAATACAATAATATAAAGCAGAGGAAAGCATCCAAACAACCAAACTGCCCTTATAAATAGAGTTTTAAAATCATCTAGACTTTATCTCAAATGAAAAAATGATTTGGTTTAATGCTTATAACACAGTAATTATAATAAAGAGTTTTAGTGAGGACCAGATAAAAATCTTCCACGAATAAAATTTTACATGTTTCTTTGCTAAGTTTTGAAATTGGAATCATTAATCTCTATTGTGCTTGTAGGTACGAATATTCTACAGAGATAAATGAAAAACGTCAGTTTCACTAAAAATTATGGACTAGAAACCTAACAACAAGTGTGGTCAGAGAGTAAGGGCAGTAACAAGGATCACAGCTCAAGAAGGGACAAGAGTTCTAGACTAATGAGTCTATGTGGGTTCCCCACACAGAAAAAAGGCCTCAGACTAACCCCGAAGAAGGCGGAGGTTTGAAAAGTCATGAGATTTTCTCCCCCAAACCTTATTTTACTTCAGACAATGAAGTGTGTCTCTCAAATTTGTATCATCTGCAGATCATTTAACAGACATCTGGCACTCATGGTGTCCGTGAGTTTCAAGTTTTTCAAAATCTCCAGGGCTTTAACACACAATGTACAGATGGAGGGTGACGTGGGTCATAGGCTGTGTTCTAAGGGGCTGCTTTTCTTGTTCTAGTTCTACTAAATTAGAAGCTCCCTATGCAGACCCTATGCAGGGTCATAAGGTAAAGCAACAAGCATTTTGTTACTGTCAGATGATCCTGCATCTAGGCCTGCTCTTATTCATACATATATAAACCTCTGTCCGAGGAACACATTACACCTAAAAATTACTACTTCAACTAGGGAAATTCTGGGAACTAGATTCTAACCCTTGACGTTACTAAGCTCTGCATCTATTTATAACCTACTGCCATATTTAGACTCAGTTTTTAAAATATGCACAGCAATCTCATCAACTTCTTCCTCAAACAAATTACAATTATCAAGGCTTAGTAAAGTGGGAACACTTTACTCATCCCACTATCACAATCTCCATGTTAAAAATTGTGATTTTACTCACAACTAACACTGTAAAGCTACTTGGAATACTATATGTTTAGCTAAAACATGCCACTTTAGCAAATTATTTGAAGGAATGGCAATAGCTTTCATTGGCATTGACTGTGTCATAAAGAAGGCATAAAAATGTAATCTCTTCTCTAATGTCAAAGATTCATGCAGACATCTTTCTCCTCATAGGCAGTACTAGAAAAGCATGGTGAGATTTTTTTTCATTCAGCATATCCTGAAGGTAAACACTCAGATTGAAATTTTAATTTTATTATTTTCACTATTTTCCTCTGTACCAAATTAAAATTAGAAAGGAAGTAACATTATTTCATGAAGTCTAAAATTCTGAGTATAAAAAAAGAAGGAAAGAGGGCTGGCAATTTTAATAATAAGACACCATGGAGTCAAAAACTGCAACCCACTTTCATAGATGTTCAGGTACCAAAAAAGGAGGGCATGGAAGAAAAATTCTAAAACCAATGAAGCGTCTTCCTGTAAATAAAGAAGTGTGTGGGTGGGCACTGTGGTAGCAACACCCTTTTCCTGCTGAAAACACAACTATACTCTACTAGTACTGATCCTAACACACTTTTTCCTGTCTATATTACAGTTCACAAAATAACTGTTAAATAAAAACTCTCTCCTGTTTAACCATGGGTTTTCCATAATGAAGAAGAAAATTACCTACCACTTCTCTTTTATATAAGAACAGTATACAGGCTAAGAAGGAATGCTTCTTTGCACATCAATTGCAATCAACTGTGAAGCTGAATATATAGTAGCATGCACATTTAACAGTAAATGCCTAATCGATATTAGGCAGTATTATTTAACAGTCATTTTGTAAAAGAAACAACACAGCTACCCTGCATTCTCCCCAAACACAGTGTTTACCATTACCTTTGCGGCTGTTTTACAAGGTTCCCTTAATAGTGTGACATCTGCTTGGTTGTGCTTTAAAAAGAGTAAGAAAGTGGGGTGCCTGGGTGGCTTAGCCAGTTAAACATCTGACTCCAGATTTCAGCTCAGGTCATGATCTCATGGTTTGTGAGTTTGAGCTCCATGTCGCTGACCTCACTGAGCCCACTTTGGAGTCTCTGTCTCCCTCTCTCTGTGTCCCTCCTCCACTTGCTCTCTCTCAAAAAAAGTAAAAAAATAAACATTAAAAAACAAAAAGCAGTACTATCAATGAAGCTCTGGCAGTTGGGAATTGACCATTTTTAGTTACAAAATACATTATTTTTGGAAATAATTCTTCGGAAAGTATTATTTCAAATCTGTCCTGGAAAAACTATCGATTTACCAAAAAAAAAAAAAAGTCACCATATATTTTTATATACACTAATGTTTTGATGACATGATGCCACCACTTGAAAAAGTTTTATGAATGACCAAAAACTTCGAGGAAAAGGGGAAAATGGCACAAGAAGTCAATAAGGGGCACCTGGGTGGCTCATGAGGTTGAGCATCGGACTCTTGATTTCAGCTCAAGTCATGATTCCAGGGTTGTGGGATCAAGCCCCATGTTGGGTTCTGCACTGAGTGGGGAGCCTGCTTAGGATTCTCTCTATCCCTCCCTCTGCCCTCTCTCCCACTTGCTCGCTCCCTTTCTCTACTTAAAAAAAAAGAAGTCAATAAAACCTACTTTCAGGCAGTCACAGTAATAATAGTTGTCTCATGGTAATTCCTAATTACTTACTGAGCACCTATTAAATTTCAATGATTAAGTCAGATACTCCCCATATTTCATATTAAGGTAGGTATTAGTGTTTCCATTTGTCCCATGAGTAACTTGTTCATAAAAAAGGTAACCACCTGGGGCGCCTGGGTGGCGCAGTCGGTTAAGCGTCCGACTTCAGCCAGGTCACGATCTCGCGGTCCGTGAGTTCGAGCCCCGCGTCAGGCTCTGGGCTGATGGCTCAGAGCCTGGAGCCTGTTTCCGATTCTGTGTCTCCCTCTCTCTCTGCCCCTCCCCCGTTCATGCTCTGTCTCTCTCTGTCCCAAAAATAAATAAACGTTGAAAAAAAAATGTTTTTTAAAAAAAAGGTAACCACCAGGACTCAAAGCTGCCTTTCCCAGGTAACAAACTCACATTCTTTTCAATATGCCATAAAAATATTTACGCCCTGTAACTGATTCCTCTGCTAGAAATCAGTGGTAAGATAATTCAAATTTTGAAAAACAAAAAAAGTTACGCTATTAAGTGGCCATCAAAAATTAGAAACTACTTAATATTTCTGGTGAAAGGAAGATTTAACTGTGATACCTTCATGCCTTTAAGAGTTTTCACAGTACAGCTTTAACAACAATGAAGATCATTCAAGATCACTTTATGTGCTGTAATATAAAACAGACACAAAAGGTAAAAACGCTAAAATTAAAATTTTTAAGCTCTTTAAATTTTAAAAAACATTCTAAGTTGAAGGAAATATACCAAATCATTAACAATCACTATTAGAGATACAAGAAGAATACCTTTTCCTGTTTTCCAAATTCTCTAAAAAATTATTCCATAAATTTTATAATTCAAAAAAACATTTAAAAAGAAAGACATTAGCAAGAGCTAAAAGTTCAAACAGAGTACATTCTGTTCTTCAATTCATAACAAAATTCACATGCTCACGAAAGTGATAGTTAAGTTTAAAGATACAGATAAGATAGGGAGAGAAAAAGCAAAAGAGATACAAGAATTTGAGGAGTTCAGTAACAGAAGCATTTCAAGAGGTAAACCAGATGTTCCTATGGAACTGCAGCAGAGGATCCAGAAGACAGAAATTCATAATGTCAAAGGCTATATTCAGATCAAAGAGCATAAAGTAGGGTCCATTTACTACAGAATTGTCCATTACACTGAAGGGATCAAGCTACACTAAGCTCTCAGCAAAATGCAAAATTAAAATCAGTCAAAGGTTGTTGAGTAAGAAAGTACTGGAAAGATGAGAAGAGTGCTTCTCAAGCATTTCACTGGGAAAAGGAAGTTTAGCAATCAGGTTGAAACACAGAGGTCAAAAGCATAATTTAAGTGAACAGTGTCTCATTTGAAGCTGTAAAAAGTTAGTAACGATAATTAGCAAATAGCCACTTTATTTGATTTCAATTCCACCATGTCTTTCTTTCCAAGCATCTCTCTCCTGCTTTACTTTTATATAGATTAGGCAATGTTTGAGACACTTTCTCCAAGGACTTCTCAAAACCAGACAACAAAAACTCCTTAAAAAGATGAATTCCTGTTGGGACACCTGGGTGGTTCAGTCAGTTGAGCATCGGACTTCAGCTCAGGTCATGATCTCACAGTTTGTGGGTTCAAGCCCCACATCAAGCTCCGTGCTAACAGCTCAGAGCCTGGAGCCTGCTTGAGATTCTGTGTCTCCCTCTCTCTCTGTTCCTCCCCTACTCATGCTCTGTCTCTGTCTCTCTCTCTCTCAAAAATAAACATTAAAAAAAATTAAAAAAAAAAAAAATTCTTGTCTCCAGAGGCAGCACACATCAAATGCCCTCACAAAACATTTCGCAGGTCACATTTCAAGAAAGTAGAAGGTGCATACTCTGGTTAAATTACTCACAATATGTAAAAGGTAAAAAATATTCTAAGTGTTTGTACCTAATAAATTTACCTTCCCTACAAAATTAAAATGGAATCTACTAATGATTTGCAGAGCGGTATGAAGCCACTTGAGCAGGAGATATTTGATTTCTTGGGAAGAAAATCTTAACCTTCCAATCGCCTATTACTTCTATTCAACAACCTGATCAAGGATCTACAAAAATGAAATGATATGATATGTTGTTTGCTATAGGTGTGATGCATGAACTTTTCCAAAGAGACCTGTTCAGACGATAATCATGTGACACTGAATTATGACTAGTACATTAAATGCTTGTCCAGAGAAATTAAACTTGCATGAATATTTAAGGTCAAAAGATCTCACAGTACCTACCATCTACTAAACAATAACTTTTACAGATGGCATCATAAAACAAAAACATCAGTAGACATCTGCTCTATCAGAAATAAAAGCAGATAGAGCCATACCCCAAACAGTAAACAGAATGCCCTTTCATTGTCCCAATGCCCTTTCTATCTCCTTAGTATGAGAGATTACCCTACTTCATACCTGTTTACTCCAATTTTGAGCTTCACTTCTTTATATATTATTTTGCTTGGGCAGCCATAACAAAATGCCACACACCAGACGGCTTAAACAATAGAAATTTATTTTCTCACAGATCTGGAGGCTGAGAAGTCCAAGGATCAAAGTGTCAGCTCTTTCAGTTCCCGGTAAGAGCCTTCTTCCTGGCTTGCCCTACTTCTCCCTGTGTCCTCACATGGTGGAGAGAATGAGTGCACAAGTTCTCCAATATCTCTTCTTGTAAGGACTTGAATCATATCAGACTGTGATCCTAGCCTCAGGATTTCATTTGACTCTAGTTACCTCCCAAAGCTCGTATCTCCAAATACCATCAGATTGGGGGTTAGGGCTTCAACAAATAAAATTTAGAGGACACAAACAACATATAAAATTTGTTAGCCCATAACAATTTCTACTTAACTTTCTCAATTTGGCAATGGTGTGTGTGGACAGGAATGGAAGACATAATCTAAAAATGTTTATTTAAATCATACAATTTTTTTTTAATTAGAAAATGACTGACATCAATATTCACAGAAAAGGCTATAAGAAAACAATACCAAAAATTGGACAAAAGCAGAAACATAATCTCTGGCTATAGTGAAGTTGCTGTTTTATAAATGCTAAGATCATACCTGCACTGAGTGATTTATATAACCATGCAGGTTACATATGCTGGACTGTTTCTAATTTTAGCTATCTGTATTTATTTTTTTTAAGCCACAAGATGACTAGTAATAGCCCATATTTTTTGGTAGCTTACATACTTCACATATATTTGTGATAATCCTCCCAACAGTTCTATGACGTGGATACTGTTATTATTCCCATTTTATAGACAAGGAAAGTATAAGCAATTGTCCACTAGTGTAAGTACAACTGTAAAATAGAGTTTAAACATGTAAAGTATGACTGGTCTCTAATAACTTCCTATCTGGACAAAGAACTAATCACAAATCTATAAACTTTCATTTGATTATTAACAAAAGCCTACCTTTGTTCTGTTTTAATCTCAAAGAGAAGCTCTTATGCTACAACCACTGGAGAGAGCCAAGATAAAACTAGGAGGAAAGGATCAAGTTCTCACCAGATGGAAGTCTTGCAGCCATGAGGGCTTTTTCCAAAATATTTGATTCCAAGTGAAAGAACAGAGTGTGTATCTTCTGAAATAATACATCTACTTTAAAACTATTCTTGCTGAATTTCCCCCTAAAGTGAAGATGTACAATGAACACAAATAAAGCAAAATTTCCAAAAGAAAAGACAGTGTGGTTCTTCCCTTTTCTCAATTAATACACATTTTAAAATTACTCTGCGGCTATTTTATTCCTATCTTTCCAAACAAGATGATACGTTTCTCCTTAGATGCTACTGCTATTTTTATAAAACAGCACTCCTTAATGTTACATAAAACTGCTAGACCGTTATTGATGGGAAGGAAAAACACAGAAATGTGGAATATCACAAAATCTTTTCTAGACTCAAAATTATGACTAGTGCTAAAATTCAAAGATTGAAGGAAATAGATAAGAAAATAATTCTTTTGAACTGTACGCATACACTACAGGAAGTATGCATAGCATGAAAACAACACAGCATTTTACAGTGTTTATAAATCAACATCCTGCAGATGTTATGATTAAGAATATCCACAATTTGTTCAATTATAAATTGTTTAAATTGTCAAATTAGCAAGAACTCCTATCTGCTTCAAATGTTCTTTTGAAGGAATATGCAAATCATAAATACATGCAGCACAATCAACAAAGAATACTAATTTACTATTTGTTTCACAAGAGGTACTTCTTGAAATATACATATTTCCCAAACTTTTCCATAAAGAAAGCAGACGCAATATCAACTAGAAAAATAGTTACAAAATGTAGCTCCAGCACAACTTACTTGATGTTATGCAAATCACCCAGTCTTTCAGGTTATAAAAGACTGTGCCTTTTGTTTCTCTTATTTATAAACAACCAGAGTATGTCTAAAATAAACTTTAAATTCTGATTCCTTACAGTGTTTTTGATACAAGAAACTAACCAGAAGTTTGCCCTAAAGAGAAATGGAACATCTGGTAAAATGTATAACGTGCTTCAGGATCACATCTGTTGCTAAGGTTAGTATTCCGATGTGATAGCTCTAATCTCCATGTTAAGTAGTAAAGGCATAAATGAGAATAAAAAGGTACTAAATAAAGAAGCACCTTCTTCAGCCACAGTGCTTTCTTTTTTTCAGCAATGTGCTAACAACCAGGCCTCGCAGAGTACGTGGAGAAATATTTCTGTAATAAGTACACACTTCAGTTCAAAACACATACCTATTCAATACACTCCTTCTACTGTGCGAATGCTGATTACATCCTCCCCCAGTACATTAACCTAGGCATTAATCAAGACAGGATGTGTGCTAATTCTTGTCTGTGATTCATCAATCTATCCTGCGTTTATTTTCAATTCACCAATAAGAGAATCTGGAGTAGAAGAAGCAGGAAAGGAAAACCAAAAAGTCCAGATAATCAGAAGAGATGACATTATTAACTCAAAAAAGGCTGCTTTCACAAGCACACCATGCTCAGCAGCTTTCTCCTCCATTTACTTTTAACTTTCAATTTTCTGCCATAAAAAGCAACAACAAAATTCTATGCTTACTACAGTATAAATTGTCTTACATTTGTGAACCTTTTAAAAGCCCCTACTGTGCCATCAAAGGTTCCCAAACAAGGAAAGATCTGCACAGCAGGAGAGGAACCCACTTACATTTTCTAACAGCTGTGAAGGATCAGTCCCCTAGAGTAATAGAAATCAACTGCAAACTGAAAAGTGTTTAGAAATAAAATGTTTCCATCACCTCACACTATCAGCTACTTCCATTAGTACCCATGAAAAAGACACTGCATTTTACCCAGCATTTTAATATAATAAACTTTACCGACAGTAGAAAAGAGAATACAATTACAGACTAATCCTACTATTAAACACAGGAAGTCATCAATGAAGGGAATGAATACTTAACATCCATTTCTGACGCTTAACTACTGGACTAAAGAACTAATCACAAAAGCCTTAGGGGATAGCTTACAAGTGTGACTTATGAAACTTATTTTGGGTTCCATATTCTGGATTAATACCACATTACTTAAAATATAAAACATTTACCATGACATCAGGAAGTGATTTTACACCAAGTTCAAAGTCAATGATAAGCCCTGTGGAGTGAGTTTTGTTTATGGTGTGGTGGTTCTGTGCACATCTTGACTACCTACTAATCAGAAAGAATAATCTACATATCCTAGAAAATAAAAGACGAGTGACCAAATGGGCTCAAATCACCCGTGCTACATTAAAAACAGGAGAATGTGAAAAAGATAATCAAAATCATTAGAGTGAGTTCCAACTCCAATTCCAGATGATTTCCACCAGTATTTTCTGAGCACCCATCTCTATTTCTAGGCATTACGGTAAAAGCTGACAGCCAGCCTTGAGCTGAGACACAAGCCTTGCCTTCAAGCAGTTCACGGTAGGTAAGAAAGCCACATCAATGACACCCCGTGACAAATTCAATAGAAACACAGGGTGCAGAATTAATGCACAAGAGACTATGGGAAGATGGGCATGAGAAAAGGCTTTACAGAGGTTCAAAACCTGTGCTGGTTTCTGAAGGATGGGCAAGAGCTTCACAGGCAGAAAAAGTGAAAGCAGTATTCTGGCCTGAAAAAACCACTATGCAAAGGGAGAGAAGTGTGAAAAATACAGAATTTGGGGGGAACTCTATAAACAATCTCATAGCATCTAATGTGCAGAGAAGAAAGAACAGAAAATAAGGCAGAAACATAGGCCTGAGACGAATCTCAAAGGGCCACAGGCCAGGGAGAGACTTGGACTTTATTGCCGTGCAGGCAAGAAGGTGCCAGAGAAGGGTTTTAAAGGGCGGGGGGGGGGGGGGGGGGGGGGGGGGGGGAGGCGGCAGGGGATAGTGACACACTCTCGGACTTCTGTTTTAAAACATCATTTTGGAGTGGAAGATGGACTAAAAAGGAAAAGAAAAGCCTTGGACAAAGAAATCTATTATGAGGCTACTGCAATAATTCAGGCCAGACATGATAAGCAAGGCCTGAAGTTAGGTATGTGGACAGACTGAGCAGTTAACATGAAAAATGGAATACATTCAACAACTTCACATGTTACCTTTAAGGGGGGCTCATGCAAAAAGTAAGTGTGCCATTGACAAAATATCAATTCCAAAAAGCATTTTAGGTTGTATACTGTATTAAAGAATTATCCCAAAACAATTTTAATTAGTAAGAATCAACAACATTTACATACAATAAAAGAACTACAAATCTACATCCTGCCTGCCCTAACCTTGGAGCTCTAGCAAGAGACACAAATCACTAACTGGTATCATAAAATCCACAAATCAACAGTGCAATCAGCAAGTTTTCAAATACACAACTGCTACAATTTATAATTACATTATTTTGTTATATCATCTAAAGACAAATAGAGGAATTCAAGAAAAATTAATACAGCCATTTAACAGGCTTTATGAAGTGTTTTCTACTTGGCTCTTATTTATTTATTTTTTTTCACGTTAGGAGGACCAGGAGACATTTGTTTAATCTGGAGTACTTTTATAGGGTTTTAAAACTACATCATTTCCAAACTGTTTTTCCCATGGCTGCTTTCATTTCTGGAATAACTTTCAAATCTATTGAAAACCACCTAAATTTTTAAAAACTTCTAACAATGAGGGTCATTAAGTTATTTATGTATTTCATGATTCCTTTTAAAGTTATAATAGAAATTTAGTCACAAAAGCAATCATTCATTCAAATAAGAAACCTACACTGCCCAAGACGCTAATCTACAGTGAATCAGGTCTAACTACTACCCACATATTCTTACAAGTTAAGGATAGTTAAAAATAAAGTACTTCAAAAGGCCAAGAGACACATCCTGACCACAGCTTAAATGCAACACAACAAAATGTTACTGTCCATGCAGAGCAATAAAAAATAAAGATAAATACCATATTTAGCCAGTCCAATGTAACTCCCTATTTCCCTCACTTTTATCTCTATGATATTCATATCATTGGGAAAAACTAAAGAAACATTTGAATAACAGGGGGAAGTTCCAAAAACTTTATAACAAGCAACTACTGTCAAACTCACCACAAACATATTAGACATAGTAGTGAGATACTTCTGAATATGCTCAAGTACTAGCTCTGACAACATACAATGGAAGACAGCAGTGGAAAATGAAAAAACTGCAGACGATGAACCTCACAAACATAATGCTGAGTAAAAGAAGACAAAGAAAATGCACACTGTCATTACATTTATAAAGTTCAAAATCAAACAAAACTGAATGCATAATGCATATAAACATAGTTGGCAAAACTATTAGTCAGAATACTAGTTACTTAGGGGAAAACACAAGGAAGATGTAATCAGGCCATAACACTAAGGGAGATCTGGTGTGCAATCCATGTTCTATTTCTTGACCAAAGTCGTGGTTATGTGAATGATGGCTTTATAATCATTCATCAAACCACATTTGTTTTATGTCCTTCTGTAAATATATTATCCAATAAACATGCTGTTAAATAGGATATGGGAAGTAATATTATTTTAATGAGGCAAATAGCTCAAAATTAATGAATACCTTGATTTAAAAATAATAATGTGTAAATGGTCCAGTCACTTTAGAAAAGTCTGATACTTCCTCAATTGATTATACATGGTTACCATACAACCCAGCAATTCCCTCCTAAGTATATACCCAACAGAAATTACTACATAATGTACACACAGAAACTTGTATACAAATTTTTATAGCAGCATAACAGCCCAATGTGCATCCACTAATAATTAAACAAATGTGGAATATTACTCAGCCATAATAAAGAATGAAGTTCTGATACAGGCTACAATATGAACATGAAAAAATGCTGAAGATGCTGAAAGCCAGACACAAATGGACAAATACTGTATGATTCTACTTATAGAAGGTGGCCAGAAAAGTCAAATTCATATAGACAGAAAGTAGATTAAAGGTTATCAGGGGCTGCAGGGAAAAGGAATGAGAAGTTATTGCTTAGTAGGTAGAGTTTCTGTCTGGAGTGATGACAAAGTTTTATAAATAGTGGTAATGGCCGTGCAATATAATGACTATAATTAATGTCACTTAATTGTACATTTAAAAATAGTTTAAATGTACAGGCCACCCAGGGGCACCTGGATGGTTCAGTGGGTTAAGCATCAGACTCCAGCTCAGGTCACTATCTCACAGCTCGTGGGTTTGAGCGCAGCATCAGGCTCTGTGCTGACAGCTGAGAGCCTGGAGGCTGCTTCAGATTCTGTGTCTCCCTCTCTCTCTGCTCCTCCCTCACTCGCGCTGTGTGTCTCTCTCTCAAAAATAAACATTAAAAAATTTAAAAATGGTTTAAATGACAAGTCATAGGTACATTTTACAATTTAAAAATATGTATAGCAAAAAAAAAAAGACTGAAGTACTAATACATGATACAATGGGGATGAACCCTGAAAACATGCTAAGTGAAAGAAGTCAATCACAAAAGACCACACAAAATATGATTCCATTCATATGAAATGTACAAAACAGGGACATATATAGAAACAGAAAGTAAATGAATGTTTGCTTAAGGCTAGAGATGAAAGGTTGGGGATAGGGAGGTGACAGCTAATGGTACAAGGTTTCTTTGTGAGGTGATGAAAATGTTCTAAAACTGTCGTGATGGCTGCACGCATCTGTGGATATACTAAAAAAACAATGAATTGTACACTTTAAATAGGTGAATGGTATGGTACAGGAATCATACTCCAAAAAAGTTGTTTTTAAAAATGAGGGGCGCCTGGGTGGCGCAGTCGGTTAAGCGTCCGACTTCAGCCAGGTCACGATCTCACGGTCCGTGAGTTCGAGCCCCGCGTCAGGCTCTGGGCTGATGGCTCGGAGCCTGGAGCCTGTTTCCGATTCTGTGTCTCCCTCTCTCTCTGCCCCTCCCCCGTTCATGCTCTGTCTCTGTCTGTCCCATAAATAAATAAAAACGTTGAAAAAAAAAATTTATAAAAAAAAATAAAATAAAATAAAAATGAGTAAAATTCCGCGGTCCGTGAGTTCGAGCCCCGCGTCGGGCTCTGGGCTGATGGCTCAGAGCCTGGAGCCTGTTTCCGATTCTGTGTCTCCCTCTCTCTCTGCCCCTCCCCCGTTCATGCTCTGTCTCTCTCTGTCCCAAAAATAAATAAACGTTGAAAAAAAAATTAAAAAAAAATGAGTAAAATCCATTAATATAGCCAAAAACAATTTTTCTAGCCTCATCTGTTTAGAGGTAATAATGCAGATGATGGAATAACCCTAATTATATTTTTAAATTACTATAAATTTCTGAATTAAACAATCAAAAAGAAAAACAGCTCCTCTCTTCCTTCATCCCTCAACCTCACCAATAATAGCACTTGATGGAATTATGGGGGGGGGGGGAGGGGTGCGCACAAGAATTTTGAAAAGAAGTTCTAAGATGAAGTAACTTATTGAAGGTTGTGTAGCAGACATTTAATAAGCCCAGGAAAGGAAGTACTAGATTTATTAACTCTTCCAGACTGCTGAAACATTACTCTCATCCTAACTACCATTATCTAGATTGATTTACATTGGGATTTAATCATTACCTACTTTTCTTCAAATTTTCAACGTATAGAAGAAAACTGTCTAATATAATTAGATAAGCAAATACTCAAAGATTAGTTCTGCTCTCTGCATTCATCTTAAAGAATGTGAAAACACAGGTAGAAAATGTTTTAAGTATATTTGTTACATGAAGCAAGTGAATGCAAAATCCATTATTCTCAACACATTAAAGGCTCTGAGAAGCAAATAAAGGTGAGAACAATATGAATATGTATCATGGCTAAGTCCATAGCGGGTTTCATCAAAATTAGTGTTGTGTCTCTGAGAATATATTCAACCCCAATGCATATTATTCAGGTAAACTTTTTGTTTCCCAGCATTCTTTTTTTTTTTTTGTTTTAAGTTTACTTACTTATTTTGAGAGGGAGAAAGAAGGAAAGCTTGTGAGCAAGAGCACAAGTGGGGAAGGGTCAGAGAGGGAGGAAGAAAGAGAGAATCCCAAGCAGGCTCCGTGCTGTAAAGTACAGACCCTGATGCAGGGCTCAATCTCACGAACCAAGAGATCATGACCTGAGCCAAAATAAAGAATCAATGCTTAACTGACTGAGCCATCCAGGCAGCCCGTTTCCCAACACTGTTAGAGCAAAGAAAAATAGCCCTGATGCAAACACAGTTTACTACATTAAGAAGTTTGATGGGACACTCCTAATGAGTTCAAACGTTTGGTTAAACTAATTCAGGAAATATAAGAACTTTCATTTTCCATTTATAAATAACAACCCATCTGCACATTTTATCCATGATATACATATATACTATACATTTAATGAAATGCCACTAATATGGACTCTGGTTCAAGACCAAATGTCACCTTTCAGTTCTGACTCACTCCCCATTCTCTGCCAACCTAGTTTTCAGTAGGGGGAAGGTGTGTTTAAAACACGTGAGAATACTCCAAGTGTATGTACTCTCTTACATTACTTTCTTTTGGTTGCTCTACATGTACTAAACTTTCATTTTCTGACTACCACATTATATTCTTCAACTGTTTAAATTTTCCCTCAAAACACTACTACTAGGAAGCCCTACCTACTAAAACTTTTTTTTTTTTTAATTTTTTAATGTTGATTTTTTTTTTAGAGAGAGAGTGCAAGCAGGGAAGAGGCAGAGACAGAGGGGGACAGAGGGGGACAGAGGATCTGAAGCAGGCTCTGGGCTGACAGCAGCAAGCCTGATGTGGGGCTCAACTCACAAACCTCACAAAACATGAGATCACAACCTGTGGCAAAGTCAGATGCTCAACCAACTGAGCCACCCAGGCTCTCCGAAACATAAAAAGTAATAAATCAAAAGATTACAAAAGAAATACCCATCTTAAAAGTGGGGAGGTGTATACAGTTTCTATTTTGAAATTTACGGTTCAATAGATTAGGCACAGTACATTTTTTTCTTTTATTTTAAATCCAGTACAGTTAACATACAGTGTTATATTAGCTTCAGGTGCACAATACAGTGATTCAATAATTTTATACATTACTCTGCTCATTAAGCAAGTATACTCTTAATCTCTACCTATTTCACCCATCCCTCATCCACCTCCCCTCTCTCTGGTAACCAACAGTCTGTTCTCTATAATTAAGAGTCTGTTTTTTGGTTTGTATCTTTTTTTTTTTTATCTTTTTTCTTCAGTTGTTTTTCTTAAATTCCAGGAGTAAAAGCTTGTGGTATTTGTCTTACTCTGACTGCCCTATTTTATTTAACATTATACTCTCTAGATCCATCCATGTTGTTGCAAATGGCAAGAGTTCATTCATCTATATGGCTCAGTAACGTATACATATACATATACATACACACACATGCACGCATATATGTATGTATGTATATAAAACACCCCTTCTTTATTTATTCATCTATTATTGATGGACACTGGGCTGCTTCAGAATTTGTCTACTGTAAATAATGCTGCAATAAATATAGGGGTGTATGTATCTCTTTGAATTAATTTTTGTATTTTGTGGGTACATACCCAGTAGTGCAATTACTGGATTACAGGGTAGTACTATTTTTAACTTTTTGAGGAATCTCCATACTGTTTTCCACAGTGGCTGTACCAGCTTGCATTCCCACCAACAGTGCTCAAGGAAGGGTTCCTTTTCCTCCATGTCCTCATCAACCTTGTTTCTTTTGTTTTTTAATTTTAGCCATTCTGAAAGGTGTTAGGTAATAGCTCAGTGTGGTTTTGATTTGCATTTCTCTGATGATTACTGATGCTGAGCATCTTTTCATGTGTCTGTTGAGCATCTGGATGTCTTCTTTGGAGAAATGTCTGCTCATGTCTTCTGCCCATTTTTCAACTGAATTACTTGCTTTTTTGGGTGTCAAGTTGTTTAAGTTCTTTATATATTTGGGATGCTAACCCAATGTCTTCTCCCATTCTGTAGGCTTTTAGTTTTACTGACAGTTTCCTTCACTGTATGAAAGTTTTTTATTTTGATGTAGTCAATAGTTGATTTTTGCTTGTTTCCCTTGCCTTAAGAGACATATCTAGAAAAAATGCCGCTATGGCCAAGGTCAGAGAAATTACTGCCTGTGCTCTCTTCCAGGATTTTGATGATTCCAAGTCTCATATTTAGGTCCCTAATCCATTTTGAGTGTATTTTTGTGTATGGTGTAATAAAGTGGTCCAGTTTCATTCTTTTGCATGTAGTCCAGTTTTCCCAACACCTTTTGTTGAAGAAACTGTCTTTTCCAGATTGCATATTGTTTCCTGCTTTGTTGAAGATTAATTGGCCATATATCTGTTGGTTTATTTCTGGGCTCTCTATTCCGTTCCATAGATCTATATGTCTATTTTTGTACCAGTATCATACTGTTTTGACTTCTGCAGTTTTGTAGTATAACTTCAAATCTGTGATTATGACACATCCACTTTTGTTCTTTTTTTACAAGACTGCTTTGGCTATTTGGGGTCTTTCGTGGGTCCACACAAAGTTTAATTAAGATTGTTCTAGTTCTGTGAAAAATGCTACTGGTATTTTGATAGGGATTGCATTAAATCTGTAGACTGCTTTGATAGGGGCAGTATAGACATTTTAACAACATTAATTCTTCCAATCCATGAGCATCTTTCCATTTATTTGTATCTTCAATTTCCTTCATCAAAGTTTTATACTTTTCAGAGTACAGGTCTTTTCACCTCCTTGGTGCAGTTTACTCCTCCGTATTTTATTATTTTGGGTGCAATTGTTAATGGGATAGTTTTCCTAATTTCTTTCTGATGTTTCATTATTAGTGTATAGAAAGGCAATGGATTTCTGTGTATTGATTTTGTAGCCTGCAAACTTACTGAAGAAGAGTGATCTTTGTCTTGTTCCTGAGCTTTTCCCCATTGAGTATGATGTCAGCTATGCGTTTTTCCTATGTTGGCCTTTTTATGTTGAAGGATGTTCCCTCTAAACCTACTTTGTTGAGGGTTTTTATCACAAGTGGATGTTGTACTTCTGTCAAATGCTTTTTCTGTATCTCTTGAAATGATCATATGGTTTTTTTATCCTTTCTCCTGTTGATGTGATGCGTAACATTCACTGATTTGCAAATATTGAACCACCTTGCATCCCAGGAAGAAATCCCACTTGATCATGGTGAATAATGTTTTTAATGTATTGTTGGATTCAGATTGCTAACATTTTATTGAGGATTTTTGCATATATGTTGTTCATCAGAGAGATGGACCTGTAGTTCTCCTTTTGTGTAGTGTCTTTATCAGATTCTGGTATCAAGGTAATATTGGCCTCACAGAATAAATTTGGAAGGTTTCTTTCCTCTTCTATTTTCTGAAATTGTTTGAGAATAATAGGTATTAACTCTTCTTCAAATCTTTAGAATTTACCTAAGAAGCTGTCTGGTCCTGGACTTCTGTTGGGGTTTTTTGATTATTGATTCAAGTTCACTGCTGGTAACTGGTCCATTCAAATTTTCTATTTCTTCCTCCTCCAGTTTTGGGAGGCTGTAGGTTTCTAGGAATTTATCCATTTCTTCTTGGTTGTCCAATTTGCTGCCATGTAAATTTTTCATAATATTTTCTATAAACCTTTGTATTTCTTTGGTGTTGTTATTTCTCTTCTCTCATTTCTAGTTTGGTTTGAGTCTCTTTTCTTTTTCTTTTTTTTTTTTTTTATGTTTATTATTAAAAAACAGAGAGACAGAGCATGAGCATGGGAGGGGCAGAGAGAGGAAGAGACACAGAATTCGAAGCAGGCTCCAGGCTCTAAGCTGTCAGCACAGAGCCCAACACGGGGCTCGAACTCACAAAATGCGAGATCATGACATGAGCCAAAGTAGGATGCTTAACTGACTGAGCCACCCAGGCACCCTGACTTTTTTTTTCTTTTTTTTCTTTTTTTTTTTTTTTTTGAGTCTGGCTAAAAGTTTATCAATTTTGTTGATCTTTCCCAAGTAACATCTCCTGGTTTCATCTATATTTTTAAAGTTTCTATTTCATTTATTTCTGCTTGAATCTTTATTATTTCCTTCCTTCTCCTGGTTTGGGGTTTTGTTTGTTCTTCTCTTTCTAGCTCCTTTAGGTGTAAGGTTAGATTCTTTATTTGAGATTTTTCTTGCTTTTCGAGGTAGGCCTGTATTGTATGAACTTCCCTCTTAGAACCACTTTTGCTGCATCCCACAGATTTTGGACCATTGTTTTTCATTTTCATTTGTCTCCATATATTTGATATCCACTCTGATTTCTTGGTTGACCCATTCACTGTTTAATAGCATGTTATTTAACTCCATATATTTGTGATATTCCAGATTTTTTCTTGTGGTTGATTTCTAGTTTCATAGTGTTCCAGTCAAATGTTGAAACTAATTCTGTGGCCTAATAAGTGGTCTATTCTGGAGAATGTTCCATGTGCACTTGAAAAGAGGGAGTATTCTACTGTTTTAGGAGGGAATGTTCTGCTAGATCAACTGCTCCATGTGTCATTCAAAGCCACTGTTTCCTGATTTTCTGCTACCCACGGATGTAAGTGAGGTCTTAAAGTTCCCTACCAGCATTGTATTACTGTCAATTATTTCATGTTTGTTACTAACTGCTTTTTTGTATCTGTGTGCTCCCATGTTGGGTGCATAATTATTTACAACTATTATATTCTTTTTATTATTATTATTTATTGTTTAATTTACATCCAAGTTAGCATATGGTGCAACAATGATTTCAGGAGTAGATTCCTTAATGCCCCTTACCCATTCAGACCATCCCCCCCTCCCAAACCTCTCCAATAACCCTCTGTTTGTTCTCTATATTTAAGAGTCTTTTATGTTTTGTCCTCCTCCCTGTTTTATATTATTTTCTGCTTCCTTTCCCTATTGTTCATCTGTTTTGCATCTTAAATTCCTCATATGAATGAAGTCATATATTTGTCTTTCTCTAATTTCGTTTAGCATAGTTCCATCCGTGTAGTTGCAAATGGCAAGATTTCATTCTTTTTGATTGCCAAATAATACTCCATTGTGTGTGTGTGTATGTGTATATATATCACATCTTCTTTATCCATTCATCCATCAACAGACAACCGGGCTCTTTCCAAACTTTGGCTATTGTTGACAGTGTTGCTATAAACATTGGGGTGCATGTGCCCCTTCGAAACAGCACACCTATATCCCTTGGATAAATACCTAGTAGTGCAATTGCTGGGTCATAGGGTAGTTCTCTTTTTAATTTTTTGAGGAACCTCCATACTGTTTTCCAGAGTGGCTGCACCAGCTTGCATTCCCACCAACAATGCAAAAGAGATCCTCTTTCTCCGCATCCTCGCCCACATCTGTTGTTGCCTGAGTTATTAATGTTAGCCATTCTGACAGGTGTGAGGTGGTATCTCATTGTGGTTTTGATTTGTATTTCCCTGATTATGAGTGATGTTAAGCATTTTTTCATGTGTCTGTTCACCATCTGGATGTCTTCTTTGGAGAAGTGTCTATTCATGTCTTTTGCCCATTTCTTCACTGGATTATTTGTTTTTTGGGTGTTGAGTTTGATAAGTTCTTTATAGATTTTGGATACTAACCCTTTATCCTATATGTCATTGGCGAGTATCTTCTCCCATTTCGTTGGTTGCCTTTTAGTTTTGCTGATTGTTTCCTTCGGTGTGCAGAAGCTTTTTATTTTGATGAGGACCCAATAGTTCATTTTTGCTTTTGTTTCCTTTGCCTCTGGAGACATGTTGAGTAAGAAGTTGCTGCGGCCAAGATCAAAGAGATTTTTGCCTGCTTTCTCCTCGAGGATTTTGATAGCGTCCTGTCTTAAGTCTTTCATCCATTTTGAGTTTATTTTTGTGCTTGATGTAAGAAAGTGGTCCCGGTTCATTTTTCCATATGTCGCTGTCCAGTTTCCCCAGCACCATTTGCTGAAGGACTCTATTCCATTGGATATTCTTTCCTGCTTTGTCAAAGATTAGTTGACCATAAGTTTGTGGGTCCATTTCTGGGTTCTCTATTCTGTTCCATTGATCTGAGTGTCTGTTTTTGTGCCCGTACCATAACTGTCTTGATGATTACAACTTTGTAATGTCTTCAAGTCCGGGAGTGTGATGCCTCCAGCTTCGGTTTTCTTTTTCAAGATTGCTTTGGCTGTTCGGGTTCTTTTCTGGTTCCATGCAAATTTTGGGATTGTTTGTTCTAGCTCTGTGAAGAATGCTGGTTTTATTTTGATAGATGTTGCACTGAATATGTAGATTGCTTTGAGTAATATTGACATTTTAACAGTGTTTGTTCTTCCAATCCAGGAGCACGGAATATTTTTCCATTTCTTTGTGTATTCTTCAATTTCTTTCATAAGCTTTCTATAGTTTTCAGCGTATACATTTTTCACCTCTTTAGTTATGTTTATTCCTAAGTATTTTATGGGTTTTGGTGTAATTGTAAATGGGATCGATTCCTTGATTTCTCTTTCTGTTGCTTCATTACTAGTGAATAGGAACGCAACCGATTTCTTTGCATTGATTTTACACCCTGTGACTTTGCTGAATTCATGGATCAGTTCTAGCAGTTTTTTGGTGGAATCTTTTGGGTTTTCCATATAGAGTATCATGCCATCTGCAAAGAGTTAAAGTTTGACTTCCTCCTGGCTGATTTGGATTTATTCCTTTGTTACAACTGTTATCTTCTGGTTGGAATGTTCCCTTTGTGATTATTTAGTGTCCTTCTTTTATTACAGTATTAAAGTCTATTTCATCTGATATAAGAACAAACAACAATTTCTATAATATTCCTCTTGGATGAGAAGTTTATTCATAACTAGTGAAATCACGAATATGAATTTCCTTTTCCCAGTGCTCACTGTTTTACACTGGTGGATAAGATCTTGCTTTCTAGACTAACAACCTCCTATGAATCCTCCCTGGGATCCCACTCTAGCACCATGTATTTTACCTACTGGAGTAAACTATATCTAACAGACTACAATGATAAGAATAGAAACATTTACACACAATTTTGCAAGCACTCTGAAAGGCTCCTTAAATCTAATAAAAGTTAAAAAAAAAAATCTAATGAAAGTTCAACTGATTTCAATAACATGAAATAAACTAAGAAACTGAGGGAAACAAATCATTCACTTCATAAAGACTTACCCGAGATTCCTTATCAGCAAATTCTCAGTACATTTTAAAATACCATGAAATTTACAAAAGTACAAATATATATTTTAAGACCACATACACACACACACACACATATATATTTTTTAAACCATCAGTAAAGACCAATTTAATGATTCATACAAAAGACCACCTAGCTTATTACCTTTGACCAAAAAAAATATTGTTTTAACATTTAGCCTAACTCCAACTTAGGCAAAACATTTACAGAATGTTTCAGTACAACAGTAAGAATTAAACACAATTAAGGAGCACTCAGGAAAAAATACAATCTGTTCTTCAGAAAAGAAACCTTTTTCCTGACACTCTCACTGCATTTTCATTTTATATTGTGATGGACATTTACTTAGAAATACTGTTTATGATAATGTATTTAATAAATTTATTGAGGTAAAGTATTAAAATAAAATAGTTCAATATCAAATTTAAGAGACATTGAGAGAGTAGCAAGTCTTCAACTGGTTTCTACCATCTCTTCTTAATAAATACCAAATTCTTCTATCTGGTATAAAGCTTAAATTAATGTTATCCTTACATCAACACCATAATTCCTTCTTACCTCTTTCTACTTGGGAATAAAGTGAAATTAATGTATATGCCAACATAACCAACTTTGTAAAGAAGATTCCTTAAGGCCCAAATCTTTAAATATTCAAAGTTCATGCCCAGAAAAGCATGCAATTAAACCAAAATGTTATGTATCCTGAAAGCTAGGTAAGTTTTTGGCATCAGTAATAATGATGCAAGAATTTATTGGGAAGTCAAAATAACAAATTTGGTTATGGTACATAACCAAATAGAGGTAAAGTATATCTAAAAATATAGTGAATGTTTAGTTTGTGGAAAACTAAATGTAAATACATTAACATCATTTATATCAGCAAACTTCAGTAACTGTTCATAATTATAAGTGATGGCTTAATAGAACAGGCTCCCTAAAGAGTAAGGGATGACTATTTTAGAGCCATTTTTCTAGAAAGAAACAAAGTTGTAATGCTTTTCAAATGGTATCATCCACAACATGATAATGAGCAGAGAATCACATTGCAGCATTGATAAGTGGATGCTGAATACTAAACTGGGCAGCCTGCTATGAGAATTCACTAAATCACCTTGAACCCATGATGGAAGAATTATTTATTTTTTACATAAATTTGTTTTATCTATTAAACCTCTTCCCAAGACACAGATTCAAAAAAATAAAGAGGTTCAACCAACAAACGCAAAGTCATCTACACTTAAGATAGACACTAGGCAATAACTTACCAAGGAAACAGCATGCAAGCATCAACATCAGAATAAGTCAACGTAAAATTATTTGCCCACTATATTAATTCTGTAGTCTTCCCCTAAATAACACATGCCTATCTTTCAAAATTCAGTACGTACAAAGTGAAAAGTTAGGTCCTCCTCATGCTCCTATGCCCCTCATTCGAACTTCACCTTCTTTCCAGTGTATATATCCTTATAGGGGCAGTCTATGTTTATACAAGCCTATTACTCATAAGGATACTAAATTCATATATTTTCAATACAAATGGTGGCATACCACCAAAAAGAGCCTTCCAAACTATTCCTTTAAAAATATGTAGGGGCGCCTGGGTGGCGCAGTCGGTTAAGCGTCCGACTTCAGCCAGGTCACGATCTCACGGTCCGTGAGTTCGAGCCCCGCGTCAGGCTCTGGGCTGATGGCTCAGAGCCTGGAGCCTGTTTCCGATTCTGTGTCTCCCTCTCTCTGACCCTCCCCCGTTCATGCTCTGTCTCTCTCTGTCCCAAAAATAAATAAACGTTGAAAAAAAAAAATTTAAAAGAAAATAAATAAATAAAAATAAAAATATGTCTCAGGGTGGCTCAGTTTATGGTTAAGTGTCCAACTCTTGATTTCAGCTCAGGTCACATTCAGACAGTCATGAGATCAAGCCCTCTCCCTCTACCCCCTTTCTCCCACACTCCTGCATGCACACACGCTTTCTGTCTCTCTTAAAAAAAAAAAAGTCTCAGAGACTTTTTCTACACCTGTTCATAAAGCTTTTCCTACTTCTGTACATCCCACTGAATGGATGTCAAATATTTTAACTAATATTTTTAAATATTCTCCTACTGGTGGACACAAAGTATTTTTCAGTCTTTTGATATTACACATTTCTATAATGAAATATTCTTTTATGTAATCATTTCACATATGTGTAAGGGAATAGGTAAACCAAATTCCTTTAAGGGATATTTCAAGGTAAAGAACTGTGAGCAAATATTTCCATTTTTGATACTGGTATTCCCCACTTTTCAAAAGTTCATGTTATACCAATTCACTTTTACAAAAGACCTACTAAAAGAAATTTGAAGAAGACTGTCACTTCTACAGAAAAAAGGCAAAAAGTAAAAACCGCTCAGAATTTGTTTTGCAGCAAGCACTCCAAGCAGCAGGAGTGGGACCTCCAAGCTCCTTCCTCAGGACCTATATGGAGCATCTCAGCAACAAGCTGCCCTAGCTCTAAACTGTGTGAGCATCTAGGCTATATCGTGATTTTATGCATCCATTGGCAAGATGTGTCCTAAGGTATCAAAACAGCCTAAGAGATTACTTTTTGGGTATGGGAACACTCAGAGGTTTTTCCATATAAATTAATGGTAATTACTTTTTCCCTTCAGATCATTTAGGCTTACAAAAGGTTTCATGTAACACTCTACTTTGAGACGAGGGAAAAACTTGCACCGCCAAATTTCTCTTCATACAGTCAATTTACACCCACATCGGCAATGTAAGTGTGCCTGTTTTCCTACATAGTCTTGTCAAACTCAGTGTGCTACAAAACTTTTTAATCTTTGGAAATCTGAAGGGTGAACAATGGCATTTCGCTGTAATTTTAAATTGCATCTCTTACATTACAAATAAGGTTAAGCTATTTGCAATCTTTTCCTGCGAACTGTCTGAACCATCTTTGGCCCATTGTTTCCAGGGATCTACATGTTTTCTTTCTCCCCACCCATCTGATTTGTAAAAGTGATTTATACTTAATTTAGAAATTAGCTTTTTGTCAGTGCTGAACTATAAATATTTTTACTTTGCCATACAGATGTTTTAATTTTTACTTTTTTGAATTACCAATTTTATGCCTTCTGGGTTCTGTGTCATACACAGGAAGACCTTATCTAATCTTAGAATGCATATTAAATAATTCACTCATGTTTTCCTTAGTTCTTTCATGATTTTATTTTTTGTTTTATTATACTGAAATCTTTGGCCTATATGTAAATTATTCTTGAGAAGTAGTTCTATTACCTCTCCCTAAAAGTTTTCTTAAAACTAAACTATGTTCAGATGAAATATACTATGTGATGCAGACAGCTTAGTCATTCAAATAAAGAAGTATGAGCTAAAACTAACTCATGGAGGTGTATTCCAACATAGTAACAGGGAATGAGAAAATAAAAGTTTCTCTCCATACTTCCTCTATTCATCCCGCGATCATGGCCACACTATCTTTAAACACTAAGAAAATCCCATCTAATGCAAAGGCCTTAAAAGGTAGGATCAACCTCATAAATTTTTGTGCTTACCTGTGCACAGTACATTTTTTCTAAATAAAAAGTCCACACCTTGGGGGCAGAGGGGTGTGCAATAGCCCTAGGCAGAGTGTTACAGCCCAAGCAGGTGAAGAGGGTGTCCAAGCCTAAACAGGGTAAAAAAAGCAGCCCCATAAGAGGATGGCTGACATGGAGTGTGAGGGACTCAGTAAAGTGAGGAGGGTAGAAAATGGTAGAAAACACAGCATAAAAAGTCAACTTCTGAGCAGGGAAAGGAAGGGCAAGGCAACTCATAGATGGTACAGAGGCCACTTTTAGGCAACCAACTTGAACAATGGAAACCTGAGTAAGGTAGAGGGTCCACGGTGACACCCCCCCCCAACACCCCTGACTGAATACAAACAGGCAATAGGTGACCCACCTCAAAATATCCACAAGCCCTAGCCAAGGAATGGGTTACCTACACCCAGACACAGGTACCAAAAAAGAAAAATTCTATACGTCCCCATACCTCCTCACCTTCCCCCTTTAGCTAGAGCCCCCCACCACCGCTTTGTGGCAGACAGTTTTTGCTTTGCTATCCTGCCCACGGTCTTCTGACAGTGTGTTCAATAAATTTCTATCTCCTTTGCTCTGCTTTGAGTGAATTCTTTCACAGCCCGCACTGCCGGCCTCTACCCAACTGGGTCACCCCACATTTGGTGGCCCCATCCGATCAGGAAACCCCACAGATGGGTGATCTAGCATACAGTATCAGAGCCCAATGGAGGTGAGGAAGGTGTCATGAGTGTGGGGGATGGAGATGGTGTGTGCAGTGAGAGTCTGAGCAAGGTGAGGACATCTGCACAGGAAAAGGTATGACAACAGAGATAGATTAGTTACATAAAGGAGAAATTAACCAGGTAAGTAAATGTATTAAGAATAACATAGGCCAATTTTTTACTATCAGAGAAGGGATTACAAACATGGAAAGGGAGAAAACGAGTATAAATTAGTACACTAGAGTTGGGCCATTTCAGTGTGAACGCATAGTTTTCAATATAGATCAATACAGAAGTATAGATCTAAATGTGTTGATGTGTACATTACTTGTGTACTTAAATACATACGTTCCCTAACTCCATCAGCATAAAAGTAGTGATACTCCAGCAGCAATGAGCACACTCAGGGCCCCGTTCTCACCTAAATACCATCCTTCTCAAGGAGAATAAAGACTGACTGAATTCAAAGTTGTGACAGGAAAAGTACAAAATGAGTCTGGAATACCATGTTATATCATAGAGCAAGGGAATGATGCTCAAATAATTGATGGAGACATTGCAAAAGGCCACAGCTACCTTGAGCGGGATCCTGCTGATCAAACTGGTGATAAAATGAACATCAAAATAAATAATGATAGTAACATCTAATAACCCACTGAATAAAAAAGGAAGCCATGAGTACACATGATTAAATTGAAAAGTTTTTAAATAGGATGCTGACAAAGTGTCCAAATATCCCTCCTTACCTTCAGCCAAATACTAGTAAATGGTTCTTGCCTGACACTATTCAAAGTTTGCTAGTTCTACTATAATTGATAATTAGGAATACTGATTAAGATTTAACAGAAAATAAGCACAGTTCATGACTACATCAAGGATTAGATTCCAAAGCACTACAGAAATTATTTCTGAAATAATTTGTTACTGCTGTCTCAAATATAGGGTTCCAAAACTAGGGCTTCAGAATATTTACAATTCAGTGTATTGTTGTTGTTTGAATGATACTGAATTACTATTATATACTCAAATATTTAATCCCTGTATCATGTTTAGTCTTCTTGAGAAACAAAAATCAAAGTAATTTGTGAGGTATGTAAATCTTACTAAAAAACATATAGAAAGAACAGCCTCCCTCTAAAAACAGAATGAAAAGCACAGAGACCAAAAAAAATTTTTAAAGAATCAAACAAAACAAAATAGTTAAGATTGTACATGCAGTCAAACAAAAAAGGCTAGGACACCAACCCTCCCTATATTATTACACATTCATATAGTAAGGGCACAGAAGTAGTAGTCTCACTATGGCTTTTCCAACAGGTTGTAGATCACCCCAAGGGAAATACTGGGCCTAGATTAAACTTTTTTAAAAGAAAGGAGAGATTTTTAGAAAAGTTTATTTTTTAAAAATGCAGGCCTCTTTGCAAATATACAGGATACTGAAGACTTGTTGCCTTCACCAGCCATCCCCAATGCTGACAGATTTGCTCCCCGTTCTCTTCTGTTCTACTACCAATAAATATCTTCCCACACACTGGGAACAAAGTGGAGTTCACTCCACCAGTGAGCCTGTGAATTAAACTGGCACAACCTTCCCCATCTGTACTCAAGCCATTGTCCCTATTAAAAAGCCACTACAAAAGGTGTAAAGCCACTACAAAGGTACACATTGCATTATGTTACAAACTTTTTTACCCCCCTTTACCAGAAACCTCTAGGGAAGCCTGTCCTCCTCGCACTGAATTAGTAATAGTTATGTTTCTTCCCTTAGGGTCTAAGCCTTTATTTGTTCCTATTAAATATCATACTGTTTAAAAATCTAAATTTCAACTTGCCCTGGTTACTTTGTATTATATGTTATACAATGCAAATTAGTCTACTCAATAAGGTTTGATCTTGAAATCTGATAAGCAGAATCTCAACTGATTAAATTAAATTATGGAGGAAGACAAATACTACGTATTTCATACAGTGAACCCAAAATCATGCCCCGAATGTACCCACAATTGTGAAAAGTAACAGCAATATCTACTGCTCATTGACTGTTTACCAGGAACCAAGTACCGCACCTTAATGTTTTACATGAATCTTTTTTTTTTTAATTTTGTTATTTAAGTAATGTCCACATCCCATGTCAGGCTCCAACTCACGAACCCTGAGATCAAGAGTCACATGTTCTTCTGACTGAGCCAGCCAGGTGCCCCTCACACATTCTCACTTAATCCCCAGAACAACCATGAATGGCAAACGGTATCACACTCGATTTGATCAGATTCAAATGCAGTCTGTTTAACAGGAGAGCCTATTTCTTGACCTCTCCACCAGAGGGCCACTATCATGTCTACCTAGGCAGCTATGATTTCACACACCAAATAACTATAATAGCAGCTATTTTTACCACAGCTTTAATAAACTGATCACTCTGATAAAAATAAACTTGACAAGGCTGATTATTCAAAGAACTAAACTATACACATTTCATTCAAAATAAGTTTAAGCCACAATATTCCAGATCCTCATAAGCCTAGCCTGTAAATCAAGTTAGCTATTAGTCACTAATACAAACTACCCCTTTTAACTCAGAAGACATCAAATTTCTCATATCTATCCCTTCTCTTCATTCTCATTACCAATACTCTGACTGATCTTCCTGTACTCTAATATTTTTTCTTAAAACAGATATGAACATTGTCATAATACTCAAAAGCCTTCATAGTTGCCCACTCTCAATGTTATAAAGGCCAAAGTGTTGAGCAAAATGATCACAACTAATAGGTATCGACTGTCTTCGTTTTACGAATGAAGAAACTGAAGCACTAACTTGTACATATCCTGCATCACTTAGTGCCTTTGGTCATGCAACAGCCTCTATTTCCAAAAGGCTCCCCACCACTTACCTCTTCCCTCTCCCCAATTTTGAGAAATCCTAATCTCTCATGTTAATTCCTACCTCTTTAATGCTGTTTTCCCCTAAATTTCATTGTTTTTAGATTTTTTGCACTGAGTGATAGAAGACATTTTTGTTATCAGTAACAGAGGTATGGCTATTAAGAATTTAGATATAAATTTTACATACACACATTTATATGTTATATAAATGAGTTATAGGTCCCCCATTCTTAAGTCATCCAACTGTATCATTTTATGGATTACAAAAATCATAATGATTTGATGGCACCGATTTACATTTCCACCCACTTCACAGTTCTATTTCCCAACTTTTGTCATCAGTAACACTGGATATTTGATGCCTCTAAATTCCACAAACTTTTTCCTTATTTTTCACAAAAATTGCTAATTTAAAGGAACACACAGGTGCTGATTATTCATTCTCTTTTAAAGGTAAGGACCTTGAGTCAATTGCAAATGACATGCAGATTTTTTTTCTAATGGCAATAATGAAGTAGAAGAATTTTTTTTTTTAATTTTAGAAAAAGAGAGTGCACACACGTGCCAAGCAGGGAAGAGGATCTTAAACAGGCTCCATGTGCTCAGCGTGGAGTCCGAGGTGGGGCTCCATCCCAGAACCCTGGAATCTTGACCTGAGCCCAAATCAAGAGTCCTCACTTAATGCTCATCCAACTGAGCCACGAAGGCTCAGATTTGAACAATCTTAAACAGCCATTGATAATCTGGCCCTAGAGCAAGAACTGCTTAACTTCCTAGAGAAAAGAGAACACTCATCCCGGTGGGGTAGTGGCAACAGCAGCTGAAACAAAAGATTAAAGCCAACTGTCAATCTCCTAACGCTTTCAAGTTACTCTTCATTCTTTAGCTACCATTTAGCAAAAACGCCAATGGTCAAATGCAAGCATGGCTTACTGTTCTGGTTTCTAGTGGATTGACCAACATTCTTTTTAAAACCAGAAGGAAAAAAAACACACAAAGATTTAGACAGTTTGAAAGGAACCTAGAAAGGCATCCATAAGTAAAACTATCCAATATGGAAGTTAACTTCCATCCAATATGGAAGTTAAATTTAGCATGTTTAGGGTTCAGAGTCCATTTTGAATGCAAAAGCTAGGTTAAACATAACATTGGTACTTCTAAACACCTTTTTTGAGAAATGGGAAGGGATTTTTCTATCACTGCTAATTTACTTAGAATTATATGCTTTCCCAAGTTAAGTCCACCCTTCTAAACATAGGGTATGGTGAAAACATTCAACTGGTACCTTTAATCATAAAATAAGACTTCTGGTCTAAATTTATTTTGTTAAATTGCTTTACTCTAATCAGTATTCCTTCAAAGCTAAGAAGAAAAAATACCTTTTTCTAAATACGTTAAAATTAGGGAAGAATACATTCCCTAATCACAAACAAAATTAAAATAAAGGAAATAAGAACGAATTTTTTTTATCACATCATTCAAATACTGTTAAACTGCTCCGCTCACTACTTACATGATCAAGCTTAACTACTTCAGCTTTGTAAGCAATTCACAAACTCCCTGTTTCAGTTCTAGCCATCCAACAAAGATTTTACTATTTACCACATGCCACTGTTCTACCTTCAAGGGAAACAATACATCGATGAGCAGCCAGATCGGTAAAAATAATAGTAACTGAAAAGATAATTAAGATATAGTGTGACAGGGGCGCCTGGGTGGCTCAGTCGGTTAAGCGGCCGACTTCGGCTCAGGTCATGATCTCGAGGTCCGTGAGTTTGAGCCCCGCGTCGGGCTCTGTGCTGACCGCTCAGAGCCTGGAGCCTGTTTCGGATTCTGTGTCTCCCTCTCTCTGACCCTCCCCTGTTCATGCTCTGTCTCTCCCTGTCTCAAAAATAAATAAAACGTTAAAAAAAAAAATTAAAAAAAAAAAGATATAGTGTGACAGTCCTCATAATATTTGTTAATTACTGGGGTGCTTTTCACATACTCCAGAAATTCTGATACTCCTCCAATTGGGGGGTGGAACTCCCCTCCTCTTGAGTATGGACTGGACTTAGGATTCATTCTAGGGGAAACACTATTGTCAGTAGAGAAACCTGCCAGTCACCACCTAAACCAAATAACCAAGGTTAATATCATCAGTACTAAGACATGTGGAGTTAATGTACCCCCTATTATGATAAGATGAAAAAGGAACTTGACATGTATTCTTCCTCAAAATTCAAAATCTTAATCTGATCATGAGAAAACATCAGACAAACTCAAAATGACAGACAACAGAACAGCTAAGAGTACTTTTCAAAAATGTCAAAGTCAGGAAAAACAAGGAAAAGATACAGATTGGAGGAGACTAAAGAGACAGGACAACTAGCACATGGTATCCTGGGTCGAATCCTAGAACAGAAAACACGAGGAGGAAAACTGAAGAAATCTAAATAAAATCTGTATCAATTTTTAGTTTTGATAAATACACCATGGTTATATAAGATGTTAATATTAAGGGAAACTGATGAAGGGTATACAACTGCAACTGAAATCATTTCCAAGTAAGAGGCTTAAATACACGAAAGTCTAATAAGTTTTACAGGGAATAAACATATGACCTATGAGAATATGCAGCCAGGTTCTGTCTCAGGGATATGTATGGGATCTGAGGAAAATGTCTAAACTGAGTCCTGAAATACAAGAAGTTAATCAGCTAGGGTGGTAAAGACAATGGACAAAACAGGATAATGGATTATCCGGCAACAGCAACAAGATAGATATTTGGTTTGGGTGGGAAAGGAGTGGTTTAGTACAGCTGGCTTAATGGGGGGGAGGGTGAAAGGTAGTGCCAGGAAATAAGGTCAGAGAGAGAAGCAGAAGTCACCTATCTTCAAGCACGAGCTTCATCCCACTGTTCAAACTAGTGCTGAGGACTCTTCCTCTTCTGAAATCTTTCCCTATACCAGCCACCATGTATTGCCTGGGAACAACCGCACAGTACTTACTTCATAAAGCAGCCACAGGGATTAAATGAAGGAATGCCAAGTGCCCGACACAATGCTTAGCACATGACAAGTGCTCGATAAATGTGAGGAATTACAATGTGGCTGACATGTACAATAACGGTAATGATGACGACGATGACAACATTCAAAGATTACCGCCTCCCCACCACCACCTTTCAAGCCTGTTACTTTCCCGGTTAAAAAGAGGGAAAAGAAAGTTCCTTACTGTTATGTTCTTACTGATAGCTAATAAAAAATTTCTGCTTTACTAACAAATAAAATTTGGATGTACAGTTGCTGTCTTATTCCATACATTGAAGAGTAAGGTTAATCAACAAATATGAAGAGAGACCAAATAAAAGTTTAAGAACTGCATAAAAGGAAACCAAAGGATGTCCCTAAAACTTCAATATATCCTTTCCTATTTTTTTAACTTTTAAGAATTTAAAAAGTTGAAATGTTTTAAATATCCAAGAAAGAAACATGAAGCTATTTAAGGCTATTTTTAAGCAAACTATTTCAAGCATTTTTTTCTTCATCTCTTACTTTCTCATATTGTATGCCAGTGTGTACCTCTCACGTTGGTAGTATACTCTAGGACAGCGTCTAGGTATATTTACCCCAAATGCAAACCTCCGGAGAGTTCGTTTGTATAAAAGGCAGCGTACAGTGGAAACAAACTATGCCAATAACACTCTGTAGCATGAGAAATGGGAACTGTTAATTGCTGCTATCAACTATTCCTGATATGGAAGTGCTGATAAGATACAAGGAATGTTCTCCAACATCTAATTCAGATTCAGTCAGAGAAAGATCCTAACCCACCTGTACGAAGTTAGATACCCAACAGTATGTCCAAGATGGTATAGTATACAAGCAAAATTTTCATCTGATCCCTGTGAAAAATTACATAGTAAGGCACATAACATATAACATTCACCCATGTTGTTTAAATATTAAACTATTAGCAATACACTATAAGGAGGAAAATTATTCAAGCTATTTCTTCCAAGAGAGAAACTCTGATTTTTCAACCAAAACATTTGTGTTTTGATTATTCCTTAAGTTATACAGACTTCCAAGACAGTATAATTCAAAAAAGATGTCAAATACCACCTTACCACGAGATCAAAGTTAGCATCACCAGTGGTGTCGGGTGGGTATCCTTCTCCCCTCTAACAGAATGTAATGAGAAGGGCACTTAATCGCTGTGGGGTTTTCCCTCAAAACCTGTAACTCTAGTCTAGCCATAAAAACATACGCAACAGGGGCGCCTGGGTGGCGCAGTCGGTTAAGCGTCCGACTTCAGCCAGGTCACGATCTCGCGGTCCGTGAGTTCGAGCCCCGCGTCAGGCTCTGGGCTGATGGCTCGGAGCCTGGAGCCTGTTTCCGATTCTGTGTCTCCCTCTCTCTCTGCCCCTCCCCCGTTCATGCTCTGTCTCTCTCTGTCCCAAAAATAAATAAAAACATTGAAAAAAAATTAAAAACAAAAAAACAAAAAAAAACATATGCAACAAACTCAAACTGAGGGACGTTCTACAGAACACTTGCAGGGTATGCCTCAAAGCTACCCAGATCATGAAAAACAAAGAAAGATTGAGAAATGGTCACAGACCAGAGGGTACTAACAGGACATGACTAAAGGGAAAAAACTGGTGAAATCTGGATAAAATCTGGAGTTTAGTTAACAGTAATGTATCTTACGTATCTTGGTTTCTTAACTAGATTAATGTGCCACAGTAATGTAAGATGATAACTTTAGGGAAGCCTGGTTGAGGGCTACAGAGGAGCTCTTTGCACTATCTTTGAAACTTTCTAGTATATCGAAAACTATTCCAAAATGCAAATTTTAATAAAACATAAAGACTGCAGACTATCTTTGTATTTTATGTTTGTGAAGGTTATCTAGTAGCCATGGATAAACTTTCTTGGAATAAACACTATCACTAATGAATCCAGTCACAAAGCTATGTTTCCACAAATATTTCAAACGCAGTACTGAAAGTCTTGATTAGGTCACAGAATTACAAAGAATATGATAATCATCAATTCAACTAGATTACTGCATATACTTAAGAATCTTCAATTCAATAGCCTCTTGCTGCTTAATTAATAAAACCCAAACTCCTAAAAGGCTCTCAATGACATAGCCCCTTGCTTCTCATTTAGCAGGATTTATTCAGGCACACTAGCTTTTGGAGAGTTGCTGGACAATGCTAAGCTCACTCCCACCTCAGGTGTGGCCTTTGCACTTGGCTTTCCTCTACTCCAGGCTCTTCACCCGGCTAGCTCCTCCTTATCCTTCACCTCAACTGAATATACTTTATCCTTCAGTTGAATTTACCTCCATATCAGAGACTCTTTGCAGAGGCCCGTTTAAGGTGGGACACCACCCATTAAAGCATCTGTTTATTCCTTCCATGGTACTTAGCACAACTTGTAATTATTTGTAATTAGACTAATAATGTCTTTCTCCTCCACTTGTTCATTTTTTTTATTCCTCAATATCTGGCAAAGCTCCTGAGATAGCTAGCACCCAGTAAATATCTGTTAAATGAATGAACCCAACAAGTTACAAAGCTATCATTAAGTCAGAGCACAACTGTCTAAGGAATCCCATCCCATGAATGAACTGTTCTGTTTAAAGAGTGAAGTAGATTTACTTTATTTCTATTTTTAGTTGATCTTAGTAGATCTTAGTTGTCCATTGGATCTTTATAATAAAAAAGATCAATCCTCTCAATGTCACCAGCTAGACTCCTAGACCTGACCTTTACTGCCCACCTGCTTTAACAAAGTGACCTTTGTCCCACATTTTTCCTTAAGCTTTTCTTTCCAGCTAATTTCTTAACAGACAAATGGAAACCAAACCCACACCTCAAGTGATAGCGACCGCCCTTAAACGACCTCCCACCAGTTGGCCCAGACCAGTTTGAGGGTAAAACCCTAATTCACACCTGCAGAGATGGACCATGAAGTGACTTCTAGAATGACAGACAACTACCTTTACCTCATCTAATACTAAAATCTCTGCCTGAGGAGGAGCATAAGCTTTTCCTACATAACACACAATATACGTATAGGCACGTTTCCTTATGGCGCAGGCGCAGCCTCATGCCCATCTCTACATGATGGCAAGGATTCTCTATCTAAATATTCATCCTAATCCTAAATAAAATGAACCCATTCACCCTTGCTCAGGGAGTCATGACTTTGAAAGTTATTCCCCGTGATCTCCTTATTTGACGCAAATAAAGTTTCCTTTGTGCGACAACTCCACCTGGTGTAGTTTTTACCCGTGACTCACTAAAGAGCAAACTCATGTTGGTTAAGGTTACATTAAGACAGAACTAAAAATATCATTTCACATTTATCTCACACTGACTACTCCAAACAATGTATGTACTTTCAAAATGGACCAAACAACTCTCTCAACTGAAAAATCTTATTTAATATTTTAGTAATGTTAAATATAGCAATAATAATTATAATAAGAGCAGAAATCCCCCTGCTGGCTAACAACGGCTTACATTTACTATACCCATCTGCTCTGTCAAACGTACCATTATCACAGAACTAGTGCTTTTTACAAACTATGCAAGAAGGAAAGGGATGACGATAAGAAATTTAGTTCTAGAATATGTCAGATATTAAAGTTATTTGGTACCTGAAGTCAAATCCTCAAAATGTGTGTATACCCTTGATCTCAATCATTTGCCATTTCTTCCATCTCTTTAGTATTCACTTTTCCATTCTTACTGCTACTGCCCATATTTCATTCAAACCCTCATTATCCATCTGTTTTTCCTGCCTCAAGCCATAAAATATTGATGTTATACTATCATACCTCTGCTGGGGAACCTAGAATGAGTAACAGCTGCTTCATGTCTATGCTTCTTTTTCAAGCATTCAGTCTTTCATAATCTGACCCTATCTATTATTTCATACTATTGCCCTGAAATAAGTTTTTGCTCTAATTGACAGACCTTCTCATTTTTCTAAGCCTGTTATCACATGCCTGTTCCTGCCTCTCTGCTTCTTATATGAGTTCACCTTTCCCAAATCAATGAGTCACATATCCTTAAAACTTACAAGTACCTCCCTTATTTTCCAAAAATAAGAATGTTACAAACTCCTGGTAAGCAACTCTTCCTACGTTCACATCTTTTTCCTATTTTTAATACTTTGCTCCTTTGTCTTATCAAGGAAAAGAAAAAGGCTGTTAATTGCCACTTCCATATACTCCTTTCGCTGCCAAAGGCAAATCAGATATATTAAAAGAAGACCATTATATTCTTAAGTGCCCTTAGCCAGGCTTAAAAGTTACACTGGGACATGGAAACTTCAGGCCAAATTACAACAGTTTTAAGAGTATTCAAAAAGCAAACAGTGAAAATTAATGAATACACGTATAAAGCATTTTAAATGTAAATTTCCAAAATGGTACTTAATAATGATTATTCTATATGAAGCTAAGAACAACAATATCTTAAATTACTGTATCATCCCTGTCCTTTCCCTTTACTAGTCAAAATGAGTATTTATTTTCCCAAGCCAAAATATTTGCTTAAATACAAAAGAAAGATACCACTAAATACCTATGAAAGACTATTTCTATGGTAAAGAAAATTAGTAGATGGAAAGTCTGTTGATTGTGGTAACGAAAAATTTCTTTCATCTGTATCAGACTATAAAGTTTAAAATTTCAAGTTCAAAGACAAAACAAGATAATTTATCAAACAAATTAAATTCTGTGATTATTATATAATTCATTCATTTGGGTGAAGTAGTTAAAATCTTTCCATAAATTCTCAAAGATGTTCATCAAAACCACTTACTATCATCTAAGGAAAAAAGATAGCAGTACCACATTCTCAAAGCATGAAACATGTATTTTAAATGCACATATTTATACCAAACAATAATTAATTTAATTATGCCAAATGTCCTTATAATACTCCACTACCATATATGATAAACAAAAGTGTAATTATGATCCAAGCGAAAAGCTAAAGAAAAGCAAGGTCAGATGAACCTGATATTCAACTGCTATACTTTTAAGCTTTTAATCTTATGTTTAACAGGTTTTCTCATTCTATAGCTTGCTTAGCTGTTGAACTTGCACTTCCCTACAATTTTGGCTTGAGTAGTCTTTCTTTTAAAAAAAAAAAAAAAATCTCTTCACAGTGAAAGAAATTATGGTCTAAATCACAAAGATGACAAGAAACCTTAGCAATTTAAATAGACAAGCCTTGAAATAATATTGTGATCAAAGTATCAAGCAGCCTAATAAAACCCAGGTGGCTCAGGCTTATCATATATGGTACTCATTACCACAATTGCACTATTTAATCTACTTCCTGGTGTCAACAAAAACTTTCTGTTATTAATCCCCCCCAGTTATGGATCTGCTTAAGTTACTGCAGTTTTCTGATAAGACAACTCTTTGTCCAAAAAAATTTAAAAAGAGACAGCAGTCTCATTTTAAATGTTTTAGAACTGGAACCATGGTTGGTTCCACAGAACCACAGAAACCACGGTGGCTTTGTATTATTAGTCATCTATATAAGTATATGTTAATTCCTAAGTAGGTACCAGATGACTCATAACTAACTATAAGAGCTCACATGTTTACATCAAAAAGGTAACCATACAGACATAAAAAGAACTGTTTACAAGTTATAAACCTCAGATTCAAATAAGAGATTTATCCACTTACATAGGCACACAGGTTAGATTCTACCAGTCAGTTCCTCTCACCCATACAAAACCTCTCCATCATTCACATGGTTCTCTGTTGCTTATAACTTGTAAGATTTTGAAGCTGTTTTCTTATCTATAGGTCTTACTTTTTTCAGAAGTACTTAAATGTTTCTCAGGAAACATGTCTTACAGCATAATTTGTTTCTAAAAAAATTCTATTTAGGTACAGTAAACATTCTAGGATTATTACATCTACCTCAACAGTGGTACCAAACACCAAAGCAGCAAAAAGATTACATCCAAAGATAAAGAATAAGAAAAGGGTAGCATGAGCACAGTTACAGTCCTGGATTTCCTAGTTGCTCTCAACCACAGGTGCACACCAGGACATCCAAAAGGTGAACTGTGAGAGCTGCACGTGGTGCACAACTCCAGTTTACAGACAGCTAGTTGCACTGGTTACAAAGGAAAACCACTAACTGCTCAGTGTTTCATGAGTGGCACCCAGCGTTCACACAGATTCCTTACAACTAACTGATCCATTTCCTTTCCATGTTCTCTTGTCTTTCATTCCGCTTGTGCAGATGGCAGTTACAGCAGATTGGAAACATCGCACAATATACCACTTAACAATGCTGTGTACTCAGTAAAGAAGGAAATTCACATGACAGTCTTTATCACTCCTGTCTGTTTAAGTCATCTGCAAAGAAGCAATGTATTCTAGAAAGTTTTCCTGTGTCAGTCAACACTGATTTCCTAAGTCAAATTAAACTATCTATTCAACCTATTGTTTGTAACTGCATTCAGTGGCATTTCATAAGAACACATTTGTGTCCCTTAATCTACCCAGATTAATCTATACTTACTTTCTTCATTCCATGTAACAAAATATTAGAAGTTGTACTTTCAGTATTTAAATGGGTTTCCAGTGTCCGAGCTGAGTGGATATATCAAACCACCATTAACTTTCTGTTGACCTGAAGATTAGAATTGCCCTTTATTTTTATTTAATACTGAGTATACGAACACAAACTTGGGAAACTCTGATGTTCAGTGTTAAATTCAACAATCATTTGATTCCAGTAGTGTTAACATTAACTGATAACACCAAGAAGTAAACTTTTAAGTAAATACATCATGCTTACAAGTCACAATTGCAGGCACCTATATCATTTATTCATAGTGGTTTTGACAAAATACTCAGATTACTGACAACACTCCCAAATTGCAGTGGATTACACATTTCATTTTGGGGTTTCTAGTTCTGAATTTGCCACTAATTTTAGAGTTGGGTCTGAGTCTCAGTTTCTCATCTGTTAAAAGAATTACAAAAGTTCCTGTTGTGATCCACTCTGTAAATGGGAAAACTGAGGCTAGAGAGACCCATGACTTCAATTAGTAGTAAGCCAGAACTTTACCAAAACTTTAGCCAGAACTCAGTCTAAATGTCCTTCCTTCTATCCCCTTCAGAAAAGTTTGCAAGATCTGTCTATAAATGATTTTAGGAATTCTCTCAACTAAGACTATAATGGTATTTATGTGTGCACACATCATTTCCACATATGTGAAACTGGCTACAAAATTTTTTACCAGGCTCCCAACAGGACAAACAGACAATTCAAAAGAAATTCAAGCCTGGATTCTGACAAAACAACATAGTCTCACTGTTAGTTATGTCAAATATCTCCTAAAGGAGCACAGAAACAACCCAGATACAGCTTACAGCGATCTTAATATTTCACATTATGTCCACACCATCCCATTCCTCTTGTGATCATCACAGAAAATGGTTAATTCTCTTCATAAAGCCTTTCACTCTCTTCTAGTACTAAATTTTTTTAGTGTTTTGTCTTAACTTACTATATTTTCAGGACAGGAGTGGTGATGGGAGTGATAGGAGAAGAAGAAATTTTAAAACTAAGGAGAAGTAACTCACATTACCAAAAGAGTCTCGGTAACAGACTTTTAAAACCACATACATTTATTTATAGATTAAAATTATTGACAGAAAAACTTTCATCTAAAATCTTGGGAGTCACTACTGAGATTTAATATATATATATATATATATATATATATATATATATATATATTTCTACTATGAAAGTAAAAAATACATGATGACTTACACATTTTTAGGAACAAAATTACTGTAACAAAGCAACAGAATCTCTGAGTTGCAAACCTGGAGATGTACAGATTTGCAGATACATACTTGTAAACCCAAGTCATTCTCCAACTACACAAAAATATCTTCTGGATACTTTCACCCGAATAGTAACATAATCTAGACTTTATACTAATAATCCAATTCCCTAAAAAAACGTGCTAACAAATCTTCCCATGCTTTAGGTCAAACATACTGCTTAGAATAGTTAAATTCTTTAAACAATGATCACTTCAGAAAACATCCTTAGCAGAAGTACACAACAGCCGGTGGACATGCCTGGCACATAGTTCCCAAAGCAATACTGATTTGATGAATGAATAACAAAGGGATAAAGACAAAAAAAGGAGAAGGTAAAGTGAGAGCAGAGGAGCCTGGAAGCCCCAGCGGCTTGCGGACAGGGCTGCTGCTGCCTGCTGGGTTCTCCTCGGCAGGCTGCTGCAAGCCCAAAGAGCCCCACCTACGCCTCTGTGCTGCCGGACTCCCACAGCCACTGCTGCTAGTGGAGGGGTCCTGCCATCAAAAACTTCCTCTTTGAGGTCAGCACTGTCCAATTCTACAAAACAGGCATTTGACAGATATATTTCTGCAAAGACCACTGGAATAATTTTGTGATCTTCTCACCAATCAAGCAGGGAAGAAAGGTTGTCTATACGGTATAATAAAATGTCTGTAGGTTCGACATTAGAGAAAACAAAGGGTGAATGTGTCTGGGAGTGAGGGTAGTGGGGAAATGTAGGGTTGCATTATAAACTTATACTATTATGGTTACTTACGCCAAAATAAAGATTACCTTTGTTTTCAAATATATCAGAAAGTATCTAAAATGCACTCAGTGAAAATTACTACTTAAAAAAAAAAAGCAGCAGCAAATAACCCTCAAGGTGGGAATAGATAAAGGTAGGAGAACACCACTCTGAAAGTGGTAATAACGTAAGTCATGAAGAGTAAAAGTTTCAAGGTGTATGAAAATTATGAAAATTTCACCTACACAGACAAACGTAAAACAGCACGGCATGATGACGATACCACTCTTCTAATATAAAGGGCAGTTTGGAAAACTCAGCATTAGCACCAAAACATCAAATCTAATTATAATTAATCTATCATTCTATAAAACTTGCAAATCAGGCATAATATATTTAATTGGGGCCGGAAGCTAGTTAGCACTTCTGGGCAAGATAGGAAGCAAGCCTGAACTGTGTTGCTTAGGATAATTTTTGGAAAAATAGAAAGAGCAAGGGTCTTTGGTTACACACTGTAACTGTAGATTTTTGACATTTTAATTAGTGCCCAAACAGTTCATTTTTAATGGTTACTACCTTAAAGTTCAGTAATAAATTCAAATATCTATACCTAAAGTTGCTGGGTTCAAAAGTAAGACAATTCTTATTTAATTAAAATGTAAACCACTGGGAATAGTAATTTAAGGATTACACTTTTAGACTTGGGAAACTTAGGAATTTTAAATACTATTTAAGTACTGTATCCACCTGTAATTTTCAAATCTTAAAGTATTACTTTAAGTCTGCACAAAATTTGAACACGTTTTACTTGGCTCCTTTCCAAACCATAGCACTTACACTTTAGGGACCAAGGGAGGGTATAGTGTAAAGCACTTTAATTTCTTTAAGCAGAAAAATCTTTTACCTTGACCACATTTTCAATAGTATATATCCTTCCATACGTAAGAGTTCCTCAACTCATTTAAAAGGGAAAAAAACCTAAATTTTGAAACATTAAACAAATGAGCAAAATTTCGTCAAACTTTTAAAATGAAGCTAGACTTTATCCTCTTATATTTAATATCTTGAAATATCCAAACGAAAAGAACAAAAAGGGCATAAAAACACTGGAATTGAGGCTTCATATCTGGATTGTATGGCTCATATTCTAATCACTTTAGTAAACCAAAGACTAAACCTATAAAGTAAGATTCTCAAGTTAGTTTCAAATCACAAACCATAGGCTTTCTGAGCAATCAAAATAATTTAAGCAAGCAATAACCTAAAGTTCATTGCCCTGAAGATTCAGTGATAAGCCATTAAATGTGAATGGTTTAACATTTTCAAAATACTACCATGAATAACAACAAAGAGATGAGTACCCAGGAGAATTATATCATAATTCAGTGTATAGATTCTCTCTAGTTACCTACCTATACCTAGTTTCATTTAAAACAAAACATAAGGGGCGCCTGGGTGGCGCAGTCGGTTAAGCGTCCGACTTCAGCCAGGTCACGATCTCGCGGTCTGGGAGTTCGAGCCCCGCGTCAGGCTCTGGGCTGATGGCTCAGAGCCTGGAGCCTGTTTCCGATTCTGTGTCTCCCTCTCTCTCTGTCCCTCCCCCGTTCATGCTCTGTCTCTCTCTGTCCCAAAAATAAATAAACGTTGAAAAAAAAAATTTAAAAAAAATAAAACGAAACATACATGAAATGTTTTTATTAAATATTTAAAATTCATTAAATAGCACATTTAAACATTTATTATTTTAAACAGAGCTAAGTGCAGCATGGGTCCCAGATTTCTATAAACATGGCACGAAATTATCATCAGGAATCCTTTATGTATCAGAAGAGTCTAGATGTCAAAAACAGCTTCTATACCTGGATATAGAATCAGCAACAAAATTTGAAAAATATTGTCAAGCAACATAACTGTCACTGAACAATAAAGATGCCAAGCTGAATACCTACTAAATAATTTGTTCTTTATTTCTAGAGATGCTTGTGTTATTTACGAGGGCCCAGAAATGTCAATAATTAGAACAAATTCACAAGACATTAACTTCCTTAAAAATTACTTAAAATACAAGCAATACCCATCTACAAAATCAAGCTTCACCTCTCCTGTTAAGTCATCCCCCAAAAGGAATTAGTAGCTCATATCTGAGTGTTCCCATCACTTTTTGTCGTTCCTCACTCTAGACTCATCAATTCTGTTTCACAATTCTTTACATATTTCTCTCCCACTTAAAATCTTTCAAAGCAGTAACCAGGATTTCCTATCTTTGGATCTTTTCCACCAACCATTCAATGTAATTTGCTCAATAAATGCTGAAATGAATTACTAAGAACTAATTTTTTTCCTGAGATATTTGAAACATTTTATGATACCTCTTAATGATTTGAGGTCACAAAGTAAACATGCTCCTACTTCTCCAATAAGTTTCAAAACACCCTCCAAAACTGTCTGTATATATTTCCCAGATCTGCACCAAGGAAAGCTCCTTAGGAAAAATGCAGTAAAAGAAATAGGGTTTCTTAAAAAATGAATCTGTCGAACAGATCACAATGATCACTGATTATTCACACAGAGAGAAGATAATACAAAATAATAAATATCAGTCTTGTCACACAATGTCCCCATCTTATTTAAAAAAAAAAAAAAAAAAAAAGATGAAAGTTTTTTTCTACCCTGACTCAACTCTTCCCTGAACTCAAAAGCAATACAAGGCCAAAACAGTAATTATGGAGGACGTTTCAAGCAGTTTTGCCCTGGGTGTGGGCTGCAGGCAAACTAAGAAGAAAGAGAAGGAAGGTGAGAGTTCAGGAAGCAAGTGATTAAACAGAGATTTTCTCCAATGCAAACTATGGTTTAGTTATGTGGAAAGTGTTGCAAATAATGTAGTTAGACAAAACCTACTCTCTCTGAACCCAGTGGTACAAAAATATTACCTATGCAGTGAAAAATTATTCCCAATGCGTTTTACTGTAATTACATTTTTGCCAATTCCTATTTAGCCTTTGAAAAGTCTGTTTAATACTCTACACCACTGCTTTTCTTTTGGAGGCTAATGATAACAAAATAATTATGTGTAACAGTCTAAAGCAATATTTCTTGCTCTAACACCAAACATGAGTAATAAAAAATAATTTTCAAGTACCTGAAAATGAACAAAAAAGCCATAAGCTATCTGTGTGTATATAATATCACGTCAATGTGTGGAATTACTTCAGAAATTATGCAAGCTGCACATGTTCATACTATCTGAGTAAATTAGGCATCATTTCATTCCCCTAACTGCATTTTAGTAGTACAACACAGTCTTCATGCTTCGCTTTTGAAAGAAACTTATTTGAAGTCCAAGGATCATCCTTTGGACTTAAAGAGAGCAAAATAAAAAATTTGTCCACTCCAAATATGAAAATTATGGATTTGGCTCTGAAGCAGAAAAAAAGTAAGCTTCTTATATCACCTGCAATATTAAACTGATTTAGTCGGCTAAAAAACAAGACAGTGAGTTATTGGATCTGTGTTTAATTCAGTGCACTTTATAACATATTTAAGGAATTCGGTTGTATAAAACAGTATCTGAATCTTATCAGATGAAAATATTTTTCCCTTTTAGCAAGCCTCGGGTTGCATGTCTAAGAAAACAAATTAGTCTCCAGTTCTCCTAAGCTTGATAATAGTGCCCCCTAATGGGAATTTTAATATGAGCCTTTCCACTCAATTTTTAAAAAGCTTATGTTCTCTGGTGAGAGTGAGTTACCTCACTTTTAACTAGAAAATTAATCCTGTAATATAAAAGTATATCAAGATTTAAGCCACTTAAAGGAAAAGTTATCACATGTGAAAAAAAAGGTGAATTCATGGAAAGAAACAAAAAAGAAAAACTTCATGCCACAAGTTTTCTTGGTTTTGAATCATGCTACTGTAACATAATCCAAGGTGGCATTAATCTCATAAAGAAATTATCCTTCAGCTATGTTTCTAGTACTCAATAAGTGAGCAATTAATATGTGCTAAAAGATAGTACACAGTCAGGAAAAAACTAATTCAGAACTAAAGTCACTCAGCGTCACACAGATCTCTACAGAGCTGAGGTTCCCACCCAAGTTTTCTGGCCTCATACCATTCATTACCTTTCCGTAATACCGGCATACCCTGCTTTTGGAAGTTCACAGTTCCAGACAGTACACCACTTCACTTTTACAAAAGACTGAATGAAAGAAATCCAAAGACAGTTTCCACTTTTAAATGGCGAAAAGTGAAAACAACTTTCAGTATTTGTTTCGCAGTGAACTGTTAGAGGCAGCATACAAGGCAAGCAGTGAGAGTGGCCCCGCCAATCCTCCCCAAGCACCAAGTCGCCATGGCTTAGAACTGTGTGAGCATCTGTGCTTCATCTTCATTTATTCTGTGTATCCATTAGCAAGGATACAGATCAGAAAAGCCTTTTCTGATACAGGTATCAGAAAAGCCTAAGAGAGGTTATTTTTGGGGTCTGGGAATGCTCAAAATTTTTTCCATCTAAATTAATGGTAACTGCTTCTTCGTTTTGTGACAAAGGTTTCACAGAAACACTCCACTTTCGCGGAAACCTGTACCTGATTCACAAGTCTACAACCGTGAACTGAATGTCTTTCTTCCCAGTATCTATACACAGTTCCCCTAAACACCAAGAGCTCGGTATGGCGGGGGGAGTACTCTGCGTTAAAATAAAGGAAACACTACATTTTCTGGTACTTTCCAGATGCACAAACAAATACCTAATAATATCAACGTTTGTTTGTTTGTTTGTTTAATTTTTTTAACGTTTATTTATTTTTTGAGAGACAGAGCATGAGCTGGGAAGGGGACAGAGACAGGTGGGGAGTCATAGATTCCAAAGCAGGCTCCAGGCTCCGAGCTGTCAGCACAGAACCCGACAAGGGGCTTGAACCCATGAACCATGAGATCATGACCTGAGCTGAAGTCAGCCACCTAACCAACTGAGCCACCCAGGCACCCCATCAACGTTTTTATTACAGTGCTCATAATACATTCTAGACTTAAGAGTCAATGTTAAGAGCAGTATCTAGAAGGAATAAGCAACAAAAAAAAGTCATCTATTTATGATGGAAAGAGAGTACTATTTACTACCTTATTCTTTAACCTTATGACAGAAAAAAATAACAAAAAAAGTATGTGTGTATATGTATGTGTGTATATATGTATACATATACATATGTATGAATATATGCGACTATATATTCATATATGATGCACGTGTGTGTATATGTACATATATACACACATATATGAATGAATATATATTCGTGTGTGTGTGTGTGTGTGTGTGTGTGTATGAAGGAAGTGGTCAGACTTTCTTAAGGGGCCAAACAGTTTAAAAAAAAATTCAGGTTTGGTGCCCATATGGTCTCTGTCACAACTACCCAACTATGCCACTGTAGCAGGAACACAACCACAGAAGAAAATACATAAATGAATGGGCATGGCAGTGTTCCAATAAAACTTTACATGCAAAAGCAGGCCCACAGATTGTAGCTTGCCAGCCCCTAATTTAAAACATTTCACATTAGACCACAGATTAAAACTCTCCACTTTACATAAGGCACCAAATAAAAACACAGAAACAAACAAACACCTAAGCAACTCAAAATATGTAACCATTAAAATTATGAAATATTTTGTGAGTACTTTACTTCCAAAGGGTGAAGGGCAGAAGAAAAGATCTTTCCCTAGATATTAGTTTTAGTAGGCAAAAAATAACAACAACAGAAGCAAAACAATGGATGTTTAGAAAGATTTAAAGATTTAAAATAATACTCAGGACAATTCTATTCCAAGACACATCCATAAAATGAAAAAACTTAGCTTGTATCTAGGTATGATAAAAATCTAATGGTGACTACATACTAATGCCTATTCAGATAATTAAATGAATTATGTGAGAGAACCTAAAATTCAAGACTGCCTATACAAGGCTAGGCAGAAATATAAAGTATTATCTTAAGACTTTTCATACATATAAGAAAAATGGGAAATCCTACCAGCTTCTAAAGATAAATCAAGAAAAACAAATTTAATTGTTTTATCCAAAAAGCAGATTTCAGACATAAAGTAATGATGCTCCCCACTCTACACCCTTTTAATCACTGGCTTCCACTTCACTAAGTGTCCAAAAGCAACAACATACAGCAGGAAAATCATGAGACTTGGAACCAGACAGCCAAAGATTTCAATCCCTATTCTATAAATTCCCAGTTAAATGATTTTGGACAAGTTCTTTGTCTTACTGAGCATCAGTTTCTTAATTTAGAAAATGAGACTGATAAAACCTTCAAATGTGCAGAGTAACAACTAATTACAGGCAATGTACATACAGTACACAGCACACAATTCCCAACAAATTTTTTATTATTTGACGCTAAATTGAAATTTCTTATCTCCAGGTTGTTAACATAACTTTTAATGAGCTTCTTAAAGTACATGTTAATGAAATAGCATATTGGTCAATTACCTGAAAGCCCATAAGAGAAGTCAGCATCCAATGATCAAGATCTAAAATTAATATTTTGCTTTGTTCATCTACCATAATTGCACTGATTATTCCTTGCACATAAAACTGAGAATTTTATAAGACAAAATAAATTACCTGCGAAAACTATGTGACAGTATAAACTCTACAGGAATGGATTCTATTCCCAATTGTGCCACTAACACAGTAACTTGAGTATGTCACTTCAAGTGAACCTCTCAGACTCCTCACTTGCAAACCAAAAAAACTATGTTAACAATCCTTTTGTCTTCTCCCCTGGTCTTCCAGCTCTAAAAGAGTTATTACTGTAGGAGAGCCTGGGTGACTCAGTTAGTTAAACATCCAACTCTTGATCTTAATTCAGGCCATGATCTCATGGTTCATGGGTTCAAACCCCAAATTGGGCTCCATAATGACAACTCAGAGTCTGCCTGGGATTCTCTCCCTCCTCTCTCTCTGCCCCTCCCTGGAGCTTGCATGCACGTGCATTCTCTCTCTCTCTCTCTAAATAAATAAACATAATTAAAAATAAAAAAATAAAAAGTTATGACTGCAATGTAATTAAGCACCCTCCAGATATGCTGGTAAAGAGAGGAACTGAGATATCTACTACTGCAGAGAATCTCCAACCGTAATCCAGTATTTTATAGTAGTTCAGATGACGGGGCACCTGGGTGGCGCAGTCGGTTAAGCGTCCGACTTCAGCCAGGTCACGATCTCGCGGTCCGTGAGTTCGAGCCCCGCGTCGGGCTCTGGGCTGATGGCTCGGAGCCTGGAGCCTGTTTCCGATTCTGTGTCTCCCTCTCTCTCTGCCCCTCCCCCGTTCATGCTCTGTCTCTCTCTGTCCCAAAAATAAATAAACGTTGAAAAAAAAAAAATTTTATAGTAGTTCAGATGAAACAAGGAAAGCTCAGTCAGCTTTAAAAAAAAAAAAAAAAAGACACATACTGCACAAATACTCAAGTGCCTAGAATAAAATAGCCTTGGTTGGTTTCTAAAGGTATTACTTTAATGAAAAAAAGGATTTTTGTCGACCAAATTGCAATATCAAGGTACTAACCTTAGCAAGGTTATATTTGGTGTCTATTAATATCTTCAAGGTACCATGAGTATATGAAATGTTACATAACATTTTATCCAAGTGAAAAGTCATCAGTTTAAAGTTACATAGAAAAAAATGACAAAAAAGGAAATATTTTAAAAATTTTACAACAGCATCAAAATGAATAAAAACAATTGGGAATAACTTGTACACTGATAACTATAAAACAGTTGGAAGAAAGTTAAGACAATACAAATAAATGGAAAGGCATTTATTCATAGCTAGGAAGATTTAATATTGTTAAAATGTACTACTCAAACTGACCTACAGATTCAATGTAATCCCTACCAAAATCCCAATGGTATTTTTACGGAAATAGGAAAAAAAAAATACTAAAATTCATATGAAATTTCAAAGGACCTTAAATAGCCAAAATCTTGAGAAAGAAAAACAAAGCTGGATGCCTCACACATCTTGATTTCGAAACATATTACAAAACAACAGTAATCAAAGCAGAATGGTACTAGCATAAAATTCCTAGAAGACAATATAAGGAAGGAGCTTCCTAACATTGGTCTTGACAATAATCTCTTGGATGTTATACCAAAAGTACCAGCAACAAAAGCAAAAACAGACAATATGGATTACATCAAACTAAAAAGCTTCAGCAAAGGAAACAAATCAATAGAGTGAAAAAGTAAAAAGTAACCTATGGAATGGAAGAAAATGTCTGCAAATCATACATATGATAAGGGGTTAATATCCAGAATATACAAAGAACTTCTCCAACTGAACAACAATCCTTAAAAATGGACAACATACCTTAATAGACATTTCTTCAAAGAATACATACAGACAATAAGCATATAAAAGATACTCAACATTGCTATAAGGGAAATGAAAATCAAAACCACAATATCACCTCACATCTGTTAGTACAGTTGCTATCACCATCAAAAAAATAAATAACTAGAAAATAACAAATGTTGGTGAGAATGTGAAGACGTTGCAACCCCTGCAAACTATTGGTGGAGAATGTAAACTGGTGTCACCACTTAAAAGGCAGTATGGAAGTTCCTCAAAAAATTAAATATAGAATTAATATATGATCCACCAAATCCCACTTCTGGGAATATATCCAAGAGAACTGAAAACAAGACCCTGAAGAGATAGCTGAGCATTATTCAAAACAGTCAAGACGCAGAAACAATCTATTTATCAACAGTTGAATGGATAAGGAAAAAGTGGCATTACATACAATAGAATATTACTCAGCCTTAAAAAATGATATCCTGTCATATGCTATAACATGCACGAACCTGGAGAACATTAAGTTATGTGAGATAAATCAGTCTCAAAAAAGCCAAAAGCCAAATACTGCTAATTTCACTTATATGAGATATAAAGAAGTCAAACTCTCAGAAACAGAAAGCAGAAGGATGGTTGCCAGAGGCTGGCAAAGGGGAAAAGTGCAACTGGTCAACGAATATAGAGTTTTAGTTTTTCCAAGACGAAAAAGTACTACAGATCTGTTCCATGACACCTGCACACAGTTAACACTCTATATACTCAAAATGGTAAATTTTGCTACTTGTTCTTATCATAATAAAAAAAAGTTATGTAGAAAATGATCCCTGAGTGTTGAGACAAGTGAGAAATTACTTTCAACTAGATTTTTTTTTAATCTTTCAGGTTATTGACCTTGGCCTTTGGTGTAAGTTTTATCTACTACTGGCTTTTGCTAACAAAGCTATTATACCTGTAGCACCAAAAAAACCCCAAAAACCTCCTGAAATGCTTAAGGAGTATCTTCTTTCTGAAATATATAGCTAAGTTCATCTTCTCAAACATTAAATCAAAATACTACAGAAGAAAATGGATACTGGACACATAATGATGATCCTTGCCCTTCACGATGTAAGTTACTTGCAAGCTGATTTCATAATGGGAAAGTTTAACAACAACACAGTTTCTACCCAAATTACTAAAATCAGAATCTCAAATTATAAACAAGGCCAAACTAATGAATCTTTTGATATAAATCCTCATTTCAAAGAATTTGCATAATCTGTTAATGTTTATTTATTTTTGAGTGAGAAAAAGCATGAGTGGGGGACGGGCAGAGGGAGAGGGAGACACAGAATCTGAAGCAGGCTCCAGGCTCTGAGCTGTCAGCACAGAGACCAATTCGGGGCTCGAACCATGAGATCATGACCTGAGCAGAAGTTGAATGCTTAACCAACTGAGCTACCCAGGTGCCCCAAATTTGCCTAATTTTTTCAAGAAACTCTGAAATCAAGCGAACTAGACTGGCCTGATAGACTTGCAGTAAGAGATAATGAAAGGTTATGCTGAGAAATGTGTTAAAAATCATTTGTGTGCACTGCAAAGATTTTTGAAATGAGTACCCTTACCTTCATCAAAATCAGCATCATCTTCTGTGTGTTGAGGGAAAGGAAAGCAGTTGGTAATTTCAAGACGATCTTCTACAACCAAGCCCAAAAGCACTCCCTGAACCACTTCAGTTCCTTGTCCTTCTTCTTGATAATGTTTGATTATTTTTAATACCACCTAAAAGAAAATACAGAAGTGAGCTGAAAAATCATCCTTACAGGGGCGCCTGGGTGGCTTAGTCGGTTAAGCATCCGACTTCGGCTCAGGTCATGATCTCACGGTCCGTGAGTTCTAACCCCGCATCGGGCTCGGTGCTGCTAGCTCAGAGCCTGGAGCCTGCTTCAGACTCTGTGTCTCCCTCTCTCTGCCCCTCCCCTGTTCATGCTCTGTCTCTCTCTGTCTCAAAAATTAAAAAACATTAAAAAACTTTTTTCAAAAATCATCCTTACAGTTTTTATTTCCTTTATTTCAAGGGGAAAAAAATGAACCATACAAGTAGGTTTGCAAAAAACACAGAATTATATAATAGAACCAATTTTCTTACAAATCAATTCTTACTCTGACACAAATAATAAGCTCACATAATCTAAACGTACACCTGAAACTCCTGGAGTCTGAAGACATGTCCAAAATGTCCATTTTTGACTTCAGGTCATCGCTCCGAAAGGTCTGGAATCCAGGAGCAGCTTCAAACAGTATCACCTCAATTCAAGGTCATTATAGAGGAAGTGATCCTATTAACTTTTGTTAACAGGAAGATAATTTCCTGACACAGATGATAAAACCATCAATAACATAGAGATGAAGTCCTCAATTACCTGAAAACCTGAAAGCAGGCCACTCCCTTGACAATTTCTTAAATTCTCAAGATGGTTCCTGAACAAAACATCTCATTAAGTCAAGGGAAGCAACAATGGGAACATGTATCCAAGAAGGATCTGTTTGGTAACAGAAAAATCAAAGAGAACCCAGACTCCAGCACTACCTAATTTTCCTCAACCAGAAGGATATACCAAATAGCCTCTAATAGAATACTGGCTCTTGCATTACTCTCTCCTTTAACATTTCCATAAAGATAAAGAGGTAACAATGCAAGGTTAGACAGGCAATTAATTTAAAGGTTCACAGTATCAGTAATCATTAATAATAACTCTTAGAAAGTAATTCCCACAATTATGTTAGGAGAAAGGACTATAATCATTTTACAAATAAGAATACAAAAATAGAAATAGCTAAAGGTCACACATCCAGGAAGTGGAAGAGCCAAGATTTAAACCAAGTCAAACTCCAAAGCTGTGTATTTTAACTTTAATCACAAGGAGACTTATGTTCATAGCAATAATTCAGTAATTAAAACAATGGATTAGTCATAGACTTTGTGATGAACAGACCCCATAAAGGTACCATATCAACAAGATCCAGACCTCTTAAGGATCGCAAGCAGGAGGGAGAAGAGGTTTTTCTTATTATTATTATTTTTTTTTACATTTATTCATTTTTGAGAGATAGAGACAGAGCACAAGTGGAGGAGGGGCACAGAGAGAGGGAGACACAGAATCCGAAGCAGGCTCCAGGCTCTGAGCTGTCAGCACAGAGCCCAACGTGGGGCTCGAACTCACAAACCGTGAGATCATGACCTGAGCCGAAGTCAGATGCTCAACCGAATGAGCCACCCAGGCGCCCTAGGAGCGAAAAGAATTTAATGTGGAAGAACCTCAACTGATTAAGACCTTCAAGAGTATGAAATGAAGAAAGTGCACAATTTTACACATTCTTTTAGAAAAGACCTCTCTACTTAAAAGGCACAAAATGAGCTTTGAGAGTCGTGCAGGTATGGGTAGGAGTTCCAGCTCCAACACTTACTGGCTGTCATGTTGCAAAAGCTATTTATTCTTCCTAAGTCTTTGATTTCTAATTTGCAACATGGAGCTGTCCAAAGCAATACTGACACCATTAAAAATGAGATAATGTATAGTAAATACTTCACACAGGGTCTGACATGTAATAAATGATCAATATTATTGATTTTTGTCAAAAAAAAAAAAAAAAAAAAAAAGCAGAACTATGGGGCTCCTGGGTGGCTCAGCTGGTTAAGCATCTGACTTCGGCTCAGGTCATGACCTCATGGTTCCTAGGTTCGAGCCCCAGCTGTACTGACAGCTCAGAGGCTGAAGCTGATTCTATGTGTGTGTGTGTCTCTCTCTGCCCCTCCCCTGCTCATGTGCGTGCTCTCTCTCTCTCAAAACTAAACATTAAAAATAAAAAATAAAAAAAAAAAAAGGAGAACTATTTAACTCCTATTCAACTTACCTCTTGGCTACAATTATTGTCACACTTAAAAAAGAAACACAGATGACCAAGAAGGGATAAAGAGAACTAATAAAAAGTTATTATAAACACACCTACCAACTTGTCTAGGTTGCCTAGGTTGTAGACACTTAATCCTATTAATGAGATCGCTGAATCACTGTTGAAATCAAAGTAAATGAGAGATGCTAGAAGACTGCAAAGCTTAATGTAGATGTTTGGACAAACTCCAGAGCTGATTCCTAAACAGCTGGTGCTCGTGTGTGTGCAAAAAGGAGTGTTGCTGACAAGTACCCAGCAGTTTCACAAAGAAGCCAAGCCAAAACAACCTTATTTCCTTTTACAAATAAAACTGGGATGTGAAAAAATTATTATTATAATTGAAAATGAGTTATCACAGTTAAAAAATAACTTATACTGTAACACTGACTTAACGCTAATAATAATGAACTATAAAGGGATGGGGGGTAGGAGGGCAATGTAACCAAACAGCACAGCAGCTTGATATGCCTGGCCAAAGAGTCAATGCAACTTCATACAGCATCAACAGAAGCACAGTGCTCCAACTAAGAGAAACTATCATCTCTTTTCAGCATCACTGACCTATTCTATTCACTTCTCTATATGATCAGAGAGAAAATTTACAGTAATAGTATCCAACTGAGAGAAAGGAGAAGCACATGGTTTAACTACCTGCTAAAGATGATCAACATAAGTAAGTGTACACAGGAAGGGGTATTCTAAGAGAGAAAGCTTAAAACCCTGTGATGAGAACTACTTCAATAAATTCAAATCTCTCTCCACAGCAGGGACAATCACAAAGAGCACTTTCTAAACAGTGAGGCACTAGAGGATGTGTCTTAGTTTGAAAGGCAAAATAAGGGCCACAGATGACAGTATCAGGAAACAAGACTTAAATTTTAAGGGTGAATTCTCTCTAACATTTAAGGTTATCCAAAATGAAAAGACTTAAGGAAAGGCTTGGTGATCACTAAAGTAATTTCCAACTCTAGTATCTGTCATCTTGCCACTGTAATATAATCTCCTAAAAGAGAGCATTCAAAAATTAAAAAAAAAAAAAATTTTATCAAAACTAAGCTAACTCATTTTCCACTTTGACATTTTTTGCTCTTATTTCCTATACACATGCTAAAATCTCAATTCTTTAGTTCAAAAAATAATGTAATGGACTTGCAATTCAAACTTGAGAGGAGATGTCAAAAGGAAATCCCTGATCAGAAGCAGCAAATTCATACAAATTTACATACAAGCTTTTGATATTCTACAGAAATAACAAGAATTTACTGTTTAAATAAAAATGTTGCATAGATTTTTGGTATTTACAACACAAAAATCCATGTTCTGCTCATGGTCTCCCCTCTTAAATATTCTCATAAAAATGAAGAGACGTTTTATTCGCCCATCTTCAACATCCAAACAGGTACTGGCACATAAAAGATAACTCAAAAAGATCTGCTGAAGGACTGAATGCTGAACATTTATCAATCACTTCTATCAAACACTCCAGTCAGTGTCTTACATGCAATGACTCGATCCCTAAAAGTACTCTATGAAGTCAGTAATATTTCTTCATTTATTTGACAGATGAGGAAACAGATATTCTGACACAAAATTATTAAATCAGGGAGAGGAGATAGGATTTCGAATTTCAAGGTACTTTTAATTACTTCATAATAAGTGAGTAACTTTGTAGTAACGAGGCTGAAACAGACAGAATGCAGGGGCAACAGCCTTGAGGAAGCCCCTTGAGGAACCCCCTTGCAGAAGCAGAGTTTTGTGCAAGAAGTAGAAAAGTTCAGTGTCAGGTTACAGGGTCAGGCAGCAAAAAGACTCTAAAAGAATGGTGTTAGAGGTCAAATGTTTTGTGCCCTGATCACTAGAAGTAGCATCAACAGGAAACCGCCATTAGTTGCTAGAATGCAATACAGCTTCTAATCTTTAGCAGCACTATTCTCACAAGCCACAAGATGGGAATGTTCTACCACAAAAGTCCTGTTTCAGTCAAGCTCATCCCCCTTTCACTTCCTTGCACTCCAACCAAACCATATGCCTCTGTCCCTAAAACAGTGCTGGTATATTTTTAATTAACCCTGTTTGTCATGCTTCCTCTTACTTTTAAAAACAGATACATGAAAGCTTAATATTCTCCAAAACAAAAACATACTCCTATATTTTGTTTATTAAGTGTTCACAAATGACCCCACATACTCAAGAGCTCTATTATCACTTGTTCTTAGCTTACCAAAATGGCCCGTGAGGTTTTTTTTTTTTTTAAATAAATGAAGAGAAGTCTTCACCCTGGCTACATATTAGAGCCGTCAGTATTAAACACAGAACAAAACAAAAAAAAAACAAAAACAAAAACCACCACAGACACAAAAAGCTGATGCCTGAATCCAGCCTCTGAGTTAACTGATCTGGGCTGAGATTCATATATTGATTTGTGGGGATTTTGTTTCTTTATGGTTTTGTTTTAGATTCTCCAGGTGATTCTAACATCCTACTTCATTCTAACTTTTAATGTGGAAGTATGGGCCAGGCTTCCTCTTTTTAGTTCCTCAGAAGACTGAAATGCACACAACTGGTTAAAACAAAGTTTCCTTTCCTGTTTTAAGACTCCCTGTGTTGATAAACAGTGAGAATACTGAGAAACACAGACCCAAAAGTGAACATTTTATTTATAAAAGCAGAAATATAAAATATAAATATATTTTATAAATACATATATATTTATACATATAAATCATAAATTATATAAATATATAAATTATATAAATTATAAATACAAATATAAAAAGGAGAAATATCCTCCCAATAAGAGGAACTCAAGCCCTACTTGGAAGAATCTCTACAGCACAGAGATGAGAAGGAAGGAAGGTAATGCCAACAATCCATGCAAGAAGTATCAAGTGTTCTCTAAGACCTATGCCCCATACTTAAAACTGCATATGAACTGGGACGCCTGGGTGGCTCAGTTGGTTAAGAGTCTGACTCTAGGTTTCAGCTCAGGTCATGATCTGGAGGTTTGTGGGTTCGGGCCCCACACAGGGCTCTGTCGCCTGCAGCGGAGCCTGCTTGGGATTCTCTCTCGCTCTCTCTCTGCCCCTCCCTCACTCATACAGTCTCCATCTCTCTCAAAATAAATAAACTAACTTAAAAAAAAAAGCAAACGAAAAACAAAAACCCTGCTTATGGGCTATTGTTGACCAGGTTTGTTTATCCTATAAATTCATGGGTAAATAAAAATTTTCCTACAAATTAAGTCTAAAGGATGGAAACATATTGGCCAGTAGAATTACCAAATTCTTCTACACCCCCAAACTTTGCCATACTCTGGGTCTAAGTGTTTAATAACCTACTTGATTTGCCCTGCGAAGTAAGTACTGGTCTCTGAATATGACAACTCTCCCTAGAATGGGTCTCCCAGCTTTCTGAGGTTTGCACATTCTCAAGCTGGGTGGATCTTAGAAAGGAATCTCAACTTGCAAGATAGTAAACAGATGTCTCGTCTGCTGAAATTACCCTAGAGGAAACATTTTTTCTACTATTGTTTATTATTCAGTGAAGATAATTTGAAAGAGCAAAGTAAACTACTTCATCATCTCTAATGAACACAATACTAACTTTTAAAGTGTCTAGCTTTCGGGGCGCCTGGGTGGCGCAGTCGGTTAAGCGTCCGACTTCAGCCAGGTCACGATCTCGCGGTCCGTGAGTTCGAGCCCCGCGTCAGGCTCTGGGCTGATGGCTCGGAGCCTGGAGCCTGTTTCCGATTCTGTGTCTCCCTCTCTCTCTGCCCCTCCCCCGTTCATGCTCTCTCTCTGTCCCAAAAATAAATAAACGTTGAAAAAAAAAAAAATTTAAAGTGTCTAGCTTTCTAAAAAAATAAAAACCTAACTCTGCCCAAAATGTTATACACAACAAAGTATTCTCAATATTATAGGATAAAATATGAACAATCTAAAATATGCAAATAAATTAATTATACCAGAAGCCCACAAACCTAAAATCTGAGTAATAAGTATGATGGATAAAATCTTCCATCCTCCCTGAAAAGAAACATTTAGCACAATCTCTAAGACCCATCAAAATCTTACCAAACTCAATTTCATACCAGGGAACAATTTAAATCTGACCAAAATAAAGATTATGCTGTCTGATGAATTAGAGTAATTTTCTATCAAATATGATATCTGCAAAGACCAGTTACTACAGACAGATTTGGAAGCTGTGCACAGAATTACCAGAATTGTTATTTTGGGCTTCTTTCATTCACTCATTTATCCATTCACCTAGGTATGTGCTGAATGACTTCTACAGGCCAGTTACCTCTGACAGGCCAACTGGGAAAATGAAACTAAAATCAAACACATAAAAAAGTATTTACTTTGATAGGGTTTATATTTTGGAATAGCAAATCTCAAAAGTTTTTAATCCTAAAGTTCCTTTTAACACTCTTAGAAATTACTGAGGACCCGAAAGAATTTTTACGTTGATATTTACATATTAGAAATTCAAAATGAAAAATGTTCAAAATAATTTATTCACTTAAAAACAATAACGGGGCGCCTGGGTGGCTCAGTCAGTTGAGCGACCAACTTCGGCTCAAGTCATGATCTCATAGCTCATGAGTTCCGAGCCCCACATCAGGCTGTGCTGACAGCTCAGAGCCTGTAGCCTGCTCCGGATTCTGTGTCTCCCTCTCTCTCTGCCCCTTCCCCACTCATGCTCTGTCTCTGTCTCAGAAATAAATAAACATTAAAAAATTTTTAGAAAATAATAATAAATAAAAACAACAATAACAAATGTATTACATGCTATTACAGAATACATTTGTTAGAAAAATAACTTTTCCAAAATAAAAGCAATCGGGATATAAAAAATGACAGTTTCACATTTCTGTGTAACATTCACATTTTCAAAAAGAAATTTTAATCAGGATAGAAGAACAACATTGTTTCACATTTCTTGTGAATCCTATTAATGTCTAGTTTAATAAAAGACAACAAGATTCTCATATCTGCTTCTGCATTCAATCTTTTAATATCACACATCATGTAGCATCCAGAAACTTCCATTAAACACTCATTCAAGAGTGAGAGTAAAAATGACAAATAATGTTTAAATATTACTATGAAAATAGTTTAGACTTCAGAGGCCCTCTATATAAAAGTGTAGGGGCTTCCCCCACTTTAAGAACCAGAACAACCATTAAGGTGAATGTGATTACAGATTGTGAATTGCACTCTGAAGAAAATAAAAAGGAGAGTAAAAGGTAGGTAACCTTAAAGAGCATGGTCCAGGACAGGCCTCTCTGAGATGACACCTGAGCAGAGAAAACTGAAGAACAAGCAAGTGAGCTTGGGTGAAGCCAATATTTGCGAGCTATGGATTTTAAATAATAGTTTAAACAGAAATGCTAATATTTACTTTTCATGAAGCACACAAGTCATACTTCAGCAGAACAAAAAGGCCCAGAGATGGATGAACACTAGCACTGTAGTAGCACGCTTGCGTGTTTTTACCAAAAGCACTGGCATATAAATAATAAACCCAAACAGCTATGTCTTAAGATACCATTACATACTTCAAGATGAGCAATTTCAATTAATTTTTGTTAATTATAAAACAATATATTAACAAAATCCTTTCAAGAAATATTACCAAGACTTTAATCAGCAATATTTATAATACCAGTGTCAGAGGTGATCTTTACCTGGTAAAATTATTGTCTATGAAGCTACCACACAAAATTCCTCTGTCAAAGGTAGCAACTCTAAGAAAGTTCAGGGTCAAAAAGTAAACTACTTAAGAACTATATCTGGAACTGTTAGGCCTTGCAATATGCCAATTTGAAGAACCTGAATATGCCAATTTGAGTACATGAAAGATATGTAGAAATGTTAAATATGCTATATTTCTAAAAAAGTGTAAATAACCAACCAAGTGAGACAAAGAAATCAACAACCAGAGCATTAACCTGTGAGTTAACACAGGAGTGCCCAAAGGTGCATCAGACCTAGGTCTAATACCCAAGAGCTAGGAGCTGAATTGCAATCCAACCTCTGTCCTGGATCGTAAGATGGTGTCCTGAACTTCCAAGTCAGGAAAGTGGAAACCAAGACCTTTCCAAACAGTTATAGCTCCATGACAAAGTACTGGTGGAAAGGTAGAAAACAGTAACTGCAGTTATCTTATAGTTAAATATAAACTTACTACTTGCTACATAACCCAAATTCCTATTCCTAGGAATTCAAGAGAAATAAAAACACATCCACACAAAGATATGTCCACAACTGTTCATAACAGCATTACTCATAACAGCTAAAAACTGAAAGCAACCCAAAAGCCCACCAAACTTAGATAAACAAATTCCAATATATCCATTCTATGTACTACTACTCAGCAAAACAAAACAGCAAAAGATCAGTACAATACAGAGGAATCTCAAAAACATTATATGAAATGAAAGAAGTCAAACAAAATGCTATGTACTGTAAGATTCATTTTTATGGAATTCTGGAAAAGGCAAAACAAAACCCCTAGGTAGTTAATCGCCTGAGGCCAAGGTGAAGGGAAGGATACTGACTGCCAAAGGACACACTCTTTAGGGTGAAGTAACTATTTCACACCTTGATGTGGTGGGGACTATGTAGTTGTTTACAGCTACAAAAGTTCATCACACTATACACCTAAAATAAGTGGATTTTATTCTGCATAAATAATACCTTAACTTTAGAAACCTGTACACATTTGTAAAAGTCTGATGAAGAAACAATTCATATGACCCACTACTAATTTTTTCTCAATTTAGAGTTCAAAGATCCCCTGAAATGCTTATAAGGAGCTAGGTTAAAAACCACTGCTATATCCCTGCATTATGTATAAGTTTTATATAACTATATATAAACTCAAGTTTATAACAACTCATGTTTACAATAAGCCCAGGCAATCAAGAATTAAACTGTACTGTTTTAGAAGCCAAAAAAGTATAATATTTAAAATTTTCCCACTATTTTAAAATATTTTGAAATTTAATGAGATTAATTAGGTATTTAAGAGATATTTTCTACATATTTAAGGCATTTTCCTGGAAGGAAGGTCTGTGGCATTCATCATACTCCCAAAGATGCCCATGACACACAAAGAGTTAGAGTTTTCAAAATTAATTAAAAAGGTATTATATACATGCAGTTATGCTTTTATGTTTGCATCAACAAGAATGGTGTGGAAGGACGTATCTTTTCTTATGAATTTCTGTTACTGCTTACTTACTTATAATAAGCATGCATTTGTTTTCAATTCAAAAAACATCAAATAAAGAAAAAGTTAACAGAAAAGACTTTAAAATCCAGCAGTCACTGCAATTTACTACATGAAGTCTCACCAAAGAAACCTAATTTCTTTTTGACAGTGCTACTGAGTTGACACAATATGGACACATCTTGATTTAAGTATATTTTTTTAGGTATGTTAAAAAGGGAGGGAGTTGGGCTGAATAAGTGGCTTTGAAAGAAGATGAAAAAATACACACTATAAAGCCTGAGCACCTGCTGACTTTAAATTCTAATCTCTTGCTGATATGGTTACACTTCAACTCTATTCACAGATGCCATTGCACTCACATACACAAATGACTGGACAATATGCATATACACACACCATCAAAGTGAAAGAAGTAACTTCTGGATATACAGACTGGTTTTCAACAAGCAGATCTGTTTAAGAGAAACCTAATGTAAACCAATTACAAATCAGCAAACTATCAATTCAAACTTTGAGCAAATAGCAATAAAGCTTCACCAAGAAAAGCAGCATGTTTCCCACTGTCCCTGGAGTAGACATCAAAAGGATCTGTTTAAAGTTCAGCTAGAATTAGGGACATAAGGAGTTTTAAATTGTTAGAACTATACCATCATGTTTAACCTTCCTTTATAAAGTTAAGTTCATAAGGAATGTTCACAGGCTGCAAACTCTATTATGTGTACCTAGAATAAGAAAACACTAAATCCACTAGTTCATCTTTTAAACAGCTAGTGGTATTTAATAATCACAGTAGTATTTTAGCTACAGTACTATTAAATAAATTAGACTCTGGTTATAGGAAGATGCTATTAGCTAAATAAAATAGGTATGCAAATCGTTTGTAACAGGGCTTCTCAGGCAATTGGTGGTGAAGAACTCATCTTCCTCCAGTCCCTCACAGACCAATACTGTAGTAAAAAAATAAAACTTGTAAGGAAAGTGACATTTTATCAACGTTTATTTATTTTTGGGACAGAGAGAGACAGAGCATGAACGGGGGAGGGGCAGAGAGAGAGGGAGACACAGAATCGGAAACAGGCTCCAGGCTCTGAGCAATCAGCCCAGAGCCTGACGCGGGGCTCGAACTCGTGGGGCTCGAACTCACGGACCGCGAGATTGTGACCTGGCTGAAGTCGGACGCTTAACCGACTGCGCCACCCAGGCGCCCCGGAAAGTGACATTTTAAACAAAGCCACAGAAAATACAAGCCCAAGGATCATACTCTGGCTATCACAGCAACATCATGCTGCGATACAAGTTTCGAAACAATCCCAATCCTGTGCTTATCTCACACAAACCACAAACAGTTCACAAACCATACTCTTACTTTAGGTAGCACTGGGTTTACAGAGGAGGTAACATTAGGAAGATAGACCATTTCCTCCTAACTCCAGAAGCTGGAAATTCAGACTTTATAACCAAACACTTCTTAATTTATGTCACTGATATGAAGCCTCTCAAAATATGACAGTATTCCAACAGATGGGAACTCCAAACTGTGTGGCTATCAAACCCATAGTTTCTCTACCACTCCATGCTGCTTCTATAGGAGAGAACAGGCGTCAAACCACTATTCTCTCAGTTCTGATTCCACTCTGAACAATATATTTCTAACAGGGGTAAAAACAAATCTATTTCAGCAGCAGGAGCCCACTTTCAATCGTAAGCTCTATAAGACAAAAGAAAGTAAATTACCCAGAGACTGTGCCCAGCTGAAGCCCCGACATTCACACTTGATTTGCTATCTTCCATTTGTTGTACAAAGTAACTCTAAAACTAACCTTTATTTCTTTCAAAAAAAAATGTTCAAGTGAGAGAGAAAACTTTAGTAAAAGCTTAAAAATTCATTCGTATCAATGTATACACAAATGTGAACCTCTGGTCTGTACAAACAGAAAAATCATATAGCACAGTTGAGAGGCTGGGGCACTAGAACTCAAAGTCTGAGTGCCAGCTCTGTGGCCTTAGGCAAGTTAACTAGATAGGATCACCTACCTCCTGGGGAGATAAGTCAGTCAGTCAGTGCCCATCTCACAGCACTGCTGCAAGGATTAAAAAACAATACACCCAAAGTACCCAGCCCACAGGCCTAGCAAATTCTCGGTAAAACTTGTTAGCTACTGCTTCAACTACTATAATAAACATTTCACCTAACCCATTCACTCATCCACCTATCCCACAAATATTTAGTGACTAGAACATGCAAGGTATCTTCATGGCACTGACACTGGTTTCCCCAGACTGTTCAGTTTATTCCTGAGATCTTCTTTCAGTCTAGTAAGATGTAAATATAGCTCATTAAAAATCAACTACCTGACAACAAAGTTCTAATTCTGTTGACTTATCAGTCATCTTGATCTAGAGCTATCTGTATATACCACAAGGTTTCAAAAGAAGATTTTTTGAAATCTGCTTTAAAAAGGCGAAGGTAAGAGTAAATTGACTTATTTGAAACAGCGGTGCATGTTGGGGCACCTGGCTGGCTCAGCTGGTTGAGCGTCCGACTTCGGCTCAGGTCTTGTTCTCGCAGTGTGTGAGTTCGAGCCCGGCTTCGGGCTCTGTGCTGACAGCTCAGAGCCTGGAGCCTGCTTCAGATTCTGTGTCTCCCTCTCTCTCTGCCCCTTCTCTGCTCAAGCTCTGTCTCTCTCTGTCTCAAAAATAAATAAAAACATTTTTAAAAAATTAAAAAAAAAGAAACGGTGCATGCATGTGTTTATGTACAGAGGTTCCCTTAAAAACATCATTATCCGTGGGGCCGCCTGGGTGGCTCAGTCAGTTAAGCAACAAACTTGGGCTCCGGCCATGACCTTACCACTTGTGGGTTCGAGCACCGCATGGGCTCTGTGCTGACAGCTCAGAGCCTGGAACTTGCTTTGGATTCAGTGTCTCACCCTCTCTGCCCCTCCCCCCATGCACACTTTCTCTCTCACTCTCAATAAATAATAAACATTAAAAAAAATTTTTTTAATTAAAAAAAAAATCACTATCCTGCTAAAAGTAAGGACTAGATCCCCTCCATAAGAGTTTCTTAGGTCTGAAATAGAAAGGCAAGGCCCAACTGCACCAGTTGCTGGCCATTTGGAGAAGAGGTCAGGCGTTCCTAGGCTGGCTTTATTCCAGTTTTATAGATTCTGGGAGGTAAGGTCCACAGCCTGAATTACTCACATCAATCACTGTCAAAGAACAGCTAGTACCATAGAAGAATTTTAGTCTCAAAGAAACTGTAATGCCACAGAATCTCCCCTTAGCATATTCTGTAAAGTCAATAACTAGACTTTCATTTAATTCTGGCTTCTTTCACTGACTGACCTGTGAACTTGGCAGTTTTCTTATTTGGTTAAGCCTAGATCATTTTTTTCTAACACTGAACAAAGAAGGTAGTTACTGCCAAAATGTAAATTCAAAAAGCAGAAAGCAGCATTAGTCTTAAATTTAACACATTTTATGGCTCAAGTGGGATAGGGGTTCCATTTCATAACTGGCTGAGTCAAATAATAAATAGGATTTAAATCACTGCTGTTCAGTTTTGATGTGAAAGAAATTTAAGTAACTTCAATAGCAAAAAAAAAAAAAAAAATTTTTTTTTTGCTCCTGATATATATGGGATTAGTTGCAATGCTCCAAAACACTTAATCAATATCACCTCTATAATATTTCAGTTGAAAGAGCATACTTCATTATTATTCTCTTGGATCTAATGTTCATCGATGGTCCACAGTTTTGAAGTTAAATCTAATAACTTGGGAAAAGGGGGAGAAGGGCAAAGCAGTCTCAAGAATTTTAGCAGAGTAACACTGCTCTCCTCACAAAAATTACTCATGAGAAGAGTACAATGATGTAATCAAACATACAAAAGTATAATCACAATTAAATGTTAAATGATGAGGTTTTATTTTTAACATTAAGTTTATACTTTACCAACTCAATATACATAACTGATCTGCAAATTTTCCCACGTGTAGCTGGAAAGGAGTTTTTCCAAAGTAAAATGAGTGATAAAAAAGCTAAGCTAGAATAAACTTATGTCTTCTCACATACAAAACAAACCAAAAAATTTCAAAACTGTTCTCTACTTCCTAACACATTTACGTTTGTTATCCTGGGGAGCAGAAACCACAGTTTAATTAGAAGGCCTTTAAGTGATCTAGGGGCACCTGGATTACTATCTATTTCTGCTTCCTTAACAGGAGGCAGTGCTGGCTAAAACAAGTTGAGAAGGAAACACTAAAAAGAGTAACTGTGACTGCCTCTGCAAAGAGGGTGGTTGAAGATAGGAATGAAAAGTGAGAGCTTCTTTTACTACATACTCTTTTTGTCTTTTAATTTGTATACCATATGCACCCAAATGGCTGTTTAATTAAATACGCTTAATATATTAAAAGGACTTCAGTGTTCCAGTATAAAAAATACACCACAGTGATACCAGGAGAAGGTGATTATTCACCTTCTTTCTCAAGAGGTCTCTCAGAACTGAACTGAAGATTATGCATTTCTATACAAAATATAAAACAGGGGTTTTCTTCTATCCAAAAAGAAAAGATTTTGGTTTTAACTGTTTTAAAGGCTACTCTTAAACCAAATTTGAAAACAGTACTACAAGCCCTCATTTGGAGGCTAACAACAAAAGGTAAAGAAGATCTTAATAGTCAGGCTATCAACTTGGATTTTATTTTGTAATGGGGATTTTCCAAAGGGTTTTTGCATTACTATCCTTTACCTACTCAGCATTATTGTGTGTGATGGCCAAGTACAAAATAGATTCTTTAAGACCTGTCACATGAGAGTTTTGCAGTAATTCAGAAAGGAAAGTGAGAAATGAATAGTGCAGACAACACAGTTACAGACTCACTATGTAAGTGAGTGATCTTAAGAGAATCCGAGGGAAAGCCTACAGAGCAATCAAAGATGATACCAGAAGCCTGGGTGACTTGGGCAGATGGTGATGGCACTAACAGACAACAGGAAGTATTTTATTGACTTGAATCATAGTAACAAGTATGTTAGCATACTAACATGCACACTTAATTTGCACACTTAATTTTAAAAATAAAGACTAAGATCTGTAAAACTCTTAACTTTCCATTAGTAACAGTGCCAAGAAGCAGCACTCCAATACTCTGTACATGGGAAAAGAAACTGTACTATACAACTATTCTGGAATAATTTGGCAACATGCTTTAAAATCATGCATAACCTTCAAGCCATTAACTTCAGCTCCAGGTATTTATTAAAGCACAGGAAAAACACTAGAAAAGTAAACCCCAAAATCCTAACAGTGCTACCTATACTCATATTATGAGCTTATAAACGGAGTAATTTTCTTTCTGGGTTTTCTTTGTGTGTAATTTCTCCAAACTTCCCTTACAACGAATATATACAGTTTTTGGTTAAAATAATCATAGTTTAGCACATTACTATTGTCCCATGGATAAACAAACATTTTCTACTTACATCAAATGAAGCTAGTTGGGGACAAGGATAGAAGTATAGAAGGTACTGAGAAAAAAAATTTCTTATTTATCATCAGGACACAATGAATACCTGTGATGTTTAGGTACTATTTGGGGTAAAAAATAAAATTTTATGCCAAAATACAGTGGCTATTCAGACTCAAACAGTAAAAGTTTTATATTTTGACTAAGTTAATACTGAATTACCACTATTTTACTAAATCAATTTTTTCTCTTCTATTTTTGGGCTTGGTACCAACGTTAACAAAAATACAGGGTACTACTCTGGCATAAGCCAGTCTCCATTTCAGCCCTTTCAGTTTTATTGAAACAAATACAGTTTGTCACCATGTAGATGGAGATGTACATTACACTGTACTTTTCCTATTAAATCTAATCTTTACGGGATATAACCATTTTACAGTATAACAGTCCTTTATGGGAACAACTAAGGCTATTTTCTCTTTAAGTATATTTTCTTATATCTTGCCCAAGGAAATAATATCCAAGTACCATAATTTAAATGATATTTTACAAAAAACATTTATGAACTAATGTCCAAGAGAAAAGCAAATACCACCAAGTTTTCATGTTAAGTGCTGAAGTCAGAAGCTTTCATCTTAAGAAACTAAGGTAGACTTGGTAAAGTACAGGTGAGAATATCTGACCACAAAATAAGAGTGGCAAAGACCCTCACCAAAGCCTAATGCTTTGTAGAGGCTTGTCTCCCCAGTATGAAGACTAGGATTGAGCTAAAAGCCCAGAAAAATGTTGCCGAGACTTAAAATACCTGGTGTTGCTCAGCAAAGCTCTTGAAATCTCGGATATTAAGCTGAAGATCAGAATTTATAATTATATAGGGGCTAGCTGGAGCCAAAGGTGACAAGAAAACAAAAGATGAAAAACCAGTAAATATTGTGCACCCACAGCCTTTTAATGTCAAAACAGGCATGGGGCGCCTGGGTGGCGCAGTCGGTTAAGCGTCCGACTTCAGCCAGGTCACAATCTCGCGGTCCGTGAGTTCGAGCCCCGCGTCAGGCTCTGGGCTGATGGCTCAGAGCCTGGAGCCTGTTTCCGATTCTGTGTCTCCCTCTCTCTCTGCCCCTCCCCCGTTCATGCTCTGTCTCTCTCTGTCCCAAAAATAAATAAAAACGTTGAAAAAAAAAAATTAATGTCAAAACAGGCATTTGAAGAGTTAACATATGCCATCTCATCTGGGCCAGATATGCTACAACTGAAGTTAAAATCTTTTATCTTCCATTACTTGGTAACACATGGAGTTTGGAATCCCACTGTAACTACTACCAACTATTTAAATCAATACCAACTACAAAAACTGTCACTAGCAATAATTAAACATCAATAGGAAATTATATATATTAAGCTGCTATTTATTACAGTAAGAAAGCCATGTGTTATCCTCATATTAAAGAAGAAATTAAGGCCCAGAGATGCTCATTTATTAAATGAGTTATTAAATCAGGCGATCTCATGGATCACCTCCATGAGAAATACCATGTAAGCTGGGCTCCTTAAACTATCCCAAGGCAGCTACAAGAAACAACATTAATACAGCTTGTTATCACTAATGTATACACCATAAGCTAAGAAATCATGGTCAGAAAGTTTTTTCAAAAAGAACATGGATTTCAATAAGCCCTGGGACCTGAAGGGAAAGGAACAAAAGTCCAGGATGTCTGCAAGATTATCTAAATCTTAAAAGCATCCTGAGAAGTCAGGCTTCGATCTGCCTACCCTAAGGAAAGTAAACTACCTTACTTAGGAATACCTACCAACACTCCTCTCAATTCTCTTTAACATTCCTCCTGTTTTCTTCAGTGTTGATTCCCCAATGTCTTAAGTCTGTGTGACTGGTTGGCTAAAGACTGCCTTTTTCCAAACAAGACTATTTACTAAGTTGACTTCTTTTAGCTACAAATTATCTCCTCAAATATGACAGATTATTGGGGCATCTGGGTGGCTCAGCCGGTTAAGCGTTTTGACTTCGGCTCAGGTCATGATCTCACGGTTTGTCGGTTCGAGCCCCATGTCGGGCTCTGTGCTGACAGCTCAGAGCCTGGAGCATGCTTTAGATTGTGTCTCCCTCTCTCTCTCTCTGCCCCTTCCCTGCTCATGCTCTGTCTCTCTTTCTCTCAAAAGTAAACATTAAAAATGTATATATATATATATATATATGACAGATTATTAAATCTAAAGATTCCAATACATTAGCTTTCTTGTGCGTTTTAAGTCTGTAAGAGACCCAAGTTTTAGAAAATACACTTCCTGATGCTTGAGCAGGAACACTAGATTCATTATATTGTGAACACTGTATTTCTATTTCCCCTTATCCTGACATTCATCAAGTCACATAATCTATATGTATATGAGCTTCCTCATTTGTAAAACAGGGATAATAATGGTTCCCAAATCAGAGTTGTTACAGGGCTTCAATGCTGTAATATAAAGTACTTTAAATAGTACCTGGCACATAAGAGCAAACATCTACTGAGTCCTTACAACGTATGAAGTAGTTGTAATAATGGAAAGCAAAATGCGTCAAAGATGCCAATTTGTGATATGGGTCCAAGCTCTAGAATAAATTCACTGTATGCTCTTGAAAAGCCACTCAGTTTCTATGAGTGACTAAATCATATGTATAATCCAGCTAATCCTGGTTCTATCAGCTCCTGGAGTTCCTAAAATATAATAATGTATGTCAAATTTTTTATCTACTATAAAAAGCTATTGCTTTCTATTAGGAACACCTTACTTGCCAAAGCAAAAATACAACTAAGTGGTCAAAATGTCAGACTGCACACTTAATTGAATCTCATTCAGAGTGTGTGTTTGGTCTCACTTTAAAAATAATGCTGGGGCGCCTGGGTGGCTCAGTCGGTTGAGCGTCTAACTTCAGCTCAAGTCAGGATCTCACAGTTCGTGAGTTCGAGCCCCGCATCGGGCTCTGTGCTGACAGCTCAGAGCCTGGAGCCTGTTTCAGATTCTGTGTCTCCCTTTCTCTGCCTCTTTCACACTCATGCTCTGTTTCTCTCTGTCTCTCAAAAATGAATAAACATTAAAAAAAAAAAAAAATTTTTTTTAAATAATGCTAACAAGACTGCTTATCTGGTTTTCCATTGTAGCAAATGAGAAGCTGGAAATAAAAAGGGTAAAAGCCATACAAGTTTAAAAACAAAAACAAAACCAAAAAAAAAAAATGCAGCCAATTAGAAAGATAAATTACTCAAGGCACCTAAAATTCAAAAACAGGGGACATCACAGAAATAAACACATGTGAATACCCACAGGGATTCTGGAGGACTACTGTCCAGTATGGGGCAATAAATTATGTTTTTAATGATACTACTAAGTCATCAAAACATGGCTAAGTGATACAAGCCACATTCACTATTCTGACTAAAGAGTCAGAAATTTACGTAATACACTGCAAAAAGATTTATAATTAAAATGTCTAAAATGTAAACATTTTGGTGCTTGAAAGACTTTCAAGTTATCTGGCTGAAATATATACATAAAAAGCAACTTATTTATTCTTTACTAAAGTCAGAAAACTGAAAGAAGAAGCCAAGAGCCACACAATTTTTGGGGGGTCAAACTGTGTTTTACTTGAGCCATGGACTTTAGACAAGAGCTTCCATTTCATAGTTTAACAAACTGTTATCTAGTCTTTATAACTTCATGTAGTCTCCCACACACACACACACACACACACACAACGTACAGACATACATGTCATAGCACAGTACAAGCCCTTTACAAATTTGAATTATTCATTTCAGTTCACATAGCACTTCCACCAACATTTTCTCATTAGATCTGAATCACCACCAGGTAAATAAGGCAGATAACATCAACCCTTAAAGCTGTTGTGAGAATCAGACATAGTCTCACCAAACCTTCCTTCACAGGGTCTTGTAAATAGCAGGTGCTCAAAAAACATTAGAGATTTTTCTTATAGGTAAGACACTGATGCTTAAAAAGAGGAAGAAATATGGGCAAGTTTATAAAGTTCACTGGTCTCACTCCCGTGTTTCTCACCAACACACCATTAATCTCTACAAAGTATTTACTGACCCAGTTTCCTCATGATTTATTTTCAAGAAAATTTCTTGTACCACAGAACTGTATTAATCCACTCACAATATCTGAGTGCTTTCTATGGGTCGGTCACTGTTCTAGACACTTGTAAATATTGCAGTGAATAAGCCTGACATTGGTCCTGCTCTCCAGAAGCTGGTATTTTAGTGTATTTTTTTAGTGTGAGAAGACAAACAAGCAACAAATAAATAAGAGACTTTCAACAGTAACAAGGGCCTAAAAATCAGATAAAAGGGTCAATGAACTGATGTAGCCTCTTTAGAGTAGTCAGAAAGTACCTGTGAGGTAACATCTGAGCTGACACCTGAATGACAAAGGATACAGAACTCTTACTTTTTCATTTACTAGTAACATCCTCTACCTTACTTCCAATAAAAGAGAAATGAGGTAGCCAACAACTTTAAATAAGGTAACTTTTTGCATAAAACAGAAAAACAAAATTTGAAAGGAAGTAAATTTCAGTGGTAATCACTTTTAAGCACCAGAACTATGAAAAGTACAAGTATTTTACAATTTTACCTTCAAATGATCATCTCAGTGAGAAAGGAAAAATAAACAATAAACTATCAATTAACAGTCTATGCTCACGTGCCAGGATGAGAGATACAAACTGTCATAAAAAGTTCAGATAAAGGAAGAGATCAATGTGAACAAGAACAATACTTTTCAAACATTAAGATTCTATACAGTAGATCAAGAAGGGGCCCTGAGATTCTGAAATACTGTATTTCTGCATTTCTAACAAGGTACCAGGTAAGCGCAATTCCACTGGTCTTGCTGGCCCATGGAAAGATTCAAACTGGTCTGGGGGAACAAGGTAGCTTTTACAGGAAAAGTTCAACAGGAACAATTAGTTTGATCTTTTCTAGGAACAATGAGATCACCTGACTGCAATAAAAATCCACTCTTCCATTCCCGGAGGATTCACTTAGCACCAACTCTGTGCAGGGTACAGTAAAAGTCAAACTGACAAGTCTAATGGAACGGATGATTAAAAGATTCTTGAGAGATATCATTTCACACAAGGAAAATAAGCCATCTATAGCTGTCCATTATCAGTCAGATGAGGACAATTACATCACATTCATACAATGAGATGTTCTATAGTAATGGAAATGAATTACTGTCACTTAGTCTAGAATGGACTAATCTCAAAAACAATGTGAGATATACATATATATGACTCAGGACATGGGAGAACATGTACTATGATTTAATTCATATTTCATTCATTTTATTAATATACACAGGCAAAACTAAACAGATTATTTAGGAATACTCTATGGTGAAGCTATAAAGAAAACACAATCACTGAAACAAAGTTCACAAAAGTGATTACAGGATGCAAAGAAGGGATGGGAGGAAAGGATGAAATAAGGGAATAGGCTTCAAGGATTTTCGTAATGTCCTATTTCTCACATTGAATGGCAGGTAACTGGATGTTTATTTTGTGATTATTTAAATTGTGTATTATAAGCACTGTTTTTCACGTATGATATATTTTGATATTTTTTATAGTTCTTTGCTAATGCTATCAATGATTTTTCTGAAAACTGAATCAGGGAATTAGTAGTAGTAGAGATTCTAACAACAGTGAGTTGAAGCAAAAATGGAAAAATACAACTATAGACAATTCTTTAACCATTGACTTCAAGAGGGAAAAAAGTGGGGACTAAGAATGGAGCACAGACTGTTAAATGAAAAAGTCAGGAGAGTCCTGACAACATTTACATGTTAAGGGGAAGGTAATATTAAAGATACAGAAGATTTGATGAAACAGGAGCAAAGGAAGGGAAGGAAGGGTTCAATACAAGAAGAAAAATTGGTCTTGTCCATTAACAAAATGCCAAGAACAAATGTGATTAAACATGAGGTCAATCATAGTCCTGTGTGGCTGGAATGTACACTTACTAAGAGGCTTGGAAAATTAACCTGAACACAAAGCAAGGGCAACATCACTGAAAACATTTCAGGAAGGAAGCTAACAAGATCTAAACTTTCACATTAAGTGAATGTTTTAATGAAAGTACAAAAGATGGACTGAAGAGGACTAGGAGAACAACTCGAGATACCACTAAAATAATCTGTAAAAGGTATCAGAACATGAACTAGGAATAGTATAAGAATAAAATGAAATATTGTATTCATTCATTCATCCTGTCTATGTTGGTTAAAAGGTTCTGTATTGAGAATATACCACATAAACACAGTCCCTAGCCTGCCCTCAGTAGCTTACATTTCTGTGGGGGAGACAAGAAAGCAAACAAGACAGTTACAGGCAGTGGAAAATGCTATGAAACAGAGTGGTGTGATGGAGGATGATGCGGAGGGAACATTTGACAGGGTTGGTAGGTAAGACCTTTCTTAAAACGGGGCATTTAAGTCAACAACCTAAAGGAACAAAAGAAGCCACCAAGTAGGAAGAAATACTTGAAGTATTTCAGGAAGAGAAAACAATGAACTAAAATGTCACTGTGAATGCAGCCTAGAAAAAAGAATGAGGGGAGCTTGGAGAAAGACACAAGAATAGCAGGACCTTGAAGGATGTGGTAAGAAGTCTGTATTTTATATAGGGGCGCCTGGGTGGCGCAGTCGGTTAAGCGTCCGACTTCAGCCAGGTCACGATCTCGCGGTCCGTGAGTTCGAGTCCCGCGTCGGGCTCTGGGCTGATGGCTCGGAGCCTGGAGCCTGTTTCCGATTCTGTGTCTCCCTCTCTCTCTGCCCCTCCCCCGTTCATGCTCTGTCTCTCTCTGCCCCAAAAATAAATAAAAACGTTGAAAAAAAATTTAAAAAAAATAAATAAATAAATAAATAAAGAAGTCTGTATTTTATTGCAGGTGAATGTGGTTGATGGCATATAGATGAGAAGCAAATGAATTTGATATATTTTGGAGATGGAACCAACAGGACGTGCTGAGACTGAATGCTGGCGGTTGGGGGGAGAACAAATATAGGTTAATGCCGAAGTTTTCCGATTTGTTCAAATGGGTAGATAGTAATCCCATTTACTAATATGGGAGAGACTGAGGTAAGACCAAGGAGGGGGAGAGGGTAAGGAACGGGAGATAGCAATAATCTTATTTTGGACAAGTTAAATTTGAGATGCCTATAAAATAGCCAAATAGCGATGTCAAGCAGGCAGTAAGGTATTCAAGCGTGGCATTCAAAAACCAAGTCTGGCAAAAATTATAAATCAGAATACAAGTAATATTTAAAGCCACAAGAAAGGAACTTAAGGAGTGTCTACTACTGTAACTTTTTGTAACACAGGTAATAATTAAGCAACTACGATGAAATGGTAACTTACAATGTCCCAGAGACTGTTCTAGTTATTGACACATTTTTCGGCCAATTTTAATCCTCAAAACAACTAAAATGAGGAAAATAAGTATAAAGAGGTTAACTTGGCCAATATTATTCAGCTAATTTTGGAGGTAAGACTCAAACCCAAGCAGTCTGGCTCCAGCAGTGTGCTATTACCTACTTTGTTACACTATCTCAGGCATAGACCTGATAGAATGATGCCTAAACGCAAATCCTGAGGAACTCCAACATTCACAGATGAAGAAAGGAGACGCCAACACAAAAGATGTTCATTCCCACTGCATGGTTTCAGGTAAACGCTGAGCCACAAACTCAGAAGTGTCTACAAAGTAAATCTCCACTTAGCAAGTTACAGATGTCAGGTCCCAGCAGGGAAGCAATGGAGTTTACTTTATCTTCCAAAAGCCCTAGATTCCTAGATCCTTCTGGACACCTCCTTCACCTATTTGTCTCCCCGAAGAGTCCTTCTCCAAATCCAAGCATCTCAAGACCTCAAAGATCTGTCACACTCACCCCTAGTTTCTATTCCCTATCTCAGACCTCAACTCCCCCGATGGATGGCAGAGAAAGCTGTCGCGCCTCCCAACAAAAAGTAAAGACGAAAGAGAAAGGTCCAAGGGGAAAACCTTGTCCCAGTCTCACCAGGCCCAGTGGCGAGGCTGCCAAGCAGCACGTCGGGCAGGACTGGACTAAGAACTGAGCTGCCCACGTGGGCCTGGGGAAACGGAACCCCACTCACCAAGCCATCTATCTGCACTTGTTTCACGGCCGAATCTCCGGACCCGCCTTTGCTTTTGCCTTTCCCCGCCGGGCCGGTGGTGGAGCTGGAAGAAGCGGCGGCGGAGCCGGTGCCTTCCTTGCGGGACGCCATCTTTCCAGACAGACAGGAAAAAAGAGAAACGTGAGTGACCGGAAGCGGAAGTACGCGCTTTACGTGACGTCATGCACAGTCCGGGGCTCGAGGGGCGGAGCTGAGAGGAAAAACTGGAGTGGGGCTCCGCCTCTCTTTTCCTTTTCCAGCCTCACCTCCTTCGCCGAAGTAATCCTCTGCGCATGTGCGCTATGTGTTTGAGGCTTTTTCTTTCTGTTTGAATGCTGCAAGACAGAAGTAGACTTTTTAGAATATTTTGCACCTTATGTTTAGTCAGTGTCCATTAGTCAAGTAAGTTGATCATAACAGCATTTTATTTCACATTTTATGTAGCGTCTCGCCTAATCATTTTTCTTTTTTTTTTTTTTAATGTTTTTATTTATTTTTGAGACAGAGAGAGACAGAGCATGAGCAGGTGAGGGGCAGAGAGCGAGGGAGACACAGAATCTGAAGCAGGCTCCAGGCTCTGAGCTGTCAGCACAAAGCCCAATGCGGGGCTGGAACTCACCGCGAGATCATTACCTGAGCTGAAGTCGGACGCCTAACCGACTGAGCCACCCAGGCGCCCCTCACTTTTCATTTTTATTAATACCCACTCCCGATCTTGAAAACTATGAAGAGCTGTACTAAGTCCCATCACACGTGCTTGGAAGCTGAGACATGATTTGTCCAACGTCATTCTGTTAATTAGTGGCAAGCTGGTATTGCTATTTGTCTTATGTAATTTTATATAGCAGTCTCTAACCACTTAGATTATGCAGAAATTAATTAAAACATGGGAACTTTGATCAGAATTATCAGAACTGATAGCCCTTTGCTGCTATGTAAATCATACAGGATTTACATGAGTAATGTACAAATAAGTTATTTTTATGTACAGTGTTCCAGGATGATGTAGAACACTCCTTAAAAATCATGTTGACCTAGGGGCGCCTGGGTGGCTTAGTCGGTTAAGCGGCCGACTTCAGCTCAGGTCATGATCTCGCAGTCCATGAGTTCGAGCCCCGTGTCGGGCTCTGGGCTGACCGCTCAGAGCCTGGAGCCTGTTTCAGATTCTGTGTCTCCCTCTCTTTGACCCTCCCCTGTTCATGCTCTGTCTCTCCCTGTCTCAAAAATAAATAAAAACGTTAAAAAAATTTAAAAAAAAATCATGTTGACCTATAACATAGTTCTCTCAAATATAGAACTCAAGTCTTTAAAACAATACTTGACAGCTGTCAAAAATCATTTTATATAAGGAATTTAAGACATTCTTTCTATGCTTCAAACTTTGCCTATTGCTTATTTTTCAAATGTTTACTCATTCCATAGATGTCTATGCAGAACTGATGATTCCCAAAATTTTTTTCCCTAGATCTCTCAACTGAAGTCAACACCAGCATGCACATCTGCCTATGCAACACCTCCACTATATGTTCAACATGCACCTGCAACTTAACCTACCCACAGCTCCAAACACTGCCTCCCCTCCTTGGTCTTCCCCATCTGATTTAAAGACAGCTCGATTCTTCCAGTTGATTAGACCAAAAGCCTTGGAGTCATCTCTGACTTCTCTGTTTCCCTCACACCCCTACAGCCAACCCTAGCTCAGAACTATACAGAAAAGGGAATTCTAAAAAGTATGATTCCAGCTTAGCTAAGTTGATATAGTACAAACCCACCACAGTCCACCCAACTATAGACTGTCTAAAAGAAACTCATTTCAAATATAATGATATAGGCATATTGAAAGTAAAATGATGGAAAAAATATATCACTCAAACATTAAGCAAAAGAAAACAGGAGTGACTATATTAAAATCAAATAAAGGAGAATTTGGAGCAAAGAAAATAACCAGAGACAGAAGGAGACATATAATGATAAAATGGCCAATCACCAATAACACATAGCAATTCTAATTGTGTATTCCCTAGCAACAAAGCTGAGGTTACATAAAGAAAAAAATTCCTAGAACTCAAAGGACAAATAGACAAATACACACTCATACTTAGAGACATCAAGTCCCCTCTCTCAACAATTGATGGAAAAACTAGAGAGAAAACTAGCTAGAATATAAAGGAACTCAGCAATACCATCAACAGGATCTAATCAACATTTATAAAACATTCCACCCAACAACAGAATACACATTCATTTTGTTCTTTCCAAATGCCCATGGAACATATAAACCATATCCTGAACCATGAACAAAACTTGAAAAATTTAAAAGAATTGAAATCACACAGAGTATGTTTTCCAACCACAATGGATTCAAACAAAAAGGTAACAGAAAATTTTCCAAATACAGTACTTGGAAACTAAACAACACGCTTCTAATAACCCATGGATCAAAGAGGAAGTCTTGAGGGAACTTTAAAAACACACACACATTGAACTGAATGAATACGAAAATGTAAAATGTCAAAATCTGTGAGACACAGCTACCTCAGTGCTCAGAGAAAAGTTTATAGCTAAATGCATACATTCTGAAAGAGGAAATATCTCAAATCGATAACGAAAGCTCCCTCCTCAAGATACTAGAAAAATAAGAGCAAAATAAACCTAAAGCCTGCAGAAAATATTAAATAACAGATTGCAGCAGAACACAGGATATTCTGTACTGATCACCCAAAGAAGGTTGGTCGCAATCATTAAGTTGTGTTTCTGCCCACACCCTGCCAAAAGCAGTTTGATATTGTGAGTATTAAGTTATTGTGGCTATTCATTTACCAGAGAAAATAAATTTACCCTGTATCCCTAGCAATACGTTCTTCGTTTTTTCTGTCAAAGGGACTAAAGTTTTTAGCATACTTCTATATTTGCTGGAAATATTTCAAATTTAGTCAGAAGCAAAAAGAGAGAGGATGGTGAGGGCCTTCCAAAGCAAGCTGTGGACTGTGCCCATGGGTGACTACCACCTAGGGACAGGAAGCAAAGAATAGCCTGTCATACCTGAATGAAAAAATGAAAAAATAAACAGTCTGACTGGTTCTGCCTTTGTGGCATAGTAACTCTACCCACTAGGAAAACACAGCCCAGTGAATGTCAGACTGTGACCAGTCCGTGCCTCAGAACCAGCCAGTGTTGGAGCCGCTTTCCCTCACTTGGCAAAGGCTTTCTTAAATCCCTTTCAATGTGTGAAATGACAGTCAAGACACCAAAGATGAGTCAAAGGATTTTTTTAAATGACACTTTATTCCTATTTGGTATACAGAGGAGCCAAAACATTTTTTAAAATGTAAATATATTCCTATTCAGTTGGTGCCTGCTTCCAGACCTCTATGGAAAGAAGCTTCCTTTGATCATCTGACAAGTCTTGGGTTCTGAGCTGAGCAGTGCCCTTGGTCACGGAGTAGATAGGCAGAGAGAGCAGGCTCTGTGTCTGCGCCTGCTCGGGGCTCACAGATAACCTCTATAGGACCAACCTAGCTTTTGTTCTAGCTTTGGTGTGAAGGAAGAGGGTAGAAAGTAATCTGATCTTTCTATTTACTGCCCCTCTCAGAAGTAACTGTATATTCATGATGCACAGCTCAGGGGTTGTCCTCTTCTAGTGTCCATTAGAAACAAAGAAGCAAGGAAAATTTCAGGCAAAGCTTTCAGCCAAGAATTCTGTAAAGAACGTATGTTCTTACCTCTTCTGTATACATTATTTTCTAGGAAAGAAGCACAGAGATCTTTTTTCCCTTGGGAAGAAGATGTGATTATGTGATGGTTATGAGATCTCCAAAAATATCACATTAGCCCTTCCTTCTTTCAGGAGTCACAAGTAACAGAATGGAGAGAAACAGAGGGGCCTACCTCCAACGACACTCATGAGGAAGGGATCAGAAACCCCCTATTCTACAGAAATGGGAGGAAAGGGAAGTTTCTACCCCTCCACAAGAGACTATATGGTGCCATTATAATTAACAAGCCAGGTCTACAATACAAAATTATATAAAAAACAACATATAAATATTATAAATAAATAGGGAAAAACTAAAGTTCTGGATTAAGCTAGTATACTGTTTAGAAGTCCACAAATATTCATTAGGCCAGAGAAAATCATCGGGCTTAAAACACAAAACACTTTGCTTAATATTTAACTAGAGTGGAAAAGATGCCTTTGGGAGATGTTGAAAGCAGCTAATAGCAACAGTTATTTCCACATCCCAGCCTCTTCATGGTGTTGTCCAGGATAAAATAAGAACATATGCAGAACATCTTAAATTTCTTTAAAGCAAGGTATTATACAGGTAATGCTATCATTTTTCCTTTTACTTATTTATTTTTTAAAGTAAGCTCTACACCCAACATGGGGCTCAAATTCACAACTCTGAGACCAAGAGTCACATGCTCTACCAACTGAGCCAGTCAGGTGCCCGTGTGTCATTTTTCTTTTAAAATACATTTTTGGGGGGCCTGGATTTAACAAATAAACATCAGTTAGGTCACTTGGGGCTGCAAGTAACAAAAAACAAGTACACACCAAAAAACAATTTAATTATTTTAAACAAGAAGGAAATGTACTCTATCATGTAAGTAAATGTCTAGGTTGGGAATACATATTCCAAATAAAGTAGCATAGAGTCTCCAGTTCCATGTCATTATGATTCTCTTGACTCTGGCTTCTGACATGTTTTAGTTCTGTCCACAGACTGGCTACCTATAAACTCAAAACTGCTGCCAGTAGCAATGGACACAATGCACTTCATTTTTTTAAATGTTTATTGCAAGAAAAAGAAAACCTCTCCCCAACCAAGGGGGTAGAAAGTTCTCTCTCTCTCTCTCTTTTTAATGTTTATATTTTTGGGAGAGAGAGACAGAGCACGAGCAGGGGAGGAGCAGAGAGAGAGGGAGATACAGAATCCAAAACAGGCTCTACACTCTGAGCTATTAGCACAGAGCCTGACGCGGGGCTCAAACTCACCAACCCTGAGATCATGACCTGAGCCGAAGTTGGACACTCGACTGACTGAGGCAACCAGGCGCCCCCCAAAAAAGGTCTTTCTCTTTAGTCTTATTGGAATCAATTTAAATCATATGCTTCCTTCTGTGTACATGTGGAATGAAACTGTGAGCCTATTGTTTGAAGAGCTAAGTGATTTGTTCAGTACTATGAAAGGAACAATAGAAAGGGTAAAGAGAGAGCCAATAAAAAGAAAATAATATTCATTTATACATAAGACCCAGCATGTGGGCATTTTCTGTACGTTTGCTAGAATAATAATTTTAGAAACAACATTTGACTTTCTCATTTCAGTATTTTGATTTATGAATTACCAACTAATATTAAAACAAAGTGATCTAGTATTGAAAACATTTGCACGGATTCTAAGAGTGACTTTTACTTTGTATAACATCATGTAATTAATACCTTGTATTGATGTGATTTAATTATAAATATGAGACTTTGAAATAATATTCTACTGCATTATTGAAAGTTTGTTTAATTTCTTGCCACCAGTAGTTCAGTTTCTGCTGTGAAGTCCTCCTGCTGCATAAAAATATATACCAAAGCATGAGCAAAATGGTTGTCTTCAGCATTTGGTTTAATGTAAATAAATCGTGTTTTTAGAAAATCCTTTTAATGCTATAATCTGACGTAATTTTTGACCTTTAAACTCCTTTAAGTAACAGTAATAATATTTGTTTACCTAGAGTAATTTTACAAGGATTCATTAATCTAAAATGCTTTGATAAGTTAAAATGAAAGACCCTGTACGGTACAAACTTCTCTACCACTTTCAGTTATGATTTAATTAAATTTCAAATGGCAGTTTGTTATGCATCAAAGTAAAACAGTTTGCACATTGCTGCCACTTTTTAACTTTTCCTCCTCTCTACCAGTTTTTGGTTTTACCACTTTCATTACAATCATTAAACATTTTATAGTAACATCCCAATGTAGAGCACTATTCAGATCTGTTAACGGTAAAAAGTTGAAAATTCCTTTCACTTTAATTCACATGGCAATATGTGTTCTCTGTATGATTTCATTCAAAGAGACTATTTATTATAGCAAGCAAATTTGCTAGCCTAATTTTATGGCCATCTGATAACCAATGGTGGATACTTCCTGATTACTGTCTGGTTTAAAAATATCCTTGACAAACAGAAATCCCTTGAAACTTTTTCCTAAGAGACAGTTTCTTTATTGTCATTTACCCTGGAGGGAGAGCTCACTGGTACTAGCTGGGCCAACAGACAGAAATCCTGCTTGCTTGCTTTCATTGACAAGTACGTTGACATTAACATTTCCTTGGTATTTCTTGCCCAAGCAGTTGGGGTTCTTCATATTTAACTAACTTTATTCAACAGGAGATTCATCCCACTGACATATCCAGTTCAAATCAAATTGTTTATACTTTCAAAAGAAACAAATGTCAAGATAGCTTTTATAGCAAGTAAAAAGGATTTAATTTATTTTACTTTGGAAAAAGTCTACCTTTTACAGAAAATATGAAACTGAGATTTTGAACCTGTTCAAAGAAAGGGTAATTGTATTGGCAAACACCAAGCAACATCAAAGTTTCATCAAAGACATCTGTCAAAAGAAAATTCTGGCAAGTAGTTTTAACTTTATCAGTTAGGAGTGGGTTCGGCTGCATATAAAATAAACTGAATGTGCCATTGTAGGTTCACCCTCAGGTAAAAAAACCAACCAACCAACCAACCAAACAACAACAACAACAAAAACATTCTGGTGAGTGGTGTTGGTAATGAGGGAGGCTGTGTATGTGTAGAGGCTGGAGGTATATGGGGAATCTCTGTATCTTCTTTTTAATTTTGTTGTAATCCTACTGCTGCTTTAAAATAAATAAAGTCTCAAAAGTGGGGAAAAAACTTAAAATAATATTTTTTAAACCAAGGTAAAAGTTTGTTTTTCTTCTCATGTAAAACAAGTCCAGACATAGAAAGTCTAGATTTGGAAATGACACAGATTCCTTCCTTTATCTGCTTTCCAGCTTAGCACATAGCCTCCATCCTCCAGGTTACCTCATGGACTAAAATAGGCGTCTAGTGTTCCATTCATCACATCCAAATTCCAGAGAGTAGGAAGGAAGAAAGTGGAAAAAAACAAAAGTGCCAATTGCTGAGCCAAGTTGGTGTCTTTTAAACAGCCTTCCCAGAAGATCTTTGTAACATTTATACTTATGTAGCCTTGGCTAGAACTTAACCATATGACTATACTTAGCTACACAGAAGGCTGGGAAATAGATTCTTTTCCATGGGCACATTAATGTCCAGAATAAAATCAAATTTCTATTACTAAAAAAAAAAAGAGAGAGAGAGAGAGAAGAGATATTGAGTGACGATTCACAGTCTGTGCCACATCATGTTATATGTGATGATTTTGTGGGGAATGTCAGTCAGCCATTAAAAATAATGAATGAGAACTATGCCAATTGACTTGGGGTGTAGAGGCAGGAAGAATTTCCACAAGGATTGTTGGGTGAGAAAAGCAAAATGTATAGAAGTGACAAAATATGATGCCATTTTTGAATAACATAAGTAGCAAAAATCTCTCCATGTATGTATGCAAATGATGTATAAAGTATATGAATATGGGAAATGGCTGAAGGACAGCAGGTTGTTAGTGCGTTATGTGAGCAAGGAGAGAAGGGATGAATATCTTTGTGTTGTTCCATTGTTGCACTTGTTATAAAAGGCATTTTTGTACTTTGAAAAACATAAAACATGTTTTAAAAGGAGGAGAGGCCTCTGGATCCGAACTTCAAAACACTGCCTGCCTGCCATGTATGAAAATTCACAGTAAGCAAGTCGAGGATGGAGTCTATCATAGGGGATCCTACTGAAGGACTTAGTAGGCCCTCAATACAAACCAGTTTACCTAAGTTGTTTTAAATGATTTATTTAGGGAAATTACCTATTTAGAGCATATGTTAGCTACATAATGTTAGAATATTGTATTCTTTTTGAACTAGTGGGTGTTAACAAATGTTTATAAATATTTAAATGTGATTGTAAGGCAGAATAATTTCACAATAGAAATCTCTGTGAATTATCTGGAATACTAACATTTATGAAATTAAACAAAATAACCTTTATGAATTGTATTTAATGTTTACCTACTTAATTCCATTTAGGCCATGAATCTTTCATGAAAAAGTCTTGTTTGGGAATTAGTCACACCTTGCAAAAATAAATCATTCTGTCAACTTGGCTTCATCAAAATTTCATGAAGAAAAATCTTCAAAATCATGTACAACAAATCGCACTATAAATTATATTTGATCCAGACATAATAAAGAAGATGAAGAGCATGAAATAAATAAAGAAAAATAAATTAATTCCCTACCTGAGCTGAATGGCTATTTGGCATGGAAAATGTCCAGTAAAGTGACCTAAGAAAAGAGCTAGCAGCCAGCAATGCTGAGACGTTATTGTTCCAGCACCATAAGGTCAAAATTATTTTCAATGGCTATTAAAATTTTTAGCAAAGATATTATAAGAATACTTTAAGATGATATAAGATAATTTAAGAATCTTTACTAGTTCAACAAATAACGGCAATATTTGTCTTGTGCCTAGGTTGTGCCCAAATATTGATGTTCTAATATTAGGTCATTGACCCTCAGACCAGAAAGTGTTCGGTGAACTACCTACTGAAAATGTCCTATTGGATGAACAGTGATGCTCTACTGCAAACCAACCTTCAGGAACATTAATATGCATAATAATGACTTGGGAAGATTGTAATTAAAGGCAATTCCTTTTTGAATAGTATCCCTATCCTTCAATACTTGTTCAGAATCAGAAATGGGCATTTTAAACAAGCATCCTAAGAGCTTTTTCTGCATATCCCGGGATTATGTTTTGAGAAACACTGCTATAGTAGAAAACTCTGTTTTAAACTTGCTAATCACCATTGTAAACCGTCTTCATGTTTGTGAAATAAGGATCCAGTATGCAAATGGCACTGTCATACACATAGAGTTTGAAAAATAATTATGCTATAGTTTAGTAAGTTAAAAAAAAATTGAAAAAATAAAAAAAAAACACAAAAAACAACTCGGACTCAAAGCCCTAGTCCTGCACCACATTTTTCTCATTAGTTAACCTTAAAAATCAAACCAGTTATTTTAAGCCCGTTATTTCACCAAGAAAAAAAGCATGGTTTTATTCAGCAATAGCAAACAATTACAGTACCAGACAAGTGAGATACACCAAAACCATAGGCAAGTCTGGGGAACAAAGAAGAGGTACTGCTCTTTTATAGATGTAATCTAGAGGTTGGGAAGGCTGATATAAACAAAACGTCCACTGGAGTAAACTGAAAACCTGAAGTATAGTGGCTTCTCATTGGCTAAGTTGTGACTGTATCTCATTGGCTGGGCTGTTGGTGGGATTGGATAAGAAAAGTCTTCTTTCCTACTGCTGGGGTAGTAAAGTGGTATCCATCTACAAGGTCTGTCTCTTCTTTGTGGGGTCTGTTATTGAATAAGAGTAGTGGGGTGTGAGAGCTCCCTCTACCCAGCTCCCATCTCCATTATAGTGAGGTTTCCCTTTATTAATTATCATAAGTGAAATATGATCCAATGGAATGGTGGTGGTAGATAAATCTGTCAATCTATTTTTTAAAAATATTTTAATTGTTTTTGCAAGGCTGGGGTGGTATAATTTCTGTGGTGGGAGTATAGCTGGGGTAAGGAGTTGGCATACAGAGATAAAGAGGAATCAACCTGGAAAGCAGTGAGCAATTATACTTAAGAACCATGCATCCAATCCCATAATAACATTTTATAGCTTCCAATTCCTAAATTAATTTTCAGTGAAATAAAAGCAGCCATCTAAGTGATGGGCTGGGAATCAGGTCAGGGCACACATTATAGAAATTCTTAGTTCCAATTCCATAAACCTATATCTTCAAATAAAAACCCCAATACAAATAATACATCTCCATCACTTTGCACATCAATTTTCTGTGTTGTTTCTTTCTCTCAATAGTTAGCCAGAACTAGATCTGGGACAGATTCGAGGACCTGGGACAAAAATGCAAAATTCTATTCTCCCCATTCTCTGATTAGCTTGTTCTGAATTGAAGTGGATGCTTGGCAATTAGCTGCTAGGGAACAAAATTTTCTGATTAACTCTTGATTAACGAAGGGTTAGGCTATCTTCTTTCCTAAGTTTGGCTCTCAGTGACAGTAGTTCCTCGGCGGGCGGGGGGGGGGGGGGGGCGGAGATGGGTACTGGTGGGTAGCCAGATCATTTGAACCACAGGCGGCTTTTAACTTCAGTCCTGGCTTCCAGTGACAGTTCTAACACTATAGAACCACGTGCCCTTAGCAAACGTGCCTAACTTCTTTGAGGGAGGGCAACTAGTACAAACCTGCCCATAGTTGTCCAGTATACTCCAATCCCTTTCCTTTCCCCACTTGAAAATTATCAACATTAAAGGGCTTAATATATGGTAAATTACTTAGAATACTGCCTGCAGCATAGTAAGCTTCAACATTATCGTTGATTATCATCACACTGCCTATCTCTGAGAGGCTGACTGCACGCACGATAACGCAGTAAGCTTACGCATTGCCGGGAGGGCGCGCATCTTAAAGCGCGGGCACCAGGAGCGAAGCGCGCGCTCCTCTGAGCGTGGCGCAACCAGTGGGCGTGCCCAACAAGTGGGGGCGTTTACTTCCGGGGGCAAAGGGTGCATTATTTCCGGGAGGCGCGGGCTGTAGGGCAAGCGTTTCCTACGGGCTTCTGGTGCCCTGGTCTCGGTCTCGGTCCCGGTAAGCCAGGCATGAAGATCACGAGGCAGAAACACGCCAAGAAGCATCTCGGCTTCTTCCGCAATAACTTCGGAGTCCGCGAGCCGTACCAGATCCTGCTGGACGGTACCTTCTGTCAGGCGGCGCTGCGCGGCCGGATCCAGCTGCGGGAGCAGCTGCCCCGCTACCTCATGGGGGAGACGCAGCTGTGCACCACCAGGTGGGCCCGGCGGGTCCGGGGAGGAGGCCCGGGGATCCTGCGGGTGTGGTAGAGACGAGGCCACGACGTGCAAAACGCTCCACCCACGAGGAGTTGACAGTGAAGTGGAGGCACTGAGGAGGTCAGGCGAGTGTCTACCACGTAGGTAGAAAGTACAGTGCACTGCGAATCTTCGCGTGGTTGGCCCGGCGAATGAGACCCGTGCTTTATGTAGTGCGATCTGGCTTCGAGTCTTGGTCCCAGTCCTGCCAGCTTTGTGGCTTCCGGCAAGTTAATCTCTGTGAGCCTGGGATTTCTCATCTGTAAGGAAAAGACCGTGAACTAATAAGGTTGCTTTAAGGATCAGACGTGTGGAGAGCACTTGCTGGTATCCAAAATCTACCCGCTTCAAGTGGTTGCTCTTATTCGCATAGCTGTTTCTAGTGGAAATGAAAAGTTTTCAAGCGTCACAGCTGCCCTGCGAGCTAACATCTCCGAATCCCAGAAAGATAATTCACAGCTCGAGGCTAAGAGCCTTGCCCATGGTCATTTATTTATTGAACTGTCTTTATTAAGTACCAGCCCCATGCCAGGCCCGGCTGTAGCCACTGAGGATAACTTGGTGAACAGGACAAACGGCCAACCTTCCGGGCGCGTTTTGACTCGTGTGTGTTGTGACTTCCTCAGCCTGGGAACCTCCCGGGGGTGGGGGTGGGGAGATGGAATCATGGAAGGTTTCATAGAGGAGGTCACTTTTGAGCCCAGACACCTTTCAGTTCTGAGGGGAAGGACTAGTTTGGGTGACAGACAAGAGATAAAGACCTCCTAAATGAAGAAATGGAGTTGTAAAATGCCTGAAAAAGAGATGAGAGCACAGGGTGTAATTGGAAATGACGCTGGGAAGAAGGGAAATCGAACCTACGACAGGAACTATTAAGAAACTTAAGGGTTTCGGGGCGCCTGGGTGGCTCAGTTGGTTAAGCGTCCGACTTCAGCTCAGGTCACGATCTCGCGGTCCGTGAGTTCGAGCCCCGCGTCGGGCTCTGGGCCGATGGCTCAGAGCCTGGAGCCTGCTTCCGATTCTGTGTCTCCCTCTCTCTCTGCCCCTCCCCCGTTCATGCTCTGTCTCAAAAATAAATAAAACGTTAAAAAAAATAAAAAAAAAAAAGAAACTTAAGGGTTTTGTTGTTCCCCTTGTAGATTATTTACTTTAAAAAAGTAAAAAAAAGAGTGGGAGATGGGCATGGGGGAGGGCACTGGTTGGGATAAGCATTGGGTGTTGTGTGGAAACCAATTTGGCAATAAATTATATTTTAAAACAAAGTAAAAAAAGAAAATGTAAATGACCCGTAATACCACCCCGTGACCACTGTTAACGTGCTGTACCATCCATCCAGTTCTTTAGACCTGCACATGCACACAAAGGAATGGGCTCTACTGGGAATACAGTATTATTGGCTTGCTTTTCGCACATAATACCACTCCATGAACTGCTTTCCATAGTCAAGTAGTGCCTCACAATGGTTGTAGGTACCCCACAATTTGTTACCCCTAGCCTTCAGCACTGCCAGACAAGTCCTTAGTTAGCTTGTGCCCCTGAGTTCATCCCTCCTGGCTACATACCACCTGTCCCTTAATCCCTGTGCCATAGAAATACCAACGTTTTTAACATGGTGCTGTAACAAAAAAGTCTGGCAAGTGCTATATGGAATTATGTTCTGTAGCATTTTTTCCCTAAAGAATTTATTTTAACTTCCAGAATATTTTATTCATACACAACAGACTAGTATAATTGTGTGTCACCCAGCTCTGGGAATTCTTGAAATGGCCAATCTTGTTTCCCTTATCCACCCTCCCACCTTATTTTATATATATATACATATATATATATATATATATGTATGTGTGTATATATATATATATGTATATATATGTATATGTATATAATATACTATATAAAATATACTATATATGATATATAATATATATACATATATACTATGCTTATTTTATTTTATTTTTTTAATTTTTTTTTAACATTTATTTATTTTTGAGACAGAGAGCATGAACGGGGGAGCGTCAGAGAGAGAGGGAGGCACAGAATCCGAAACAGGCTCCAGGCTCTGAGCGGTCAGCATAGAGCCTGACGCGGGGCTCGAACTCACGGACCGCGAGATCATGACCTGAGCCGAAGTCGGCTGCTTAACCGACTGAGCCACCCAGGCGCCCCTACTATGCTTATTTTAAAGCATAGTATTGTGTCGGTTCTTGGTGTGCATCATGAAGAGATAAATGCTATCAGACCTGATAACTGTCTTTTGGAGAAGCTGATTGTAACAGTGTGAGGGCTGAGTTGGAGAAGCAAGAAGTTCGTGAAGACCGGCGGACTCGTTTTGTGGTTGTCCAGTCAAGAAATAATGGGAGCCTAAACTTCAGAGAAGAAAGGCTGGAGCCCAAGGGCTCTACAAAGAGGCATTCCTGAGACAGATACCAACAGCCGATGGGGTAGGGTTATGGGTGAGGAAGAAAAGGTCAGTTAGGATTTCTGACTTACACCCAGGAGCTTCGTGATCTAAATCTTCATGATTTTAGACACGAATTTGAAGAGATGGTGTACGTCCGTAGGAAATATCCAGTAAATACATGGGAGTTTGGGCCCGAAACTCCAAAAAGTTCAAAACTGATTAATAGAAAGCAAAATCTCTTGTCTTAAACAAAACTAAATGGATGATAAAGGGAGTGAGGCAAGGTAGAGTCTGGCAAGGGCTGCCTGGAGTTTCAGAAATCTTTGACTAAGTAGTTCTCATAATTTTTTATTTTATTTTTTCTTTAGTGTGATAGAAGAAGTGCCCGGAGAGCTTATTAAAATGCTGACATTTGACTCCTCAAGAGGTGCAGAAATGGGGATGTGAAAAGGAGTAGAAATTAATAGAATTTGTTATCACTGTGTCATTTTGATATGGGTAGTTTATAGCTGACATTTTAAAAAACATTGGCTTATATTAATATGAAAACGCAGAGAGAAAAAGGAAGTTGTGATTGTTATTAAACCGATGACTTAAATTTTTACTTCTCTGTACTGAGAATCGTTTAAAGGTGTACCAATTTGTACTTGAAGTAGAAGCATCTAGCGCTAAGGTTGGGGCAATGTATCTGTTGTCAACTACTTGGATTCACATTTCGACTCTACCCCTTATGAGCTGTGTTTCAGCATGTTACTTGGAATCTCTCAGAGTGAGGTACTCTAAAATAAGGATAACTTTCAAGTTAGGTGCCTGATAGGGCTGTTTTGAGATTGAAGCAAGAATTTATGTAAAGAGCAATTAGCATGCTGCCTGACACATAATAAGTGCTCAGTAGATTTAACTGTTTTTCCTTCAACTTGGTGTTTGTGTTTTCCAGGTTTTTGTTTATTTTTTAAATGTTGATTTATTTTGAGAAAGAGTGGGGGGAGAGGTATAGAGAGAGAGAGAGAATCCCAAGCAGGCCCCGTGCGCTGTCACCCCACTCCTATGCCCACACCCCGGATATACTGTGAGATCATGACCTGAGCCAAAATCAAGAGTCAGACACTTAACCAACTGAGCCACCCAAGTGCCCCAAATATTTTCCAGGTTTTTAAAGAGTGATACGGCTACCATATGATTGGGGCCAACACATAACACATTCAGATCGTGATGGTATAGTTTAAATTTCGTAAAAACTTGACTTTTTCTATACTTATGTGAACACTGAAATGTATGTTGTAATTGTGAGCTGCTAATAACATTTTTTTTTCAGGTGTGTGTTAAAAGAGTTAGAAACATTGGGAAAAGACTTATATGGGGCAAAACTGATTGCACAAAAATGCCAAGTCCGAAATTGTCCCCATTTCAAGAATCCAGTGAGTGGATCAGAATGTCTGCTCTCCATGGTTGAAGAGGGAAATCCTCATCATTATTTTGTGGCAACACAGGTGATACTGCTTTTAAAATTAGAGTCAATTTTAATCATTTCTGTTTCTATTTCATATGGAGCTGCTTATAATCAGAAAAAATTAGATGGAAGTGGTTTGATAGAATGTTTCAACTTTTTAAAATACAGGCTTTTAAGTTGATTTGCAGTCAATAAAAGCAGTTGTCATGCCATTAGAGAATTTGAGGAGAGAACCTTAAGCATATTGATTTTTCTTCTTAATTACTGAAGTATTTTTAATAGTTATTGACAAAAAGATGTGATGATATGTGTCAGCATTCTTGAAGAGAAGTGGAACAAATATTTTACATTCTGTGTTCATAGTGTTTTTGCATGTTCCTGTATTTTATACTAGTTCTCAAAAAGTCATGTTGTACATTATTTGAAATTGTACCTCCAGTATAGAACTGTTTCTGGCTTTTCAAGACCAGGAGGGGAAGGAGAGACTTTCAGGGTTGATATTAACAAAGAAGTTCACATACATACAGATTTGGTTACATATTCTTTTAGAATTATAAAATCACTAAATTAGATGCAGAGCTGAATCTAGAATCTGAGTCCATGAATTCTTATTTTATTTCTATCCCTTCAACCTCTGAACATTCTTGACCCTTTTTGAAGCATGTCTTAGAGTAGAAAGTGGGGCATTGCCTAACATTCTTACCTTTGTGACAGTTTGTAATTCCTGGTTGTAGAATCTTGATAGATCCAGTGTCACATTGTTGCCACTTATCTCTTTGTGCTCAGATTTCTTGTTTATCTTCCTTTTTTTTATCATAAAATTTACTCTATTAGTGAGACATACCAATTTGAAAAGTAAAACTTGTGATCTCTTCTATTTTTTCCACTTAAGGCATCTTATTTAATTGACATATTTGAACTGAATAGTGCTATTTTTCTTTTTAATAGGATCAGAATTTGTCTATGAAAGTGAAGAAAAAGCCTGGAGTCCCTCTCATGTTTATTATTCAGAACACTATTGTCTTGGACAAACCTTCTCCCAAAACAATTGCTTTTGTTAAAGCAGTAGAGTCAGGTCAGCTTGTCTCAGTGCGCGAGAAACAAAGTATCAAGCAACTCAAAGAAGAAAAGGGTTTAGTGAAAAACCCTGAACAGAGGAGAAAGAAAAAACACAAGAAAGTAAGTGGCCCCAATCCTCTTAGCTGTTTGAAGAAAAAGAAAAGAGCACAGGATACAAAATCATCTGCCTCTGAAAAGAAGAGAAAAAGAAAAAGAATCCGGAATAGATCTACCTCAAAAGTACTTTCTGAAAAGAAGAATGCAGAATGATAATCCTTTGAATACTTTTAAAGACATTTAAATGTGAAAAATAAATTTCTTTTTAAAACTGTGGAAGTACTTACAATAAAAGACTATTATTTTTGTAAATAAATATCGACTCATAGGCCTTTACCTAAAATTATTCATAAAAACAACAACTCAGAGTGGATGGGTTTACGCATTTTGGAGATTGTTCTTCAATGTAAAAATCTTGTCTTTTTTCTATCTCACCATTGGCCCTGTACCCCCAGGATATGCAAATCATGTAAAAAAATCAAATCGTACAAAAGGCTTGTGACAAAAAAAAGTGGGCGTCCCTTTTCACATTTACAGTGGAACATTCCTCATTCATGCAGTGGTTGTAGAATTTATATTCTCAAATAATATGAATATGGTGCTGTCTTTTGGTCCATCCATTATTTGACTTTCTACCAGAAAGTGGAAATTTTGCTTACTTATATTACTCCTTCATTTTTCTAATATATTATTTCAATCTTTATACATCTCAAAGTATTTTTTATTATGACTATAAACTTTGTTCACCACTGACCCAAGTAGCATGCTATGATTGAATTTATTTCTTACGCTATGTTGTTATTCCAAAGTTAATAATGTCCTCATTTTCGGGGCGCCTGGGTGGCGCAGTCGGTTAAGCGTCCGACTTCAGCCAGGTCACGAACTCGCGGTCTGTGAGTTCGAGCCCCGCGTCAGGCTCTGGGCTGATGGTTCGGAGCCTGGAGCCTGTTTCCTATTCTGTGTCTCCCTCTGTCTCTGCCCCCTCCCCCGTTCATGCTTTGTTTCTCTCTGTCCCAAAAATAAATAAACGTTGAAAAAAAAAAATTTAAAAAAAATAATGTCCTCATTTTCTTTTAGCATCTGACTGGGTCTTGCCACATTCTCTAATAACTCTGTTAAAGGAACTTAGAATTTTCTTCTTTTTTTAATGTTTATTTTTGAGAGAGAGAGAGCGCGCGCGTGTGCGCATGAGTGGGGGAGGGGCAGAGAGAGAGGGAGACACAGACTCTGAAGCAGGTTCCAGGCTCTGAGCTGTCAGCACAGAGCATGACACGTTGCTCGAACCCATGAACTGTGATATCATGACCTGAGCCAAGGTTGGATGCTTAACCCAGCTGCCCTAGAACTTACAATTTTCTATATAATACCAGGTAATTCCTCACCCCTGGAGATACTTCTACAGCCCTCTGTCCTCCAATGTGGAAGTTTTCAAAGTATGTTTCTCAGCTGTCATCCAGACATTTCTTGCCTTTATCCAGAAATTTACTTTGTTTCTTAGATTCTTTGTTTTCCTCTCAGTTTTCTTTTTTGCTGTAGTGAAGCATGGAGTGTGTAGGAAGTACATTTTGTGAGGTTCCACAGGTGTTTACCCTCATATTTGTTGCATTAATCTAGCAATATAATTCTCTCTTTAAAATTTTTTAAGCCAACGTGGGGGCTCAAACTGATGACCCCAAGATTAAGAGTTGTGTGCTCTACCAACTGAGCCAGCCAGGCACCCTAGTAAGATAATTCTTTTTTTTTTAATTTTTTTTTCAACTTTTTTTTTATTTATTTTTGGGACAGAGAGAGACAAAGCATGAACGGGGGAGGGGCAGAGAGAGAGGGAGACACAGAATTGGAAACAGCCTCCAGGTTCTGAGCCATCAGCCCAGAGCCCGACGCAGGGCTCGAACTCCCGGACCACGAGATCGTGACCTGGCTGAAGTCGGACGCTTAAACGACTGCGCCACCCAGGCGCCCCGATAATTCTTGATTGAAGATCATTTCACTTAATTCCCCTGGAGTCTCTTAATTGTTTATAAGGCCCTAGGGGAAGCAAACAGATTTGAGTTTCATTTGTCCAACAGGGAGGGTGATTTTCTTTTAAAGCAAATATTAAATTCAAGAGTAAAAAATCCAAAATAACACTCTCTTTAAGATGGACTATGAATATCTGATTTAAAACGTGTCTAGCAGCTTCTGGGTGGCTCAGTCTGTTAAACATCCGACTTCAGCTCAGGTCATGATCTTGCGGTCCTTGAGTTCGAGCCCCGCGTGGGGCTCTGTGCTGACTGCTCAGAGCCTGGAGCCTGTCGGATTCTGTGTCTCCCTCTCTCTCTGACCCTCCCCCATTCATGCTCTGTCTCTCTCTGTCTCAAAAATAAATAAATGTTAAAAAAAATTTTTTTAAATGAATAAACTTTAAAAATAAATAAATAAATAAATAAATAAATAAATAAATAAATAAATAAATAAAACGTGTCTAAAGAGGAGGGCGCCTGGGTGGCTCAGTTGCTGAGCATCCGACTTCAGCTCAGGTCATGATCTTACATTTTGTGAGTTCGAGCCCTGCATCGGGCTCTGTGCTGACAGAGCCTGGAGGCTGCTTCAGATTCTGTGTCTCCCTCTCCCTCTGTTCCTCCCCCACTCACACTCTGTCTCTCTCTCAAAAGTAAACATTAAAAAAATTTTTTTAAAAAGGTGTCTAAAGGGTCACCAGAATTTAAAATAACAGATTATGTAGTAAATACATTTTGTATTTTGTTTATAAAATGTTTTAAGGGCCGATTCTATTAGGAATTGAATAACCAAGTCATCTTTTTCAGCCCTTTTCTCAAGTGTTTTAATCATCCATCAGACCAAAATTACAGTGTTTCTGTGCTGAGATCTTGAAGTATAATATGGAAAAGGTGGGATCTGCCCATTAGCCCCTGACTTTGTGCTGCCTGTGACACCTCTGAGTAGCGGTTCTTAACCTGTATTGTTAGAGTGTCATGATCAGGTATGAAGTACATCATGAATAAATTCTTGTTAATGACTAAAATAACTGCTCTTAAATTTGAGACCATTTAAATTTTTCTACAGAAATATTCTCAGTTGAATTCAGAGATGCTTTTCTGGATCGACAGTGAAGTTCTAGCCTTAACTACAGTAGGAACAACACACGGGGGTAGGCAAGCTAGCTTAGTGCTTGGGTTGTCCTTTCATGTTTCTGTTTTTTCTTAACAGGAACATTTTTTAAAAAGAAGGCAAAGATACTGGGAAAAAGTGAATATAGCTGTATAGTTCCTGTGAAGAAGAAAAAAATTCATCAACAATGATAGGATTACTGGGTCAAATGTAGACAAAGTGATAAAGCAGGTGAAATGATGATATTTTCAATATGCTAAAATGCATAACTATTAGGTATTTCTCTTTTTAACAAAGCTTAATGTGATATTGTTATTAATAATAAGTACATATATATTTGTTTTTTTATTCATGGTTCCAGACTCACAGCTCCCAAAAACCGTTGGAACTTCCTAAGTAATGAGAACTTAAAGGTGTCTTTTATGTTAATGAGATGGTTTTGGAAAACATATAAGGATGGCATCTGGTTACCTTTGGAGCCAATCCTGTGATGGGAAGGTTGGAACTTTAAGTCTCCACCCCACCCCCAACCTTTGGGGAGGGGAGAGAGAGGAGAATGGCCACTGATTCAATCAATCGTGCTTATGTAATAAAGCCTCTATAAAACCCCACAAGGACAGGGTTTGGAGAGCTCTGGGTTAATAAACAGGTGGAGATTGGGGAGAGTGACCCACCTGGAGGGGGCTTGCAAGGTCCTTTCCCCGTACTTTTCCCTATACATCTCTTCCATCTGGCTGCTTCTGAGTTCATAGCCTTTTATAATGAACTTGCAGTAAGTAAAATGTTTTTCTGGGTTCTGTGAGTCACTCTAGCAAATTAATTGAATGGAGAAGAGTGTCATGGGAATTTAAGATTTATAGCCAGACGTCAGAAGAGCAGGTAACAGCCTGTATGGGTCTGAAGTGTGTTGTGAGGGGAGAGGAGGTAACAGTCTTGAAGGACTGACCCCTTAGCCCGTGGGATCTGATGCTATCTATCTCCAGGTAAATAATGTCAGAGTTGAGTTGAATTGTTGGTGTCAGAGCACTGCTTATTCTATGTGTAAAGACTACCTCTGCCAATACACATTGAAATTGGGTCCAGGAACCCAAAATACTTACTTACCAGTGCTATCTAGTCACCTAATAAGAGTGTCTGAACTGGAGAGCTAGAAAAGTCAACTTATTTTTATAAAATAGTAATTTTTTCAATTAACATATTAAAAATACAATGTACTACAAAATATAGTATTCAATATTTTAAAACTTTGATATTAGTCATATTACCTTAAGAAATATCTTAACGAAAGGATCTCCTATCTTTGTACTACAATTCTTTTGTGAGCGGTGCCCTCATAACACCACCCCAGATATCCTTAACACTACTTGCTTTATTTTTTCTATAATAACTTAGGGAAGAGGGCATGGCACCATGTATACACATGTGATTGTAATCCGTTTTGCAGTTTGGGGAAAAGAAAATGTTGACAACCCCTGTTTTAGAGGGTAGCTGCTAGCTTTGTTGGGGATAAAGGTAGAGTACATGTGCTTTTGAACTCTGAAGTTTGCCAGACTCAACAACAGTGTTTCAGAAAATTGCTGTTTTTTATGAACACTTCAAAAAGAAGTATTTGTAGTTGAGTTTGGGGAGGATTCTGTATTACCTACATTTTCGAAGCCCCACAGCCATTTCTCATTCCCCACAAGTAGGTAAATTGAAGCTAGAAGTCATTAAAGAACAGCCAAGTTTCAAAAGTAAAAAGATTTCCTGTTTTCTATTTATGCATAGAGTTAAGATATTATATTTTATGTCTTTGCCTTTAGTAAGGCAAGTTGGCTGTGATTTGACAGGTTTAATTAATAGATTTTCATGAATGGAGAGAATGAATAGTTTGTATTGTTTAAAATGTTATAAAAATATGTCATTGTGCTGTAACTTTTCTTAAGAATTCTTAGTTTAGATGTAAATGAGAAAGTACAGTAATTTGGTGTAACTCTATATAATTTCAGATCCAGAACTAAGTAGGAATAAAGGCAAAGGACTGGGTGTCTGGAATGAGCTTAGGAACTGATTTCTCATATGGACCTAGATTGGTGGCCTCTGAACATTTAATCATATATCCTTGTCAGTAAAAGAATTTTGTGTCTACCTATAAATGTATGTTTATAAACCATGTAGATTTATTACTGTACATTATAAAATATACACAGGAAAAAAACCCAAAATGTAAAGGATGGTGAAGATAAAATATTGTAAAATCTTTGCCATTAAAGGGCTTCATTAGCTAATATTTCAAGATATAAGGTTTATCAATAATATTGAATATGAATCCATTTGAAGTACTTTTTTTTAATTTTACTTTTTTTTAAATTTACATCCAAATTAGCATATAGTGCAACAATGATTTCAGGAGTAGATTCCTTAGTGCCCCTTACCCATTTAGCCCATCCCCCCTCCCACAACCCCTCCAGTAACCCTCAGTTTGTTCTCCATATTTGTGAGTCTCTTCTGTTTTGTCCTCCTCCCTGTTTTTATATTATTTATGTTTCCCTTCCCTTGTGTTCATATTTTTTGTCTCTTAAAGTCCTCATATGAGGGAAGTCATATGATTTTTGTCTTTCTCTGACTAATTTCACTTAGCATAATACCCTCCAGTTCCATCCACATAGTTGCAAATGGCAAGATTTCATTCTTTTTGATTGCTGAGTAATACTCCATTGTATATATATACCACATCTTTTTTATCCATTCATCCATTGATGGACATTTGGGCTCTTTCCATACTTAGGCTATTGTTGATAGTGCTACTATAAACATTGGGGTGCATGTGTCCCTTCGAAACAACACACCTGTATCCTGTGGATAAATGCCTAGTAGTGCAATTGCTGGATCGTAGGGTAGTTCTATTTTTAATTTTTTTGAGGAACCTCCATACTGTTTTCCAGAGTGGCTGCACCAGCTTGCATTCCCACCAACAATGCCAAAGAGATCCTCTTTCTCTGCATCCTCGCCAACATCTGTTGTTGCCTGAGTTATTAATGTTAGCCATTCTGACAGGTGTGAGGTGGTATCTCATTGTGGTTTTGATCTGTATTTCCCTGATGATGAGTGATGTTGGGTATTTTATCATGTGTCAGTTGGCCATCTGAATGTCTTCTTTGGAGAAGTGTCTATTCATGTCTTTTGCCCATTTCTTCACTGGATTATTTGTTTTTTGGGTGTTGACTTTGATAAGTTCTTTATAGATTTTGGATACTAACCCTTTATCTGATATGTCATTTGCAAATATTTTCTCCCATTCGTTAGTTGCCTTTTAGTTTTTGCTGATTGTTTCCTTCTCTGTACAGAAGATTTTTATTTTGATGAGGTCCCAGTAGTTCATTTTTGCTTTTGTTTCCCTTGCCTCCAGAGACGTGTTGAGTAAGAAGTTGTGAAGTACTTTTTTTTTTTTTTTTGGATACAGTATACTTTATTGATGGTACATGATAAGGTAGGGCTCCTCAAGGCCCTCCCCTTCTTCAGGGGGTCTGGGATGGAAACTGGAGGTCAGGATATTCTCAAGTGTGTTGGGTACTGAACTGGGGCAAGGAATCCCCAGCAACTGAGGGCCTCTCTCTTCTTCTTCCTCTTGCTGGGGCTGGTGATCCAGGGGGCTTTTACTCCTTGGAGGCCATGTGGACCATAAGATCCACCACCTGGTTGCTGTAGCCAAATTCATTGTCATACCAGGAAATGAGCTTGACAAAGTGGTCACTGAGCACAATGTCAGCCCCAGCGTCGAAGGTGGAAGAGTGGGTGTCACTGTTAAAGTCGCAGGAGATGACCTGGTCCTCAGCATAGCCCAGGATGCCCTTGAGGGGGCCCTCTGATGCCTGCTTCACCACCTTCTTGATGTCTTCGTATTTGGCAGCTTTCTCCAGGAAGCAGGTCAGATCCACGATGGACACATTGGGGGTGGGGACACAGAAGGCCATGCCAGTGAGCTTCCCATTCAGCTCAGGGATGACCTTGCCCACAGCCTTGGCAGCACCAGTAGAAACAGGAATGATGTTCTGGGCAGCCCCTCGGCCATCACGCCACAGCTTCCCAGAGGGGCCATCCATGTCTTCTGGGTGGCGGTGATGACCTGGACTGTGGTCATGAGTCCCTCCGCGATGCCACAGCGTTCATGGATGACCTTGGCCAGAGGGGCCAGGCAGGTGGTGGCGCAGGAGGCATTGCTGACAATCTTGAGGGAGTTGTCATACTGCTCATGGTTCACGCCCATCACAAACATGGGGGCATCAGCAGAAGGGGCAGAGATGATGACCCTCTTGGCCCCACCCCTCAAGTGAACCCCAACCTTCTCCATGGAGGCGAAGACCCCAGTGGACTCCACAACATACTCAGCACCAGCATCACCCCATTTGATGTTGGCGGGATCTCGCTCCTGGAAGATGGTGATGGGCTTTCCATGGATGACACGTTTCCCATTCTCAGCCTTGACTGTGCCGTGGAATTTGCTTTGGGTGGAATCATACTGGAACATGTAGACCATGTAGTTGAGGTCAATGAAGGGGTCATTGATGGTGACAATGCCCACTTTGCCAGAGTTAAAAGCAGCCCTGGTGACCAGGCGCCCCAATACGGCCAAATCCGTTGACTCCAACCTTCACCATCCTGTCTTGGGGACGCGGCTGGCACTGCACCAGAAGATGCGGCTGTCTGTCGAATGGGGAGGAGCAGAGAGCCGTGAAGTACTTTTTACGATTGCATTTTTTGTGAGAACTTACTAGATCATTGATTTTCCTTTATAATATTTATGACAATGTATAGGGGGAAAAAGAGTATACTAAGAGTAGGTTGTGTTAATACATATTTGTCAAATATGTGAAAATGAAGTCAAGTCTATCGGAAAGGATAGCTAGCCATAGCCTATCATCCAGTTTCCAGACCTAAACCAGTTCAGAGGCCCAGAGCCCTTCAATTTAAGGGGAGGCTGGGTTCTCTTGAGGAAGGTCCCTGAAGCATTGCTGTAAATTTCCCTGTGGCCATTTTCTAGAATGAATGTGCATTGGGAAATAGAAACACCCAGACTTTTGGGGGATTATTAGATACTGGTTCTCAACTGATGCTAACTGCTAGGGACCCATATGTTGCTGGTCTGACATTCAAAGTGGAGATTTATGGTGGTCAGGTGATAAGTTGAGTTATAGGCTCAGTTTGAATCACAGTGGGCTCAGTGGGCCCATGAGCCCTCCTCCCCATGTTTTTCCCCCAGTTCCAGAATGTATTATTGTTAAAAACATATTAGGCAACAATATTAGCTCCCTACTTATGGACTAAGGTTCATTAGGTTATGAAGAGTCAAGGGGAAGCTATTGGAATTCCTCCTCTCTACCAGGATGGTAAACCAAAAGAATAGGACATGTTGGATTACAGAGACTACAATCATCATTAAACATTTGATTGATGCAGAAGTGTTGGTTCCTATTACATCTCAATTTAACTCATCTATTTGGTCTGTGCAGAGGCAGATGGACTTTAAAGCATGACTACATTATTTTAATGTTGATCAGAAGGTGACTCATTTGAAGCAGCCCTTCCAGATGTATTTCCTTTGCTGGAACAAATCCACACAGCTCCTTAAACGTAATATGGAAAATGCACCCCCCCATCACCATTTTTAGTGATTTGCTAGGACCACCAAAAGCAGTTTGTTTTTCCCTGACAGAGTCCACAGCACGACTTCACCATCTTGCTTCATGCTACGTCAGCTTACCTGCTCTTAGCCATAATATAGTCTGCAGAGATCTTGATCATCTTGACATTGCATAAAATATCACACTGACCCATGACATTGATGGAATTATGCAAATTGAATTTGATGAACAGGATGTAGCAAGTACTACAAATATCTTTGTGAAGCTTTATGAACCAGAGGGTGGGAAGATAGACCCTATGAAAATTCAGGGGTCTGCCACCTTAGTAAAGTTTCTGAGAGTCCAGTGATCTTTAGCATGTCAAAATAACCTCTTAGCGACACATTGCCACACCACAACCATGTATCACTCAACAAACAAACAAACAAACAAACAAACAAAACAGTACATGGTGGGGGCGGTGCAGGGCACAAAAGCTTGGTAGGCTATTTTGAGTATTGGAGGCAAAGCATGCCACATTTTAATATGTTACTTTGACCCAATTACTAAGTAACCCATAGCACTGAGAGTTTGAATGGAAACTAGAGCAAAATAAAGCTCTGTAGCAAATCTAGGCTGCACTGCAAGCTGTTTTTCTGCTTGGGCCACCAGATCCAATGATACTTGTGTCTGTAGCTGTAGTGCAGTCTCTGGCAAGTACCATAGAAGAATCATGGCACATACTTCTAAGGTTTTGAAGAAAATGCATATCCTCTTTTGCAGATAACGATTATCCTTTGACAGAGAGCCATAAGCTTATTTCTGGGTCCTGATAAAGAACTAGCCATAGGACATCAAATGACCAGGCAACCTGAACTTCCTGTAATTAACTGGATGTCATCTGCCCATTAAACCATGAGGTTGGACATGTCCGTGAAGTGGAAATGGTGCATATGAGATCAGACTTAAGCAGGTCCATCATGTACAAGTAAGGTGCATGACTGAGTCTCTCACACTCCTCTGAAACCAAACTGTGCTGTATTGCATCCTTTCCCTCAACTCATGACCTCAAGGAATTTTGTTATGATCAGTTAACTGAAAAGGAAAAAAAACGAGCCTGGTTTATAGATGTTTTCACACTATATGCTGCCCCAAACCCAAAGTGCGTAAGTGCAACATTAAAGCCCCATTCACTGATGGCCCAGAAAGATGGCAATGAAGGGAAATTCCCCTATTGGCAGAACTTTGAACAATACATCTAGTTGTCCACTTTGGATTCCGAAATGGTCAGAACCATAGAACTGCACTGATTTATAGGCAGGTACTAATGGCTTAGCTAGATAGTTAAGGGTTTGGCAAGAATCAGATTGGAAGATTTGTGGGAAAGATGTCTGGGGAAGAGGTCTGTGAATAGACTTTTCAGAATGATCACAGAGTATAAAGATATTTATGTGTCAATTGAATGTCCATCAATAGGTATTTACTGTATAGGACGCTCTCAGTAATCAGGCGGACAAAGGTGCACTTTCTATAAATGTCAGCCTCTTCCCCTGCCAATTGAGTGCTTATTCGTTGGACTCATGAACAAAGTAGTTATGGTGGCAGCAATGGACACTATACATGGGCTTCAACAACATAGCTGACCTAGCTACCATTACTGTTGAGTACCTAACATGCCAGAGACCAATACTGAGTCTTTAGTATGGCCCCATCCCTGGGGGAGTAGAGGGAAGGAACCAATGAGCTACTTGGTGGTAGGTTGATTACACTGTGTCCTTTCCATCGTGACAGGAATAGAAATGCATCCTTAGTGAAGCCAAGCCTATTCTGTATACGGATTTCCTTCTCTTTCCCATAATGCTTCTGCCAGCATTGCCTAACAAAATGCTTTAGTTGCCATCTTGGTATTCCACTGACAGTGCTTCTGGTCAAGGAATTTGTGGTATTAAATGATCTTGCTATATAAACATAATTATTTAGGGGCACTTGGATGGCTCAGTCAGTTAACCATCCAACTTCAGCTCAGGTCATGATCTCATAGTTGGTGAGTTTGAGCCTTGCGTCGGGCTTTGTGCTGACAGCTCAAAGCCTGGAGCCTGCTTTGGATTCTGTGTCTCCCTCTCTCTCTGCTCCTCCTTTACTCACAATCTGTCTCTCTCTGTCTCTCAAAAATAAATAAAAATGTTAAAAACATTAAACATAATAATTTACAGTGCCAATTTGGAGACAACACTTGTAAAGAATAGATATTCTCTTATAAGATGTAATATAAGCTTTGAATCAGAGACCAATGTATGGTTGCCTCTCCCATAACTAGAATACATGGGTACAAGAATTAAGGAACAGTAGAAGTAGCTCCTCCCACTGTCTCATAAACAACTCAGAGAATTTTTGCTTCCTTCTCCCCACAACTTTGAGCTCTGCTGGCTAGGAGGTCCTGTGTCCAAAGGAGGAATACCTCTACCAAGGACACAACAATAATTCCATTGCTTTGGAAGATAATACTGACACCAGGTCAACTGGGGATTTCTTTCTTATGTTTCTGAACCAACAGGCAATGAAAAGAGTTACTCTACTGATGGAATGATTGATCCTAGTTTCCAAGAACAAACTGGATTGCTGTTATAGAATGAGAGTGGGAAGGACTATTTCTGCGATCTAGGAAAGTCTCTAAGATGCCTCTTAGTGTTTCTATGTCCAGTAGTCAATGTTAATAGAAACTACTACAAGCAAAGGGAGGCAGATCTGTGTATTCACAGACCTTCAAGAATGAAGGTTTTGTTACCCCACCAATGAAGGAACAAATTGAGATTCTGACTGAGGTCAAAGGAAATATGGAACAGGTGGTTGCAGTAGCCAGCCTCTAAGATAGTGCCCAAAGATGTTCACTTCCTGGAATTCATAAGCTGTATGTCCTCTTCCACACTGGACAGAGCTGACCTGTGTAAACATAGGATATTACTATTATGGAAGTGATGGTGTGTGACTTCTGAAGCTAGGTCATAAAAACATGATGGCTTCCATATTGTTTTCTTGGATTATTTGCTCTGGGGGGAAGCCAGTTCCCATGCTGCGAGGCTTTTTGAGTAGCCCTACCAAGAATTCCATGTGGAGAGGAGAGGATGTCTCCTGCAATCAGTCAGCATCACTTTATTAGCAGTGTGAGCGAGCCATCTTAGAAGTAGGTCCTCTAGCCCTCCTCAAGCCTTCTGATGACAGCAGTCTAGCTAACACCTTGACTGTGATTTCACAGAGGGCAGAACCACTCAGTTAAGCCACTCCTGAATTCCTGGCCCACAGAACCTATGTGAGATAAACGTTTGTTGTTGTTGTAAGTCACTAAGTTTTGGAGTAATTTGTTAGGCAGCAAAAGATAACAAATACAAGTGGAAGAAGGAAGTTTAAAATATCAACTATGGCCTTGTGACCAGTTACATAAATTATGTCTCTAATGGCAATGATTATTTTCTTCCTTGCTTGTTATATGCGTACATATCTATATCTATGTGTATTACACGTAAGTATATTAGTAATATATTAATGTAATATAAGTAATATAAATATAGGTGCTTATACATTATGTATGCATATACATTATATATGATAGTATCATATACTTACACATGCACACTTTTTTCTCTCTTCCTTTCCCTAGTTTATATGAGTGTTTTTGTTTCTCTTTTAATTTTTTTTTAAAGTTTATTTTATTTATTTTGAGAGAGCGAGAGAGAGAGCACAAGCGGGGGAGGATCAGAGAGAAAGAGAGACAGAATCCCAAGCAGGGTCTGCAACATCAGCACAGAGCCCAGTGCAGGGCTTGAACTCATGAACTGTGAGATCATGGCCTGAGCCGAGATCAAGAGTCAGATGTTTAACCGACTGTGCCACCCAGATACCCCTTTGTTTGTTTATTTGATGTTAACTTTACTGTTTAACCTTTAGGTAACAGGATTTCAGGTGGGACAGAGACAGAAATGGAGGGGTGAGCAGTATAGCTCAGAGATAGCTACAGTGACCATTAGGACTTTGTATCTTCTCATTTTGTAAAGAAGGTGCAAACATCTTCATTTGTATGAAGGATCATTGCATCACATTAGGTGAAACAGGGAGTTGTTTGTTACATGAAAGTTGAAATGTATACAGAAGGGGGCATATGGATGCTGAATAGCCAAAGGGGTTTATCATCCAGCTCCAAGCCCACTTTTCTACGCTCTCCGATGATGGAGCCAGAGCTCTGCAAACCACAGTTCTCTGGGGGCACCTGCTTTCTCTTAGATTCTGCCGATGCGGGGTGCCACAGGCAGGACCTGAAAGGAATGTGGAGGAAAAAAGAACATGCTTCTTCCTGTGAGTTTACCGTAGATTCCTTGAGGTTCTTACAAGTGTCACTGCTCTAGCAGCAGCTGTTTCTTTCTTACGAATGATCCCTAAATCCAATGTGCAACGCTTACAGAAAGAGCTGTATTACCTCCACCCCTCTCCCTCAGCCAGAGATCCAGACATCAGCACTAGCTGGCTGGAGCCCATTCTTCTGAGGTCTGTCTGGGAAGCAGCCCTGTGGGGCCCCTCCTATGGGCTGAGAGACGTCAGTGCCAATAGATTAAAGCCTACCTCCTCAGAGGTTTCAGCTTCACAGGACTCCTTCTCCAAGCTTCTAAGTTTTAATAAGTCTAACCTCTTCCCTTTCTCCCCTTGCCCTAAAAACAGAAGCTGCTTCATGCAGTTGCTACCCCCAGAATCTTTAGAGTTCTCTTTTTAGCTAGTTACCTGGTTAACTACCTGGTTAACTACTTGATACCTATTCATACCTGTATACTTTTTATTTTATTTTATTTTTTAAACTTTTTTCCCAGTTTTTTTTCATGTTTATTTATTTTTGACAGACAGAGCATGAGCGGGGGAGGGGCAGAGAGAGAGGGAGACACAGAATCCGAAGCAGGCTCTAGGCTCTGAGCTGTCAGCACCAAGCCGGATGCGGGGTCGAACTCACAGACTGAGAGATCATGACCTGAGCTGAAGTCGGACGCTCAACCAACTGAGCCACCCAGGTGCCCCTATTCATACCTGTTTAGATTAAATTTTCTCTATTCACATAATTGGTGTGCTTCCTCTTTCCTGACTGGACCCTGATCTAACAGACCCTGATCTAATTAGCCAGCCTGATTCACATGCCCATTCAGGAAGTAGGGAGAAGAGGTCAGCTCTATTCAAATTATATAGACTGGGAGTGGATAAAGGATGGTTCCCCAAAGAAAAACATAGGTACTATTACAAAGAGAGGTAGGAAGGATCAGGCAAAAAATAATCATATCTAAATATTAAGATAGACTTTAAAGGTGATAAAATACTGTCTCACAACCTTTCTCTGCCTTCAAAAAAACCTTCTTAATAAAATCATTAGAAAGGTAAAAAGACAAATGCAAGTGAGATGCCATTTCACAGCTACCACGATGGTTATAAGCAAACAGAAAAATAAGAAGTGTTGTCAAAGATGTGGAGAGGGGCTCCTGCATGGCTCAGTTGCTTAAGTGTCGGATTCTTGATTTTGGCTCAGGTCATGATCTCAGTTAATGGGATCGAGCCCCACCTGAGGCTCTGCACTGACAGCACAGAGCCTGCTTGGGATTCTCACTCCCTCTCTCTCTGCCCCTGCCCTGCTTACGCTCTCTCCCTCTCAAAATAAATAAATAAACATTAAAAATAAAAAAAAAAAAAGATGTGGAGAAATTGGAACCTGCATTCATTGCTGGTGGGAATGTAAAATAGTGCATCTGCTTTGAAAAACCATCTGGCAGTTAAACACAGAACTACCATGTATCTAGCAATTCCACTCCTAACCATTACCCAAGAGAAATGAAGACCTATGTCCATGCAAAAACTTACATAGAAAAACTCATAGTGGCATTATTCATAATACCAAAAACTAGAGACTGACTGAGCCATCCAGGAGCCCCTGTATACTTTAAATGGGTGAATTGTGCTATGTGAATTATATCTCAAGAAAGATGTTTTTAAAAGTATATACCATAGAGGGGTGCCTGGGTGGCTCACACAGTCAAGCATCTGACTCTTGATTTATGCTCAGGTCATGTTCTAGCAGTTCCTGGGTTCAAGCCCTGGATCAGGCTCTGTGCTGGCAGCATGGAGCCGGTTCATGAGTTCAAATCCCCCATTGGGCTCGCTGCTGTCAGCGCAGAGCCTGCTTCAGATCCTCTGTTCCCCTCTCTTTCTGCCCCTCCCCTACTCATGCCTGTCCTCTCTCTCTTTCTCAAAAAAAAAAAAAAGTATATACCATAAGTATATATTACCTAGTTATTCATGAATTAGTCATGTTCCTGAATGAAATGAACAGAATATACCCCTGCACCTTAGATGTTTTTAGTGGCAGCTAAAGAAAAAAAGATAATGTATGAATGTTTCCATTTTCTTTCAAGGAAACAAATTATTGACAAGCTGTTTGGGTGCTAATGCTTCATCCTATGAATTAATCTCAGGTGGCTCTCTGCCAGCTGGCTAATGCTCACTGTCCTCTCCCTGATGTGGTCAGAAAGATGCCATCTGTTCCTTCAGCTGCCAAAATGTTACAAATTATCTAAACCTTTCTCCAGGTAGCAAATGCTGAAAAGGTACGTCTTCCAAATGCTCATTACTTTGCACAACTATCTTACAATGATGTTTTGTGCAACTTGATGTGAAAATGATAATCCCTATGTGATGAAATATTTTGATCTCCAAAACTGAATTTCCACACATGACACTTTCACATGGTGAGCAACATGAGCAGGATGTCGTTTAGCAATGTGATGTTATGACAGATATAGTGGCACGTACAGAGTTTTCCACATTCAGAAAGAGCAGAGGCATGAAAAGAAACTGTCAAGGAATGGCAGGGGAGTTTAGAAGACCCATTTTTACTGTTAGCATGTAGTGTCCACATTTGTGGTTTCTTAAATGGTGGTGAGCCCGGAGAGTGGGTCAGGTGGGTAGCATGACAGTGATGCTGACAGCTTCTGGGTTTTTCTGTCTCATCACCACTTCCTAAAACACTCAGATCTGTTACTAGGCCTTTCTTTGGTTAAACACCAAAGCCTTTTTTAAAACTAACTAATTAATTAATTTTTATTTATTTATCTATCTATTTATTTTTTAGAGAGAGAATGCACGTGTGCAAGTGGGTGAGGGGCCGAGAGAGAGGGTGAGAGAATCTCAAGCAGGCTCTGCATCCAGCAGAGATCATGACCTCAGATCATGACCTGAGCTGAAATCAAGAGACAGACACTTAACTGACTAAGCCACCCAGGCACCCCTCAAAAGCCTTTTTGTTATTCTACCCTTGTTTTCTAGTAGGGCTTGACATAATTTCTGGCACCTAGGTACTTAGTAAATGTTGAATGGGTGAGTGAATAAATGAATGAATGAAATTGAACTGGATGAAATGAACTCGTTTATTATACCTGTATCCAGGGTCTCCAGCCTTCCTAACTCGTGACTGTCAGTATCACCATTTCACTTCTGTATGACAAAATAAAGGCCATCTAACTTAGCTTGCCAATACAGGACACACATTGCTCAGAACTTTGTTCCTTGAGCACTTTGGAATTTGGAAATAGCCATCAGTTAGGGAAAAAAGAAAAACAAATGTCCATTTTGGTGAAAAGGAAGAAATGTTTAGAAATATGTTGGTTGGAAAATATGTACACTAATTGAAATATTGTTAAGTTTATCTGCCTCTAAACATTATTTACTACTTTTCTCTTCATTGCTTTATGAATTATTCTGATAGAGGTAGTCTAATGTGTGTGGGGGGGGAGCACTGAGAGAGACTGCTTGCATGTGCACATGTATACACTCTCTTGCACATAAAACACATTTTTAATTTTTTTTAGAACAAGTATGGTTACAGTGCAAGGCTACTGGCTGGGTCTCTCATCAATCCTACAGTTCTGTTTCCCAAAGGACATTGCTAATGCACAAGGGGCAGAGGTACACTGTCTTTCCTATCTGTCTCTGTTGACCAAAACCAACTGATTGTAAGGGGGCCATCATCAGACCACGCTCAAAATTACTGTCTGATTCAGTGTCCTTTCAACGGTGTCTTTATGCTTTGCACTGATACACATGCTCTTCTGATCCCCTGGGAGGATGGCCCTTACCACCCCCATCACTTCTCACTGCAATGAGAAAGGATTTGAGCCTCTCTGAATGTCACAGACCGTCATCATGTATCTGGTCCCTACCACATTCTGGCTGAACACACTCTAGACCATCTGAATCTTTCCTTAAGGACTTTGGTGAAGTGACAGACGAGGGAGGAGAGAATGACACTGCTAAAGCAAAAAAGGGAAAAGGTGGTCAGAAATAGGTATAGATACCATCAACACGAGAAGCAGAATGCTTCATCCTTACTGTGCATCAGAGTCATTTGGGGTAAAAAAAGAAACCCAAATAGATGCTCAACCCCCAAACCCCCTCCGCTAAAAGATTTAGATTCCTTTAGTGTGGTGTAGAATCCAGATATTTATTTATTTATTTATTTATTTATTTATTTATTTATTTATTTATACATACATACATACATACATACATACATACATACAAGATTACTGGTTTATTACACAAGGACGTACCCAGGAACAGTCAGATGGAAGAGGTGCATAGGGCAAGGTATGGGGAACATGCAGGAGCTTCCAGGCTCTGAGTATCGCACCCTCCCCCAACCTCCACGTGTCCACCACCTGGGAAATTACACATTTGTGTAATTTCAGTGTGCCTCACATGAGGAACCAGATTGAGAACCTCTGGTGTGGGAGTCAGGCAGTTCCAGGTCCAAACAATCAATGCAGCTTCTCTCCACCTCAGATTTCTTGTGGGTAAAACAGAGTTGATACAGACTGTAAATAAATCAGTGTCTGGTACTTAGTGTATGTTCAATAGAAAGTGCATAGGTCATAATGGAATACTACGCAGCCATTAGAACTTGTATGTTGGAAGGCTGCTTAATGATCTAAGAAAATAAGTGTTTGTTCCCTTACCCCCATTCTCCACCCACCCAACTTCCGCAGGCACAGACACGGGCCCTATTTTCCTTCCTAAGGAAAACATTATGATTCAGAACCGCTTTTCTCATCCCTTCGCTGCAAACTTGTCTCTAATGACATGTTTCCAAAAATCAAATGAGACTCTCTAAGAGAGATGCCTGAGCTTCTGAATATTTTAAAAGTTTCCCAAGTGATTCTACTATGTAGCCAGGGTTCAAGAGCACTAATGGAACAGTGCATCTCAAACTGGTTTGCACAAGAATCATTTGGAGATTTTATTAAAACTCAGATTTCTGGGTCTTTCCTTAGAGAGTCTGATTCAGTGGGTCTGGGGTAGAGCCCAGAATTTGCATTTTTAGTAAGCTCTCAGCTCCTCTGACCGGCTGCATTAGCATCAGCTGGGAGCTCGTTAGAAATGCAAATCCTAAACCCTGCCCCATAACTACCAATCAAAAATCTCTGGGTGTGGGGTCCAGAAACTTCTGTTTCAATAAGCTCCCCAGGTGATTCTTATGCATGCTAAAATTTAGGAACCACCCATCTAGATAAAAGCAGAATAATAGAGTAGTCCTAGAGATGGCGGTTCCAGGAACTGGGACCAACATCAGGATTTCAAATGTTTGCTAGAGGAACCAGATTCTGAGGCCAGCACTGGAGAAACCACAGAGTAAGTGTAAGAGAGAAGTTGGTCCTCCGAGGAAACTCAGGTGCCATTAGCAAAATAAGGGGAAAGGATGTTAGGTAAAGAAAAGTAGCTATCCCCTACAAATGTGGAGGGATAGGGGGCCACAGTGTGTTTGAGAATTAAATAAAATCATGCACGCCAAAATGTTTCTCAGCACCTGGCATGTAAGTATTTAGTGAATTCTATAAATTCCTCTTTTCAAAGCAGCGTGTTGTGAGCACTCAGTATAATTAGAGTAGGAAATATGACCTTCATGTTTCTGGTGTTAAAAGATGATTAAAGAAAACCGTTTGGGTGATACAAACTTCACTTCGTGAAGCAGACAGTCTCCTTCTGGAGAAGTGCAAAATGGGGCGGAAGACAGAAGACTTGTACAGGGTAAAGAGTAAAGAACAAGGAAGAGAAAAATATCTGATTGGCTGGGGCCTCATAGTCAACCGTGTTTGGGGTGAGAAGGATCAAGGAAAGAAGTAGAGTCCAGAGTTGGCTTGGTGTCTGGGGATTGGTTGACGGGATGTACGGTGTTATGGGGTCAAGCAGAAGGTTTATAGGGACATGGAAGTTATCTGAGCTTCATGTCGCTGGGCGTGGCACCCTGGGCAGGAGTGGCTCCATCTTTGGCCTAGAAACTTATTTTAACATTGGGTTTTATGTTTAGGTCTATGATCCATCTCAAATTAATTTTTGTGTATGAAGTGCAGGGTCAAATTTCTTTTTTTAATTTTTTATATGGATATATCCATTTGTTACAGCAGACTTTACAACTTTCCTCATTAAGTTAACTTGGTTCCTATTTTCTTCTTGATACTTCATTTTATTTTTATTTATTTTTTAATTTATTACTTAATTTACATCCAAATTAGTTAGCTTATAGTGCAACAATGATTTCAGGAGTAGATTCGTAAGTGCCCCTTACCCATTTAGCTCATCCCCCCTCCCACAACCCCTCCAGTAACCCTCTGTTTATTCTCCATATTTAAGAGTCTCTTATGTTTTGTTCCCTCCCTGTTTTTATATTGTTTTTGTTTCCCTTCCCTTGTGTTCATATTTTGTCTCTTAAAGTCCTCATATGAGTGAAGTCATATGATATTTGTTTTTCTCTGATTAATTTCACTTAGCATAATACCCTCCAGTTCCATACACATGGTTGAAAATGGCAAGATTTCATTCTTTTTGATTGCCGAGTAATACTCCATTGTGTGTGTGTGTGTGTGTGTGTGTGTGTGTGTGTGTATACCACATCTTTATCCATTCATCCATCAATGGACATTTGGGCTCTTTCCATACTTTGGCTGTTATTGATAGTGCTACTATAAATATTGGGGTACACATGTCCCTTTGAAACAGCACACCTATATCCCTTGGTTACTTAGTAGTGCAATTGCTGAGTCGTAAGGGTAGTTCTATTTTTATTGGTTCCTATTTTCCCATGTTGATTGTATACTGTTGGAGGGCTTGGACTTTAAGTCAGGTACAAAGGAATATAAGATAATTAGGATTTGGTTAGTTTCTAAATAACGAGGCAAAATGACAATAGCTTGAACAAGTGTATCAATTAGGTATTCCTAAATAACCATGCCAAAACTCACTGGTTTAAGTCAATAATCATTTACAATTAGTGGCTATGGTTTTGTGGGTCTAGGCTGAGCTTGACTGGATACTTCTCCAGTTGTGGTAGTTGAGGCAACTCTGCTTCTCAATGAAGGTCTGTGGGTTGCCTAGGATGGCCTCCTTCCTCCTGGGATTGGAGCGAGAGGGGCAGGCTAACCAGGATATTCTTTTGGTAAAGTAAGGTGCACAAAATGGCAAGCAGAAATGCTGAGCCTCATAGGCTCAGGCTCAGAACCAGCACACTATTCTACCCATGAAGTGGTTACACTGGCTGAGTCCAAAGTCAGAGGGTGCACAGTACACTCAGCCCATGATGATGAAAAGGATATGGATAATGAAGAACTGGGGACACATTTTCAATCTACCACAACAAGATACAAATTTATTTATCTCCTATAAGAGTCCTGAGTTAGATGGTCCAGGGCTGGTGTGATCCACAAAATTCTCAGGAACTCAGGCTGCTTCATCTTCTTGCTTCTCTGTGCATGGCCTCACTGTCAAGGTGGTTTCTTTAGCTTTCGCTGTCAGGAGGAAGGAACAAAGTAGGAAGAGAACAATGGCCTCATGCCAACTATATTTAAGGGAGGTTCCTAGAAGTTGCCACGTGACCCTTTCACAACATGTGCCCGCAGTTGGTTGTAAGGGAAACCGAAAATGTAATCTTGATTCCAGTTAGCCCCATACCCAGGTCTAACTAAGAAAACAGAGAAGAATGAATATTGGGGACCAAACAAGTAATGACTTACACATATAGCCTTGTATAAAATATGGTTCCAATAATTATTTGTTGCTTTTCTTTACAAATGTTGACATGCTATACAACAATGGTTGGTAATTTTCCTATGGGAGAAGAGCATAGTCCTTCTCAGTAACAAAATAAGAAATATGATCAGTGGTTCAAATTTGTTTAGCATTTCAAGTGCTTTCTTCAGGTCCCATAATTACAACTGGGAACCACTTCTTGTACTAATAGCAGTATTTTCTCTCTAGATCTCTAGACTTACTGGCTTCAGTAGTATTCCAATCAAAGGATTAAAACTAATAAAGTTCAAAACCACAGTGAGGTACCACAACAACACCTATTAAAATCATTAAACCAAAAAACCAAACTGTGGCAAGGATGTGGAGCTCTGTAACAGGAACTCTCATACCTTGCTGGTGGGAAAGCAAAATGGTACAGCTAGTTTGGAAAACAGTTGGGCAGTTGCTCGTAAAGTTAAACATTCACTTAAGTATTTACTGAAGATAAATAGATATATATTGTCACACTATCTTATATGCAAATATTTATAGCAGCTTTATTCCTAGCACTAAAAACTGGAAACAAAGTATCTACAGGTGAACGGATGAACCTTCTGTTACATCCACAGGATGGAATATTATTCAGCGACAAAAAGAAATCAGTTCCTTATACAGGTAGTGACAGGAATAAATATCAAAATAATAATTGTTCTAGGTGAAAGAATCCAGAATAAAAAGGCTACAAACTTTATGATTTCATTTACATGACATTTCGGAATAAGCAAAATTATAGGGACAGGAACCAATCACTGGCTGATCATTGGGGCTGGGAGTGAGGGGAGATAAATGACAAAGGGGTACAGGAAACATTGTGGGGTGGAGGCACCTGGGTGCCTCAGTCAGTGGAACATCTCACTTCTGCTCAGGTCATGATCTCTCAGTTCGAAGTTTGAGCCCAACATACCTGCATCGGGTTCACTGCTGTCAGCCTGTCAGCGCAGAGCCTACTTCATATCCTCTTTTTTTCTTTTTTTAATATGAAATTTATTGTCAAATTGGCTTCCATACAACACCCAGTGCTCATCCCAACAGGTGCCCTCCTCAGTACCCCTCACCCACCCTCCCCTCCCTCCCAACCCCACTAACCCTCAGTTTGTTCTCAGTTTTTAAGTCTCTTATGGTTTGTCTCCCTCCCTAACTTTTTTTTTCCCCCTTTCCCTCCCCCGTGGTCTTCTGTTAAGTTTCTCAGGATCCACATAAAAGTGAAAACATATGGTATCTGTCTTTCTTTGTATGACTTATTTCACTTAGCATAACTCTCCAGTTCCATCCACGTTGCTACGTAAGGCCATATTTCATTCTTTCTCATTGCCACATAGTATTCCATTGTGTATATAAACCACAATTTCTTCATCCATTCATCAGTTGATGGACATTTAGGCTCTTTCCATAATTTGGCTATTGTTGAAAGTGCTGCTATAAACATTGGGGTACAAGTGCCCCTATGCATCAGCACCCCTGTATCCCTTGGGTAAATTCCTAGCAGTGCTATTGCTGGGTCATAGGGTAGGTCTATTTTTAATTTTTTGAGGAACCTCCACACTGTTTTCCAGAGCGGATGCACCAGTTTCCATTCCCATCTTATCCTCTGTCTTATGCTCTCTGCCCCTCCCCCGCTTGCACTCTCCCAAAAAATAAATTTAAAATAAAACCTTTTGGGGTGATGGAAAGATTATCTTATGTGGTTGTTGCAGAATTGTATTCATTGCTTACTTTCATACACCTCAGTTTGATGAGTTTTACTGTGTATAAATAACATCTCCATAACCCTGACCAAAAAACATTTCTTTCACAACAAAAAATACAATTCTGATAAAACTCAGAAGGAAAAGGGGATTCTGATGTAAACCGATGTTGGAAACTCTTTTTTGACTAAGAAAATAGTGCGGTTGGTTGTTACTATAATCAAAGACTCATTTATAGCATGGAATTAAACCTAGCTGCAAAGAATTAATTACTTTTACACTTTCACTTTATTTCAACATCTGCAACTGCCCAACATGAAACAGATAAACCTATTTGGGAAAATGCCTCTCAGCATCGTTTGATGACACTTACTTCAGTTATATTCTGCTGGGTATTGAAGGGCTGAAAGGAAGTGTTTTTGTAAAGCAAATGACATATCCTAGAGCCACGGAAACGATATGGGGAAATTCTGTCACAGTAATTGTTCTGTTCTGGTAGAAGAAAAGATTAACAACCGCTCGCTCACAGATTCAAGATGCTTTCTTTTGCTCTCATTACCACCTAGGCTTGCTAAATATTAGACCCAAAGATTTTCCTGAAGGAGGGCTGAGGAGACCAGAGTGAAGAAAGAGAAACTCCTGGGGGGTGGGGGGAGGATGGAAGATTAGCTGTGAAATGGGCTGAAGTTCAAGAGGGAAAAGTAGTCTCAGGGAGCAGCAACTCTTCAAAAGGCTTAGGTCTAATGCTAGAGGAAGACACCTTGACCAATAAGGCAATAAAGTGTGACAGGTGGACGGACATGCTAAGTTCCATCTTAGGGTGTCTTGGAAGTTGCAGGGCTTCGTAGAAGAGGCAGTTCTAAGACTGAGACAGGAAATGCAGCTGGAGTAGTTGTGCAGGGCACTGAAGCACAGAAGGCTTCAGAGTAGAATGTTGTGTAGAGCTGGGGTTTAGAGAACAAATAGAGGGTGGTTATGGAGGAGGCTGGTATGTTTGAGGAGGTAGGCAGGAGTCTGCTCTGTGAGTCTTTGTAGGTCTTGATCTCCATTTGACCCTGTAGGCAATGCAGAACCACTGTGGAAAGTGTTGCGATAACATTTGAATTTTGAATCAATTGCTTTGCTAACTCTGAGGAGTGTGGGAGGACATGTAGGGTAAGGGTAGGGGGTGGACCCTGGAGATTGAAACAGGGTGATAGCGAAAAAAACACCAGACGCCGAATAGCAGCGAGGCAAGATTTTATTCACGGCCGGGCCAAACCTGATCTCCTGATCTTAAGGAGAAAAGTGCAGAGAATGGTCCCTAACAACGGCAGCAGTGGGCTTATATGGATTTTAGCAAGTCAGAACGCATCATTATTTGGTTAACCAATTACAATCTACAGCATTTCATGGTAGCCAAATATATTGTGATACACAGACGTTAGTTTTGGCGGGAACCTATACATTTTAAAGGTCTTTGTCCTAAGAGGGTTTAAAATGACCAATCATAGTTAGACACCTGAGATGCTGTAGGGCAGTGAGTACATGGCTTTTTACACGTTGGTCTTGCCTAGGCCAGATTTCGGTAGAGGGAGTGGGGGAGGGTTTTGCATCCTAAGTTATCTATTTAGTAAGCAGGGGAGGTCACAGAAGTGAGATAGGGTGGTTACTAATTACTGATAACTTTAATAGGGAACCACATAGGCCTTTTATCTCAACTATTCATGAAAGGTGAGTTTAAGCCGAACTTACATACAATAAGCTTTCTGATATCTTATAAGTTGGCCTATTACGGAGATGGGTAACCCATTTAGGAGATTTGTGGTTGTCTGGGTGAGAGATCTTGGTGGCCTGAAATAAGAGGCAGTAGCCATGGAAATGGGTTAGGAGGGGGGACAGGTTATTTTTTTCTTTTTAAAGTTTATTTATTTTGAGAGAGAGAATGAATCCCAAGCAGGCTCTGTGCTGTCAGTGTGGAGCCTGGTATGGAGCTCAAACTTCCAAACTGTGAGATCATGATTTGAGCTGAAACCAAGAGTTGGGTGGTTAACCAACTGAGCCATCCAGGTACCCCTGGAGAGGGACAGTTTTGAGAACTATGTAGTATCTCTTTCAGAGTGAGGTTCTTCAGAAGATGTGGAACCATAAATAAGGTTCAGTTTTTTGAAAACCTGACTTAAAAGCTCTATTATCAGCTGGTTCCAGCTTGCTTCTGTAACTCCTTCCACTCCTTTGCATCGTGCCTCACATATTCTTATTGGCTTTATTCTCAGGCAGGATCTTTAGACAAGGCCAGAAAAATGGACCACTGTTTTTAGGCTTATGGGGAAAAGATCTGGAGTTGAGAATGCCAGCCAGTCCTTTGTCACGTGCCACTTCTGGGGCTGGGTCACAGTGAGGGTGTGTGAATATATTTCTTACAGAGAGGAGAGGTGTTATCAGGTGAAGGATGAAAGAGTGGAGGAAGGAAAACACAAATTACAAAAAGGCACCCATGATATGTTCCAAATTCCAGAATAGGTGGGGTTTTGGACTGGAATAAAATATAGCTTCCTGTTCCTGCAAAGTTAAAGAGATGACTAGGCTACCTGGTTTGGAATCCCAAGGTACTGTTTCGTTTGGTGCCATTTGATGGCATATATCTGCTCTTAGTATCAGGACAATTATTTAGCATCTGAACTGGTCTACTTTTACCTGGGACAAATGTTAAACTTGACCAATATTAGGATAATGGGGGTGAACCAGGATGATCCCAACAGCTGAATACATGATCCCCTTAATTCTGGGTCCTGTGCATGGCTGGGATTTCCAGGAATCTCCTGGTTAGTTGATGTTTTGCTTCCTTTGGACTGATTCTGAAACATGGAGCCGGAGTCCTGCAGATCCAACAGCCTCTGCCTTGTCACCTGAGATGGTGTGGCCATCAATCCCTGACCTTGTCCTACTTTACCTTCCCCTCTATTTCTCCATCACCACTCAGAACATATGAACATTAGCCTGACCCCTTTCAGGGTGGGTAGAAGGCAGGGCCCAATGACCGTTTGCACTGTATCCAAATTGTCGTCATCAGGCTTGTGTTTTGCTATATGTGTTGATACTCAAAAAAATAGCAAAAAAAATTAAATGATGGCAAAAATCATCCTGATTATTTGTAGGTCTCTGTCTCTTGAATGCTCAGATATATATATATCTTCTTTAGTTCCTGCCATATAATATTGGTGCCATTTTCTCCCGCTAGACTTTGGACACCTTGAGAACTAAGGTCCTATCTTATTTACTTTAGTGTCATCATTTTTCATTACAATGCTTGGGCCTTGTCAAGCATTTTTTCAATTAAACTGAAGTTTAACACCAAGTTAATAATTGTGCTATTAAATTCAGCAACAGAGTGAAACTGAGACATTATTTCAATGGATGATCTATCCACATTTATTTGTGTCCTCAATATAGATTCAGTAGTAGTGGCCATAATATATTGTTTGATCATGACACTATTTAATCCACTGCTCTTTTTGGTAAGGATCACAATAGATAAACATGGTCACATCAATCCTGGCGAGGGCATGGAATTTATTTTCAATAGTATTTAGCTTCTGATAAGTAAAGCAAGCCAAATGAGATAAATTCTGATCAGTTGGTCTCACAGCCAAAACTCCATTGTCCTTGTAACAGTTTTCGGAGTGTTAGCAGTGGTGATGTGCTGGCACATGTTTAACAATTCTCCTGAAGGAAGAAGGAAAACCAAAGGCCTGATTAGTAGGGCTTGTCAATTTTTGTGGTATGAATATTTCCACCACGGCTGATTCCAAGCTACCAATGTGATATCCCCAAACAGGGAGCTGGGAAGAGGGGCAGGCTGGAGAGGGGAACTGCCAGCACACCACTGATTTGCCCAGTGCAGGGCTGAGCTGTGCTGTAGCTGAGGTCTCCTTTTGGTGGTTCTCTCTGCAGCAGGTATTTATCAAGAGCCTACTAGATCGATGTTTGGGGTACACTTGAGAATAAAAAAGACAAACACTCGTACTGCTCTTAAATTCTTCTGAGGAGGTGGAGACTGAAGATGAACAGTAAACATTTAACACATAAGTTCTATGATTTACTAAAAGTTAAGTGCTATGAAAAAGGCTACATGGGCAAGGGTGGTTGAGAATATGGGTGATGTTGGAATTTTTTTTTTTTTTTTAATTTTAGAGAGAGGGTGTGAGCAGGGGAGAGGGGCAGAGAGAGAGAGAGAGAATCAGTTCCACACCCAGTGCTGAGCCTGACATGGGGTTTGAACCCGGGATCCTGGGATCATGACCTGAACTGAAATCAAGAGTTAGATGCTCAACCAATTGAGCCACCCGGGTGCCTCCAGAGAGTAATTTTAAATGGACTGGTCAAAGTGGACCGTTCTAGAAGATGACATTTGAGCAGAGATTTGAAGGACCTATAAGGCAGGAATAGGAGTGCTCTAGGCAGAGGGGAGACTGGACAGCCAGTACAAAGACTCTGAGGTGGAGGCTGCATGATCTATTCAAGGAACAGCAGGGAGGTCAGTGTGGCTAAATGAGAGCGAGTGGAAAGGTAGGGGGAAGGGAGACAGATCCTAGGTAGAGGGAGAACTCACTGGACAGAGTGTTGGCATAAGAAGACCTAGAATAGTTCGGGGACTCTGGACTTTCCTCAAAGAGGCACTGCAGGCAGAGCAGAAAGTAACATCCTTTGATGTAGGTGTTAAAAGCATCACCCTGGCTTCCATGTTGAGAATAGACTTTCACTGGGAGACCAGTTTAGATGTGGTGAGAAGTAGTCTTATCCTGGGTGGATGCTAAAGGTAGGGCCGAGGATATTTGCTTGCCAACTGGATGTAGGTTTACATTAATTAGAGTTGCCATAAAAAGGTAAATACTACAGACTGGGTGGTGTAAAATGACAAAAATTTGTCTCCCAGTTCTAGAGGCTTGAAGTCTGAAATCAAAGTGTTGACAAGGTCATACTCCCTCTGAAAGGCATAGGGGACAATCCTTCCTTGTCTCTTCTTGATTTCTGATTGCGTGACAGCTGTCCTTGGCACTCCTTGGCCGGCAGCTGTGGCCCTCTATTATGTGGTGCTCTTCATCTGTGCTTGTGTTTCCTTTCCGCCTCTACGGGCACGAGTCATCTTGGGTTAAGGGCCCTCCCTATTGCGACACGACATCCTCTTAATGAGTTACATCTCCAACAGCCTTATTTCCAAATAATCTCACATGTTGAGGTATTGGGGATAGGACTTCAATATCTTTGGGGATAATCTTTTGGAACAATGCAGCCCATAACAGAGTCATTTTGGGACAATGCAGCCCATAACAGAGTGGAAGGAAAAGAGTGGAGTTAAAGATGCCTTGGGTTTTTAGCCAGAGTAAATTGGAAGGATGCAGTTGCCATGAGGCAAAATGGAGAGCGTTGTGGATGGGCAAGTGTTGGGTAGAAGATCAGAATTTCCAAGGTATTCCACGTCCTATCCACAGAGTCAATCAGGTTATTGTCCCACAACTGAAAAGGGAGGAAAACAAAATTCTTTCAGAATTCTACAGATTATGGTGAAAAAACCCTGAGGGTAACTGTTCTCCTAAGAGAATCAAATTACATATTCTGAAAACAGTTATCCAGCCTCCTGAATAAAAACTCTTAAATTATTTAAATTAATGGGAAGTTCTAAATATTGCATTTCACTTTTGTCAGAAACGTTTTTTGGCATATTCACTTTTAGTACAACAGATAGATTAGGCACTAGGGAGGAAAAGCTCTTTGAATCTGTAACAGCCTTCTGAATTCTTTAGAAAGGCAGAGATGACTCTTAGGGGATGAGTCTAAGTAAACATTTACCTCATTATGTAAATTAGGTGTGGGCTCCAAAGCCATTATAATATTTCAGTTGAGAGTCACTAAATGTTCTTAGCTTCAAATCAGATCCAAACATTTTCATCTTTCTTTGCTCACCTTGGCAAATTCCTAGTGTTTTAGAGGTTATCTGATTGTACAAACTGAAACCAGTTCACATGGATGTAGACTAGATAAGGGGGGGGGGGGGGGATTCAAAAGGAGGACACAGGAATATGCCCTAAAGTCCTAGGGAGGGGAATAAAGCTGGGTTTTGTGAAGAATCAGAAACTGGAAATACAGGAACCAGGAATTGGAAATACAGGAATCAGGAATTGGAAATACAGGAATCAGGAATTGGAAATACAGGAATCAGGAATTGGAAATACAGGAATCAGGAATTGGAAATGCAGACCTAAGGTAGCTACTCTTTCCAGCTCTATATCTCTCTCTCCAGGGTTGCAAGGTTCTTTTGTCTCCGTATTTTTTTTATGCATATTTACTTCATTTCTACCCCCCTCCCCTCCTCGGCCAGTTGCCCCTGCCCTGTTTGCCCACGCCACCTCCCCCATCATTCAACGGTGCCCTTAGCCTCAGATTTTATATCCTGTTACAAAGCCAGGGCTGACTGTTCCCGAATCTATTCTCTCCCAAACCTGAATACTAATTCCTGCAAGTGGGAATCTGATTGGCCCAGGGTCTGAAATTTTTCACCCATGTTTTCAACAGCTGCGTAAGAGGGAAATGATCATATCCACTCATTAAACAAATGCTCATTGAGAGCTTACCATGTGCCACTTGGTCTTATAGGTTATAGATACTTCAGGGAACAAAGTTTTCACACCAGGGAGCTTAAAACCCACTGATGTTGTGGAAGAGTGTCTATGTTCTGCACTGTATACATATGCACGGAATGAGCTGGTGTTAGAGAAAGGTAGGCAGACATACTAAAAGGAATACTGTATCTCATTTTGGGGTCTGCCAAAATGACAGATGTCCTATCTCTCTGGACTAGATTATCCCTGATTCTCGCTTGCAGTCATAGTAAGGGGCTTCACTTTCCCTTTATTCCCTATCGAAAGCCAAGCACACACTGTTTTTATCTCTTTACCAGAAGGTGACACTTTTTAATCATTCACCCAGTTCTGCCCCAGGCTGATAAAGTGTTCTTTGTGATGAGGCAGGGTACAGGGTGGGGAGAGTGTGTACGTGTGTTTCAGTCCACAGTCAGACCTCTGTTCAGGCAACCTGGTGATCCCTCAAATCATCAAAACCATAATGGTTGACCTTTTTTTTTTTTTTTTTCTTTTTTTGTAGGTCTACAGTGTTACTTTGCAGCGGTCTAAGCCCTTTACATCTGTTATCTTATATAATTGTTACAATTGCATGGGGAAGGTCCTTATTTTACAGATGAGGAAACTTAGCAAAGAAGTTAAGTGACTTGTTTAGGGTCTCTCAGCTAGCAAGTGGTGAACTAGGATTTGAACCTAGAGTCTATGGAACAATCACTAAGTTACATGCTCTCTAAGGCACTCCCGGTGATGGTGACTGGTTGGGCCTTTGAACTACTTTCCTGGGGCAGGAGTGATATGTCCATGGAGATTCTGAGTTGCAAGTTTCATCAGAGTGGCATGCACTCTGATTTATAGAAATATATATTTCAGGTGAATAAACAAGATTTTTAATCAAAGGGCATCAAGCAGAGGATTTGTGAGAATTAGAAGCTCTTCTTCCTGCAGATACACAACTTACCCTTTTGAAAAGGGTATAACTCTCTCTCAAAACATAAAAAAATAATTAAAAAAAATTAAGGGGCACCCGGGTGGCTCAGTCGGTTAAGCATCTGACTAAGGCCATGGTCTCGTGGTTCACAAGTTCAAGCCCTGTGTCCAGCTCTGTGCTGACGACTCAGAGCCTGGAGCCTGCTTCAAATTCTGTGTCTCCGCCTCTCTCTGCCCCTCCCCCACTCACACTTTGTTTCTCTCTTTCTCAAAAATAAATAAAACATTAAACAAATAAAAAAGGTATCTTATTTTGAAGGCAGCTGTGTGATGTAGGAGTATAGCATTATCTTAGTCCTAATTTGAGTTTAGGACAGAATAGGCTAGGTTCAAGTGTTTGTTTATTTTGTGGAGTCTCTAGGCCACCAGCACACAGCCAGGCATGGAGCTCAAACTCACCAGCCATGAGATCATGACCTGAGTTGAAATCAAGAGTCGAATGCTTAACTAACTGAGCCACCCAAGCACCTCCAGAATAGGCTGGGTTTAGAGCCAATGGGACAGAGAATGGCAGCAATGCACAGACTTACAGGGGTGAAGAATGCAAGTTAAATCAGTGAAGACATTTATGGTTGCAAGTGACAGAAAACTGGCTTTAAAAAGGCAAAACCTTTTGGGTTCTATAGCCAAAAAGTCCAGGGATAGGTTTCGCGTCAGTCTCAGCTGGATCCACGTACTTGATTTCATCTGGGCTACTCTCCTACTCCATCTCTCAGTTCTGCTTTTACTCTTAGGTGGCCTACTTCTACCTGGTGGCCTCCCAGTTTCAAGATGGAGCGGAAAAGAAGTCCTCTCTTCTGCTTTTACTCCAGCAAAAATTTTAAGAATGTGTGCATTTCTGAACCAACAGTGAAGGCCAAGAATATGTGACTGATGGGTAGCTCTTTGTCACATGCCCAACGCTGGCTCTGGGAGTGGAGTCAACCCCATCTAAACAACGTGAACAGAGAATAGCTAGGAAGTGTTTCTGCAAGGAAAAGTGCAGCACTGCCATCAGATGGGTGAGTAAAATTTGGTAGGTAAGGAACAGATGGCTACTGCTGCTATCTGTGCATTAGAATTGAATTAATTTTCACTTGGATTTTTTTTCCACTTTCATCAGAACTTGTATGAAAATACGGTGTGATTTCTTGCCAATTCTCAGTATGATCAACTGGTCTTTTACTGTCATCATCATGTGAAGGCCATACTCACCATCAAAATTAAGAATTCTGCAACTCCTCTTCGTTCGCTGCTGCTCATTCTTTTTGTGTCTTTCATCTGGCTTGGTCCTTTGGTGAAATTACAGGAAATAGGTATCATTTGGGGGAGTACCATGGCAAATGGATTTGCTTTTCTGTAGGATTACGTTCTAAAGAAAACTTGTAAAATTTTATTTTTCTCTCCAGTCTACTTTAGAAAGCATATTGCAAAAAATTTTAGTGCATTAAACTTAAAAACAAACAAGGAGCTCTGCCATGCTCTTATTGTTAACAATTATGTAATGTGGGGGAATTTTAGGAATTTCTGGATGGTAATAATAGATTACTCTTGAGATTCAGTTTAATTTTAACATCCCATAAAACAATTATGTACAACATACACGGAATGATGGCAGTTACATAATGTACAACATAAGAGTGATTTTGAAAAAAAAAGCCAACTGAGACATCCAAATACACTGTACCTTACAAAGTGCCTGGTTATATAATTGATACATAATATTTGCTGGGTGACCGTGTAATCTAAGCATGTTAGATGTTTCTCTGTGACATCATTCTGGTGATGTTGCCATATATTAAAATATTTTTAAAAATTTTACCATTTTTTCCAGCTTTATTGAAGTATACTTGATAAAAATTGCATATATTTAAGGTAGTGAATGATTTTTAAAAGTTATTGAGATCTAATTGATATATAACTCTGTATAAGTTTAAGATATGTAGTATGTTGATGTACACATTTATATATTGCAACATGATTTACCACTGGACTGTTAGCTAATACCCCTATCTAACACGCCATATAATTATCATTTTTTTGTGTGTGGCAAGAACATTTAATAGCTACTCTCTTAGCAGTTTTCAAGTATATAATACAGTACTGTTAACTATAATCACAATATGTGCATTAGATTTCTAGGACATCATCTCTTAACTGGTAATACATTCTCTCTGCTTCTATGAATTTGGCTTTTTTAGATTCCATATATAAGTGATATCATACAGTATTTGTTTTTCTCTGACTTATTTCCCTTGGTATAATGCCCTCAAGCTCCATCCATGTTGTCACAAATGGTAGGAATTCCTTCGTTTTCATGGATGAATAACATTCCTGTGTGTGTGTGTGTGTGTGTGTGTGTGTGTGTGTGTATATGAATGACATCTCCCTTATTCATTCATCCATTGATAGCCACTAGGTTGTTTCCATATCTTGGCTATTGTTAATAATGCTACAATAAACATGGGAGTGCACATAGCTCTTTAATATCCTGTTTTCATTTCCTTTGGATATATACCCAAAAGTAGAATTGCTGGATCGTATGGCAGTTGTATTTTTAATTTTTTTGAGGAAACTCTATACTGTTTTCCATAGTGGCTGAACCAATTTGCATTCCTATAAATAGTATATAAGGGCTTCCTTCCTTCCACAACCTTGCCAATCAATACTTGTCATCTCTTGTCTTTTTGATGATAGTCATTCTAACAGGTATGAGGTGATATCTTCTTATGATGTTGATTTGCATTTCTCTGATGATTAGTAATGTTAAGCACCTTTTCATGCGACTGTTGGTCGTTTGGATGTCTTTTTTGGAAAAAATATCTGTTTCTTGTCCCCAGTTGTTAGACTTTTTTTTTTTTTTTTTTGCTATTTGTATGAAAAATTTTTTAGGTGTATTTATTTTGGGAGAGACAGAGAGAAAGAATCTCAAGCAGACTGTGGGGAACCCAACGCAGGGCTTGAACCCATGAACCGTGAGATCATGACCTCAGCCAATATCAAGAGTTGGACTGAGCCACCCAGGCACCCCCTGAGTTGTATGAAATTTTAATATATTTTATATAGTGACCCCTGATCTGAGATGTTTCACAAAATTTTCTCCCTTTTGGCATGTTGCCTTTTGTTTGTTTGCTTTTTCTTTTGCTCTGCAGAAGATTTTTAGTTTGATACAGTACCCGTTGTTTTTTGCTTTTGTTGCTTGTGCTTCTAATGTCACATCTAAGAAATACCACTGCCAAGTCCAATGTCAAGATTTTTTTCTGTGTTTTCTTTTAGGAATTTGGTAGTATCAGGTCTTATGTTTATGTCTTTAATCCATTTTCAATTAATTTTTGTGAGTGGTATAAGAAAGGGGTTGAATTTCATTTTCCTGCATTTGGTTATCAAGTTTCCCCAACACCATTTGTTGAAGAGACTATCCTTTCCTCATTAAGTTTCTTGATATCCTTGTCAAATATTTTGACTGTAAATGCAGGGTTTTTTTTTCTGGGTTCTTGATTCTGTTACATTTGTCTATGTGTCTATTTTTTATTAGAACCATACTGTTTTGATTATTGTAGCTTTGTAACGTAATTTAAAATCTGGAAGTGTGATGCCTCTAGCTTTTTCTTTCTCATGATTGGTTTGGCTATTCAGGTTCTTCTGTGGTTTCATAAAAGTTGGAGGATTATTTTTCTGTTTTTATAAAAATGCTTATTGGAATTTTGATAGGGATTTCATTGACTGTATAGAAGGCTTGAAAGAGTATGCACATTTTAACAGTATTTATTTTTCTGATCCATGAACGTGGAATTTTTTTCTATTTGTTTTTGTATTCTTCAATTTTTTTCATCAAAATTTCATAATATTCATTGTACAAATCTTCCACTTCCTTGATTAAATTTATTTCTGGGGCGCCTGGGTGGCTCAGTCTGTTGAGTGTCTGACCTCGGCTCAGGTCATGATCTCACAGTTCGTGAGTTCGAGTCCTGCGTCAGGCTCTGTGCTGACAATTCAGAGCCTGGAGCCCGTTTCAGATTCTGTCTCCCTCTCTGCCCCATCCCCCTCTTGTACTCTGTCTCTCTTTCAAAAATAAATAAACATAAAAAAAATTTATTCCTATTTTATTGTTTTGATGTTATTAGAATGGGATAGTTTTCTTTAATGACAAAACATCTGAAAAATAGCTTACAGAATTGCAACTGACTTTTAGATGCTAATTTCACATCTTGTGAATTTACTGAACTTGCTTGTTATCTTTTTTTTTTAATTTTGTTTATTTTGAGAGTGAGAAAGAGAGGAAGAGAGAGAGAGAGTAAGCAGTGGAGGGGCAGAGAGAGAGAATCCCAAGCAGGCTCTGTGCTGACAGCATGATCTCATGACCTGAGTTGAAACCAAGAGTCAGATGCTAACCGATTAAGCCATCCAGGTGCCCCCTAGCTGATTATTTCTAATGTTTTTGTTGTTGGTGTTGAGTCTTTAGAGTTTTCTATACATAAGACTAAGTCATCTGTAAATAACAACAATATTACTATTTCCTTTCTAATTTGGAAAGTTGTAGCCTTAGCTGACTTCCAGCACTGTGTTGAATGAAAGTGGTAAGAGTTGGAACCCTTTGTCATCTTCTTGATCTTAGAGAAAAAGCTTTCAGTCTTTCACTGTTGAATATGATGTTAGCTGTGGGCTTGTCATATATGACCTTTATTACGTTGAAGTATGTTGCTTCTACGCCCAGTTTGTTGATCACTTTTATCATAAAAGGACATTGTGTTTTGTCAAATGCTTTTTCTACATATTTTCAGGTGATCATAAGATTTTTATCTTTCTATCAATGTAGTGTAACATATTTATTGCTTTGCATGTGTTGAACCATCTTTGCACCCCAGGGATAAATCCCACATGGTCATGGTGTGTGATCTTTTTATTTATTTATTTTTTTAATTTATTTTTTTAAGAGACAGCGAGTGTGACTGGAGATGGGCAGAGAGAGCAGAGAGAATTCCCAGCAGGGTCTGCATTGGCAGTGCAAAACTGATTGCAGGGCTTGAACCCACAAACTGTGAGATCATGACCTGAGCGGAAGTCAAGAGACAGACACTTAATTGACTAAGCCACCCAGGTGCCCCTGTAACTCTTTTTTTTTTTTTAATTTTTTTAACGTTTTATTTATTTTTGAGACAGGGAGAGACAGAGCATGAACAGGGGAGGGTCAGAGAGAGGGAGACACAGAATCTGAAACAGGCACCAGGCTCTGAGCTGTCAGCACAGAGCCCGACGCGGGGCTCGAACTCACAGACCGCGAGATCATGACCTGAGCCGAAGTGGGACGCTTAACCGACTGAGCCACCCAGGCGCCCCCCCCCGTAACTCTTTAAATGTGTTGTTGAATAGATTGCTTATATTGTTGAGAACTTTTGTATCTACATTTATCAGGGATATTAGTCTATAGTTTTCTTTTTTGTAGTGTCCTTATCTGGCTTTGATATCGGGGTCATGCTGGCCCCATAAAATGAGTTTGAAGTATTCCCTTCTTTTCTATGTTTTGAAAAGAGTTTGACAGTGATTGCTGTTTTAATTTTTCTTTAAATGTTTGGTAGAATTTGTCAGTGAAGCCATCCAGTCTTCAGGTTTTCTTTATCGGGAGGTTTTTGATTACTGTTTTAATCTCCTTATTGGCTATCGGTCTGTTCAGATTTTTTAATCACTGTTTAATCTTGGTAAATTGTCTTTTTTAAGAATTTATTTCACTGTTGACATTTAATTGTTCATAGTAATTGCTTATAATCTTTCGTATTTTCGTAGTATCAGGTGTAATGTCTCCTCTTTTCTGATTTTTTTGACCTTTTTTTCTCAGTAGGTAAAGGTCTGTTAATTTTACCTTTTTGAAAAAACTTAGTTTTGTTGATACTGTTTTTTCTGGTCTCTTGGGCATTTATTTTTGCTCTGATCTTAGTTATTTCCTTCCTTCTGCTTACTTTGGGCTTAGTTTTTCTTTTTCTCCTTCCTTATGGTGTAAAGTTAGGTTGTTTGAGATCTTTCTATTTTCTTAATATATGCGTTTATTGCTATAAACTTCTTTCACAGAACTACTTTTGTAGCATCCCCTAGCTTTGGTATGTTGTTTCTCTTTTCGATTGTTTTGAGATGTTTTGTATTTTTCTTTGATTTTTCCATTGACCTGCTGGTTGTTCAACACTATGCAGTTTAATTTCCACATACCTGTAGGTTTTCCAGCTTTCTTGTCATTGATTTCTAGTTTCATACCATTGAAGTCAGAAAAAGACACTTGGTATGATTTCAGTCTTTAAATTTGCTAAGACTTGTTTTGTAGCCCATCATATGATCTACTCTGGAGAATGTTCTGTATGTGCTTGAGACGAATGCCTATTTTACTTCTGTTGGATAGAATGTTCTATAAATGTCAATTAGGTCCATTTGTCTAATGTATGGTTCAAGTCCAACATTTCCTTGTTGATTTCCTATCAAGATGATTTATCTGTTGAAAGCGGGTATTGAAGTATTCTATTAATGTATCATCTGTTTTTCCCTTCAGATGTGTTAATATTTGCTTAATATATTCTTGTGCTGCAATGTTGAATATGTAAATATCTACAATTGTTACATCTTCTTAATTGACTCTTTTATCATTATATATTGACCTTTTATGTTCCTCTTTTTTTTTTTTTGACATTTTTGGCTTATAGTCTGTTTTTTCTGATATAAGTATATAGCTACCTCTGCTTTCTTTGGATTTCCACTTGAATGAACTATATTTTTCTATGCCTTCACTCTGAGTTTATGTGAGCTGAAGTGAGTCTCTAATAGGAAGCATTTAGTTGAGTCTGTTTTAATTTTTTTTAACATTTATTTTCCAGAGACAGAGAGTGTGCAAGCAGGGGAGCGGCAGAGAGAGAGGGAGACGCAGATTCCAAAGCAGGCTCCACGCTCTGAGCCATCAGCGCAGAGCCCGATGCAGGGCTCAAACCCACGAACTGTGAGATCATGACCTGAGCTGAAGTCAGACGCTTAACTGACTGAGCCACCCAGGTGCCCCTAGTTGAGTCTATTTTTTTAAATATATCCAGTCACTCTGTGCATTAGGTAAATTTAATCCATTTACATTTAAAGTTATTGACATAAGGCCTTACTAATGCCACCTTGTTAATTATTTTCTGGACGTTTTGTATTCCCCACTGTTTCTGTGTACCTTTGTAAATGGTGAATTTTCCATGGTGGTATGCTCTGTTTTACCTTTATCTTTTGTGCCTCTACTCTAAAATTGTGCTTTGTGGTTACTGTGAGGCTTACATAAGATAAGAACAGCCCATTTAAAGCTGATAACAACTTTTTTTTTATTTAAAAAAAATTTTTTTTCAACGTTTATTTATTTTTGGGACAGAGAGAGACAGAGCATGAACGGGGGAGGGGCAGAGAGAGAGGGAGACACAGAATCGGAAACAGGCTCCAGGCTCTGAGCCATCAGCCCAGAGCCTGACCCGGGGCTCGAACTCCCGGACCGTGAGATCGTGACCTGGCTGAAGTCGGACGCTTAACCGACTGCGCCACCCAGGCGCCCCTAAAGCTGATAACAACTTTTATCGTCTACAAAGTTATCACCTTTTTACTCCATTTGACTTTTTTGATGTCATTATTTACCTCTTCTTATCCTGTGTGTTAGTTATAATTATAGTAACTATAATTATTTTTAATATTCTTTTCCTTTGACCTTTATACTATACTATATACTGTGTACTATACTATACTAAAAAGTATTCTAACTTTGACTGTATATTTACCTTCACCAGTGTATTGGATACTTTTGTATGTTTTTATGACCTTGGTTAACATTTTCTTACTCAGCCTGAAGGACTCCTTTCAGCATTTCTGTAAGGCAAGTCTAGTGGTGATGAGCTCCCTCAACTTTTGTTTGCCTAGGAAAGTCTTTATTTCTCCTTTATGTCTGGACGATAACTATGTGAGAGGGGGTATTTTTTTTCTTTCAACACTTGGGATGTGTCATTCCTCTGTCCCCTGGATGTCTGATTTTTCTCCCCAGGTTTGTGGACTTCTCAGCTGTTACTTCTTTAGATGAACTGTGTGTCCCCTTCTCCCTCTCATCTCCATCTGGGCCCCATTTATTCTAATGTTTGTTCTTTTTTTTTTTTAATTTTTTTTTCAATGTTTATTTATTTTTGGGACAGAGAGAGACAGAGCATGAACGGGGGAGGGGCACAGAGAGAGGGAGACACAGAATCGGAAACAGGCTCCAGAGCCATCAGCCCAGAGCCTGACGCGGGGCTCGAACTCACGGACCGCGAGATCGTGACCTGGCTGAAGTCGGACGCTTAACCGACTGCGCCACCCAGGCGCCCCTCTAATGTTTGGTCTTTAATGGTGTCCCATAGATCACAGAGGCTTTCTTCATTCTTTTCCCACTCTTCTTGTCCTCTAACTGGGTTATTTCAAAATCCTTATCCTCTAACTCACATATTCTATCTTCCATTTGCTCTACTGCAGGTGTTTTGTATTGTGTTTTTCATTTTATTCATCACGTCCTTCAGCTTCAGAATTTCTGCTTGATTCTTTTTTTTTTCTTCTATCTCATTGGTAAATATCTCCTTTTGATACTGTATTTTTTTTCATGATTTTGTCTTCCTGAGTTTTCTCGTTGTTGAGTTTCTTGAGAAAAGTTATTTGGAATTCTTTCTCAGCTAGAATGCAAAATCCATGCCTTTGAGTTTGGTTATTAAGGAATTATCTTTTGGTAATGACAGGTGTCCTTGATTCTTTCTTTATTCTTTGATTTTAACAATTTATGTTATATATATATTTAAGTATAACTAACATACAGTGTTATATTAGTTTCAGGTGTTCAATATAAGGATTCAAAATTCGATGTATTATGTAGTGCTCATCATAAGTATTCTTAATTCCCTTTACCTATTTCACCCATTACCTCTCCCACCTTCTCTCTGGCAACCACCAATTTGTTCTTTATATTTAAGAGTCTGTTTTTTTGTTGTCTCTTTTTTTGTTTCTTAAATTCTACATGAGTGAAATCATATGGTATTTGCCTTTCTCTGACTGACTTATCTCACTTAGCATTATACTCTATATCTACCCATGTTGCTGCAAGTGGCAAGATTTCTTTTTTTATGGCTCGGTAATATTCCATCGTGTATATAAACCACATCTTTAATTTTTTTTTTTTAACATTTATTTATTTTTGAGACAGACCGCATGAGTGGGACAGGACTAGAAAGAGGGAGACAAAGATCTGAAACAGGCTGTGCATAGTGAGCACAGAGCCCGACATGGGGCCCGAACTCACGAACCGGGAGATCATGACCTGAGCTGAAATTAAGAGTTGGCCACTTAACCGCTGTGCCACCCAGGCACCCCTATACCACATCTTTTTTTTAATCCATCATCTATTGATGGACACTTGAGTTGCTTCTATATCTTAGCAATTGAAAGCAGTGCTGCAATAAACACAGGGGTGCACATATCACTTCAAATTAGTGTATTTGTTTTTTGGGGTAAATACCTAGTAGTGGAGTTACTGAATAATATAACAATTCTATTTTTAAGTTTTTGAGAAACCTCCACAGTGGCTATACCAGTGTGCATCCCCACCGACAGTGCACAAGGGCTCCTTTTTCTCCACATCGTCATCAACACTTGATATTTCTTGTCTTTTTCTTATTCTAGCCATTCTGACAGGTGTATTGTGGTCTTGATTTACATTTCCCCAATGTGAGTGATGTTGAGTATCTTTTTATGTGTCTGTTGGCTATTTGTATGTCTTCTTTGGAAAAATGTCTAATCAGATTCTCTGCCCATTTTTAAATCAGACTGTTTGGTTTTGGGGTGTTGAGTTGTATAAGTTCTTTATATATTTTGGATATTAACCCCTCAATGTATATATCATTTGCAATGTCTTCTATTCAGTGGGTTGTCTTTTGGTTTTGTTTATCATTTCCTTTGCTGTGCAGAAGCTTTTTATTGTGGTGTAGTCCTATTTGTTTATTTTTGCTTTTGTTTCCCTTGTCAGGAGACATATCTAGAAAAATGTTTCTACAGCTGAAGTCAAAGAGATTACTGCCTATGTTTTCTTCTAGAAATTTTATGGTTTCAGGTCTCATATATAGGTCTTTAATCCATTTAGAGTTTATTTTCGTGTGTGGTATAAGAAAGTGGTCCAATTTCAATCTTTTGCATGTAGCTGTCCAGTTTTCCCAACTTCATTTGTTGAAGAAACTGCCTTTTTACCATTTAATATTTTTGCCTTCTTTGTCTTAGATTAATTGACCATAAAAGTTTGGGTTTACTTCTGGGCTCAATATTCTGTTCCATTGATCTAGATGTCTATTTTTGTGCCAGCAACATACCGTTCTGGTTACTAAGGTTTGTAGTTTATCTTGAAATCTGTCATTGTGATATTTCTAGTTCTTCTTTTTCAAGATTGCTTTGCTTATTCAGGATCTTTTGTGGTTCCATACAAATTTGAGTATTACTTGTTTTAGTTCTGTGAAAATGCTGCTGGTATTTTGATAGGGATTGCATTAAATCTATGGATTGCTTTCACTAGTATGGACATTTTAATGATATTTGTTATCCCAGTCTATGACCATGGAATATCTTTCCATTTGTTTGTGTCATCTTCAGTTTCTCTCACCAGTGTTTTATAGCTTTCAGAGTACAGGTCTTTCACTTCCTTAAGTTTATTCCTACATATTTTGTTATTTTAGGTGCAATTGTAAATGGGATTGTTTTAATTTCCTTCTACTTCATTATTAGTGTATAGAAATGCAACAGATTTCTGTATATTAATTTTGTATCCTGCAATGTTACTGAATTCATTGATGAATTCTAGCAGTTATTTTGTGCAGTCTTTAGGGTTTTCTGTATGTACTATCATGTTACCTGCAAATAGTTACAGCTTTACTTCTTTCTTGCCAATTTGGATGCCTTTTTCCCCACTTTTTCATGTCTGATTACTGTGGCTAAAACTTCCAGTACTATGTTGAATAAGAATGGTGAATTCACAAAAATAAACTCAAATTGGATAAAGGACCTGAATGTGAGACAGGAATCCATCAAAACCCTAGAGGAGAAAGCAGGAAAAGACCTCTCTGACCTCAGCCGTAGCAATCTCTTACTCGACACATCCCCAAAGGCAAGGGAATAAAAAGCAAAAATGAATTACTGGGACCTTATGAAGATAAAAAGCTTCTGCACAGCAAAGGAAACAACCAACAAAACTAAAAGGCAACCAACGGAATGGGAAAAGATATTTGCAAATGACATATCAGACAAAGGGCTAGTATCCAAAATCTATAAAGAGCTCACCAAACTCCACACCCGAAAAACAAATAACCCAGTGAAGAAATGGGCAGAAAACATGAATAGACACTTCTCTAAAGACATCCGGATGGCCAACAGGCACATGAAAAGATGTTCAGCGTCGCTCCTTATCAGGGAAATACAAATCAAAACCACACTCAGGTATCACCTCACGCCAGTCAGAGTGGCCAAAATGAACAAATCAGGAGACTATAGATGCTGGAGAGGATGTGGAGAAACGGGAACCCTCTTGCACTGTTGGTGGGAATGCAAATTGGTGCAGCCGCTCTGGAAAGCAGTGTGGAGTTTCCTCAGAAAATTAAAAATAGACCTACCCTATGACCCAGCAATAGCACTGCTAGGAATTTATCCAAGGGACACAGGAATACTGATGCATAGGGGCACTTGTACCCCAATGTTCATAGTAGCACTCTCAACAATAGCCAAATTATGGAAAGAGCCTAAATGTCCATCAACTGATGAATGGATAAAGAAATTGTGGTTTATATACACAATGGAATACTACGTGGCAATGAGAAAAAATGAAATATGGCCTTTTGTAGCAACGTGGATGGAACTGGAGAGTGTGATGCTAAGTGAAATAAGCCATACAGAGAAAGACAGATACCATATGTTTTCACTCTTATGTGGATCCTGAGAAACTTAACAGGAACCCATGGGGGAGGGGAAGAAAAAAAAAAAAAAGAGGTTAGAGTGGGAGAGAGCCAAAGCATAAGAGACTGTTAAAAACTGAGAACAAACTGAGGGTTGATGGGGGGTGGGAGGGAGGAGAGGGTGGGTGATGGGTATTGAGGAGGGCACCTTTTGGGATGAGCACTGGGTGTTGCATGGAAACCAATTTGACAATAAATTTCATATATTAAAAAAAAAAAAAATAAGAATGGTGAACATGATTGTCCTTGTCTTGTTCCTTAGACCTTAGAGGAAAAGCTCTTTTTCACCATTGAGTATGATTTTAGCTGTGGGTTTTTCATATATGGCCTTTATTATGCTGAAGTGTTATCATGTATGTTGTATTTTGTCAAATGCTTTTTCTGTGTCTATTGAAATGATCATATGGTTTTTATGTGTGTATCACATTGATTTATAACTATTAAATCATGCTTGCATCCTTGGAAAAAAATCCCACTTGATCATGGTGAATGACTTTTTAAATGTATTTTTCAATATGGTTAGCCAATATTTTATGAGGATTTTTGCATCTAGGTTCATCGGAAATATTGATGTGTAGTTTGTTTTCTTTCTTTCTTTCTTTCTTTCTTTCTTTCTTTCTTTCTTTCTTTCTTTTCTGTAGTGTATTTATCTGATTTTGCTATCAAGGTAATGCTGACTTCATAGAATCAATTTGGAAGCTCCTTCCTCCTCAATTTTTTGGAATAGTTTAAGAAGAATAGGTATTAACTCTTCTTTAAATGTTTAATAGAATTTACTTGTGAAGTCATCTGGTTCTGGATCTTTATTTGCTGCGAATTTTTGAGTACTGATTCAACTGCATTGCTTTCAAATTTTCCATTTCTTCTTGATTCAGTTTTGGAAGGTTATGTATTTCTAGAAGTTTATCCATTTCTTTTAGGTTTTCCAATTTGTTGACATATAATTTTTTAATAATTTATTACAATCCTTTGTATTTCTGTGGTGTCAGTTCTTATTTCTCCTCTTTCATTTCTGATTTTATTTGAGTTCCCCCCCCCCCAAATTTTTAAATGAATCCTGCTAAATGTTTATCAGTTTAATCTTTTCAAAGAACCATCTTCTGGTTTCATTGATCTGTTCTATTGTTTTTAAGTCTCTATTTCATTTATTTCTACTCTAATTTTTATTATTTCTTTCCTTCTACTGGCTTTGGGCTTTGTCTGTTTCTAGTTCCTTAGGTGTAAAATTAGGTTATTTATTTGAGATTTTTCTTTCTTCTTGTGGTAAGCCTATGCTGTTATAATCTTCCCTCTTGGAACAGCTTTTGCTGCATCCCCAAGCACCTGGTCATTGTGTTTTCGTTTCCATTTTTTAAATTTGCTTCTTATTTTTTACTTTTAGAGAGAGAGAGTTGCACGTGCAAGTTGGGGAGAGGGACAGAGGAAGAGAGAGAGAATCCCAAGCAGGCTCCTTGCTCAGTGGAGAGCCCAACATGGGGCTCAACTCCATGACCCTGGGATCATGACCTGAGCTGAAATCAAGAGTCGGATGCTCAACTGACTGAGCCACCCAGGCGCCCCTTTGTTTTCTTTTTGATTTCTTGGTAAACCCAGTCATTGTTTAGTAGCATGGAACTTAACATCCATACATTTGTGTTCTTTCCAGATTTTTTTCTTGTGGTTGATTTCTAATTCCATACAGTTGTGGCTGGAAAAGATGTATGACATGATTTCAGTCTTTCTGCATTTGTTGGACTTGTTTTGTGGCCTAACATGAGATCTATTCTGGAGAATGTTCCATGTGTATTTGAAAAGAATATATATTCTGTTTTAGAATGGAATGTTCTGAATATAACTGTTGGATCCATCAAGTCCAATGTATCCTTCAAAGTCAGAGCTTCGTGGTTGATTTTCTTTTTGGATGAGCTAGACATTGATGTAAACGGTGTGGTAAAAACCCCTGCTGTTATTGTATTACCATTAATTTCTTCCTTTTTGTCTCTTAATAGTTGCTAGGGATTTAGGTTCTCCCATATTGAGTGATTGTTACAGTCCTTGTTTTAAAATCTGTTTTGTCTAATATAAGAATTACTACCCAGTTTTTTTTTTTCCACTTCCATTTGCATGGAATATTTTTCTATCTCTTCACTTTCAGTCTGCATGTGTCTTTAGGTCTGAAATGAGTTTCTTGTAAGCAGCATATAGATGGGTCTTGCTTTTTTTATCCATTTGGTCCATCCCATATCTTTTGATTGAAGCTTTTAGTCTGTTTACATTCAAAATGATTATTAGTAGATATGTACTTATTGCCATTTTAGTACTGGTTTTACATTTGTCTCCTCTGGTCATTTGATGACTTTCTTTAGTGATATGCTTGGATTCCTTGGATATTTTTGCATATCTATTATAGGTTTTTGATTTGTGGTTACCATTAGGTTTATACGCATATGCATATATATATATGCATACAACCTATGCAAATAGCAGTCTATATTACACTGATAGTCACTTAAGTTTGAACCCATTCTAAAAGCACTAAATTTTTACAACCTCCCCCCATGTTTTATGTCTATGATCTCATACTTTATATCCTTTTTTTTTGTGAATCCCTTGACCAATTTTTATAGACACTTGATTTTACTGCTTTTGTGCTTAATTTCCATACTGGTTTTTATAAGTAATTGATCTACTTTTATTATGTTTTAGGTAACTGTGAAATTTTTTCCCCATAATTTTCTTACTTTTGATTATGGCTTTGTTTCTATCCGAAGAATTTTCTTTAACGTTTCTTATATGGCTGGTTTAATGGTGATGAATTCCTTTAACTTTTTGTCTGGGAAGCTGTCTATCTCTCCTTCCATTCTAAATGATAGCTGTGTTATATAGAGTATTCTTGGTTGTAGGTATTTTCCTTTCAGCACTTTGAATATTTCATAAAATTCCCTTCTGGCCTGCAAAGTGTTTGCTGAAAAATCAGCCGCTAGCCTTATGGAGTTTCCCTTGTATGTAACTGTTTTCTTTTGCTGCTTTAAAAATTCTCTTTATCACCACTTTTTACCATTTCTATTATTCTGTGTCTTGGTGTAGACCTCCATAGGTTGATTTGACGGGGGTTGTCTGTGCAAGTTTTTTGATTTCTTCATGTTACTTATAGTTTTGTGTTGGTTCTGTAGTTTCGTGTTTTGTTTCTGAAGTAGCAGATACCCCTTTAGATACTTGCCAGCTCTCTTCTGTTGGGGTGTTCTGTTCAGTGATGCTGTTATTATGTGTGTTTTTCTCTGCCTTTGGATATACCTTTTCCACTCTTCTTACTCCCTCTGGTGGCAGAATTCTCAAGCCTTTATGTCTTCTCTGATTCTTACAACTCACCAGGCTGACTACCCGACACCTCTTTTTGGTATTCCAAAAGTAGTACTGTAGCTCAAGTTTTAATATCTCCTTTACCCAAAGATCCCAGAATATGGCACTCCCAGAGGCTTGTGGGTGAACTTACTGCTGAGCTAGTCTTTAATGCCCTTTGATATTCTCTTCCTTCCTCCCAATCATGGAGGCCCCATATCAGTCCTCTGGTGCTGTTGGAGAGAAAGGGTTTCTTCAATTGCATCCCACACCACACCACTGAGGTAGCCAGGCATTCACTCACCACTCTCCTCCTCCTCTGTGGGAGAGATTGCTGCCACCTGCTGGTTCAGTCTCATGCAGTATTGTTTTGGAGGTGGGGATAGGGGAGGTTCTAATCCCTCTGCTACTACAAACTCTTTTTTTGTTTGTTTGTTCTAATGAGGTGCTGGGATCTCTCCTCGGGTAGGATGAACTTTGGAATTTTTTCTTTCAGCCATGGTTACCTGCCCAGGTTAGTGCTCTCTAGGTTTTTTCCCAACCACAGCCAGAGGAGTTAGGGCAGGTTTGCTGCCTCACTGGTTCTACCCTGTACCAAGGACAGAGTGGTGAGAGAGACTCCTCTTGGGTATGTTGCTGTAACCCACAGCTCCTACCAAGGTGTTTTTGTTTGTGCATGGATGTCTAATTCTTTGTTGAAAAGGGGGGATGAAAAGGAAGAGCATCTTATGCTTCTCTGATGTTGACATGAGCATTATAATGTAATGTTTTTATATCATATACACTGTGAAACAATTACCATAATCAAGCTAGTTAACATATCCATCACCTCATATAATTAACACTTTTTTGTGACAATTAGGATTTACTGTTCACAAATTTCTAGTATACAAGACAGTGTCATTAACTATAGTCATTATGCAGTACATTTGCTCTCCAGAACTTTTTCATACTGCCTAAAACTTTGTAACCTTTGACTAATATCTCACCATTTTCCCCTTACTCCTAGCCCATGGCAACTACTATTCTATTAAAGAACAAAAAGCCAACTGAAGATCTGAAGATCTGAATTAAATTAAATTAAATCTGAAGATCTAATTGGTTTTATTAAGGGATTCATGAATCAGGCAGCACCCCATCTAGCAGGTGGAGGGGGCTCTGAGAAGTTGTACAGAATGGAAGGTTTTTATAGGAAGGAGGGTGAGGCAAGAAGTTATTAGGAAAAAGGAAAAAGATTGTTTCAGGCAAGGTCACTTTCCCCTTGGGGAAGAGCAGGGAGTCTTATGCAGATTATCTCCTCTTCCTTTGGGGGTTAGAGAGGGCCCATGTGACAGATTACCTCATTGGTATTGGTTAGAAAATTCCTGACTGACTGGTGAAGACTACATTGCTGAGGGAGGATGAAACTGTGATTAATTTAGGTATTAAGCCTCTGTTTGGTGATTTGGCCTAGCATAAGTGACCCCATTTACGCCTGTGATTTTCTTTTTTTTTTTTTAATTTTTTTTTTCAACGTTTATTTATTTATTTTTGGGACAGAGAGAGACAGAGCATGAATGGGGGAGGGGCAGAGAGAGAGGGAGACACAGAATCGGAAACAGGCTCCAGGCTCTGAGCCATCAGCCCAGAGCCTGACGCAGGGCTCGAACTCACGGACCATGAGATCGTGACCTGGCTGAAGTCGGACGCTTAACCGACTGCGCCACCCAGGCGCCCCTGTGATTTTCTTTTTGACAATACTATCTGCTTCTATGAGTTTGACTCTCTTAGATTCCACATGTAAGTGATACCATACAGTATTTGTCTTTATGTGTCTGGCTTATTTCACTTAGCATAATGACCTCCAGGTTCATCAACGTTGTTGCAAATGCCAGAATTTTTTCATTTTTCAAGGCTGAATGGTACTCCAGTGTGTGTGTGTGTGTGTGTGTGTGTGTGTGTGTGTATGCGTGCGTGTGTGGTCACATTTTTTTAACCCATTCACTTGTCAATGAACCCTTAGGTTGTTTCCATATGTCGGCTATTATGAATAATGTTGCAATGAACATGGGGGTATAGTTATCTCTTTGAGATCCTGATTTTCTTTCCTTTGATATGAACACAAAAGAGATTGCTGAATCATATGAGAGTTCTATTTTTTAATTTTTTGAGGAGCCTCCATACTGCTTTCCATAGCAGCTGTATCCAGTTTACATTCTCACCAACAATGTACAAGAGTTCCTATTTCTCCATATTCCCATATCCTCAACTTAAATATCCAAATATCATGTACCTTACACAGTCCAGGTATATAACTGGCACTTAACATTTGAATGACCATGTACGCAAAGGAGTGTTGTTAAATCTATCACTCTGTGAAGTTGTTAGGGTGATGTTGGTATATTTTATGACATTAAAACATTTTCTTCTTAAAAAACAACCTGCAGAACCAGTGCTGCGTTTTTTAGGATACTTTATTTTCACCCCTAGAGGGAGCTCCAGCCTCCTCCACAAGTCTCATCCGTACTCTTCCAGGGTTTTTTTATTCTACACCTCAAGAGAAGGACTGAAGAATTTGTTCAGGGCAAAAACATTTACTGAACGTGTTTCTAGATGTGTGGATTTCTGTCTTGATCATACAGCCATAGAAAGACTAGTTCAGAGCTATTGATCTTTGGAGATGCCCCTCTTAGGGAGGCCTAGAGTTACTGGATTTAGCCACCCATTTCACATATTATTTTATTTTATTTTATTTATTTATTTTTTTTCTGTATATTTTTTTTCTTTTTTTTTATTTATATATGAAATTTATTGTCAAATTGGTTTCCATACAACACCCAGTGCTCATCCCAAAAGGTGCCCTCCTCAATACCCATCACCCACCCTCTCCTCCCTCCCACCCCCCATCAACCCTCAGTTTGTTCTCAGTTCTCAACAGTCTCTTATGCTTTGGCTCTCTCCCACTCTAACCTCCTTTTTTTTTTTTTTTTTCCTTCCCCTCCCCCATGGGTTCCTGTTAAGTTTCTCAGGATCCACATAAGAGTGAAAACATATGGTATCTGTCTTTCTCTGTATGGCTTATTTCACTTAGCATCACACTCTCCAGTTCCATCCACGTTGCTACAAAAGGCCATATTTCATTTTTTCTCATTGCCACGTAGTATTCCATTGTGTATATAAACCACAATTTCTTTATCCATTCATCAGTTGATGGACATTTAGGCTCTTTCCATAATTTGGCTATTGTTGAGAGTGCTGCTATGAACATTGGGGTACAAGTGCCCCTATGCATCAGTACTCCTGTGTCCCTTGGATAAATTCCTAGCAGTGCTATTGCTGGGTCATAGGGTAGGTCTATTTTTAATTTTCTGAGGAAACTCCACACTGCTTTCCAGAGCGGCTGCACCAATTTGCATTCCCACCAACAGTGCAAGAGGGTTCCCGTTTCTCCACATCCTCTCCAGCATCTATAGTCTCCTGATTTGTTCATTTTGGCCACTCTGACTGGCGTGAGGTGATACCTGAGTGTGGTTTTGATTTGTATTTCCCTGATAAGGAGCGACGCTGAACATCTTTTCATGTGCCTGTTGGCCATCCGGATGTCTTCTTTAAAGAAGTGTCTATTCATGTTTTCTGCCCATTTCTTCACTGGGTTATTTGCTTTTCGGGTGTGGAGTTTGGTGAGCTCTTTATAGATTTTGGATACTAGCCCTTTGTCTGATATGTCATTTGCAAATATCTTTTCCCATTCCGTTGGTTGCCTTTTAGTTTTGTTGGTTGTTTCCTTTGCTGTGCAGAAGCTTTTATCTTCATAAGGTCCCAGTAATTCACTTTTGCTTTTAATTCCCTTGCCTTTGGTGATGTGTCGAGTAAGAGATTGCTACGGCTGAGGTCAGAGAGGTCTTTTCCTGCTTTCTCCTCTAGGGTTTTGATGGTTTCCTGTCTCACATTCAGGTCCTTTATCCATTTTGAGTTTGTTTTTGTGAATGGTGTGAGAAAGTGGTCTAGATTCAACCTTCTGCATGTTGCTGTCCAGTTCTCCCGGCACCATTTGTTAAAGAGACTGTCTTTTTTCCATTGGATGTTCTTTCCTGCTTTGTCAAAGATGAGTTGGCCATACGTTTGTGGGTCTAGTTCTGGGGTTTCTATTCTATTCCATTGGTCTATGTGTCTGTTTTTGTGCCAATACCATGCTGTCTTGATGATGACAGCTTTGTAGTAGAGGCTAAAGTCTGGGATTGTGATGCCTCCTGCTTTGGTCTTCTTCAAAATTACTTTGGCTATCCAGGGCCTTTTGTGGTTCCATATGAATTTTAGGATTGCTTGTTCTAGTTTCGAGAAGAATGCTGGTGCAATTTTGATTGGGATTGCATTGAATGTGTAGATAGCTTTGGGTAGTATTGACATTTTGACAATATTTATTCTTCCAATCCATGAGCAGGGAATGTCTTTCCATTTCTTTAAATCTTCTTCAATTACCTTCATAAGCTTTCTATAGTTTTCAGCATACAGATCCTTTACATCTTTGGTTAGATTTATTCCTAGGTATTTTATGCTTCTTGGTGCAATTGTGAATGGGATCAGTTTCTTTATTTGTCTTTCTGTTGCTTCATTGTTAGTGTATAAGAATGCAACTGATTTCTGTACATTGATTTTGTATCCTGCAACTTTGCTGAATTCATGTATCAGTTCTAGCAGACTTTTGGTAGAGTCTATCGGATTTTCCATGTATAATATCATGTCATCTGCAAAAAGCGAAAGCTTGACTTCATCTTTGCCAATTTGGATGCCTTTGATTTCCTTTTGTTGTCTGATTGCTGATGCTAGAACTTCCAGCACTATGTTAAACAACAGCGGTGAGAGTGGGCATCCCTGTCGTGTTCCTGATCTCAGGGAAAAAGCTCTCAGTTTTTCCCCGTTGAGGATGATGTTAGCTGTGGGCTTTTCATAAATGGCTTTTATGATGTTTAAGTATGTTCCTTCTATCCCGACTTTCTCAAGGTTTTTATTAAGAAAGGGTGCTGGATTTTGTCAAAGGCCTTTTCTGCATCGATTGACAGGATCATATGGTTTTTCTCTTTTTTTTTGTTAATGTGATGTATCACGTTGATTGATTTGCGAATGTTGAACCAGCCCTGCATCCCAGGAATGAATCCCACTTGATCATGGTGAATAATTCTTTTTATATGCCGTTGAATTCGATTTGCTAGTATCTTATTGAGAATTTTTGCATCCATATTCATCAGGGATATTGGCTTGTAGTTCTCTTTTTTTACTGGGTCTCTGTCTGCTTTAGGAATCAAAGTAATACTGGCTTCATAGAATGAGTCTGGAAGTTTTCCTTCCTTTTCTATTTCTTGGAATAGCTTGAGAAGGATAGGTATTATCTCTGCTTTAAACGTCTGGTAGAACTCCCCTGGGAAGCCATCTGGTCCTGGACTCTTATTTGTTGGGAGATTTTTGATAATCGATTCAATTTCTTCGCTGGTTATGGGTCTGTTCAAGCTTTCTATTTCCTCCTGATTGAGTTTTGGAAGAGTGTGGGTGTTCAGGAATTTGTCCATTTCTTCCAGGTTGTCCAATTTGTTGGCATATAATTTTTCATAGTATTCCCTGATAATTGTTTGTATCTCTGAGGGATTGGTTGTAATAATTCCCTTTTCATTCATGATTTTATCTATTTGGGTCATCTCTGTTTTCTTTTTGAGAAGCCTGGCTAGAGGTTTGTCAATTTTGTTTATGTTTTCAAAAAACCAACTCTTGGTTTCGTTGATCTGCTCTACAGTTTTTTTAGATTCTATATTGTTTATTTCTGCTCTGATCTTTATTATTTCTCTTCTTCTGCTGGGTTTAGGCTGCCTTTGCTGTTCTGCTTCTATTTCCTTTAGGTGTGCTGTTAGATTTTGTATTTGGGATTTTTCTTGTTTCTTGAGATAGGCCTGGATTGCAATGTATTTTCCTCTCAGGACTGCCTTCGCTGCGTCCCAAAGCGTTTGGATTGTTGTATTTTCATTTTCGTTTGTTTCCATATATTTTTTAATTTCTTCTCTAATTGCCTGGTTGACCCACTCATTCGTTAGTAGGGTGTTCTTTAACCTCCATGCTTTTGGAGGTTTTCCAGACTTTTTTCTGTGGTTGATTTCAAGCTTCATAGCATTGTGGTCTGAAAGTATGTATGGTATGATTTCAATTCTTGTAAACTTATGAAGGGCTGTTTTGTGACCCAGTATATGATCTATCTTGGAGAATGTTCCATGTGCACTCGAGAAGAAAGTATATTCTGTTGCTTTGGGATGCAGAGTTCTAAATATATCTGTCAAGTCCATCTGATCCAATGTCTCATTCAGGGCCCTTGTTTCTTTATTGACCGTGTGTCTAGATGATCTATCCATTTCTGTAAGTGGGGTGTTAAAGTCCCCTGCAATTACCACATTCTTATCAATAAGGTTGCTTATGTTTATGAGTAATTGTTTTATATATTTGGGCGCTCTGGTATTCGGCGCATAGACATTTATAATTGTTAGCTCTTCCTGATGGATAGACCCTGTCACTATTATATAATGTCCTTCTTCATCTCTTGTTACAGCCTTTAATTTAAAGTCTAGTTTGTCTGATATAAGGATGGCTACTCCAGCTTTCTTTTGGCTTCCAGTAGCATGATAAATAGTTCTCCATCCCCTCACTCTCAATCTAAAGGTGTCCTCAGGTCTAAAATGAGTCTCTTGTAGACAGCAAATAGATGGGTCTTGTTTTTTTATCCATTCTGATACCCTATGTCTTTTGGTTGGCGCATTTAATCCATTTACATTCAGTGTTATTATAGAAAGATATGGGTTTAGCGTCATTGTGATGTCTGTATGTTTTATGCTTGTAGTGATGTCTCTGGTACTTTGTCTCACAGGGTCCCCCTTAGGATCTCTTGTAGGGCTGGTTTAGTGGTGACAAATTCCTTCAGTTTTTGTTTGTTTGGGAAGACCTTTATCTCTCCTTCTATTCTAAATGACAGACTTGCTGGATAAAGGATTCTCGGCTGCATATTTTTTCTGTCTAGCACACTGAAAATCTCGTGCCAATTCTTTCTGGCCTGCCAAGTTTCAAAAGAGAAAAGTCACGAGTCTTATAGGTCTCCCTTTATTCACATATTATTTTAAAGATAGCCAGGTGCTGGGCACAGTTCAAGGGATTTGAATACAGCCGAAGACCAGTGCATAGGAGATCACTATTATCTGAAGAGCACACCCTGGTGCATTTTACCTTTTCTGTCGAAATACAAGTCCAACCTCAGTGAGCTTGCCAAGTCCGTAGCTTCTGAGTCTCAGGGAGTCTAGGTCTCTACCACCCTGACCAGAGTGGATTTGTAAGTATAAATTGCCATTGTGTTAACAAGAGACCAACATCTCCCCACCACTACCAATTTTCCCTGAACAATGCTGAATGTCTCAGGTGTGGGAAGGTGGCCAAACAAGCCCATCATGTAGGTCAGATCATTGGTTAGCCTTGTCAGAGAATTTGTTTCCCAAAGGGACAAACCACTAGCTGGGATCCATTAAATTCTTTCTTCTCGGTCTGTTGGTAGTGGGGAGATACTAGTTCAAGTGAAGTCAATGCCTCAAGGAAGTAAAAACTTTCAATAGGCAGGAATGTAATAGTACCTACATATTAATAGGTACCTACATATTAATAGTACCTACATCATATGACAGCTGAAGTATTAACTGAGATAAGAGATACAAAATATTTAGCATAGTGTTAAAATATATGGCTCTTACTTTCCCTATGTCACAGCAAAGGAAACGGAGTGTATTAGAGTCCTCCAGAGAAACAGAACCGGTAGAGTGTGTGTGTGTGTGTGTGTGTGTGTGTGTGTGTGTGTGTGTGTGTGTGTGTATGGAGGGGAGGTAGGAGGTATTATCACAAGGACTTGGCTCATATCGTTATGGAGGCTGAGAAGTTCCATGATCTGCTCCTTGGAGCCCCATGAAAGCCAGTGGTACAGTTCCAGACCAAGTGCAGGAGTAGACCATTGTCAGCTAGAAAATAGAGAGAGTGAATTCTTTCTTACTCCACATTGGGGGGAACAATCTGCTTTACTTCATTTACCAATTCAAATATTAGTTTCATCCAGAAGCACAGACACATCCAGAATAATGTTTAACCAATTATCTTGGTACCACATGGCCCAGCCAACTTGACACGTAAAATTAACCACTACTGAAACTGAGACCTCAAATAACTTGCCCATGAATAAGATAACAGGTGGTGGGACTGGGGTTTGAGCTCAAGTTTCTAAATCAAAGTAGCTTTCTGGGAATGGGTGGAATGAGAGATGGGTGGAGTCACTGAGGTAGGTCAGGATTAAAATGTTTAGAGGTCATCTATAACAAGATTTATACCTTTAGTTGTGGAGATTCTTAATCCTTTAAGGAGAAATTTGACTACTGGAAACGGCCTATAGTCATGTGTGATCAATTTTGGAGAAGAGATGTTTTATGGAAAAATCAAAAGGAAAACTAAATTAGTTCTTTTTTTTGGTGTACTTTTGAAATTTGTTTTGAAGATCATCTCAGCTTGGGAAGGGATTCTATACAGTGTGTTATTGGAAATATGTGCTGCATCCCAAGGTACTACTTTGAAGGCCAGCATTCACTTAGCCTTCACTTGGTTGTGCTTATAGATGTGTGTCTATATTCATTTACTGAATACTTAATATGTTGAGATTCAATGATGAGTAAGATACAGTCTCTCTTCATGAAGTTTGTGATCTATCTGGGGAATAGATATGTAAATAGTGAATTTTATTACATTGAGATTAGTGTTATAATAAAACTCCTTCAAGCCATAAAATCCTTTGTATAATATTTAACATCAATCTGAATTTCTGGGGGCACAAGTCAAGGTACAACTATAAATGAATGAATACATTTATAAATCATTTCAAAAAATTCACTGTGCCTGGGAGCATAATGCCTCCCAAGGGAAGTGACATTTGAAGAAAATCTCAAAGTAGCCTAGTGAAGATGTATACCAGAGACAAGGGCATATTCAATAAATGTTTCTTAAATGAACCATTGACCTAAGGATGTGCTGGTCCTTCTTAATGCCTGTATATATAGTGCATGTAAAAGTTGACCTATTTAAATTATGCCAACTCAGGTAAAAAAAAAAAAAAAAAGTCCTTTTGAAGCTTGATTATAAAGTAGGCACAGGGGCACCTGGGTGCCTCAGTCAAGCATCTGACTCTTGATTTTGGCTCAGGTAATGATCACAGGGTCCTGGGATCAAGCACCCAAGTTGGACTCTGTGCTGTGCATGGAGCCTGCTCTGGATTCATTCATTCTCTCCCTCCTTCCCTCCCTCCTTCCCTCCCTCCTTCTCTCTCTGTCTCCCTCCCTCCCTCCCTCCCCTTCCTTCCCTCTCCCTCCTTCCCTCTGCCCCTCTCCTCTACTTGCTCTTTTCCTCTCTTTCTAAGAAAGATAATCAAGCAGGCACAGTTGGCTAACTGGATGCAGCATACACTACCAAATATAGACCAAACAGAGTTCTATTGCTTGTACTCAAACTTTGACAGTTAAGATCAGGGGCCAGTAGCCTTGGTTTCATATCCCCAGCCATTACATAAGTCATCTCTAAAGACTTCCTAGTATTAGGCCAGAAATGTAAGGGACTTAACGCATTCCTAGGTTACATCCTCAGTATTTGCTCAAGATTAACTGCCCTTTGGTGTTCTTGTCTGAGTATTTTCATGCCCTTCCTCATGAAGTCACAGAACGGGACTAAAATGCGAGCTGGACCACTCTTTTCCTCATTTTCACCTCATTAAGTTTGGGCATCATTCTAGCAGCCATAGTAGCTCCTGTTCTGACTTAGCTCCAGTGGAGCCCGACAGTTTCTTCAGTGGGGTCTATGGGCCAGCTGTGTCAGCAACACCCGGAGCGTCACCTGCTGACCGTGCAGATTCCTGACTTCACTCAAACCAACTAGATACAAACTTTTGTAGGTGAGGCCTGGAATGTACGGTTTTAATAAGCACCCCAGGTGATTATGATTCTTGTGTACATTAAATCTAAAATAATTTAAGAAAGATAAAAAAGAATCTTAGACTTCCCTCCTGTAGTTTCTGGTTTTCTTGGGAGACAGCCAGCTATATATCCTAGGGGCTGCCCTTTACGTGTGCCGTCTTCTCACATGACAACCCTATGACATGAATATTATTAACCTTGTTTTATAAATGACAAGATTGGTTATAACAGGTTGAGTGTTCTTAAAACTCACATGTAGCTTAAGGCCTTTAGAACTGGAGGGTCTAATTTGAGGGATGTGAAATGGTTGAAATGACTTGCCTTCAGAGGAAGGGCATGACTAAAATTATTGGGGTGCCAGGGACTGTGGCATTTCCAGTGCTTGAGGATGTCCAGACTGCCAGAGATGGTATTTTTTAAAAAAAATTTTTTAAGGTTTATTTATCTCGAGAGAGACAGCAAGTAGGGGAGGGGCAGAGAGAGAGAGAGAGAGAGAGAGAGAGATTGGATCCCAAGCAGGGTCCAGCTGTTAGCGCAGAGCCCAACTTGGGGCTGGCTTGATCCTATGAACATGAGATCATGACCTGAGCCAAAACCAAGAGTTGGATGCTTAACTAACTGAGCCATGCAGGTGCCCCGAGAGATGGTATTTTTGTTTTTTAAGTTCTATTTATTTAAGTAATCTCCACACACCCAATATAGGTATTGAACTCACAACCTTGAGATCAAGAGTCGCATGCTCTTGCGATGGAGTCAGCCAGATGCTCCTATGTTTGTTTGTTTTTTAACTTTTCCTCCCCTGCCATACAAAGCATTACACATTTATAGGAAAAATTAAAACACTATGGAAATATGAGTTGGAAAATGAAAGTCAAGTGTTTAAAAGCTAAATAAAATATGGCACATTTCTATAGAATTTATGTAGCCATTAAGAAGATTGAGGTAAAGATACATGTATTAACATAGGAAGAGCTTTAAGGCACATAAGGTAAAACAAGTATCAGAACAATACTATAATATTCCACGTGTGTTTAAAAAACAAAAAAGCTGCATGTGTATATATGTACGTGCACGTATGCAAGGTATGTAAGTGTATAGATAGAAAGTAGAAGGGAAAGTTGCTAATCAGACTATTACAGGGGAGTGGAAATAAGAGGAATAAAATGGGATTTTCATGTTTTTCCTGTTTGCTTTTCTTTTTTAAAATAAACTTTATTTTTTAGAGAAGTTTTAGGTTCACTGCTAAGTTGAATGTAAAATTCAGAGACTTCCCCACATACCTCAGTCGCTGTCAGCGCAGAGCCCAGATGTGGGGCTCAAACTCACAAACCATGAGATCATGACCTGAGCTGAAGTCAACAGTCCAACGCTTACCCATCTGAATGACCCAGGTGCCCTGCTTCCCTTCATTATTAACATCCCCTACCAGGTGGTACATTTGTTACACTTGATGAGCCTACATTGACACATGCTTAATCACCCAGAGTCTAAAGTCCACAACAGGGTTTATTCTTGATGTTGTACATTCTGGGGTTTAGATAAATATATAATGACCTGCACCTACCATTATGGTATCATACAGAGTAGTTTATCCTAAAAATCCTCTGCATTGATTTTTCTTAAGTAATGGGACGGACTTTAAAATGTCTCTCGAGGTACCTGAGTGGCTTAGTCAGTTGAGGGTCTGACTCTTGATTTCAGCTTAGGCCATGATCCTGGGATTGAACCCTGAGTTGGGCTATGAGCTGAGCATGGAGCTTGCTTGGGATTCTCTCTCTCTCCTTCTGCCCATCTCCCCTGATTGCTCTCTCTCGCTCTTGCTCTCTCACAAATAAAATTAAAACAAATTTTCTTTCTACCTGTCGCAGCTGTCTTCCCCTTTTCCTAGTTTTCTTCATTCTTTGGATTATTTCTTATGTTTCTATTTTATCCCTTTTATCAGTTTGTTGACAATTACTTTTTATTGTGTTATTTCAGTGACTACTATTGGTTCTGCATTATACATCTTTAATAACACACAGCCTGCTGTCCACAAGTATTTTGCTTCTTCAAGTGTAGTAGAACTTTACAACTATATACAGCTATATGCAACTTTCCTGGCCTTTGTACTATAATCATCAGATACTTCTGTGTTATAAACTGCAGAATATGTTGTTCCATCTAAACAGTCAATTATATTTTAAAGCGATTTAAATAGTGAGGAATGTCTTTGTATTTACCTACATAGCACTGTTTCCATAGCTCTTCTTTCCTCTGTGTAGATTCACATTTCATCCATATTACTTTCATTCTAGCTAAAGGTCTTTAACATTTCTTATAGTGCAAGTTAGCTGGTGAGTAATTATTTCAGCTTTTGTTTTTCTAAAAAGTCATTATTTATCTTCATGTTTGAAATATATGTTTGTTAGCTGTAGGATTCTAGGGTGATAGTTATTATTTTTTAAAGACTTTAACACTGAGAGGGAAGTACAGAGAGTTCCTATATGACTTTTTCTCCTGAACATGCAGTCTCCTCCAACGATTGATATCCTTTATTAGGATGACACACTTTTTACTTTGGATGAACCTACATTGATTCATCATAATTATCTAAAGTCCATAGTCTACCTTGGGGTTCGCTCTTGGTTTTGTACATTCTACAAGTTTGGACAAATATATAATAATATATCTGTGTGTCATTATACTATCACACAGAGCATGTTCAGTGCTCTAAAAGTCCTCTGTGCTCTGCCTCTCCTATCTGTCACTCTCTCATCCCCTGAAACCATTGATATTTTTATTGACCCCATAGTGTTGCCTTTTCCAAAATGTCACATAATTGGAGTCATACAGTATATAGCCTTTTCATATTGGTTTCTTTCACTTAGTGATCTACATTTGAGTTTCCTCCATGTCTTGCCTCCATGCTCTATCTTTTCTCCAGCATTTAAACATATGGGAAGTATTGGCTATTATAATGTCCCTTACTACTAATTCCATATATTATTAGTGGGTTTATTTCCATTGATTGGTTTTTCTCCTTATCATGGGTTATGTTTTCCTGCTGCTTTACATTCCTGGAATATTTTATTGGATGTCAAACATTGACAATTGTACCTTGTAGGGTGGGTAGATATTTTTGTATTCCTACAAATATTCTTGAGATTTTTTTTAATGCAGTTAAGCTACTTGGAAACCATTTAATCATAAAATGATTAAAATCATAAAACTAAAAACTTTAATTTAAAATTTTGTTAGGTGACACCAGAGCAGTATTTAGTGTAAGGCAAACTGTGTCCCACTATTGAAACAAAACTCTTTGGAGTAGCTACCCAATATCCTATGAGTTATATTCTCTATTCTGGCTGATAAGAACAGGAAATATTATTTGATCCTGTTTGAATTCCAAGTGTGCTCCTGATAATTCCTTCATGTTTGTTTTTTTACCTGGTCTGGGTAGTTTATTTCCATATATGTACTGATCAGGACTCAAGAGACATCGTCTGTAGCTCTCCCAAGCTTGCTCTCTGTAGCTCATTCATCTTTGTCCTCTGTCCTCTGAACTCTAGCCACCTTGTCCTCTCTGGACTCCTAACTTCATCTCTTCATCTCAGAAAGTTTGATAAATTCTACTTGGGTTTCCTTTCCATGCTGTGCAACCTGGAAACTCTCCAGGTGGAAAGTCACAGTAATTGTAGGGAGCATCTCCTTTGTTTTTATTTCTCAAGGAGCATCACCGATGTCCGATATCTTGAAACCCATTGTTTCATATATTAGTTTGTTTTTTAAGTTATTTCAGGTGGGAGAGTAAATCTAGTTCCTGTTACTCCATTTTAGCTAGACAGAAATTTCTCAACTGTGGTGCTTCTGAGACTTTTAATCCTAAAATATTGGTGGCCTTGGGTTAGGATGGGCTGAACACAAATAATTAATCATGGTTTAATTTCCAAAGAAGAGGAAGAACTTCATGGATAAGCATAAAGTTACTGAGAATGGGAATATCACAGCAATTTGTCCGTTAAGTGTTGGTCTTCTCTGTTTGATGATGGCAGTTCTATGGACCAAGATAAAACCACTTTTACTTATGGCCTCACTGTTATATGGTCTACATCAGAGAAAAGAAATATGTAGGGAGATGTGTCCTCTAAGTTTGGGCCAGGTAGGTGTATGCAACATCACACTTTACCCTCTCTGGAGCCACTTGTGTGGAATAATAATTATTCATGACAATGGTAACTAGTAGTTTTTGAGTACTTGCATAGGAACTCTATGCTGCACAATCTCAGTAAGTTGATATTTTATCCTCACTTTCTAACTGAGAGAAATAAAGTTCAGATAAAATAACACACCCAATATCTCTCAGCTATTGAAAGTTATAGTTGGGATTTAAACCCAGATCAGTTTGATTCTGAAGCCAAAACATTTATATTCTATGCTATGCTAAAGGAACTCCAGCCAGCCACTCAGTAATCTCTTGAGAAGATCCCAAGGGACCAATAATTTGAGTTTCTTTATACCTCCATCCACATTTAGCAAAGCCTCTTGAAGAGAAAGATATAGAGTTGTCATCAACCAGTATTGACCTTGAATGAATCCTGGGTAAGAGAAAATAGGGGACTTGATAAAACTCTCCTATATCATGAACTCATTTGGAGGTCCAGGGTACTATCTGAATTTTACCCTTTGAAATCTAGACTCAAGTTAAACAGAGATTGACAGGTTTCCCCTAGAAGGACTCTCATGTTCAAACCCAACAAGAGAGTTGGTCGTGATGTTATCATGTTACTCTACTTTAGCAAGTTCTTTGAAGATAAATTCAAGAAAGTTGAATTGTTATCATCTTGGGTAAGTATGAGTTCTAAGGTTCTGTTTATGAAGCTAGGATTCAATTTAATTCAACAAACATTTATTAAATGAGTTGTCTATGCCAGGCAGTGTCTTAGACTGGAAAATCAAAAAAGGAATCAAACATAGACCCTACCATAGAGGAAATCAAAGTCTAGTTTGGGACATGGAAGCATAAACAGATAATTATGAGAGCGTGGACAAAGTACAACAAAAACCAAAAAAAACACACACAGAGGGCCATGAGGGCTCAGAAGAGAGACCAGTGGTCCCTGCCTGGGGATGGGAATGCCCATCCAGAACTCTTCATCCTCTTTTAGTTGTTTCATGAGCAGCGTTCAGAGTTTCAAGATCTTTAATATTACGCTAGACTACAGCATGCATGTGGTAGTCATGCCATTTGTTGTTCTTGGGATTCCGAATGTGATTCTAGAGTCACAATGCTAGGAATACGCTGAAAGGAGAGTGGAGATTCCAAGTGATGTTAGGCATTGTTCTGTCTTTGATGTCCTCTGAGACTTGAATGTGTTAATGGATCTTTTGGCTTTCATCAGGTGTCAGTTTTGGGGTGCACTTTAAGCCAATTGTTGGATATTACCAGCAGAAATCTGGAGATTCTCCAAGGGAATGATGGGTCAGAATTCTCTTACTACAAAGTGAGATTCTCCTGAAATATGAGTTGAAATAAGAGTGCACTTTGATAAGAGTGCCTGGGTGGCTCCGGTCATGATCTCACAGTTTGTGGGTTCAAGCCCTGTTTTAGTCTCTGTGCTGACATATGAGACTGCAGCCTGTTTCAGATTCTGTGTCTCCCTCTCTCTCTGCCTCTCCCCTGCTTGTGTTCTCTCTTTCTCTCTCAAAAATATTAAAACATTAACAATATTTTTAAAAAAGACGGTACTGTGATTGTATTCTGTAGTCCTAGAAAATAATAGCAAGCAAGCTATGTTAAAATGTAAAAAAAAATTATTAGTATCACCCCTTATTTTATATCGAGCAATATTCCTTAAGTTGTTTCTTATAAAAGTAGCACATTGATTAGAGGAAAGCATGGAGACAATCACTGTATTATTTCTTATTGCTCCAACAAATTACCACAAATTGAGTGGCTTTAAGCACATAAATTTATTACCTTACAGTTCTAGAGATTAGAAGTCTGAAATCAATTTTACTGGGCTAAAGCCAAGGTGTTGGCTTTTTGAAGGCTCTGAGGGCAAAAACATTTCCTTGTCTTTTTCAAACTCTAGTGGCCAGCCACATTTCTTGGTTGAGATGCCTTTCTTCCATCTTCAAATTACATTACTTCAATTTTGCATCTGTCAGCATATCACCTCCTCTGACTCTACTCTCTTGTCTCCCTCTGGTAAGGACCATTAAGGTTATGTTGGGTCAATGAAGATAATACAGGATAGTTTCCATACCTTAAGATCCTTAATTTAATCACACTGGCAAAGTCCCTTTTCCAGGGGATTAGGACATGGACATTGGACATATTTGGGGGCCCATTATTCAGCCCACAGAAGCACTATTTATTTGTTTTTGAGAAATGACTTTTAATATTCTTCAAGATTTGTATACCTATTATTTTCTATATGTACATTGGTATTGCACTTTGCAAAACTTATTTTCTCATCTCAATGTTTTCTGAAATGCTTTGAAACCTGTATGATTCTTCTGCAGGGACATATCATAATTTACTTAGCTATTTCATTGCAATTTTTGTTAGGAGTCTTGGTTGTAAGTAATAGGAATCCAACTCTAGTTGCTTAAGCAAAGAGAAGAAGTTATTGGCTCTGGCAATTTGATGAAGTGTTGAGCAATCAACCCTCATGGATTCAATAGGGTTTCAGGAGCCACTGAAACCAGGGAATCTATTAATGCCAGGACATACTCCATCTTCAGTCCTTTTCACTCTCTCATGGAAACCTGCTACTTTTCCACATATTATGGTTCCATCCACTGGGGAGGGTCTGACTGACCACAAATTCTGTTTAACCAGGTCCATGCCAGCCCCCTAACAAAAAGGAACCCCACCTCATCATGGCCTGAATTTAATCCCATGGAATTCAATCACAGGTACTGGTGATACTACTCTTGCTACTCAAAGTGGTCCACAGATGAGTAGCATCAGCAGCACTTGGGAACTTGTTAGCAATGCAGAACTTAGGTCCTATTCAGGACATAATGAATCAGAATCTGCATTGGAACAATATTGCAGGTGGTTTGCATGCCCATGGATGTTTCAGAAACACTAGTTTCTCCTTCCATTTTGTGGATGTTAACAAAGCCTGTGTTGACTGACCAACAGGGTTTATAGGTATAAGGGGAATGGATGAGGATGGTCCAACACCACAGAGTGAAAACAAGCAACTCTGCAGGCACTGAGAACCACACTCATACCAACTGATCATTATCCTTGTGGCAATTTCTTGCACCATGTGTAACTAAACCAAAATAGCCAAGGTCTGAAGCTGTGTCATCCGTAAGTTGTCTAAAGCACCCCAGGAAAATATGGCCATGTTGAGTAAATCTGGGATTTCTCTGGTTTAGGCTATGCTCCTGCTTGGCTAACCCTAGAGAATCAGCTCCTTTCATGTGTTTGTTATTTAAGTAACACAGTGGGCAGACAAGGGTGAAGCTAGTGTGATGCAGTATCATTTTGTTGATTAGCTGTCAGGCTTTTTTCCCAGTCTACACAAATCCCCTGTGGGGACTTGTATCTAGGACAGCTGGGATTTTTTTCCTAGTAAGAAGCATGTAGTTTTCAAACTGTTGATAGCCAGGGAAATGTCCAACCATTGTAATACCTGGAAGAAATACTAAAAGAATTTGTAGAAGGATTTTTAAAATAGTCCTAAAATATAATAATTGGTAACATGTGTATGGATCAATAGAGAGACTAAACATGGACTTTGGTATCAGATATACCTCTAGTGTCACTGAGGAAAAAGAATACAGAAGATTCTGTATTCTTAGTTAAGATTCTTAATATCTTATATAAATAGGATATTAGGAGCTATCCGATAAGATGCTTTTAGCTGTAAGTAACAAAAAAACTTACAATCCCATCAGATCGAATAATAACGGCATTGATTCTATCACCTACCACCTGTCCAAAGAGAGGGCAAATGTAGACCCTGGATATCTGGGCTTCATTTGTCTTCAGAGTGATAGCAAGATGGCCATTTATTCCAGACATTAGTTCCTATGTATCACTGGCTCAAATTTTATCACATGTTTATGTCTACACCAGTAGCAAAAGACATGGGTCCTCATAATTGGCTGAGACAAAAAAAAATTCTCTGTGGACTTAAATATGAGACTAGCCTTTCTACAAACAGGATGTTCAGAGGAGGACAAATAAAAGTAGGATTCTGTTAGGAGAGGAAAAGGCAAATGCATAGATGTATGTTGGGCATGCAACAAGCAGTGTCTGTCTCAAGGGATCAGGGCAGCATCTAGAGCAACAAAATTCGAGCAGTGACAGTGTGCTCTAGTGAAGGATTTAAGGGGAAGGAACCATCACTCTGACAATGTCCTCCTATTAGCAAAGAGGTTTTCCAAAGACTATTCTTCTAAAACATATATAAATCACATTACCAGAGATAGAAATAACATTAGAGATACAAGGTGTTTCAGGGAATGGATCACACCACATTTTTCTTCTAATTCTCCAGATGGGGCTTTGAGGATCTTTTAGACTATAGGTGGGAAGAGGGAAGTTGGGACAACATGAGGAAACCTTATGCAAATGGAAATGCTCTGTATCTTGACTGTATCAACATCAGTAAGCTAGCTCCAAGATTTTACTATAGATTTGTAAAGTGTTACTATTGGAAGAAACTGAGTAAAAGGTACCAGGAGCACTATTTTTTTTTTTTTTAAGTTTATTTATTTGGTTTGCAGGGGAGGGGCAGAGAGAAAGAGAAAGAGAGAGAGAATCTCAAGCAGGTTCTGCAGTGTCAGCATGGAGCCCAATGTGGGGCTCAAACTCACAAATTGAGATCGTGACCTGAGACAAAATCAAGAGTCAGACACTCAACCAACTGAGCCACCTGGGCACCCCAGGAATACTGTTTCTTACAATTGCATGCAAATCTACAATTATCTCAAAAAAAGTTTAAAAGATTGCATTAAATTAGTATTTATCTTGATTACTGAGTTCTTTCATGTGTCCTTAAATTTTTCTCCAGTAGCATGTGCCTCTCTTGCCTACTTCCAGTCCCATCTTTAGGCTGAATACCCCGCCCCCCCCCCCCCCCCCGAAAACAGTGCTTTTTTATGGTGGTAAAAATACTCAACATAAAATTTACCATTTTAATCATTTTTACCTATAGAGTTCAGCGGTATTTAAGTACATTCACATTGCTGTGCAACTGGTCTACCATTCATCTCTAAAACTCTTTTCATCATCCCAAACTGAAGTTCTGAGTCTACTAAACAGGAACTCCCCCATCCTCCCTCCCCAAATACTTTTCCACTTTCTGTCTCTATGAACTTGACAACTCTAGGCACCTCATATAAATGGAATCATATAGTATTTATCCTTTTGTGATGAGACTGCTTATTTTAGTTAGCATAATGTCTTCAAAGTTCATCCATACTGTGTAGCTGAATAATATTCTTTTGTATGTATTTTTTCCTTTTTAAAGCTGAGTAATATTCCATTGTATGTATATACCACACTTTGTTTATCCATTCCACTATCAATGGACACTTGTGCTCCAACTTTTTGGCTATTGTGAACAACTGCTATGAACATGGGTATACAAATAAGTGTTTTGAGTCCCCGCCTTTCACTTTCAATTGCTAAAAGCAGAATTGCTGGATCATATGGTATTCCTATGTTTAATTTTGTCTTTTGAAACACCACACTGTTTCCAAGTGGCTGCATCATTTTACATTCCCACTAGCAATACACCAGGGTTCCAATTTCTCCACAACCTCAACAACATTTTCTATGTTTAAAATTAAGATGTAACTGATGTTGAAAACTGTATTAGTTTAGATATACAGCATAATGATTTCATATATGTACATATTGTGAAATGATTACCAGGATAAGTTTAGTTAACATCCATAACCACAATTAATTAAAAAAATTTTTTCTAGTGATGTGAACTTTTAAGATTTACTCATAACTTTCTTGTTTTAAAATTTCATTTAATTTTTTTCATCATTTAAAATTGAAGTATAATTAACAATGTTATATCAATTTCAGGGGTACAACATATTCAACAATTCTATACATTACTGTGTTCACCATAAGTGTAATCACCATCTGTCACATAATACATTATTATAATATTATTGACCGTTTTCTCTATGCTGCACTTCTCATCTCCATGACTTATTTATTTTATATCTGAAATTTTGTACCTCTAAATCCCCTTCATCTATTTCACCCATCCCCCCCCCCCACACCTCCCTTTTGGCAACCACCAGTTCTCTGTATTTAAGAGTCTGTGTTTGGGGGTGCCTTGGTGGCTCAGTCGGTTAAGCGTCAAACTCTTGACTTCAGCTCAGGTCATGATCCACCAGTTCATGGGATCAAGCATATTGTTGGCCTCTGCACTGATGGCACAGAGCCTGCTTTGGATTTTCTCTCTTTCTCTGCCCCTCATATGTGCATTCTCTCACTCTCCGTCCCTCCTTCTCTCTCTCAAAATAAATACATAAACATTAAAAAAAAAGAGTCTGTGTTCATTTCTTTGTTTTTTAGATTCTACATATAAGTGAAATCACATGGTATTTGTCTCTGAATTTTTTCACTTTCAAAGAGTTATTGCAAATGGCATAATCTCATTCTTTTTATGACTGAGTAATATTCTGTTGTATACGGATAGCATATCTTTTTTATCGATCATCTATCAGTGGATGCCTGGGTTGCTTCCATATCTTGGTTATTGCAAACAATGTTGGAGTAGACATAGGGGTGCATATATCTTTTCAGATTAGTTTTTTGGGTTTTTCTTGGCAAATGCCTACTAGTGGAGTTACTAGAGCATATGGTGATTCTATTTTTCATTTGTGGTTGCACCAGTTTACATTCCTATCAACAGAGCTTGAGGGTTCCTTTTTCTCCACATCCTTGCCAACCCTTGGTATTTTTTATCTTTTTTATTGTAGTCATTCTGACAGGGGTAAGGTGATATCTCATCGTGGTTTTGATTCACATTTCCCTAATGATGAGTGATCTTGAGCATCTTTTCGTGTGTCTTTTAGTCAACTATAGGTCTTCTTTGGAAAATGTCTATTTGGGTCTTTTTATTTTTAATTGGATTATTTGTTTTAAGTTGTATAAGTTCTTGGTATATTTTGGGTACTAACCCTTTATCAAATACATCATTTGCAAATATTTTTTTCTCATTCAGTAGGTTACTTTTCTGTCTTCTTGATAGTTTCCTTTGCTATGCAGAAATTTTTTGTTTTGATGTAGTCCCATTTGATTGTTTTTGCTTTAGTTTCCCTCACCTGAGGAGACCTATCTAGAAGGAAGTTGCTAAGGCCAATGTTGAAGAGATTACTGCCTACCTTTCCACTTAGGAGTTTTATGGTTTTAGGTCTTACATTTAGATCTTTAATCCATTTTTAGTTTATTTTCGTGTATGGTGGAAGAAACTTGTCCAGTTTCATTTTATTGCTTATAGCTGTCCAGTTTTCCCAGAACCATTTATTGAAGAGACTGTCTTTTCCCTATTGCATATTTTTGCCTTTTTTGTTATAGATTAATTGACCATATAAATGTGAGTTTATTTCTGGGATCTCTATCCTGTTCCACTGATCTATGTGTTTATTTTTGTGTCAGTACCATACTGCTTTGATTACTACAGCTTTATAGTATATGTAGAAATCTGGGATTGTGATACCTCCAGCTTTGTTCTTCTTTTTCAAGATTGCTTTGGCTCTTTGGGGTCTTTTGTGGTTCCATATGAGATCACAGTTATTTGTTCTAGTTCTGTGAAAAATGCTATTGGTATTTTGACAGGGATTGCATTGAATCTCTAGGTTGATTTGGGTAGTATGAACATTTTAACATTAATTTTTCGAATCCATGAACATGGGATATCTTTCCATTTGTGTCATTCTTTCATTAATGTCTTACAGTTTTCAGGGTACATGTCCTTCACTTTGTTTAAATTTATTCCTGGGTATTCTTCTAGGTGCGATTATAAATGGGATTGTTTTCTTAATTTCTCTTTCTGCTACTTCACTATTAGTGGATAGAAATGAAACCTATTTCTGTATATTAATTTTGTATCCTGTAACTTTACTGAATTCCTTTATCAGTTCTAATAGTTTTTTTGACGGCATCTTTAGGGGTTCTATATATAGTATCATGTCATCTGCAATTACTGACAGTTTTCCTTCTTATCAATTTGAATGCCTTTTATTTATTGTCTGATAGCTGCAGCAAGGACTTCCAGTACTATGTTGAATAAAAGTGACAAGAGTGGACACCCTTGCTTATTCCTGATCTTAGAGGAAAGGCTTTCCATTTTTCACCATGAAGTATGCTGTTAGCTGTGGGTTTTTCATATATGGCCTTTATTATATTGAGATATGCTCCTCTAAAATCACTTTGTTCAAAGTTTTTTTATCATGAATGTATGCTATATTTTGTCAAATTATTTTTCTGCATCTATTTAGATGATCATAGAGTTTTTATCCTTTTTCTTGTTAGTGTGATGTATCACGTTGGTTGATTTGCAAATATTGAACCACCCTTGCATCGCTGGAATAAATCCTGCTTGATCATGATGAATAATTTTTAAATGTATTGTCAAATTTGGTCTGCTAATATTTTGTGGGAATTTTTGCATTTATGTTCATCAGACATATTGGCTTGTAGTTTTTTTTGTAGTGTCTCTGGTATCAACGTATTTTATTTGAGTCCTCTCTTTTTTCTTGGTTAGTATAAAGATTTGTCCATTGTGATTTCTAAAAACCAACTTAGTTTCAGTGATCTTTTATTATCTTTTTTAGTCTCTATTTCATCTATTTCCTCTCTGATCTTTGTTGTTTTCTTAAATTGCTAATTTCCAGTTCATAACCTTAGGCAAATAAATTATTGTCCCTATGACCTAGTTTCCTCATCTACAAAATGAGAATAACAGTTCTGACCTCCTAGGGATTTTTGTCAGGATTAAACAAGACAATGCACGTAAAACAATTAGTCCAGAGCCTTGCATATATTAAATGTTAGTTGAAACTTCTTCTATAACCATATTGGAGCATGATAAACAGAGTCTCCATGTAAAAATGTGTACACAGGGTAGCAGGGGTGGGGTTAGAGGAATATTCCTTTTATTTAATGCCTCAATTTCCAGGTGACAGGGCCAGTGTGGGTGCTAAAAAATCAACCTCAGGGTGAGTTTCATGAATATGCAACCTGTGTGGTCTCACAGGGTCTGAGTTTTACTGGTTTAACATTCTGTTTTCACCATCTTGAAATTATTATTAATTTTTCAACAAGGGATCTTACTTTTTTTATTTTTTTCACTCATCTGAAAGTTTATGTAGCCAATCTTGTCTCCCCTTAAAGCCCATATCTTCCCGGAGACAAGACTGAAAGAGCCACTGCCCCTTTCCCAATACAGTAGAGGCCAAAACTTTCCCCAGTACCCCAGCATCATGGGCAGCAGGTCCAACCTGATTAGAAGGAGTTCTGCTCTATCATAACCCATCTCTGTGTGATAGCTCCTCATTCAAGGATGCTCCATAGTCCCACAAAATAATGCCTACCCTCAACTGGAAACCTTGGCTTTATGAGTATGGGTGGGGTTGCCTGTATAACATCCCCTCCCCCAAATTTTTGGATTTAGATACTATTGCTTGATTGTTTTTCATTAGGCAGAAGAATTTAACGGACAAGATTAGGGCTTTGCTCTGCCACGGTTCAAAATATGTGGGTCTTGAAGAAACAGTAGAGGTTCAAGAGGAAACACACATAAAATCATTAAGCTATCATTTTAGAGGTATTTCCAAATTGTCAAAACCAGTCTGAAGTCTGTCTTGCTAATGAGAGGCATTCTTAGGGATTTACAGACACTGAGTTGGAAAGGAATTTCTCTGTGAGGTGGCCAAGGTTGTAGCCAGGAAAATGATCCAGAGGAGCAATATTGCCTTTGGAACTGACAAGTTCAAATCTGTTTGTCCAGGTGCCTTGTTCATGTGCAAAACTGTCCACTCAGACACTCTGCTTCCCAGGTCTGTCAAGACAGCCAGTTGTGCACTGGGCTGGTGGGCTTAGCCACAGGAAGGCTGCACCTCACAGAAAAGTAGAGGGATCCGGGGAGGGAGCCTGTGGCTCCACCCAGTGAAATGATGTGCCTGGAATAACCAAGGAAAGAAATAAAAATAAAATGAAGCCACAGCATAAGTGTTCCAACCAAGCTTAGAAGTGATGAAAAGTGGAAAGAAAATTTAGTTGGAGTTCACACTGTGGCTAGGGTTATGACAGTTAATAAATCAGTAAGTCTGGAAAATGTTAAGTCTCACAGTAAAATTAGGAAGTTGCATTATACTGTCATTCAACTACTGTTATTTAAAAAAAAACACAATTATTAACACGTGTGTCTCTTCTCTGGCAGTATCTTTCATTTACTTATCAGCAAAGCTTGTTTTGTCCAGGAGAGAGTTATACATGGTTAAAATGGGTCCTACCACTGGCTAACCATGTGGTCTTAGGTGGATTATCTAAGATCTCTGTGCCTCGGTTTATTCATCTGTAAATTGGATTTCATAATAACTATCTTTTTAGGTGGTGGCTTTTAAATATTTTCGCAGTAGCCTGGAATAAGAAGTATCCCCTTATATCACAGTGCAATATGCTACATATACACATTTATTCATACATGTGTCTTTCAGGGTCATTTTTCCCCTCCCAATTTATAGAAATCACACTATGTGCTGGACAGAGTAGATGATGAACATGGTAGATACTCAGTGAAGTAAACGGAATTGACTGCTCTGTTTCCATGGCCAGTTCAAGTGTTAAGGTGAGCAGAAATGCATTTGGCAGATGTACCAAGACCTCTGCCAGGTCTCGTCTTAGAGCAAATTTTCCACAAGACAACCTATCACTCTGGAGTATGAGGGACATAACTAGACATATTTGGTCTACACCCTGACCTAATATAAGACCCCAGGGTACGCTATACCAGGGGGTTATTCTATGACCTGAAGCTCTCTCTGAGTTCATTTCTTCATCCATAACAGTGGTGACTCTAATACCCACCTCACAAGGAGATGATGTAATGAAAGCAACATTTCCTGGGAGCGGTTGTGAAAAACAGTTCTCTCTAAACCCTCACCTGAGTGGGACTTCTGCCCTTTGTAGACCACTCATCAAATCACAGCTCTTTGAAGTTTTTCTCTTTGATAAAAAAAAAAAAAAAAAAAAAAAAACACTGAATAGGCATCCTGCAAAAGCTATTATTTTTCCAAATTAAAATTGAGATTTCACATATAAATATTTTTATGTTCATGACACATGCAACTAATGTAAATTTTGGTCTCTTTGAATCTGGTTTGTATTATAATGGCATCTTCCAGCTGGATTTGCTTCTGGAGAGAGCTCCCTCTAAACAAACACTACTAGAACAGCAGATTTGGGCTCTACTGACAAGAAAGGGAATCCTAGAGGGCTGTGTGTTTTATTCATTTATTCATCTGTGCATGAATTCATTCAACAAACTTTGAGCACTCACTTGTTGCCAGGCACTGTGATAGGTGTTGGGATACAGAAACGAAAGAAACTCTCTTTTCCGCCCAGGAGGTAACATTGCTGTGGAGGAGGCAGGTACATCAACGAGCAACTATACTGCAATAAGACAAGGCTATAATAATACAATAGATATTGTTGATTTCCTACTACATTCCAGAGACTGTTCTGGGGCTGACAATACACTGTGTACACAGAACACTTGCCATCAAGAACTTATATGCCAATGGCAGGGGGAAAGTTAAGATTTGGCTGTTAATAGGCACAAAGGTAAAGGCAGCTAACTCTACCTAGGGGAATCATAGAAGACTTCCTAGAGGAAGTGATGTTTGAGGTGAGATTTAATGATTGAGTAGGGGCTTTCCAAATGAAGCCTACGGGAGGTGGAAACTATGGGGAAGGACATGTGGGAGAGAGAGGGCTTTTGTTCAGAGGAAACAGCATCTACTGATGCATGTGTGGTTATATCTGGGGGAGAGAGAAGAGATGAAAAGGTCAGCTCATAAAGGGACTTAATAAGGAGTTTGGATTTTATTCTGTAGATGCTAGGGCTTTATGCAGAGGCTGAATATTGTAAGTCTTGTGTTTTCATATGATTTTTCAACAGCCATAAAGAAGATAGATTTCTTGGGGGTAGGGCTGAGCAAGAATGTTGTCAGGGAGAAAGGTCAGAAGTCTGACCCAGTTATCCAAAAGGGAATTGATAAGCTTGAACCGAAAGTAATGTTGTGAATGCAGAGGAAGGGATGGAAGCAAGAGAAATGTTGGATACAGAATCTATAGAACTATGGAATGTTGGAGCATTGGATGAGGAATCTTCAAAGGGATAGAATTCAAAATGTCGGCTAGGTTTCTGGTTTCAGTGACTTAAGCAGTTGACACTTGATGCCTTGGGGACCATAGGAAATTACCCTGGCTGTTCCTTTGCTAATTTTCACGTTGCAGTTTGAGGAAACCGTCACCGCCCATGGTGTGAATAAATGATGGTTGACTTGTGCAGGTCTTTTTAGGCTAACGCTATAGTTTGGACATATGTACTTGCATATGTATACTGACCTGGCGCGTGTACTGACACCACTTGTTTAACTGACCCCCCCCCCCACTTATGGATGTCACTTTATAGTCACTTTATTTTTTTTTTAATGGCATGTTACTGCAGCATCACAGTGTTGAGGTCATATGCATGAGTTCTGGGAGGACTGGGCGCAAGCCCTGACTCGGTCTTTCACTTGGAGACTAATTTGGGGTAATTGTTACAACAATCACACCTGCTTCCTAGGGGCATCATGAGGATTAAATGAGTCGATTCGTGGTAACTCACTTAGAACTTGGACTGCCTGGTATGTAGTAAGTGCTCTATGATTGCCATCTCTTCTTACCATGCCAAGAACACCTCCATAGGGCAAGGGGCCCTGATGCTGCTTGAATGGCATCTGTTTATTGCTGACATGCAGAGTTCTTGCTCTGTGCCAGGCTCTGTCCATGGGCTGTGCATGTATTACCTCCTTCAGTTGCGCAACAGAGTTGTGAGGTCCTATGTAACAATTGTAGTATTATAGAAAAGGACATAGGTACCACAGATGTTAAGTAACTTGCCTGAAATCACACAGCTAGTGAGTAGAGGAACTAGGATCAAAACACCCAGGCTCTAATACCCATGGGCATGATCCGAGCTATTGCTAGGACAACTAGTGACTGGAGCAGCCACCCATTTCTAGGAGGACACTGGCTGGAAGGGCCTCACTATTCCAACAGCAAGAGCCACCTTGGTTCTCTACGAGCCCAGTCCAATGCACTCATGATGATGCAGGGCAACCTAGCAGGTATCCTCCAGTGTGTAAGAGAATGATTATGCTTCTTCCTTTGTCACCTCCCTCAGCCGTCTAGCCCACCCCAATCAAGTCCCCCTCCTCCTCCTTTTCTTTCAGGGATTTAGAACAGCTTCTAGAAGCCGTGGGGCAAAAAAAAAAAAAAAAAAAAAAAAAAAGATCCAAGTTAGCAGGTTGCAAAACATGGTAAGAATCTGATCTGGAAAAGATTATTTTAAATGGCAAGTGCCTCAACTGCATTTAACTGAGCATAAAAGCCACTTAGAGAATTTACTTTGAATACACATCTCTTGTGTGCTCAGCTTATCCATTTCTACATCAGTGCCTTCATGTCTTGTTGCAACTTGCTAAAAATATCTGGCCTCATCTTTCATTTTGCCTTTTAATTGGGTTCCCTCACATGCTGCTGCTGGTTCAGACCAGTGCACTGCCATCTTTGATGAAGTCTTCTCTAACACACGAAGATCACAGGCAGTTCCATACAAATGTGCACTATTACTAATCACACTGTCTTTTTCAATTGCAAGCCGAGACATGTAGGGGGAGTTTAGGACCAAAGTTATTGATGTCGGTTATTTCCAGGGTGCTGAAGTCTGAGAGGTTTGTACCAGGTCATTGTTTATAATTTCAGAGCAGATTCCTCTTTCTAAGAACCTATTCTAGCCAAAAAGTCTCCTATGAACAACTTTCCCAAAATTGTGGAAGTTGAATTTCCTAAGCTTTGATTCTACCATTGAAAACAAACCTATTTGCCCACCCATGCATCACCACCCTACAGTCTCTCCTGTTAGTTTACCTTAGAGAAAGATATCTGGCTTCCGGCCTGTCACATGTGCCACTTTAGCTCAGCTGGATGTTTGAAAATCTATACACTAGAAGTAGATGAAATAGATACACTTGTTCAATCTAGCAACAATCCATTGCTTTTTTGAAAGGATTCACTCCCAAGATTCTTTATATTGAAGGTTTCCCTTAAACTTTGAGATGATTTATGAAGCCCAGTTTATACAGAAAATTTCAAGAGCTCTTATTTTGAGTGAAGCACTATTAGTTTGTGTTGTTTTGAAATCTTTGGCGAGCATAGCTTGTGTGCAGATTTAAAAAAAGAAAGAAAAATCCAACCTCTATTTAAAAAATGGTCTTTTGGCACTATAGATTATAAGCAAATGAGAAGTTCATGAAAGTATTCGTTTGAGAAGGAATGTATTTATTTCATTTTTTTTTTAAATTTTTTAAATGTTTGTTTATTTTTGAGACAGAGACAGAGCGTGAGCAGGGGAGGGACAGAGAGAGGGGGGGACACAGAATCTGAAACAGGCTCCAGGCTCTGAGCTGTCAGCACAGAGCCCCACATGGGGCTCGAACCCACGAACTGTGAGATCATGACCTGAGCTGAAGTCAGACACTTAACCAACTGAGCCACCCAGGAGCCCCATCCCTGTATTTCATTTCTATGCACTTTGATATATGTGTGGTGTCATCTCATGAATCTAAAGATGACTTGGAGGCTCCATGCAAAGTACTCACCAAGTACAAGCTGATAGACCTGAGAGGGAGATGTGTTGCTTTGTCTTTTTCTTTTCTTTTTCTTTTTTCTTTTTTTTTTTTTTTAACATTTATTCATTTTTTTGAGAGACAGAGAGTGAGAGGGGAGGGGCATAGAGAGAGGGAGACACAGAATCCGAAGGAAGCTCCAGGCTCTTAATTGACAGCACAGAGCCCCATGCGGGGCTCAAACCCATGGACCATGAGATCATGACCTGAGCTGAAGTCAGATGCTTAACAGACTGAGCCATCCAGGCGCCCCTGTCTTGTTTTCTCTTAAATCTACCATTTTATTGGGTGCTTATTATGGGCTGAATGATTTGCAGAATGCCTAATATACATTATCTCATTTCATCCTTGTACGAAACTGATGCAGCTATAGAATTAATTGTCCTTTTCTTGCCCATGAGAAAACTGAGCTTCTAGGAGGTGAAATCATTTGTCCAGTGTCACACAGTTAATTGATAAGTAGCCCTTTATTCAAACACAAGTTTGTACAGTGTCAAAGGTCATACTCTGAGCCAGTACACTTCCTACTTGACTTCAACTGCACCCCCAGGCTGAGCCACTGAGGACTGGGTAGGAATTCGGGTGATATCTCTGTGTTTCTGTTCTCCTACAGCTATAATGGGGGCAATGGTATTTCTCATGACAGTAGTGAAGGCAAAGAGAGATCCTGGATGAGCAGATACTTTCGGACCACCTTGATATTATGTACAGAGTGACAATGTGTGATGTCTCCCTCTGAAAGATTAGAGGGTGTACCCACCTTGTATTGTGTTTTTTTTGTGTGTGCACTCTTGCTTCTTGAGAGGTCAGGAATGCATCTTACGCTATTTTAATATACGTAATAACACCTATCAGGTTAATGAGTGCTATGTAAACACTTAATGAATGAACAATAGTGCTAATAAACCAACATTTTGAGCTCTTACTGTGACCTCAGGCACTGTTCTTATATACATATATACATATATAGGATTCATTTAATCATAAATGTCATAGTTTCAAACATCCTTCCCATTTCACAGATGAGGAAACCAAGCCACCAAGAGGTTAAATGACTTGCCTAAGGAAACACAGTTAAAAAATGGGAGACGTGGGATAAGAACTCAGGTCCTTTGGCTCCAGAATCTTCTCCCCTTACCGCCATACATTAAAGATTCTCTAGGGGCGCCTGGGTGGCGCAGTCGGTTAAGCGTCCGACTTCAGCCAGGTCACGATCTCGCGGTCCGGGAGTTTGAGCCCTGCGTCAGGCTCTGGGCTGATGGCTCAGAGCCTGGAGCCTGCTTCCGATTCTGTGTCTCCCTCTCTCTCTGCCCCTCCCCCGTTCATGCTCTGTCTCTCTCTGTCCCAAAAATAAATAAACGTTGGGGAAAAAAAAAATTAAAAAAAGATTCTCTATAAAATCCTGCCTCATCATCTCTCCCACTTGCACTGCACTGCATACCCCACCCCTACTTTCTTACCATAGCATTTCTCATAGCTGACATGCTGTATGTTGTCTGTGTTATTGTTTGCCTTTTTGGTTTGTCCCCCTGCACTAGAATGTTAGCCGAAGAGAGCAGAGATTTGGTCTTCTTTGTTTACTGCTGCATCCTTAGCATCGCTATTTCCTGGTACATCTAGAAACTACTGCTAAATGCAGAACTGTGCCAGGCACACAGTAGGCAGCGGGCTGATCTTCACTGAATGAGAGGCTGGTTGAATTACGGACATATCTGGAAGCTCATCAGAACCAACAGCTACTCAGGATCCATCCTGCTTCTGCTTGTGGTTCTGATTTTGAATACAACATAGTAGGGTGTTAGGTATGGAAGACAAATTTCTCCGGGCTGAAGTGTGAGTGAGAAGTCAACAAGTAATTTTCAGCCCAGGAGAGGAAAAATGTAGGATGGTAGCTGGAGGGGGGCATTCGTGCTGGGGGAACATGTCTGTGGGCGGAAAGATGTGCAGACTAGGAGGAAGGAACCTGTGGAGAGGAAGACCTGAGTGGAGGTGATAGAAGGCTCAGCAAAGGGAGGCAGGAGCGAGCTGAGCTTTGGTGTAGGGGCCCCCTTGCAAGGGTGGAGGTCTGCCACTGTGTCTGAAACAGGGCAAAGGAGGTGATTCCCGGTAATTCTGCAGATATTTGAAGTACAGAGGAATTGAGAGAGAACCTGTTGCATGCCCTTGATCTTCCTGGGATAATAGGATTAAGGTCTCTGCAGATGATACTGAAGAAAATTCAGATTAAAAAAAAAAAATGTGTTGTCAGGTGGGGCGCCTGGGTGGCTCAGTCAGTTAAGAGCCCAAATCTTGATTTCGGGTCAGGTCATGATCTCACGGTTTGTGAGATCGAGCCCCGCATTGGGCTCTGTGCCAACAGCATGGAGCCTGCCTGGGATTCTCTTTCCCTCCCTCTCTCTGCCCCTCCCCTGCTCACATGCTCTCTGTCTCTCTCTCAAAATAAACATTAAAAATTTAAAATGCTGTCAGGTGAAATGATAGTTTGGCACTAATGAAACAGGCGGCAGGGGACTGAACTTTACCTCCTTAAGACATTCCTTTCATGTAGACAATCAGTAACAATGACAGGAAATTAAGACTGGGCTGTCATTAGTGTGAAATTGCTCTCTGTGAAACTGTTGCTCATGTTAAACAATTTTTCATGTGCTTATTCTCCAAATCTCTCTGGTAGAGTGTCTATTTAAATCTTTTGTTTATTTTTAATTGGGTTGTTTGTCTTACCGAGTTGCAAGTGTTTCTTATAAAGTCCATTGTTATGTGTGTGTATGTATAAAATATTTTTCCTAGTCTGTGGTTTGACTTTTCATTTTAACAGTGATTCATGAAGAACAAAAGTTTTAAAATGGATAAAGTTCAGTTGATTCTTTATAGTTCGTGCTTTTTGTGTTTAAGAAATCTTTGCCAAATCCAGATTATTAAAAATTTCTTGTTTTTGTTTTGCAGTTTTATACTTTTAGTTTTACTTAGGTCTATGGTCCATTTCAAGTTAATTTTTGTGTATTATATGAAGTAAAGGTTAAAGTTCTTCCCCTCCCCCCCCCCCCCCCCCCCCCCCCCCCCCCCCCGCCTTTTGTAAGTGGTTAGTCAATTCCTCCAGCACCGTTTATGGAGAAGATTGTTCTTCCCCAGCGAATTGCCCTAGCACCTTTGTCAAAAATCAGTTGACTGTGTGTGCTGGTTTATTTCTGGACTCTTTATTCCATTCTCTTATTTTTCCGTTCTGATCCAATATGACATTGTATTAATTATTGTAGCTTTACAATAACCCTTGAAATCAGGGTAAATCCTTTGACATTGTTACTCTTTTTCAAAGTTGTTTTAGCTGTATTTTGTTCTTTGCATTTCCATATCCTTCTAGGCTATAGATCAATTCGGGGATGAACTGACATCTTAACAGTGAGAATTCTTCTGATCTAAGAACACAATGTATTTCTCTACTTAATATGTCTTCTTTAAATTCTCTTACTAATATTTTGTAGTTTTCTGTACACAGCTGTTGTACATCTTTTTCCAAATACATCCCAAATTTTTGTATTTTTAAATGCTACTGTCCAAGATATTTTTACAAATTTTATTTTCTGATTATCTGTTGCCAGCATGTAGAAATACAAATGATTTTTGTGTATTGCTCTTCTACCCTACAACTTTGTTAAATCATTAAAAAATATATTTCTTAGGATTTTTTACATTTTATAAATGCACTTTATTAGATAGAGGGAAATCTCTTCTGTTCTTGGTTTGCTGAGAATTTTTATCTGGAGTACATTTCAGATTTTGTCAAATACATGCTTTTTATGCATCTACTGAAATAACATCTGTTAAAATGGTGAATGATACTGACTGATTTTCAAATATTGAAACAACCTTGAATTTCTGGGATACGCTCTACTTAGTAATTGTTTATGGTACTTTTTGTATGTTGCTAGATTCAATTTGCTACAATTTTGTTGAGAGTTTTTACATCTATGTTTATGAGGGCAATTGACCTGCAATTTTCTTTTTTTTTTTTTGTGAGTGTTTTTCCATATTTTTCTCCTATTTCATCATTTTCTGATCTTTATACTTCCTTTTTTATTCATACCTTAGGTTCAAATGCCTCTTCTGTTCCCAGTTTCTTCAGGTGAAAACTTTGGTCCTTGATTTTAGACCCTTATTCTTCAGTCCTGTAAATTTCTTCTATGTACTTATTTAGCTGAATTCCACAAACTTTATTTTGTTTTTAATTTTTAATGTTTATTTATTTTTGAGAGAGAGACACACACAGAGTGTAAGCAAGGGAGGGGCAGAGAGAGGGAGACACAGAATCCAAAGCAGGCTCCTGGTTCTGAGCTTTCAGCACTGGGCTTGACACAGGACTCGAACCCATGGACCATGAGATCATGACCTGAGTTGAAGTCAGGTGCTCAACCAACTGAGCCACCCAAGCGCCCCAAACTCCACATACTTTAATGATCTGTGTTTTCTTTTTGCCAGTTAAAAATAATTTCTAATTTTGCTTTTGATTTCTTCTTTGACTCATAGATTATCAAAATGATTTGCAGGCATTCATCACATTTTCTGTTGATTTCTAATTTAATGGCCTCGTGATCAGAGAGTGTAGTGTGTTCTAAATCCTTTCAAATTTGTTGGATCTTATCTTGCAACCAAGAATATTATCTATATTGACAAATGTTTCATGTACATTTGGAAAGAATGTGTATTCTGTTGTTGGGGAGTTCTGTAAATATTATCTAGATCAGGTTAATTGATAGTCTTTGTTCAAGTCTTTCATATCCTTACCGATTTTCTGTCTACTTTTTCTCACAATTTTTATGCAAGAGGTGATGTATTCTCTAACTATAATTGTGAATTTACTTATTTTTGTTTGAACTCTCTTAGATTTACTTGTGTTCTGAAGCTCTGTTGTAACATGCATAAGTATCTAGACTTCTATATCCTTTTGACCAATTGACCACTGTACCATTATGAAATGACCCTGGTGGTATTTTTTGCCCTGAAGTTTAATTTGTCAGATATTAATATAGTCACTTCAGTCTTCTCTTGATTGTTTGCCTCTTATATCTCTTCCCATTCTTTTATGATTTTTTAAAGAAAATCTCATTTTTTTAAAATTTAAAAAAAATGTTTATTTATTTTTGAGAAAGACAGCATGAGTGGGAAAGAAGCAGAAAGACACACACACACACACACACACACACACACACACACACACACACACAGAATTGGAAGTAGGCTTCAGGCTCTGAGCTATCAGCAATGTGGGAGTCAAACCCATGAGCCTTGAGATAATGACCTGAACTGAAGTCAGATGCTTAGCTGACCACCCAGGCGCCCCCTCATTGTTTTACTTCTAATCAATTTCTGTATTTATAGTGAAAGTGGGTTTCTTGTAGGCTGTAAAGAATTTTGGCTTGCTGTGTTTCCGATGAAAATTCTGCTGCTAATTTTATCTCGATTCCTTTCTACATAGTGTGTTTTTATTCTTTGGCTATATTTAAGATTTTTCTCTTTGTCCATGGCTGTAAACAGTTACCTGTGATGGACCTTGGAGTAGGCTTCATATTTCTTGTATTTGGGACTTGTTGAGGTCTTTATGGTTTTTATCATATTTGGGAAACTTGTGACCATTCTTTTCCCATATATTTTCATATTTTCTGCCCCCTTCTCTTTTTTGGGGTGTTTTCTTCTCTCTCTCTCTCTATCTCTTTCTCTCTCTCTCTCTCTCTTTCTCTCCCTCCCTCCCTCTTTTTTTTGACAGAGAGAGAGTACAAGTGAGGGAGGAGAGGGGCAGAGGGAGAGAGAATCTGAAGACAGCTCCATGTTTGGCGTAAAGTCTGATGTGGGGTTTGATTCCACAATCCTGGGATCATGACCTGAGCCGAAATTATGAGAGCTGAATGAGCCACACAGGAGCACCCCTCCACACCTTTTTTTTTCTTTAGCTCAGGAACTTTCTGTATTAGGTTGCCTAAATTTTCTTCAGCGTACATTGATGCTCTATTCAATTTTTTTCCCAGTCTTCTTTCTCTTTTTCATTTCAGCTAGTTTCTACTACTAGGTCTTTAAATTCACTAAGCTTTAATTTTATAGGGTCTAATAATCTGTTAATCTCAGCGATTTTTTTTATTAAAATAATTATATTTTTTTCTTTTCTAAAAATATTTTAAAAATCTTACATGTCTTTACTTACCATGTTCAATTTACTTTCTTCAGCATAAGGCATATACTTATTTTTTTTCAATATAAGAAATTTATTGTCAAATTGGTTTCCATACAACACCCAGTGCTCATCCCAAAAGGTGCCCTCCTCAATACCCATCACCCACCCTCTCCTCCCTCCCACCCCCCATCAACCCTCAGTTTGTTCTCAGTTTTTAAGAGTCTCTTATGCTTTGGCTCTCTCCCACTCTAACCTCTTTTTTTTTTTTTTTTCCTTCCCCTCCCCCATGGGTTTCTATTAAGTTTCTCAGGATCCACATAAGAGTGAAACCATATGGTATCTGTCTTTCTCTGTATGGCTTATTTCACTTAGCATCACACTCTCCAGTTCCATCCACGTTGCTACAAAGGGCCATATTTCGTTCTTTCTCATTGCCCTGTAGTACTCCATTGTGTATATAAACCACAATTTCTTTTTTTTTTTAATTTTTTTTTCAACGTTTATTTATTTTTTTGGGGACAGAGAGAGACAGAGCATGAACGGGGGAGGGGCAGAGAGAGAGGGAGACACAGAATCGGAAACAGGCTCCAGGCTCCGAGCCATCAGCCCAGAGCCTGACGCGGGGCTTGAACTCACAGACCGCAAGATCGTGACCTGGCTGAAGTCGGACGCCTAACCGACTGCGCCACCCAGGCGCCCCTAAACCACAATTTCTTTATCCATTCATCAGTTGATGGACATTTAGGCTCTTTCCATAATGTGGCTATTGTTGAGAGTGCTGCTATAAACATTGGGGTACAAATGCCCCTATGCATCAGTACTCCTGTATCCCTTGGGTAAATTCCTAGCAGTGCTATTGCTGGGTCATAGGGTAGGTCTATTTTTAATTTTCTGAGGAACCTCCACACTGCTTTCCAGAGTGGCTCCACCAATTTGCATTCCCACCAACAGTGCAAGAGGGTTCCCGTTCTCCACATCCCCTCCAGCATCTATAGTCTCCTGATTTGTTCGTTTTGGCCACTCTGACTGGCGTGAGGTGATATCTGAGGGTGGTTTTGATTTGTATTTCCCTGATAAGGAGCGACGTTGAGCATCTTTTCATGTGCCTGTTGGCCATCTGGATGTCTTCTTTAGAGAAGTGTCTATTCATGTTTTCTGCCCATTTCTTCACTGGGTTATTTGTTTTTCGGGTGTGGAGTTTGGTGAGCTCTTTATAGATTTTGGATACTAGCCCTTTGTCCGATATGTCATTTGCAAATATCTTTTCCCATTCCGTTGGTTGCCTTTTAGTTTTGTTGGTTGTTTCCTTTACTGTGCAGAAGCTTTTTATCTTCATAAGGTCCCAGTAATTCATTTTTGCTTTTAATTCCCTTGCCTTTGGGGATGTGTCGAGTAAGAGATTGCTATGGCTGAGGTCAGAGAGGTCTTTTCCTGCTTTCTCCTCTAAGGTTTTGATGGATTCCTGTCTCACATTCAGGTCCTTTATCCATTTTGAGTTTATTTTTGTGAATGGTGTGAGAAAGTGGTCTAGTTTCAACCTTCTGCATGTTGCTGTCCAGTTCTCCCAGCACCATTTGTTAAAGAGACTGTCTTTTTTCCATTGGATGTTCTTTCCTGCTTTGTCAAAGATTAGTTGGCCATACATTTGTGGGTCTAGTTCTGGGGTTTCTATTCTATTCCATTGGTCTATGTGTCTGTTTTTGTGCCAATACCATGCTGTCTTGATGATGACAGCTTTGTAGTAGAGGCTAAAGTCTGGGATTGTGATGCCTCCTGCTTTGGTCTTCTTCAAAATTACTTTGGCTATCCAGGGCCTTTTGTGGTTCCATATGAATTTTAGGATTGCTTGTTCTAGTTTCGAGAAGAATGCTGGTGCAATTTTGATTGGGATTGCATTGAATGTGTAGATAGCTTTGGGTAGTATTGACATTTTGACAATATTTATTCTTCCAATCCATGAGCAGGGAATGTCTTTCCATTTATTTATATCTTCTTCAATTTCCTTCATAAGCTTTCTATAGTTTTCAGCATACAGATCTTTTACATCTTTGGTAACATTTATTCCTAGGTATTTTATGCTTCTTGGTGCAATTGTGAATGGGATCAGTTTCTTTATTTGTCTTTCTGTTGCTTCATTGTTAGTGTATAAGAATGCAACTGATTTCTGTACATTGATTTTGTATCCTGCAACTTTGCTGAATTCATGTATCAGTTCTAGTAGACTTTTGGTGGAGTCTATCGGGTTTTCCATGTATAGTATCATGTCATGTGCAAAAAGTGAAAGCTTGATTTCATCTTTGCCAGTTTGGATGCCTTTGATTTCCTTTTGTTGTCTGATTGCTGATGCTAGAACTTCCAGCACTATGTTAAACAACAGCGGTGAGAGTGGACATCCCTGTCGTGTTCCTGATCTCAGGGAAAAAGCTCTCGGTTTTTCCCTATTGAGCATGTTAGCTGTGGGCTTTTCATAAATGGCTTTTATGATGTTTAAGTATGTTCCTTCTATCCCGACTTTCTCAAGGGTTTTTATTAAGAAAGGGTGCTGAATTTTGTCAAAGGCCTTTTCTGCATCAATTGGCAGGATCATATGGTTCTTATCTTTTCTTTTATTAATGTGATGTATCACGTTGATTGATTTGCGGATGTTGAACCAGCCCTCCATCCCAGGAATGAATCCCACTTGATCATGGTGAATAATTCTTTTTATATGCTGTTGAATTTGATTTGCTAGTATCTTATTGAGAATTTTTGCATCCATATTCATCAGGGATATTGGCCTGTAGTTCTCTTTTTTTACTGGGTCTCTGGTTTAGGAATCAAAGTAATACTGGCTTCATAGAATGAGTCTGGAAGTTTTCCTTCCCTTTCTATTTCTTGGAATAGCTTGAGAATGATAGGCATTCTCTCTGCTTTAAACGTCTGGTAGAATTCCCCTGGGAAGCCATCTGGTCCTGGACTCTTATTTGTTGGGAGATTTTAGATAACCGATTCAATTTCTTCGCTGGTTATGGGTCTGTTCGAGCTTTCTATTTCCTCCTGATTGAGTTTTGGAAGAGTCTGGGTGTTTAGGAATTTGTCCATTTCTTCCAGGTTGTCCAATTTGTTGGCATATAATTTTTCATAGTATTCCCTGATAATTGTTTGTATCTCTGAGGGATTGGTTGTAATAATTCCCTTTTCATTCATGATTTTATCTATTTGGGTCATCTCCCTTTTCTTTTTGAGAAGCCTGGCTAGAGGTTTGTCAATTTTGTTTATGTTTTCAAAAAACCAACTCTTGGTTTCGTTGATCTGCTCTACAGTTTTTTTAGATTCTATATTGTTTATTTCTTCTCTGATCTTTCTTATTTCTCTTCTTCTGCTGGGTTTAGGCTGCCTTTGCTGTTCTGCTTCTATTTCCTTTAGGTGTGCTGTTAGATTTTGTATTTGGGATTTTTCTTGTTTCTTGAGATAGGCCTGGTTTGCAATGTATTTTCCTCTCAGGACTGCCTTCTCTGCGTCCCAAAGTGTTTGGATTGTTGTATTTTCATTTTCATTTGTTTCCATATATTTTTTGATTTCTTCTCTAATTGCCTGGTTGACCCACTCATTCTTTAGTAGGGTGTTCTTTAACCTCCATGCTTTTGCAGGTTTTCCAGACGTTTTCCTGTGGTTGATTTCAAGCTTCATAGCATTGTGGTCTGAAAGTATGCATGGTATAATTTCAATTCTTGTATACTTATGAAGGGCTGTTTTGTGACCCAGTATATGATCTATCTTGGAGAATGTTCCATGTGCACTCGAGAAGAAAGTATATTCTGTTGCTTTGGGATGCAGAGTTCTAAATATATCTGTCAAGTCCATCTGATCCAATGTCTCATTCAGGGCCCTTGTTTCTTTATTGACCGTGTGTCTAGATGATCTATCCATTTGTGTAAGTGGAGTGTTAAAGTCCCCTGCAATTACCACATTCTTATCAATAAGGTTGCTTATGTTTATGAGTAATTTTTTTATATATTTGGGGGCTCCCCTATTTGGCACATAGACATTTATAACTGTTAGCTCTTCCTGATGGATAGACCCTGTAATTATTATATAATGCCCTTCTTCATCTCTTGTTACAGCCTTTAATTTAAAGTCTAGTTTGTCTGATATAAGGATGGCTACTCCAGCTTTCTTTTGGCTTCCAGTAGCATGATAAATAGTTCTCCATCCCCTCACTCTCAATCTAAAGGTGTCCTCAGGTCTAAAATGAGTCTCTTGTAGACAGCAAATAGATGGGTCTTGTTTTTTTATCCATTCTGATACCCTATGTCTTTTGGTTGGTGCATTTAGTCCATTTACATTCAGTGTTATTATAGAAAGATACGGGTTTAGAGTCATTGTGATGTCTGTATGTTTTATGCTTGTAGCGATGTCTCTGGTACTTTGTCTCACAGGATTCCCCTTAGGATCTCTTGTAGGGCTGGTTTAGTGGTGACGAATTCCCTCAGTTTTTGTTTGTTTGGGAAGACCTTTATCTCTCCTTCTATTCTAAATGACAGACTTGCTGGATAAAGGATTCTCGGCTGCATATTTTTTCTGTTCAGCACATTGAAGATCTCGTGCCAATCCTTTCTGGCCTGCCAAGTTTCAAAAGAGAGATCAGTCAGGAGTCTTATAGGTCTCCCTTTATATGTGAGGGCACGTTTACCCCTTGCTGCTTTCAGAATTTTCTCTTTATCCTTGTATTTTGCCAGTTTGACTATGATATGTCGTGCAGAAGATTGATTCAAGTTACGTCTGAAGGGAATTCTCTGTGTCTCTTGGATTTCAATGCCTTTTTCCTTCCCCAGTTCAGGGAAGTTCTCAGCTATTATTTCTTCAAGTACCCCTTCAGCACCTTTCCCTCTCTCTTCCTCCTCTGGGATACCAATTATGTGTATATTATTTCTTTTTAGTGTATCACTTAGTTCTCTAATTTTCCCCTCATACTCCTGGATTTTTTTATCTCTCTTTTTCTCAGCTTCCTCTTTTTCCATAATTTTATCTTCTAGTTCACCTATTCTCTCCTCTGCCTCTTCAATCTGAGCCGTGGTCATTTCCATTTTATTTTGCATTTCGTTTAAAGCGTTTTTCAGCTCCTCCTGACTGTTCCTTAGTCCCTTGATCTCTGTAGCAAGAGATTCTCTGCTATCCTCTATACTGTTTTCAAGCCCAGCGATTAATTTTATGACTATTATTCTAAATTCACTTTCTGTTATATTATTTAAATCCTTTTTGATCAGTTCATTAGCTGTTGTTATTTCCTGGAGATTCTTTTGAGGGGAATTCATCCGTTTGGTCATTTTGGGTAGTCACTGGAGTGGTGTGGACCTGCAGGGCACTTCCCCTGTGCTGTGGTGTATAACTGGAGTTGGTGGGTGGGGCCGCAGTCAGACCTGATGTCTGCCCCCAGCCCACTGCTGGGGCCACTGTCAGACTGGTGTGTGCCTTCTCTTCCCCTCTCCTAGGGGCGGGATTCACTGTGGGGTGGCGTGGCCCATCTGGGCTACTTGCACACTGCCAGGCTTGTGGTGCTGGGGATCTGGTGTATTAGCTGGGGTGGGTAGGCAAGGTGCACGGGGGCTAAGCAGGCTTAGCTTGCTTCTCCTTAAGTGTTCCACTTCAGGAGGGGCCCTGTGGCAGGGGGAGGGAGTCAGACCAGCTGCCAGAGGGGTGGCTCTGCAGAAGCCCAGAGTTGGGTGTTTGTGCGGAACAAGCAAATTCCCTGGCAGGAACTGGTTCCCTTTGGGATTTTGGCTGGGGGATGGGTGAGGGAGATGGCGCTGGTGATAGCCTTTGTTCCCCGCCAAGCTGAGCTCTGTCATCCCGGGACTCAGCAACTCTCCCTCCCCTTGTCTTCCAGCCTTCCCGCTTTGCGAGCAGAGCTGTTAACTTATGAACTCCCAGATGCTAAGTCCCACTTGCTGTCGGAACACACCCAGTCCAGCCCCTCCGCTTTTGCCAGCCAGACTCGGGGGCTCTGCTTGGCCGTGGGGCCGCCCCTCAGCCCCAGCTCCCTCCCGCCAGTCCGTGGAGCGCGCACCGCCTCGCTGCCCTTCCTACCCTCTTCCGTGGGCCTCTCGTCTGCACTTGGCTCTGGAGACTCCCTTCTGCTAATCCTCTGGTGGTTTTCTGGGTTATTTAGGCAGGTGTAGGTGGAATCTAAGTGATCAGCAGGACGCGCGTTGAGCCCAGCGTCCTCCTACGCCACCATCTTCCCTAATTCAGGCATATACTTATAATAACAGTTTTTTAACGATTTTTGTCCACTAATTCTATCTTTGTAATTTATGACACATTATGTGTTTTGCATTTTCCTCCGTTGACGCATGCCTGGAATTTTAGGAGTGGCTCCCAGACACTATGAGTTTTATGTCGTTGGATCCTGGATATTTTTGTATTCCTAAATTCTTGAGCTTTTTTTCAGTGGGATGCAGTTATGTTCCTTGAAATAGTTTGTTCCTTTTAAGTCTTGCTTTTAAACTTTATCAGACCTATGCAAAACAGTCTTTAGTATCAGACTAACTTTTCCCCACTGCAGAGGCAATAATTTTCTGAAGATTCTATCCAGTCTCCCTTCATTACAGGGTTTACCAGTGTGGTTGATGGAACACAAACTATTCACTTCCCTTTGTGATCTCTGGGTATATTGACACCCTCTGCTTTTGTGTGATTATTTCTCTTGTCTCAGTAGTTTGCTCACATGCATTTAGTGAGTAGTATTCAGCTGAAGATTTAAGGGGGACCATCTGCAAAATGCAGAAGCTCTTTGTGTAGGTCCCTTCCCACAGGTAGTGCTATGAATTCTAATCATGTGACTTTATAGGACTACCGTCTCCATCTTCTCAATTTAGGGAGAAGCTAAGCTCTACCTGGGTCTCTTCTCTCTGCGTGGCAGTATGGAAGCTCTCTCCAAACAGTAAGCCTGGACAATCAGAGGGCTCATCTCATTTGTTTCCATTCTCTCAGGGACCGCTGTCCTAAAAATTGTTGTATCATAAATTTTAATGTTTTTAAAATTTCACATAGGAGGATAAACCTATGTTCCATAGTGGCCAGATGGGGAGTTTCTCTGTGAGATTCTAATTTGTTTTTTTCTTATTATGTGTGGGATTGAGAATTTTGTATTATATTTAGGGTTATTTATATTTCTTTTGTTTTCCTGTATGTTTTTCTGTTTCCTCTTTTTCCCTCATTGGGATGTTGGTCTTTTCCTTCTTCACTTCTAGAAGCTCTTCAGAGATTATAGAAATTAACCCCCAATTTTATAAGCCCCAAATTTTGTAACCCCCTCTTTTTCCAGCATCTTATGTTTTTCCTTTGCTTATGGTGTTTTTTTATTCCATGTATATTACTTTCATTTTTATGTAGTCAAATTTATCAATATTTGCTTTTATTGCATTTGGATTTTGAGTCATATTGAGAAGATCCTTCCTGTGACATATTTTTAATATCCCCAAAGCTATAATTCCTTGCCTGTTGAAAATGGATTTTATTTTTTGCCTATGGCATTTAAAATTATTCGGGATAAAATCTGATGAATAAGGTGGGACAACAAATTGAGTAATGGCAATTTTGACTAAATCATAAAATTTCTATGTAGAGATTTTTTTAAATATATAAAATGCATCAATTTTCTTCTGAAATTGAGTCCAAAGTGGAATTTTAGAAATATGTGGGTGGATAATAATTTTAAATATTAACTTTCTTATTGTGGTTCATTTTTCCCTTTCCCCCATTTTCCTGCCCTATGCTTTATGGCCTTGGATAAAATACATGGCAGAACAATGACAGAGAGGTTGAAAGTTCTAGAGAGGAAAAGCCATGTGGTGCCTTTCAGAAGAAAGGACTTAGGCAGACTTAAAGGAAAATTCCTATGTCTTAAGCAACAAAGAACCATTGAACCCGAAGGAGCTGTCAGAAAGGGACAGCAGACATCATATGGGTGGCCTATGTGGACAGATGATCAACCCACAGGTCTCCTCCTGGATGATATGAGACTGAGAAGTTATGACAGATTCCCAAAGCTGGGTGAATAGGAGAATTGCCAAGAATGGCTGACATGGGGTTTCTTACCAACTTGGTCATATGGAGTCTTGAATTTGAAATTTCGTTTGTAGAAAATAAATACATCTTCTATATTTAGATGAGATCTACCTTCTTTACAAATATTTTGTCCAACAGTCAACAAAAATTTGTAGTTTGCCAAAGTAAAGGACTTGAAGAACTATATTCATTTGCCTGTCTGCTGAGGGAGGAAGAGAGGGGCCAACTGAATCAGTGTCTATCACCTTACAAATAGGGGTTTTTAACTTGAGCTTTTCCCCCTAAGTGATCTCTGAACTTGGAAGGTAAAAAGGTCACATCTTTACTAACTTCTACTTGAGATATAGAATTCCCTTACATTACAAATGTAGGCAGCAAACCACAGGAGTATCAGCGATACCTATGATTTCATCAATAATAGAAACCACACACGTTTTCATATAACAGTATGGTTGATACACATATCTTAACATATTGTTGATCTTCATTGTCACTCATCACTACCTTTTTTAGTTTATATATTTCCAGTTATTGAATATACAGTTGTTCCTAGATTACGCATAGACACTTAAAAGTCAGCATCTTCCTAACTTGACTAATTACCTGATTTCTCAGTTCTACTTTTTTCTATTGTGCTGTCCATTTATCTTAATAGCACCCATTGGAAACCCTGAAATTATTTTCACATCTCCTTTTCTCTTACTCCTCAAGTCTAGATCCAAATCTTTTACAAGATTCTATTTTCTCTTCTTCATTCTTACAGCCTCCGAAGTTTGGTCCCTTGTTTTCTCTTGTCTGGGTCTTTATAGCAAGCTGTCTAATGGGGTGTACCTGATGATCTCACCATCTGCTCTCAGTCACTGAACCTTTCTCACAAGAAATTCACATGGCTTCCAGTTACTTTACTAACATGTAAATTGGATCACTTTATGCCTTTTTTTTTTTTTCAAGTCAGCTCCATGCCTAGCATGGAGCCCAATGTGGAACTTGAATTCATGATCCTGAGGTTAAGACCCCAGCTGAGATCAAGAGTTGGATGCTTACCAACTGAATCACTCAAGTACCCCATGTTATGCCTCTTCTTAATGCCTCTTGTGGATTCCTATTTCCTCAAGTATGAAGAACAAATTCTGAACTTCCCAAATGGATCTCAACTTACCTTTCTGAAACCTCTGGTTATAAGCATCCTTATGTCTGAATATCAACCCCATCTTGCTACTCAGTCTCCAAAGCTGATTGTCTTTCCCCACTTTTCTTTGGAAACTCCTGATCACCCCTTTACTCTCCCCTCCTCTACTTGGCACCCCGCTACTCCCCGTAACCCACCCCTTCACTCCCCCTCCCTAGGCAGAGTTAACTGTCCTCTTTCTGTCTCCCCTGACACGAAGTGTCTATCTTTATTAGGGCTCATTTTACAGAGCACTGTTAGTTGCCTTTGTTTGCTGTAAATATCTCAACATATTGTTGATCCTCATTACTACCCATCAGTACTTTAATTATGGAAGTTCTTAGACTTACTGCTAGATATAGTTGTTTAATTCATTAATAAAGAAGCACTACTGGGGAGCCTGGGTGGCTCAGTAAATTAAATGTCCGACTCTTGATCTCAGCTCAGGTCTTGATCTCAGGATCATGAATTCAAGCCCTGCATTGGGCTCTGCTCCGGGTATGAAGCCTACTTGAAAATGGCGCTATTATTACTATTTCACACACATCTTTTTTTTTTTTTTAAGTTTATTTATTTATTTTGAGAGAGAAAGAGAGAGTACGAGCAAGGAAGGGGCAGAGACAGAGAGAGAGGGAGAGAGGGAGAGAAAGAATCTCAAGCAAGCAAGCTTCATACTCGGCACAGAGCCCAAAGCAGGGCCCGATCTCATGACCAGGAGATCACGATCTGAGTCAATATCAAGAGTCAGATGCTTAACTGACTGAGCCACCCACGTGCCTGCTATTTCACAAGTATCTTTAATATTTTGATAATTTCTATTTCAATATAGTTGTCTTTGTATTCATGCATTTTATTTGGAGCATTTACAAACCTTATTCTGACAAATAGTCTATTAGGCTTCAATAGAGAGTTAAGGGTGTTCATGGCATGAAATAGGTCCAGAGTTTCTGTTTTAATTAAACTTTGCATAATTCCTGAAGTCACCTCTAGAAGAGACGAGATAGTAATAAGGCAGGTCCTAGCTTTTCATTTCCAGCTCTTTCTCAGCTGGAAGATGTGAGAAGGTAACTTAACTCTGAGAGAATCTGACCTTCTACACTCATTTTAGGCTCAATAAACTGCAGGAGCCCAGCAGTTTATCAGTCTGACTTGACAGCTTCCACCAGGAGCAGTACTTACTGGGTTTGGGGGCCTGAAACTTTTCCGCAAGGCGTAGCTGATGACAGATTTGCCTCTCTTCTTTACTTACGAGCTGGTGCCAAGATGACTTTCCACATCAGCGAAATGGCTTTCAATCCGACATTCTGGGCTTGGAGCCTCCTCGCATTTAATCAGCACCCATTCTGTCCTCTGTCTTTGAATTCATTATATTCAGGGCACAGGTCCTGTATCCTCTCACTTGCCTCTGCCCTCCCAATAGACTCCTTCTCTGTCCACATTCCCTCCAGCTGTGGCAGGTGATGATGTCAGGAGACTGGAGGCATCCAGCATCTAAGCCTTGCAGACTCCTGCTGAGACAAGCTATCACCTTTCACAATTTGACAAAGAGAGGATGGAAACAAAATCAGGCCAAAAGCAAAGGCCGTGCTGAGTTGAAGTCTCTGATCTTGTCATTTTTTGGACACAAAACTCTCTGACACAACCCTTTTTCTAGGATCAACCCGCAGACAAAACTTTTCAGTCTCTGTTCCCTGAGAACATTTTACTGCAGGCGACTCTGTTCTCTGTTTTAACTTTAGTAATGAGAGCTAGCATTTTACAGTTCATGATTTTATCTATCCTCAGAGCAGTTGTGCGCATCAAGTTTTCTTGCTCCCATTTGCTGGATGAGATATCTGAGCTCGGAAAGGTTTTAGACTCACTCGGTACAGAGCTAGAACAGGGAGCTAACCTACAACTACTGCCTCCACGGCCCTGTACCTGCTGTAGGAGGAAGTAAGTGTACAAATCCAGATAAGATATCTCAAATTTGTGGCTTGTTGACTCTTTGAATTCTGCACATAGGTTTTGTTTCTTTCAAACAATTTATAAAATAATGAGTTTCCAACATTTAGAAATTTGCAAATTTCAGGGGTGCTTGGGTGGCTCAGTCAGTTGAGCATCTGACTTTGACTCTGGTTGTGATCTCACGGTTCATGAGTTCGAGCCCCACATCAGGCTCACTACTGTGAGCACAGAGCCCCCTTTTGATCTTCTGTCCCCCTCTCTCTGCCTCTCCCCCACTCATGCTCTGTCAAAAATAAATAAACATTAAAAAAAAGAAGTTTGCAAATTTCACATCAAAATTCAGATTCCGGACATTTTTTCCCTTTGGATGAAGAGGTCTGGGTATCTAGGGCGTGCATTACTTCAAGGCAATGATTATCTAGCGCTGAGTGCTGGTACTCTTCTTAAATGGAGTGTAAGTTTCCAGATTACTGCACTTTCCCCCGTTCCCTATTGCCCCCCAGCATTAAGACTGTCAGTTATCATTTATTATTCTCTGTCCTGTTTTTCTTGTAGTGGGATTAAAAGAGGAAAGGGAAGCAATTCTTAAATTCACTTCTATCTCAAAAGTGGGAAAGTGAAATATGGACCTATAAAACTATTCTTAAGCTGATTTGCCTGGGTCCCGTAGGAATTTGAGTTTGTGATTCTTTATGGAGAACATTGTTCCCAAATCTGGATGCCCATTATAAACATTTGGGAAGCTTTTAAAAAAATACATGACTCTGGGCTACACGGCAGATGCATTGAGTCAGAATCTTAAGAAGTTGCCCCCAGGAATCCATAATTTTTAAAGTTCTCCAGATTATTCTGACCAGGAAATTACTGATTTAACTGTTGATGCTTCTTTGTGGTGCCTCCTTATGGAAGGCAGACTCCACTTTCCCCTAAGTCTCCTTCAATGACCAGTGCTAGAAAACCCAGGTAAGCCAGAAGCTGACTGACAGCCCAAGGCAGTCAGGTGGAAATGGTCCATGTGGAGTTTGTAATAAATGTAGTATCAGTTGATTCACCAATTTGGCCATATCATTTTGCTTTTTTCCTTAAGCAAAAAAGGCTTCAGGAGACCATATCAATGCTGATTCCCACCACCCCTTAGCTAACTCACAGAACCATATCCTGATTCACACTGAAACGGACCTAGAAAGCATTCACTATTTTTGAGAAGTCACTTTCTCTGATTCCAGCTTCTTCATTTGAAGAACCAAAATGTAGGAAGAGCTAGTAAGAGACAAAATCAGGGCTTGAGCATTAGTTTCCTGAGTCCTAGACCTCATTCTTTGAGTATGGACTTAATTTCATAGAACTCGCTTTCTTTTTTTTCCTGAAAAAAAAATTTTAAAACAAGATCATGATGACCTACTTCGGGTTTATATTTCCTTTTTGTCCCAAGGCAAAAAATGAAAAATTTGGAGTTTCTTGCAATTTATTTGCTATCACTTAGGTCACTTTTATCACTTATATCAATTATAATGTTGAATACCTTGTCATGTGGGTCAACTATTTAAGGGAATCATGGATATGTTTTTCTGTCATAATTAAAAAAAATTTTTTTACATTTGTTCATTTTTGAGAGACAGAGAGCACAAGTGGGGGAGGGGCAGAGAGAGAGGGAGACACAGAAGCTGAAGCAGGAACCAGGCTTCAAGCTGTCAGCACAGAGCCTGACACGGGGCTTGAACTCACAAACTGCGAGATCATGACCTGAGTCAAAGTCGGACGCTTAACTGACTCAGCCACCCAGGTGCCCCTGTCATCATTTTTGGATGATAATAATAATGGTAGTAGTAGTAGTAGATACTCTTTATTGAGCAATAATTCTGTGTCAGGGACTCTCCTATTCATTTACTAGATGTTACCTTTAATGTTTACAACAACCCTCTGTAGTAGATATTTGCTTCCATACCTTGCATATGAGGAATTGAAGCTCTGAGAATTAAGTTAACTTTGGTCACTCATTCAGTCACTCTTTACTGAGCAGCCGTCATGTGCTCAGTCATAGAGTATATAAGTGGCAGATCTGGGATTTGAATCTGATTTTATGATTCTCAGACCCATGCTTCTCACCAACTCTGTGAAGATTTTCTGTTTTCCAAGGCTTCCTCTCACTTTTCCCTTGAGCCCCAGGTTGCCCCTCATTCTGACATTTGTTTCTATAATATTTCTTTTCTTCATATTAATATCTCTATTTTATTGAATAAGTATCTTGTCCAGGTCAGGGTGCCTGAGGCTAAAGCCAGTGTGGGGATTAGGGTTGATGGGAGCTGAATAAAACTGGAGGGAGTAGCTCTGGATGCTGGAGGCACCTGCGAGAAGCAGTCACAAAGGAGTTGCTGGGCCGGGACATGTATGCCAGACACATCTCCATGATGCCAAGGTTTACCTCTTGTGGACACATTAGGTGGGACCATTGCGGTGCAAGTCTAGCAGGTCACTAGTCATGAAACACTTCCATATAATTTGGAAATAAACTACACTGAGTAAACAAATAAAGGTAGGGAATACCTTATAATTAATGATTGTGACTCATTTCAACTTGGAGTTACTTACCAAAGCATTTCTGCATAAATGATTTTATTTCATGCTCAAGCAAATTCATAGTATAAGCAAAGATTCTGTACTTAGAGTAGGTTGGGGGTTGTTGATAACTGCTGTCAGTCACGCTCCCCTTAGCTTCCCAACAGCCCTGTCCTCTCCAGTTAAAGCATTGTGAACAAATCACATAGATAATAGCACACACACTGAAAATCAGTTTGGCAGAGTATTTACATCGTGTGGGTCATAATGGAAATGGTTCTGGGAAGGAACGAGGATGTGTTTGAAAGTAAAACTTTGGTCTGGACCCGGTGGTTGATGACTATGAGGGGACTGAGATTGTGGGAAACACTGTCAAACAAATGTAAAAGTTGGGGAGAAGAAATTGAGGGTGGTGTTAGAAAACAAGATAGGCAGCCCAAAAAGAAATTTAGTTATATACCACAGGGAGCAGAGTTGGAACATAATTGTCCTAGATTATACTTTACAATGTGATCCTTTGGGGAAAGCTGCATATAATATCGCTTCTGTGTGAGGATAAACCTGTATCATCTTAATGGATTTTTGATAGAATACCAAAGTTTAAAAGTAACAGGACTGTGCCTCTATCAAGAAGTAATTCTCCTCACAACGCATTTTTCATTTTAATGTGCTGCACAGTAGCTTGCTCTTCACTCTTATCTTTGTTTTTTCTTTCTCATGATGATCCTAAGTATATTTTTCCAAAAGACAACCACTGACAACCCCAAAGCCATTGTTCTGAGTTCCTACTCCTATGAGTGTTTCAGGTAATACTGTTCTTTGCATTTGATGTCATCTTTCTTATCCTTTCATTTCCTTTCTTGGCTGGCAAGAGTCCCCCATTTATCTGTCTCCTTTCTCTTCTGTCAGGCCATTCTGAGTGGTAATTTTTCATCATGTCTGTTTCCTTATCCCAGTGGTCCATTCATTTCCTTCAGGCTCCTTTTCCTTCCTTCTCTATGTCTCCTTTATGACAGAATTTATGACAGAATTTTCTCCCGTGAAGTTTTGAAGCATTCAAGAGTTGACAGCTGAAGATGGTGATTGGGCCAGAATGAGAAGGTGGGTTTATTTAATAGCTATCATAGGGTTTCAAATCAGTCAGAGGTCTTGGTTGCAAATTATGGAAACAACTCAAGTTAGCTTAAGGGAAAGGGAGTTTATTGGGTCACTTATCAGAAAAAGATGTTGGGGTAAAGCAGAATGGAAGGAATTTCTATAGGAACCAGGACCTCACAAACTGGAACCAGAATTAAAAACCAGTGGGTTGCTGCCTTCCTTATCTTTAGCATTTTTTCTGATTAGTTTCATTCTGCAGAATGATGTTCCTATGTGCTGGGAAATATGGCTACTGACTTTCAGCTCCAGATTTATCTTCCAGCAGAAAAAGGCCTTCATTCCTCCTGCTACCATGCCTTCCCTCCCCCAACCAACCCCAAATCATTCTATTACTACCAAGGAAGGCATATGATTCACTCTATTAGTCATGTGTTCACCTCTGGACCAGTCTCTGAGTCTTACCAGACCTGTGTCATGAGTACAGGATTGAAGGGACTAGGATTTGGCCCTATAACTGACAATCCCATCAGAACCACTGAATGGGAGAAAAGTGGTTCTCTAAAGGAAAGGATACTAGAGAGACAAACAAACAAACAAACAAACAAAAAACAAACAAACAAAAAAAACCCACCCAAAACCATGAATAAGCAGTGCAGAATAAAAAAAATATTTTAAGTATGGTAAAACCTTGGTTTTGAGCATAATTCATTCTGGAAACATGCTTGTAATCCAAAGCACTTGTATATCAAAGCAAATTTCCCTATGAGAAATAATGAAATCTCAGAAGATTCATTCCACAGCCCAAAAACATTCATAAAAAAATTGTTACAATACTGTAACATAACATAAAATAATAAAGAAAATACAAAATATAAACAAAATAAGCAAATTAACCTGCACATACCTTTGAAAACCTTCCTGGCTGGTGTGAAGGAGATGAGAGAGGAGGGTTATTGTGTAGGACGACTTTCACTATCACTAACGGAATCACTACTATCTATTGGCTCAATAGAATCTTTTTCTTTTTGTGCAACTGTAACAAGGAACCTATCCAATGACACTTGCTTTTGCCTCCTTTTGAGAACTTTGAGGAAATGTGACATTGCATTGTCATTAAACAAATTCATTACTTGCACTGCTACAGCTTTATTTGGGTGGTGCTTTTCTACAAAATTTTGCACTGTTTCCCACATTTGTGCTATGCACCTCCCTAATCTCATTTGAAGTCAGAGGTTCCTCTGCTTTTTTCTCCTCCTCCTCTGCAGACAAGATGAGGATGTAGACTTCTTATAAAATTTTGCAATTTCAGCCACTCACATACCTTGTTTGTACTTCTCAGTGATTTCCTTCTTATTTTTTTTTTTTAATTTTTTTTTTAACGTTTATTTATTTTTGAGACAGAGACAGAGCATGAACGGGGGAGGGTCAGAGAGAGAGGGAGACACAGAATCGGAAGCAGGCTCCAGGCTCTGGGCCATCATCAGCCCAGAGCCCGACGCGGGGCTCGAACTCACGGACCGTGAGATCATGACCTGAGCTGAAGTCGGACGCTTAACCAACTGAGCCACCCAGGCGCCCCTGTGATTTCCTTCTTAACTTCCGGCGCAATCATCTCCTTCTTCTTATTGCCTTTCTTTTCAACCTTTTTCTGCATGGGGGCCATTGTATGTGCTTGCATGGATGTTGACTATAGTACAATATTAATAAACTCTTCTCATACACTGTAATGTATATGTAACTGGCAATAAGGCAGCAGAGGAGAGGGTCTATATCTGCAGGCAGCATGACCTAGAATGAAGCAAAACATTCCTAAGCTTATTCTTGTATGGAAAAGCAAAGGACTGTCTATAGGTGCTTTGAAGTGACAAAAAATACAATAGAGCCAGTTGTAGGTACCTGCCAACGTTCTGAAAAATCACTGATTTCTGCCAAACACTGCAGCCTAAGACTGAGTATCCAAGCATGGGAGATGATCATCCATCATCCTGCAGCTAGCTAGAGGGAGGGGGGGGAGAGAGAGAGAGAGAGAGAGAGAGGGAGAGAGAAGAACCATTGGCTCAGTTGTGATCATGTGATATTTGGCTCCATGTACTCACATTGCAAGACATCACTTGTTTGTCAAGTTAAAATTTATTAGAAATGTTTGCTCGTCTTGTGGAACACTCCCAGAAAAAGGAACTGCAATCCAAAATTGTAGTGAAATATGTTTTTCTGCAAAATTGCACCAAGAAGAAATCTCTTCCGCTGGTGTTAACCTTATAATGAAAAACTTACTTTGAGAATTATAGTATGGGGTCTCTGAACTTGTTGTTGTTGTTTTTAAAGAACACTATGTTCTTTTAAAATCATTCTCTATAGGGGTGCCTGGGTGGCTCAGTCGGTTCAGCATTCAACTTTAGCTCCTGGCTCACTTCATGATCTCATGGTTCATGGGACTGAGCCTCACATTAGGCTCTGTGATAACAGCACAGATTCTCTCTCTGCCTCTCTCTCTCTCTCTCTCTCTCTCTGCTCATCCTCAGCTTGCGTTCACTCTCTCCCTCTCACTCTTTCTCTCTCTCTTTCAAAATAAATAAACGTAAAGAAAATATATCCACTATAGTCACCCTCCCTGAATCCACACTAGTGGAGTAGTCTCCTCCCTCACTGACTCTGGGCTTAACAATCTGACCTTCTTTGGTGAATGGGACAATAATAAACATGATGCAAAGAATAATCATGAAATGTGTGCTTGCATTGGGGCTTGCCCTCACTTGCTTCACTTTAGGACCCTATTAAGCCTTGGTTAGCCTGATAGATAAGGCTAGTTATCTAGCCTAGTTATATACATTGTCCCCACTAATAGCCAACTGAATATCAAATGAGTCCATCAACCAGCAGCTAACTACAAAAACATGAGCAAGCAAAGATGACAACACCTGGAACAGATATTAGCCATCCCAACTGAATCAAGCCCAAATTTCTGACCCACAAAATTGTGAATAAATAAATGGTTGTTGTCTTAAGCCATTAGATTTTGTGTTGTTTGTTACACAACAAAAAACTAACTGATACAAACACTATGTGCTGTGTTTTGGGGTCCATCCTGACTTGGGAGGCTTTTATAGTTCTTCAATACTGGTTATTCTGGATTCTCCATTGGGTTTTCATTAGTTGCCTCTCTACTATAGCATGGGAGTTTACATATTATTCCTGATAACCTCTTTGATATGGCCCCTAGCTATTGAATTTCTCTTTAACCCATTTCTCCCCCCACCCCAGGATCAAGAAAAAAAATCTATTTATGGTACTTTTCTCTTAGGAGGAAGCCTATAATGAGAATCAGAATTCTAGCCACGATTTTTGTTAAGAAAAAATTGACCTGAGTAGGACATGAATTTAGAACTTTTTTTTCGGTGAGGAAAAATGTTTGCCACTAAGGTTCATATTTATGAAGTAGCTGCTTGATGATGTCTGAATTTTTTTTCTCTTTTAATTTTATTTTTGAATTTTGTTTAGTTCTGTTTTGTTGAGAGTAAGACAACCAGTGATCTGAGGATGGAACCACTTATCAGTGAAGATAGATGAGGGGATGGGGAGGTAGGAGGAGAATAAGACAGTGGGGGTCGCAGTAGCCAAGGGGATTCAGAACTTCGAAAAGAAGGGAGCTTCAAAATAGCATCAAATCCAGAAAAGAAAGAGATGAGATTGGGACTAAAAATAACCATTGGGTTTGGCAATCACAAAATTGCTGACATTATATTTGTGATGAATGATGTCCACAGTGTAAGAAGAGAGAAAGACTCAGTCATGAACACTCCCTGCTTCACAAAGGGGCAGTGCTCTCAAAAACTTCAAAATTGGGCACCTTTTGGGATGAGCACTGGGTGTTGTATGGAAACCAATTTGACAATAAATTTCATATATAAATTAAAAAAAAAAAAACAACTTCAAAATTGGGAATTTCACGTGAAGTTGTTCTTTGAGAGTTAAATTATGCAATCAGCACAAAAAAAGATGCAATGTGACCCTATAGAAGAGGCAGAACAGTTCCTAGACCAAAGCAAGCTTTGGCTAATATCTAGTAGTGACAACAATATGTTTGAACAAAAGTATATGTTCATTTGTCAGGAGAATTATTTTGCTAGCCATGGAGGTAAGGAGAACTAACCTTGGCAATGCACAATCCATGGCCACACAGTCTGTAACACTCTGGTCCCAATGACAGGTATATATCTCTGTTTTAAAATGATATCATTAAAATATTTGACTCATCAGATATCCTCCTTTGCTTAAATCCATACTCACCAAGTAAGTTCCTGAACATAGTTCAGCAGTATATATCTACTACAGAATAATCATTCATTCAAGATAAATACCAAATATCTACTATGTTGCAAGGTTATTTGCTTTAGTCTTAGAGATACAGAGGTGAATCGATGAAACAGGAATTCCAGTTCTCATGAAGCTTACATTTATTGTAGATTGTAGTGGACACACACACACACACACACTACATATTACTTCAATTGTGCATGAGTGGTATAGAAAAAATAAAGCAGAGGAACGGCATCACAAGTACTGGAGGTGTTTCAAGTTTTGGTAGGGTGATTAGGCGAGGCCTCTTTGAGAAGGTCACAATTTAGCAAAGACTTAAAGGTGACACAGTGAGAGACATATGAGGGAAGGACACTCCAGGCAAAGAAAGTGTACAGTATAATATTCCTGAAGTGTGATGGGCCTCGCTTGTTCTAGGCCTAACAAGAAGCCCAGAGTGACTAGAGTAGAACGAGCAAGGGGAAGGTCATAGGAAACGTGATCAGATAGGTAATGGGGGACAATGAACTTACATGGGACCTGATAGGTCATTACAATAAATGCTGTTTCTCTGAATGAGATGGGAAGACAGAAGAGTGATGTGATCTGAGAAAGGTTTTAACACAATCACTCTGACTTCTGTGTTGGGAAGAATTTGAGGGAGGAAGTAGGCCAAGGTGAAAAGAAAACTATTTGGGAAGCTATTATAGTGATCCAGGGAAAGACATGATGGTGACTTGGATAGTAGCAATGTGGGTGGTTAAAAAAAACTGGTTGAATTCTGGCTACATTTGAAGACAGAACAGCGGAACTTTTTGGAAGGTAGGAAGTGGAGTGTGTGAGAGAAATTGAGGAGGCAAGGGGACCTAAGGATGATGTCTAAGGCTGGGGGTTAATGATGGTGAAATTGCAGGAGGAGCTTCTTTGTTGCTGAAGAAAGAGAGAGGTCAGCTTTGGAAATGTTCATTTGGAGGTTAGTTTTGGAAATGTTCATTTTGAGACCTCTAATATCCCAGTGGAGATATTGAACAGACAGCCAAGAGTTAAAGATTAAAGTCAGAGCTGGAGATGTGAAGTTGAGAGTCATCAGCATGTGGATGCAATTTAAAGCTAGGAGACTGGAAGAAATTACCAGGGGAATGTGCAGAATGAAAAGAGAAGTTCATGGAGCTGAGCCTTGGGGCATTCCAATGTTAAGGATGGGGAGGTGAAGAGGAATCAACAAAGGAATCCGAGAATGAGCTTCTAGTGAGGTCGGAAAAACCAAGAAACAGCCAAGAGAGTGAGAGTGAGATATCCCAGAAGCCAGGTCAAGAATATGTTTCAAGGATGAATGAGTGATCAATCGTGTCAACTGTGAATATGCGCTAATTAATTAAGACAGAAAAAAATCATTGTAGGTCATGTGATAGTCATATTTCTTATTATAAATTGACATATTAGATTTCTGGCTTAAGTGTTCTGTGGGTTGGATACTCCAAGTTGAACCCAGAGCAATGAATCTGTATCAGGTTTGCTGACCAAATTGGGTAAGCCTGAGGGCCAGGCCTTCAATTATGGTAAATTCATGTCACATTGTGAGGCTATTAAGCAATTCCCCCTGATTGTACTCTGATTTTTGTGAAATTTCAGCTTTGTCACATGCGGGGTCTGCTTGGGAATTCAGTCTTCATATCTGCCTCTAACCAGCCTTCCCTGTCAGAGCTAATCTATTAGCTGCTTTTGAAAGACATCCCATATGGGCTGGGTCTTTCACAGATAGGTTTTTGGAGTCATTCCTACACACATGGTAAATGATGCAATAGAAACTATGGTTTTTACCACAGTCAGATTTGAATTTGTGTAGTAGAAAGACTTGCCTGGGTATCAGGAATTTTGATTCTGGTTTTAACTCAATCACTTGACTAGATCTATTACTTAGGGTAAGTACTAAACTTCTTAGGGCCTCACTGTATTCTCAAGATAGGCTAGGTTAGGCAGCAGTAATAAGTTAACACTGAAATCTCAGTGGCTTAATACAATAAAGGCATATCTCTTGCTCTTGGTACATATATATCCCAGATCTATGAGAAGGCTCTGCTCCCCATAGTCACTCATAGGATCAGCTTGATGGTGGTTCCAACAGCCAGTAGTTTCTGTGGCACTCCTGCCCTCCTTAATCACCTGAGTCCAGGGGAAGAGAAGGAAATGGGGTGGAGTACATATGGGCTTTTCATGGGCTCAATTCGTTTTTTTGTTTTTTTTTTTTTACATTTATTTATTTTTTGAGAGACAGAGACAGAGCACGAGCAGGGGAGGTGCAGAGAGAGGGAGACACAGAATCAGAAGCAGGCTCCAGACTCTGAGCTGTCAGCACAGAGCCCGACGCAGGGTTCAAACTCACAAACCGTGAGATCACGACCTGGGCCGAAGTCGGTCGCCTAACCGACTAAGCCACCCAGCCGCCCCTCATGGGCTCAATTCTGAAAAAACTGTGTTTCACTTTTGCACAGATTCTATTGGCCAGAACATGTTAGTTACATGGTCTCACTTAACTACAGTTGAGCTGTGAAATGTCAAACAAACGAAATCTTCACTGACCAGTATAGTCTAGGCCATATTCAGCTTCCACATCTGTTGATGAAGTAATAATAATATAATTTACCTTCTAGAGATGTTGAAAGGAATAAATGAGATAATGCATTTGATATGCTTAATGTAGAGCCTGGCCCGTAGACAATGTTCTACAAATTGTAGTCATGATAAATATATTACTGTCATTAAGTGGGCAATAAATTATATTATTATTATTATTATTACTATTAACTTTGTGATTCTCCTAAGAGCAAAAGTAACTGTGCCTAAGCTATTAATTATTTGTCACCTTTGGGCCATTACGAAGACATTCTGCCTTGAACTTTGGCTCAGGATCAACAAAAGATTCTAGGAAAACTAAGTGTTCGTGTGACTGCTCTTCACCCCCTATTGTCAAGGACCTCCCTCTTTTGCTACTCTTCACCATGAATCCTCTATACGCAACTCAGGGAAAAGTCTGAAGACTTTGGATTCCTCTGGCTCTTTCTTTTCCTAACTGATTTTCCAGGGCCCAGTGTTCTTATCATCCAAGCTCTCAGAAACATGGAAGGCATGATGGGGCAATTAAGTTCTTTCTGGCTTGTGAAGCCCATAAATAAACAGCTGGAACTAGAAAGACTTAACAAAAAGTGGTCTTACTCCATAAGCAAACTTGTTATTGTCTGGAAACGTTTTTCAGCTTTCTACTCTCTGGTTTGTTGCGGTATAAAAATCCCATATGACCTGATTAAAAGACGAAATCACAAAAGGCTCTTGAGAGGCTGTATTTGTTGGTAAACATAAGAAGACTGCTGACAGAGGACAAATTCTAGGTGGCTTTTGAGCTTAGAACCTGTAGAAAGTCCAGCAAGATTGCTTATTAGCTTGAGAGTTAGTCCTGTCCTGTGCCTAGTTAGGTTCAAGCTTCCAAATCAACCTTGTTACTTTGTATCTCCTTGCCTTTGCCTGTACTAGTCTTTCCTTCTGGAACATCCTTCCCTCTTCTTCTCTGTAGCTCATGTATCAAAGAAAATCTCACTCTTCAAAGTTGAGTTCAAATGCCACTCACTGCTGCCTTGAAGTCTTTGAAGGGATAGTTGCAAGGATTATGTCTCTATATGTTAGTAGCACCTAGCATAGTGTCTGGTGTTCAATAAATGTTTGTCAAATTGAAAATACACCTATTCCTTTTATTCTTTGGGTGTATTTAAGGAAACCATTAACTGTGACAAAGTTTTGAAAATATTGTAGAAAAGTTATTTCTGCCTCCAGAGTCTCCTCAAGAAAAGCCTTAAGTGCTGAAATTCCCCCAAACCTTTAAGTTCATAAAACTTGGAGTAGTTACCCCAGGAAATCAACCTTAGCTATGTGGTATCCTTTTACATGCTAAAATTGACTTTCAGATTAAAGGCTAACATTATTTTCCTCTAATGTGGTATCTCTTCTTCCTGAGGAATCTGTGTTGTTGTTTTACATATGTGGAGTTTCCCAGACTGCAGTGTGTGTGTGCACACACATGACCTCATTTAGTGTTCCTTGTGATGAGTGAAGTAGGGGACAATATTTCATGGGCAACGTCTTTAACAGAGAAAATGTGGCATTTTCCGGAGTCCCTCTAATCACATTTGGGATGGCTTGGGAAAGAAATTCAAGATTTATCAGCTGCCATTACCTTTCAAAGAGCATGAAGAAAGGGATACTTCTGTTTCCTGGAAAGCAAAGTTTCACACCAAAAATTATTATGGGGATTTAGAATCTCAAACCAAGTGTTCTCCTGTATTTTACCACTCCTTTAAACTCTGAGGGGCTCTCCTCCAAGTGTGTCAATGTATTAGCTGAATCTGGAGCCTTTGGCTACTTGTTCCAATCCAACCACCTCTGTTAGGTGGGCTCTGAACAACTTTACAAGGACAAACCCTAATAGGCCCTCTAGCCTGCTGCCTTGGGGCTTCTTTAAAGCAGGGGAGGCTGGAGAATCTGCCTGTGGACCCAAGAAGGGAAGTCAATGTCCCATGGAACAAACCTCTGTCAACTGAAAGGTGGCAACTGGCAGATAAATTATTCTCCCTTTGTTTTCTAAGGCGAGCTAATGAGACTTTAAAAACCGTAGGAATTCATATTCTACCCTTAAGACCAACATCTATAGACATTGCCTTGATGAGTTATTTTCATCCTTTAGCATTGGTGAATCTGAATCCAACAAGAATTGAACACATCCCAAGTCTTAGTCACTCAATGGCCTAAGGAGTTCTAAAATTACAGACAAGTCCTCTAAAAGTTCATAGTCAAGTAGTCAAAAGAAAGATAAATAAGCAGGTAAACTGTAGTATATTGTGGTTTCCTAAAAGAGGAAATATCATGGAAATAGAGAAGAACAATTTTGCTGGGTAAATCAAAGGTGGGTTTATTTCTTTTCTTTTTCTTTTTTTTTTTTTATTTATATATGAAATTTATTGTCAAATTGGTTTCCATACAACACCCAGTGCTCATCCCAAAAGGTGCCCTCCTCAGTACCCATCACCCACCCTCTCCTCCCTCCCACCCCCCATCAACCCTTAGTTTGTTCTCAGTTCTCAACAGTCTCTTATGCTTTGGCTCTCTCCCACTCTAACCTCTTTTTTTTTTTTTTTGTTCCCCTCCCCCATGGGTTTCTCTTAAGTTTCTCAGGATCCACATAAGAGTGAAACCATATGGTATCTGTCTTTCTCTGTATGGCTTATTTCACTTAGCATCACACTCTCCAGTTCCATCCACGTTGCTACAAAAGGCCATATTTCATTTTTTCTCATTGCCACGTAGTATTCCATTGTGTATATAAACCACAATTTATTTATCCATTCATCAGTTGATGGACATTTAGGCTCTTTCCATAATTTGGCTATTGTTGAGAGTGCTGCTATGAACATTGGGGTACAAGTGCCCCTATGCATCAGTATTCCTGTGTCCCTTGGATAAATTCCTAGCAGTGCTATTGCTGGGTCATAGGGTAGGTCTATTTTTAATTTTCTGAGGAACCTCCACACTGCTTTCCAGAGCGGCTGCACCAATTTGCATTCCCACCAACAGTGCAAGAGGGTTCCCGTTTCTCCACATCCTCTCCAGCATCTATAGTCTCCTGATTTGTTCATTTTGGCCACTCTGACTGGCGTGAGGTGATACCTGAGTGTGGTTTTGATTTGTATTTCCCTGATAAGGAGCGACGCTGAACATCTTTTCATGTGCCTGTTGGCCATCCGGATGTCTTCTTTAGAGAAGTGTCTATTCATGTTTTCTGCCCATTTCTTCACTGGGTTATTTGCTTTTCGGGTGTGGAGTTTGGTGAGCTCTTTATAGATTTTGGATACTAGCCCTTTGTCCGATATGTCATTTGCAAATATCTTTTCCCATTCCGTTGGTTGCCTTTTAGTTTTGTTGGTTGTTTCCTTTGCTGTGCAGAAGCTTTTTATCTTCATAAGGTCCCAGTAATTCACTTTTGCTTTTAATTCCCTTGCCTTTGGGGATGTGTCGAGTAAGAGATTGCTACGGCTGAGGTCAGAGAGGTCTTTTCCTGCTTTCTCCTCTAAGGTTTTGATGGTTTCTTGTCTCACATTCAGGTCCTTTATCCATTTTGAGTTTATTTTTGTGAATGGTGTGAGAAAGTGGTCTAGTTTCATCCTTCTGCATGTTGCTGTCCAGTTCTCCCAGCACCATTTGTTAAAGAGACTGTCTTTTTTCCATTGGATATTCTTTCCTGCTTTGTCAAAGCTGAGTTGGCCATACGTTTGTGGGTCTAGTTCTGGGGTTTCTATTCTATTCCATTGGTCTATGTGTCTGTTTTTGTGCCAATACCATGCTGTCTTGATGATGACAGCTTTGTAGTAGAGGCTAAAGTCTGGGATTGTGATGCCTCCTGCTTTGGTCTTCTTCTTCAAAATTCCTTTGGCTATTCGGGGCCTTTTGTGGTTCCATATGAATTTTAGGATTGCTTGTTCTAGTTTCGAGAAGAATGCTGGTGCAATTTTGATTGGGATTGCATTGAATGTGTAGATAGCTTTGGGTAGTATTGACATTTTGACAATATTTATTCTTCCAATCCATGAGCAGGGAATGTCTTTCCATTTCTTTAAATCTTCTTCAATTACCTTCATAAGCTTTCTATAGTTTTCAGCATACAGATCCTTTACATCTTTGGTTAGATTTATTCCTAGGTATTTTATGCTTCTTGGTGCAATTGTGAATGGGATCAGTTTCTTTATTTGTCTTTCTGTTGCTTCATTGTTAGTGTATAAGAATGCAACTGATTTCTGTACATTGATTTTGTATCCTGCAACTTTGCTGAATTCATGTATCAGTTCTAGCAGACTTTTGCTGGAGTCTATCGGATTTTCCATGTATAATATCATGTCATCTGCAAAGAGCGAAAGCTTGACTTCATCTTTGCCAATTTTGACGCCTTTGATTTCCTTTTGTTGTCTGATTGCTGATGCTAGAACTTCCAGCACTATGTTAAACAACAGCGGTGAGAGTGGGCATCCCTGTCGTGTTCCTGATCTCAGGGAAAAAGCTCTCAGTTTTTCCCCGTTGAGGATGATGTTAGCTGTGGGCTTTTCATAAATGGCTTTTATGATGATTAAGTATGTTCCTTCTATCCCGACTTTCTCAAGAGTTTTTATTAAGAAAGGGTGCTGGATTTTGTCAAAGGCCTTTTCTGCATCGATTGACAGGATCATATGGTTTTTCTCTTTTTTTTTGTTAATGTGATGTATCACGTTGATTGATTTGCGAATGTTGAACCAGCCCTGCATCCCAGGAATGAATCCCACTTGATCATGGTGAATAATTCTTTTTATATGCCGTTGAATTCGATTTGCTAGTATCTTATTGAGAATTTTGGCATCCATATTCATCAGGGATATTGGCCTGTAGTTCTCTTTTTTTACTGGGTCTCTGTCTGGTTTAGGAATCAACGTAATACTGGCTTCATAGAATGAGTCTGGAAGTTTTCCTTCCCTTTCTATTTCTTGGAATAGCTTGAGAAGGATAGGTATTATCTCTGCTTTAAACGTCTGGTAGAACTCCCCTGGGAAGCCATCTGGTCCTGGACTCTTATTTGTTGGGAGATTTTTGATAACCGATTCGATTTCTTCGCTGGTGATGGGTCTGTTCAAGCTTTCTATTTCCTCCTGATTGAGTTTTGGAAGAGTGTGGGTGTTCAGGAATTTGTCCATTTCTTCCAGGTTGTCCAATTTGTTGGCATATAATTTTTCCTAGTATTCCCTGATAATTGTTTGTATCTCTGAGGGATTGGTTGTAATAATTCCATTTTCATTCATGATTTTATCTATTTGGGTCATCCCCCTTTTCTTTTTGAGAAGCCTGGCTAGAGGTTTGTCAATTTTGTTTATTTTTTCAAAAAACCAACTCTTGGTTTCGTTGATCTGCTCTACAGTTATTTTAGATTCTATATTGTTTATTTCTGCTCTGATCTTTATTATTTCTCTTCTTCTGCTGGGTTTAGGCTGCCTTTGCTGTTCTGCTTCTATTTCCTTTAGGTGTGCTGTTAGATTTTGTATTTGGGATTTTTCTTGTTTCTTGAGATAGGCCTGGATTGCAATGTATTTTCCTCTCGGGACTGCCTTTGCTGCGTCCCAAAGCGTTTGGATTGTTGTATTTTCATTTTCGTTTGTTTCCATATATTTTTTAATTTCTTCTCTAATTGCCTGGTTGACCCACTCATTCGTTAGTAGGGTGTTCTTTAACCTCCATGCTTTTGGAGGTTTTCCGGACTTTTTTCTGTGGTTGATTTCAAGCTTCATAGCATTGTGGTCTGAAAGTATGCATGGTATGATTTCAATTCTTGTAAACTTATGAAGGGCTGTTTTGTGACCCAGTATATGATCTATCTTGGAGAATGTTTCATGTGCACTCGAGAAGAAAGTATATTCTGTTGCTTTGGGATGCAGAGTTCTAAATATATCTGTCAAGTCCATCTGATCCAATGTCTCATTCAGGGCCCTTGTTTCTTTATTGACCGTGTGTCTAGATGATCTATCCATTTCTGTAAGTGGGGTGTTAAAGTCCCCTGCAATTACCACATTCTTCTCAATAAGGTTGCTTATGTTTATGAGTAATTGTTTATATATTTGGGCGCTCCCCTATTTGGCACATAGACATTTATAACTGTTAGCTCTTCCTGATGGATAGACCCTGTAATTATTATATAATGCCCTTCTTCATCTCTTGTTACAGCCTTTAATTTAAGGTCTAGTTTGTCTGATATAAGTATGGCTACTCCAGCTTTCTTTTGGCTTCCAGTAGCATGATAAATAGTTCTCCATCCCCTCACTCTCAATCTAAAGGTGTCCTCAGGTCTAAAATGAGTCTCTTGTAGACAGCAAATAGATGGGTCTTGTTTTTTTATCCATTCTGATACCCTATGTCTTTTGGTTGGCGCATTTAGTCCATTTACATTCAGTGTTATTATAGAAAGATATGGGTTTAGAGTCATTGTGATGTCTGTATGTTTTATGCTTGTAGTGATGTCTCTGGTACTTTGTCTCACAGGGTCCCCCTTAGGATCTCTTGGAGGGCTGGTTTAGTGGTGACAAATTCCTTCAGTTTTTGTTTGTTTGGGAAGACCTTTATCTCTCCTTCTATTCTAAATGACAGACTTGCTGGATAAAGGATTCTCGGCTGCATATTTTTTCTGTCTAGCACACTGAAAATCTCGTGCCAATTCTTTCTGGCCTGCCAAGTTTCAAAAGAGAGATCAGTCAGGAGTCTTATAGGTCTCCCTTTATATGTGAGGGCACGTTTACCCCTTGCTGCTTTCAGAATTTTCTCTTTATCCTTGTATTTTGCCAGTTTCACTATGATATGTCATGCAGAAGATTGATTCAAGTTACGTCTGAAGGGAGTTCTCTGTGCCTCTTGGATTTCAATGCCTTTTTCCTTCCCCAGTTCAGGGAAGTTCTCAGCTATTATTTCTTCAAGTACCCCTTCAACACCTTTCCCTCTCTCTTCCTCCTCTGGGATACCAATTATGCGTATATTATTTCTTTTTAGTGTATCACTTAGTTCTCTAATTTTCCCCTCATACTCCTGGATTTTTTTATCTCTCTTTTTCTCAGCTTCCTCTTTTTCCATAACTTTATCTTCTAGTTCACCTATTCTCTCCTCTGCCTCTTCAATCCGAGCCGTGGTGGTTTCCATTTTGTTATGCATTTCGTTTAAAGCGTTTTTCAGCTCCTCGTGACTGTTCCTTAGTTCCTTGATCTCTGTAGCAAGAGATTCTCTGCTGTCAGCTATACTGTTTTCAAGCCCAGCGATTAATTTTATGACTATTATTCTAAATTCACTTTCTGTTATATTATTTAAATCCTTTTTGATCAGCTCATTAGCTGTTGTTATTTCCTGGAGATTCTTCTGAGGGGAATTCTTCCGCTTGGTCATTTTGGATAGTCCCTGGTGTGGTGAGGACCTGCAGGGCACTTCCCCTGTGCTGTGGTGTATAACTGGAGTTGGTGGGCAGAGCCGCAGTCAGACCTGATGTCTGCCCCCAGCCCACCGCTGGGGCCACAGTCAGACTGGTGCGTGCCTCCTCTTCCCCTCTCCTAGGGGCGGGATTCACTGTGGGGTGGGGTGGCCTGTCTGGGCTACTTGCACACTGCCAGGCTTGTGATGCTGGGGATCTGGCGTCTTAGCTGGGGTGGGTAGGCAAGGTGCACAGGGGCAGGAGGGGCAGGCTTAGCTTGCTTCTCCTTAGGTGATCCACTTCAGGAGGGGCCCTGTGGCAGCAGGAGGGAGTCAGATCCGCTGCGGGAGGTTTGGCTCCGCAGAAGCGCAGAGTTGGGTGTTTGCGCGCGGAGCGAGCAAGTTCCCTGGCAGGAACTGGTTCTCTTTGGGATTTTGGCTGGGGGATGGGCGGGGGAGATGGCGCTGGCGAGCGCCTTTGTTCCCCACCAAACTGAGCTCTGTCGTCCGGGGGCTCAGCAGCTCTCCTTCCCTTTGTCCTCCAGCCTTCCCGCTTTTTGAGCAGAGCTGTTAACTTATGACTTCCCAGCCGCTAAGTCGCGCTTGCTGTCGGAACACAGTCCGTCAGGCCCCTCCGCTTTTTGCAAGCCAGACTCGGGGGCTCTGCTTGGCCGGCGAGCCGCCCCTCCGCCCCGGCTCCCTCCCGCCAGTCCGTGGAGCGCGCACCGCCTCGCCGCCCTTCCTACCCTCTTCCGTGGGCCTCTCGTCTGCGCTTGGCTCCGGCGACTCCGTTCTGCTAATCCTCTGGTGGTTCTCTGGGTTATTTAGGCAGGTGTAGGTGGAATCTAAGTGATCAGCAGGACGCGCGGTGAGCCCAGCGTCCTCCTATGCCGCCATCTTCCCTCTCAACGGTGGGTTTATTTCTTTAGAGAAACCATCCCGATTCTCTCGCAGTCACCTAAAAAGTAGCTTTATGAGAGCAGGAGCCATGTCTATTTTGCTCATATCCATGTACCTGGTAGTTGAAATCCTACCTTCCTCAGGGTAAAGAACCCAAATGTTTCTGGCCTGAGTAACAGTTAATCAAAATACAGCAGCTACGATGGGCCAGTCACTATGCTATGTGCTTTGCTTGTTTTGTGTTATTTAATAACAAAAGACTTATAGAAGACTTACCATTTTCCACAGGAGGGAACCAAGACTTGGAGAAGTTAAGACCTTAATCATGGTTCCTAGTTAGAGGCAGAGCTGACACTGAACCCACCTTTACCTTATTCAAATCCTATTCCCTTAACCACTAGGTCAAATTCACTTGATAAAGAAAATCCATTGGTGTTCATTATTGCCATTGATATGATTATTGTCCATCTGTTGGTCCACACTCATTTTCCTAGCATGGAGGAGACTTTCGGCACGTGGGATAAATAGAATGGGAAATGAAAACTCCTTTGGCCAGATGGCCTGTGGAAATAACCCTATACCAGTTTGCTCAACTTGGAGAGCTTAATTCTGTCCTTGAATTGTATGAGAATTTCCTGCTGAACAGCTGTTGGGCAATGGAGAATTAATTCATCCTAGAGCATAAATAATAGCTGATCATGGAGGGCTCTTCCTCCCACCAGTTGGGGCTCCAGATGCTGGCCAAGTGTTCGAAGAGGCAATTCTAAGGATAAGGCTAAATTGTGATATCTGGAAATGTCATTTGGGAATTGCCTGCCTCAGAACCACAGGAACGCTTGTTTAAAAGGCAGATTCTTGGGCCAAAGCCTACAGATTCAGTCTCCCACAAAACTCTTGAATTCATAACATCTGAGAATCACTGTTGTTTGGCTTTTGGGGATTTGAGGGGATGAGACTTTTGTCTTTAAATTAAAATTTTTCTAGCCCTGATTCTAAGAAGAGATTTCCATTAGGTTATGTGCTTATACAATGCCTATACAACAGCTATCGCATAAGGTATTAGCAGAGCATAGCCTGAAGCATAAAGTCAGGTAAAAATTCTCCCTGTGGACCTGGAGAATCCAATAAAAACTTTGGGAAAAAATAAGACCATATTCTTTAAAGAGGAAGCAGTCAACCTGTGGTCTTTGAAGCAGTGACTCAGAAAAGGGCCCTGGGAGACTAACTTGAGTGGTCCCAAATTGCTTCCCTTACAATCTTCACATTTAGCTCAGCAGAATCCACAAACCCGAGGCTAGTGGGCTAGATCTGTCTGCAGATGTGTGGTTGGTGGGATATTGAAAACAATTTTGAATCCTAGGTTGCATTTAAAAATCACTAGTGTCCACATAAGAATAGGGATTCCTGACCTTTCTTGGTAAACCCTAGAATGTGCCATGTCAGATCTTCTTTTCTGAACCAGCAGTTGGTAGTTCAGACACTGTCCTCCCATCTCCCCTCCAGTCCACCACTGTCTCTTCTCACCCTCTATTGCTGTATACCTGGCCATTTCATTCATTTCCACTACCAGCCTAGCTGGCCTAAAAACGTGCATGCATAACAAGCACAGTTAGAAGAAAAGCAGGTGGAATACAAAGCTGGCACAGATGCTCCTGGGAGCATGTTCTTGAAATAAGAACCACGTTTTCTCACCATTTTAAAAGTTGCTATGTTGAACTTGCTGGTTGACTATAATGTCAGAGTGTTTAGAGGAAACAGCATGAAACCAAGACTATAGGGCAAGAAAAGTAGTCAAAAGTGGCTCCTTATTTTCAAAATGGCCCATTCATACACTACTGTCCTTGGGCCCCAACTCCACCTTCGGGGCTCATGTATACAGGGCTTGCTTCCCACTCTTATGGAATGTGGCTTCTTGTCTATGTTTGTCCCTTGGCTTCCAAATTTTATGAGAGATTTTTTTTAAATGATTTTTATAAGAGAGATTTAAGAGTCTTATAGAAATTGCTTGTAGTGGTAATGTAAAATGATAAAAGGAGAAATGTACAGAAGGATATAATTACATACTTACTGATAATTTCTGGGTACCATCTGTTGGCCCGTCTTGATGCCTCTTGCATCCATAGAGTATTTAACCCTCACAAATTCATGAGGTGTAGGTATTGCTATCCAACTTTATAGATAAGGAAACTGAGGTTCAGAGACAGGAAGAGGTTTGCCACACTCGTGACAGAACTGGGCTTTAAACCCAGGTGTGCCTGATTGTGAAGTCAGTGATCTTTCTACCAGTAGGTCTAATCTGATATCCTCTCATGAATAACCAGTAGGTTATACCACTGTAGAAGTTTAATAGGTGGAGGGTTTCTAAATGGTATCTTTTTGAGTTAGGACTCATCTACTTTTGAGTTAGGACTCTCACAAACAACTATTGAGGACCCTTTCTGACTTCTAAGAATTTGTGATTATTTCCAATTATTTAGCACTATATAATTTAATTATTTCGAAAAAGATCCTTAAAAGGTATCTTAAAACCAGGATTCCGGGGTGCCTGGGTGGCGCAGTCGGTTAAGCGTCCGACTTCAGCCAGGTCACGATCTCGCGGTCCGTGAGTTTGAGCCCCGTGTCAGGCTCTGGGCTGATGGCTCAGAGCCTGGAGCCTGTTTCCGATTCTGTGTCTCCCTCTCTCTCTGCCCCTCCCCTGTTCATGCTCTGTCTCTCTGTGTCCCAAAAATAAATAAACGTTGAAAAAAAAATAATTAAAAAAAAACCCCAGGATTCCTTTCCAAGATGGTAGAAATGTAATGTAATTAATTACAATAAATGTTCATTCATTTCATTTATCCTTCTACTCCCAGCTTTGAGATATAATTGATGAATAATAATGTGTAAGTTTCAGTTGCACATATGTTGATTTGATACACTTATGTATTGCAAAATGATTGCCACAATAGGATAAGCTCATACCTCCATCTCATCACATAATTACCATTTCTTTTTTATAGTACATTTAAGATCTGTACTCTTAGAAACTTTCAAGTGTATAATTCAGTATTATTAACTACAATAATCATGGTTTAAATCAGATCCTCAGAACTTATTCATCTTATAACTGGAAGTTTTTATTCTTTGACCAGCATCTTCCTATTCCCACCATCCCTCAGCCACTGGTAACCACTATTTTATTCTCTATGAGTTTAATTTTTTATATTCTACATATAAGTGATATCATATATTATTTGTCTTTATCTGATTTATCTTACTTAGCATTATTCATCGAAGGTCCATCCATATTTGTCACAAAAGGCAGGCTTTCCTTCTTCCTCGTGATTAAATAATATTCCAGTGTATGTGTGGGCTGGAGGGGGAGAGGGAAAGGAAGGGGGAAGAGAGAAAGGAAGAAACGATATTTTCCTTATTCATTCATTGGTGGACACATAGGTTGTTTCCATATTTTTCCTATTGTCATACTACTATTCCATATTGTAGTATTTGTGAATACTACAATAAACATGAGTGCACAGCTATCTCTTCACATTTTCATTTTCTTTGGATATATGCTCAGCAGTGGGATTACTAGATCATATGGTAGTTCTATTTTTAATTTCTGGAGGAACCTCCATACTGTTTTCCATAATGGCTGTACCAACTTAGACTCCCATCAACAGTGCACTTGAGTTCCCTTTCCTCTATATCCTCACCACACATGTTACCTGTTATCTTTTTGATAACAGCCATTATAGCAGGTATGAGGTAAAAATCTCATTGTGATTTTGATCTGCATTTCCCAGGTGAGTAGAGATGTTGAGTACCTATTTATGTACCCATTGGCCTTTGGATGTCTTCTTTGAGAAAATGTCTATTCAGTTTCTGTATTCATTTTGTAACTGGATTATTTGTTTTGCTGTTGAGTTGTATGACTTGTTTACATATTTTGGATATTAACCCCTCATCAGATATATAATTTGCAAGTATTTTCTATCATTCTTTATGTTGTCTTTTCATTTTGTCGATGGTTTTCTTTGTTGCACAAAAGCTTTTTAGTTTGATGTAGTTATTTTCCCATTATTAACCTTTGCTTTTGGTGTCAAATTCAAAAAGCCATAGCCAAGATTGATGTCAAGGAGTTTATTCCCTATGTTTTCTTCTAGAAGTTTTATGGTTTCAGGACTTAAATTCAAGTCTTTTGAATTGGTTCAATTTCAGTTTATTTTTGTGTATGGTGTAAGATAGGGCTCTATTTTAATTCTTTTGCATGTGGCTTCCAAGTTATCTAATAACCATTTATTGAAGACCATTCTTTTCCCATTATATGCTCTTGGCTCCTTGGTTGTAAATTGACCATATGTATGTAGATTTATTTCTGAGCTCTATTCTGTTTCATTCGCCAATGTGTTTGTTTATATGCTAGTACCATACTGTTCTAATTACTATAGCTTTGTAATATAGTTTGAAATGAGGAAGCATGATGCCTCCAGCACATTTTGATTGGTGAATTCAATCCATTTACATTTAGAGTTATAGGTATGTAGGGACCTACTAATGCCATCTTGTTAATAGTTTATTAGTTATGTTGTATTTTCATTGTTTAGTATTCCCTTTGTTTATGTCTACCTTTGTGAATAGGTGATTTTCCATGGTGATATGCTCTGTTTCCCCTTTATTTTTTGTCCTTTTACTCTAGACTTTGAGCTCATGGTTACCATGAGATCACATAAGACCCATCTTACGTAGGCAAAACAGTCCATTTTAAGCAGATAGCAATGTAATTTCAATCATCTACAAAAGTTTCACTATTTTACTTCCCCTTTGCATTTTTGATGTTACTATTTACTCTTCTTTTGATGTTACTGTTTACTCTTTTTATACTCTTTTATATGCCTTCCCTTGGACTCTTATACTATAGTTAGGTGGTTAATACACTATCCTATTATGGAATTGGAGTTTTTGGAGTTTGGTTGTATATTTACTTTTACCAGGATGCTATATGCTTTCATATGTTTTCATGTTACTGATTAGTCTTTTTATTTCAGCTTGAAGAACTTATTTCAGCATCTCTTAGAAGGCAGATCTTGTGGTGATGAACTTCCTCAGATTTTTTTTTTTTTTTTTTTGGTCTAGGTAAATCTTTCTTCTTCATATCTGAAGGATAACATTGGTGGATAAAATATTCTTGGCTGGAAAATGTTATTTTCAACACTTTGAGATTGTCATTTACTCTTTCCTCACCTAGGGTTTTTGCTGATTAATCTGCTGATAGCCTAATGGAAGTTCCTTTGCAGGTTATTATCTTTTTTTCCTTGACTATTCATTTTAGGAGTCTTTATCTTTGATTTTTGACAGATTTATTATACTATGTCTTAAAGTCTTTTTGCATTGAGATAAAAGCATGCTTTTAGCTCTGTGAGCTTGGTTGTCCAGTTCTCTCCCCAGGTTCAGAAAGTCCTCAGCTACTACTATTATTATTTTTATTGAGGTATAATTAGCCTCTAACTTTATATTAGTTTTAGGTGCATAATGATTCAACTATATATATTACAAAATGATCACCACAAAAAAGACTAGTTAACATCTGTTACTATACATAGTTAAAAATTTTTTCTTGTGATGAGAACTTTTAAGATCTAATATCTCTTAGCAACTTTCAAATATTTAATATAGTTTTCTTAACTCAAGTCATCATGTTTTACATTACTTTCCATGACATATTTATTATATAACTGGAAGCTTGTATATTTTGATCCCCTTCATCTATTTTGCCTACCCCTCAACCCCCCACCTCCAGCAATCACCAATTTGTTCTCTGATTCCACTTACAAGTGAGCTCATGCAATATTTGTCTTTCTGGGGCCTGACCTTTTCATTTAGCATACTACCTTCAAGATCCATTCATGTTGCCATAAGTGGCAATATTTCATTGTTTTACGGCTGCATAATATTCCATTATATACACACACCACATTTTCTTTATCCATATATCATCCATGGATGGGCACATAGGTTGTTTCCTTATCTTAGCTATTGTAAATAAGGGTGCAATGAACATATATCTTTTCAAGTTAGTATTTTTATTTTCTTTGGATATATACCCAGAAGTGGATTTGCTGGATCACATGGTAGTTCTATTTTTAATTTTTTGAGGAATCTACATGCTGTTTTTGATAGTGGCTGCACCAATTTATATTTTCACCAACAGTGCACAGTGTTCCCTTTTCCCACATCTTCACCAACACCTGTTATTTCTTATGTATTTTTTTTATTTTTATTTTGTAATAACCAACCTGACAGGTGTGAAGTAATATTTCATGGTGGTTTTGATTTTTACTTCCTTGATTAGAGATGTTGAGCACGTTTTCATATACTTGTTAGCTATTTGTAGTTCTTCTTTGGAAAAGTTTATTCAGTCCCTCTGTCCATTTATGAATCAGACTGGTTTAATGCTATTGACTTTTGTGAGTTATTTTATATTAACCCCTTGTCAAACATATGATTTACAAATATTTTCTCCCTTTTGATAGGTTGCCTTTTCATTTTGTTGATGGTTTCCTTTTCTGTTTAAAAGCTTTTTAGTTTTTATTTTTGCTTTAGTTGCCTTTGCTTTTGGTGTCAGATCCCCAAAATCAGTACCTTGGCACCTGGGTGCCTCAGTCAGTTAAGCGACCGACTTTGGCTCAGGTCGTGATCTCACGGTTTGTGGGTTTGCACCCCCCCCCCACCCCTGTCGGGCTCATTGCTGACAGCTCGGAGCCTGGAACCTGCTTGGTTTTGTGTCTCCCTCTCTCTCTGTCCCTCCCCTGCTCATGCGCTGTCTCTCTCTGTCTCTCAAAAATAAACATTAAAAAAAAATCAGTATAAATACTGATGTCAGGAATTCACCACCTATGTTTTCTTCTAGGAGTTTTATGGTTTCATGCCATATATTCATCTTTAATCTACTTTGTGTTAATTTTTGTGTGGTATAAAATAGTGGTCTAGTTTTATTCTTCTGCATGTAGATTTCTAGTTTTCTATTAAACTATCTATTAAAGTGACTGCCCTTTCTACACAGTATTTTTTGCTCCTTTGTCATAGATTAATTGATCATAAAAACGTGGGTTTATTTTTAGGCTCTCTGTTCTGTTCCATTGATCTACACATCTGTTTTTAGATTGTTTTGTTTCCTATAGCTTTGTAGTATAGCTTGAAATCAGGTAGCATGATACTTCCAGTTTTGTTCTTTGCCCAGGTTGCTTTGGCTTTTTAGGATCTTTGTGGTTCCATACAAATTTCAAGATTATTCCTTCTATTTTCATGAAAAATACTATTAGGATTTTGATAAGAATTGCACTGAATGTGTCAATTGCTTTGGGTAACATGGACATTTTAACAATATTGACTCTTTTAATCCATGAGCATGGAATATATTTCCATTTATTTTTGTCTTCAATTTCTTTAATCTATGTAGTATAGTTTTCATTGCACAGGTCTTTTAATTCCTTGGTTAAATTCATTCCTCAGGTATTCTTTTTGATGTGATTATAAATAAAATTGTTTTGTAATTTCTCTGGTAATTTGCTATTAGTGTATAGAAATGTCACATATTTTGTACATTGATTTTTTATCCATAATACTTATTTAGTTATTAGTTCAAGTAGTGTTTTGGTGCAGTTTTTAGGGTATTCTATATATAATAGCATATCATCTGCAAATAGTGACAGTCTTATATCTGCCTTTCCAATTGGCTACCTTTTATTTCTTGCCTAATTGCACTGGATAAGTCTTCTGATACTAGATTGAACAAAAGTGGCAAGAATGGGCTTTATTGTTCCTGATCTTAGAGGAAAAGCTTTTATTTTTTTACCATTGAGTAGGATGTTAGCTGTGGGTTTGTCATAAATGATCTATATTATGTTGAGGTACATTTGCTCTGTACTCACTTTGTTGAGAGTTTTTTGTCATGAACAGATTTTGAATTTTGTCAAATACTTTTTCTACATCTATTTAGATAATCATATGATTTTTATCTTTTATTTTTTTAATAAAGGGTATCACACTAATCAATTTGTGGATATTTAACTGTCCTTGAATCCCTGGAATAAATCCCACTTGATTATGGTGAATGATTCTTTTCATGTATCGTTGAATTTGGCTTGCTAATATTTTGTTGAGGATTTTTGCACCTCTGTTCATCAGGGATATTGGCCTGTAACTTCTTGTGGTATCCTTGTCTGGTTTTCATATCATGATAATGCTGGCCTGGTAAATGAATTTCCAAGTGTTCCCTCCTCTTCTCTTTTTTGGAAGAGTTTAAGAATTAATGGTATTAATTCTTTTTAAATGTTTGGTAGAATTCACCAAGGAAGCTGTCTGTTCCTGGACTTTTGTCTGTTGGGATGCTTTTGATTACCTATTCAATGTCTTTACTAGTAATTGGCCTGTTTAGATTTTCTATTCATGGTTCAGTTTTGGTAAGTTGTATCTTTCTAGGAATTTATCCACTTCTTCCAGGTTGTCAAATTGTTGATATATAATTGTTCATAGTATTTTCTTGTGATCCTTTGTATATCTGGTATCAGTTCTAACATCTCCTCTTACATTTCTAATTATATTTATTTGAACCCTCTTTCTTTTTTTCTTGGTGAGTCTAACTGAAGGTTTGTCAATTTTGTTTATCTGTTCAATCAGATATTAATGACATCAATCTTTTCCAATCTGTTATTTCCTCCCTTCTAGTAACTTTGGGCTTTATTTGTTCTTCTCTTTGTTTTTGCTTCTATTTGTTCCTTAAGAATGGTTATTTGTTTGATATTTTTTCTGTTTCTTGATACAGGTATTTGTTGCTGTGAACTCTCTTAAAATGGCTTTTGCTGCATCCTATAATTTTGGTATGTTTTATTTCAATGTTCATTTGTCTCAAGATATTTTTTATTTCCTTTTTGATATCTTTGACCCACTGGTTGTTTGGTAGCATGTTGTTTAATCTCCACCTATCTGTTAATTTTCCAGTTTTATTCTTATAATCAGTTTTAGTTCCATACCATTGTATACTTGATACAATTTCAGTCTTCTTAAAAGTATTGAGACTAGTTTTGTGACCTAGCATATGACATATCCCGGAGAATGTTTCATGGGCACATTAGAAAAATGTGTATTACTGCTTTTTGATAGAATGTTCAGTACATACCTAAATCCAAGTGGTCTAACATGCCCTTTAAAGCAGATGTTTCTTTGTTGATTTTCTTTCTTTCTTTCTTTCTTTCTTTCTTTCTTTCTTTCTTTCTTTCTTTCAGTTCACTTATTTATTTTGAGAGAGAGAGAAGGCGAGGGGCAGAGGCAGAGAGAGAGAATCCCACACTGTCAGTGCAGAGCCTGATGCAGGGCTCAATCTCACAAACCGTGAGATCATGACCTGAACCAAAATCAAGAGTTGGACGCTTAATGGACTGAGCCACCCAGGTGCCCCTCCTTGTTGATTTTCTGTCTGAATAATTTATTCATTGATGAAAGTAGGGCATTAAAGTCCCCTGGATTTACTTTTTTGCTATTTAGTCCACCCTTTAGGTCTATTAATATTTGCTGTATAGGGGCGCCTGGGTGGCGCAGTCGGTTGGGCGTCCGACTTCAGCCAGGTCACGATCTTGCGGTCTGTGAGTTCGAGCCCCGCATCAGGCTCTGGGCTGATGGCTCAGAGCCTGGAGCCTGTTTCCGATTCTGTGTCTCCCTCTCTCTCTGCCCCTCCCCCGTTCATGCTCTGTCTCTCTCTGTCCCAAAAATAAATAAAAAAAACGTTGAACAAAAAATTAAAAAAAAAAAATTTGCGGGGCACCTGGGTGGCGCAGTCGGTTAAGCGTCCGACTTCAGCCAGGTCACAATCTCGCGGTCCGTGAGTTCGAGCCCCGCATCAGGCTCTGGGCTGATGGCTCAGAGCCTGGAGCCTGTTTCCGATTCTGTGTCTCCCTGTCTCTCTGCCCCTCCCCCGTTCATGCTCTGTCTCTCTCTGTCCCAAAAATAAATAAACATTTAAAAAAAAAATTAAAAAAAAAAATTTGCTGTATATACTTAGGGGTTTCTGTCTTGGGTACATAAATATTTACAAATATTATATCCACTTATTGGATTGACCTGTTTATCAGTATTTAATGCCCTTCTTTGTCTCTAATTATAATGTCTGTTACCCCAGCTTTCTTTTAATTTCCATTTACATGGAATAGCTTTTTCCATTCCTTCACTTTTAGTCTGTGTGTGTCCTCATGTTTGTTTTAAAAAACTTATTTCTAGGGGTGCCTAAGTGGCTCAGTTGGTTGGGCATCCAACTTCAGCTCAGGTCATGATCTCATGGTTCATGAGTTCGAGCCCCGCCTCGGGCTCTGTGCTGACAGCTCAGAGCCTGGAGCCTACTTTAGATTCTGTGTCTCCCTCTCTCTGTGCCCCTCCCCCCCCTCAAAAATAAAGATTAAAAAAATTTTTTTAACTTATTTCTAAATTCATAGCATTGTGTTCAGTTTTGATGCTTGCTATGATTTCAATCTTATTAATTTATTGAGATTTATTTTGTGGCCTAAGAGGTGATCTGTTCTAGAGAATGTTCCATGTGCACCTGAAAAAAAATGTGTATTCTGCTATTTTTGTATGTAATGTTTTATATTTATCTGTTAAATCCATCTGGTCTAATGTGTTGTTCAAAGTTGCTGTTTCCTTATTTTCTGTCTGGATGACCTATCCATTGATGGAAGTAAGTAAAGTACCATTATTGTAATACTGACGTTTCCCTTTATGTCTGTTAATATATACTTTTTATATATTATCTAAATATATTTAGATATTTGGTACACAGATAATTATGATTGTTAGATCCTCTTGTTGGACTGACTCCTTTATCATTATTTAATGCCTTTCTTTGTCTCTTGTTGCAGTCTTTGTTTTGAAGTCTATTTTTTCTGATATAAAGTCTATTTTGTCTGATTTTTCTTCTATTTGCATGAAATATCTTTCTATCCCTTCATTTTCAGTCAGTATGTGTCTTTAGGTCTGAAGTGAGCCTTTTGTAGATAGCATATAGACGGGTCTTGTTTTTCATTTTTAATTTTTAAAACTTTTAAAAAAGTTTATTTATTTTGAGAAATAGAGAGTGAGTGCAAGTGGGGTAGGGGCAGAGAGAAAGCAGAAAGAGAATCCCATGCAGGCTCCATGCTGACACTGCACAGAGCCTGATGTGGGGCACAAACTCACAAACTGTGAGATCATGACCTGAGCTGAAGTCGAGAGTCGGATGCTCAACTGACTGAGCCACCCAGTCACCCAGGTCTTATTTTTTTTTAACCATTCCATCCCCCTATGTTTTTGATGGAAGGGTTTAGGCCATTTACATCGAAAATTAATTATTAGTATGTACTTTTTGCCATTTTGTTAATTGTTTTCTGATTGGTTATGCAGTTCTCTGTTCCTTTCTTCTTCTCTTGCTCTCTTGCCTTGTGATTGATGACTTCCTTTAGTGTTATTCTTGGATTTCTTTCTCTGTTTTTTGTGTATCTATTACAGCTTTTTGGTTTGTTGTTACCATGAGGTTCATATATAACATCCTAAGTATATAGCAGTCTATAATAAGTCAATGGCCTATTAAATTAAAACACATTCTAGGGGTGCCTGTATGGGTCAGGTGGTTGAGCTTCTGACTCTTGATTTTGGCTCAGGTCAAGCCAAAATCCCAGGGTCGGGTGATCAAGTCCCATGCCTGGGATCCTCTCTCTCTCTCTCCTCATCCCCTTCTCCCCCTCTCACACCTTCTCTCTCTCTCTAAAATAAAACAAAAAAACGACCACATTCTAAAAGCGCAGTACAGTTTTACTCTCCTTTCCATGTTTTATTATGTATATGATGTCATATTTTACATCTTTTTTGTTTTGTTGATCCCTTAACTAAAATTTTAGCTGTAATTGAATTGACTACTTTTGCCTTTTAACCTTATAGAAGTGATTGATCTACTACCTTTACTATATGTTTACTTACTTATTTTTAAAGTTTTATTTATGTTTTTTACACCCAATGTAGGGCTCAAACCCATGGCCTCAAGATTAAGAGTCACATGCTCTCCCAACTGAGCCAACCGGGCATTCCTACTATATATTTATTTTCATTTGTGAAAATTTTTCCTTTCATAATTTTATTCTGTTACAGCCTTTTCTTTTCCTCTTAAAAAGGTCATCTCTTTAACTTTTCTTGTAAGGCTAGTTGAGTGATAATGAACTTCTTTAACTTTTGTTTGTCTAGGAAATTTTTATCTTTCCTTTAATTCGGAAAGGTAACTTTGCCAGGTAGAATATTCTTGGTTGTAGGTTTGTTTTTGTTTTTTGTTTTTTTTCTTTCAGCTCTTTGAATATATAGTGTTATTCCCTTCTGGCCTACACAGTTCCTGCTGAAAAATCAACTGATAGCCTTATGAAGTTTCTTTTCCATGTATATGTTTTTTTCCTTTTGTTGGTCAGCTTGTGTGATTTCCATTACTCTGTCTTCCAAATCAGTGATCCATTCTTCTGTATCTAGTCAGTTGTTGATACACTCTCTTATATTCTTTATTTCAGTTATTGTATTCTTCAGCTCTGATTTTTTTGAAATATATTTTCTGTCTCTGTTGAAGTTCCCACCGTTCATCCATTTTTCTCCCAAGTGTGCAGAGCATATTTACAACATTATTTTGAACTCTTTGTCACATAAATTGCTTATTTCCATTTCATTTAGTTCTTTTTGTGAGGTTTTATCCTGTTCTTTCATTTTGAACATATTTGTCTGTCTCCTCATTTGCCTGACTCTCTGTGTTTGTTTTACTGTAGTAGGTAGATCAGCCATGTCTCCTGGTCTTGAAGTTGTGGCCTTATGTAGAAGGTATCTTTTGGGGCTCAGAAGCACAATCCCTCCTAATCACCAGAGCCAGATACTCCAGGGGTGTTCCCTGTGGGGGCTACATGTGCCCTATTGTGGCTGGGCCATGATTGCTGCATGACTGACTGCAAGTCCTGGCTCTATTATGGAGATGCTAGTGATTACGTGGCTTGCCCTGCTGTCCACCCCCCAACAGGTGAGACCTGCTTTGGGAGAATGTGGGGGTGCCTGACCTAACCGAGGCTGCTCACAGGTGTGGCAGCCATGGTGCTCCTTTGTGGGGGCACCAGAACCAGCCAGTTCTGCTCACTGGCTGTGGCAATACGAGAACCATTTGGGGGAGGTACTGGACCTACTGATGTGTATACAAGCCCTTTTCAAGAAGACACTGGCTTACAGGGTTGCCTGGGTGGCTCAGCCAATAAAGCATCTTACTCTTGGTTTTGGCTCAGGTTATGACCTCATGGTTTGTGAGTTTGAGCCCTGCATAGGGCTCTGCACTGACAATGAGGGGCCTCCTTGGGATTCTCTTTTTCTGCCTCTCTCTCTCAAAGTAAATAAATAAACATTTTAAAAAATGATACTGACTTACAGTGAGCTAGAGGGAGAAGGTAAAGAGAGGTATTTGCTGATTTCCCTGGCTTCTGGGGAGGATCACAGTAACCCCCATATGTGTGCTAAATTAAAAGCCTGACCCTTAGCAGCAGCTTTTAAAGTATGAAAGTAGACACCTTTCAGAGAAAGACTGGGGAGATGGGTGATTTTTCCTGCTTTCTTTGTGCTGAACCCTGGGGGATAACTGTGGTTGAGTACTCATGCAGCTGTTAAGATTTTCTTCTTTGTTTGACATAGTCTTGTTGGTCTCATGGATGTGAGCCCCATTAACTTTCAGAGTTAGGCACTTTGGGGCCTGTTTCTCAGGTGAGAGTCTTAAAAATTTTGGCGGTAGGTGTGGAGTCCAAGCCCTTTTCTCTTCAGAAAGAAGCTAGGAGTTGAGTTCCTTCATGATTGTATGTAGCCATGCTGGGAGTGGGGCTTGTGGAGAGGCTTGACTCAGACTTTCCTGCCCATTCTGATGTGGGTTTTTTGGTTTTTGTTCACCCAATGTGTAGGAGTTGCTTGGCTGGTTCTGGATTTCTTTTAAAGGAAATTTCTCCATGTGTAGCTGTATGTTTTGTGTATCTTTAGGATGAAGGGAACTCAGGAAACTCCTGTGTCACCATCTTTACAGGATTTTGAGGATTGCTCTTCATCAAGTGCACTGCAGGCAGAGAAAATGATGTGCTGATAAAGAGGGATGGTCAGAGGGCAACCGTCCTTCAGATTCCTCTGGCATCTAACTCAGATCCCCTAGTGTTGACAATGACGTTTAGTCTCTTCATTCTCCTATTTTACATTCCACTCTGTCACATTTGTATTCTGAAAACTCCATTTTCTCATATGAATACTTTGCTTGAAACATTTTTGCAGTAGCCACTACTTATTGAATGCCCACTGTTTTAGGCACTTTTTATTTCACATAATCCTCACAAGACGTTTCAAGTTCTGCACCAATGGCCCAAATTTGTAGTTGGATAAGTAGAGTCTCATGGCAACCCTGGTCCATTTAACTTCAAATACCAGTTTACTTCTCATTTAACCCATTGTTCTCAAATTTGGGTACTAGTGGCAGAATGTCAGGGTTACTCTAATCCACGCAGTAAATAAGATTTACCTTACAGAAGCATCAATGTTACTCAAAGAGTGTGTGGGAGATCCATTACATTACAAATCCGTTCCATCCATGCATCCATTTAACTATTTTGTGTTCAGTGGGAAATAAGAACCTGGAGACACATTTCTGTGGGGAGTAAGACCCAGGCATCAGTATTTTTTAAAGTTCCCTGTTTGATTTCCAAGGGCAGCAAGATGGAGAACCTCGGCTGTACATGCTCTGGTCCCTCTTATGTCTCCCACCTTATTTACTATTACTTTCCTCCACTCACTTTGTTCCAATCACTGTCTGGTCTTGCTTCATCTTAAACACGTCAGGCATACTTACACGTCAGAGTCTTTGCTGTAGCTGTTGGCTCTTTCTGAAACATTTTTCGGTACATCCCCTCATCTCTCTTCCCTCCTTCAACTTTCTCTTTGCTCAGAACTTCACATTTTAAATGAGGTCTCCTCTGACCACTCTATCTTTACAACCTGTATCTGTCCTAACATATTAGATTTTAAGTTTAAGTTTATTCATTATTTGTCTATATGCCAGAATGTAAGCTCTATGAAATCAGAGAAATTTGTTTTGTGCATTCTTGAACTGTAAACATCCTGAATGAATTTAGGGGAGTTATCTTAAGACTTTGTAAACTTTTAATGTCATGTTGAACCGTGCTAGATTTTTAAGATTTAGTAAAAAAAAAAAGTGGAATATAAATCTTAAGAACTAATTACATTCTGAAGTATTAGAGATATATTGGATTCAATGGGTTATTAATTTCATCAATGTGACTACTAGGAAAATTAAAATTACATAAAGGGGCTTACATTCGACAGAACTGATTCATAATTGATTAGGGCTCAGATATATCACAAGTGTTTATTGCTTTAACTTGACAATATTAGCTAGCTTTGTATTCAAATCAGTTATTTCATAAAATCTCATTTTAAAAATTCTTATTTTAGTTACTATCCTATTTACCTTATTAATGGGTTAACTAGAGCTTTCACATGTGCTATTTATATGAGCATTTTAACATTTTGAGAATTGTTGATAGTATTCATTGTATATCTTGTGAATGAATGAGGCTGTCATAGACTTAAGTAGTGGTAACAAGGGAATGTACTGAAATTATAGAATCACCGGGTATTGGAGATGCCCAAGGTGAACTGACATGAATGAAGACATCAACTGATGGAAGAGATCAAGTGAAGATGTTCATCTCACAAGGTGACCCCGGAAAGAAAAAAATAAGGGTTTTGCTCAAGCATGGACACCTGAGTTGCCTGAATCAAAGGGTTATCTCCTTCATAATAAAGATTAGGGGCTTTTCTAATTGCTTTTAACTAGTTCACAGGATTTTCACAACTCTTAGAGACAGTGAGACTTGATTTTCATTTTATCTTAGAAGTAGAGAATAAAGCTTCTTGAGTTTTAGGCTCCATAATCAAATGAATTTTAGAAGTTGGTTTTCCAGACCCTTGAGCCATTGGTCTTTCTGCTGCACCCTTTTGGTAGCTCTAAGCTTGAGGACAGAAGCCAAGACAGGATTCTACTCTCAAAGTTTCCATCGAGGCATTTTAGTTCCATGTATTTAGTCCCATACTCATGGTTCTGCTACACCTAAAACAAACCATTTCACTTACTTACTATGCTGAGCCATCTTTTAAGTGTTTATTATTATTTAAAAATTTTTATTTCCCATTGGACTGGAGTTGACACATTAGTTTCAGGTGTACCACATAATGATTTGACAAGTTTATTGTTATGCTATGCTCACCATAAGTGTAGCTACCATGTGTCACCATGCAATACTACTACAATACCATTGACCATATTTATGCTGTACATTTTATCCCCATGACTTATTTATTGTATAACTGGAAGCTTGTATCTCCTACTGTCTTTCACCCATTTTGCCTACGACCCTACATACTCCCCTCTGGCAACCACCAGTTCTCTGTATTTATGGAGCTGTTTCTGCTTTTAGGTTGGTTGTTTATTCATTTGTTTTTTAGATTCTACATGTAAGTAAAATCATATGGTATTTGTCTTTCTCCGACTTACTTTACTTCGCATAATACTAATTCCACCCACGTTGTCACAAATAGCAAGACCTCATTCTTTTTTATGGCTAATACTGTGTGTGTGTGTGTGTGTGTGTGTGTGTGTGTGTGTGTATACACACCACACCTTCTTTATTCCTCTATCATTGAACACTTGGGTTGCTTCCATATCTTGGCTATTATAAAGCTGCAATAAACATAGGGGTGCATATATCTTTTTGAATTGTGTTTCCATTTTCTTTGGGCAAAAACCCAGTAATGGAGTTACTGTTTCATATGGTAGCTCTATTTTTTAATTTTTCGAGGAAATTCCAAATGTTTTTTCACAGTTCCTTCCAATAGTGAAGGAGAGTTCTCCTTTCTGTACATCCTTGCCAACACTTGTTATTTCTTGTCTTTTTGATTCAAGCCATTCTGACAGGTGTGAGGTAATATCTCTTTGTGGTTTTGATGTTGAGCATCTGAGTGATTTGTCTGTTGGCCATCTGTATGTTTTGGAAAATGTATATTCAGGTTCTCTACACATTAAAAAAATGTTTATTTTGAGAGAGAGAGAGAGAGAACAGGGGAAGGGCAGAAAGAGAGGCAGAGAGAGAATCGTAAGTAGGCTCCACCCTGTCAGCACAGAGCCTGATGTGGGGCTCCATACCAGGAACTGTGAGATCATGACCTAGCCGAAATCAAGAGCCAAAACAACAGCAACCCCCTGTTTGTTCTCTATATTTAAGAGTTTCTTATGTTTTGTCCCCCTCCATGTTTTTATATTATTTTTTTGTTCATCTGTTTTGTATCTTAAATTCCTCATATGAGTGAAGTCATGTGATATTTGTCTTTCTCTGACTAATTTCACTTAGCACAATACCCTCCATTTCCATCCACATAGTTGCAAATGGCAAGATTTTATTCTTTTTGATTGACAAATAATACTCCATTGTGTGTGTGTGTGTGTGTGTATGTATGTATATATATATACATATATATGTATGTATATATATGTGTGTGTGTGTGTGTGTGTGTGTGTATATATATATATATATATATATATATATATATATATATATATACCACATCTTTATCCATTCATCCATCGATGGACATTTGGGCTCTTTCCATACTTTGGCTATTGTTGATAGTGCTGCTATAAACATTGGGGTGCATGGTGCATGTGCCCCTTCGAAACAGCATATCTGTATCCCTTGGATAAATACCTAGGAGTGCAATTGCTGGGTCATAGGGTAGATGTATTTTTAATTTTTTGAGGAACCTCCATACTGTTTTTCAGAGTGGCTGCGCCAGTTTGCATTCTCATGAGCAATGCAAAAGAGTTCCTCTTTCTCCTCATCCTTGCCAACATCTGTTGTTACCTGAGTTGTTAATGTTAGCCATTCTGACAGGTGTGCGGTGGTATCTCATTGTGGTTTTGATCTGTATTTCCCTGATTATGAGTGATGTTGAGCATTTTGCATGTGTCAGTTAGCCATCTGGATGTCTTCCTTGGAGAAGGGTCCATTCATGTCTTTTGTCCATTTATTCACTGGATTATTTGTTTTCTGGGTGTTGAGTTTGCTAAGCTCTTTATAGATTTTGTACACTAACCTTTTATCTGATATGTCATTTGCAAATATCTTCTCCCATTCTGTCAGTTGCCTTTTAGTTTTGCTGATTGTTTCCTTCGCTGTGCAGAAGCTTTTTATTTTGATGAGGTCCCAATAGTTCATTTTTGCTTTTGTTTCCCTTGCCTCTGGAGTCGTGTTGAGTAAGAAGTTGCTGCGGCGAAGATCAAAGAGGTTTCTGCCTGCTTTCTCCTCAAGGATTTTGATGGCTTCCTGTCTTACATTGAGGTCTTTCATCCATTTTGAGTTTATTTTTGTGTATGGTGTGAGAAAGTGGTCCAAGTTCATTTTTCTGCATATTGCTGTCCAGTTTTCCCAGCACCACTTGCTGAAGAGACTGTCTTTATTCCATTGGGTATTCTTTCCTGCTTTGTGAAAGATTAGTTGGCCATACGTTTGTGGGTCCATTTCAAGGTACTGTATTCTCTTCCATTGATCTATGTGTCTGTTTTTGTGCCAGTACCATACTGTCTTGATGATTACAGCTTTGTAATACATCTTGAAGTCCGGGATTGTGATGCCTCCATATTTGGTTTTCTTTTTCAAGATTGCTTTGGCTATTTAGGGTCTTTTGTGGTTCCATACAAATTTTAGGATTGTTTGTTCTAGCTCTGTGAAGAATCCTGGTGTTATTTTGATAGGGATTGCATTGAATATGTAGATTGCTTTGGGTAGTATCAGACATTTTAACAATGTTTGTTCTTCCAATCCAGGAGCATGGAATCTTTTTCCATTTTTTTGTGTCTTCTTCAATTTCTTTCATAAGCTTTCTATAGTTTTCAGTGTCCAGATTTTTCACCTCTTTGTTTAGATTTATTCCTAGGTATTTCATGGTTTTTGGTGCAATTGTAAATGGGATCAATTCCTGGATTTCTTTTTCTGTTGCTTCATTATTGGTGTATAGGAATGAAACGGATTTCTGTGCATTGATTTTATATCCTGCAACTTTGCTGAATTCATTGATCAGTTCTAGCAGTTTTTTGGTGGAATCTTTTGGGTTTTCCATGCAGAGTATCATGTCATCTGCAAAGAGTGAAAGTCTGACTTCCTCCTAGATGTTTTTGATGCCTTTATTCTTTTGTGCTTTCCGATTGGTGAGGCTAAGACTTCCAATACTATGTTGAACAACAGTGGTGAGAGTGGACATCCCTGTCGTGTTTCTGACCTTACAGAGAAAGTTCTCAGTTTTTCCCCATTGAGGATATTATTGGTGGGTCTTTCATATATGGATGCTGTATTTTGTCGAATGCTTTCTCTGAATCTATTGAGAGGATCATGTGGTTCTTGTCCTTTCTTTTATACATTGATTGCTTTCTGAATATTGAACCAGCCCTCCATCCCAGGTATAAATCCCAATTGGTTGTGGCGAATAATTCCTTTAATATATTGTTGGATCGAATTGGCTAGTATCTTCCTGAGGATTTTTGCATCCATGTTCATCAGGGAAATTGGTCTGTAGTTCTCCTTTTCAGTGGGGTCTTTGTCTGGTTTTGGAATCAAGGTAATGCTGGCTTCAGAGAATGCATTTGGAAGTTTTCCTTCCATTTCTGTTTTTTTGGAACAGCTTCAAAAGAATACGTGTTAACTTTTCTTTAAATGCTTGGTAGAATTCCCCTGGAAAGCCATCTGGCCCTGGACTCTTGTTTCTGGGAGATTTTTGATTACTAATTTGATTTCTTTGCTGGTTATGGGTCTGTTCAAATTTTCTATTTCTTCCTGTTTCAGTTTTGGTAGTTTATAGGTTTCTAGGAATTTGACCATTTCTTCCAGATTGCCCATTTTATTGGTATATAATTTCTCATAATATTCTCTTATTATTGTTTGTATTTCTGCTATGTTGGTTGTAATCTCTCCTCTTTCCTTCTTGATTTTATTTGTTTGGGTCCTTTCCTTTTTCTTTTTGATCAGACTGGCTAAGAGTTTATCAATTTTGTTAATTCTTTCAAAGAACCAGCTCCTGGTTTCATTGATGTGTTCTACTGTTTTTTGTTTGTTTGTTTTGTTTTGATAGCATTGATTTCTGCTCTAATCTTTATTATTTCCTGTTTTCTGCTGTTTTTCAGTTTTATGTGCTGTTCTTTTTCCAGGTCTGTAAGGTATAAGTTTAGGTTGTATATCTGAGACCTTTCTTCCTTCTTTAGGAAGGTCTGGATTGTTATATACTTCCCTCTTATGACTACCTTTGCTGTGTCCCAGAGGTTGGACTGTGGTGTTATTATTTTCATTGGCTTCCATGTACTTTTTAAATTCCTTTTTAACTTCTGGGTTAGCCCATTCATTCTTTAGTAGGATGTTCTTTAGTCTCCAAGTATTTGTTATCTTCCCCAATTTTTTTTTTTTGGTTGATTTCAGCTTTCATAGTGTTGTGGTCTGAAAATATGCACAGTATGATCTCAATCTTTTTGTACTTGTTGAAGGCTGACTTGTGTCCCAGTATGTGATCTATTCTGGAGAACGTTCCATATGCACTTGAGAAAAATGTGTGTTCTGCTGATTTAGGATGAACCGTTCTGAATATATCTGTTAAGTCCACCTGGTCCAGTGTATCATTCAAAGTCATTGTTTCCTTGTTGATCTTCTGTTTAGATGATCTGTCCATTGTTGTAAGTGGGATGCTGAAGCTCCCTATTATTATGGTATTATTATCAATGAGTTTCTTTATGTGTGTAATTAATTGATTTATATATTTGGGTGCTACCACGTTTGGAGCATAAATGCTTATAATTGTTAGATTTTCTTAAGGGGGTAGATCCCTTAATTATGATATAATGCCCTTTATCATCTCTTGTTACAGTCTTTATTTTAATATCTAGATTGTCTGATATCACTCTGGCTACTCTGGCTTTCTTTTGGTGACCATTAGCATGATAGATGGTTCTCCATCCCCTTACTTTCAATCTGAAGGTGTCTTTAGGTCTAAAATGGATCTCTTGAACAAAACAACATATAGATGGATCTTGTTTTCTTATCCATTCTGTTACTCTATGTATTTTTCTTGGAGCACTTAGTCCATTGATGTTTACAGTGAGTACTGAGAGATTTGAATTTACTGCCTTTATGTTGCTTGTAGAGTGGAGTTTCTGGTGGTGTTCTCTGGTCTTTCTAGTCTTTGTTGCTTTTGGTCTTTTTTTTTTTTTCCCCCTCTTTTCTCCCCTCAGAGAATCTCCCTTAAAATTTCTTGCAGGGCTGGTTTATTAGTCACCAACTCCTTTAATTTTTGTCTCAGAAACTTTTTATCTCTCCTATTTTGAATGACAGCCTTGCTGGCCTGTCAAGTTTCTGTGAATAGGTCTACTGTGAACCTGATCTGTCTTCCCTTGTAGGTTAAGTCCCTTGTAGACTCTTTTTCCCTTGCTGCTTTCATGATTCTTTCCTGGCCCGAGTATTTTGTGAATTTGACTATGATATGCCTTGTTGATGGTCAGTTTTTGTTGAATCTAATGGGAGTTCTCTGTGCTTCCTGGGTTTTGATGTCTGTGTCTTACCCCAGGTTATGGAAGTTTTCTGCCATGATTTGCTCACATAAGCCTTCTACCCCTTTTTCTCTCTTCATCTTCTGGGACTCCTATGATTCTGATGTTATTCCTTTTCAATAAGTCACCGAGTTCTCTAATTCTTATGTCATGCTCTTTTGCCTTAGTCTCCCTCTTTTTTTCTGTTTCATTATTCTCCATAAGTTTGCTCTCTATTTGGCTGATTCGCTGTTCTGCTTCATCCATCCTTACTGCTGTGGCATACATTTGAAATTGCAACTCAGTTATAGCATTTTTTATTTCATCCTGGCTAGCTTTTACTTCCTTTATCTCTGCAGAAAGGGATTCTAATCTATTTTCAACCCCAGCTAGTAGTAGTATTATCGTGATTCTAAATTGTGGGTCAGACATCTGGCTTGTATCTGTGTTAAGTCCCTGGCTGTCGTTTCTTCTTGTTCTTTTTTCTGGGGTGAATTCCTTCATTTAGTCATTTTGAAGGAAGAGAAGGAAGTAATAAAGTAAAAAATAAAAATAAAATTAAAAAGTGAAAAAAACATTAAAAAAATCAAATAAAGGATGCTAGATCCTAGGTGTATTTGGTTCCTTATCTGGCGAAAGATCAAGAAAAAAAAGGGAAAAAAAATCATTTGAAAAAATGAATACAATAAATAGAATAAAATGAAATGATGAAAATAAATTAGAATTTAAAAAATTTACAAAAAAGTAAAAAATATAGTAGAAAAAAATTAAAGAAAAATCTTTTTAATAAAAATGGGAATTAAAAATATTTTTTTCTTTATTCAAGAATAGAAAAAGAAAAAAATTGAATAGATGGATCAGTAAACAGAATGAAATACGATTGAACTTACATCCAGTTTCCCCTAGAAGTCAAAATATGAAGCACTTTATAGTCTGTAAACTAAGCAGAGGGAGAGACTTGTGGGGTTCCTCAAGAGTGAGGTTGGCCTAGCTGGGCACGGCTTAGTGTAACGGCTCTATTCTCCACTAGAGGGTGCTGCTCGGCTTACTGGGTGGATTGTTGTGGTACATGTAGGCATGTATGCACGTGTGCAGGAGGGGTGAAAATGGCACCACCCAGCTACCCAGTCTCTAGTTCAGAACTCTGTTCTCTCCCTAACTGGCAATCGAGCACCCCTCCTTTTTCTCTGGCTTCCGTCCACTCACCACTACTTCTACATTGTCTGTGACCAAGCCATCAGCCCGCCAGGCGGCACCTCCCTCCCTCTGGGGGAGGGTCTTGCTGAGCAATGACCAGGTGCTCGCCTGCCCCCAGCAACATTCCCCAGGCCATGCTGCTGGCAGTCCATGCCCAGAGACTGCAGCTGGATGCCAGCCACTCCAGAAAAAGTTTGCATGATCATGTAGCAGCAGCACTTCAGGGATTATGGTAAATCTCAACACACATCTGGCACCAGCCTTCCCCCTTAACATCCTTGTTCCAATACCAGCAAATGTGGTTGTCTCTGGGGTCCACTGGGACCTTTGTTTGAGGGGAGGCCACACATAGCCTCTACCAAATGTCTTCCCAGAAGGGGAACTGCCACTCTCATTGTGGTCCTAGGACTCCTTGGACCTCCCTCTCCATACCTGGAGTTTTGCCCTTCCCACCAGGGCACTGCCAGGTGTCCAGCTGTGGAGTTTCAGACTCTGCACTTCCCTGGTTTATAGAATCTTAATGGAATTTAAACCCTCTCCTTTCTCCTTTCTCCCATTTTAGTTCAATCCCTGTAACTGTTGCCACTCTTCCACTTTTCTCCAGCTGCTTTCGGGGTGGAGGGTGCTTTTCCCATACTCTCCTCCAGTGTCTGTCCTCTCTCCACAAGCAAAAACAGCTCCCTGTCCTCCATGGTTTCTCTCTCCCCCATTCATCTCTCTGCACCACATACCTGATGAGTTCTGTGGTTCAGGTTGTACAGATTGTTGTGTTAATCCTCAAATCAGTTTTCTCAGTGTGCAAGATGGTTTAGTGTTGATATGGCTGCATTTCAGGGACTAGAGATGCAAAAAAAACCTTCCATGCTGTTCTACCATCTTGGCCCCTCCTCTCATTCTTTATGTATTTTAGATGTTAACCCTTTTTTGGATATGTCATTTGGAAATATCTTCTCCCATTCAGCAGGTTGCCTTTTTGTTTTGTTGATGGTTTCCTTTGCTATGCAAAGTCTTTTTAGTTTGGTGGAGTCCAATAGTTTATTTTTAATTTTGTTTTCCCTTGCCTAAGGAGACATATCTAGAAAAATGTTGCTAAAGCTGATGTCAAAGAGATTACCACCTATGTTTTTTTCTAGTTTTATAGTTTCAGATTTTACATTTAGGACTTTATCCATTTTGAGTTTATTTTTGTGTATGATGCAAAAAATCAGTCCAGTTTGAATTTATTTCATATAGCTGTCCAGTTTTCCCATCACCATTTATTGAAGAGACTATCTTTTTCCCATTGTATATTCTTGCCTCTTTTGCCGTAGACTAATTGATCATAAAATGGTGGGTTTATTTCTGGGCTTGCTATTCTGTTCTGTAGATATATGTGTCTGTATATTTGTGCCAGTACCATACTATCTTGATTACTACAGCTTTGTTATATATCTCAGAATCTGGAATTATGATATCTCTAGTTTTGTTCTTCTTTCTCAAGATTGCTTTGGCTATTTAGGTGTTTCGTGCTTCCATATAACTTTGAAGATTATTTTAGTTCTGTGAAAAATACTGTTGGTATTTTGATAGGGATTGCATTGAATCTGTAGATTGCTTGGGTAATATAGACATTGTAATGATATTATTTTTCTAATCCATTGTAACAGTATTCTTCCAATCCATTATCACAGAATATCTTCCCATTTGTGTCATTCTCAATTTCTCTCATCAGTGTTCTACAGTTTTCAGAATATAGGTCTTTCTCCTCCATAGTTGAATCTATTCCTGTGTGTTTCATTCTTCTTGATGCAACTGTAAATGGGATTGTTTTCTTAATTTCTCTTTCTGTTACATCAGTATTACTGTATAGAAATGCAACAGATTTCTCTATATTAATTGTTTCCTGCAGCTTTACTGAAGTCATTTGTCCATCCTAATAATTTCTGGTGGATACTGTGGGATTTAGTAAGTCCTATCTCCAAAATAGATCAAGAACATTATGCCCTGAGTGTGTACTTAAGGGTGTGGTAAAGCAAAAGAGAAGAATCAGGGTGGGAGGAGCTGTACTTGAGAATATTTTTGGTCACAGAAAGGTCCTCATGTTAGATTTGTCCAACATGGCATTAGTCTGGATCACATATAAATTTGTTGAGACTTGTTTTGTGGCTTAACATGATCTATCCAGGAGAATGTTCCATATGCAACGGAAAAAATTGTATATTCTGTTTTGGGATGGAATATTCTATATATATGTTAGGTCCGTCTGGTCTAATGTGTCACTCAAAGACAGTTTCCTTATTTTCTGACTGAAAAATCTGTCCATGGACATGTGGAGTATCAAAGTCCCCTACTCGTGTTGTTACTGGTAATTTCTCTGTATGTCTGTTAATATTTGCTTTATGTATTTAGGTGTTCCAATGTTGGATGGATATTTTTTGTTATATCCTCTTATTGGATTGGCTCCTTTATCATTATGTAATGGCTTTAGTCTCTTGTTACAATCTTTGTCTTAACGTGTATTTTCCCTGATATAAGTATTGCTGACCTGCTACCCTGGCTTTTTTTTTTTTTTTTTTTTGCTTTCACCTGTATGAAATATCTTTTCATACCTTCACATTCAGTCTGTATGTCTTTGGGTCCGAAGTGGGTCTTTCTGTAGGTAGCACATAGGTGGGTCCTGTGTTTTTAAGACATTCCACTCTGTGTCTTTAGAATGGAGCACTTAGACCACTTACATTTAAAGTAATCATTATTAGGTATGTACTTATTGGCATTTTGTTAATTGTTTTCAGGTTGTTTTTGTAGTTGTCTCTTCTCTTGCCTTTTTTTAAAAATGACTTTCTGTAGCGTTATGTTTGGCTTTATTTTTTTGTGCATCTGTTATTGGTTTTGGGTTTGTGGTTACCAAGAGTTTCATAAATAACATCTTAAGTACATAGCAATCTCTATTAAGTTATTGTCATTTTGCTTCAAACATACTCTAAAATAATTTTTTACTCACTTCTCCACATTTTTATGTGTATGTCATGTTTTTATATCTTTTTTATTCATATTTTTATTATGTCTAATTATGGACTTTTCCTCTTAGAGAAGTCCCTTTAACATTTGTTATAAGGCCAATTTAGTGGTGATGTGCTTTTAACTTTTATTTACCTGGGAAAGTCTTTGTCTTTCAATTCTGAATCTTGCTAGGTCAAATATTCTTGGTTGTAGGTTTTTTCCTCCCAGCACTTTGAATATATCATTCCACTCTCTTTCGGCATGAAAATTTTCTGCTGAAAATTTAGCTGTTTTATGGGGTTTCTCTTGCATACAATCTTTTGCTTCTCTCTTACTGTTTAAAGAATTCTCTTTATCTTTAACCATTAACATTTTAATTATTACATGTTGTGGTGTGGATCTCCTTGGGTTCATCTTGTTTGGAACTCTCTGCTTCCTGAACTAGATATCTGTTTCCTAGGTTAGTGAAATTTTCAGCTGTATATTTAAGTTAGTTTTCCTCCTTTTTCTCGCTCTTCTCCTTCTGGGATTTCTATAATGTGAATGTTCTGTTGATGTCCAAGAAATCACTTAACATATCTTTATTTTTAAAAACTCTTTATGCTGTTCAGCTTGGGTGCTGACTTCCTTTACCCCATTTTCTAGATTGCTAATTTGTTCTGCATCTGCTGATCTGTTGATTCCCTCTAGTGTACTTTTCACTGTTATTGTATTCAAATCTAGTTGGCTTTTTCATATTATCTACCTCTTTGTTGCAACTCTTGAGTTCTTCCACTCTTTTCTCCAGTCCAGAAAGCATTTTTATGATCACTTAACTCTTTATCAGGCATATTGCTTATGTTTCATTTAGTTCTTGGGACTACTCTAGGTTAAGGGCCTGGGGCTCATCGAAGTGGTAAGCTGTCTAGGGCACCCAGGCCTTCCCTTCTGACCAAAGTGTAGGGGGGAACGTAAACCATGGTGCTTTGACAACCTTTCTGACTTGGGAGAGTTCCAGCAGCTTCCTTGCTGTTCAGTGGAGTTGTGGGGCTGCCTCTTTTATTTTCTGGTCTTTCAAACTTTATTTTTTCTGTGCCCCAGGATATCCAGGAGAGGTGTGCGGACATTTCCTTATAAGAAATTTGGCAGGGTTCTAGGGCTGGATCTTTTATATACTCGTTGCTCTTTTACACAACGGCTCCTTTTCTGTGCCCCAGGGCAGATGAATCTGCAGTCAGTCCCTCAGTACTATCCCTCCCATCACCATTCATAGCATCTGATTCCCTTGTTGTCCTGTCTGCCTCTTGCTTCTGTATGTGGTCTCTCTTGTGAAGGTGTCGTCCAGCCCTCTTCTTAAGGAACAACGGTCCTATAAATAGGCATAGATTTGGTGTGTTCCTGGAGGAGGTGAGTTGATCTTTCTACGTTGCCATCTTGGACCCTAAATCTAAGTTATTTTCCATCTTTTAAATGTTGGCCAAAAGATTTTTATTTTCTGGGACGTTTTCTGGACCATTCCCAGATATTTTGGCATGCTGTATTCTAGACTCCATCACTTTCACATTAGGTTATAATTTTCCCCTAGTCTGTTTTACCATAGGTGGTGAGCCTCAAATTGAAGAATGTTTGGGTTTGAGTACAATAGGTGCTTAGTAAACACTGGTTTTCCTATTACAAACAGCAGTAAACTAATGCTTAAGATTTAGCAAGGCTTAAACCATCTTAGTTTCTTAAAGCTCACAGTTGGGAACAGGGTAAGGCTGAATGTGCACAGGTAGGGACATGTCAAATTACTGAATGCCCTGGCTTTCAGTAGCTTTCTCAGATGGGCTCAGGAAGCCTCCAGTTCATCGGCTTTGTTTAGGGCTGCAAGGGCATATACCAATAGGCACGTCATAATTTGCAGGTACTTAGCAGTTACAGGGATATATCTGTGCCCCAAAGATTCCTCAGCACTAGCCATTGGTTACTTTCATTTTAATTACATGCTAATATATATCATTACTGTATATCTACCCAAGTTTCAGATCATATGGCCCTTCTGTTGACAAGGACACTGATCTTTCATTTTTTTAACCCAAGACTTGAAAAATTCACTATCTGTATGAACAATTATTCTAGAGAAGGCAAACAAAAGATGAGGCATAATTAACATTTTCCTGGGGAACACGATCAACAAAACAATACTCCAAAATTTACAGCTTATAACACAACTTTTATTAGAAAAGTTATACATAACATAGCATCAACTATTTTCAAGAACAATATTAAACCCGATAAGCAACAAAACCAGACTAACAAAATGTGTTAACAAGAAACTAATGACCTTTCTATAATCAAACATTCAATTATCTACAATGACTTTTTACAAAGGGAGAAAAATCCATGGTTTACAGGCACATATTGAAAATAAAGCTGCAATAGCAATTTTATACAATTACCATTCTCAAGAAACTGAATCATCAAAACAGTAATTACGAGTTCACTAATTTAAAACATTTCACATAATTTAAAATTATTGGGTATACACTGAAGTCTGAGTTTGAAAAGTGATTTTTTTCCACAAAAGTGCCAACATTTAAGCTAGAACTTTCAGTGTAATTTTGCCCTAAAAAGTTAAGACATATTTTGAGAATCATAATAGTCACATAATTTCTGGTGCTATCTGGTCTGTTAATAATAAAGCCTTTATTTGGATGTTTTTCTTAAATTACAGGAAACCGGATATAGGATTTCTGTTGCAAAGCCATTAAAAATAAAGTTCCAAACATAGGAGTGTGCAGCATTGGGAAAAGATCAGTACTAAAACTTGTAATAAATATCAGAGAAGCCATTAGTTATTAACAGCATTGTCTGCTTAAGGGCTAAGTCAACCAGGTGTATAATTTCCCATCAGTCTGTCCTTTTAGTTGGCATAGCAATTTCTATTTTCATGATCTGAATACTCAAATATATCCAAACATCTTTTTAAAACTTTGATTTATAGCTTCTGGAAAGTTATAAAATGTTTTTATATTTATTCTACTCTAAAAAGTCTACTTTGGCTCATTTGAGAGCCTCACTAAAACAACAGATTTCAGGATAGTCAGGTTCATTAAAAAGTTTCAAATGGAATGACTTACAAAATAGAACACTTTAAACCAAGTTCTATCATTTTGTAGCTGAAGGGTTTTACTTATATATAGCACAATTTCACGTGCCCTCTTGGTCATTACGGAATTACACTTTAAAATGTATCTCAAGAGGACAATTTGTTTTGGGCACCATCTCTAAAAATAGGTGTTAAGATTGCCAGTGTTACTAGTGGGAAAAGACGACTTCTTTCTGTCAAAGACTCACACCATAGTTCTTAAACTGTCCAGCGTTTTTTTCCTGACATGTTTTCCTTTCCACTGCAATAATGGAGAACTAAGATAAAAATCCCGACTTTCAACTGCTACTCATCATCACATGCGCCAATATTGCACACAACTGTTCTGAACTGTTAAAATGATCTTCTGGGTCCTCGGGTGTGCTTGTTTCTCCATCAGAACACAAACACATCCATATAAGCAGTTTCCCTTAAAGATGAAACTGATAGATTTAAAATACTGGAAAATGAAGAAAAAGGCAGAGACTTTGTACAGACAAAAATCTAAATTTTCTCAAAGGGTTTTGTGTGCCCTACACATGGGGGCAATTTGTATACACTAGTGAAATGAACACTAGCTATAATGCTTCTAGCTGCTCAAATAATGTGGAACCTTGGTCCAGGTGTTGCAATGATGTCACTGTATGGTTCTTCCTGTGTCAGCTCGATAGCTTGTTGCTTTTTAAGAACCAAAAAACTGTAGAATTTTGCTGCAGCTTGCTTTCTGTTTGTGTTTCGACATAACTCAAGCAAACTGATAGATTCAGCTCCAGTTTTAGCAAGAGCTCGCTGAAATAAAACAAAGGAAGAATTAAAGTAATCTCACAGGAAAGTGCTATTTTTTTTTTTTAATGTTTGAGAGCCAGAGCAGGGGAGGGGCAGAGAGAGACAGGGAGACACAGAATTGGAAGCAGGCTCCAGGCCCTGAGCTGTCAGCACAGCCTGATGTGGGGCTCGGAACTTATGAGCTGTGAGATTATGACTTGAGCTGAAGTTGGACACTGAACCGACAGCCCCAGTAAAGTGCTAATTTTAAAAAGATGCTAATTTTGGATACTAGGAAGAGTATACTATGTATTCTGGTGGGAGTGGACTTTTTTCAATAGTGAAGGTAAAGGGGAAAAGCAAATGTGATACGATAGTAAAACTGAGCACTAACTCTAAGATTTCAACTTATTTTTTTTAATGTCTTTGAGAGAGACAGAATGAGTGGGGGAGGGGCAGAGGGAGACACAGAATCCGAAGCAGGCTGAGCCAAAGTCAGGTGTTTAACTGACTGAGCCACCCAGGCGCCCCTCAGCTTATTTTTAAAATCTCTCGATCCTTTGACTCTATTTTGGGAAACCTTAAGCAACATGCCTGGTATTTCACAGATGCTCAAATAATGATCCAACAAATACATTCAATGATCACTAAAAAGTAGCAGACACAGAGGAATTCTATAAGCCACCACCACAGTTTACCTTCGCAGCATAACCACTGCAAAGTGTTCACCTAGATGCTTTCCAGGCTTACTCTTTCTTTTTTAAGGCCTTATTTGTTTGGAGGGGGAGAGGCAGCGTGGAGCCTGACACAGGGCTCAATCCCACAAACTGTGTGATTATGACCTGAGCAGATATCAAGAGCTGGACACTTAATGGACTGAGGCAGCCCAGGCTTACTCTTGGCATATGTATTGGAATACGTTGTGCTGGAAAAAGTGTCACAAACGTAGACTTTCTGGTTATACCATGGTGCTTTTTGAGGGAGCAATGTCAAGTTTTCACTCAAGTCTTTCTAAGTCTGGACTGGCACACGTACCTGAAGACCATGAAGCATCTGCTGAGTCCTTTTATTCCATCTTCTTTCTTCTTGATCCTGATCACCTCCAGAAGCATCTTCATCCTGAATGAAAATGACCCCACCCGACACACAAAAAAGCTGACAAAAGTGTTCTGCAAAATGAATTATTTCCTTTATCCTGAAAGGTCTAATTTAAATTGTGTATTGAGTAACAGAAAATATCTGTGTCTAGTATGAACTTGCCTAACTTACAGAAGAAAGTCTTCTGTACCTGTAAGCAAACACTTAACTGAATATATAGCTCATCTCCTTGCGGACTAGTACCAAAGAGCATACAGATTAGCAGATGAGGAAGTACTACTGGTCTGGATAGTGTTTTAAAAGAAATGGGCTAATACTTGATTTTGCTTGAGCTGCCTGGCTCCCAGTCACCTGCAGACCTGTCTTCTGTGAAGCTGGCATGGGGCGACTGCTGAGACCTGCTCTGCCGGAACTACATACCCCATTTCCAAGAACCGGGAGTTTACAGCTTCATACATAATAAAATGCACAAGAATTTTAAATACTGACTCAACACAGTCTGAGATAATGTGGCATACATTAGTGCATAAAAAGAGTAGCAGCTCTGGGGCTAAATCCTGACTGTAAAAAAAGGTGGTACTCAAGCACTAAATGGTTATAAAATCTATGGTTGGCATAATGATGATAAATTATAAATACAGATACTCATGAAAATATATACCCAATCCATAACCTTTAGTCTTAGAAGAAATTTAAACTTCCTGGAAGATATTTTATTAACATTTTCATTGTAAATTTAAAATCTCTGACAGCATCAAAATAATAAATCCTAAGTTACCTAGAACAGCTTCAAAGGTCCAGAAAGACCCCAAACAGCCAAGAAAAGCCATTCTCAAAGCACCTCTTCTTTTAAAAAAATAAAGCCATTCAAACCTTTCTTTTAGCCAAGTCACATCTCACCCCAATCTAATGAAAACAAAACTCATGGAAAATGGTTATGTGATTTCCAGGCCACAGAGAGCAAGGTCATACCAGAGGCAGACACTAATAGTAAGAATTGGCCACAAGATAATAAAAGCAGGTACAAACCACCTAGACTTTAAGAAATCAGTGAGAGGGCAGTCGTGTGTCCTTCAAAAGCCCACAAGGGAAACAATGAGGTATAGCAGAGCATAAAACTTGATGTTCTTAATGATGATCCAGATCATTAAGAATTTGGTTAAATTTTGTTTATGTGTGAACATTTTTCATCACTGTGATGCTCAACATCAATTACCTTAGCTCTAATATGAGAAGTAAAAGAGAGCTGTTTTAAGATTTTTGCTAAATCTGGGATGGGAATTTATTCATCAGATCTTTTCCAATATTTCCTTACCTCCTCCTCCTCATCATCTTCCTTCTCCTTCTCTTTCTCCTTCTCTTTCTCTGGTAGAAGTTCTAACTCTGGAATTAACTGACAGATATTTGGAGGCTCTTCTGGGGGCAGCTCTACAGGGGGGATTTCCACCTGCTCTACCTGCTGGGGCTGAAACAGTAGAAAGAAATACTGGGTCATATTGCCATACTTCCTTAAAACCAAAACTTGATGATCTGTTCTTCTTAAAGAGCTTTAACATTAGGGTACAGAAGAAATTAATCATAGAAGTGTTGTGTTCTTATACTTACTTTTTAGGCATCAAATACCTATAAAGTCCATGTGAGCAAGTTGTAAATCACAAGAAAAACCAGGAACAGAAAACCCCCAGAGCTTTGTCTAGTAGCATTTTAGGAAAAACCATACAAAACAGACCCACCCACTAACTCTAAGGCAACGCAAAAAGGCTTTAACGTTAAATAGCCTGTACTATCAACCATTACTACACACAACTGTCTTAAGATTATTACAACTAAGCGTGGGCTTGCCTTGGAGCTCTTACTGGCAGCAAATTATAGGAATGAGAAGACTATCTTTCTGAGTCCATCTCTTGAATATCCTTCCTCTCACAGGCTTAATGTAAACAGTGAAGAACATTACAAAACAAGTTCCTCCAGGACAGTAGTACTAGAGTAACTCTCTTGATACCTGTTTCCACCCTCATTCCTGAGCTCATACAGGAAGATGCTCTCCTTGACAACTCTACCATCAGAGGGCACAGGAAACTAGTTCTTAAAATTGGCATTAAAATTGGCAGAGGAATCTTCTGCCAAAAACCTCCTGATGGAGGCTGAACCAAGAGCCTAAGGTTATAAAAAATCATCCTTTTGCCCAGATTCATTTATTCTATAAACTTAGGATTAGGGAGCCTCACACTACACCTTACTCCCTTTATACTTATTTTAGTTTTCCTATCCTACATGAACTTAAGGGTAGCCAGATGTTACTTCATGACAAGTATATTCTGATTATTTAATAAGACAGCCTAAAACGGTCTCATACTACAGGAACCTGGAACAGAATAGAGAGCCCAAGAATCAACCCATGTATATAGCCTACAACGTGGAAATCTTATTTCAATAATGGTTCTGGAAAAATTGGACCCCTATCTTACAGCACACACACAAATCAACTCAAAATGTATTAAAGACTTGAATGTAAGATCTGAAACCACAAAACTACTAGGAGAAAACAGGATGGGTAAGCTCCTCAAAATAGGTCTTGGCAATAAAAGCACAAATAGACCTACATCAAACTAAAAAGCTCTGCAAAGGATGCTACGGATAAAAGGAAAAGGCAGTCTATAGAATGGAAAAAAATCTTTGCAGATCATTTATCTGATAAGCGTTAATATCCCTAATAAAGAATTCACACAATTCAAGAGCAAAAATAAAACCAGTTTGATTCAAAAATGGACACAGGAGGGGCGCCTGGGTGGCGCAGTCGGTTAAGCGTCCGACTTCAGCCATGTCACGATCTCGCAGTCCGTGAGTTCAAGCCCCGCATCGGGCTCTGGGCTGATGGCTCAGAGCCTGGACCCTGTTTCTGATTCTGTGTCTCCCTCTCTCTCTGCCCCTCCCCCGTTCATGCTCTGTCTCCCTCTGTCCCAAAAAAATAAATAAACGTTAAAAAAAAAAAAAAAAATGGACACAGGAGGTGAATAAACATTTTCCAAAGACCCTAGAGATGGTCAAAAGGTCCATGAAATGGTGCTCAACATCTTTGAAGCAAGGAAATGCAAATCAAAACCACAATGAAGGATCCCCTCACACTGTTAGAATGACTAGCATCAAAAGAGAAACCCTTGTGCACTGTTGGTGCAGCCACTATGGAAAACTGTATGAAGGTTCCTTAAAAGATTAGAACAGCACTTCCACTTCTGGGTATTTATCCAACAGAAATGAAATCACCACCTTCAACAGTTATCTGCACCCTCATGTTCACTGCAGCATTATTTATAACAGCCAAGACATGAAAACAATGTGTCCATTAATGGATAAAGAAGATATAATACATATACTATGGAATATTTACCACGAGAAAGAAAATCCTGCCTTTTGTAACAACATGGATGGACTATAAAGGCATTATGCTACTTGAAGTAAGTCAGAGAAAGACAGATACTGTATGCTCTCACAGGTAGAATAAAAAAAGGTTAATTCATAAAAGAGTACAACAGTAGTTACTAGAGGTTAAGAAGATGGTCCAACAGTATAAACTTACAGTTGTAAGTTCTGGAGATCTAACACAGTATGGTGATCTTACAAGTTCTCAGGACAAGAAAAAAAGAATCATGTAAGACAATATATATATGTATGTGTGTTGGGAAATGATTTCATAATATCAAATCATTATGTTGTATACTGTAAAGTAATAAGTATGTCATTTGTATCCGTCAAACTGGAAAAAACTGTTCAATCTTGCTGACAAGAAGAAGAAAACCTATTAAAAAACTGGTCAGACACCTGGAACTAGGTGTTAATTACAAAAGTGACAAACCACTTTACTCATGACATATTTGATACTTAAAGAATTTAACAGGTTCTATATAATGATTTTCATCTTTAATCTAGAATTGTCAGATTCACCTGGACTATTGCCTGAGAAAGAAAAATAAATAAATAATAAACTGGACCCAAGTTCAGAATCAAGGATTTCACATTAACCAAGGATGGTCATGTTAGGCCCCTCTGAAACAAAACTATCTAAGAAGAGTCAGAAAGGCTCAAACTCCCAGATATCTTCTCCCACTGAGGGCACACTGTGTTCACATCTTCGGTTGCCATTCTTTCTCTCTAGACCCATTCCCTGCCATTAATACTTCATAAGAGCTCCTTAGATAACCTTATTACTAGGGATCTAAAATTCTTAATGACTGATATGCTTACTTACAGGGATCACAGGCTCTGGGTCAATTTGTCCTGCTTTTCGCTTCACTCCCTGGGGAGGCGGTGGGGGCATGGCTGAGTCATCCAAGTTTGTCCTGCTGGTCTCCATCACGGACTCCTGGAGGCGGCTTGGTTCTTCCAAAATGGGCTCATCTGCAATTGGTCATATGAAGAGGACATGTGGATCATACAGTCTTTAATAATATTTTAGAGAATTTACTTTTAATATTAATATATTAAGAGTACTTTTTCTCTAATGAAGAAGGCCAAATAAATTTTTACCACCTCTCCCCCCAACAAATATTACTCAAGTTGTCAATACATTTAAAGGTGGAAAAGGGCCTTAAAAGGACAAGTTTCACCACCTCCAACCCAATGCAGGATAATCCTTTTAGCAGAAGATTACTCAGCCAGTCCTACTTTAAACCTTTCCAAAAACAGAAAGCTTATATTTCACAAAGAAATCGAACGCTATAGTAAGGAATGTATTTCCAGGTCCAAAAATTTGAGTATACCCCTTTGTTCCCGATTTCTTCTACTCTGCCAATATACAGGTAAGTCATCAAGGAACTATTCTAACAGAACATACCGATAACATCACGCTGCTGGTGCTGCTGCTGCTGGTCCTCTCTGGGAACCTCTGGATTTTCAAATTCTTTGAGGAATTCATCCAAATTATCAGCCTCTCCTCCTTTCCTCCTTTTTCTAAGATCTTCTGGTACTAGTGGTGTAAGACAGCGTGTAAAGAGCTAGGGAAAAAAAAAATCTCAATTATAAAATAAAAATCATATTAAAATCCACCACTGACATTTCTATTTTCCATTAAGTACATTTTAATATAGTTGTATGATTTCTACTTCATGTTAAATCCACACTTCATTCCGTCTTAATTTTTAAATACAGGTTAACAAATTATTAAGTACAGCAATTTCAGAAAAATCAATAAAGAAAAACTATCCACTATCCTGTAACCTGCAGAGAACACTAAAATTTTAAATTTGTTTGCCTGCAGTTTATTTTCATATTCATACGCTTACTCTAACTGGAAACATACCAAGTGGTTTTACATATTGTTTTTTTTTCACTTAGTTAATAAGATTTCCATATAATACTATCACTTTTAATTTTAATAACTACTTAATTTTCCACAGAGTGGAGATATATATGTACACGTGTACATACCACATTTGAACCATTTTTTTGCTATTTTGTTGTTGCTCTATTGCAAACACTGTAATGGACCATACTCACAGAAACGGTTTTCCATATTTTGAATTACTTCCTTAGGAATTTTCCTAATAATGAGATCACTAAGTCAAAGAGTAGAAATACCTTAAAGACTTTCTTCCAAATAATTCCATCACTCAGATTCCAATAAATAAATTTTACAATAGCACTGCTGCTCTGAAATACTTTCTAGTAATATCTATCGTAAAATCAATTCTATGCATATTTCAACTTTAGAATAACAGTCTGATTCACTCAGCATTCTCCACTTTTGGACCTTGTTTTGGAATAGTATGGAACCTAAAATGAGTAGAAAAGAGCCTAGAGATGAAAGTAATTCTTATTAAATAAATTTAAAGCCAGATAGTTTTGTTTTGTTTTGTTTTGAGAGTGAGCAAGTGCACAAGCAGGGGAAGGGCAAAGACAGAGAATCCCAAGCAGGCCTCAAACCCACAAACCATGAAATTGTGACCAGAGTGGAAAACAAGTGTTGGACGCTCAGTGGACTGAGCCACCCAGGCGCCCCATCAGAGAATTCTTTATTCCAGGAAAAGGAGAACCACGCCATGGTTTGGCTTGAAAGCGGTATCTAAGGATTGTAGACTTGAAGCACAGTGTATGCTAAGGTAATAGAATTAGTAATTTATCAGAGAGAGGTTGAGGAGAGAGAATTAAAAACCACAGCAGCTTTTTCATACAGAAAAAATTCCTTCTGCATCTTTTAGAAATGCAGGTGTCAACACAATCTTTCCGATAGGTTATGTTCAGTATATTGTGATTTAAGTAAAAAAAAGTGCCATATAGTTGAAAATACTTGATCAAAAATGATTCAAAAGTTTTAAAAATTAACTTAAAAAAATTCTGCAAACTCTATTACCTTCAGTAGTCTGTTATTCCATAAAGGCTGAGCAGGTAAGGAGAAGAGTTTTTCCACTCCCCCTGTTTCTTTCCACATCATCAATTTCTTGGTGGGTGGTGCCAGATCCAAAGTAGTAACAATATCAGAATAATCACTGAGCTGGGCTCTAATGGTCTTACTATCCAACTCTTTGACACTATCAACAATCAGCTTCCTCTTCCTCTTGGCTTTTGTTTCTTTGACTGGAATGATAGAACAAAATAAGGTCATTTTCCTGTGAGGCCATCATGAAATAAAGAGCCACCAGAGTTGGTCTCATTGTATCCCTGCTTTTCTATACACCTGGTAGAAAAACATCAAGAGGGCAGAATCCGTTTTAACTGATGTTTCTGCAGTACCATGTAGAATAGAGACTGGCATACACAATAGGTGCTTGATAAAAATTTGCTGAATGAATATTTATAGACTTTAGGCACAAAATGAGTAAAATAATTCAAGTGCCAATATATTTTTCCCATGTAGGTTTATAGTGTAAAAAGGAACCTATCATACTTGGTTCAGATCTGGGCTCAAGAACTGGGTTTTGTAATTTATTATTACCCAAGTGACCACTTAGAAAAGTTAACTTCATCTTGCTTATCCCTTTATTTTCTCACTTGAAATAATGCCAACCACTTATAGGAGTTGTAAAATACTTAGTCTTCTGTAAATGGTTGCAATTATTATGATTTTTAGTGGAGAAGTTACAATTCACACATGGCACTTGTACAAGCAGACTGATGAAGTAAAACAAAAGCCCACACCCAGATGGACCTGGAGCTCTACTCTCAATCCTGCCTGTACACTCACTCGTAATCCTTACCAAAAACTCAGCAAAGTAGGCAGCATTCTCTCAATTTCTTAGGCTACAAATTCCTCAACATCACATCCTGTCAGAAATGTTATACCTCCACGATTTTTATGCATAAAACATTCAGGGAGTTCAGAATTCAAGATTCAAAAAGATGTTATACAGTGACAGCCCCTGTACAACACTTATTCTCCAGCTACTGAGTTCCCGTCTCTGAAAGTTGAAGTTCTTAAAACAGACTGCAAATCCTGATTATTATTTTTTTTTTTACTATTTTTTTAGAGAGTGCAAGTCAGGGGGGAGGGGCAGAGTGAGGGGGACAGAGGATCCCAAGTGGGTTCTGTGCTGACAGGCTGACGGTAACGAGCCTGATGTGGGGCTCAAACTCACAAACTGCAAGATTACAACCTGAGCCGAAGTTGGACGCTCAACTGAACCACTCAGGCGCCCTCTGATTATCCTATTTTAACCAGTGCGGTGTACCTATTTTGCCTTATTTATAGCTCTCTACAAAATCGGTCACTAATACAGTACATATTGTACTTACTCATGCTCCCCTAATTAGTACTTAAGTTCCATGGGATAAAGACTTGTTCTTTGTTCTATTTTCAGTTTCTAAATAGATGTCTACCAAGCACTCTTTATATACCAGAAGCCCAAGGCAATTTTTGGTGATCAAATTCTAGTTTTAGGTAGAAAAAAAGTTTATCTTGTTCTATTTAAAAGTGATAGCTGTATCCTGAATTATAGTGTAACTAATTTCAAGTATTCACCCCAAAGTACCCATAAACCATCTAGAAATTTTAGTTTCACATCTAATTTACCAATCTTAAATTGCCCCTTTTATTGAGAAACAGCACCCCAGTATGTTTGGCTTTGTTTCTTAATAAGCACTAAAAGTGCTTATTTTAGAAATCACATTTCCAGTTAAAAAAATAAAAATAAAAAAAGAATATGCTTAGCTTTTCCCAGATTGTAGCCCAACTCTACAGAACCTAGAACTTTGGAAGGTAATCAATCTTGTAAAATGCCTTGTAATGTTTTCTAATTGTTACCTGTGATCTTTTTTGGGAACCCCCAAAGACTAAGATACACGTTAGCAAAAAACGTGTTCTCTATATTTCAGAGCGACCTGTACAGATATTCTGTAAGATATCTGGATTATAACTGAAGATTCTATAATAGATACCTGACAAAAAGAAAGAAGCTTAGTTATCTAAAACAAGAGTAGCAGATTAGCGAAGAGCAGCCAGAACTAGGACCTTATATTCTAAATTTTATATGTTGAAAAAGTCTGTTTGCTCACCAGTGATATCAATAGGTTCCAAAGCAAAGGCTTCTTCCTCATTTGGAACAAGTGTTGTCTGATCAGTCATAGTTGGCATTGGTTCAACAGGATCCACCGAATCAGGACTATCAGGCCCACCCACTATAAAAACAGAAATTTGGTCACAAAAGCCTTGCGTATGTAATACATCTCCTACAAATGGCAGGACAAAATCCCCTTGAGAAATTGAAAGAAACCCACTGGTACCAATAACCAACACTTTTCTAGTTATGAAGGAGTTGCTCCAGACGTGAACCCTACTGGCCACAAAAGTGGAGGGACAGAGTTAAACATGAAAGAGAATAAGAACCAAACACTGTTTTTAAGAAGATTTACAATTCATTAAAAGCTGGAACTTTTAGTTTACGGTCGTCTACATTAAATACCTTTCTAGCTACCATATAATCATGTCCAGGTCACTGAACAGGAAATGCTTACTTGATACGTTATCATCCTCATCCATATCATCATGTGCAGGCTGTTCTGGCAACATCACACCTGCCTCAGACAGGGCAGGGGGATCGTCAAAGATACCACCGTCATTATTACTTATAAGTTTGTCATCTGAAATAGGGAATGTAATTTAGTTATAACTTGAAAAAGAAATGCTAAAAGAATAGCTAATCACTAGGAAATACAATTATATGAAAATCAACCAAATTAAAAAACTTCAACTTCCATCTGTTTCTCTTCAAGGTAGCATACGAAAGTATAAAACCATATACAAAAAAATTTCTCATTCTTAATTTAGATTTTCTGGTTCATATCTCTATTTAAAACATATTTACTTAATATAGATATCAAACACAAATAGAGAAGTTTTAAGAACTAGTAAACCTTAACACTCTGAGACAAGCACCTTTAAGAAAATCAGGTACATCATATTTTTAGGCTAGTTTCAGAGAATTTCAATGAAATCAAATGGTCACAATTCACACATCTGTACCCAAAGAGCTGCTTAAGGCATAAAATTAGTGACTGCTCTAAAACACCACAACTGAACAAGGAAATGTTAAAATAACCACCTTGTTGTGACCTACCTAATATACCACCATCATTTCCTTCTCCAAAATTGTCATCCTTATATTGGTCTTCATATTCTAAATGGTTAATTTTCTCATTCAGATTGCTGGTGCTCTGTTCAGGCTCTAACAGGAGGTTAGAAGCGCTAGTGCTCACTAACATGTCGTCATCCTCAAAAGCGCTGCCTTCTCTCATTATCTCACGATCATCCATTCCAAAGTCGCCTGAACAAATTTTAGTGATAAGGTAAACAAAGTTACAAACATCACTGTTATAAAAGAAAGCACCTAACGATTTATGATAATTGTGATGCCACATCTACTTATGGAAGTCTTACTTGAGTATTAAAACATCTAGTTTAAACTTTAAACCTTTAGCATTTATATTTCATAAACTGATTCTGGGGCATGACTAGCAAATTCAAAAGTAGGATCCATATTTACATCATCTTAAATATATCAGGTAAATTTAACTATGTATGTAGGTTAGGTCGCATAAATACTCAGATTTTGTTACAATGTGTTTTCATCAAGAAAATACTTCTGCTAACTTGTTTTAAACACTATTCAAAAAGAGTAGTAGGTACATAATGAAATTGGATTTTGAGGACTTGAGAAAAGAGAAATATACTACAATATTATGCTAGAACGGTCATCTCTGTACAACTTTCTCAATTGGATGTTGTGACAATGACCCTTTCTTGCTCTTTAAGTTAGCTTGGCAAAGAGGATAACTGTAGATGACTTTAATATGTACCTCCAGAGATCCATACATAGGTTCTATCACTGTGTATGGGGGGCAGGAGTAGACGAAATCAAGTTTGGTGCATAAATGGAAATGACGGTTCATATACTGGTAGGAAGGCAAATTCTTTTTTTGATGAAAATACAGGAGATAAAATTTTTTCTGTCATCATAAATGTAACATATGTCTGGGTTTTCTTTTTCAAATTGCTAGTAGTGCAACAACATAATTCTAACATTAGCTAGTGTCTAGTGATCTGTTTCTCTATTACCAAAATCATTTTCTTGTAGAATACTGATGTTCCCAACTTCTTCTCTCATGGTTATTTCTTCCACTCTACTCTGGTTCAGGCTGAACTGCTGGGCCACATCTATGTCACTTTAAAAGAATTTCAAATACATTTTAGTCTCAAGTCTTACTGTAACGCGTATACATATATACATATATATACACATATATACATATATATACACGTATATATACGTATATATATGTATGTGTGTGTGTATACGTGTATATATATATATATATATATATATATATATATATATATATATAAAATCCTAATTCTCTCTATAAGGAAAAAACATGCACACAAGTTATCATGGTTTATAAGTCTTTTTTTTTAATTTATTTTTTATTTTTTATTTTTTTTTTATGGTTTATAAGTCTTAATATAGAATACTAAATACAATTAAAGAATCTTTTTCAGTTTTTTTTTTTTTAACGTTTATTCATTTTTGAGAGATGGAGACAGAGCATGAGTGGGGGAGGGGCAGAGAGAGAGGGAGACACAGAATCCGAAGCAGGCTCCAGGCTCTGAGCTGTCAGCACAGAGCCCGATGCAGGGCTCGAATCCATGAACTGTGAGATCGTGAACTGTGAGATCCCAACCTGAGCTAAAGTTGGGATGCTTAACTGACTGAGCCACCCAGGCACCCCTACAATTTAAGAATTTTAACAGTGATTTGGAATTTATTTTGTATGCTTATTTAAAAATCATAAGTGACCGGCAGGCAAAATAGAATATGCTGAAATCACTACATAAGGTAATAGAGTATACAGAGGAAAAACTTAGAAGTGCATGGTCTAGACAGGCATGAGTTTTCATCAGGGTTGTGAAACTTACAGGTGTTACGAACACTGAAGCTACCCAGCTTTTCTGAGACTTTCTTCTTCTAACAAATAATCTCTATTATTTAAAAAATATTAAATAAAAAACATGTAACATTAAACAATGTAGAATATCAGGAAAATTCAGAATGTAAATGCTCCAAAACATGTTTTTTTTTTTTTTTTTTTTTTTTTTTTTAGCAAATGCCAATAAAAACACAAGAGACTTCTGAAACATACCAACCAAATGCAGCTTACAGAATGTGTACAGACCCTAACTTAAATTGGGGGAAAAAGGCCTATGTGTCAACGGGGGACATTTGAATGCTGACTGGATATCACATTAAAGAAATATTGTATTTTTAAGATGGGATGTTGTTATGGATATATTTATAAAATTCCTGGGGCGCCGGGGTAGCTCAGTCGGTTAAGTGTCCGACTTCGGCTCAGGTCATGATCTTAATGGTTCGTGGGTTCGAGCCCCATGTCGGGCTCTGTGCTGACAGCTCAGAGCCTGGAGCCTGCTTCAGATTCTGTGTCTCCCTCCCTCTCTGCCTCTTCCCAATTTGTGCTCGCTCTCTCTCTTTCTCAAAATTAAATGTTAAAAAAAAAAAATTAAAAAAAAAAAAATTCCTTACCTCAAAAGAGATACATACTGAAGTATTTACAGAGAAAGGAAGATCTATATTCCTTAAAACAATCCAGTGTGCGTTGGAGGTTGAATTGGGGAAATACATATGAAATAAAACTGGCAACATATTCAAATTAAACAACAGTGCATGGGGTTCATTATACTAATCTAATTTTTGGCTGTTAAATTTCCATGATAAAAATTTTTTAAAAATGGAAGTTTAAGAGGAAAAAGAAAACAAGAAAGGAGCTAGATAGCACCTAGCATTATTTCACACACACACAAAAATAAATCAGAATTAGGAGTCATAGATCATTTTACAAAGCAGAAAAATTTGTCAAAAAAAAAAAAAAGGGGCATAGTGTAAGAGTTTTCTGGTTGTCACTTGTGCTACTAAATCACATGGAAAGTTATAGGCACATTCCCTGTCATGGTAACAGCTGGATTTTGAGGACTCGAGAAAAGAGAAATATACTACAATATTATGCTAGAACGGTCATCTCTGTACAACTTTCTCAATTGGATGTTGTGACAATGACCCTTTCTTGCTCTTTAAGTTAGCTTGGCAAAGAGGATAACTGTAGCTGACTTTAATATGTACCTCCAGAGAAAAATCATGAACCAATAGTTCATGTTTACTAATATCCTTATGTAAAGCACAAACCTGGGAAACTGTTTACACAAGCTTTGGCCTAAGCACATGTGAATTCTCCTAACTTAGCTTTGTTAAAGTTGACATCTGTACAGTTTTCTTACAGAAGAAACAATTCTAGGTTATATGTTTCATATTTATACATTATCCTAATTGAAAGCTTATACATTTGAGCCTCATGTTAATTTGGTGTCAAAACATTCCAAGGAAGAGGCGCCTGGGTGGCTCGGTCGGTTGAGCGTCCAACTTCAGCTCAGGTCATGATCTCAGTGTTGGTGGGTTCGAGCCCCGCGTTGGGCTCTGCACTGACAGCTCAGAGCCTGGAGCCTGCTTCCGATTCTGTAACCCCCTTTCTCTGCACCTCCCCCCTTGCACTGTGTGTGTCTGTCTCTTGAAAATAAATGTTAAAAAAAAAACATTCCATGGAAAACTATACATTTGGAAACCAATAATGTTATTTGTAGACCAAGTCAACAATTAAAAGAGGGAGAGACATACTCTAAGTCAGGCAGTGGCTGATCAAAGTCATGAAATTCTTCAGGTAAGGTAATAGCATTGTAAGCAGCTTCTCGATTTTCTTCAGGTAGGTCAACAACACCTGGAAAGGAAATGGTAAGCTTGAAGGCCTGGTTATATCACAGGTTATCTAGGGATGAGAGGAAGGTAAAGTCAGTATGATCTCCTAAGGTTATAGTCCTGAAAGATTGATAATGTATGCAAAGTACCACCAAAGCTCAAGTACTTTTGTTTTTCTATACTCATAAGCCAAATTACTTGCTTTCCAAAAAAAGTCAAAGCACTAATAATGCATTAAGGTGGTGAGTCTTGAAAAGGACATGACAAATAAATATTAATAACAGTTTTCTTCATAAACATGACATTTATGAAGAAGGGGAATGACTGGAAAGGAACACCCTAAATATCAAGAGGAGTTGGTTATTTTAGGGTAAGTGGGATTACATTATTTTGGTTTTCCTTATATTCTTCAGTGTATGCTAAAAACGCATTGCTTTAAATAAGGAAAAATAAAAAAGCATGGTTACTTAAGCAAAATGCAATTTATCTACATGTTAGAAATCATTCAAGTACCATAGCCTCTACCTAAACAATTGGCTTTTAAATAAAATCTTAGATCTCAAAAATCTCACTGTTCATATGTTAAAATAAATTGAAGTAGTAAAACATAACTTCGGTAAAAACTACCATATAAGGCATCTCTTCATTATTTTAATTAGAATAAAATTCCATCATTGTTTTAAAAATTACAAAATGACATATGAATTCAGATATCATAATTATTATCTATGCAGATGGAAATTTGGTTGCTAGAATCCAGTTTTAGAGCCAATCACTACCTAAAACAACAAAACACTATAAAGAATGTTTAATAAAAGTCTCAAGTTAAAAGTGAATTTTAACAATATGCTAAAATTATTTGGGAAAAAAATTTTAAATCCTAAGATTTTCTTAAGTTACATTTAAAAAATTCATGTAACAATCAGCTTTCAACATTTCAACTCTGACTCAGTTCTATGTAAGATAATGAAAAGGCATTTAAAAAGGGGTGACTGCCATAATTCCATATGTACGACTGAAGTGGGTTTCTTCCCTTGAACCACTGCCTCTCCAAGCCTAGCCCTGTTTTTGAAAGGTTCCCCTGTATTAATATTAGAACAAAACAAGTGGAACTAGAATATAGGTTTTGCAATTTTTCATACTGCATGAGAAAATCCAAGGTTAAAAAAAAAAAAAAAGTCAACAATACCTGGCCGAAAAGCCATCTTTATCTTAATGAATGCTTCATTACAGTCTGCAAGGAGATATTTGGCTTTTCTGTGATAGATTCGAACTACTCCCAGTAAGAGATGTCCTGATGTTCGGAGCGCCATCTTCACCTAGGAATAAAACATTAATATTGATCTAATTTACAAAGTTAATATTTTTTGTTTTAGAGGTAATCATACTTCAAAGCTTGTATTCTGTGCAATTGATGGGCAGTTTTCACTTTCTCTCTTCATACTTTTAATCATTTATTTGAAGTTACCTTATAAATCACCTATAATTATTTTACTTGTGCCTTTACCTGTAAATTTCGAGTATCTGTATTGACCAGGACTAGACTAGCAGTAATTCATGAGTGAACAGACACAAAGGTAGCTATGCAGCAGGTACCAAGGCATCCCACAGACTGCCATCATAAGCACATTAAGGAATGTGTGGCGCTTTTGTTTGCCAATCCAGAGCCATTGCTCCTTGCTAGCTAGCTGAACTCTATTTTGTCCGCGGAGTGAATGTTCTCAGCCTTGAAGAACTGTCTCTTTCCTCTTTGCTAATGCTTTTTGAGTGGGCACATAACCCAGTTTAACCAACAAGAAAAAGTATAAAGTATGTCAGCTTCTAAGAGAGATTTTCCCAATAAGAAAAAGAACGCCTCTCTCTTTTTTCCCTCCTGTGTTGTGAGCAGTGGGGTTTGGAGCTGCTTGTAATCATGAGGCTGTAAGTACAAGAACAAGAAGCCAACAGGAGACTGGTGAGTCCTTAGATGAATGACATCATTGAATGAACTCAACTAAACCTGAATCTTCCTATCTCTAAACTTCTAATTAAGTGACTGTTGATTTCCTCACTGTTTAAGACCTTTTTCACTGAGTTTATCGGTTGACTGGAAGGCATAATAACAGTTGAAAGGTAATGGTAACCCATCTTTTTTTTTTTTTGTTTACAAGAAAATATACTCTTCAGCCCGTTTTTTTTTTTTTTCCCCCTTTCAAGGTAGATCTCAATCAATGCTTGTGTGGGATGAGATGCAGTAGTTGGGAAAAGAAAGCGCAGTAAACACTCAACTAAACAGCATGATTCACAATTCCTCTAGCTAGAATATGGAAAAGTTTTTGAGAACAAGACAACATGAACTCAAACTTTCCCAGATTATTTTCCAAATCATACCATAGATCTCAAATTCTAAGGTAGCAAAGAAAGCTGTTAATCATTTGCTTCAAATATAATTAGTATGTTACTTATAAAATGTTACTTATAAAATGTTATGTTACTTATAAAATGAAACACTGTATTTCTCAGTTATATATGTACTGTCTATAGCAGCCTAGGATTCCATTTACAAGGACTCTGAGGCTCTGTCTTTATGGCAATTTCACATGACTTACAACATAAATTATGAAAGTTACTGCTATTCTTAGTATATCTAAAATTAAAAATTTGTGATCAAATCCAGGACTTATCATCCTTGATATGAAAAGACCCAATTAAAACACTGTTCCTAATGGAAAGAAAGAATCTACTTTTATGATGTGGTCTTAGAAAATTTAATATTGACTGCACCTTTACCTAAGAAAGGAGGAAGGATTTAAAATTAAAACCCACTGCATGCCATTATCTTGTAAAGAATTGGAAACTTTTTAAAAAGGTGGTGTTTGGGCAAAAGATTTCTTTTTGGATGAGTCTGGCTCAGAGTTTAGCAAAGAAGTAGGTAATATGAAGTATGGCCCTTTTTACTGTTGAGCTAGCCCATGTTAAGAGTATAGGTGTAATATGGAACACAGGTTATGTACCCAGGGAGAGCTCTACAGAGGCTACCAGTGGCTGTTCAAACAGAGGAGTGTCGTGAGGGGGCAGAAGCCACACGGTTACAACTGAGCTGTATGTCTGACGCTTGTTCTAAAATCCCTCACAAGAACTGGACAAGAGCAAACAACAGACATTTTTGAGTTAGCACACCTGTGGAAATATATATTCTATCAAAATAAAACAAGATCAATCATAAAAACCCACTTAGACGGGTGCCTAAGTGGCTCAATCGGTTGAGCATCCAACTCCTGATTTTGACTCGGGTCATGATCTCACAGTTTGGTTCCTGAGGTTCATGAGTCAGAGGCCCACATCAGGCTCTGGGCTGACAGGGCTGAGCCTGCCCGGAATTCTCTCTCCTTTGCTCTGCCCCTCCCCCACTCACACATGCTCTCTCAAAATAAACACTGAAAAAAACCCACTTAGAAATGGTTTTTAAAGTAAGTTGTTCTTTCTCACACCCTCCACAGTTTTTTACATTATTCTTGAACTGTATGCTTTACTTTGTGGCAACTGCTACATACCTTCACATATCAGATTATCTTGTATTCTTTTGTAGTGTCCCTAAAGGTGTACAAAGTACTCTGCACATACTATGAAAAAATGTTATCCTTTTAAGCCAAATCACCCTCAATATTTGCTTATGGGTGTTAAAGATTAGTCACACATATCAAATTCAAGAAAAGAGCTCAACTTCTCCTTTTTCCATTCACTTCCCTCAGTAAGCATACCTATAAAAAGTAGAAAACCTCATATTCTCATACAATTAGACCAGCAGTGCAAACTGGTACTATCTCCCCACAGAGCAAACTATTAATGCATGTCAGAAATATACCACCTGGCCCATCATTTATCTTCCTAAACATCAACACTAAGGAAAAATTTACAGATGGGAACAAAAGATCAATGAAAATGCAAGACTGGTTTTGATGTATCCTAACCTCACATAGTAAACAATCCTGAGTCAAAAAAAGAGAGGGGGGCATCTGGGTGGCTCAGTCGGTTAAGCATCCAACTTCGGCTCAGGTCACGATCTCATGGTTTGTGAGTTCAAGTACCTTGTCTGGCTCTGTGCTAACAGCTCAGAGCCTGGAGCCGGCTTCAGATTCTGTGTCTCCCTCTCTCTCTCTGCCCCTTCCAGGTTCGTGTTTTCTCAAAAATGAACAACAACAACAACAAAAAGCCCACAGATGTGACCAAAAGATTTTGCAAGCAATGTTTATTCAATGGTTATTTTTTAAAAAGAGGAAAATAAACCTGTAGTCCTACCAAGTAGAAAAATCTTTGTAATTTTAATGGTTGCACAGTACAGGACCAGTGGAATTAAAATTCAAAAAATTAGGAAAAATTATAGATTATCTAAAAAAGACACTGGTAAAATAAATAATGTATAATCGAAACAATGAATTACAGGTCTATAATCTTTTATGTTAAATCCTTGGGGCCAAAAGTGTTTTAGAATTAAGAGATTTTTTATTATTAAGGTAATACAGTGCATACGACATATATTAAGACATTCCCAGGATCATCTAATTCGAGCTGTTTCCAATAATCATTTACATTAGTAGTTCTACAGTGAACATATGAATACACAAATGACCTGTTTCTATGTTTTGCATTTAAATTCTGTGGATAAGAGACCATGACACTATACAATGCAACCATGAAAAATGATGGTAAAGTTATGAACAGAGCTTTTCCTGAATGTAGTCTTGTTATAAAACATATAATGCAGTTAGTGTATACATGCTTATGTGTAAAATATATGCACACATTTTAAATGCATACCAAAATACTAAAACTTTCTCTAGGTGGTAGGACTAGAGGTCACCTATTTCCGTTAGTAAACTTTTCATTTTATAATTTTTCACTTTACATCTTAGAAATAATATGATAGAAATTTCCTTAAAACCAATAAATGCCACCAAATTTAACTCTAAAACCAGCCAAAATTCTGTAGACAAGTGGAAACTCTGTAATTTAGCTCTCATTACACATATAAACTTTCACTTTTCTCTCCTAAAACATATCCTCTCCCACACGACTTTTCTGAACAAGTCTTTTCTAGATCCCAGCTTTATTCATCTCAGATCCCCTTGCTTCTTCAGCAATAAAGAACTACCCTTATTTATTTAGCACATCATGGCAGCCAGCATCATCCAAACTGCCAATTCTAAGAGTAGCTCTCAATGCGGTCCAGACAGTTGTATGTGAACTATTTTCTCGACAGGACAACTAGAGTGCATATGGGTTAATACAAGGTCCGCAAAAGGACCTTTAAAACACAGACGTAATGTGTGTGTGTGTGTGTTGTATCATATTTAAGGACTTTTCCTTTGAGATTACTCCTTATACATTTTGAAGTCAACGTTATCTGTTTCTCAACAAAGTGTTAATGATGTTAATACCTGTAATTGTGTATGTTGTAAAGGTCCTTTCTTGGCAACACAAAAAAACATGGATTATTTCTAGTTACACTGTTTGTGAAATCCAAGGGTAAAAACCACTGCCTCAGAACAGTTTCACAGGATGTTAATAAAAGCTCCTCTAGGAACAGAGCCGTAAACAAGGCAGATAAGGTAAGGACATTCATGAGGCTTCCATGCTAGTGGGAGACACACAATAATTAAATATTTAGGAGAAGAGCACAGCAAGTATAAAAGTTCTGAGACAGGGAAAAAGCTTGATATCTTTAAGAAACAGCAAGTAGGCTTGTGGAGCAGAGGAGGTACAAGAGTTATGGATACTATTTACTAGATGGCTACGATAATTAGATCTGATCCCTACAACAGTTTCTAATTAAAGGGTCCTTATTTTGAATATTTTATAAATTCCCAAATTAGAAACACCTATACACATGTTTAAATACAAAAACATCTAGAAATATATTTGGGTAGTGTCTGATCTCACGCTGATCTACCATGAAAACAGGCAAATGAAAAGATCTGTGCACTTACAGAATTTTTAAAGGGAATAACATACCAAACTAGAACTCTGGGTAATCTAGAAATTTTTCTTTGCCCCCAAAGAAGACGTAAACCTAAAAAGCTGTTTTACAGAATTGTTTCACATATCAATAAACAATTGACAAAGTGAATAAAAATATCAACGACAAACATACCTTTGGTGAGATAATACTCTCCACACTGCTCTCTAAATTACACTCAAACACATGGGCTTTGGTTAGCTTCTTATCCCAATGGGCCGCTAGCCAAATTTTGGCCAGAGGCCCTCTCTTACTGAGGACAAAATGTGCGTAGAACATTGTTCCGGCTGATTATGAAACAGGAGGAAATCTGAAAGGGAAAAAAAGTTAATATAACTACCATATGAAAACAAACATTTATCAAGACATAGAAGAAATATGAAAATAAAAGTTTCCTATTCTTTTTAATATGGAATCATGAAAGGTGGAAGAAAGTACAGTATGCATTTATGAAAACAATCTACTGTGTTAGTTTTGAGAGGGCAAGAAAAAGACCCCAAAATAGCAGCTGAAGAGAAAAGGGACAAAAGAGTCAAATCATTTTCATACCCAAAATAAAAGGGCCATTTTTTTTTTTTAAGTAAAAATTGTCACCAGAAAACTCTTTTCCATTTTGAAGTTCCATCAAGTGTTCATTCCATTCCTACCCTGATCACTGACTGTGGAAAAGAGTCTGCCTCTGGCCAAAAAAAAAAATTCTTTATTGCAAGAAAAGTATGTCTAAGAATACTCAGGAACAGATATTAAACAGTGTGTAAATTTCCATTTTTAGAACCCCATTAACAATGGATTCTCAGCTAGATGCTTTATAGGATAATTGCTACCTCATGACAAGTACTGTGCTAATAAGTATTTCATATTGTACCAGATAAAAGTAGGTGGGTTGGTCCACCTTTACAGGTGAGTAGTTTAGAAAAGCTGAGGCTTAAAAAAGCATTATATATATAGTTTTTCCAACTCAAGAACTTGAAAAGCACTTGTCCAATTATAATTTAAACACTAACAGGACACTGTATCAGGACAATGATACAGCGTAACATTTATCTTATGACTGAAATAGTCTTAGTGGAAATACAAGTGCACATTTTTCTTTTAGCAAGCTATGTGTTGATATAGAAGGAAAAAAAAAGGCACCCTAAAAAATCCAGTTTATAGAGTACATTAACTGTGTATGTTTCCTTCATTTCCTGTGTTGATATTTCCTTTATTTATTTACCCTTACATAGAAGATTAAAAAAATCTATTTCGCCAGATGAATTTCTTTTTTTAAAATGTCTACGACTACAATAAGATATACAAGTCATGTTTTTACAGAAATAAACTCAAGCACACCCATAGCACATGAAAAGTACATAAACATTTTTACAACAGTTTTTCTCTTGAAATAATTATAGGTTCACAGGAGTCCCAGAAATAGTAGAGAGGTCCCACTTACCCTTTAACCAGTTTCCCCCAATGGTGACATCTCACATACAGTATCAAAACCAGGACACTGACATTGGTGCAAGTGTATGTATAGTTCTATGCCATTTTATCACATGTGCAGATTTGTGTAACCACCACTGCAAGTGAATAAGATACAAAACTAGTTCATCAACACAAAGCTCTTCCTCTCTATCCTTTTTAATTGTCACCCCCATTCCTTCCTCTCTACCATTCCTAAGTCCCAGCAACCACCACTCTTCTTCATCTCTAACTTGGTCATTTTGAGAAGGTCATATAAGTAGAATCATATAGTATGTGACTTTTTGGATTCAGCAGTCTAACACTCTTTTTGAGATCCACCCAAGTTGTTGCAAGTTATCAACAGTAGTTCCTTTTGATCACTGAGTAGCATTCCATGGGATAGAGAGGTACACCACTATTTGCTTTGTCAATCACCTATCCAAGGACTGAGGCTGTTTCAAATAAAGCTGCTATAAACACCTGTGTATATAGACTTTTGGTGAACAGAGTTTTCATTTCTCTGGGGCAAAAGTCCTGAAGTATGATTGCTGGGTAGCACGACAAGTGTATGTTTATTTATTTTTTTCATGTTTATTTTGAGAGAGCACATGCATGTGCATGCAAGCGGGACACAGGCAGAGAGAGAAGGAGAGAGAGAATCCCAAGCAGGCTCCAGGATGTCAGCACAGAGCCCAATGTGGGGCTTGATCCCCGGAACTGTGAGATCAATGACCTGAGCTGAAATCAAGAGTGGGATGCTGAACTGAGCCACCCAGGTGCCCCTGTATGTTTAGTTTCAAAAGAAACTTTAACATCATGCCTATTGAAATCCTTTTGAGTTTTTTTTTTTTTTTTTTTATAGCCACTGACAAGATTTTTGTAACATTTCTTTGGAAAGGCAAAGGAACGAGAATAGCTAAAACTACTTTTTTAAAAAAGAATACAGTGGGATGAATTTGTCTAACCAATTTCGAGATTTACCTAACTGCTACAATAGTCAACATTGTGTGGCAGAAAACACACACACACATCAATGAAACAGGACAGAAACCAGAAATAAATCCACATAAATAACTCCAACTGATTTTTCAAAGATGAAGAAGCTTGACAAAGGGGAAAGGACAGTCTTTTCAGCAAATGGTGATTGGATATCATCCACAAAATATGAATCTTGATCCAAACCTCATGCATTATATAAACAGTAATTCAGGGGTGCCTGGGTGGCTCAGTTGGCTGAGGTCTAATGCTTGATTTTGGCTCAGGTCATGATCTCATGGTTTCATGGGTCTGACCCCTGCATTGGGCTCCTCTAGACTCTCTCTCTGCCCCTGCTGTCCCTCTCAAAATAAGTAAGCTTAAAAAAAAAAAAAAAAGTAATTTAAAATAAATCACAAACTTAAATGTAAAACTATAAAATTTTTAGAAAAAACCAGAGGGGAAAACCTTTAGTACCTAAACCTTGGGAAGAATTTTTAGACAGGACACCAAAAACATGTCCCATAAAGGAAAAAAAGGCAATAAATTGGCCTTTATCAAATTAAGAAATTGTTATATAAAAGAGTTCACTGAGAATGCAAAGATACAAAATGGGGAAAAAATTGAAAATGACATATCTGACAGGAACCTAGATCCAGAATAAAGAATTCTAAAAACACAAGTAAAAAAATCTAATTAGAGAGGTGCCTGGGTGGCTCAGTCAGTTAAGCGTCTGACTCTTGGCTTCGGCTCAGGTCATGATCTCAGAGTTTCCTGAGTTGGAGCCCCGCATAGGCTCTGCACTGACACCCTGGAGCCTGCTTGAGATTCTCTCCCCCTCTCTTTGCCCCTCCCCCACTTGCACACGTGCACTCAAGCACTCTCTCTCAAAATAAACTTTAAAAAATCTAATTGGAAAATGGGCAAAAGAAATGAAGAGAAATTTCACAGAAACGGATATACCAAAGGTAAATAAGAACAAGAAAAGATGTTCAACATCACCAGTCATTAAGAAAATGCAAATTTAGACCCACGAGATATTACTGCACATTATTAAAACGTAAAATAAAAAATAATGGCAACATCAAAGGCGGGTGAGGATACAGAGAAGCTTCACCTCTTATACACTGCCAGTGGGAATGTAAAATTTAGAATTAGCTTAAAAAAATATCCAGAGTAAGTTAACTCTAAATTTTCAAGTTTTGCAGAGACTGTAAATTTTAAAATGAGAATCTGTAAATTTTATAATGAGAATTTTGCTTATTGTATTTTTTTTTTAATTTTTTTTCAACGTTTTTATTTATTTTTGGGACAGAGAGAGACAGAGCATGAATGGGGGAGGGGCAGAGAGAGAGGGAGACACAGAATCGGAAACAGGCTCCAGGCTCTGAGCCATCAGCCCAGAGCCTGACGCGGGGCTCGAACTCACGGACCGCGAGATCGTGACCTGGCTGAAGTCGGACACTTAATCGACTGCGCCACCCAGGCGCCCCTGCTTATTGTATTTTGAATTAAAAACTGTATCCATTCTTTCCAGTGTTGTACAGGAAATATATATTAGTTAAACATATTATAGGCAAGAGATTTCATGCCTGTCAAAAAAGTTTGAAAGGGTGGAAGGTGGTTGTGCAAGAGTAATTCAGTCAGGTTTGCCTCCTTTCCATTTTTCTATTACTTAATGGCAAAGGGTCCTGAAATTTTCAATCGCTGAACCAGATGTGTCCAGAGGATCATTATTAATTCACACTAGGAAAACTGTTTCAAAAGAAAACAAAAAACAAAAACAGGCTTCATCAACTGCCCAATGTTGTGAACTCTCTTAAATGTGACTAAGGAATGTGAAAAGTAGGAAGAATTCAGATTAAACACTCTACGACAGAATTAAACACTAACTCCTCAAGTGTATCTTATATCCTGCTCAGCAGTATTTTATATTTCCAAATATGCTTCCCATAATCAAAGAGAGCCTATGTTGCAAAGCAATGCTTTTACTTTAAGCCTTAATGTTTGTTAGCCTGAAAATCAAGCTGCCTCTACAGCGCTAAAAATACAGTCTACAGGATTTTGTAGAAATCCAATATGGCAATGTGTTCTTAGAAATACAGTTGCTGTCATACACAAGAAGTCCCAATTTTCACTATAGAAGATAGCTGTATTCCAAATATCTCCTTAATATTTAGATTTTAGAATACCGCCTGCTGCATAACAACTACTAAATATGTGCTTAATGAATAAGGAAATGAGATACACCAAGTGATCTCATAATTGACATATGTAAAAAATTCTGGAAATTTTAGAAATTAAAACTACTGGCACTTTTCAACAGGTGTCAGTAACTCATGGCCAGGACTTAAGCTGCTAGTCAGAGTACCATGCCTAAAATATCCCAGTTATGTGGAGGCAAAGATTCCTAAATAGATGCTTTCTTGGCATGGGATGGGGTAACTAAAGCAAAGTGGTGCGAAAGTTATTCTGGGAAACAATTAGCAAGAGGAAATCACCCTAATAACTATAGGACGTCTGAAGCACAGTGGTAGATCAACAACTGGCTTATATCTAAATAAAGTACAATCTTTTGAACAATCTTTTTTCTTAGTATTACCATACTTTAATTAAAAAAAAAGTTGATTAATCTCTGTAAATGTTGAAAATTCTAAGTCTGTTAATCCTTTGTAAAAGATCTTAGCATAAAGCCTGTATTTGGTCTGAGAGGACAGCTTACGCAATTTCAGCATTTCTCATTTTTTTTCTTTTTTTTTTTAAAAAAAATTTTTTTTTCAACATTTATTTATTTTTGGGACAGAGAGAGAGAGAGCATGAACGGGGGAGGGGCAGAGAGAGAGGGAGACACAGAATCAGAAACAGGCTCCAGGCTCTGAGCCATCAGCCCAGAGCCTGATGCGGGGCTCGAACTCACGGACCGCGAGATCGTGACCTGGCTGAAGTCGGACGCTTAACCGACTGCGCCACCCAGGCGCCCCAGTCTCATTTTTTTCTAAAGCAGCAAACTTTTTTCAATATAGCCTAAAAAGTAATTTATGTCTAAAGTGAAATGACAAATCAGTATTTTTGAACATATTTAGAAATGGAAAAAATGACAATTTATGATCTTACAAAAAAAGGCAAATTACAGCCTTGTTTCTACAATGTAGAAGCAATGTTTCTACCATGATATTTATTAGTCATTATGATATTTCACTCATCTGTTAGAAAGCAGGGCAGGACAATGGTTGTATAAATTGGGATAACCTCTTTTAAGGGCAATTTGCCAACATCTTATGAAAATCTCAAACACTCGAAATAGAAAACTGCACTTCCAGTAATAATGCCAATGGCATACCTTGAGATATATAATAACAACAAAAAATGTTAAAAACTGATGTGTCCATCCTTTTAACGACAGTCATATGAGGTAAGCACCAGCCCATTTTACAGATGAGGAAACAGAGAAAATGGACAATGTGCCAAAGGTCATTAGCATTTAATGCAAGTGAAACTTGAATTTCAGAGCTCACACCTCTAACGCAACACTGTGTTGCCTTGCCAGCATGTCTTTTAACAGCAAAACATTAGAAATAATTTACCTGGCTGCTAATTAGTGACTTTTAACAAATTAATACAGCCATATAACAGAATTCCATGCAGACTTAAACAATGATACACATATATGTACTCTTTCAAGGAAGGCTCTCTCTGTAAGATATATTTAATGCACTTACATAAATTATCTGTGGTGTACAAATGAAACTGATGACACTGGTTACCTTTGGAAAGCGGGTCTGCTGGGAAAGTGACACCTATCTTTTTGTACTGTTCGACTTTAACTTGGAACACACACAAATCTCACCCAAAGTAAAAACTATTATATTGTAAGTCAAGGCACAATCCTGCTTTGCCATTAACTAACAAGCTGCTTAGTCTGTGTGGTTCATTTTCACAAACTATGAAAACCTGGAAGGTTGAAATTCAGTGATTTACTAACCTTGGAAAACATCTATACCTAAAACTCAGATAAGAATGTGATGATCTCTGGAGGTTTGGGGGCTGTCTCAGGAACAGAAGTTATTTCCAACCCTGCACACTAGAGCTCCCCACCCTTCTGCTACTAACATTCTTTGAACAACAATTTTACAATCAAAAGGTCCTAGATTCAAATTCAGCTCCCTCCTGAGTTGTTCTGTAATGGTTAAAAGTTATTTAACTGAGTCTTAGCTTTCACATCTATAAAATGAGGATGTTAACCAAAAAGGATTATGAGAATGAAACAGAACAGCAAACTAGCACAATCCTACCGGGATGTAAATAAACAGTAAATTTGAAAAAAATCTCACAGCAGAAAATAAAAAGCATGATCATGCCTAACAATCTGACATCACAACATTTAAACAAAATACACAAAACCTTTATTTCTTAAACATTAGAAATTTCTCTTCTGCACCAAACTATGAAAGATAAAATTTTTTCAGAATATTTGCCTTCCAATAAATAGAAATTCATCAGGAAAGAAATAATTTTAAGAATACTTTAAACCTACCACTCTAAGCGAAAAACAAGTGTAGAGTGTACTAATGTGTTGTCTTTATAAACAAAAAAGTTATTAAGGTTACTCTTTACCAATCTAATTCTGACTTGTTTATGAAAAGCACTATGTCCATTAGTTATGCACTGCTGTCACCTCAACAATTTACGAACTGTTAAATAATTTAATCACTGGTTACGGTATATGTCCTCATCAGTGTCTTTCTAAAAATAATTGTAAATTGCCTCCAACATTAAAAACAAAAATAAATTTAAAGATTCTACAACTTAGGAAAGCTTCTCCAGCCCGTCTCTAAAATTCTGCCGATTCACACAGCTCATTGGCATTTGCATTCATTTTTAAAAAGATTTTTTTTTCTGGATTTCAGTGATGATTCTAAACAGCATTATGAGAGCAAATATTAAACTTCGCTTGCAAAGAAAGCTGACAGACATAAGCCTTTACCAGAAATCATTAAAACACTAGCGCGGTTTTGCACCCTTAAGACAGCGTTACAATCATAGGGTGGGCAGACAAACCCTCCAGCGTTTCCTTCTTCCAAATTTGAAAGAATGCCGCTAGGTCTGGCACCACAAGTAGATAGTGTCACCCCACTCTATCACAGCAGATCAATCGCAAAGACTTTCTCAGAAAGGAGAAAGACACCAAGCATTTGTCAGAAACCACCTTCCCAAAGCGTCTCTATATCAATTAACAAAACACTCACTATCCCTAATCATTAGAAAAGTAGGGTGGGGGGGACCAATTATGCTAATTTCCTAAGAATCAGAAGCAACTTCCCTTGGTCTCGTTTTCTATTGGTCTGTCCAGTGTGTAATATTCCCAACGTAAAATATTTCCTTAAAAAAAGGGGAGGAGGAGCAGCAGCAATCCCTGGCGAGGGGCCCGTCGCCGTGCTATGGGTCCACAGCGCCCGCGAGGGCAGTGCCCCCACGTCTCCGACCCCCCGCACCCAAGCAGACGGTTGCTGCCCCACCGAGCTGCCACCGCGGGGGCCGACCCGCCGCCGCCGCCCGCCCCGCGTCCCGCGTCTTCCTAGACAGCCATTTTTGCCCGAGTAGGCGGCCCAGTCCCAGAGCGGGCTCGTTCAAACCTCCTCCTTTCCCTCCAGGACCCAAGGTTTCCTCTGCCTCCTCGGGGAGATGTGGCTCCCGAGGGACTGAAGGAGTAACGGCTTTTTCGGTCTTGGAACGGACTAGAACCATTTGTTACCAGACAAGCGATAATGCGGGCCCAGGTTGCGCGGGTCCTGGCCGAGGGCGGGCCCGGGGAAAGCGGCCTGGGCAGGCGGCGCTGCCGTTCCAGGGCTCGGAGGGTGGCAGCACGGCCACCGTCCCGGGATACGGCGAGTGCTTTCCTCCCTCGCTCCCCCCCCGACCCCCCCTCCCCGAGCCCGGCTCCTAGACGGCAGGACGGCAGGGAAGGGGTAGGGGGAGGGAGCCGGAGGATAAGAGGGGCCGGCCGAGTATCTTACCTTGTACTCCGCCGGGAGCTGGGCGGGCTGGGTGGCCTGGGGAGGGGAAAAGGGTCGGGGGAGGGGGCGGGGAAAGGGGGGGGAGCCCCTGTGAGGTGTAGCTTCGGAGCAGCTCCCGCCGCCGCCACAGCCACCGCCTCCTTTCCGATTCACTCAAACAAACAAGATGGCTGCCGTTACGCCGCGGCTCTTCCTGCCGCCCAAATCCTCGGTTCAAATCGGCAGGATGTTTACGGTCAAAATGGTACATATGCGCCTGCGCAGCCAGCCTAGGACCCAGAAGGAGCGGACGCAGGCGCAGTGACCATTTCCTCCTCTTTGGACCCCGCCCTCTGGTTGTGCAGCCCCGAACTAAGCAGGCGCTAAGGTGATTTTCTGGCCAGAGCGACTTCAAGGGTTGAGAACCTGGCAGATAGCGCACGCGCAGTGCTTGCCAGTGAAGTGAATCCCTGGCTTTTACCTTTGTTCTTGCACTTGTTTTAGAGGGAAGAGCTATCGTTGTTTGCCACGACACAAAAACTCATTTTAATGGCTCTGTAGCGACGAAAGTAACATAAAACCCTTAAACAAGCTCCATAAAATCTAAGGGTTCAGTCAACCTAGATTTATAGATAGTTGGGGTACAACAGAGATAGAACCTGCCTCCATGAAGCTTTCAGTATAGCTAGGGAGGGATTTTTAAATTTTTAGACATGCCTGTGGCACAAAAAAAGTCAAATGTACAAGGAGACCCAAAAGTAGGGCAGTTGGGAGCAGAAGAGAGGTCTTTCTTGAGTAATTCTGCAGCTGGGATGTGGAGGTTGAGTCCCAGGAAGAGAGAACAGCATGTACAAAAGTCCTGTGGCGGTAGAGAACAAACTAAGGACAGAAGAAAAAAAAAAGAAAGTCATGTATATGGACACTGATGGAGGATTCTGCATTTTAGAAAGACCATCCAGGCATATTGGAGAGGACTAGAGTAAATGACCAAGTGTAATTTGTGTTCGTTTGTGTGTGTGTGTTTTGTTTTGTTTTTAAGGAAATAAAACCAATAGGAAATGGTAACTGATTCCTTATGGAGTCGTGGTAGAGGGAGTTGCAAAGATGATTCCTCTGGTTTGGAACTTATAAGGATTATATGGTCTAGACTGGGTAGCCATACACTGACATAGAGCAGATGGAGGAAGGTTATATAAAGGTTAGTTTTGTTCTGTTTTTGTTTGTTGTCCATTTCACCAAGTTTCTATTCTCTCATTGGCTTCTTTAACTGGTCTCTCCACTTCCACTCTCGTTCTTCTTCAATTAATCAATTACTTGCAATGCAGCCAAAAGAACCTTTGCAAAACACATGTGTGAACAGTCCTCTCCCCTTTAAAAACTCTTCCATAGCTTTTAGGCTATTACCCAGAATACTTGATGTAGCCCCTGTCTCCTGCTCCAGCTTCCTCGCTGCACCACCCCTGCACCCCTGCACTGTGCTCCAGTCACTCCACTTTTAAAATCATCAAATGCACTATGAGTACTCCTGCCTCAAGAATTTTGCACTGGCTGTTCCTTGTGCTTAGAATAGTCTTGTATTTCCACCCCCCCACCCCCAGTCTTTTTTCTTTTTTTTTTTTTTTATGTTTATTTAGTTAAACAGTGCTGTCAGCACAGAGCCAGACATGGGGCTCGAACTCACAAACCATGAGACCATGCCCTTAGTCTAATTCTTAATCTTCCACAATCTTAGTTCCACAGTTATTTCCTCAAGAGAATCTACTCTGATCTTCTGTATTACTTAGGGTAATGTTATTACTGTAAAATAAATCCCCTCCCCGCCCAAAATTTGAGGGCTTTACAAAATGGCCCTACCAATTACCGCCTGTATGGGGATAATAGTTTTCATGATTGTTGAAAGAAGTAAATGAGATCATATATTCAAAGTATGTAGCATAATGCTTGGAACGGAGTTATTACTCAGTAAATTGTGGCTATTGTTCTTGTTCCTTCTTTCTGAGCAATGAAATAGCAAGGTATGGCAAATATTTATCAGATACTCAAGTTTTAAGAACATTGAAAATACCTGGATACTCTTAAATGTCCCTCTTAACTATACTCTATGTCCATCTTGTAATCCATATTTGAAAATGTCTCTCTCTCTCCCCCTCTCCCCTTCTCTGCTCTCACTTTTCTTCCACTCCCACTTTCCCTCCAGTACTGAATTGCCAAGGTACTATCACTTCTTTCCTCTTGAACCATTTTTATACTTACTCATTAGATCTCCACCGAAGTCCACCTTCCCTTTCACGGATTTTTGTATAGTTTCTTCACATACAGCCCTGGTCACCTAAATCTGCTGAATTTGATTCTTTTGACCAAGGTTTATGTTCTGTTCTGGCTTAAAGTCCCATCCTATCGACATATTCATTGATCTCCTTGTACCAGAATGTCAAGTTAACTTTTCTTGTTATAGAATTTAGCTGCAGTCACCATCTCCTTTACCTGGCAATACTTATTTGATGATTCTGCATGTTAATTTTAATAACTGTAGATTTGTTTGACTGAAACCATGACAGGACCAATTTAAATCGGCTTTCATCTTCTTTGGTTGAAAATATCCTGTTTTCCTTTTCTGATTATTCAGTTGATGACTTGTGTGATTTGGGACAACCAGTGTCTGAAGAACTGGAGGCTGCCACTGTTCTGCATATGTTTATGAAAGCAGCTGTGTTCTTTCTTATTTCACAATGACATGCACACACACATGCATACACACACAACACATGCATACACACACAACTGAGACTTAATGTGAAACAAAAATGGTTACAGAGAAAAATTACCAACTGATTGGTAATTATTTAAGATTTACACACAATTTTGTAGACTTACTCCTTTGAGTTGCCAAATTTTAAAAGGAGGGTTATTTTATAATATAAAAAATATATATGGTAAGTAGGAGGCATTCGATTAGGAGAGATATAAGGCAAATGGATAGATGTTCAGGAGTATTTCAATGTTAGTAATGGGTGAGTATTGAGCATGTGGCACCAGAATTTTTAAAAATTTTATGTAAATAAAAAAAATCAAAGTATAAAATATTTGTTGCATGAAACTTCTAAACTTTATTTAAGAAAATCTAGAGTGAATAGCCTCGTTAAGATTCTGGACTAAGCAGAGAAATGGACAGAAAGTAACTGGGAAAACAATCGTATATTCTGGCTTTTCCTCTAATGTCAACAATATCCATTTTATCTTTAAAAGGGACTGGAGGGGCACCTGGGTGGCACAGTTGGTTAAGTGTCTGCCTCTTGATCTTGGCTCAGGTCAGGATCACTTGGTTTGTGAATTTGAGCCCTGCCTCCGGTTCTGTGCTAATGGTGCGGAGCCTGCTTGGGATTCTGTCTTTCCTCTCTACCCTTTTCCCACTGTGTGTGCGCACGCTCTCTTTCTCCCTCTCTCTCAAAATAAATAAGCTTAAAAACATTTAAAAATAGAAGGGACTTTAATATTTTGATCAAAGCGGGAATGCATTTTAAGGACAACCATAGTCAAAAATATTATAGAGACATAGAAATTATATAAGAAGACATAAGAAATTATATAAGATTGAGGACAAAACATGGAAATATTAATTCTTAATGTGCTGAGGTATTAAGTAAATGACTGGGTAATGGGGTGTGTGTGAGAGAGAGCTTTGTGAGCCACAGAAATGGTAGATTTCATTCACAGCCCCATGCTTTGAGCATATGGGTTTGAGTCAGTATCGTACACTGGAGAGGGGCTGCAAATCTCTCTGTCCAAGTGTACAAAAGGTCTGATCAAACAGGTAGGGGTCAGCAAAGAAAAATCACCAGAGGCCAGAGCAGGCCCAGGGATGCTGTAGGTCTGTGGGCCAGGTGAGACTGTGAGTTTGTCAAGAACTGAGGTTGAGACCAGGTGAAGCTGCAAAAGCAGAAGCTGGGTAGGGGCCTATGTTAATCACTTGGACTTGTCTCAGAAACTTTCATCATACTAACTGCATTTCAATGCTGAGAGCAGTTTTAACCCTTTAGCTGGGGATTTTTGTCAGTGACTATTTTAATGCATTTCTTCTGTCTTCAAGCCCATCATCTCTTCTGTGCATTGTGCTGCACCTTTGAGAATAATGGGTATTTATCCAAAAGTAGATGGATAGTGTTTCTTCTGAACCTCTCTAATCATTGCAGAATGTGGGTATTTGTGTTGTTGTAACATGATATACTTTGTTCCTTTCATTTAGCAAAACTGCTTACTAAAAATAATAGGGCAAACTGGAAGAAAATTAAGCTGGGTAGGTCCCTTAACTCCTATACAACTATCAAAAATGTTAACATCTTAATGAAAAATCCTTGCAAACTTAAAAAAGACATACTAAGTTACCATTCATCAAAGACATAACATAGTAAATAGAGTACTTTTCCTAAAAAGAAGGGGAAGGTGACTTGATGGAAGGGGTGAAAGGGAAGGTGGGAGCTGCTAAGTTAAGAGGCAAGGACAAAATGCACAGAGATAAAGGAAACTCCAGCAGTAAGCACTTTAGAGACACAGCATGTGGCTAAACTGAGCCAAGTACTGACTTGAAGTGATTGGGAGTGATGTACAGTCTTGTGCTTTCTGTGGCTAGGTGCTCAACTGTGTTAATTGCATTAACTTGATGGGGGCAAAAAGTTAATGTGCTGGGGAAAGGAATCATATTTGAACTAATGTAATTTCCATGTTATTTGGAAATTATTCCCCTATCTGCTAATCCTATGTGAGGAATTAACATTATTATATAAACTCACACTAAAATATAACTGACTGAAATTCTTTCCCTAAAGAATAAAGGCGAACTTTATTATCAGTGAGGTCTGATATGTTTATGGCAGAATGGCAGGGAATGAGGCTTGTCCAACTTTAATAGATTTACAGCTCAGGAACTTGTTAAATTGCAGATTTGCATTTGGCAGTTTAGGGTGGGGTCCAAAAATTCTATTTTTTGTTTGCTTTTTTTTTTTTTTTTTTTGGCGGGGGCGGCCGGGGGGGGGGGGGGGGCGGCAAGATTCCAGGTAATTCCGAGGCTGCTGGTACACGAACCATATCAAGGAGCAAAGATTTTTACAGAACAGACTTTGGAACCAGGTAGACCTTGGTTTATATCATGGCTTTTCCATAGCTGTGTGACCTTCAGCAAGTTGCTCAACTTCTCTGAAACTCAGTTTTCTTATCTGTAAAATTAGGCTAAATAGTATCTATAGCCTCATGGCTGTGGTGTTCATTGCCCAAGATGAACTAAAGCATCTAGCTCAGTAAATCATAGTTACTATTTTAATATTATTGTAGTTGGATCTGATAATTTTCTCTTTCCTATTGATATAGAATAAAGATCTATATTGAGTTCCATGCTAAACTGAGAACTACTTCCCAATATCTTTCCCTTTTCCTTTAGTTTGGCACATGGCCCCAGGTAAAACATTACATTTCCCAAACTCCCTTGCATGTAGGTGTGGCCAAGTGAATATGTTCTACTCAGTGATATGTGAGTGTTCCTAAAAGATTTCTTTAAAAGGAGCAGCCCGGGGCACTTGAGTGGCTCAGTTGGTTAAGTGTCTGACTTCTGCTCAGGTCATGATCTCATGGTCTGTGAGTTCGAGCCCCACATAGGGCTCTGTGCTGATATCTCAGAGCCTGCAAGCCTGCTTTGGATTCTGTGTTTCCCTCTCTCTATGCCTCTCCCCCACTCATGCTCTGTTTCTCTCTCTGTCAAAAATAAATAAACATTAAAAAAAAAAAAAAAGCAGACCAGACTTCTTTTTCCTCCATTTTGCTGCTTGGAATGTAGATGTGATAGCTGGTGCTCCAGCAGTAATCTTGGACCATGAGCACAAGGGTTATGCTAAGGATAGTAGAGCAGTGAGGTGGACAAGTTTGGACCCATGATAACTTTACAGAGCTCTCATGTGACCTCTCAAGTGTCCATCTTCAGGTTTCTTTCTTATAACTTAGAAATAAAGTCATGTCTTGATATTTTTGTTTTTTCTGTTATTTGCAGCGGTATCTAATCCTCACTGATACAAACACTTACCTGGTTCAAGTGCTTTATAAGATACAAGGGATATAAAAATGAATGTCTGGTCTTTAACTTCAAGTAGCTCAGTCTTATATGTTACATCATTTAGTTGTCTTTCATTGAGTACTGTTTTATAATTTCATTGAAAGAATTTTGTCACCTATAAACTTCACTTTCAAGCACCCTGTCCCCTCATTATTTTTTTGGCCATGCAAATAATAAATCTTCCACCAAATATGTTCTTCCAAGTCTTTGTCATATATTCCATTTTTCTTTAAAAAAAAAACATTTTAGGGGTGCCTGAGTGGCTCAGTTGGATTAGTGTCTGACTTCGGCTCAGGTCATGATCTCACAGTTCGTAAGTCTGAGCTCCATGTCAGGCTCTGTGCTGACAGCTCAAAGCCTGGAGCCTGCTTTGGATTCTGTGTCTCCCTCTCTCTCTTCCCCTCCCCTGCTCATGCTCTGTCTCTGAAAGATAAGCATTAAAAATTTTAAAAACAAAAACAAAACAAAACAACCCATTTTAAATCATGAGGGAGAAAATCAGGACCCATCAATCAAAAGTCATGGTCAGTTTCTCCAGCATCTCCCTTTAGCTTTCCCAGTAACCACCTTCATGGTGAAGAAATAAATTTACATGTTTCATCCCAAGACTTGGCAATTCCCTATTTTAGACTTTAAGTTCACTGGCAATACTTCATGGTTTTCCTTGGAAGGCAGCATTTCATGTTATCTGAAATTGTTAGTACATGATGAATTTGTTGAGCCCCAGAAAGCTCTCTATTACATTTCTCTCCAAGATACTATCTCCCAAACCAAGCAGCATTTTTCTTTGTCATGTCAAGTCCATATGGGAAATCTCTGCACATACTGTAGAATTATGAAGGTGTAGCAGTCATGGATTATTCCTGGGAGATGTTTTCTCACTAGCACCTTTTCCTCCTTAGCATTATATGAGTATAGGTAACAATAACTGCTTCTTTTGATGGTCCAGAATTGATCACCGTTTATTGGCAAAGGTGCATCCGATATAAAACTCTTTTCTTATGCACTGTACTTCTTGTCTGGAATCAGTTGGATTTAATTTATGTTAAGTTTTACTTCAACCACTGATAGGATTTTAAGTTGCAGAATAAAACTGGGCAATCTCAGGGCATCTGGGTGGCTCAGTCGACTGAGAGTCCGACTTCAGCTCAGGTCATGATTTCACAGTTCAAGAGTTTGGGCCCCACATCGAGCTCTCTGCTGTCGGTAGAGTCAGCTTCAGATACTCTGTCTCCCTCCGTCTCTGTACCTCCCCAGCTCATGCTCTGTCTTAAAAATAAAAAAAAAAAACATTAAAAAAATACATTTAAAACTGGACAAACTCTTTGTCCACTAGCTCATGGAAGGTCAGGTTCAAAAGGATGATAGTCAAGAATCATTTATTTTAGATATGGAATGGTATTGTGGTTATATTTTTATTTTATCATTTTTTAAATGTTCTGATGCTTTATGTCTTTACTGATTTTTTTTTGTCTAGTTATTCTATCAATAAGGCATGTTAAAATCTCAAGCTATAATTATGGAATTGAATATCTCTCCCTTTATTTCTATCAATTTTTAATTAATATGTTTTAAAACTCTGTTATAAGACTTAACTTCCTAACAACAAATTCCTTTATCATTATAAAATGTCTTTATCATTGATAATGATCTTTGTCTTGAATTCTGTTTTATCTGCAATTAATTCCACTCCACTCTTCTTATGGTTACTATTTGTATGGTATATATATTTTCTGTCCATTTACTTTTTTAAAAATTAAAAACTTTTTTATTAAGTTTTTTATTTTAATTTCAGTATAGTTAACATACAGTGTTATATAAGTTTCAGGCATACAATATAGTGATTCAATAATTCTATACATCATTATTCAGTGCTCATCATGATGAGTGTACTCTTAATCTCCTTCACCTATTTCACTTATCCCCCTACCCTCCTCCCCTCGGATATGTTTTATTTTGAGTGAGTACCCTCAGTTAAAGTAATTTTTTTCAACAAGAACATTTTTTACTTGAGGCATACTTCAGAATAGATGGTTCTAAAAGATATGTATAAAACATTCTATCCAAGAAAAATAGAAAGAATATGCATTTTCTTCATGTACACAAAGAAGAATCCTCTGGTTAAATCACATACAAAGAGAAGTAACAGATATTACAAATTTAAGAAGACTGAAATCATACCAATTGTATTTTCCAACCACAATTGTACAAAACTAAAGATCAACAAAAACATACTGAACAATCAACAATGTAAATAAATATTAAATATTTAATTTGTAAATATTAAACAGTACACTATTGCACCAGCAATGAGCCAGATAAGGAATAAAATGGCAAATCAAAAAATGCCTCAAAATAAGAGAAAAAGAAAACACATTATTCTCAAATCTATGGGATGCAGCAGAAGCAAATGTTATAAATTTATGCTATAAATGCTTATATTAAGATAAAAATTTAATATAAACAACATTACATCATAAGGACCTAGAAAAAGAAGGAACTTAGCTGAAATTTATCAGGGAAAAAGAATAACAAAGAAAAATCAGCAATAAATAGGGACCAGAATAAACAATAACATAATATTGAAAGTAATCACCAGTTTAAAAAAAAAGAAAATTGGTAATGCTTTACCTACATTAACTAAGAAAAAAAGAGAAAAGATTCAAAAACCAAAATGAGAAATGGAAGAGAAAACAATACAACAGACAACCACAGAAATAACATAGTATGATAACATTACTGTAAATAATTATATAATAACAAATCAGATAACTTAGGAAAAAACCCAGATAATTCCTAAAAATACACAATTTATCAAGATTGAATCATGAATCTTGAATCCAAGAGGTGGGAAATTATCTTAGATCAATAACAAGAACGAATGTTGTATTAGGAATCAAAAATCTCCCAGCAAAGAACAGCCCAAGACTACATGGGTTCACTGGTGAATTCTAATAAACATTTAATTAATGGTAATCTTTATCAAAATCTTACATATAATGGAACAGAGAGAACACATTCAAAATAATTCCATGAGGCCAGTACTACCCTGATACCAAAGAAGGATAAAAACAAGAACAAAAAACCTGGTTTGTCCAATATAAGTACTGCTACTCCAACTTTCTTTTTACATCCATTTGCATGATAAATGTTTCTCTACCCCCTCACTTTCAATCTGCAGGTGTCTTTAGGTCTAAAGTGAGTCTCTTATAGGCTGCATATGGATGGGTTTATTTTATTTTATTTTATTTTATTTTATTTTATTTTATTTTATTTTATTTTATTTTTTTAACCCATTCTGACACCCTATGTCTTTTGATTGGAGTGTTTAGTCCATTTACATTCAACGTAATTATTGATAGATACTTTTTTGTGTGCCATTTTATTACTTGATTTGTTGTTGTTTCTGGAGATTCATTACTTTTGGTCTCTCCTTTGCACTCAAAGAGTCCCCTTTCATATTTCTTACATGGCTGGCTCACGAAATCCTTTACGTTTTGTTTGTCTGGTAAACTCTTTATCTCTTCTTCTATTCTGAATTATGGCCTTGCTGGATAGAGTATTGTTGCCTGCAGATTTTCCCCATTCAGCACATTGAATATATCATGCCATTACCTTCTGGGTTGCCAAGTTTCTGTCGAGAAATCTCCAGCTAGTCTTATGGGTTTTCCCTTATAAGTTAAGCCCTTCTTTTGTCTTCCTGCTTTTAAGGTTTTCCTTTATCACTGTATTTCGTAAATTTAATTCGTGTTGGCCTGCTTTTGTTGATCTTAATGGGAGTTCTCTGTGCCTCAAGGATCTGGATAGCTATTTCTTCCCCCAGATTTGAGATGTTTTCTGCTATTATTTCTTGAGATAAATTTTCTGCCCCATTTTCTCTCTTCTTCTTCTGGGTCTCCTATAATACAAATGTTATTATATTTTAATGGAGTCACTGAGTTCGTCAAGTCTATTCTTATGTTACGTAATTTTTCTTTCTCTCTTTTGTTCAGCTTCATTATTTTCCATTACTTTGTCTTCTAGGTCATTAATTCATTCCTCTATTTTTTCCAGCCTGCTGTTCATTGCATCAAGCTGTTTCCAATCTTGTTTATTGCATTCTTTATCTTTGATTCTTTTTTAAAATTTCTTTGAGAGAGACAGAGAAAGCATGAGTGGGGGAGGGGCAGAGAGAGAGGGAGACAGATAATCCCAAGCAGGCTCAGCTAGTTTAGCACACAGAGCCTGATGTGGGGCTCGAACTCATGAAACTGTGAGATCACGAGCTGAGCCAAAATCAAGAGTTGGATGCTTGTCTTTCATTCTTTTCTCAAGCCCAATGAATATCCGTATGATTTTTGCTTTAAAGTCTTCATCACGCATGTTACTTATATCTGTTTCACTTATATATCTGACTGTGACCTTATCTTGTTCTCTCATGTGGGATACATTCCCCCATCTTGGCATTTTGCTAAGTCTCTGCCTTCTTCTGTGTGTTTTCTAGAAAAGCCTTTTTTGCCTCCTGCTCCTAAAAGTAATGGCTTTATGAAGAAGAGGTTATGTAGCACCCACGGTCTGTGCTTCATGGAGTGTCTCCAGTGTGTACTGTATGTGCTCTGCTGTTTCGTTTTGGCTGCTCTATATCCTTTAGGCCATTCATTTGCAGAGGCTCTTCTTGCCTGCAGTGGGCATTGTTTGGTCCTTGGCCTAAATGTGGCAACTTTAACTAGGTGTGCTCTGGTCTGCTTGTAAAATGAGATCCAACACCAACTCCACCAGAACTGAGGCCCTGTAGAACTCTCTGGTCAGGAGACATGGTGTGGATAGGGGTTTGTGCTGGCGATGAGGTTTGGGGTGATGGTGGGGACAGCCAAGAAAGAATTCTTGAAGACATCTTTGGTGCAAAAAGGTGATTTTGTTAAAGCATGGGAAAGGACCCATAGGCAGAAAGAGCTGCACTGGGGTTGTGAAGAGTGACAGGTTATATACTATGGAGTTGGAGAAGGTAAAGTCAAGGGAAAGTTTTCAAAGAGATTTTCATATGCTAAAGAAGATTCACAGGATATTAGAGGTCTAGCTATTGTCAAAGTAAGGTTGTTTTTCCCTCTAGCAGAGCATTAACATTAAGAGAGTAGGGAGTTCCTGGAGAAATGTTCTACTCTGCCAGTCCCAAGTATTTGTCAATGGGCTGCAGGTTATAAGGAAATTTAATTTTACCTGCTATTTTCCTTCTTGCCTTTGTTCCCCATATCACTATGGAGGGGTGATGTTGGGGCTCCAGGAAACTGAGTCTACAGGTTTCTGGAGATTAGGCTATTGATAAGATTGCCTTTTTGTTGTAATTTACTAAGATATTTGTAAACTGATGGAGACCCATGTATTGTATGACTGTGATCTCTATCAGTTAACCATTTGTTTTCTTTCCTTTCCTTTGTTCTTGGGCAGCCAGGAGTGCCTGAGGAATATCACACATATCCCACCTGGGGTGGGGGTGGTGGTGGTGGTCATGTGCTAGCTTGTGCTTTGCCCTTAGCCTGTGTTAGGTTTCCATATCACTAGTGTTCTTGGGAAAGGGTCTGCCATGCTGGTACTGAGGCAAGATTGACTGAGAAGAGCCATCCCTCCAGACCGCAGTGGGGTGGGACGTGGTGTAAGCAAGTTAGGTAGCCTGTGTTGGAGCTGCGCTGCTTCCTGCGGGTGGCTCTGTGTTTATGCTGAGGGGTAGGAGAGTGAAATGGCACCAGACGGTCTTTTGTTCCTGGAGAGGAATCACTGTGAAAACTGCCTCACAGGGAAGCTCCTAGACTAGTGAATAATATCTGTACTGTGTGCCCCAGGCATTCTTCAGATTGCTGTTTTCACACTGTCTGTCCCAGCCCATCCCCCTGTTGTTTGCCTGCCTTCTCTCCTGGAGCAGGACAGTGCCCTCAGGGGTCTATCCCAGCCAAGCTCACTGACTTTTAACACTACAGGTTTAAGCCCTGATGGTTTCATGAACTCACAAAATTCAGCCCCTCTTGTTTTCCAAGCCAATGGCTTTGGGGAAGCATCCTCCTTGTGTGTTCTCCTGTGTGCTCCTCTCTCTCTCTCTCTCACCCTTTTCTGTGACCATGGCTCCCTTCCCTTTGCAGCACCTATGATCCATTTCTCCCTAAACCACATCCTGCCTTCCTGCCATCTTCGATGTGGCCTCTTCTCTCCCTTTAGTTGTGGAATTTGTTCTGTATTAAGGTCAATTTCCGGGGTATTTAGGATAATTTGATAGTCATCTAGTTGTGTTCATGACACGAGATGAGCCTAGTGTCCTCCTACTCTGTTGCCATCTTGTTCCACTTGTAGTTATATTTTTAAAGAGCATTCTTATCCTTTAGAGATTCATACTAAAATATTTATATGTTAAATGATAGGATGTTTGGCATGTATTACAAAATAATCCCCAAGAAGGAGGAAGAGGAGTGGGTAAGGCTATAAATAAAACTGCATTGGCTCTGAGCTGACAGTTGTCAAATTTGGGTGAAGTGCATATAAAGGATCACTTTAAATTCTTTATCTTTGCATATGTTTAGAGTATTGAACATTTTAAAAAAATAAAAAAAAAAATGAGATTGAGAAGTGAATAATTTTAACCTTAAATAAGCAAATTTCCGAAGATTCACAGAATGGTTTTCAACTGGCATTTGCTGTTGACCACTTGGAATTTATTAAAGTACACTTACGTATAAACACTCAGTTCAACAAATTTTTTCACCATCAATTGGAAACTGAAAAGATTTCTCAATTACATACCTTGTTGTTAAGCAGAGAGCCTTTATCCACTGTCTCATTATAGGAAGATCAACTGGGGTGAAATCTACTTGATATTTTAAGCAATGCATTAGTTAGGCTCTATGGTTTTCCATGCCTTATGTTGCTTCTCTCCTGCCATGATTCATTTCTTTAGCAAAGTGAGGCTATGAGTATCAGAGGCAAAGGTGGATCATGATGTCATCTGTCAAGGATCTGGAAGATCAATGGCAGTCTTCATCTTTTCATTCCCAGGTAAGCTCTGCCTACATCTAATCATCCATTCAATAAGCATCTATTTGATAACTGTTACATAGCAGCAAGATTTCCAATGTTTAAAAAACTTACTCAAAAAAAAAAAAAAAACTTACTCATCCCTCCACATCCCCTTTCAACTACTGTACCATCTCTTATTTTCCCTTTAGAACAAAACTTCTTGAAAGAATTGTTTATGTTTTCCACCTCCAATTCCTCTCCTTTCATAATTTGTCTTTTTACTGTGGTAAAATACATATAAAATTCACCATTTAACCATTTTGTAGTGTACAATTCAGTGGCATTTAGTGTAGTGCATTCACAATGTTGTATAGCCATCACTACTATCTAGAATATTCTCATCACCCCAAAAGGGAACCCCATACCCATTCAGCAGTTATTTCCTATTTCCTCTTCTCTCCAGCCCCTGGAAACCACTAATCTATGGATTTTCCTATTCTGGATATTTCATATACATGGAATTACACAATATGTGACTTTTTTTGCCTGATTCTTTAACTTAGCATAATGTTTTCTAGGCTCATTCACATTGTTGTCTGTACTTCACTCGTTTTTATGGCTGAACAATGTTCCAGATATACCAGATTTTGTTTATCCATTCATAAGTTGATGAACATTTGTATTGGTTCTATCTTTTGTCTATTGTGAATAGTGTTGCTATGAACATTTGTGTACATTTGTTTGAATGCTTGTTTTCAATTCTTTTGGGTATATGCCTAGGAGTGGAATTGCTAAGTCACATGGTAATTACTGAACAGCATAACTCTTTTCCAGTGTCTGTACTATTTTAGATTCCTACCAGCAATGTATCAGAGTTCCAGTTTCTCAATATCCTTACCAACACTAGTTATTTTATGTTGCATTTAAAAAATTCTGAGTCGATATGAAATGGTATCTCATTATGATTTTAATTGACATTTTTCTGACTAATGACATTAGGCATTTTTTCATGTCCTTGTTGGCCATTTATATATCTTCTCTGAAAGATGTCTATTCTAACACTTTGTCCATTTTTAATTGGTTATTTTGTCTCTTTGTTGAGTTGTATGAATTCTTAACATATTCTGAATAGATTCTTATTAGATATGTGATTTGTAAATATTTTCTCTATAATTGGTCATTTTTGACAAAGGATAGTGAAGAGCCTAAGGATCTCAAATGTTCTGATATTCAGTAGGATGGATTGCAAGTGTACATTAAAAAATGTAGTTTGCCTATAGTCTCATTATTAGCAGGAATAAAAAAATATTTCAAATTCTTGAGTTGTAGGCAACAGTAGTCCATTTCTGATACCCAAACACGCCCCCAAACTTGAAATATGTAGATGTGCAATTTTTGAAAAATTTATTTTGGGAGTGGGAGGGGCAGAGATAAAGGGAGAGGGAGAGAACTCCAAGCAGGCTCCACACTGGCAGTGTGGAACCGGGCACAGGGCTTATCCTATGAATCTTGCAATCATGACTTGAGCTGGAAACAAAGAGCCAGATGCTTAACCAATTGAGCCACCCAGGTGCCCCTAGATGTGCAATTTAATTCTCAGACGGATATTTGAAATGTTGTCTTGGACCACAATTAAAATGAATCTTGATGAGTTTAAGGAAGATCACCACAACTGAAATTCAATGTTTTTGAGTCTTTCCTTTTCCTGGACCTTTGCAAAATAATATATATTGATTAAATTTAATGTACTGGATTTCCAGGTTTAGAAATTTGGCCTGACATTACAACTGATATTTGGAAGTTAGTAGACTCCTGACCTTTGTGTGAAATAAAGATACACCATGCAGAATTCCTATGAGTGACCTAGAGATGATGTGTCAGTCAGGATCTATCCAGGAGATAGAAATCACTCAGTAGTTTGAGTGGAACATTTTAATATAAAGTGTTACTATTTAATAATGAACTAATAAACTTATCCCATGGAATTAACTACTAAGGGATTAAATAGTTAACTAATAACAGAGGATCAACAACTAAGCAATAAAGAGAACTCAGATTACAAGAATAGTAGGTAGAGGGAATAACTTCTACAGCTCAGGATCAGTACCTATGAAAGGAAAAAACTTTAAGCAAACACTGACATCCAGACCCTGATGGAGAGGGTGTGGCTGTGCCCTACTTAATGGCAGAGAAATCTGCTGCAGTGCCACCAGTCAGGGCCAGCCGAAAACCACCTGCCACCACCTGCTGGGGCCCCAATGAAACTAGGTAGTAATCGGTGTTCTGGAATGTTGGGGAAACTCACTGGGAAGCCACCCTCTGCGGTGCTAGACACTTTGCAGTGGTTCTGGCAAAACTTGCTGGAGTGTGAACTCCCCTGGGCATCCCCTAGGTTTCTTGCTTTTAGGGGGTGGGGGAGCAAAAACTGCACAGAGGAACCGCGAAGTGCAGCCCCTTCCTCCAGTAATGTCTCTTCTACGCCCCCTGCCGACAAAGCCTAACATTGCACCAGCTGCCAACCGGGAAAAGTTCACTTAGTCCAGCCTCTGTATCACAAAGCAAGACAAAGAAAGGTGGATTTGGAGCTGACAGACAATAAATTGATAACTGGCACAAAGGGTGTTTTGTGACTATTTGAGGGAAGAATGCAGAAAAAATATGGTTGATGAGGAAAAATCCTCAGAGGTGTTATGTGTGCAATGCATGGTAGCAGTGCGATTAATTTGAGTACGAAAGCTTAGCAACAGCTGAACCAGGAAACCTGTAATAATTAAAAAATAGATATGTTGAGGATTATCTGAATTTGTGAGCCAAAAGTTCCCAAAACGGGAAGTTCTCTTTTGGAGCAGACCCAAAGATAATGCCCAAAGCAGGTGCTATACAATCAATTATGAGTCAATATCACATGTTCTAGATAAAGTATTCCATTAAATGAAGAATTGCAGATATCAACAAGCAGATGACTTTTTTGTTTGTTTCTTTGTCTGGGAGTGTTGTGGTAAAGGGGTCTTGAAATCAGACCAGGCCTATTTTTGAGGATAAAAGATAAAATTTTCCTTTTAGGTGTGTATCAATTAAGAATCCATTTTTTTTTCTGAAAGTAATAAATGACCCCCTCCCCCCACAAGGAATAAAAAACAGGGGTTTCAGGAATAAAGAATAAGACATTTAATTATATCACTTGACAAAACATCTGGTGGAAGAAGTTCCTTGATAGCCTCACAGTTATGCTCTTTCATCCTGAAAATATTGTGGCTTCATGGTTGGAACATGGTATCTGTTGCTCTAGGTATCACTTCACCATTTAAGACGAGAAGGAAGAAAGGAGTTGTCATATGCACCTATGCTCAGCAGACATCATTGGTATCAAACTGCGTTTGACAAATATTTTAATGAGCTATCATGTGCGTGGCAATGTGTCAGGCTGTGAAATTTAATGCTTTATATTCTGGGCCTTTCCTACATATCCAAATATGAAACTTGTCCTTCCTAGGGATTCCTTTTCCACTCTACACATGCCTGACCTTGCGTAGCAGGGTCTTTCTCCAATCCCTATATACTTAAGGTAATTCCTCTGCTTTGAGCCTTCCTGGTACATTTTAAGAATTATCCTATTATTTATTTTTGCTATAAAATGTTTTTAGGATAACTTTTTCTAATTTTTTTGTGATAGAATTCATTAATATAAAATCATTTTTAAAAATATAATTTATACTGATGCTAGGAAAGATTAAAAAATTTTTCTTCTTAACGTTTATTTTTGAGAGAGAGAGAGTGAGAGACAGAGCATGAGCAGGGGGAGGGGCAGAGAGAGAAGGGGACACAGAATCCAAAGCTGGCTCCAGGCTCTGAGCTGTCAGCACAGAGCCCGACATGGGGCTTGAACCCACAAACACGAGATTGTGACCTGAGCCAAAGTCGGATGCTTATCCAATTGAGCCATCCAGGTGCCCCTGATGGTAGCAAAAAATTTATCCTTTCTCTCTCCCCTCTCTATCTCTTCTCTTTTAAACCTAATAAACTATTATGCTAAATAATATGAAAGTGCCATCTTTCAGGCACATTCTCTTTGTTATGAGAGTCTGATTTCTATTTAAGCAGGGGGTGATTTATGGTTGATTTTGATGGCAGAAAGAATATTTCTTTTCTTTTAATAACTTTTACTAATAATGACAATTTCTTATTATCTTACAACTTTAGAAAGATTGTTCATTCCTTCTGTAATTTCTTGGACCAATTCTTAACACTCATGGAATAACTCTTTAAGTGAACAGAAAAAAACAATTTATTAAAAATTCAATAGAGGTGGGCACCTGGGTGATTCAGTTGGTTAAATGTCCAACTTTTGATTTTGGCTCAGGTCATGCTCTCACAGTGGTAAGATTGAGCCCTGTGTCAGTCTCCGCGCTGGGTATGGAGACTGCTTAAGATTCTCTCTCTCCTTCTCCTTTCTCCCACCCCCCCCTTCCCCACCAAACACCCCATAACATAGTTAACACGTTATTTGACAACCTTGTATTACTAAGTTTCAAGTATCTATGAAAAAATTCATCCTCTGATATCTTCTCCTTCATTTGCTTCCTATATTATGGAATCCTCTCTTACCAAGTTTGTCTCTTCGGAGAAGTAGCCTGTCCTTGGCTTGTTTGTATAAACATTATATAAATAATGGAGAGGCTTTCCCCCCATGATATTTTTCTGAGATGGTTTTTTCTCCAAAAACGTTTTCAGTTTCAAAAGCAAACTCCACAGATCCACGAAAGATAAGTAGACACAAAAACAGTTTAGCTGGTTCAACAGAATGTGCAAAAGACAGGAAGCAACAGCTAGATTCTCAGTCTTTCATTGTCCCAAATCACAGAAGTCATCAACTGAGTAATCACAGAAGGAAAACAAGCCACTTTTAGTTGCAAGAAGATTTGAATCTGTAATATGCACTGTAAACCCACAACGGATGTTTCATAACCATACCAAATGATTTTTGTGACTTAATTGGAGTTTCCCAGTACAACATACACTGAAAATTCCACAAAAATACCATACAGGATCATTGTGTAAAAACACTCAAATACTGAGATACAAGATTTTCTTGCCTCTTGGGAGCAGTCTTAACAGGCATCAGTAGCAGGTGCAAACTATTCCAGGCAAAGGGCGGCTGGAAAGAATATATGTATTCCTCAGTTCCAGAAAGCGATGTTTCTGAGGGATTAGGAGGAGGAATATCTGGTACCAAGTAAATCTTCACTATTCTGAGTCACTGAAAGAGGAATCTAGAAGTGTTCATTTCGTTTGTGGGATCATATAAACTTAAGCTTGACTTATTGTTCTTTAGTGTTCCTGATGTTCAGCTTCCTAGTTGTAAAATGGGGATATACTGTTGTGTCTAATAGGAAGCATCTGAATAATCTAAGGTGAATGAGGTAGATTGTGGAGAAGGGCTGGCTCTAGCTGCGTCTCCAAGAGTGACTCTCAGAATATCAACTGAGGAAGAGTAACTTCTACCACTGTCAGGAAGCTGAAAAATCAGGAAGGCATTGTTGGGACACTTGGTTCCATGATCACACCACCTTGGCTTTGGATTGGAGTTCAAACTGCCACTAGAAATAGCGCTCCAGAGCCAGACCATGCCTACTAAATCCACTCCAGCAGGACGGATGTTGCTGGCATCCTCATCTTTCCTTCCTTTTTATTTACTAAACGAACGCAGCACACATTTATTGAATACTTACTATAACAAACGAGTAAAATATATGGCATGTTAGACAGCGATGAGCGCAGTGGAGAAAAGTAGTGCAGGAAATGTGGAGAGTGTCGAGGGGGTGAGGGAAGGCCCCCCAAGAAAGCGACATGTGAAGACGTGAAGGGAGTAAGAGGATGAGACGTGTGAGTTTTGGGGAGAGCGAACAAGGTGAAAATCTCTGAGACAGAAGCTTCCCTGCAAGTTTCAAGGAACAGTATGGAGACCAGAGTGGCTGGATGAAGTGAAGACATGAGGTCTCTGTCAGAGATTCACACTTACTCCAAAGTAGAAATTTCTTCAGAGATTTCTAAAGTAATTAATCTCTTGGTTTGCTGTATTATTTGTATTTTGAACTAGGATATTCAAGATTCAAATAGGATTCAAACTAACATATGCTTCTTGAAATGAAAGAACTGACACCAATCTATTGGAAGCCATTGTGCTTTTAGATAACATTCTGTGCTATTAAAGATGTTATGTGTAGTTTGTTTTTTATTTATTTGTTTTAGATATTATCAATGAAAATTTAAAAATACATGCATCTTTGATGTAACATTTTTGTGTGAAGAACTGATGGGTTACATGATTAAATCAACCATTTAGGGGATTTTTACAATAGGCTTCAGGTTTATTATAGTACAGTCATTATATCTGAAGAAAATCTGAGTATAAGTTGTCAGATGCATCATGGAAACATGTCTTAAGGATGGAGAATAATAAGCAGGCTGTCTTTGACATACTACCTATTTCCAATGGAAGGCTAAGAGTGAGAAAATAAACTCATTTCTGTAGGAGACAGCAACTTACATTTATCTTTCTATGACAAATACTCCACCCTCACAAATAATATACATATTCTATGAATATTAGTTTCTGTCTGAGGCAAAAGAGATCTTATTGTAAAAACCATTGTGTGGTCATTATAATCATGTATAACTCTAGAGATTAAGAAAAACACATGGAAGGTGGGCTGAGAAGAAAACTACTCAGAAGAAGACATCTGAGAGAGAAAGCATTTGAGCAGAGGTTCTCAGCCTTGGCATTATTGTTATTTTGGGCTGTACAATTATTTGTCATGGCAGCTGTCCAGTGCCTAGGATTTTTAGAAGTATCTCTGGCCTCCACCTACCAGATGCCAGTAACATCTCCCTCTCCCTCCCTAAATTACAACCAAATATGTCTCTAGGCATTGCCAAAATGTCTCCTGGGGGCAAAATCACCCAGGTTTGAGAACCACAGAGTAAGAGTCAGAGGAGTGAAACAATTTTAAAAATAAATCTGAGCTTGAAATTTGGAAGACACAGCTCCCTTCATGAATATGGGAGCAGAAAGACTCAGTGAAGAGAGACGTAGTGATTTAAAACTGGATCTTAGAGACAATTTTAGTATTAATTGCAACTCTAGTTACATGATTATTGGTAATAATTGCTATTTTAATATCTAGTTTTCAGACTAGATTGTAAGCTACATGAAGGAAGGGACTGTATCTCTTACTGTCAGAGTCATATCATAATACTAAGTCAATCACCAGTTATTTACTGCATTGCTATTAGAGGTTTAGCAATGGGCTATTGTGCTTTGGAAATAAAACTGAGGATTTAGGTTTAGGCTTGAGTCCTTAGAATAGTTTATTATCTAGTTGCACAGAAAAGAACTGTTGTATATAAAACAATGAGAGAATAAGCCATGAACTCAATAGTACTCAGGACCCTTGCTGGAAGAAGGGTGAAAAGAATATGAAATAGACTTTCAGGGAGAAGGACTGGACTGGAGCTGCCTCTTGTTAGATGCACAAGTGGGTGGAAGAAAAAGCAAATGAGTGTCCATATATGGCGACCAGCATAAGCAAACTCCCTTTGATGGAATAGTTAGTTGGGAAGGTGGCCAATGTTTATTGGTAATAGGAGTTTGTGTTATCATAATAGGACTTTGTTTGGGGTATTTTAAGGCTAAAACAGGTCTTTGATGCCAGATATGAGTCTAACAACCAGACAACCAAAAGGACATATCTTGTTTGACACCAGAATCTTCATGGGAAGATACAGACAAAGGCATATTTTTGGATATCATCTTCTAAGGGAGTAGATTAGACTATTATTAAAGGAATTAACCAAAAGAAGAATTGCTTGCTGAAGCCAGAGCCTTAAAGACACCAGGTGTTGAAGCACAGAACAATGACTAAAAGGCAGCAAAATGGGTAAGAGAGAAAGAAATCAAAAAGGAAGGAGAAGAACCAGGAAAATACAAGGTCAAAACATGTTTAGAAAGCAAATGATGTATAATCTTTAATATTTTCTACTACTCTGTGAAATACAAGGGAGACAAAGCCAGTTTGGGGAACCCCTGAAGTCATCAGACCTGAGTAATTAAAAAAAATTTTTTAATGTTTATTTATTTTTGAGAAAGAGAGAGAGAGAGAGAGCGAGCACGAGCGAGTGAGCGCAGGGGAGGGGGAGAGAGAGAGGGAGACACAGAATCTGCAACAGGCTCCAGGCTCTGAGCTGTCAGCGTAGAGCCTGAACCCACGAACCGCGAGATCATGACCTGAGCTGAAGTCGGACACTTAACCGTCAGAGCCACCCAGGCACCCCTGACCTGAGCAATTTTATCAAGAAGATGACGTGCTCCATTTGACCCTTCAGTTCTCATGGCTACAAAACATCATGAGAGGATGATTCAGTTACTCTGTAGTTTGTATTTCTATCTGTGGTTACAAATTGGATGGTTTACACCTGGTAACAATTTTTATAGAAAAACAATTAAATTTAAAAAAAAAGGAATTACTGTAAAAGGGTGAGTGTGGAAGGACAAGTGTCACATGTACAATTGACAATGAGATCTAACACAGATCATAACAAAGTTCTCTAAACATGCTCAGTGTTACAATGAGCTAGAGCAACATGTCTTCTCTCATGTATCCACCACTATAGTATCATACAGGGTATTTTCACAGCCCTAAAAATCCTCTGTGCTCTGCCTCTTCATCCCTCCTCTCTCAACTCTTGGCAACCCCTGATCTTGTTGCTGTCTCCATAGTTTTGCCTTTTCTAGAATGTCATACAGTTGGGATCATACAGTATGTAGCCTTTTCAGATTGGCTTCTTTCACTTGGTAATATATATTTAAAGTTCCTCCATGTCTTTTCATGGCTTGATAGCTCTTTTTCGAAAAGTGTTGAGGGGCACCTGGGTGGTTCAGCATCTGACTCTTGATTTCAGCTCAGGTCATGATCTCACATTTCCTGAGACCCAGCCCCACATCAGGCTCTGTGCTGACAGCACAGGAAACTGCTTGGTATTTTCTTTCTCTTCTCTCTCCCCTGCTCATGCTCCCTCTTTCTCTCTCTCAAAACAAACAAACATTAAAAAAAGTGTTGTATAATAGTCTACTGTCTGGAGATACCAGAGTTTATTTATCCATTCATCTACTGAAGCAAATTTTGGCTGCTTCCAAGTTTTGGCAATTGCAAATAAAGCTGCTGTAAACATCTGTGTACAGATTTTTGTGTGGACATAAGTTTTTAACTCCTTTGGGTAAATGCCAAGGAGCATGATGGCTGGATTTTATGGTCAGAATATGTTTAGTTTTGTAAGAAGCCACAGCTATCTTCCAAAATGCCTGTACCACCTTGCATTCCTATCGGCAATGAAAGTTGATCCACATCCTCATCAGCATTTGGTGTTGTCAATGGATTTGACCATCTTAATATGTGCATAGTAGTATCTCATTGTTTTACTTTGCATTTTCCTGATGACATATGATACGGAGTATCTCTCTGTATGCTTATTTGCCATCATGCATTTTCTTTGGTAAGGTGTGTGTTAAGGTAGTTTGCTTATTGTTGACTTTAAAAGGTCTTTGTATAATTTGGATAACATTCCTTTAACAGATATGTATTTTGAGAATATTTTCTACTATGTGGTTTGTCTTTTTATTTTCTTGATATCTGGCAGATCAGAAAACTTTAACTTTTTTAAATGTTTATTTATTTTGAGATAGAGAGAGAGCACGCACGAGACAGGAGGGGCAGAGAGAGACAGGGAGAGGGAAAGAGAATCCCAAGCAGGCCCTGTGCTGACAGTAGACAGCCCCATGCAGGATTCCATCTCACAAACCATGAGATCATGACCTGAGCCTAGCAAGAGTCAGAGGCTTAACCAACTGAGCCACACAGGTTCCCCAGAAAATTTTAATTTTAAAGAGGTCTAGCTTATCAATTATTCCTTTCACAGATTGTGCCTTTGTTGCTTTATCTAAAAAGTCATCAACAAACTCAAGTCATTTAATTTTTCTTATAGTTTTGTGTTTTACATTTAGGTCTGTGACCCATTTTGAGTTAATTTTTGTGAAGAGTGTAAGGTCTTCCTGGTCTTCCTCATCGTCCCCTTTTTCCCTCTCCTCCCCTTCCTCTTCCTCCTCCTCCTCCTTTTTTTTGCATGTGGATATCCAGTTGTTCCAATATCATTTGTTGAGAATCTAAGCACATTTTAGGTGTTAATTTATTTAACCCTTATGAAAAGCTTATGAATTAAGTGCCATCCCCATTTTATAGACAAGGAAATTGATAGCAGAGAGGTTTAGTAACTTATCCAAGGTCACTAGGAAAGAGTGGAGGTTGTATTTAAACCTTTAGTCTAGGTTCATAGACTGATTGTAACCATTGGGCTAATGTTAATTCTTGCCAATAACTATAATAATATTATTGATAATCACTGATATTTCTTCAGCATTTTCTATGTTAAAGGAACTTTGATAGGTGGGGAGTGAAATTAGACATGGCACTATTTAGTTTCTAGCAAGAAATATTATATGCATATATTATGATATCTATATATTATTTATTCTGCTGTAGGTAATATTTTTATCCCATATCACAGCTAGAGAAACTGAGATGGAAGGAGGTTTAAATATCTGATAGTAAGTGGCAGACACACTCTGAAACGAGGTCTGTCTGACTCCATAACCATGTGCTCAGTTGTACTTGGCTTTTGGAAATTTAGTTTTGCCAGTTGTCTCTGCTGCATCCTGCAGGTCTTTCCCAATAAAAGGAAATAAAAACTCTGCCTGAAGCCTAAAGATGGGATTAAGAACCCAGTGTCTCCTTTAAATTGTGCCATTCCAGCCCATCTAGTGTGGTTTTACAACTCATCCCAGATTGCATTTATTATTCTTGTTCCAAATACAGGCCATAGAGACCAACTAGTCCACTTCGTGAAATATGGGAGAACAGTCTTTTGGTTTTCTAATGAGGAAGTAGAGGATGCCAGCAATAACTTCCCATGTTTCCATTAAGATATATTATTGGTGTTTGCATTCACATAGTTGGATCCATAAATTTATGGAAAATTGTACTCATTTTTTCATCCCAGAAGTTGAAAGTTTCCAAGTAGGAAAGCAAATTGACCTTCATGTAATTTTCTTAGTTCATTTATGTTGAAAAGCCTTTTACTATCTGAAGTTTTCTGAGTGTAGCTCAGAGGCAAATGAATCTTTCACTTTAAATAGCATGAAACATCTGGGAGTTAGTTCTTATCTGTTAAATTAATAGTTCATGGAACTCCAGTTCTGTAGAGTTTGTCCTAAATTCAGGGTTGAATGAAAGTCCTTTTCCCTGATGGAAAAAAACCTTTGCTGCTATGCTGAGATTGGTTTTGCCAAAGATTGAAGTTTGCTCATTGATTTAATTAGGTGATTCTCATTTTATTTGACTTTAAGAAGATATCTCTATGGGATTAAGTGAATTTTTTTAACAGATATGATGCAGACAAAAATTAGCTATCAGCCAATATCAGAAATTGTTGATTCAACCATTAGACTGTCAAGCTGAAGTCACCTGAGGTTGAGATACTTTTCAGGAGCACTCTTCAGATGGTAAAAATTGAACAATGTTCCATACAAGTTCACCCTGTTCTATTAACGATTTCACTTTTTAGAATTCAGCAAATGGTAAACATGAAATTCTGTATTAAACACCTTTCTATAATAAATACTGTTAGACATTTTCTATGGAGAATTTATTTCACTAAAAACTTGCAAGCCCAAACATGCAATTCCATTCAACATACAAAACTGTCCCCTTTTGATCCAAACATAGCACTGTTCTTCAAATGGGGTCTGACCTTCACAGAATAAAACTGATTGATCTCCTTTCTCATTGTAAACCTTTAATGATAATATGGAAGACCCAAACATAGTGTAAAATAAGAAGTTACTAAATATTAATTGCATTTGAAAATAGGCTAAGTTCATATGACCTTTTTTCTGTATCTTACATTTAACCCATAATAAGCCCCTCTGATTTTTAAAATTATTATTATACCTTTTGCTGTTAAGTCACATCTCCCTGGATTTGTGCAATTGTTTCCTACATTTGTTCTTAGTTAACTTCTTATTTGTGAATTTTTGGTTCATCTTAGTTCATATAGGTCTTTTTCAGTTTTGATTTTGTTAACAGTGTCTTCTGGAAATTTTTTGGCTATAACTTTATCCAAGTCATTAACAGTAAACAATGAAGCGAATAAGAAATATTACCTGGACAGCACCAAGGACAGAGTCAATATCTAGTTAAAGCCTTTGGACTGATTCTGTTACCTTGTGTGTATATACAAGGACTCAACTTTAGCATTAACACTGACCTTTTTTTTTAATGTTTATTTTTGAGAGGTGGCGGGGGGGGGAGCAGAGAGAGAGAGAGGGAGACACAAAATCTGAAGCAGGCTCCAGGCTCTGAGCTGTCAGCACAGAGCCCAAAACAGAGCTTGAACTCATGAACCATGAGATCATGACCTGAGCTGAAGTCAGGCACTTAATTGACTGAGCCACCCAGCTGCCCCTAACACAGACTTTTCTAACTTACAAAAGACTAATTCACACACCAGAATGCCAATGGATTGATTTGTAACAGAAGATTTATATTCTGTGACTAATGTTATCGTGTCCATCAGCTGAAATTCTCCTTCCTATTATCAAATACCTGGGACTTTAACTCAACTAATCAGAGTTGCTTTTTTGAGAATGATCTTGCTGAGCATAATCCAGTTGAATTTATCTAAGAATTATTTTCATCATTTTATATTCTCCCACACAGATAGCAAGAAGTCTTGAATTACCAATTGGCTCTGTTTCAAATGTCAACTTGGGATTTTTTTTTTTTTTTTGGTTAGAATTTGTAACATATTTTTTCATAAATAATGACATTACCATGGTGGTTAAATTCCAAGCCATTCCCAAAAGATTTGCGTGAGCTGTCACATAGGTAAAACAATGTACTTTTAGCAAAAATAGGTAGGAAATGATACCTATCTTATAACTAATGATTAAACAGACACGTTGAATGAAAAGTGGTCCATGAAATATTCACAGAAATTCTCCAACCTTCAATTTCTCTTGTGTTAACCCAGTCCCAGTCTACTTTCAACACATCTCCATCTATCACACTGGATAGGTTTATAAAGTGGCATTATTACACTGCACTGTAATTATCAGCTTATTTCACTGTCTTCTTTACTAGAAGATTCTTTTGTAAACTATGATGCTAATGGAGATGTTCAAAAAAGTTTTTGGAGGAGTTAATTATGAGCAAGACACAAGCAAAAAGGCATCTAGAAGTTTAACTCAAGGATTCAGTCTTGGTAAGTAAGGACACTTATAGGAAAAGGGGATGATTATCTAATCTATATTGAATCATAGAAAGTAATGTTTTGCAATAGTCACTGAGTGAGTCAGCTGGGAGGGTGGATGAATGATTGCTTTCTCAGAAGTCTTAAACCCATTAGACCTCATGAGAAAATGCTTATCCATTTTTTTCAGGAGGGCTAATTTCTTCCCAGAGGCAGGTTTGGAATAACATTACAAAATAGGGCTCTGTCTCATACTAGGTGTTGATTTTTTTTTTTACAAAGCTAATGAGGTCTTGTATATATAAACAACATTAATGAAAAAATATGTGGTTTAGTTCAGTCTTGTTAATGAACCCAAATTTACCTCTTCACTCTTGGAGATCACAGGTGTATAATTAATGAGGATATTACAGACAGAAAGTGTGTGTGTGTGTGTGTGTGTGTGTGTGTGTGTGTGTGTGTGTGTGTGTGGTATGTGTGTGTGTATAAGCTCCATCTCTACAGATATGAGATCAGGAAAACCTTGCCCTCAAGCACTGTGATCGTTTATGATAAGGCAGATGTTGCTGAGCACGTTGAAACAAATAGCAAGAATGCAAGTGTTAACTACATTACATTTCAAGCCAGTAAGGGCTAGTTCAAGCATATGAAGACCTAAAAGACCTGCAAGGTATTAAAATTGTGGAGAAATCATTTTTGTCTTAGCAAAATGATACCATAGCAATGTATCCTGAACAACAGAAGGTGATTAATGAGAAGTGTTACCTAATATGTCTGGGTTTTAATGCCATGGATCTGATTTGTTTTGGAAGCTGCTTCTTTTAAGAATATATTTAAAATTGCCATTTCAATCATTATAACTCCCTATTTTATGTGAGACCCTGGTTTGTGCCAACCTAATGCTTGACAAAAGTACGATTTTCCAGGATGATAGACCCCACAGGTTGACAAGAGATTAGTATATATATTCACCTAAGGCAGGGATTATCCCTAATTTGTTTTTGCTCAGTGGGTGGTTGGAAATTTTTCATGGGTGAACTTATTGGATAGAAGAGAAAATGTTTTCTGCAGTTCTGTTTAATCTATCAGGGGTTAACCAGTGCAGGATACTATGCCAAGTCACAGTAATTTGATGAATGAATGAATGGAATTACTATTGATCATCATATCTGTCTTTAGTAACTACTCATTTCCTTTACTCTTTTTAACATATCATTTAAACTAAAATATTTTACTTTTTCAAGAGGCTTTATTATTATTCCTTTTTATTTTTTAATGGCTTAAGAACAGGTATTAAAAAGATTAGATGGAATATAGATGTTAAAGTAATGTGATGCCATTACAGATTTGTCTTGTGATTATATTTTTCTACAACTAGTATTACTTTTTACATAAAAACACATAAAAATATCTTATACCTAATGTTTACTTACTTTCTTCTCAATTCCTGAGTTTCCTCATACCCAGAGCTAAATACTCACAAAACAACTGGACCCTATGCTCACATTCACGTAGCCCTCAGTAGATATACTAGAAGAATTGTAGTACAAGGAATTCAAACAGCAAAAATAAGATTGGACTAGATTTTATGTTTCTACAACATTCATGAAACAGCCTACATTAAATACAATTTATTATTTATTTTTGAGAGAGAGAGAGTGTGAGTGAAGTGCAGAAAGACAGACAGAGAGAGAGAGACAGAGAATATCCCACAAGGGGCAGAGATAGAGAGATGGAGGGAGAGAGAGGGAGAGAGTGCAGAGCCTGAAGTGGGCTTGAGCTCACCCAATGCAGGGCTTGAACTCACGAACTGTGAGTGTGCTGTGCCTGTCCTGTGCCAAAGTTGGATACTTAACCAACTGTGCCACTCAGGTGCCCCAAACAGCCTATATTTTCTTTAAGCACATAACTGGTATGATAAGGAAGACCAAGATAAATAAGATGCTGGTCCTATCTCCATGAAGCTTTTATGTAGGCAGGTACACATACTGTCTACAATTCATGTAGTGAGTGATAGATGAGTAAAATTCCAGGGATGCTATGGAGTCCAGAGGATGTTGTGACTCATTGAACTGTCCCAGGAGTATCAGCACGTTTTAAAATAGGCAACTGATTCCTTTTAATCTGAGTGTTGAAGGTTTGAGAGTTGTGAGGTAGACAAGGGAGGAAGTTTAGTCCTGGTAATGAAGAAGGAACCTGTACAAACATGTAGCCAATGTCACAGATGGCCATGGTAGTAACATGGTTAATTTAGAATTGGTGGCCATCACAATTTCTGGGTTCACTTTCATTGTTGCCACTAAATGGAAGCAACTCACACAAATTGGCAATTGTTAAAATGATAAGACTCAATAGTACAATAGAAGAGGTTATACGTCTGTTCTCAAAGTATTAGAGTCCCCTTGACATCAAGAAAAGATCGTGAAGTGGGGAGCCTGGGTGGCTCAGTTGGTTGAGCAACCAAGTCTTGATTTTGGCTTAGGTCGTGGTCTCATGGTTTGTGGGATCGAGCCCTGCATTGGGCTCCATTCTGACAGTGTGGAGCCTGCTCGAAACTCTCTCTCTCCCTCTCTCTCTCTATCTCTCTCTCGCTCTCTCTCCCTCTCTCTGCCCCTCCCCTGCTCTCTCTCTCAAAATAAATAAACTCAAAAAAAACCTGAAGTTTCAGTAACTATATGACATTCTATTGAAATGCTATTAAAAAAAAAAGAAAAGATTGTGAAGTGAGGCAAATAGTGCTTTTAAATGTAGATTCTAGAGTCAGACTGCCTGGCTTCATATTTCCAGCCCCACCATCTGGTCCATCTTCCAACATAAGATTACTTGGCTTCTCTCTGCTTCAGTTTCCTCATCTGTAAAATGGGAATAATTCAAAATGACTATTTTACAGGGTGTTTGTGAGCATTGAAAAGTACAATATAAGAAAGATCACTGTGGGTTTCTGTGTGTGCATGTGTGTGCATAATGGAATATTACTCAGCCATAAAAAGAATAAGATATTGCCATTTGCAACAAAATGGATGGATCTAGAGGGAATAATGTTAAGTAAAGTAAGTCAGAGAAAGATAAATCCCATATGATTTCACTCATGTATGAAACTTAAGAAAAAAAATGAACAGAGAAAAAAGAGACAAAAAAAACAGACTCTTAAATACACAGAATAAATTGGTGGTTGCCAGATGGAAGGTGAGGTGGGTAGGGGTGTGTGTGAAATAGGTGAAGGAAATCAACAGTACACTTATCATAATAAGTAGTAATGTATAGAACTGTTGAATATTACACACCTGAAACTAATATAAGAAATTATTCTTCAATTTAAAACATGAATGGAAACAATGAAATAGAAATAACCTAGTGCATTTTTTTTTTTTGCCTTCATTGAATGTTTCTCCTGACAATTTACTATTAGCACTACTATTGCTACTATTTACTCATAGCTTCTTGAAGAGACATTTGTTTTCTGTTGGAAAAATCCCATACTTACTGAGTTATCCAGGAAACACTGAAAATTGAAGAATATATAACAAAGGGTTTGCTTTGGCCTGTTCATGAGTCAGTGTTTTGGGGATGCTGGTAATGTGCATTAATTTTATAAAAAAAATTTTTTTAATGTTTATTTACTTTGGGGGGGGGGGAGAGAGAGACAGAGTGTGAACAGGGAAGAGGCAGAGAGAGAGGGAGACATAGAATCTGAAGCAGGCTCCAGGCTCCGAGCTGTCAGCACAGAGCCTGATGCGGGTTTCAAACTCATGAACTGTAAGATCACGACCTGAGCTGGTTGGACACTTAACCGACTGAGCCACCCAGATGTCCCTGTGCATTAATTTTAGACTTAATTTGTCTTCTTTACCTTCACATTGCTGGTGTTTTATTCTAGGAGGAGCTTCATGATGGTTTAACTCATCATGCATTGTCATTCTTGATGGTATTCATCATGAAATAGAGACATATGGATGCAGCTCAGGATAAGAAACTAAATTAAAATTTGTTAGTTTGAAGTTAAGACTGGTTATAGTTGTGAACCTAAAACTGTCTTTATCTGGAAGTCAACCCTACCCATGTACCTTGCCTTAGATTTAGAATGCAATTCCTCTTTTTTATTTGATGTTCACATTTTTCTTCAACCCATGTAATTTATTTTTATGATTGGCATCTTGGTTAGATTAATTTTCATCATTTATGCTCAGTTATGTTAATACTTACACATAACTTTATTAGTTCCTGCTTTGACAAGGTACAATTTATACTTAATTAATGAAATATCCTACCTAGGCTAAATGATATTCACAGAGAATTGTAATAAATGTATCAGAGAAATAAAGTATATTGAGTTATTTTTAGAAAGTGAATCAAGATAAGTTTTAGTGAGGAATAGCATTTTTTTTACATCCACCCCTTCATTAATAATACTGTTTGATTGCTATTACTATTAAACATGTGCCTACAATGTTTCTTAATTAATATAATAAAATATTTCTACTGAATTTCATAATCTCAAGTAGTTACTAGAATGACAAAAATTGATTCTCTGGTCCAAGACTCATAAATATCCATTGAGAGGTGTTTAAAAATTTAAACAACTCCTAGAATAAGATCTTTGGGTTATAGCTTTTTTATTTAAATAGAAATGTTCCCATTCTGGTGAAAGTTTTTAAGGTATAAGACAGAGCCGATTTATATGCTGACATTGGAAGAAAGGTTCACACTTGATTAATAAGTTTATGTATTATGTTTAGAGGAAAGAATGTACTATAGGAAGTTTATTTGACTCTCAAGCTGGTTACATAAATATGAGCCACATTTTTGCTTTCTGATTTGTCAAACAAAAAGAGCCACCTATTAATTTGCCATAAGAAATACAACTATCAAACCAATCAGAACATTCTTATTATTTTTAAATTTTTATGTATGTATACACACACACACATTTAATTTGAGAGAGAGTGTGAGTGGGTGAGACGGACAGAGGAAAAGAGAGGGAATTTCAAGCAGGCTCCATGCTGTCAGCCTGGAGCCTGACATGGGGCTCAATCTCACCAACCATGAGATCATGACCTGAGCCAAAATAAAGAATTGGATGCTCAACTGACTGAGCCACCCAGGTGCCCCTTTCTTTTTTTTATCAAAGTATAATTAATATACAGTGTACGATATAAGGATTCAATAATTCTATATGTTACTCAGTGCTCATTATGATAAGTATACTCATGATCTCCTTTATCTATCTCACCCCTCTCTCACCCACCTTCCCTTTGGCAACCACCAATTTATTCTTTGTAGTTAAGAGTCTGGCCTTTTTTTTTTTTTTTTTTTTTGGTCTCTTTTTTCTCTGTTCATTTGCTTTGTTTCTTAAATTCCATGCATGAGTGAAATCATATGGAATTTATGTTTCTTGGACTGATTTCACTTAGCATTATATCCTCTAGATCCATCCATGTTGCAAATGGCAAGCTCTCATCCTTTTAATGTCTGAGTAATATTTCATTGTGTGTGTGTGTGTGTGTGTTTGTGCATACACATACCACATCATCTCTATCCATTCCTCTATCGATGGATACTTGGGTTGTTTCCATATATTGGCTATCATAAATAATGCTGCAATAAATATAGCAGTGCATATATCTTTTCAAATTAGTGTGTTTTTTTTTTTTCCTTTGGGGAAATACCAGTAGTTGAATTACTGGATCATATGGTAATTCTTTCTTAATTTTTTGAGGAACCTTCATACTGTTTTCCACAGTGGCTGCACCAGTGTGCATCCCCACGAACAGCCCATGAGTGTTTATTTTTCTCCACATCTTTGCCAACATTTGTTATTTCTTGTGTTTTTTATTTTAGCCATTCTGACAGGTGTGAGGTGATATCTCATTGTGGTTTTGATTTGTATTTCCCTGATGATTAGTGATGTTGAGCATCTTTTCTTGTGTCTGTTGGCCATCCATTTATTCCTATGTTTTCTCTGGCAAAATGTCTATTCAGGCCCTCTGCCCATTTTTAATTGGATTATTTGGTTCTTTTTGATGTTGGGTTGTATATACTTTGATGTTGGGTTCTTTATATACTTTGGATATTAAGCCCTTATTGGATATATCATTTACAAATATCTCCTCCCATTCAATAGGTTGCCTTTTTGTTTTGTTGGTGGTTTCCTCCAACATGCAGAAGCTTTTTATTTTGGTGTAGTTCCACTTATTTATTTTTGCTTTTATTTCCCTTGCCTGAGGAGGCATATCTAGAAAAATGTTTCTCTGGCTTATGTCAAATAAGTTACTGCCTATGTTTTCTTCTAGGAGTTTTATGGATTTAGGTCTCACATTTAGGTCCTTAATCCATTTTGAGTCTATTTTTGTGTATGGTGTAAGAAAGTGATCCAGTTTTATTCTTTTGCATGTAACTATCCAGTTTTCCCAACACCATTTGTTGAAGAGACTATCTTTTCCCCATTGTATATTCTTGCCTTCTTTATCACAACTCAAAATAATAAAGGTCATATATGAAAAACCCACAGCTAACCCCATACTCAGTGGTGAAAGTCTGGGAGCTTTCCCACTCTCATCATTTTTATTCAACATAGTACTGGAAGTCCTACCCACAGCAATCAGAGAAGAAAAAGAAATAAAAGGCATCAAGTAAGGAAAAAGTTAAGTTTCACCACTTGCAGATGACATGATACTGTATACAGAAGTGAATTTGGTAAAGTTGCAGGATACAAAGTTAATATACAGAAATCTGTTGCATTAGTATCCATTAATAATGAAGTAGAAGAAAAAGAAGAAAATAATCCCATTTACAATTGTACCGAAAAGAATAAAATACCTAGGAATAGACTTAACCAAGGAGGTGAAAGACCTATACTCTGAAAACTATAAAACACTGATAAAAGAAGTTGAAGATGACACAAACTAAAGGAAAGATATTCCATGCTCATGGGTTGGAAAAACCAATATTATTATAATGTCCATACTACTCAAAGTAATCCCTATCAAAATACCAACAGCATTTTTCATACAACTAGAGCCAATAATCCTAACACTTGTATGGAACCACAAAAGATCCTGAATAGGCAAAGCAGTTTTGAAAAGGAAGAACAAAGCTAGAGGTATCACAACCCCAGATTTCAAGACATATGGCAAAGCTGTAGTAATTAAAATACTTTGATAGTTGTTAACTGGCACAAAAATGGACACACAGATCAGTGGAAGAGAATAGAGAGCTCAGAAATAAACCCATGTGTATATGGCCAATTTTCTATTCAATTTTTAAATTATAATTTCTAATTTTTTGCAAAATTTCCCCTTAATTGACACATATCCATTATAGAAAAAGTTTCAAAATAAAGAGAAATCAAAAGCAGAAAAATATCCTATGAAATATTTACTACTTAAAGAAAAACACTCTAAATAATATTGTACACTCTCCTAAACAGTTTTAACTTAATATGTTCATACTGAATATACATTCAAAATGTATATTGCATTCTTTATTCAATATGCACACACATATTATATTCTGTATTTTATTCATTTATCAATGTATCATAAACATGTATCCATGTTATCATTTGTAACAATTTCACAGTATTCTGATAAGTATACAGTCCCAGAATACATGAACATTTTATTAAACTGATACATATAGACCAGTAGCTTTCCAAGGATTGTACCAATTTACACAAATAGATCTTCATATTATGTGGGAGTATTTCCCTATTTTTTAAAATATTAATCTGTTTTTAGATGGTTTGTTCCATTTCTTAGATCTCTTTATCAATTCTTTTTATTTTTTTATGTTTATTTTTGAGACAGAGAAAGAGAGAGAGAGAGACAGACAGAGTGTGAGCAGGGGAGGGGCAGAGAGAGAGGGAGACACAGAACTCAAAGCAGGCTCCAGGTTCCAGGCTCGGCACTGTCAGCACAGAGCCCCACATGGGGCTGGAACTTACAAACTGTGAGATCATGACCTGAACCGAAGTGGGATGCTTAACCAATTGAGCCACCCAGATGCCCCTCTTTATCAATTCTTAGGTCAGCACCACAGTTTAAATAATAAAGCTTTAGAGCGTGTTTTGGTTTTGGACAGGCAAATGCCCCCAAAGATTCTCCTTTTGCACCACCTCTTTAAAAAATGTATTAGGCTTGGGGCGCCTGGGTGGCTCAGTCGGTTGAGCGTCTGACTTCGGCTCAGGTCATGATCTCACAGTTCGTGAGTTCGAGCTCCGCATTGGGCTCTGTGCTGACAGCTTGGAGCTTGGAGCCTGGAGCCTGCTTCAGATTCTGTGTCTCCCTCTCTTTCTGCCCCTCCCCCACTCATGCTCTGTCTCTCTCCTTCAAAAATAAATAAAAACATTTAAAAAAAAGTGTATTAGGCTTTCCCCTATAATAACATTACAATTGTTTCTAAATTTTTTAAAATGTTTATTCATTTTTGAGAGACAGAGAGACAGAGCATGAGTGGGGGAGAGGCAGAGAGAGAGGGAGACACAGAATCCGAAGCAGGCTCCAGGCTCTGAGCTGTGGGCACAGAGCCTAATGTGGAGCTCAAACTCACGAACCATAGGATCATGACCTGAGCCGAAGTCAGACGCTTAACTGTTTGAGCCACCCAGGCGCCCTGCAATTGCTTCTAAATGCAATAAAAACAACCTTGCAATTTTTATTGTGTCTTATTCCTTTAAACTCTTTAATGACTTATCTTTTGTTTAGGGCAACTGTGCTTAGCTAGGGGTGACTTTACTCTCCAAAATCTGGCAATCTTTGGAGGCATTTTGGTTGTTGCATTTGGGAGGGCAGTGCTGCTAGTGCATCTAGTGGTTAAAGGCCAGGGATGCTGCTACACAGTCTTCCATGTACTACAGAGGACAACCTCCCTTGCAACAACAGACAGTTTCTCCACATTTTTCAGTGTCAACAGTGTGGAAGTAGAGCAACCCTGGCTATGGGAGAAATTGCAAACTCCTTTGCTTGGCACATCAGTGCCTCATTTGAGTAACTTAGTCTCCAAATGGAATGAATATACACACACACACACACACCTTTGGTGGTCAGTTTTCAGGTCCTCAAACTGGTCTGCTGGATCACCTGCCCAAGTTCAAAAAATATTTCTACATTAAAAGAGGGAGGCAGGGGAGGAGGTGAAGGAGAAAGAGAAGAAGGGGAAAAAGGAGGAAGAGAAGAAAAAGAAGGAGGATAGAAGAAGCAGAAGAGGAGAGAAACATTTTTTACCCATCTCAAATCATACTATGCATAAATCCATGTGGCTATCCATGTGGCTTCAGCCTTTTTTTAAAAAAGATGGAACACAGCATATTGGGTAAGGCTAGTCTTTAATTTTTTCTAGATAGTTTCACAAATTTATGATTACATTTGAGCTTGAAAACTGGTTCAGTTAAAAAAACTCAATTCACTGGCATAATTGGATTACATTGACTTTATGGATTAATGTAGGGAGTGTGAATGGCCATTTATCCTTCTTTTATATCCTTCAGTAAAGTTTCAGAGCTTTCTTTCCATTTCTTATTATTGTGAGTCAGATCTATTCTCCCTTGATATTTAAAATGGTTAGTGTTTGAATATGACTCCCCTCCCTGTGACTCTTGACCACACATACTTGTTTGCAATTCTCCAGCCTTGTGGGCTGGCTGGGTCTCACTCATCTTTGTATTCCCCATGCCCAGCAGGGCGCCTTATACATAGCAAATGGGCAAGAAATGTCTGCTGGATTAAGAACTGTTAAATGTTTGAGATAGGACGCCTACATTGTAGTTCCAAGTACTTCACACAGTACGTCATTTCCCTCTCCCTTTTTTTTTTAATTAAAAAAAATTTTACATCCAAATTAGGATATAGTGCAACAGTGATTTCAGGAATAGATTCCTTAATTCCCCTTACCCATTTAGCCCATCCCCTCTCCCATAACCCCTCCTGTAACCCTGTTTGTTCTCCATATTTAAGAGTCTCTTATGTTTTGTCCCCCTCCCTGTTTTTATATTATTTTTGCTTCCCTTCCCTTATGTTCATCTGATCTGTGTCTTAAAGTCCTCATATGAGTGAAGTCATATGATATTTGTCTTTCTCAAATTTCGCTTACAATAATACCCTCTAGTTCCATCCACATAGTTGCAAATGGCAAGATTACATTCTTTTTGACTGCCGAGTAATACTCCATTGTATGTATGTGTGCATATTGCACACACACACACACACACACACACACACACACACACACACACACACCACATCTTCTTTATCCATTCATCCATCGATGGACATTTGGGCTCTTTCCATACTTTGGCTATTGTTGAATGCTGCTATAAACATTGGTGTGACCCTTTGAAACAGCATACCTGTATCCCTTGGATAAATACCTAGGAGTGCAATTGCTGGGTCATAGGGTAGTTCTATTTTTAATTTTTTGAGGAACCTCCATACTGTTTTCCAGAGTGGCTGCACCAGCTTGCATTCCCACCAGCAATGCAAAAGAGATCCTCTTTCTCTGCATCCTTGCCAATATCTGTTGTTGCCTGAGTTGTTAATGTTAGCCATTCTGACAGGTGTGAGGTGGTATCTCATTGTGGTTTTGATTTGTATTTCCCTGATGATGAGTGATGTTGAGAATTTTTTCATGTGTCGGTTGGCCATCTGGATGTCTTCTTTGGAGAAGTGGCTATTCATGTCATTTGCCCATTTCTTCACTGGATTATTTGTTTTTTGGGTGTTGAGTTTGATAAGTTCTTTATAGATTTTGGATACTAACCCTTTATCTGATATGTCATTTGCAAATATCTTCTCCTATTCGGTCGGTTGCCTTTTAGTTTTGCTGATTGTTTCCTTTGCTGTGCAGAAGCTTTTTATTTTGATGAGGCCCCAATAGTTCATTTTCCCTTTTGTTTCCCTTGCCTCCAGAGACGTGTTGAATGAGAAGTTGCTGTGACCAAGATCAAAGAGGTTTTTGCCTGCTTTCTCCTTGTCCCTCTCCTTTTTTTTAACCAAGTATTTAGATTATTTCATTATTATGCAGGAAATACATGTACAAATTAAGCAATTGCCTTGTTTATGTTTTTCCCAATGACAATAGCAATGATAAACATTGAGCAGTTATAATATGCCTGGCATTGTACTAAGAGCTTTCCCTATAGATAGCTCATTCCATTCTTCCCAAAGCCCATGATGAAAGTATTGTTATTAGTTATATTTAAAAAAAATAGACTATAATTTTTAGAGCAGTTTTAAGTTCACAGCAAATTGAGCAGGAAGTAACAGAGATTTCCCATATACCCCCTACCTCTGCACTCCCACCTCCAAGCCTCTCCTACTATGAATATCCCCCTACCTGAGTGGTACATTTGTTTTAACTGATGAACCTACATTGATACTTCTTACTTATTAACATACTCATACTACCTTTGTGATTTTGGAGAACTGTATACTTTTTGTGTTTCTAGTTATAAAATGCAAATAATCTTTCCTGAGGGCAAAGAACAGGATCTATTTCCCTCTGTCTGAGGAGCTCTTTCTAGAATTATCCCAGAAGGTGGGTGGGAGAATTCGAGAAGTGTTGCACTTGAATACAGGGTGGGTGGGAGAGAAATGTGAATATCAGGTTCCCCGAGTAAACTAGTGAAATCAAATAAAAAAGCTAACTCCCACTGAAAGAACAAAAGAAAGACTAACCTCCTTTTCCCCCAAAAGAGAACACAATGAAAACACAAAACACTACACTAAAGTTGGTGGTATTATGATCCTTGTTTTATGAGGGAAACAGGCTCAGAGCAGTAACTTGACTCAAGTCATAAATCCATGAAGTATCTAGATTAACTCAAATCTATCTGATGACCATATGGCCAGTTTTTTTTCCAAACAGCAGTCTTTTGGGTTTTATCTCCAGGTGTGTGTGTATGTTTCAGGATAGTTTTGTCCTAAGCAATAATTTCAGGGAAATTATGTTTTTGATGTGTTAGTTATATTTCCCCCAAACAAGATTGAACACATTCTACCTGCAATTCTCTCAGAGACACTGACTTCCTGGTTTGTGTGCAGTTAGGAGCACCTTGCTTGAAAGGCTAACGCAACAATAGCCTAAAGGCAGGGACATGAGTGTTGAGTCTAATAGGCTTCAGGGTCTGTTATGGACGGAGGGACTAGTGACCAAAAGAACTCTTGTCCTCAAATACTTTACCAATGGCATTGGACTCCTGAGCTTGTCCTATTCCTACATCTCAGGCATCCAAGAGTGATGTGTCTTGTAAGTTATTCCTTCTCAGTCACTTATAGGAAATATCAGTCATTACACCAATAAAAATTATTTTTTAATACCACCTATGCTAATTGACACACCCTCTGGTGTAGATATCAATAAGCATATTTCAAGGACACATTAACCAATTCTTAATCACCTGTTGCAACCACCCATTACACAAACGAAAGATTATTTTTAATACTGCTTATGTTAACTAACACACCCCCTGGTATAGCTATTGAAAAGAGTACGTTAAGTACCAAATAATCTCTTAAAATGTCGATCCTTTTTAGCACATTTGAGGTAGTAATTAATTGCCCATACAATGTGGATTAGGGATAATTTGCATTACACTGCCAATTGCATGCCTGCAACCCCCCTCCCCCTCTCTCCCCACCCCCCACCCCTGCCCCATGCTATGTTGATGCAATTTAAAGTAAATGATCATGCACACCACAGAACAGCCTCAGCAAGTAGTAATTACTAGGGTATTCATCCCAGTGTTATGTATACGAATGCATTTTATTTAAATGTCTAATAAGAATGGCTTGTTTTAAAAAAATCATGATATATTCTCAGGTTTCTCAATCGCAGCACTTTTGAAATTTGGGGCTGGAGAATTGTGGGGGATTTTCCTGTGCACTGTAGGATTTTTAGCGGCACCCTAGATGCTCACTTTCCCCAGTTGTGCCAATCAAAATGTGCCAATCAAACTTTCAAAATGTCCACTGGGGGCAAAATTGCACCTGACTGAGAACCACGTATTCTACAGCACGGAATACTATACTATAAAGCTATTATATATACATTGTAAAGAATTTTAAGGGCCTAGGAAGATGTTCATAATATTTTAATAAAAAAATCATGATATGAAACAAAAGGTAAGTATGACTCCGATTTGCAAAATTAAAAATAATGGAGATAGGCGTTGAAATATAATGACAGCTCTTTTGTGTGTGTGCATACTCTGACCAAACATTAAGCTTTCACATGTTTTATCTATTTAATTCTCAGAATAACCTTATGAGGTTGGTACTATTATTAACTTAACAGATAAAGCAACTAAAGCTCATAGAGGTTAAGAAACTTTGAAAACCATAATATTAACAGCAGTTGTGCCCAAGTAGTGAAACTGAGTGGTATTTATCCCTCTGTATTTTTCAAGCTTTCCTCAATGAACATTACCTTTTATCAGAAAACTTAAAAAAGGATACAGAGTCATAAACCTTTCTTTTACTGAGTGCTTTCTGATTGTTTCATCTAATACCTACATCCTTAGTCTTTTTCCTACGCCTTAACTTTTAAAAAATTTTTCTTTTTTTATTGAGATATAACTGACACACAATATTATGTTAGTTTCAGGTATACAACATAATGATTTAATATTCACATATATGTAAAAGGATCAGAAGTCTAGTTAACATTTGTTACTGTACATAATTACAACTTACTTTCTTGCGATGAGAACTTTTTTTTTTTTTTTAATTTTTTTTTTCAACGTTTATTTATTTTTGGGACAGAGAGAGACAGAGCATGAACGGGGGAGGGGCAGAGAGAGAGGGAGACACAGAATCGGAAACAGGCTCCAGGCTCTGAGCCATCAGCCCAGAGCCTGACGCGGGGCTCGAACTCACGGACCGCGAGATCGTGACCTGGCTGAAGTCGGACGCTTTAACCGACTGCGCCACCCAGGCGCCCCGCGATGAGAACTTTTAAGATCTACTCTCTCAGCAATTTTCAAATATGCAACACAGAATCATTAACTATAGTCACCATGCTGTACCTTGACTTCTTTCTAGATAACATTTTCTTATTTGATTACTAAAAGCTGTAATGAAGAATCTTCTCCATGATTCTATTCAGATGTATATTTAGTGCTTCAACCTAAAGCCTTGAATCACTAAAATAAAACCTTGATGAACTCCTTCTTGAGAAGCAAGGTACCCAGATACTTTGAAACATTTTTTTTAATTAACTTATAATTACCTAGAAAATCAAAAATCTCTGTTGAAGATCTTTTGAAAAGAGATCACCTAATGTCTCTCTCCTTGGTGAAGTATACTAAGAGGCGGAACAAGTAAAAACAGCATTCCTGTTCTTTGAGGATGGAGCTTCCTTGGGGCTGTAGATGCACAGGTTTCATGATTAGGACACAATACTGATGTTGAGGAAAGACATTTCTGACCACTGGAAACTTACATATGTTGCTCCTTGCCTGTTTGAGGATTATTCAAAGTTGCAGACATAGTTGGTTTCTGATTATTAATTCAGGTATTTTCTGTATCCTACTTATTTATGTTATACTCCTGAGAGGACAGAGAGAGAAGCCTTCATGATTGGCCTTGTCTTTCTCTTTTGGCCTTGACTTTTCTTGGCAATTCCTCCAATTTCCCGATCCTCATCCAATCTGCCTTAGTAGCCCTCTCTTTGTATTTTCCTAGAAGCCAGTGAGCTACCATCACAAATTTATCACAGTGCCATCAATGGAAATGTTCAACTTCATAAGCTGCCTCTTTCTGGAAACAGGTCAGGGTATTAGTGATGAATAGGTATCAGCGTTGAGTGGTAAACATCATCCAAAGCTCACATTATTTTTTATATATTTTTTGATGAAAAAAATTACCAAATGATATTTGACTTTAAGCTTCCAAGCAAGTTCCAAATTATGGAACATTCAGCTCTACTTTTCAAGTTCCCATTCCTACAACCTGCTCACCAAGAAGATATTTCGCAAAATAATCATCAAACAAACACACACAGTTTTCACATGTATATTGGATCTTTGTCCAATATTCTCTTCATTCAATACCTTTTTCTTTGGAGTAATTCTGTAAGAAAATAAAAGTCAGGTATAAATTTTAGCCAAACGTACTTTATTTTTTATTTTATTTTATTTTTTTTTAATTTTTTTTCAACGTTTTTATTTATTTTTGGGACAGAGAGAGACAGAGCATGAACGGGGGAGGGGCAGAGAGAGAGGGAGACACAGAATCGGAAACAGGCTCCAGGCTCTGAGCCATCAGCCCAGAGCCCGACGTGGGGCTCGAACTCACGGACCGCGAGATCGTGACCTGGCTGAAGTCGGACGCTTAACCGACTGCGCCACCCAGGCACCCCCAAACGTACTTTAAAATAGACATCCAGAGATGGAAGAGCTAGATTCAATATTAGCCATATCATTACAATATGTTTGAGCAACCTTAGAATCAATGAGGTCTTCTCAGGTTGGTTTTTGCCTCTAAAGTAAATCTTTATCAGCAGCCAGAAAAGGACTCTGCAATCTGTGAGGTTCAGACCACTTTTGTCCTCTACCTATTCTCTTCTTTCCTATCCCCCACATCTGTATGTGGCTAGAGGTGAGAAAGTTTAAAACATCTTAGTGTATATGATGGGAAAGAGGAGACAACTGGGGGAGGAAGGAGAATGGATTCTGCATACTCAAGTGCACTGAAATGTATCTTCTATAGAAATCAAATCAAATCAAAATGCTCAAATGTGTGTGCCAGTCACTTGTTTGAAATTATCTGCTAAAAGATTTTAGGTTAAAAATAAGCAAAGTGGGGGCGCCTGGGTGGTGCAGTCGGTTAAGCGTCCGACTTCAGCCAGGTCACGATCTCGCACTCCGTGAGTTCGAGCCCCGCGTCGGGCTCTGGGCTGATGGCTCAGAGCCTGGAGCCTGTTTCTGATTCTGTGTCTCCCTCTCTCTCTGCCCCTCCCCCGTTCATGCTCTGTCTCTCTCTGTCCCCAAAATAAACGTTGAAAAAAAAAAATAAGCAAAGTGAACAACGGCTCAATTTATATTCAACTAGCATGCATTTACTAATGTATGTTACTAGTAAAACATTTTAATAATTCAAAAACATAAATTATCATTAATGTTAATTTGTATTTGCTCTTACAACATTCACTTATCTAATGATTATTTCATATGCTCATATCTTACCCTTCACAAAACACCTAGTAAATGCTATTGTTACAAGTTAGGTAGTCAATTAATTATAGGTATTATTATTTCAAAGTTTTTTGGGGAAGAGAGTATTAAGAGTGTAAAACAATGGAATTATTAAAATTCATTTTGTATTATCTGTACAATGACTTGGGGGAAAACATTTTAAATATTCAGCTCTATTACCACATTAGGCTAGATGGTAAGTCTTGTTCAACTTAATGCAATTAATAGGTAGCTAGCTAAGCAGGGGCTCAAACCCACATGTCTCCAAAACCAACTCTTCCAGTTATTATGCCATTGGTAACCCAGCTTTGGTGGAAGAACACAGAAGTTGAGGTAGTGCTGTCAGCATTAGAAGACAACAAGAAGTCTGTTGAGCAGACTCATGACAAGATGGGAAAGAGAGATCAAGTAAGTCTCTCAGACTTGAAACATGGCTTTAGGACTTTAAAGGTCAAAAGTCCAGCAATTCTAGAAAGAGTGGATACTTCTCGAATGTTAGGAAACCAGTTAACCAAATTGATAAAACTAATGGTGAAATATCAGATGTCAGCAGAATGAAGCAAGAGGGGAGGAGCACAGCCAGGACTTTTATCATGGTTCAGGTGTGATATAATAAGGAGCTGAACTGTAGTAGCACAAGGCTTTAAAAGGAGGACTCAGGCTGGATGCAGAAGCAGTGGGTTGGAAGGGAACACCTGCTTAAGAGCTCTGCAGCCAGAATTCCTGGTTCAAATCCTAGCTTTGGGCCCTGCCATATCTATAACTTAAGACAAGTTACTTAACCATCTTAAGCCTCAGTTTTCCTTTCACAAAAACATAAGAGCTTGTCCTCAAAAAGGGCTATTGAGACTACTGAGAGATTAAATGATGTTTAATGCATGTGAGGAGCTTAGTACAGTGCCTGACACATAGCAAAGTTCAATACATGACCATGACTGCTGAGAAAGAGGATGAGGAGGAAGGACGGTTTGATCCAGGATGACGTGGATCATGGTGGTACCATTAAGAAAAACTGAAAACTCATAAAGAAGACTTGGGTGATTCTTAAGGAAGATGTTTAATAAAAGCAGTTGATAATGATGACCTGGTATAAGAGATGGTGAAAGTAAGTTTTTAAGGTTTATGTTAAAGTGTCTAACACCATTAGCCTGGGGGGAGGTTGCAGTATTTATTTTTATTTTTCTGGACAGCAGGGGGCTCCAAGGCACTGGAAAGCAGTAAGCAAGTCTACTGTTTTCTGTACTTTGCAGTTAACTTTCTTACTGCTGGCAAAAGTGAGCTGGCCTCGTCTGATGTCATGGTTAAAAAGAAGTTATGTAATTCTAGAATCATAAATGCACAACTTTCTCTATTAGGTACCTGACATCCACTGAGCCTTATAGAGGTGGAACATATCTCAGTCTATAGTTTCACATCCATCCATCCAACCATCCATCCATCCATCCATCCTTCTGCAGCAATTATGGAACAGTCGCTAGACCCCATGAATAAGACAAGATGCCTTCATCAGAAACTCACAGGTTAAAGGGGAAAACAAGGGAAGAGCATCTAGCATAAAAAGGAATAAAAGTTGGAGTTACAGATACAGCAGTGGAAACTCACAAGAGGGAGGTTGTATTCCTGCTCAGGGAATTTGAAGACTCATCATAATAGCTGGGTAAGGTGAGAAGGGCATTCCACACACAGGAACAGCACATGTGCAAAGGCGTGGAGGAATGAAAATGTCTGAGAAGTGTTCCAGGAGCAGCAAATATAGTTTGTAGAAAAGGAACAAACAGGATAAAGAGAAGTCAAAATTCAGTGAATAAAGAGTCCACATCTGTAGATTTCTAGTTCCCTACTCCCTTCACTTCACTGTTTTATAGAGAGCTGCGTCACAGAGCTATGGGTGACTAAATCACAGATTCTGTAATTCTAGACATGGTATTTCTATCAGCATATTTTTTAGTTACTAATTCCTTTCTTCCTCATTCAAAGAATCATGTCTCAGAAGTCACTTTTCTCTTTTTCTAATTTTGATATTGCATTTTTTCTTTAATAATTTTTCTGTTATTTAAAAAATAAGTTTTAAAAAAGTGGGTATTTACATAGTCTGACTTTAACCTAAAATAGCAAACAAGTAGAATCCACTCCAGGTACTCACTTTTCATTCTCTTAGTTCACATTTAGCACTTACCTGTCCTAAGCAATGTGAGTGTACCTGTAGCCAAATAAAGTAATAAGTCAACCAAGATGCCAGGTCTCTTTGAAAACTTTAGAGTCTAATCATTAGATGAATTTAAAGCAAGAGAGATGCTGTTGTTTTTGTTTTATTAGTGGAGTAGTTTCAGGTATGTAAGTTAATTTTGAGCATTACTATTTTTCAAGACTGAGAAATTTTTACCGTGTGGATTTGAAGGGATGGAAGGAAATAAAAGGTTAGTAAGGACAACCTAATTAATGTAAAAACAAAACAAAACAAAAACAAAAACAAAACCAACAGTGACAAGAAAAATGTCCACACTAGCATCTAGAGCACTGTGCCTGGCAAATAATAAGTGCTCCAAAATACTTGAATGTTGAATGAATGTTGATGCTCTGCCCTTTACCTCCATAAACATTAAAATCAGTGTGAATTGGTGCACATGAGTTTAGATGCTAGGCTACTTCAATACTGCATAGAAACCAAGCCTCTACTTGATAGCCCTGGTGTTTTTTTCAAAACAACAAACTCTAAGTTGAAGTACAAATTGTTTCTTCTTATCTTATGCCCATCTAAAATGCCAGGCTCTTTTTTTTTCTGTTATATGCATCATCATTTATTAAGTGTTTTTCTATTCTGTGTCTGCCAGAAGTTGTCAGTATGGTTATGATGGTGATGACTCTATTAACTGTTCCTTTAATAGAGAGATTCCATAAAAAGTAATACCGATGTGTAAATGAGGTGTAAGGAGCAATGCCCTTCATTTCTCTACCCAATAAGAGGGAAAAGAGTGACTAATAGAATTCTTTTAGAAATTCTGATTCTCTTTCTGATTAACTTGTCACAGGTCAGATGGAAGTGGTCTCTTGGTAGAACACAATGGCCTTTTTCTGCCCAATGGAGAAATGGAGAAATCTTATGTGTTCCCGGTAAACTCCACTTGGTTTTATTGATCTATGAGTATTGCTAGGTTAAGTTGTAGTTAAATGTTACCTTGTTTTTCCTACTAGAAATGTAATGTTTTCTTAAACACTTAATATTAATGATATTTAATTTTAATTTAATGTTTAGTAGCATATTGGTGAAAAGGAATACTTTTTTTGGTTATAATCTTATGTTTAGGGTCTGTATATTTGATATTATTTATCAATCAGGATAGATTCTAAAAAGAATATAATAAAAAAGGAAGAAGTTATGTTTCCCTCTCTATTCAGAGGTTTAAGAAGAGAATCTCAGGTGTTGGGGTTCCCCAACTCCTTTTGATTAATGGTAAAGGAGCATTATGAAAATATTCTTGTGCAGATGGACATACAGAGTATACTTGGTATTCTTAAAAAAATTCATGTAAATATTGTGGGTGTCTGTGTTTGGATTAAACAATGGATCCATTGTATGCTTGGCATTGATATGACTGAAGGTTTCTACTGGCTTCCTGCATTTACCAATAGTCCACAAAGGATGCATTTACATACATTTCCTACCAAGCCCACAGTACTTTGGCTGAGTTTTCCAAGTCAGGTAAACCTCTCCTATTGTTTATATTGGTGTCTATGCCAAAGAGAAGTGATTCAATGGAAAGGCAGTCTTGCAGCATATAGCTGCCAAGTTTCTGGAACATAACTATTTAAAAGATGTAAATTTGGGACCAATTCTAGAAGCGAGGAAAAAATACAGGATAATGAATAGCTTAATATTTTACATTTTATGTCTCTATATAACATTTAAGCCCTAAGGAGAAATGACAATGAAATGTCAAAACAATGAATCTGAACTTTTAGACTCTATTTTAATGCAGTACACTGATGCATTCAGACTACTGCATAAGCATTCTTTACAAGCTACCTCCGATATTACTGAGGTAGAACTCTGTGTAAAGAAATCCCAGGGAGTTATAGAATGGATTGTGATTGGCTTCTCTTTCTTTTTCTTCATCCCTATTATTTTTATAATACAAGTAATGTAGCATATATCTGTTGTTAAAATTGAACAGTCCTGGGCAGATGTTACGACTCCACAACGTTTTTGGGAATAGGATGCCTTCGGTGTTCTGATACTGAGTGTGGTTCCTATCCTCAAAGGAATATCATGGTCCCGAAATGTCTGTTGGAACTCTAGCAATCAAATCTTTTTGATTTGAGCCTGCTTCAGATTCTGTGTCTCCCTCTCTCTCTGTCCCTCCCCCACTTGTGCTCTCTTTCCCAAAAAAATAAATAAATGTTAAAAAAAAAAAAAGTGTATATGTAGGATGATTGGAATGGAGGCAGAAAGAGAAGGTGAGTGGTGTTCAGAGTCCAGAATAGTTTTTGTGAGGGATTTGAGATGGCCAAAATGGAGTGAATTAAAGGATTATTGAACAATATGGAAAAGACAGCTGAGGCTGGGAATCATGTATTTATGATGAACATGGGCACAGGGCAGTACTTGACTGCTTAGGAACAGGAGTGAAGACAATGGACAAATAGATTAAATTAGGGTTAGGACTGACAGGATCGGGCTGGCAGAAGACCCAGAGTATAGAACGCTAGATGGTGCTGATATGAGTTAGAGAAACAAATTTACCATGGGGTTCTGGCTGGGAAAGAAGAAATATAAAGTCAGGAGAAGACTTCAAAAATTACTTTCTCAGGGCACCTGTGTGGCTTAGTTGGTTAAGCATCCAACTGGACTTTGGCTCAAGTCATGATCTCATGGTCATGAAATCAAGCCCCATGTCTGGCTCTATCCTGACAGCACTGAGCCCGCTTGGATACTCTCTCTCCCTCTCTCCCTGCCCCTCTCCACTTACACTCGTGTGTGCGCTCTCTCTCTCTCTCAAAATAAATAAACTTAAAAAATTGATTTCTTTTGAATGAAATCAAGAGTCAGATGCTTAATCAACTGAGCCACCCAAGTGACTCTCAAAATAAATTCTTTTTTTTTTTTAAACGTTTATTTATTTTTGAGACAGAGAGAGACAGAGCATGAACGTGGGAGGGTCAGAGAGAGGGAGACACAGAATCTGAAACAGGCTCCAGGCTCTGAGCTGTCAGCACAGAGCCCGATGCGGGGCTCGAACTCACGGACTGTGAGATCATGACCTGAGCCGAAGTCAGCCGCTTAACCGACTGAGCCACCCAGGCGCCCCTCAAAATAAATTCTTAAAGGAGCGCAGTAAGTTACAATAAAAAACAGATAAATAAAAACAGGAAATTAATACATGAACAAAATGAGAAGTTCAGCAAAGATACAGACAGCATAAAAAACAAAATTCTGGAGCCAAACAATACAAAGATTGAATGGAAAAAATGCAATAAATATCTTCAATGGCAAACTGGATCAATCATAAGAAACAGCAAACTCAAAACAAGTTATTTGAAATTATCCAGTCAGAAGCACAAAGGAAAAAAGAATAAAAAAGAGTAAAGAAAGCCTATACAACTTATAGGACAACATCAAAAAAACAAAGATACCTATCATGGGATTCCCAGAGGTGAAGAGAAAGGGACAGAAAGCTTACTTTAAACAGTAATGGCAGAAAATCACAAAATCTGAGGAGGGAAATAGTCATTTGTATTGATGAAGCACAAAGGTTCCAAATAGGTTGAACCTAAAGAGGTCTATAATGAGAAACGTTATAGCAAAACTGTCAGAAGTTGAAGACAAAGAGAATTTTGAAAGCAGCCAGGGGAAAATTACTAGTCACATACAAAGGAATCCCCATAAGACTATAAGTAGATTTCTCAGTAGAAACCTTGCAGGCCAGGAAAAAATGGAATGATACATTCAAAATGCTGAAAGAAATGAATTGTTATATCCAACAAAACTGTCTTTTAAAACTAAAGGAGTGGTAAAAACTTTCCTGGGCAAACAAAAACTGACCAGGTTCATCACCACAAGACTTGCCTTAGAAGAGGTAATAAAATGAGTTCTTCAAGTTGAAACAAGGTGTTAAATAACAACATGAAACCTTATGAAATTATAAATTGTACTGGTAAATATATAGGCAAACAGAGAATAATGTAATAGTGGTGTGTAAATCACTTTTAACATTAATGTAAGAGTTAAAATACCAAAATATTAACAACTATAAGCACAAACAATTTGTTAATAGATACACAATACAAAAAGTAAATTATGACATCAATAACATACATGGGTTGGGAATAAAGTGTAGGACTTTTTGTATACAATTGAAGTTGTTATCAGCTTAAGATAGATTGTTATAACAACCAAAAGTTTTTTTGTTTTTTTTTTTTTTAAATTTTTTTTTCAACGTTTTTATTTATTTTTGGGACAGAGAGAGACAGAGCACGAACGGGGGAGGGGCAGAGAGAGAGGGAGACACAGAATCGGAAACAGCCTCCAGGTTCCGAGCCATCAGCCCAGAGCCTGACGCGGGGCTCGAACTCACGGACCGCGAGATCGTGACCTGGCTGAAGTCGGACGCTTAACCGACTGCGCCACCCAGGCGCCCCATAACCAAAAGTTTTTTGCAAGCCTTATGATAACCACAAATAAAAAAACATATATAGACATAAAAAAGATGAGAAAAAAAATCAAAGTATAGCACAATAAAAATAATCACAACTACAAAACAGACAAAAAACAATGAATAAAATCACAATAGTAAGTTCTTACCAATCAATAATTACTTTCTATGTCACCAATCAAAAGATAAATAATGGCTGAAGGGATGAAAAAATAAGATTCAATTATATGAAGTCTACAAGACTCACTCTAGGTTTAATAACACATATGCTGAAAGTATAGGGATGGAAAAAGATATTCCATACAAAGGATAACCAAAATAGAGCAGGAATGGTTATATCAGATAAAACAGACTTTAAGTCAAAACCTGTCACAAAAGACAAAGAGGTCATCATCAGTCAATGACAAAAGAGTCAGTTCAAAAGGAACACGTAATACTTATAGATATGTATAAATCTAACATTAGAGCACCTAAATACTTAAAGCAAATACTGACATATCTGAAGGGAGAAATAGACAGGAATATAACAATAGCAATAGAACTGAACAAAACAAACCAAATGGACCTCACTGATATAGAGGAAACATTCTAAATATATATTCTTCTTTTTTTTTATTTAAAAAAAAATTTTTTTTTTCAACGTTTTTTATTTATTTTTGGGACAGAGAGAGACAGAGCATGAACGGGGGAGGGGCAGAGAGAGAGGGAGACACAGAATCAGAAACAGGCTCCAGGCTCCGAGCCATCAGCCCAGAGCCTGACACAGGGCTCGAACTCACGGACTGCGAGATCGTGACCTGGCTGAAGTCGGACGCTTAACCGACTGCGCCACCCAGGCGCCCCTAAATATATATTCTTCTTAAGCTCACATGGAACATTCTTTAGAATAGATCACATGCTAGATTATAAGACAAGACTTAACAAATTTAAGAATACTGAAATAATTCCAAGCATCTTTTTTTTTTTTTTTTTAATTTTTTTTTTTCAACGTTTATTTATTTTTGGGACAGAGAGAGACAGAGCATGAACGGGGGAGGGGCAGAGAGAGAGGGAGACACAGAATCAGAAACAGGCTCCAGGCTCTGAGCCATCAGCCCAGAGCCTGACGCGGGGCTCGAACTCACGGGCCGCGAGATCGTGACCTGGCTGGAGTCCGGCGCTTAACCGACTGCGCCACCCAGGCGCCCCCCAAGCATCTTTTATGACCAAAATGGATTGAAACTAGAGTTAAAAAACAATATGAAAATGGAAAAACTCAGAAACACATATAAATTAACATATTATTGAATATCCAATGGGTCAAAGAAGAAATCAAAAAGGAAATGAGAAAATATCTCAACACAACATATACAAACTTGGGAAATGTAGCAAAATAAGTTCTAAGAAGGAATTTGATAGTGATAAATGCCTACCTTAAAAAAGAAGATTGAAATAACCTAAATTTTTACCCCTACAAACTAAAAAAACAAATCAAGCCCAAATTTAACATAAAGAAGGAAATAATAAGGATTAAAGCAGAAAAATGAAAGAGAATAGGAAAAAATCAACAAAACTAAGATTTACTTTCTTTAAAAGATAAATTCAACACATCCTTAGCCAGAATGAGAAAAAATTAGAGAAGACTCAAATAAATTAACCAGAAATGGAAGAAGAAACTGCATAACCAATACCACAAATATAAAAAAAGATCATAAGCAAATATGAATTATATGCCAGAAAACTGGACAACCTAGGAGAAATAGATATATTCCTAGAAACATACGACCTGCCAAGACTGAATCAAGAAGAAATAGAAAACCAAAACAGACCAATAATAAATATGGAGATTGAATTAGTAATCAAAATCCTCCCAACAAAGAAAAGCCCAGGATCATATGGCTTTACAGATGAATTCTATTAAATATTTAAAGAATACCAATCCTTATTAAACTCTTACAAAATATAGAAAGGAACACTTCCAAACTCATTTTATGAGGTCAGAATCACACTGATATCAAACCAAGACAAAGATACCACATGAAAAGAAAATTATAGACGAATATCTCTGATGAACCTGGATACAAAAATCCTCAACACAATATTAGCAAGGGGAATTAAAGAGCAAACTAAAAGGAATATATACCATGGCCAAGTAGATTTACCCCTGGGAAGCATGGATAGTTCAATATATGCAAATCAATCAATATGGTATACCACATTGATAGAATGAAGCATAAAAATTACATGATCATTTCAATAGATACAGATAAAACCTGACAAAATTTAAAACCTTTCCATGATAAAAGCTCTCAACAAATCAAGTATAGGAAGAACTTTCCTAAACATAATAAAGGCCATATATAAAAGCCCACAGCTAACATGATACTCAGTGGTGAAAAGCTGATCACTTCCCTATAGAATATGGAACAGGGCAGGGATGCCCACTCTCACCACTTCTATTCAACATCATACTGGAAGTCCTAGCCAGAGATACTAGGTGAGAAAAAGAAAGAAAATTATCCAAACTGGAAAGGAACAAGTAAAATTATCTGTTTGCATATGACATGACCTTATATGTAGAAAACTCTAAAGACTCCACAAACACACAAAATACTACTTGAATTAATAAATGAATTCAGCAAAGTTTCAGGATACAAAATCAACATACAAAGATCAGTTGCATTTCTATACAGTAACAATGATCTATCTGAAAAAGAAATTTGGAAGACACTCCCATTTACAATAGCATAAAAAAATACTTAGCAATAAACTAAATGAAGGAGGTAAAATATCTGTATACTGAAAAGTATAAAACACTGATGAAAATATTAAAGAACACAGACATAAATGGGAAGACATTCTTTGTTTATGGACTGGAAGAATCAGTATGTTAAAAAAGCTCGTATAACCTAAAATGATGTATAGACTCAATGCAACCTTTATCAAAATCCCAATGGCACCCACAAGTATATGGTCAATTAATCTTCAACAAAGCAAGCAAGAGCCTCTAATGGGAAAAAAAAATAGCCTCTTCAACAAACAGTTTTGGGAAAACTAGAAAGCAAGCAACATGCAAAAGAAAGAAATTGGACCACTTTCTTATACCACACACAAAAATAAATTCAAAATAGTTGAGAGACCTAAGTGTGAGACTTCAATTCAAACCATAAAAATCTTAGAGGAGAACATAGGCAGTAAACTCTTTGACATTGGTTGTAGCAGCTTCTTTCTAGGTGCCTCTCTGGAGGCAAGGGAAACAAAAGCAAAAATAAACTATTGGGACCTCATTAAGGTAAAAAGCTTCTGCACAGCAAAAGAGACAATAAATAAAACTAAAAGGCAGTCTATGGAAGGAGAGAAGATATTTGCAAATGACATATCCAATAAAGTTAGTATCCAAAATACATAAAGAACTTATAAAACTCAACACTCAAAAAACAAATAATGCAATTAAAAGTGGGCATGAATAGACATTTTTCTAAAGAAGACACAGAGATGGCTAACAGACACATGAAAAGATGATCAACATCACTCATCATCAGGCAAATACAAATCAAAACTACAATGAGATATCACTTCACACCTGTCAGAATGTATAAAATCAACAATACAAGAAACAGTAAGTGCTGGTGAGGATGTGGAGAAAGGGAATCCTCTTGTACTGTTGGTGGAATGCAAACTGGTACAGCCGCTCTGGAAAAACAGTACAGAGTTTCCTCAAAAAATTAAAAATAGAACTAATTTACCATCTGGCAATTGCACTCTTAGGTATTCACCAAAAGAATACAAAAATGCTAATTCAAAGGGATACATGCATCCTGATGTTTATAGCAGTATTATCTACCATAGCCAAATTGTGGACAGAGCCCAAATGTCCATCAACTGATGCATGGATAAAGAAGATGTGGTACGTATGTATATATAATGGAATATTATTCAGTCATAAAAAAGAATGAAATCTTGCCATTTGCAACAACATGGATAGAGCTAGAAAGTATTATGCTAAGCGAAATAAGTCAGAGAAAAACAAATTCCGTATTATTTCACTCATATGTGGAGTTTAAGAAATACAAAACAAAGGGGGGGGGGGGGAAGAGAGGGAGGCAAACCAAAAAACAGACTCTCAATTATAGAGAACAAACTGATGATTACCAGAAGGAAGCTGGGTGGGGGATGGCTAAGATAGGTGATGGGGATTAAGGAGAGCACTTGCTGTGTGAAGAGCACAAGGTGTTTTATGGAAGTGATGAAGTCACTATATTGTACACTTGAAAGGAATATTATACGTATGTTAACTATCTAGAATTAAAAAAAAATCTCAACAGCATTTTTTAGAGAAAAAGAAAAAAATTCCTAACATTCATGTTAAATCACAACAGACCCAAAATAGCGAAAGCAATTTTGAGCAAGAACAACAAAGCTGGAGGCATACTTCCTGATATCAAAACATATTATAAAGCTACGTAATCAAAACAGTATGGTACTGATATAAAAACAGACATATAGATTGATGGAACAGATAGAGGGCTTATAAATAAACATGTAGATAATTAACAACTTGTCTTCAACAAGGGTGCCAAGAATGCATAATGGAGAAAGGATAGTTTCTTCAATAAATGGTGTTGGGAAAACTGGGTATCTACATGTGAAAGAATAAAATTGGACCCTTATTTTACACCATACACAAGAGTTAATTCAAAATAGATTAAAGACTTAAGTGTTAGACCTGAAACCACAAAACTCATAGAAGAAAACATAGGGGCAAAGCTTCTTGACATTGGTCTTGGCAATGATTTCTTGGATATTACACCAGAAACATTGGCAAGAAAACCAAAAATAGACAAAAGGGATTACATCAAACCGAAAAGCTTCTGCACAGCAAAGAAAACAATCAACACTATGTAAAGACGACCTATGGAATCAGAGAAAATATTTGCAAACTATACATCTGACAGAGGATTAATATTGAAAAAATATAAGGAACTCATACAACTCAACAGCAAAAGCCAAAATAGCCTAATTAAAAAACAAAGGAAGTGAATGGACATTTCTTCAAAGAAGACATTCAAATGACCAACAAGAATATGAAAAGGTGTTCAACATCATTAATCCTCAGGGAAATACAAACCAAAACCACAATGAGATAAAACTTCACACATGTTAAGATGGCTATTATCAAAACAAAAACAAAGATAACAAGTGTTGGCAGAAGTGTTGCAAAAAGGGAACCCTTGTACACTGTTGGTGGGTATGTAAATTGTTATAGCCATTATGGAAAAACAGTAATGGAGGTTCCTCAAAAAATTAAAAATAGAACTACATTATGATCTGGCAATCCCGCTTCTGGGTATGTACACAAAGGAAGTTAAATCAGGCTCTGAAAGTGATATCTGCACTCCCATGTTCACTGCAGCATTATTCACAATAGCCAAGACACGGTAGCAAACTTTACGCCCATTAATAGATAGATGGATAAAAAAAAAATGTAGTGTACACACACACACACACACACACACACACACACAGGAATATTATTTAGCCATGAGAAGAAAATCCTGCCATTTGTGACAACACAGATGAACCTACCACAGATGAACCTGGAAGACATCATGCTAAGTGAAATAAACCGGAGACAGAGGACATATTCTACATAATACCACTTATGAGGAACCTAAAATAGTCAAACTCAAAAACAGAGAGTAGAATGGTGGTGTTCAGGGGCTAGAGGAGTGGGCAATGGGGTATATGGCATACACAGTTTCCTTTATATAAGATGAATAAATTCTCAAGATCCACTGTACAGCATACAGCCTATAGTTAACAATATTATACTTACTTAATCCAAACTTAATCCTATACTTAATCCAAACACTTAAAATTTTGATGAGAGTAGATCATATGTTAAGTGTTCTTATCACAAATAATAAAAGAGGAAAGGAGTAAATTTTTGGAGGTGATGGATACGTTCATGGCATAGATTGTGGTGATGGTCTCACGAGCGTATACTTAAGTCCAAACTCATCAAGTTGTACACATTTAATATGTTCAATTTTTTGCATGTCAGTCACATCTCAATAAAGTTTGTTTTTAATTAAAAAAGTTAAACTTTACAAGCTTAAAATAATAAATATTTATTATCTTGAAATTTCTGTGTTCAGGGATTTTGTATTCTCTTGTAAGGATGCAATCAAGGTGTTGGGTGGAGCTACAGTGTCATTTGGAGGCTTGACTGGGGGAGGATTGTCGTTCAAGCTCATGCACATGGTTGTGCCAAGATTCAGTCCCTCATGGCTACTGGATTGAAGACTTCAGTTTCTCAGTGGCTCCTGACCAGGGGCCTCCCTCTATTCCTTGCTACATGGGCCTCTCCATAGATCAGCTCACTGTACAACAGCTGGCTTTCTTCAGAACAAGCAAGAAAGGACATAAAATTCACTCTTTTTGTAAATCTAATCTTAGAAATCACATCCCATTCCAAGAGACCATTTTAAAGGCTGCCTACCTCCAATACTAAAACCATTTCTGTCAGTTATCACCATTTCAATCAAGTTGTGTCATCAGTTACAAAAGGAATGCATTTGTTAACATACTTCCTTGCTTGGGTATTCTTTGGTGCATTGCACTAAGTACAGCTCAACAAACGTTATGATGATTCCATAATATTTTGATTTTACTGAAAAGAAAATTAAATCTTAAAATGAGGTAGCAATGTTTTCCAGCAGATATTGCTTCTTGAGTACTAATAACTAGTCTTAGAATTGAAATTGCCTAAGAAAATAGTTAACTTGTATATCTTATTCTAAAATATATTTATTAAAGCTGTTTGGACAAATTTGACATTTATTCTATGTCTCAAAACTCTTGAATGTCACAGTACACAAAAGGCCCTACAGAAAAGTGCCATAAGTTTTCTAGTTTCTATGATTTTCTGGTGTCATGTTTAGTTGAATCTTAGAAAAAGGCTGTAATTGAAATGTCTTCAAGATACAGAGCATGAAGAGAAGATAAACAGCCAATGCTATATTAAAAGAAACATATCTCTTTTTATACTTGCTATAGAAATGAAGTTGTGATATTCTTTTCAGACTATAAACTGACAGTCTAAAATTATACAGTATCCTGAATATGAGCTTTAATATATTCTCTGTCAATAAAAAAGTTACTGTTATCTATATTTCATACATGACTTTCATAAGTCATTTAAATTCATCTAATAAAAGAGCAAATGTATTTGGACAGATACTAGAAATGCTTTGTACCTTACAAGAACTAGATTTTTCTTGTTTGAGGCAAATAAGCTTCTGTGCATCTCTACAGAAACTATTCAGTAAAACTTCTATTTACTAGATAAAACTCAGTCTTCTGGATGCTTACTTTTGCATACTACTTTCAGAAAAGGAAACAAATCAAAAAGAGAAACTGATACCAGGGCTTTCAAGAAAGCAAACATCCTAACCTCCTTGAATTACTACATATGTTTATTTCTCAATCAAGCTATATATTCATGAGAGGCCAGCTTCCACTCTGCTTGATGCTATCTTCATTTCAGGACCCAGGATGAAGGAGCTGCCTGCCCTAAGACACTGAAGGAAAAGAACAGGTGGATTGTGTGATGGCACCAAAGATGTCACTGGGAAACTGCATATATCCCTTCTGCTCACAGTTTACTGAGTTAAGCAAATCCTGTGACCAAGCTTGAGGTCAGTGGAGTGGAGAAATATGATCTTCCTGCCATAAGAGACAGAGAATATCTTGAACAGTAACACAACTTACCACACACAGTTAGAAGATGCGATGGGCATGATTAAATGTGTCCTATATGATCACTGACAATTTAAAATGGTCATCCAACCCACTGGAATGGGCATTGTCCAACTCAATTTCACTGTTGTAGGTCAGACCTCATTCAGTTTCCCTCGTAATCCTAACACCAATTCTCCTGGATCTTTCAGATCACATAGTACTGTGATGTTCATTGATGCAATGTTCAGAAACATGTGCCTATGGCAAGAACCCTACTCACATCCCTTATGTCAGATGGAAGAACCACATTTATAAAGGTCCTATTTGGTTCAGTGCACTCTTGGGTACTTTAATCTACTCAGCAACCAAGTGACAAAGAAAAGATTATTCTCATTTTACTTGTGAACAAATCAACCCAGACAGTTTATACAAAGTCACGTGGCTAGCAACATGTGAAACTGGGATTTGAAACCAGCATTTTGACTTCAGAGTTCTAGAAAACTGTCCTAGAAAGACAATGACTACATTTTGGACATTCCATAACCAATAAGGAATTTTGCCAGCCGCAAGACAACATGACTGTGTTCCCCAAACACTTTCAAATGGCTCACGCCACTAAACTGTTCACTGAAAAAATTACAAGTATTTGTTTTAAGCCTTATAAGGAAAATTTCCTCTCTCTGATGCCTAGAGAAATATTTTTTTTTTTCTTTTTGCACAGAGCACTCAGAGACATTCTGTTTGCAATTGGAAAACACAGGGCCCATTGCTCAAAAGAATAATTGTCAAGGGATGGTTGAAGACGAGGCAAAGAAGTGGAATTAGATCTAAGGTTCCTAAGGCACAGCTAAAGAACACATAAAAGGGGCGCCTGGGTGGCTCAGTCGGTTGAGCGGCTGACTTTGGCTCAGGTCATGATCTCGCGGTCCGTGAGTTCGAGCCCTGTGTCGGGCTCTGTGCTGACAGCTCAGAGCCTGGAGCCTGTTTCGGATTCTGTGTTTCCCTCTCTCTGACCCTCCCCCGTTCATGCTCTGTCTCTCTCTGTCTCAAAAATAAATAAACGTTAAAAAAAATTAAAAAAAAAAAAAGAACACATAAAAGAACTGGGGACTAGGTTTCCTAGGGAAAGGTGAACAGGCAGGAAAAAAAGATAAGAAATGAGTTGCAACAAAGGTAGATATTAAATGATGAATTTATGTAAGAAGATGCAGAGAGACAATTGGGCTTTTGTGTAAGGAGTTTCAGGCTTTTGTTTGGCTGCTGTTCTGCATGAATTAGGAAGGGAGCTAAGGAAGATTGGTCTAGGTAATAGGAATAAACAAAATTTAACTTTCAACCTCCTTTAGCTGAGTTTTAAGGCTTGATGTGGTATAAGGGAAAGAGCATAACCCTTGGAGCCACCTGCATCTGGAGTCAAATCCTACCTCAGCTGTTTCCCTGCCTACTATGTGACCTTCGGCAAGTTTCTTATTTTCTTTGAACCTCAGGTTTCCATCTGAAAACAAAACAAAACAAACAAAACAATCTAACACAGAATTTTTGTGATTAAATGAATTGTATACCTATCTGTATCTGTGCCATATCTGTAGGGCATCTGTATGCTACATCTATATTTGTGTGTGTGTGTGTGTGTGTGTGTGTGTGTGTGTATACACATATATATCTGCATCTGTACTTGTATCTGTGTCCACATCTATCTAATGCTTAAGAAATGCTCTATGAATGTTAATTGCCCCTGCTGTATCAATCAGTTTAACCAATATTTACGTGTATCTTTTATGCTAACATTGTGCTAGTTTCTAGAGAGGACAAAAAGGTGATGAAGATCCAGAAACTGTCCCTAAGCAGCAAAAATGAAAAAGAGACATACAGACCACATAATTCCAGATATTACATGATTTCCGAAAGTTGGCTGAGACTGCTGAGTTCAGAGACTGACGGCTTGTTGCATTTGGAGTTGATGTCATGACCTCTCAATGAATCATGTGATCCACTTTATACAAGTACACTGATAAAATATGCTTCAAGGCCAGTTCTTTTTCTTTTCATTAGAAGATACTGTACTCTTTTCAAGCAAGCCTGACTTACCATTTTGGACTCACTGTGGAAAATTTCATTAACTTACACATGTTTGCTTCAGGTGCTAGCCTAGTCAGTGCCTTCCTCCTTCTGTTTCCCCTTCCTCCTTTCCCACTATTCTGCTGTTTTCTTTCTCTTTCCTTCTCTCTTTTTCATTCACTTAACAAAATTTTATGTAGTGCCTATTAAGTGTAGGTACCATTTTAGGCATGGGGGATATAGTTAACAAGAAAATATCTGTTCTCATGGAGATTATGTTCTATTAGGAGAAAATAAACAATAGAATAGGAAACAAATATATGACAGTTGGTGTGTTAAGAGAGAAAAAGCAGGATAAAGACACAAAGAATGACGAAAATTGAGGCATGTATATACACTAGATCAGGGAAAGCCTCTCTGATGAGGCAATATTTGAGCACAGATCTGAACACAGTAAGGGAACTAGCCATCCACATAACTGGGAAAAGAGAATTCTAGGCAAAAGGAACAACAAATTCAAAAGCACTGATATGAGAACAGCATAGAGACCAGGTGGCTGGGGTGGAGTAAGTGAAGGAAAGAGAAGAAGGAGATGAGATCAGAGAAATGGAAGAAATGCCATATGGGGTGAATTAGGAAGAACCTTGTAGGCTATGGCAGAACATTGGACTTTATTCTAAGATGGGAACACACTGAAGATTTTGAATGAGGTGGCATGATCTTCTTCAAGGTGAACAATGTAGGGAAGAAAAAAAAGGGCAATTATGCAGGGTAAGACCCTATGCCAATAGTCTAGATAACAGGGAGTGGGAAGATTAGTCTAGAATGGTAGCAGTTAGACACTCTCTTTGATTTTGGATCTTTCATAAAGTACAGCCATGTTGATAAATTGCATGTAGGGTGAAAGATGGAGAAGTAAATTGTGGGTGATTCCAAATTTTGTATTCTGAGTAACTGACAGAATTGAGTTTCCATTCTATGGGGATGGGGGACTGAAATTAGAATATATATAAGGGATGTGGGGAATCAAGATTTAAGAGTGATATATTAAGCTGAAAATCCAAGGGTAAAGATAGAGTTAGAAGAGAGATCTGACCTAAAGATAAAAGTTTGAGATGTTGGCATACCATATAGATAGTAATAAAAGCCATAAAACAAGATGAAGTCACTATGCAGTGAGGAGAGAAAGAAAAGAGGAGAGGTACAAGGAGAAAACATGAAAACATTCTAAATATAAAAAACTCAAAGATGAGAGGAATCAGTAAGCAAGGCTCAGAAGGATGCTCACAAAAACTTCCTTCAGGGACCACTGTCCTTCTTTGCCTGATATCCAGTGTCATAAAGTCTGTTCTATCATATATTTTGTGTTTCTTGGTTGTTTCAGAATTGAGGATAAATCTAGTTCATGTTACTCTATCTTTACAAGACACAGAAGTTGTATCTTTGTATCTAAAGTGCATCTCCCCTGTAAAAAAAGTAATTAAAAACAAACTGCATCTCTTTTAGGAAGAATATATTTGTTTCTTGCTTTTGTCATCTCTACCTTTTAGTTGGAATATTTAGTACATTAATATTTAATGTAATTTTTGATATGATCTAATTTAGATCATTTTACTTGTTTTATGTTTGTTCCCTTTCTGTTTTGATTCTCTGTACCCCATTTCCTACCTCATTTTGGATTAATTTAATGTTTTTAGAAAACCGTTTTAGTTTACCTAATGGCTTAAAAAAACAGACTTTATTTTTAGAGCAGTTTTAGATTCACAAATTAAGCCAAAAGTACAAAGAGTCTCCAGTACTCCTGCCTCTCTCCAGCTACCTAAACTCCCCACTATCAACATCTTTCACCAAAATGGTACATTTGTTACAACTGATGAACTTATACTGACACATCATTATCACCCAAACCCATGGTTTACATTAGGGTTCACTCTTGATGTTATACATTCTATGAATTTTGACAAAGGTATAATGACACGCATCCACCATTGAAGTATCATGCGGAATAGTTTCACTGCCCTAAAAGTCAATATGCTCTGCCTAGTCATCCCTCCCCCTCCAACTCCTGCAACCACTGATCTGTTTACTGTCTCCATAATTTTGCCTTTTCCAGAATGTTATAGAATTGGAATTACACAGTACACACCCTTTTCAGATTGGGTTCTTTCAATTAGCAATATGCATTTAAGGTTCCTCTATGTCTTTTCATGGCTTGATAGCTCATTTCTTTTTAGCTGAATAATATTCCATTACCTGAGTGTACCACAATTTGTCCATCTACCTACTATATGATATCTTGGCTGTTTGCAAATATTGGCAATTATGAAGAAAGCTGCTAAAAACATTTATGTTCAGGTTTTTGTGTGGATGTATTTTTAACTTCTTCATACAAATACTAAGGAGCATTATTGGTGGATTATTTGGTAAGAGTACACTCAGTTTTGTAGGAAATTGCCAAACTATTTTCCCAAGTGGCTTTACCATTTTGCATTCCCAGCATCAATGAATAAAGGTGCCTATTGTACCACATGCTTGCCAACATTTGGTGTTGTCAGTGTTTTTGATTTTGGCCATTCTAATCAGTGGATATTGATATCTCAATTCTGTTTTAATTTGCAATTCCATAATGACATGCAATGAGCATCTTCTTATATGCTTGTTTTCTGTGTATCTTTGATGAGGTGCCCAGGTCTTTTACCCACTTTTTAACTGGGTTATTTTCTTATTGTTGAATTTTAAGAGTGATTTGCATATTTTGGATCACAGACTTTTATCAGATGCATATTTTGCAAATATTTTCTCCCAGTCTGTGGCTTGTCTTCTCATTTTCTTGATAGTGTGTTTCACAAAGCAGAAGTTTCTTTAATTTTAATGAAGTTCAGGTTAGTATTTCTTTTATGGATTGTGCCTTTGATATTATATCTAAAAAGTCATCACTATATCCAAAGTCATCTAAATTTTCTTTTATCTTCTAAAAGTAGTATAGTTTGCATTTTACATTTAGGACTATGATTCATTTTGAATTAATTTTTGTGAAGGTTGTAAGTCTAGGTCTAGATTCTTTTTTTTCTTCTTTTTGGCATATGGAAGTCCAGTTGTTCCATGACTATTTATTGAAAAGACTGCATTTTCTCCATTGTGTTGTCTTTCCTCTTAGGTCTATGATCCATTTTGAATTACTTTTTGTGAAGGTTGTAAGTCTAGGTCTAGATTCTTTTTTTTCTTCTTTTTGGCATATGGATGTCCAGTTGTTCCAGGACTATTTATTGAAAAGGCTGCATTTTCTCCATTGTGTTGTCTTTCCTCTTTTGTCAAAGATCAGCTGCCTGTATTTATGTGGATGTATTTATGGGCTCTCTGTTCTGTTCCACTGATCCATATGTCCATTCTTTTGTCAATACCACACTCTTTTGATTACTGTAGCTTTATATTAAGTCTTATAGTATAAGTCTTCAAATTATGCTCTTCTCTTTAATATTATGTTGGCTATTCTGGGTATTCTGAAATTCTGTATAAACTTAGAACCAGTTTGTTGGAATGTACAAAATAATTTGCTGAGATTTTGTTTGGTATTGCATTGAATCTATAGATAAAGTTCGAAGAACTGGCATCTTGTCAATATTGAGTATTCCTGTCCAGGAACATGGAATATCTCTCCATTTATTTAGCTAAGTTTCATTTTTTCAGTTTTGTAGTTTTTCTGATATAGATCTTGTACATATTTTGTTAGATTTATACCTAAGTATTTCTCTCTCTCTCTCTTTTTTTTTTTTTTTTTGGTGCTAATGTAAGTGGTAATGTGTGCTTTACATTTCAAATTCCACTTGTTCATTGCTGGTATATAGGAAAGTGATTAACTTTTGTATATTCTACTTGTATCCTGCCAAATTGATGTAACTGCTTCTTAGTTCCAAAAGTTTTTCTGTTGATTTTTTTAAATTTTCTACACAGATACCCATTCTATCAGTATTTTAGCTGTAACTCTTTGCACTATTTTTTGGTGGTTGCTCTAGACTATAAAGTATATGCTCTTAATGTTTTACAGTGCACATAGGATCAATACCATACCACTTCACATAAAATACATAGCTCCATTTATCCTCAAAGGTAACCATCGGTTTGTTCTTTATAATTAAGAGCCTATTTCTTTGTTTGCCCCCTTCCCTCTTGTTTTCCCCTTGCCCATTGTTTTGTTTCTTAAATTCCACATATGAGTGAAATCATATGGTATTTGTCTTTCTCTCACTGACTTATTTCACTTAGTTCTCTCTAGCTCTGTCTACTTCATTGCAAATGGTAAGATTTCATTCTTTTTATGGCTGAGTAATATTCCATTGTATATGTATATATATATCTATATCTATATATATACACATATATATGTATATAGATACATATATACATACATATATAGACACACATACATATACAGAGATATCTATATCCATAATATCTATATCCATAATATCTATATCTATATCTATATCTATATCTATATCTATATCTATATCTATATCTAATCTATCTATCTATATATCTCACAACTTCTTTATCCATTCAGCAATTGATGGACATGGGCTGTTTTCATAATTTGGCTGGCTAGCTCAATTGATGGAACATGTGACCCTTGATCTTGGGGTCATAAGTGTGAGCCCCACGCTGGGTGTAAAGTCATATATTTTTTGAAAAACAGGAATGAAAGTCATTTATATATATACACAGACATTTATAATTTCTTATACTCCTCATTCCTTTGTAAAGGTCTAAGTTTTCCTCTCCTATCATTTTACTTCAGCCTGGGGTGTTTCCTTCAGTTAGACTGGTAAGAAATTTTCTTAGTTTTCTGCTACATCAAAACATGTTTATTTTGCCTTTGAAGGATATTTTTGCTGGATATAAACATATCTGTTAAATCTTTCCTTTTTTCTTTAAAAAAATTTTTTTTAACATTTAATTATTAAGAGACAGAGCATGAACAGGGGAGTGGTAGAGAGAGGGAAACACAGAATTGGAACCAGGCTCAAGGTTCTGAGCTGTACAGCACAGAGCCCAATGTGGGGCTTGAACTCACAAACTGCAAGATCATGACCTGAGCCGAAGTCAGATGCTTAAACAACTGAGTCACCCAGGCACCCCTTCTTTTTGAGAGAGAGAGAGAGAGAGAGAGAGCATGAGCAGGGGAGAGGGGCGGGGGGGGGTGAAGGGAGAGAGGGAGGGGGAGGGGAGAGGGAGGGAGAGAGAGGGAGAGAGGGGGAGAGAGGGGGAGGGAGAGAGGGAGAGAGAGGGAGAGGGAGAGAGAGAGAGAGAGAGAGAGAGAGAGAGAGAATCTTAAGCAGGCTCCACACTCAGCATTAAGCCCAAGACAGGGCTCGATCCCATGACCCTGGGATCATGACCTGAGCTGAAATCAAGAGTTGGATGCTCAACCAACTGAGTCACCCAGGTAGCCCAAATTTTTCCTTTCTAAATCTAAAAAATATTGTCTTAATATCTTCTAGCTTTCAATTTTTCTAACAGGAAGTCAGCAGTCATTTGAATCGTTTGCATATATTTTTCCCATGGAAAATTAAAAATATATCTGCAAAGTTTTTGAGACTTGAAAAGGTGGAGCCTAATTTCCCTCCATTTGAATGTAGTCCAGACTTAAAGACTTTATTCTAATAAACAGAATGAACAGTGGTGGAAGTGAATACGTGTAACTTCTAAGACTAGTCATAAAAATGTAGTTCAGGAAACAAAGAGCTTCTATCTGGCTTATTCTTGATCTCTCTGTCTTGTTCTAAGGGAGGGTGGGCACCATAGTATGAGGACACTCAAGCAGTTCTGGGAAAGGGTTCCCAAGGAGAGGAATGAGGTCACCTGCTCACCATCAGCACCAATGCCTGCCATGTGAGTGATACATCTTCCACATGGATCATCCACCAACCCCAATCACATCCAGCTTCAAATGACCACAGTTTTGGTGACATTTGACTTCCATGCTATGAAAGTCTCAGATCATAACCTTAGCTTTTTTCAAATTCTTCTCACAGAAAATGTGAGAGATAATAAACATTTATTGTTGTTTTAAGCCAATGAATTTGGGGGTGATTTGTAATACAGCAACGGATAACTACATTTCCTAACTAAAATGTCTCTACATGTTATAGTCACTCTAATTCACCAATGCTTCAATTCACTTCTACCAAAAAAATTGTAAAATTCAAGATACACTGTAGCTGAAAAAATCAATCTATGGAAGGAAATTATTAATTTTTGATAACTCCAGTCTATTTTAAAATACCATTTTGTCTTTCTGGTTTACCTTTCCAGCCTGAGCACCTTGTATAATGCCTGGTATATAATAAGACATTGATTAAATATTGCAGAATTAATAAATGAATTTGCTCCTCCAGGTTTTAGCTTCTGGAGGGTAAAATCTGTGTCTTATTCATGGTACAATACTTAACACTGAACAAATAGGCCCCGTTTGCTGTTGAAGTAAGTCAAACTTACCTGAAGTTCTTGTTGAAGTAGATGATCTGGAAACAGAAGTGAAAAATCATGGCAGAAAACTCATTTTAAACATTTATACTGTACATTGACCAGTGCTTATTTTCAAGCCCCACTTCCTATCACCATAACAAACAAAAAACCCACCAAACAAAAATACCCTAAATTTATATACTCTGTCGGTTCCTCACAGACCTTAAGGATTTTCACAATCCCCATCACTAGAACCCATCTTCGAATATTTCTCGAGAATCTTTACGAAACAACATACAATGATAGGTATTTGTGCTTAGATTGTAAACTATTGTTAAGATGTTGAATTTGGCAAATTAGCCGCAGAGGCTAATTTGGTAATCTGAATTCCTCCTTATCTAGTCAAAGCCTTAAACCATTTTAGTAGAGCTGAATTTTATGAGCATAGGGAGTTTGAAAACCACATGCAACATATAAATTGAGCAACTACTTTTTCCTCTTGAGGAGGCAGTGTGCATACCTAGGTGTGGTCCAGTGGTTTATAGCACAAAGCAGCCTTCCTAGGTGCAAATCCCCACTAGACCATTTAACCAGCATTGCGATCTTTGGCACACAGCTTAACCTCTGCCTTAGATGCCTCATCTGTAAAATGCAGAAACTAACAGTACCTCCCTCACAGGACTGTTGTGAAGAATAAATGAGTACATGAGAAGTGCCTGGCACATCGTAAGCACTAATAAAAAATAGTTCTTATTGTCTTCAATGCCTACCACAAACCTCAATCGTTGCAGGGGACTTGTAGATCTTTACTGAACAAATGAGTAAGATAAGAGTACTGTATGAACATCTCTGCCACATTTTTTGGAGGGGAGTGGGGGGACTGTGTTCGTGAAAACACAAAGGTTTTGATTGTTCCTTTTTAGAAATTCTCCATTAGATCAAAATGAGGCAGTTGATTATGCTCATTGAAAGAGGACATACAAGTCATACTAGCACATGATTACCCTGAATTGGGAACTATGAGACAACACATGTTGGGGTAAGAGGAATTTTCATGGTTCATTTCAGCCCCTTCATAAACTTCGTGAAAGCGGCAGAAAGTCAAATATAAAAAGGAGCACAGAGTTTCTGAATATCAAGTGCTTTCTGCACTGTTGGGCACGTGGAAAGGCTATTCTTACTAACTCAGAGAGACAACTTCCCAGACTGTGAGCAACACCTGTGGAGAGGTTACGGGCCTAATTAGACTTTAAACCCCCAACACCAGGCCACAGTGCCTAACCGACCAGAGAAAAATCAGAAAAACATATTTTACAGGAATGGAGTATTCAGTAATCAAGGCAACTGGGGCAGACTTTGTGGCAAGATATTCTACGTTTGGTCCCAAACCTTCCGTCTGCACCTCAACTTCCACCTACCTGGTGAGATACAAGTCTTCCTCTTAGACACTCCAAGGAGCAAGAAGTGATCCAGTTGCAACCTCTTCGCGGAGTTACGGGGAACCACCTCCTCCCATTGCCGCTAAAATGGGAGGAAGGCCAGAGATGAGTCTGGGAGAAAGGAAGCGCCTCCGAGGGGCTGAGCGACAGCGGCGTCCCACTTGCCATTGGTCCCGTCGGTTCTGTTAGTTACCCCCGTCCCCGCCCTCACCCGCCCTAATTCTCGCACTTGGAAACCAACGGTTAGCAATACATGCCTGGAATGGGCCCCGCCGCCTCTGGAATGGGCCCCGGGGACTCCGGCAGCCGCAGAGAAGCGACTTCCCGGGAACCCCACGGAGAAGTGGGCCCCGAGGCCCTTGCCCGACGCGCGGCTCCCCCGGGGGCAGCAAGCGCACGGACGGCCAGGAGGAGGCCCCCGTCGCCCCCATGCCGGCTGCCGGAAGACCTCAGGCGGCGGCTGGCGGGCGCCTTCCAGCTGGTTGTGCCGCGAGGGGGCTCCCGGCGCCCCCCGGCGGAGGCGGAAGCGGAGGCGCAGGAGGAGCAGAGACCCGAGCGTCTAGAGCGCCCTGGCCGGGCTGCGAGCCGAGCTGGTGAGAGCGCGCGTGTGCGACCGGCTCTCGCGGACACCGTCGCCTTCCTCCTCCCCTCGGGCACCAGAGCCTTGTGGTCCGTTTGAGGACTTGAGAGGCCGCGGGGAGCTTTTCCCGGAGAGGAAGAGATGAGAGCGCGCAGCGAGGTCGAGCTGGGTACTGGCCGTCGGTCTTCTGGCGCCGGCCCCCGGCTCCCGTCCCGACTCGGTGCTCACGCACCTACCTCCCAGCGGCAGCCTGGAGCGAGGAGGGCCTTCGGGACCCGGGGTGATGGCACCTGCCCGGGGCGGAGTCTACTAGAGACACACCCAAGACCCCAGTGACCAACCCCTCCAACTTGTTCTATATTTTTCTGCCATATGGAAAGCTCCCTGTGGGGGTGGGGAGGAGGTGGAGAATAAAATTCCAAACAGATGAGGGTTCAAATCCCAGCATTAACATTTACATGCTCTTGTAGTTCCTACTGGGTCTAGGACTTCAGGAATGGTAATGAGCAACTTTGGGTTTCAGTTTACTTGTATATAAAATAAAGATAATAACCTCATAGGACTGCCATTAGGATTATATGAGATAATGTTATATAAGCATCTAGAACATAGGCACTATTCAGCAGCTCTTATTATTATAATTATTATTTAAAAAAATTTTTTTAACGTTTATTCATTTTTTGAGAGACAGAGAGAGTAAGAGCAGGAAAGGGGAAGATAGAGGGAGACCCAGAATCTGAAGCAGCTCCAGGCTCTGAGCTGTCAGCACAGAGCCCGTCGCAGGGCTCGAACTCACAAACTGCGAGATCATGACCTGAGCCTAAGTCTGACGCTCAACCTACTGAGCCACCCAGGCGCCTCTTTATTATCATAATTATTATTATAGACCTTGGAAACGGTACCAAGAAAACAAAAACAAAACCCAGAATGACAAATACACAGGTATGAAAGATCAAGGTGTTTTTTTTTCCCAGAAAGAAGCCAGCAATTTTCACACATACACAGATATTCTGTTCTTGGGTTCTAGACCATGGTCAACATCTTGATCAGCCATTTCACCAAGGTGTATGACTGGTCATGAGGAAGAGGCAAAAGGGTCTGGTTGCTTTACCTTAACACCATCACCACTAGAAGAAGCAGTTTCTGATAAAAGGCTGTTACCAGATTTCTGTAGGAATCCACACACAACCATATGCATATGTCCATGTGTCATGTGTTAGGGTGGTATTTGTGTAAGGAACAATGGTGAACAGGTTCAGTTAATTTAGAGACGTGTTGCTATTTGTCAGTTATGCTATTATTTGTTGTTTGGTCTTCTTAGGATGCATTGATTTCTAGGCTCTGAATTTTGGGAGTTCCATATACCTAAAATTGTAGGCAAATTATGTATGTGCATAAGGTGCACTTCTGACCAGCTGCAGTGGGGGCTGGTGTGGAGACAAGTGCGGGAAATGAAGCTAGAAGACTAGGGCAGGACTGGAGAGCACCTGTGCGGTACTGGAGAACTGAGGCTCCCTGGAGACAAGGGGCAGGGGCTTTCTGTGTGGCTCACTGTGTTACTCTTAGCGTGCTGTATGTTCATTTACTTTGTCCTTTGCGAATTCTCTCGCTATCAGAAAAGTGGTTCCAGGTGCTGAAGAATAAAAAAAAACAAAAAACAAAAAACCATGGCAGAGGAAACTGAAAAAAATTTTTATCCAATGATTTTACTTTGCAAATTGGGGTGGGGGAGACCAGTATTTGCTTTTTACTAATGGAACACGCTGGTTTGTCCTGGGGTGGTTCTGTTGGTGAGTTGCTGAGAGTTTTAAGCTGAGAACAGGGTCCTCCTGTATTAAACAAGGCCCTAATTGAAGAAATTTGCAAACATTTAATTATTAGTTTTCAACCACAAAATAAAGATTATGTTGGACTAAGCTTTGTTGGGCAGTCTTATAGGTAAACTGCCCTAGAGATTTATTTTTTAATACATGAGGACCTTCATAAACCCCCACTGGAGGAGGGTATAAATCAGTCTTGCTGTATAACAGATTTCACTCTAGAGTGAAAATTGTTAGATTATATAAGTACACATAACTGCACATGTGCCTCTAAGGTGTCGTTAAATGGTTTTGCTCAGCAGGGTGACCATTTAAAATCCTAAAAACTTGAAATGACAAGTACCCAAGTAAATGGGCCCAGGTCCTGAGAGCTCAGGTGGCCCTGGGCAGCTATCCTGTGGCTCAGAAAGCTCATAAAGATAAATGATTTCATTGCAGATCACACGCCATTGCTTGAAAACAGCCTTCCGTGCACAGGAATTTTTCATATGGACAGCTTTGTGCGTCAGCTATTTTTGTTTTCATTTCAAGGCCATTTCAAAAGCTATTTGTATATCTGGATTTTACCTTGTCGCATAGAAAGTCAGTTTTATAGCCAGGCCAAACAGTCAGAAATGGAGAATAAGATGAGAAATACATCTTTCTTGATATCTTATTTTCCTTTCCTACAAAGTCCTTATTTTTCCTGTGCGGAAAGCAGTTTCATTTGATCCGTTATCTCAGGCTAATAAAAATCCTTATTCTTTTTCTAACTTTTAGCTGGAAATGCATTTCCCAAACCGCCAGCTGGCCAGAACTTTCCTGGATTGAAACACGAAAATGTCGCAGTTGAAAAAGGGTATGAACTGTAAACTGTATCCGAATCTCAAAGCCCTGAGGAGAATGTTGTGACCCTGAAAGAAGAATATGCACACTTGAAGATCTGAACCCGAAAAGTAACACGACTCCAAAACAATTCTGACGCTTTGAGAGAAAGGAGAGAGAAAATGGTGTGTTATCAAGTTTAAGAGTTATATATTCATAGTTTTGACTGGGAAATAGAAATGCAAGAAAAATATATTGAAGAATGCCTAAGGCCAATTTCTAGCATTCTGTCTTGTGCCACCTCAACTTTCTGTCGTTACCTGAACTTTTAGAATCCATGCAAGTTTTTGTTTTACTTGATTATTCTTGGTTTGTCTGTCCAATTAGCTCTCAGTATCTTCCCCTGCCTCTTTTTTATTTGATAATTATGTCTACCTAGATTCTAACCATACCCTTAGGGTAGAGTCTGCCAATACAGATGCCCCACCTCCCTGGATAGAGTCACCCAGATCAAGGCAGATTGGTCAGCTTGTCCTAGGAGCTTTTGAAGTAAAACAAAAGAAGTGGATGAGTATTGCCTGATGGTAGAGGCCATGGGGTGGGGGGCTTGGAGGCTGCTGGTGACCACCATGTGAGAAAGTGCCAGCTCTAGTGAAGGAGGTTGAAACTGAACCAGAGTGCACAAAAGTGAGGGAAAGAGCCAATTTTCCTTGTCCCTGGGGTTGAGCTGCATAAAATCCCAGCCCTGAATCCCACATGAAAATACTGTGATATCCTCCCAATAAAATCTCCTTTGGCCTAAGTCAGTTGAGTTGGATTTTTATGGCTTGCACCCCAAAGATTCCTAACACAATTCCTTTGTTAAGTTTTTAGGACTTAAGAAGATTCATGTTGAATTGGAATATCTATCTTATCCCTAAAAGTATTGCCTCTGTAATGCAAAAAACAAAGTTAATAAAAAAAAATAGTTGCAGATTTAAGTGATATTCATAGTGGTCATTATCTGTAAAAATAAATATTAATTTACAAGACATATAATTTTATTATTTAAAAATAAAAATTAGTTGTTGAAGAGAAAGGAGAACAGAATGGACATGGTCTTTCTCTTAAAACAAACACAAGTTGTTTTATGTGTGTGAGGATTTGAGGATTATCTGGACCACATTTCATTTGTCTTTAACTTTTTTTTCCCACTAGAAGTGAATCGTTCAAGCCTTTTGGTACTTTATTTCTTCCCTCTGTAAAACTGAGGTATTACTATGTTCAACTTATAGGACATTGTCAGCAAGCAGTGGGTAGCATCCTGATATCTGATCTCTGGATTTCTTGAGAAATTCTCCATATAAGCTCTTGGCTGATAAATATACACTGATTTCTTAAGTCATTTTCATAAAATAGATTTTCTATATGTCTCTCCATCAAAGTTACAGAAATTCTGGGGAAAGAGTGGAATTCCTTGTGATCTGTTCTTTGAAAAAAATTCTAATTTATTGGAGCAGTCATTCTCAAGTACATTTTTAAGGTTAATATTCATAAATTGTGATTTTGTGTTTAGAAAATATTCAAGATGATTCATTTTATGAGTTAAGTTCCTTACAGAATACAGAGAAGCTGATACTGATTAGTTTTCATGTGAATAATTCAAGTATACTGATAATGTACTCTATCGGGAATCAAAAGAAACTTAAAAGAGAACTTCTTTAATGTTTGTTTAACTTTGAGAGAGAGAGAGAGAGAGAGAGAGAGAGAGAGAGAGAGAGAGAGAGAGAGAGCATGAGCAGAAGAGGGGCAGAGAGAGAGGGAGACACAGAATCTGAAGCAGGCTCCAGGCTCTGAGCTGTCAGCACAGAGCCCCATGCTGGGCTCAGACTCACTAACCACAAGATCATGACCTGAGCTGAAGCCACGCTTAACTGACTGAGCCACCCAGGTTCCCAAAGAAGAATGGATCCCTGTCTTCCACTTTTTCAGACATAAAAGTACTGATCAGTTTATTGTAAAGTTTTTGGTCACTGCTTCTCTGTCCCTCATCCCCCCTCTCCCAGTCTTCTAGTGATAAGCTTTGGATCACTGTATCTTTTAGGAGTGACAGATGCAGAAACAGAATAAGAAACCTTTTTCAAAAGCCTCTGGTTTGGGGGAGCCCTAACCGGTGGAACTGGCCTGGGATATCAGCTGGCCACACGGAGATCAATGAGAGCCTGATATGTGGGACACTACCGTTATTCCAGGTTTTTGCTTTGTTTCCCCTTGCAAAGTGAATTCTCTCATATGACATCACTTTGTTTTTGTTTGTTTGTTTTAAAGTAGCAGAAGCCACATTGTTTTAATATTTTTTCTTTACAGTGGCACTCATCTGTTTGTTGTTAGCTTGTTGGATTCTGGTCCTGCCCGCTGTGGCACATGGAAAGGCAGCAGGGACACTTTTCCGAGGGATGTGGATGTGCCTACAACAGCTACATTTCCTGGCTTTCCAGAGTGTTTAAACAAGCTAGGGCAATAGTGTGACATTTTAAGGAAATACGAGGTGGAAGGGACCAAACTAATGCCAGCTGGAGGGGAAAATGAGAAAATAATTATAGCCTAAATTATGCAACAGGGAAGCAGCAAGTGGATAAGCCAAAGAAAGTAAGATGTTCATACCAAGAGCGAGGAGAGAGGGCCAGAAGAAGAGGAACTTAAAAACAAAACAGTTCAGTGAGGAAAATGTGGCGTTAAGTTTTTTCAAATGACACAATTTCTCACAGCTTTAATTATGGAGGGAAAAACCATGTTAGCAGGAAATGGGCTTTCCCAGTACAATATGATACTTGTTTAGCACCTACCAGTGAAGAGGTGCCAAATTAATTATGACAATTAGAAGCCTCGCACAGGTTGTTAGGCATTAAATCCCTTTACAGTTGGCCTGGATGAACCCACGTTTTGTTTGGCTTGCCAAATGACGTCTGCCGTAACAGGTGTTTCTGGAGCTCCCATCTGGGGACAGATCACAGTAAACCCATGATGGCTGAGCCCACACCGAGTGTAATTACAAGAATCCCTCCTCCCCCAGCCCCTTCTCTGGCAGGGTATGGGCCCCCGGTGCAGCCATCAGCTCTGTTTATTTACCGCTGCAATCAATGCCGGAGTCCCTCCAGGCCCTGAGCCTGGCACAAGGCCCTCCAGGGCCAGCTGCTTTCTTTCTCGGTGCTCTGGGTGCTGCTGCCGCCAACACAGCCATTTCCCCCTGCCTCTCGGTCACGTGATTAACGAGGGTTATGGGAGGATTAGAGACACGCATAGGTTTGGAGTAGAACCTTTGCCACCCTGCCTCCCTCTGGGTCTGGCAGCCTCTTGTTTCACCTGAACCAAGTGCTGGGCAATAGAACTCTGAGACGGGCACCACTTCTCAGAGGGCCGCATACTTCTCGCTGCTTCCTGATCCCGGCTGGGATGAATGCTGAGGGTCAGGAGACTCCGCCTCTTCCTGAGGAGTGAGGGCGCTGCCATCTTTCCCTGCCGGGGCCAGTGCAGGAGGAACCATGGATTGTAAGGATAATTAGGAAACTAGCAGTGATATGAGCCACTACTCCTGTACCAGTCCCCATGCCGAGAACTGCATGCGTATTAGCTTAGTTAATCCTCACGATGGTTCTAGGCAGGTAGAACAGAAATTATAACAGAAGCATGTATGAAGTATAGGGATGCTTTTTGCAAGAGAAAGTCAAAGACAGCTTCATTGAGGACATACCTGCAAGTTGTCTGTGTCTGCCTGAAAAAAAAGCCTTTATTTTGGGTTTCACATTCTACATAAACTAGCTGGGTGCTCTTAGACAATAACTCCACTCTGTACGGGACTCATCCGTCACATTCGAAAATGAAGAGTGGAGGTGGCCTGTAAAACATTACTCGAACTTATAGAAACTATTCTGTTCTAATCCTGCCTGTGGGAAGTGGACTCTTCAATCACTCACCTTCCCTCGCCCAGGCTTTCTGATACCGGTGGTGGCACAGTAGGTCACAGACTCGATCAGTGGCCCTGGCCACGAAGTGGACTCTCCAGGCCCCAGCCCTTGCCCTGATCACAGCCCTGGCTATTGCAGCCTTGATGATGACAGGAAGCAATTCTTGTCTCTCTGGGAAGCCTCTCTGGTCTTCTCACCCATACATGACTGCAGCCAGGGGAAATGTCACATTTGCACTTCAGAGGGAGACAGGCACTGCTCAGACTTTTTATGTGTTAGATTTTAGAAGCAGCCTGGTGGATTGCCTGCTGTGGCAGGCACTGTAGGCTGAGAGCAGTGTTATGTGTAGTTTGGAGAGCAGCCTCTGGAGCTAGACAATGGAGTTCGAATCTTGGCTTCACTGCTTTGCTCTGTTACTATCTCTGAGTTGAGTCTGCTTCTCTGTAAAATGGTAATAATTACACCTACCCCCATGGGCTTGTTGTGAAGATCTGATGGATTAATACACATGAAGTATTAGAATACTCTCAAGTAGTGTCTATTATTCTAACAGCCTACCCAACAGACGTTTTGCTCATCCTTCCTGCCTATTAGAAGAGCCCAATTCCAAGACAGAGACTGAGAATGCCAGCTTCACTTTTCACAGACCCCCTGGGGGCTCAGGTTGCCTATGGAACCCAGTTTTGTCCAATAAGACATAAGGGGGGGAAGTTTGCTGGAGGGTTTCTGAGAAACACGTGTTTTTCTTACAAAAGGAAAGACACGAGGTAAGCTCTCGTCCTCCTTCTTCCTTTCTTGCTTAGGAACATTGTCACGAGGGTGTAAAGCTTGTACCTGCTGCAGCCACCCTGTGACTAATGTGGGAGATATACGGACACTTTGAGGTTGGGAAGATAGGAAGATGAAAAGAAGCAGTGTCTCTGATGGCATCATTGAACTGCTGAGCCAACCCTCAGATTGCCTACCTGTGGTTAGTCTTGACCTGTGAGGCAGCAGCAATGATAGGATTCTATTGTTTAAGCCACTTTCATTTGGGCTTTCAGTTCCTCGCACCTGGAGCATCCTGACGCACCTAACAACCTCCTGGGATAAAGTTCAGGATGATGTGTTGGTCTGATTACAACCTTGCATATCATTAGAAACTATGGGCAAAGGATTCCACAGACATCATCTGGGTGCTTAAGTGCCTCACACATGCCTTTAGTGAGAACCCGTCTTCTGAAATAGGAGACCAATTAGAGTATATTGGGGGAGACTTGTCTGAGAGGAACAAGCCTCTGGAACCCTGTGGAGACTCTAGAATCCCACAGTGAATGTTCTGACCATCAAAGACACTTCCTCATTCTTACACTTGTTAAAAACAAGACAACATGGCGCGTGAGTGGCTCAGTCAGTTAAGTGTCTGACTCATGATTTTGGCCCAGGCCATGATCTCACTTTGTGAGATTGAGCCCTGCATCAGGCTCAGCGCTGAGTGCTGAGTAGAGCCTGCTTGGGATTCTGTCTTCTCTCTCTCTCTGCCCCTCCCCCACTTGCACTCTAGTGTTCTCTCAAGAAAACCAAAAAACCAAAAACCAAAAACAAAACAGAAAAACAAGACAACAAGCCCGAAACTATGTTAAGCCCAAAGTCACCAAACTGAGACTTATGGTTTCAACTCCCCCAGAAATGGAATCTTAAACCAGTGAGACAGAAATCGCCTGATCAGCACCATTAGGTAATCAGCCTGATAGACCTCTGCCAACCCCGAAAAGAAAGTGATTTTGCAATAACCAACCCACTTTTTTTTGCCCAGTATGATTTCCTTGTTCACGCTGCCTTCTGCCTATAAAAGCCTTTCATTTTATATAGCTCCTCGGAGCTCCTGTCTATTTGCTAGATTGGATTCTGCCCGATTCAAGTCGATTTTTGTTCATATAAACTCTAAAAAATTTTTAACTCCATCAAGGATCTCCAAATGCCTATGGAACCTACCACCTACCTAATTCTGTCAGAGAAGCCACTTTCATTTGTCACAGTTGGTGATGGGAAAACACTGGGTTTCAGAGTGTCTATAGTGAGCAATTAAATAAGAGAAGGGAACAGGGAAAAAAAAGGATACTAAATTTAAATTCTCTATACCTTATCATTTTGCCTTAAGTTCAATTAACATGAATCTAAAAGTCCAAACTTTGTTTCTCTCTTTCTCTTTCTCTCTCTCCCTCCCTCTCTTCCTTTCTTCCTGTCTTTCAAACTTATTGTTGTGTCTACTAGGTGTCAGGCATTATTCTAGGTATGTGTTGAGCATCCACTTTGAAATAAATATCTCACTGGGTGCTGAATTTAGGACAATAAACACGAAAGATGAGGTTCTCCTTCTCACTGTGCTTACACTGTAGATGAGGGGGCAGATAAGTCAGGAAGGTATAATAGAAGATACATGCTGTGGTAGGGGAAAATTCAGCATGCTAAGGAAGTGAGTAAATAGGAAGCATGTTTAACCCAGATGTGATGGGAGAGGAAAAGCTTCCAGAAGCACAGCCAAGAGAAGGCTGGGAAAGGAAGAGGAGGAGAAGACAGTTTTAGGCAGAAACAACGGCTCAAGGAAAGTCCCTGAGGTGAGCAAAGTCATCATCTACTAAGAGGAGGTGAAAAAAGTTCAGTATAGTTGGAGCTTAGAAGGAAGGGGTAAGGGGTCAAGGAGCAGGGCTGGAACAGTAAGTGGAGGTTGCTATAGATGACAGGTCTTTCATGCTCTCCTTTGGGTTTCAGACTATTTTTAGGAATAAGGGTAGCTATTAATGATACTTTAAAATTTAACTTTTATTATGGTAGTACATGTAAATAATACCTAAAAAATAATAAAGTCTTACACAAAAACTGTCAGTGCCCTAATGGTATCCCTATCCCAACCCCATTCTGCCCCAAAGAAAACCACTTTCAGTTCTTTGGCCTTCTGAATAATGTGAGTATGCTTCTTTCTTTTGTTGATTTTAGACATGAAGCTTTCATTGTACAACAGAGGAAAATTTGAGTTCTCTTATACTCACTCTTTCAAATCCCTCCATTCTTGCCAATTTTAGTATAGGGGCAAATGATTCCTTTTTGTAGATGGCCACAGACAGGTATCCACACACAACATAGTAGTAAGGGACAGTGAATGATTCCTTTTAGTCATGTAGCAGTTACTATAAAAACAACTCTATATGTTCATTAAAACAATCAGCTAAGTATTTTGAGATACTGTGTGTAATTTGAGATACTGTGTGTAATTTGAGATACTAAGTAACTTGAAATAATTTCTGTCTACTTGTTTAGGAAACTCAGAGGGTAGAATCTGGAAAAGTTCTACATAAGTTGAAGCAATCATATTTGAGGAACTGAGGGAAATGCAGGTTTCCACAACTTTAAAGAAAATTTAAAGTTAGGAAAATCTCCTTTTTTATTTTTGTCTTAAAAAATGTGGAAGATCTTAATACTTGCATATTGTTGTGACTTGTTTTATGCTTCTCCTCTTTATGTCTCTTATCTTAAATAATGAATATTCCTAAGATTTCCTCAGTGTCCTTAGTAGAGAATAAAGGAAAGGAGGAAAGAAGGAAGGAAGGAAGAAGGGAAGAAGGAAGGGAAAAAGAGAAGAGAGAGAGAGAAAGAAAGAAAGAAAGAAAGAAAGAAAGAAAGAAAGAAAAAGAAAGAAAAGGAGGGAGAAAGGGAAAGAAAGGGAGGGAGAAAAGGAAAGAAAGGGAGAAAAAAGGATGAAGTATAGTTGTTTATTTACTCATTCATTTAAGACATAGTTGAGAGGCTTTTATTTATATATAAGAAACAACTTGATTTAAAAGGATTTATGTCAACCTCCAAAAATATATACAATATAAAGGCAGAAAATAAGATACAGATGAAAAAGTGAAATGAAGAAAAACAAAACATGGTGAACAGTTGACACAAGGTTAAGATCAGTACTTGAAATATTAAATCTTGAGTATTTGCAAGTAATGGGCTGAATTTTGAGTTGCAGGATCTCTAACAGTTAACAACAATAAAAACAAAAAAATAATCTAGTCTATTTCTGGTGTACCATCGAAGACAAATTGTTTGCAATATAGGTGTCTAGGAACTGAATAAGTTAACTCATTTTATTGGCTCATTAACCATAAGGCAATTAGGATCAATGAAGGCTGCCAGAAATGATGACTTTTGGCTTTAGGATAGTTGAACAGCAGGGCTTACAGAGCAGTAACTAAAAATAAGGACAATTTTTTTGTGTGTGTGTTGGCTAATCTTTGGTTATACCAATAAAAGCTATGCCTCCTCCATATTGAAAAAAAAAGTTATCATAATTCTTTTCAGTAATCTCCTTTTTCCCCACCTCTGTTTTAACTTTCTCATTCTACAGTGATGTCAAGACATTCATGTAGATTTTATCACATCATAGCATTTATTCTCCCTGAACCTTCACAAAACTGTCCTTATTGATGCCTGCTCTAGTCATGCCGTTAAAGTCATGACATTTTATGAGCATCAATAGCCTGGGAGTAGTTTGAGTTTATGATGTTTAGCCAGTAGTTGATTCATTTTCAAAGAATTAAAAGTTAAAGAAAGATCAACTAAAGTCACAAAAATCTCATGTTGCTCCCGACATATCTAGATCAGACAAGGTCGGGCCGTTCAGGGTGGTATGGCCGTAGACACTCCTGATATATCTAATCACCAGGTAGGAAATAGTATAACCACAGCCATGTCTAAAGGCACTGCTTTTCTTGTATAACACTGCCCTGCAAAGATCTGGTTTCAGTTCATTGGAAGGGAAACTGACATACTGTTCTATGGAGGATTATTTGATGCATTACCAGGTCGATAATTTGGCAGCAGTGTATGGTTGTCATTTTAATGCACGAGGTAGAGTGATTTCTGACACCTCTCCTGTGTGTCAAGGCAGAGTGCGAGGACCACAGAAAAAGACATAAGACTCAAGGAACGTAGAGTCCGGTCGGGAAGGGAGATGAGCCAGCAAACGGTTATGACATATGTGGTAGTATTAATATATGTTCTGTATAATACCTATATTTAGGAATTATCTAAATTGGATCAGGAATGGGAGAGGTCAGGAAGTTTATTTAAAAACTTAGGAGATCTTGGGGGTGTGTGGGTGGCTCAGTCAGTTGAACGTTTGACTTTGGCTCAGGTCATAATCTCGCGGTTCGTGGGTTTGAGCCCCGCGTCGGGTTCTGTGCTGAGAGCTCAGAGCCTGGAGCCTTCTTCAGGTTCTGTGTCTCCCCCCCCACCCCCACCCCCATGCGCCCTTTGCTCCTCTCCTGGTGACTGTCTCTCTCTCTCTCTCAAAAATAAATAAACGTTAAAAAACAAAACAAAACAAAAACACTTAGGAGATCTTCAGGCCTGGAAGGAGAAAGCTCACTTCATGGAACTAGAATAACTTAAATTGAGCCTCATTTATTTCTCTGGAACACCAGATCTGAAAGGAACCATGAGGCTGTCTAAAATTCTCCGTAAGATTTCAGTCAGGCTTGTGGTGTTACCCTTCTGGAAACATGAGAATCAAACTTACTAAAAAAAAAGGGTCTTTTAGAAAAGTTGTGGACGAATAAACATAAAGCTGACCATTAGTGATGTTTAGTACATTCACAATGTTGTACAGCCATCCTATCTAGTTCCAGAACATTTTCATCACCTCAAAATGAAACCCATACCCATTGAGAAGTCACACTTCATTTCCTCCACCCCACAGGCCCTGGGAACCATTAATCTGCTTTCTGTATCTATGGATTTGCCAATTCTGGATATTTCACATAAATGGAATCATACAATATGTGGCTTTCTGTGTGTGGCTTCTTTCACTTAGTGTAATGACTTCAAAGTTCCATAATGATTTCTTGCATATTATAGGATATATGAACATATGCTATATTCATTCCCGTTATGGCTGAATAATATTCCATTGTATGGATATACCACATTTTGTTTATCCATTCATTAGCTGATGGAAATTTGGGTCCACTTTTTAGCTATTGAGAAGGTTCTGCTATGAATATCCATGTATGAGGTTTTTTTTTTTTTTGAACACCTGCTTTCAGGTCTTTGGGGCATATAAGCAGGAATGGAATTTCCGAGTCACATGGTAATTGTATATTTAGATTATGGAATTGCAAAGTGCTTGCCACAGTAGCTGTACCATTTACTGAGCTTACTTTTAATGAGAAAAGTATTTCTTTCAAGGCTACCCTGTGTCTTGGTAATTTATTCTCTTTCCCAACTTCAAAAGATTGTTCTGAGGACTAATAATCTTTGTGATACTGTTAAAGGCCTTCTGAAAGCAGCCTTTATATAAATTAAACATATTATGTACTCAGGCATTCATTACAGTGTAGTTTGCAAGGAGTTTGATAGTTCAATAAATTTACATGAAATTCGATCTGTATAGGTGTAAGCTTTTACAATCTTGGAAGACCCGAAGCTGAAAGGAGACAAATTGAGTTGAATTAGTTTGCCTCCATTTGACCTGTTTTTCCTAATGAGATATTGGAGGCATAAAGAAAGTGCAATCCTTTTGAAGTATGGGCACGCTGATTCCGGTTGTTAAATCCATTAATTAATTTATCTCTATTCAGAACATTCTAATGAACTGAAACCCAAGATTGCTGTTAATTCAGAGAAGAAGCAAAAGCATGGCTGAGTAGAGGATGTTTGCTGCATTTTAGCAGACTTTAGTAATGGTTTTTGAGAGATAACCAAGTGAAAAACAAATTAGAACTATTTTTACAGCTTTAGACAAGCGTTTTAAAACCTCTTGTGAAGGGGAACACAGAGCTCCTATTCCACGTTTGACTCACACGGTGCTTTTGGGAAGCTCATCCACTCAGTATGTAGCACCTCTCCCCCAGAGTGTCTGGGTTCCTGGATGCCAGACTGTCTGAGAAAAATCTGTTTCCTAGACCTGAATCAATCCAAGATGTGTATAATGGAGCAAGGTGTCAGAGAGGCTCACACAGCAGGCACAGAAACCAAAATAAAATATCAATACCTCTGTCTATATTTTACTTTCTCAATTTCAAAATTGCCTGACACTACACGAAATCTTTCTTTTTTTTCTTTCTAAAGTTTATTTATTTCGAGACAGAGAGAGGGCAGGAGGGGCAGAGAGAGAGAGAGAGACAGAGAGAGAACACCCCAAGCAGGCTCCACCCTGTCGGTGCAGAGCTGGACACTAGGTTCAATGCGGCTCAAACTCATGAACTGTGAGATCACGACCTGAGCCAAAACCAAGTGTTGGATACTTAACCGATTGAGCCACCCAGGTGCTCCTACACAAAATCTTTCTATAACCTACTCAAGCACTTTGTTGGGTAAGGTGCTTCACATACTTTACATATGTTAACTCAGCAAATACCGAACAGGATTCCAAAGCATGAAGTTCTTTGCAACACTCTACTATGTGTTATATATTTTATATTTCTATTTTACATCTTTAAGACAACCATGCGAGTGGATAGTACTTTTATTTTAGAAATGAAGAAACAGGGTCTCCAAAGGATAAGTAATTGTCAAAACTAAAATGCACACCGAAGGATGGCTTATTCCAAACTCGGAGATCTTGCTAATACTCCGGTAACCTTCTAATCAAATAAGAAAAAAAGTAAACATAGTAACAAATATTAAAAAAAATTTAAATTTGCTCCTCCAAGCCAAGATATACATTAGCTTATTTAAAAGATATATTGGATTTATCTTCCTACTACCTAGATGTCAGCTGAAGTCATTCTGTTCTTTGGGCTTTAAATGAATTTGACTGTATTCCTCATCCCTGTGAATTTCACACCTTCCCCGGATTTTGAGGGGCTTATCTTTCGCTGACTCACTCTGACTCCAAGCTACAGCTTCTTCTGAAACAGTCGTTTCTGGAGCTTTCCCTTTCATTTCTCTTCCCACTCCCACCCCCCCTTCCAGCAGTGTCTGCTATTGGAATAAAGAAGGAATAAAGAAAAAAGTTCACTGGCTCAAGTCAATTTTGACTTAAATAACATTTTATTCTTTTTATGTGAAACTTGAGCAGAAAAATCCCTGAATAGTTCTTGTCACTAACCATCTTTCTACTACAATGAAAGCTCCTTATTAGAGGTTCTTCCTTAGGAATGTTTTTTATTTTATTTATTCATTTAAATTTTAGTTAGCCAGCACACAGTGCAATACTGGTTTCAGGAGTAGAATCCAGTGCGTCATCACTTACATACAACACCCGGTGCTCATTCTTAATACCCATCACCTATCTAGCCCATCAGTCACCCACCTCCCTCCATCAACCCTCAGTTCATTCTCTATCATTAAGAGTCTCTTGTGGTTTGTTTCAATTCCTAATAAGGTGAAATGAACTAAGGGTGCAGCTGAGAGCTTGGTACGAATGCCTGGGAATCTGTGGAGAGTGTGTGCGCAAGAGAAGGAAGACACTGAGGGTTTGGGATTTTATCACCTTTACTTTTCAGTTGAGAGCACAGGGGATCAGCGTGGGCTCTGGTTTGCTCTAGTTCAATGGCTACTTAAATAGATAGGACTTTTTTTCCTGGACTCCGCATTGCTACCGTTGATATCTCTCTACTGACCCTTGATTGTGTCTTTTTCAGACCTCCTTGAGGTGACAGTTGGAGCTTCCAGCCCCATTTCCCCCCCACCCCCCTGCCAAGTTCATCTAGCCCCAGGGGCAGAAGCAGTAGATGAGGCCATCACCCTGGGAATATATTTCGCCTTAAAGGCAATGCTACTAGTCTGTCATATATTTAATGAGGTCCTCCTCCTCCTTCTCCAGCATTCACAGTCATGGGCAGCCTCTTAGCCTGTCACATTTTGGGTTCTCCAGGATCTATTAATTATAAGGAGATATAGATTCTGATGAATTTGGCCTTGGGTAACCTACTTTATAAAATAAGAATGAGAATATCAATATTCCCAGGGTGACATCAGATTCTTGTAAAATACTCGCTCAATTATGGAAGAAAATTGCCAGGAAATAAGAGAGGAGAATATGTTGTTACTTGGGTACAAAACAATGACAACAAAGGCCATGAAGACAATGAAACTAAGTCCCAGAAGACACTTTGCTGCTGGCTTCCCATCTCCTACATACACGCCGAACTACAAGGACCAAACATTTGAATGAAATGAGTCCCTGACTCATTCACCAAAGGGAGATTCAGGATAATTAGCAGCAATCTAGTCTCACTCCTTGAATGTTTCTAACTGTTCAGCCTGCTACTTTTATATCTTCACGAGTACTGAATGGCTGCATCTTGTCATTGTCACAAGAGAAAAGTAAAGGTGTGCATTATAGAAAGGACCAAGAGATTATTGTGACTTACGTAAAAATCCCTGAGGGTCAAGGAATGGACTTTTAAAAATGTAGAGTGAATACATTTTCAAGATTTCTCAGTCTTAAATGGTAGTCTGAATTTAAAAACACAAACAAAACTCATTAAAACCTTGGTGGTTCCAATTTAGCTTATATTGAAAAAGGAGATGGAAGAAAAGAGGAGATAATGGAAAGCTAGCAAAAAAAAATTGAGGAACAGCCAGATAACTTTCCTGTATGATTTTTAAATTGCCTGGGGAATTAATTTAATTTGCACTAGTCTATACTCCACGAAGCAGGTTTGTCCAATCATACATTTTCTTCCATGTTGCCATGGAGATTGTCCACTCAGGATATTGGTAGTTAACAAGAGTGTGATACTTTCTGATTTCTATGTTGGTCAAGGTACATTTCACTTCTATAATTTTGAGCCATCAAATTCAATTGGATTTCATAATCTTCAAAAGGTAATACTTTGTCTTTCAGTATTCACAGGGGGTAAGAAGTAGGTACCTAAATAAACGAAAGTCCATAAATGAAAATGATTAATATTGTTAAAATATATAGTGGTTTTCTCATGGTGGCATATAGGTTTATAAAGCATAACCAGGTAGAAATGGAAGCGATAGTTCTTTCTAAATAATATAACTTACAATTGGAGGTTTTCAAGTTAGTAAAGAGAACAAATTCTGTGATACATCCAGCAACTTAGCTCAGGCTGGTTGTAGGCTGGAAGTTCTGAGTTTTCAGACTCCAGTGTCACAAACTCTCTGTAGGCAATATGGGTTTTCTGACATCTTCTCTTTCCCAGAAGGAGATGCGATGTGCTATCATGAGAAAGACTTGTGCTTTGAAATCACAAAGATCGATAAGGGTTGGGGATGGCTTTGTAACACTAATGCTGTGATTTTGGTCAAGGCACTTAAGCTGAGATTAGTTTTTCCCTTTATAAAGTGAAGATAATGATATTTTCCTAATAAAACATGTGAAGATATTTGGCTTATTCAGATACACACTAATTAGCCTTGTGAACTCTGAACAACAATGTATTATACCTGCAAGACCAGAGAATTCATTTCAACTCCTATTTGCACTCAGGAATTGCTAACTATATTAATCAGCTATGTTGCAGTAACAACCCGAAATTTCAGTGGATTAAGACAACAGACACTTATTCTAGTCTCTGTTACATGTGAAGAGCTACGAGTTAGATGACGCTGCATCTATGTAGGAACTATCTTATTCATAGCAGAGAGAGAGAGAGCAAGAGAGATTGAGAGACCTGGAGGAAACACATGATGCTTCTTTAAGCATCTGTGGGAACTTGGCAGACTGATATTCCATTGGCCAAAGTCAGTCACGTGACCAACCCTGCCATTAATGGGGAAGGGAGGTGTACTTCTTCCCCCAAGGCACTAAATCTTAAGGCAATGAATGAGTACATTTAATTCTCTTACGGGAAGAGGGAGTGAATAGTCAGGAACAATAATATAATCTACCATAATAACTATTGCTATTGTCAGAGAGGATGCATTGGATGGTCAGTAAAAGCATAGACTCTGAGCCTGGGTTTTATCCTACCTCCAGTGTTACTCGCTAGAAGAGCTTAAGCAAGTTACTTAACCTTTCTGTGCTTGTTTGCACAATTGGAAAATTGGGATAATATTATCTGCCACCTCTCACAGGATTAATAAGAAAATGAAATGAGGTTGTGTGTATATATATATATATATATATATATATATATATATATTTACTTGGAACAAAAGTTGACACATATAGTGAGTACTTATGTGTTAGCTATTATTATCACTGGTTATATTGAAAGGATAGTAAATTTGTAGTGGTATTCCCTGTAGAAAACACAAATCAAATTAAAGTAGCTGTGGTGGGGGATGTATATAAATTTCCCACATCTCTCAATCAACTGACCTTCTCTACAAAATTCAATATCACTTTCTTCTTTTGTCCTATAGTCATCAGTCTTCGGAGAGGGACTGGAAGATAGGGTAAGGAGAAAGACATGACAGCTCACATTATGGCATAAGCCACTACCTTTGTTTCTTTTTTTTGAGACCTTTGATGATATTCCCTATTTCAACAGCTTTCAGGCAAAGCAATTTGTCTTTCTGGAAAATTTTTCTATGTTTTCAAAGAATCAAATTCAGAAAGATGTTGGTTTCTGATAATGAACATTAGTCTTTCTCTCCCCCATGGCTTGTTTCCTTAGACAATGAGCACTGCATTCTTGTACTGCTTAATACTCTTTTTGAGGAATAATCAGATAGACAAATTGCCCAAATACCACTCTAACAGTAATAATGCACATGGCCTCATTGCCATAACAATGATGGTTCTATAATGCAAACTGTGTGTGGTTTATACCTCTCCCTATATCACAGATTCTGCTTGAAAACTTAGCCTGGATTTCCTTTGAATAGCTCCTCTGAAATTTACTAGATAAGGAGAGATAGCCGTAAACTGAGATATTCATGCAAATAAATGTTTAAATGAAAATGATCTTTCCTACCATAAGGCAAGCAGCCTAGTGAAAAACTAGCTCAAATCCCATAACTGCTCATTTCAGACACTGCAAAAGCATGGCTGAGTGAGAAAAGATCCACTTACACAATTACTTTTCTAAAAAATTTTTACTTTCTCCTCCTTCCCATGAAACATGCCAAATTACACCTTTATACCTCATCTTCTACTCATCAGAAATATTATGCAACATTCTTCCTACGCCTGGTGGCACATGATTCAGGTGACTGGGGAACAATTTCTAAATTTGCTAAAAATCTGGTCCAAGGCACCAGGCTTGAATTAGAGGTCTGGTCTGGGACCTGCTTTCTGCAGGCTGCCCACAAAATAAGCGAAATAGCGTCTGTGACCTTTTGTTGAACTGAGGCAAGGAAGTGAGTCAACAGGTGAATGACTTCAACCACGGAGGAATCAGGGACTGCTGTTTTTGAGCTGGTTAAGATGGTTGGGACCACCAGGAAAAGAAAGAGAAGGCAACCATGCACTCTTTTCTCAATGTAGATTTCCCACTTTCAGCAGACCTGAGCTCCCTGGAGAAGAAACACTTTAGCTCTCGAAGGATGTTTGAGTTTTAATTATGATGCTTAACTAGACCTAGAAACAATATCTTGCTTTCTATTTAGGCCTGTACAGGGACCACTAATAGTTTACAGGCTTCCATCCCAACTGTTTTTCTTACTAGTGATAAGCCCCCTAACTTTGAGCTGATCAGATAGATGCCCAGTAGTGACCACATTCCCCAGTTCTCATTGCAGTTCAGTGTGGCCATTTAACTAAGTTTGGACAAATGAGTATGGGGACAAGTGCTCTCTGCAGCTTCTAGGTCACTGCCTTAAAAACAGTCTGTTTTATTTAAATCTTCTTTTCCCTATGCATGGGTAATGGCAACTAATGAAACAATTTGGATAGAAGAGCTGTGCCACCAGCATTAGACTGCTTAGCTCTGGGATAGTATAAGAAAAATGAACCGTATTTATTTAAGACATTGTATATCTCAGTATCTTTGCTGTAAAGCTTAACCTGTACCCTGCTTACTATAGAAATTAGCATCCAAAACTGTGTTGCTATCATAACAAAACCCTAAAATATGTGTCCTTTCTTAGTGGTCAGGTAGAAGGTGACCAAGAAACATGTTAAGGCTGGAAGCCTCATGACCCTCCTGTAATGCTTTGGGAACATGTTCGGTAAAACTGTCACCTGCAGTGACATGGAGGGAAGACCATTTAACTTCAGGGAAGTGATTAGAAAGAGGTAGGCTCTGTGTCTTGACTGCTTCTTGCTGCTTTTACCAAGGATTTCAGAAGAAAGAAAGGAGCCCAGGTGAGAATTCACCAATTTGTTAGTGGAGATGAAAGGAAACGAACGTGTGCTAAGGAAGCTTTCTCAGCCTTTAGTCTGTCCTCCAGATTAAAGGTCTAGAAATTTGGGCCTGCAAGATTGAAAAAGTCAACTTTATCTGTAACTGAAAGACCAGGAGAGAAGATTCATTCACAGCCTCTTTTGAGGGTGTCCCACTGAAACTGTTCAGCTAGAGGGAGGTAGTTATGGCCTCTGGAATCAGGACTTCCTGTAGTTGCTGAAATAAGGGAGAGGAAGATGGGCTGAGCTAGAACTTAACACAGAAGGGGGTGGGGCAGGTTTAGTAAGGTTTTTCAGAAGAAATTTGGGTCCGATTACTTCCACATGAAACCAGCTGGTAAATACTTAATAATCACTTCTATGTTTAAAAAAGCCTTGATTTTTATTGTCTGCTGATTTTCATGGGGTAAATACTCCTGCCACAGTCTATGTTAAGCTACTAATATGATGTGACAGATCGATCGTGTGGAGTTGGGAAGAGATGTACACAGTATGTTCTCGCAAGCCGGTGTGAGCCAGACCCCGCACAGCCCTGCATGGAACTGACTAGAAAACAAGAGGCGGGTAGCTTTCTGAGTTTTGGGAGCAAGAAATCACAAGACTGGCTTATAAAGTCCTGTGCATTTTCTCATCCCTGAAGAATCCATAGAGCTCCCAAACCTTGTAAAAGCAGAAGATGCGTCATCTTGCAGAGCATACCCTCCAACATCTACAGATGGGGCCACAGAAAGTAATGGCTAAGGAAGACTCTTCCAGAGAGGAAAACCAGGGTCACAGACAGCAGTAGACAGGAGAGCCATTTCCAAAGAGCACAATCCAGGTTACCTACTTCCTTGACAGAGCAGGAGGTCTTCACAATTACTGCTTGGCAGGGTGTCATCGGTGCTAGGGACCCTAGAATGTAAAACAAAACAAAACAAGAAACCAAAAATCAACTCCACAGTGTTCCCCATTCTTTTCTTTTCTAAATGGGAGTTCCTACTGTGCACCTGCTATTCCTGCCCTACCATTGTCCACTGGCTATGTGGAGGCCTGGAAAATGGGGAGGTGGAAGTCACTTGTCTACTGGTGTTAAAGTCACTGGACCAATGGAAGTCACCCTCAGACCTGATGCAGATTACCCTACGTCACCTTGAGATTCTGGGAACTGGGCCGGATGCAGTAATTGGGCAGGGTTTAGATCTATTTCCTTAGGAGAAGGAAGGGGTATTCTGTGAATTGGAAGAAGGGTGATAGATCATGGATACTTTGGTGGTGAGCAAGGCACAATGCGGAGGCATTGATAATTGTTCCTCAGCAGCCAGTCTCCCTGTCTTCCTTTTAGTAATAACTCCTCCCACCCCCCACCCCCGCCTTGAGTTTTTAACTGCACATGAGGACAAATGTGCATGCCAATGGGCTTGCAATGCCATTTTGGACTTCAGAGAACTCTTCCCATGCTTTTGTGATTTAAATCTGAGAAAGGACCCATCCTGAAAGAGATTAACAATCCTCTTCTTAATCAATCAAATGATCCCTTCAGAATCTTGCCTTATTGAGGCAAAATACATTAGGTCTACCCTTTCACTTTTAACTCACTGAACTTGGTTTTGAGTACTGTGGCTCTCTTTTGCCTGACAAGAAATAAATTCAGCTTAGTTTTTTTTTTTTAGCTCTGGTGGTTGTATTTTTATCCGCCATCCTGAAAGATAAGCTGCTTGCCATGAATCTTCCCTGTCTTCCTCTGCTTGATGGGAAATGGCTTCTTTTTGAAGAACCTTGGAGTCTGTGAATTGAGGATGGCAGATCTATCCTGGGAGCTTTGGGTGGTTCCCCTCTTCATTGTCTTGAACAAGAAATATAACCTTTCTATTGAAACCACTCTATTTTGGTCACTTTTTTTATACCAGTGGAGGCTGTATTATAACTAGTTCTCCACATGGAAGTCCAAGTCTTTCAACATACTGTTTACAGATGTAAAGTCAGCACTGTGGCTTACATATTGTATGTTCTCAGAGTTTGCTATTATTCACAATAAATATGCCTGAATGCCACAATAAATTGACCAACTGAATGGGGAACAGACACTTAAAATCTGTGTTACCATTAAAGATTTATTTGGGAGGGCGGGAGGAATTTCTGAACAGCATCTGCATCATTTAACAAAAAGCAGAAGCAACAAATAGAAAAGCATCAGCCATGAACCACTAACATTGTTTTCAGCATGCACTATGCTTGATGCTTTATAAATATAACAAGAGATATGACCTCTTCTTAGCAGGCTCCTAACCTAAATGAGATGATCAGTAGTATTGCAAACCAAGGATAAAATGTGGGCAAGTCTGACAGCAGGGTGTTGTTTCTTCTTTTCTTCTTCTTCTTCTTCTTCTTCTTCTTCTTCTTCTTCTTCTTCTTCTTCTTCTTCTTCTTCTTTTTTTCAGATGTTTTCTCCAAGTCTATAGCTAATCTTTTCATCCTCTTCATTTGAGTCTTTCACAAAGGATGTTTTAGTCTCAATATAATCCAATTTATCTTTTTTTTCTTTTATGAATTATAGCCTTGGTATTAACTCTAAAACCCCTTCATCCAGCCCCAGACAGTACCTTTTAATGTTTTTTGTTGTTGTTGTTGTTGTTTTGTTTGTTTTTTTTTTTTTACTTGCTGTTAAAATTTTAAAATAGACTTACGTGGTCAAATCTGTTGATCTTTTCATTTATGATTTCTGGGTTTATGTGTGGCTTAGAAAAGTCTTCTCCACCCCAAAATTATAAAATTAACCTGTGTATTATTTTAGACAGAAGTCTTTCTTTACTAATTTGTTTTTAATTTATAAAAGTAACACATGCCCATTAAAGAATTTCAAGTGCAGAAAGGTAAAATTCAAAGAAAAAGTGCACTTTACCACTGCTCATTTTATTTCCTGAGGTACCCGTTAATTTTTTCTTGTGCATCTTCCTAGAATTTCTCTAGACATATAAAAGCACACATACACAACTATCTTTCTTTAAACCCAAAGGGGATTATACTGTATGTACTGTTTTGTAACACTTAATATTTTCTACTTGACATATCTCTTGGTAGCAGTACATCAAGATCATTCTCATTATTTTTGACAGCTGCAGGGATAAGCCATAATTTATATAATCTTTCTCCTAATAATAGACAATTGTTTATAGGAGTTTTATTTACTATGCTAAATAATGTTGCAATAAATTTTCTTGTACATATAATTGTACAAGTATTTATTGAGAATAAATTCCTGTATGTAAAATTCTTAAATCACAGGGTATGTGCTTTGACAATTTTGATAGTATTGGCAAACTGTCCTTTAAAAATGGAGCATCAAAATATGCTCCTGCTAACGATGTATCGAAGTGCCAATTTCCCAATATCCTCACCTACTCTGGAAATTAATCAATATTTTATTTTTCGTCTATCTGAAAAGTAAAAAATGCTCTCAGATTTTTCTGAATTCTAAATAGATTTAAGAGATTGTGTGTGTGTGTGTGTGTGTGTGTGTGTGTGTGTGTGTGTGTATGGGATTGTTAAGGAACACAGTTTTATATTTAACTCTATAAAATTCAAATTCTTTGGAATGTGTGCTGGTGGAGGTTTTATAAAATAAAAGAAAGGATGTACTTCTAAAGCCAACAGAGATGAGTTTTACACTCTGGAGAGTCAGCAACTTTCTGCTTTGTTGTGCTATGAGGGAGCCAATGAGATTTGTCAAAACATCATCAGTAGGAAATATCCCATCCACCATATAGTTCCAGAAGTCTAACTGTATCATCTAGCAGTTGTGGAGTGAGGGGGGGTTATCTATAAACAGAGGAATATCTGATAGATAGTTTCTTCTTAATTTTTCTCAGGGTTTAGTCATCCATTCATCCATCCACTCATTTGTTTGCTTAACTACTATTTATTTACCATCTAACTGGCATAAGCCCAGGGCACCAGGTATAGGAGGATTGTGTCTACTGACCCACAATCTGAAATGTGGGTGGGGAGGGAAAAGAGTAAACAAAGCCTCGCCATCCAGGAAGAGCCTCCAAAGACTCCTGGACAGGAAGTCAGGCCAAGACAGAGGAGGACATGCTTAAACCCCATCCTGATGAGCAGATGATTAGATACAAAGGGCAATTCTACTTATTGAACACTTCAGAAGCTGGATCGAAAACTTAATTAAAATTCAAATTAAGAGCTGAATCAAAACAATTTCCATTGATGATCTGCGGTGGGAATCAATCACTACGTCAGAAGATAGGCCTAAAAACAAACAAAATTAGCAGCTCATCTTGTATGGTGTTCAAAGAGAATTAATCAGTCATACCCCAGTCAAGAAAGTTGCCTAACAAGCAATGATCGCCTACTCAGCCATCAGCAAACACAGTGCAAGCTGGCGGGGGTGAGGGGTGGGGGGTGGGGGGGAAGGGCAAGGCAGGCAGACGGGGATTTTATAAGCAGACAGATAGTGTGAGGTGGATTTTCACTACAATTTGTAAGGAAGGTCCTTATAAATAAGCATTTTCTAGTTTTAAAAAGAGTGGTTATAATGAAGCCTAAGTGTAGACTTGAAAAAATCAAACTGCTCTACTCCATATATCTTTATTCCTCTTACCTCACCACCTTACATTTTCTAAGGAGGATGATAAAGCGATATATTACCCAGTCTTTTACAGATTTATATTATCACTGTTTGGTCCTTGTATGTGAAAACACGTCTCTAAGTAAAAGACATAATATGATATCCCACCAACAATAGCACATTGGTGTAGGAGCAAAATCAACTCTTAGAGTTAGAAATGGGATAAGTATTGCCCAAGTTAGAGGATCCAGTTTCTATTCATGTCATGGTAGAGAACTTCTTCAGTAGAATATCTTTCTGAAATGCGTCTTTTTAATAATGGGCGGGGGGGGGGGGGGGCGCCTGGGTGGCGCAGTCGGTTAAGCGTCCGACTTCAGCCAGGTCACGATCTCGCGGTCCGTGAGTTCGAGCCCCGCCTCGGGCTCTGGGCTGATGGCTCAGAGCCTGGAGCCTGTTTCCGATTCTGTGTCTCCCTCTCTCTCTGCCCCTCCCCCGTTCATGCTCTGTCTCTCTCTGTCCCAAAAATAAATAAATGTTGAAAAAAAAAAAAAAATTTATAAAAAAAAAAAAATAATGGGCAGGGGGTTCTGTGAATAATAGAGGATTAAAAGAAACATTTACTAGTCTGGACTTAGAAAAATTAAACCCCACACCTATGAAATGTTTGAATTCCTCTTTCAAGTCAATACCAATAAGAAGTTCCGTTAGCTATTTCATTAGCATCATATCCAGGCATCTCACCACCATCTACCAAAATAAATAAATAAATAAATAAATAAATAAATAAATAAATAAATAAATGTATTAATTACTTAAAATAAAATAAAATAAAATAAAATAGAAATACATTTCCTGTGAGTTACATAAAGTTTGATCTATATTTTTATTTATTTAAATTTTTAAAAAACCTTGTTTTTTTTTGGTGGGTGCTCTGTTTCTGCACACTTAAACTGAGCTGTCCCCATTTGGTACTTTATTAAGTTAGGGCTGAGGTCCATGTTTTAGATTTACACCCTAGGACCATGTTCTGCATCATTGGGATCTTTCTGTCCCGTCTGGCCCCACCAGCTTTCTGCCTTGCATACTCTAACAAACTCATCCATGCAGATGTGATCTCAATGGGCAACATAGTCAAGGGGCATTCCGGAGGCAATATCATGATCCAAAGGAACTCATGACAGGTGACTAGAAGATATTTGAATGTAACCTCCATTTTTAATACTGTTACATTATGCTACACAGTCAGCTGGTGGGTTAAGTACTATGAAGCATGGGTCTTCGTCTTCATTCTTCCTTCCATACACTGCCCGGCTGTCCAGTGCCATTTTGCATGGGCAGCATCCTTTCCTCTTATCACACCAAATCTCTTTCAGGGTATACCATGCAGCCTCTGGCTTTGGAGGCTTCCCCCAAGCTCTTCCCTCTCTGAAGTGGTGTTCTGGTCCCATTCATAGAGTTACCTCCTATTCATCCTTTAAAACTTGGCCAAAGAGTCACTCCTCTAGGAAACCTGCTAGAGTTTTTGCCTTTGTTGCCCATAAATTTTTTAGATGATTTTCCTCTTTGCTTCCTTAGCATCTTATGCATGCTCCTCTCAGAACACTTGTCAAAGGCCATGCCTGTAATTTTGTTCATCCAGCACAGAGAAACCTCTGATTAAAAGTAATTATTGATATTATTGTTGTTATTATTATCACACTACAATCCCCAGTCTCCAGTAAAGCCCCTGGCATATACTTGGAATTTGATAAATATTTGTAGAATGAATTGATAAACCCAGACTTGCACTGGGAACTATACTTGCCTTTTGTGCTGCTTCCTTTGGATTATCTTAGAGGGAAGTGATCCCCTTCTTCCTAGTGCTTGTAATACTCTCTGCCATTTATGCAGACTTTTCATTACATTCCCTGATTTGCAGACGTCTCCTTCTGCAGAGTATAATTCTTTGAGGGAAGCAGCACTATCCCAGGAAGCTTTGTGTCTTCTCCAGAGCCCTAATACAAGTCACTGAAGAAAGTAGCTATTCAAAAAAATTTTTTGAACACATAAAAAGTAGGTAACAAGCAGGATTACCTTGGTTGATTTTCTAGAATTACTGTATATTTTTGCTGAATTAAACACAGAAGAGGGGATGGATAAAGATAATCAAGTAACTCTGAATGTCCTATGCAATTCTAGCTCCTCAAGAAAGACCATTGAATAATACTAAAACATTTGCTGAAAGCATGATGGTAGAGACTGTAGCAGTGTTCTTCAGTGCAGGAAACAAAAGAAATGATGTTAGGCTTCTACTTACACATCTACTACCAGCGCCGTTAATAATGAAAGAGCTCCAAAGCTACATTGGATAGAATTGGAAAAGATTCCTTCATTGGTCAGTGATGTCTGCCATGAGAGTGGAGATGGCATGCCCATGCATTTACCATGTTAGGACTATGCCATCTACCTAGTCAGTTGAATAGCAAGAACTGAAAATTAATTTCTAATTCCTGCAGTTAAGACTATGGCATTTAGGATTTTGTTCACTTGGGTTCTGCAATAAGATATACTATAAATTCGTTTTGGAGTTGTTATAAAACCTGAGTGAAAGAGGTAGGGTTTTTCGTTTGTTTTTTTTGTTCTTTCATGCTTATTCCTAAGATCTACGTTTTGAAGTCATTTGTTGCCCCTTTAAATAGATAGAGCCTAATTTCTCCCATTGCCCTTGAGGATGGCTTCCAAAGAATAGCATACACAGAGGGAAATATATATATATATATAACTCTCCAGTGGAGGAAACTGGCAAGCCCTTCCTAACCAACTGCTCAGGGCCAACATCCCCCATGATAAATCATATTGATGGCATGTACTCTTTGATACATGATAAGGACACTTTGTGTCTGTGGTATTCCTCCATGAATCCTAAAACTCCGAGTTTAATCATGAGAAACCATCAGCCAAACCCAAATTAAGGGGACATTCTACAACTTATCTGACCAATACTTCTCAAAACTGTCAAGGTCACACAAAACAAGGAAAGACTGAGAAACTGTCCACACCAAGATGAGCCTAAGGTGACACCACAATTAAATGCAGTGTGGCATCCTGAAAGAGAAAAAGAATGTCACAGGAAAACCAGGGAAATAAAATAAAGCCTGAAGTTTAATTAATAGCAATGTACTACATTGGCTTCTTGGCTTTGGAAAATGTACTGTGACAATGTAAGATGTTAACAATATGGCAAGCTTGGTGACAGATACCCCAAGTGAGGAACTTTTTGTTATCTTTGCTATGAATCTATAATCATTCTACAATAAAAATTTTATTAAAACCCAAACAACTACAAAAAATTTGTTAATGAGCTGTGTGTATTCTTTTATGGTGTATGTGCCTATGTGCGTGTGCACTAAAAATTTGTTCAAATACTAGAGATCTGGAATCTAGCCTTCAGAATATTTCACCTGAGGGGAAATGTTGAGGTGGATGCCACTGGTGACCTGTTTAGTTAATATTTATCATTCTACTTTTGAGTCTTCCTTACCTCACAGTAGTTAGAATTTTTCTTCCTCTTTTTCTCTTTATAAATGAAGTACCAGAAGAGTCAGTATTTTCCTCGCACTTCCTCTACTTTCAAATACTAATTCCACTATCTTCTATCAAGAATCTATCCTTTTTGATGTCTTCCCGCATTTTCATGTGCTATTCTGAACTACTTTACTTTCTGTTTTCTTCCAATTTACTCGCAGAACTCAGACACACGTTTATCATTCATGACATCAGTTGTGAATCTTAATCTTTAAACCAAATAAAAGATTTGGCTTAACAATAGATATGTAAATTCAGCCCGTTTATCTTTTATTTTCTTGCTGATATTAGTCAGTACACATTCATAATATTGAAGTTTAAATTACTTTTCCTGACTAGAACAATATATTCCCTCTGATTTATAGTCAGAGGGAATCATGCGAGGGTCTACTGCTAATGTGAAAAAAAGGATAACATGAGAGCCACATTTGATGATGCTTATCAAGGTCCGTTTCATTCCATAGTAAGTGTCCTGTGGCCCTGAAGACTGGCAGTACGGGGTCTACAACCTGGGAGGACATTCTGCTCTTCAACAGCTGTAAAATTAACTTAAAATTTATAGTTCTGGCAAGTACTTCTGGCTTTTTATGTGTTAGTTATTAACTAAGAATATTTCACTGGGGAGATTTATTTGACTAAAATGCATTGAAATTACTTGCATCAATGAACTATATTATAGGTGAAGCACGGTATAAATTATGTAGGAGGGGATTCAAAAATAACAAGGCGACAAAACTTAGAAAAACCAGTCACGCCATCTCTTCCCTTGATTTGATTTTAGCTTAGTTTCACTCTAGGGCCAGAACTAAAAAATGGTTCTGGTAGAAAGTTAAAATGAAAATCCAAACGGAGGATTTTTGCAACGACAGAGGCACTTGTATCAGGCTAAGCCTTCCACTGAGAACAACTATCAAAGTTGAATTAAAGCACAAAACAAAGGAAATGTTGATGTCTAGAAGTGGCCAGACTGTGACCAGAAGTATGGGGCCAAGATTCAATGGAGAAAGAACATACATCATAAGCCCTCAATTTGTCATGATTTTAACCCCTCAGAGCATTTGCCTCTATGCAATATGAGGCTTAGAAGCTAAGAAAGGGTGGTATCCTAGAGCTGGGGCAGCCATATGGATGGGGGAGACAAAACTGGGAGAGCAGGATGACCAAGGCAGTCCCAAAAAAGTGAGCCTGAGAGTTTGTATGCAGTTTCCCCATGAGGCATCTATTAGTTACAAAGGGCTGCATGTGTGGGCCCGGAAGCTTAGAAACCAAGCAGAGGCTAAGAGGCATACACCTAAGGAGAAGAGACTTCTCTCAGCTGGTATTGGATTTACCCTATTGTTACAAACATATGTAAGAGATGCACAAAATACCTAGAATAACAGTTTGCGGCTTTTGGACAGCAACCAGCACACAGAGCTTTAATCCTTGAGAGAAGGAAAGCATAAGACGTGATCCCCACATTCCTGGTGCTTTCTCTCTGATGGCAAGTTTCCCATTTTCAGAGCAAGAAAATGGAGCCTAAGCAAAGAATTGTGGTCTTGCTACATGAAGGAGACTGAGATAGAAATTTTAGACAGCCGAGGTGTCGGGGACTTGGGAGCATGGTCCCAGAGAAAAGGCAACCAAATTATTAGGGAGAAAAGTCCCCCAAATCTGAGTAAATAATTCTCTTGAATCCTTGGCCTACTCCTAAACTACGGGCACAGTGTGCTGCTCCTAGAGGCTTAGCAGAGAATAGTTGGGAGGCTTAGGTCTGAGCAAATATTTCAGAGGCTGCACAGGGCTGGAGAGACAGTTTGGAGTCGAAATCCAGGAAGAGTGGAGAAATCCTGGAAACACCTTGGACTTCAGTTGACACAACGGAAAGGCCACATTTTAGGAGTAAGGACAATGCCCAATGAATGTGGGCAAAACTAAAACCTAAGACGCACACTTACACAACCTAAAAGAGGTCAAGGTGATTTATTTGTAATTTTACTGTCCACCAGAACAAATTTAACATTCTTGAGATGGAGAAAATGTAATTCAAAGCATGTATCATGCCTAAACAATTTGCTGACATGCAAAAAAGCGTGCAAGGTGATCAATAATTTGGAGAAAAGATAGAGTCAGACCCCAGAGATAATCCAGACGTTGGAGTTCACATTTAAATATGTTAGAATAACCACAATTATTATATTAAAACATAGAAGATGAAAAATACATGATAATATGGAGAATATTAACAGATATTCAAAATCTATAAAAAAAAGAGTCAAATGGACCTTTCAGAACTGCAAGGCACAGTATCTGAAATCAGAACTGATCAAATGAGTTTAAAGTAGACTGGATATAACATAAGACAAGACTCGTAGACTCAAAGACATGCCAACAGGAAATATTCAGTTTGCAAGACAATGTAAGAAATAATAATAAAATAGAACATGAAATGAGAGAACACAATCAAAAGGCCTACACAGCAATTGATAGTTCCCCAAAGAGGAGGGAGATAAAATGGAACGGAAACAATACTTGAAGAGATATTGACCAAGAACTTCCCAAATCTGATTAAGAAGATTTTACTCCACTAATTCAAGAACCTGAGTAAATGCCAAGAAAAACAAACAAACAAACAACAACAACAAACAACAAAGAAAACCACACCTGGCAAACTAGAGTCAAACTGCTAAAATTCAAAGACAAAGAGAAAAATCTTTTTTTTAATCCAAGTATAATTAACAAATAGGTGTTATATTAGTTTCAGGTGTACAATATGATTCAACAATTCTATACATTTCTCAGTGCTCATGATGATAAGTGTACTTTTAATCCCCTTCACCTAGTTCATGCTACCCACCCACCCAACAACTACCAGTTTGTTCTCTGTATTTAGGAGTCTGTTTTTTTGTCTCTTTTTTCTTTGTTCATTTGTTTTGTTTCTTTTTTTAAAAAACTTTTTTAATGTTTATTTATTTTTGAGAAAGACAGAGACAGAATGTGAGTGGGTTAGGGGCAGAGAGAGAGGGAGACACAGAAGCAGAAGCAGGCTCCAGACTCTGAGCTGTCAGCACAGAGCCCAACGTGGGGCTCGAACTCATGAGCTGTGAGATCATGACCTAGCCGAAGTCGGACGCTCAACCGACTGAGCCACCCAGGCACCCCCATTTGTTTTGTTTCTTAAATCCCATATATGAGTGAGATAATATACGGTATTTATCTTTGTCTAACTTATTCCATTTAGCATTATAATTTCTAGATCTATATGTGTTGTTGCAAATGGCAAAATCTTATTCCCTTTTATGGCAGGGTAATATTCCACTGTGTACATGTATGTGTATGTGTATCACTTTTTCTTTATGCTTTCATCTATTGATGAACACTTAGGTTGTTTCCAACCTTGGCTATTGTAAATAATGTAAATAAACATAGAGGTGTATATATCTTTTTGAATTAGTACTTTCATTTTCTTTGGGTAAATATCCAGTAGTAGAATTACTAGATCATATGGTAATTCTATTTTTAATTTTTTGAGAAACCTCTATACTGTTTTTCATGGTGGCTGCATCAGTTTGCATTTCCACCAACAGTGCATGAGGGTTCCTTTTTCTCCACATCCTTGTCGACACTTCTTTTCTTTCGTCCTTCCTTCCTTCCTTCCTTCCTTCCTTCCTTCCTTCCTTCCTTCCTTCCTCCCTCCCTCCCTCCCTCCCTCCCTCCCTCCCTTCCTTTTTAGGCCACCCTGACAGATGTGAGGTGATATTTCATTGTGGTTTTGATTTGCATTTCCCTGATGATTAGTGATGGTGAGCATTTTTCATGTGTCTATTGGCCATTTGTATGTCTTCTTTGACAAAATGTCTATTGATGTCCTCTGCCCATTTCTAATTGGATTGTTTGTTTTTTTGTGTGTTGAGTTGTATAATTTCGTTACCTATTTTGGATATTAACTCCTTATCAGATATATTATTTGCAAAAGAATAAAACTGGACTACTTTCTCACACCATGTACAAAAATTAACTCAAAATGGATTAAAGGCCTAAATGTGAGACCTGAAAACATAAAATTCCTAGAAGAAAACACAGGCAGTAATTTCTTTGACATTGCCTGTAGAAATGTTTTTCTAGATATGTTTCCTTTGACAAGAAAAACAAGAGCAAAATTAAACTACTGGGATTACACCAAATAAAAAAGGTTTGCACACTAAAGGACACTATCAACAAAACAAAAAGGTAATCTATTGAATGAAGAAATTTGCAAATGATGTATCTGAAAAGAAAACCTTAAAAGCAGCCAGAGAGAAAAAAATACATTAGAATTAATAGCTGAATTCCTAATGGAAATAATGGAAACCAGAAAACAATAGAATGACATCTGTAAGTGCTAGAAAAATCAACCTCCACTGCCATACCTAGCAAAATATTACTGAAAAAATGAAAGCAAAATACACACAATTTCAGACAAATTGAAGCTGGAAGACTGTCAGCAGCAGACCCACAGTTCCAGAAACAGAATTCTTCCTACTCAAGGAAAATGATCCCAGATGGAAGCATGGGAGAATAGGAAGGAATGAAGTATATAATAAAAGGCAATATGTGAGTAATTATAATGAATATTGACTGACTGAAACAATAAAGTCTTTTGCAATTTATAACATCAATAAAAGTAAAATATATGACAGCAATGGCACAAAGAACATAAGAGAAAAATGGATGTAAGCTCTGTACATTTCTTGTGTCGTTTGGGCAGTAGGTAAGGTAACAACTTAAAGTATGTTATAATAGGTTAAGGAGGCATATTATAATTTTTAGTGTGACCCCTATGAGAATGACATTACAAAGTATGACAAAGTGGCTAATAAGTGAGACATGAGACACAACAGAATATTAAAAAGACTTGATTAATACAGAGAATACAGAAAGGAGGACTAAAGAAACAGAGCAGATGGAACAGAGGGAAAATGTCAAAATAACCAACAATAACCTCAGCTATATTAGTAACAAAGCTAAATGCATATGAACTAAAATGCACCAATTAAAAATGAAAATTATCATATTTCAGTAAAAGAAAGGAACAGAAAAGAAAAAAAAACATTTAGTTTACAAGAACTACATATGAAATCAAGACGTAGGTTGAGTTTAAAAGCATGGAAAAACATATACCACACTAACCAGAAGAAATCTGGTATGTTTATATCTATATCGAAGTAGACTTTAAGGCAGAGCAATATAGGAGATAATGAAATATATTTCACGGTGATAAAGGGTTGACTCAACAGGAAAGTGGAACAATGTTAAGTGTAAATGCACCTAATAACATAGCTTCAAAATCTATAAAGAATTACCCAAAAGAGAGATAACTCTATAATTGTAGTTGCAGATTTTTAATACATTTCTCTCTCACTGATGGAATATACAGACAGAAAATCAGTAAGGATATAGAAGATATGGGCAATATAATTAATAGACTTGATCAAATCAAAGTACATAAAATGGTATAACTAACGCTATAGCTAAAACTTCAGTACATACATTGTTTTCAAGTGCACATGGGTTATTTAGAAAAACATCATACTCTGGGACATAGAGCAAGCCTCATCATATTTCAAATAATTTAAGTCAGCAGCATATGTTCTCTGTCAAGTTTGGAATTAAGTTATATTTTAAAACTAGGAAGTATAAAAATATCCAAATGTTGAGAAATTAAGAAACACACTTTTAAACCATTCATGGATCAACAGAATGAAAATTATAAAATAGTTTGAACTGAATAATTTGCACACTAATGTATCAAAACTTGTAGAATGCAGCTATAGCAGTGATGGAGAGAAAGTAATAGCTTTCAATGCATACAAGAAGAAAAGATAAAAGATTAAAACTAGTGATACATTATCTAACTCAAGAAATTAGAAAACAGGGGTGCCTGGGTGGCTCAGTCAGTTGAGCGTCTGACTTCAGCCCAGGTCATGATCCCGTGCTTTGTGGGTTTGAGCCCCGCGTCAGGCTCTGTGCTGACAGCTCAGCACAGAGCTGATTCAGACTGACTCTCTCTCTCTCTCTCTCTCTCTCTCTTTCTGCCCCACCCCTGCTTGCATCTGTCTCTCTGTCTCCCAAAAATAAATAAATATTTCAAAAAAAAAATTTTTTTAAAGAAAACAAAGGACAAGTAAGATACAATTAAGTATGGGATATAATAAATTAGAGCAGAAATAAATGAAATAGGAAACAGGCACACAACTGAGGAAACAAAGTCAAAATTTAGTTATCAGAAAATCTTATTAATAATTGACTGATGAGAAAAAATTAATTAGCCTAATCATCAGGGGAATGTAAATCAAAACCACAATGAGATATCACCTGTCAAAATGGCTACTGTCAAAAAAGAGAAAAAATTACAAGTGGGAGGATGTGCAGAAAAGGAAGCTGTTGTACACTGGTGGTAGGAATGCAAAGTGGTCCAGCCACTGTGGAAAAGTCTGAAGGTTTCTAGAACAATTAAAACTGGAACTAATCTATGGTCCAGTAATTCCACTCTTAGGTATTTATACCAAGAAAACATAAACAATAACTTGAAAAAAATATATGCACACCCATGTTCATCGCAGCTTTATTTACAATAGCCAACATATGGAAACAACCTAAATGCCCATCCATGGATGAATGGATAAATAATGGAATATTATCCAGCCATAAAAAATAATGAAGTCTTTTTATTTGTGATAACATGGATTGTTGAGGGCATTATGCTAAGGGAAATAAGTTAGACAGAGAAAGACAAACACAATATGATCTCGATTGTATGTGGAAACTAAACTTCCCAACCCCCTGAAAAACCCCAGAACTAATAGATACAGAGAACCCAGATGGGGCAAGGGTGGGGGTTGGGGAAAATGGGTGAAGATATTCCAAAGGTAGAAACTTCCAGTTATAAAATAAATAAGTCATAGGATATAACATACAGCATGGTAAGTATAGTTAACAACACTGTATTGTGTATTTGAAAGTTGCTAAGAGAGTAGGATCTTAAAATTTCTTATCATAAGAAAAAAATTGTAACTATGTATGGTGACAGATGTTAACTATATGTACTGTGATGGGCACTTTGCAATATATACAAATATCATATCATTATGTTGTATACCTGAAATGAATATAATATCGTATGTCAATTATATCTCAATAAAACAATATATATTTTAAAAATAATGAAAACTAGAATAGCAGGAATAAGAAAAGGCGTTAGCAGAGGGCCTACAGAAGATATCAAGATAATAAGAAGATATTATAAAAATATAGTAACAATGAATTTAAAATTTTTAGACTTAATGGAAAAATTTTTTAAAAGTCATAATTTTTCAAACCTGAAAAAAGAAATAGAAAATCTTAACATTCCTATATCTATTAAAGAAATTGAATCTATAATAAGACATCTTAAACAAACAAACAACAAACAAGCAAACAAGCAAACTTCAGGCCCAGATAGCTTCACTGGTGAATTTTCCAAACTTTTAAAGAAAAAAAATATATATAACTAAATTTACAGAAATGATTCAAGGGTAAAGAAACAGAGAGAGTGTGGAGCAGGAGGCCCTCTCTCATAAATTGCTTGTAGGAATTTAAATTGATTTGTATAACCACTTTGGGAAACTGTTGGCACTATCTACCAAGTCTGAACGTATGTAGGTGCCAAGACCATTTTATACCACATTTAGATATAGACTCAACAAATATGAGTACATACGTGCATCCAAAGGAATGAAGAGGAATGCTCATAGCTTCATTGTTCAGAATAGAAACAACCCAGATGTTGAGGCAGAGTCAAATGGATACATTGTGATCTAGTCACATGATGGAATACTATACAGCAATGAAAAAGAAATGACAGCTACACAGGTACACATTTCAACATGGATGAATCTCATAAACATATTGTCAGCTGAAAGAAAGCAGGCACAGAACAGCCTAAAATTCTACAGGATTCTATTTGTTCATGTTAACACAGGCAAAAAACTAATACTATGTGGAAGGGTGATTCCAGGAAGCATGAAGAGAGAGGCTTCCAGGCTCCTGGAAATATTCTGTTCCGTGATCTAGGAAGGATCATTTTATAAGAATTAATTACACAGATGGATCAGTTTTTAAGAATGAATCACATGGCAAATTTATGATTTATAAATTCTTTTGTTTGTATACCATACTTCAATAAGAAGTCCCCTACCATCCGTCCCCAAAGCAAAGTAGATCCTCAAAATTTAACATGAATAATCCCTATTTGAGACCGTGGAAAATAACATGTATATGTCTTAGCTTGTATAAGAAGGGGTTTCTTTAAATGAATTATAAACCTGATCATGGAGCAAGATTGCAAAAATGTAGTACAACTAATGTTAAGCTACTGATTGTTTTCTCTTTCTCTCCTCTCTTTCATTTATGGATGTGTGCTCCCATCTGTAATTAGTAAGTCCTTGGAAAGTCAGGCTAATGCCTCTTCAGATGCTAGTGACAAAACACCCAGGAGCGTACCAGACACAGAGCTGCCTGGGAGAGAAACCTCGGCCTCTAAACTGATTCTGCCTTACTCTGCGATGGCTGTGATGAATTTTTCTGCCCCAGTGTGAGGTTTAATAGATGTTTATAAAGTGTTGGGAGATGCTTGGTTATGGTGAGCTTCTGAAATGCCAAGAATTCATTAGAAAGAGCATGGGTTTTAGACATGAAGGGCTCTTGAGCTAGATAAGTATCCAAATAGGCCACTAAGGGCCAAATTTCTACCTCTATTTAATCAATTCATTGTGGCATCTCAAAGGTGCAAAGACTTCATTTCACTTAGATGTGACTGTCCACTGGCAGTATATAGCAAACTCACACTTACAATAATATCAAAGCCCTCTCTTCTTCCCTGGCTATGGAATTTAAATCTGGAAGTACAGGCCGTGGAATATGTCTCTCTAGAAACCTTTTCTGGCGACTGTTACGTGCTCCTCTGGCTAAGACTCACACTGTGACTAGAGCCTAGGGTTGGGGAAGGCTGATACACTGCTCACTGGGAACACCGGAGGTATGTGGTGGGGCGGGGGCAGGGGGGCATCACTGTGTCCAAGGCTTCACATCTTCAAAACACAATAGTTTCTAAAAGTACAATGGATTGTAAATACTTTATAGACTCACAAAATGTTAGTTCTGAAAGGGATCTTCGAAACTCTCTTGTCTAAAGCTCTCATTTCATGGAGGAAACAGGCTCAGACAGTGAGCTGGGTGAGAATTTAATGCCTCAGACTTTTAGTCCTGGACATCTTGCCATGGTGATCCTGTCTACTTCCAACTCCCTCTGTCTCTGTCTCCATTTCTCTCTCTCTTCTCTCTCCTCGCTCAGAGAGGGCAACTGCACCTTTACCCTGAGGAGGTCTTAGGCCACCACCCTTACACATGAGTGCACAGGCAACCCCCACCCCCCACCCCACCATGCATGCTGTTCCATGAGACACAGGCTTGTGAGACACCATGCAGCTGTACGTTTATTCAGTAGCCATGGAGCCTTGAAAGTTTGCATGTACCATGGCCCCTACTCAAGGGTATCTGGAAAGGCACATTATCATCAGCAGAAAAGTGCAAAAGAAATGGAAACACAGCCCAACTCCAAAACTCCAGTATCTGTGCTATTTCCTAAATAGAAAGTGATTTAACAGAAAAGCCTGGAGTGCTTCAAGGTGGAAGTGTGCTCAAGCATCAGTTCATCCTTCAAAATCCAATTTAGTAAAGAAAATATGTGCGGTGTTTGTATCTCTAAAGGTGCTTGTGACCAGAATGGTATGTGAGCCCAGTTTCTGAAAACCTGTTTGCACATTGAACTGCCAGAAACAGAAGTCTACAGGTATGAAATTGGCTTCATGAGGCTCCTTCCTACACTTCCATCCACTTCCATAAGTGTGACCAACCAGAGGGCAGTGGGTTACAAGATGAGGAACTGAACAATTTGCCTGTTATTCTGGTGATAGTTTGTTTTTTGTTTTGTTTTTTTTTTTTTAATTTTTTTTTTCAACGTTTATTTATTTTTGGGACAGAGAGAGACAGAGCATGAACGGGGGAGGGGCAGAGAGAGAGGGAGACACAGAATCGGAAACAGGCTGCAGGCTCCGAGCCATCAGCCCAGAGCCCGACGCGGGGCTCGAACTCACGGACCGCGAGATCGTGACCTGGCTGAAGTCGGACGCTTAACCGACTGCGCCACCCAGGCGCCCCTGGTGATAGTTTTTATGAGATGGGATCCCAGAGCATGCTTTACAATGTAATCTATAGTTCATTGCAGATGAACCATAAAATGCAAAAAACATTAATTTTTACAACAACTCTCATTATTCACAACATTTTCCCTGTCCTCTATTAAAAATATTTCTTTGTTGGGTGTATAGAATGTTCACAGCTGCTAGATTATTTACAGGGGGCATGATGAACAGTTATAATGTTTAGCCATTAGAAAATTAAAGCAGTTTAAAAAAGGTAAATTGTTTCTGAGCTGTTTTTACATCAAATTAAAACCAGAACAGGGGAATGAAATTTATTTACCAAAACATAATTGCCAAGTGAAATTGATCTAAAAATAGGACTTTGAAATTTTATTTTAGTCAGGGTACATAGCAAAACACCCCAGGTGGTGGTTTGAAAGTGAGGAATATTTACTGGAGGAATTTCTTTGGAATGAGGAAAAAGGTAGAAATGTAATGAAATGGGACCCAAGACTTATGAAATTATTGATGTGGCTCTCTGCTCATTCATTCATTCGGTGAGTATATAAGAGGCACTATTGTGCTAGATATTAGGGATATAACTATGAAAAATAGGGTGTCTGCTCTCAAGTGGTTCATAGTCTAAACATGAGATAAGCACCTGGAAATGATGCTATCCGTAGGCCACTGCTGCAAAGGAGCTGAATATACAGCAAAGAGGTCCACTTTGTCTGACCATGGTATCTGAGAAGACTTGTCAAAGTTGGGACACCTGAGCTAAGCAGAGGTTGCAAAGTGAGATGCTTCTTTTGTTTGATTTACATAGTTGTCTAAAAAAAGTTGAAGGGGAAACCCATCAAGATGATGTAGTAAACTGATGCTTTGAGGTACCCAAACATATAGCAATGAGAGATAAAATGTAAACAAGGAAAGCTTAACAAACATAGCTAGGTTCAAAAACAAGGCTAACATCTTCAAGAACTGAAAATGGAACAGAAAACATGAACAGGTGGTAAGACCTGAATAAATGTATACTGTGCTCTTAACTGGCAGTGATGGTCAGGAATTTGGCTTCTTTAAGGGAGAGGGTTCTCTCTGAGGATCCTCTCCATGACACAGACATTGCTTTCAGAGCTTTAAAAAAAAAAGGGCTGGAAAAAATGCTGTTCATTACTGTCTGGGTCATGATACCTAGAAACAGCCTTGTGACTGGGAGCTGAATGAAACCATCCAATAGTTTGGTAGCTTGGTGTCTTTGTTCTTTTCAATGTAGTCATAGGGCCCATGACCTGTAGTGGGTTGAATAACATCCCTCTTCCTCCAAATATATGGCCATCCAGAACCTCAGGATATGACCTTATTGGGAATTAAGGTCTTTGCAGATGTAATTAGGTAAGGATGTTGAGATGAAATCATCCTGGATTTAGGGTAGTTTCTAAACCCAACGACCAAGATGTCTTATAAGAAGAGGAGAACACACAGAGACACACAGAAGTGAAGGCCATGTGAGGAGAGAGACAGAAATTGGAGTGATTCAACTGGCAGTAAGCAAAGCCACCAGATGCTAGCAAGAGGCAAGGAAGGATTCATTCCTAAAGCATTCAGAAAGAGCAAGGACCTGCTAACACCTTGACTTCAGGCGTCTGGTGTCCAGAACTGTGAGAGAATAAACTTGTTGTTTGAAGGACTGTGCCTGTGGTAATTATTACAGAAGCCCTAGGAAACTAAGAGACGTTCCAAGCCTCCCAACCCTTGAAAGACCTGGTTCTGGACCGGGGGCATGTTGGGATAACCATGGAGGAAGGTACGTAGGGGCATATAGAGAGACAAGTGAGTACAGAAAGCAAGAGCAAGAGAGACATACACAGAAGCTCAGTTGAGAGTGTGTTTACATGCAGATCATAGAGAAAGAGACCCCAAATCCAAACTCAGACCAAAAGACTTGCTTTCAAAATAAGCCTGAAAACATGAATTCAGAAGCATATGAAGAAGACTAGCTTTATGAGAAACAGCCAACAAAAATCAACTATGGGGACATAAATTTGGTTCGGATGCAATTAATTCTACAGCAGTGCCTGATACAGGCCTCGCTTATTTATCTCATTAATAAATGAAATTTCCCACATTTTACACCATGAATCCTATGATAGTTTATATTGATATAGGCTTTAAAATTAGCATGTTTAGGATGCTCACAGATAAATTAAGGTTTCATATCCATAAAAAGGAAAATAAATTATGAAACAAAGCAAGCAGAAATGAAAAAAATAATAGATGGATATGAAAATCATTACAGAGAACTTTCTTAGCTGCAGAGAGAATATACCAACAGAAGTATTTTCCCAAAAGTTTTCTGTCCATGAAAGAGTAATTCATGGGAAGATTTCTGCTCTATGAGCCAAGATGGCCCTGGATGCTTTGGTCTCTGGAAGATCCTTGGAAAATGTGGTCCTTTGCGGGGCATGCTTATACCTACTGAAGAAAGAAGCAGTAAAGCACCAAGAATGTCTCCTTCCATTCATTTCAAGCTGCTTGAACTTGTTGCTCTATTTTAAATACTATGACTCAGACCCAAGCAGTGCTGGCTCTGACTTTTGTGTTATGCACAGCAGTTGTCATTTCTTTTTTTTTTTAATTTATTATTTTTTATTTTTTAACATTTTTATTCATTTTTGAGAGACAGAGACAAACAGGGCATGATCGGGGGAAGGAAAGAGAGAGAGGGAGACACAGAATCTGAAGCAGGCTCCAGGCTCTGAGCTGTCAGCACAGAGCCTGATGCGGGGCTTGAACTCACAAACCATGGGATCGTGACCTGAGCCAAAGTTGGATGCTTAACTGACTGAGCCACCCAGGTGCCCCAACAGTTGTCATTTCTTAAAATTAGCTCTGGTCTTAGAGTCAGGAGTAGGGCCAGTAAGGTGGGGGTGCACAGTAGTGGGGGAAGCTGCACAAACTACCATGATTTTCAGCCGGTCCACTCATACTTGGGCCCTGACCCTTGACAGTCTGGTTCAGGCATATAGGGATTCTGACCAGGTTTGTTGTAAGGATAAAATCAAGCTAATCCCCGCATTACTCCATTGTCAATTATGAGGAGTTATAGAAATGTAAACACTGTAAATTTAAAATGAAGGGCAAATATTTATCTCCTCCAGTGCTCTTAGCGTTGTGCCTAGATCTCAACATCTGTTGACTTGAGAAATGAGAATATTTATAATGTAGCATATTAATCCAAATTCTTTGGCTCTATTTATACAACACTCTAATGTTACAATTGAAGGTGAGAAAATGGGGAAAAATCACTCTATTGTTTTAGAAAGTGAAATAGTCAAGTGATTATTGCTCAAAGCTGATATTGGTTGGGGGCTCTGTGCCAGAAATTGTTCCAAGTGGTTTAAAAGTATAATGGACTTTAGAGTTGGGTGGCTGACTCCACCACAGTCACTGTGTGAACTTGGTAAGTTATTTATCCTCTTGAGGCTTTTGGCTCAATATGAGAATGATATGTGATAACGTATGGTGCTTAGTATACTGTTCGTGGCATAGAATAAGCATTTAATCTTAGCTACTGTAGGAACACTTGTGGATTCCTTCTCCAGAATTCATTTTTCCCTTCATCGTTTTCAATTTATTAGATTTCCTAATCTTCAGTATCTCAGCTATGTAATCTGTGTGAGGGCAATTTCACCTCTTCTGTGTCAGATGTGGTCTCTGACTGGCCTAAGACAATCAGCTGGTTGTCCCACATTCTTGGTTACAAGTGTCATTTTAGGGCTAGACCGATGACCCAATTTAAACCAGTAGGGTAGGAGGAAATTTTGCTGGGACCTTTCTGTAAAGGAGCTTCCTCTTTGCTCATTGGGTGAAGGAGAAGGCGTGTGTAGCTTTGTGTGGCTGATAACCATATTGAGATGAAAAGCGGCATGTTTTGTGAGGTTCATTCAAAGCAGACTGTAGAAATGGAAAGAAATGGAGTCATTGGTAAAATCATCAAGCAACTGGATCCAGTCGTGCCTGAAGCCTGAACTATCTCTCTACTTCTCAGTTATATGAGCTCATAAATTTTCCTTTTTGCTTAGGCTATATGAACAAAGTTTTTCTCTTAATTGCAACTAAAAGTATTTTGATACAATATTGTTGCAACACATCAAATAGCTGCCTCATTCTAAAAGGATGGTAATTAATGGCATTGTGAAATATATTCAGGTAGCTAAATCAATTTTTCCTTTTTCATGTGAGAATTTATATTTTAAAATTGGACTAAGATCATATTTCTGAAATAATAAAATTGAGCATTAGCCACATTGCTTGGGAGATGGAGAAGCAATAAAATCAAATTGTGAAGGTCAGATTCCTCTATTGCCATAGAAACAATAACAGCATATCAGCTACTTTCTGTCACTTGCTGTATTCCAGGATCTCTGCTAGGCGCTTTGCTTACATTTTCCTTTAATTATTTTATATGAGGAAACAGAAGCTTAGAGAGTAGTTTCTTAGGGCCTTGTACCCAAAACAGTGCCCAGACTAGCTGAGCTCTCAACAAATAATTATTGCATGTTAATTAGCTGCCCAGATACATTCAAAACCAGGGTACAGACTCCTGTCTGCTTTCTTCTAAAGTCTGGGCTCCTGTCACTATACTACATTCCTTCCATGCATCAAATGTTCCATCCCATTATTAGTAAAAGGCTGTCCACTGGTCTAATTTACTGGATTATTATCTAAGGCAAGTCGCTGTCAATTGAGAAAGTTTAGCTTCATCTGAGTCAATTCCTAATTTGATCACATATACTATTTTTTTGGAAGCTAGTCTTCTTAGACCATTGCCAAGAGCAAGATAAGATATATAAACTCCAGGTTGCCAAGCTCAAGTGGTTTGCAGCCCTCAAAGGAATTCTTTCTGTTACAAATTACATGCCCTGAGTTGACATCCAAACCTTACCCCAAGGACTTTAAAAGAGAGCTGAAAAGTTGTATTCCAGACCTAAGTGGTTATTCAAAATAAAGTTCTGGAATTCTTGACCAGCTTTGAAATGACCATAAAACTGAAGTTCTTTCAATTTGTCTTTAAATTAAAAAAAAATCTAGAATAAAAATATGGGACTTATAATGAGGTTTCAGTAAATGTTGCCCTTGATACATGGTATTTTTTTTAGCATGGTGAAATTGCAATATTTTGAAACGTTTTGTCATGCTCATTTTAATCAACTTTGATCTCATACAGTAAGTGATAATCAAAAGTGTCTCATGTCTATGAAGAGTGGCCTTATTTTCATCAAGAAGAAAAGAGAAATGACGAATATGTAATCTTAACTGAATTTTATAGCCTTTGATACTTTGTGCTGCAGCTCTTTTGCTGCTGAGTCTGAATTTCAAGGTCCAGACTGCCTAAAATATATGTAAATCCCAGGCCCTCTTAAGATCACAGTGTTTAATATAGTCTTTGAAATTTCTCACCAGGGCGTATATGGTTAATCAGTAAACAAATTGGTGTTGTCAGCACAAATGTAATAAGAACTATTATTTATTGAGTACATCTTTTTTTTAATGTTTTATTTTTATTTATTTTGAGAGAGAGAGAGAGAGAGAGAGAGAGAGAGAATGCATGAGAGGGGAGGGGCAGAGAGAGAGAGAGAGGGAGAGAATCCCAAGCAGTCTCTGTGCTGTCAGTGCAGAGTCTGATGCTGGGCTCAAACTCATCAACTGTGAGATCATGACCTGAGCTGAAATCAAGAGTCAGATGCTTAACTGGCTGTGCCTCCCAGGCGCTCCTATTTATTGAATACCTCTTAAGTGGCGAGTGAAGTGAAAAAGGTAGGATAATGAATTGGAATATGTATATTTGTTGAAGCTTGAAGACTAGCTTATTAAATGTGCTACCATGGCTTATTTATTTTTTTTTTATTTTTTTTTTTTAATTTTTTTTTCAACGTTTATTTATTTTTGGGACAGAGAGAGACAGAGCATGAACAGGGGAGGGGCAGAGAGAGAGGGAGACACAGAATCGGAAACAGGCTCCAGGCTCCGAGCCATCAGCCCAGAGCCTGACGCGGGGCTCGAACTCATGGACCGCGAGATCGTGACCTGGCTGAAGTCGGACGCTTAACCGACTGCGCCACCCAGGCGCCCCTACCATGGCTTATTTAACTACCCACTTTCCTCAGCTTTACAATGGAGCATAATCATAACTACCTTGTAGGGTGTTGTGAGGATTAATAAATCTATATTACATAGGAGGCTTTGTATTTTCTAAGGTTTCAATATGTGTCATTATTGTTGTCATTATTTAATTTGAAAGGAAAAACTAGGTCAGTTAGCTACGAGTGGCAGAGCCAGGACTCAAACACTGATGGATGGTCTATTGAGATATACTTTATATTCTGCTGATTTTAAAATGTACTGTAGAGAAAGTTGGCACTATGGGACTTGGGAACAGGGGAAAACCCATTCTGAGTGGATATTCAGAGCTTCATGGGAAGGATGACATTTGATCTGCATCTTAAAGAGTAGCATTTTGATAAGTGAAAATAACCAGCATTTTACTTGTCCTCCAGTCTCTTTAGAATCTTGGTAGCATAAGCAGTGATGAGAACTATTAATTCTCAAAAGGTCCCCATGAATTTATTTAAAATAATTCATGGCAGCATGCTGCAATTGATGAGTGATGTCTTTCAAGTAGGTCAAATGGAAGAATTTTGGCATCTCTGCCTTTTCTTGCCATTTTCTGCAAGTCTTGTCTTTCCTTTCTTAATTTTTGGTCATTTTAGAAGAATGCCTCCATTAAAGTCAAAGTTTTGGAATTTGCATGTTAAAAGATGCACTTTATCCAACATGGCTTTACACAGATATGTTTAAAGAGACAACTAGATATCTTGTTTAAGTCAGACACATGGGGGCGCCTGGGTGGCTCAGTCGGTTAAGCGTCCGACTTCAGCTCAGGTCACGATCTCGCGGTCCATGAGTTCGAGCCCCGCGTCGAGCTCTGGGCTGATGGCTCTGAGCCTGGAGCCTGCTTCCGATTCTGTGTCTCCCTCTCTCTCTGACCTCCCCCCCCCCAATTCATGCTCTGTCTCTCTCTGTCTCAGAAATAAACGTTAAGTCAGACACATGGTGGGCAATATCGGAAATTAAAAATGACTTGCGGGATTTAAGCTGCAGCAAAACTCAGCAGGGTTTCATTCCCATTCCCATCTTGGGTGTATACACCCGTATCCAGTTCAAGGGCATGGTCACAGTGGCCCTTGAAATTGTCTTTACAATCTGTGCACAGATTCTCTGTGTTGTTTTCCAGAGATTTCATGCTGAAATTCCTATCACAGTGAAGGGATATGTTATTTAAAATGTTACATAGGTATTGTCGAATAAGCCTGTCTAGACAAGGGGCTGGAGGATACATTTTCAGGGGATCTTTTTCAGTCCTCTTCAAAATAGCTCTGCTATAATATCTAGTCTTTAAGAAAGTCCTGAGAAATATATACTAAGCTGAGGGTATGTAACACTTGTTAGAAAGTCATTCCTCTTGGGATCTTTGAGTTCTCTGACATGAGTCATCAAATGTAAAGGGGCTTTGGACGACACCCACAAGCAATTCCCCATCTCAGTGGACAGAAGTCCTTCATATCCAAGGATTATTGGCACCAGAAAAGGAGCTTTGAAAGCAAATCCCCTTCACAAGGTACCAGCATTTCATGGAGAATAGTTAATCATTCAATCATCAAAAGGTTTGGTTGGAATGTTATCTTTCAACAGAGAGCCAAAAATGATGTGAATAAGGGTGCTCCATTTTGCATTTAATATGGTAAAGGTTATGAATCTGCCCTAATTAGAATGAAGAATGTACCAAATGTTTTTCGTTTTCTTTTTGCTGTAATTTTACTGGGTAAATTGTGTAATAACACAAAAACAGTTTGCCTTTAGCAACTTGGTTATAAATGGGCATTTTTGTAAAAATATTCAGGGTTGATCTATTCTTCTGAGGGCCTCCCAATCCTCTGGTATTGTGAGCCACCCTCCCCCACTTTGTACAAATAACTGTTATTAATATATCACTCCCATGTCATACAATTCATCCATTTAAAGCATACAATTCAAGGTTTGTATGTTCACAGAGTAGCTGTTGTAACCATTACTGCAATCAATTTTAGAACATTTTTATTATTTGAAAGTAAACCCCATACTCATTAGCTGTCATGCCCCATTCTGCCCCTGACCCCTGGCCCCAGGGAACCATTAACCTACATTCTGTTTCTATAGAATTGCCTATTCTGGACATTTTATATAAATAGAATCATACAATATGGTATTTTGTGACTGACTTCTTTCACTTAGCATAATATTTTCAAGGTTCATCCATATTGTAACAGCCATTAGCACCTGATGCCATTGTTTGAAATTCTGTTGTATGTATATATCAAATGTTGTTTATCCATTTATCAATTCTTGAAAATTTATGTTGTTTCCACCTTTGGCTATTGTGAATAGGGCAGCTATGAATATACGTGTACAAGTATTTGTTTGAATACCTGTTTCCTGAGTATGTACCTAGATGTGGAATTGCTGGGTCATATGGTAATTCTACATTTAATCTTTTGAGGAATGCCTAGACTGGTTTCCAAAGCAGCTACAACATTTTACATTTCTACCTAGAGGCATTCTCTTTTGAAACACTTATTAACAAAAGCATTTTTTTTTTCTTCTTCAACTGCTAACTTGTCTAACTCACCCAATCCTCATTTATGGATAGTCTGGCAAAGAACCTGAGCAGTTTTCCAATATAATGTCACCAACTTCATGAAATTCTGAGCCTTTATCAGGATTTACCATTTCACTTTGTAGTGATAGATGCTGCATCCAATTTGCATATTTCTGGAAGCAGCTCTATGAAGTGAGCGTTATCAACTGCAACTTAAGGGTAAACAAACAGATTCAGGAGAGTTAAATAATTAGCTAGTAGGTAGTTGAATCACTAGGTGAACTATTGTGAAGAACGAAATTAGCTTTATAAGAAAAGTCATAGTTTCAAAGACAGTGTTACCAAGAGGTGCGACTAATCTTAGACCTTCCACTTAGGCTACCTTACTTATTTCCCCCAGGAATTCTAAGAAAGTAGTATAGGAGTTAGGATGTTTGTGCTGCAATTAAAAGAAAATATAACCAAAGGTGGCTTAAGCCATTGTGGCTTATTATTACAATTTTTTTTTTTAATTCAAAGTCCTAGGGAAGGCAGTTACAGAGTTGGTTTAGCAGTTCAACATTGTTAGGGCTTCTGAGTCTACCTCAATGTGATTCTATTCACTTCTCCCTCGTGGTTGCAAGATGGCTGCAGCATCTCCAAGCATCATGCCCTCACCTTGCTATTCCAAAAATAGGGAGAGAGGGAAGATGTTTCTTTCTGCTTGTGTATTTCTCTCATTTTAGCGAAGGGGAAACCTATTCTTCAGAAGACATTTTTAGACTTCCTCTTACATTTTAGGAGACATGTTTCCTTTTAATTATGAGAGAAGCCAGTGAAACCAGCATCTGCCACGTTTGGCCTCTTTATTTGGTGGAGGGCTATTCTGCCTTAGAAGAAGTGTAGAAGAATGTCTGCTGACTCAACAGTTTGCCATGTCTGCTATAATTGGGAGTTAATATCCCCAGGTTAACAATGAGAACCTCAGAGCTCAGACATGTTAAGGAACATCACACAGCTAGTTAGTGGTAAAGCTGAGATTTGAGTTAAGTAATTTGAATTCTAAAGTCTATGCTAGAGTGCATGGTCTCAGAGGCAATATGTTTCATGTGGTGGATAAACTCTTGCTTATCATGTTGCTACAAGTAAGAGAGAAATAGACCATTAACAACCCTTTATGTTCTAGAATATGAGATGATTTGTGTTTATGTTGTGAAATAGGTTTTGGAGGCATTTGTTTCCTGATAAATTATACATGTATTTTTTTAGCTTCATAAAAATTAAAATCTATATTCCTCTCACCTTTTTTTTTTAAAGTAGATTATTTTGGGAAGATGTAAACTGAGATTTCAGAGTTGGAAACATGCCCTTTAATTAAACATCCTGGATTTTTGCTGGAAGGCAGGTGAACCAAGTGATTTTAGTATTCCTTTAGCCAAACTAAGATATTTGCCTTCTGAATAGCCACGTGCTTACTTGGCAGATGAGCAAAACCTCACAGTAAATGTCTTTCAATTCCTTCCTCCAAATTCATGGTTTTGTTGGGAGAATTAAAGAGAAAACACTAAATTTTACATCTTGACTCTCAAGGCAGCCCTGTGGCCACCCAGTGATCTCCATTTATCCTTATAAAAACTAAGGCATAGAGAGATTAAGTAACTTGTCTAAGGCCATACACTAGTAAATCGTAGATCTGAGACTTGAATCAAGGGGTATCTGATTGCAAAACCCATGTTCTTAATCAGCATGATACTGTGTGAGCTCCATGTCTGTCATTCCAAGGTGAGAAAAGGTTAGTACTTGAATTGTGATTAATGAATATACATCCTTGTATAAATTTTTTCTGATCTTGGGTCAACTTTGTCTAAATCCAACAGTACTAATAAAGACCCTATTGAACTTGGAGAATTAAAGTTGTTCCTTGAAATAAATTTCCTACTTCAAACTCTTAAATGTTGTTGGTGTTGTAGAAAGAGGTACTATGGATAGCTATAGCAGTAAATAATCTCAAAATGCTATTATATTTGGGAATGAAGCTATAACCACATCCTGAGACCTACTGAGAGGAGCACTTATGTCAGATACGTTTAGATTACTCCCCTCTGCACCTGTCTCCAAAGTCCCAACAGGGCAGCCCAACTCTGAGTGTAGGCTGTGGAAACTACTGGTAAGACTGACATACCAGAAGGCCAAGAACCTATAATCCAGAGTAGACTAGCTCTGACACCAGAGGTTTCAATGAATTTATAGCCTTTTCTGGCCTTTCTACTTCATGGGGACTAATTATCTGTTTGTTGGGAAGGAGTCCTTTACCCCAGGACCCCTTCAACTTCATGACATACATTGTGTAATAGCCCCAGAGCCTAGTACAATGATGCCAAGGAGGCCAAATATTTGTTTATGTCTCAGTTCCTATTTGTTCTTCACTTTTCTGCTTTGATGACATGTCCTTCTCTCCTTATAAATAAGCCAAACGTTTTTAGAGGATGGTGCAGTTAAGTTAGGCAGGCCCTCATCTGGAGCCCATGTCTGATACTTTCTAGTAATGCAGCATTAGACAATTTACTGCTTCTTTAGAACTTAGTTTCCTCACCAATAAAGAAAGAATAATATAGGGATACTACAGGGTTAGCTGAGGATCAAATGAGATCATGTCTGTAAAGTATCTTTAACAAATAACTGCTGTAACCGGTTCCCTACCCCTTCCCTTTACCCCAAGTAATCAAAATCCCCTGTTTAAAAGCTGCTGGTAAACTCACTCACAGTTATAATGAGCTGCAATGGACTAAGATGGTATAAAGGGTTGCTCTTGCCTTGGCCACCTTTGACTGACACGAGAAAAGAATTTTTAATGGTGAAATCGCGAATATACTCAAGTCAATGAGGGAGATGTTTGGAAGATCATGGGATTCTTTCTGGAGTCCAGAAATCATCAATCTTTCCTATTGAAAAATACTAAGAGAGAAGGAAAAAATAAACGATTATTTTCTGAAAATTTTAGAACGAGTAGATGTACTTGAAGTAGCCTTCAAGGGCTAGATGGACAGAGTGCTCTTTTTTCCTGTCTTTATTATGTGATTTCTGTTGCAATTCAGATTTTATAAGGTTAGGGAATGGCAACTTTGTGCCTATTTATCATAATAGGACTCAATGAATATTAACAGAGTCCTAGTGCCCTGAGAGTGCAGGACTCCACGGTTACTCTTCAGGGAAACAATTTGTATCTAAATAGTTTCTGATGTGCAGGCAAACTAGATGTTGTAAAACTCCATAAAGAAGAAGCTGCTAAGTACTGGCTGTTCATCAAACAGTTTAATTTGCCAGGAAGGCTGGAAAGAGTAAACCGACATGATGAAGGCTTTCTGCTCAGCTTTGTAATAGAGAACATAAAATATTTACCTTGAAAAATTGATGGCAGGGTCCACAATTCACGCAAAATTATGTTACCTTTTTGAGGATGTCATGGGAACATTTTTTTCATCCCCTGTTTGGAAGTTACCCCTTTTCAAGACTCCATGATACATTTCACAGTATCTCTTTGGCGTTAAGAGGGCAAAGTCAACAGACTTGATTTGAAGAGGTAGTTTACGATAAAGGTCAATAGCACAGGCTTTGAACTTGTTTTACATCACTTCTCTGAAAACAGAAGCTGAGATGGAGTGTTGCGTATATGAGTTTTCTCAGGGGTGTGCTTGGGAGCAACACATGTACAGAAGTGGGGGAAGTAGAATTAGGCAAAGTGTGAAGTTTAAATGTGATGCAGTTGCAACAGAAGCGTCAGAAAATGCCATGGGCAGTTCTTTGCATTCTCCCAAGTTAAGGCAAGGTGATTGGATCTTGGTATCTTTTATCAAGGGGGCATAACCTTGGGGGAGGCGTTTCCTTTTGTTGAGGGAACTCTGTTTGTGGGGGGAAATATTGGGAGAGGACATTTTATGGGCCCCCAGCAACCAACACAGCTCTATGGCTGGGAGTTTGTGTACTCGGTCTTACTCCCTCACCTGCCACGACCTAGCTGTTCACATATGACCAAGTCGTATAACTATGCTGAACCTATAAAATATGAGTATGAGATGGTCTTTTAGGTTCCTTTAAGGCTTAATGTGAAATGAATGTCTAGAAGAGGATGGGTTACAAAATAAATGTTTAGTATTATGACCATATAGATACTGAGGTAGAGCTAGATTTTGGGATAAAGCTGGAACTTCTTCTTAGGGGAGATGAAAGGGACCAGAAGTGAGTGACGAGAGCTAATGAGGAGGTGTGAGGTGGAGCATAAACAGGAGAACTGAGGATCTACCAACCATAAAATTTCTTACAAACTCCCACCCCCAAACTTTATATGTCCTAGACCGGGTATGGATTCAGGACACAGACTCTAACATCATCATTCCAACAAAGGCCAATTACCTCACAATGAAACTCACAATGAAGCCCATACGTATTTCTTTCCCTCTGCACAGACACACAGATACACACATCTGTGCTTTTTTTGCTCGTTTTGTGCTGTGCATCTTTATGCTCCATGACATGGTCAAGTTCCTTTGAAGGTGGAAAATATACCTGGTTCATCTTTGTCTCCTTTTGGGAAAGCTGCATTTCCCAAAGTGGGTTCAGTGGGACATTAATGGGTATTATAAAAAAAAAAAAAAAGTAAGGGCCCTGTGTCAAACCAGTTTGCGAAACCAGAAGGAAATGTGGGTTATGGGGTTTCCTGTGCAGAACATTTTTTCTTGTGGTACCTCTCTTAAGGTTACTGTTTCCTGGGACACATGCTTAAAGTAGAATAATTTGGATTAAGTAGGAAGTATTAAATATAGAAGATGAGGGGCACCTGGGTGGCTCAGTCGGTTAAACATCTGACTTTGGCTCAGCTCATAATCTCATGGTTCATGAGTTGAACCCTGCGGAGCCTGCTTGGGATTCTCTCTCTCCCTCTCTCTCTGTCCCTCCCCCACTCATGCTCTCCCTCTCTCCTCCCCCCCCAACAATAAATGAACATTAAATACAATAAACAAAGAAGATAACTTTAAGCCTCATTCTTCTCTTCAAATGACTCTAATTGGCATTACGTGTTATTTCACTGGTGTTGTAGAAACAGATACATTTGGGGTAGCCATGGGGTCATTTAATTGAATCAGTTGGCAGAAGTATTTGTTTAGTAGGTCAACCTCTGGTACAAGTGCTTAGTTATATAATGATTTTGGAGAAGAAGAAGGAGAAGTGGCAATGAATGCACTTGAATAAGAAGCATCAGGAGCAGACATTAGCAAGAGAAGGGAGTGTAGACCATCTTAAATGAGGCAGACTAATCCTGGAGAAGCCATGCAAGGCTGTCTGTCTAGACCAGGCAGAAGAACCCAGAAATCCAATCTGGGATATGGAAGGAAAAAAAAAGGGATAGGTTCCCAAGAAATAGTTTGGGGAATAAGAATCTAGGAAACTGATCTAGTGTAATGCACATCAAAATGTTCAGTCAATATTCATTGAATGAATGGATACCAACAGCAAATGGAAATTGATAGTTAACCAAAGGCTTTTTGAATTAAGGGGTTTCACACATGCTTTCTTCTGACCATCAGACATGATATCAGACTGCAGATGTGCTGGGCCACACAGAGGGAGGAAAATCAGGTTATCTCAACTGAATGGGGGAAGAGAGGGGCAGGGGGCAAGGCACTTCTCAGCTGAATGTTGAGGCTGAGGTGTGTGCAAATGAATGACTCTCAAGTTTCTGGTTTCTACTGTTCAAATGTGCCAGTTTAGTTTTCACTTTTGGTGGCCTGTTTTGTCACTGAAAACAGATATATCCATCATTTTAATAGGGAATATCTGTAGACAGTACAAGTTGCACATATATTTACATAGAAAGTTTACAACCAATGGTAAAATTGCTCTGATGAGTATACAAGGCAAGAGATTAAAATGCATCCATGCACTTAAGGCTGAACAGAAAATATTTGTCTCATTTTCTTCCTGTTATGAGAAGATGCTTAAGACAATAAGAAACAGGTAGGCTTTTTTCTCCATTTGTTCTGAAGTTTTATAGTTCATTGTTATAATAATACTCCCATCAACTTTTAAAATAGATTTTAAAAAGGTATTTCTAATCTATGCCATGTAATACTCTTCAAGTATGTTCAGGATAGAATAACTAATAAAATCAGGAAAAAAAAATGTGAGCTTTAACGTACAGTCACATGACAAAGAGAATCAGAATGCCTCAGTTGATACTCTGGCTCTGAAACGTACTGAGTGACCTTGGGTAAGTCACTTCACTTTCTATGCCTCAATTATTTAGTTTTGTTAAATTATTTATTATAGTCATTACTTACAACAAAATGAAGGTAATAATAATGTCCCTCTCCTAGGGTTGTTTAGAGATTAGTTAATATACAAAAAGCACTTAGAATTCTGCCTGGCATGAAGTAAATGCAACAGAACGCTAATATTATTATTATTGTTAAAGAACATAGTAATAGGGGCCAGTGCCTTGGGCTAGATTTATCTTGTGTTCTATTATCAAGCTGCTTATAAGCTCTTTGCTTCAGTGTCTGAAGCTACTAAATAATACTAGAATGAAAACACTGATTTGAAAAGCTATATGCATGCACTATGTTTATTACAGCATTATTCACCGTAGCCAAACTATGGAAGGAACCCAAGTATCTATCGATAGATGGATGGATGAAGAAGATGTGGTACACACTGTTCTCTATAGAAGCTGTTCATGCATTTCTACCCAGAGCTGCACATACACAAGCATGGGGGGCTTAGTTAGCTTGTACTCTGTATCTGGCCTCGGGATCAGAACTGCCCCCTTCTGCTCCTGATGACAAGAGGGATTAACTTGCCTCACCTCCTTGAACCAGACCAATCTGCCCCCCTGGAATGGATCAGGGAGGGAAGAGAAATATGGGCCAGATGTCCAGGCCCACGAGATTGTGAGATATGACAAGAGAAACAGAGAAAAAACAGCTTGCTTGGGACTGCACTTAGGCAAACTTAATAAATCACACGTGGGTAGCATATGTACTGTCTTGGCGGGAATAGCTAGTTGGAAATCTCACCTGTGGGGTGGACAATCCACCCAGGACCCTGAATTAGGACTCCAACCTGGCTGCTCCCCACGGGGCTTCCCCAGCCAGAAGGCTGGATGATGTAAGCACCCGATTTGATGTATTAAGTCTTCTTTGTCCTTCTTTATGTTTACTGTAATTGTTTAATTCCTTATATTCCCTTTTCCTTATAATTAACAAGGTTTTCCTCCATGAAACCGAACGTGCTGGCTGTTGTGAATTATGAATATTCAGAACACACGAACACACACACACACACACACACACACACACACACACACACACACACACAGGAATATTACTCAGCCACAAAATAGAACGAGATCTTGCCATTTGCAACAACATGGATGGATCTAGAGAGCACAATGCTAAGTGAAATAAGAGAAGGAAAATACCACATGATTTCACTCATATGTGGAACTTAAGAAACAAAACAAATGAACAAAGATAAAAGGAGACAAACAGAAAAAGGCTCTTTACTATAGAGAACAAACTGGCAGTTACCAGAAGGGAGGTGGGTAGGGGAATGGGTGAAATAGGTGATGGGGATTAAAGAGTACACTTATGAGGAGCACTGAGTCATGTATAGAATTGTTGAATCGCTACATTGTGCACCGAAACTAACAGAGCACTGCATGTTACTTATACTTGAATAAACAAAAACACTAGAATGCTTCCTCACCCCGCCACTTAGTTTTTCTCTCAGTTTCCTCAAAGCATCTCCTGTTTTAAATTTTCCGCGTTTATAGTTCTTTCATTCAAAAAAATATTCACTTAGCACCTACTCTGTGCCTGACGTGGTTTCAGACCCAAGGGATGCCAGGCAAAGGTTAGTGCTAACTTGACCCAAGACTATGGTGAAAAGGGTGAGAAAAGGCTCTTCTCTGGTGGAAATGACATCTAGCTCAGGGAGGCAGAGAGTGAGGAAGGAAATAAACAAATATTAAAATTTCAGAAATACTCGTGAAGAAAATAAAGCAACATGATACACGAGTGACTGAGTGACGGAGAGAAATCTAAATCCGATTGGCTTCCCAAGGAAGACTTGGCTAAAAGATTCTTGGTTGCATGGTGGAATACAGAAGAGAGGAAGTGCTTGTTTTGTTTTGTCATTGTTTTAAATGAATTCATTTTGGACTATGGCTTCCCACCCAACAGAGACATTATCTAGATCAGCACTGTCCAATAGAAACATAATGTGAGCAGCCACTTGTATGATTGTAAGATTTCTGGTCGCCATATTTTGAAAAGTGAAAAGAAATAGGTGAAATTAATTTTAATTATATGTTTTAACACAATATATCCAAAAACCTATTTTTTTGAGTTAATTTTTTTGAATATACATTAATTCATAATTATATGAAAAAGTATGGCGATATTTTACATTCTTGTTTTTCATGCAAAGTTATCAAAATCTTGTGTGTATTTAACCCTTCCAGCACAACTCGGTTTGGATTTACCACTTCTCAAATACTCAGCAGCCACAGGTGGCTAGTGGTCACTGTCTTGGGCAGCACGGGTCAAGACCATAGGTTCATGAACTTTGGCCTTTGGGCCAAATCTGGAAAGCCACTTGTTTTTTGTTTGTTTGTTTTATGGCTTACCAGGTAAGCATTGTGTTTACATTTTAACACGGTTAAGCTTTAAATGGTCATATAAGAACCTACATATTAGCATTGGTTTTGTTTTAAAATATTTTCCTTCTGGTCCTTTAAGAAAAAGTTTTCAGATCCTTGATCTAGACAAATACAACAATTACCATAAAGACTCTGAGGCCCCAGAAGACAGAATCCATCTCACTCCATTTTATTTTCCTAATAATCAGCACAATGCCTGGAAATAGTTGAAGCTCAACATATTCTTTTAAAATTGAATTGGTTTATATAAAAATGCTCTACGTTGAGTAGATTGTTTGAGATAATGCTAAAGCCTATGAGATGACTGGCAGGGGCGAATAAAGGAGGTGCGGTCCTTAAGGTAGGTCTAGTACATGTCTTCAAAGGACTTCCAGACATACCCGCGCTGTCAGGTCTTATTCAGAAGGCTAAGATTTCAAGCACTAATAGGGCCAGGCAGATAAGAAGACAGGCTGGGCACAAGATGACCCAAACACAATTGGCAATCAGCCGCAGTGCAAGGAATGTTATAGGCAAGACTCAAACATCAGCACAGGGGAAGAAGACGGTTAGAACAAATAGCTTTTAATGTCCCTCTTCTAAACGAGAGAACCCTATTGGATTGTACGGTTAACCAAAGGAGCTGGTTTCATTTACTATCACAGAAAACAGAAACATTATCATCCTGGCTAACTTGGAAATTTTGCAAAGTGCTTCCAGGTGGCTTTGAGTTTTTTTCTTTTGATAGAGACTACTAGTTTGGTCCAACTGCTGGCATATTTAAAAAATGATTGCCTCTCATTTTCCATCTATGCTTAACATCAGGTAAAAGTACACTTATCAGTAAAACATGCAATTATCTAATAATGCAAGCACAAAATCTTTCCTCATGGTCAGATGCCCTGTATTAATGTTTTTAAAATAATGAGTTGCTCTGCTATTGGGTAGGTATTATTCATCCAATAAGACTGCTTAGTTATTTGGAAGAGAAAGACCTTTACATCATTGTCATTTCCCTTAATAGTCTGCAAATACAAAAATGTTTCTTTTTAAAAAAAATTTTTTTTTAACGTTTATTTATTTTTGGGACAGAGAGAGACAGAGCATGAACGGGGGAGGAGCAGAGAGAGAGGGAGACACAGAATCGGAAACAGGCTCCAGGCTGTGAGCCATCAGCCCAGAGCCTGACGCAGGGCTCAAACTCACGGACCGCGAGATCGTGACCTGAGCTGAAGTCGGACGCCTAACCGACTGCGCCACCCAGGCGCCCCCAAAAATGTTTCTTAACTTAATTTTTTAAATGTCTTTAATTTTTTAACTTTGAGAAATAATATTTTTACACATTTTTTATTCTGATATATTTGATTTTTCTTTTGGAGTTTTCAGGTAATTCTTTGATCTCTTATAAATCAAAAGCCTTCTGAATTTGAAATATGCTTACCTACCTTCCAAGGTCTTGTCTTAAATACTTTTTTCTTTTTTTTTCTCACAAGGTTTTCTATGATCTCTTTCCTATCCAAGTTAGGTGTAATTTTGTCCTCAGATCACTCGTTGCTCTTCACCTGCCCCTTCCTTACGGCAGTTACGTTTGCAATCCCACGACATAATCCTTATTGTGCACGTATTATCTCCATGCTAGACTGTGACCTCTCTGAGGGAAGGATCCATGGGTGTGTGTTCAATTTCATGACCCCAAATACATCTAGTAAGCGTACGCTGAGAGCACTACACATTTGCTGAGGGGCCATTGCACATAGAAGACTCATCTTGCAGAATGGCTTGTTCTGGCATGGCTCAGAGGTAGGGAGAGACTCCACAGTCCCTCTCAATCATATAATAAAATCATACGATAAAATATATTTTGAGTGAGTGAACAAATGAATTGATGGTGAGTTAGGGCCAGTGACATCACTATTCTCTCCCCAGATAGCCAAAGGGAATGGGCAGCAGAAGCCCAAATACCTACTTCCAGTTCCACTTACATTCTCTTCGCCTGTACTTTTCTTTGCTTCAGGGCTGATTGATCCAATCTCTCTAGGGCAGAAAATTAAGTTGCCTTTTTACAAGAACCACAGCTCTTAGAATCTGACTAATAAGGTTTTACTTGCAAGGGTACCTGCCTGAACTTCTGGTGACCTTGTAAGCTAATCACATTTCAGGGAAAGATGCTTTGATGCCAAATGCCTGATGGATACTCTTCTTAGGAGAAGAAATGGCAGCAAATGGCCTCAGGCTTAAGGTTACAGAGATAGCACCAGGCTATCTGCAGCCTCTGGGCTTTCAGAATGTCCCCTGGCATGAGCCATTGAGAACGTTCCCTTGCCTTCTCAGGGTTGCAGCACGCTTGTTCACAGCATGGAGTTACATTTTAGGAGGTACGTAGGTAAGGCAGAAGGAAGACACAGAAGGACACAAGGAGAGAGAACTGTGTCTCCTTCACAGGAAGAACAAAGTGTTCATTCAGTGAATCTTCTTGATTGTGATCTCCTGGCTGACTTCCGTGTGGTTCAGTTATAATTAACTTCCATATATTTTACTGGGATTAGTACTTGTCAGCATTTTTGGAACTTAGTACTAAGCATTCCACGGAATAACACTATTTATCTTCCATACGGGCACATTTTAGGGTGATGGATAAAGATAAGTCAAGAGCACCCACACAATTTCATCAAACTTCCATTTGTTTTTTTCCTTTTAAGAAAGCATGGGGCAGGATGTTTTTTTTTTTTTTTTTCCTTCCTTTGCTCAGCAGAAACAGCTAAGAGAAATGCTTAATGGAAAGCAAGTATGCCCTTAAGACATTTTTGTGTAAGACTTTTTAGATCAATGCCCAAACTAATCCCACGCTCCCAGAAATTGACCTTCCTCTCGCTGTACAGGATACCATCTCCCGTAGGGCAGAAACAGGTTTATTAACCTCCTTTCCCTTTGCACTGATCCACTGCGGTAGAGGGGATAAAAGCACTTAGATGAAGTATCCAAAATTTGAGGTTTAGCCTCTCCTAAATAGGTGATTTTAGACATGTTGCTTTATCTCTCCGATTCTCCCTTTCCCTGTATGCAGACTCAGCGGGGGTGGGGACAGGGGCAGTTACAGGAAGTGCCGCACCACGCGCTTATTACCTGCGAGGCCCTCTGCTGCGCAATCTGCACACTTAAACCTTGCTTAATTTTCACAGCATGAGTGCGGCCACAGAGGTGTTCCATTTTTTTGAAATGAAGAAACTGGGGTCTAGAGAGATGAGACGACTTGTCGTCTGAGGTCACACACCAAGTGAGGCCGCTGAACTTTGATTTGTGCCCAGGTACAATTGGTACCCGGCCCAGGCACTTAGCCACTAGACTACACTAATATTCTGGTTGTGAGGAAAAGAGAAGATGCCCCAAAGTGTGTCAACATTCTCCCTGAGTAGCACTCACAATTGTTACTCAGGGTTCTGTTCTGCAGAAGGTGTTGGAATGAAAGCACGGTGTTTCCTGACTGAGGACATTGTCCAAAAAAAAAAAAAAAAGAAAAGAAAAGAAAAAAAAAAGCTTTGTACTTGGCTAGTAACAGAGGGAAGAAAGTAGAATGTAGGGACAGGAATGACACTCATACTTGCTGAAAGACCCCGCTTGGTCAGCCTCTATCTGCCACTCCAGCACCAGGATGACTGCTCGTAAGGTTTAGCGCCTGCTATTTGATTTCTTCCAAACCAAGCTCTTTCTTGTGTTAGGGCCTTTGCATTTGCTGTTCTCCCTGCCTAGGAAATTCTTCCTACAGCTTTCTGCTTCCTATTCTTTAGTGTCAACATCTCAGAGAAACCCAGATCACTCAACTATTTTGTTTCTATTTTTGTTAATTTCTGTCTATATTTTTGTTTGTTACTTGTTTGGTGTTCCTGAGTAGCCCTCTTGTTCATTGTGCTATATTGGTGACTGTCACAGAGCTGGGCTCTCACTAGGTGCCCAATAAATTGGTCTTGAGTGAAGAAATCAATGACAGCACTTTAGAGGACCAGCTGAAGCCTGGCAGGGTCCTGCATCACACTCCTCCATGTCACTGATTTCTACCAATCATTTCTAGTTTAGGAACAAGAGAATAAAATTCTCACTTCATTTCTGAATAGGTTTCTCCTTCCATTCCACCCCACTTTTACCACTGTCTTTGGAGAAGGTGTAATTTATGGGAAAGAGTAAGGTGTTTGGAGTTAACAAAGAACGGGTCAAATCCTGAATGAGCCTTTTACAGTGTGGCCTTTGGTATGGCACTCAAGATCTCTGAGCCTGTTTGTTCATGTATGAAATACTTGATAGGATTAGCCATGCTTAAATAAGACATTTACAAAAAATTTAAAACAGTATCCGGCAAATTGTTGTGGTTTTTTCCTTTTCCCCAAGGAATTTAACTTCCTTAGAAAGAAATTTTGGTCTTGAAGGATGCTGTGAGTTGGCTATTGTTTGATATGTTGGTGTTGGAGGAAAAGAAAGGCAAAGAGAAAGAGGAAAAAGAGTAATTTAATTTAATTTTTTACTTTAAAAAACGTTTACTTATTTATTTTTGAGAGAGAGAGGGAGATGGACAGAGAGAAGGAGAGAGAGAATCCCAGGCAGGCTCCACACTCAATCTCATGACTGAGATCATGACTTGAGCTGAAATCAAGAGTCGGATGTTTAACCAACTGAGCCACCAAGGTGCCTCAGAGGAAGCAGATTAATTTTAGAGGAGATGGTTATCCACTGGAGGGCAAGGATTTTTATCTGATCTCGTATCACAATCACTAATACTTGCTTAACTATTAGTAGGCACAAAAATACAAGTTAAGATGAAAAGTTTAGATAGTGATACAAAAAGAAGACTTCAGAAAATTTCACATCTTTTATGTAAGAAACCACTTCTGCCACTGCCTGGAAGTCTCTGAACATAACAAAAATGTGATGAACTGGTTCAGAAAAACCTTGAGAAGTACAAATATGACACTAATCCCCCCTGACCCTGGATCCCAAAAGGTTGCTGGTACTGGGAACCTTGGAATTGGGAATAATGGGTATGTGCATATGTCCAACCTCATCAAGATGTATGTAAGAAATGTGTGCATTTTCTTTTGTATATCAATTATTACTCAATAAAGCTAAAAACCAGGAAAAAAGGAAGCAGCTTTAATGCTTTCCTAGGATTTTCTGACATGTATGGATCTCTGCATGTTCCTAACACATTCAGTTTCTCATTTTTGTAACTAGTACTAAGTTAGGAAGACTATTATAAGGAGAGATGTCCTTTTTGTGAAGTACAAAAAAAAAAAAACAACAACCCAATTCATCCAAAATTGAACCTATGAATAACCTAAAGTCACTGAGCCCCTTCATCCTTTCTTTTTAGCTTAAATCATCAGGTAGAAGGATTACCTAGGATATAAATATGACCAATATGTACATATAAGTATGTATAGTCATAGACATATATAAAGAAAACCGTAGGGGTGCCTGGGTGGCTCAGTCAGTTAAGTGTCCAACTTTGGCTCAGGTCATGATCTCACAGTTTGTGGGTTCAAGCCCCTTGTCAGGTTCTGTGCTGACAGCTCAGAGCCTGGAGCCTGCTTCAGATTCTGTGTCTCCCTCCTCTCTGTCCCTCACCCACTCATGCCCTGTCTCTCTCCCTCTCCAAAATAAATAAACATTAAAAAATTTTAAAAAAAGAAAACTGTATATGATATATATGTTTATAAATAATATAGAAAAATATAATTCAGGGGTGCCTGGGTGGCGCAGTCGGTTAAGCGTCCGACTTCAGCCAGGTCATGATCTCACGGTCTGTGAGTTCGAGCCCCGCGTCGGGCTCTGGGCTGATGGCTCGGAGCCTGGAGCCTGTTTCCGATTCTGTGTCTCCCTCTCTCTCTGCCCCTCCCCCGTTCATGCTCTGTCTCTCTCTGTCCCAAAAATAAATAAACGTTGGAAAAAAAAATTAAAAAAAAAAAAAAAGAAAAATATAATTCATAGAGGTTATCCAATTATTGATAACTTGGTCTAAAATAACAGTGAAGGACACTGTTAAGGACAAGTTGAGCTAGTCTCAACTTATCAGAAAGATAATCAGGACGAGTTTTCATTTGTGCTAGTGACATATTACTTTCTAGTGAGCAAATAATGTCATTATTATTTTCTCTTATCCCACATAACCTACTGCAAAAGAAATCAACATTGGGTGGGAAAATGCATTGATTAAAAAAAATTTTTTTAATGTTTATTTTTGAGAGAGACAGAGCACGAGTGGGGGAGGGGCAGAGAGAGAGAGAGAGAGAGAAAGAGAGAGAGAGAGAGAGAGAGAGACAGAATCTGAGGCAGGCTCCAGGCTCTGAGCTGTCAGCACAGAGCCTGGCATGAGGCTTGAGCCACCCAAGTGCTGTGGAAAATGCATTAATTTAGAGATACCACACAGGAAGACCAAGTAAGGGCAAAATTGCTACTTCCAACATTTTATAAATGGGCTTGGTGTCCTTTGGCCACAGAGCTGAAATTTTCCATTTCCTAAGGTATGGTGCTTTGGCTCTGCCAAGATTACTCAGTGTTTTCTCCATTTATTCACAGATAGTGCTATTCCAATGATTTACTTACCTTAATTGTGAACCTTTCTATTGGTCAGAGGGCACACATATCACCAACTTTTGATACTCAGGCCCTTGAAATTGCTATAGGAAATTCTCTCACTCTATTCTGGTAACCTATTCACCTTCTTCTTGTGAGATTTCAGTGGCTTCTGGTGAATAAACTATTTTTTTAATGTTTATTTTGAGAGAGAGAGTGGGGAGAGAGAACACCAGCAGGGGAGGGGCAGAGAAAGAGAGGGAGAGAGAAAAGCCCAAGCAGACTCCGCACTGTCAGCACAGAGCCTGACATGGGGCTTGAACTCATGAACTGTGATATCACGACCTGAGCCAAAATCAAGAGTTGGACACTTAACTGACGGAGCCACCCAGGTGCCCCAGGGTTTTATTTATTTATTTTTTAAAAAAGAGAATTGCAGTATAATAAGAAATTTCGTTTCAGGGATAAACCTTCAAGGTTAGGACATCAGAGCAAATCTAAAAAAAAAAAAAAAAAAAAGACAACCACGGAAACTATTTTGTTTGGAGCACTTTGACTTGCTTTGAAAACTAAAGCGAAAGCTTTTTAATTCATCAACCCATAATTAAAACACCCCCACGTCCCCCAGTTGCTTTGCTAGTGGATCAATAGTTCTAATATTCCCTTTGCTTGCCGTGATGGCTAATGAAGATCAGTGTCTCTCACATAAAGACAAACAGCTAGTGCAATAGAAAGATAATTATAAACGAGCAAATTATTGGAATTGAACAGAAAGCCAATTTTAAGACACAATTTTGCTTCTGTACAAAGTTTTCTTGTTTGTTTGGAGTCATCTAACACTGTGAACAGATTCAAAATGACCCGGGCCAATGTCAGAGCATTTGACATTGAAGAAAAATTCATTCTTGGAGCAGTCACTTGGAAACCAATTATTAAAACGATGGAAGGGATGATTTTCCAAATATAATGGCAAGATTGAAAGTATGGAAGTTCCAAAAGGTTGCAAGGTTTGTTTAGTTTTTAAACTAAAGACCTTATGCCTCATTTGTAGGTGTGATGAAAATGCAGCATTCAATAAGGGCAGGCCATAGACATTTTCAGAGCACATTTTCTGCAGATTATAGTCTTAAGAAACAGCCACGGAGCAAATAAAGAAATGATCCTGAGTTGTTCATTGGTTTATCAGAGGAAATACAGTTATACATCAATAGATTGCTAATGGCTAATAAGTTGTCAGATTTGGGGCAAATTAGCCATTATGGTGGGCATTTCTTGCTTTTGTTAAAAAAAAATCTTTCATTAGGAAAAGATGTTCTTCGTGTCAAAAATACGTACAGTATTTTCTGCTTTCCTAAACTGATTATTAATTATCGATCAGGCATATTTCCTACATCCCAGGTATGGCTCCCGTGACCTGTTTATGTTGCTTCTCATATCTCTCTTCATGTAAATTTAGTAATATTTCCACCGTTCTTACCAGGTCTTTTTTGAGTAAAGCCAAGGCATGCTCAGTGTGTGAACTCTATCTCTTTGGACTGTCCTCTTTGTCATACTGGAAGGAATAAACTTCTGCCTGGACACAGTTGTTACATGTGACCGATTTCGAAGAAAAGCCTTTAAGCCATGTCAGGATAATCTCCATTTTTTAAAATTTAAATTCACCTGAGGATAAGGTGCCGTGAAGGCAGGTTTCACTTTTGCTGAGTTATTTAGGTAACCTGCAATGTAAAAGTCTAAAAAGTTGTGAGGCCTTGAACAGCAAACACTAGTGTAATATATTTGAAATTGTGTTAACCCATAGGAAAGTATTCTTATTAAAAGCTTGAGTTCTCGGGGCGCCTGGGTGGCGCAGTCGGTTAAGCGTCCGACTTCAGCCAGGTCACGATCTCACGGTCCGTGAGTTTGAGCCCCGCGTCAGGCTCTGGGCTGATGGCTCAGAGCCTGGAGCCTGTTTCCGATTCTGTGTCTCCCTCTCTCTCTGCCCCTCCCCCATTCATGCTCTGTCTCTCTCTGTCCCCCAAAAAATAAATAAATAAACGTTGAAAAAAAAAAAAGCTTGGGTTCTCTCCCTTCGTCATTCTTGACCTTTTTTTTTTTTTTAGGGAAATGCCCAAGAGACATAGGAAATATCATCACAGTGATGTGTGCTTTCTCAGCTGAGAATACTTCTTAGAGAACTCTCAAGAGAAGCAATCTATTTCGGGCTCCACAAAGACCCAGAAATCATAGATTTTTCTCCTTAAGCTTCCTAAGGAAAAAAAAAAACCTAGATCTTCTCAGGATTTCAATGATAAAGTTTTTGAGGCCCTAACCGACCCAGAGAAAGTTGAATTATATAGTTTTTCCCAGGTAACAAACCAGTTTGAATCCCTAAAGCTTATTAAGAATAATATTAGGCTACATTTATAAATGCTATGTGCTTAGTACTGTATGAGTAACTGTATGCACATTGTGGTCATCTAATCCTGTCAAAACTCTACAAGGCAAATATTTTCATGAGGCCCATTTTACAGATAAGGAAAGCAGTCACCTCAGCCCGTTTAATTCAAAATGTCTATGTTTTTATATTCTACTACGGAGTTTTCTATGATTTGGACAAATGCATTTAGAAATTCAGAGAAAATGCCATTGCGAGGCCTTGAAACCTTCTAAATGATGCCCCCAGAAGTAGATCATATGTTCCCACAGGTGCAGTGATAAGTCCGTGTGGGCTACTGATAGCCCAGAGGACTCCCACTGTCAGGAGGGGGCTGCTTTCCAAGGGGATAACCACATGCTGGTGGTAGGCACTTCATTGTTGCCTGGTACTAAGAAAAACATTTACTTTTCACTTTCATCCTGTCATACTCCCCTTCACACACCCATTATTTCTAGATCCACTTGATTATTTAAGGATCCCCTAAGTCCGGCAATTCTGTAACTTTGAGCTTAGCACCTACACCTCAGCCTATGTCTGAAGACCACATTCCTATACCTGCTTTTTTTGGTCAAGCTGAAAATCTCTTTTCCCATCAAGCCTTTTTTCAGCTTCTTGGCACGATAAACTCCTCCCTCTGCACCCTGGTAACACTTCGTCTACACTCTGTTCTTAGCACATGTCACAGTGTCACACAATTATCTGCTTACCATCTGTTTTCCTATCTACATCATGAGTTCCCTGGTAACAGGGATCATGCTATTTAATCACTGCACAATGCTATGTAAATAGCAGGCAGTTAATATGTTTTTGCTAAATGAATAAAAGGGCTGATGTGAAGAAATACTTTATGAAGACTGTGAAATTGTCACTGTTTTGTTTTTCAACTTCTACAAGCCAGCTGGCTCATTTGACCTTACACTATTTCTCACACTTTCAAAACACCTAACATATTTTGAGCATGTGTCTGTTGTAGAGCAGCTCTACCAAAGTTTCTAAAGGTCCAAATCTCCTTAGAAAGCCTTGTCAATCTCCTAGGAATTTTTGGCAGTTTTGCACATGTAGGATATTGCTTTCTGTGTTAGTACATGTCAAAAGAACCCCTGTGATTGTGGGAGGTAGGATCAGAAGATGGCTACACAAAAGGGAGGGACTCTTGCTCTCTAAAGATGTATTAAAATCAGGGGTAACTTGGCTCAGCTGCTGTGGAAAATGGTTTAGTGGTTCCTTAAAAAATTAAGGGGCGCCTGGGTGGCTCAGTCGGTTGAGCGTCCGACTTCAGCTCGGGTCATGATCTCGCGGCCCGTGAGTTCGAGCCCCATGTCGGGCTCTGTGCTGACAGCTCAGAGCCTGGAGCCTGTTTCCGATTCTGTGTCTCCCTCTCTCTGACCCTCTCTGTCTCTCCCTGTCTCAAAAATAAATAAAATGTTAAAAAAAAATAAAAAAAAATTAAGTGTAGTATTATCATGCAATCCAACAATTCTACTCCTTGATGTCTATCAAAAAAAAAAAAAATCAAAAACAGGTATTCAAATATATGTACAAACATGTTCAGAATAGCACTATTTACAGTAGCTGAAAGGTGAAACAGCCCAAACGTCTACCAACGAATGAACAAATTGTGGTATATCACGCAATGGAATATTACTCAACCATAAAAAGGAATTAAGTGCAGATACATGTGAAAGCATGGATGAACCTCAAAATCATGAAGTCAAAGAAGCCAGACACAAAAAGCCAGCCAGTCACATACTGTATGATTATATGAAATATCCAGAATAGGTAAATCCACAGAGACAGAAACCAGATTGATGGTTGTCACAGGGTAGAGAGAACAGCATATGGGGAGCAACTGTTTATTTAGCATGGGATTTCCTTTTGGGAGGCTGAAATGTCTGGTAATAGACAGTAGTGGCCATGGCAAAACTGTGATTGCACCAAACGCCACTACACGGCTCATTTTAAAGTGGTTATTTTTATATTGTATGATTTCACCACCATTAAATAGTGGGTGGATGGGGGAGTTTAAAGACAAAAAGAGAAAAAAAAAAAGAAAAAGAAAAGAGAAAGTGGAAGATGAGGTCAGACTGAGATGATGTGAAAGCGCTGCATCAGCTGAGGCTGGCTTTGAAGAGGTGGGAAGGTCAGAAGCAAGAAATGAGGGCCAGCGTCTGGAAGCAGGAAAAGGCAAGAAACGAATTCTCCCCCAGCGCGTCCAGAAATGAACACAGCTCTGCCATCACCTGGGCTTTAGCCTGATGAGACCCGGGTTGGACTTCAAATCTACAGACCTGTAAGATAATACATTGTATTTTTCTAAGCTAAAAATGGTAACAAAATATCAGACTCTGGCTTTGCTGCTGAAAAAGAACTTCAGGAGATCTAGTACAATCCTGATGAAAATAGGGTGAGAAAGATTACATTACTTTCCAAGGGCACATGGCTAGCTGTCCTATATGCTTCAGAAACAGTGCTTCCTTCCAGAAATAAAAAGCTAGGAAGGGAGCAAACAATGAAAGAGGTTATTGTCCTAACTTTATGGGAGAACACATTCAGTAGGATTAAGTGACTTAACCAGTATCTCGTATCTGGTACTGAGAAATTAATTTTTTTTAAGTATTTCAAAGATGTTGAAGTAATGTAGGTACATGAATAATACTAAAATTATCATATCACAGAGGATAGAAGGACTTATTATGAGACCCATACATTTGTAATACATCTTAACTCCAGACCTGATTGATAACACTTACCACTTCCTCTTCTAATTACTTTTTGGTATAACTTAAATATCACCATATAATGCTACGATACAGTGATATCTAACAAATCCTTATGTAGTATTTAAGTCCTTTACAAAAATAACTCATTGAATTTTTTTAACAACTCTTTGAGGGAAGTACTAGTATTTGCCTTACTTTGTAGATGGGGAAATTGAGCCACAGGGTGGTTATGACTTACACAACATATTTGGGTTTCAGACCCTCTGCTCCTATTATACCAAGTTGCCTGCAAACATTAGCCTCATTTTGTAAGGGGGAAACTGAGGCTGAATGTGGCTAAGTCCATGGGCACATGAGTTTAGGTAGGTCCCAAGGCCCTGGTGCTTTCTGTTAAATATTTCTACCTCAGACAGGGGCTGTCCATTGAAAGGATAGAGCCCCATGGCTGTCTTAACCCTGCCTAGGACTGGAGATGGACAGCCTGTCAAGAGTTACAGAGACTTCTAGCACCACAGTTGAAAGAAAAAAATTTTTTACTGTCAAGACAACAATTCTTTGATAATATATTTTCTTGGAATCACAAAAAAATTAAAACCCCTTTTTATTTTCACTTAAAAAACATAACAGGTTTTTTTGGCTGCCCTTCAGCTGCCCTTCAACTAATGTGCTGCTGTTTTCCTGGAAGGCTGGTGCACAAAATGTTTTTAGTGTTCTCTGTAGCTCAGACAAGAAGACTTGAATCCTGGAGCTGTATTTTTTTCTAGCTCACCATAATACTTTGCCTCTCCTTCTTTGCCTTTTTTTTTTTTTAATCTTGAGCTTGAGTTTCCCTTATTGATGGGTTTCCTTGCTCTAGACAGAGGCTTTCAAATTCTACAGTGGAAACTTAGGCATCCATTAGTGACACTTCAAAATTTTCCATAGGGTGGGGGAAAGAGTGGAGAGTAAGGGGCATGTGTGGAGTGGGGAGAAAAACCATGCGTGTGGGTCAGCATCTCCCCCCAGTCCCTTAACCCAGAGAAGCCCTTGCTGACCCTATGGATATTCACACAAAATTTTGTTGGAAGAAAGTATTCTATTGGGGGAAAAATACCATAACGGGTATAGAATATTCAGAACTGAAGGAATATGGTCAAGAAGAGAATAAAAATAAAAACACCACTTAGAATAATGAGAAAATAAGGCACATACATCTAAGGTAGGTGTCTAAATGGTATTCCTTAGCCATGGAAAGATTCTGGAAACTGACCACCCATTCAGCTGGGAAGGGGAAAACCCCACTTTCGCTGTGCATTCTGTGGTGGGGGAGGCAGAACTGTGCTGGCAAGAGTTGAAAAGAGAGAGAAAGAAAAGAAAACGATCAGGTGGATTAAATATAATAAAATCAAAGTCTTCCTTCTGGGGAAGTAGCTCCTTAATAATTGAATTCGCTGTGGACTCAGACATTGCAGATGAAGTCGGAGAACATTCAGAGGCAATCCAAATTAAATTTTCACTGGAGTAATGAAAGTATGGAAGAACTAGACTGCCATCCTGAGGCAGAACAAGAAATGGCGACCAGGGTGTTGCAGGACTATTTGTAGCCCGATGTGGCTCCTTTTGTGGTGTCCAAAATACCCTAAGGATGTTCTATTCTCCTGAGTAATAATTCTATAAAACTTATCTTAAAACCCAATGTGGATACAAGGCAAAAACCATGCAAACTATTCAGAAAGGTCCACACAATAATTTAAAGCTCTCTAACTCCTAAGTTTCCCTTCTGAGAGGCAATTATTGTTTCTAGTTTATTGTACATCTTTTACAAGAGATTCTATGCACTTCTAGTTATGTGCATATACATTCCTTTTGAAATGTATCAATGATGTCCACTGAAATGTACCTTGATTTCTTTTCAATTTAACAGTGCGTCTTGGAACTCATTTCCTTTTTTTTTTTTTTGATTGCATGGTCTTTTATTGGATGAACATGCCAGAACTCATTTAATCATTCCTACACTAATGCAAATTTTCAGTATTATGCTACCAAAAACAATGCTGCAATGAATATCCTTGTCCATAGATCATTGCATACACGGCCATAAGTATAAAACATTCCTAGAAGTGGAAGTATTAAAAGGTATATGAACTTGCAATGAGTCTCCTAAGACTGCATTGCAGAAAGGCGAGATTATGTGATCCTTCATTTTGGGGAATGCCTGATGCTCTTGCCAACCTTAAACTACTGTGTCTCAAGTGACCTGAATTATTTTCTTTTCCCATTTGCTGTATGTTTGGATACAATTTCCCCATAACACTAAAAAGATGACTGTATGTGGTCACTGCAAGCACTCCACAAGCACTTTGCCCTGGTGGCTTGTAGGGGTCTCTGAGGAAGGGTTACACATCATCCCTGGCCTTTAGGACCTTCACGTGTGTTGTCGAGTATAAAACTGCCACTGAAAAGGGGAAGATCATGCCAGCTAAATAGCAGACAGTGCTAGAAGTTCAAAGGTGGTAGAGATCTGGGGGAGTGATCCAATACTCATGGAGAATCTCACCTCTGACCTGACCTCAAATCACTAGTGAAGATAAAAATACAGAATAAATATGTGAGAAACATATATATATATATGTGTGTGTGTGTGTGTGTGTGTGTATCTCATACATATATATGTATATGTGTGATATATATATATATATCATGTATATGCATTTTTATTTTTGTCTTTATTAAATAAAAACATCCCAATGGGAAAATATTTATCAACTCTGCTACTTCTTTCTTTTACACATTCTATGGAATGCAAGTTCCAATGTATTCACGAATTTTTTTTGACACCTGATGTCACATTAAGGTCTACCACTATCTCATACAGACCTGTAATACAACGGTCTGTAACTCATGTATCCCCTAAGCTTTAATCTCTGAGGACGGAAGAAGACATTGTTGAGGCTTTGAACAATGTTTCTTTGCTATCCACGAGGTCCCCTGATGGTAATGGTATTCCTAGTGGAAGGCATCAGTAAATAGTAGCTGAATGAATACATTCATTTTACTAAGCCGTTGGCTCTTCCTTATGCGTATGACTAGCATGCATATGGAGGAGCTCAGTAAACAGAATTTTTAAATGTTGTCTGGGATGCAGAGGGCAGTGTCTACAATGCCAGTTTTTTTTTTTTTTTAAGTTTATTTTATTCTGAGAGAGAGAGAGAGAGAGAGAGAGAGAGAAAGAGAGAGTGTGTGAGCAGGGGAGGGGCAGAGAGACAGGGAGAGAGAGAATCCCAGGCAGGCTTTGCACCGTCAGCACGGAGCCTGACATGGGGCTTGATCTAACAAACCATGAGATCATAAGCTGGGCTGAAATCAAGAGTCAGATGCTTAAGTGACTGAGCCACTGAGGTGCCCCTACAATGCCTTTTAAAATGGACTCTGGATTTCTTCTGACCTTCTCTGAACCTAAGTGTTTTGTTAAACTACTTGGTTATCCCTCCCCTTCCTGCCCCGCCCCTGGGGGCAGTGGGGGAAGATGCTTCCCTTAGGTAATGATGCTAATATTTCTGAAGTTCAGGCTTTACTGTTTTTTTCTATCTCATGTAGCCGGTGTATGTACATATACCCACAGACAGTACACACACAGACACACACAAATCCCTCTCCGGTCACTCTGCATGTGGAGCTGTGCCTTCTGAGGTCATTTTCCTGAGCACTTGTAACTAATTCAGAACACAGGAGCTCTTACATATCTTCTCATACAAGAGAAGGAAGCAATTTGTGACCTAACAGGAGGGTTAACACCAGCTGGTCATAGTTTAGTGAGTTTAATTACTGGAATTTCTATAAAATATCACCCCAAATGACATCTGCGTTGGAACTGAACATGAGATTCTTTCTGGGTGAGCAAAATAAAACAGGCAAAGCTTTGCTCAGTCTAATCCTTGTACCTGATGCACATGGGGCTACAGTGACATCTCTGGGACTGATTTTTACTTAGCGAAGATGTGCTTTTTAATAAAACTGCAAGATAAAATTGGCACCGACTACTTTAAACAAGGAAGCGAAATATACAGTTGGAAAGTGAACATGAAAAATGCTTAAGTAAAAGATAAAAGGATTCTTCCTTGCCCGCCCACCTCATTCCCTGGGTTAATTAATATCTATTTTAGTGCCTTGTCAATACCGGCCCCCAATGGAAATGGACTGGATTTTATTTTTACAAACATTGTGAACTGGACTAATTTAAAATTTGTTTTAATAAAGCCAAATGCAAACACTGGCTACATTGCAGGAAGCCCGGTCTGGTTTAGAAGGTGAGCTAACACCTTTCATTTCAAAGTATGGTCCACGAACCAGCATCATCAGCAGTATCCGGGAGCTTATTAGAAATGCAGAGTCTTAGGCCCTGGACACAGGCCTGCTGAATAAGAATATTCATTTGGCAGGATTCCCAAGTACTATCTCTGCACAAGAAAATTGAGAAGCACTGGCCTGTAATGTTGCCTTTCTCCTTAAAGGTGTTCTCCTATAGAGTAACTAAAGACCATTTGCCTGAGTAATGTAAACTGAGGACCAGATTTGAGAAGTTTCCAGCCACACAGAGAGGAAGGCACAGATGCACACTACATTCCATGGTGCCAAACTGAAAGGTTTGCCATTTGTCCTGACTGTTTTATTGCCCTCAAACTCTGCACCCAGCTTCTGGTGAGGCTTCCAAAACACGATGAATCCATGGAGAAATTAATAATGTAAAGCTTTTCCAAGGCTCTTGGCAGCAGGAGGAATTTCTGGTGGGGCTCATGTTGAGGAGGGGTCGGGGAAGGAAAACACTTTGATGTATAACATAGTAGCAAGACATTTCAAAAGCCTTGTTCAGACTTATCACTTCGGCTGGTTGGAAAAGGCATTTGTATGTGATGGATTCTAGGATTTGTCTTTAAGAATTTCTGACAGGGGAGCCTAAATATTTTGAGCCAAGGACTTTTACACACTGGCTGCTTTATATCTTTGGTCTTCTGTGCCTTAGTGAGAAGTGGTTGCTTCTGCCATTCCCAATAAGATTTACTTCCATTAGCATCTCCGCCCCCCCCCCCCCCCCCGCCCGCCCCCCCTTCAGTATTTTCACGCGGGCAGTAGACAGCTGAAATACTGGCCAATGAAGGAAAACAGATTTCCCAATGAATAGTTTTACACCATGAAAAAAATGAGATTAGAGGGATGCCTAAACTAATTTGGGGATATTACAGTCTTCATCTCAAGCCTAATTCTCTGTAGTTTCACTCCCAGTTTATGGACAGAAATTTAAAGCCAGTACATTTTATCATCTGTATCATTTAGTCTCCTTTTGACTAAAGCTTCACGACGTTCTCTTCAATTTCCATGAGAATGAATTTCACTTTTTATGACATTCAAAGGCAATTATGGTGCCTTTATGAAAAATGATGTCACTCTGATACTGGCAATAAAATAACAATGTCCTAATGCCAATAAATATTAATCCTATCAGTCATCTTTCAGTTTTTCTGGTTTTGCTTTGGAAACTGCAGAAAACCTTCTGGTTTTTAATTTGTGAGCTATCTAGAAACACAGGCATAGCACTTACATCTTCCTCTGGTTGAATGCTCAGGAAATGGAGCAGAATTAAGTGACTATCCCACTAACAGGCAGGGTTATTTGGCCAATGCCTAGATCAGACACGGTTTTGCAGTATATATGATGTGGGGCAGGGATGGGGAAAATTATTGTCAGTGGCTGTCTGGTCCGGATCCCCAGAATCCAGTGCAGTTTCATTCCTTGCTTTTAAAGTCCTGCTTTCTGGGCTCCTGGGTGGCTCAGTCAGTTAAGTGTCCAACTTCTGCTCAGGTCATGATCTCATGGTTGGTGAATTTAAGCCTCATGTCAGGCTCTCTGCTGTCAGCACAGAGCCTGCTTCAGATCCTCTGTCCCTCCCCAGCTCACTCTCTCTCTCTCAAAAATAAATAAACATTAAAAACATAAAAATAAAGTCCTGCTTTGAGTGTTGCCCTTAGGGAAACACCGAATCCCTATTAAAGGGCTAGCCTAAAGTCCTCCCCGTATTAGGAAGTGACAGCGGCCTGGGATCTCTTGGATTCTTAGGTCCAACTCTTATGATAAGGCTGAGACTTGGAATAGGTGAAATAGATTTTTTATTATTAATTTTGTATTATTAATCAGTAGCTTATGGAGTGACCCACTCTATACAAACCAATTTATGCAGTGTTAACTGTATTCCTAGGATCACATCAGGAACTTTACAACATATCAGAGACATATAACATAAAGTTTTCTTTGAGTAGCTTATGTTTTGGTTGGAAGGAATATGCTTATAAACTAGAAATAATTAGAGAAAAAAAAGAATGTAAAGTTTATACTTTCAGTTAGCATAAAGCCTGTTTTCCTAGCATTGCCCACTTTAACCTCGTTGTGATCTTGATTTCAGAAGTCATGGTCCCTGGATACAGATCCTCTCAAGGGTAGGCTTTTAGAGATGGGGAATCGAGGGCTCCTGGGTGGCTCAGTCTGTTAAGCATCCGACTTCAGCTCAGGTCATGATCTCACAGTTAATGGGTTCCAGCCCTGCATTGGGCTCTGTGGTGAGAGCTGAAAGTTCAGAGCCTGGAGCCTGCTTTAGATTCTGTGTCCCCTTCTGTCTCTTTCTCTCTCCCACTCTCTGTTTCCCTTTCTTTCTCTCTCAGTCTCTCTCTTTCTCTCAAAACAGAATAAACATTAAAAAGAATTTTGGAATTGGGGAATCAGCATGGGTTTCAATGGTGGGGAGAAACTTCGTAACAGAGAGGGGACTTGAGCGCATTTGTGTGGCTAAGCAGGAACTGCTTGAATAGAGATACCAGGGTCATCATCCTAAGTCAGGTGGTCAGAATAAGTCACAAAAGTGAGAGGAGACTGGCATAAATCTGGAAAAGTGAGTGACATACCTGATGGGGGAGCAGAGTACTAACAGGGCAGGAAAGGTGGTAGGTAAAATAAGCCCAGGTTTTAGAATAACTCAAATGCCAACAAGGGTATTTAAACTTGACCCTGTAAGCGGTGATACTCAGGCAATTTTCCCCTACAGAAAACCATAATACAGATGATACCGTGACACATTCCAATGACTTAGTGATTTACACAATTCTCCATATTTTCTAATTATAATCCCCCCGTTGAAAACAAAACAATATATTGAAATTCAAGTGAATGAGAGTTCTCAAAAAATAATAGATTGGATCCACAATTATATGGAAAAGTAAGTTGTTCTGTTGGGAAAATAAGTAAAGTTCTGCACCATAAGATGGCCGATGGGACTAAAACAAGCTCTAGTTTCTAGCTTAGAGACCCCTCTTCCAGGTTCTTCTTCCTGCCCTGCTTGCCGAGTGAGCCAAATTACTACTAATGCGGAATGCGGAGGTAACAGACTGTAAATTGCCTCCCACGCTTGTGCTCAGGGCTCAGATCTTTGGAGAAATGGTCTCCTCTGAGCCCGCCAGTGTTAAATAAATCTCCAATCCACCAAGATCTCTGAGTGCTGCTCGGTTTTTCCTCCAGCGTTCCAGCCTGTTTCCATAACAGTTCAAAATCCATTTATGATAAAAACTCAACAAGGTGGGTATAGAGCGAACATACCTCAGCATAATAAGGACCATATATGACAAACCCACAGCTAACATCATACTCAATGGTGAAAAGCTGAAAACTTTTCCTTTAAAATCAGGAACACAAGGGGCACCTGGGTGGCTGGGTTGGTTGAGTGTCTGACTTTGGCTCAGGTCATGATCCAGCGGTTCATGAGTTCGAGCCATTCATCAGGCTCTGTGCTGACAGCTCAGAGCCTGGAGCCCGCTTTGGACTCTAAGCCTCCCTCACTCTCTGCCCCTTCCCCACTTGCACTCTGTCTCTTTCTCAAAAAGAAATAAACATTAAAAAAATTAAATAAAATCAGGAACATGACAAGGATACCCACTCTCGACAATTTTAGTCAGCCAGAGCAGTTAGGCAGGAAAGAAGTTAAAACAAAAAAAAAAAGAAAGAAAGGCATCTGAATTTGATACGAAAACGTAAAAATGCCACTCTTTGCTGACATGTTATCATACGGAGAAAACCATAAAGATGCTACCCCAAAATGGCTAGAACTAATAAACAAATTCAGTCAAGTTTCAGGATACAGAATTATAACTACACAAGGAGGTGGCTTTGACTAGTCATTTTACAATATGTGCAAGTATTGAATCACTATGTTGCACACCTGAAACCCACACGATGTGATAGGTCAAGTACACCTCAATTAAAAAAAATTAAAAAATTGAAAAACCCAGTGAAAAAAGAGGAATTAAGGATATTTATTAGCACCTATTATGTGCCACATACACATACTCGACACAGTTTTTCTTAATGTTCTTAAAGTTTTATTGTGGGGCCCCTGGGTGGCTTAGTTGGTTGAAAACAGACAGGCTCAGGTCATGATCTCTCAGTTCATGAGTTCGAGTCCTACAATGGGCTCTGTGCTGACAGCACGGAGCCCGCTTTGGAGCCTCTGTCCCTCCACCCCCACCCTGATCTCTCTCTGCCCCTACGCTGCTCATGCTCTCTTTTTCAAAAATAAATAAAACATTAAAAAACAAAATAAAAAGTTTTATTGAGATACAATTCACACACAAGAGAGCTGATTTTTTTAGAAGTGCACAATTCACTTTGTATATTCACAGAACTGTGCAACCTGCATCGCTATCTCATTTTAGAACATTTTCATTACCTCCAAAAGAAACCCCTACGCATTAGCAGTCCCTTCCCACTCGCTCCCTCTGCTCAACCTCTGGTAGCCACTCACCTCCTTTCTGTCTCCATGCCGTTGCCTATTCTGGATATACACTATAAAATTTTTTTTAACGTTTATTTATTTTTGACAGAGAGAGACAGTGTGAGTGGGGGAGGGGCAGAGAGAGAGGGAGACACAGAATCCGAAGCAGCTCCAGGCTCTGAGCTGTGGACTCAGGGCTTGAACTCACAAACCACGAGATAGTGACCTGAGCTGAAGTCGGAGGCTTAACTGACTCAGCCACCTAGTGGAGCCACAAAATGTGACCTTTTGTTGACTGACTTGACATGGTGCTTTTGAGATTCATCCAATGTTGGAGGTGGACGTTTGTTATTTTTAAAACCCTCCTCTAATCTTGTGAGGCATATTTATCAGTTTTGCTGATAAGGAAATTGAAAGGCTAAATGCTTTGCCCCAGGTCTCACAAAGTTGGCAGAGAAATATTCAAACCTAAGTCCCTGCCTCTGTGGTTCAAACACTGCCACCGCACCCCACTGATTCTCAGATACCTCAGAGTTCACCACGTCATTTTTAAATGGAAAAATACAATGCCTTGCAGCACACCAGAGCTAGCAAAATAATCTTTTTTCCCCCCTCTCCCTGCTCACTCAAGCTGCATTCCAAGGGCAGGGAAACTGGGGCTCTATTCTCATGACTCCCATGACAGCCCCGGGTTGTGGGGGGGGGGGGGGGGTGGGGGGGAGGAGGGCGTTTGAAACTGAGCACAACTCAAACTCAACCGAAGGCAAGCCGGCAGCACCACCGTGTGGTCCTTCGTACAAGAGGGTATTCTGTATCTCAGGCCAGCGTGCAGTGGAGACCTTAGCTTAAATAAGAAAACACCAAACAAGGAACAGAACCCACCTTTCATTCCTCAGAGTCATTCAGCAGGCAGCTGCAGTATGGAGCCCACGGCACTAGGGGCCTGAGCTGTAAACACCCTGAGGATCACCTCCCCACCCCTCACCCCCACGCCCACCTCCCCGGCCCTCGCCAGTTCACACTGTATCTGCTAAACCGAGTTACCAAATCTAGCAGTCAGAACCTTTATCCTTAATTGCTCGATTCTCAAGGCCCATTTATCTTCTTACCTCCAATGTATTCGCCAGAAGCATCAAAGCTCTAGGAGAACATTCCCATCCTAATGTCCACAGCCTCAGGATCCAGGCCAAAGTAATCTATCCCACCTCGACTTGTAGGGCCCAGAGCCCAAGGCTGATAGCTTCCCCTAAGATGTATGCCTTTTTTTTTTTTTTTAACGGCAATCATTTTAGGAAGGTAAACTATTGACCCTCCCTTGTGGCAAAGCAGGGTAAAAAATACAGACGCTGAGACTTTTTAAGTCTCCAAATTAGATGTTGGCCACTTTATTATTATCAATTTTAAAGTTTGCTGCTTTTTAAATGGTCTGATGACTCTGTAATTTTAAACTGGCAAAATTAGGCGATACCATCTAGGTCTGCCCCCTAGCCAGATGTCCGTGGCGACTGGATCTTTTAAAGCAAGCGCCACAACACAATTGTTCTTAATTCACCACAGAAGGATAAAGGTCACAGCAGATTCTCCTAAAGTAATTGTAGGCAAGCTAGACTTCACATTGCATTGCATATATAATTAAATTTACATAAAAGAATACAAAATTAGGAGGTAAGAGAATAAATGTAAAGGCTGAAAATCGGTAACCAAAATAAAAATATTTCTTAAAATATATGGAGAAAGAAAAAGTAAGTTTACAAGTTTCACTATGTTTTTAGTTCTACGATTATCTAATTCAAGAAGTATTGATTAAGCGCCTTCATGCTACGGACTATAGGGTAAAGTAAGCCATTGATTGCACTTGAGAAGCTTATATTCTTTGGGGAGGGGGATAGATACTGATTCATCAACATGTAGCTACTATATGATGTTAAAAAGACAATAATGATGCCAGTTCAGGGTGTTATGGAAGGTATCTTATCTGGACTTGACCTTGACGATTGACAGAGCTACCAAAGAAAGTGATAGATTGAGAAGTGGAGAACATAGTGACATTAGCCAAGTGAAGGGATGGAGAAGAGTGCTTTAAGCAGAGTGTAGTCACAGGCACACATCCTCTCCGGAAGCTGGAGAGAGCCATGGCTGGGGACTTATCATTGCTTTTGGGGGCTGCTGTCATGAGCAACAGGCAGTCATGGAAGGAAGACTGTGAGAATGGTAATATTGCTTGTTTATTGAACAAATAACTGAATGCACACTTGAGGATATTTGTCCTCAATAGGTGATATTATTACTTGAAAATAGGCAATTGAGAATCTAGGAATGGGGCCTTGAAGCCAAAGGGCAAATTTATCCCCTTTTAAAATATGCTAAGCAGTCTTGGGGGGTTGGTAACAGCAGAAGATTCTTGTTTAACAAATAATTGGGGTTTGGAATAGAAGGCCAAAACACCCCCAGGGCAGATGACTGCTCCCCAGAGGCATGTCAGTGGGTTAACTAGCACAGGTGTTGCTCCTGAGTAGTTTGCACAGAACAGGTTTGTCTTTGGGGTATAATTATTTGGCCCACTTAATAGAAGTTTCAAGCAGGTCAACCCTTGAAATAGGGCTCTTTCCTCTTTTTAGCAGAGCTAGAACAAAAGGAAACTTAAAATCAATTAGAGAGAGAGAGAGGAAACCTATTTCTGTCCTTTTGGAGACAAAAGATGCAACACAATTGGTTAAAATTCAAGGGGAATAAAAACCCCTTGGGGCGGGTGGGATGCTGCTGCCCTAGAGCGGAGCTTCTGCTTCAAACACAGGCTTGTGCTGCCATCTACTGTTGGGAAGGCTCCCTCCACCTCAGGACCAGCTGGTAATTGCGTGCTGTTGCTGCCTGGCTCCTGATGGCTCCATCAGCAAGATGCATTAAACAAATATGAGGCAGAGAATCCAACAGCGGATTTAACACTTCGTGGCCTGCCAGGAATACATTTCCCTACTGACAATATTCCATTCTTCACCCTCTTTCCTCTTTTAAAAGATTCAGCCTTTCAGCAATCTGATTGGGACCCAGCCCGGCCTTGATGGTGTTACGAGTTGACCTTTTAAAACAGGCCGGAGGGTAAGAGTATGAACCATTAACCTCACTCTTCCCCTACAGGAAAGTCTGAGTGTTTCCACTGCAGGAACCCCTTGAGGGTACTTTTCACGGCCTGAATGCAGAAAAGCTGAAATGCTCTAGCAATAAAGTCTTGGGAGATTATTCCCATCTGTCTCCCTGCCAACCTCACCTTTCATCGTCTCCATCCAGTATTTGAAAGATTTTCACCTATGCAACAAATTATCTTTATTTAATCAAACAACTGAGTTTATTGCCTATTTGGTATGAAGCAGAGAGGCCCCTGATGGCCAAGTCATGTTAGTGGGAAGTGACAAACACAACCAGCCTGAGCTAATACCATCCCAGCCAGAACTGAAGAGGTTGGATGCTTTGGTGGCTTGTTCTGTCTTATTGTGGATACATAGGCAGTATCTGTTAGGCTTTGGAAATACTGAAAACAGGCTACCTACTCCCACTCCCCTTTCTGAAGAACCAGGTTGGAGTCCCTGACCTAGATGGGCTGACTCCAGACATCTGCAGGGTAGAAGCATGATGTATACTCTGTTCTCAGCAGCAGTGCTTTTAAAACACGGCCAGTGCAGAGCCATGAAACTAATAAACATCCACGAGACAAGCCATCTGTTTGTTTGTTTAACATTTGGACACTAATGTGAACCTGAGCTTACAGAACCCTTCAGACAAGCTGACTGCCCCGAGATCTCTGACATTGTCTCTTTATGCCTCTGGTTCTTTACCTTCCTTCAAGGAGAGCAGACTTCTTTTCCTTTTTTTCTTTTTTCAAGCTGACAGAGGAAAATAACCCATAGAATTAAAAGTGGTTTATTCTGAGCTGTCAACATCCCTGTGACAGATGATGGTATACGAGAGAGGCTTGGGAATGAGCAGGGGAAAAAGAAACACATTTCATGAGCCATAGAGGGCAGGATCAGGAGGAGATGTTGTGCAAGATCCCTCCCCTGCACTCTGTGAGGTTGGGCATGTTGGGAGAGGCATAAAAGGAGCAATTTCAGATCTAAGCCTGTTGTTTGCTCTGCGTCTGGGGCTGACGCTTGAACTAGCTGGGCCGAGCTGAATTAGAGAGGGCAGTTCCTTCATTGAGCAGTTCAATGAGCCTTCCACTAATTCACCAAATATCACCTTCACCATTCCAGTCACTCCTATGTGTTTCTCATCTCCCTCGTCAATGCCTAGATACATATAATCTATCATTCCCGCAAGATACAAATTCAGCTCTTAGGACAAATATGGCGATAGGATGTATCTGGCACAGAGTAGGTAGTCAAAAAATTATTTAACTTAATAAATTAATGAATGGATGACTGAATAAATAAATGACAGGACAAATAACCAAAAAGGTAAGTAAATAAGGCAAGGGAACTAATATTTATCAAGGGACTCATCAGATCTCTTTTGCTCTACCCGAGTTATCTCAACAAAAAGGGCTATTCTTTTAAGGATTCCCATAGACCAGAAATAGAATCAGATCAGAAAGCTTGAGAACTGAGAGAAAGTTGTGCCCTTTCCTCAAAGTCTTTCTCTTTTTTTGCACGTCTGCTTTGTTCTCCTCTTTCTACAGCTGCCTTTCTCGGCTTCCACTCTACGTATTTTCTGCTTTGCTCATAAGTTATGTCGACCCATAATTTTGCCTTGACGTACCACCAAAACATTTAGCTTCCTTTTAACTTTGTCTTCTTCCTTGTTAACTGCTGCAGCCTTCCCTTTCTTTACATCTAAATTCCAAAGAAAGGAGTTTCATCAGCCCAACTTACTAATTTGTTTGTTTTTGAGCCAGGCCAGTTGGTCATGGTTGGTGACTAGCCTATGCATTGCCTGTTTTTGGGTCAGGTGACTATGTCCTTGTGGATGAGTAGAAGGTGGGGGCTCAGATCACCAACATAGACATTAGATAGTAGGGGGCTGTAGGGAGCCAGTTTCTCTCCAGAGGGGATGTGGGGGGATAGGTACTATACTCATGTCTGGCAAACTCCTGAATGCCAAGTTCCGGTAAAAGCACTCTCCCAAGGATCACCATATTTAATCTTCGTGATGGTCTTAGGGTAGCAGAGGTTTATCTGCTTTATAGATGAGGAAAAAGAGGCCGAGCTAGGTGAAATAATCTGCTTGAGACCACAAGGGTATTGAGTGACAGGGTCCTGGGTTGGATCCCCAATTCCTCCCTAAACTAGGGGCAATGGTATGCGGTATGCAAATATTTGTAAATGTGTCTTTGGGTCCAACATGGTCCAGGAGGTTTAGAAGCTGAGAGCCCTTCTGAGGATTGTGATCTGGCACAGTCTCAGGGTAACTGACATGTCTAATATGTAGGATGACCCTGAAAAGTACTATATATAGTCCTTAATTACCTTTATAGCCAAGAAATCAAAAAGATCATGATCTGAAAGTGGATCTGCTGGCCACAGATATTCAGGGCTCGTTTGACCTTGGCAGATCACTCTTTCCAAGGATGGCCATATTACATATGTTCAGTGTGATTGACTAAGCTGGAAAGAATGGGTTGAATGCGTTCATCAGATTTGAGGTCAGGAGGCCAATAAATGGACGATCATTGGAACAAGGATTGGCTGGCTGGGTCAGGGGTTAGGGGAAGAAGAGAGAAGTCTAGAATGGCATCAAGATATTTTCTTTTCTCATGTTCCCTTCCTATATCCCTGCCATTTTATTTCAAATGCTTTAGTTGCCACCTTGTTAAAAAATGCATCTTTATGTACCTATTATGGTAACACTTTATGTACCTATTATGGTAACACTTTATGTATTGCAGCCTTCTGTTGAATGGCTTCATTTATCACTAGATCCTGCTGATTAGGTTTATTTTCAATATCTTTAAAACAGCCTGACCTTATTTTTCTTAACCTTCTTTTTCTGTCTGGTTTAGTATAATGGTACAATATATTGTGGATATTTGAACAAAAATGTTGACCATTGTGTCCCTACTGCCTGGCAAGGTGCCTGGCATGGGTGCTCAACAAGTATTTGTTGAATGAATGAATGCAATAAATCTTCAGCCTAAAAACATAATGTTCATGGCTAAAAATAAGACTGTGTTATTCTAAGATCATTGCCCTTGGAACATTCCCTATTGGATTAAAAAACAATCTCAGTTCCATTTCTTTTATAGGGTGAGCATGAGCATAGTAAACAGAGAAATAAATCTTGATCATAATGTGCTACCTTCATGGCCAATGTTAAATTTCCACCAATGTTGGTCTTGCTAAAAATTCAAAAGGGGGGATTTTAGAAACATATGCCTTAATTTAAAGATGGGAGATTTTTACCTATCAGTATCATAACAGATAACTTCGTAGAATTTTAGGGTGAGTTAAATAAGATTGAAACGAGGGCTTTCTAAACTAGATGTCACTAAGCAATTGTAAGCTATTAACAATATCACTGATAATGACAACCCAAACTAGGGAGATTTGGGGGTAGGGAAGGCTTCTTTATACTCCTCAAATGAAAATGTTTAGAGCCATATTTCTATTGTGTCTGCCCTACATCAATCAGCCTCTAATGGTGTCTTAGCTTTCCTCATCGTTACTGCATAGTGTTGTCCACATGTCAGCCATTTGTAACTTATAAAATTCTCCCAGTAACCTTATGAAGGCATGAAAATAAGTGGAGAGATTATTTAACTTTCCTAATGTTGCAAATAGCATGTTCTGTTAGCATTCAGATGCTAGACTACCATCTAGGTGATGATAACATCTGAATAAGCCCTGCAGTCAAGCCTTTAAAAGACTCATTTTCTATCTAAGGAGGTCCCAGCCACAATCATTACAATTTGGAGTCTGCAAAGTTCCACTTATCATTTTCAGAGCCCTCAGGAATACATCAGTCATTTGGAAGCATTGAAAGTGTTTTTATAAACTGCCATCATCTTTACCTACGGCCTGATGTGTGTTCCCAAGTGGGCACTGTGCCCTTCTCCTTCTGAAAACACTGAATAAATCCTTTGAATCACTTCATGAAATGATAGGTCTCTTTATCAGAATAAGCAAGAACCCACCTGCCCCATTAGAAAATGGCTTTTCCAAAAGTGAAAGCTGATATATAGCTGCTCATGAGAATGGCCCACAGTGTTTAAGAAGAGCAAGTCCATTGTCACTCACAGAGGTGGCACCGTGTGGCAGTCCCCACAAGCTGCCTCTCTCACTCTGAAAAGTAATCTTCATGAAATATTGGGATGGTTCATAAAGGATCTATTTTAAAGCATTTCGAGTGGACCTGGTTTGTGCCTTTACTTCTTTTTCCTTTTTTTAGTGGGGAGGGGGGCACTTTATTTTTTTTTAGCCCAGTATTCTTGTACTAAAAAAGAGTGAAAATGTCAGGGCTTTGCACAAATCGTACTGACTTGACCCATGGAAGGCAACAGCATGCTCTCTTCCACATCATTACTTTTTATTACACTCCCTGCCACATCTCTGCAAAGGAGGGAGACAGGAAGTACAGCACACAGCTTGTCCCGGGGTTAATGAGTCTGTGGCCCAATCCTACTTTGTCAGATCTGGGGTTGTGTTTATCATCCACTCAAACACTAGAGCAGGTTCAACGACAGACTCGCTCTCAATGGAGCAGCAGCCCTGGTGGTGGCCAGCAGCTCTCTCTAAGAGCTAGGTTGTAATTAATCATGCAAATGAGGGAGGGAGGGCAAGAGCTTGGATGGATGGAAACCCATGTGAGAAGTCTCCTCCTCCACCACTGATTTCTTCTTGGAGCAGTTAGTTATCATAGAGCAAAATAGCAATTGAGGTGTTACCTGCTCCCCCACCCACTCCTTTAAAAGGGTAATGAAGCCACAGGGCTATGGAGGGAAGAGGGAAGAAAACAGGGTCCAGGGGTCAGACCTGAGAGATAGGTTCAAGTCAATCTCAGCAGACAGGTTGTGGCATGGCTTTGGGTGAGTTGTCTGCATTCATTTACTCAGTCTTCTCTATGAAATGGGTCTAAAATTATGGATGCATTAGGTTCTGGTATTAACAGATAATTGTAGGTGAAAGATTCAGAGAAAAGGCAAAGTATTCTTGCCAAATATGAATCTCAGTGTGGTCAGAGCATAATCTAAAAGGAGACTCTGATTTACAGCTAGAGACAGAAAGAGATTTAGGTTTAGGATTTCTAGGATGAAACAGGAGCCAAGAGAGAGGAACAGATTATGAAGTTACTTGATTACTACAGTTTATTGTTTTGTTAAGACTGTACTGACTGACTGGGTCAGTAGTTCTCAGTGGGTATGGTGCCAGCCCCTAGGGAGTGTTTTTGAAGTTTAAGGCACTGTTTTGGCCATTACAATGACCAGGGAAGCTCTTTATGAACTGGGGCAGTGATACTAGAAATCCTGTAATGTGTGGGACAGTTCTGCCCCAAATGAATTGTCCTGTACCCACTAATTCTGGAATGTCCACCTAGACATTTATTATCTATCATTATCTATCATTATCTAAGCCTAGGGACAAAATACATTTTTTTTAGCACTATGATACTATTTGGGGGCACAGATTTAACACACACTGATTTTTCTAAGAGTACAACTACTGTACAAATTGAGAAAACAGTACATTTTGTCTTGTTCAGAACATCATCAGGACTGTTTATTTCAGAAAATCACATCACCAACAGCAGCACCACTGATGATGGGTGGAGTGCCAATGTTACAGATTTGTGAGTCAACTGGGTTGTACTGGCGGGATTGGATGCAAAAGTATAAACTTCTGCTTATTTCATTTACTCTCCTAGTATTATCACCTCCCAGCTTTTATTTTCTAAAGTGCAAATGATCTTATTATAAATTACTTTGCTTCTTATTTCTCCTTCACGTTATAGGTAAGCCATTAATGACTTAAAAAAACCCATTATATGTATAGCCTGGTTCTATTAGCTCTGAATTTCATTTCAGGAGAATAAAGGGTGTGTTAACCCTCTTTCACTCAGTGGTTAGTTGTGCTTGGTAGTGATTCTTCTTCACTTATTAAGATTCTTCTCTCTTTCAATATTCATTTCCTATAATCTGACTTCCATCCAAACGGATCCAGTCAGAGAATCATGTCTACGTATATTGAAGCCCAAGTTACAGACTGGATTCAAATTTTCTCTCTGCCTGATGTGAATAGAGGACACAGAAAGAAAATAGAGGTAGTGTTGCCTAATCCATATTCTGGGATGGCTGAGTCTTACCCCTAACCTAGCAGTTATGGAAACCTCTGTTATTAAAGGCTTTCTTAGACCCACTGAATAAATGTGGAAATCAAGGATCCAAGATGCCAATGACTTTTCCAAGGCCTCAAAACCAAATCAGCAGTAGAACTGGGATTGAACTCCATTTTAATTCTGAAGCCAGAGTTTGCTACATTCTCCCTACCATGACTCACACAGTTCCATTTGAAGGCAATGAACTCATTGTTATCAATAGCAGTGACTTAGTGATGAGAGTGACTGGAATAATTACTCACACTTGCATGCATAGATTTTTAATGTTTCAAAATGTACTTGAAGACTATAAGCATATTTGATTCTTCCTATAAATTTGAGGAGACTGAACAAGTATTGGTACCCACATGAGAGAGAGGAAGGAGGTCTTTTGGAGACACACAAATGAGCCATCAATGGTAGATCCACATCTAGAGCCTAAGTCTCTGCATTAACTCTAACTTTATTCTCTTTCTACTGTATTACACTAAAGATTCATTATAGGTATGGATATTTTTTAACAACAAAAAAATAATAGCCAACATTGAACAGACACTTAATGTTTGCCAGATTTAACTTAGTGCTGCTAAATCACATTCATATACCATCAAATCTAACCTTCAGGCAACTCTGTGGAACTTCACAAATGTGGTTGGAAGCTTATTTTGGAGGTGAGGTAACTGATAAGAGCAAATGATGTGACATTTTTAATAGTATTCAGTTCATCATCCTCAATGTTCAAGCAGACAGAGGGATACCGAAATCTCTGCCTTACTGCACTGAACAGCACTCAACAAGTTTCTAAGCTGTGACTGGTAAGAAATGTTTTCTCCTTCATCATGGTGAGACTAGAATAATGGAGGGAAAGGGTTAATATTGTCAGAGCTATATGAAATATTATTTAGATATGAGGTACTTCACAAAAATGGTAAAGGATTGCAGAGGATAAGGGAAATAGTTTTATCCCAGAACTAGCTAGAGTCAGAAGAGTCTGTTTTCAATAGTTTGCTAAAAAGCATTAGCTACCAAATCTCACATGGATTCTGCAGTGCATTTTATTCAGAGCCCTAAGACTCATACCACATTTTTTATTTAACTCTGATTCTGTCACAATATTTTGATGAGAGAGAGAGAAAATGGCTTCTGGGGTAAAAAGGGAAAACCTTAATCTCTAGCTCAAGGACTTTGAAATTCAGTTGCTATGAGACTGTACCAGCTACTTAACCTCACCGGACCTTAATTTGGCCATCTGTGAAATGGGGTGGATAAAATTGAACTACAGAACCACTTTGGCGATAATGAGATTCAATCAGTGCTTGGAAATGCCCAGTTACCAGTCCTTCTCCAGGGAGAAAAGCTCAGAGAGCTAACACAGGGGCTCAGAGCTGATAATTTTCAGATGGGTCTAGTAGGTGATCATTTCCTTCTACTTGGTCTGTTCTCTAATTGCAAAAAGATGACAGAGAATAGAAAAGCTGTGGTGGGAGCCCATAGGTTCTGCAATGTGGATAGAAATCTCCTTGGTTTTATGCTTGTGGAGTGCTCAGCCTCAAATCCCAATGCCCTTACTCTTAAATTACAGCTACTGAAGCAAATCCTAAATTGGCTCCCCCAAAGACAGCAGCAGTTGCTGGGCTGCATAGCATGACTTCTAACATCAGCAACAGCAATCACAGGACCAGCAGGCCCCCTCTCCAAATCCTTTAGGATGTCATTTTGATTTAGATTCCAAATGTCACTTAAAATCTACATTCCTTGTTTGCTATTTCTCCAATTAGTATTTCCTTCCTATATTGTGTGTATTCTCACCCTAATGGGGTCATCATTTGAGTTCCTGTTCAACAGAACTTATTGTGATTATTTGAATATCTCACAGGGAGTGATGAAATAATGGGAAAAAATGTGACGGTCACTAATATAATGAATGTGTGTGTAGGAATTGTCCATATAAACATCCTTCAGGGAGAGCATAGAGCACAGAGTACTAAGGTATTAGGAAGCACAGTGGAGGACTTCTACATGTATTGTTAAAATGTAGGTCAGTTAATCCATGTATATTCTAAAGCCCTATTGTGTTGACTTCCTACCTGTTGCTTCAATTTTCCTTCAAACAGGTAGAATGTTAGTGTTTCCTTTTTCCTGTAAGCATCACCAGCAACTTACCAGACGGGGGAATAAGAGCACAATGCAATTAATAGCTTTTTAAAATTTGTATTTATTGAACATCTGTAGTACTATCATCCACTTGGAAAGACTGGTGCCTGCCCTCAGGCCCTAATATAGTCTAAGTTAGATGGACAAGAATGTTCACACCTCAGTTACCTGATAGGAGAAGGTTGCAAATTCTTAGGTAAGGAGGGAACCAATGAGTGCAATGGAGGGCAGGAGTCTGACCAGACCCTTCTGCAACTGAGGGTGAGGGGTGGGCCTGTCTGGAGGAGAACAGGCTTTGGGTCCAAGTGTGAGTTGGGGCAGATGAGAGTCAAGTATAAAACTCTGACCAAGAGAAAAGATGAAGGGTCAACACAGGGGAAAACCAATCTCTTGTCAGATCTGTGCCAGAAATAAAAGGTCAGGGGATTCTAGCAACCGCCTCAGTTTTCCCAATGAGTTGATAGCATTTAGGTCCAGAGAGACACAGATGAAAGCAAACTCAAGGTTAATTAGAGGACCTTGTGGACACAACAGAAGGATCACACCATCTCCACTCCTCTCCATTCCCAGACTCATGTGCACCTACACATAACCCTGTCACCCAAATCCACTTATTCTTTCTTGAAACACGTTCAAGAATTTTTCCTTATTAAAATAATATTGCCAGTCTCTATGAACTGGCACTGCACAATAGTGCACTGTCCTGATATCGGTCACTGAATGTCACTAAGATCTTTATTGGTTAGAACTCATTTCCTGAACTTTAAAAATTTGTATCTGTGCTACTTGACACAAGTTTGCTATTAGCAGGAAGGTAAAGTCTTTAAAACAGAAAAGGCTGAGAGTATAGTCTAGGGAAACCTGCTTTTGGAGGATTATTTTTCATATTTGAATAGTTTCTTGGGAGATGGTATCTTCACCAAAAGCTCTGAAATGTGAAGTAGGAACAGCTAAGTGCTAAGAAGAAGGAAAACAACATGCTTTTTAGATATCTGCTAAGCAGAGATGGTCCTGATGATACACCCTGTAAAGGGCTTCAGCCCAAAGTAGGAGCAGATAATAAAATGAGTTAGTGGCAGTAGTGCCACCATCTTAGATTGAGTCAAGAAAAATATTCTAAAATTAAGACTGAAACAAATGAAGGGAGATCTGTAGACTTGAATAATCTAGATGCTTTTCCAGGTGATCTGACTAGTTCTGACTTCTATAATAATTCCATGACCACAACTGGTAGTAATCTGGGGACCAAGCAAGACACGTTTCAAGAAATTAATTCTTTGTATGTGAAGAGTCTACAGTCTGGGAGTCCATTCCTCTCTAGAGAGCCTAGTTTCTGTTGACATAAGCTGTCAAGTGAAGAATATCAGTGACTTGCTCATGTCACCAAAGCATGCTTTCACAGTATAGTGTAACATAAGAACAAGGGCAATAAAATCTATACTGTCCAGAAAAACCCTCAGGATCAGGGTGTTTCTGGAATCCTAGTCTCCCAATTTCCTCCTCTGGTAACATCTCTGTCACCCAACATGATATTAACTGGTGAGCACTCTCCCAGTCACCCCTGCTGCTGTCCCCTTCGAATGCTTACTTTCTACCACCACAGTGGTAATTTTGAGGAGACAGTCTTCTGGCCAAAGTCAGGGCTCTGTGCTATGGTGCCTTTACCACCTAGTCCATTTTGTAGGGCATGGATATGTGTGTTTTCCCTCCTTTGGGAGCACTATCTTCATCCCAAGAGGATAGGTAAGTCCTGTGCATAGTACAACATCCCTTCTCCTCCTCCTCCTCCTTCTTCTCCTTCTTCTTCCTCTTCCTCCTCCTCCTCCTCCTCCTCCTCCTTCTTCTTCTTCTTCTTCTTCTTCTTCTTCTTCTTCTTCTTCTTCCTTTTCCTCCTCCTCCTCCTTCTTCTTCTTTTAATAATAATAACAATAATTCTTTATAAAACTGGGCACAGGAGGCTAAGGACTACAGGCTAAGAATGAAGCCTAGTCAGGAAGAGGGTTCAGAAGAACCAGACTAAAGCCTGGACAAGGAGAGAGTCCTTGTCAATATAAACCCACACAAGAGTTCTTTAGTTCAAGGGGAAATGTCAGAGACTGCTCATGCACCCTTTGGGAAAGATGAAATTTTGTGGTTCTTTGTCTTGTTTCAGATACTCTTCCTCATGTTGGACGGAGTGTTCATTGCTTGGAGGAATGAGCAGCCACTCAGATGTTTCTAAATGCAGGGAGCCATAGAGTGAGGAAACTAGAATTCTGGTCACACAATGTGGCATAAACATTCACTAATTATTCTGATGCCATATTGAGCAATTTCAGACAAGTTATTTAAACTTTTGAGCTATAGAATCTCATCTATAGAATGAGGATAGCACTACACTAGGAGTTCTATGGCCCATGAGCCAAATCCAGCCCATTTCCTTTTTTTGTATGGCTCATAAGATAGGAATATGTTTTCCCACTCTTAAATGGCCAAAAAAAAAAGTCAGAATAAGAATGATATTTTTCAACACGTAAAAATTAGATGAAATCCAAATTTCAGTGTCCATAACTAACATTTTATTGGGACACAGACACCCCATACCTTTATGGACTGTCTGTGGCTGCTCTTATGCTATAAAGGTAGAATTGAGTGGATGAGACAAAGATTACATGTCCCACAAGCCTAAAATATTTACTAAATTATCCCTTTATAGACAAATTTGCCAACCCTTCCATTGTACCTTCTTTGCCTGGTTAAAAAAATAGTTGTGCAGAGAAAAGTCTATAAAGTCTGTAAAAAAGTTTTTTCATGTTGCAGAACACTTACAACCCTGGGAATTTGTTGTTGTTGTTGTTGTTGCCATTGTATTAGAATCATATTTATGGGAATCTAAATATCCAACAGCATTACTAACATACAGTCTGACTCTGCAGACTTCTCATTGACTGGATAGATGCATTATTAGCTGAGAGATGAAAGAAAAAAATCTGGCTGCAATGAAAGTTGTTCCTTCTTTCCCATCAAAAATATAGCTGAGTTCTAGCCTGGGGAATGTATTTGTAGCAGAGTTTATATTAACAGAAAACTGAGAATAATAAGCTACACTGATTTAGAAAAGCATAAGAAAACATCTGCTCTTTGGTTGAGATTTGTCCAAATGTAAAATCCTAGCTTAAAATGCAGTAAAAGCAAGTTGCTTAGCAAGAATTCATGGAGCATCTACTATTTACAGAGTAATGAGCTGTGGAAAGAACTATGAAATTGGCAGGTCTTGTCTTGGACAATCCTCTTTGCCTTTAGGCCACTTCCTGACCTTCCCAAACCCCTACCCATGAATAATATGCATGCCTGAACTTCTAGGCAAAAGCCTAATTAATTCTGGATCTTTCTTGATTTCTTCCTTGTTACATAGGTTTAGTTGGACAATAGACATCAGTGATGGATAAATCTAAACAGATGAGTTAAAATTCCACTGTAAAGTTACTTGAGTAGCAGGATGAAGTGTTTGTGCTTAATTCCGAAGACAGTGAGGTGTTTTAAAGTTTTATAACTGGGGGTGGACAAGGAGATTGGGACCGTATTTCAGGATGATTAATCAGGTAGCTGTGTGTAGGATGGACTGGAGTGGGTGGAGGCAGAGAGATCAATGGGGTAGTTTTCCCAGTAGGCCAGGCAAAGAGTGATGAGGCTCTGAACTAGTGTGGGGGCAGAGGGGATGAGAAGAAAGGAACAGGCATGAGAATCAGTGCAGAAGCGATTGATTGAATGTGGGAGTTGAAGAAACACTTTGAGCTGTAGATGCCTGCTTACTGGAAGCAGGGAAATTAGGAAGAGGAGCTGGTTTGGGAGGGAGATAATGAGTTTGGTTTTGGATATGTTGAACTGAACATGTCAGCAGGACACGCAGTTTGAAATCAGAATAGCAACTAGAGATGCTGTTCCAGAGCCCAGAGCTCACTATCCAGAAATAGTGGTGGGAGACAGGAATGGAGAGGTAGTTCTATTCTGATATACACAGAAAAGGGGTCTACCTCAAGCTCAGATGCCGACAGCAAGAAAGGAAGAGGGAGTGGGAACAACCTAGAAAGTCAGGGAAATATTTCAGAGTTTCATCTTAAGAAACTGATGAACAAAGGAAAGGACAAGTGAATAGTAATAGTGCTGGTTGGAAAGAGAATAATGGAAGAGAGGATGGCATGGGAGAGACGGTAAGGACCACAATGCCAAACAAGATAAGGCAGCAGAGGTACTCAGCAAAGCTAAAATATAGATGCAGGAAATAAAGCCAGTTTGTAGTAAATATTGCAATAAAAATTTCATTACCTGGTAGCTCATCAATGTTCCAGAGAGAAGTAAATAATCTTCTCCCATTGTGCTCTATAAAACTTCTTCCTTCCCCGTCTCCACTCCAGAGACAATTTGGCTTTTCCTAAATCTGATTAGACTTAAATCCCCTGTTGGCTCAGTTATGTCTTTGTTTTATCACATATGTTTTCCAGCTGCCAAAAACTGTGGAAGGAAATTTTCTAAAGGAAAATATTCCTGTTTCTTTATCAAACCACTGAGTAGTTTTATTTTCCCCTGGTAGCTCAGTCTCTCACCCCTTAATTTTTGTTCTCTTAGTTCAAAATATATTTTGGGAACAAAAATATTTCAAATGAACTTCATGTTCATATTCCTTTCTCTATGCCTGCCTTTTATTTTTTTCCTTCCCTATTTTTGAGTGACAATTGAGGGGTTTTGGGTCTGTAAAGAATTAGAAGATTTTTTTAGTACTTTTACTTACCATGCTTTACTCAGTAAGTCTCCTTTGCTCACAGATAGCTAGTATTGTTTTGTTATTAATCAATAGATGGAACAGCAGAAATTGATGAGCTTTCTGGTCAATTAAATCAGATCATGTTTTTCATGATTAAAGTCCTTTTTCAGAAGCACTCACTATAACCCCAGGATGATTTTCAGTGATTAAAGTCCAAAGAACAAAACCAGAAACCATCTAGCTACCCATCACCTATTAGCATATATTAGGCAGAGCAGGATATGCGCGCGCGCACACACACACACACACACACACACACTTGTACATGTGAGCATATATGCAAGCATAAACCACAGGTAAGATGTGTGTAAACCTGGGGGGGCTGGGTGGCTCAGTCGGTTAAGTGTCTGACTTTGGCTCAGGTCATGATCTCACGGTCCGTGGGTTCAAGCCACGCATTGGGCTCTGTGCTGACAACTCAGAGCCTGGAGCCTGCTTCAGGTTCTGTGTCTCCTTCTCTCTGCTTCTCCCCCACTTGCACTCTGTTTCTGTCTCTCAAAGATAAATAAATGTTAAAAAAAGAGATGTGTGCAAACATACCAAGATAAGCTTTTTTATAACTGATAAGTGGTACATTATAGAAAATTCAGAGGGCAAGTCCTTGTCTTTTTATCTTTACCCTGGAAACATGTTTAAAATAAAGATAACCTCAGAAGCCATTGAGCAGTTCATAAAACATATCCTAGGCATTTCCCACTTTAAACATGGAACTAATATTATTTCCATCTTTGAATAATAGCAAAATATTAAAAAGACACTTGGATAATGACCTTCTTCTAGGTTGTAATAACTAGCACAATTCTTTATAAGTCCTAAGCCAAGATTTGAGCTGCCCAAGCTGTGGGCTGCACTGGGGCATGAAGATGCTTGGCAGGACCTGGGTATTTTTCAACCACCAGCTTTGTCTGTGATCTGGAAGGCAGTATCAGCAAATGGCATTTCATTTGTGTAGTCCTTGAGAGTCATCCGAGCAAGGCTGAGCTTGGAATCATGTGAGATAGCCAAGTAAAAGAGACAAAAGGAGACCTAAATGAAGGACAAAGTCTGTGGGTGGACCAGAAAGAACAGGTATCATGGATAGAAAGAAAACAGACCAGGTCCAGGGCTATGTGGAAGAGTTCACAGAATGGTTTGTTACTCCTTCAACCAAACTTACTGGGCCATCTATGGGGGAAGAAAATATCACCCTACTGTGGAGCCTCTAAGACCCTATTTCATGTGATGCAGTGAAATAAAATAAGATGTACAATTCTTTTATCTGAGAGTTACCTTTACAGGAGTTGGGATATCCAAGAGGATGAGTAACTTATCCATCAACAGTTTGAATTTGCAGTTATTTCATTGACTGAATGGATGCATTGTTAGTTGAAATTTATAACTTCTTATCTAAACTGCCAAGTCAAGATTGGAGTGCTTGGTACAGAACACTAGAATGATATAGAATATCAGAGCAACCATGAGCACCATTACAAGGTGGTGTGAATACAGCGGCAGGATTTTATGTTATTGAGAATAGAACTGGACTATTTCTTGCCCTTGGCCCCCACCTGCCTTCACACTTTTCCCTGTGTGCTTGAACCAGTCAGATGTGCACCAGAAATAGAAGTCATTAAAATTGAGGTTTAGCTTAGGAAAGAGTTGGGCCTTCCACAAAGTGAACCAAGCAAAATCAGGCAGGCAGATATTGAGAGTAAACCACTGGACCTAGGCAACTAGGCTTAAGGACAGATGTGGTCATGGTCTGATGTAGGACAGGGAGTTAGCAGAATGATGGCAGGAATGATATGCGAAAGGAATGATGTGGGAGAAGAGAAGACAGTGTGCACTGTGTGCACAGTGGCACACAGGTGTGGTTATGAGGCTAGGGTCAAAACTAGGAAACTGTGGAGGGAGGTGAGGCAGTGCCCAGTCCCTCCATTTGCAAGGTGTGGAACCTTTTCTATGTAGGATCATTAGAGGTGTTCAGGCAATAGGTGCTCATGATGTAACACTTAATCCTTTCATGCCCAACAGTGTGAATTCATGGGAAGTGTTTAGAGACCAATACAAGCCAGATTGTAATCAAGGGCTAGAGCATCCCATCAATAGACAAATCTGTAAGTATTTTTTTTCTTGGCAGAAATGCTTTGGATGGCTATTCACTTTCTTTCCAAAATGCTTCCTTTTATCAATTCATTTTACTACAGTAGGGAGAATGTCTATTTTTTTCTTTAGCAATTGCTAAATCTCTTGTATTAGAGAAGTTATGATCTAGGCAAAGCTGGAGTAAAGGAGGGTCAGCCAGAGGACTTTCCTTTGGCGTCCACTTACAAAAGGACATGAAAACACCATAGACATAAATCAGAAATGTGGCATGGCTTCTTTTATCCAGTACTCCATATGTGACTCCTCATAGAACAGGCAAAATATAAATCAGGCCAATTCCTTCCAAAGTAGACAAAACTTCAAATGAAAAAAAAAAAAAAAAAAAAGGGATCCTTGAGAGCACTGACCTTCTCTGATGCAAACACAAATGTATATGAGATAATATCTTGAAAATATTAAATCGTGTGTGTTTTTTATTCCTCATTCTCATATCTCTCATTTCCTGGTAGCCATCTGACATTATAGCTCAGAGAAAGAAGGATAGAAAATTCTACCTTGGGAAGGAACAGTATCTAATGTAGAGAAAGTTCTGATTTGAAAGGAAGAGGATATAGAAATTGTAATTTGTTCAACTTTCAGTTGATGGTCAAAAGAAGAAGGGAATGTCACTAAACCAGCCTCATAAAAATTCAAAAGACACTTCTTTAAGTGGAAAATAAAAGGCCATAATTGACATTAGAAAATTATTATAAAAAGATGCAAATTATGACAGCATTATTAAAATGTGGAAGAGGGAGTAAAAACAAAAGAAAGACTTTTTTTTTGTCTTTTTTTAGAATATGTTTGAACATAAGTGACTATCAACTTAAAATAGGCTGCTATATACTTAGGATTTTATATATGAGCCTTATGGTAATAATAAACCCCAAACCCATAATGAATACACAAAAAATAAAGAGAAAGAAATACAAATGTAATGCTACAGAAACTCATCAATCACAAAAAAAGAGAGTAAGAGGAGAAAGGAAGAGAGAACTATAAAAGAAACCAAAAAAACAAATAACAAAATGATAATAAGTACATACCTATTAATAATTACTTTAAATGTAAATGGCCTAACTGCTCTAACCAAAAGAAATGAGGTGGAGGAATGGATAAAAAAAAAGACCTATCTCTTGCTGCCTGTAAGAGACTTATATCAGATTTAGACACACAGACTGATGGATAGAAAAACATTTAACAAGCAAATGAAAGAAAAAAAAGCAGGGGTAGTAATACTTATATCAGACAAAACAGACTTTAAAACAAACACTGTAGGGGTGCCTGGGTGGCTCAGTCGGTTGAGCATCAATTCTTGGGTTCATCTCAGGTCATGATCTTGTGGTTTGTGGGATAAAGCCCTGCATCAGGCTCTGTGCTAACAATGTGGAGCCTGGTCGGGATTCTCTCTCTCTCTCTCTCTCTCTCTCTCTCTCTCTTTCTCTCTCTCTCTCTCTCCCCCCACCTCCTGCTCATGCTCTCTTTCTCTCTCAGAATAAATAATTAAAGTTAAAAAAAATGAAACACTGTAGCAAGTGACAAAAATGAGCATTACATAATGATAAAGAGATCAATATAACAATTGTAAGTCTCTATGCACCCAACACTGAAGCACCTAAATACATAAAGCAAATATTAACAAATATAGAGGGAAAAATTGTTGGTAATACAATTATATTAGGAGATTTTAACACCTTACTTACATCAATGGAAGATAATCTAGGCAGAACATCAATAAGAAAACAGTGTCTTTGAATGACATATTAAATCAAATGGACATAACATGGAACATTCTCCAAGATAGATCACATGTTAGGACACAAAACAAGCCTCAATAAATTTAAGAAGATTGAAATCACAAAGGGGCACATGCCCCCCAATGTTTATATGTTTATAGCAGTACTATCAACAATAGCTAAATTATGGAAACAGCCCAAATGTCCATCAAGTGACAAATGGATTAGGAATATGGGTATACACACACACACACACACACACACACACACACACACACACAATGGAATACTACTCAACAATGAAAAAGAATGAAATTTTGCCATTTGCAACAACATGGATGGAACTGGAGGGTATTATGCTAAGTGAAATAAGTCAGCCAGAGAAAGACAGATACCACATGATTTCATTCACATGTGGAATTTGAAAAAGTCAACAGATGATCATAGGGGAAGGGAAGAAAAAATATGATACAAACAGAGAAGGAGGGAAACCATAAGAGACTCTTAAACACAGAGAACAAACTGAGGGTTGATGGCAGTGAGAAGGTGGGGAAAATGGGTGATAGGAATTAAGGAGGGTACTTTTTGGGATGAACACTGGGTGTTACATGTAAGGGATGAATCACTGGATTCTACTCCTGAAGCCAAGACTATACTGTATGTTAACTAACTTGAGAATAAAAAAAATATATATAAAAAGAATACAATAAAAATAGAAAAAAAAAGATTGAAATCATACCATATATCTGTTTTGATGATGTATGAAATGAGAGCTCAATCACAAGAAAAAAATTCTGAAAAAAACACAAACATGTGGAAACCAATGAAATAACCAAAGAAAAATAAAAGAAAAAGTACATGGAGACTAATGAAAATGAAAGCACAATGGTCTACAATTCTTGGGATGCAGTGAAAGCAGTTCTAAGAGGGAAATATATAGTGATATAGGGCATACCTCAAGAAACAGAAAAATATAAAATAAACAATCTAACCTCTCACCTAAAAGAACTAGAGAAAGAACAACTAAAGCCCAAGGTGAGTAGAAGGAAGGAAATAATCAAGATCAGAGCAGTAGTAAATGACTAAAAATAAATAGAAAAAAAGTCAATGAAACCAAAAGCTGGTTCTTTGAAAAGATAAACAAAATAAATGACTTTATTTTGTCATTTATTTTGTCATAACAAAGATAAAAAAAATAAATGACTAAAAATAAATAGAAAAAAAGTCAATGAAACCAAAAGCTGGTTCTTTGAAAAGATAAACAAAATTGAAAAACCTTTAGCCAGACTCATCAAGAAAAAAAAGAAAGGACCCAGATAAATAAAATCAGGAACAAGATAGAAGTCACAACTGACACCTCAGAAATACAAAGGATTATGAAGGAATACTACAAAAAATTATATGCCAACAAACTGGACAATGTAGAAGAAATGGAAAAATTCCTAGAAACATACTATCTTCAAAGACTGAATCAGAAAGAAATAGAAAGTTGACTGGACCAATTAGTAGTAACAAAATTGGATAAGTCATCAAAATATGACCCCAAAATTCAAATCCAGAACCAAATGGATTCACAGGTGAATTCTACCAAACATTTAAAGAAGAGTTAATATCTATTATCTTTATTCCAAAAAATAGAAGACAAAGGAAAACTTCTAAATACATTTTAAGAGGTCAGCATTACACTAATATCAAAACCAGACAAAGATAACACAAAAAAAGAAAACTATAGACCAATATCCTTGATGTACATAGATGCAGAATTCTCAATAAAATATTGGCAAACCTTTTAACAATACTTTAAATGGGCCATTCACCATGATCAAGTGGGATTTATTCCAGAATGTAAGGATGGTTTAATATTTGCAAATCAATCAACATGATGCACCACATCAACAAAACAAAGGATAAAAATCATATGATCATCTCAACAGATGTAGAAAAAGCATTTGACAAAATACAACACCATTCACGATAAAAACTCTCAACAAAGTGGGTTTAGAAAGAACATACCTCAACATAATAAAGGCCATATATGAAAAATCCACAGCTAACATCATACTTAGAAAAACTGAGTTTTCCCTCTAAGATCAGGAACAAGACAAGGATGTCCACTCTCACCACTTTTATTCAATATAGTACTGGAAGACCTAGCCACAGGAAAGAAACAATAAGAAGAAATAAGAGGCATCCATATTGGTAAAGAAGTTAAACTGTCACTATGTGCAGATGACATAATACTATACATAGAAAATCCCAAAGACTCCACCAAAAAGCTACTAGAAGAAATATATGAATTTGATAAAGTTGCAGGATACAAAACTAACATCCAGAAATTGGTAGTGTTTCTGCACACTAATAATGAAGTAGCAGAAAGAGAAATTAAGAAAACAATTTCATTTATCATTACACCAAAAAGAATAAAATACCTAGGAATAAACTTAAACAACAAGGTGAAAGACCTATATTCTGAAAACTATATAACATTGATGAAAGAAATTGAAGATGACATAAACAAATGGAAAAATATTCCATGCTTATGGATTGGAAGAATTAATGCTGTTGAAATGTCCATACAACCCAAAGCAGTCTACAGATTCAGTGCAATCCTTATCGAAATACCAACAGCATTTTTCTCAAAACTAGAACAATTAATTCCCAAATTTGCATGGAACCACAAAAGACCCTGAATAGCCAAAGCACTCTTGAGAAAGAAAAAGCTGGAAGTATCACAATTCTAGATTTCAAGATACACAACAAAGCTGTAGTAATCAAAACAGTATGATACTGGCACAGAAATAAACATGTAGACTGATGGAGCAGAATAAGAAGCCCAGAAATAAATCCATGCTTATATAGTCAATTAATCTATGACAAAAGAGATAAGAATATGCAATAGGGAAAAGACTATATCTTCAATAAATGGTGCTGAGAAAACTGGACAGCTACATGTAAAAGGATGAAACTGGACCACTTTCTTATGCTGTACACAAAAATAAATTCAAAATGAATTAAAGACCTAACTGTGAGACCTGAACCTATAAAAACCCTAGTAGAGAACACAGGCAGTAATTTCTCTGACATTGGCTATAGCAACATTTTTCTAGATATGTCTCCTAAAGCAAGGGAAACAGCAGCAAAAATAAACTATTGGGACTATGCCAAAATAAAAAGCTTCTGCACAGCAAAGAAAACCATCAACAAAATAAAAAGGCAACCCACTGAATGGGAGAAAATATTTGCAAATGATATATCTGATAAGGGGTTAATATCAAAATATATAAATAACTTACAAAATTCAATACCAAAAAAAAAATAAGCAATCCAATTAAAAATGGGCAGGGGACCCCAGGAGACATTTTTCCAAAGAAAACATACACACACAAAAAGGTTATAAATATACTCAGCATCACTAATCATCAGGGAAATGCAAATCAAACCCATAATGAGATATCATCTTACACGTGTCAGAATGGCTAAAATAAAAAAGACAAGAAATAAGTGTTGGTGAGGATATGGGAAAAAAAGGAACCCTTGTACACTGTTGGTGGGAATGTAACTTGGTGCAGCCATTGCAAAAGAGAGTATGGGGTTTTCTCAAAAAATTAAAAATAGAAATACCACATGATCTAATAATTCCATTACTGGGTATTTACCCAAAGAAAGCAAAAACACTAATTCAAATAGACATATGCACCCCTACATTTATTGCAGCATTATTTACAATAGCCAAGATATGGAAGCAATCTGTGTTTATCAATAGACGAATGGATAAAGATGTGGGGGGTGTGTGTGTGTGTGTATGCATAATGGAATATTATGCAGACATGAAAAGGATATAATCATGCCATTTGCAACAACAGGGGTGGGTCTAGAGGGTATTATGCTAAATGAAATAAGTCAGACTGAGAATGACAACTACCATATAATTTTATTCATATGTGGAATGTAAAAATACCAGATGAATAAACAAACAAACAAGGCAAAATAAGACCTATGAATACAGAGAACAAACTGATAGTTACCAGCTGGGGTGGATGGGCAAAATGGGTGAGGAGGAATGGGAGATACAGGCTTTCAATTATGGAAGGAGTAAGTCATGGGAATAAAAGGTACAGCATAAGGAATATAGTCAATGATATTATAATAGTGTTATATGATGACAGATGGTACTGGTGGTGAGTATAGCATAACATATAAACTTCTCAAATCACTATGTTGTACACCTGAAACTAATGTAACATTGGTATGCCAACTATAATAAAAATAAAAATAAATTTTTTAATGTTTATTTATTTTTGAGAGAGAGAGAGAGAGAGCGAGTGGGGGATGGGCAGAGAGAGAGAGGGAGACACAGAATCTGAAGCAGCCTCCAGGCTCTGAGCTGTCAGCACAGCGCCCGACGTGGGGCTTGAACTCACAGACCATAAGATCATGACCTGAGCTGAAGTCAGACGCTTAACCGACTGAGCCACCCAGGAGTCCCTCTAATGAAAATCTTTTAGCGTTTATTTATTTTTGAGAGAGAGAGAGAGCGAGAGCTTGTGCAAGTGGGAGAGGACCAGACAGGGAGACAGAGGATCTGAAGTGGGTTCTGTGCTGATAACAGAGAGCCCGATGTAGGGCTCAAACCCACGAATTGTGAGATCATGACCTGAGCTGAAGTCAGATGCTTAATCAACTGAGCCACCCAGGTGCCCCAATTAGAAAAAAATGAAAGGACAAGGGAATCGAAGTAAGTCACAATAGGAGTTGCAACACACTTGTCCTTTCTTCTTCGGGGCTGAAATTGTAACAGAGATGTATTAGATGGGTTGAGGAGAAGATCCAAAAGTAGACATACCTTTAACTTCTCTCTTATAAGGTTGAGAAGAGACCAGCTTTCATGATGGCTCCTCCTATACCAAGATGTGGTGGCCATCTCAGGATAAAATCCTTGATGAAGGGCATTTATGCAGAGAGAGAACTCCATCTCCACACTGTGGAAGACCAAGAAGTTCTCACAGATTCTGCAGAGGGATGTGGGAAGTAGCTGATGGCACTGGTTGGTGGGTGTAGCAGGAGGGATGTCAGAGGGATGTAGAGTGAGCCTTCAGCTGACTGCTGTTAAGAAGACCATTCTCCCTGGGAATCAGCTGGGAATTGCAGTGAGATCTTAGAGGTACACACAACATCAGCAATTACTAAGGAGGGGGCGGTTGGGCAGGGGTAATCAGAGGACACTGATCAAAGTAAGAGCACCTTCCACACAGATTTTCTTCATTTGATACCAGCAGGATGACTCATCACCAGGCAACCAAAGGATACTACAGTATTTTAGTGATCAAGGTAGCTAGAGAAGAACACAAGGGTTTATGTGTAGGAAAATGATACCTTCTCTCCCTGTCACTGGGAGGCCACATGGGCCCTTCTTTCCCAGCCCCTCAATAATCACCTGCCATCTTGGAGAGGAGCAAGAGGAGGGGAAAAAAGTACAAAAGGGGAAGGAACTTTATCTGAACAAGATTGGATCATGTAAAGAGATTGTTTAGTTCATTGAGTTAGGTAAATTTAATAGACAAAATTGATTTCAAGTTTTTTCTCTATTATCCAATAACCTAAGGGATTGTTAGGAAGATTAGATTAACTCTGGAAAAGGAAGAAACTCAATGTCTTTACATATATGAATGTATGTTTAATTTTGACCTCACTATGTTGTGTTTTATGTTTATTTTCATATTTTATTTTAAGAACTTTAATTTGTCTCTTAAAAAGTTATCTGGCTCAGAAAAATTATAAAAGTAAATCGGAGACTATGAGCTACAGAAAAGTAAGAAAGATATTTTCTGTAAGTGAGAAAGATGTTAAACCTGGAGACAAAGTTTAAAAACTTATGTTTATGTATATACATATATACAACCATGTTGAACAAGAATGTGTCTAACATCTGTGAGTTTTTACTGACAGAAAAATTAGTGAAATGAATTTAAAAACTATGTAATAAATTCCTTATTTGGAACTTAAAAAGGAAGAATATGATTTATATTGGTGCAAAATATTTTTCTTTTTATATTAAATGAATGAACAGACACCAAATTATAAGCCCCTGAATACCTTGGTATAGCCCTGGCCTAAGATTGAAAGTTTTCCACAGGCAGCAGCCATAGAAGCACCCAGCCAGAGCAGTGGAATCACTCTGACCTAGACACTTGTTATATTTTCTGCTTTTTCCTCATCCCAATTGTTTTTGGACCCACTTCCCCTTGATTTAAACTGTCACCATGGGAGCAGCCACTTTGTTCCCCACGTCCTCACTTTCAGGCGACAGTTGAACAAACGATGCAAATTGGGGCAATCATTTCCTTCTCTAGGGATGTTGAAACCAACAAGGAGGAAAGGGAGCTCAGTTTTGTCTGCATGGTTAATACAAGCCTTAAGAAGCAGGTTAGCAGATGATCCCATGTGCGGATCATCTGGGGTCCAGAAGCAGAGGTTGCAGAAGACATAGTGGAACATAGTGCCTTCAGTTATAAATATGAATATGCCTGGCAGAGTCTGGTCTGGCTGGTTCTTCAGTAAAACTGAGAAAACCAGGAAATTTGCCAGTAATGGATCCCACCACCCCATTATGATACTTCATTTGGGCCCCCTATTTGCTCTCAATAGACCTTTAGTCACTGCTTTCAGCTGTTAATTTGTATGTTAGTGGAACATATAACACAAGAACATAGAACATAAGAACATATGTCAGTGGAACATGTAACACAAGAACACAAGAACATAGAGCATAAGAAAGTTTTATCTTGGGGATACGGGGACCATCTTCTTTCTATCTCTCATAGACCTATGGGATGTCCAACTCTCAGCCTCAGATTGAGTGGAGCAGCAATGTGTTGAGGAGGCTGTAGCCAAATCAAAACTGGGCAGTGAGTGCAAGAAGGGAGGCCCTTGCTCCCCTATCCCAGTGCTAATGGTCTGGAAGAATTAGCAAGCTGGTTAGAAAGTTACCTTGTTTTTGTATTCAGTCCATTGAGTCTCCCTATTCTTTTTCTTTTTTTTTTTTTTTATTTATATATGAAACTTATTGTCAAATTGGTTTCCATACAACACCCAGTGCTCATCCCAAAAGGTGCCCTCCTCAATACCCATCACCCACCCTCTCCTCCCTCCCACCCCCCATCAACCCTCAGTTTGCTCTCAGTTCTCAACAGTCTCTTATGCTTTGGCTCTCTCCCACTCTAACCTCTTTTTTTTTTTTTTTCCTTCCCCTCCCCCATGGGTTCCTGTTAAGTTTCTCAGGATCCACATAAGAGTGAAACCATATGGTATCTGTCTTTCTCTGTATGGCTTATTTCACTTAGCATCACACTCTCCAGTTCCATCCACGTTGCTACAAAAGGCCATATTTCATATTTTCTCATTGCCACATAGTATTCCATAGTGTATATAAACCACAATTTCTTTATCCATTCATCAGTTGATGGACATTTAGGCTCTTGCCATAATTTGGCTATTGTTGAGAGTGCTGCTATGAACATTGGGGTACAAGTGACCCTATGCATCAGCACTCTTGTATCCCTTGGGTAAATTCCTAGCAGTGCTATTGCTGGGTCATAGGGTAGGTCTATTTTTAATTTTCTGAGGAACCTCCACACTGCTTTCCAGAGCGGCTGCACCAATTTGCATTCCCACCAACAGTGCAAGAGGGTTCCCATTTCTCCACATCCTCTCCAGCATCTATAGTCTCCTGACTTGTTCATTTTGGCCACTCTGACTGGCGTGAGGTGATATCTGAGTGTGGTTTTGATTTGTATTTCCCTGATAAGGAGCGACGCTGAACATCTTTTCATGTGCCTGTTGGCCATCCGGATGTCTTCTTTAGAGAAGTGTCTATTCATGTTTTCTGCCCATTTCTTCACTGGGTTATTTGCTTTTCGGGTGTGGAGTTTGGTGAGCTCTTTATAGATTTTGGATACTAGCCCTTTGTCCGATATGTCATTTGCAAATATCTTTTCCCATTCCGTTGGTTGCCTTTTAGTTTTGTTGGTTGTTTCCTTTGCTGTGCAGAAGCTTTTTATCTTCATAAGGTCCCAGGAATTCACTTTTGCTTTTAATTCCCTTGCCTTTGGGGATGTGTCGAGTAAGAGATTGCTACGGCTGAGGTCAGAGAGGTCTTTTCCTGCTTTCTCCTCTAAGGTTTTGATGGTTTCCTGTCTCACATTCAGGTCCTTTATCCATTTTGAGTTTATTTTTGTGAACGGTGTGAGAAAGTGGTCTAGTTTCAACCTTCTGCATGTTGCTGTCCAGTTCTCCCAGCACCATTTGTTAAAGAGACTGTCTTTTTTCCATTGGATGTTCTTTCCTGCTTTGTCAAAGATTAGTTGGCCATACGTTTGTGGGTCTAGTTCTGGGGTTTCTATTCTATTCCATTGGTCTATGTGTCTGTTTTGGTGCCAATACCATGCTGTCTTGATGATGACAGCTTTGTAGTAGAGGCTAAAGTCTGGGATTGTGATGCCTCCTGCTTTGGTCTTCTTCTTCAAAATTACTTTGGCTATTCGGGGCCTTTTGTGGTTCCATAGGAATTTTAGGATTGCTTGTTCTAGTTTCGAGAAGAATGCTGGTGCAATTTTGATTGGGATTGCATTGAATGTGTAGATAGCTTTGGGTAGTATTGACATTTTGACAATATTTATTCTTCCAATCCATGAGCAGGGAATGTCTTTCCATTTCTTTAAATCTTCTTCAATTACCTTCATAAGCTTTCTATAGTTTTCAGCATACAGATCCTTTACATCTTTGGTTAGATTTATTCCTAGGTATTTTATGCTTCTTGGTGCAATTGTGAATGGGATCAGTTTCTTTATTTGTCTTTCTGTTGCTTCATTATTAGTGTATAAGAATGCAACTGATTTCTGTACATTGATTTTGTATCCTGCAACTTTGCTGAATTCATGTATCAGTTCTAGCAGACTTTTGGTGGAGTCTATCGGATTTTCCATGTATAATATCATGTCCTCTGCAAAAAGCGAAAGCTTGACTTCATCTTTGCCAATTTTGATGCCTTTGATTTCCTTTTGTTGTCTGATTGCTGATGCTAGAACTTCCAGCACTATGTTAAACAACAGCGGTGAGAGTGGGCATCCCTGTCGTGTTCCTGATCTCAGGGAAAAAGCTCTCAGTTTTTCCCCATTGAGGATGATGTTAGCTGTGGGCTTTTCATAAATGGCTTTTATGATCTTTAAGTATGTTCCTTCTATCCCGACTTTCTCAAGGTTTTTATTAAGAAAGGGTGCTGGATTTTGTCAAAGGCCTTTTCTGCATCGATTGACAGGATCATATGGTTCTTCTCTTTTTTTTTGTTAATGTGATGTATCACGTTGATTGATTTGCGAATGTTGAACCAGCCCTGCATCCCAGGAATGAATCCCACTTGATCATGGTGAATAATTCTTTTTATATGCCGTTGAATTCGATTTGCTAGTATCTTATTGAGAATTTTGGCATCCATATTCATCAGGGATATTGGCCTGTAGTTCTCTTTTTTTACTGGGTCTCTGTCTGGTTTAGGAATCAAAGTAATACTGGCTTCATAGAAAGAGTCTGGAAGTTTTCCTTCCCTTTCTATTTCTTGGAATAGCTTGAGAAGGATAGGTATTATCTCTGCTTTAAACGTCTGGTAGAACTCCCCTGGGAAGCCATCTGGTCCTGGACTCTTATTTGTTGGGAGATTTTTGATAACCGATTCAATTTCTTCGCTGATTATGGGTCTGTTCAAGCTTTCTATTTCCTCCTGATTGAGTTTTGGAAGAGTGTGGGTGTTCAGGAATTTGTCCATTTCTTCCAGGTTGTCCAATTTGTTGGCATATAATTTTTCATAGTATTCCCTGATAATTGTTTGTATCTCTGAGGGATTGGTTGTAATAATTCCCTTTTCATTCATGATTTTATCTATTTGGGTCATCTCCCTTTTCTTTTTGAGAAGCCTGGCTAGAGGTTTGTCAATTTTGTTTATGTTTTCAAAAAACCAACTCTTGGTTTCGTTGATCTGCTCTACAGTTTTTTTAGGTTCTATATTGTTTATTTCTGCTCTGATCTTTATTATTTCTCTTCTTCTGCTGGGTTTAGGCTGCCTTTGCTGTTCTGCTTCTATTTCCTTTAGGTGTGCTGTTAGATTTTGTATTTGGGATTTTTCTTGTTTCTTGAGATAGGCCTGGATTGCAATGTATTTTCCTCTCAGGACTGCCTTCGCTGCGTCCCAAAGCATTTGGATTGTTGTATTTTCATTTTCGTTTGTTTCCATATATTTTTTAATTTCTTCTCGAGTTGCCTGGTTGACCCACTCATTCGTTAGTAGGGTGTTCTTTAACCTCCATGCTTTTGGAGGTTTTCCAGACTTTTTTCTGTGGTTGATTTCAAGCTTCATAGCATTGTGGTCTGAAAGTATGCATGGTATGATTTCAATTCTTGTAAACTTATGAAGGGCTGTTTTGTGACCCAGTATATGATCTATCTTGGAGAATGTTCCATGTGCACTCGAGAAGAAAGTATATTCTGTTGCTTTGGGATGCAGAGTTCTAAATATATCTGTCAAGTCCATCTGATCCAATGTCTCATTCAGGGCCCTTGTTTCTTTATTGACCGTGTGTCTAGATGATCTATCCATTTCTGTAAGTGGGGTGTTAAAGTCCCCTGCAATTACCACATTCTTATCAATAAGGTTGCTTATGTTTATGAGTAATTGTTTTATATATTTGGGTGCTCCGGTATTTGGCACATAGACATTTATAATTGTTAGCTCTTCCTGATGGATAGACCCTGTCACTATTATATAATGTCCTTCTTCATCTCTTGTTACAGCCTTTAATTTAAAGTCTAGTTTGTCTGATAGAAGTATGGCTACTCCAGCTTTCTTTTGGCTTCCAGTAGCATGATAAATAGTTCTCCATCCCCTCACTCTCAATCTAAAGGTGTCCTCAGGTCTAAAATGAGTCTCTTGTAGACAGCAAATAGATGGGTCTTGTTTTTTTATCCATTCTGATACCCTATGTCTTTTGGTTGGCGCATTTAATCCATTTACATTCAGTGTTATTATAGAAAGATATGGGTTTACAGTCATTGTGATGTCTGTATGTTTTATGCTTGTAGTGATGTCTCTGGTACTTTGTCTCACAGGGTCCCCCGTAGGATCTCTTGGAGGGCTGGTTTAGTGGTGACAAATTCCTTCAGTTTTTGTTTGTTTGGGAAGACCTTTATCTCTCCTTCTATTCTAAATGACAGACTTGCTGGATAAAGGATTCTCGGCTGCATATTTTTTCTGTCTAGCACACTAAAAATCTCGTGCCAATTCTTTCTGGCCTGCCAAGTTTCAAAAGAGAGATCAGTCACGAGTCTTATAGGTCTCCCTTTATATGTGAGGGCACGTTTACCCCTTGCTGCTTTCAGAATTTTCTCTTTATCCTTGTATTTTGCCAGTTTCACTATGATATGTCGTGCAGAAGATCGATTCAAGTTCCGTCTGAAGGGAGTTCTCTGTGCCTCTTGGATTTCAATGCCTTTTTCCTTCCCCAGTTCAGGGAAGTTCTCAGCTATTATTTCTTCAAGTACCCCTTCAGCTCCTTTCCCTCTCTCTTCCTCCTCTGGGATACCAATTATGCGTATATTATTTCTTTTTAGTGTATCACTTAGTTCTCTAATTTTCCCCTCATACTCCTGCATTTTTTTATCTCTCTTTTTCTCAGCTTCCTCTTTTTCCATAACTGTATCTTCTAGTTCACCTATTCTCTCCTCTGCCTCTTCAATCCGAGCCGTGGTGGTTTCCATTTTGTTATGCATTTCGTTTAAAACGTTTTTCAGCTCCTTGTGACTGTTCCTTAGTCCCTTGATCTCTGTAGCAAGAGATTCTCTGCTGTCAGCTATACTGTTTTCAAGCCCAGCGATTAATTTTATGACTATTATTCTAAATTCACTTTCTGTTATATTATTTAAATCCTTTTTGATCAGCTCATTAGCTGTTGTTATTTCCTGGAGATTCTTCTGAGGGGAATTCTTCCGCTTGGTCATTTTGGATAGTCCCTGGCGTGGTGAGGACCTGCAGGGCACTTCCCCTGTGCTGTGGTGTATAACTGGAGTTGGTGGGCGGAGCCGCAGTCAGACCTGATGTCTGCCCCCAGCCCACCGCTGGGGCCACAGTCAGACTGGTGCGTGCCTTCTCTTCCCCTCTCCTAGGGGCGGGATTCACTGTGGGGTGGGGTGGCCTGTCTGGGCTACTTGCACACTGCCAGGCTTGTGATGCTGGGGATCTGGCGTCTTAGCTGGGGTGGGTAGGCAAGGTGCACAGGGGCAGGAGGGGCAGGCTTAGCTTGCTTCTCCTTAGGTGATCCACTTCAGGAGGGGCCCCTCTTCCGTGGGCCTCTCGTCTGCGCTTGGCTCCGGCGACTCCGTTCTGCTAATCCTCTGGCGGTTTTCTGGGTTATTTAGGCAGGTGTAGGTGGAATCTAAGTGATCAGCAGGACGCGCGGTGAGCCCAGCGTCCTCCTACGCCGCCATCTTCCCTCCTCGACCACCGAGTCTCCCTATTCTATTCATTGCTTTTTCTTTCTCAAAGCTTGTTCAGAGATTTTTAATTATAAGGCAAAAAGGAGTAGAGGAAATAGCTTCTTTCTCGAAGTGATTGTTGGTGATCCAGACACTGCTTGGCTGCTGTAGTAGGCATCTGTAGTTTTTAACCATCCAGTATTTTCTGGTTAATGGAATGATTCTCCCTCAGGAACCACTCTGACCCTGCTCTCTTCCATGCATCTCTTCAGATGGAGCTGACTCTCACTGGCTCAGAGTGAGCATGTGACACAGAGTAGGCCAATCAGAATATCACAATCTCCCAGCCAGAGCAGTTGATCGAGGACTGGTCACATGACCCAGTCAGTGTCAATGAGACCCAATGAGGCTTGCGCTAGGACCCCTGAGAAAGTTGCATGCTTTTTCCCCCTCCCCTTCTGGGACTTTTGGCCATGGGAAGAGGCTGGCCTAGACTTCTAGTGATCACCTTGAGGAGCCTGTGGGTGAAGCTAATGACCTGGAAAGACAAAGCTGAGTGAGAAAGAGAAGCCAAGCCTTGACATCTTTTGAGCTCTTGAATCCAGTGTGTCTGAAGCCTTCTCTGCTAGATTTTAGCCATACGAATCAATAGGCTATTTTCATGCTTCAGCCACTTTTTAAGGGAAAAATCTCTTTTGACAGAGTCCTTACTATCACTTCATCTCTCTGTGACTTTGGGAAAACTATGCAATCTCTCTAGGCCTCAGTTTTTCATCCATGTGTTCAATATATAAAACTTTAGTACACACCAACAAACATCATTCATTCACTACACTTGGAACATTTATAAACAGAAGAGGGCAGGATGTGGGATTCCCTCCCAGCTTCCATCTCCAGGTGTCACACTGCTTTGGGTCATGTGTCCATCCTTGGATCAATCACGATGGCCAGGAGAATGTGATGCTGTAACTGACCAAGTCAAATTGTGTGATTTCTTTGGGTCCTTTTAATTCTACCCTTTGGAGTCTGTAACTAGACAGGTTTTCAAATTTAACAAGAATCCATTTTAAAATCACAAGGAAAGTCTATACAATCTAAAGCGGCCATGCACTCTGGAGGACTCACATGTCTTTGACCCCCTGAAAATACAGATGTCTATGGACAGGGTCTTATTCTGATGAAAATATTCAGTATTTTATTGACACTTAGAAAATATTAAGTATTCATTTTCTAACTTTGGGGGACTCTATATGGGCAATGGAGTAACTTTATTGATGACTATTTCCTGTTCCTCATTTCTCTCATAACCCACTATAGGAAAAATTTGAAGGCACACAATGTCCTAGTCATACTAAATGTCCTTTTAAAAAACAATATTTTTGTAAGCAGGAGAGAAGTGAGGGGCTTCTTAACTGAAAGCAATTTTAGGCTGCTAAATTTCACCAGATAATGGAATATTCTAAATTGGCTACACTGGTGAAGAGTAGAACAACTGTATAAAAACTTACCTACTGTTTCCAAGCAGACCAGAAATATCTCAGACCTCATAAGACTTTGAACAGATTTATTTTTTATATAAGAAGTAAAAAAAATGTTGGAAGTCATTCCTAATGAAAATCAATCTTTTTGTTCTATTATGCATTGATGAAAGAAGCTCATGATTATTAGAGCGATTGAAGTCTGAATTCTTTTTAATGAATATTACATTTCTATCCATTAATAGGAAGCACGGCAGTCAGCCAGACTCGAACCCAGTTTTTATTCCCTGTAGTGTTTCCAACAGGGGTTCTAGGAGTCAAGTCCTCAGAGTCTGTGTGTAGTGTTGTAGGATGAGTGCTTTACTAGTTAAATGGAATACCAGGCAAAATAAAAGCAAGAAATGGGCTTCAGATCCAAATAGACATGCTAAAAGTGACCAAACAGGACGATTATTCTAACATGGGGATGATCATGGCTTTAATCAATTAGAAGAAGAGTCATACTGCGATAGCACTTTCTGCCACCTCATCCATTCTCCACATGCACCATTTGGGCATTTAATTAGTATCTTAATTTTCTCAGTTGCTTCCCTACTCATGTTGTTCCCCATCTCAATGAGCAACATGACCTTCTTAACGCTCTAACCCGAAGCCTGGTCATCATTTTTGGTTCTTCCTCTCTCTCTTCTCTTCAACCCTCACCTTCTACGCAGGTCTTGCCTCTCAAGTATCAAGTAACTTTCTTCTCAAGTATCCCTTGAATCCTCCCTTTCTTGCCAACTATTTTGCTACTTTCTTGGCTCAGGGAATTAGCCATAGAATACTTTCACAGTTTTGTATACTGTTTGAGTGTTTTTTACTTTTTTATTTTATTACAGAGCAAAGAAAACCCATTAAAACACACACACAAGGAAATACACACAGTGAAAGAAAACTATAATGAATAGCTACAATCTCAACTACATTTCAGATACTTATTAAAAAGGAATTAGAAATGAGGCTATAAAAAGCAAACAAAATTGCTTAAAGTTACATTAGCATTTGCAATACCATCTCATAGTGTTCCAAAATTTGAAATATTGGGGATATTTATTTTTAACTAAAGAGTTATTTCAGTAATTATCATGCACCACCTTTTATTCAGTACATAGCGAGTGCTAAGTCAAAACTTGTTCAACTGAAACTCAAATGATGAAAATATTAGAATCGAAAGTGAACATGTGATGGGAAAGAATATATTGATGTGTCCTTAGGGATCAACGGACTGCAATTTAGAGGGTTAGGACTAATTGTAACACTTGTGGAGCCCTGGAAAAGACTGCGGCAGAGGCCAAGGTAACACAAAGCTGAATGTTTTAGTTTTAAGTCAAGTTAATAAACTTAAAATTTTTGTCTTCTTATCCTGGTAAATATTCCTTCATTATAACTTGGAAGACCAGATATGAATTTAGAATTCTTGAATTCTTCAGACTTCTGCTGTAGAATATGGTGGGTCTAGGAACACCCATGGGTTACCAGCTTTGTCTCTCCACAGTGGCTACATTCTGTGCCCTGAAGCACCTCAGGTGCCCAGAGCTGGACAGACTGGCAACGTGGCTTTTCCATGGGAGGATGGATCCAAAGAAGCTCACACATGCCCTGGAAGTCGATTTACCCTTTAGTTGTCATGTGGTTTACACAAAGAATTTAATTTTATTAATCAACTCTTCCTCTCAAAAACTAACATATCTTGGTTTTTATCAACTTGTATGTGATTCTTTCACATTCTGTTTCTTCATTTACTTCTAGGAGAAAGCTTTCATGTTCTATTGTTTCCTGCATCTGTATTGTAGGATAAAACTGAAAGCAGTCAGTGGTTCAGAAACATATCCTCTTATGAGATCTGCATCTATTAACCATTCCTGAGAAACAGTCCACGACAAACTCTAGTGACTCAAACAACTATGATTTATTTTTTCTCATAATACTGTGGGTTGGCTGTGTGATTCCACTACTGATTTTGCCTGAACTTGTTCGCATGGCTACATTCAACTGGAGGGCTGACTGAGCTGGAAGCCTGATTATTGGTACCAGCTGCAGACAAAGGCACCCAGTTCTCCTTTAACATGGCCTCTTACTCTGCTAAGCTGGACAGGCTTCCTTCTGTAGCTAGGTCATAGTAGTGGTCCAAGAGGGTGAAAGCAGAAACTGCAAAGTCTCCTAAATCCCAGGTTCTAGAATCCTCATAACATCACTTCTGACATATTCTATTTATCGGTCAAAGCAAGACACAAGGCCAGCCCAGATTTAAGAGGTGGGGAAAAATGCTTCACCTTTAGAAGGGAGTAGTTAGCAAATATTGTGGCCATGTTTCCTCCAATCTGCCATGGGATCTTAGTTTATTTACCTGAAGAGTAGGTTATTAAAAAGTATCATTTCAATGGCTTAGACAAATCATCTACCCATCTTCACTCTATTCTGTCTTCCTAAATTTGAAAATAGAAATTCCAATAGGAATTGGAAACCAGATCTTCTAACTCGTATTCAGTTCTTTCAACAATGTGGATATTGTATAGGCCTAAATTGTGAGGTATACCATTATTATAGATGCTGGTGATGCTTGAACTGTAAGATTTTTCTTAGAAAGTAATCATGCCTATTTAAAATAAGACATTTTCCCATAAAAATAAGCATGCTCATTTGGAAAAATGCAGACATAGTGAATGCATTAAAAGAAATCTATCCCAAATGATATTGACTATTAGAATATGCTTATTCTTATCTCTTTTTGTGTTTTGTAAGAGATAATATTTATTTCTTAATGTCTAGCATATATCTAATAAGGATAAGATTTACCAGATCAACACAAAAAGATTGTCCAATTGTTTATATTCTTTACTTATTTCAAGTCCTTTGTCTGACTCTCCTTTATAATGCCTTCCTCTTCCCTGCAGTTTTCTTTCTTTCTTTCTTTCTTTCTTTCTTTCTTTCTTTCTTTCTTTCTTTCTTTCTTTTTGTCATCACCTACCTTTGATTTTATTTTCCTCATTTATTTCCAGATGTTTTATGGACCCATCTGTATGAGATGCTTTGTCAGTCTCTACATTAAAGGGACACAGAAAGGGAAGTCCAACTGAGAACATCTTACTCAGCCAATAGCAATCTACACCCACCAAAGAAAAACTGCTCAAATCCCAAGTCTTACTTTTCCAAGGCTTATAGGGGTCCCCCTGATCCATTCTTGAAAATTAGCAATTCAAATCTTCATTTCATGTGTCCAAACTCCAGAGTCTTTGTGCATGTAAAATTCCCATTAAATTTAATGCTATCTTTGGGTATAAAATATATGGCGTCTGACATTTATGTGTGATTGGGAGTAGTGTGTCTGGAGCTTTATTTCAGTTGCTGAGATTGCTTTATATCTTTTGATTTCTGGATCATTTTGCTGCATTTCAATAGCCACTATTGTGGCTCCACTTGAAAAATGTTCATTTTGTACTTTAAAGTAGATGCAATTCTGCACGGTCGAGTGCACACTACTTCCAAGACCAGTGCTTTTTTTGTTAGCAGCATTGCTTTTGTTTCCTTTTCTGAGTCCTTCACTACTTCTTTCCACTCCACAAATAGTTCTTGCTTTTTGCCTTTAAGTAGGCCACATTCTTTAAAAAATTTCTTCTGAAATCCTATTCATCCCATTCAATACCATTTCACCTTAAATATTCAAAACTCTTTCCCTCTAGAAAATAAATAACCTCATACTTATGAGTTTTAACCAGTTTCTCCATAAGAGATATATTTTAGGTTAGAGAACATTCTGGTCTGAGTAACTTAGATCGCCAAATTCAATGGCACAGTGGATGACACTGCTCGTCTGTGATTTTGTGCCCATCTAAATTCCCTATCAACTCTTCGTGAAGAGTCCCTAAGAATGACATGTTGGATCCAACAGTTTACTCATTCTGTCCTCTCTATGTGTTTATGGATTAAGATAAATGGCATAGGACAAGTGAATTCTTCTTGCCACAGGAGAGCAAGTAGAGGGCAATATAGCACTTAGTTAATTCCAAGTCTCCTTTTTCCCCCATGACAAGGGGTGGGAAACTTCCAGAAGTACATGAAGGAAGCAGATCCCAATTGTGGGAGGATGGTAAAAAACACCTACAGAACTTTCAGAATTAAGCATGTGTAAGTTTATGTGTGCTTAATTAGTTACAATTCTAGTGCGATGGAGAATTCAACATTTGTTTCTGAAATATTAGGTTTACCCAAGTTGGAGAGCATAGTATTTAATGCCACAGTCCTTCCCACAGATTTGCACACAATGATTTCATCAAGTCAATATGGAACAATACAAAGAACATTGGTACTAGAATTAGAGGATCTGTGTCTAAGGTGGACTTGTGAATTTGGGCAACTGTTAACCTATCTAGTCTTTAGTGTATTCATCTGTAAAATGGGAGTAATTTTGAACTACCTACCTCAGATGAGATATTATATGGTAAGTGTGCTTAAAAAATTGTCACATGCTCTACAAATGTAAAGGATTGTTATTTCAATGGGCATCAGTGTCATAGCAATTGCTGTCACTAATACATTGTTAATCCTCAAATCTTTATTGCCAACTCCAGTGTCTCTCTTAAGCTCAGATCCATATTTTCAAGTACCCTGCTGAATATGCTTTTGAATGTAACTAAAGGCATGTTCAATTTAATATATCTTAAGTGATACTTATCTCTTGAAGCTGCTCTTTCTCCTGCAGTTTGGTTAATGACACTGCTATATTCCTCATCACTTAAGACAGAAATCTGGGAAGTATCCCCCACTCTTTCATCATTGATTATCTTATAAAGAGTGGGACCCATTTATCTGCCTCTACAACATTGCTTAACTACATCTGATTCTCTCCATGACCATCTGAATTCTAGGTTAGCCTTCTTGTCATTGTGGAAGAAACAGACCTGGTTTGAATGAATGTTGTGGAATCATGCATTAGATTTTATTCTCAAATATGTCTATAGGGAAAAAAGCCAACAACAAGGATCAACACTTTTAAATTCATGCATCTTATACGGTAGAAGCGTTCCAGAAAGAAGTCAGTGTAAACTACAATTTCAACGAGAAAACTCAATTTTCTACCTCATAATGTAGTAAGTGCAAATTCCTGTAAATAAACATATAGTGAGTAAAATACATTTAATCACAAACATGCAAAACAAACTTGCAGCAACTTAGAATTAAGGATTATATTAAGGAGAAAATTACAAATCTTAGTGATTAGAAAGCAAAGTATTACAGGAAATCCTTGTCCCCTTCTAGCAAACTGGCCATAATCTCAATTTTATAGTAACAATATATAGAGTACGATAGGTTTAGTTTTTTTTTTCACTGCGGCTGAATAATTCTTTTTATTTAGTATACTTTTTGTAGTAAAGGATTTACAAATATTTTTCTCTCTTCCATATTTTTATAATAAATCATGATTAGCTCAGTGCTTTGTGGTTTCAAGGGCTCGAATGCCAAAAACTTTCCTTTCTATTGAGATATCTCATAAAATGCCATTGTGATATGTGCTCTGTGGTTTCAACTGCAATTTTAATCATGTTTGAATCATAATTTGGGTTGTCTTATGATTTTCTAATTCCACATAATCTTTTACTGGATTATTTAAATAGCCTTCTTATTGGTTGCCTCATCCTTGGCTTCATCTTCCTCCAATTAAATCTCCATATTGACACCAGTGATCTTTTAAAAATGCAAATGTAATCAAGTCACTTTTCTGTTGCAAACACTTCACTGGGGTTTGGAACCCTACAAAAGGCAAATAAAAACCTTAGCATGGTATACAAGTTCCTCTATGATCTTGTCTCCTTAGAGTCATATTTGCTCATGCTATTTCCTATCCCTTATGCCTTGGATATCTTATATTGCAGCCTTTTAAACTACATACTTGGATACACCATGTGGGTTCATGTCTCTATACCCTTACTTGAGTTCCCTCTCTCACTACCTTTTTCTGCCTTTCCCTTCCTGGTGAAATCCTGCTACCTTCCTTTTTTCTTTGTTTCCTTTTTCGTATATATTTTAGACTTTTCAATCTGAAATAATTTCTAGGTTTAAAAAGTTACAAAATAAAATAGTACAAAAAAAAAATCTCTGTATGCTCTTCATCCAGAGTCTGCTGGGTTCTATTTGCTATTCAGGATAAGTATGCTAAATAAAGTTTATCCCAACCATGGCCTATCAAAGCATCCAGGTGATACCAATTTCCAAACATTGCTCGTTGAATAAATACCTCAAGAGAAGGAATAAGTCTGTTTTTCTGTATTTACTGAAATGGAAGAGCTACTGTTTCCCCCCCAACCCCCCTTTTGGGAAGGCAAAACACACACACACACACACACACACACACACACACACACACAAGTAATCTGATACGAAACTAGTTCCCTCTGCCTTTTCTTGGTACTTCAAAAAGTTAAACTACAATGAATTATAAGAAATAGAGTTACTCATCAAGAGGAGTGAAGAAAATTGCAAAGCTGTCTGCCATAGTTATCACACGCCCTGTCTTGTATTCTGACTACCTAAGGAAAAGGAAAAAAAATAGACTGAGAACTTCCAGGGAGAACCAGGCTATAATTAACCATAGCAAATGGTCTTTCCTCCAACACAGACTTATTCCAGTTCTTAAGTTTGGGTTCAGTTACTTCTGTGCCTCTTATGCTTCTTTCTATCAAACTACACATCATATTCTCTTCCTGTCATTATTTATTTGTCTCCACTAGACTCTGGTCTCTTCAGGAAGGAGCGGCAAGTGTTAGTCATTTTTCTTTTTGGCAGCACTTATTATAGAGCCTGGCAAAGAGTAGGAATGTAAAAGATACTGGTAGACTGGCTGACTGACAAACTAAATTAACAAAGTGCAGCAGAAATTAATAAAGGAAACCTTGACATTTGTGACATCTTTAGAAGGGACATCTTGGCATTAAAAAAGAAAAGTAGTATTCTTGTGACAATTCTTGGTAGGATATGTTCTACGGTTCTAAATAGTCTTAGCTGACATAGCTAATTATAAGCCTTTTAAAGAACTACTAAGATGTTTTGAACTCTGCAAAGCTATTAGAAGAGGTAGCATTCAAGAGACCACCTGCCTATCCCTCATGCATCCTGGAATGTTGGTGATTGTGTCTCACAGACACGGGCACCATCCATCATCCCACCTGTGAAATTTCAGACTTGACCTACACGTGTGTTTTGTCTATGGTTCCTAAAGGAGTCTTTCCATTTAAGAGACTGTATTCTTAACTAATACCAATTTTCGACCAAAGAAGCAGCCATTAAAATAGCAATCAGTAAGTCAGAAAGGAGTTTTTGTTTTTAACAGAGCAAGTTTTTTTTAATGTTTTATTTATTTTTGAGACAGAGAGAGACAGAGCATGAGCAGGAGAGGGGCAGAGAGAGAGGGAGACACAGAATCCGAAGCAGGCTCCAGGCTCGGAGCTGCCAGCACAGAGCCCGAGGCGGGGCTCGAACTCACAAACCGCCAGATCATGACCTGAGTGGAAGTTGGATGCCTAACCGACTGAGCCACCCAAGTGCCCCAACAGAGCAAGTTTTAAAAGGAAATGTGAGAAGCAATGTTTTTCCTTCTCCATTAACTCTTTATGAATCTAAGCATCAAGGCAGACACCCTTCTTACTAGGGTGCCCTTTTAAGTGGCTCCTGTCTGAGCTCCTGTAAGTTGCCTAACTGTGCATTGGCCACTGGTGGTCTATTCACTCTACACACGTTAAGCCTCAGTATCTCCTGAGAAGCTTGTTAAAAATACAGATGTCAAGGCTCTTGCCTATGATGACAAAGGGATGGCCTTAGATGGACATTTCAATAGTTTTTGCACTTCAAAGTTTCTGATTCTTTGCCCTATTCTAAAAAGAAAAAGAAAAAAAAGTTTCTTAGGATGGCTTGCCAAAGTAAATCTCTGTGTTTATTATTTCTAATCAATAAAACATGATACTTACCCAGTGTGACCTTTTTTGGTGTCTCTTTCCTTTAATTAACTTAACTTTCTCCATAAGAGTGAAGTGTAACACAATTTGTGTTCAGTTTTTGTTTATTTGATTAGCGCTATATTGCTACTGACATCTGATTTGGGTTTAACAATAAGGGCTATAGTCTTTGGAGACAGATAAAACAAAAGCAAAAATAAACTATTGGGAATACACCAAACTAAAAAGGAAACCATCAATAAAGCAAAAGAAACCATCAATAAAGTTAAAAGGCAACCTATTGAAGGGGAGAAGATATTTGCAAATGATATATTCCATAAGGAGTTAATATCCAAAATATACAAAGAATTCATACAATTCAACAACCAAAAAACAAATAACCTGATTAAAAATGGGCAGAGAGGCTGAACATTTTTCCAAAGAAGAAATACAGATGGCCAACAGAAATATGAAAAGATGTTCAACATCATTAATCATTAGGAAAATGTAAATCAAAACCATAACGAGATATCACCTGACACATCTCAGAATGGCTGGAATCAAAATCACAAGAAATAACAAGTGCTGGTGAGGATGCAGAGAAAAAGGAAACCTCATGCATTGTTGGTGGGAATGCAAACTGGTGCAGCCACTCTGGAAAACAGTATGGAGATTCCTCAAATAATTAAAAAATAGAAATACCATACAATCTGGTAATCCCACTAATAGGGTATTTATTCAAAGAAAATGGGGGGGTTCCTGGGTGGCTCAGTTGGCTAAGTGTTCAACTTTGGCTAAGGTCATGATCTCACAGTTCGTGGGTTTGAGCCCCGCATCAGGCTTTGTGCTCACAGCTTGGAGCCTGGAGCCTGCTTCAAATTCTATGTCTCACCCCCCCCCCCCCCACCTCTCCCCTACTTGTGCTCTCTCTCTTTCTCAAGAATAAATAAACACCAAAAAAAGAAAATAGAAATACTAACTTAAAAAAATATATGCATCCCTGTTTATCACAGCATTATTTACAATAGCCAAGATATAGAAGCAACCCAAGTGCCCACTGATTGATGAATGAATAAAGAAGATGTAATATATACACACACACATGCATATATATACATATGTATATATATATACATACATATACAACACACACACACAGGAATATTATTCAGCCTTGAAACAGAATGAAATTTTGCTCTTCATGAGAACATGGATGGACCTAGAGAGTATTATGCCAAGTTAAATAAGTCAGACAGAGAAAGAAAAATACCAGATTTCACTTACACTTGGAATCTAAAAAACAAAACAAACAACAACAACAACAACAAAACAGAAACAGACTTATAAATACAGAGAACTGGTGGTTGCTAGAGAGGAGCCGGGTGGGTGACGGGTGAAAGAGGGATTAGACTGTACAAGTTTCCAGTTATAAATAAATAAGTCATGGGGATGAAAAGCACAACATAGGGAATGTGGTCAGTACTAATGTGATAATGTATGGTGACAGTAGTGACTACACTTATCATTGTGAGCACTGAATAGTAGATAGAATTGTCAAATCACTAGGTTGTACACTTGAAACTAGTATAACATTGTATGTCAATGATTAAAAAATAATAAGAATAAAGACAATTATAAGGATAAGAGTATTGTATTTCACCAACTGCAAGATTCACATCTTTCATATTTTAAGATGTCTGAAACTGGGATGCACCTTTCAGTTCATGGCATTTTATAATCTGTCTTAGGGAGGCAGCAGCTGTGACAAGGTTAGAATTGCCCGTACATACATTCACGGTGTCAGCATCACAACATGCTGAATAGGTGGCAACAGCATGGAAGGAAATCCTGGAGACTGGAGAAGAGAACTCTTAACTACTATAAACCAATTGTTATCCTGAGTATTGGCAACACTTCTAGAGCTGGATCAAAGAAAATTAACTCTACATAATTACAAAACCATGTTAGTCTGACCCTCAGTAAATGCTTTTCATAGTATTACGAGTTATTTTAGGAAAGGCTTAATCACCAGCACTCTTTCTGGCACAGAGGCTGTTGTGTGGAATATGTTGGATATTGACTGATGACTCCAAGTTGGAAAGTGGTGAAGATTAGGATTCTGAGTTTTGAAGTGGTTTTAGAAGTACCTTAACCAATTTATTTCACTTCCATTTTCCTTTTTATGTGTGCACAAAGTTGATTTACGATAAAAGAATCTATGTTTAATTAAGCCAAAAGAATTCTCCCGATAAATATAATACAAAATTATAAGTGATAAGAATGCCCTAGGTTATAGTTTAATCAGAAGCATTTCTTTCTTTCCTCTTAGTGGTAGTAATGGAAAATAATGGAGTTTCTTACCACTGATGGACTCTTAGATTCTATGAAATGAAGTTATGACAACGAGGGAGCTTACAACTTGCTTACTGTATGTCAGGCACTCTTCCAAGCATGTCACATGTATGAAATCAAATTAATCCTCACAAAACCCTATGAGATATGTACTTTGCTATTCTCATTGTACAGAAAAGGAACGAGTCACAGAGGTGTAACTCTGGCTCTTAACGAGTCTCTAGATTTGTGACCCATGACACTTTTTTCTCTGACACCCAGTTCCTTGTGTGCAAAGTGGGTATCATAAAGCCCACCTCACAGGGCTATTGTGAATATTATTATATTATATATAATATAATATAATATTATATTATATTAATTATATTGTATTATATTGTATTATATTATACTACTTAGTACATAAAAAGGTCTAAGTAACACCTCAATTCCACAAATTATAAATTCCCTTTCTTGGGCATTTTCAGTTACCTACACAACATTTATTATCCACTTCCTTCATAACAGAATCCTGATTTTGTCCAGATTATCTAACACCTCCTCCAAGAAGCCCTTGTGCCGCAGGCGAACTACTCAACTGTAGTAGTGATCTTTGGTTATTTTAAGCTACTCATGGTAACATTCTCCTTGCTAGTGATCGGTTTAGGAACACAGGACTAAGCCAGTCAGATCAGAACATTCCCCTAGCAGCAAGGAAATGGCACAGACATTTGACCCAATGGGGTATGAAGAAAAGTTAGGGTTCTGGAAAAGGTCTTAGAAAAATGCAGGTCCATGCTTCAGATTCTGTGTCTCCCTCTCTCTCTGCCCCTCCCCTGCTCACCCTCTGTCTCTGTCTCTGTTTCGAAAATAAACATTAACAAAATTTTAAAATAAATAAATAAATACATTTGGTAAAATGTTAAAAAAAAAAAAGAAAAAGAAAAATGCAGGTCTTTTCTTCTGAATATTTTGGGGCTCACAACTGGACAGCCATTTAGCTACCAGCCTGAGGATGAAGTTGGCACATGGCAAGGGACAGAATTAAGATATCTACAAAGAAACAGAGTCAGTTGGAATTACTAGATTAAGTCAACTCTACCCCAACTTTGGATTTCCAGTTATGGTGCCATTTCAATTCCTTGTTATTTAGACTACCTTGAGTTGAAATTTCTGTTATTTATAGCTGAAAACATCCTGACAGAATGAATAGCTCCAATTACTTTGCCCTTATTTGTTCCAGGTGCTGTGCTCGGCACTTTGTATACATTATACACATCCCTGAATCATTATCTTTATTTTAAAGGTGAGGAAATGGAAGTCAAGGGAACATAATCAGAAGGTGGCACAGACAAGATGCAATTCCTTTCTCTTTTTGCTTCAAAATCAATGATCTTAACTTCTTAAACTTATATCTGATAGAATTTTACAAACCCCATTAAAATTTTGTTCATGGTACTATGTTTTGTTTAAGAAATATTTGCCTTTGCAGAAACTGTTTTTGCCCAAATATTTAGTCCACTTTCATTATACCTACTTTAATATCTTCATCAAAGTCACTGATTTTTTAACTGAAGAGCCATCTGTATTTTATTATTGGCTAGAGTGATTATATCACGGGTGACAGACTCAAATTCCTCAGGGACCCAAAAAAGTTACGAGTGAAATAATAGGGAAGACTTATTCCATAGCTTTTCCTGCTTTTCACATACTCTCTCTCCATCTCTAGGTACCATTTCAGTGGAAATACTCATGGAATGTTTGAGCTGGACTCAAACAGTAGTCCAGCCTCAGTCATCCAGGGGGTTAGAGGTCTTTTAGTGGTCATTCATGATTTCTCATCTCCCTGAGATAGTTTTGAGAAGTCAGCTGTTCTTCAATAGGCTTATAAACTATAATTGGTTCCACTAAGATAGAAACATATAGCTATATTTAAAGAATCAATAGTCTCAGTCAATTATTAAAGTAGGTTAATAGCTACCTAGTGTCCAAGGACTAATGCCATATATGCAGTGATCCATATCCTGCTTTAATTATAATTGGCCCAGGTCCTTAAAGCACAGGGCACTGTCCAGATGAAGTATGTAATATCTCTCTAATGATGAAAAGTAAGGTGTATATACAAAGATAGTGAGAAAGAATCAAGTGATTAATAGGGGAAAAATAGCTGATCACAGAAAATATGCTTTCAATGAATTTTTAAAGTTGAGAAAGTATCTGTTTCTTTTTGTTCCAGTTTAGTGGTCTTGGCTGAGTCCCAGGGTTTCAGGGTTTCAGTTACCAGAAATTGAATCAGGTGGGTGGTTAAGAAGACCCATCTGAAAGACCCAATAAGAGGCAATTAGCAGGTGTCCAGGCATGGAAGTTTATTATGATGTTGTGAAATATGAGAATATGCAATTTGAAGAGAACTGGATGCCATAGTATAATATATGTATAGAATATAGTATAGAATATAGTATAGAATAATATAGTACATATATATAGTATATATAGTATATATATAGAATATATATAGTATAGGATATAGTATAGAATAATATATATAGTATAGAATAGAATATATAGGATAGAATATATAGTATATATACTATAGTATAGTATAGAATAGAATATAGTATAGAATAATATGTATAGTATAGAATATACTATATTATAAAATACAGTATAGTATAGAATATATATAGTATAGAATATGTAGTATAGAATAATATACTATAGTATATAATATAGTATACATAGTATAGAATAATAGTATATATTATTATACTATAGAATATAGTATAGTATAGAAAAATATATATTCTATAGTAGTATAGAATATAGTATAGAATAATACAGTATAGAATATAGTAGAGAGTATAGCATAGAATAGAAATAATATAGTATAGAATATATATAGAATATAGTATATATAGTATAGTATAGAAAATAGTATAGAATATATAATGTATGTAGTATAGAATATAGTATAGAATATAGAATAGTATAGAATATATAGTATAGAATATAGTATAGTATAGAATATAGTATAGAATATATATAATATAGAATATACTATATATAGTATAGACTAGTAATGTAGAGTCCAGGAATCTGAATTAATGGAGAAGATCAGTGAGGGATAATAAAGGCCTAGACCCCTTGTCTTAAGGTGAGACAACTCTAAACAACCATTCAAGCTCCAGAACTCCCATGGGATTAGCCAAGGTCTTTGTTGTTATTCTATCACAGTTCTCTGCCCAACCAACTTCTGTCTCTCTTGTAGATGCTAATTCCAAGTTTACTGCCCGATAAGCATTCTGCATAGAAATCATCTTGATCTGTCTTCCAGGTAGCCGGACCCAAGACACCTCTCTTCTGCCATTTAGAGAGGTAACTGTTCCAGATGGTATAGCTACAAAATGGCAAAGGCTGAAGTGGATATGTGGTATGAATGAAAAATAAACCTTTATTGTTTTAAGCATTGACATTTGGGATTAATCTTCCATCACAGCCTAACTTTGCTATCTTAACTAATAAATACACTCACAGTGTCAACCATGTCTTTGGTGTTTCTGGTGGGCTCCTGCAGCTTCATCCAAGTCTCTATCTTTAGGACACTTTCAAGATGGCTCCTCTGGGCTTTGTCAGTCCCAGAACAAGAACACAAAGACTAAGTAATACAGCCTTTACATACTGAACTCTGCCCTAGACTTAAAAGATATTTTTGGCTGTAATTTTCTCTGAGAGTAGCATAGTGGATCTATTTAATAGATGAAACTTCAGGGCAATGAAGTATAGCTGGACTCTCTTTATCTAGGGTTCTCCCAAATCTATTGGGGAAGGGGGAAAAGTGGAGAAGGGGGGAATAATAAAGCAATTTTATCCTAATGCCTCATGCTTATGGAGTCTGGCAGTCAGGATTTCTTCCCAAGTCATCCACAAGGAGAACTCTGGTGGCCCATTTGCCTGGGTGTGGCAGAAGAACATGTAACTCTTCCCCAAGTTGTGTAATAGGAATGGATTCCTGAATTTCTGAGCAGTACAGGTGGGCCTTTAGGACTTTCTATGTCCTTGCATCACATAAAGAGAAATGGGGAAGGACTTGTAGTTTCATCAGGGTGATCCAAGGTGATGTACCATCTCTCTTTTCACCTAATAAGTATCTCTGCAACAATCTCCCTTGTATAGCCTTGGTCAAGCCAAGATGTATTCTCTAGAAATTCCATTCTTGACCACTTAGGAAGCTACCTTTCCCAGGCAAAGTTTTGGCTCCTTGGTCCTTCTTATGTTTTGTAAATCCCTGCATTCAGTCTTTCTCTAGGTGTGAATGCTTTGCTCCAAAGTGGGCAGGTTGGGAAGTTCAAGCTCATGAGAATCTCTGATTCTTATGCAGTCTTTCCTAGAGACATAACTGGCTTTTCTATACGTTACTTACAATGAAGCACATCTTGCCACATGGACTCATGAAGAAGAGAGTCTTCATGTGAATTTGACTTTGATTACTCTTCTTGTGAAATAATAACCTAGGAATTTTGGGATTAAGGGTGTTTAACTCCTTCCTGATACTATTGTAAAGGTTCATGTTAGAAAAAATGGCTCTGAGCTATGTGAAACAACTGATATCAACCCCAAGGAGATTTATTATTATTTTTTTCAATGTTAAAATCTTTCCTTTAAAAATTATTTATTTTGAGAGAGAGAGAGAAAATCCCAAACAGGCTATGTGTTGTCAGTTGCAGAGCCTGACGCAGGCTCAATCTCATGATTCATGAGATTGTGAAACTGGAGCTGAAATCAAGAGTTGGATGCTTAACCAACTGAGCCACCCAGATGCCTCTTAAATCTGTCTTTTGATGATGTTTTGGGAATTCATCCTGTTTCAGGAACAAATATGCATACAACCTAGAAAGAGAAATGGCTTAGGCTACAAAATCAACATTTTCCCCTTGACTCTTTAGTAAGTTTAAAAAATAATGATAACTTCTATTTATTGAGCAGTTGCTATGGGCCAGGAAGTTTGTATATACTCTATTATTAAGCACTCACAACATTTCTGTTTTTACAGATAGGGAACACCAGAGGTTAAATTTCTTAAGATGATTCTATTATTCATAGTACTCAGCAGAGAGAGGATTGAAACCCATGTTCTTTCTGATCTGCTAACCAATTCTTCTCACCATTATACCTACTCATCTCTCTGTAATGAATAAAAATTTGTAGAAATCACTCACCCTCTAGAGATTTCATTATTGATGTCTACATTAAATGGAATTGCAAGTTGTTTCTGAATGTGAGAAGTACAATTAGAGTTATTAAAACCTGATGCAACTTATTTTAAAACTGTCTTTAAAATGTTATGAGACACATGAGTATGTACAAAAAAGAGGTAGACAAAAACCTGAGATTCTTATCTGGACAAATACCATCAACAGCATAATAACTTTCACTTCTTGAGTCCTTCTTATGTGACTGGCACTGTTCTAAAGGGCTCTTATGAATTGACTAATTTAATTCTCAGGATGACCCTAGCAGACAAGAACTATTATTATCCCCATTTTACAGTTGAGAGAATGGAGACTCAGAGAGTTGAATTATCTTGTTCAAGGTCATATAGCTAATAAGTGTTAGGTCCAGGAATTGAACTTAGGTAGTCTAACTTTAAATGTGTGCCCTTAGTTATAAGGAGCTTCTGTAGGATAATTTTACCAGGGTGTCAAAGACAATTTAAATGTTCTTGTGGATACATAAGAAAAAAGATTAAGGTATTTGTGGGCAAGCGTAAAGAACAAAGTAACATCAAGAGAGCCTGAGGATTTTGGATAAGGGATGATGGGTAACCTGACAAGTCTGGAACTGTTTTCTCTTCCTTATACATGAAATGAGTCAAGTCGTACCTCTGTTTAGAATGTTCCTCACATTTGATGTAAAAAATAGAGGATTGATTGTAATCAGACACTCCATTTCCCAAACAAAGATTTTGTTGGAAGGATGGGGCTGTTTACTTGGTTCCTGACTGGCAACCTGAGAGTCCCCAGGATCACCCTTATGAAGCTCTTTTATATCTTTCTGGGAACTCACAACTGTGAGTAATCCAGGAAGAGTCAGGAGGCTTAATCCTGCTGAAAGAAGGTGAATACTCCCACTAGGGCTTCACCTCAGAAAAGAGCACTCTGGTTCATAGGAAGAGGGTTAGGGGAAGGAAATTGGATGGCTGTGCCACTTGTAACATTTTGGCCAATACACTCCAATGGTGGGCCCCTACTTTAAAAGTTCATAGTCATACTGCAGCCAGAGTGGTTCCTAAAATACAAATCTGATCACATTCCTTTCTTGCTTCCAACCTCTCAAGGGCTCACATTTCCCTTTGTATAGAGTCCAATACCCGTAGATGAAATATAAAGCTCCTTCTCACCCGACTCTTGCTGACTTCTGCAGGCAAATCTTTCACCTCCCCCTTCTCACACCCTACAGTCTGGCCACAGCTATCTCTTTGGACTTTTGCGGACATGCCTTGCTATCTTTTGCACCTGGGATTTTGCACTTGTACTTTCTGCATGGAATAGCCTTGATAACTCCAAATACATTTTTTAAAGACTAACTTCACCTATGAAGTCCTCTGAGAAGTTTTTCTTCACTTATTCACTCATGCATTCACCAAATATTTATTAAACACCCACCCTGTGACAGAAGCTACTGAATGGGCGGCGGGGGTGGGGGGATGATTTTGTGCAAGCATCTAAGATGTCTCATAACACCCATACTTAGCTCTATATCCTTGTCACATTGTATTGCATTTGCCTTTTATGTGATTTTTTTCCCCCACTAGGCTGAGAGTAGCATCTGGGAACAACCAATGTCTTATTTATAGTTTTGTTGCAATACCCAACTCAATGCTTGACATATAGAGTAGCTACTCAGAAATATTTCTAGGATGAATGGATGAATGAACTGTTTCTTTCAAAATCCTTTCTTCACTTCTAGAACACAGAAAAGTCAGATTTGGTTTACCATTAATCTGAAAACATTTTTTTTTTTTTTTTGTGCAATTAGGTCGACAGAGTCCCTTCAGCTCAGCAGAAGCCTGACCACTTGCCCTCAAGGTAAATCACATCAGTCTGCCCAGAATTTGCAACCACCAATTCCTGATGGAACCTCTCTAGCTTCAATGAGTCCAAGAGACAGAAAGCTGAAATTCCTTAACATGCCCCTAGTCCCTTTTCTTTCTGTAATTTATCTTGAAAGACGACTGACAAAGCCAATTTCAGGGTGAGGAAGTGTGCAATTGTGCACACACTGAAAATAGGGACTCTGGTTTTCTGTACAGAATCTTTCTTTTACTTTTCAGAAGGTTTTTATTCCATTTTGCTAAATATCCGTGTAGTTCCCAGGAAGAAAATCTTGAATTACAGCCGGCTTTCAGCTTCTGCCCTGCCTCCTTAGCTGGTCTTGGCATTGACACAGCAAGCATATGGTAAAATTCAATAAATATTTGTTGAATTGAATTATCTTGGTGGTAAGGGAAATGAACCCTGTAGAACCCCACAAAGCCACAGTGGTTAGGAGTTTTATTTGTGTTTAATCAGTTTAGAACCCTTGGGACTAGAAATATGATGGATAAGAATTGACCACAGAAATATCTCATGTTATTTCCCTCATTGTCTTTCTCCTCTTTACCTCTAGCCACACAGACACATCTTACAAGGTAATAAAATCAGGGTATTTCTATGGGCTATGTGAAAACAATTCTGCTGAACCTAGATGTGGTGGTACTTTGAAGGCTGATCCAATCACTCATACACTGTGTACATTGGAGAGACTTAGAGTAATTGCTCACAGGGTCTTCACTATGATTCTTAGGGACAGGCAGTGGTGTTCAAAGAAACGTAAAGGACCAAGGAATCCTATTATAGCTTTTCTTGCTTATTTATCTCCTTATATTAGCCAATCACTTATGCTGAAATGAAAACCTAGAAAAAAAAGGAGAGATAGGACAATGCACTGTTCACTTGCTTTTCAGTTTCCTTACTATCCTTAATCACCTGTGGGCCCAAGGTAGAGAGTACTGGTAGAATTATAACAAGAAGTGAGGAGTGCCTGGGTGGTTCAGTTGGTTAAGCATCTGACTCTTGATTTTGGCTCAGGTCATGATCTCACAGTTCATGAGATCTAGTCCCTCAGGCTCTGCTCAGATCGCATTGAGCCTGCTTGGGATTCTCTCTCACCCCCCACCCCCCCACCCCTCTCCCATTTGTGATCTCTCTCTCAAAATAAATAAAATTAAAAAAAATAATTATAACAAGGAGTAAAATAAAAACAGTTCAGTTAGTTTTGCATGATGTTTCCACTGTTCTGGTAAGAATAAAAAACAAATGCTTTTATGAGCTATGAAATACAAATTGTGCAATTTCAGTGATTCCACACATGAACTAAGTGCTCTTATATTTGCACTTAAGACTCACTGCATGCTATAGACAGTAAAGTTCAGCTAATAACTTATATTTTTAATTTTTCTTCCTAAGAACAAATGAAGCATCAAATAAAAACATATCATGACAAGTTGAGAGAGAAGATATGGAAAAAAGGGAAAGCTTTGTACCTTAGTACTCTTAACAACACTTTCTTGCTTGAATTTTAAATGAGACTCCACATTTTCATTTTGCAAATATGTAGCTGACCTAGAACGACGATGTGAATATTCACTCATTTAACAAACATTTCCTGAGTGCCTGTTCATGCCTACACCTAAAGAGATAGATTAGACAGAGAAGCAGGGCTGAGCCTATGAAGACAGGACAAGAAGCTGAACCTGGGAAACAGAGAAGTGTTCTTCAGGTGAGACTCTGACACAAGTTAGAGGGGGCTCCTCATGTTGTCCCTGGGAGACACTGAGGTGAGGCCCCCATGGATGCTGCCTGAGCAAGGCTCCACTGTGTTGGTGCAATCTGTGCTGTGTCTCTTCATCTGGGACCAGAGCAAGAAACAACTTACTTCAAGACACATTTGAATACTGGTGTCGTTCACAGGTTGCCTGGCTTATTCTGCTCCTAGTATTGCTTGCATTCTGCTGGAAGATATATCAGATGTCCCCTATTTAGCTAAAGGCATCAAGGAGTGAGCCATTGGCCCAGTTCAGCCCTCCTTAATGTATCCTTACAAGGAGCTGATAGAAATAAGCTCTTACTATCAGGCTCTTAAAAAAGGACGGAACTCAGCTTTCTTGAGTTTGATAGACAACTTTCTTTCTCCTTTAATCTCCCTCCCTTAGTCATGAGGTAAGACACACCTAGGTATCCTCCTTCTCTTGGAATGAAAATATCTGGTCATGACTATGTCCGTGACTCCTCTTAGATCATGGCTTGACAGCTTCTAGACCCATAACTTCAGCAGCTTATTTTAAAAGAAAATTCAGGGAGTTGAGATGGGGTTTGAATATTCAACCAAATAAGCTGAATGTGCCCCCGTTCTTACCAAGTCCTATCTGGTCTTGAGATGGCTTTCTTCTAAGCTATTTCTCTCCCATTGCTCTTTTTTTTCTTAGTTTTTTTTTTTTAGTTTAGTTTTTGAGAGAGAGAGAGAATATCCCAAGCAGGCTCCATGTTCTCAGTGCAGAGCTCGATGCAGGGCTTGAACCCACAAACCTTGAGATCATGACCTGAGCCTAAATCAAGAGTAAGACACTTAACCTACTGATCCACCTAGACACCCCTTTAAAACTTGTTTTTAGTTTATTTATTGAGAGAAAGAGACAGACACACACACACACACACACACACACACACACACACACTCTCTCTCTCTCTCTCTCCCATTGCTCCTTGATGGCCCATAGCTCTCAAAGTTATTATATTAGATGCAGGAATTATATTGGCTGATACACTTCTGAAGTTTGGTCATTGCTAGTGGTGGGGGCGGAGGGACTACTCTTCATTTGTTCCACAGTTTTATCCTATTAAAATCCTATTAAAATAACTTTTAGTAACATTAGGGAGTAAAACTTTCTTGAGGACAGGATTTATTGTTAGAAAAATGTGCTTATTGGGGTGCCTGGGTGGCGCAGTCGGTTAAGCGTCCGACTTCAGCCAGGTCACGATCTTGCGGTCCGTGAGTTCGAGCCCCGCGTCGGGCTCTGGGCTGATGGCTCAGAGCCTGGAGCCTGTTTCCGATTCTGTGTCTCCCTCTCTCTCTGCCCCTCCCCCGTTCATGCTCTGTCTCTCTCTGTCCCAAAAATAAATAAACGTTGAAAAATAAAAAAATAAATAAATAAAAAAAAAAGAAAAATGTGCTTATTTTTTCGTAGAATGGTACTTGCTTGATATAAACAAACTTGACATTCATTCTGCTTTCCTCATCTCCCAAACTGAGTTAATTGCAAAGTGCATTTTAAAACAACAACATTGTACAAATGATGCCCATGGGAGAGTAAGACAGGCAAAACCTGTCAATAAGCCTTTCCAAGATTCTATTGCTTCATTCATTCACTTAGTCACATATTCAATATTTATTGAGGGCCTGCTGCTTGCTGGGAAGTGAGGTGGATACTGGATGTGAATGATGCAAAACAGAGTTTCAGTCTTCATGGAGCTCATCATCTGGTGGGAGGCATGTAAGATTTTCAACTGACCATAAATTTAAGTAATTACAAGCTGTGCTTAGTACTACAAAGTAAATGTATAAAAACCTGCAGTATCACAGAACAGGAGGTCAGGCCTCATTGGGAGAAGATTGGTCAGGGACATTTCTCCTAAGGGTATGATGAGCTGACATGTTAGGCTGTTGTAGAGACAGCAACAGCTCTCAACTCTTCCTTTGCACATTTTTGGGCTCATTTGTTCATCATTTTGTTTTCTTACACCAGCTGTTATGGTTGGAGTTGTGGCTGGGGATTCTACAAAGGAGAGAGTGCAGTCTTGATATTATAGTCTCTCTTCTGCACTGATGGTGTTTGAATTTTGCTCTTTTGCATGGCTAGGAAGAACTTGCCTTCTCTGCAGAAGTGCTGGGTTTGGTGAATATATCAGGAGAGCATTGCTTTCTTCATTGCTGTGCATGGCAGATACTGCTATATCAATAAAGGCACTTCTTGCTGAGCCTAGATGAATAATTATTAGAAAATGTCCAGGTTGTTGCTTCCAAATGATTAGAGTTGCAGTGAGGAATGAATCCTACTTGCTATCATCCCACACTTCTGCTTTAGTTGATAAATGGAACACAACTGGTTCCATCTAGGCCTGGGGCAACTGGATGCTTCTAATGCCAATATCCTGTCCCTGACTTATGATTCATCTAACCTTCCAGTCAAGGAAAATTCTTCTCCCAGGTTTCTGCAAACCATACTGTGACACACTTCCAGCCTCCAAGGAGCATGTGCACAAGTTATTAAATTAATACTGTAAATTGCTCAGAATAGTATTTGGCACCTAATATTTGGAAAATAGATATAAACAAACATTAACTAACAAGAAATACATAAATAGGGGCGCCTGGGTGGCGCAGTCGGTTAAGCGTCCGACTTCAGCCAGGTCACAATCTCGCGGTCCGTGAGTTCGAGCCCCGCGTCAGGCTCTGGGCTGATGGCTCAGAGCCTGGAGCCTGTTTCCGATTCTGTGTCTCCCTCTCTCTCTGACCCTCCCCCGTTCATGCTCTGTCTCTCTCTGTCCCAAAAATAAATAAACGTTGAAAAAAAAATTAAAAAAAAAAAAAAAGAAATACATAAATATCTGTCCTACTTTAACCTTTGACTTTATATGGAATCAGATTCTCAGGAAAGAATATGGCTTCCTCCTTACCCCAAACCTGTGTCAGGGGTAAACTGCTACTGAATATATCACATGGACCCTGATTCTTGGTTATGCTCTTGTGGGAAGGGATGGATGGCATACTGTAATTAAGGAAGAAAAGATGTGGAAAATCAATTATATTTGAGATATAATTTTGGTTTCACGTCAGAGATGTTTGGGTTATCTTTTGGCATAGATATATGTTAATACTATAAACTTCCGCTGGGATTTATTCCGAATCTTCTTTTGTTAGTAAAGATCTTGTGACCACTTCTCAGTCTTACCAATGCCTGGACATAATAGACCCTCAACTAACACTAATTGGATTCTTCTATACTCTGTTTTTTAGTTCCTTCTTGTATTCATTTCTGCACATTCCTTCCCCCTGGGGGTACAACTTATTACTTATGGACCCAAAGAGTAGAAATGGACCTACAGAGTCATCTAGTCCAAGAGTCTGTAAATTGTATTTTGAAGGTTCCCAGGGATCCATGGAGGAATATCAAGGGTGTGAGCAGGTAGAAAGACTGAGAGAGCTCAACTCCAGAGTCCAACACTGACATTTTTGTCCACTGAGTTCAACTGGAATTAATATAAATGTGCTTTTAAAAAAAGTTTCCAGTGCTAAAAGAAGGTTTGGAAACCACTAATAGTTCTCTAGCCCTTGTTTTATAAAAGATGAAACAGCACCAGAGAGGGGAGATGGCCAGTTCAAGACCTCATAGAATGTAGAGTGAGACCCAGCTCAAACGCAAGCCTCCAGGCTAATGGGCCAGGGCATTTGGGACTGTTTGCAAATGTTCTGCCTTTGGCTTCCAACTCATCTCAGAAAAAGTAGGTTTTCTAGTGGAATTTTGCCTTGGGAACATCACAGTTAAGAATCTCGGAGTCTATTCATTTAGGATTAAGTTCTCACAGTTGGCTGGATTCCTTAAGACACTACTGAATACAGAAATAATTGAGAAGTGCCTGCAGAAATAAAATAGCAAAAAGTATGGACAGAATTGAAGTTGAGATGCAATTCGAAAAAGGGCAACACCACCTGTGGAGACAATGTCTGAAACAGTAAGTGAGCAAGGAAAATCCTAGAAAGCTGGCTGCAAGCATGGCATGGAAGTAGCAGGCAGAAAAGCATATTTATGTTTGTAATGGGATTCAGTAACAGAAAATAAACAGACTGGGATGGGGCACACACACACAAAACAACACCAAGTCACAGCATATTGAGGAGATTGTCCCGATGGTCTTTGGTAATACTGTTCTTATAAAAAGGGCTGTTCCATTTCGTTAGCTCAGCAGCAAAGGGGAGAGATGAATTGGAGGGAGTTCTGAGCAGAGTAACGAATGGGAAGGATAATTGGCTTCTGGGGTAAAAGGTAAAAATGTATAATGCTTTTGAGGCACTGTCATAATAGGTTTCGATTAAATTCTGGAAACCAGAAAAACCAAATGGGGAGTGAAAGAAACTCGGATGCATAGAGAGTGGAAAATGATTGCATAGAATTAGGAATATCAGAAAATAGGTTATACTTGGGAATAAAGTTCTAGTAGAGAAAATCAATTTATCAGCAAATTGAGTCACCATGCTAGACGTAGAAGCAGCTTAACATAAAGTGTAAGATATGTATCTTTCCTCATAAACTTTCAGGTATGGGATGCCTCCAGCCAAACCATTTTTGTTTTCTTCTTGAACAGTCTTTGTTCTCTCCAGAGGGTCTTTGCACCTGCTGATTCTTTTGTCTGGGTCAGTAGTTGACCACATCCTCTCTCTCCCCATCAAGATCACTGAATGACTCTTTCTTTTGTTCAAATATCAGCTAAAATGTCACATTCCCTTCTTTTAAAATGAGATGTTGAGTGGTTTTTGTTGTTTAGAGAGAAAGAGAGTGCAAGAGTGTGGGAGAGGGGCAGAAGAGAGAGAGAGAGAAAGAGAGAGAGAGAGAATCTTAAGTAGACTCCATGCTCAGCACAGCACCAAACATGAGGCTCAGTCCCACGACCCTGGGATCATGACCTGAGCCAAAATCAAGAGTCAGATACTCAAACAACTGAGCCTCGCAGGCATTCCTGAGGTATTAGGTGATTAAGTAACTTGACAAATATTACACAGTGTCTCACACCAGAACCCTAGCTTTCATTTCAATGCTGCTTTTCTCAATAAGAAATATATATTTCAATTGAAGAAAAATGAGTGTATTCATATCACAGGAGACAGAGAAGCAAGAGCCTCCCATCCTAAGTCTAGGAAAGTTCAACTAAAAAGAAAGAGAACCTGGCCACCACACATCATAATTTGGGGTATCTTGAAAAAAGTTTTACAGTAAAAAACAAATGGGACCTTGTGAGAGCCACTAGTTTATAAGGAATGTCAACTGGATAGACTTTCTATAAATTTTACCAAAATAATTACAAACTAGATCCCTGCGGGCTAAATATCATTTGTCCCTGATATAGATTGTGGTACCAGGAAGTGGGTTAAATATTAAATAATCAGATGTGATTATTCAATAATAATATATAATATATAGAGATGCATGTTTTATTTTAAAGAACTAGTTCATACAGTTGTGGTGGCTGGAAAATATGAAATCTGTAGGGCAGGAAACTGAGGGAGAATTTCTATGTTGCAGTTTCAAGGCAAAACTTCTTCTCTGGAAAAATCTCAGTTTTTACTCTTAAGGCCTTTCAACTGATTGTATAAGGGCCATCCATATTACTGAGTGTAATCTCCTTTACTTAACATCAGCTGATTGTAGATGCTAACCACATTTGCAAAATATCTCTACAGCAACACCTAGATTGGTGTTTGATTAAATAACTGGGTAATACACCCTATCCAAACTGACACATAAAATTAACCATTTTAGGTGCCTGTCTCTATTTCTTTTCCATTTCCAGCTTACCTCTCAAATTGCAAAAGCAGGACAGCACATGTTATTTCAGGTATGACCACCAAGAATATAAGAATAGAATAGGAGTTTATTTTTATTTTCAGTGTCCATCATAATTTTTTGGATATTTTTTGGTGATAGCCCTTTGTTAGACTGGTATTGGCATTGGCTTTATTCATGTCTCATTCTCTCATTTATTCATTCCACAAATATTTATAGAACACCAGCAGGTTCTGGGTGATGGAAAACAGTCTTTGTAAATCAGTGCTTTCTGCAATGATGGAAATGTTTTATAATCTGCACTATTTAATACAGTAGCCACTAGCCACATGTGGCTATTTAACACTTGAACTGTAGCTAGTATGACTAAGGAACTGGATTTTCATTTTCATTTAATCCTAATTAATTTATATTTCCATTTAAATATTCACATGAGACTACTGTATTAGGCAATGTAGTTCTAAATTATTGAGTTTCTTTTACTAAGATCTAGAGATCAATTAGACTCTGATTATTGCTCCAGAGAATCTTAGAATTAAAAGGGACTTCAGGGGTCATTTGGCCAAACTTCCTCTACAGATGAGGATACAGAGGTCAAATGAGTTCATGAAGGTTAGAGCTTGTTAGCAACAGTGCAGGACCCAGGACTTGTATCAGCTAACTCTCAGTCCACCATTTATTCCCTTAGTCTGTACAACCTTCCCATCTAATTAGACCATTTGATTTTCCCCTTAGAATCTCCAGCCCATTTAGTCTACAATTAACAAATAACTCTAAAAATGGAACTCAACCATGCACATGGTTTCAGAATGATTACATCTTGCCTGCATCATGGCAGAATAATCTGGCATTTTCTCTTTTAGAAGCCAGTTGGCTGGTGATACACCTATCACCTCTGCAGTGATGCCAATGGGATGTTCTCTCTAGTCATGCATGATCCCCATATGCTTTAGTGAAAACAGAAAACCATTTTATCTGCATAACCCTTAGTCATCGGTATTTTCTTTGGAGGAAAATGCAACTTGGCCCACATAATACAACTTTGAACACGGCCCCTTCTTTGATAAATCTCTAGGTGACAGAAATGGGGTGAACAGAGCATCCTAAGGCTTTCTCATATGGCTACTGATTGACTTTCTTGTACTATGCATCTTTCTTTGTTCATTTCCACTGTGCAAAATAAACAGATTTATAGACAGTGTATCTTGGCCAGGACATCATCCTTGTTAATATGAGCTTGATACCATTTTGCACTACACCAAAGCAGCATGTCATATTGACTCTGTATTTAATTTAACATGAAAGTATAAAATATAGGCCACATAGGACTCAGAGGAAGCCTTTGCTTTTTAAAAATAAGGTACATTTAGAAAATAATGGCTATCAGTTGTTGCATGAATGAAACTGTGTCTTGTTATGTGCTTTGGATTTGAGGAGCAGATGGAAAGTGTCTCTGAGATGAGAATGATTGAATAATATAATTTTAAACATGTTTTGCCAACAACCGATTTTCTGTCACAGTGATCAATTATTGAAGATGAAATTCGTATACCAGCTAGAAATGAGGATTGTTATTTAAGGGAAGGAGATGATACTATCTCTTGGTGCAGAGTTTTATTATTTGGGGCCAGATGTCCAATCCACTATCTGTGATTGACACAACGATCCAAGTTCCATCATTCCTATGAGAGGTGAATCATCCATCCATTGCTATCAGGGAACCAAATTTAGATTGGATATTTATTTGAGCCACAAATGCAACTGCTCCAAATCTGTTCAGCTAAAAAGAGCAATAACTAACATCAAAAAATCTACAGGATAGGTTATTACAAAATCAACTACAAGTCAAAGACAGTAGTTTGGGCTGGGATAATAATTTTTATTTTGCTTTTATGGAAAAGTTTCAAAAGTTATAGTAAGTGCAGGGAAACCGAGTTCATTCAAGTGATCTATCTTTCATGACCACAACTTTACCATCCCGGTATTAATTGGTTTGTCTCTGAAATATATAATTAGAGATGTATAGGGTCTTTGAATTTTTAGAGAACAAAAGTTCTAGGGGAATTTCTTGTTTAATATTTTTCAGCATCATTTTCTATTTGTATAATGTTTTATTTTTTTATTTTGATGAAGAAAACTGATGTTTCCTCCTTAACCAGCTTTGGGGGCATCAGTGGAACAACTGAAACATTCAAAACAATCAGAGGCAGTATGAATAAAATATCAGCTTCCTCCTAGCAACATTTCATATTTAAAACTTTTATTAAAGTTAATGGGAGTTTTGCCTGCACAAGGACTGCTGGATGGGAAATCCATGGAGGAAGGCAATTTTTAAATGGGTAAATTAAAATCAAATGGTCCCAGAAGACAAGAATAAGCAGAATGGTGTTTAGAGTGATATGTAACAATGGCCACAGCAGGTCTAATATGCTATATTCAGACTTCCAATTTTATTTTTACAGAGACTCTGCAAATGGCTCCAAAGAGTGAATTGCCAGTGTTATTTTAGCAAGGGAGTGAACAGTGCTCAGAGGTGATACTCCCAGGGCCCAAATTGAACTGATAAATGGAGAATGATCCCTCTCCTCATTGTGTCATTAGATCCTCACAACTATCCTTAAAAAAAAAATTAGAGGACCACCATTACCCCTTTTTCACAGAGGATGAAGCCAAGGTGAAGATCAGGTATGTAGTCTGCCTCACATATGCAGCTTCTTCAGGACAGTAAAAGGATTCCAAAAGTTTCTGAGGTTCCTGGACATTAAGTAGATAACCATGGAGTTTTGGCTTTCAGTTCTTCTGACTTGACTCTGCAAGGAGATAGACCAATTCTCAGGATGTTGAGTAGCATTTCTAAGAATTGAACAACATGAGACCTAAATGTTCTAATCCACTCTTCTAACAAATTGTTACTGAGCATCTACTATGATCCTGCCTTGGGTCCTGTCTCAGAGCTGTTGACTATTAGAGAATTAAACAAACTTAAATTCCTGGATTCAGTGTCACCATTTATTTGATAATTTTCATTCCTCTTTATCAGTTTTGATGATCCTGTGGCTCTAGCTTTCATTCTCCTAAACTAGATATCTCATAGAGTGAGAATGGTCTTGATTGATGGTTCCCAGTAAAAGTCCTGAGGTTGAGTTTTACTGGATTGTTCTGCATCATGTGCTTCTACTTGAATCAATCATAGTAACTAGAGGGATTGGCCACTGATTGGCCAGGCCTGTGTTATACACTTGACCTTGACAGAAGGGTGTGTGGGGCAGCCTCATGTAAATTTCATTAGCGTGGGAAAGGGATAGTTCTCCAAAAAAATTAAAGCAAGAGTAAGTGAAAATGCCATCCATTCTATAAAGGAGAAAATCGAGGCTCAGAGAAATTAAGTAGCTTGACAAAGAAAAAGATGGTGATGAACGGTAGAGACAAAGGTCTTAACTTCTAGCTCCAGAGAAAATCTTCCCATACATCCATCATATTGTGATCACTCAGGTCAGGAAGAAGTGTTCCGTTCATCTTTTAAATCCATCCACTACAAATAGGAAAAAACAAGGGAAGCTACTAACCAGATTTTATAAACACCCAAGAGCCCTGAGTATATTTTGGCTGGAGAGTTGTTTGTTCACTTGTGTTTAATGAATGGCCCCTTATCTGACAATGCTGAAACACCCATTTAAACTACAACATCTGTATTTATGTTTGCTGAAGACATGCTGTTATTAAGTTGAAAAATTGCTATCTTAACAGTCTCATGTGCTTTAGACTTTGTCTACCAAGGTAAAAAGTCTTTAACAAAGAGCCTTAGTGCTGTTAAGGACAAATACTGAGAATTCAAGGAAGATATTCTATTGAGGGGATGATCTAGGAGGAATTACCACCCTGGATACCAGTCAGAAAAATGCTTCACAGAGGAGACATCTCAGCAATTATAGTGATTAAGAGGCTTAGAATTACCCTTTCTTTATTGACTTTTCCAAGACTTCTCTTTTTTGAAAAACTAAACTGTAGTGCAAAACATTTCTGAATTTTTAAATTCCCATTATACCTTGCAAGATAGGTACACCAGGTAAGATTATTAGAATTAAAATATGTTGATTAAAAAAACCCTCTCTAGGGGCGCCTGGGTGGCGCAGTCGGTTAAGCGTCCGACTTCAGCCAGGTCACGATCTCGCGGTCCGTGAGTTCGAGCCCCGCGTCAGGCTCTGGGCTGATGGCTCGGAGCCTGGAGCCTGTTTCCGATTCTGTGTCTCCCTCTCTCTCTGCCCCTCCCCCGTTCATGCTCTGTCTCTCTCTGTCCCAAAAATAAATAAATGTTGAAAAAAAAAAAATTAAAAAAAAAAAAAAAACCCTCTCTAAAGAAGATGAGCTAAGACATGGCTACTATGGATGTTTCGGATAGTCGCAAGAGAGAGATGCTGAGACTTGTCCAAATTTTTTCCACTCCTCTGAATTTTATAGGAATTCAGCAACATTAGCTTAATAAAAAAGCCATCAAATAGGTGGAAATTGAAGTCTGACACTGTGCATTCTGTCACTTGCTCATTCTGAATGACACAGCTGAGGATTTCTTTCCAGTCCTGTGGGTGTAAGTGCCAAAAAGATAAAATGAGCAGGAGCAATGACATAAGGTTGCTATATGTCATGGTGCACTGCCTGGGGATGGAGACCCAGAGAAAGGCAAGGTCCTACCAGGGTGGCCATCAGACTTGCAGAACAAGAGTACAAAAAGCTGAGAGTAAAGGACCTTTAAGAGGTGGCCGGATGCCAGGTCACACACTGGGCATACAATGAAGCGTCACCTCTTTGGAGGATAAAATACTTGGAGTCCCAGAGTGTCTGAGAGGATCAGGGAACTGGCTGAAAAAAGTGTGTGTTCTTGGTGGAGCTAGAAGTTAGTGAATATGGGAATTGGGGTGGTGTGTGTGTTTCTATATCCAAATTTATACCTTAATTACATAAGAAATAATCATAATCACAATGCTACATGTACATCACCTCATCTAATCCTCACAATTGCCCTGAGCAATGAGATAGGCAGATCAGGGCCAGTATCCTCTTTCTCATATTACAGATGAGAATACTAAAGTCTGAAGACATAGAGTGATTTGTCACAAGACACGCAAGCATTAATTGTAGACAAGTCCATGAAAATGTAGGCAGGACAGAATATAGCGATTAATTGCTTAGACTCTGAAATCAAACAGAACTTTTATCTTGGATCTACCATAATTGTCATGTTAGCTTAGGAAAGCGCCTTAACTCTGAGCTCCAGCTGTCTCAAGTAAACACGGAGTTAAGATAAAACACATCTTTATAGGTGTTTGGATGATAAAATTAGACACATAATGCATTTAGCACAAATTCTGGCATGAAGTATGTTTTTAAATGTTTATTTATTTTTGAGAGAGAGAGAAAGAGAGAGAACAGGGGAGGGGCAGAGAGAGGGGGACAGAGGATCTGAAGTGGGCTCAGTGCTGACAACAGAGAGCCCAACATGGGGCTCAAATTCACCAAACCTCGTGATCATGACCTGAGCTGAAGTCAGATGCTTAACTGATTGAGTCACCCAGAAGTCCCACAAAGTTAAGTATTTGATAAAATTACTAGCCATTATTATTGTTTTCAGGCAGACAAAATGTAAGATCAGACTTAAAAGTAGACCTCTCTTGCTTGCCTACTCACCATCCCTTCCTCCTCCTCCTCCTCCTCCCCCTTCTTCTTCTTCTTCTTCTTCTTCTTCTTCTTCTTCTTCTTCTTCTTCTTCTGCTTTTTGTAACAATAGCCCCAGTTTCCTTTGGGGGAACCACTTCTTCCAAATTCTTGGTTACTGGGCATAGTTGGGGTTTTTCCCTCAGAGGGAAAGGAATGCTTCCCTAAGAGGAGGGAGGCACTCAACTAGACCTGACTAAATAGAACCCCATACTCTGGCAATGGTGATGATTTATTTAGCCATGGACAAGTAGAGTAAACTCACCAAAATGGAGTGAATCCTGGAATTTTTCTGTGAACTACTAGTGAAAGGGGCACTTTCTTTCCACTGGGGGATTGTGGAGGAGTGGAAGGCCAACTTACCACCCTAGGGGACACCTTTCTGATAGTGAAGTCAAGCGGGAGAAACACAGAGCTGAGAGATGGAGGGAAACTGAGTCCTAATCACATGCTTTGGGGTAGCTGCACAGCAAACCAATGCTGTTCCTGGTGGAGGTTTTGTTTGGTTTGGTTTTAAGTTTTTCTTTATAATTGGAGAGTTTGGGGTTCTCAATTCCAAGATATCTTTCTCGCTCAACATCTGGAAATGTCTCAGATAATGGGTGTGCCTTAGGTGGAGCCCAGTGATCCCAGGTGGGTGAGAGGAAGGCTGCAGAGATTAGGAAACAAGCAGCAGAGATGGGCTGCAACACTCTGTGAAGAAGGGGGTGACATCCTGTCCCTCTCTATTCTGGTTATTGTCCCCCCCATAGTCCCACTTCCTGAAAACTGTACTTGCTGCTAGGAGTTTGTGAAGGTGACATCATTCATGGGTTAAGTTATACATGACACATGCTTTCATGCTTCCCTGAGACAGATTCCAAGTGCCAGAGTGTCTTGTGCCCCAGACCTTAAAAGGGATTCCTAGAAAATGGTTTAATGTGGATTGTATTGTTCTATCTCACCAACTGTTCAGAGAATTTTAATTAAGTTCTGTCGTATTCATCCTTTACTCTTAAAAAAGCCCTTTATTTCATAACCCAGTTCAGAACAGTTAAATATTTCATTTGAAGTATAAAACCCCATTCACCACACAGGTAAAACATTGGTATCTATGAAAAAAACCCTTCAGACTCAGCTGAGTGACAAGATCTGGGGCTCTAATTTCAGCTCTGCTGGAGACACTGGAACAACTCAGACTTCTTTGCCCAGAGCAAAAATGAAAATTCTGAAATTGTTTTACTTTGCTGAACCTTGGCAGAAGTATGAGGGAGGCAATGTCTTCAAAGCACAAAAAGTACTTGGAAAAAAGTCATCATATTATGTATAGGGTCAAGAACATATTCTGATGGCTACAAATACATAAGCAAACTGTGTTATTATGGGCTCAAGAGTTAGCATAGGGCAAACAGTGGGGTGTATCTCAAGGACACTCCTTCCTTGAAAGTCCTTGGTTTTACCATCAAGTGATCACGTGGAGTTCTTCACAATGAGAGTTTTCTTTGTTTCATTGAGTGGTTGGTTAATTCATTAACTCACTATTTGTTTCCTGAGTATTTTACTATCTTTTCAGTGCTAGAGATACCAAAAGTGGGTCATTCATTATTTAATTGTCAATAAATATTTGTTGATTACCTACTATGTGTCAAGCAGTGGAGATAGAGAGATGGGAGGTGGGATAGCATGGTCACAGCTCTACCTTACTACTCAAATTGTGGTCTAGAGACCAGCAGCATCAGCATCCCTTAGGAATTTGTTAGAAATCCAAAATTTCAGACATACTGAATCAGAATTTGTGTATTAACAAGGTCCTCAGGCAATTTGTATGCACACGAAAGTATGAAAAGTACAGCATTAGGAAGGCATGTGTCATAGTGTAGTTTAGTGGGCAAAGAATGAACAAGTAGTCTAGAAACTAAGGTGCTAGTGGTTGGGAAGTTTCTGCTCTGATGCTTGCTATGCAAATAAAGAAGTCACTTATCTATGTTATGACTCAATGCATTCCCTTCAAAATAAGATAATAATATCTGCTCTTCTTCTCTTGTGTGATATTGTGAAGATCAGATGAGAAAATGGTTGCACAGTGTTAGTGCTGTCCAAAGGCAAGGCATTGCTATTATAACATTTAAGGTTTAGAGAGGTTTCTGTATATTGTGCTTAGCTTCAATGCCCAGGAACTGGGGTTTGATTCTGATTTAACAATTTGCCTGCATTATGATTCTATGTTAAGACACTCTTATCTCTAGGACTCAGAGATGTGAATAACAGTTTTGTTAATGTGCCAGCACGCAGTGAGGTTCTAGTGCTTTTTAGCTGTGAGTATAGAAATGGCTATAGTAGACATTTTTTACATTCAGCTCATTTCAATAAAACTTATTGAGGGCTTGACGACTGGGAAAATCCCCAGGGTATGGCAGGTTTGATTCCACTTTCACAGAGTGTTTATTTTAGGATGATGATGTAATATGCAAAATAATTATAATTCATGATACAATATGCATAGGTGCTCCAAGAGAAGTTCCAACAATAGGCAAAGACATGGGTATATTTGTAAAACACAAGAGATTTGTAAAATAAGAACGTGACAGATTATTTACAGATTACAGTTTTATCATCTACTCCTTTAGCAAACTCTCAGGCCATTGGGTCATGAGATATCTACAGTCATTGGAGAAAACTATTAATAGATTACTAGAAAGTGATGACCTAGCTCCAGGTGTGAACACCTTGTTTTATCAGCCATCAAAATAGAGAATTCAGACACATATCACTTAGGAACCTGAGCTCTTTCTTCCTGCTGTGGTTTATAAAGTTTCTCCATGAAAGTACTAGCACACTGCTTATGTGCAGTTTGCAATAATTGTTAGAGGAAATCAGATTAGGATTTGGATGAGAGAAACAATATACAAGAACCATCGCTGAACCCCGACATTGCTATTTCATACCTTCGTCCCATCTTGCCACTCTGAATTGCTATTTGGATTCCACCACACAGCTTTTGAACAGCAAGGGAATATACTCAGTGGAGTAGCCAGGATTTGATGATGATAGAAAGTAGAAAATCAATCTGGAGGAATTAAGTTTTATTACTGAACCCTGACGCAGTGGGGCAATCACTTAGAGTGAATTCCCCCATCAAAGGCTAAGCTGACCCCTGCCAGCTTTAAATCCCCATTCTTCCTATTGCACAGTGCATCATTTTAAAAAGTGAATTAATTGGTTGTTTAGTGGGCCAGAGGCTTGAGGTCCCACTTCCCCTCATTCAGCAGATTCTCAACCATGTGAGACATGGAGACTGGAGGAGACACATCCCATAGCTGTATGAAAATGACCAAGTCAGCCCTCCAGAATGCCTGCCAGAGAGGCCCAGAGCAGTCTCAGAAATGAGAATAAGGAGGTCTGAAGTCTATTTTAGGCTCTACAAATAATCACCTTCTTTGTTTCTCTAAATGGAAAGCCAGCAAGAGGAACTGCTGTAGTTAGCACGTGATCAGGCAAACTCAGGAGCAGCTAGAGGTTATCCTGCCAAGTATCATCCCTGTTTGCCATTGTGCCTGCTCTGTCATCTCCCATCAGTCTTCTGTTCCAATTCTCTTTGTTCCTTTTGGGTAATTAGTTCTTCCCTTGTGCACCCCCCTCCGTGGATCCCCTTGGCCACCTTCACCAGGTTTGCATTGTTTTTTAGTAGCAGTAACTATTCATGTTATAATTATTCTTTCATGATTGTGATTTTATTTCACTTCACAAATAGACATTGAGCACCTACTATGTGTCAGGCAAAGACAAACAATGTCCTTTCTCTCTCTGAGATTCCTTTTGGGCAAGGGAGGCAGAGGCCATCTAAATATGTGAAGTAAGTTCCTTTCAGTTAGCAATTAAGTAGGAGAAAGACAGTTCAAAAGTTACATGATGAAAGGGGGTGAGCATTGGGAGCCACATTCTACCTAGTCTTTGGGTAAATGCTCATTAAGGCAGTGGGAGATATGCTGAGACCTCAGCGATGAGAAAGGGCCAGCCATTTTGAGATCCGAGAGGATCATTCTAGACAGAGGAATCACAGGTGCAAAACCATTGTTGGTGCCAAATTCTAAATCCAGGAGGTGCTTGGGAGTAGGCTAATAGAAAGGAGGGAATTCAGGATTTATCTGGAAATTGCATTTGCACAGCAAACACATTCTTCTTGCTTATATTGTGTGTTGAATGTATGCTTTTATGGTGAGTGGCTTGGGGAAGGTTTGTAGAGATTTTATGGAGGGGAGAAGAGCTCTTTTGTCAGTGATATATGTGTGATGTCCTGTTCATAAAGGCTATGGCTTAAATATAATACAGGGTAGACCATAGGTAGACACGGGTAGACCCAGTGTCCTAGCTGTATGTCCAGTCTTTTTAGTGCTCCAAAAACATGCCAGAATGCACGATGACACAATCATGGGTATTACTTTCAAGTCTCCTTTGATTTTTTTACTTTTATTTTTTTAAATATGAAATTTATTGTCAGATTGGTTTCCATACAACACCCAGTGCTCATTCCAACAGGTGCCCTCCTCAATACCCATCGCCCACTTTCCCCTCCCTCCCACCCTCCATGAACCCTCAGTTTATTCTCAGTTTTTAATAGTCTCTTATGTTTTGGCTCCCTCCCTCTCTAACCTTTTTTTCTTCCCTTCCCCTCCCCCATGGTCTTCTGGTAAGTTTCTCAGGATCCACATAAGAGTGAAAACATATGGTATCTGTCTTTCTCTGTATGACTTATCTCACTTAGCATAACACTCTCCAGTTCCATTCACGTTGCTACAAAAGGCCATATTTCATTCTTTCTCATTGCCACGTAGTATTCCATTGTGTATATAAACCACAGCCTCTTTATCTATTCATCAGTTGATGGACATTTAGGCTCTTTCCATAATTTGGCTATCGTTGAAAGTGCTGCTATAAACATTGGGGTACAAGTGCCCCTATGCATCAGCACTCCTGTATCCCTTGGGTAAATTCCTAGCAGTGCTATTTCTGGGTCATAGGGTAGGTCTATTTTTAATTTTTTGAGGAACCTCCACACTGTTTTCCAGAGTGGTCGCACCAGTTTGCATTCCCACCAACAGTGCAAGAGGCTTCCCCTTTCTCCACATCCTTGCCAGCATCTATAGTCTCGTAATTTGTTCATTTTAGCCACTCTGACTGGCATGAGGTGGTATCTCAGTGTGGTTTTGATCTGTATTTCCCTGATGAGGAGCGACATTGAGTATCTTTTCATGCACCTGTTGGTCATCTGGATGTCTTCTTTGGAAAAGTGTCTATTCATGCCTTCTGCCCATTTCTTCACTGGATTATTTGTTTTTCGGGTGTGGAGTTTGGTAAACTCTTTATAGATTTTGGATACTACGCCTTTGTCCGATATGTCATTTGCAAATATCTTTTCCCATTCCGTCGGCTGCCTTTTGTTTTGTTGATTGTTTCCTTTGCGGTGCAGAAGCTTTTTATCTCCATGAGGTCCCAATAGTTCATTTTCCCCTTGCCTTTGGAGATGTCTCAAGTAAGAAATTGCTGCAGCTGAGGTGAGGTCAAAGAGGTTTTTTCCTGCTTTCTCCTCTAAGGTTTTGATGGTTTCCTATCTCACATTCAGGTCCTTTATCCATTTTGAGTTTATTTTTGTGAATGGTGTAAGAAAGTGGTCTAGTTTCATCCTTCTGCATGTTGCTGTCCAGTTCTCCCAGCACTATTTGTTAAAGAGACTGTCTTTTTTCCATTGGATATTCTTTCCTGCTTTGTCAAAGATTAGTTGGCCATACGTTTGTGGGTCTAATTCCGGGGTTTCTATTCTATTCCATTGGTCTATGTGTCTGTTTTTGTGCCAATACCATGCTGTCTTGATGATTACAGCATTGTAGTAGAGGCTAAAGTCTGGGATTGTGATGCCTCCTGCTTTGGTCTTCTTCAAAATTACTTTGGCTATTCGGGGCATTTTGTGGTTCCATACAAATTTTAGGATTGCTTGTTCTAGCTTCAAGAAGAATGCTGGTGAAATTTTGATTGGGATTGCATTGAAGTGTAGATAGCTTTGGGTAGTATTGACATTTTAACAATATTTATTCTAATCCATGAGCATGGAATGTTTTTCCATTTCTTTATATCTTCTTCAATTTCCTTCATAAGCTTTCTATACTTTTCAGCATACAGATCTTTGACATCTTTGGTTAGGTTTATTCCTAGGTATTTTATGCTTCTTGGTACAATTGTGAATGGGATCAGTTTCTTTATTTGTCTTTCTGTTGCTTCATTATTAGTGTATAAGAATGCAACTGATTTCTGCACATTGATTTTGTATCCTGCAACTTTGCTGAATTCATGTATCAGTTCTAGCAGACTTTTGGTGGAGTCTATCAGGTTTTCCATGTATAATATTATGTCATCTGCAAAAAATGAAAGCTTGACTTCATCTTTGCCAATTTTGATGCCTTTGATTTCTTTCTGTTGTCTGACTGCTGATGCTAGAACTTCCAACAGTATGCTAAACAACAGAGGTGAGAGTGGACATCCCTGTTGTGTTCCTGATCTCAGGGAAAAAGCTCTCAGCTTTTCCCCATCGAGGATGATATTACCTGTGGGCTTTTCATAAATGCTTTTTATGATGTTTAAGTATGTTCCTTCTATCCTGACTATCTCGAGGGTTTTTACTAAGAAACGATGCTGAATTTTGTCAAATCCTTTTTCTGCATTGATTGACAGGATCATATGGTTCTTATCTTTTCTTTTATTAATGTGATGTATCACATTGATTGATTTGTGAATGTTGAACCAGCCCTGCATCCCAGGAATGAATCCCACTTGATCACGGTGAATAATTCTTTTCATATGCTGTTGAATTCGATTTGCTAGTATCTTGTTGAGAATTTTTGCATCCATATTCATCAGGGATATTGGCCTGTAGTTTTCTTTGTTTGCTGGGTCTCTGTCTGGTTTAGGAATCAAAGTAATGCTGGCTTCATAGAATGAGTCTGGAAGTTTTCCTTCCCTTTCTATTTTTTGGAACAGCTTGAGAAGGATAAGTATTATCTCTGCTTTAAATGCCTGGTAGAATTCCCCAGAGAAGTCATCTGGGCCTGGACTCTTATTTGTTGGGAGATTTTTGATAACTGAATCAATTTCTTCGCTGGTTATGGGTCTGTTCAAGTTTTCTATTTATTCCTGTTCGAGTTTTGGAAGTGTGTGAGTGCTTAGGAATTTGTCTATTTCTTCCAGGTGGTCCAATTTGTTGGCATATAATTTTTCATAGTATTCCCTGATAATTGCTTGTATTTCTGAGGGATTGGTTGTAATAATTCCATTTTCATTCATGATTTTATCTATTTCGGTCATCTCCCTTTTGTTTTTGAGAAGCCTGGCTAGAGGTTTATCAATTTTATTTATTTTTTCAAAGAAACAACTCTTGGTTTCATTGATCTGCTCTACAGTTTTTTTAGATTCTATATTGTTTATTTCTGCTCTGATCTTTATTATTTCTCTTCTTCTGCTGGGTTTGGGGTGTCTTTGCTGTTCTGCTTCTATTTCCTTTAGGTGTGCTGTTAGATTTTGTAGTTGGGATTTTTCTTGTTTCTTGAGATAGACCTGGATTGCAATGTATTTTCCTCTCAGGACTGCCTTCACTGCATCTCAAAGTGTTTGGATTGTTGTATTCTCTTTTTTGTTTGTTTCCACATATTTTTAAATTTCTTCTGTAATTGCCCGGTTGACCCATTCATTCATTACTAGGGTGTTCTTTAACCTCCATGCTTTTGGAGGTTTTCCAGATGTTTTCCTGTGGTTGATTTCAAGCTTCATAGCATTGTGGTCTGAAAGTGTGCATGGTATGATCTCAATTCTTGTCTACTTATGAAGGGCTGTTTTGTGACCCAGTATGTGATCTATCTTGGAGAATGTTCCATGTGCACTCGAGAAGAAAGTATATTCTGTTGCTTTGGGATGCAGAGTTCTAAATATATCTGTCAAGTCCATCTCATCCAATGTATCATTCAGGCCCTTGTTTCTTTATTGACTGTGTGTCTAGATGATCTATCCATTGTTGTAGGTGGAGTATTAAAGTCCCCTCCAATTACCACATTCTTATCAATAAGGTTGCTTATGTTTGTAATTCATTGTTTTAAATATTTGGGGGCTCCTGTATTCGGTGCATAGACATTTATAATTGTTAGCTCTTCCTGATGGATAGACCCTATAATTATTATATAATGCCCTTCTTCATCTCTTGTTACAGCCTTTAATTTAAAGTCTAGTTTCTCTGATATAAGTACGGCTACTTCAGCTTTCTCTTGACTTCCAGTAGTATGATAGATAGTTCTCCATCCCCTCACTTTCAATCTGAAGGTGTCCTCAGGTCTAAAATCAGTCTCTTGTAGACAGCAAATAGATGGGTCTTGTTTTTTTATCCATTCTGATACCCTATGTCTTTTGGTTGGAGCATTTAGTCCATTTACATTCAGTGTTATTATTGAAAGATATGGGTTTAGAGTCATTGTGATGTCTGTAGGTTTCGTGCTTGTAGTGATGTCTCTGGTACTTTGTGGTCCTTGCAAGATTTCACTCACAGAGTCCCCCTTAGGATCTCTTGTAGGGCTGGTTTAGTGGTGATAAATTCCTTCAGTTTTTGTTTGTTTGGGAAAACGTTTATCTCTCCTTCTATTCTGAATGACAGACTTGCTGGATAAAGGTTTCTTGGCTGCATATTTTTACTGTTCATCACATTGAAGATGTCCTGCCATTCCTTTCTGGCCTGCCAAGTTTCAGTAGATAGGTCTGTCACTAGTCTTATCGGTCTCCCTTTAAATTTTTTTTTTTTTCCAACGTTTATTTATTTTTGGGACAGAGAGAGACAGAGCATGAACGGGGGAGGGGCAGAGAGAGAGGGAGACACAGAATCGGAAACAGGCTCCAGGCTCCGAGCCATCAGGCCAGAGCCCGACGCGGGGCTCGAACTCGCGGACCGCGAGATCGTGACCTGGCTGAAGTCGGACGCTTAACCGACTGCGCCACCCAGGCGCCCCACGGTCTCCCTTTATATGTTAGAGTCTGTTTACCCCTAGATACTTTCAGAATTTTCTCTTTATCCTTGTAGTTTGCCAGTTTCACTATGATATGTCATGCAAAAGATCGATTCAAGTTATATCTGAAGGGAGTTCTCTGTACCTCTTGGATTTCAATGCCTTTTTCCTTCCCCACATCAGGGAAGTTCTCAGCTATGATTTGTTCAAGTACATCTTCAGCCCCTTTCTCTCTCTCTTCCTCTTCTGGAATTCCTATTGTATGGCTATTGTTGCGTTTGATTGCATCACTTAGTCCTCTAATTCACCCCTCATACTCCTGGATTTTTTTTCTCTCTCTTTTTCTCAGCTTCCTCTTTTTCCATAATTTTATCTTCTAATTCACCTATTCTCTCCTTTGTGTCTTCAATCCAAGCTGTGGTCACCTCCATTTTATTTTGCACCTCATTTATAGCATTTTTTAGCTACTCATGACTATTTTTTAGTCACTCGATCTCTGTAGCAATAGATTCTCTGCTGTCCTCTATACTTTTTTCAAGCCCAGCAGTTAATTTTATGACTATTATTCTACATTCATGTTCCATTATATTGCTTAAATCGTTTTTGATCAATTCATTAGCTGTCGCTACTTCCTGGAGTTTCTTTTGAGGAGAATTCTTCCATTTTGTCATTTTGGATAGTCCCTGGGGTGGCACGGAACTGCAGGGCACTTCCCCTGTGCTGTCTGGAGTAACTTGTGTTGGTGGGCGGGGCCACAGTCAGACCTGATGTCTGTCCCCAGCCCACCATTGGGGCCAGTCAGACTGGTGTGTACCTTATCTTCCCCTCTCCCAGGGGCAGGACTCATTGTGGAGTGGTGTTGTCCCTGTCTGGGCTACTTGCCCACTGCCAGGCTTGTGGTGCTGCTCTGATGGGATCTGGCGTATTAGACAGGGTGGATCTGCAAGGTGCACAGGGGCGGGAGGGGCAGGCTCAGCTTGCTCTGCTGTTCGTGGTCCCCTGCGGAAGGTCCCAGTCCTGCAGCACTGGGAGGGAGGCCAACTCATTGGGAGGAGGCCGCCTCGTCAGAGGGATGAATCCACAGAAGCACAGCATTGGGTGTTTGTGTGGTGCAAGCAAGTTCAGTGAACTGGTTCCCTTTGGGGTTTCGGCTGGGATCGGAGAGGGAGCTGGCGCCCGCCAGCGCCTTTGTTCCCTGCCGAGCTGAGCTCTGTCTTCCGGGGCTCAACACCTCTCCTCCCCAGGGTTCTCTCTTGCCCTCCAGCTCTCTGAGCAGAGCTGTTGACTTGTAACATTCCAGATGTTAAGTCCCACTGTCTGTCAGAACACACTCCGTCCGGCCCCTCAGCTTTTGCAAGCCAGACTCGGGGGCTCTGCCTTGCCAGGCAGGCTGCCCCTCCACCGCCCAGCTCCCTCCCACCAGTCCATGTAGCGCGCTCCACCTCTCTGCCCTTCCTACCCTTTTCCGGGGGCCTCTCATCTATGCTTGGCTCCGGAGAGTCCTTTCTGCTAGTCTTCTGGTGGTTTTCTGGGTTATTTAGGCAGGTGTGGGTAGAATCTAAGTGATCAGCTGGACGTGGTGAGCCCAGCGTCCTCCTATGCCGCCATCGTCTCCAAAACCTCTCCTTTGATTTTTATACAAACATTTAAAATTAGAATTATTAATTACACATTACTCCCAGCATACCTCATAAACTGGTGGGTAGCCTGGCTATCCTCCAGGACACTCTCTTTCTTCTTGCTATCATCAAAATATCTCCTCATGTAGCTATTACACTGAAATTGGAAAAGTCTGATGATTCAGTTTACACCCAGTTGTCCTTAGGAAATCGGAAAAAATGCTAATTTGTCTGTTCTCCAATATGCACATCAGAATAGGGGCAATGATTTCACTAGCAGAAAGTGTCGGAGGTGGGTGAGTGAATTCAAGCCTAAGTCAGGGTTGTAGGAGACCAATATTCAGGCAAAAGCCCTTCCCAGAACTCCTGAACCTACCCCAGGTAGCTCTTCTCCACACATACTGTGTTTCTGAGGATCCTAATGTTTTAGAACACTGCTCCCTCACCCTACTACTTTGTGGTTTTTATGCTCTTGAAAATTAATGCTGTGACACTCTAGAAATGCACGACTCAACAAATAATGAAAGCAGTTTGTAGCTACCATCATTTCTGTCCTGCTAGAGGGCCCTCCTCTCCTCCAAACAGTTTCTATGAAGGAAAGAAGTTCTTCTGAATAACAACACAAAAACTATAACAATCATAGTAATAGCCAATGCATGCAGTGTTCTCTGTGTGCCAGGTTCTGTACTGACTCACATGACTCATTTAATCCTTGCAACAACGCTGGGTAGTGGGTATTGTTGCCCATCCCCATTTTAAGAACAAGAAAATGGAGGCACTTATGCTAAATTCACGCACTTGTAAACAGGTAGATAATTTAGGAACCGAATATGTAACATCACCTCCATAAGGGCTTCAACCATGGAGTCGCATCCCAGGGGACAGGATTTATTACTCACTAAAGTCATTTGTGCAGAATATGCCAATGGCTTCCACTGTTTGGGATGAGGATGCCTTCTCGAGAAAATTTATTCTTGTTAGAGAGTGCCATAAAGCTACAGAGAGGTTTTCTACTTTTAATTATTAAACAGTGAAAGAGAATTTCAGAAGAATCCCTCAGATATAATTTATATTGTAATGTTTTATATTACTTTATGTACAGACGTCAGGAAACATGATTGTAAATGAATCTTATAGGATTAAGGGATGGCTCATGGTCTCAGCTCCAGAGATGAAGGCCTGAAAGAAATCTTCATGGAAACTTGAAAACGTCAGAGGTAAAAGGTCTTTCAGACTAAATATTTGGCTTCCTAGGTAAAATTGCAAGTTAATGCTAACAGCTGGGTCTGTCTCATGTTTTCTCTTTTTATTATATTTGCCTTTTTCTTATGAACATGACCAAGAATTCATTGCTTAGAGGTCATCAAAATTATGTAATTGCTCTTACAGTAAGTTTTGAAAGACTTTTAGCCCTTGCAAATTTAACTCAGAAACAGTCTGGGTTATTTTTCTAGTTGATGCTATACCATTTTTCTCTCTCTCCTTCTCACTCTCAAAAAAAAAAAAAAAAAAAAAAAACACCTTACAAAACAACAGTTGCTCACAAATAAAATAAAAGCAACTGCCCATCTGTCATTATTGGTTTTTTAAAATTAAGAGTTGTCTTTCTAATTTCTCTTCAACTTTTGACATACAACTCAAAACACCTTTCCACAGACAGGTTATGTGGTTATTTCAAATAGTGTCTAAAAACTCTATAAAGAGATTTGATTAAAATGGAAGCACAGATGACTGATACTCTTAAAATAATTGCTGTCTTAGTGATTCAACATGAGCCCTGCCATTTATTACACTTTTAAGTGAAATAATCTAAATTAAAATCTTCTAAGATCAATAGCTCATTTTTTAAAACCCACGGCGCATTCTTAATGCATTACCAGACCGGATAAGTCATATTTTCAGAACTTGAAAGTCTATAGCAGCTCAAAACAAGTGTAGATTTGGAGTAATATTTTACAGCATCCCCCCCCTTTTTTTTGCACAAATATATTTAAAAAGTTCAGCCATCCTAAGTGTAAAATTTCTCTATACATATCTAGCTCCTTCTCTCCCTGTACCTCCTCACTTGAAAGATATCATTTTTTTTTTTAAATGTGTGAAAGTACTCATCAGTCTGGTCTTTTATCACTTGAACAACAATTTGAGACATTCATCTTTGCATTACTGTCAGGTGATAGTAAAATTTTGGTGAATGTATAGAAAGAAAATTGTGCAAACAATTCACTAAAAGTTGAAACTCATTCAAAGATGTGGTATTGGGAAAAGGCAAATGACGCTGAGCCTCTGACACAGGCTGAGTGTCCTTGGGGAGTCAGAGTTGGTAGAAATCAAATATGGCAGTCCCCATTTGTGTGCTTCCAAGGCAATGAACAAAGAAGCCGTAATTTGGAAAGGACAGATCCAAGTTTTCATCATCTGTATCAGTAAGAGTGCTCTGGAACAGGTTCCAGACAGGTTCTGCTGATAGGCTAAGAGAAGTCTGATGTGGTGCTGATAAACTGGGGAACTAGCAGTTGTGTGTTGAGGTCTAAACAACAATCTCAGAGTTCTACTCTGCTCACAAAGCAATTCACAGCTTTTGCTGTTGTCTCCAATACCCACGGTCCATCTGCTTAGTGCTAGGGAGACATATGAGACCAACCCTGGGCTAGAGTTCTTTGAAAGTTAGTCTGCATTTCCTCCTTCCTATCCTCGTAATTTAGACTGAGTTTGTAAATGAGAAATAAAAGGAGATGCCAGGGCTCTGGTTGCTAAAGTCTCCCTGTCCATTTATCACTCCCACTTTAGTCAAGAGGAAGCAAAGGGAAGTGTGAGAAGAATACATTCTTTTAAGAATTATCCTACTATCTGACCACACATCCAGCCATTCTTCCTTCCTCTATACTGCAAACCCTCTCTCCTCCCCACTCCTGCATCACATCTCCTCGTCACAAGGGCGCTCAGTAAGCCCAAGTTCCATTGTTCAAGGTTAATACCATATACAGCCCATCTCTAAAATGTTCTTGAGAAGCCCAGCATCTTGAGAGGTGATGCAAGCTATAGCACTAGGAAGGAGCAGTGCTATATTAACATAAAATGTAAGGTGTTCCTACAGTATTGTCTCTGGTATATGGACTTCCATAGACATGGAAACCAGGGAGTAGAGACGTTATTTACATCTAACTGCTTTATTGGGTGTTTACATTCAAGCTAATGACTTACTAGTAACAAAATTTTAGAAGCAGTACCAAGACTGGCTTTTGTATGGCCTGTAGTCTCACTCTAACTGGTTTATAGTTGGATCCTCTGTGGGAAAATGAGATTAAAAGACCTATTTGCAGCTGCAGAGTCATCCTTTAATAATAGGTAACATGTCTTGAGTTCGAGGAGAGGTAGGCAGTCTTCCAAGTGCTGTTCATACTTTGTCTCTTTTAATGATCACTGCAATCCTATGACATAGGTACCATTCTAATCATTGTCCTTTTACTACAGTCCCAGTCCCCTAGCTCCCGAATGGCAGAGCTGCAATTCAAACCCAGGTTTCCTGCTCTCAGGGACTGTCCCCTAACCACTGCCATACAGCCTCTCCTTAATCGCCTCAACTGTACTCATCACAGCTTCCAGCAGCAGGGCTCACTGTCTACAAGAACTCTGCATCTGAGGGCAGATGTCCCCTGTGGGCTCCAGATGAACCCGCAGTGGAGGCAGGCAATTTTATTTTATTTTTTATTATTTTTTTAAGCAAATTTCTTTCTTTTTTTTTTTTAACGTTTATTTATTTTTGAGACAGAGAGAGACAGAGCATGAATGGGGTAGGGTCAGAGAGAGAGGGAGACACAGAATCGGAAGCAGGCTCCAGGCTCTGAGCCATCAGCCCAGAGCCGGACGCGGGGCTCGAACTCACGGACCGCGAGATTGTGACCTAAGCTGAAGTCGGACGCTTAACCGACTGAGCCACCCAGGTGCCCCAAGGCAGGCAATTTTAAACATTCTCATACTCTCATTTAATAAGACTCATTGCTAGCTTTATTAACTTCCACACCACGAATGAGCTCTGGGTGTCCACTGAAGACCCCCTGATCTGCCTGACCTCTCACTGAAGCCCTAGTCTCCTTTCCCGGAAGTGAGGACCACAGAGCCTTGCAGTGTTGCATCCGTGTTGATGGCCACACTCTGCCCTTTCTACCACAGAGGACCCCAGTCTCTGTTCCCCTCCATGGGGCTCTCCACCTCCATATGAAAACCCTTGAGCTGATTTCTCCCCAGATCACGACTGAACTTTTCATTAGCTCTGACATTGAATTGGGCATTCCTTTAGACTATAAGAAAACACACTCCCTCGGAGAGGGACCTGTTCGGCTCAATCGCATTACAGCTTCAGCATGGAGCACACTGCCTGGCACAGAGTAGGCGCGCGGCAAACATTTATAGCGGAATGAATTAATGGGAACTTTCTCTATCTTCTGTCTCACCTTAAACGGTGTACCTCAGGCCAGGCTCCATCTGTTTCACCTTCACTATTTGCTCCTTACCACTGGGCAATTAATTATCTTCTCTTGGACCTAAGTTTTAATATATGACAACAGACAGAATGTGCCAACATTGAAACCTTCCCATTTACTCGGATGATATAGAGACTAAAGGTCTCCTCTCCTGACCAGATGCCTTCATGTTTTAAACATGGGATCTCCCTGACTTTATGCAAGGCATAAACAGGCATCAGAATGAGACGAACAATGACATTTACATAAATAGTCTATCAATATTAAACTAACATGATGGAACCTTTAAATGTAACATTAATTAGGAACCTGAACTAATTTTATTATTAGCCATTAATACCCCGAGGACATCATCCTACTTCCTGAAATGCTGAAATGAAAGTTTGTGGTATTTTTTTTTTTTTTTTGTGCAGAGTAATATGAAAATTTCATAACATAAGGCAATAGTTGACTTTTGAATTTATGCTTTATTTAAAGCAATCACATATTTAATTTGGTAATTTTTAATAGCATTTTAAGGTATGATTTACTTACTATAAAATTCACTTGTTTTATGGTACACTTCAAGGCTTTTTAGTAAATTTACACAGTTGTGAAATATTAGCACATTCTAGTTTCAGAACACAACATGTCATTCTTAATGTACTTCCCATATGAGATAGTTGCTTATTTTAATTCCTCAATTCATTTTCGAATGCCATGCTACAAACCACAAAGAGGACACTGAAGATATTGGAAACTACTGATGAAGAAATTGAAGAAAGATCCAGCACTGGGTATTAGCTAGTATAACCAATATATTGACTTGTTGTGGTAAAGCTTCCCTTCTATCATTTTTTTGTTTGCAATGTTTGTTTAGTTTCATTTGATAGGACCTTGATAGGCAATGTCCAAGCCGAGGCAAAACTAGGTGGGGGGGGGGGGGGGGGAAATGGATGGGCAAATTTCCCCAAATGCTACCTTTTCAGGCTTTGAGACTTACAGAGAACATTATCAAAGGGTAGAACTTGTTTTATGTGCTCGTTCCCTGATAGTAAAAGCTAGTCTAAGAAAATGCAGTCTTTTGCCATAAGAAGCAACGGGTTGTGCCAAACCTTTGTGATAAGAATACTGTGTTAGAAGAAGCTAGATTATGCTACAAAACAAACAAGCCACAGATCTCAGATGTTTACAGAAACAAAGCAACATGTTTCTCCTCAGATGACATATCTCATTACCAGGCAGTAATTTATGTAACTTTCATCCTTAACCCACTGGTAATTAGCAACATGACCACATCCAATTTCAAGAGGGCAGGGAAGTTCTCCCCGATGTCCAGAAAGAGAGGACAATTGAAAATCAATGAATGGCAGGAATGATTACCATGTATATAGTACTGTTTAATGAAATGAGGGAAAAGAAGGTCAAGATACCAAAATTCTAGCATTAGAACTCCTTTTAGTGAAAGAACTCTTCTCATTTGGGAAAATATCTCAATACACATTTTAATGTGAGGGTAGAGAACTACATAATCTGACAACAGAAGATTATCCTTGAATTACTCTGAAGGTGATACGTTTAAGAATTTGCTATGATATTAAGAGGAAGAAGAGAAAAGAACAGAAAAGAATGAAGTGACAAATCAGCAAGATGGAGAGACTGAGACAAGATGAATGAAAGATGGGTGAAAATCTTTAACCCTGTTAGTAAAGTGACTGAAGTATCTTTTTGGAATGGTGATGCCTACAGTCCCATTTCATAATTTCCAGTGGCTGCAATTTAACTTCTCCCTTCACTCTTGGCCTCCATCTTCAGTAAATATTCTACATTAATTAGTGCACTGTGTGTATAGATTTCTTCTGTGGAAAAAAGTGGAGGAGAGTTTCTTTTCTGGTGTAATACATTGCTAAGTGAAGACAGTTTACATGGAAGCAGAACTTTGAGCCAGATATCTTCCTACTGCTGTGTCCTTTCTGTTACCCCCCCCCCCCAAAACTGCCAGAATAAAGGGATTCCATAGGCCATTGAATTCAGGGTCAAAGCCAAATATCTTAGGGGGCCAGGAGCCCCCAAGTTAGTTATATCAGCATATATTTAAGATTCTTAGCAGGCTAAGAAATCTGGGTGTTTAAGAAAGTTCTTTGTTGCATATACAGAGATATTTGAATCTAGCCCCCCAAACTGGAAATATAACTTTATCTTATGGCTTTTGAGTCTTTTCCTTTTAATTTTTCCATGTTCTTATACTTTTCATCATTGCTTCTTCATTTCACACAAAGAGACACCAGCTCAGATTTGTGTAAGTCCAGTGTGGTCAGTGGAGGAACCAGGAATTTATGCCACCAATTTTCATTCCTACCTCTGGAGCCTTAGGAAACATGAATATGTTAGGAATTTCTTCTTAGCTCAAGGGAAAAAAACACCAAATGTGGTTATGAATAGAGATGTGCATGGGAAATTGGTGCCATCAATGGGTGGCATTGTGGACAGCAAGGGACTTCTCTTTAGCAATGGCTTTTGAGGCTTGGGAAACCAATGTGGCTAGGATGCTTGGAAATTCAAAGACTTCCCAGGTGGTTGTGCCCTCTTCTAATTTCAGCTGCAATTATGAGGATTATAAAATGGAAAAATAAATATTTGTGTGATGACTGGGAAAACCCAATTAGTTTTGCACCAATGAGAAACAGGGCAGAACTCCTCATGGCCTAAAATGAATTGGCTCTCTCCACATATATTTTTAAATGCATATATACTGTCCAAATGTACTTAGAAGTTTAAATAGAACTAGAATGAAGTATACCCTGCAAGTTTAGTAAAAGAAGTAAGCAAAAAAGTTTCTGTATTTTAAGAAGAAAAAATTAATTAAAATAGCATCTAGTTGTGTTATATTTTAACTAGTAAATGTCAGAGTTGTCCTTTTTGTTTCCATAATGTGTCAGTTTGCATGATCCCCTCTCTCTTACTATCTTTTTTCCCCCCTTCAAGGAAGCATAGATAAAGCTAAGACATGCCAGTTAACCATTCAAGCTTAATACTCCTGCCAACTTCAAATTTTTTTGAAAGGGCAAAAAGCCCAATCTATGATAGCCTTTTCTCCTTATAAGTTGACTTAACAACTAGATCTGAAAGTACTTTGTGATTTTTTTCATATTTGATCAGTCAGAATTGCGCGATTACAGGCTGGCTTTATATATGAAGTATTAATATGGCTATCCTTTATTTATTAAGTAGTTACTATTCAGTTTATATGTGAAATGAATCTTATATAAATTACTGCAGTTAGGGGGGCCTGGGTGGCTCAGTTGGTTGAGCGAACGACTTTGGCTCAGGTCATGAGCTCACAGTTTGTGAGTTCCAGACCTGCGTCGGGCTCTGTGCTGCGAGCTCAGAGCCTGGAGCCTGCTTCTGATTCTGTGTCTCTCTCTCTCTCTGTCCCTCCCCGACTCATGCTCTGTCTCAGAAATAAATAAACATTAAAGAAATTTTAAAAAAATTACTGCTGTTCATCTTTATAACTATATATATGTATATCTATATGTGTATATCTATATTTTTTCATAGGAGATACACACACACATATGTATATGTATCTTTTTGGAATGATGATGCCTACAGTCCCATTTCATAATTCCCACCCCCCCACACACACACATCCTATGAAAAAAATCTAACTATTCCTATTTTACAGACAAGAAAACAGATTGAGAAAGGTTATGATGATCCACCTGGTGAGTAGAGTGATACCCAAAGTCTTCATGACTTCAAATAGTTTACCCTCAATCCCTATGTAATATTTCTCACCAGTATGTTCTATCCATCCATCCAGCCAGCCAGCCAGCCATTCATTCCTCCATTCACTGATTAAAACATTGTATTATTAACCCATGATATACCACACACTCTATACTGAGCACCGGGGATAGAACAGTGTGAAACAGAACTCGTTCCCTCCAAGAGCTTACATTCTCATAGGAGTGGATGAGACCAGAAACAAAAACATTGTGAGGGTAAAACAGAGAGAGTGATAAGATCTCTGAAGGAAATGAAAAGTGCAATGTGGAGGGAAACTGGTTGTGGCTGAGATCACACTGCTTTTCACAGGAAGATCTGAGAAGGGCTTTCTGAGGTGGTGATATCTGAGCTGAGACCTTAAGATGAGAAGGTAGCATCCTTGTGCACAGCCAGAGAGGGAGGGAGTGTTCCAGGAAGAGGAAGCAGTGTTGGGGAGGTGTCTAAAAGGGCCATTTCCAGGTGGGGTAAGCTTACTTTTTGGAATGCCAATTTTAAAAATGAGGTAACCAGTTCAGTGGGAACTATCCACAATCAGTTACGCACATGCTACTTTCTAGAAGAGAGGCCACTGGACCTGTCCTCTGGTTTTGTTGATTACAATAAGACCATTATCACATCCTCAGGTGTTCATTTTAGATAAACAACTCTGAAGTCTGTTTATCAAACATACCACATTTATTTTGGAAACCTAGGAGAAAGAAGTCTCCTGTGGAAGTTCTTAGGGAAAATGATGGGCAAGTCACACTTCTAATTAGTCTTTTCACATTACTTAATGTCTTAGTTAAATTACTTTTTTTTGGTAGCCTTCCCATTGCTTCTCATCTACTGAATAATAAGTTTCTGGGTGTTTGTAAACACCATGCTGAAGAGCAATAACACAAACTCTCCATAAAAAAAATAGGCAAAGCGGAGCGATAATTTTGCCCTTAGGGTGTTGGAAGAGATATTATTTCTTGTGCACTGTCATTACTTTCACAATTAGACGAAGCCAGAAAAGATTCACCTTCTTGTGACATTTCCCTGAATGACAGGAAAATATTTGGATTCATATGACAAAGTAAATGTTTCAGTTTGAATTGCCTGAATCTACAGGGCGATATTAAATCTTCAGTGTCTGTAATTTCAGGCCCTGGAGAGTGAGATTTTCTTTTAAAAGCCGTGAGAAACTATAAGATAATGTGTGATGTGTAATATTGTTTTTGATCGACAGAGCCAGATCTAATAACCCAAGGGTCTAAGACAGGAGCTTCTAATTTCTAGTGTTGGCATTAGAAGGTAAACTGGGTTGGTGATAGTCACTTTTATCCTCACTCTGCTCAGGTTTTGTGAATGAATGTTATATATTTTAAGTATAAATATGTTGGCAGTACTGTGACATGTGTGCTAGTTTGTGATGATAGTTTGTGATTACTATGATATGTCACCCGGTACCAAATGGATTGCTTTTCAAAGGCAGTTCTCCTTTAGATTATAAATTCTCAGACAGCAGGAATAATGCTTGTCTAAATCACTAGCGCTTAGCATAAATTTAGAGCTTAGCTAGTAGAAATGGGAATGTTATCAAGGCTTGAGAGGAAGAGGAGGATCGATTGATGGACCAATTGCTGAGTTGAGCAACAGAGCTGAATTCTCTCCTAGAGCTTCTTGCTTTCTTCTTCATTTCTTTCCCAATGAAAGCGACTTCTGTGAATTTCAGCCTGTTCAGTTTGCTAGTAAACAAGTCATGAGGTGGATGCAGAATTGTATGTGCTGTTGGCTCATGGGGGAGTCATGGAACAGTGACAGCTATCAAATCTTAGTGGTCCAGTAGGTAGAGGACAGGCTGGGAGTCTCCCAGCAAAAGCAAAAGGAAAGAAATAGCTTCATTATCGATGTTACTTTAACATTCACCAAACAGCAGCCTCATAAAAACCGGACAAATCTGGCTTAAGAAAGTGTGTGTGAGTGAATTTCAGGGCAGCGAAACCACGGTGTGTGACACTACAATGGTAGATGCATGTCATTATACATTGGTCCAGACCATGGAATATACAGCACCAAGAGTGAACCCTAATGTAAACTACAGACATTGGATGATAATGTTGTGCCGATGTAGGGTCATCACTTGTAACAAATGTACCAATCTGGTCCCGATGTTAATAATGGAGGAGGCTATGCATGTGTGGAGACATGGGGTATGTGGGAAATCTCTGTACCTTTCACTTAATTTTTCTGTAAACCTAAAACTGTTGTAGAAAATACAGTCTATTAATAATTAAAAATGACATGTATGTAATTAACTGTGGACAGGATTTTAAATTATTTCTAAAATGTACATTGAGTTGGACTACAAAAGAAAAAAAGTGTGTGTATGTGTGTATCTATAAGTGCACAAAGGATTCCATGAAGATATTTAGTTTATCCTTTAAAAAAAATTTTTTTAAACACTTATTAATGTTTGAAAGACAGAGAGAGACAGAGCCTGAGTGGGGGAGGGGCAGAGAGAGGGAGTCACAGAATCCAAAGCAGGCTCCAGGCTCTGAGCTGTCAGCATAGAGCCTGACACAGGGCTGGAACACACAAACCACGAGATCATGACTTGAGCCAAAGTCTCACTCTCAACCAACTGAGCCACCCAGGCGCCCCTTCAGTTTAATCTTAAAACTGATTTATTCCCTGAATCCTGGCCTACAATCTTAGCTGGAGGACAAATTGTCCATTGCCTATCTTTTTGAATCTTAAACTTATTTTGCTGTGTATATATTTTACTTTTTAAACTAAAAGTATGTTTAAATTTTATTTACATGGTATTTACCTTCTGGTACATTTTGCTTATTTTATCTACAAATAACTTTTCAAATTTTAATGTATTTAATAATATTAAGTAGTTGGAAATTGTTTTGTTACCTTTGTAGGAGGAAGAGGATTATTTTTACTCATAAGAGTCTTCTGAGGTGACCCAGTAACTGTCATTCAAAGTTTTCTGGTTAGGAAATTGGGGGCAGAAAGAAGCAAACTTATTTATTGATTGACATACTGAAAATCAGCAAAAGGAACAGACTGAGATCTTGCAGCCCCCAAATTTACTGACTGGGTACATTCGGTATGGTAGCATGTTCTCCCGAATAGTATCAGTTAAAATGGGTGGCTGGGCTGGATTCAGGTGTCAAACATGATAGTTCTGAGAAGACATACCTTCAGAGAAGAGTTTAATATGTGGAAATATACCCTGTTGTCTAAGCCCTTGGGTAGAAATAAATAACCTCTTCTACCCAGCAAAGACTTTGAATGAGCAGCGAGTGATCAAGGGGTTAGAATGGTACACTGAGAGGCCTGTGATCTTGCCTGTCAACAGCGGAAAGGATATATGTGAACAGACAATGAATCCAACGCGTTCAAATCTTAAGACTGATCAGTATACTTCACTTCAGCTGGAGGGCTGGTCTTTATTAATAAGCTAAGGTAGAAATGGCTGTGTGGTAGAAAGCAGAGGAAGAACCATTCTTCATTTGCTGACAGCAGCATCCATAATAATGATGATTCTAAGAAGTAGTGAAGAATTAGTGTTCTTTGGGACATTACATTAATCATAGAATCGATTTCTCCTTCTTCCTTCAGTAGAAAATGGCCAAAAGGCACCTGACATTACTTACCAGCTTCCCTGGAAACTAACTTGTGACTAGGACGTGCAGGATAGGCCAAACCCCACTCTAAGTAACCAACTTCTATCAAAAACTCTTCCTAGTGTTTTGTCGTATGGATTTTTGTCGCATAAATAATACCGAAAATATGAGGACATTGTCATTGTGCCTTGGATATTAGTTTTTGTGGCAGTTTAATCTGGGCATTAATAATGTTTAAAATGAAATTTTTATTCTGCAAATGATGAATTATCACAATTCTGTTGAAGACTAAGAGAAAAATCTTAGTTTTAAATTCTGAAGGGTAAAGGCGATTATTACCCTAGGTACTTAAAGCTTAAAATAAGCTGTTACAAAATGCAATATTTTTCCATAACTTGCCTGTTACAATTAAATACATATTTCTGTTCTCTTTTGGAGTTAGCTGACCGTGAGGGAGACACAGGCTCCCATCACCTGCTCAGTGGCCAATATCTGGGTGATCAAGTCGGGAATTTAGGATTGCAAAAGGTAATATGATATCTCACTTGCGTGCACTCGATGCAAATTCAAAGAACACATCCCCTGATGGTGGTGGAGAGACCTGTTACAATTGGATTAGCAGCATTTGAAAATGTTGACTCACTGGATGCAAATTCACTAACACCAAAAGAAGAGATGAATTAGTAAGCAGTGCCTTGTGGTTGTGCTTCCAAGCAGAAAACCCACCTGCCGTCCCTTGATGCATTTTGGGTTTGATGTGAAAAGCAATGGCTCAGTCTTTCAGGGGAAAGTTTCCAGGCGGCTTTTGTCTTGTCTTCTGGACTATCTCCTGAGAGGCAGTCTTGTCAGCCTCGAGTCAAATAAATCCAGACTTCGAGATTCAGAGGAGAAGATGAGCTATGTCTTTGCTCTCTTGGCATTCATCTGGGGACTTGTGTGAAAATCCTTCTCATAAGACGAAAGGCCCCTCAAGGTCTTTCACTAAAGGAAAATAAACGGTACTCATAAAAATTAAATGGTAGCATTCTAGATAATGACAAAGGGGTCTCTCTCTCTCTCTCTCTCTCTCTCTCTCTTGTTTAATTCAGGAATTCAATGCTTTAGGTTTTAGTGATGCTCTGTGCATATATAGATCAAGGAGCTAAAATATCAGAAAGTATGTTTTTGTCTACTTTTTTTTTATGATTCAAATAGGGAAATACTTTTCCAGACAGACCAATACAAGTGTTTGTCAGCCACAATAAAAATGCTTAGATAATAGTATCAAACATCCAAGAAATGTCCAAAAGCAGTAACAACAGAAATAAAATTCTGGTGATTAGACAAAACAGACCAATGGGATTGTTGTCCTGAAGCCAGAAACAGAATAAAACTTAGATTGGTTGAAATTTTCTATGTAAACTGAGAGATAGACTGGCTTTCTGAAGTGGTGTCATAGACAAATACTCAGCCACTCTGAGGAGTAATCCTCCATAAGCTCTTTCCTTGAAAACTAGATACTATGCTGGGGCGCCTGGTGGCTCAGCTGGTTAAGCTTCTGACTTTGGCTCACGTCATGATCTTGTGGTTCGTGAGTTCAAGCGCCACGTCAGGCTCTGTGCTGACAGCTCAGAGCTTGCAGCTTGCTTCGGATATTGTGTCTCCCTCTCTCTCTGCCCATGCCCCACTCACACTATGTCTCTCTCTCTCTCCCTCTCTCAAAAATAAAAATTAAAAATAAGAAAATAAAGAAAATTAGAGATTGCAGTTTCAAACTCTACCTTCGCTTCTAAAAGAGTAGAGATAGGACCAGGGAAAACAAAATGCAGATGGGTAAGAGAGACAAAGTCTCCTAAAAACCTTTTGCAAAACTTAATCTGCTGGACACCTGAAAGCAGTGGGCTGGATGGGCAGAAACAACCTCTAGGTGACACTTTGTTTGTCTCCACTGGATGTAAGAAGCAATCAGCAAGGGAAAGAAAAACTAATCGGATGAAAAGGACCCATAGAGACGACAGAGAAGTGATCCTTCTGGAAACCAAGGTCCCTGGCCAGCCATGCACGAGGGTCCTCCTCTCAATGCAGAGCTCTTAAGGACCAGCATCCTCAAGAGCTTGCAAGCTCACCACCTAAGGGCAGCCTCCCCTGGTAGCCTTGAGTACTTTCCTTCATGCACAATCCCCTGGGATTAAAGCTGTCAGTCCTGGTCTCCCTACTGTCAAAGAAGTTTGTTGCAGTGAATTGTTTCCTGTAATGACTCTAGGGAAGAGACTCTGTCAAGTTTATTAATTCCATCAGTGCTTGGCACAGAGTCTAGCTAAATGAATTAACAAATACACACACAGACAGACACACACACAGACACACAGACACACACACACACACACACACACACACACACAGAGCTTATACATATATAAGCTCTCTAGAGTTTAGTGAGATGCCTGGCTCATAGCAATCACTCGATACCTTCTAAGTAAAATCGGACTTTGAATCATTATAAAGCTCTGATTTTGTTTGTTTCAAATTTATTTAGATCTCTTGCAAAAGGCAGTCAATTGATGGATTCTTTTCCCCTCTGGTAGCCCCAAAAGAACAAAATAATCTTCTACCTCATAGAAGTTTGAAATGATAGTTTGAAAAATCTTTTCTCAAGTATTTCAATTACACTTTTTTCTTTCTGGTTGTTTTTGTCTGGTTAACTTTTTCTCATACAATGATGATCACCTTTATTCAAGCTGATTGAATAAGGATATATACCAGTTTTGTCATCAACATCCTAAATTATCTTTAATTCATCTGCAATCTAACTAGACAGCTAATCTTTGACCTTCTCAAATAGAGAAGGCCAGTACCCATAGGCCAAAATGATTGCTAACATCATTGTTTTTTCTTTGCCATTTTTTAAAATAAATTATATATATTTTTAGCTTCTAAGGAACTCGGTGATAAGAATCAGGAGGAATATTGACACTTTTTAAAAAATGTAAAATTTATTTAAACTAAAAAATAAAAATAGCTCACCCATTTTTCCCACCACTCCCTCTCTCCCACGAGAGAACTTAGATTTTTGTATATATATTTATATATACAAAATTTAAGTATTTTAATTTTTAATTAAATTTAATTTAATTAAATATTTTAAATTTTATATATGAGATAGGCCATATGGGATTTATTTTTTTCTGACTTATTTCACTTAGCATAATGCCCCTGAGGACCATCCACATTGTTGCAAATGGCAATATTTCCTTCTTTTTTTAATGGCTGAATAATATTTCATTATTTACACATACCACAATTTCTTTACGTATTCATCCATTGGTGGACACTTGGTTTTTTTTTTTTTCATATTTTGGCTATCTTAAACAATGCTGCAAAAAGCATGGGGGTTCATATATCTTTTTGAATTAATTTTCCTATTTTCTTTGGATAAACAAATTGCTGGATGATACCATAGTTCTAGTTAAATTTCTACTTTATTCCATGGTGGCTCCACCAATTTACATTCCCACCAACAGTGCACAAAGGTTACCTTTTCTCTACATTCTTGCCAAATTTGGTATTTCCAATCTTTTTGATAATAACCATCCTAATACGTGTGAGGCGATACCTCATTGTGGCTTTGATTTGCATTTTCCTGATGATTAATGATACAGAACATCTTTTCATGTACCTATTGGCCATCTGTATATCTTCTATGGGAAAATGTCTATTAAGACCTTCTGCCCATTTTTTAATGATTATTATCATAGTTTTTGCTATTGAATTGCATGATTTCTTTATATATTTTGGATACTAGCCCCCTGTCCGATACATGGTTTGCAAATATCTTCTCCCATTCAGTAGGTTGCCTTTTCATTTTGTTAACGGTTTTCTTTGCTGTGCAGTAGGTTTTTAAATTTTTTTTTTTTTCAACGTTTATTTATTTTTGGGACAGAGAGAGACAGAGCATGAACGGGGGAGGGGCAGAGAGAGAGGGAGACACAGAATCGGAAACAGGCTCCAGGCTCTGAGCCATCAGCCCAGAGCCCGACGCGGGGCTCAAACTCGCGGACCGCGAGATCCTGACCTGGCTGAAGTCGGACGCTTAACCGACTGCGCCACCCAGGCGCCCCCAACTGTGCAGTAGGTTTTAAGTGTGATGTAGTCCCACTTGTTCATTTTTACTTTTGTTTTTTTGCTTTTGGTGTCAGATTCAAAATATCATCACTAACACCTATGTCAAGGAGCTTACTGCCTATATGTTCTTCTAGGATTTTATGGTTGCAGGTCGTTTGTTCAAGTCTTTAATCTATTTTGAATTAATTTTATATATTGAGTCAGATAGTGGTCCAGTTTCATTCTTTTGCATGTGGCAAAAAAGCTACCTGGAGTCTTTTGTGGTTCCATACAGATTTTAGGATTTTTTGTTCTATTTTTGTGAAAAATGCTGTTGGAATTTTGATAGGGATTATGTTGACTAGATTCACTAGGTAGTATGGACAGTTTAGCAATAGTAATTCTTCTAATCCATGAGCATGGGATATTTTTTCATTTATTTGTGTCTCCTTCAATTAATGTCTTATAGTTTTCAATATACTTGTCTCTCACCTCCTTGGTTAAATTTATTCCTAGGTATTTTATTCTTGTTGATGCAAGAATGGGATTTTTTTTTTACATTTAGTTTTCTGATAGTTCATTATCGCTATAGAGGAATACAACAGATTTTTGTGTAGTGATTATGTATTGTACACCTTTACTGAATTTTTTTTTATTAGTTCTAACAGTTTTTTGCCGGGCTCTTTAGAATTTTCTGTATATAATATCATGTTCTCAGCAAATGGTGACAGTTTTACTTCTTCCTTTACAATTTAAATGCCTTTTATTCATTTTTTCTTACCTGATTGCTCTCGCTAGGACTTCCAACACTATGCTGAATAGAAGTGGCAGACTGAACATCCTTGTCTTGCCCCTGATTGTAGAGGAATAGCTTTCAGCTTTTCATCATTAACAGGCTTATAATAAATGACCTTTATTATGTTTAGATACACTCCCTCCATATCTGCTTTTTTGGGAATTTTTAATCATAAATAGATGTTGTATTTTGTCAAATGCTTTTTCTGCATCTATTGAAATAATCATGATTTTCCCTTTCTTATTCTTTCTTGTACCTTTCTTATTCTAATGCCTTAAAATCATGGCTTGGGTCCTTGGAAGCCTCTCTTGCTTGCCAAAGTAAATAAAATAAAAAAGAGAGACATATACAATTGTGAGAATGTGAAGCCAGCAGACAACTACTTTGGAGTTTGCAAGACAAAATAAACCATACCTATTCTGGAGAGTGCATTTAAGGGTTAATTAGTTTAAGACTGAAGAGTGCTTGTAAAAGGCATTGTGGTACATGGAGGCTAATCAATAAAATATATATTTCATAAACATTTTAATCACCTAGTCCCAGTACTCCTCTCTACCAAAACAGTGCTAGTTTATTTTTGTATTATTTATTTGCATCTATCAGGTTTAATAAAGTACTTCTTTTATTGTTTCAGTATCAATATTTTATCAAGTTTTTCTTTTTTCAGCAAATACAAATTGCATTTGCACTGAAACATTTCTATAGCTCAATCTTTTTAAAAATAAAAATGGCAAAAGAAAGAGTTATATAGTCCCAATTTATCAAGAAGAAAATAAAACTCAGATGGCTTTCAGTCTATTATCACGTAAAGTATGAAATATCAGGAAATGGCTTGTGTTTTATACATGTTTACTTTATATTAAAATGAAATTTTCACAATGTTCTTTAAAATACAATCCAATTAAATTTTCAATGTCTCTGTTTTCACATTCCTGGATGGAGCTTTTGAAAAGCCCACATTGTAGTAATAACCATAAAACCACCTTGCTAAGGAAATGCTACCAAGCTTAGAAATAATATCTTTATAGTCTGTGTGGGAATACAGAAGTCTAGAATCTTCAGCAGGTGATTACACTGATTGAGTTCTCATTTCCTTCCTGTTGTGTCCTTTTTTATGGAGGACACATTCGGAATTGCACTTGGCTGCTAAGTGGGTAGAATGAGGGAAGCATGAATCTATTTGAGAAATCACAAATCACAGATTATTTGAGAATATTGAGCCTAGAGAGTTTGAGGGATTTTCCCCAAATCATAGAGCTGACAACAGGTTCAAGTCCCCAGGTCTTCTTTGCAATAACTTCTACTTCCTTGATGATTTCTTCTGTTCGTGGGTAATTCTTAGCCTTCTGCTAAGACTGGGGCCAGTTTTTCAGGGAGAGCCAAGACATTTTACTTAGACATGGTCAAGTCCATAGCAACTCACTTCTATATGACACTGGTTATATGGCAGATATCATGCTAAGAACTTTTTTTTTTTTTCAACGTTTATTTATTTTTGGGACAGAGAGAGACAGAGCATGAACGGGGGAGGGGCAGAGAGAGAGGGAGACACAGAATCGGAAACAGGCTCCAGGCTCTGAGCCGTCAGCCCAGAGCCTGACGCGGGGCTCGAACTCACGGACCGCGAGATCGTGACCTGGCTGAAGTCGGACGCTTAACCGACTGCGCCACCCAGGCGCCCCTAAGAACTTTTATAGACATTATCTCTTTTACTCTTCATAAGCACTCTGTAAAGAGGGACTCCACTAGTGTACCATTTTACAGATGAGAAACTGAAAACCACAGAGGCCAGATAACTTGTTCAAAGTCACACATGTATGGAAGTGGTCAAAGCAGAAACTGAAACTAAGTCATTCTGATTTGAAAGCCCATGCATTAAACCACTTTACTACATTGCCTTTCCACACAAACAAGAACATGCCAAACAGAATGAAAATCCACATTATTATTTTAAAACAAGCACATTTTCATGTCTATTTTTAAAAGACAGGTACATGTGAACAATGGCAATATGAAGTGTTTCTGAAATATGAGTTCAAATTTTGGGAATGCAAATCTCAAGAACTCGGTACTTTATTTATTAAAAAAATTTTTCTTTAATGCTTATTTATTTTTGAGACAGAGAAGTGGAGGAGAGGGAGAGAGAGACAGACAGAGAGAGAGAGAGACAGAGAATTAGCAGGGGAGAGGCAGAGAGAGAGGGAGACACAGAATCCAAAGCAGGCTCCAGGCTCTGAGCTGTCAGCACAGAGCCTGACAGGGGGCTTGAACTCATGAACCGTTTGAGATCATGACCTGAGCCGAGGTCAGATGCTCAATCGACTGAGCCACCCAGGCGCCCTGAGAACTCAGTACTTTAGTGTCTAGGGATAATCATGGTGGTTTTACATAAATACACCCTTTCTGCAGGTAAAATATCAAATGATGTGTAAGACACATGTGTAGATTATTTTTGCACAGGTATTAGCTACTATTTGTAAAATCCTATTAAGAAATTGTTGCCAACAACAGCTAGCACTGGGGAGCTGAACCAGTTCTTTAGTCATGTCAGTGATGTTCTTGTAGCTGACAGAATATTTATTCACAGAGGTAACTGCTATAAATTGCATTTTGCCCCTTCAGTTGCTACAAGCTTGTGATGGTGAGTAGGCGGAGAGGACAACCTGTAATTCAGGATGGTTTGGAAGCTGGTTGCCTAGGAAACTGGGAAAAGTAACATCATGCACACCAATACTGTCAACAGGAGAAAGGATTTTTTTTTTTTTTTGATCCATGTTGCTTTCCAAATACATATTTTGTGACTTTTGTAGGGCCATTGGTCCTTGGTGGGCAGTGCATGCCAAGCGGGACAAAGGTTAGTCAGAAAGGACGGGAAATTCTTTATAAATAATGGTGTAGTTCAAATGAGTTTATAAGATGACAAAGTTATCAACAGGTGAATATTTCACACAATGTGACATGCAAGCAATTCTTAGTCATAATTTACATCTAAATTTATAGCAGTGAAAACTTACTTTTTTTTTTAACATAAAAGTTTTATTTGCTGTAACCCACTCTTTGCTGCTTTTATGCTACTTACACCAGAAATTTTGGTTTACAAGGGAGTAGTTATTTTCAAGGGTAGCACTTGGAAATTCACAAATATTTGATGAAAATAATTTCTTAATATTTTAAAAATATGCATATTTAATTTTTTGTTTTTAAATGTATCACACATGTACACATATACATTTTATAAGTGTGTATATGTGTGCACACTATTTAAGTAAATCATGAAATTGCTGATTTTAGCCTATATTGGGTCTATAAAAATGACAATTTTATATATTTCAACTTATAAATAAATAGCAGAGATCACAGAAGGTATTTTTTTTTTCTTGTCCTTCTTTGCTTGGGTCCCCATTCCCTCTTTTTTCATCTCCACCTTACCCCTACCCCATATCAGTACTACCCTACCCTTCTCATATATCCTCGCCCTATTCTTGCCTCACATGAATAACCTAGTATACATCTCTGGGCTCACAGAATCATGACCAGGTGCAAATATGTCTGTGCATCTATGTATGTGTTAGTGACAAAAACTTACGGTGTAGAATCTCAGGCTTCCAGATTAATCTTTTCCCATTGATATTTATAGCTAAATATTCTCTTTCCTGTATTTGAATACTGCTTATCTTCTCTTCCTTGCACTTATTCTTAATGAATCTCAGCCTAATTTTAAGTAGTTTCTTCACTTTTGACATTCATTCACTTGAATTCTATTTCTCTCATATGTGGTAGCAACAGCTCACAAATGACTCAAGCTGCAAAATGTGGCAACATGTCGCACAGATGGATTAGTAATTATTTTCTGGTTTCTGGCTTTGCATCCACAGAATAACCTATTACTTTGTAAAGTAAAGAGTAAGGAAAAATGAAAAAGAAATACTTTGGATTATTCTACTGACCCTAGACCCAGAATTTCTCCTGCAAGGAAAAATGTCTTCCTCCAGCCATTTATCTGGTTTCCATCTGTCAGAACCAAGTTAATGATTGGTTAGGCAATGGAGTCATATGAAAAGACCTTAGAATTTATGTTATGGATGACACTGTTTGAAATCTTAAAGATGTACAGCTTCACTGAAGATGTGATAGGAGACCTGATGCTCTCACTGTCAGCCAAAGATGACTCTCCCTCCCTGCTACTGCAACTGCCACTGAATCCCATGTTCGTCTTCAGAGACAATATTTATTTTATTAGGCCATTGTGGCAGATTTCTGCTCGGTATGGTGGGCAGATTCCCAAGATGCTGGGCAACTGGGCTATTCCATGACTACCCTCCTCTGAGTTTTCTTACTAGAAAGTGAGTGTTGACAGAAGGAGAAGGAAATGAAGACTCAGTGGTTGGAGATTTATGCCCTCTTCTCCAGTCTGCACTCACCCTCACCCCTCACATGCATCTGTTCCGGTCCAGGATGTTCTTCGGCCTCCACACATGCTACCACAAAGGGCTATTGCCCTTGGGCTACAGTCACTTCTCTTACTTGGAAAGGAAAGTGCTGTATAATGAAATAAAATGTGAACTCCTAAGAGTTTGGGGGTTGAGGTTCTCTTGGGATTAACTCAGAAGATGCCATTCCTGAGTTGTCATTTGTTTGCCTGGTAGAGTTTCCTTGAGTGAGTCTTTTATCCTTAGCAGAGGATACCCTGGCCAGGGAGAATATGGATCATTCCAGTTCTTGTAGGTATGATTGAGGGCTGTTATATATTTAGAAGCTGAGTCTGCCCTTTACCTGCCTGTCAAAAGGGCTTCAAAGCTGCTGCACCAGGAACTGTTTCAGATTACAGACTTCGGTAACTAATGACCCATGTCCTCCCTTCAGTCGTAAAATCCCAAAATGGTCCTAGGAGAGGAGAAGTAAATCCTGATGGCTGCTGAGAGGTCATCTTAGAACTAAATCTCAAGAGAAATGCTTTTAGGTTGAGAGAGAGAGGGCCCCCTCAAAAAAAGGAAAGGAAAAGAAAGGGGAAACATGAGACTATTGTACAGAAAGGTGTCTGCAGTTCACCCAGGTGTGTTCTAAAGACCAAACCCCCACATCAGCAATTAGCAGGAAACCTTTGAGCTCTTCTACCTCTGAGGAAGCACGATGGAATCAGATAGCATGGGAAGCGTGGGCACACACACACACAAACACACACACACTTCACCTGATTCCGATCTCCGTAGGAAAGGAGTTTCTGGGGGAGAGAGAATGAGACCAGCTGACAGTCCAAGGAGGCCGTAATTTTAGCAGACCTACCAAGAACATTGATGTAGGAGGCTTGTTATTCTAAATCCCGGGAGCCTTTTTATTTTTTCTTTGGAAAGTACGTGAAGGGTCGTAATGCTGCTTTGCTCCCCAAACTGGACAGCGAGGTAAACAAGAGCAGCCACAACAACAGTGAGGAGCAGAAGCTGTCATCCTGACCACCATGGAGTTTCTTGAAAGAACTTATCTTGTGAATGACAAAGCCACTAAGATGTATGCCTTCACCCTAGACAGGTAACAGACATCTGTTTCTGCGTCACAATTTTCTGTCTTGACTAATCAGTAAACCCTTGGGTCCCACTGCTTCAAAATTGAGAACTTTTGCTGTGCAACTCAGAGGCATTTTGTAAAATTTGGTAAACTTTTGACTGACTTGAATAATTCAAATCCTGAAGAATTCAGGATTTAATTCCTTAAATATCCTCAGTGCACAAAGGATACATTTTTATTAATATATTTTTCATCTGTAGTTTATCTTCCAGAAAATAGGCATATATACGATCCAATGTGTTTACCTTTCTTTTCCTCAAGTTATTCCATTTTTAAAGTCCTAGGTAAATTTTACTAAATTGCATTTAGAAAAAAATTAAGGCTTTTAAACTATGTGACTGAATTGTGATTATACTGATCTTTAAATTAATTGCTATTTTCTTAATCACAAAATAACAATCAAATATATACAACTATAATAAATATAGCTGAATTTAATGTGATATATAGTTCTAGTTCCATTTAATATCTCCACATTACTACATGCAATATATTCATTCATTTTCCCCTTATTTAACTACTATTGATTAAATACACCTGGATATATAACAGGAAGAAGATATTCCTACTCTCAGATCTCTGTCCTCTTGAAATTTTGAGTCTAATGTGGAACCTATATAGGGAATAGGCAATTACAAAACATCATGCAAGTGTCATTCTGGTGGTGTTTAATGAGAATATCTCAAAGAAAAGGTATTAGCTAGACTTTAAGGGTCAGAGAAAGTTTTTCAGAAGTGCTAGAGTAAGAACTGAAAAATGAAAAGGAGTTAGAGAGTAAGGTTAGGAAAACTCCACAGAGAAAATAGGGTTAGAGAGAGGGAGGCAAACCATAAGAAACTTTTAACTATAGAGAACAAACTGAGGGTTACTGGAGGGGAGGTGGGTGGGGGATGGGCTAAATGGGTGATGGGTATTAAGAAAGGCACTTGTGATGAGCATTGGGTGTTATATGTATGTGATGAATCACTAAATTCTACTCCTAAGACCAGTATTATAGTATTTGCTAACCAGCTAGAATCTAAATAAAAATTTGAAACACACACAAACACAAAAGAGAGAGAGAGAGAGAAAATAAGGTTAGGGGACATTTTCCAGACTGAGATAATTGCCTGGAAAAAAACAGAGACATATAAGAATAAGAGTTTGGTGTGTTTGGGGAGTTCAACCTGAATTAAGAGCAAAGAGAAACATGCTTAGTACATATGGATGAATGAATGGAAATCTGAAATGAATTCATGTTAGGAGCAGAGCTTAAGAGAATACATATCCACTAATAGTATGTATAATGTTTTTGTTTGTTTCGTGGAGCCAAATTAATATTCTAAAGAGTAATAACATTGTTTGAGAGCATCAAATGTTTGAACAACAGTAAAGGGACTTTTTATAGGACATTTATAATTTTGGTTTAAAAATATATGATAGATTCTAGCACATCTATTATCTCACATTATAAAAATTATTTTTCTTAGAAAAATAATATTAGATGTGATTTATTAAGACCATAAATAACCAAACCTCATTTTAGGTCAGGCAGAAATTAATTTTTTTTAACTTTATTCATTTTTGAGAGACAGAGAGAGACAGAGCATGAGCGGGGAAGGGGCAGAAAGAGAGGGAGACACAGAATCTGAAGCAGGCCCCAGGCTCTGAGCTGTCAGCACAGAGCCCAACGCAGGGCTTGAATTCATGAACTGTGAGATCATGACCTGACCAAAGTTGGACGCTCAACCGACTGAGCCACCCAGGTGCCCAGGCAGAAATTTTAGACAACCAATTGTTAACACTATGGACACTATTAATAAAGCATCTCTATGTTATTAAAATAACACTATTTCCCTTCTCATTAAAATAGACCATTAACACTCTGTTACACAAATAAAGCCAATCATTTATAGTTACAGGGTCTCTTTCACTTCCTAAATGGGTATGATTTTCAGGATATGGTGATGAGAAAAACTGTCAAACTCATTTTAATTTTGTTTTCATATAAAAACAGTTAAACCTGGGAGAGATGATTTATCCTGATTCCTGATTTATCAGTTAGGAACCTGAATGCCAAAGAGAAAAACTGCCTTTCTTAAGGTCAGATATCTAATTATGACAGAGTTGGGGTCTGGATCCATGCCTCCTGTTTGTGAATTCAGTGTCTGCTACCTCCTCCATATCTCCTGCACACACACTTTCATCTTGTGCCCTCCTGAATCCTTAATCTATTTCCTCCTGAGGTCACATAGACTTTGATTTCCTCAACAATCATTTTATTATTCGTAGTTCTGTGGGTCAGGATTTCCTCAAGGCCCCATCTGAGGTCAGTGAGGTTTGCTCATGAGGGTGCATTCTGCTGGTGTCTGAACTGTGCCAAAATATACAAGATGGCTTTGCTCACATGTCTGAGAGCTTTGTGTCAGCTTTTGGTTAGTCTTTATTCTCCTTCCTATGGCCTTAAATATCCCCTCCCTGTAAAGGAGCCTGCTGTGGACTGGATATTTGTATCTCCCCCATCCCCCAAATTCATATGTTGAAGCCTGAACTCCCATGTGACTTTCCTGGAGACAGCACTTTTAAAAGGTGATTAAGGTTAAATGAAGTCATTAGGATAGAGCCCTGATATGGTAGAACTGCTGCCCTCATAAAAGAGGAAGAGACACCAGAGATCTCTCTCTCTCTCTCCACCACGTGAGGATGTAGCAAGGCAGCAATCTATAGACTAGGAAGAGAGCTTTTGCCAGAAACTGAATTTTCCAGCACTTTAATCATGGACTTTCAGACCATGAGAAAATAAATTTCTGTTGTTTAAGCTACCCAGTCTGTGTTATTTTGTTATAGCAGCTTAAGCAGACTAACAAATGGTCCAGCTTTAATTGGATGGGATTGTGGAGAGATTTATGCCTCAGGGCATTGTTGAAAACACTAATCAATAAATGATTACATAGGTCAACTGTTAGATATGATACCCATTTAAACAGAGCATCCAGAAGCTTAACAATGAGACCATGGAAAGAGAGAATCACAGCAAACATGATTAAAAAAGATCAGCATCCCTGGGCTGGGGTGGGGGTAGGAGGTAAAGATGACTGTGTGCATCCCCAAGGCTGCACCCTTTTGCAAATGATAACAGAAGCTGTACATGTAGGGGATGTCAGAGGAAATAGATTCCACTTAAGTAGACAAGTCATTGCTAAACAAATAAAAAAGCAAACAAGTAAACAGCAGCAACAACAGGCCCACAGGAGATCAATATCCAGAACTGCTATAGTGTATTATCTAAAACATCCAATTTTAGGCAAAATATTTTAAGACATGCAAAGAAACAGTGAAGAATAATCCATAAAAGAGCAGGTAATAGAAACTTCCTTTGAAAGGGCCCAGAAATGGAACTTAGAATTCAAAGATTTCAGAGCAGTCATTATAAATATGATTAAAGAACTAAATGAAATCATGTTTAAAGAATTAAAGAGATGTATGATGCAATGGTTCATCAAGGAGAGAATGTCAATAAAGAGACAGAAATCATAAAAAAGAAAAAGAACCAAATGGAAATTCTGAAGTTGAAAAGACAGAATTACCAACAATAGCCAAATTATGGAAAGAGACCAAATGTCCATCAACTGGTGAATGGATAAAGAAGATGTGGTATGTGAGTACAATAGAATACTACTTGGCAATGAGAAAGAATAAAATCTTGCCATATGAAACAATGTGGATGGAACTGGAGGGCATTATGTTAAATAGAATAAGTCAGTCAGAGACAGACAGATACCATACATTTTCACTCATTGAGAAACCTAACAGAAGACCATAGGGGAAGGGAAGGTGAAAAACTAATTTCAAACAGAGGGAGGCAAACCATAAGAGACTCTTAAATACAGAGAACAAACTGAAGATTGATGGAGGGGTGGGGGAGAGGGGAAAATGGGTGATGGGCATTGAGGGGGCACTTGTTGGGATGTGCACTGGGTGTTGTATGTAGGCGATGAATCATGGGAATCTACTCCCGAAGCCAAGAGCACACTATATACACTGTTAGCTAACTTGACAATAAATTACATATTAAAGAAAAAGAAAAGGACAGTAAGTAGAATAAAAAAATTGTTAAAGGGGCTCAGCAGTAGATATGAGCTGGCAGAAGAATGGGTGAGCTTGAGGATAGATCAATAGATATGCAATATAAAGAACACAGAGGAAAAATAAGGGAGGAAATGTAACAGAACCTCAGGGAAATGTGGAAATCATTAAGTGCCCTAACATAAGCATAATGGGAGTACCAGAAGGAGAGGGGAAAAAAAGGAGGAGAAAAATATTTGAAGAAATAGTGGCTGGAATCTCCCAAAATTTGGTGACAATATTAATCCACACATCCACAATGGTCAACAGATTCTAAGAAAAATTAAGGAAAAATGGATCTACTCTGATATATCACAGTGAAAATGCTGAAAGGAAAACACAAAGAGAAAATCTTGAAAGCAGCAAGAGAGAAGAAAAAGATTCATCATGTTCAAGAGCATCTCAGTAAGATTCACAGCTGACTTCTAGCAGAAACAAAGGAGCTGGAAGGTGGTAGAATGTCATATTTAAAGGGCTAAAAGAAAGGGCTAAAAGAAAATGACAAAAAGGGCTGTCAACCAATCATCTTATATCTAGCAAAACTATCTTCTAAAATGAAGGTGAAATGAAGACATTCCCAGGTGAACAAAAACAGATGTCTTTTTGCTTGTAGACTCACATTTCAATAAATAGTAAAGAAAAATTTTCAAGCTGAAAATAAGACACCAGACATTAATTTGAATCAACACATAAAAACCAAATAGCATCAGTAAATGTAATTATAAAAGATAGTGTATTTACTTTTCTTTCTTCTCTTAACTGATAATAAATTGCATATATAAAATGTATATAATATTAGATGAAATGGAAAATTTATACAAAGATACAAACTACCAAACTAACTCAAGAGAAAATAGAAACTCTGTGTGGATCTATAATAAATAAAAATAACGAATTAGTAATAAGGAGATTTCATGCAAAAGAAAATCCCAAACCCAGCTGTCTTCACTGGTGGTTTTTACCAACATAAAAAGTAGAATTAATACCAATTCTTCACAAATTCTTCCAACAAATAAAAAAGAATGAGCATTTTCCAATTCATTTTATATTTCAATATTTCACCAATAGCAAAACACAAAACTATCACAAGAAAATAAAACTACAGGTCAATATACCTTATAAATATAGATTCAAAAATCCCTGCTCCTACTACCAACAAACTGAACACAGCAAGATATAAAAAAATTATAAACCATGGCAAAGTCAGATTTATCCCAGTAATGAATTCCTGATTTAACATTTGAAATATAATCAAAGTAATATACCATATTAATAGAATAAAGGACAAAAACCACCATATGATTATCTCATTAGATGCAGAAAAAGCATTCAACAAAATTCAACAGCCTTTCATTACAGTGTTCACCAAACAAGGAATAGAAGGTAACTTCTTCAACTTGATAAAAAGCATCTATGGAAAATCTGAAGCTAACATTATACTTAGTGGTAAGGCCTGAAAGCTTTCCCCTAATATCAGGAACAAGACAAGGGTGCCCATTGTCACCATTTCTACTCAGCAATTTATTGAGTGTTCTAGCCAAGGCAAACAGGCAAGACAGAAATAAAAATGAAAATAAAAGCCATCCAGATTGGAAAGGAAGACATAAAACTTAACACCATGTGCAGATAACATCAACTAGTATATAAAAATCCTAAGGGATCCACTAAAAATCTTTAGAGCTAATGAACAGGTTCAGTAAGGCTTCAGGTAGCAAGATAATATCCAAATAATAAATTGTATTTTTATATGGTAGCAATGACTAATCTGAAAATACAATTAAGACAACAATTCAGTTTATAATAGCATGAACAAGAATAAAATACTTAGGAATAAATTTAACAAAGTACAAAACTTGTACACTGAAAATAACAAAACACTGAAATTAAAGAAGATTTAGATCTTTATTTAGATCAATGCAAAGATATCCCATGTTTGTGTATTGAAAGACAATTTTAAGATGGCAATATTCTCCAATGTAATGTAGAGTTTCAGTGCAATCAGTACTAAAATCTCATCTGCCGTCTGAAGAAAATGACAAGATAATCCCACAATTCATATAGAAATAAAAGGGGCCTAGAAAAAGTGAAACACACTTGAAAAAAAATATTTGAAATCATTTCCTGATTTCAAAAGTTAATATAAAGCTACAACAAATGACAGCTAAATGTAAGAGCTAAAACTATAAAACTCTTAAAAGAAAACACAGGCATAAAACCTTATGACCTTGGGTTAGGCTATGGTTTCTTAATATGGCACCAAAAGCATAAGTGATAAAAAAAATAGATAAATTACAGAGCATCAAAATTAAAATCTTTTGTTCTGAAAACAATACAATGAAGAAAATGAAAATACAAGCCACAAATTGAGAGGAAATATTTGCAAATTAAATATATCAGAATATATAAAGGACAATTACAACTCAATAATAAGAAGATAAATTGGCCAATTTAAAAATAGGCTTTGGATAGACACTTCTCCAAGAAAATATACAAATGTGTAATAAACACATGAAAGATGTTTAACATCATTAGCCATCAGGGGAAATGCATGTCAAGACCACAATGAGATAGTACTTCATACCCACTAGGATGGCTATAATCAAAAAACCAAAAACAAGTGTTGGTGAGGATACAGAGAAATGATAGCTCTCAAGTATTGAATGTGGGAATGTATAATAGCCTAGTGTTTTGAAAAACATTCTGGCAATTTCTACAAAATGTTAACTATAGAGTTTCCTTATGACCCAGGAATTCTACTGCTAGGTATTTTTTCAATAAAAATGAAAACATACTTCTAAAAAAGCTTGTATACAAATTTTCATAGCAGCATTATTCATTATTATGAATAAAGTAAAAACCCCAAATCAAAACCACCTAAATACCCATCAAATGATTAAAGAAAATGTTGTATATCCATGCAATGGAGTGTTATTTGAAAATAAAAAGCAATAAAGTACTGATGTATTGATACTTTCTAAAACATGGATAAACCTTGAAAACATTATGCTAAGTGAAAGAAGTCATTTATAAAAACCACATGCTGTATGATTCCATTTATATGAAATGTCCAGAATGGGAAAATTTATGGAGGCAGAAAGCAAATTAGTGCTTGCCTAGGGTAAGGTTGTATGTAAGGAGATTGGGACATTGGGGAAATATTGCTAACGGGTACAAGGTTTCTTTTTGGGATGATGGAAATGTTCTAACTTAGATTATGGTGATGGTCACACAACTCTGCAAATATGCTAAAACCCATTAAGTTGTATACATAAGTGGGTCATATATGTGGTATATGAATTATACCTTAATAAAGCTGTTTCAAAAAGGAGAGGGTAAACTGAATTCCTGTTCTGGGATAAGAAATTACATCTGATGCTGCAAACATTTCTATTCTCCACTCCCTCTAGCTCTCCCCTCAAAACACTTCTTCACATCACTCATATATTTCATAAACATCGAATCAAGTATAATCTCAGCAAATATGTGCTGATATTTACTGTGTTCAAGACAAGGTCCCAGGAGCTGAATACTTAGGACTCTTTCTAGTGCAGACAGAGCACAGTGATTGATAAGGGGAAACGGGCCAGGAACAGCTAAGGGATTTATGACTGTTTTCTCCTTCTTTGACATTTATCCTCTCCTTAGGATTAGAGAATCCAGCCCCGGGGTCAATTAATACAAAACTGATGATTTGTATGATTTATTGTCATTGGAGTAGAATCTAGAATGATAGATGTGGACAAAGGGGCAACAAAAGAAAAGCCTGCTTTTTGTTTATTCAAGCTCTGTTATAAAAATGCTTAGCCTAAAAGTTATTTCACAGTAAAACTTGTTTTATTCTTTCTCAAGAACAATGATAATAATGTAGTTTGTGAAAATGGTAGACTAACTTAAAAATTCACATTTTTTGGTGCATTTACCTTGTTCCAAACACACTTTGAAATATTTATATGAATTAACTAAAATATCACAGCTGCCCTGTGAGAGAGCTGTTATCATTATCACCATTTTGCAGTGAGGAAATTGAGGCACAGAGAGGTTAAGTCATTTTCTTACAGTCATATGATTAGTGAGTGGTAAAGCTGGGAGGTGACTTAGCAATGGGATGTCAGAGCCCAAGTTCGCAGCCCCCTCGCTGTGCTGCCAGTCACTCAGCCCATCTCTGAAACTGGCATGCCCTTATCCTAGCTGCTGTAACCAGAAATCCATGAGCCATCCTCCGGTCCCTCCCCTTCCTCATTCCCCCTTAACTGATGCTATTGATTAGTATGTCCTGTGGATCTTACGTCCCAATAGAATTTGAAGAAAAGTAAATCCTTTTTTGTTATTTTTTAATGTTTATTTTTCAGAGAGAGAGAGAGAGAGGAGAGACAGAGACAAAGCGTGAGTGGGGAAGGGGCAGAGAGAGAGGGAGACACAGAAACCAAAGCAGGCTCTTGGCTCTGAGCTGTCAGCACAGAGCCTGACGCGGGGCTCAAACCCACTAACCCTGAGATCATGACCTGAGATGAAGTCTGGCGCTTAACTGACTGAGCCACCCAGGTGCCCAAGTGAATCCTTTTTTAATGGCTCAGAGTTGTGCATGAGCTAACATCTGCCTACTTCTCTGACATCATCCAATGTTACTCTGTCTTCACACCACAGTGGCCACATATGTAGTTCCCTTTCCGTCAAGCCCAGCTTTTGAACAAGACAATCTCTTTCTTGCCTTTGTGCCCTTGCCCCAGCAACACCCTCCACTTGATGTTTCTCTTGCATGTAGGTCTACTCCCAGTTACCCTTGAACTCACCATGGCAGTATCTCTACAGAAGTGCACCCCCATTACCACTCTGTTTAAAGTAGCCCCACCTTCCCTCACCCAGTCACTGCCCATCATACCACCCAGCCTCTGAAACTATCTGCTGGCTTACAGTTTGTGTCCCTCTGCTAGGATACAAGCTTTTTAGGTCAGGAGCTTAGTCTCAAAGACTATGGTGTCATTAGCACCTCTGATAGTGGAGGCATGTTGCAGGCATGCAGCACATATCTGTTGAATGAATGAATGAATGAATGAATGAATACATGAAGTGTGGGAAATGCATGGTGGGACCCAAGCTTTCATCTCCTGTTCTAACAGTCATAGTGACTGGAGGTTCTTGGGAGAAGTGATGTGAAAGTACAAAATGGGATTGATTTTATATGGTCAACATATGAAATAAGAGGGTGAAAAGTATTACCAGCTCTATTTTTAGAGACATAGAATAAAGGAGTTTAATGTCTATCATCAAGCAAAAATGAAATACAAAAGAAAAAGAGAGGCTTCCCCAAGATTACAAAACAAAGCTCAATTTTCTAATTCATATTTTAAGAAATAAACTCAAATTTGTAGGCTATTACAAGAAAAATTTGGAATATTTCCCTATTTCTCCTGTTTTTCTCCCCCCCCCCCCTTTTTTTCTTTGATGCTACAGTAAATTTCTTCGCTCGGGTCTACTATTCCTACCCTTCTGAGCTTTAACCATCTTTGAATTTGTGGGAATCTATGGTAATTTATTCACAATTCGTTTTTTGATGCATCATAGCATTTGCTTTTTAGAACCTTCTTAAAATTCTTAGGATTCACATCATTTTTTATATCAAGAGCCTATTCTGCATCTATAGGTACCCAGGCCATTTTGCTCTAATGAGGTGATGAGAAATGTATTTTAATTTTGGATTTCAAGTTTGGGGAGGATTATGGACACTTTTAGGAGCCCAGAGAAGACTGTGGGATCCTGCATCCTCCCCCCCACCATAAAACACACACAGACACACATATGAACACACTGCATCCAATTTCAATGGACCCTCTGAAGCCCACCTTTGGATCCCCTGCTTAGTACCTCGAAGAGCAATCTCAGCTCAGAGTAACTCCATATTGGTTAATCTCAGAGTCTGGGACAACAAAGCAGGGTTTAAAAGTAAAATTGGCCAGATTTCTTGTACTTTTCTTCTTGTGGCATTGCCCAGAGGCTGCACCCTTAGTGGGATTCCTGCCTTGGTCTGCCTTCTGCACTGCTCCAGAATAAGTTCTTTCTCCTGGTCACCACCTGGTTTTCTCTGACCACAAGATTCATGAAAAGTATAAAATAAAGCAAAGCTTCCTATGGCTTCAGCAAATCATATGGTCATATGAACAGTGCCAGAACAATTGGTGACCTTGTCTTGGTCATGTTGCCTTCTCTGCACAAAGGAAGGGAAACTTCTATCATGCTTCCTTTTTAGTTCTCATGCTCCTCTGAGTTGATGGCCATTGCTGACCCACACTGCTACATGACATGTTTTTTTTTTTATTATTATTCTAAGGGTATGTATCACATTACAAAGGCAAAAATTTATAGACATAAATATTCTATGTGCCTATTGCCAAATGGTTCCTATTCTAAAAAAGGAGATTATTTGGAACTGTTCAAAATCCTGAATGCTATTAACATCATCAGAATCCCAGTTCTGCTGTTTGCTGGCTATTTGGCCTTGGGCAATTACTTAACCTCTCTGAACCTTAATTACTTCAGCTAACAAACTACAAATCAAAACCACACTGAGATATCACCTCACACCAGTCAGAGGGGCTAAAATGAACAACTCAGGAAATTTCAGATGCTGGCGAGGATGTGGAGAAATGGGAACCCTCTTGCACTGTTGGTGGGAATGCAAACTGGTGCAGCCACTCTGGAAAACAGTGTGGAGGTTCCTCAAAAAATTAAAAATAGATCTACCCTATGACCCAGCAATAGCACTGCTAGGAATTTACCCCAGGGATACAGGAGTGCTGATGCATAGGGGCATGTGTACCCCAACGTTTATAGCAGCACTTTCAACAATAGCCAAATTATGAAAAGAGCCCAAATGTCCATCAGCTGATGAATGGATAAAGAAGTTGTGGTTTATATATACAATGGAATACTACTTGGCAATGAGAAAGACTGAAATCCTGCCATTTGCAGCAATGTGGATGGAACTGGAAGGTGCTGAGTGAAATAAGTCAGTCAGAGAAGGACAGATACCATATGTTTTCACTCATATGTGGATCTTGAAAAACTTAACAGAAGACCATGGGGAAGGGAAAGGGAAAAATGGTTACAGAGAGGGAGGGAGGAAAACCATAGGAGATTCTTAAATATAGAGAAGAAACTGAGGGTGGATGGGGTGTGGGGAAGAGGGGAAAATGGGTGATGGGCACTGAGGAGGGTGCTTGTTGCCCTGGGTGCAAGCGATGAGCCACGGGAATCTATCCCAAAAAGCAAGAGTCCACTTTACACACTGTATGTTAGCCAGTTTGACAATAAATTATATATATATAAAAAAAGAAACTATGGGATTGACTAAATGGTATCTATAATCTTTCCATCTATGAAATGCTAGAATTCTATTCCAGCCTGTAAATAATGCTTTATACTTGAGAAGAACTGATATATACTGCCCGCTTTAGGAAGTGTAAGTAGGTTCAACTCACAATACAGCTTTGATAGATTGGTAGAGAGTGTGTGCAAAGCTGTGTTAAGAAGGATTCTGGGGGTCAACAGGGACTCAACAGGAGAAAGTGCTATGATCTATTAACAGTGTTGGTGTGGAGAAGAAAGGAAGAGTTTGGGCATGTGATAGTATTTGAATCTTCAGACTGGCTCATACGCACATATCTAACATTGCTCTTCACCGCTGCTTTTTAAAATTTGTAACACAGGGTCCAAAATCCTTTCAAAGTGGAGTAATTTGTAAGGAAATGCATCAAAATGTATCTGCTTCCTTTCTCCTGTTCCTTTAACATCTCTTAATCACTGCTGGTATAGCTTGGCTGAATAAAAAAGCAAAACCTTTAGTAGTTGAGACTTCAGAAGGAAATTTCTTGCTTGTTCCTTACACTTGATATTTTTTTTTTTAATTTTTTTTTCAACGTTTATTTATTTTTGGGACAGAGAGAGACAGAGCATGAACGGGGGAGGGGCAGAGAGAGAGAGGGAGACACAGAATCGGAAACAGGCTCCAGGCTCTGAGCCATCAGCCCAGAGCCTGACGCGGGGCTCGAACTCACGGATCGCGAGATCGTGACCTGGCTGAAGTCGGACGCTTAACCGACTGCGCCACCCAGGCGCCCCATACACTTGATATTTCTTATAGAAGGAGCTGTGAACTGTAACTTCCTATCTAGTTAGCAAATGTCCTTCTATCAGTTCTGAGAATGGGTAGGGCTGTCAGTGAGGTATTTGTTTGCAACCGTGTTCACTTCTTGCTTCTGTCAAACTCATCCATAGCGTGGAACTCCAGCAGAAATCCTTGAATAAAAATCAATGTCCTGGAGAGAAGCCAGAGGAGCTGGACTCAGGAGCCATCTATCACTGCCACAGCAACTCCAAGGCCACAGAGAACAGAGCAAACGAGCAAGTCTATGCCAAGTGGAAACTCTGTGCTGCTTCAGGAATATGCTTCGTTTTCATGATTGCAGAGGCCGTGGGTGAGTATTATTCAAAAAGACTTCTCTGATTAAACTAGCAAACAGACAAAACCCCACATCATTGCAGGAGGGTTATGTAAGTTCTTCTTTTAAAGAAAGATTTCATATTTTCTGTAAGTATGGAGTAACAATATGCTCATTGTAGATAAGTTGGAAAATATTAAGAAACAAAATAAAATTCATTACCATCCCACATTTGAGTACTAACCTCTAATAACATTGTGGAGTATTTTTATACAATATATTTTTCTATTCATAACTCGGTTTTTAAAATATAACTGAGGGCATACTGAATGCTTTTGACCATGCCATCAAATATCCTTCAAAAACATTTTTATGCCTGAACAATATTCTATAATATGCTCCACTGTAATTTACATAACCATGTCTCTATTGTTAGAAATTTAAGGAGTTTTTTTTTTTCCCCCTGCTATGAACAATGCTGCAATGAAAACTCGTGAATAAAACTCCGCCTGCCTCTCTGGTTAATCCCTTGAAAGAGATTCCTAAAAGTGGAAAAATTGATTGAAGGATATAAATATTTTTATTACTTCTTGATTCATACTGCCAAACTGCTACCCAGAAAGCTTAAAACAATTCATATGTCTGCCTGCTGTACATGAGCATTACTGTCCAAATCTTTATCAAAACTTATTTTAATCTTTATTTTTTTAAGCTTATTTATTTACTTTGAGAGAGAGAGAGAGAGAGAGCACAAGCTGAGGAGGAGTAGAGAGAGGGAGAGAGGGACAGAGGGACAGAGAAAGAGAAAGAGAGAGAGAGAGAGAGAGAGAGAGAATATGAGAGTCCCAAGCATGCTCCACACTGCCAATGTGAAGCCCAATGTAGGGATCGAACTCACAAACTGTGAGGTCATGACCTGAGCTGAAACCAAGAGTCTGATGCTTCACCGACTGAGCCACCCAGGTGCCCCTTCATCTTTTATTTATTTATTTTTTTAAGTTTATTTGTTTTGAGGGGGGGGGAGGAGAGAACATGCAGTAGCAGGTTGGGGCATACAGAAAGGGAGAGAGAACCCCAAGCAGGCTCTGTGCTGTCAGCGTGGAGCCTGACATGGGGCTCAATCCTATGAACTGTGAGATCATGACCTGAGCCAAAATGAGGTTGGATGCTTAACTGACTGAGCCACCCTGGTTCCCCATATTTTAATCTTTTAAAAATCTTTATTCATGTATAGGTGAATATGCTTTATTTTAATATTCATTTCTTTGTTACTGTTAGAATATTTTTTGCAAGCTTATTAGTAATCTGTATTTCACTTTGTTGATGCATTTCCTGCTTGCCTCTTAATGTCTCCTGATCATTTGTTTTTTAGATAACTTATAATGTTCTGTTCTGATCTCTGAGAGCTCTTTATACTGTTAGGATATTGAAATTTTTATACTTGTTATAAGTACTTTTCTAGTTTTTTGTTTACTTTTTAGTTTTTGGTTTGATGTGGGTAAGTTTTAATGTTTTATATATGTAATTGTATGAAACATTCCATTTTGAGCTGATTTCTTTTATTGCTCTCACTACTTTAGTGCTTTGGTTCCTGCCTACTGAGAAGACAAATACCATTTTGTTGTTCAATTTTTTTGCATGTAATTTCAAATTATTTTGTGAGATTAAATATTCTCTAAGGATTAAAGATTCTTTTTCTAAATAGTTAACAAAGTTTTCAGCATTATTTATAGAATAATTAATCACTCCTTCCATTGATTTTTGATGTTTTTTTCATCACATCAATATTTTATAAAGAACAGGGTTTGCCTCTAAGGTGGGTTTCATCAATCTGTATTGCTATTCTCTGTTAGTAGTAACATATTTAATTAATGTACATTTATATGTTATAATATCTGTTCTTTCCTTATTATTCCTTGTTTAATAGAAAAAAGGAAAAGGCTACTTATTTCTGTTTATTATTCTAATTGAACACAAGAACCATTGTATTCTGTTCCCTCCAAAATCAAATTATGATTTTACTGGTATGTAAGTTGATTTGGAAACAAAGATCTTTTAAAAATACTCAGTTTTCTCTTCTAGGAACATGGCGTTTCTCCATTTATCCAAATACTCTATGTCTCTCATCAATATCTTGCAATTTTAGTTTGCTTATTTGTTTGTTATAGTACAGGGACAGCCTATTTCTTGCCAAGGTGATTTGCATGTGTTTGTTTTATTATATTTCTTTTTTTCAATAATAAAAATATGTTTCATATTTTTACCATGTTAAATAATATCTTATGCTAAATCAAATCTTATGTTCAACTAGTTAACTGTTAAGTGAAATGCTTCCTGAGAGGTTAAGTATTTTCACTATGTTAATGAAGTGGGTTTTTTTCCCCTTAGTTTTTTTTTTTTTTTTTTTTTTTCAACGTTTATTTATTTTTGGGACAGAGAGAGACAGAGCATGAACGGGGGAGGCGCCGAGAGAGAGGGAGACACAGAATCAGAAACAGGCTCCAGGCTCTGAGCCATCAGCCCAGAGCCTGACGCGGGGCTCGAACTCACGGATCGCGAGATCGTGACCTGGCTGAAGTCGGACGCTTAACCGACTGCGCCACCCAGGCGCCCCTCCCCTTAGTTTTTAAACGATAAACAAATAATCAAGGATGCTTGCTGACTTTTGTCAAGTACCTTTTCTTTTAAACATATTCTGTTAAAAAATTTTTTGACACATTGCTGGTGTGTGTTATATTCAGAGATTTCCTAATATGGTACAATCTCTGCATTTCTGGCATTATGATGATAATAACTAATATTTATTTAATGCTTACTATGTGCCAGAAACTGTGATGAATGCTTTCCATCGTGTTACTTTACTTAATCCTGTTGAAATCCCTGAGAGGTAGGTCTATTATTATTTGCACTATGTAGATGACGAACCTGAAACACAGAGAGTAAAGGTCTCTACTGGAGTACCACAGCTCGGAAATAAGTGGGCAGGCAGTCTGAATTCTGGGGCTCATGTTCATAGGCTCTCATTACAGTGCCACTCAAATGGACTGTGGTGGACCATTCTTTCAATGTATTGCTCAATCTGGGCCACTCATATTATCTTTAGGATTTTTTTTATCTTTATTGATAATTGAAATTTAACTATAGTTTTCTGTTATGGGACTATTTTTCTAAGTTTTTGAATTAGAGTTACACATATGAAAATGAAAAGTTTAGTTTTAATGACACTTTTTATAAGAAAATGGAAACCATTTTTGTAATGTTGTAACTATCTCTTCCTTTTTAAGAACTACCTGGTAAGTTGTCTAGCTTTGGAGACTTTCTTGGAAATAATTTTTAACATATGTTTGTTTGCTTCTTCCTCATTTATTGATGTACTCAAAATTTCTACTTCATGAGTAAGTTTGGGTCATTTGTGTTTTCCAAAGTCAGCCATCTCAATGAAATTTTCCAACTTATTATCATACAATGGAACATGACAATTTAATACTAAAACTCTCTAACTTATTCTACTTTCTCATTTTAATATTGTTTAAATATTTTCTTTTCCTTGATTTAACTTGGTAGATGTCTAATTTATTGATATATCTATTTATTGAATATATTATCTAAATTTTTCTTTTATTTTTAATTCATAATTTTGCCTTTAAAAATATTTGTTACTTCCTCCATCTTTCTTCAAGGTTGTAGTCTTATTGCATGTTTTAATATCTTGAGTTATATCCTTCTCTGATTATTTTTATCCCATATTTTTATTAATAATAAAATTATGTTTAGCTATGCACTTAGTCTAAAAGTTTTGACTTTGTTATTTATTTGACTTAATATTTATTTTAAATTATTTGAATTTATATATTATTTTTGAGTTTATTTTATTTTATTTTTTAATGTAAAAGGAATACCAGAAACTACCAGGCATATAGTATCATAAGCTATGACTTACCCTATTATCACTATTACCGTTATACTGTTACTAATTTTATGCCTTCATTTTCTATTACACAAAAGGTGGACCAAATTAGTAATTATTTGAGACTGGAAGAAAACAGAACTTGCTAACTTTTTTTGTTTGTTTGTTTTCTCATTTGTGTTTGTTTTTTGTCTTTTGCACTATCATAGATAGCAATCAGAATTAATTGGTTTCTTTTTTTCTGCTTTTTGCATTTATATTTTTTATATGAAATTTATTGTCAAATTGGTTCCCATACAACACCCAGTGCTCATCCCAACAGGTGCCCTCCTCAATGCCCATCACCCACCCTCCCCTCCCTCCCACCCCCCATCAACCCTCAGTTTATTTTCAGTCTTTAAGAGTCACTTATGGTTTGCCTCCCTGCCTCTCTAACTTTTTTTTTTCCCTGTCCCTTCCCCCATAGTCTTCTGTTAAGTTTCTTAGGAACCACATAAGAGCGAAAACATATGGTATCTGTCTTTCTCTGTATGACTTAATTCACTTAGCACAACACTCTCCAGTTCCATCCACATTGCTACAAAAGGCCATATTTCATTCTTTCTCATTGTCAAGTAGTATTCCAGTGTATATATAAACCACAACTTCTTTATCCATTCATCAGTTGATGGACATTTAGGCTCTTTCCATAATTTGGCTTTTGTTGAAAGTGCTGCTATAAACATTGGGGTACAAGTGCCCCTATGCACCAGCACTCCTGTATCCCTGGGGTAAATTCCTAGCAGTGCTATTCCTGGGTCATAGGGTATATCTATTTTTAATTTTTTGAGGAACCTCCACACTGTTTTCCAGAGTGGCTGCACCAGTTTGCATTCCCACCAACAGTGCAGGAGGGTTCCCGTTTCTCCACATCCTCTCCAACACCTATAGTCTCCTGTTTTGTTCATTTTAGCCACTCTGACTGGCATGAGGTGATATCTGAGTGTGGTTTTGATTTGTATTTCCCTGATTAGGAGTGATGTTGAGCATCTTTTCATGTGCCTGTTGGCCATCTGGATGTCTTCTTTGGAAAAGTGTCTATTCATGCCTTCTGCCCATTTCTTCACTGGATTATTCGTTTTTTGGGTGTGGAGTTTGGTGAGTTGTTTATAGATTTTGGATACTACCCCTTTATCCAATATGTCATTTGCAAATATCTTTTCCCATTCTATCAGTTGCCTTTTAGTTTTGTTGATTATTTTCTTTGCAGTGTATAAGCTTTTTATCTTCATGAGGTCCCAATAGTTCATTTTTTGCTTTTATTCCCTTGCCTTTGGAGATGTGTCAAGTAAGAAATTGCTGTGTCTGAGGTCAGAGAGGTTTTTTTCCTGCTTTCTCCTCTAAGGTTTTGATGGTTTTCTATCTCACATTCAGGTCCTTCAACCATTTTGAGTTTATTTTTGTGAATTGTGCAAGAAAGTGGTCTGGTTTCGTCCTTCTGCATGTTGCTGTCCAGTTCTCCCAGCACCATTTGTTAAAGAGGCTGTCTTTTTTCCATTGGATATTCTTTCCTGCTTTGTCAAAGATTAGTTGGCCATACTTTTGTGGGTCTAGTTCTGGGGTTTCTATTCTATTCCATTGGTCTATGTGTCTGTTTTTGTGCCAATACCATGCTGTCTTGATGATTACAGCTTTGTAGTAGAAGATAAAGTCTGGGATTGTGATGCTTCCCACTTTGGTCTTCTTCAATATTACTTTGGCTATTCGAAGTCTTTTGTGGTTCCATACAAATTTTAGGATTGCTTGTTCTAGCTTCGAGAAGAATGCGCAATTTTGATTGGGATTGCATTGAATGTGTAGATAGCTTTGGGTAGTGTTGACATTTGAACCATATGTATTTTTCCAATCCGTGAGCATGGAATGTTTTTCCATTTCTTTGTATCTTCTTCAATTTCCTTCATAAGCTTTCTATAGTTTTCAGCATACAGATCTTTGACATCTTTGGTTAGGTTTATTCCTAGGTATTTTATGCTTCTTGGTGCAATTGTGAATGGGATCAGTTTCTTTATTTGTCTTTCTGTTGCTTCATTATTAGTGTATAAGAATGCAACTGATTTCTGTACATTGATTTTGTATCCTGCGACTTTGCTGAATTCATGCATCAGTTCTAGCAGACTTTTGGTGGAGTCTATCAGGTTTTCCATGTATAATATTATGTCATCTGCAAAAAATGAAAGCTTGACTTCATCTTTGCCAATTTTGATGCCTTTGATTTCCTTCTGTTGTCTGACTGCTGATGCTAGAACTTCCAACACTATGCTAAACAACAGAGGTGAGAGTGGACATCCCTGTTGTGTTCCTGATCTCAGGGAAAAAGCTCTCAGCTTTTCCCCATCGAGGATGATATTACCTGTGGGCTTTTCATAAATGGCTTTTATGATGTTTAAGTATGTTCCTTCTACCCCGACTTTCTTGAGGGTTGTTATTAAGAAGGGATGCTGAATTTTGTCAAATCCTTTTTCTGCATCGACTGACAGGATCATATGGTTCTTATCTTTTTTATTAATGTGATGTATCACATAGATTGATTTGTGAATGTTGAACCAGCCCTGCATCCCAGGAATGAATCCCACTTGATCATGGTGAATAATTCTTTTCATATGCTGTTGAATTCGATTTGCTAGTATCTTGTTGAGAATTTTTGCATCCATATTCATGAGGGATATTGGCCTGTAGTTCTCTTTTTTTTCTGGGTCTCTGTCTGGTTTAGGAATCAAAGTAATGCTGGCTTCATAGAATGAGTCTGGAAGTTTTCCTTCCCTTTCTATTTTTTGGAACAGCTTGAGAAGGATAGGTATTATCTCTGCTTTAAATGCCTGGTAGAGGGGCGACTGGGTGGTGCAGTCGGTTAAGCGTCCGACTTCAGCCAGGTCACGATCTCGCGGTCCGGGAGTTCGAGCCCCGCGTCGGGCTCTGGGCTGATGGCTCAGAGCCTGGAGCCTGTTTCCGATTCTGTGTCTCCCTCTCTCTCTGCCCCTCCCCCGTTCATGCTCTGTCTCTCTCTGTCCCCCAGAAAAATAAATAAACGTTGAAAAAAAAAATTTAAATGCCCGGTAGAATTCCCCAGAGAAGTCATCTGGGCCTGGACTCTTACTTGTTGGGAGATTTTTGATAACTGGTTCAATTTCATCACTGGTTATGGGTCTGTTCAAATTTTCTATTTCTTCCTGTTTGAGTTTTGGAAGTGTGTGAGTGCTTAGGAATTTGTCCATTTCTTCCAGGTTGTCCAGTTTGTTAGCATATAATTTTTCATAGTATTCCCTGATAATTGCTTGTATTTCTGAGGGATTGGTTGTAATAATTCCATTTCCATTCATGATTTTATCTATTTTGCTCATCTCCCTTTTCTTTTTGTGAAGCCTGGCTAGAGGTTTATCAATTTTATTTATTTTTTCAAAAAACTAACTCTTGGTTTCATTGATCTGCTCTATAGTTTTTTTAGATTCTATATTGTTTATTTCTGCTCTGATCTTTATTATTTCTCTTCTTCTGCTGGGTTTGGGGTGTCTTTGCTGTTCTGCTTCTATTTCCTTTAGGTGTGCTGTTAGATTTTGTATTTGGGATTTTTCTTGGTTCTTGAGATAGGCCTGGATTGCAATGTATTTTCCTCTCAGGACTGCCTTCACTGCATCTCAAAGTGTTTGGATTGTTGTATTCTCTTTTTTGTTTGTTTCCACATATTTTTAAATTTCTTCTGTAATTGCCCGGTTGACCCATTCATTCATTACTAGGGTGTTCTTTAACCTCCATGCTTTTGGAGGTTTTCCAGATGTTTTCCTGTGGTTGATTTCAAGCTTCATAGCATTGTGGTCTGAAAGTGTGCATGGTATGATCTCAATTCTTGTCTACTTATGAAGGGCTGTTTTGTGACCCAGTATGTGATCTATCTTGGAGAATGTTCCATGTGCACTTGAGAAGAAAGTATATTCCGTTGCTTTGGGATGCAGAGTTCTAAATATATCTGCCAAGTCCATCTGATCCAATGTATCATTCAGGGCCCTTGTTTCTTTATTGACTGTGTGTCTAGATGATCTATCCATTGTTGTAGGTGGAGTATTAAAGTCCCCTCCAATTACCACATTCTTATCAATAAGGTTGCTTATGTTTGTAATTCATTGTTTTAAATATTTGGGGGCTCCTGTATTCGGTGCATAGACATTTATAATTGTTAGCTCTTCCTGATGGATAGACCCTATAATTATTATATAATGCCCTTCTTCATCTCTTGTTACAGCCTTTAATTTAAAGTCTAGTTTCTCTGATATAAGTATGGCTACTTCAGCTTTCTCTTGACTTCCAGTAGTATGATAGATAGTTCTCCATCCCCTCACTTTCAATCTGAAGGTGTCCTCAGGTCTAAAATCAGTCTCTTGTAGACAGCAAATAGATGGGTCTTGTTTTTTTATCCATTCTGATACCCTATGTCTTTTGGTTGGAGCATTTAGTCCATTTACGTTCAGTGCTATTATAGAAAGATATGGGTTTAGAGTCATTGTGATATCTGCAGGTTTCATGCTTGTAGTGGTATCTCTGGTACTTTGTGGTCCTTGCAAGATTTCACTCACAGAATCCCCCTTAGGATCTCTTGTAGGGCTGGTTTAGTGGTGATGAATTCCTTCAGTTTTTGTTTGTTTCGGAAAACATTTATCTCTCCTTCTATTCTGAATGACAGACTTGCTGGATAAAGGATTCTTGGCTGCATATTTTTTCTGTTCATGACATTGAAGATGTCCTGCCATTCCTTTCTGGCTTGCCAAGTTTCAGTAGATAGGTCTGCTACTACCCTTATGTGTCTACCTTTGTTAAGTCAGGGACTGTTTATCCCTAGCTGCTTTCAGAATTCCCTCTTTATCCTTGTATTTTGCCAGTTTCACTATGATATGTGGTGCAGAAAATCATTTCAAGTTACGTCTGAAGGGAGTTCTCTGTGCCTTTTGGATTTCAATGCCTTTTTCCTTCCTCAGATCAGGGAAGTTCTCAGCCATGATTTGTTCAAGTATACCTTCAGTCCCTTTCTCTTGCTCTCTGTTTGATTGCATCACTTAGTTCTCTAATTCCCCCCTCATACTCCTGGATAGTTTTTATCTCTCTTTTTCTCAGCTTCCTCTTTTTCCATAATTTTATCCTCTAATTCACCTATTCTTTCCTCTGCCTCTTCAATCCATGCTATGGCCACCACAATTTTATTTAGCACCTCATGTATAGCATTTTTTAGCTCCTCATGACTATTTCTTAGTCCCTTGATCTCTGTAGCAATAGATTCTCTGCTGTCCTCTATGCTTTTTTGATTCCCTGCAATTAATTTTTTGACTATTATTCTAAATTCTTGTTCTGTTATATTGCTTGTAGCATTTTTGATCAATTCATTAGCTGTCACTACTTCCTGGAGTTTCTTTTGAGAATTCTTCCGTTTTGTCATTTTGGGTAGTCCCTGCAGTAGCTCCAAACTGCAGGGAGCTTCCCCTGTGCTGTCCAGAGTAACTTGTGTTGGTGGGTGGGGACGCAGTCAGACTCAGTGTCTGCCCCCAGCCCACCACTGGGGCCACATCAGACTGGTGTGTACCTTATCTTCCCATCTCCCAGGGGCAGGACTCACTGTGGAGTGGTGTGGCCCCTGTCTGGGCTACTTGCCCACTGCCAGGCTTGTGGTGCTGCTTCAATGGGATCTGGCCAAGGGCGTATTAGCTGGGGTGGATCCGAAAGGTGCACAGGGGCGGGAGGGGTAGGCTTAGCTCGCTTTGCTGTTGGTGGTCCTCTGGGGGAGGGGCCCTGCAGCACCAGGAGGGAGGCAGGCCTGTCTGAGGGATGGATCCACAGAAGCAGTGTTGGGCGTTTGCGGGGTGCAAGCAAGTTTAGTGACGGGAACTGGTTCCCTTTGGAATTTTGGCTGGGGGATGGAAGAGGGAGATGGCACTTGCCAGTGCCTTTGTTCCCCCTTGAGCTCAGTTCTGTCTCCCGGGGCTCATCCTCTCACCCTCCCCGCTCTCCGAGAGCAGAGCTGTTGACTTGTAACATTCCAGATGTTAAGTCCCGCTGGCTGTCAGAACACACTCCGTCCGGCCCCTCAGCTTTTGCAAGCCAGACTCGTGTGCTCTGCCTTGCCAGGCGGGCTGCCCCTCCACTGCCCCAGCACCCTCCAGCCAGTCCGTGTAGCGCATACCACCTCTCCGCCCTTCCTACCCTCTTCCATGGGCCTCTTGTCTATGCTTGGCTCCACAGAGTCCGTTCTGCTAGTCTTCTGGCAGTTTTCTGGGTTATTCAGGCAGATGTGGGTGGAATCTAAGCGATCAGCAGGACGAGGTGAGCCCAGCGTCCTCCTACATCACCACCATCTCTCTCTCCCCCCAGAATTAGTTGGTTTCTTAAACCTATGGAGTCTAATGGCTTGTGTACTCGTATTCAGACTTTTATTTATTTTTTAAATGTTTATTTATTTTTCAGGGAGAGAGAGAGAGAGAACATGCACAGGTCAGAGAGGAGCAGAAAGACAACAGAACAGAGGATCTAATGTGGGCTCTGTGTTGACAAAAGAGAGCCGACATGGGACTTGGACTCAGGAACCATGAGATCATGACCTGAGCTGAAGTTGGACCAAATGAGCCACCCAGGCACCACTTTTTTTTTCTCTGACTTTTTTGTTTTGTTTTTTTCATTTATTTATTTTGAGAGAGAGAGATAGAGAGAGAGAGAGAGAGAGAGAGAGCAAGCACATGAGTGGGTAGGGGCAGAGAGAAAGGGAGAGAGAGAATCCCAAGCAGGCTCCATGCTGTCAGCACAGTGCACCACTCAGAGCTTGAACTCATGAACCATGAGACCATGACCTGAGCTGCAATCAAGAGTTGCATGCTTACCCGACTGAGCCACTAAGGCACCCCTTTTTCAGACTTTTATACTTTTGAAAACTGGAAAAGAACTTCAACTCATCCAGTCCAAGACAAATCCAGGGTTGGCAAATAATTTTCTAGTCAAAGATTATAAAATTAATTGACACCACACAATTTCTAGACCCACAATAAGTCTTTTGAAGGAACCAACTTAATAGCTTGGTGAGGTTGCAAAGAATTTACTTTTAGTAGTTCCAATTAGAAAATTCACTTGGAAAAGCTGCTGACACTCATGCCAGATGTGTATTCTTTTTTAATTATTCAAATTCATAAGATCATGGACAATACTCTGTTGCTCATGTAAGAGATGGACAAAATGGAAAATCTAAAAAACAGAATCCATTCAAAATGTGATTGGAGGGGCACCTAGGTGGCTCAGTCGGTTGAATGAGACTCTTGATTTCGGCCTGGGTCATGATCCTAGAGTTGTGGGATTTAGCCCTACGTCAGGCTCTGTGTTGACAGTGCAGAGCCTGCTTGCGATTCTCTCTTTCCCTCTCTCTGTGCCCTCCCCAGATTGCATAGGTGCTCTCTCTCTCTCTATTTCAAAATAAATAAACTTTTAAAAGTGTGATTTTAAAAGGTGATGTTCTGGAAATTCATAGCTTTCCAGATAAAGTACTGACACCACCTCATGCAAACACAATTCAGTTAGATAAACTGGCTCATTTTCTCCATTACTTTCTTCCTCTGCTTTCCCCTGAATCCAGGTAGATGGTGAAAACAGATGGCATCTTCTTCCCAGTATGTCTAATCAACAGTCTGAAATGAGATGGTCTCCCATTCATAAAACTCACTTTTCTCCTCATACCTTTCCTATGCCCTGGCATTCTGCTTTAAAATGACATATTTCTAGGAAAGGAGGGAAGAAAAATTATTCACTTGGAGTGAACAAATCAATCTCTCTCTTCCCTCTCATTCTTAATAATTAATTCATCTATGAGTTCTAATCTGGATGTTGTCAGTAAAGGAATTAAATGGATACTCACAGAATCATTTGGAGTTTGAGCTGAATTGATTTTAGGTTGATTTTCCTAAAACATTGCTCTCATCATGTTAATTCTGTCTCCAAAATTCTTTAGTGGCTCCTTCTTGCCTAATTCAGTGCTTCACACCCTTCTCCCCATCCTGGCAAGCACAGGAAATTTTACTGATGACTGGGGTACACCCACAAGGGTGTTGTAGCAGGAAGAGGCTGCTTCAGAGGCTTCCTCTGTGCTAGGTCCCACTTGGCTGCCCCATGTGAAAACAGATCGGTATGTTCGAAAGCTCTGGCACCCTGGACAAAATGAAAAATTCTTACTTTGACTTTCAAGTCATTCCACCATGTGGCTGCCAAACTGACTATTAATCCTTTACTGCTTCACTACATGACTCTTCTGTTTCAGCTGTTTATTCATCCTATGCAAAATAATCGTGGCACCTTAAAGTCTCTGTAGCTTTTGCTTATGTCTTTTTATCTGAATGGAAAAGGCCTCTCCTCGTGCCCCACAATCATCACAATCCTGCTCATCATTCAAGACCCCAACCAGACCTCACCTCCTCCCTAGAGCCATTCTCAATCAGGTCAGAGAATGCAACTGTTATTCTCAGGTTACTTTTGGGAATCTAGGATGTCCACATTCAGGATATAGGATTTGAGACAGGACTTGAAGTTTGTGTAGGAATTGAGGGGTGGCTAAAAGAGGGAGGTAAAAAAAAGGCCTTGCAGAGAGTGGTCCCTGACTATTGCTGTGGTCCAGGAGGTAGTAAATATCAGCCTTGCCTGGAAAGAGTTTAAGTGGGTAGGTCTCAAAAGGACAGGAAATCTGTATTCTTAGAAAGTAATTCAACTGAGGGGCACCTGGGTGGCTCAGTCAGTTGAGCATCCAACTGTGGCTCAGGTCATGATCTCAGGGTTCTTGGGTTTGAACCCCACATCGTGCTTTGTGCTGCCAGAAAGGAGCTTGCTTCAGATTCTCTGTCTCTCCCTCTCTCTCTCTCTCTGCCCCTCCACTGCTCACTTGCACACACACTCTCTCTCAAAAATTAATAAACATTTAAAACAAAAGAAAAAAAAAAGAAAGCAACTCAAGTGATTCTTGATGCCACTGTAGCGGTAAATATTGCCTATTCAGGAAGCTTCTTCCTACTCACTGTGCTAATTCCATTTCTGCTCCTCCTGGACCAAAAACCTCATGCTCACAGGCAAGGCTGGGTATGAGGTTCCAAGCTGGATTATTCCATCTCTGGGTCTTTTTATAGGGAGGATAGATGGAGGACTCTCTCTATCCTCTGCAAATACTATGCTGTAATGCTATAAACTGGAGCTTCCAGAGGCCAACCTTTCTTGCTAAGGGTAAAGTAGTCTATCTTCAGTAGGACAATAAATAACAATAGTGACAGAGCAGAGTCCCTCAAACATTATTTGAACCTTAGGATTAGCCTGCACTAGATCCAATCCCACCCTGATTTGTTCTCAGTTATTTGACCCAATAAATTATCATTTGGTTGTTGTTGTTGAAGCTAGTTTGAGTTAGGCATTTATGATTTACCATTAAACCTATCTAAGAATCTATCTAAGTCAGCGATGTAAGATGAAACACAGTGAATGGAGAATAAAACTAGACTGGTAGTTGGGGGTTCAAGAAAAAGGGTGAAGCCTGGCTGGGGAATCCGGATTAATTCTATAGGCCTTGTGGAATAAGCTGGCTTTTAGAACAGGGGAGAACCAGGTCATAGGGCTGTGTTTAGAGAGAGAACTGGCCATGGAGCAGATTGGAGGAAGGAATTAAGGAAGGCCATAGGCATCAGCGTGTCCACTCCTAATGGGCCTTTGAGCCTGTTGAATTGGGACCCTTTCTGACTACTTGTGAAAATTACTAGTCATGGAAAGGCCCTAACATGCACATGTACGCATGTATCCCTATTTGAAAAGGCAGATGTACAGACACTGAGACCTCACAGAAATCAGCTCAAGTATGGCTATTACTGGCAGCAATTGGGAATGGTCAGAGAGAGATGCCCCGATGCAGGACTGTTTAGAGTGCAAAGAGTGATGGAGAATGCATGACGTTGCTAGATTGGAAAACAGCTGGGGGCTGGCTGGGGAAGACAGTAAGTAGCTCGGCATACAAAAATTCTCTTAGAGAAAGCTATGGCTGGGGGGGTTGATACCCACGAGCTTTACTGATAAGGGTGCTGGCTTCATACTATAGTCAGGGTGTCTCAGAGCCTTAGGCTACTTATATTTTTTGAGGTTCTTGGTATTAAAAATTTAAGAAGTGTCAAAACACACCTATGTAAACTGTGGTGTATTTTAATTACTTGTTAAATAATAACTCCATGTGTTTTTGATATGCCACGTTATATAGTATAATAATGCTATTCATAAGATAGTTAAAGGATTTTAGAAACATGAATTAATAGCATACAGTAGTTGTCCAGTAATAGGACACAGCCTGATGTTGTCAGAGAGACATTTACTTCTTTCGATCCCATCAGTATGTCTCTGTTCGCCACACAAAATGTTATGTGTATGTAATGCACACCTTCTGGAGCTGAGGTGAATATGAGACCCAGGCCCAGTGGCTCCCCTGATGACCTCCTGTCCTGACACCCCACAGGCACTAATAAGAATGTGTTTCTAGAAGGTAGTCCTTAGTGCCTCTTCTATCTTGTTACCAGTTCATTGCTTTCTACATCTTGCCATATCCATAAATGAGTGCTCCTGTCTTACTTCATGACTTCATGGCATTTTCTTGGCTATCACTGTTGTGTCTTAACCTCCAGTTCCTTCTCCCTCTAGGTCAGCCTCCACACTGCTGGCAAAGATGTCTCTCTTAAATACAAATCTGAGCATGTCACAACCTTATGCCTCAATATCACATTAGATTCCCATATTCTATATCCTTATCCATAGAATAGCATTCAAATTCTTTAGCAGGACATAATTTCCTATAAGAGGGTCCCCCAACCCACTTTTCAACTCTCATTTCTGGTTTTTCCTCCAACATTCCACACCTCTTGCTATTCCACAAAAGTGCCATTTTCTTTTTTTCTGTTTTTGCTCCTGTTCTTACCTCTTCCTGAAAAACCCTTCCCTTCTAGCACATTCTTACCCTCTGTCCTCTGAAAAGCCCCTCAATGCTGCCAAGGAGGGCAGCTTTCTGATCCTCTGGCCCATTGTACATGTCTTCAATACAGAGAATGTTAACAGTGAGATCACTGAAGGGAGGGACTGTGATTTAACTTTGGTCACCTTGGTTTACCCCATCCCTGTACCATGCACAGCAAGGGCTCAATAAATACTGGCTGGATGACTGTGTTAATTGTTGGTAATACCCCATGCTTTCAGAAGCAAACACAAGTTCATTCAGAAACTACCTCTTGCAAACAGTTTTATCCATAGAATTCATCTCGATGGCTCACAGTTTTCTGGACTATTCTTATATATAAGCAAGGATGGTTGCAAAAGAGTTCTCACTTCCCAGGCCTCCATCTAAGTATGTTTCTTCCAAAGTAAGCCCTTTTTCTCTCTCAGTTGCCTCCTCATTCAGCTGAGCCTGTTGAAGGACCCCTATAGGACTTCATTTCCTTGACTTAGGCTACAATTTGAGCCCAGCACATGGAATCATCACCACCATTCGTTGTTGAGATTGCGGCCGACTATTTATCTATATGTAGTCATTCTCTGTGTAAGAAATAATGCATTATTAACACGGCTTTATTATCAGACCCAAGTTTGGCAGATAAAGCAACATTAGAGGGTAATTGGAAGAAAAGCTGATTTGTTAGCAAAATGTTGCCTTTTGGCTAATGAATCATTCTGATTTTTTGCACTGACAGCTCAGTAACAAGCTTGAAGACTACTTTGCTTCAGACCATTAAACTTTGACAAACCAGTGATTAACTACAGCTAGAGCCAGTGGTCTGTGGGGATTATTGCAATTATGAGCCACATCTATAACTTTTCAAAATCATTAGTTGAGACAAGGTGGGTTTGATGATGGAGGGGCTACTGACGGATAGGCTCCATTGCCTCGTCGTACACAGGCAATAAACAGCTGCTGGAAGACAGTCAGTCAGCAACAGCTCTGTTTTGGGGGAAGCTCTAGTGAGAGCAATAAAGGCTGCTTTCAGAGAATAAGCCCTGTTTGGGAAGGAAGAGACAAGAATTTCTTCTGACTTGTAGTTGGAGGCTGGAGGTCTTTTCTCTAAGGAGAACTCAAAGGCAGTAGAGAAGGCAAACCAAACAGAAAAGCAAGTTGGGACCACCATGGCTTGGGTTCTCTTCCTGTGCTTTATTGGATTGTTGTTACACTCAGGGGCCCCAGTGGAAGGTGCCTGCCCTTTTCTTTACTGCTCCCTACTATTCATAATAGGGATCTTGAAATAAGGTGAATAATATAAATTAGTAGGGCAGAAGGAAGTGGTAAACAAAACTGTGGTAAAATTGCAAGTCAAATACAAACACAGCTGTGGGCTGTGACTCCTGGGTTACAGGCAAAAGTCCAAGTCCTCAGCCTTAAGTGTAAGACTCTTCAAATCCAGCCCTCACGTCTCCAGCCTCATCCTTTTGTATTTTTGAACTCTTATGTCCCAGTCCAACTGTGATGTTCTCTAAATGTGATGTGACCCACACTTTCCAATCTCTGTACCTTTGATCTCCCTGGAATGGCTGCAACCTTGAACTTCATTTCTATTTGTTCAAATCCTATCCACTCTCTGGGTATCTGTTTCTCATAAAATTGGGAAGAAGAGGTGGATTAAATCAACATTAAGACCCTTTCTCTGATCAAGTTTTGTGAGTCTGTGGCATATTTCACCAACTACGGTTGATATGCATGTGAATCTAGTTGCATTCTGGGGCCCTTAATCCCATGTAATGTTCTGTATCCCCCAGGTGGGCACATTGCTGGGAGTCTTGCTGTCGTCACAGATGCTGCCCACCTCTTAATTGACCTGACCAGTTTCCTGCTCAGTCTCTTCTCCTTGTGGTTGTCATCAAAGCCCCCTTCGAAGCAGCTGACGTTTGGATGGCACCGGGCAGGTATAGTTCACCCACTGAGCATTAATGTCAAGGTAGTGCTGCAAGGTCAAACCAAGGATAAAGACAGAAGAGACAAAGCAAAGCCTTGTTCAGAAATCCCTTAGAGGCACGTCTGATGTTCAGGATAAAAAGGATGTGTGTTCTCAAGGGCGCTTTGGCAACAAGCCAGATTAATTGCACTACCTCTATTTCAGTGGAATAACAGGAACACAGGTATCACTTCTGCAACCGCCCTGGCCCAAGGGTAACACTCATCAAGTTACTCTGCATCTGGGAGGGAGGATGGGATAAAGCATCTACCATTTTGCAAAGTCAGGCACAGAGAGCCCAAGAGAGCTAGAGAGATTGAAGAACTTCTCACAGGTAAGTCGAGAATAGAACATGAAGGAGAATTTAGGCCGGAGCAAGGGTGGCCAACATGCTGACATGGTGGCCAGCCTTCACTGGTGCCTCTAGATACAGACCACAACTTACACACTGACAATTGTGGGCTGTGGTTTTTCAAGTTTAGAATGGTAGGAAGTTCTCGTTTCACACGAAACAATTTATCATAGCAAGTGTTTTGGATCGCCTTTCCCTTAACATTCGGCAGTGGGGGGAGAGAGAGAGATGAGACAATAAACATCAATAAAAAGAATTTGTGACAATGTGACCTGAAGATGCTTTTCAGTCCCTGAACAGTGCTACACTTGGGAAACATGTATTTTTGGCTGAGCGCCTGTCATTTGTACGCATTTTTGCACGTACTCTCCCCTTTCTGGTACTATTGGTCAAAGCTCTTTGGTAAACATGGGATGTTTTATAAACACAGACACAACCCAGAATTTAGAATACTGCTTGTACTTTCTCATCTTGGTGATGGAAGCTCATGAGCATTGACGCGGTAGAAAATCAGGGCTGTTCAATAGGACTCTCTGCTTTAAGACAAATGTTCTATGATACAGAGTATGATGTGGCCATAGAGCACTTTAAATGTGGCTACTGTTACTGAAGAACTGGATTATTTTATTCTATTTTATTTTATTATATTATATTTTAGAGAGAGCACATACCTGCACGTGAGCAGGGGAGGGGTGGAGGGGGAGAGAGAGAATTTTAAGCAGCCTCCATGTTCAGTGCAGAGACCCTGACGTGGAGCTCAATCTCAGGAGCATGAGATCGTGACCTGAGCTGAAATCAAGAGTCAGACATTTAACTGACTGAGCTGCCCAGGCACCTGGAAGAACTGGATTTTTAATTTTTTAATTTAAATGGATACAGCCACATGTGATGATGGTTACTGTTTTAGGCAGTACTGCTTAGACACACAGGTGAAAATGAACTAGCCTGTCAAATAGGTAATTTCATGGATGACTTTGTTTAGGAAGAAGCTAAGTATAAAAAGTGAATTTATTTAAAAAAAGTGTTAAGTGGCTAATAAGAGAGGTGTCATGTGGACAGGTTGCATGTAAATGATTGAAGTCTGGGATACAATAGCCCCACACTGGGAAACAATACTTTACATTGTTCTGCTTTGACAGGGGAAAGATCAAAAGTAGGGAAAGTCCCCGGCAATGGACTCTCAGAATACTTCTGTGCCCTGGAAGGCTTTTAGTACCTGCCTACAAGGTTGAGTTAAAGATCAGGGAGAGGTGTTAAGGAACTCCACAGTGAGCAAATGTGCTTTACTCAGCCTGCAGACTGAACACTATCTTATCTTTAAATATTAATATACATGTCTCTGCTCTGATACTTCTTTTCGATATAGTTGCTCTTAAAATGCAGCTAGAGTGTTGATATACCTCTGAGCTTGCCTCCGTGTTTATAATATGTTGGGTTGGCAAATGAAACTCATTTTCATCAAGTACCCTCTGAAGCCCTCCCTTGTTACTATTTTATTCCACACAAGGTACCGCTACTGGCAAATTGTAAATGTTTTATGGTGAAATTAAGAGTTTCTAAATACATTTTACTCTTTGCCTCTCATTATTTCATCTCCTAATAAGTTTCAATCATTTTAGCACCTGTTTAAATTAAAATCCCCGAGGAAAATAGCAATGGCAGATAGCAATTAATATGCTTTAAAAATTTGCTAGAAATTACTTACTAATATGGAGCATAATGAACTCAGATGCTGGTGTTTAATGAATGCAACACTAAAGTGAATCATCTTAGTGCTAAAATCCATCCACACATTTGGAACTAGTTAGTTTAGAGCCTCTTTTCGCAGGGGGACAGGTTGGGGGGAAGCAAGGAACATCAATGTCTTATGACTCTTGGGAGATCAAGGTGATCCACAAATTCTTTGTGTATGGGTGTCTGTGTGCTCGAATCCCTAGAGATCCTTGGTGCCCTGCTGTCCATCCTGTGCGTCTGGGTGGTGACGGCTGTGTTGGTGTACCTGGCATGTGAGCGCCTGCTGTACCCTGATTACCAGATCCAGGCGACTGTGATGATCATCATTTCAGGCTGTGCGGTGGCAGCCAATATTATGTAAGTCACCCCGCCCATAAAAGCTTGTCTTTAACCCTGTGTGGACACAGACAGTGGGGTTTTTCTTGATGTTCGTTTTTCCTTGATTTTTCCATTTGTGGAGATGGTGAATTGAATAAACTGCCAATGAGGTAGTGCAAAGGCCGGGATCTGAATCTAGACCCAAGAGGCCCAGGATTGAGCTCCTAGCCAGTCTGCGCTCTCATACGTATTGATGGTTCCATATGGGAAATGACTTACTCCTATTTATTTAAAAATTTGTTTAAAAAATGTTTTATTTATTTTTGAGAGAGAGAGAGAGAGAGAGAGAGACAGAACATGAGTGGGGGAGGGACAGAGAGAGAGGGAGACACAGAATCTGGAGCAGGCTCCAGGCTCTGAAGTGTCACCCCAGAGCCCAATCCGGAGCTCAAACCCACAAACTGTGAGAGATCATGACCTGAGCCGAAGTTGGACACTTAACTGAGCCGCCCAGGTACCCCATCCGATTTGGTTTTTGTTACATGATCACATTATGGGTTCCCAGAGTGCTGGGTTGGAAGGGATCTTAGATTTTGTTTACTCCAGTCCCCTTTCTACTTTTGAATTCTCTTTTGCAACATCCCCATAAAATAAATAGTCATTAGTGTCATATATTTTAACAGAACTAGTAACAGGGAATTTGTTCCTCTCAAAAGCAGTCTATCTTATCTTTGTATCATTGTAAAACTGCCTGAAAACTCCTTCTTAAGCTCTATTAGCTAGTCGCTGTCTTTAGTTTCCACCTTTTGGTCCATTCTCTTATCCAGGCAGTCTTAATTCATTCTTATGAGACATGTGATGTTACTGGACATGTGATCATTTCTGTATTGGTCTGCTCTTACCCAAGTAAGCTACTTGATTGTTCATGACAAGGGTGCGGGGTGGGTGCTGTTAAGGCCAGGCCTTTGGTCTTTTTTGGTTGATTTACTCCTTCCAATCTGATAGCCTGATTCTGGGCAACCCGACTTAAAACTGCATCATCTACCTACCTACCTACCTACCCTACCTATCAATTATCTGTGGTGAACAGAATAATGGCTTAAAGATTTCCTCAAAGATTTCCATATTCTAATCCTTGGAACTTCTGAGTATGTTAACTTACATGGTAAAGGAACTTTGCAAATGTGATTAAGTTCAGGATGGATCTTGAGATGGGGAGATTATCCTAGGTTATCTAGGCAGGCCAAATGTAACCAGAAAGATCCCTGTGAGAGGGACACTTGAGGTCAGAGTAAAGGGAAGATGCTGTATTGCTGGCTTTGAGGACAGAGAAAGGATCCTGGAGCTAAGGAAACTAAGTGACCTCTAGAAGCTGGAAAAGGTAAGATAATTAATTCTCTCCCAGAATCTCCAGAAGGAATGTAGTCCTGCATACCCATTTTAGAACTATAAGACAATATATTTATATTGTTCTAAGCCACAGAAGCTTTGTAATGATTTGTTATAGCAGCAAAAAGAGACTCATATACACTATCTGTGTATCATCTATCTATCTTGTGATGCAACATGATACATGCTATGAGGTAGGCTTATACATGAAAGTGAAGAAGAATCACATTTTAAACAGTGTCTTTTAAGGAAGGCACAATGGAATCTCTGGTATTAGAGGAAAATCTGAATGTGTACATTTTGAAAATGCTCCTCAGGTCACTCTAATACCCATACCTTTTGCCTGCATCAGTTCCTCACCTCTTAGTGTGCAAACTGTTGCTTGAAATATCTAAGCTAACCAATTAGAAGAGTGGTATTTGACTGCTATTACTGAGTAGATCCCTATTTCCATCCAGCTAACTTGAAAATGTGTTTCATATTGGCACTGGGAGAAAAAGTGTGTAGAGTTCAATGCAAATCTATCAGCACAAGGAGACAAATAAGGCAGAGCACATGTGCTGCTGACTGGGGTCAATAACATCATCTTTGCATAAAGAGAACAATATGTCCCCAAGACAGCAGGGACAATGAAAATATTAAAAATTTCCCAAGAGGCATATGTCACATAGGTTGTGTCGATGCTACATGAATATGAAGGATACAGCTAGATAACTTCCCCATAAATCTAGAACCTTGATAATCGAGTTTGCCTTTCTAAATAGATGCCATCCAAATTTTCTTCCTACAGCAACTGCTTTTGAACTTTGATCTTAACATTGCAGGTGCTTTTCCTACTTGGAAAGATAAGGAAATTGAAAAGTGGTGACTTCCCTGTGCAAGTAGGTAGTTATTTATAGAAAAAGATATTGAGTGACTATAATGTTTCTCCTAGAACTGGGATTATAGTTTCAAGTGCTGCTAGATGCTGTGTTGTCTGAATACAGAAATATCAGAACCATAATTTGGGAATAAATCAAACCCTTGCAGACTCCAAATCAGGACAGAAAGTTCTAACAAAAGTTGTAAAGGGATTCTAGGATAAAGATTACTGACAGAGCCTTAAGACTATTGCATGCTAAGTTTTCTCTGCCTGAAATATTCCCTCCTCTCCAGCCTGTAATTTAAATCTAACATAATCTTTCAAATCCAACTCAATTACTTTGTTTAACTAAATCAGACTTCCCTGTTATATTATCTATAGTACCTGTTCTTACTAGACTTATTAAAATGAGAATTTTCCACTTATGGGTGTCTTTTTAAAATCTATGCTATCTCCATCATACTTAAAGCCACACCGGGGAAGGTTCATGTCTGTTTCATTCACCTTTATACCCCAAGCATTTAACAGTGGCTGGCACACAAGAGTCCCTAAGTTGTTTTTTTTTAATAAAATGAGCAAAAGAATGAATGACAAGGTGATGAGCACACATGGATAGATCTAGAAAAAGAGTATGTTAACTGCCAGCCATATTAAGCTGTCTGAGGATTCATAAATGGTAATTATTAATTAAGGTGAATTTCTGTCCAAACACTGACCATCTAAAAACTGTGCATTATGTAATGATCAAATATTGCTGGATAGCAGTCATTCTACTTTGTGGATAATGACCTGGGGTTTAACAGACACTTTACCAGCAAATAGACTGGGATGTATAGTACTAAACAATATTTTTTTAAAACTTTTGTTCCAAAATAAAATCAGGTACATAATTTATATGCCTAACACTTATCTCTTTGACTTGGGTAGGAGATGTTAAATTTTGTAATATGTTATCTATAGAGAGAGAATGAGGCCACAGCTCATACTCTTAGGACTGTATACACATATGTGTTTATATATATACACATTTATATATACATTTGCATATATATACATTAATATATATTTACACACATATATGTGATACATTAATATATTTTAGTCTCTTGTTAATAGCTAATATACACAAATGCATCATTGGCCATTAAAAATTATTCAAATTTTAAATTCTCATAGAAATAAACAAAATTAAGTAAAATAAAATATTTTTAAAAATCCAAACTTGATGAAATTTTCTTATTTTGTTTTACCCCTTTCTGCTGCTTTTTGTATTTGAAACCAGTACATTAATTAAGCTCCCACCAAAGCTCAGCTTTAAGCTTAGCTCAGTGCCTCGCATTCAGTAGATGCTCAATAAATATTTCCCCTCCTTATTGTCAAACAGTTTCATCTAGGAAGTGATGCTTTCCGGTTTTAACGTGAACCAGAGTAGCATTAGGTAGATGGAAGAGAAAACAGGTGAACCTTTGTTGTCTGTCCTTGTGTAAAAATTTAAAACTTTTATGATACATTTGTTTTCAAAATTAGTCCAAAATAGTACATTTTACAGCATTAATATTTCAACTATCTTCCATCTTGGATAACACATGCTCTTGTCAACTGCTTCATTATGCCGCATAGGTTTTCAATGGCTAATCTCATGTGTGCCAAGAACATCCGTTTCTCTTTCAGACTAAGTGTGATTCTGCACCAGAGACATGCTGGACACAATCACAAGGAAGTGCAAGCCAATGCCAGTGTCAGAGCAGCCTTTGTGCATGCCCTCGGAGATCTATTTCAGAGCATCAGTGTGTTAACCAGTGCACTTATTATCTACTTTAAAGTGAGTATGTTTGAGTTTACTCACTGTCATAGGAAGTTTATAGATTAGGTACTGCAGAAGCTGACCTGCCAGTATTAACCTAAATGAGGGTGGCCAGCCTCTATTTACCTATACCAACTACTTTGCAAGGTTTAAACAAACAAACAACACATATTCAAAGCCTGAAACCTTAGACTTTCCAGATTCCTAAGTACTATGTCTCCAAATGTAGGGCTGCCAGTCTTCCAAGAAAGTAGTTCCTTTTGTCATGGAGTTAAGATGAACAGCAATGGAACCATGAATACCTTAGGATTCTTGGGTTGTAAGCAACAGAAAGGATGTCTAGCTTACTTAAGCAAAAATATATTTATTAGTTGAAATGTATTGGATGTACTCTTGGATAGAAACCAAGGTAGAAATAAGGACAACATTAGGTATCTTAGATTTCAGGAACTATCCAAATTCTGTCCCAGGTACCAGTGCAGAAATGACTACGAGTCAACCAATTTTTTTCCATTTCTTGGCATTCTGCTGGAGATTCTCTTTCTCTGGGAAAGAGAGCCCACCAGACCTAGCTTGGGTCTTGTACCTGCTGCTTGGCTGGGGAGGAAGAGCACCTGATTGTCCCACCAATATCACCCCCCAGTGGGGGAAAGATAATTCTCCCCCCGCCCCCGACAAATCAGGGTGTTAATGGAAAGTTGAGATGGATCTTGGATGAAACTCTGACCCTAAACAAACATTTACTATAGATCTGTGTTTCTTGTACCAAGAACTAACAGAAGTGGGTTGGGGTGTAGGTGGGGGTAATGGAAAAGACGAGCATTTAACTCTGTTGTTTGCACCTTGATTGTCCAGTTATCAAGGACTCTTTATTATTTTTACTAAAAAATGAAAACACAGAAATAAAAATTATAAAGACATATCTGAATTCAATTGAGCAAATATTCACTGAAAGCTTTAAGTTTAAGGCAAAATCATTCACACTTGTCCTGGGTAGTGGAGTTTGAGAGTTTCTCAGAGGTAATGAGGTATGGACTTTTCTGTGGGACAAAACTTCATCAAGGGCAGAAGGACACATATCTCTTCTGGAGCTAATGGCTCCAGTGGTGAGACAGGGCAAGAATGAGGCCTCAGCTCATACTCTTAGGACTTAATCAAAGATGCCTGTCTCAAACATTTCTCCAAAGAAGACATCCAAATGGTCAACCAACACATGAAAAAAATGCTCAATATCACTCATCATCAGGGCAATGCAAATCAAAACCACAATGAGATACCACCTCATACCTGTCAGAATGGCTAACATTCACAACTCAGGCAACAACAGATGTAGCCAAGGATGAGGAGAAAGAGGATCTATTTGAACTGCTGGTGGGAATGCAAACTGGTGCAGCCACTTTAGAAAACAGTATGGAGGTTCCTCAAAAAATTAAAAATAGAACTACCCTATGGTCCAGCAATTGCACTATTAGGTATTTATCCAAGTGATACAGATATGCTGTTTTGAAGGGGCACATGCACCCCAATGTTTATAGCAGCACTATCGACAATAGCCAAAGTATGGAAAGAGCCCAAATGTCCATCGATGGATGAATAGATAAAGAAGATGTGGTATATATATACAACGGAGTATTATGTAGAAATCAAAAAGAATGAAATCTTGCCATTTGCAACTACGTGGATGGAACTAGAGGATATTATGCTAAGCAAAATTAGTCAGTCAGAGAAAGACAAACATCATATGACTTCACTCATATGAGGATTTTAAGATACAAAAAAGATGAACATAAGGGAAGGGAAGCAAAAATAATATAAAAACAAGGATGGGGACAAAACATAAGAGACTCTTAAATATGGAGAACAACAGAGAGTTGCTGGAGGGGGTTGTGGGAGGGGGGATGGGCTGAATGGGTATGGGGAATCTACTCCTGAAATCATTGTTGCACTATATGCTAACTACATGGATGTAAATTAAAAAAAAAAAAAAAAAAGATGCCTGTCTCGAATATGTGCCATCCTGAGGAGGGAAAGAAAGGAAACAACCCCAGTCTGCCATGACCAAGCTCCAGCTGGGCCTTGGTCATGTGCAACCTCTGGGCAGGTGATACCCTTTCTTCTCATCATAAGGAAGGCTGAAAAGCCATTGACTATTATATAAATTTGTGCATATTTTCATCACATACTCTGTGCTTCTATTAACAGAAAAGTCAAATCAGGTCTTCGGAAAGAACACTCAAGGCCCCTCTCCTTTATGTCTTAAATTTAATTTTTAAATTTCTTCAGCCACTGATAGTTTAAAGCTTAAATGAAGGATTGAATCTTCAGAAAATCTTGCCTCTGAGTTGGATGTCAAGTTTCAGGGAGGTGAAAGGGTGATAGAAAAAGAAGCAGGGAGGTTTACTCATTTTATTATAATCAGAATTTCTGCATGGAAGGCCTGAATTCAGTTAACCTAAGTCCCTATATTTTCTAGCCAGACTATAAAATGGCTGACCCAATCTGCACATTCGTCTTTTCCATCCTGGTTTTGGCCAGCACCATCACTGTCTTAAAGGACTTCTCCATCTTACTCATGGAAGGTAGGAGTGATTTTATTATTATTTCCAGGATCGGTGTTTCTCTTCCCTATAATCACAGAAGGGAATGGCATCAAGGCAAATCCACTGTTAATTTGCATTATAAGGAAAATCTAAATGTATAAGGATTTTTTGTGAAAACAAATATTATGATTTTTCTTCATATGGGAACAAAAAGAATTGCCTTCTCTTTTTTCCTCCAGCAACTATTAAATGATATGGCATACGATAAAAATGATATGTACGAATAATAAGGATAGGCACTGAGGGAGATATTGTGAAAATATAAATTTCTCCCTAGATATATGGAAAAGGCCTAAGAAAAATTGAATAAGCTATCTCTTAGGCAGCATTATAGCTACTATGAAGGGCTTGTCTAAAACCCTTGTTAGACCAGGCCAGCACTCAAACTTCAAGGCATCAGAATCACTTGGGGTCTGTTAAAACACAATTTTCTGGGCCCATCCTGATAGTTCCTGAACTTGGTGGGTCTGGGGCAGCAGCTGGGAATTTGAATTTCTTTTTCTTTTTCTTTTTTTTAATGAAATTTATTGTCAAATTGGTTTCCATCAACACCCAGTGCTCATCCCAACAGGTGCCCTCCTCAGTGCCCATCACCCACTTTCCCCTCCCCCCACCCCCCATCAACCCTCAGTTTGTTCTCAGTATTTAAGAGTCTCTTATGGTTTGTCACCTTCCCTCTCTGTAACTTTTTTTTCTCCCCTTTCCCCCGCCCCTGGTCTTCTGTTAAGTTTCTCAGGATCCACATATGAGTGAAAACATGGTATCTGTCTTTCTCTGCCTGGCTTATTTCACTTAGCATAACACTCTTCGGTTCCATCCACGTTGCTACAAATGGCCAGATTTCATTCTTCCTCATTGCCAAGTAGTATTCCATTGTATATATAAACCACATCTTCTTTATCCATTCATCAGTTGATGGACATTTAGTCTCTTCCCATCATTTGGCTATTGTTGAAAGTGCAGCTATAAACATTGGGGTACAAGTGCCCCTATGCAACAGCACTCTAGGAATTTGAATTTCTAACAAGACGCTGATGCTGCTCGTCCAGGGACCACACTTCGAAAACCACTAGAATGACCTTTTCACACTACTGAAGGATTACTACACAAAAGGCACAAGAATGGAACCTAGAAAAGTCCATCAGAATTAGAGGTTTGCATCATATCAAGCAGTTGGATGATCAAGAATATCCAGACATTGGCTTGAACTTTTCTTTTTTGTCCAGCACATTTTGACATAAGGCAGACAGAGTTTCAGAGTGCACGTGCCTTCACAAAAGCCCACATTTCCTTAGTGTTCACTGTTGAGTACACGTTTAAGAGTTTTGTTCCTTTGGGCACTATAAACGTTGGAGGATGATGATGCTGACAACGGTGAATCACAAGATGGAGTCAAGCGTCACTAACAAATGAACGTCCTCTCTCTGAAGGTGACAATATTTGGTTTGTCAAGTCACAGATGCATCCATTTCCTTTCCTGAGGGCCAAGCGCTGAGCTGCAGCTGTTGTTCCTATTAGGGAACTTTGCTGACTTACAGGTGGATAAAAGGCAAATGGGTATCCATCGGAGATGAGTATTTTCCATCCCTGTCTCGCAGCATAGCTCTTCTCAGGTGATTATCTCTTCTTATTTAAGGAAAACGTAGCTAACTTAAAACAACCTTCGTAAACATTTATTTTTGAAAGAGAGTGTGAGAGCGAGTGGGGGAGGGGTAGAGAACAGAAGACAGAGGATCTGAAGCTGGCTCAGACCTCAGGAGCTCTGAGTGCAGTGCTCCAACACAGGAATTGTGTGATCATGACCTGAGCCGAAATCAAGAGTCGCTTAACTGACTGAGCCATCCAGGTGCCCCAGGAAAATGTAGCTAATTATTGAAGCTGGCAGGTAAATCCTACCTGGAAGAAGCTTTTTTTTTTTTAATGTTTATTTATTTTTGAGACAGAGAGAGACAAAGCATGAACGGGGGAGGGGCAGAGAGAGAGGGAGACACAGAATCCGAAACAGGCTCCAGGCTCTGAGCTGTCAGCACAGAGCCCCACACGGGGCTGGAACCCATGAACCGTGAGATCATGACCTGAGCCGAAGTCAGACCTTAACCAACTAACTGAGCCACCCAGGCACCCCATTTTTTAAACTGGGTTTTCAAATTATGTTAGCATACAATAATACTTGCACTTAATAAAGTTTTATAAAAATATAGAAAGGAATAAAATTATAAAAAGTCTTTCCATTTTTTTACCTTTGAATTTTCAGTCCCATTCTTCAGAGGTAATACCTACTGATAAGTCATCCCAAAATATCTGTGCATTCACACACACACGCATACACACACACACACACACACACACGTCTTTTTTTATACAAACAGAATTTTGCATTGATACATAATTTTGCTCTGCACCTTGCTTTCTTTATTTGGAGGTCTTTCCATATGAGCATATATAGAGATACACCCTATTCCTTTTCATGGTACAAAGTATTACATACACTGTATGCATGTACTTGCTTATTGATGATATTACAAATTATGGTGTAATTACCATGTGCATATATATATGTGTGTGTGTGTGTGTGTGTGTGTGTGCATATATATATATATATATATATATATATATATGTATATATATAGTGCTTGTATGTCTGTGGCATAACTCCTAGAAGTGGCTTTGCTATTTCAAAAGTTATGTGCATTTAAAAATTTGATAGATGTTGCCATTTCTACCAAAAACGCCATATCAATTTCTTTCCCACCAATAGGATTTGACATTTCCACACATCCTCACCATCACTGAGTATCATCAAAATGTTGATTCTTTTGTAATATGATAGGTGAAAAACTATATCTTATTGATTCCATATGCAATTCTTTCATTATGAGAGATATTGAGTGATTTTGCATATATTTATTAACTTGGGTAATTATTTTTTAAATACTAATTAGCTATTTTCCTGGATGCATTGATATTTTGCAGGCTCTCCCTCAGGAAAAAAAGTTTCTAGTGTATGATGAAGCACTGAAGCCAGTGGGAACATATCTTGTTTGTTGATATTATTTTACAGAGTAAAATAAGTAACAGTAGACTTGTGTTCTCCATAAAAGTAAAGAGATAATAGAGGGAAGAGAGAAGGGGGTAGTGGAATAGTGCAATTTCATCTCAAGGGTCCTAGATGAATGACAATAGGTCTTCAAAGGGTCAAATGAAACTCCTCAGAGGTGACACATTAGGCCTATTAGTCAGCTTTGGGTTGGGATACTTAGAGTCTACTATTTGCGTAACATTTCACACTGACAGCCTGGTCTTTAGAGTCTGACATCTCCCTTATCTATATATCCTAAGCAATGCTTCTTAACCTCTCTGATTCCCAACTTCCTCTCCCCAGTGAGATAAGAATTGTAACATTGATAATTAGCTCTTAAAGTTCTTAGAACTACTAAGTAAGATAATCACTATGAATACAGTACTTAGCACAAACCTTGACATATGGCAGTTTCTCAATAAAGGTGTGTTATTATCATTATAATATAACAATGTTACAATATAACAATGTCACCCACGAATCCATTCTATGGCTACTCTGAGAACTCTTTTAATTTGTTTCTAATGCCTGAGTTCACAGAGTAAAAGAACGTGTTGACCAGCTCTTTGTTACCCCATGAAACAATATGAAGTGGGATTAAACTAAACTCAAACTGTACAGAATTTTAATATTAGCCTCAAGGAGGAAGTCTCCATGAGCAAGGTTCTTAAATCCTGAAAAAGGAGGGTTAAGGGTTCCCTATTTCTTTAGTCCTTTAAAGTTATTCTTGGGGCACCTGGGTGGCTCAATGGGTTAACTGTCCGACTTCAGCTCAGGTCATGCTTTCGTGGCTTGTGAGTTCAAGCCCCGCTTCAGGCTCTGTGCTAACAGTTCAGAGCCTGGAGCCTGCTTCGGATTCTGTGTCTCCTCTCTCTCTGCCCCTCTCCTGCTTGCACTCTGTCTCTCAAAAATTAATAAACATTAACAAAAATTTAAAGTTATTGTTGACTAGCTGCTCATTATAATCATTTGGGAAGCTTTTTAAAAATACTTGTGCCTAGGCCCCCCATACCCAGAGATTCCAATTTAATTGACTGGGGTAGGGGCCAGTTTTGTGTTTTTTAACATGCAGCCAAACCTGAGAACTACTGCAAGGCACAGCTGCCCAGTGGCTCTTAATGTTAGTGCAATGGTTCTCAACCTTGGTTGTATGTTAGAATCACCGAATGAGCTATAAAAATACTGATGCTTCATCTTATCCCCAGAGGGTCTGATTAATTGGTCTTGGGTGTAATCTGGTGATCAGGATTTCTAAAATCTCCTCTGATGATACTAATGTACATTCAAGTTGGAGAGCCATATCAACCATATCGAAAGTGTGTCGATTTGAGCTCATCCATAGAAATTTTCTTTAGGGGGACTGGAATGAATCTAAGGCATATATATATATATATATATATATATATATATATATATATATGTGTGTGTGTGTGTATATGTATATATCAAACACACCAGGTGTTTGTATCGTGTCTATATGATTGAAGTAGAAGCTAAAAGGTGGTCATCCTTAATAATCTTTTCATTCTCTTTGGGTTAGTTGGCAGGGATTTAGTTATTGCATCAAATAGCCTTATCATTGTCATTCTGGTTGAGTTGATTTTAAAAAAAATAGCTTTATCATCGTTATGCTGGTTGAGTTGATTAAAAAAAAAACAACTTACGTTAAACTGATGTGTTTTCCAATCCTAACCACCCATTAACTTGCCCTCTCTCTAGCCAAGGCAAGGACCCTTAACACTTCCATATCCTCTCATCTTCCAAATGACAGTCCTTGTAATGTTTGAAGAAAGTGATCCTTCTTCCCTTAGCCTTCACTTCTTCAAACTAGAGAAACCCCAGTTCCTTTAGTCCAAAGGAATAGCTGATTGGCTGCCAGGGTCCCTCCCTCCCTGTGTGCCCCATACCATTCCTTTAGAAGCAAGGATGGTGTCAAACTCTGATCTTATATGACCCAGACAGTAAACCCTGACTAATGTATCTAAATAAATAAGAATTCTATAAATAGATGGTATTACAATGTTAGGATCATCTATTAACTCAGTTTAGTTAGTGACCTGTCAGATAACTACTATTATGTAGCATTGCAGTATACAAAGAACAGATATTTTCCCATTTTCTCCTCAAGGAATTTAGTGTACATATTGCTCTTATCACCCCTCTTTTACTACAGATGTGCTGAGGATCAGAGAAGTTCCATGATTTGGGTAAATTCATGGTAGTTGTGGTCAGAGTGCTAACCAGGAATTATTTGATTCCAAATCCCACGTTCCCTCATTTTGCTTTTTAGAGCGTATGCAAAAATAACTGGAAAAAGCTCAGTTGGTTTAATAACACACCCTGAAAACCAAGAATGATTACTATTGTTGGTTATTGCATAATAAAGTCTTTCATGTTGAACCCTTTGAAAGAGTCAGGTGAATTTAATTTGTAAACATCTGAAGTAAGAAACCAGAAAAGCAGAAGACAAGTTGATAATTCTGGGGAAAATTTTGCAGCCCCACTTAGCCATGTTAATGAGCTGTATTTAGTTAAATAACAAAGAGCCTCCCTCCCTTTCCACTTGTCAGGTGTGCCAAAGAACCTGAACTACGATGATGTGAAAGAGCTCATCTTAGCGGTGGATGGAGTGGTGTCTGTGCACAGCTTGCACATCTGGTCTCTAGCAATGAACCAAGTGATTCTCTCGGCTCATGTTGCTGCAGGTCAGTGAGTTTTGTAAACACCCTGCCAAAATTCAGTCCTTGCCCTGTAAACTCAATAATTTCCCTCCTTTCTGTACAGCTGCCCTCCGTGTCTGTTGCCTGTCAAAACAACCGTGGAGTGTTTCCTATTACCAAAGCCCTTTGAAAAAAGCCCTTGTCAACGTTATCATGGCAACAGTGATACTGAGGACATCCCTTGAGGCAGACTGCAGAGGGTAGTGGGTAGAATGAATGGCTAAAATGCCACCCAAAGTTCAAGGTCTTCAACTCGGAAAATTAGATCTCACCTGTTTGACTTGGTGCCCGATGAATTAAATAATGGGATGAGCTCAACAATAAACTTCATTGAGTTATTTCCTGTGTCTGAGATGCTCTGCCTATTACAGAAGATTAAAAAAATGAAGGAGACCTAGGTCCCATACTTAAGATTCTAACAGGTTAAAAGATGTGCTAGTAGGAATTAATGGTGATTCCCTCACTGGATGGTTAGAAATTCTGTAACCATGTGAGATAATTCTTAGGATTTGGGGTTTATTCTAAAAAAGTACTTTCTCAAGTAGAATGTGATTTGTGCACCATGTGTCCTAGAGCTGGGGAGATAGGCAGTGGGGGAGGGGAAGCCTCTCACTGCTTCAGGAGACAGCTCAGACCAAATGATATGTTAGGCTGCTAAAAAAATAATTCAAGAAGTTACTTAGAGGCAGGGTACAGGATCACTGGCGACAGGCATTTGAGGACTATGCTTTCTCCGATATCCTCGGCTTTGCTGAGAGGCTTAGATGTGGCTACAGGTAATTTATAGCATCTACTACACCAATATTTCACTGCAGATGGAAGAATCCAGTAAACAATAAGGTTACTATGGAGGGAATCTTACAGCTTCCTGATACCTTTTGGGACGAGAGAGAAGATAGCAGTGAGGTTCCTTCTTTGAGCAGGAACTGTAGGGAGCTCTAAATGCTTCCCTGTTCCTATCACTAGTCTTGGTATAAATGCTGATTAGATACAAGAGCTTCAACGGAAAGATCTCTGGGGACTGGTGGGAAGGGCTGTATAAAAAAATCAGAGCTTTGTCTTGGCTTTTTTCAGGCCTTATCTCCCTTTCCATGGTCAGGTTCTAGGACGGCCAGACCCAAGAGAGAACTGTGGGCAGGAAAAGTTTCCATAGTGATGGGTACTTTGCTGCACTAGAATTTCCCCCTGTCTTGTCTGTGTGGATATAACTGATTATCAGAGCCAGAGTGCTTCTCCTGAGTGCTCTGCCTGTGGCCCTCCCCACCAGGTTACAGACAAAGTGCTTGAGGCTGGAAATTTAGCCATCACCCATGTGTGTGCAATCAGTGCCCATCTCACTGTGGTTCTTTCTCAACAGCAGCCAGCCGGGACAGCCAGGTTGTTCGAAGAGATATTGTAAAAGTCCTCAACGATAGCTTTACTGTGCACTCACTCACCATTCAGATGGAATCTCCAGCTGACCAGGACCCTGACTGTTTTTTCTGTGAAGAACCCCGGGACTAGTTCAGTCACAATGTCAACTTCCAGAGTTCAATGGCCCACTATACACTGCTCTGCAGTTTCTAGAATATAAGAAATAAAGAACCAAAGGAAGAAGTTTGAGAAATTCGTGATACAGTACAGTGCACATTTTATCCACCATGAATGAAGACGCATATAGATTCATTAATCAATTGGATTATCAACTCATCAGTAGCTGTGTTCAATTACAGGAATGTGTGTATGGACTGTTCCTGACTGGGGCTGAAGTAACAGCTGTTTGTAACCACAGGCAATAAAAAGTTCATCTCCCTTCAGTGATGTATCCTGAGGATGAGTGGGTAAAATTGAACTTGGGAAAGTCTTATTAGGAATCAGTGCCCAGGAAAAGTCACAAAATTCTCCTCAAATGGGAGAAAAAAGCAAACTAGGAAGAGCTTAAGTTAAAAGAGATGCTGGAAGCTTAACACCCCACTAGAACTTGACTCTCTGGTCAGTTTATAATAGGATTTGGAGCAGTTTCTTTTTACTCCCTATCAGCATCACCATTCCCTAAATGGGGTAGAAATGTCCTCTTTCCTTCTCACAAATTATGTTTTAACATGTCTAAAACTATTGAATGGTATTTTTCTTCTCTGTGTAAAAGCTCTGGACAAATGAAAAATTATGAAATTGCTGCTTTTTGAGTGTTTTCACTTGGTGTGACCTAATAACAAAACAAGGAGGCACAGAGCATCAGAGTTCTTATTCCAGATCATATGGAAAATAATTTAGTCAAATAATTAAGAACTCACAGGTCTTAAATAATATTTATGGAATACCAACTATTGTCCAGGTATTGTACTAGGCTTTTCAGATGTGTCACCTCATTTCATTTGAGTGACAACTTTGGAAAGTTGCAATTAATACCATCGTTATATAGACAAGGACATAGGCTCACAGAAGTTAAGTAATTTAACCGATATCATTATTCATTCATTCAAAAACAATTTTTCAGAGCACCTGGGTGGCTCAGTCAGTTAAACATCTGACTCTTGATCTTGGTTCAGATCATGATCTTACGGTTCATGAGATGGAGCCCTGGTTCGGGCTCTGAGCTGACATCCTGGAGCCTGCTTGGGATTCTCTCTCCCTTTCTCTCTGCTCCTCCTTCTCTCTCTCTCTCAAAAATAAATAAATAAACTTTAAAACAATAGATAATCTTTCAATACAGGTTATGAGCTAAGCATTGGTGAACTATGTCAGTATGGCCTTTGTGTTCATGGAGCTCCTCCCCTTTTGTTGGGAAGACAGGCATTCCACCAATAAACACCAAGAATGTACTACAAATAGTGGCAAATGATGAAAGGAGAGAGGCTGATTTAGGTTGGTGGAGGTCAATGGGGAGCCCCTCTGAAGAAACAGCACCCAAGCTGAGACCTGAACAGTAGGTGGTAGCCAAACGAATTGTAAGAACATTCTAGATGAAGCAAGAGCATGAATGGATACCATGAAGAAAGTACTTGGTGTGTGGGAGGAAATGAAGATGGCCATTGTGGCTGGAGGGTGATAAGTGAGGGGTGAGTTAAAAAAACATTGAGGACATGAAGCAGAAGAGAATGACAAGTCCGGCTGGCAAGGCAAAATTCTCTCATTCTGAGTCATTGATTGTATAATACCATGCTTCTAGCCCTGATTGTAACTCAACATCACTTGTAGACAGTAAAATAAAATAAAGATGTGCAGGCCCACATCCTGGAAATCCTGAATCAATGGATCTGATTTGGAACTTAAACTTCTATACTTTTTTTTTTTTTAAACATACCCAGAGATGTTTTAAAGAACAGCCAGGGTCTAGAAGAACTTCAATCAAAAGAGGTCACTGAGTATGGGAATTCAGACACATAACCGGGATACCTACAATAATATCTTGAATTGCAAACACATCGATGGGGCACAGAAAAAGTGATGGGCATTGCTGTGTGGGCATGGCCGTTGAGGCTTCATGTCATTGAGGTGACAGTCATGTTGGACTTTGAATAGATCTGGAGTTTCTGTAGACAGGTGAAGAAAAGGGCATTTTAGACAAAGGGAAGAAGACTGTATGGAAGGCATACTCAGGGTTACCTGTTAGTTTTTAATTTGAAAAGCAGAATATATGTGGCAAAGGAAACTTTCAACTCTGATTTTAAAACTACATACTTTTTAGGGCGCCTGGGTGGTGCAGTCGGTTAAGCGTCCGACTTCAGCCAGGTCATGATCTCCCGGTCCAGGAGTTCGAGCCCCGCGTCGGGCTCTGGGCTGATGGCTCAGAGCCTGGAGCCTGTTTCCGATTCTGTGTCTCCCTCTCTCTCTGCCCCTCGCCCGTTCATGCTCTGTCTCTCTCTGTCCCAAAAATAAATAAACGTTGAAAAAAAAACTATATACTTTTTACCACTTTACCATTATTAATATTGTAGAGAACAAGAGTTATGTCTCTGATGATTTTTATGTCACTGTCAGCATCTAGCAGGGTGCTGGAAACCTAACAGGCATTAAATAATTGTCGAGACAATGACTCTGGGGCCGTTCATGGGTCTTGTCATTATTTTTCATTTACATTTGTATTTTTCTGGAAATTTGAGGGCCAAGAAAACATTGACTTTGACTGAGGAGGTCACATCTGTGCTATCTCTGCAAATCAATCAGCACTGCTGAAATAGCTACTTAGCATTCTGCTGACAGCTCTCCCTGCTCAGTGGAGACAAATAGACTTGTCCCCCACCTCAGTGAGCACGTTTAGGCAACCAGAATTAGAGCCACTAAGGTTCCTAATGTCTCCTGCCTCAGCTGGCTCTCCAAATTCGAGGGATAGTTCATGCCAAATCATATCTCCTGTCTCAAAGACCATTGAATGGTTTTGCTTTTCCATATTTTGTGTAGGACATAGCCCTTAAGACTTGGCAAACACACAAATTCTGGTGTAATTGTTCACTCTGCTTTCTTTTCAAAATCTCATTTATCTTTTATGTCAGAAACACACTGAATGCCAGGTAATCATAAGGTAGGGGGATTTGTATGTCAACCAAAGAAGTTGCCCCATGGCTCCTAGCCATTTATTCTGTCTCCCTGAAATTCTACTTCTTTTGTTGGCTAGATTGAAAACTCTGGATGGTAGATGTTTTGGGGATAAAGTGCAAGACAATCTGCAATGGGGATTTTAAGGATTTGAAGATGAAAGGGCAGATGACACCAAGGGACTTTATGCGCCATGTGTCAGTTTTGAAAGTCTGCTTCCCCCTTTGTCTCTGCCCTGCAGTTCAGGATCATGAACTCTAGGCCACTGACATTACTGGAATAGTGTAGTGGAATTCTTTACTTTATGCCATTGCATTCTCTCTGCCTGTCAAAACATCTTTCAAGTCATTCAAAGCAAGACGCTTTATTCTTCAGGCCAACTTCACCGCCATCCTCCACATCTTTAATATGCTTCTCTGTCATCCAACATCCAGTCAAGATTTATCTAGGACTCTATGGTGATGTTAGGGCCCATAAAAGAAATTGATGTGTTCCATATGTTTGGTTACAGATGGGAAATGGGAATGTCGAAGGACATGAAGGAGAGAATGTTTGCACTTTGAACATCGTGTTTGTAGTTAGATTGCCTGAATTTGAATCCTAGCTCTTCCCATTATTAGCTCTGTGGCTTCAAGCTGGTTACTTAAATGCTCTGTCCCTCTGTTTGCTGATCAGTAAAAGCTCGCTATTCAGATGTGTGAGAATTTAATAAGTTAGGACACTTAAAGACATTGGACTTGTGCATAGCATGTGGCTAACACTCAGTAAATACTAACTGCTATTTATTCTTATTTACAAAGGGAGTGCATATGAATGTGTGCATGAACACAGATTTATATCATCCTGGCTTTTTAAAGGCTTTGAATCTTCAACACAACTCCCACAAGAGAGTGGCAGAATTATTGGTGAGAATTGAACAGCCCTTTCTCTCATGGAGCAATTGATGCTTGCTGAGATAAAGGTGTCTACTGAGAGCATTGCCTAGTGAGGGAGGCATGGAGTCATTAAAATAAGTCCCTTTCTGACACACTCTGAAAACTTCTACTTTTATCTTTAAAGTAAATGCCTAATTAGTCACTCAAAGTACATTTATTAATAAAATACAGCTGTCCAGTTCAAGAAGGCAGAGTCACAGATCTCCCAGCCCAGTTCAAGAAGGCAGAGTCACAGATCTCCCAGCCCTCTTCCCCTGCTCCTGAGATGTATCCCTTCCTTGGTTTCTTTTTCTCTCCCAGCCACAACTTGGCTCTAACCATGTGTGTTTCCTCCTTTTGGTTTCTAAATTGTCATTAGCATGTAGGCACCATTTCCTTACCTGTTAAGTTTGTCAGAGCCAACAAAGACCTTTAGCACTTAGGTGTCCCAAAAAAAACACCTGGCATGTGCATTTTATAGATTCTTGGAGAACACAGCTCTCTAGCTATAGCTCCACCCCGTGAACTATGAGCCAGAGAATCCTACACAGAGACAAGCCTCATTTTCTGCCATTAGGTTTAAAGTACCTTCAGGAAATGATTTTCTCAGCTCATCTCCCTGAATTCCCTGTGTTGGATCACAGGGCAATCTGTTTAAATGACTAATTAGAGAAATCATTAAAGGCACCAAGCAAATGTCTTTGAATACCCACATCCCAAGTTTTACAAGTCCCGCTTGATGTGACAGTGATAAAACCACTTAACAGTCCAGCACAGGCAGATATTTAAAAAAAAAAAGAAAAGGTGACCATATGTAGCTCAGTTTCTTAACTTTCAGATTTCACACTTAACGTTTGTCATTCTGTTATTGGGCACCTGTTTGAATTCTATTTTAAAATGTTAATGTATGTTGTTTAAAACAAAATCGGGAAAATGAGAGAGTTTGGTTAAGTCATCATCTTTTTGTCACTAAAATCATGGCATAAAATGATTCTCATAACACCAGTCAAGGCTGTAATGAGAATATATTCTTCCACTCTCAATCTTTTATTGGAGGATAGAACCCATTGAGGAAACAGATTGGTCTAAGGGAGATGGAAGATGATCTAAGAATCGTGGGCACTGTTGAAATCACCTTGGTCATTGGTATGAAACTCCAGTAGGGAAAAGGATGGTGGTCAGAGACAGTAGTAGCCCTTGACAGTTGTAAAAAACAAACATACTTGTGCTTCTTCACCCATAAAGGCCAGGAAGTGATGAGAGATGTCGAGCTGAATTGCACTCCTTTCAGGTATGTCAATCAAGCCCTAGGAGACAATGTTTCAGTATAATTGCCCTATATTTCCTTTCTTCAAAGGGATACCCATTTGCTAAAAACATAATTATCCTATTTGAAGCCATTGAAACCGTGTGGTTGTTGTACACAGTCCAATGGTCCCTTCAAGTGTTATTTTCCTAGATCGTAGAGTTTAGAAGGTTTTGGGGGTATTACAGAAGAAGAAAGGGCACCAGGCGTACTGAAGAGATTATAAACCACGGTGAGTTAGCTTGTACAAAAGAATCAGGATCAGATGTGACTTTGGGATCTTGTTCAAAGTTGAACAGCATTCTTCAAATGGGAATCTGTAGGCACTTAAGAAGCTAATGCCCTGTTTCTTTTCCATCCTCTCTTTTATTTTTTCAGAGATGAAGAGTGGATTTTATCTGGCATGTACAGGAAAATGATGAACAGTAATTTCTGTTACTGTCCCATTCTCCACTCCACATTTGTCTTTGACATGAAAGAAGGCTATAGTCAAAAAATATGAGTACCCTATGTTGATATTTCTTTAGAGAAATACTTTCTATGAATAATTAATGGCCTAGACAGATTAAGTGTCTTTTTCTAGTTTCCACTTTCTCATAGAGTTCAGCACCTTATATGAATTTGGATGGGGAAAGGACAGTTCAGATTTCCTCGGCTCCATGAGCTCTGAATTCATAAACAAGAAGCAGATTCTCTTTCTATTCAATCTCTAATCCTTTATAAACATAAAGACATAAAGAAGATTTTTTAAGATCTTAGATTAGGTCATCTTTAATGTTGACTAAAGGGAAAATTCTGAGGGAGGCACTATGATCAAATGCAGTTGATGAAGACATCTCCTCCTCCTCCTCCTCTTCTCCTCCTCTTCCTCCTTCCTCTCCTTTTACTCCTTCTTTTCTTTCCCTTCCTCCTTTCTTCTTCCCCTCTGTTTTCTCCTCCTCTATTATAGTTATTATTTTCATAGCTTTTAAACACTCTGGAATTTACCATTTATACCCCAATGATGGAGAATGTTTTACTTAAGTACAAACATTTGCACAATAGTAGAGACACTTCAATATACAGAGTTTGAAGAATATGACTAATCTCCTACCCTGAGACTTCATTTTATTAATTTTTAACTCATACAATTTATTTTCCAACTCATTTTACTAGTATTTATTGATCAACTACATGGCAGACACAAGGTCAGAGAGTACAATATTGCTTTAGATATGTTTATGTTACTCTAGAAGACTTCCATTTCTATCACAAGTTAAGAAATGACTGCATTACTAAACGCTGAAGGTCCTAAAAAAATTTATACTCAAATGCTACACATCAACTCTGAGAAGTAAACACACCTGCATGGCTTCTCCCCTGGAAAATATATTTCATAAAGGTATTTCTCAGGTGCAGCAAAGTCATGAAATTAGTCACATTTCCTGAAGAAATCTTACTGATTGTTCCAGAACTTGAAGTATTTCACTTCACTTCTTTCTCCAGTTACTGAGATATCAGTGTGTCTCATTGTATAATAGCAAATATTGGGCAATGACTTGAGGGTTAGATGAGCTTGGAATGTTAGTACTGGAACAGGTAAGATTAAATAGGAAAAAAATTAACAAGAAGGGAAATAATGTGCATGCTGAAAACAATATGGCATTGATGAAAGAAATTGAAGAAGACACACACAAATGGTAAGATACCATCTGTTCAGAGATTGCGATATTGTTAAAATGTTTATACTACCTAAGGCGACCTACAGATTCAATGCAACCTCTACCAAAATTCTAATGACATTTTTCACAGAAATAGAAAAAACAATACTAAATTCATATGGAACCATAAAAGATCCTAAAAAGCCAAAGCTATCTTGAGCAAGAAGAACAGAGCTATAGGCATCACATGCCCTGATTTCAAAATATACCACAAAGCTACAGTAATCAAAACAGTATGGTATTGGCATAACAGCAGACATATAGACCAATGGAAGAGAGATCTTAAATATAAATCCATGCATTTATAACCAATGATCTTTGACATGGGTGCCAAGAACACATAATTGGGAATGGACAGTCTTTTCAGCAAATTGTTTTGGGAAAACTGGATATCCACATGCAGAAGAATGAAACTGGACCCCTGTCTCACACAGTGTACAAAAATCAACTCATAATGGATTAAAGACTTAAGGGTAACTCTTGGAACACTAAAACTATTTGAAGAAACATAGGGGAAGAGTTTCTTGACCTTGGCCTGGGCAATGATTTTTTAGATATTACCCCCAAATCACAGGCAACAATAGCAAAATAGACAAGTGGGATTACATCAAACTAAAAAGCTCCTGCACAGCAAAGGAAACAATCAGCATAATGAAGAGACAACATATGGAATAAAGGAAAATATTTGCAAACCATAAATCTGATAAAGGGTTAATATCTAAAATATATATGGAACTCAAACAACTCAATAGCAAAAATCAAATAACATGATTGAAAAATGAGCAAAGGGTCTGAATAGGTATTTCTTAAAAGAAGACATGCAAATAGCCAACAGGTATTTGAAAAGGTGTTCAACTTCACTATTCACCAGGGACATGAAATCAAAACCACATGAGATATCACCTCACACCTTTTTGAATGACTATTCAAAAAGACAAAAGATAACAAATGTTGGTGAGGATGTAGAGGAAAGAGAACCCTTGTACACTATTGGTGGGCATGAAACTGGTGCAGCTATTATGGAAAGTAGCATGGAAGATCCTCAAAAGTTAAAATAGAATAACCCTATGATCCAGGAACCCCAATCCCACTTTTGGGTATATATCCAAAGGAAATGAAATCAGTATCTTCAAGGGATATATGCACTCCCATGTTCTTTGCATCACTATCAATAGCCAAGATATGGGAACAACCTATGTTGTCTGCTGACAGATAAATGGATAAATAAAATATGGTGTGCACATGTACACATGCTCGTGCGTGCACACACACACACACACACACACACACACACACACTGGAATATTATTCAGCCTTAATAAAGGGAAATCCTTCCTTTTGCAACAGCAGGGATGAAACTTGAGGGCATTTTGCTAATGAAATAAGCCGGACACAGAAGGACAACTACTACATGGTGCCACTTATATGTGAGATCTAAAAAAGTTTAATTCATAAAAGCAGAGAGTAGAATGGTGGTTGCCAGGGGCTGAGGAGTGGGGAATGGGGAGATGGTCAAAGGGTACAAAGTTCCCATTAACGCAGGATGAATAAGTTCTGGAGATCTGATGTACAGCATGGTGACTGTAGTTAATAATACTATATTGTATATCTGTAATTTGCTAAGAGAGCAGATCTGAAGTGTTCTCATCACACATACACACATACATGGTAACTACTAAAGTGATGTAAATGTTAATTGGCTCAATTGTAGTAATGTTTTCACATAGTCAAAAAAATCAATGTGCACATCTTAAATATATACAATCGTTATTTGTCAATTATACTTCAATAAAGCTGGAAAAAAAAGAAAAAGAGAATGGGGAAAGCTGACAGGGTGGGGTGGGGTAGGACTGGGAATCTTGAATTATACAATTTATTAAACAAAAAAGTGAATGGGGCCCCTGGGTGGTTCAGCCAGTTAATTGTCCGACTTCAGTTCCAGTCATGATCTTATGGCTTGTGAATTTGAGCCCCACGTCGGGTCCGTGCTGGCAGGGCAGAGCCTGGAGTCTGCTTCAGATTCTCTTTCTTCCTCTCTCTCTACCCCTTCCCTGTTCATGCTCTGTCTCTCTCAAAAGTAAACATTAAAAAATTATATAAACAAAAAAGTGAAGCTGTCAAATAGGCAGTGCTTATATGAGTCTACATTTCAGGAAATAAATCTGGGCTACAGTTACAAAAGTAGTGGTTTTGCTGGCTCCACATGGTTATATAGGAGGCTATACAGGATGGCCATGAAGGCCATCTTATAATGGTGCCATGTGGAACATTTAGCCTTTGTGGTAAAGGGGGAGAGAGAGGAGAGATAGGCTTGTTTTTAACCACATCTTAAACTTGTCACTTGCAGTGCCTTTAAACTGACACATCTCATTTCTGCCTTGAGTCCACTGGCCAGAATTCATCCCAACCCAACTGAAAGGAATCTGGGAAGTATAGGTAAGCACGTGGATTATTTGTACTAATGGTCACTCACTCAGAGAGAGGAGACAATTGCTAGAGTGGTATACGTGGATAAGCAGGAGGGGAATGATTCTGTGGTGCAAGTGTTGGGACTGGCTCTAGAGGGGCACTGGGTAATTTACCTACAAACCCAAGATTGCACAAGAACAGAGCTCTGCGGGTTGGTGGGCAGATGTGGCGGAGGCAGCCTGGCATGTTTTTCTGGTTGCTTCAGTTTTCTAAGTGAAGGAGGAAGAAAGGTCATTAATAGAGTGTGACAATGGAGGAGGAGGTATTGGGGATTTAAGGCAAGAGGAGGAAGAGTGAAATAGTCACCAAGGACGGGGAACAGTGGAAGGGCAATGATGAGAGAATGACAGTGCTAAGCCTTTGTCTCTCAGTTCCCAGCTGTCTACACTTGGCTTCACGATGCTGGGGTAGGGATGGCGTTAACTACACTTCTGCTTTGTTAGCTGCTTCCTGTTCAGAGGCCCTGGAGGGGGACCAGAAGCCTGCAGGGAAGAAAAGGAGACTTTCTTCTTGTTAGCTTCCTGCCTGATTTTCTCCTGATCAGTGTCAACCAGCAATGCTTCTTTAGCCTGGCTGTGGCAGTTCATTCTGGTGGCAGCGGTCTTTCCAGTTTACATTTTATCCACCACTTACAGAACCAGCCTCATCACAGAAACTCAGAGCAAAGCAGCAGCTTGCTATATTCCTTCCTCAGGGGTCTAGACCTCAGCTGCACCATGGCCACCCCAGGCTAAGACACCAGCATCAACTGCTCAGTGCCTCCATCTCAAGGCACAGAGTTTTAGTTTCTTGGGGGTTTCCTTCTCTAGGTCTGAGTTCTATTAGTTTCCCAAGTCCTAAAAGTGTCAGCTGCTTATGGGGTTCTGTGTTTTATATTTTAGTGTTCTCTTTTTGCCTTCCAGTTCTTCAATACCTAGTTAATATATGTATATGAAACATAAAATAATAGAGAATAACTAATGTGGTCTCATTGGACCCTGATCGACACAATGGCTGTCTGACCATGAGAAAGCTATTCGACCTACCTAAGCCTTCATTTCATCACTGATAAATGGCTTAATAATACCCACTTTATTTTGTTAGTCATGACAATTAAATGAGTTGTGAGGATCAAAGTACTTAGCACAATGCACTACTTGGAGTAAGTTCTCAATAAGTTTTAGTTTTTTGAACTAAAATATAAAGTTTACTTTTTTTGGGGGGGAACCTACTTAGATGGTCCCTTGTCCGGAAAGCTTTCCCTGACAGTCTACCCAATGCCAGTCATTCCATCTTCAGTGCTATACTTTCAACTAGATACCTGCTTGTGCTTTTGCCTTTGACTCTCTGTATCGTGTCTGTGGTGTTTATATTTGTTTCCCTCCTTGTTAATCATATTTATGATGAATAATAACACCTAGCATATGGCCTAACACAGAAAAGTCTTCAGTGAATTACCTTATTCAGAGTAACATACCCTTGTCCAGCAGACTTTAATGGTTATTAATTAAGATGGCAAAACACTTAATTCTTTCATATGTTTTTTTTTTAAACACTAAATATGTGCACTTAAATTCTAGCCTTGGATTCATTCACTCCTGGTTCTAATCCAGTACATTTTTCTAGCTGTTTTGACTACATCATGAAGTAAAGTTTCTCACAATAAAATGGGGATACCGACACCTATACCACAAGGTTGTTGTGATCATTAGATAACTAATGTGACATCCTCATTGTGGCCTGCACATAGTATGGACTGAGAACATAAAAAATTTCCTCTTTCTGTGAACTAGAAGCCTGCTTTAAAGATAAACTTGTTGGGGCGCCTGGGTGGCTCAGTCGGTTAAATGTCCAACTTCGGCTCAGGTCATGATCTCACAGTTCATGAGTTTGAGCCCCACGTTGGGCTCTGTGCTGACAACTCAGAGCCTGGGGCCTGCTTTGGATTCTGTGTCTGCCTCTCTCTCTCTGCCTCTCCCCCACTTGTGCTCTGTCTCTCTGTCTCTCTCAAAAATAAATAAACATTAAAAAATTTTTTAAATGAACTTGTAAATAAGAACCCTGATGCAGTGTCATAGAAGGTATGGGTTCTTTATTTTAGAAAAATTAATGTGGACACCTGGGTGGCTTAGTGTTGAGCATCTCACTCTTGATTTTGGCTCAGGTCATGATCCCAGAATCTTGGGATCAAGCTCTGAGTTGGGCTCCATGTTAAGTATGGAACCTGCTTGGGATATTCATTCTCTCTCTCTCTCTCTCTCTCTCTCTCTGCCCCTCTCCCCCACTCGTGCTCTCTATAAAATAAATTAAAATAAAATAAAATAAAATAAAATAAAATAAAAGATTAATGCACTCACTTAAAGTATCATATGATCAAAATATGCCAGAAAAAATCTCTGGCCCATATCAGATGACCTTTAAAAATTAGATTAGTTCTGTTGAATAAGCTATTATTTTAAGGAATTGGTAGAAATAAATAGGAAGTGGAAAAATAGAAGGGAAGAAGGAGTTTCCAAACAAAAAGAGTGAGGCAGTTATAGTGCAAACTTGTGGGATCTGACAACATTTGGAAGAATAGATGGAGAGCATGGAAATATGGGGTGAAGGATGGGGTGTGGGGTAAGAGAGAAGGCTAATAGGTTGGGGATAACAAAGGAAAACTGCTTTCTAAGTTACATACAACCTGACCAGGGGACACTGAAATAATGTGATGCAAGGAAGACGAGATGGCATTTCCCTCCATGATTACTGATGTCAAATAGATATTAGGTATTTGAAACACTAATGCTGATGTAGGGCAGAATTTAAGTCACCCTAAAATTGTCTTTGCTTTTTCATTCATTTGTTTATTTAATGACTGTTTGTTTAGTGGTTGCTGAGTATGCCCTAGGCTGTGTGATAGGCATGGGATCCGAGAGAACCATGACACTCACTCTCTAGTGGGGAATATGGACAACAGACCAATCAATGAAGACTTTAATGAGAAATTTTCACATAACAATAAATGGTGTGAAAATAGATAAAGAAAACTTCATTTAAAATGGAGTCAGAAAACCCTGAAGTGGGAGATCTCACACACACGTGGTCCTCACTGCAGCCTGCATCACCAACAGGAAGGAGGAAGATGAAAAATATTTCAACAAGGGAGGGCACTTCTCACATAGGAATTCATCTCCTGCCTTTACAAAAAGGCAGGAAGATCCCGCTCTGCCCCAGCAACAACACACTACTGACCACCTGCAGCCAATGAGCAGCTGCACAACCTCAAACTATTGTTCTCCAATCAACTTTTGTTCAGAATAACCCTCCCCAAGTTTCTCCTAAAACCTAATAAAAGGTGACCTTCCCCTTTCTCTTCAGACTCGCCTATGTTTCACCATAGTTTGCTTTCCCTGAATTACAATTCCTCTGTTATTCTCAAGTAAACTCTTTTTTTTTTACTTAAATATGATTGATCTTCACTCTGTGTAAAGTTAGCAGTGGTAAGAAGAAAACCAAATCAGATGATACAGTAATGAGTGAGAGGGCATAGAGGGAAGTAGTTATCTATACAGCGTGGTCACATAGGTCCTTTACGTTAGATGACATATGGGCTGAGCCTGAATGTCCAGAAGGAGCCAGTCTTGCAAAGGAGCAGAGGAAAAGGGAGGCCAGCTTGAGCAAAGGCCTGAGGTAGGAAGAGCTTGACAGGCTTGAGGAAAAGAAAGGCAGTCATGTAAATGCAAAGCTCTCCACTGGATAGAAGGGGAAACTGCAGAAGCTTGGCAGGCTGCAGTTGGGTAGGTTTGTATTGTTTTGGCAAAACACATTTTCAAATAAATTGATCAAAGATTGACCAAGTACCCTAAAACCCCTTATAAAGAAAGTCTTTGTTTTTAACACATACTCAGACTGACACACACACACACACACAGTAAAGCACCACTCTCGGGGAAATATAACCCATGATCAGTGTCAGGGGAATCACCAGGTGGAGGTGGGGGGTGACATAAGTAGTCAATCACATCTCCATGCATGCTCCTGAGATGCAACTCTTGTTTGGAGTCCCCACCATTTAAGCAAGATAATTATAAATATAATTATAGATAATTATATTTCCATAATTATATAGAAGATATATAATTATATAAAGATAATTATAAATAAATAAACCCATACTTGGCTATCTTTCCTTTTTGGCTATGATGCCCTGGCTTCCTCCTCTGGGTCTGCAGAAACTTTCCCTTTTCCTTCATACAGACACCAGGGAAAAGCTATGGTACCCAGTTGATCCTTACCATGGACTTTAAGACCCATATCCTATCCACACCTGATGTGGGACAATCTTGGCCTCACCCCAGAGAAGGAATTTTAAATTTTAAAATTTATTAACCAAGTACATAGGTACAACACTTATTTACAAATCTTGTGCCTTTTTAAAAATTAAGTTCTGACAATATACATTACACACAGGATTAAAACCTAGACTTCTCAGTATGGGTTCATCTGACATGATTTCATTTTCCAGTTTCATCCACTATCACTCTTCCCAAGCATCCTATACTTGTGGCTCACTGAGCGTCTCAAATCTGTTCCCAAGTAGGCCATACTTGTTCATGACTCTGCACTCTGGCTCACTTCCCATACCTAAAATACCCTCTCTTCTCTCCTCCTCCTCCTCCTCAAAATCTCATATTCCGCAAACTTCAAGTTCTAAGATAAATACATTTCAGGGATGTAATGTACAGCATGGTGACTATAGTTAACAACACTGTATTGTATATTTGAAAGCTGCTAAGACAGATCTTAAAAGTTCTCACCGTAAGAAAAACAATTTTGTCTGAGTAGTGGATATGAACTAAACTTACTGTGACGATCATTTCACAATATATACATCTATCAGTTCATTATGTTATACCTTAAATTTATACAATATTATATGTCAGTTATATCACCATAAAACTAAAAGAAAATAAAAACTCCTATTCATCCTCTCAGCCCTCGCCAAAGATCACGTCTTCCCGAAGCTTCTCTGACTTCCACCCTCAGGAGACAGCTCCTCCACCTTCTTTACTTATTCAACACTTTGTAGGCGTTTATTATATTCCACAAAAAATATTTCTTTACAAATCTGATTTTCCCAGTTAGGCTTCGAGTCCCTCAAAAGCAGTGATCTTTATCTTGTTTAGCTTTTTATCCTCCCCTAGAACCCACTCTTGTGCCTGACATCCAAGTAATCACAGGATTGCTTGTTGAACAAATAATTATTATAATAATTATACCATATTATATTATATTATATTATATTATATTATATTATATTACATTATATATCTTACATTAAAATATAGGAGTGGGTCATGAATCCCTGCTTGAGCCTCTAACTAATTAATATGTTGGAGGAGACAGCTTCTGTACTGGTGTTATGTTGGAATTAAGGACACCCTTGACCTTCCAACAATTTTTGGAAGGGTTGGAGGTCAAGGACTGCATGGTTCTAGAAGGCACGATTGGCCTGGAAAAAAAGCCTGCCCATTTTCCTAACAAGAAAGGGAATCTGTCATCTATTCCAGAAGAAGTATTATTAGAGTGGCAAAGCCATAAACTCCCAAATGTGTTTAGACCTCTTAAAGCGAGGGTTTGGCAGTGGTGTTTATTCAAATTGGGGATTTGATTTATTATAAGGGAAAAGTCTCTATTTTCCAGTGGATCAATCCAGCTGACAGAAGTGAGATGGGGCAGAAGAAAAAAGCAGCAGGCTGATTGATACGGGCTCCTATACATCACACACCTCTTTATGAGAAATTAGCATCTTAGACAGGAGGGCTTGGAGAATTTTAATGTTAAGTTGATTAGAAGCCAAATAATTTGGTTAGTCAGAGGCCCCACAGGTTTCTTGGGAGCCCTGATTGCTCTGGTCCAGATGGTCTTTTTTGGCTGTGCTATTCCCAGCCACACACCCCGCCAGCTCTATGCTCCCAGCTCTTCTCAGAGCCAGAGAGGCTGTCCTCACAAATGCTGTAACTTCTCAGTGCTCAGTGAATACTAAATAATAAAAATAGCATTAATAGCTCAAGCTGGCATATCCCTTCAAAAGTCAGACAGAGGTAAGGTACTATCTTGAACTGGCTGCTAGAGGGAGAGAATAGGGTCCAATGTGTTCCTCATTATAAATGATTATCATGATAGCAATATATTATTTAAAAAAATTTTTAATGTTTATTTATTTTTGAGAGAGAGAGAGAGAGAGAGAGAGAGAGAGAGAGAGAGAGTGCAAGCTGGGGAGGGGCAGAGAGAGAGAGGGAGACATAGAATCTGAAGCAGGCTCCAGGCTCCGAGCTGTCAGCACAGAGCCTGATGTAGGGGTCGAACTCATGAACCATAAGATCATGACCTCAGCCAAAGCCGGACACTCAACCGACTGAGCCACCCAGGTGCCTCTCAATAGCAATATATTATTGATATAATATCAGTAATAATGATAATAGTAGCTGGCCAGGTGTCAGGTACTGGATGAGAAATTAAACACATTTTCTTATTTAACCCTTAACAAACTTCATGATGTACATATGATATCCTTCACATTACAAATGGGAAACAGCTCAGAGAGGTGGAGTGATTTGCCCAAAGCTAGTTAAGTAATAGAGAATGACAATTCAAACCCAGGTTTCTGTCATTCCCAAACACATGCTCTAAAACTTTATTCTATACTCCTTATTTCTCATTGTGGCTACATGCATAATGTGAAAAAATAACTTGGGGGTCAAAGGTCAATTCCCTCATTTGGCACCAAAGGGGCAAAAGAAGTTGAGATGACAAGGTGGGGACTGGAGAAAGCCGACTCTAGGTGAAGTGATGCCATTCTTGAGCATTCTGACTCCTGCACCCCCTACTTTAAGAAGAAATGAATCTTACCTATTTGGGAAAGCCAATTGTACTAATAATGGTGATGGTGATGGCCACATAGCTTCAGTGAAAATTCTCCTAACTGTTGGATAATACCCAAAATGTTATCAAAGTTCATTAGCTGTAGAACTGTAAATGCAACCCACACATGCTATGTCCTGAAAACATTGAATGTCCCAGGAAACTCACTGGTCTTAAATATGCCTCAATTTATTCTACTTAAAGAATGGGGAAGTAGACTTTTATACGTATATAAATATTTATATATTTTTATATGTATATAAATATTTTTTTACTGGGATGGGTGGAAAATTGTGTTTGTGTTGTGAATATATTACTTATTTTAAAAATAAATTTTGGGGGCACCTGGATGGCTCAGTTGGTTAAGTATCTGACTTCGGCTTAGGTCGTGATCCCCCAGTTTGTGGGTTGTGAGCCCCACATGGGGCTCTGTGCTGACAGCTTGGAGCCTGGAGTCTGCTTTGAATTCTGTGTCTCCCTGTCTCTCTGCCCCTCCCCCACTTTCACTGTGTCTCTCTCTCTCTCAAAAGTAAGTAAATGCTTAAAAAAATTGATGAAAATAAATTTTGAAAAACAATCACCTTCAACAGCTTAAAATAATTAATACACACTTAATGTAGCATTCTACATCTATAGTCTCTGAATTTTCCATATGCAATAATACACAAAACAGAATTAAATGATTGGCTGTTTCTACTGTATTCCCCTTGTTTCTCATACTCAGGATTTGGGTGGGGCAGAGTTTTATTTAGAACTTAAAAAAAGACACCTTTGCATACGAGGGTGACCACTGCTGTCTTGTACAAGTCTTTTGAGGGAAAGAAAAAGTCAAAACTTTCACCACGTTCTAGCCATCATTAAAGGTTGGTTGTAGTTGGTAAATGATTCACAACCACCCAAGAGCCCAGGATATGGGTTTGACCTTGTGCATCTCACATTAAAGTAATTAGACTGTGCTATCAGGAGCAGACTACAGGATGGCTGGGCAGGTGAAGGGGGAAACTTCCACTAAGTAAAGAAGATATTAATCCAAGGCTTGCTATAAGGCAGGAAATGCAGGGAAGGTATATGACAGCTTAATGGAAGTTGCTGAAATATGGACTGCTTCCCATTTTTGCAGAGCCTCTTAAGTGCAAAATGTCTTATAGGTGCAGAAAGTACTTCTGCCAGTGATGTTCACATTTGTCAAAAGGCCTCCTCCTGCAGTACCTACCCAAGGCAGATAGATGACTAGTGATTTCTTCTTGAAATCTTACCCTACTTTCATTCACTCATGAATCTGACTGATATAACTGATGTTTGAAACACGCTTATCAATCCACTCTCCTCTGAAACACAAAGCTAATCATTAGAGGCAATGTCAGGTAACAGTTCCGGGGAACTGGAGCCAGATTGCCCAGGTGTGAATCCCAGTTCAGCTTTTTGCTGGTTGTCTAACATCAATTATTAAAACTTTGTATGGCTGAACTTCCCCGTGTATAAAAGAGGGATGCTCAAACTATCTGCCTGGTAGGGTTGTAGAGTTAACACATATAAAGTACTCAGAAGAATTCCTGGCTTTTTATTATTATGTCACACCCCAGCTTGACATCCTTCCGGTAGCTTCTCAGTGCCCTTAGAATAAAATCTGAAATACCAACTACAGTTGACAAGGTCTTCCATGACCCATCTCTACAGTCTCATCTGGCAGCTCTCTTCCTTCTGTGCTTACTCCAGCCACATTCCCATTCATCGGATGTCCCAACTTTCTCCTTCAGGCACTTGGCATATTCTAATCCTCTACTTGGAAGAGTCCCACCTTCTGCTTTACAGAATAAGGGCTAAATTCTCATTCAAGTCTTGATTTAAATGACACACAGTTAGGCCTGGTTTAGATCCCCTATTTTGCTCTCCCATAGCATCCTGGACTTCTCCTTTGTAGCACTAATCAGATTTATAATTAAACACAGATTTTCTGCGTTTTTAAAATACCCATTCCTCCCCCCTATATTGACATAAGTATTTGCCAGTGATGAACACAGTCACTGCCATTTAATAAGAGGCTCGAGAAATATTGGATAAATAAACTGAATGAAAAAAATGCAAGCCTAGCATGGGTAATGTTTGGTACCTTGTGTTACATAATAATAAACATGGTTTGCAGTTTATCAATGTGGGCCTGATTTCACAAGTCTTCGTAGAAACATTTTGAGGTAATAGGTTTACAGCATAGATTGTGGTCGTGGTTTCATGGGTGTGTACTTATCTCCAAACTCATCAAGTTGTATCCATTAAATATATACAGCTATTTGCACATCAATCATAACTCAGCAATGTAGTTTTTAAAAAATACCCAACTATGATAATTCTCGACTGCTTTTTAAATAGATTCCATTAGCTGTTCACGTGCCTATCTCCCCATGAAATTCTATAATCCTCAAAGACAGAAGCCAGTGGCTGAAACATACTGAATCTAACATAAAGCATGTAGATATTACTTAACTAAAAATAATAAAACAAGATTGGCTATTCTGTACAACAACAAGTATTCACTGTTACAAATGTACGTGTAATATGTATGAACTCGATTGGAAGTTGACACTGTAGGGGTGCTGTTACTTATAATGATCTAAGCGCTGATGATACCCAAGGCTAGGAGTACAGCACCTGACCTCTCTGTGCCACATTCCAGATAAGCAGCTATGCCTTGCTGTGTGTCCCCTGTCACTCTGTTCTCTGCTCCTTTGCCCTGGTGGCTGTCAAATGCTCTCTTCTGAGAGTCGGCGTATCTCAAGTTACCACATACTCCAGTTTGTGTCTCTGCCAAGAGAGGGTTTAGGCTGCATGATGTTGCTTCAAGTCGGCTGTACGGATCTCCCTCACCGGTGTTTTGGCCTGTCCTGTATATCGTGGCTTCTTTACGAGCTAGGCTTGAGCATCTGTAGGTAAAGTACCAATAATCTTGGCCCAGTGCTTTCAGCCTAGTACTTGTGCAACAGGCAAGCCAGCATGTTTTAGCTTCTCTAGGAACGATACAGAGAATTAGTTAAGAGCATGAACTTTGGAGTCAGATGGACCTCTGTTCAATCCTGCCTCTGCGATGTATTAGGCATGTGGTTTTTGAAAACTGAATCCAGTTTCATCAGCTTTAAAAAAAATGATTTCACAGGTTATCATAGGACTTAGTGAGACAATATCTATAAAATGATCAACATGGTGGCTGCTATTATTACTAGTATTACTAGTATTAGTATTATTACTAGTATTACTCATGGTACCATGATTATTTTTTCAAGCTAACCGTGAGGCTGAATTGAATTTCACCAATCCATGTGGCATAGGGCAGGTGTGCAGAGACCACTGTTCTACAATTAAAAGTGCATTAACATATCTGAATGGATGGTTCTATACCCCTTAGGGAAGACTCCAGGCACTTGTTTAGCATCTTCATGCTGATGGAACTGCTGTGGTTCAAATAATGTTGAAGGGAAGAAAGACCGATAAAAAGGAGGACAGATGAAAGACTTGTAAATTGAAAGTTATACTTGAGAATCACATAGAAGCCCTTGCCATCTATTTTGCAAATTAGTTTTCTTTCTAAACTTCCAAAAAGCTCAGCTTCCGCAACTAGCAAGTCAGCAGGAAGCAAAATTTTGGTGAGTTTCTTATTTTACACTGCATGTTCTCACTAATTCATTTCATAAAGTATATAAACACACATATAGTATATAGTATATCTTTATGCACAAATGTAAAGGCTCCCGTTTGGAGTTTATTTTTAAAATCACCATTTGTTTAAAACAAAAAAGCAACGGGGGGGGGGGGGGGAGGGCGTGGTGGCACCTGAGTGCCTCAGTAGGTTGGTTAAGCATCTGACTCTTGATTTCAGCTCAGGTCATAATCTCAGAATTGTGAGATTGAGTCCCTTGATGGGCCCCCTGCTGGGCATGGAGCCTGTTTAAGATTTTTTTTCTCTCGTTCTCTTTCTGCCCCTCCCCCTACTTGCACGTGCTCTCTCTCACTGCCTCTCTCCATTTGTTGGCAGCAGGCAATTTTGTCCTGGGGCTATTGGGGTTGGGGGGAAACACCCACAGAGGTATGATGAACTTCTTTAGACATGGGTGTTATCCCTGCCCTCTGAGAAACTTCCTGTAGCTATCAAATGGAGGCCCTTCCTTCTGGTGACAAGGCAGGTCCAAGCAGCAGTTCAGGCTCGTTGGCAAATGAGTAAAAAAAAAAAAACCCCAAAAAACAAACAAACAAAAACAAAAATAAAAACAAAAACAAGGGGGCTCTTTCTTATGGAATATCCAGGAAGGGGGACATAGACATGTTTTTCATCTTGGATGGCTTTTTTGGAATTTTATTTTATTTTGTTGTTGTTGTTGTTTAGAATTTTAATCTATGCTGATGGGCATGGGTATGATGATAATGTAATCGACCCAAGTCTTTAATACCTATTCCAGGTGCTAGATTCAGGGTAGGGTCAGATTTACCGTATTTGCCTGGGGGGCTTTTCTGCTTACCTTCTCAGGACTTGGGACCTACTGCCATGCTGACTTTTACTTCACCTTACAGGTAGCTTTTATCTCAGCAGAATTTCAGACTAAAACTTGTAAAACATATTTAGAAGTATCTGCAATCATTGCAGGTAATTTATAGAGGTGTATTTATGACACGTGTAAATATATATGTGCATGGATATACACACACACACGTATATGCAAGTATAACATATATATACAAACAAAAGATGCATACATATACATACATAAATGTGTTATGTGTGTATATATATGATGTCTAATATAAATATGTTGATATAGTTTTTATAAATTTACTTTATATATTTTATAACTCACAAATAATATTTCTATAACTCTTTTCAACCAGATCAGAGATAGGAAGCAGTCTTCCACAAACACCCCTTTATACTGTACCTAAACATTCAAATTTACATATGCATGTATTTATTGCAAATATTTATTTATAATGTAAATATATTTTATATTTATTTATATAAAAATACATTCAAATATATATATAATTAAGTATATTTAAGTACACTGTATATTTTATATAGATAAAAGATTGAAAGAGAAGACCAAGAACAAAGAAAGGGCCCAGCTAGGTTGTATTGTTTCTTTAAATCACTAGGAGCACTCCTGCTCAAATGTAGTAGTTGAAAGCTACAAGCTATTGGTTGGGTTAGGAATTATTTCTCTTAACACCCTGGCAATCTGATCCATTGTACATAATCTGAATCTTATTTAGTAGTATCAAGATGCTCTACTCTGGAGTCTAACAAACCGTGAGCCTTGGGAATTTGTAAGTCCCATTCTTGAAAGTCACCTTGAAAGTCAAAATAAGCTAAAATTCAGTAATGAAAAATATTTTCAAGCTCTAAATAACAGATAATTGTAAAGGTTTCCAGTGCACAAAAGAATAACTTTAGGGATACAGGAGTGCTGATGCATAGGGGCACTTGTACCCCAATGTTTATACCAGCACTTTCAACAATAGCCAAATTATGGAAAGAGCCTAAATGTCCATCAACTGATGAATGGATAAAGAAATTGTGGTTTATATACACAATGGAATACTACGTGGCAATGAGAAAGAATGAAATATGGCCTCTTGTAGCAGCGTGGGTGGAACTGAAGAGTGTTATGCTAAGTGAAATAAGTCATACAGAGAAAGACAGATACCATACGTTTTCACTTTTATGTGGATCCTGAGAAACTTAACAGAAGACCATGGGGGAGGGGAAAGGGAAAAAAAAGTTACAGAGAGGGAAAGAGGCAAACCGTAAGAGACTCTTAAAAACTGAGAATAAACTGAGGGTTGATGGGGGGTGGGTGAGGGGTATTGAGGAGGGCACCTGCTGGGATGAGCACTGGGTGTTGTATGGAAACCAATTTGACAATAAATTTCATATTAAAAAAAAGAATAACTTTACCAATAGTAGCACATATCAGTGGTTTATGGTAACCATATCCTCTACAATGAATTTGTTCCCTACCTTCTATGAAGAGGTGGAGTATTTCCCCACAAGCCTTGAAATTAAACTGATCTGTGACTTGTCTTAGTCAACAGAATGTAGTGGAAGTGAAGGAAAGCTAGTTCCAAGTTTAGGCCTTAAATGGTCTTGTGGACCTCTGTTCTCTTTCTCCCTCCTGTTTTTAGACTAATCTAGAGGATGAGACACATGGGGCAGAATAGTCAACCAGTCATCTCAGTTGAAGCACTCACTAGTCATGTGAGAGAGACTATTCTAGACCAGTGGTCCCCAGTCAATGCACCAGCTCACTGCTGACTCCAGCCAAGGTCATCCAAACCCAGACAGGAAAATTTCCCAGATAACCCATAGACTTGTGGGAACAACAATGTTTTGGAATGGTTTTTTACATCACATTATTGTGGCAATCTTAATTGATATAGCCGGTGTACAGAAATTAAGAGAAGGACCTGTAGATAAGACAGATAAAATTGTCAGTAGGGTAGCTGATCATCAAAACTTGGTTATTTCCTACTATGCTGAATGTCAGGCAAAAGAGGAATGTGGTTACCAATAGCTAAAATTACCTTTCAGTCCCAACCCCTTTAAAGATGAGCTACTTGGGGGAGCAATGTTTAATATAAAATCTCCATCTAAGATTTGCCTATGATTTGATGTACATTTCTGCCCACTGCATAAAAGTCGGACACTCCCAAAAATGTTAATGATGGAGCACAGGTCATCAAGGGAAGTTAAATGGGGAAGTTCATGCATGTTTGGCCTACTGCTCAGAATGATACGTGATTCTGATGATTCAAAAGTTAAGTTCTTGGAAGTCAAAGATTTCTTATGCCAAAATGGGACACTATGCACTTACAAAATAAACACCAGAAGAGGTTATGTATTAAAAATTCAACGAAATAATGTTCGAAACCATTTCAACAACCCACCCAAAATAGGGAAACAGAAGCTGCTATAGACTGCATTAAGGCTAGTGGGGCTTGGAGATGTTATAGCCTGACCATAATCCCAATGTAAATTCTAAAGTCCTCATATCTTAACTATGGTGATTAAAGCCCCCGCTTAGCTCCATGTGGTACAAATCCCATCTGGGGGCTGTCTGTGCAAAGGGTCAGAGGAGAGATGCAGCTTTCCTCCTTCTCACCTATTGGGAAGTGATGTCTCCTGAGGCTGCCAGCTGTGTTCTCTTTCATTTCCTAGGCTTCCCAGACAATCCTGGGACTGTGAGTGATTTGTGATTATGTTAGGATTCTGCTTTCTCAACCTCAGCAGCCTTCTGTGGATTGACACTTAGAAGTTTCAAGCACACTAAATATGACTTCTGCTGTCTTTGCTCTTTTGACATCAGGCAAAGATAACTTGTTTCAGACCAGATGGTGTCAGTTTAATCATTGGCACCTAATGTAGCATAATACACTAGTGTTGACCCAAAGTACATTATGGGTAATTTTCTGAGATTTTGCTTTGGAAAGGAGAATGGAGAGAGTTTAGAGGGAAAAAAAAAACATTTGTAGTAGTATGAAAACCTGATCTAAGATTTTTTTTCTAAACTAACATAAAATACACGTAATTAACAATTTAACAGTAGTATTAATCTTCTATTAAAAATCTAAATGTGCTATTGAATATAACTGGTTGTTTTATTTCTTTTTAATTAAAATTTTTTTCTTACTGGGGCTCAGTCAGTTGAGTGTCTGACTTCGGCTCAGGTCATGATCTCACAGCTCATGAGTTCAAGCTCCGTGTCTGGTGCTGACAGCTCAGAGCCTGGAGCCTGTTTCAGATTCTGTGTCTCCCTCTCTCTCTGCCCCTCCCCTGCTCATACTCTGTCTCTCTCTCTCAAAAGCAAATAAACATCAAAAAAATTTTTTTAATTACTTATTTTCTTTTTTCAGTCTCATTGATTTTACTTAATATACAAAATTTGCACATATTTAATGTTTCATTTTGATGTATATTTGGACATGCACATACACTTATGATACCATTATCACAATGAAGGTATTAAAGATATTCATCATCTTCAAAAGATTTATTGTGTACTCTTGCTTTTTTTTTTTTTTTTTTTTTTTTTAAACCAGGGGGCCAGGGGCAAGCACACTTAACATGAGATCTACCCTCTTAACACGTTTTTAAATGCACAACACCATATTGTTAACTACAGGCAGTGTGTTATACAACAGATCTGTATAATTTATGCATCTTTTAAAATGTTTTATTTATTTGTTGAGAGAGAGAGAGAGAGAGAGAGAGAGAGCGCGCACAAGCAGGGAAGGAGCCAAGAAGGAGGAAGAGAGAGTATCTCAACACAGGGCTCAATGTCACGAACCATGAGATCATGACCTGAGCCAAAATCAAGAGTTGGAGGCTCAACCCAGGTGCCTATAAAATTTATTCATCTTGTATAACTGTGACTTTATACCCATTAAACAACAACTCTTCATTTCCCCCTGCCCCATCCCCTAGAAACCACCATTCTATTTTCTGGTTCTATGAATTTGACTATTTTAGGTAACTCATATATGTGGGATCATGCAGTATTTCTGTCTTTCTGTGTCTGGCTAATTTCGTTTGGCATAATATCTTCCAGCTCCATTCATGTTGCTGCAAATGGTAGGATGTCCTTTCAGGCTGAATAACATTCCATTGTATGTACATACTACTTTTTCTTTATCCATTTGTCTATCAATAGACACTTAGATTGTTTCCATACTTTGGCTATTGTAAATAAATGCTGTAGTGAACATGGGAGTGCAGATAATCTATTTGAGATCCTGATTTCAATTCTTTTGGATATGTATCCAGAAGTGGGATTGCTGGATCACATGGCAGTTCTATTTTTTAAGTTTTTGAGGACCTTTATACTGTTTTCCAAAGTGTCTGTATGAATTTACACTTTTATCAACAGTGTACAGGGGTTACCTTTTCTCCACACTCTTGCCAATACTTGTTATCTTTTGTTATTTTGATAATAGCTATCCTAACAGGTTTTGATTTGCATTTCTCTGATGATTAGTGATGTTGAGCACCTTTTCATATACCTCTTGTCCATATGTATGTCTTTAAATGTCTGTTCAAGTCCTTTGCCTATTTTTTTAATCCAGTTATTTGCTTTTTGTTATTGAATTATAGGAGCTCCATATGTATTTTGGAAATTAACTCCTTATCAGATACATGGCTTACAAATATTTTCTCTCATTCCATAGGTTACCTTTTCAATTTGTTGTTTGTGTCTTTTGCTGTGCAGAAGCTTTTTTGTTTGATGCAATCCCACTTTGTCTATTTTTGTTCTTATTGCCTGTGATTTTGGTGTCATCTCCATGAAATCCTTACTAAGACCAATGGCACAAAGATTTTTCCCTTTGTTTTCTTCTAATACTTTAATAGTTTCAGAACTTACCTTTAAGTCTTTAATCCATTGTGAGATGATTTTTTTGTACATAGTGTGAGATGGGGGTCCACATTCTTTGGCATGTGGATCTCCAGTTTTGCCAGTACTATTTGTTGAAAAGACTATCTTTTCCCCATTAGAGATTTTGGCACTCTTGTAGAAGATCAGTTGCCCATTTATGTGTAAGTTTAATTCTGGACTTTCTGTTTTGTTCCACTGGTCTATATGTTTGTTTTTATGCCAGTACCATTTTGTTTTCATAACTATAGCTTTGTAATATATTTTGAAACCAGGAAGTCCAATGCTTCCAGTTATGTTCTTCTCTCTTCAAGATCACTTTGGTTAGGGGTGCCTGGGTGGCTCAGTCGGTTAAGTGTCCGACTTCGGCTCAGGTCATGATCTCAAGGTCCATGAGTTCTAGCCCCACATCCAGCTCTGTGCTCTCAGTTCAGAGCCTGGAGCTTGCTCCGGATTCTGTGTCTCCCTCTCTCTCTGCCCCTCCCCCACTCACACTCTGTCTTTCTCCATCAAAATGTGAATAAACGTCAAAAAAAATAAAAAAATAGATCACTTTGGTTATTATTTGGTCTTATGTCTTTTATCATTCCATATAAATTTTAGAATTCTTTTCTATTTCTGTTAAAAAATTGAAATTTTGAGGCAAACAGTATTGAATCTGTAGATTGCTTTGGGTAGTACGGATATTTTAATAACATTAATTCTTCCAATCAATCAACATGAGATATCTTTCCATTTACTGTGTCTTCTTTAATTTCTTTAATTAATGTATTGCAGTTTTCAGTGTAGAAATATCTCACTTCCTTTGTCAAGTTTATTTCTAAATATTTTACTCGTTTTGATGCTACTATAAATGGGATTATTTTCTTAATTTCCTTTTTGGGTAGTTCGTTTTTAATATATAGAAATGCCACTGATTTTTGTAGATTGGTTTTATGTCCTGCAACTTTACTGGATTTGTTTATTGGTTCTAACTGGTAGGTGGTTTTGTTTTTGTGTTTTGGAGTCTTTAGGGTTTTCTGTGTATAAGATCATGCCATCTGCAAACAGACACAATTTTATGCCTTCCTTTCTGATTTGGATGCTTTTTCTTTTTCTTGCCTATATGCTTATAATCTTTAAATTCCAGACTCTACCATGTTCTATGGGTTTCTGTGTGGTCTGGATTCTGCAGACATCTACAACTATATCAATTAGGAAGTATGGCTATATGTTCAGTACAAAAAACTCAACAAAATGAGTTATTAAAGGAGGAGACCAATTTTTCTCATATAACAATTTTCTAAAAGTAGGAAGTCTAAGCAGCTGATCAAGGGAGTCATCGAAGAGCCCAGGCTCCTTCTTTTTTCTATACTATTTTTACTAAGCGATTTTTGTCCTTATGGCCACAATATAGTTGCTGTATCTCCAGGCACTGCATCACTATTTCAGGGAGGAAGAAGAGAGAAGCATAAAGGAGCAAAAGCAAGAATCTTATCATTTGAGACCTTACTGCTGCTTTTATTTCAGAAAGAAAGTCTCTCCCACAGGGAATTAGGTTTCATCTCATTAGCTACAGCACTGTCATCTGGTCACCCTTATCCAAGGTAATCTGTTACTGCTCCAAACAACATCAGGATATTGTCAGGAGTGAACAAAGGCAGAATAGGAGGCAGTTAGTGTCTGCCTCAATAACCTCATCTTACACCACTCTGCTGCACTCTTCGTTTTCCAGCCACACTGGTTTCCTTAGAGTTCCTTCAGTACAGCAAGCTCTTTCTTCCTCAGGGCATTTTTGCATTTACTGCTTTTTCTGCTCAGAATATGCTTGCCCTCACTCTTTCCTATGATTTGCTTCTTCACAGCTAAGCTTACACTATGTACAGTGGCCCGTGCTACAACCCCTAAGCAATTACTATTGAGCACATCCTTTTGTCCTTGGCTCTAGCCACCATCTGTAATCATACCATTCACTTGCTTACTTGTGTGGTATCTGATTGAAATTGAAACCTCCATAAGCATCTTTTAAAATTTTTCTTTTGTTCCAGGTGCATAGCAGGTACTAAATAAGTAGAAGTTGACTACATTAATATTTTACTGCGTTTAATATTCCCAGCAGCCCTGGGGGATAGATAGTCATTTCCTGTGATTATAGAACTATTGCCAAGTGTCAGAGTTAGATTTCAAACCCACGTCTGCCTGGCTCTAAAATCTTTCTCTTTCCAGAAACACTGCTTCTTATAGAAGAAGGCTCAGCTGCCAGTTCTTGGAAGTCCCTCTCTATTTGGGGCACAGAGGTCATGCTCTACACCAAGCTAATTCCTTTGTTTGCCACCTCCTGGGGTTACTGACATTAGCCCTCCCCTAACAAGCCAGTCTTTTCATCTGATTCTCTCCAGAAGGACAGAGACCAGAGTGTTTGTAGTTTCCCTTGAGTGGCTTCATCTTCAATGATGAAAAATTACTTCATTCTGTTGACTAGTAAATGGGAAACCCCAGTCCCCAGTATATTTATTAAAAAACATGATACTTACTAATAATGTTTCATTTCAGAGATAAGGGAGTTATTTTCCTCAGAGAGGGGACCCCTCAGGCTCAGGTTAGTTGTTTGGAAGCATTATTACTTAATTGCAGTCAAAACCTAGTTTACACATAAATCTTGTCTAAGGACACCCTCTCCTGATACAATTTTTATCAGAGCAACTGCTCACCAGGGTCTCTAGTACTTAAAAATGACTCACGTTAGAAATAGATTAGTTGCCTAGGTCATCTCCTGGGAAGTTCCAAATTTCTGCCTCTTGCACACTTGCACATTCCCATTCGGAGGGCTCTGAATGCATTCTGATCCCCACTCAGAAAATTTTAGTACGCCTCTTTGAAGGTTTTCGTTGTTTGTTAGTGTGTTTGTTTTTCTGCCAGCCATGCCTCTTCTCTGTTTCTTCCTGAATTACCACCAGAAGCTTACTCCCTTTGCCTTTTTTCTGTGTTAGGTTAATGGGGGTTATGGTTGGTTTGTCTCCATGATAAATGCTGTTGGTTTTCTTCCTCAGTTTTTAATCATGGATGAGCAGAGAGAGCTGTGCTCCACAAGAAGTGTTATTTTTTTGGCCTTAATTGCCATGCCCTTCTAGCCTGGGTCAGGCGAACCTGCTGTGTGATTTCACTGCATTCTTTATCTCTACTCCTCATCAGCTTAAATAAAACCCATATCACACTTGACCCACATCAGACATTGCTCTTTCTCCTGCTCCCCATGTTGATCATGTGAATAAATATTAGTAAAAATAATAAATGAATGAATAGATTGCCAGTATTCTTCTCTTGCCATATGGGAAACCAGAAAAAAGAGTACTTGGTGCAAAAATAGTGTTCAATAAGTATTTGATGAATAGGTGATTGCTTGCTTCGCATTGTCTCTTCTGAGTGACTCACTACTTTATCTCCACTTCTTTTGTCTGTGGCCTTTATCTTTTCATCAGTAACACTCCATGAAATAACTTGAAGGCCATTGGGCAAATCAAATTTACGTCTCCAATTCAAATTATTGAGCACCTATTTTGTTAGGCACTGAAGCGAATACGCAGATGAGAAGGACACAGCCCCTGTCATTTAAAATAAAAAAGAACAGAACTATATAGCCATGTAGTGATGCAGGAAAATACAGTCAGGGCTAGAAATCAAACAAAAAGTAAATGATATGGCATTCCAATGAAGAAAGAGACCACTTCTGTGTCCTAGGTATGAATTAGGAGAAATTTCTTTGGCTCAAAATAAAAATAAAATATGATTTTTCTTTTCAGAAAAGTTAAAATGAAAAAGAGTGTGATATCCTAGGCTAATTTATCAGTTTGCAATGGGTTGGCTGGATCTCTCTAGTTCACCCCAGCTCCTAGTAGGGAAACCTCTATTCTACTCAGCACGGGTAACCACCCTGCACCTGCTAGGACTGGTAATGGGTCCCTGCTGTTGCTAGCTCTGTGGTACTATTCTATCTCGCTAACTCCCTAGGCTTTACCCTCCCCTCTGTAAAGAGCCCCATGATTAGACAGTCCTTAGTGACTCAGCTTGAATGTTTACTACCAGGGCAAATCTGAAATAGGTACTTGCAAAGTGCTAAGCACTGCACATTTTGTGATTTAATTTTCAAAACAAAATTGTGGGGTAGGAATTACAATTACTACTTTAAACATGAAAGATATTCATTCCTGAGTTATTAATTAACTTAGAAAGTAGCAGGGGGACCAGGTAGCCTGAGACTCTGTTTTCAGTTCTTTATCTAACCTCCCTTTGTTTCTAACTATAGGAACATGACTTCAGCAGATTTTTCTTATTTCCCTTTATTTTAGTGCTCAAGGTCTGTTCATTATTTTTTCTTTTAGGCTTCTCTCCCGCCCTCCCCCCCCGCCCACCTTCACCCCCTACTTTTACATGCACTACGTATATGCATTTTGAGGGACTTCCCAGTCAACTCTTTTATGGATAGTCTGTGAAAATGAAAGCACAGAGAAGGCCATTTCTCATCCACTACAGGTACATAAGAGTGGTAAAGAAAATAAAGTTCAATTCTTGCAAGTGACAACCACAGGTAATAGATACGATCAAACCAGGAATTTGAGAGTGGGTTGTAAATCAAAACAACACAATGTGCAGTCAAATAGATAGGAATAGGAGTGATCAGAGTTCTTTTCATCTATATATTTATCCACTCTTGGCAAAAGCCTCTGGCTCTAAAGAACTGGAGCTCCTAGAAATGCCAGTTCTCATTGTCAAGCAAGGTTGGATAATGAAATGTTATTTTACACACCTGACATCAACCTGCCACTGTGGTCTCCATGGCAAAACCTACGAAATACCAGAGAAGGCTATGATGGAGGGATGCACATTTTCAGTAATGGTAGGAAAAATAATAAGGCCCCCAAATGGAAGCATCTGCCAGAGTAGAGGTTGCCTGATGCCTTTGACAGGAAAGGGGTGGAAGCTGCTTCACTGTAATACCATGAGAAGCTAGATGGCACTTTAATATAATGACAGTGATAATGCCACTTACAATTTTTAAAGCTCCTTTTATTCTGAAGGAAACAGTGGGAAAAACACAGAAAGCATTGTAAGTTTTGCTAATTTGGTGTTAATTATCCTGCTTTAAGATAGTTTATGGTCCTGAGAATGTGGTAAGATTATGTGGGGCATTTATCCTGCTTTTGAATTAGCACTTTCCTGATTCAGGAAAGATGGTATCAATCAATGCTATGCAGTAGGTATTTGTTTCATAATATTCAGACACACGAAACATCACGTTGCTTTGTTTTTCCAAATCAAATTAACTCTTGTGCTGAGTGTCCCCAGAGCCACTATGCAATAGCCAGTATCTGTCATTATCAAGGAGCTTTTCTTTTTCATCCTGGTTGTTCTGGGTCCCAAATGGCTTCTGCAATTCAGTGAACATGGGCAAATGTACAGACCATGCAACTACTACCATGCTTAAGACATAGAACATTTCTATTACTCCAACAAGTTTCCTGATACAGATTTACAGGGAATCTACTTCCTATACTTCCGGCCCCAGGCAACCATTGATCTACTTTTCTGCCATATACATTAGTTTTAGATTTTCATACAAATGGAAAGAAGATAGAATGTATCCTTTTGTTCTGGCTTCTTTTGTTCAGCAGTATGTTTCTTTAGATTCATATGTTATTGTGTGTAGCTATAGTTTATTCATTTTATTCCTGAGTACTATGCCATTGAATATTTATATCAAAATTTCTTTAGCCCTTTACCTGTGGACAAGCATTCAGGTTGTTACTATTTGGCTATTCTGAATAAAGCTGCCATTAACATTTGAATACCGGTTTTGGGGTGGATGTGTGTTTATTTCTATTCAGTAAAAACCTAGGAGTAGAATTACCAGATCATATGGTAGATATGTAAGACACTAATCATCACTTTTCCAAAGTGGGTATTCAATTGCACATTTCTATTAGCAATACTTGGAAATTGTAGTTGTTATACAGCCTCACCAAATCATGGTATTTTAAATCTTTTTTATTGTATCCATTTAATCAGTGTATAGTGGTATTTCAAATTACTTTTAATTTAGTATTGATGACTAATGATATTGAGCATCTTTTCAATTGCTTATTATCGTTTTTTTTTTTTGTGAAATCTGTTCATATCTGTGCACATTTTTGTCTCCTTATTCTTGAGATGTAGGAATTCTTTATTTTTTTTTTAAGTTTATTTATTTTGAGAGAGACAGAGTACAAGTGGGGGAGGGGCAGAAAGAGGTGGGTACAGAGGATCCAAAGTGGGCTCCACCTGACAGCAGAGAGCCTGACAGGGGCTTGAACCCATGAATCGTGAGATCATGACCCAATCTGAAGTCAGACACTCAACCACCTGAGCCACCCAGGTGCCCTAAGATGTAGGAGTTCTTTATAGATTCTAGATACCAGTCCTTGGTCAGAGATATATGCACTGCAAATATATTTTAGTCAGTGGCTTGTATTTTCATTTTTGGAATGCTGTCTTTCAAAGAGCAGAAATTTCTAACTTTAATGAAGTCTAATTTATTATTGTTTTTCTTATTATTTCTGCTTTTTATGCTTTACCTGGGAAAATTTTGCCTCTTCCAACTTTGTGATCATTCTTCCTTTTTTTCTTTTTACTTTTTACTTTTATTTTTTTATGAATATAATTTATTGTCAAATTGGCTTACATACAACACCCAATGCACATCCCAACAAGTGCCCTCCTCAATGACCATCACCGATTTTCTCTCTCCCCCACCCCCTATCCACCCTCAGTTTGTTCTCTGTATTTAAGAGTCTCTTGTGGTTTGCCTCCCTCCCTCTCTGCTTATAATTAGTTTTTACCCCTTCCCTTCCCCATGGTCTTCTGTTCAGTTTCTTAAGATCCACATATGAGTGAAAACACATGATATCTGTCTTTCTCTGACTGACTTATTTCACTCAGCATAATACCTTCCAGTTCCATCCACATTGCTGCAAATGGCATGATTTCATTTTTTCTCTTTGCCAAGTAGTATTCCATTGTGTATATAAACCACATCTTCTTTATCTGTTCATCAGTTGATGGACATTTAGGCTCTTTTCATAATTTGGCTATTGTTGAAAGTGCTGCTATAAACATTGGGGTACACATGCCCCTATGCGCCAGCACTCTTGTATCCCTTAGGTAAATTCCTAGCAGTGCTATTGCTGGGCTGTAGGGTAGTTCTATTTTTAATTTTTTGAGGAACCTCCACACTGTTTTCCAGAGTGTCTGCACCAGTTTGCATTCCCACCAACAGTGCAAGAGGGTTGCCATTTCTCCACATCCTCGCCAGCATCTGAAGTTTCCTGAGTTGTTCATTTTAGACACTGACTGGTGTGAGGTGGTATCTCAGTGTGGTTTTGATTTGTATTTCCCTGATGAGGAGTGACGTTGAGCATCTTTTCATGTGTCTGCTGTCTATCTGGATGTCTTCTTTGGAAAAGTGTCTATTCATGTCTTCTGACTATTTCTTCACTGGATTATTTGTTTTTTGGGTGTTGAGTTTGGTAAACTCTGTATAGATTTAGGATACTAGCTCTTTATCTGATCTGTCATTTGCAAATATCTTTTCCCATTCCGTCGGTTGCCGTTTAGTTTTATTGATTGTTTCCTTTGCAGTGCAGAAACTTTTTATCCTCATGAAGTCCCAATAGTTCATTTTTGCTTTTAATTCCCTTGCCTTTGGAGATGTATCGAGTAAGAAATTGCTGAAGCTGAGGTCAAAGAGGTGGTTGCCTGCTTTCTCCTCTAGGGTTTTGATGGTTTCCTATCTCACATTTAGGTCTTTCATCCATTTTGAGTTTATTTGTGTGTATGGTGTAAGAAAGTGGTCTAGTTTCATTCTTTTGCATGTTGCTGTACAGTTCTCCCAGCACCATTTGTTAAAGAGACTGTCCTTTTTCCATTGGATACTCTTTCCTGCTTGCTCAAAGATTAGCTGGCCATACATTTGTGGGTCCAATTCTGGGTTCTCTATTCTATTCCATTGGCTATGTGTCTGTTTTTGTGCCAACACTATACCATCTTGATGATTACAGCTTTGTAGTAGAGGCTAAAGTCTGGGATTGTGATGCCTCCCGCTTTGGTTTTCTTTTTTATTATTACTTTGGCTATTCTGGGTCTTTTGTGGTTCCGTACAAATTTTAGAATTGTTTGCTCTAGCTTTGAGAAGAATGCCAGTGCAATTTTGAATGTGTAGATTGCTTTGGGTAGTATTGACATTTTAACAATATTTATTCCTCCAATCCATGAGCATGGAATGTTTTTCCATTTCTTTGTGTGTTCTTCAATTTCCTTCATAAGCTTTCTATAGTTTTCAGAATACAGGTCTTTTACATCTTTGGTTAGGTTTGTTCCTAGGTATTTTATGGTTCTTGGTGCAATTATAAATGGGTCAGTTTTTTTATTTCTCTTTCTGTTGCTTCATTATTGGTATATAGGAATGCAATCGATTTCTGTACATTGATTTTTTTCTCTGCAGCTTTGCTGAATTCATGTATCAGTTCTAGGAGTCTTTTGGTGGAGTCTTTCAGGTTTTCCATGTAGAGTATCATGTCATCTGTGAGAAGTGAAAGTTTGTCTTCTTTGCCAATTTTGATGTCTTTTATTTCACTTTGTTGTCTGATTGCTGATGCTAGGACTTCCAATACTATGTTAAACAACAGTGGTGAGAGTGGACATCCCTGGCGTGTTCCTGATCTCAGGGGGAAAGCTCTCAGTTTTCCCCCTTGAGGATGATGTTAGCTGTGGGCTTTTCATATATGGCTTTTATGATGTTTAAGTATGTTCCTTCTAGCCTGACTTTCTTAAGGTTTTTATTAAGAAAGGATGCTGTATTTTGCCAAATGCTATTTCTGCACCTATTGACAAGATCATATGGTTCTTATCCTTTCTTTTATTAATGTAATGTTTCACATTGATTGTTCCATTTGTTTCAATCTTGTACAGAGATTGGCAGCATTTTATCTGCTTATGTCTTTGTTTCTAATTTAACTACCTGTTCATTTTCTAATTCTCTTGCCATAAAATTATTACCTTTCTTCTTTTTCCTTTCTTCTCTCTTTTCCCTTCTTCATTTCCTTTCTCTTTCACAATATTTTTAAGTCCTAAGTTTAGACTTGAAAACAGATATTATAAACACCTGCAAATGTTGAGTAACTGTGACACTCTTTAATACATGCATGAGTTCACACACACACTGATATGACATCTCCAGTTTTCAAAGGAGAAACAGGGAAGAACTAAAAACTAGGGTGATGCAGTTCTGACATGAAAGTGGGGAGAAGGAGATATGGTAACAGTAACCCCTTTTTAGTGGTTTTTGTGCTCTGTTTGTCACAGGTAATGACAACTCAGAGATAGATCCATATAGAGAGCTGGGAGTTGGAGTTTTACATGGTTCTGGGAACTTTGAAGAACTCTTACACTAATTGTTAAAGATTTGAATAGGGAACATTTACTTATCGGAACATGGAGAGAACAGAGATTATTGTCTGTCTCTGTCTGGTCTATGGTAGGAAAAAAGAATTTAAAACTCCAGATTTATGCCTCACTCAGGTATGTGTTTTGAATTCACACTGCCTATGCTGGGAACCCCAACCCAAATATTTAACATAAAAATTGGCTCCAGGAAGCACTTGCCAAACACAAATGCAAACTAACTCTTTTTTTTTTTAATATATGATATTTATTGTCAAATTGGTTTCCATACAACACCCAGTGCTCATCCCAAAAGGTGCCCTCCTCAATACCCATCACCCACCCTCCCCTCCCTCCCACCCCCCATCAACCCTCAGTTTGTTCTCAGTTTTTAAGAGTCTCTTATGCTTTGGCTCTCTTCCACTCTAACCTCTTTTTTTTTTCCTTCCCCTCCCGCATGGGTTTCTGTTAAGTTTCTCAGGATCCACATAAGAGTGAAAACATATGGTATCTGTCTTTCTCTGTATGGCTTATTTCACTTAGCATAACACTCTCCAGTTCCATCCACGTTGCTACAAAGGGCCATATTTCGTTCTTTCTCATTGCCACGTAGTACTCCATTGTGTATATAAACCACAATTTCTTTATCCATTCATCAGTTGATGGACATTTAGGCTCTTTCCACAATTTGGCTATTGTTGAGAGTGCTGCTATAAACATTGGGGTACAAGTGCCCCTATGCATCAGTACTCCTGTATCCCTTGAGTAAATTCCTAGCAGTGTTATTGCTGGGTCATAGGGTAGGTCTATTTTTAATTTTTTGAAGAACCTCCACACTGTTTTCCAGAGTGGCTGCACCAGTAAATGCAAACTAACTCTTGAAAAAAATGCTTCTACACTCTAGGTCACAAAATATACTGCGTTAAAACAACAATAATGGGGGTGGCTGGGTGGCTCAGTTGGGTAAGTGTCTGACTCTTGGTTTCAGCTGAGGTCATGATCTCACGGTTTGTGAGTTCGAGCCCTGCAAGGGTCTTTGCACTGGTATTACGGAGCCTGCTTGGATGTCTCTCTCTCTCTCTCTCTCTCTCTCTCTCTCCTTCTCTTTGCCCTTTCCCCACTGGCACTGCCTCTGTCTTTCTCAAAATAAATAAATAAACTTAAAAAAAATAAAAACTTAAAATAACAATGACAAAAGAGATCAGCTAGATGAGTCTGTTATAAGAGAGCATATGAGAAAATAATTCAAATGCATTGGAGTCAACACACAAAATAAAGTGTCATTCAAACTTGAAATATTAGAATGACAATCTGAAAAAAATAAAATAATTACATTTAAGATGCATAAGAGTTGAATAAAGGAATCAAAATCATTAAGCGCATACAAAATATTATAGGAAAAGAATAAGAAGGTTTAGAAAAATAAATTATACTTTGAAAAGTAAAAAGGTACAATCACTGAACCTAAAAAGTCGATAGATATGTTTAAAATCAGATAAACACATGGACTTAATGAATAGAAACATGTGTCTGAGCAAAAATCAATAATGCCTCGTGAATGATAAGAGGAATAAAAATAGGAAAGCACGGTTTAGAAACAAAAGAGATGAAATGAGGACATCCAAAATATATCTAAGAGGAATTTCAAATGGAAACACTAGAAAGGATGGGACAATGATAACATTGATAAGAGATAATAGCTGCCAACTTCCCAAAATTAATGAAAAAAAATCTACAAATGCAAAAGTAGAACAAAATGGAAGAAATATAAATAAAATTTTAAAAATCAGAGAAAAGTAAACTGCTTCTCATAAAAACAATTATACTGAAACTGTAATTCATTTGTTATTCTCAACAGCAGTAATGATGAGGGAGTGTGGGGCAAGCTGAGGGCAAAATACCGGCTAGCAGCACCCCCTGCCCCCAGGTGAAATGTTTGTGATATTGCTTGGACATTCCTGGCTGCCCAAGAACAAAGGAAAGTGGCTTAAGTGCTTGGCATGGTAATGTGGGAAACTAAGGCAAATGAAAACTTAAATTCCCTTACTGCCTACAGCCCACTGACAAGTCCTTGAAACAGGCAGAGTGACTTCCCTCTAGGAGCTCAGCTACCTGGAGGATGACACTTTGCTGGGGGCAAAAGAGAATCAGCTTAACATTATCCCAACCTCAAGGATCCTGTAAATCTACTTCCTTTATCTCAACTGCCCCAAGACATATGCTGACAATCATACTCCAAGCTTCTGGCCCCCTGATATACATCTGAAGGGTCTCAAGACTGAGGTTTTACTAAACAGTAATAAGTGGTGTTTCCTTAGCAACAGCTAGCCCCTTAAGGTCCTGGAAACCTTGTTTCCAAAATACCTTAGAGACTTTATCCCTGACCCCCGCCCAACCTGAGGGTATATAATGAGTTACCTGTCACAACCCCAGTGCAGCTCTTTCTGCCCATGGCTCCTGTCCCCATGCTTTAATAAAATCACCATTTTTGCACCAAAGACATCTTCAATAATTCTTTCTTGGCTGTCGGCCCCGGGCCCCATGAAGCCCCATCACCCCAAAACTTCATCAATAACAAAAATCAAAAGACCTTAGATGCCGAGGGAAAATAATTGATAATCTAGTTAGCTTGAACTATACAAAATTGCGAAATGTTAAAGCCTTATGCCTATAAAGTGGTAACTATATATATTTTAATCAAATAGTGGATTTTATTCAGACAACTTCTTATTCAATTATGTACAATTGAACTGTATAACTATGACATTTTCAGAAAAAAAAATAGGAATTTTTCACTGAAGGATCCTTGCAGAAAAAAAAAAATACAGCAGGAAAAAGGAAATTGCATACAGAGGACAGAAACGAATGCAGAAGGCAGCTGAACAAAAATAATTTCACATGGATAGGCTGATATCTGAACAATCATTGGCTTCATTAAACAATCAAAAATAGTGATAGTGGCTAATTGGATTACCTAAAACGAAGGGAAAACTAAAATACCAAAAAACAATTACATGATATTAGAGGACAGGAAATTTGTTTACCAATGTTCTAATAGCCATACATAGTTCATAGAAGGATACAGATAGTAGTTTCCTTTATATTTTTTCAAACATGAGGGAGTGTTAAAAGTTTAACGGTAATCTCAGAAGAACAGAAATCAAATGTATAACTTAAGTGGATAAAGGAGAAAAAAGCTGGATTAATGCATTAGTAGCCATAAAGGAGAATAAAAGAAGTAAAAAGAAAAAAAGCCTACTAATTGAAGAATTAGGTAATAAATAAAAATATATCAGCAATAGGAATCATGTTAGTGAATCAAGCTTGCTGTAAAAGATAGTCACAGCTTAATTACAGAAAAAAAAAAATCTGTTTTGCTTATTGCTTTATCTCTCACATCCAGAATAGGGCCTATTTAGGAGGAGCTAACTAATGCTTAATGCTTGTTGAAATAATTAAAAATCGGATTGAAATCTTATTATATTCTGTTGACAAGAGACAGAGTTAAAGCAAAACAAACAAAATACAGAACAATATAAAAATAAAGGACAAATAAAAGGCTCACCAAGTTATTACTAATGAAAGGGAAGCTGATGTAATTATATGAATAACACAAAATACAGTTAAAAATGTATTAGAGATGAAAGCATCATTAGGGATAGAGTATCACTACCTACATTATTAGGACAGGATAGATTTTGCTACAGTAAAAACGAACCCGGTCCCAGTTGTTTAACATGGTTTGATCACATTATATATGTGAGTTCAGTGTGGTATTCAATTCCACATAATCCCCCAGGAACCCAGGCTGATAGAGTCTCCATTATCTTGAGGCAGCTCCATCAGAAGTACATAGTCTTTTTTGCCATGGAAGGGTAAGAGAGCACCAGAAGGTTTCGTGCATTGAACTACAAGCTTCATTCTGGAAGTGACATTCACTTCTTCTCTCACCCTCTTTGGTATAAACTGGTTCCTTGGTTTTCCTTGGTAGCCTTATTGCTACAGGGTATGTAAGTATGGTATTCCAATGTATGCAGAAGGCAAGGACTATATACAGGTAAGCACTAAAAATCATTACCATAATGGTAGAAGAACACATCTTAATTTTCATGCACCTAACAATATGCTGTCCTATAAGGTAATATTTAGCATATTTTAAAAAATGTCAAATATACTATCATAGAAAGACATTTTTATACACATTTCTAAGAAATTGATGGGTTAAATAGATAAAAGTTAGGAAGGATACAATATTCTTTAAAATTTTTTAATTTTATTTTAGAGAGAGAGTGAGAGCAAGAGTCGGGGAGAGGGGTAGAGGGAAAGAGAATCTTAAGCAGGCTCCACACTGAGCATGGATGCAGGTCTTGATCCCATGACCCTGGGATCGTGACTTGAGCCAAAATCAAGAGTAGGCTGCTCAACCAATTGAGCCACCCAGGCACCCCATGGACAAAATATTCTTAGAACACAATAAAATATTTGAATGACTCAGTTAACAACTATATCTAACAGTCATATATGGAATTCAAGACCCAACAATTAGAGAATGCTCATTCTTTGCCAATATAAAAGTTTTGAAAGACCAAAGTTTTTAAACTAGAATTTTATACCCAGTGATAATATCTTTAAAAAAGTTAAATAAAAACTCATCAGAAATACAAAAACTGAAAAAATGTATCACTAGCAGACCTATACTATAGAAATATTAAGTAACATCCTTCCAACGGAACGAAATGATACTACAAGGGAATACAGATCTACACAAAGGAGTGAAGATCAATGGAAATACACTGGTAAATATGTACATTTTTCCTAATTGCTTATATATGATAGTTTAAACAAAAATGTAATAATGTAGTATGAAACATAATATATGTAAAGGTAAAATTCATGACAATAAGAACACAATAATCTGGAAGGGAAATGGAAGTATATTATTCTATATACTATACTATATTACTATAGTAATTATACTATACTGTGAAGTCATGTAATATCATTGGAAGGTAGACTATAATAACTTGAATATGTGTACTATATACCTGTAAAAACTTACTGAAAAGAATTATGGCTAATAAATCAGAAGAGATAGGGGCACCTGGGTGGCTCAGTTGGTTAAGCGTCCGACTTCAGCTCAGGTCATGATTTCACAGTTCGTGGGTCAAAGCCCTACGTCAGGCTCTGTGCTGACAGCTCAGAGTCTGCAGCCTGCTTCTGATTCTGTCTCCCCTCTCTCTATGCCCCTCCCCATTTCATGCTCTGTCTCTCTCTCAAAAATAAATAAACATTTAAAAAAAAGGAGATAAAATGGAAGCATAAAGCTATCATGTAACCCCCAAAAGGGGCAGAAAGAGGGGAAAAAGAAGACAAAATCAGGTGAGACCAATAGAAAAAAAATAGCAAGATAATAAATGGAAACCTAAGAATATCAATATTCACATTAAGTGTGGTGGTGGTATAACCACTTTGGAAAATAGTTTTGCAGTTTATTAAAAGTTTAAACATATATATACTTCAGGATCCAACCATTTCATGCCTAGCTATTTACCCAAGAGAAATAAAATCATATATTGATACAAAGAATTATTATTCACAAATATTTATAGTAGCTTTTTTATACTAGCCCTAAATGGGAAATACCCAAATATCCATTAACAGATGAGTGGATAATCTATAGAATATTCATACTATGTAATGCTCCTCAGAAATAAAATGGAATGGGCTATTGATATACTCATTGATAAGGATAAACTTCAAAATAATTACATGAGTGAAAGAATCCAGACAAAAATAATGTCTACCATATGATTTAATTCATGTAAAATTCTATAAAATACAAACTAATGTAAAGTGACAGCAAGAAGGTAAGTGGATGCTGGGAGGTAGGTGGTAGTAGGAAGAGGTGGGAGGCACAAAGTTCGAGGATGATAATACATTCATTTTCTTGGTGGTGATGATGGGTTTGTATATATGTCAAAACTTAAGAAAGTGTACCCTTAAAATATGTGCAGTTAATTCTGGAATAAACCTGTTTAAAAAAATCTCAGAGGGGCGCCTGGGTGGCGCAGTCGGTTGAGCGTCCGACTTCAGCCAGGTCACGATCTCGCGGTCCGTGAGTTCGAGCCCCGCGTCGGGCTCTGGGCTGATGGCTCAGAGCCTGGAGCCTGTTTCCGATTCTGTGTCTCCCTCTCTCTCTGCCCCTCCCCCGTTCATGCTCTGTCTCTCTCTGTCCCAAAAATAAATAAATGTTGAAAAAAAAAATTAAAAAAAAAAAAATCTCAGATCCCACCCCTTTAAAAGTTATGACCCAACTATATGCTGTATACAAGAAACTAATTTCAAACATAAAGATATAAATCAGGGGTCAGTAAACTATGGCCCATGAGCTGGTCACCAATATTAGTAAATAAGATTTTATTAGAACACAGCCATTAACACATTCATTTTCATATTATTTATGACTGCTTTCATGCTGCAATGCCAGAATTGAGTAGTTGTGACAAAGACCACATGGACTACACACTAAAATATTTGCCTTCTGACCCTTTAAGAAAAATGTTTGATGACCAGTGATATAGGTAGCTTGAAAATAAAATTGGGAAAAAAAAGATATAACATGCAGATACTATTTTTTTAAAAAGCTGGAGAGGTTATAGTAATACTAAAATAGATTTTGGAGTGAAAACATTATGAACAAGAAAGAGGTATGTTACATAATGACAAAAGCTTCAATTTACCAACTAGACTCAACAGTACTAAATAATTATGCACCTAATAACAATGCTTCAAAATACATGTAGCAAAAACTGACACAACTAAAAGGAGAAACTGACAAGTCACAAAATACAGTTGGATATGTCCACATTTCTCTCTTGCAACTGATAGAACGGGTAGACAGAAAATAAAACATTTTCCTGAAGTATTTAACAAATCATTCCAAAAGTGTTTGGTATCTAAAGGTTTCTTTTTATATCATGTTCATATATCAAGTGACATATTTTGAGAATTACTTAATGATGATAAACAAATTTAACTTGTTTTTTTTTTACATTTTTGTTTGTTTTGTTTTAAGTGTATATTACTATTTCAGTTAAGAACTTGTTTAAATTTCCATTTCTGGCAGTGTGGCAGAATACACAACCAGAAAATCCTCCTATAGCAAAATACCTAGAAATGCTGTTGAAAAGAAATTTTAAAATGCATGGTTACCTCACAAAATAAATAAGATAAATCTCCAGGGGTTACAAGTCCCACTTGATGTGGGACTGGAATTTGGACATTTTGGTAGGTTTCAAGCAGAAAGATTCAATGCCCATGAGGGGGCAGGAGATAAGACCTTCAAGCCTTCACAAAACAATGAATTAATTTTGGGCCACAAAATGCCACATCCTGATTGAATTGGTAGAGTAGAAATAATTCAACTACTATCACGAGAAGAAATCAAAGCAAGTTGTATATTTTTAACTGGAATTTAGAGGAGAGGGTCTCTCTTAAAGTTGGTAACCATATGCATTTGAGGTTTGTCTTTACACTACCTGCATTTTCAAGAAAACACTCAAGTAAAAATTAACAAAACTTCCAGATTAGTAATACAGAGGCACTTGGTGAAAGCAAACACTAAATCTATTTCTTGGGACACATCCTAAATTCAGACCTCCTAGGATTTTCACAAATGAGTCTTCTAAAGATGTGCTCACAACCCAAAATTATAAAGCTCGACTGAAAAACAGTGAGCAGACAAACTAAGCAGCAGGTTAGTCTCCCAAACACCTGAGATAAAGCTTACATGGACTATTTCAACTGGAGAAAAAAAAAATTCACATTTAGTTAATTTAATCTAATCACTATTTACTTCTTTTGAGCTATAGTCTTCTGCTTCATAAAAGTCACTGCTGTCTGTCACAAAATAATAAAAACTTTAATTTACAAAAAATATGTGGACCTCACGATCATAGATTTCAAAGCTGGGATCAGATTCACTGAATAATTTCACATGTAGTTTTCTGCTTTACGATATAACTCCTACAAACTCTAATTCTTCCATTTCTCTTATCCTTGAGATGCAATTAATATACACAATATCACATCTAACTTGAAAATAAAATTTCAAAAATATAGAGGGCAGTATTAATCTATGCTAATACAGTATTTAGAATTTAATTTTTGGATTATTTGTTCCATATTAAGCTTCAGTGATTTTAGCACATGTAGAGTGTGTGTGTGCGTGTGTGTGTGCGTGTATGTATGTGTTGTGTATTTCACAATGCCTGTTGTGAATCTAACCTAAAGATTAGATTTTTTAATAAAAAGAAGTATCTGAGAACCAAATAAAATTTGGGAAAGAAATTTTTATCATCTAATTTTATTTTTATTCAATAGTCAAAATTTGAGATTTTTAGCTTGTCAACAGTCATTATCTTTTGAAAGCCCAGTTTGTAAGGAATTTGTCTGAGGCGATTTATGTTCCGCATGAGCCATGAGTTTATGTTTGCAACTTAGCAATGACCTTGCCTATTTATATTAAGCATTGAACATTACCTACATGTTAAGTGGATTTAGGATTGTTTTATAACTGATTTCTTTTTCCAGTGGTGCTCTAATTGCAATTTGTACTTAGTCTACTGCTCCGACAACTAATGTGAGTTCAGTAGTTTCAAGGACTTCATACGTTATTTGCTGTGAACACAAAGAATCTTGGCAAAGAAGCAAAGGAATACAAAGATAGGTTTTGCCCAAGTACATTTCTGGAAACTATACAGATATTCCGGAAAAAAAAAAATCTGACTAAATCCACAGTGGTTCCCCTACTCCACCCCAAATTATAGTTTGGAATGACGCTCCATGTAATAAAAGGGGGATAAAAGAGGGGAGATTGTCCAATCTTTGTACAGATTTAGTTTGAATGGAATCAATCCAGGAATGCTGGAAGCTTTGTGGGAGCAATTATGAAGTTTCCTTTTAGTAGAGACAATGAGATTGTCAAGTCTGAGTTTCAGTTATTCACCATTGAAAACAATGAAGTGTTATACAGGGGAGACTACATGGTTTAGGCTTCCACATACTCTAATTAAGGCAAACTCTATCTTTTAAAAGAGATTTAAGGAATTTCATAATAGCATGACTCAATGGTGACTTTATCAGGGCATTATTAGTGGGATTGGCCGAGACTAATTGTAGGATAGATGAAGTATGATTTCTGATGCCTGGAACATTCAATTTCTAGAACTCTCAGTTGTAAGTCAATTCTTCCAAAGACCCTGTCCACCAGTGTTTTTCCAATCAACCTCATCCATCAAAACTTACTGGTTTATTTCATGAATCTTCGATGTGCACTTCCACTATTTCAGTGTTTGGGTAAAATGTGCTGAAATTACAACAAAGGGAAGACCCAGGCAACCGAACAAGAATTTATAATAATGACAGATCATTGCTTCAATTCAGAGATATGTGGGGTTCTCTGAGAAAGCTTATGAAGGGTACCACATGTGTCTTGGAGGATCAAGGAAGAACTCCTGAGGGAAGAGACATCAGGCTGAAACCTGGAAAGTTAGCCAGTGAAATGGAAGGCAAGTGTGTTCTAGGTAGATGAATGGCCCTAGGGAGAGAGCATGACATATTTAAAGAAAGACAGTAGCTCTTGCTCAGTGTTAATCAGAACACCTCAGGCCCCTCTTTCAGAAATACTTGGCAGCTTCTATTCATGGAAATACAGAAATAATTGTGAAAGGTACTTTTTTATCAAAGTAGTTGAAATTGAAGTTCTGAATTTCATGCCAGGGAGTAATTGTCCTCAGTTAACACAGACCATGGAAACAGAATCTTCCTTTGTGAGTCATTTCTAGGGTTCATTTGGTCCCTCTTTCAGCAGATACCCAATAAACGTCTCCTTAGTGCCCAGACACTGTGCCAGACACCAGGGCTAAACAGATTGGGTTAGGAAAGCTTCAGTAGAGAGGACCACTCAAGATTGGCCACTTCACAAATCAATTTCATTTGTTTAGAACATTTCAAAAATAAATGTTCTTATTAAGAAAATTCTTTTCAAGTGATTTCTCATTTTATTTCTACCATATAAAACACTCGTTCATGTACTCATTCTTTCAACAAATATTTATTAAATATTTATTATGAAAGAAGACAATTATGTCTTCCATGGGGCTTATAGCCTGCCTGTTAGGGGAGATTCATGTAAATCAAAAGTATTGTGATAAGTAATTATTTATTAATTAAAAATGAATATGATAAGGTTGTCATTAAAGCTGCAGAAAGGCTCTATGAGTGCTTATTCAGAGAGGTCATGGAGGGCTGCCTGTGGGAGGTAATATTTGCTTTGTCTTAAATAATATCAATTTTGTGTTTCTCTCAGAATTATAAAAGAAGGGAGGAACTGGAAAGAACTAATTTAAGTATTGGCTAATAAGAAATGGGCAGAATGGGGGTGCCTCAGGTGGCTCGGTTGGGTGAGCATCTGACTCTTGATTTCAGCTCAGGTTATGATCTCAGCATCGTGGGATCAAGCCCCCCATCAGGCTCTGAGCTGAGTGTGGAGCCTGCTTAAGATTCTCTCTCTCTCCCTCTTCTCCTCCCCTCTGCTTGCTCTCTCTCCCTAAAAATAAAAGAATAAAAATAAGAAATAAAATTTAAAAAAAAGAAAAGAAATGGGCAGAACGAGGTCAATGAGTGAGCAAGGAAAGATCATCCTGGGATGGGAATATATACATGCAAAGATATGGAAATGAGAAGGAGCATAAAATAGTTTGACATGACTGAGTCCTGGGTGGGTGGTAAGATGTGGTGGCACCTGTGATTAGAAAAGTAATCAGTGCTGGATGATAAAGCCCATTTACTCCTCAAAATCATCAAAAGTAATAAGCACTATCATTATCTAAATGTTAACTCAATATTTCCATTTGAAAATCTATCTGGTCTTTCAAACAATATGTACAAAACCAAACTCTGGTCTTAGCCCCCACCAATCTGCTGCTTCTACAGATTTCTCTGACTCAATGAACAGCATCTTCCTATGCCCGATTGCTCAAGTTGAAGTCATTCTTTGCCCCCCTTTTCCCCATGTCGAGTATCTTAACTGTCTATAAACTCTACTAATTCTAATTCAAAATCCACCCAGAATTCAGCATTTCTCACTACCTCCTGGCCTGAGCCACCATCATCTCTTGTGGAGATAACCACTTTTGGCCTGTTAAGCTATCTCCCTGCTTCTATCCTGATTCACTATTACCCTTTCTTTTCTCAAACCAATGGTCAGAGGGAGCCTTTTAAAATCTAAAATCATATCATTTTGTTCAAAACCTTGAAATAGCCTCTACTGAAGGCAACATAAAGGGCACTATGGTCCAAAGGATGACAAGCTCTACAAAATCTGTTCCTTCATCAGCTCTTCCACTTTACCTTGTATGACTCCCAGTTTCCCACTTTCTCCAACCACCTCAGGCTCCTTGCTTTTCCTGAAACTTACCCATCCTCCCATATCTGACTCTTTTACTTCCTTGCCGTGCCCCCAGATGTTCCCATGACTCATTCCTTCATCTCCTTCTCATCTTTGCTAAAATGTCACAGTCTCAGAAAGACCTTCCCAGGCTCTCCTGTTTAAAATTTCAACTCCCACCTACATTTATGGGTTCCTTTTCCCTTTACTCTGCTCCATAATATTTTATTCACTTGAGTTTTTAAAGTTTTTATTCATTTTTTTTAAAGATTGTATTTGTAAGTAATCTCTACAGTAAACATGGGGCTGGCTGGAAGTTACAACTCTGAGATCAAGAGTCACATGCTCTACCGACTGAGCCAGCCAGGTGCCCTGGAAGTTTTTATTTACTTAACTTTTAATTATCTAAATCCTCCTAGAATGTAAGCTAATATAGGGTAGAACTGTTTGGTATGGTTTCGTCAGTCATGTATTCTTAGTACTTAAAACAATTTCTGACACTTAACAAACAGTAAAAAGATATTTGCTAAGTGAATATATGGGCCTCATTTTACAACGAGGGTCAGGGAGAGGATATGAAACTTGCTCAAGGTCTTATAGAAACTTGTGTGCCATACTGATGTTGTCTGGTTATCTCATGGGTGATAGACAAAATTTTTCAGAACTGAAGTCTTTATTCTAGGTTACAGCTTTTTAGAAATATAAAGCCTGGGGCGCCTGGGTGGCGCAGTCGGTTAAGCGTCCGACTTCAGCCAGGTCACGATCTCGCGGTCCGTGAGTTCGAGCCCCGCGTCGGGCTCTGGGCTGATGGCTCGGAGCCTGGAGCCTGTTTCCGATTCTGTGTCTCCCTCTCTCTCTGCCCCTCCCCCGTTCATGCTTTGTCTCTCTCTGTTCCAAAAATAAATAAAAAACGTTGAAAAAAAAAATTTAAAAAAAAAAAAAAAAAAAAGAAATATAAAGCCTGAATAGTGGAGGACAGATGAAGGTTAGTGGGGTCCTTTAGGGCCCTGAAGGCACTGAATCCCTTGGTCTTGACAGGTAGTAGGATAGTGATCCCACAGAGCTGCCTTACAGGGCTGAAGCTCCTGTCATCTCTAACCAGCCAGTCAGGGACTCTTCCTACTTTTTTCATGCAGGGACTTTGCTTCTGCCTCCTCTTCCTCTGGGTGGGGAGTTGCCTTAGAAGCTTCAAATAGGGTGGGTAGGATGTGAAGGACTTTAGGGGTCTCCATTATGAGATGGGCACCACTGGGCTAAAGGAATGCTTTGAAGACTTGCCTCTGAAAAGGTCCTCTGATGGTTCCATGGGGTTTGCCTTTTAGAGATTGTATGGGGGGGGGGAACTTTATGATAAAAATTACCTATTCTGCTTTGACTGTTTCGTGATAAATATGTGTGAAATTTAAAATCTCATTTCAAAGGGGAAAAAGCGATCCTTGTTCAATGGAATTCTATGAAAAAAAAACCCAATTGGAGAGAAAGGGGATTTATCTATTGTCAATGCATCTTTATGTAGGAAGACAAGCTTTGATGTAACTGATAGCTTGGTTATATAATAGCCCATGAATACAGAAACGGCATGTGATGTATTATGCAGCACTTGAGACCAAAAGTTTGCTTCTCTCAGACAAGAATGAAAGTTCAGCCTGAAAGCTTTTGTTGAAAGAGACTTTCTTTGTAATAAATCAAGAGGACCTGTTAAAGTTATCTTCAGTAGGCACCTCATATACACTTTGGAAAAAAAATGTTAACTCATTAAGCTTAATGGCCCCCAAAGCATCCCATGATGCTACAGAAGCTAAACCTTTAACAAAGAACTTCACTTCTAAGGAGGTAAGTATTGAACCTACAAAAGAGAAATTCTTTAAAGTGGAGATTAGAAAGCTGAGCTATTATGAAAGAGCCAGCACAGAAACTAAGTCATTCTTCACTAAGGGCAGTTAACATTTCCAGAGATGGATACTACAAATTGTGTATACTTGGAAACTTAATAATGATCACCTGGCAAAAATTTTTTTGAAGATCATATCCCCAAAATGGGTCAGGAGGAAAAGCTACTTAAATTGGGAAGCTCTGTAAGAATATCTGTGTGTGTAGTGGGGGGCATGTGCACACATGTGCTACGCAAGCAAAATATTCGTCCTGGAAATGGCATGAGCTGGCAGAAAAAGCAAGGGAGCACAATAAATGCATAGGAAGCGATACTAGGGTCTTCAATTAGTAGTATGCAAATAAAGCACTAAAGGCTTTCTAGTTCTATAGTTATGATTTCAGTATAGAAAATGTAAAACCAAATGCAAAAGTAAGGCATGACTGTACAGAAGGGGACATAATGCTTTCTGAACTCCATATTAAATGCAACAAAAAAGTAATAAAATAGTAAAGTCCTGTTGAACTCAGGACCCGGCTTATAATAAGAGCTCAAGCACTGTTAGTTATCATATAATTATTATTATTATCCTACTCTAGACCAAGCTTTGTGTTGGCAGATTTACATGCGCTTTTTGATTTAGCTGCATCTATAAAAGATTAAAAAGATGGAATGCAAAATTCTTTCAAAATGAAATTGAACATCAACAAATTAAAATCTCAAGGAATCCAGATATGAATCAAAAAGATCCAATTCTATATTTGTCTACAGATAAAGCCTTTCACCTGACCATCTGAAACCACTCAAGTGAATGAGGCATCAGGCAAATATATGCTATGGCTTATGCCAAATCACTTTTCTAATAGTTCAGATGTTTGTCTTCCTAATTTATTATGGCCAGACACTTAATTCCAGTTCTCTTCCCATCTTTTCTTCTGGCATTGAAACTCAAACTCCCACCCGTCATTCAGAGATATACTACTTGTCTCGTTCTTGTCCAAATTATTTGCAAAGATGCTGTAATATAGTGTGGGGTAACTTGGGGGAGTGCTAGAGTTAAAATTATTGCTTGCCTAAGGTTTCATTTTGGGATCCTGATAAGTCATTTCGAATGTGAGCTGTGTCGAGTACATTTCAATTTATTACTTTTTCTAAGTGAACTAATCTAAATTAAAATCTCACCGAATCAATACCTCATTTTTATCATAGAGCATTCAGATTCTACCTCCCAATCATTCATCTATTGTTCACCGTGGCTCAGAAATTTCTAACAATGAGAAGCTATTTCATATCATATTATGGAAATGACACATCTGTAGCCTGTTGTTTCATATATATGAGCCCGATTCACAGCAGATGTTGCCTTGCTCTCACCCCCTTATTTTATTTATTTTGCAGAACATTCCCATAACCCCTATCATGAGGATTATCTAATGCTTATTATGTGTTCATGACATGCACGATTACGATCTGAAAACTGTCACTAAAAACTGTCTCATTTGTTTGGCTTCGATTCCTTGTTATAGTAATAGCCACCAGCTTAGACAAATGGGTGGTTATTTTCAGGTTTTTCAAATGCTATTCAATGCCCTTCCCCCAATGTATTCATTTTGAGTATTTCCTTTTGGTCTTTAAAGGTCTAGTATTGACTTGGAGATATTGCAAAGATTTTTAATGCACATGCCATTCTCCTAATATATTTTCATTTCTGGTGACCTAGAAAAGAACAGAAGCAAAAAAAAAAAAAAAATGGTGCAAGGGGAATTTATTCTCATGACAGAGTGTATAAAAAAAAAAAAAGCTTTCAAGGGATTTATTTAGTCAGGTCTCGTCTTTTCCATTATTCTTTTATGTTCCACTTGTATTGCATAGTCTATGGCCCATCCATAAAAGAATAATAAAAAAGCCCCATTTTATGCAACCACGTAGTAGCATGTCTGCATAAAATAGGTGATGCATATATTTTATGCCCAGAATTCCAAATGGCTACTCATATTTCTTTCCTCTCTCAGCTTTCAAGGTTGCGTTCATAGTTTTCCAAGAGCAAAAGATCTTCAAGGTATTTGTTTCATGAGGGCAGGGACTGTGTCTGTCTTACTCACGGATTGATTTCAGAACCCAAGAGGTGTTCTGGCACATAGTAGGATATCAATAAATGTTTAAAAATAACCTTTCTTCTCTAATTATTTACCATGAATCAATACCCACAACAGGAACCCTTGCCATGCTCATTCCCTAAAATCCTGAGAAATATTTGCAGTGAGGGACGCCTGGGTGTCTCCATCTGTTGAGTGTCTGACTTTGGCTCAGGTCATGATCTCATGGTTCATGGGTTCGAGCCCTCTGTCGGGCCCTGTGCTGACAGCTCAGAGTCTAGAGCCAGCTTTGGATTCTGTGTCTCCTTCTCTCTCTGCCCCCCCCCCTTGCACATGCTCCATCTCTCTCTCTCTCTCTCTCAAAAAAATAAAAAATAAAAATAAAATTGTTGAAAAAAAATTTTTAAAGAAATATTTGCAGAGAGACATTCCAATTTCCCAAGTATATAAACATAGTTTTTAAGGATAGTAATGCATTTGCCATAAGAAAAATGAAAGAAAACTCTAAGTACTGTGGCTTAGTGGGAGCCTGCCATATATTTTATTAAAAAAAAATCCAAATATTCATGCGGTGAGCCACAGGAGATGGTGAAAGTTACTGAGTAGGTTCTATGCTGACTTGAATATACACAATTTATGCCTTTATCTTATAGTATCTAGAAAATGGAAGAGGATGTATGTTTCTTAAATTGGAAAGGATGAAAAGACAGTCACTGACTTCAAGATGGTTACCGTCCAGTTGAAGACAAAACACACAGACATTTTAAAAAAAGAAAAAAGATCAATGGGAATACAAAGCTAAATATGGTGGATGTCTTATAGAATGTGGGGAAAGATCCTATTGGATTAGGATGGGCAGAGAAGGAGTATACAAGGTTTTAGATAGGATCTAAGTCCTGAAGAAAAGACAAAGTTTAGGAAACTAGAGAGGAAGGGTATAGGGGTGAGGAAAGGAGAGAAAGAATGGAAGTAATTTCAGGAAGGAGGAATGGTGTCAGCTAGTGACGTCTGGATGTAAGAGTGAGTACAATACTAGTTAGTGATGTTCAGATACAGCAGCACAGACAATGCGGGCTTGCTCTGGAAAGTAGTCAGTAAAATAGTTAGGTCAGGGTTTATGCAAATATCAGTCATAATGAGATTTGGGTGGAATCAGAGTTTTTCCAAAATACACAAATTATGATGTTTATACACAAGACCATATCTGATTCCCAACTGCAAATGAATCATTTGGCCCAAATGTTGGCTGAGAAATTCACCAATGAATACAGAGGCCAAAAACTAAATAGAGACGTCTCACTAGTGTCCTAGGAAACAGATGGACTTTGGAGAGTAGCTGTTTGTGCTCTAGGCACTGTTCTTTTTGTGAACTGCCAACAGCAGAAAGTGATAAGAAGGGGATTGAAAGCACCAGGCAGAGGGCAATGCAGAAGAGTGTGTACCTGGTGACTCATGCAGTTAACTCAGTTGCCTAAGTGCAATTCAGTGTAACCATACACAGTAGCCCAAGCTCTTCTCAGCCAAGAAGCCAGAGGTGCTCACCTGCTGCCTCTGTGGCTGACTTTACACTTGATTAAAATGTATATTCAGATCTAGAAAGGAAGCAGGGTGAAGCAGAGAGCTGGCTTCCGTAGAAGCACATCAGATGGGGCTTTGTCTGTCCCTGAACATCAGGGCATCTTGTCATAATTGTCACTATGCAGCCACGAGATATCCCCTGCAGAGGGGAGAGAACCACCCTCAGGTGTCTACGGAGAATTGTGGGGATGTTCAGGAGCTCGATCTGTGGTTTATACATCAAGACCAGGTCAAGACTACACATCCTGTTTTTAGAAATTTATCTAAAGGCATGTACTACATGGACACATACTACAAGTTACAAATGGGGGCAAGTTAAAATAGCAAACACTTGCTAGCAACTAAAATACCCATCAGTAAGAGCTTTGCTAAGTAAAATGGTATTTTATACATGCACTGGGATAGCAAGCTTATAGCCCATCAAAGAAGATAACAGTCTATGAGACTGTCAGTTAAAGTTGTTTGAAAACACAAGCAACAAAAAAGAACTCCCTGTTCAAACACACTTCAGAAACACTGAGTTAAACAAAGCTAAATGGATTTTGTTACTTGATTTCTGAGAAACTTTAACTGATGATTGTCCTGGTGAGAGATGGCATAGGTTAGCTTTCCCGGATCACTAACTTCCTTCGGGGTGAAGGGTATCCTGCAGAGTGTTTTGAACACTGTGAAGAACTCAAGAATTACTGAAAGTCTGAGATTGGACTTTATATCTTAATTAGCTTTGGTCCTTAGTCTTTTTTTCTTTTAATTTTTTAAAAAATGTTTATTTTTGAGAGAGAGAGAGAGAGAGAAAGAGAGAGAGAGACAGAGCGTGACTGGGGGAGAGGCAGAGAGAGAGAGGGAGACACAGAATCCAAAGCAGGCTCCAGGCTCTGAGCTGTCAGCACAGAGCCCAACGTGGGGCTCGAACTCACAAACCATGAGATCATGACCTAGGCCAAAGTCGAATGCTTAACCAACTGAGCCACCCAGGTACCCCTGTTTCTTAGTCTTGATGGGGAAGAGTAAGCAGCACCCTCTGCAAAAGTCAAGGGTAAGCAAACTTTGTATTTGTCAAATTCCTAATAACTCTGGTTAACTCTGGTGTTCAATTCTGGTATAAACAGTCATTTTTAAGGACACCATTTAGAATTTTTTAAATTAATGTGAGAAAAAATTTAGTCTGAGCAAGAGCAGCAAATTTTATTTAATCAGCATCCCATCCATCATTGTATAATGTATGCAGTCTCTGTAAATGCACAGGAAGGTGTGCAAAGTAGAGCTGATGAATTATGGAAACATTATACCTATGCTTAGTGCATTAAACACTTTCTGCTAACCCTTCCCCTCAACCTCCCAGTAGGTATGGCCCAAATAATTCTAGGTAAACAAAGCCCTTTAATCACCTTTAGTATTCAAAAAAGTGAATATGACTAGCTAATATGCATAACAATTTAAAAATATGATCACATTTTCCAGTGTGTTAAACTCAGCTGTATTATTGTTTATACTAAGTCTGTTAACTGAGGGAAAAAATGGAAATTTGCTCCCGACTGAGGCTCCTATTAATTTTACATATTGTATATCCTATCAAATTGAATAATTAAAAAGTAATTCATAAGTTCGGTGCCTCCATCATCAATAATGTGGATGACATTTGTCATCCAAAAGGAAATCATGGGCACACCAGAAGAGTTCTAATTTTCCAGTTGGTTATTTGAAGTTAAACTAAAAGAGGGCTCCTATTTATAATTAAGGTATCTGAACAAACCATATATAAATTACATTCAAACTCAATGTATTGGTCATTTATTTGCCAGGTGAGTGCATTTTTCAGTGCTCGATTATACTGAAGAAACTATCGAACTCCAGGTTAAAATATTTTGCCTTGATAATTTAATTTTTTTATCGTTTGTGATCTTGAGAAATTATTTACTGAGTCATTACTTAATATTTCATTTGCTGTCTCCTCGTCTCTAAAATGAACCTACTATTTACCAAGCATTTACTATGCATAAGGTAACTGTGTTGATCCCTTTGTAGACTTTACCTCATTTAAGCTTTAGGACAACCATATTGTACTAGAGTTAAAAAATAAGAAAACAAATCCTGAGAGCTTAAATAACATTTCCCAGCATGACTCAGAGAATAAGCTAAAAAGGGTAGATTTGAACCTAGGCCTATCAGGCTTCTTCTTGATGAAATGCTTTGTAGTGTTCCCTCCTGATGAAGAGGGATAAAAATGTTTGCCCTACTCACCTCCCCAGTTTGTATGAGGTTTGTTGCACACTATCTTGCCCAAAGATGGTTGCACCGACATAAATTCTATTCTACATGCTCTTCTTAAACGTGATGTTGATAATCCTCCACTGAGAGACAAAATCATGGTTCTCTTCACTGGACTGAATTCTAATTTTCTAGACCAATAGAATGAAGAGAAGTGATACTGATGACTCCCGAGGCTGGGTCCTAACTGGCAAGATGATTCTACTGGCTCTTTCCTTCTCTTGGATTGCTTGCCTGGGGGAAGCCAGCCACCATACTGTGAGGACAGTCAAGCAGCCTGGGAAAGAATCCCACATGGAGAAAAACAGGCTCCTGACCAACAGCCAGCACCAACTTGCCAACTATGTGAAAGCACTTTGCAAGTTAAATTCTCTAGCTTTAGTTAAGCCTATGGATGACTGCAGTCCCAACCCAAATCCAACTGTAACAACAGGAGGGACCCCGTGCCAGAATTGCTTACCCAAACCACTCCCAAATAACTACCATGGAGAGCAGGAGAAATAATGCAGGATTATTATTGGTTTAAGCCATAAAATTTTGGGGTGATTTGTTGCACAGCAATGGATGATCCAAGGCTCAAATAAAAGTATGTATTTTAAGTTCTATAAACTGTATATGAATCGCTTATAAATCTAAAGCCTGGTTTATAAATGCAATTGGGTGTATATATTCTGACCCAGGCAATTTAAATAAATATGCACTTTTAACTGAATAATCTAGATTGTGGCTGTGACACAAATCATCTAAACCCCAATTTGTATCAACTTTACTATAATGGTATTAGAATAGCAGCCTGTTAAATAGACTTCCCATCAGTCAACAACTCTGGAAATGGAGAGTATGTTTCATATTCTGTATGTTTCATATTGTACTTCACAGTTCCCAAAAACCTTTAATAAGCGTCATTTCAGAAACTGATTTACCACAAAGCTAAGGAAGCTTTGACTTCTGGGCCCCTGGCAGGCACAAGTCCCTTCTGAGACCTGGCAATGTGTTCCCATGCTCTGTGCTTTTGTAAAATTTGCAAAAGTCAGTACTTTAACTGAAATTTGCTACAATCTCTTTTTACCTAGTCTCAGGTGTCTCTTCCTGGCCACTTCCTTTGCAGGATTTTTGACATCTGGCTAAAATAAACTTCAGCTGGATGTACAGTTTTTGTAACATATTTTGACTTGTTTTCTTATTCTAAATTTTCACATTTATACCTAATTTTGTTTTTATAGTTTATTAATCCTCTTTTTTAACCAGGGTACCTCCAATTCTATAAGCTGAAGGCTCCATAGAACCTTGTGTTACAATGACAGGGCCCTGCGAGGTTGTTAGGGGACATGCTATTATCCCAATTTTATAATGAGAAAGCTGAAATTCAGAAATTCCAAATGACTTATCCAGGCCATGTAGTTAATAAGAAACCAAGAGAAAGTGCAAATCCCAGACCTCTGATTCCTTGTTAAGTGCTCTTTCTACCAACCCACCCTTCTGGAAGCACGTACCCTCTCCACTTCTCCTTTCTTTAACTTCCCATCAAACAGATTCATCCTGTGTCCCATTCTTTTGCATGTTTCCCATTCTTTCATGGTCTATCCTATGATTCATATGATACTGTCATGCCTCTTCACTTTACAATGAATAATTAGAAACATCATTCAAGAGCTGCCTTCAAAGCTAATAACCTTAGAAATGACTAGTGTAGGATTTTCAGGTACAAAGGTAGGCTCCTCTAGGTTACATTTCAAATGTAAGACTTTTCCCAGTGCTTTAAAATCTCATAATCTAACTGTATATTGGCCTAGGAAAAGGAATTCTAGGATACAGCAGGTATAAAGGCAGAAAACTTGATGATGCTTGGCTGGACTTTCCCATGAGAGTTGCAGAAGATACAGGATGAATAAGGTCTCTCTTGCAGGTGGCTTGGTTGGTGAAAACTGTCTTCAGCTTCATGCACTGTTAGCTTGGCCAACTTTTTCCTCCATGAGTGTCTTGTCTCCTTCCCAGCCTAAAGTATCACTCTGGACTATCCTTGCTTCTCTTCAGAAGGGGAGTGCCAGTATTTCCACCTTCCGGTGAAAACACAGTCTGTTTTGAAAACTGAATTACCTCATTGAGGCCTCTTAGATCCTTCTACAGAGCTAACAAATCAGAACCCTATTTGTTGACTCAGAAGTGGGAAGAAATAAAGCATTCTCAAGAGCAAAACTGAACCAGGTAGAGTTGAGGCATTGGAACAACTGGTTTCAATTAGTTGTAAAGAGTAACAATGAATGCTCAAAAGATGCCTTCCCCAAATGTCCTTCAGCTGATCATTTATTTCCACTCCTTTCCCTCTTTAGAGGCAAAACTTTAAAAGACCATCTTTTTGCAGCAAATCTTAATATAACAGCTAATATGCAGACGAAGTGACTGAGTCCCCTTGACACACGTGTCTGATCTCTATTTAGCAGGGATGGGAGGGAGGGAGGAAGGAGGAAATAGTTAAGTGCAGATGTGGTCCCCTCCCCCACCACACTGCAAAGTGCTGGCTCTGTGTCATTAAGATTCTTCTATTAGTTTCTTGCAAATCTCTCTCCAAAGACAGCAAATTGTGCAGCCATATTTTTTGATTCCACTAATGGCATTTTGGCTAAAATATAAATTCTCCATTGTGTATTATGAACAATATTTACAGTTGATATTTTATATAATGTAAGATTGAATCATTTAATCTGTTTCAACATAAACAAGTAAGACATTCATTTGGCTAGCTCTTTTTGCGCCAGTTTATGTATAAAATATCCTAACTGGTCTCTCTTCCCGTCTCTTCTTTGCCTTATCCCAATTTTCTAATGAACCACTCATTAAAACACCCATTAATATGCATATCATTTTGACCTTAAGCCTTCTTGTCCCTCTCACTTCTTAATTCTCTCAGGATTCCATCTTGTTCCTACCAGTTTCCATTTTTAGCCTCTGCCTTTCTTTCTGTAATGAGGTTTAAAATTATATTCACCAGTATTCCAGGGGGCTGCCCCTGGAATATGAGCAATCAGACCTGACCAGACTTCCTGAGTGCTGGAAACAGCTACAGGCCGGCAGTCTGGCTGCCAATGCCAGGGCTTTGGAGGGAGGCAGATGATGAGAGAAGTGGAGAGGACAGCCCAGTGATGCTGTGAGCACCCTGTGTGGACCCAGACAAGAGGATCTGGGAGAAGAGATTTGTGAGTGACACCCTGTGAAGACTTCAAGAAGATGGACACAAGAAATTTTAGGATCCCGTTCCGTGATTTGCTGTGTCTCTTCTCCAAGAAAACCTACAGGGGCACTTGGGTGGCTCAGTTGGTTGAGCGTCTGACTTCGGCTCAGGTCATGATCTCACAGTTCATGGGTTTGAGCCCCACGTGGGGCTCTGTGCTGACAGCTCAGAGCCTGGAGCCTGCTTTGGATTCTGTGTCTCCCTCTCTCTCTTCCCCTCCCCTACTCATGCTCTGTCTCCCTCTTTTTCTTAAAAATAAATATTTAAAAATTTTTAAAAAGGAGAAAAGAGAAACATTATTTTTTAATTTATTTTATGAGAGAGAGAGAGAGAGAGAGAGAGAGAGAGAGAATGAGCAGGGGAGAGGCAGAAAGAGGGAGAGAGAATTCCAAACAGGCTCCACACTGTCAGTGAAGAGACCCATGTGAGCCTCAAATTCATGAACCATGAGATCATGACCCGAGCCCAAACCAAGGTCGGATGCTTAAGCAACTGAGCTACCCAAGCTCCCCGAGATAACATTTTTTTAAAGTTTTCTATAACTGAGGTGTGTGTGTGTGTGTGTGTGTGTGTGTGTGTTTGCCAGTGGTATAAGGGAATGCAGAGACTGTGGTAATCAGCTGCAGGGTAGCCTAGAAACATTTTGGGGAGTAGATCTCTCCCTCTCCATGTCTCCATTCACTGCCCTTATGCCTCTTCTGCCTACTGAGCAGTCCCACCTACACCAATAAGAAAATATCCCACAAGAGACAGGAATTGCTTCGGGCTACATTTCCACTGAAAGTCTATTTTAGAGACATGGCATTGATAGTTCAATGTCTGTTGTGGGCACCACTGTTGCATTGGCTTTGACTTCTGGCAGCAGACAGGATTTCGTGGCTATTCTAAGGAAGTTGTTTGTAAGATTTAGGAGAGGATGGGTATGACCAAAGCTGCCATGCATGAGTGTGATACTTCCTTTCACACCCACACTGACTCCTTTATTCACTCTTAAGAATTCTCTTTCTCCTCTCTGGCAAAAGGCCCATAGACCTTGTGGACTATCCATCATAGCTCATGCATCAATTTGGCCATTTATATTTCTAGAACACAGCTTTCTCTTCATCAGACTTCATAAATAAAATAGGAAAATTAGCTATAAATGTGTATTCTGGTGTTTATGTCACTCTCCTGATATATTTGTGTATCAGCCTCTTTCCCATGATATAAAAAATTGTTTGAAAGAAGAAAGACTTTAGACAAAGACCCCTCAGTAACCTACAATTTCAGTATCGCTCATTCCCTAGTTGGAAGTATTTTATGTGCTGCATTGACTTAAAGAGCAGAAGGCAGTCTCAGCAGGTATTTGGTTAGTGATCTCAATATGTTTATAGTTCCAATTATTTTTGTCAGACAAGAATCTTAACCCAGACTCTAATAAGTGAAGTAGGTCAAACTTGTGGATGGTTCTGACTCCCATCCCTGATTTCCTTTCCTCCGTGTCCTTTTCACCCCCTTGCTTAGACAAGAGGGCATACGTGAAACCCTTAGCTCTCGTAGATGCTTGGAAAAGAGCATGCCTATAAATGGTGGCATTACTGATTGAATTATTAATGGCGGAATTAAGACTATAGTCTTTCTCACTCCTCTTCTGGGCTCTTACATTTCCTTATACTGAAACATACATAGTCTGTGCTTTGCTTTGGCTTTCCTGTTGTTATTTTCACTATTCCTTCAGCTGCCAAGTCCAGCCCAGGCCCAATCAGCAGCCTAGACAGATTGCCTACTCTATGAGCAAGCTGGTGCACACAAACACACACACATGCACAGAGGAGCACCCAGGGCGGGATGGGTTTAAATGGTCAGTAATATGGTATCACCCTGTGTCTGTCTCTTCCTCTCAGAGTAGACCTTTCCCTCTATGCCTTATAAAATGGGTTTTTCTCTGTCCCCTCTCCCAGCTCTTTTTTTTTAATCTCCTCTGCCTTTTCCTTCCCTTGTTTGCCTTACAAACTTATTCTCCTGTCTTCTTGGTCTTTCCTCTCTCCCAGTCCTGCCTCCTTACTGACAGATGAGCCTACTTGATTACATGCTTGGTTCTGTTCCACCAACTATATCCAGTGAGCTCCCTTGGTCTTTGCCTCAATCTGGAGGCATTACACAGGGACTGAGTGCTATACGGATGCTTGTGGCAGTATCATATCTCACATCAGGTCTTATGGTCACAACAGGAGCACTGTTGGAATAAATATGGGAGCCAGGTGCCAATGATGGTGCCAGTACAAGGTCCCTAGTCCCCAGTCAAGGGATCCATGAGACCCACAATGACATACTACCCGATGAATGAATGCCATCTGGATGCTCAAGTCTGGCCAGGAGGGCAGTAAAGTCATGGTACTCAGTATTTAATTTTAATTTCCCCTGAATAACCCAGAGTGAATTTTGTAATTTGCAATATTGTAAATTTTGTCAACATGTGGGGAATTAAAACACTGTTTATCCAGTACACTCTGGCTAATCATACCCTGGCTGTCTTTCTGATTGCTGATTCATTTGGTTCATACTTACAAGGGAAGAAATGTATTCCAGAGAAAGCACTTGTCTAGATGAGCTCTGAAACCAAAGCAAAGACTGAACTACTGAGGATAATTGGGTTTAGAATTAAAATGTGCTGCTTCTAGGGAAAAGTAAATCTATGGATACTGAAGGAATTGAATTCTCATGTGTAACTGGGATCAAGAAATAAGTGGTGAAGTAAAACTTACTTTCCCAGGTTCCTTGCTCATTCAAGGCACTTATCTCTACATCACTTCTTTCATTGGGCAAGAATAAACATTAACCCCTCTTAACAAAAATTCTGTTAACTAGAGAATTTCGTTAACCTAAAATGTCTATTATCGGTGCTTTGCTAGTATAATTTCATATATAATTATATGATATATATAACCATAAAATATGGATGTACTATATAATTATATATATCATATGCTATATATTGCATGAATAGCATTTATTATTGTTGGTGCTTTGCTACCAAAATTAAATATGTGATAGGTAATATATAATATGTATAGTTATAATGAAGAACTCATGGTTTGGTCAAATTATAAAGCACATCTCTGATAATTTAAGAAATTCATTTATCATTTCAACAAATATCTAAGAAACTTCTGTTTGTGTGATAGACCTGCAATACCAAATTGTATTCCGTCAGTTCCCACGGTAAGGATATTTTCTTATAATTTAATTACTTAAAGATTTGTGTGTGCATGCAGGACCAGATTTAGTTTTTCTTTCTTATTTCTTGAATGCTGCATATAGAATGATATATATGATTCCATATATTATAATCCATGCAAGGTACATCTTCTTTTGTCTCTCCAGCACGTCTTCCTCCTTATTGTGAACTGTGCCCTAATTTGTCTTTGGGGAACTACCCCTTCTCATTGTGAGCAGTAAAATATTATATATTTATAGGATATATATTTACTCAAATAGCTTGCACAAATAATTTACTTGTTGTTCTTCTGGAATTGTTTGTAGGTCAAGTGGTTGCCTTTTGTCTCCTCTTCAATGCATTTCTTCTTCCCCACAAATCAATGAAATTGAGGCCATTGGGACAATGTTTCTCTCATATTCATAGTCCAAGAGGTTTATTTCCATCTCTGCCTGCCTCTCCCACCCCCCCCCCCCCCCACCTTCCTGAGAACTCACTGTTTCCACTGTATTTGGTTTTCCGGGGTCTCTATGACTTTTGCTTTGGGTCAGGAGAGTAAAGAGCAAAGAAAGTTAACAGGAGCATAAGACATGTCTGCCTATGAAATAGGAATATAACTTAGGTTCCCCTGTTCCCCAACTATTCGGTAGGTTTGGGGATACTCCTGAGCTATCTTTCCTCCTTGAGCCAGAGACTCAGCCACCTAATGAGGCCAGCCTGAAGGACCTCATTATAATAGCATCACCTATAACCCAAGCCCACAGCCTGGACCCCAGAGCTGTGACTTAAAATGAGGTGGAAGCATCATTAATCCATGGGGAAAGCTTGGAGCTTTAATAACATTTGCTCTCTATCCTGAAAGTTTTATATCCCAATGACTTTCAGAGGATTAATTACAGTTTTCTCTAAGAGCAAATTGTGAAACTCAGTAGCTTGCCTTATTTTGCTGCAGGGATGATTCTCATTTGGCTAAAATTAAGAATTTAAATAGGTGTCCTAGGAGCCCGGGTAGCTTAAGAACTCCCCGGGTCCTCTTTACAGCTGAGTTATGCTCCACAAGCTCCTGTTGGAGGAACCACCTGTGACTGAAATGCTGTGGAGGCTGCTGCTTTTATACAGTTTATGAATACTTCTCTTCCCTACCTCCCAGTAAAAACCTAGCAATTAGGTGGCCTGTATCATTAGGGGACAATGTCATCCCTGTTTAGGGACTCCATCAAGATGTTTCTTCATTTGTGTGTGAATAAACCATTTTTCTCTCAATTTTCCTGATGGGATGCACTCATCCCTCTAATTCTCTCCTGCTCTCATTTACATATTTCCCACATTGTTTATTATATAAGACGTTGGGAAATGTAGAAGGCAAATGTGTAGTTGCCTTGTTTGAAAATGTCTGGTTTGGGTTCAAAGATAAATGCCTCCCACTCCTCATCTTATCAACAACCTACACGCTGCCTCTTCCTGGGAGTGGCTTCTGGAAGCCTGAAATAATTTTGGTGACTCTGAAAAAGAAGTAGATATTTTTGTAGCATCTGTATCTAGTCAAAAAACTTCTTAGTGTCCATTGTACTACATAATCAATGAATTCTTGAAGTAAGTATTAACTTTACCTAGTTTTTTTAAGTAAAGATGTAATGATTTAAACTCCCTGCATTTAAATGTGGACTGAACATTTAATTGTGTAAACTTGGGAAAGCCCTTTATTCTCTGTGCCCCAGTTTTCTGTAAAATGGGAACTGATAATAATGGTACCAACCTCAAAGGACAGTGGTGAGGATTAAGTGAGGCAATCTGTGGAAAGTGCTTATCATCACTGCTGTACCTAGTAAATGCTCAGCTGATGTCGGATATTAAATTGCTACAGGACAGACCACTGCACTTGAGTCCCCATCCTTGACTCAAACGTGCAGTAAGCATCTACCATTTGGGCTTTTCTTGTGACTGGGCTACAGTGATGAATAAAACACAGTTGATATCCTCAGGGAAAAAGCAGTTAGTCCAGGGCAAAGCCACAGAATCAGTTATATAGCCTACAATATGGCTATAGATAGTAATAACCATTAACATTTATGGAGCCCCTAATACTATGCTGGGCAATTCACATGGATTAATTTATTTAATATTTTCAGAAACATGCGGTGAGCACTACTCCTTTATTTATTGTTCAGATGAAAAAATTAAAGCTTAGAAAGATTAATTAACTTTGGATCTGTCAGCCTCCAGACATGATGCTTTTCACCATTTTTCTTGACTGAGTGATGACCTACAAATACCTATAGCATGTTAAGAGTGCTCACAGACAGAGGAACTAATTCAGTGTTTTTGAGAACCTCTGAAGAGGAGGGGGATACTTGAACTGGGTCTTGATGGAAGAAGAAAAAGTTAAAAGAATGAGGGTATGGCTATAACATGATGGGATCACAGGTGCAGAGGCTGGGAAGGAATGATGGAAATAGGAAGGTTCATTGGGAATGGCTGGGGACACAATGCTAAGAAATTTGGATTCTAGCCATGTGTTTGAGACAGGTTTTGATGAAGTTATAACACAAAATCAAAACAAAACAAATGTTTTGATTGTATAAATCAAAACAGATTATTGATTGTATAAATGCAATGACCATGCTAATTTTGCTCACTATTTTAATTCCAGAACCTAACATCATAGTACATAGAAGATGTGTGTGTGTGTGAGTGTGTGTGTGTGTGTATCTTGAAATTTTGGATGACTAAAAGCTAAGAGGGGCACCAGACATGGTACATGGTCAGGAAATCAAAATTAAGGGATTCTTGGGCTGAGCCTTGGAGGATGGTTAGACATTAACAGGCAAATGGTGGAAGAGAGAGATGCATTGGAGAGGAAAGGTCATTGGACAAAGATATGGAGAAACAAGGATCACAGTGCACTCAGACAACTCTAGTGGTTGGTCTGGCTAGAACAGGGTTTCCTAGCTTACAGTGCTATTGACATTTTGGCTGAATGATTCTTTGCCATGTGTAGCTGCCCTATGCATTTAGCAGCACCCCTGGTTTCTACCCAGTAGAGTCCAGTAGTATCCCTATTCTCCTCAGCTGTGACAATTAAAGATGTCTCCAGATATTGCCAAATGTTCTCCCCCCTACAAATTCAGAACCACTTCCAGGGAAGAGAAAAAAATATGAGGACATAACACAATATGTTGCTAGAGAGAAGAACAGAGGGTAGATTTCAAAAGATGGTTGTGTGTCATGACCAAAGTGGATGGGCTTAGCCTGAGCCCAGTGGAAAATTCCTGAGGAATTCAAGCAGAGGAGTGCCATGATGACAGCCATGTGCTTGGGGGAAAATCACTTGGTAGCTGTGGTTTGCAGGGAATGGGGCTTGTCTACAAGGAGAACAGGCTGTTTCAGTCCTCCAGGCAAGGAAAGATGAGCCCTGAACCAAAGACGCTGTAAGAGAACAGGAGGAGAGTTGAGCCTCTTAGGAGGTTCTGTTAAAGCAACATAACCAAGAGATGGTATCAGCATAGATGAGAGGAGATGAAAGGCACTCTTTCAAGGATTCGGGGAAAGCTAACCAAGACACCACTTGCTGGAAGCTAAGCAGTTAATTCACAAGAGAAGGATGCTAATCGAATGAACAAGCGTGAAGTGAAAATGCCAACCCCAGTGAGGAAACACTGCCAAAGCTAGCATACACAAATGGAGAAAAATGCAAGCAGCGTTAGTGAGGTGCTCCTGAAAATGGAGTCTAACTACATTAAAGGATTCAGACAGAGGGAAACAGATGGTCGTTGCGATGTCCTCAGTCACTTGACAAGCTGGATAAATAATTGTTGCCAGGGAAGGAATAATAAAAGCAGGATTTTGCCAGCATGAGCTGCTGCCATGCATGGCCTTTGGTTCAGAGCATGCTTCTGGAGGCAAGGAAAAAAATAAATATGGAGTGACGGAGGGAAATCAATTAGCCCCACACAGATGGGCCTTCAACATCCTAGAGACCATTATTGTCACTAATATGAGAGGTTAAATAAGGTGGGAAGAGAAATAACACGGAGAATGTTGAGTCCGGGGCTTTGCGAGATAGTCTCACAGCAGCAGGAGTGCCCAAAGGGATCATGGAACAGCTGTGGAGGACGGGACCCAGACCAAGCCAGCCAGGCCTGTGCCTAGTGCTCAAGCCAAGCTCCCCTGAGGGTGTGGAAAGTCAGGTTTACAGAGGCAGCTATAGGTCCTGAAAATTCCATTGACCAGAGAAACCCACAGGGTGTATATGGAGTTTTGATGGAGGGAGGAGACGGATGGATTGTCTGAAACAGACTGCTTTTTCCCCATTAAATATATTATTTCCACAAGTGTATGTTAGACAAATTTGTTTTGAAGTGAATATTCAGCACAAAAGGCTGACTAACAGGACAGAAAGAGCGCAGAAAAGAGAACAATGTGTAACTAAATGTGAAGGATTGCATAAAGTACTTAAGCTAGATTGGCTTCATGTAATACTCAACAAATTGAGATGGACATGGAGAGAGAAGGAGGAAGAGGGCGAGAGGGAGGGGGAGGAGGAGGCGAAAAAGAAGAAATATGTAAGAAAAATCAGCGTATTTTGTTTTTGCCAGAAAGAATGTTTATCAAGCCAGAGCCTGGGGTAATAATTTGAGGTTTTGCTAATGTCTCTCTTTTATCATGCGTAATTGAAATGTTATTGACATTTCTTAGGCATCTGAAGATGAGTTTATTTTCATCTTTTCCAAATTTGATATCAATAATATGCATGAAGCCACACAGTGCCTAAATGAGACTTCAAAAGCAGTTACTATAAATAAAGAAATTTACTTGCATTTTTTATAGCTCTTTACATGATTTTATTTGATCCTGACAACAACCCTGTGAGAGAGGCTGAGGAGGTGTTATTTTCATTTTTTTGCAATAGATATGGCAATACAGATTTACAAAGCCTAATGAGTTTTCCAAGCCTTCCCGGCTAGTTGGGTCTGAAAATCAGTGATCTGATTCTCCATCTATTGCTCCTTCCACTATGGCGCGGGGCTGCCAAAGGAAGCCAGGGTTAGCCAGAACCAAGGACCCTTTACCTTTCAAGCTATTCATGGGCACCAAAGCCATCCCTGCCTATAGCATGCTCTGCCTGATTTTCCTTCTTAGCCCATACACCTACTTTAAGACCAGTAAAGTTCACCTATTCTAGAAAGTTCTCTTTGACTAATTCTACCTTAATTAACCCCCTTTTAGACTAAGAGTATCTTAATTCTTAGTTTGCACCATGTGGGATTGCATTTTTTTAAATGGTGATTTTAGCGGTAGTAAAGTTTTTTTTAAAAATTATTTTAGGGGCGCCTGGGTGGCTCAGTCGGTTGAGCGTCCGACTTCGGCTCAGGTCACGATCTCGCAGTCCATGAGTTCGAGCCCCGCGTCGGGCTCTGGGCTGATGGCTCGGAGCCTGGAGCCTGCTTCCGATTCTGTGTCTCCCTCTCTCTCTGCCCGTCCCCCGTTCGTGCTCTGTCTCTCTCTGTCTCAAAAATAAATGAAAACGTTAAGAAAAAAAAATTAAAAAAATTTGTTTTAATGTTTGAGAAAGAAAGAGACAGAACGTGAGCCAGGGAGGGGCAGAGAGAGAGAGGCAGACACAGATCCGAAGCAGGCTCCAGGCTCCAAGCTGTCAGCACGGAGCCCAACGCAGAGCTCCAAGCCATGAACCATGAGATCATGACTTGAGCTGAAGTAGATGCTTAACTGACTGAGCCACCCAGGTGCCCCTAAAGTCTTTTTGATATACCTTTAAGTAGCAGCAAAGGGTTTCAAAAATATTTTAAAATTTGAAATTGTTATTTTGTACATAAAATGGGCTGAATATTAACAACTTCATATGGGCCAGCTTAATCTTAACCATCATTTTATAGAGATTTCTTTCTCCCAGTTTTCCCTTCCTCTCATTCAAGAAACTATGTTTATCTCAGCTAATTGCTTGCCTCAGTTCCAAAACAAAAAAGGTGATAACAGAAAGCAGAAGAAGAAAGAATCTTTTCTGCCTTTGAGTTCTCAGAAACCTAAAACTTAATGGAAAAAGAATGAACTTAATAAATAGATAAAAGTTTTGGGAAAAGCATTTGGGTAAAAACAAAACAAAAAACAACAACCTTCCCACCCCATTGGCTAGGAAGAAGGAAAAAAAATAGATTCATCCGACGAGAAAGAAGATGGGGAAGAAACAGTGCTAAAGAGATTAGGTCAAACTCCATATATATGTGTTGAAATGGCCTGAGACAAGTGGGCTGGATCTGAGGAATGTAGATGGTGAGAAAATCTAGATGTGCGTATCACTCAAGACCACTGCCCATTGTCGGGGGATAGAAATCATTGGGAAGCTGAGGCAGCACCAGGAGTCTGCTGGGATAGTGATCACCCAATGGTGGTTGCCTCAAAGCTACATATACTGTCCTTTGATAGTCATTAGTAGGCTGATCCTTAATCATCGTGAAAGGAATGACTCCACTCTATGCCCTGAGACGTTGCTCCCAGGGCATAACTTTCCTCTCTAGAGACAGCTCTTCCCTTTGTGTGGAGAGCCCAACTCAACATTGTCTATTCAATATTTTTGCAAAGTGCTTGACCAATTCACCCAAGGCAGAAATGTCTTCCAGGTATACATTTGCCATCATGCACTTGTATATAAACCTACAAAGCTCAAAGCACTTTTCTATCTAATCTTGTTTTTTAGATTTTCCCAACAGATTTTTTTCAAACAAAAGAGAAAAGTGCTGAGAGTGAAATTCTCTCTTTTTATTTTTCCTGCTGAGCCATCATGAAAGGATATTTCTATGTATTATTAGGACATATGACATTTCTCACTCATTTTAATATTATGTTTGGAAAAAGGGAAGAGACTCCATAACTGAGTCATTGAGGCCGTTGTGTTCCAGGTGCTTCAAGAAGATTAATCTGGCATTGGTGTGCAAAATGGAGGAAGTGGCAAGATGCCAGGTTTGGGGAAGCTTTGGTAATCATCCAGGAATGAGGTGATCTGTTCAGAGGTACCTTATTTCACCAGGCTTTAAAAATGATAATTATTTCAGTGATACGTTATCTAAAACTTGGGCTAGTCAGTACAACAAATAAATTATTTATACATATGTTTCTCTCTTTGGTGCCCTGAAACTACTGGGCCAGAAAAGATTTATGTGACACATTTAGAGGCCCAAGACAGACTATTGAAAGAAGGAAGATCAATTTCATGGAGATTGCTTCCTTTTGTCATTAACAGGCTCCTCTTCTTTAAACTCCTTCCCATGTGGCTTCTCAGCAGCATGTCAGAACCCTCGTTTGAATAGGAATTATAAAGAATTCTGGTTTCACAGCTGTTTGTTGATAAAACAAAAACTGACTTTCAACAGGAGTTAGTGTGGGAGAAGTTAAATGTGGAAGATCATGAAAAACCTCCAACACTTTCATGGGCTTTGAGGGTAGACTCTGTTGTTCAGAGACTTCTCGGGACTCAACTGGTCCCTGCCTAGGTATCAGTGGGCTATGAATACACCTCCACCTACAAACCACTTGCATGTTGTTTATCTTGAATTTTATTTTCTCCTTTATTGCTCTGTTGCTCAAGCCAGAAATTGGACATTGTCCTCATTTCCCTTCCTTTCCTTCAACCTGCACAGCCAATCAATCATGAAGCTCAGTGGCTGTCCAGTGTTAGCATCAAAATCATCTAGTGGGCTTGTTAAAGCACAGACTGCTGGGCCCCAGCCTCAGAGTGTCTGGGGTAGGGCCTGAGAATTTGCATTTCTAACAAATTCCCACATCCTGTTGTCAATTTAGAGACTGCACTTTGAGAACCACTACTGTAGATAGATTCCTGAGCATCCTTCATGCTTCTATCTATTCCTACATGATTTGAGTTCAGGTCACCATTGTACACCACCTGATTCTGGCAGTGATCGCCTTCAAAACACAAATATGATTAAGTCACATGCCTGCTGTAAACTTGAGAGGTTTTGGAAAGCCCAAAAGATGATGTTCATCTTCCCTACCTCTGCCTTTCTCAGAGGCAAAATTTTAATCCTATTGAATTACTATAGGAAGTAAGGACTTCGCTTCCTCTAGAGCTTTAACCCTTCATGAACACTATACATCCTCTGATTCTCTCATTATAAGTTTACTATACTTTTAGGTACCCTTAATATTCAGTGTGTATATATTATGACTATGTAAATGCCATTCACATCTCAGCCATTTATGATTACGTTGTTTCCTGAACACCTTTTGGTTTTCCTACAGTTAATAATGAGCTCAGAAATCAAATTTTACTGCTCTTTTAAAACAGGATGGGGGCAGGGGCACCTGGGTGGCTCAGTCGGTTAAGCATCTGACTTTTGATTGTGGCTCAGGTCATGATCTCACAGTTTGTGGGTTCAAGTCCCATGTTGGGCTCTGTGCTGACAGCTTGGATGGAGCCTACTTGGGATTGTCTCTCCATCTCTCTCTCTCTCTCTCTCTGCCTCTCACTCTCTCAAAATAAATAAATAAACTTTAAAAAAATAGGATGGGGGCACCTGGGTGGCTCAGTCAGTTAGGTGTCCAATTCTTGATTTTGGCTCAGGTCATGATCTCATGGTTTGTGAGTTTGAGCCCTGTGTTGGGCTCTGTGCTGACAGTGCAGAGCCTGCTGAGGATTTTCTTTCTCCCTCTCTCTGCCCCTCCCCTGCTCACTCTCTCTCTCTCTCTCTCTCTGTCAAAAGTAAATAAATATTAAAAAAAAATAATAAATTGGGATGGGGAGGTATATTAGTTTCCTGTGACTGCCATAACACATTGCCACAAACTTGGTGGCTTAAAACAACACATTTTTTCTCTTATAGCTGTGGAGAAGTATGAACTCAAAGTGTTGGCTCTAATGGAGAATCTGTTTCTTGTCTCTTTCAGCTTCTGCTGGCTGTAGGCATTCCTTGGTTTGTGGTCACATCACCCCAATCCCTGTGTCTGTGGTTACACGGCCACCTCCTCTTTTGTCTCAAACTCCTTCTGCCTCTCTCTTATAAGAATATATATCCAGATAAACCAGGATAAACTCCTCCTCTCAAAATCTTTAAACATATCTTTTGCCATGTACATATAAGGTAATAGTCACTCTTTTGTTCTATCAGATAGTATTCGCAGGTTCCAAGAATTAGGTAGTGTACGTATCTTTGGGGGGATACTATTCAACCTCCTACAAGGAGATTCATTTCTTATTTTATATTCTGGAACAATTTTTATAAAATTGAGATTAATCATTCCATGAAAATTCCTGTAAAATCTCTCCACAAATTTTTAACTAATTATACTAATTATAACAATCCTTTTAATCAGTTATTCAATTCCTTTAATATATATAGATCAAATTAAGTGTTCTTTTTCTTATAAAATCAGTTTTGTCCAATTTTGTTTTCCTAGAAAATGGCTCAGTTTCTCTAAGTATTGAAATGTATTAAAATAAATGAATATTAAAAAAATTAAAATATATATATATATACATATAAAAAGGGGCGCATGGATGGCTCAGTTGGTTAAGCATCCGACTTCAGCTCAGGTCATAATCTCGTGGTTTGTGAGTTCAAGCCCCACATTGGGCTCTGTGCTGACAGCTCAGAGCCTGGAGCTGGCTTAGAGTTGGTGTCTCCCTCCTTTTCTGCCCCTCCCCAACTCACACTCTGTCTCTCTCTCTCAAAAATAAATAAATATTAAAAAAAAATTTAAATATACGAAATGTATTGGTATAGTGGCATTTAGAATATTCAGTTATGGATTTCCCATTGTTCCTGCATCTCCAGTTACATTCTCCTTTTCATGCCAAATGCTATTTCTGAAACTTTCCTATAATTTCTAGATAAATCTTGTATAGGATATGTCTACTTTATTACCCCCAGACACTAAAACAAATTTGTTTTTTCTAATCTTATATCATGTCTTTGTTTGCAATTTTGTACATTTTTATGCTCATCATCATTATTTTTCTTTTTCTATTTTCTTGAGTTATCTGGTTGCTCATTTTCTAACATCTTGAGTTGCACTCTTAGGTCACTGATTTTAACTCTTTCATAGTTTCTAAAGTAGGCATATAAGGATACAAATTTCCTTCTAAATACCAATTTAGCTACATTTGGGAAGTTTTGACATGTAGTCATTTTCATTTATTTTTCACTTTAAATATTATAATATTTTCTACAATCCATGAGCTACTTAGTACATTTGAAATTTTCCAAATATACTTTTGCAATTGATTCCTAATTTTATTGCATTGCTTTTAGTGCACATGATCTATATGATATGAATCCTTTGATGTTTGTTGAAAATTACATTGACTGATTTTTGGTCAGTTTTTGAAAATGATCCCTAGAGAATCAAGTATAATATGTATTGTCTAGGTGTTGGATATCAGTCAATCTAATGCATTTTGTTGTTCAAGCTTATTTTTTTTGTTCATATCTGTATCACATTTATTTTGTTGTTTAGTTGTGTATCTTTGCTAATTTTTTTGATTGTTGATTTATATATTATAAAAAGAGGAGTGTTAAAAATCTCTTCTTATGGTTATGGATTTATGGATATACCTCTTCTTGTAATTCTCACATTCACTTTATATATATTATAAGTATATGCTGTTAGCATATACAAGTTCAACACTAACATATATTTCCGCAGAACTATTCCTTTCATTATTATATAGTAATTTTCTTTATCCTTAACACTGATTTTCTTTGCTTTGAAGTAATATTCTGATATGAATAGAGTCATATCAGCTTTATTTATGTTAGTATTTTTCAAATATATTTCTAAATAGTCTATTTCAATATCGGGGGAAGTCATATTTCATTGTGTCTTTTTAAAGGAATATAAAGCTCTTTACATATATTCATAATTGCTACTGATCAGTGTGAGTTTATTTTACATTTTGAGCTTTTTCTTTACTTTTTTTCTCTTTCTGCCTTCTATTAGAATGTTTTATTTTCTTTATTCACTTATATCCTTCTTCTAAAGGCTTGGAAGTTTTATCATTGATAATGCATTTCTATTTAGATTTTAGTCTTTTCACCTTGGGCAAGATGCTTAATCTTTCTGTGAATATTAGTTTCCCTATCTGTAGAAAGAAGCTGATAGTAAAATATTCCTAACAGAGTTACTGTTAGAATTTAATCAGATAATATATCTACCACATTCAGATATTTAGCATATAGTCTAGTTCATGATAAACACCCAATAAAAGTAGATTGTGGTTATTATTATGACTAATATTTTGAATATTTACTATCAATATGTGAAAATCTTCCCATACACTCCACTAAATGAAAAAATTTGAGAAGCAGATTGTGTATTCTAGTGCAATAATGCAGTTTACTGGCGTGCGGGAAGTTTAATTACCTGCCTTCCTGCTAAACCTTTTAGTGGGAAGTCAGAATATCAGCACTGTGGGAAATTGATTGATTAACTCAATCAAGACCATCCTCAAAGATGACTCTAAAAATATATCTGACGGCTTGTAGCTGAGGAAATCAGTCAGCATTTGGGAGTGGGAGGAGTCAGATAGAGGGATCATTTTCTCTGAATTATTAGTCCTGTACAAGAGGGATGTTATCTGATAACACCTTGTGGAGAATTCTTCCTGTCACCTGCTGAGTTTTGAAAATATCTCTTCAAAAGTCACTGCCAAGAATATTTTTGTTTCACTCTCTGGGGCTTGGGGTATTTATTTGCCCTTCAGAAATATTTTTTAACATAGAATGTATCCCACAGAATAAACTATAATTTTTATGAAGATGTACTACTGAGGAGCCGTGATGAGGCGCTGGTTCTGCCAAAAGGGAAGGATCTGTTTCAAATAACCAGGTAATAGAGATACAGACCAACCGCTCATGCTTCCCAACCCGGAAAGAATGGCACATATACTCAAATCGGGGCTGGAAGAGTCATGGCCGAGCATCCTTTCACCCCCTGGTGTTTGGCTGAATGGCTTACTAGTCAGGCTGATCAAAAGCAGAACTGATAAGAGACCATGTTTGTCTTCAGTAGTACTCCATTCTCTACCTCTGGCAGACATGTACCCAAACACACCCACACATGCGTGCACAGGGGCATGCGTGCACGCACACGTACACACACGTACACACATACACATACTCACTTCTCCTTTCTGTCTCCTTCTCTTCCTCCTGCCGGTGTCAAGAACAGAGTCACAATTTCACAAGTCAGCTCATCCCATTCTTGAGTAGCTCTAATTGTTAAAAAGATAAAATCCTAACTCCGCCATTCAAAATGTTAGCGAGATCTAACAACTGGTATCATGGGTCTTTTACCAGGGCGCCTTTTAGGTGTTCACACAGGTCCTGAGAAAAATTTTGGACAAAATGTGATTCATAGCAGAGCTTGAAATGCATCATTAGAGACATCTTTGTTGACCTAGATATTTTGGGTACAGTCAGTTGTTAAAAAGGAAAACCACGGGCCCAAGATGGAGTCGCTTATGCTAGGCCAAGTCACCAAATTAGGGCTTAATACCTAATGTAATTGCAGTTTCAACCTCCCCAAGAAATATAGGCTAAGGCTGTCAGTCAGGAATTTTCCGATCAGCACCAATGAGGTAATCTGTCACATAAACCCTCTTTACTTCCCCAAAGTAAGATGAGGTAATCTGCAAGGTAAGACTCTGTCCTTCCCTCTAAGGGAAGGTGACCTTGCCTGAAACAATCCTTTCATTTGGTCTTAACTTCTTGCTCTACTCCCCTTCCTTTAAAACCCTTCCTTTTTGTACACCTGTCAAGAGCTCCCTCCTATTTGCTAAGATAGGATACTACTCGATTCATGGATCGTTTAATAAAGCCCACGAGATCTTCACATTTGCTTGGTTGAATTTTGTTTCTCAACATGTTCTAAGAAGCTCTGCTTATACTTCGACACCTCTGTGTGAAACATTTCACTGGCTCTTGGTCATCCCCACCACGTTTCTTAGTGTGATCTGGACACTAGATTTGGACTCATCCTGTTTATTTTCAGTCTGCAGTAAGGTAAGTACAGGACTTGAGAATAACTGTGTAGTTACGAGAGTCATCTATGCCAGTTTAATCTCATAATTAAAGATATGACTAGTGTCTTGAATCTCCTTATTTTTTCTCTAATTCATTTTAATGTGTTTTGCAAATCTATTGGCCTATGATGGAATAAAAATTTTTAAATAAAAATAGCTCTTTTGCCAAAAAGGTTTGAGAAGTACTGATCTATGGGATAAAACCCCAGCTCTTTGGATGATCTGCAGGTCATTAGTGTCCTGATTCCTGTCCAACTCTTCAGATTCACCACCTGCCCTTCCTCTTTCTTCACAGCACTGTGCTCTAGCCATGTAATATCACATGTACTTTTACAAATGCTGGCCCTTCTGCCCCACACATCCTTTATATTCTCAGCTGGCAGCTAAATTTCTGCTCATCAGTCAAGCCCAACTGTTCTATGTGAGTCAGGACGCTTAGTTGTGAGTGACAGACACACAACTCAAATCATTTGAAGAGAAAAGAATTTATGGACAGAGGTGGAGCCGACTTGAGACTCAATAAGATCCAGGGACTAGAATGATTTCAGCTATCACTCTCGCTTATTTGCTTTCTCTCTCTCTTCTTTCTCTCTCCACCCATCTTTCTCTCATCCCTGCCATTCTCTTGGTCTTATTCTCTTTTACTGCAGACAGCCTTGCTCCATATGGCGGCAGAGGTTTGTAGAGCCCAGCTCTGTCAACCCAACTTAATCAGGCAAAAGGAAAGAGAAGGTATCTCCCTGAGATCCAGAATGACATCACCCAGAAAGTATTCTTATTATTCTCAGTTGGATCACATGCCCACTTTTGACCTTTGGACCAATTACTGTGGCCAAGGAGAAGGGATAGATAAATATTATTATTCTTATTATATTATAATTATATTTATAATTATGGTCACATCTCTCTTCATCTTTATGACCCCACTTTCCCCTTCAGCTGCAGGAAAAGAATTCAAGATCATTTGGCCTTCATGATCAAGGTCTGGTGTTCCCCACTACTTTAACCGTGGGAGTGAAAGATGCAAGTGTTTGCTACATTGGTGCCTTTCAGGTGCTGAAATACCCGACCCCCAACAGGCCAGAAGTGAATCCCTCAACCTCAGTTAGTATTAATTGTTGTGTTGTCTCTTTAGAAAGTCTTCTCTGGTCATCTCTAGATAAAGATACTAACTACCCATTGAGGCTATTTTATATCACATACAGTTTTATTGGTGTTCTTGTAACATCCTATTATAATGTATCTTTCTTCTCTAATACATTTTCTACAAAACTTCAAGTTCATGCATATTATCTAGATATATTTGGCATATAGTAGATAATTTGATGTTTGCTGAAAACAATTATAGCACAGATCCTCTTTACTAGAGATGTACATTTGCATAACTTCCTTTAATACTAAAGTTTATACTACTTGAACATGGAGATTCCATCACTGCATGTTCAGAAACTGACATAGTGCTCAACACATTATAAGTGATAAATAAATGAATATTGAGGATGAATAATTAAGTGAATAAATTAAGGGAAAATAGGGATATGTGGAGCACCCTTGATGACTACTAAAACTTTATTTGCTAGAGAGAATTGGCTGGTACTGTGGTCCATGGCTTTGAGTCTTCTTTCTTTACAACTAATCTCATGACTGCTTGGGTGCAAGATAGGTGAGCAGGGATGATTTACATCACAGAGACAAAATTGGTTGCTGGGCATTGGGCCATAGCTGAGGCTCATGGCTCCCTCCTAGTTCTACCCAGTGTTTGTTAAATAACCCCTCAGGTCAACTTACTTCCCTTTTAATACTTGCGGTCCAGAGGCAGGGATCTCCTACTCTGTACTTGTAGATATCTACAAAGAAACATCTGTCGCTGAAAGTGCTTAACATACAGATTCTCATGAGACATAAAGAGCCAGCTAACAATCTGAATTAACAGAAATTCTCACAGCAGGAATAGGTGCACATCTTGTGTATGGGGCTGGGGTAGGTGGTAAGGAAAGGGGGGGGGGTGGCAGGGCAGGGTATGGCTGCGATTCACTGTTGTCAATAACAACAAAGTCAGATCATGATAACAATTGCCATGGTGACAAGCCATTTCTGTCTTCCTAGCATGCACATAACTTATCATTAGTCATCATCTCAACAATGTCAGGCTGACACAACCTGAAGAGTTATTAATGTCTCAAGACTGCAGGCATGGGAGGGTTATGCCTTGGCTGTTCATTTCTGCTAAGAAAGAACTACAAACAATCTCTTAGGTCCTTGTTTGCAGAGATTCTGTACCACACTGGAAGACTGGAAAGCATACATATTTGGCTTATGGCCTTGATGTGTCTTGTTTGAAAAAATGCCACAGTCTGATTAGAAATATTCACTATGGAAGGGGCTCTGTTACTTGTAAGAGATTGTAACTTTTTTACTATGACTGAGTACTCTATCCTTTATAAAATACTTGATAATCATTTTGTCAGTCTTCTGTGAAACCCTCTGAAGAAGGTCCCTATTAAGTTCACTCTTTGATCAATGCACACATGGGTGCAGGGTTGTTTCAAAATCTGTTTATTATGCTAGAATGAATGTACCCTAGAATGTGCTAGAAGGGTTTTGACCTCAGGAATAGAATCACCTAGACAGAAACATTATGGAAAACTCCAAAAAATAAGTTTTACTATTACTATTCTTATTATGACTATAATCATGAGATTTGACTATAGCAATAGGATTGAACTTGTTACATTGCCTAACACATAGCAGACCCTCAAAAATATTTGTTGAATAAGTAAATGAGTTTACAAGTGCAGACTTGTAAGTATATGATTATAAATATAGTTGTTGGAGAAAGCTAACACTATAACCAATATCAAATATTTGCTGTTTCCCAAATATATCAGGCTGCTCAAACTCCAGTGTCTTGGTCCCCCATGTTCTTTCTGCCTTGAACATCCTTCTCCACTTCCATTAGATAAGCTCTTGCACAACACATTCTTTTTAAAATTTTTTTTAATGTTTATTCATTTTTGGGAGAGAGAGACAGAGAGAGAGCAAATTGGGAAGGGGCAGAGAGAGAAGGAAACACAGATACCAAAGCAGGCTCCAGGCTCTGAGCTGTCAGCTAACACGGGGCTCAAACCCATGAACCATGAAATCAAGACCTGAGCCAAAGTTGAACACTTAACCGACTGAGCCACCGAGGCACTCCTTGCACAATCCATCCTGATCCCTGATCTCACTTCTCTCTGGCCCCAGACCTTCCCACTCGCCTCTACTAATGGTAGGATTATTCTTCTCTCCATGCCACACTGTAAAGTATGAATTTCTGTCAGTGTGGGTTCCACTAGTCACACTGTATGATAATGACCTCTGTATTAAGAATATCATTCAGGAGGGAGGGAAGATGGTGGCTTAGGAGGATGCTGGGCTCACCGCGCATCCTGCTGATCATTTAGATTCCACCTACACCTACCTAACTAACCCAGAAAACCACCAGAAGACTAGCAGAATGGAGTCTCCAGAGCCAAGCGCAGACGAGAGGCCCACGGAAGAGGGTAGGAAGGGCGGCGAGGCGGTGCTCGCTGCACAGACTGGCGGGAGGGAGCCGGGGCAGAGGGGCAGCCTGCCGGCCAAACAGAGCCCCCGAGTCTGGTTTGCAAAAGTGGAGGGGTCGGACGGAGTGTGTTCTGACAGCAAGCGGGACTTAGCATCTGGGAGGTCATAAGTTAACAGCTCTGCTCAGAAAGCGGGAAGGCTGGAGGACAAAGGGAGGGAGAGTTGCTGAGCCCCCGGATGACAGAGCTCAGTTTGGTGGGGAACAAAGGCACTCGCCAGCGCTATCTCCCTCGCCCATCCCCAGCCAAAATCCCAAAGGGAACCAGTTCCTGCTAGGGAACTTGCTTGCTCCATGCAAACACCCAATGCTGTGCCTCTGCGGAGCCAACCCTCCAGCAGTGGGTCTGACTCCCTCCCGCTGCCACAGGGCCCTGCTGAAGTGGATCACCTAAGGAGAAGCAAGCTAAGCCTGCCCCTCCTGCCCCCGTGCACCTTGCCTACCCACCCCAGCTAATACGCCAGATCCCCAGCACCACAAGCCTGGCAGTGTGCAAGTAGCCCAGATGGGCCACGCCACCCCACCCCACAGTGAATCCCGCCCCTAGGAGAGGGGAAGAGAAGGCACACACCAGTCTGACTGTGGCCTCAGTGGTGGGCTGGGGGCAGACATCAGGTCTGACTGTGGCCCCGCCCACCAACTCCAGTTATACACCACAGCACAGGGGAAGTGTCCTGCAGGTCCCCACCATTCCAGGGACTATCCAAAATGACCAAACAGAAGAATTCCCCTCAAAAGAATCTCCAGGAAATAACAACAGCCAATGAACTCATCAAAAAGGATTTAAATAATGTAACAGAAAGTGAATTTAGAAAAATAGTCATAAAATTAATCGCTGGGCTTGAAAACAGTATAGAGGACAGCAGTGAATCTCTTGCTACAGAGATCAAGGGACTAAGGAACAGTCAGGAGGAGCTGAAAAACGCTTTAAACGAAATGCAAAATAAAATGGAAACGATGATGGCTCGGATTGAAGAGGCAGAGGAGGGAATAGGTGAACTAGAAGATAAAGTTATGGAAAAAGAGGAAGCTGAGAAAAAGAGAGATAAAAAAATCCAGGAGTATGAGGGGAAAATTAGAGAACTAAGTGATACACTAAAAAGAAATAATACACGCATAATTGGTATCCCAGAGGAGGAAGAGAGAGGGAAAGGTGCTGAAGGGGTACTTGAAGAAATCATAGCTGAGAACTTCCCTGAACTGGGGAAGGAAAAAGGCATTGAAATCCAAGAGGCACAGAGAACTCCCTTCAGACGTAACTTGAATCGATCTTCTGCACGACATATCATAGTCAAACTGGCAAAATACAAGGATAAAGAGAAAATTCTGAAAGCAGCAAGGGATAAACGTGCCCTAACATATAAAGGGAGACCTATAAGACTCCTGACTGATCTCTCTTTTGAAACTTGGCAGGCCAGAAAGGCATGGCACGAGATCTTCAATGTGATGAACAGAAAAAATATGCAGCTGAAAATCCTTTATCCAGCAAGTCTGTCACTTAGAATAGAAGGAGAGATAAAGGTCTTCCCAAACAAAAACTGAAGGAATTCGTCACCACTAAACCAGCCCTACAAGAGATCCTAAGGGGAATCCTGTGAGACAAAGTACCAGAGACATCGCTACAAGCATAAAACATACAGACATCACAGTGACTCTAAACCCGTATCTTTCTATAATAACACTGAATGTAAATGGACTAAATGCACCAACCAAAAGACATAGGGTATCAGAATGGATAAAAAAACAAGACCCATCTATTTGCTGTCTACAAGAGACTCATTTTAGACCTGAGGACACCTTTAGATTGAGAGTGAGGGGATGGAGAACTATTTATCATGCTACTGGAAGTCAAAAGAAAGCTGGAGTAGCCATACTTATATCAGACAAACTAGACTTTAAATTAAAGGCTGTAACAAGAGATGAAGAAGGGCATTATATAATAATTACAGGGTCTATCCATCAGGAAGAGCTAACAATTATAAATGTCTATGTGCCGAATACGGGAGCCCCCAAATATATAAAACAATTACTCATAAACATAAGCAACCTTATTGATAAGAATGTGGTAATTGCAGGGGACTTTAACACTCCACTTACAGAAATGGATAGATCATCTAGACACACGGTCAATAAAGAAACAAGGGCCCTGAATGATACATTGGATCAGATGGACTTGACAGATATATTTAGAACTCTGCATCCCAAAGCAACAGAATATACTTTCTTCTCGAGTGCACATGGAACATTCTCCAAGATAGATCACATACTGGGTCACAAAACAGCCCTTCATAAGTATACAAGAATTGAGATCATACCATGCACACTTTCAGACCACAATGCTATGAAGCTTGAAATCAACCACAGGAAAAAGTCTGGAAAACCTCCAAAAGCATAGAGATTAAAGAACACCCTACTAAAGAATGAGTGGGTCAACCAGGCAATTAGAGAAGAAATAAAAAAATATATGGAAACAAACGAAAATGAAAATACAACAATCCAAACGCTTTGGGACGCAGCGAAGGCAGTCCTGAGAGGAAAATACATTGCAATCCAGGCCTATCTCAAGAAACAAGAAAAAAAAAAAAAAAAAAAAAAAAAAAAAAAAAATTAAAAAAAAAAAAAAAAGGGGCGCCTGGGTGGCGCAGTCGGTTAAGCGTCCGACTTCAGCCAGGTCACGATCTCGCGGTCCGTGAGTTCGAGCCCCGCGTCGGGCTCTGGGCTGATGGCTCAGAGCCTGGAGCCTGTTTCCGATTCTGTGTCTCCCTCTCTCTCTGCTCCTCCCCCGTTCATGCTCTGTCTCTCTCTGTCCCAAAAATAAATAAACGTTGAAAAAAAAAAAAAAAATTAAAAAATAAAAAAAAAAGAAACAAGAAAAATCCCAAATACGAAATCTAACAGCACACCTAAAGGAAATAGAAGCAGAACAGCAAAGGCAGCCTAAACCCAGCAGAAGAGAAATAATAAAGATCAGAGCAGAAATAAACAATATAGAATCTAAAAAAACTGTAGAGCAGATCAACGAAACCAAGAGTTGGTTTTTTGAAAAAATAAACAAAATTGACAAACCTCTAGCCAGGCTTCTCAAAAAGAAAAGGGAGATGACCCAAATAGATAAAATCATGAATGAAAAGGGAATTATTACAACCAATCCCTCAGAGATACAAACAATTATCAGGGAATACTATGAAAAATTATATGCCAACAAATTGGACACCTGGAAGAAATGGACAAATTCCTAAACACCCACACTCTTCCAAAACTCAATCAGGAGGAAATAGAAAGCTTGAACAGACCCATAAGCAGTGAAGAAATTGAATCGGTTATCAAAAATCTCCCAACAAATAAGAGTCCAGGACCAGATGGCTTCCCAGGGGAGTTCTACCAGACGTTCAAAGCAGAAATAATACCTATCCTTCTCAAGCTATTCCAAGAAATAGAAAGGGAAGGAAAACTTCCAGACTCATTCTATGAAGCCAGTATTACTTTGATTCCTAAACCAGACAGAGACCCAGTAAAAAAAGAGAACTACAGGCCAATATCCCTCATGAATATGGATGCAAAAATTCTCAAGAAGATACTAGCGAATCGAATTTAACAGCATATAAAAAGAATTATTCACCATGATCAAGTGGGATTCATTCCTGGGATGCAGGGCTGGTTCAACATTCGCAAATCAATCAACGTGATACATCACATTAATAAAAGAAAAGATAAGAACCATATGATCCTGTCAATCGATACAGAAAAGGCCTTTGACAAAATCCAGCACCCTTTCTTAATAAAAACCCTTGAGAAAGTTGGGATAGAAGGAACATACTTAAACATCATAAAAGCCATTTATGAAAAGCCCACAGGTAATATCATCCTCAATGGGGAAAAACCGAGAGCTTTCTCCCTGAGATCAGGAACACGACAGGGATGCCCACTTTCACTGCTGTTGTTTAACATACTGTTGGAAGTGCTAGCATCAGCAATCAGACAACAAAAGGAAATCAAAGGCATCAAAATTGGCAAAGATGAAGTCAAGCTTTCACTTTTTGCAGATGACATGATATTTATTATACATGGAAAATCCGATAGACTCCACCAAAAGTCTGCTAGAACTGATACATGAATTCAGCAAAGTTGCAGGATACAAAATTAATGTACAGAAATCAGTTGTATTCTTATACACTAATAATGAAGCAACAGAAAGACAAATAAAGAAACTGATCCCATTCACAATTGCACCAAGAAGCATAAAATACCTAGGAATAAATGTAACCAAAGATGTCAAAGATCTGTATGCTGAAAACTATAGAAAGCTTATGAAGGTAATCAAAGAAGATATAAAGAAATGGAAAGACATTCCCTGCTCATGGATTGGAAGAATAAATATTGTCAAAATGTCAATACTACCCAAAGTTATCTACACATTCAATGCAATCCCAATCAAAATTGCACCAGCGTTCTTCTCGAAACTAGAAAAAGCAATTCTAAAATTCATATGGAACCACAAAAGGCCCCGAATAGCCAAATTTTGAAGAAGAAGACCAAAGCAGGAGGCATCACAATCCCAGACTTTAGCCTCTACTACAAAGCTGTCATCATCAAGACAGCATGGTATTGGCACAAAAACAGACACATAGACCAATGGAATAGAATAGAAACCCCAGAACTAGACCCACAAACGTATGGCCAACTCATCTTTGACAAAGCAGCAAAGAACATCCAATGGAAAAAAGACGCTCTCTTTAACAAATGGTGCTGGGAGAACTGGACAGCAACATGCAGAAGGTTGAAACTAGACCACTTTCTCACACCATTCACAAAAATAAACTCAAAATGGATAAAGGACCTGAATGTGAGACAGGAATCCATTAAAACCCTAGAGGAGAAAGCAGGAAAAGACCTCTCTGACCTCAGCCGTAGCAATCTCTTACTCGACACATCCCCAAAAGCAAGGGAATTAAAAGCAAAAATGAATTACTGGGACCTTATGAAGATAAAAAGCTTCTGCACAGCAAAGGAAACAACCAACAAAACTAAAAGGCAACCAACAGAATGGGAAAAGATATTTGCAAATGACATATCGGACAAAGGGCTAGTATCCAAAATCTATAAAGAGCTCACCAATCTCCACACCCGAAAAACAAATAATCCAGTGAAGAAATGGGCAGAAAACATGAATAGACACTTCTCTAAAGAAGACATCCGGATGGCCAACAGGCACATGAAAAGGTGCTCAACGTCGCTCCTCATCAGGGAAATACAAATCAAAACCACACTCAGATATCACCTCACGCCAGTCAGAGTGGCCAAAACGAACAAATCAGGAGACTATAGATGCTGGAGAGGATGTGGAGAAACGGGAACCCTCTTGCACTGTTGGTGGGAATGCAAATTGGTGCAGCCACTCTGGAAAACAGTGTGGAGGTTCCTCAGAAAATTAAAAATAGACCTACCCTATGACCCAGCAATAGCACTGCTAGGAATTTACCCAAGGGACACAGGAGTACTGATGCATAGGGGCACTTGTACCCCAATGTTTATAGCAGCACTCTCAACAATAGCCAAATTATGGAAAGAGCCTAAATGTCCATCAACTGATGAATGGATAAAGAAATTGTGGTTTATATACACAATGGAGTACTACATGGCAATGAGAAAGAACGAAATATGGCCCTTTGTAGCAACGTGGATGGAACTGGAGAGTGTGATGCTAAGTGAAATAAGCCATAGAGAGAAAGACAGATACCATATGTTTTCACTCTTATGTGGATCCTGAGAAACTTAACAGAAACCCATGGGGGAGGGGAAGGAAAAAAAAAAGAGGTTAGAGTGGGAGAGAGCCAAAGCATGAGACTCTTAAAAACTGAGAACAGGGGCGCCTGGGTGGCGCAGTCGGTTAAGCGTCCGACTTCAGCCAGGTCACGATCTCGCGGTCCGTGAGTTCGAGCCCCGCGTCAGGCTCAGGGCTGATGGCTCAGAGCCTGGAGCCTGTTTCCGATTCTGTGTCTGCCTCTCTCTCTGCCCCTCCCCCGTTCATGCTCTGTCTCTCTCTGTCCCAAAAATAAATAAAAACGTTGAAAAAAAATTTAAAAAAAAAAAAAAACTGAGAACAAACTGAGGCTTGATGGGGGGTGGGAGGGAGGGGAGGGTGGGTGATGGGTATTGAGGAGGGCACCTTTTGGGATGAGCACTGGGTGTTGTATGGAAACCAATTTGACAGTAAATTTCATATATTGAAAAAAAAAAAAAAAAGAATATCATTCAGTTCTCTCACGGCCAGATATGTCTTACTCAGTTTTGTACTTCCAGTGCCTGCATAGAGTAAGGACTTAATGAAAGTTTGTTTTAAAAAAGGATTCCAGTGTACATGAGAACAAGATTCAGATGCAGTGAGAATGTATACATTGGGAGAATGGTGCATTGACTTGAATCTAAATCATTCCAAGTCACATAGCACAGAAGTGGTAGTCTCTGAAGACCTACCAAGATTTGGATCTGGCTCTGTCTGATGCCCATGCCCATGTTCTTTCCACCATGAGGGATGTCAGGGTCTATGAGAGTATACTGGGGCAAGGAGGGAAGATTCTTGAAGGAAGTCATTGAATTTAACATCTGCAAGTGCCGGGGAAGAAGTTGGTCCAGAGAAATGATAATAACAGCAGGGAAAAGAGAAATAAGATTCACCAGTCACTAACACGGCAGGAGAGGAATCCTGTGACATTTCCAAGTCATTGTCCAAAGCTGAGGCATGAAGGCAAAAGCACATTCACCATTTTGAAACTAGACTGTAGGTTTCATGAAAGAAATTCAATTTTTGCTTCCTCCCACATATGAGCACATAGCAGGCAGTTGATTAAATGCGTAATGAACAAAAAGAACATGAGACCAGAGCAATTATGTTGCTGGAGTCATGTTTCCAGCTCTCCTTACAAAGCTGTGGGATCTCACATTTTAGTTGGGTTTATTATTACCTCAGAGTTCTCAAGGGCTGTTGTGAAGGCAAGAACAGAACTTCTCTGAAGGAATGATTCTCATTCTGAGTCTTATCACTACCATTCTGTGCAGTGAAGGAATTTTCCAAGAGGCCCCTCAAATACTTCGCATCTCCAGGCAGTGTTACTTCAATATCTTTTAAAATATGAAAAGCTTTCCCCCGCAATCTTCTGCCTGGCTCTCCCCCCAGGGTGACTCCCTGAACCGCACAGCATCTCAGCTGCACCTGCGTTTGATCTTGCACATACTGAACTGCAGTCCTTGGGTCTTGGACTAAAGGCAACTTCCAGCACTTACATTAAGGCTACTTTGAGCACTCTGCCAAGGACTTGGGAGACACTTTTTTCAAAGAAACAGATACATTTAGTTTCCAGAGTTAGCATGAGGCAAAGCCAGGTTTCATTTTTTCCCCCCTACCTGTTCTTTTTCTCTGTTTCAGGCTGAGCTGTAGCTAATTATATACAGGGGCTTAAAGGAGCAGTCACCAAAATCACAACCTCACAGGGACTCTTTGCTAGAAGGAAATCTGGGTCAGGGTTGTCTTCCAGAAATGCAAATTAAAATAATAGTTCTGCCTGTGTGTCAGGACTAACAAGTTTTACAACATGGTGGCAACAGACGTAATGTAGTTCACAGGCTCACAATTGGTAAAAATGTACTCTTTCGTCTTCAGTGATAGAAACTGATTTTCTGAGCCTTTGCACATTGCCCCGAAATGGCTTCGATGCTAAATCCCTGAAGTCTTGGCATGAAACAAGAAGATCTGGGTGCCAGGATCAAACTTTCTTTGGGCTTGAAGACGGCCTGAGAGTCTGGTTTCCTACCAGCATCGTTATTCAGTTCTAGCGTAGGAGTTGTGTTCCACAGCTTGTTACATCCCAGATGCAGGTGAACAGACTCTGTGACTAGATTTAACCCCTGGTCAACATCTAAGAACATAAAGGCATTTGTCTGGTGGAATTCAGCACACCCCGTGTGGAATCCAGTCAACACAGGGATAAATATAAACAGAGAAGTCATCAGTGGCCTCCTTTCTAAGTACTGGCATCTGGAGATTTTTTTTTTCCTAGCCTGACATTTAAAGTCATTCCACCTTGGTGGGATTTTATTCTACATTTTCCCTGATCTCGTATGATATTTCAGATTGCATAATTGCCAGATAACTCTTTATCTGCATGTGTATTATATGCCCACCACTCTGTGTGCTTTACAAATATATTTGTAACTTGATGAATATTAAAACTATACAAAACCTTACAACTATTACAAACATTTTAAACTCTTCATACATTCAAAAAATATTTCTTGAGCACCTACTATGCACTAGGCATTTTTCAAAGCCCGGGTACCGAAGCTTCACAGAGCTTATGGCTAGTGCCGAGACACAGACAATATCAACGGGTGACTCATTAATTAGTTCCAGAAAATAAGTGGTAATGAGGAAAGAGACTCGGGTAAAGAAAAAAGAGGGTGCAGGAAAGGACATTTAATTCAGAGAAACAACCTAACTAAGGCCCCTCCTTATACCCCAACTGTATTGTCAAAGATGTGAGTCGTACAAAAATACAGGGAGATAATCTTCTAAGCACAGAGTCCAGGAAAGCCAAAAGCCTTTCCCTCCCATCTGGCACATTTGAGAAACATCTAGAAACAAATGAGGGAAAACGTGACAGGAGATAAAAATCAAGTAGAAAATCAGTGACCTGATCAGATAGGGCCTTGGAGGCCATGGTAATGAGTTTACCTTTTATTCTGAAGATAATGGGGGAGTTTATCTGCATATTTTAAATATCATTATGTTGGCTGTCGGGTGGCAAATAGATGATAGTGGGTGAGAGGAGAAAGAGAGAGACAAGAGGCTCTTGCAGAGGTCAGGTCAGAGGTGACAGTGGTTTTCTCCCATGCGGGGTCAGTGTGGTGGTACATCTGTGATATATTTGAAGGCATACTTAGTAGTACGTGCTCATTTGATCATGCCACAGTGCTTTGAGATGCAGAAACTGAGCTGGTGGGCCAGAGCTGTGATATATTTAATGGTGGATATAACAGGAATTAATCTTAAAATAATCCAGATTGGTGACAAAACTGAGCTGAGGTGGGAGGCAGAATCTATTGCAGAATCAAGAGGGGGAATTAGGTCAATTAGAGAATTTGGACTCAAACAGTCTGCAGTTGTTTTTTCTCCATTGCTACCTGGAAACTTCGGAGGAAATTTGTCATTTTGGCATTCTTTCAGATAATCATCCCTTCGCTTGCTCTGTTTCCAGCCTGAGAACAACTCCGAGACTCCAGAGTTCTTTACTTATTTAGAATGTTCATGTTACCATTTGACACATTTGCTTCTCTCTCATCGCTGCTGATGAGTTACCAGAAAACAAACAAACTGTTTTTACAAACTTCCAAAGGCAGCTTTGTTGCTCTGTGTTGACAAGAAAGAGAATGCTGTTGGCAAAAGCTGACACAGCTGGCTGTTTGTTTTCTTAGAGGACCTAAAGTTGAATATAAATAATTTAAAATGGCTTTTACGATCTATCTATCTGTTTTGGGGTGACAATATTCTAGGAATAAGGCTAAGATTGAAGAGGGAAAAATATAAAAGAAATTTTGAAAGAAAACAAAAATTGATTTGGCTTAACAAATATTTATTGAGCAGTCACAGTGTGCAAGGAAACAAAATGGACTGAAAGCCTGTGTTCACTGAGCGCTATGTGCCCATGAACACTTGAATCCTGCAAAGACACAATGCAATAGATACAACTCTTATGATTTTATGGATAAGGAAATAAGCAGGCTTAGAGAAGTGAGGGAAATCGCTCTTAACTCTCATAGCTAGAAAATGGCAGGGTGGGCCCCCAACTACACCTGCCTGATTCTAAAGGTCATATTTTCAATGATCACGTGGACTGCTTTTCAGTTGAAGAGCTCATTAGGAGTTCACTATCTCATGGTATGGGATGAGGAAGAGCTGTTAACAGCCAGAAGAGACTTAGGGTCATCGAGAGAGGTTACAGGGGAGAGCTGTCATTTATGCTGGGATTGGAAGGTAGTATATGACTTAAACAGCAAGAGGGAGAAGACAAAATGATGGAAAAAAAAGTGAGGAGTCTGGGCTACCACCTGGGTTTCCCAAGCAATATTTTTTGCATATTTATTTCATTTTATTAATAACATTTATATATAATATATAATATGCTGTGTATGTTCCAAATAAAATATATATTATATATCATATAATATGTAAGGCACAGTATATTATACAATATGCTGTATACAATTTCATGTAAATATACTTTACATATACCCACATGTTATATTCATAATACTTATATACACATTTATGATATATAATTATTATTATATTTCAATGTGTATATTGTATATATTATATATATTTATTTCACCTGATTGACTGGGTTCCAATTTGTATAATAAAGAAAGAGCCAGACTGGAAGTTAAGAGCTGTGAGTTTTCATATTTGTGTCGAATCCCTTAATTTCTCCTGCTCCTTCTCCCCACAATGCAAGGGCTGGAATAAATATTTCTAGGATCCCTGCCAGTTCTAAAATCCTTTGACTTGGAAATGAAAACCTGGCCAACATGCTCTACCAATTGGTGATTGTGTCTTGTGTGTTGGCACTGTATGAGACATGCCCCTACTAGTGTACCTACTTGTTTATGTGACTGTCAGCCTTTCTAGACTGTTGGCTCCCTGAGGTCAGCAATGGTATCTTTTCTACCTTTAACTCCAGAGTCTAGCCCATAGCAATTGCCCTACAACTAAATATTGCTTTTTTTTGGACATCATTCTGTTTTATATGATTCCATATCATTTTTTATTAGAAAATACATTCCAGAGGACCCTGGGTGGCTCAGTTGATTAGGCCTCTGACTCTGGACTTCAGCTCAGGTCACGATCTCACAGTTTGTGAGTTTGAGCCCCATATCAGGATCTGTGCTGTCAGTGCGGAACCCCTCCTTAGGATTCTGTCTCTCTCTCTCTCTCTGCCCCTCCCCTGCTTGCTCTGTCTCTCTCTCAAAAATAAATAAAAATAAACTTTTAAAAAAATATTAGAAAAAAGAAAATATCACTCCAAGTATGTTTTGTTCCTCATTAATTCAAAATAGTTTATTTCCAGCCTGATAAAAATAAACAGTTCCTGTCAGTTGGGGTTTAGGTTGGAACTTCTTTTCAGAACATTGCTAAAAAGGCTTCATAATTATTATATATTTATCCTTTTAACAAGAAGTCTCGAAACAATTTACTAAGAAAGCTATTACTTCATCATTCAGACTGAGGTACAAAGAGATCAGCAACTTATTAAAGGTTAATAAACTATTCACTTATTGGTACTTGAGTTTCTGAGCCCCAGAACCACAACTTTCAACATAAACCCAAAAGAGAAGGCAAAGGAAACCAGTATTCAGAGGTTCTGTATACCCAGTATACTTAGCATAATCAGTTTACCTGTGTCAATTTCATTACCGTTTATAAATAGGGATGCTGCCTCATGGGAAAAGAAAAGCTTCCCTACTCTTTTTTCCATCTTCAATCAGGGTAATTCACCATTCAAATCTATTCTGAAAGAGGCCCAGAATTTATTTCAGCAAGCTCTGAGAAAGGAGGGAGCTCTCTGCAAAAGCAGCCCCTCTAGGGTTTGACTGGGGTTGAAAGTGTCCTGGGTTAGGTGCTACGTGTCCTTCAACCATTCATTCTGGCTGCCTTCTTCATCAGAACCATGTTTGCAAATCCCTTTATCTTCCTTTGACCCTGCTAGGCTGTACCCAAAGGAATACACTCTAATCCTCCTCAGCTTGTCTGGAGAGATTTAGCTCTCAAAGGAGTTTCAAAGAAAAGATTTTCAGCAGTCCTAAGGCGGGAAATGTATTGTTGTCTATAAAGAAATGGGTCACATTTACTTATTTTTTGTGATTCCTAAGTTTCCCAAAGTGTGTGTGTGTGTGTGTGTGTGTGTGTGTGTGTGTGTGTGTGTGTGTAGGTGTTATCGCCATTTCAATGTTACAGGGAGAAATCTTAAACTTACATAAATTTGAAGACTACCTGTATATTCCAGATGAACTTGAATTAGGGAATATTCAGCACCAAAGAAATGCTCTTTTGTTATTTCCCAGCACAAAATTCATTCAGATTAAGAAAATTGTGCCTAATGGAAGTCCTAAGGGAATTTGCTTTCATGAGAAAACAAGAATTGTTTCAAATTAGATTACTTCATGGTAACACAGAACCGACCTTCTCCCAGGCACTTTGCACTTGGACTCACTCTTTGTTTCATTGCCATTTAAAATATTTCCTTTGCAAACTTATTTGCGCTTTCAACTGCATGAGATTTGTATCTAAGAAAACAGCATAGAAAGAGAAGTTGTCTCCCTTCAATAATAGACACTTTGGAATCACACCTGCTTCCAATTCCAACTTTGCCACATGCTGTTTGGGTAGACAGGGATATTTCTTCACCTCTCCAGAACCTCATATTCTCCTTCTGTAGGAATGACGACAAAACACCTCCTGGGAGAGATTGTTTGTGAATAAGATAACACAGTCACAGTGCCTAGTGGCTGGTAGAAATTTTAAAGTTACTTTTCATTTTTAAGCCAAATCTTGTCCCAATTTCCCTAAATGCTGAAATAATTGAGATTGAAGTAAGAAAGTATTTATTCTATTATCTGTGTTTATCTCTTTGCTATGCTGACTTGACTCTTTCCCCATGGTTTATGCATTTTGGGTATCTCCCATTATGTTTCTCTAATAAATATTCCTTGAATGTGACTTGTGGTAAATTAGAATAGGCTAGTTGCCTTTCTCTTTTCCTTTGGGGAAAAGAAATGTCAAATGACAATTACTAAAGAAGTCAACTTTCCCTAACCTGAACCCTATTGCTAATTTATGGATTTTCAAACTCACAGTTATATAAGTCAAATGGTACAGACATGTATGAATTTGGGGATTAATATGATGGAATAAAACATATTAAAATTTCCTCATCTCCATAAATTCCTTGTGTAGTTATCAATCAGCTGTGTGCCTTGGAACAGAACACCTAAATTGTTCTAGTTCCTCAACAACAAATGAGAAAGTATTATTATAGAGATTGAAACCCGAAATAGCCGCTGGGACCAGACACACATTAATGAGCCAGGTGGGCCAGTTGGGTTTGACACTAAATGTTGGAAACTAATTAAAAAATAAAAATAAAAAAAAGGAGTCCAGTGACCTTCACTTTTGATGATCTTGTCAGCCTCCTCCCAGTAGGATTCATCAGAAACAGGCATTCTCTGTAATAAATGACTTTAATGGATTCCCTTTCACACAGCTCAACTTGTCTGTTATTACTGTGGTTTTGTGGGAATCAAAAAATTCTTAGAATTTCTGAACAGTGGAGATCCTGAAAGATCCAGTACAGCTATACTAAAGCATAGGAGGAAAGATGATGAAAGAAATGTCTTTAAAAGGTCATTTTAAGATCATGAATCACATTTCATTGCTTTCAAGGAGGAAACTACAGTTCCCAAGCATTGTAGACTTCTCGGAATTCTCCCTGAGACTTAGGGAACTCAGCATGATGTACACAAATAACCAACTTGTCTTGATTCTCCCTTCTTTCCCCAAATGGACATATGACTATATACATTTTTATGTGAGAAAATGTACATGTATTTGAATATATAATTGACTGCCCTATTTCTTGTAATAGAAAAAAAAAAGCAAAACCTGTGTTCTACTGGTGTTATCACTCCTGATGATCATATATATCAAGTTTTTTTTTTAGTGGATACTTGATCTTTAGTGATTAATTTAAAATCTGTGATCTTTGCTGTGAATTTTGTCTGTATACATAAGTACTCCTATCCATGACATAAGAGCTTCCAGGAAACAAAATACATTGCCCCATTCTAACTCTATAACTCTAAGCAAATAGCCAACTTGAAACAACAGTTTTAAGTAAACAACATTATAATAAAACCTTGGAAGGCATTCTGTTTAGCAAGACAAGGCAGGAGAATGCACTTTTGAAGGATGATTATTGGTGGTGAGTAAGAGAGTATCTAAGAAACTAATAAAGCCACAGTACAGCAACAATCACTTTATTATTAGATGTTAAAGAACATCAAGGAAGATTTATATCTTCTTTTAACTTCACCCTGAGACAGTTTCAAATTCAATTGCTTGGTTGTTTTAGAGAAAAGCAGAAGTTCAAGAGGAGAATGTCTTTCAACAGGCTTATGATGATTTAGAGAAGGTTTAATCAACTTCTGGTCTCTCCAGAAAGATTACTGACGTGAGTTAAAAAGCAGAATGTACATTGTTTTCAAACTCAGAGAGGAGGAGAGATGCTAAAAGCTCATTATGAACAAATGCATTTGCATGAAGCCTACTTCACATTCAGGGAGTGAGCAGAGATTCACAACATGGAATCCAAAACAGAGCATTAAGAATGTAAAACATGGTGTGGCTTCTAATGTAATAAACAGAATTCTAAAAGCCTCAAGGCTGTTGGCATAAATGAGCTATTCTCTAACTGCAAACTTAATCCCCACCTTAAATAAATTTGAAATCTGTATGTGTATATGAGTAAGTAGTTTCTAAGTGAAAACCAGTGGCTCCTCTATCTGTCTGGGGATTTACATGAGATGTCTTTATTTTCTGAGTTCGGTCTATCATCTCACACTTTTTGGGCTTTTCGGGCTTTTCACACCCGAATTTGCAGCCACCCAAAACTATCCCCAATTCCCTGTATTCTGATTTGCTTCTCCTCCACTTGGAGCCACTGAAAACACTGTAGGATGCTCTTCCCACCCATTTTGCATGTATATGTCCTAATTATCCTTCAAGGCCCAATTCCAGTATTATCTCTTTCAGAAAACCTTCCCTTGTCTTCCCCGATGCAAGTAGCATATCCTTTTGGAACCCCCATAGCTGTAGTATGTGCATAATGATAACACTTTCTACTTTACACTGTGGCCATCTCTGGATCCTGTTTCTTATTTCCTTGACTGGCTCCTCTAATTCAACTTTGTATATCTCACATTACTTACAACAGTCTCTTGTCCTCATGAGATTTCCCTTAGAATTCGTCAGAGGAACCTACAATTTCAAACACTGTTATTTCTAGGTACACAAAATAGAGGATGGTCAATTTTCATTCATTTATTTCACAAATGTTTATTAGGTGCCTGCTAGTGCCAAACACTGTTCTAGATACTGGGAATTCACAGATGAACAGGATAACTTATCTTCTAGTGAAGAAATAAATAAGAAAAAATATATAATTCTAAATAGTATATATTGCAAATTAAGATGATGGGATAGTATGTGGCTGGATGAGAAAGTATTGCTAAAGCTAAAATCAAAATCACAAAAAGGAAGCAACTAGCTATGTAGAGATCAGGGAGAAAGACATAACATTCCAAGAAGAAAGGTGACATTGAGAAAAATTATAAGGCAGTGAAGTTTGACGTATATGTCAGTCAGGATTTGGACAGGCAAAGTCTATAGGGGATGGGACCCAGCGCACAAGTGGAGGGGTTGGCTTTGATGGGAATGAAGACATTTCATCCAGAGTGAGAAAAGAGAAGGCAGGGGTTGTAGGAGTAGATGCAGGGGGCACTGTAGGTTTTGGAGTCTGGAAAAGGAAGTGTTCCTCTCCAGGAGATTTTATTTAGTTTCAATGATGAATGAAGTAAAGTCACTAGCTGACAAGGTAAAGTTGGAAAAGTAGGAAGTAGAGATGCAGGGATTGGAGGTGAGAAAAGAAGCTATGGAATAGTCATATTGGAAAGTGGAAAAGCTAAGGAAGTGATGTGAAACTGAACAGAAATACTGAGTATCTATGCATGATTCAAAATCATGATTTTAAGATGAAAGCAGCCATCAGCAAACTTGCTCATTTCTCCACAAATGTCTGGCTCTTGGAATGTGGGCAAAAATAGGTAAATAGTTTGATTTAATTAGCCTTGAGGCTTTTCGAAGTGAGCACAATATAGGGAGAGAGGAATGAGGTGTAAATAAATTCAAGTGTTTTCAAGGATGTGTTGGCAATGATGAACGATGGAAGCTACAAGAGAGACGTGAAAACGTGAGAAGGTTGATACAAGCAAGTGGTAGAATCCATGAATTAGAGGCTTTGATAGATTCTGGATTTAACTGGCAGAGTATTGCTATAAGTGTGCTGGATGTATAGAAGGTAGTGGTCAGAAAGTAGGTCAGGCAGAAGTAGGACAGTTGTTGGAGAGGATGAGGTCAAAGGAATGTCCTTGAAAGAGTGTCAGGTTGCTCCGAGTCTTTGGAAGGCTATTGAGATAAAAAGACCCCAACATTCTCATGCTTGTGATTCAACTCTCCATGTATCTTCTTATAATATTATTATTTCTTATCTATTTAAGAGAATAAAAATTTTAGAGTGAATTAGAAATTAACACGAATATTAAAAAGCCAGTAGAGATAAAGCAGATAAGATAGTAGAAAATCAATCCTGATTTATTTTTAAAAAATATCTTTAAAGGCCAACTGAGACTCTTTGCTTGAACTTAAAGACCTAAAATAAATTAACTGTGCAATAACAAGCTGAGTCTGGGCTCCAGGGAAAAAAATCCCATAAGAAACTGGGTCATGACTGAGGTTCACAGAATCACAAGCAGAGGATCTTTTGCCCTGCACCTTGGGCAAGAATTGAATTACAATGATGGTGATAATTAAAAACATGGTACAATAGCAATGGTGATGATGACACTGAGTGCTTAGTATGTGCCAAGCATTTTTTATTGGATTATTTCTCCATTTAATTATCTCAATAATATATTGTGCAGAAAAAAGAAACTAAAACCCAGATAAGTAACTTGCTCAAGTAAACAAAACTAGTAAGCTTAAAACTCTAGGCATTTTGACTCCACAGGTCTCCCTCTTAATGACTTCACGGTACCACTTCCCACTGCAATGTGTGAAAGAAACAGAGCAGCTGTTCAAGCCAGTCTTTCCTGTTAGCTAACTGAAGACTGACAAGTCAGAGGTTATGATGGGGAAAAAAAAGCAAAGCCGCATGATTCAAACAGACCAGGGTAGGAATTATAGTCTGGCCACATATTTACCAGGTGATCTTGGGCAAATAACTGCTTTGGATCTCAGTTTCTTATCTGTAAAGATAGAGCAAATATCAATGCCTCACTAGCATGAATGGAAAGATTGAATGAGATAGCATCTGTGTAGCTCTTGGTGTATTTCTTACTCCTTTGTCCAGGTGAAGGGAATGGAACCTATTCATCTCTATGTTACCTAAAATATCTAGTAAGTACCTTGTAGATAATTAGTGACACAAATGAACGGATTGATGGATAATGGACGGGCAGTTTGAGGTTATGGTAGAGGAAAAAAAAGAGAGGTGTGGAAGAGATAAGAGATACACTACTCACTGACTGCCCATCCGCCCCAGGTCCCATACTCTCAGCCCTTCGCAGATGGGCAGTGTCTCATGACTAGTTTGGCCGATGAGCTATGAGCAGAAGTGATATATGAACTTCCAGTCCAAAGCATTTAAGAGTCAGAGTCAGTGAGTGACTTTCCAGCTCTCTCCTGCCCCACTGCAGCAATTGTACAAAACCTGTATTGAAACAAAAGAGCCACAGGATGGGAGCAGCCAGGATGCCCGAGGTACTATAAGGAAGAAGTCTGCCTTGGAGATGCAAAACCCCAACCACACTTTGAACAAGATATCATTTTATTGAGTTAATTTGTTTCTGCAGCATAACCAAGCTTATTCTGCATCATATAAAAAACTTTTTTTGCCAAAAAATTATCTTTCTGGCATGTCAAATTGTTGAATTTATGACCAAGATCAAAATAATTAGAAATAATGTCAAGGATAAGAAGAAAAAAAAACTTGAACAGAAAAAGTGCCTTGAATAAAATTTGGTAATTTCAACAGTTTCACAGAATAAATTACTGATGCTATATAATAATTAAAAGGCACCATCTAGTTAAGCTATGAGATTTATATTTCAGGGTATTAGAATATTTTATTAGAGCTCATTGTCTCACATATTTCAGACCTCAGGTATGAAGAGATCTCAAAGGTCATCAAATATGACTTCCTTACTGATGAAAAAATATGAGGGTCACAGCACTTAACTGAGTTTCCCAAGTACCTTAGCAACTCAAGAGCAGAACTGGTCTTAAAACACCCCATCTGTTAAGCCTCAGCCATGTCTTTCTAACCCTGCACCCAGATACTTTTTCCATCATTATAATTGCCTAATGATACCTGTGTGCTCTGAAAGAGTTAATGTATCTTCCAAAGGGTTATTATTATTGTTATTATTTTAAATTCTGAAGAAAGCCAAACTGGATAACAGCCATCAGAGTATTTGATCCTTCTTAAGGGTGCTCATCCAGAAAATGTTAGAAGATGAAAGATATCCACAGAGAATCTCAGTAAAATACTTCTAAGAAAAAAAATGAACTCTAGCTACCCAATTGAGAATTTACATAAGTCTTTAGGGGATTGATACCAGTGAAGTCAGCAGTTCTCTCAGGAGGATAATGGGATCGTGTCTTAATTCTCTTCATTTTTTATTTTTGAAGTTCTACCACTAGGTGTATCTGAATGAGTCAGCAGAAAATGAATCTTGTTAAAGAGCTGGTCTGTGAAATGCAGTGTTTATCACATAGTGATTACTTGTCTGTTTGGAGCAGTTTTCTAAGTTTTCTGCAGAGCCCAACTTTTTCTATTCTCTGGTTTTCCCTGCTTCCTTAAAAAAAATAGTCTGAAGGCCCCTACCTAAAGTATTAAGAAAGTTTTATCTCCCTTCAAGAAACTCAAGAGATTTTGTTAACGAGAATATTATGAACAAGTGTCAGTGCCATATTTTTCTCACAATTTATCAGAATTTCAGGAGCTTTTGATTAATTTAGCTTTTTGGGATAGCAAATGTTTTCTGTGTAGAAATAAAACATTGCAAATAATAAAAATAAAATTAAAAACACACCTGTGGTTACAAACGTTCTCTCCATGAAGGCATACCATGTAGAGGAAGCATGTCATGATGAACAGAAAGCAGTGGATTCCCCAAATACTTCCCCAGATTTGTGTATTTTGCTCCAGCTTTATTTGGTTTATCATGAGTTTTATCAGTGAAAAAATGAATGAAGAAGAAAGAAAAATTAATATGGCTCTTTCAATAGTAATTATCCCTGGAATTTCCAAGCCATTGCTCTGCTCTATCCCTGAGATTCCAATTGAGGCCTTTGCTCTGCCTGAGTCAAACAGGGATGTGTATTCATACCCTTGTACAAATCTACTTCCTATCAAATATTTGAGTGTTTGCCAATTAAATGGAAGTATCTCCAAATTTTGATTTGTATTGCTTTGATTATTAGTTGTATTAAGCATCTTCTTACATGGCTTACTAGCCATTATCTTTTGTCTTCTGTGATTTTTCTTTTCCAAAATATTTCTCACCTCTTATTTATGAATTTTTAGGATTTTTATGAACATCAGTAACCCCTCCTATGTTAAGTACATAGAAAATATTTTTTGCCAGACAGGCGTTTATATATTGTTTGTATATAGCTTCATTGACTATATACAAAGGTTTTTATTTGTCCTATATCAAACATGCCAGTCTTGTCTTTTATAGCTTTTGGGTGTGGTTCATGCTTAGAAAGTCCTTCCCTATCCCAAGATATAAAAATATTCTCCTGGGTGCCTGGGTGGCTCAGTTGGTTAAGCATCTGATTGTTGATTTTGGCTCAGGTCATGAGCTCATGGTTTTGTGAGTTTGAGCCCCACATCAGGCTCTGTGCACTGACTGCTGAGCTTGCTTGGGATCCTCCTCTCCTCTCTCTCTCCTCTCTCTCTCTAAAATATAAATAAATAAACTTAAAAAAATATTCTGCTAAATTTTCTGCTGGTGTTTTCCCAGGTCTCTCTAATGCCAACCCTATGCATCTAGTCATATAACCGTATAACTATATGACTAGCTATAAACCATAATGGTGAAGAACACAAATTCCAAAACCAGTTGTTTTGGTTCACTTATTACCAACTGTATGACCTTGTATTACTACTCTGGGAAAAGCGGTAATAGTAGTCATTGTCTGTAGTAAAACATTATTGTTTTAATATTAATAAATTCATTCATACAAAGTGTTTTGAACGGTGTTCCATAAACATCATTTATCTCTGTGAGCCTCATCTGAGAACAGTTCCTGGCATATAGTTCGCACTCAGCAAATAAAAAGCTAATCAATTCACTCAAAATATGTTTTCCTCATTATGCTTTTCCATCAATTATTTATTACAAAATCTGTGTGGCCACAGTCCGTATAATCATCTCAACAACTCTTAGCATGAATAGCTGTTGCTTCCTGGTCAGTCGTGAAGCTCTTGGATGCAACATGCGAGACAGTTTTGCAGTAAGATTTAAGCCAGTCTGTGTGAGGTTAAAATGTGGTCTTTCCTCACATATGCCACCATGGCCACAATTCTTTGTAAGGCAATGAACATTTGTTAGCCTGGAGGTTTAAATAAGGACCTTCCATCTTTTTCTTTCAAGTGTTGATGTATTTTCATCTTACAGCCTCTACCTGGTAGCTTGGTGATGATTTGCATGATTATTGGAAAGAATCCACCATTCTTTGACACCAATAAGTCAGACACTCAACTATGAGATGTGGGGGGAGAGGGGTTGCCCTGGAGGGTCTTACAGCTTCACAAGAAGGAAGAGAATGAAATTGAAAAGACATAAAAATACAAAACCCCAAATATCTGTGTGATAGATTTTCTGAAGCTATTCGGAGAAGTCAGGGTAGTATCTCCCTCAAATTATCAGATAACCCTCCTTCCAGCAAATGTTTAAACTGCAGAGACTCAATGCTTGCCTTAGGTCCATCTGCTGTTCATTTCCCGTGAGCCACTAAAGCTATAAAAGATGGGCTTTTCCCTCCTTCACTATTACATTTTCTTTCTAGCCAGATCAGCAAACCTCATGGCTTAACCATCACAGAAAATGCTTCACATGCTTCTTCTAGGCTTTGGTCTTCTTATTAACAGATAGGAACTAGAGGGACTTTGGAAATTCCTTCTTAGAGAAGTCTTTACCTCCAAGGGGGCTCAAACTAGCAGGAGAGTTAGATTCCCTATGTATCTCTAATTACCACCATATTTAATTTGCTTAAATTTAATACAATGTGCAAAGCATACAGCACATGGTAATCATCAAGGGTATTATAGGAACTCAGAGAAAGGTACCTACTTGAGACAGGGATTAAAAAGGCGTCTGAGACAGTGATGCACACATTGAGTTATAATGGATAACAAATGGCACTAGATGGTAATGTAGGTACATATTGGTGAGAAAAGGGATATACCAAGAATAGGAATGGCATGGACAAAGTCATGGAATGTACCAAGTCATCACTAGCATGGTTCTTGGGCTTTATCCTGTAGGGAATGAGGTATCATCCACAGTTTTAATCAGTCAGGCTCATTCTACATTTTGGCCAGATATCTTTGATAAATGCATGGAGGATATACTTGAGTTGGATAACCTGAGGAGCAGGAAGACACACTGGGGGGCTCTTTTACAAGTTCAGATAAGAGGTAATGTAGCTTTAACCACAGAAGTGGCCAATGGGTTTGGAGAATGGAGGCCAGATAGGAGGATTATTCAGATATGAGGTTTGGTAATTTGTGGGATGAGGAGGAAGATGATGGGGGTGAAGTTAAGGATGACAAGCTAGGTCATCTATATGAATAGTGGTACCACAAAATAAATTAGAAAATATGGGCAGAGAAACACTATCTATCTACCTACAAATGACTGAGTACTTACCATGTTCCAGGCACTACACTAGCTCTTTACACTTAATTAGTTCCCCCCAAATAGGTAGTCACAATAGGTGTTTTTATCTCCATTTTATTTATTTATTTTTTTAAATTTTTTTCAACGTTTATTTTTTTTGGGACAGAGAGAAACAGAGCATGAGCGGGGGAGGGGCAGAGAGAGAGGGAGACACAGAATCGGAAACAGGCTCCAGGCTCCGAGCCATCAGCCCAGAGCCTGACGCGGGGCTCGAGCTCACGGACCGCAAGATCGTGACCTGGCTGAAGTCGGATGCTTAACAGACTGCGCCACCCAGGCGCCCCCCTCCATTTTATACAGAGAGAGACTAAGGCTTGGAAATTTTAAACAGCTTGAGCAAGATATAAGAGCTAATTAGTGATGAACTCAGGATTGGAACATCTGTCTGATTCCAAAGCTTTAGCTTCTTTTCTGCACTGCCCTTTTTGTAGCATTTAAACAAGGAGGAAATTTGAAGATACTAAAAATGACTTAAGATACCATGGCAGTGACTGAGTTGCTTATTCAAATTCATTGTCACCTTTTTCCTTTCAAACAGAATCCTTGTTTGGGGGAGGTAGTGATGTGCCAAGCTCTAGAGGAAGAATTGTGTCTTGTCTTTCCTTGCAGACAGGACAGTATGGTGACCAATAATACATAAACAGAAATTGTTGCGTGTAGGAGATCTCCGTGGGAAGATGGCTATCTAAGCTGTTAGATACACTTTTTACAAAATTAAAGTATAATTGACATATAATATTGTATTAGTTTCAGGTGTGCATCATAGTGATTTTTATACATTATAAATGATCCCCATGAGAAGTCTAGTTACCATCTGTTACCATACAAAGTTATTACAATATTATTGGTTATAATAATGCGCCTTTGGTTTCTTCCTTTCTTCTTTTCTATTTCCAAGTATGCGGACTTGATGACTAGAGCAACAATGACCATTTTTTGATCATGAGGCAACTCTTTGGATGGACTCAAGTGCTAAACAAGGAAGAGCAGAAAGATCAAAGGAGTCTGGGCCACTGTTGCTACTACAGAAGTTCTGCACCAGCTCCAGAATGCCTCTTCCCAGTCATAGTGATATTCCAGGAAAGAACCCACCTAACTTTTTAAAACCACTGTTTTTCTAGTCTGTACACAAGCAGCCAAACAAGTGCCCCATGTGTTAGTCCCTTCCCACAGGCTCTGAAATGAAAGAAAAAGATTAAAAGACAGAAGTGGATATAGATAAGTTTTGAGGGGAGGCAGAACAGTTAAGGGAGATTAAACTTGATGGCTTCTACTGTTAGGATGAAGTAAGAGGTAATGTCTACTGAGATTGAGTGTGATAGGGCTTGGAGTAGGGAGATTTTTAATCACTTTAATGGTGTGCTAAGATGAAATACTGTACTAACTGCTGATCTAATGTACCTTGCCTACTTTGTGCTATAATCTGTCTTTTAAAAAAATGGATGGCTTTTCTCCCTTTCTGAACATAAAGAACATTTGGTTTTTGTAGTTGTGCAGACTAATTCCATTTTGGAAGCTCATCATGAACCTTTTCAATTTTTCAGTGGTAATACTAATAACCTGCAAGCTGGTTCAACCTGAAGAACATTCTTCCTTTTTTATACTTCAAAAGAGCTAGCAGAACCTTACTTGACCTCAAAAAATCTTCAAAGTGGATCTGGAGGCAGTGAGACAACAAGCGAAACTTTTGAGGTAAACATTAGCACTTATCTGAATAGCCTCTTCTCCATCAGCTTAAAAGAAAGTGATTGAGATAAGATGATTTCTGGGAAAGACTCTAAGGCTTGCTTTAAAAAAAATTTTTTTTTGCCTTTTTGAGGTGTTTAATTAATTTTAAGTCAATATTTCAGTGTACTTGGAATAATCAATATTCTCAGATTTTTATCGCTAGCTTCTTGGCTACAGTTCCTAAATTCACTGCATCTTGATTTATGCTCAAGCATGGGTGGCTGTGAGATGAATTTTTATTTTTATCAGCACTGGCTTTAATTATAGGATCCCATCGTGTTTTTGTTTTCCTAGTCAGGATTCATATTCTTAGGAACACACCCTTTCAAGAGGAAATGTTTTTATCCTCCAAAGTACTTTGTGATTATTCAACCTTATTTTCCCAAATCCGAACTTATGATGGATTGAAATAATGGGCATTGAGGAGGGCACTTGTTGGGATGAGCACCGGATGTTGTATGGAAACCAATTTGTCAATAAATTATATTAAAAAAAAGAAATGTGTGGGGGGGAAGAGAGAATCACTGCAAAATCTGAAACATCATTATTAAATAACAAATAGCACACACACACACACACATACACACACACCATTGCTAAAAAAAGGGTATATGTTTAAGATTACTGAATCAACCTTGAGTGTAATTTTTCAATATTATTTGTTTATGCATCTGTTCTTTCTAGTGTTCACTTAGTTGCATGTGTGTGTGCTGAGAGCACCTGAGATCTACTCTCTTGGCAAATTTCTAGTATACAATACAATATTATTAACTATAGTCACCATGTTGTACATTAGATCTCTAGAACTTACTCATCCCACATAACTGTACCCTTTGACCAACATCTCCCCATTTCCCCCACTTCCCCCCTCTGGTACTCTGGTAACCACCATTCTACCCTCTGCTTCTATGAACTTGACTTTTTTCAGATTCTACATATAAAAGATTATACAGCTTTTTCTTTCTGTTTCTGGCTTATTCCACTTAGCATAATGTCCTCCAAGTTCTTCCATGTTGTTGTAAATGGTAGGATTTCTTTATTTATATATAGAACACAACTTCTTTATCCATTTATCCAATGATGGACACTTAGATTGTTTCCATATTTTGGCTGTTGTGAATAATGTGAGTGCAGATGTCTCTTTGAGGTACTGATTTAATTTCCTTTAAATATATACTCAGAAGAGAGATTGCTAGGTCATATGGTGGTTCTATTTTTAATTTTTTGAAGAACCTCCATGCTATTTTCCATAACGGCTGTACTATTAAGATTTTTATGGTGGAGGTGTGCAATAAGAAGTAGAATATGCGTCTGTTTTAGAGAAGCCTGGGCTAGTAATATAAAATAGGTCGTGATGAGCACATGTAAAGAGTATTTAAAATTGTCCCAATAAAAAAGCTAACCCAAGAGGAGCATGTGCAAACCAAAGAAAATCAATAATGACACAGCACCAATCACCTATCTCCTATTCTTAGATCAGAGGGTTTTTTGTTTCTTTAAGACTCAATTAATTTCCAGCTTCCCAATGACACCTGTGTGGTCACCAGTACCCAAGCCACTCTCTCCTTTCAATGATGGTTGGAGTGATCCTTTCAGGATGGTTACTGTGATTTTGTCACCAAATTTCTTAAAGATAAAGAGCATATTTCTTTGTGCCTCTGTACCTAACATAGCTCCTTGCACAGATCAGTACGTGTTTGTGGATAAAAATGATGACCACCTGTTTTGACCTTCAGAAAATGCAAGCTAAAAATAGACAAGGAGCTTTGGCAGATGTGACAATCAAAATCACTGTCATACTATTTTGTGTATTAAGAGAAAAAAAAAGTGTTCAGAATTATCCATGCTCTGAGCTTAGCCATAGCAGTACAGACTGCATAAAAGAAACCAGACATTCTTTTTTACGAGTAGTTTTATAAAAGAGCCAGGAAGCAGGTTTTCCCTTAAGAGAGGTTGTATTATACAAATCCAAATGCTATATGGAAACTCTGTGAGTGAAAGTCTTTCTGGTTATACTTATTCAACTATCCAAACTTAATTAAACCCTCAATCACTTTTCCTGGAACTGAGATGATAAGATGAGACTCAATGATCTGTAATATCTGGAATCTCCTCTCATTTCCCCCCATTTTTCCCTAATGGGTGCAACATTAGCAATTTTTCCTCCAACCTTTGAGGAGATTGCTGTTTATAAAGGATATACTGTGTTCTTACTGGTAGCGCCATTATTTCAGGGTTTATTTCCCTCAGAATTCTCAGGTGAATACCAGGGAATACTGGTGATTTATAGTATTTGAGTTCCTCAAAGTTACTCAACAACTGAATCCTTACAGACTGATACACACCTGAGTTTCCCATAAAGAATATTTGTGGTGTAGAAATGTAAGGATTTCAGTCTCTACTCACCATGTTAGAACATATTACCAAAGAAGGCTTTTCACTAAAAGTGGTCTCTCCTATGATCTTTGGCCGTAGTTTACAAAAATAAAATATTAGAAACCTATTTTCATTTTATTTAATGAGATATTTTACATTTTCATATGATTTTAGGGCCCAAAGGACCTTGTGCAGAGTTCAGACTCTTGCCCCGTGTTCAGATCCTACCCCTCAAACTGGTGAGGCAAACTCTTGATATTAGGAGTGATAGCTCCCAGAACACGGCAGGGCTCCAGGACTTTCTCAATACTGGTGACAACCCTTCACTCATGTTGGATAATGGAGTGGACATGTGTTTTTGTTGTTGTTTCTACCCAGCATCCATATACTCTTCTTCTGAAAATAACCCCTCAGTGTGAGAGGGTCACCCCCATCCCTACTTTTGGTTCATGTTGGTTCAGATGGAGTTGACCTCACTACCTGGCCCCAGGAGTTGGGATAGGCCTAGATGGGCCAGTGAGAGCACTACATTATGTTGGCCACAGTGACTGATGTAGGGATGGCATATCCCTTAAGCCAGACTAAAACTCTCAACCCTGGTTTGTTGCTGGGAGGCCCTCCACATGCTCTGAAGAGTGACTATTCTGGAAGATCACACAACATATCTTGGCTGTCCTCTCATCACTTTCCCTGTAACCAGGATTAAATCCAAACTTACCTTGGCTCATAAAGCCATTGTGATCTAACTCCTGCCTACCTCATGGATCTCATCACCTGATATTTCTTCACACTCACTACATCTGTACCTCAAACACAGCTCTGCTGATTTCCATCTTAGAAGCTGTGAACTTGCTCTTCTATCCCTTTGCAATATTCTTTCCCTAGATTATACCTGGCTACATTTTTAGAAATAATAATGCATGTCTAAGTCAAATGCCTCTTACAAAAACAGGCTCTTCTGGATGATAAAACAAAGTAGTCATCATATTTACTTTGCCCCACATTATTATATACATTCCCTCCATCATCTTCTTCATGTTAATTGCCGAGGCCCAAATTACTCTATTTATTCACTTCTTTATTTTCCCTTGTATCACCAGAACATAAGCTGTTTAAGGGAAAAAACATTAATTATCTAGGTCCCCTATTCCATACATATCAGGTTCTCAATAACTATTTGTTGACTGACCAAGGAGTTCCCTTTTGCTGGGCTTGTTAAACTGGCAAAATGTCAGCTGGAGGCTGCTAGTGTCAAACTGTTAGCCAACAAGCACAGGGGAAAGGAAAGCTGAGAAATGGAGAGAGACAGATTCCCAATAGTGTAATCAAAAGCCATATACCCTGGGATGTTCATTATAAAAGCCAACAAATTCTCCTTTATGCTTAATTCACCTCCAGTTAGGTTTGTGTCACTTGTAACCAACAGAGTTCCAACAGAGAAGTATGTGAAAGGTCTTGGAAAAAGCAAAGTGCCATGTTCATGTAAACTATGTGTTCCTGCACAATATCCATGTCCTGTCATACCACATGTGTTTCTCTTTTTCTTTCTTTGGCCAGAATTTAGTTATCTGAAAGGGTGAGAGAACTTATGTGAAGATATTCAGGTGATTTAGCAGTGAAAAATTATTTGCAATGTATCTACAAAGCACAACCTCTATAACTAGTTTGGGGAAACCATTTCATAATCCATATGTATATCAAAACATCATGTTGTATGCTTGAAACATATACAATGTCTATTTATCAATCACACCTCAACAAAGCTGGAAAAAATTTTTGAAAAAGGAAGCAAACATAAACTATGTTTTAAGGTAGTCAGAATAACTGACTATATCGTAGTCTATGGTATTTTTATCAATGTGTTTAGTTTAAAAGGTAAATTTGGAGGGTACCTCCCCTTCTAGGCATAACAGTAGCTGTACTAGACTTGTGTTCACAACATAAATCGCTATAAATACACAAAATACCAACACCACAATACTGCACACAAACACATAACACTGAAACAATGCACACCCAACACATATACTACCCATAACAGACACCACATAAACCACTCACACACTGGAAAAAATGCTCTAAATAAACAAAAATTAGTAGCAAATAAAAATAGATAAAATATGTGAGACTTTTTTTTTAAGGAATTGAACAACGAGCGGCACAGTATCAAACTCCCAATGAGAAGGGAAACACACAAGATAGGAATCATGGTTATATCTGCCGCAAACATGGAGAAGAAGCCCATGTAGGGTAGTAGTTACACTATGTTAAGGAGCCAGATATTAGAACTGCCAGTTTCTGAAGTGGCTGGAATTTGTAGGGCAGGATACCTGAGAAGAAAGAGCTTCAAGGGACGATGATGGGAGGTGGGATAAAGGGTGCATGAGATTCAATAATTATATAAAATATAAATGGACCAAATACTTCAATTAAAGGGCAGAGATTTACCAGTAAGAAGATCTATTTCCATCTACAAGAAATTCACTTTAAATATAAAGACAAAAAGAATTTGAAAATAAAAGGATAGGAAAAATACACCAAGAAAACAGTAAGCATTAGAAGTCTGGAATAGCCATTTTAATATTAGACAAAACAGACTTTGAGACAAGGAGTATTGCCAGTGATATCCCTAAATTTAAAAACATGAGTTTATACTGAAATGTTAAATTCTAAGCCAAACCCATAGGGCACTTTCCATATTTCAAACTCTCCTCTCCAAAAGTGAGAAACCTGGCTTCCATTCCCCACCATATATTAAAAATTTGCTCAAACCTACATAGAATATAGCTTCAAAATAACGAACAAATATTATTATGAAAAGCAAGTCTACAGAGGCAGGAAATATACAAAATGATCTTGGAACATCTAGTAGGGCCAGAATATAAGGAAGTGCTCAAAATCAAACAGACAGAAACCACATTTATAGGAGTACATCAAAGGGACAGAGGATCCAACTGAAAGGGCTCCCAGGGGACAAGCTGGCACAACCTGAGCAGAAAAATAAATAAGGTATTATTGGATTATAACCCAAAGAACAAAATAAATATCCATGAGGCCATACTGATATAAATAAATGAATACATAAATGAAGGAAAAGAGACAAATCTCCCATGAAAGAGTTCAAAATAATTTATGTAGATACTTCACCCTCAAGGAAAGAGAAAACATTGTGGGCTTTGGGTAGTGACTTCCTTCGAAAGAGTACAATATAGAAGGAGTCAGGCAGAGAGTGGGGGATAAACTTACCATGAAGAAACCTGATAAACAGTCCTTCTGCAACATGACCAAGGTCAATATCAATAGTGAAAAATTATATTGCCAGTATGTACCCTTGATATGATGTGATAAAGATGTCATTTTATCTTTTCCTCTAAAAAGCACAATCCCAGTCTATTTATAAGAAAAACATCAAATAATGGAGAAAGACAAGAGGAACAAGAGGAAGGAAAGAAAAGGGATCACCCTCTAGAGTCTGGGCTAAAGGAAAAAAACAAAGAAATGAAGGAAAAATAAGGAGAGAATATTTGAAGAATAATGGACTCCTCTTTGGCTTCCAGGGCCTTCTCCAAAGCACAACATTCAAGCATTAGATGTTGCTTAGACTGAGGTCTTCAACATCAGTGTGGGAGAAGAAGGACTTATAACCATGAAAATCTGAGTGCCAACCCTGCCTTTCCCTTCCCAGCTGAGTACATTAAAATACTCTCTACCCCCAACGTGGGGCTCAAACTCATGACCCTGAGATCAAGAGCCACATGTTCCACTGACTAAGCCAGCCAGGTGCCTGTGTTTTTAAATTTTTCAATTAAAATCTAGTTAACTGGTACTAGAAAAATAATAAACTTAAAAAAATAATTAAAAAAACAAAAAAACATCACACAAGTGCCAACAGAGAAACATCCTATAACATACCTGACCAGTATTCCTCAAAACTGTCAAGATCATAAAAGATGAGGAAAGTTTGAGTCACTGTCACAGTCAAGAGAAGCCAAAAAGACATGACAACTAAATGTAATGGGGTATCCTGGATGGGGCCCTAAAACATAAAAAGAACATTAAGTAAAGGAAATCTGAATAAACTATTTATTTTAATTAAAAATAATGTATCCATATTGGTTCATTAATTGTAACATGTGCCATAGTAATGCAGGTTATTAATACTAGGGGAAAATAGGAATGAAACACAAGGGAACTCTGTATTATTTTCTCAAATCTTCACAATTTTTCTGTAAACCTAAAACTGTTATAAAAAATAGTGTCTATTAAAAAACAGATTTAGTACTGATTAATGAATAAATCTCCCTAAACATAAAAAAAGTATTTCTAATCCTTCTGATTATTTCTCCCATCTGTAAAGTAGGAAAACAATACCCACCTATTTTCTATAATTAAACAAGCAAAGCTACTAACCTAATATTCAAATTTGTTGAAATGAAGATTATATATATATATATATAATATATATACATATATACATATACATATATATACATATATACATATATATATACATATATATGTATAATATATACATATATAAGTATAATATATAATATCCTTGCTGTCTCTGCTGAAAAGTCACAAAACTAATCAGAAGCAATAAGCATACCTAGTGATTAATTTCTAAATTACATTCTACTCTAAAAAGCAACAGGTCTCCTTGGAGAAAAGATTGATTCTGTGGTTCAAATATAAGACAATTTTGAAACATTTTTCTGCACCAAAAAATAAGGAAGCAGTCAAAGATGATGAGGATGTATCAACAGGACATAGGAGCAAGCTTGAAAGAACCCCCCTGGCCAAATCTGGGTGAAACTGAGTCTCAATATAAATGGGGTCATAAACTATTTATAGGACCTTAAGTATAATAGGAATCTATGAGTTCATACTGATGTAAATAAATAAATCAGTTTTTCTTACAGTAGATTGCCAGCTAATAAATACACAGAAATGACAGAATTTTAAAAAATAATCATTGGGTGCTAAAATCAGTTGGATGCGGAATAGATATTTACATAGATCAAAGTAATTCCCCATGAATTACTTACAAAAGGGAACAGAGAAATTTTACAGTGTAAAAACCTAGAAGACACCACTGCAACCAAGTGATCAAGGTGAATATCGCCAACACTGGGACAAACTGACATCATATGACTTAAGAAATGATGCATCAGAGAGAACACAACATTGCCTGTCTAGTATTCCTGCCAAAAATACTTGCCTTGATTTTAATCAAGAAAAAAATCAGAAAAATAAAAATCAAGGGACATTTTATAAAAATAACTTATCTTTAAATTATATTATTGTCAAGAAAGGCAAAGCCTGAGGAAATATTCCAGATTAAAAGAATTTAAAGGGCCATGACAACTCAATTCAATGGGTGATTCTGGATAGGATCCTGGGCTGGAGATGAAAATAGCTATAATAGACCTATTGGCAGAAATTATATAATTTGAATATTATTGTGGATGATGTAATAGTATTTTGATCAAAACTAAATGTCCTGATTTTGATAATTACACTGTGGTTATATAAGAGAATGTCCTTCTTCTGAATTCTGCCAATAATCTGAATGAATTTGGAAGTAGATTCTTCCCTTGGGCTTTTAGATAAGAAGGTGGTCTGTGTGAATACTTTGAATTCAGTCTGGTGAGATCCTAAGTAGAGAACTCTCTGAGTCTGCCTGAATTTTGGACCTTCACAATTATGAGCTAATAAAGGGGAATTATTTTAAGCCATTAAGTTTGTGGCAATTTATTATGCAGCAATAAAAAATGAATACAACCTTTCATGCACACACATACACACACCACAGAAACGTACACACATATACTGTCTCACACACAAATAACCTACTGACATGTATGAAATATATCTCTAACAAAGTGTTGAAATCAAGCAGTTTTGAAATCAAGCTGGCTTAAATAGATAAAGATCAGAGTGATTCAAACATTGTTCCCTTCAAGACAGATTGTTTAGGACAAACTTCAATTCAGGATGGGATTTCTGTGGTGATAAAAGATAGTCTTCAAAAGGAGAAGAGCCGAGTACACATCCCTTCTTGAGCCTAAACACACAAAATTAAGACTTCCTGAGAACACTTAAGAAAAGCCATTCAAAGCCATGTCTGGAACCAGAGACTCTTAGAGAAGGTGGGAAAGGAAATGGAGATGGGCATAAGAAAGTTTGAATTCAAATGAGAGGTTAACTTAATGCCATGGTCAAATTAGACAAGTAAATGATATTTTAATTTATACTGCATTCTATTCCCAGGGTTTCAAAATGAGTCTATGGCTATTATCACATTTATCCTCACAATGACCTTTTGGTCCTTCGTTCCTTCTTAAAAACCTAACTTAAAAGAATGTTAGCTCTCCCTTGACCATAGGATGAAATCCAAAGCTCTTTCTAGGGCAAAGAGATTTTACACTAACCCACCACTCTAGTCTTATATTCCTGCCCCTACCTCCCTCACCCTGTAGATACACACCATAGGACAAGTCCTCCAGTGATGATCTTGATGATTAATAATGACTTTCTGCCTTTTTTTGCAGGTTGTAGCTCTGCCTCAAGTGCCCTTCTCAATTTTATCATCGTGGTAAATCTTCACTTATCCTTCATGATGCAGGAAATAGGGGTTCTGATTTGCATCAGGTCTCCTGGAGAGCAATGATTCCAAGTATGGAATGAACTCCTCTTTGCTCCTAGTTTATTATGCTATCCATTCTAGATTAGATTGCTACTCACAGCAGGAAAGTTACACAAAAGCAGTTAGAAACCTAATCTTAACATACTCTGAAGATTGCTGGGCAAAAATGAATAAGTAAGTTAATGAATCAAGTAAGGAGACAATATTGGGATAAGAAACTTGAGGGTAAGTTGAGTTGAGTTTGATCATTCAATCTTCCAGAACATTTAGTGTTGATTGTGAAATGGTAAGGATTGCTTCCAGCCTCATTTTTCGGTTCCATCAGGATGACTATTTTTCAATTCCCTTTTTATAAACAGCTTTATTGAGATATAGTTCACATACCAAAATTCACTCACTTTATTTGTACAATTCAATGACTAGTATATTCACAGACTTGTGCAACCATCACCACAATCTAATTATAGCAGATTCTTAATTCCTTTTTGTGTATATCTTCAATCCAATTCTTTCCTCTTCATTCATTCATCTAATCAGTCATTTAACAGATATTTAACCAGCCAATGTAAATTCTGAAGAAACTTTGATATGTAACATACAGTTACAATACCCAGAGATAAATCCTATAATGGGGGAAGTATAGATACAAAGTATATCTAGGTAAGGATGTAAGCAAGGGTACCCAACCACTGAAGATAGTCAGGGAGGTGATTTTATTTTATTTTTTTTTATTTTTTTATTTATATATGAAATTTATTGTCAAATTGGTTTCCATACAACACCCAGTGCTCATCCCAAAAGGTGCCCTCCTCAATACCCATCACCCACCCTCTCCTCCCTCCCACCCCCCATCAACCCTCAGTTTGCTCTAAGTTCTCAACAGTCTCTTATGCTTTGGCTCTCTCCCACTCTAACCTCTTTTTTTTTTCCTTCCCCTCCCCCATGGGTTCCTGTCAAGTTTCTCAGGATCCACATAAGAGTGAAACCATATGGTATCTGTCTTTCTCTGTATGGCTTATTTCACTTAGCATCACACTCTCCAGTTCCATCCATGTTGCTACAAAAGGCCATATTTCATTTTTTCTCATTGCCACGTAGTATTCCATAGTGTATATAAACCACAATTTCTTTATCCATTCATCAGTTGATGGACATTTAGGCTCTTTCCATAATTTGGCTATTGTTGAGAGTGCTGCTATGAACATTGGGGTACAAGTGCCCCTATGCATCAGTACTCCTGTGTCCCTTGGATAAATTCCTAACAGTGCTAGCACTGTTAGGGAGGTGATTTTAGAAGGATGCGAGGTCTACACATCCTGAAGGATGGAATGGAGATTGTCAGATGACGAGAGGCAGGCAGAGATAAGACATTCAGAGAAGAGGGCTCTAGGCATGAAGAATGCCATCTGCTAAGACCCAAAGGGAGATGGAAATGGTGGATACAGGGAGCTAAAGAGAATATAGCCTTCTCTGCCTATAAAATTTCAAGTCATTTTTTTTTTAGATGAGTGTTCATAGTAGCTTTACTGGCAATATTCAAGAACTGACAACAATTCAAATGCCCATCAGCAGGTGAATGAATGAATTAGCTCGGGATACTCTTACAATCAATGGAATACTATCCAGCGACATAAAGAAATGAACTATTGGTACACACAACTTGGAGGGAATACATAAAGCCAGGCCAAAAAAAAAAAAAAAGAGTAAGCATGGCATAACTCCATCTATATAAAATTCCAGAAGATGAAAACGAATCCATAGTGACAAAAAGTAGATCAGGAATTATCTGGGGACAGAAGTGAGTAGTCAGTAAAAATCACAAAGAAGCATGAGGAAACTTTCAGTGGTAATAAAAATGTTCAAAATTTTTACAATTATGGTTATGGCTTCAAGGGTGAATACATAGGTAAAATTTATAAATTCTATACTTTAAACATGGACAGTTTATTGTACATCAATTATATCCCAACAAGGTTGTTTTGAAAAAGATGTCTCTATTTGGATAATAAATTATATGATTTCCCTATGAATAAAGGACCTGACTTCTAGAGAGTATTTAATTAGTGTTGGGTTACAGTTTTACTGTTAGTATTAAAAAATTATTATTAGTATAATCCTACCTGTCATAATCATAGAGGACCAGGAGTGAAGCTAGTTCTGGCCTGCAGATAGGCCCAGACAGTAGCTAAGAGTGGGGTCCTAAGGAGACAGTACAGTATAGTACAGGGCTAAGAGCTTGAGTTTGGGGTTGGGGCAGACTGGGTTAAAATCCTAGCTCTGCCATTCATTAGCCAAATTCACGTCACCCCTGCTTTAGAAGCCTTATCTGATTTCCTCCACTCAAAATTAATGATCACCTCTTCATTGTGCCCTTATCAATAATACAGTAAGGTGGGGAAAACACACAAAAAAACCTCTATTATATGTGAAGTACCCCATGCATTTATAAGAATGAATGAAATCATGAAAAATCATCTTCATTTTACTACTTTATCTGAAGAACATATACTTAAATCTTTATTGTTTTTATTATCAAAATAATGCCTACTTATTATAACATAGTTGTAAATATTATAGAAACATCTAATATAAAAAAAATTGAAAGGCCCCTTTCTCCTACAACCCCAGAGTTGTAGAGGGTGAATCACCGTTCACACATTCAAGTTATCTCAATCCCTAAGAAGAATCATGTCCCAAAGAAAGCAGAAACAGTCTGGAAGTCAGAGGGCTCAAATATTTTATAAGAAAAAGAATAACCATGTTTCCTGTGACAAAACAATTAAGTAAATGTTACACTGAAGTGATTTCAAATAACACGTAACACCTCTCTTAAATTAATGACAGTGGAATTAGGAAAGCTTTCTCTAATTACTGTCAGTTTTTAAAAGCTCACTGTTTTTAGTTCAGTAAAAGTCTTTAAGATAACATCATCATTTTCTAAAGCTAGAATCAAGCCTTTAAATGCTTTTGGACAAGAACTCCCTACAAATTTATAGGTGAACCAATCCACTTGGAAATCGGCTGCATTCTTCTAGGGGATATTACATATCAACTCATCTTGTTGATTTAACTATCTCAGTGTTCTTAAAAGTCATTATAATTATAAAATGTTAAGGCGTAAAAGAAACCATACATGTTATTTGGTTCCAATTTTCTATTTTACAGATGAGAAAACTAGATCCTAGAGAGATAATGATCTGATCTAACTCACACAGCAATTGGTGGCAATACTTGATCCAGAATCCTAAATTCCTAATACCCAGTTTCATTGCCTCTTCTCAATAAACTGCCTCCCTCAGAGAACAGGTTCCTGAACTTGGAACATGAGTTAAGTGTTTCCTCCCAAGGCCATCTTTGATAGGGAAATTGACACCTACTCAAGATTTTCTTTTTAAGACTAGTCTAGGGGCGCCTGGGTGGCGCAGTCGGTTGAGCGTCCGACTTCAGCCAGGTCACAATCTCGCGGTCCATGAGTTCGAGCCCCGCGTCAGGCTCTGGGCTGATGGCTCGGAGCCTGCAGCCTGTTTCCGATTCTGTGTCTCCCTCCCTCTCTGCCCCTCCCCCGTTCATGCTCTGTCTCTCTCTGTCCCAAAAATAAATAAAAAACGTTGAAAAAAAAAAAAAAAAGACTAGTCTAGTTACTACTGGTGCATAACAAATTACCCTGTAATGTAGTGGCGTAAGACAACAATCATTTTATTTCTCTCATGATGTTTCAGTCAAGAATTTGGGAAGGGCTTATCTGAGCAGATGGCACTTGGAGTTCCTCATGTAGTTGCAGTCAAATAAAGGCTGGAGTTGCAGTCAACTGAAGGTCTACTGTGCAGGTCCTCCAAGAGGACGTGCTCACGTGAATGGCAGTTGCTGCTGAAAGCCAGTGAAAGCTCAGCCAGAGTTGCTTGCTAGATTATCCACACATAGTCTTGTCAGCATAGTAGACTCAGATGTTCTCACATGGTGGCTGACTTCCCCCAGAACAAGTGTCCTGAGTCAACCAGGCAAGAGCTACAAGGCCTTTTCAGAATTATGCAACATCACTTCTCTAAAGTTATGCAACTTCACTTCTATTGTATTCTATTCTTTACAAGCAAGTTACTCAGGCCAACTTAGATATAAGGGACAAGAGGGAACCCACCTCTCAGTGTGAAGAGTTGCAAATAATTTATAGATATATTTGAAAACAGCCACATGGTGACAGAGGGAGAAACCTCAGGTAGGTGAAGAGATATGATATAAAGATAGAAGAATTGATCAGCCACCTATACTCATCAAAGAAACTTTAGAAAATAGAACATATACTCAACTTTTTGTTTATCATTCAACACTCTACAATGGAGAATGTAATTAAGAGTCATCTACCTCAGCTTTGCCTAGTTGCCCAGACAATGGGATTGACATTTAAGATAAAGTTTCAAAAAGGAGATGACCTAGAAAGCAAAATAATAATCTTCAAAGTCAGGAACTTGAGTTGCAAATCCAGCATTTCATATTTGAGTTAATGAAGGACCAAAGAGACCTTTCATTGTTCCCCCAATGAGCCTGATGAATTAAATTTTATGGAACTTCTTGGAGAGCTGTGGCTCTGTCTCTTTAACTTGATTTGTACAGCACTCCACAGAGCCCAATCCAGAGATTAGTGCTTAACAAATTTCAGATGATAGATGATGATTTAATTGGAACAGAGGAGTCCATAAATGTCTGAGGAATATAAAAACACCAAGGATACCTTAGTGCAGACTTCTATGAGTTCAAGAGTTATGATGAATAAGGGAATATTTTCAAACATTTGTGGTTTCAGAAAACAAAAAAAAAAATTGGAACAATTTCTAAGGTTATTGAAAATGGCCACAAATACATTTTAGTATTTTAAATTATATTGAGAAAAAAGATGTAAAGATTAAAGAAAACAATCAGATATTTACCTGAGAATCAATCAGAATGCTGAATTTAAAAGTCTTCTCTGTTTCTTAAACTTTCTAAAAAGAATATGATATTTAGAGGTAGATTGGAAAATGGTACAACATAAGAAAGGTATAAGTTCTCATATCTAGAGAAGAACTATTTGTGGAAGTCATAAAACTATTTCCCCTCTACAAAACCTTACTTTTGCCAAAAAAGATGTAAAATTTCCAGATTCCAGAAGGTTGATTTAAATTATTGTACAAATAAATTATTTAAATTAGAGTTTGAGGGTTGCATGGCCCACCACTCAAAAACTTAAGGAGTTAAAAATCAGTGATTTATCATTTCTTATAATTCTGTGGAATGGTTGGTGGTTCTTTTGTTGGTCCCAGCTGGGTTCACTGACATAGAAGAATTAAGACAGCTTCATTCACATATCTGCTACCTTGGTGCTCGCTGTGGGTTAGGGCTTCTTGGTTCTGTTGCATTTGGCCTTTGTGGTAGACAGAAAGATGGTCCTCAAAAGATATGTATGCTCTAATCCTCAAAATTTGTGAATATGAATATGTTACCTTACACGACAAAAGAGAATTTGCAAATGTGATTAAGTTAAAGATCTTGAGTGGGAAGATTATCCTAGATTATGCAGGTGGACCCAATCTAATCACAAGGGTACTTATAAGAGGCAGGCAGGAGGGTCAGAGTTAGAGAAGGAGGGTTGACCCCAGAAGCAGTGGTCAGGGTGATGTAAGAAAGGAACAACCAGCCAAGAAATGCAGGTGGTTTCTAGAAGCTGGAAAAGGGAAGGAAAGGGATTCTTCCCTATAACCTTCAGAAGGAACTCAGCCCTGCTGACCCATTTTAAATTTCTGACCTTGAGAATAAGATAATAGATTTGTGTTGTTTCAAGCCATTGCATTTGTGGTAATTTGTTACAGCAGCAATAGGAAACTAATACAGCCTTTTATCCTACTAGACTATACCAGGTCTCAGAGTAGTGTTCCTACGGGCCAGCCCCATTGGACAAACCCTTGTCAAACTTCCTATGGGAAGTCTCATTTGTCAAAGCATGTTATATGGCCAAGCCCAGAGTCAATGTGAGAGGAACTCTGATTCTGCTCTTGATGGGAAAAGTGGCAAAAGGCTCATTGCTTGCATATTTGGATGTGGCTACTAAGCGACCAGTCACTTAAACAATCTAATGACTGCTCTGAAGGAAACTTTTTATGTTTTATGTGAGTAGCTCAGATTGTGCTTTGAAAATCTTTTTTAAAAAAATTTTTAATGTTTTTTTTATTTTGAGAAAGACATACAGAGTGTGAGCAGGGGACGGGCAGAGGAAAATCTTAACCCATTGGATTCAACCTCTCAGCCTGATGCTTAAAGTTTAGATCTTCATCTGACAAATATTCTGTAATGCCTACACCAATCACTACCCTGTCACAGGTTAAATTTAGATTATGACCCTGTTTCTTGTCTGCCCCTACTTTCCACCTTCTCTTCATAACTGTTTTTCTCTTCCTTTCTTTTCCATTCTAGCACTACTTCCAAATGAACTTCTCAGATTGCTGAGCCATTGGAACATCAGTGTTTTATTGAGTCTGTGATGTCTTCAAATCTTTCTTTCCCTTGCAGGAAGTTACTTTACTTGCACTTTTATGTGGCAAATAGTTCCTGTGACTCAATCCTGAGATATTCATTTGCAAGAAATACAATGCCAACTGCCAAGGCCAAGCAGCAATTATTATTAGGCTTTTTTTTCCCTGTATATTTCAACCTGAAGGATGGCACTTGTTGGAGGCATTTTTAAAAAGGCAGAAAGAAAACTCCCTCAATGTTCTTCAAATTTACATTCTGCTTCATCTTTTAAGTGAGAAATAAAATACATTAGAACTTTCACATCATTAAGAGAATGTGTGGGTAAACTTAAAATTTGCATTTAAATACATTCAAGAACAAAGATTTTTGCAGAATTTGCAAATAAACCAGAGGAAGACACCAGTGAGAAAAGAAAGTGAATAGTAGTTTCTTGCCAAAAATCATTGAAATTGAATTCATATATGTTTTAGTTGCCACATTTGTTTATTTTTAAAGCTTGTATTCATCCCAACATAGAAGTGTGAGTTTCTTGAAAAACTTATCAGTTTTCTACATATAAGTTGTACAAATTAGGTTACTTGGCTAACTGATAAAACTTCATGTGAGTTTCATCTAAGTCAAAAGCACTTTCCAGGCAATGCATGTGACCAGGCAAGGCTGACTAACAAGGAGCCTTAGGAGGGCATGATTTGGGGATGAATTTACCATAACTAGGGGCCTAATACTCAGGTTTACAATTCCAGAAACCAGATTTTAGCCCTTTCCCAAATGATCCCAAACTTCTCATCAATGATATTCCTTCTTGGTATTGGTAAAATTGACACTGAATCAGAAGGTCCTCCTGAGCATAGGATTTGAGCAATGAAAAGCAGGTTCTCAAGAGTCCTGATGCCATGATGAAGCCTGATCAAACATGGCTGACCCTTGACAGCATTCACCTGTTTAGAGACCTGAATGTCAGTGTCTCTCAGATTCAGAAATGAACAATTCCTACCATTGGCTCCTTCTCTAATCCCTGTGCTTCTAGATGGTGCATTTCAACTTCTCCATGTTTGCTTTCTTTAAATATGTCGATATTATTGATTAAGCCATAGTGTAGTGAAGGATGCACTAATATGTTCCATGTGTCACTACTCTCCCTTCCTACACAATTGCTCATTTGAAAACAATCTCTCCTCCCCACTAAATCTTGTTCAGCATGGCACCCCAGAAAGCTACCTCCAATCAATTTGAGCTCTTACACGAAATGAAGCCTAATGTGTTTGCCACCTCTGGCACAGAGGCTCTTTCTAAGGACCTAGGCGACTCTCTGTCTCTTGTCATTAGGT